>NC_090837.1:7920000-10481250 GCF_028021215.1 Eschrichtius robustus
GGGACCAGGCTGCAGCAGCTGCGCGGGGACACCCACCCTGAGCCTCCATGGCAGCCCCACAGCAAAATCAGGAGGAATCCTTGCCACCAGGCGGGGGCAGGAGGTGGGTTCCGTTAGGCCTGACGGACGCCAGCTGGACGCTGCACTCGCGGGTCTGGGGGCTGCGAGGAGGCCTGCCTCCTGGGCCGCCAGGGGCCCCTCGGCGCCTGCGAGGCTGCAGTTCTCACCCTGGGTGGTGAGCACACGGCTACCTGTTCTTCTTTTGTTGTTCTTTAATTTCTACAGGTATGTTTTCTCACACTTTTTTCAATCGTACCCACCCCCGACATTTTTTAATTAAAAAAACAAAAGCGCTATTTTACCCTCAAAGAACACGGTGGAAGAAACCTGTGGCCCAGGCTGCGGAGCCACCCGCAGGAAGCCCCTCCTTGGCCCTCCCGGTCGGTCCCGCTTCACAGCACGGATGCCTCAGGCTCGGCCCCCTCCGCTCGGCTGCTCTCCCCACCCTGCTCTCAAGGCTCTAACCTGGGGGGACCCCCCTCAGTGGCCAAGGCGCCGTCTCCCTGAGCCCGAGCCCCATGCACTATCCCAGGGCCTGACTCATAGCTAGTCTGCGTCCCCATCTTCCCAGATGAGGGTGCTTATTCTTCAAAATCTGTCCTGGGACAAGTCCCTGTCTGACCCCTCTAAGTAGAGAGCCTTCCCCCCCGCCCGTGTCCTGCCCTCCACCTCGGGAAGGTGCCTCTGCACAGGGTGCTGGGAGCAGCTGCCACGGTTTTACCCGAGACAGGAAGACACCTTGGTCTCCCTCCGACCTGGTGCCTGGCTTCTCCCCAGCCCGCAGCAGCACAGCCTCGGGAAGATCATCTACCCTGACCTCTCAGCTCTTCAGACGTCCCTGGGCAGTATCAGTCCTACCCCGGCCACCTCACCAACGGAAGACCAAGCTGGGGAGGAGGGAAGGGGGCTCCCGAGGCGCGGTGCCGGCCCACCGCGGGGGAGGGGACAAGGCCGGGGGCTCCCGTGGCTGCAGCAACAGCAGGCTCGTGCTTTCTGGAAACGGTCGACGCGGCCCCCTCAATCCCTTTTGTGGATCGGAGCTGGCAGCTCAGAGCCAGGCCTTTCTTTTTTCTTTTTATTTTTTAATTTTTAAAATCTATTTTGGTCACTTCGCGTGGCACGTGGGATCTTAGTTCCCTGACCAGGGAATGAACCCGTACCCGCTGCGTTGGCAGCACGGAATCTCAACCACTGGACCCCCAGGGAAGTCCCCATCCGAGCCAGGCCTTTCTGAAGGAGGCTGAGCGATGTCTCCGCGAGCATACACACCGCCTGCACTGCGACGCGCCGGCTGCTTTCCCTGGTTTATCCTGCCCTTTGCCGAGCGCTTCCCTAGCCTGGGCCACTGGCAGCTTCTCACCACCCGGCCTGGAAACCCAGGCTCAATCCCGGGCACCCTCGGCAGCCTCCCCAGTCCAGAGCGGGCCCGTCACTCCACTCACGCGGTCCCAACCGTTCCAACCAGACAGCAGACTCACTGGCACCCGTGGCAGGGACCTGGGCGATGCCCCCATGTGGCGGGACCTGCTCGCCCTTTACCAGGGAGTCCGGCACTGTGCTGGGAGAGAAGAGCCGGGAGAGGGGAGCAGGCTGGCTGCCCGTGCCGTGGCCAAGGTCTGTCACCAGGATGCCGCTGTGGAACTCTGTGACCCCAGGAGCCTGAGGGGACACAGGGGAGAGAGGTCACCCCCGACCACAGTCATGCTGGGTGAGGGCCACCCAAGCTTACAGGATGCTGAGGGCCTGTCCGGGTCACTCACCCTGGCGATGGCAGCAGGCGTGATGACCATGTTGGACTGGGACACGGTGGAAGCCAACATCCCTTCTCTCTTCAGAGGGCCTGATGTCATGATCACTGCTTGGGGCTGTCCTGAAAAGGCAGCTGCCAGAACAAGGGGGAGGTGAGGGTGGCGGCCCAGCGGGGGGCCTGCTCCTGATGCCAGGGCTGGCCAGGCTGCACGGGGGGCGGGGGGGCCCTAGGAGCAGCACACGACCCCTCTGCTGCCACTGAGACGTCACCTCCTTGCCGCAGGGCATGGAGACAAAGCTACTTTTTTGCAACTTCTCCTTGGAGGGGACAGATTACAGACCCGGGAAAGAGATGACCAGGACCATGTTTTTTTCAAACTGGGTTGAGACTAACTAAAAGAACAACATAGAATAGAAAAAACAGACTAGATCTACGCATGTGGTCTTTCATAACCCTTCTGTTTCCCATCACAATGTGTGCGCCACGAGTTTGCAAGCCTGGGGACGGGAAACATCCCGGCGGCGGGGGATGAGGGCGGGGGGAGAATCCCACTTGCTTCCCTCCACCTGACTCACCTGGGGTGAGGCAAGCATTCTTCAACACCAAGGACATGGGCTCTGGTTTGGGAGCAGGCACTATTTTGGGGGGCTGCTTGTGCCTCCCCCCAGGCAAGGATACGGGCTTGGGGTGCACGAAAGTTAAACGGGGTTGAGGAGGCCCGACGGTTGGTGGCCGGGTGACCGGAGACAGCGCCAGGCCACAGGGGGACACGGAGGGGGTGGGGTAGTGGGTCGTGATGATGAGGCCCTGGCTCTGGCTGAAGGTGGTGGCAGAGGCGTCGTGGGTGAGGGTGGCAGAGGCCGTGTGGGTGATGACAGGGGGCGACTTGCTGACTTCGGCAAACTTCTGTGGCTGCAGGAAGGCAGGGGGAGTCGGGGGGTTCAGGGCAGTGGCGGGAGGAGGGCCTAATGGCAAGACGGGGGAAGCAGGTGCCGGGGCTGGGCTGGGCGACAGCAAGGGCATGGTGAACACGGGGAGGAAGGGTTGGGGGACACTCAGTGGTGGTGCAGAGGGACCTAAGTCTGCGGGCTGGAGAAAGGGGTCCCCCGGCTGGGAGGTGTGTTCACAGCCCTGCCCACGCGTGGGGTCCAGGGCCGTGGCTGCAGGCGGCGCGATGAAGCCGTCGGGGAGGCTCGCGGTGGGCAGAGTGGTGGTTGGCAGGATGCTCTCCTAAGAAAGGAAGAGAAGACGTGAGGAACGCACGCTAGAGCCACACTGCTCGCCGTCACTCTCCAGCGCTGCACGCCACAAGGTCCGACACGGTACCCGGCGCCTGGGACGATGCCCTGGGCAGAAGGGACAGAGGCGACGTCCCCCAGCCCTGGGACTGCTAGTCTGCGGGGGATGGATCTGGGTCTCCCCAGGCATCTGCGGGGGTCTTGTTTCCACTAGGAACTCAGTGATAACACAGGGCTCAGACACAGTGACTGTCTGCACACGCTTGGCTCTCGGCCTGGGGATATCTTGTTTCTGGAGTCCGGCGGGGTCCCCCCAGAGTCCCTGCCACCTTCTGTTACAGAGCAGGGGCAGCCTGGATCACAGCTGCTCACGAGGCTCCCCCAGGACAGTTTCACGTGTCAACTTCTAGAGGGGTCACCTCTTCCTAAAAGGGAAACGCTACAAGGAATCAACTGTTCGGATCTCAGCCTCTACAGGAGAAACTCTTCACAGAGCCAGATGGAAGGAGAGAGGGTCAGGTCACGGGCGCCTAACTGGCTACGGGCACCAGCCTGAGAGTCTCTTAATGGCAGAGAGCCGTGCCTCACTCAGCTCAGCCGTCCCAGCAGCTGGTAACCAACTTGTGTTGCGTGCTGAGCAAAAAGTAAAAGAAATACACGGAACTTCCTCTTCTCAGCGACCTGCGTTTTTCTTTGCTGTCTCACTGGCCCTGTCTTAACTGGTCAAGACAGAGCCCGCTGCACACAGCTTATTTGGGCCTTAGGCGGGAGCATACGCTTACTGACAGAGTCTCCCACCTCACGGATACCTAAGGATGCTTCCAAGGAGGGCTAGAATAACTTCTTTACACATTATATGTGAGTTCACCGCTGGATCTAGCCACCCCTAGCACTTTGCTTATGGCTGCAAAGGTTTGATGACCAGTCCGGTGCCCCTTCCCCCAAGTTCCCTCTACCTACAGCAGGTGGGCTGTTGTGATCCGGTGAGGGCCCTGAGGCAGGTGCAGGCAGCATGGAGCCGAAAATGGAGCGGCTGGAAGAGAAGAGGTCTGAAAGACAACATCAGGGGCTCGTGAGCTCTGTGCCCATCGCTTCACTGCATTAAGATCCAGACAAATCAGGCACTGAACCCCACCTTACCCAGAGGAATGCCATGGCTAGAGGGCATCTCCCCGCCCCCCACCACGAGGTAACTGCAGAAAGAGGCCCTCTGATTGGAGCTGCACAGGCTGGCAACCAGTGTGGCCTCTGAAGCACTCCCAGGCCTGGGTGGCACCCGCTCTTACAGTGGCAGGAGCTCAAGGACCAGTTCTAACTGCGGGAAACTGCGAGGAAGTGGCTGTGTCGTTGGCGCACTCTGCTGCCTAGTGGGGGAACTGCTTACAGTCAAAGCCAAGCCTGAGGCTCTGAGACGCGCAGGATGAGACAGAACAACATCCCAGAAACACTTTCCAGGCCTCGCAGCTACTAGCAAAAAAAAAAAAAAAAGTTCTCGAAAAATTCTAAGTCCTCTCCCTGGTCCATTCTAACAGTTGCCTCTATGACAGGGAAGCAACATCCACTTTGTCCTGGGTAAAGGGAGATGCAGGTAGCCATGCTCTTCCTCTGCCCCGAGTCCTCACCCTGGAAAGGCTCAAAAGTGTCCATAAAGTCCAGGTTGGGCTGCAAAGGAATCAGCCCCGGTTGAATCATGTCTGCATTTCCCAGATGTGCTGTAAGAATCAGAAAGGAGACAGAGGAATCATTTTGCCTTCTCAGATCATGCTGTAGGAACACATTAAGGGCCTGGAATGGACCTTCCTGGCCCTGCTCGCATTCTAGATTCTTCCAAGGAGAAACGTAGGCCACTGGCTGGGATTTCTCGTCAGTCCACGGGCATCGTCCACCCTCAGAGGGCAGGAAAGAGAGTTTTCGTAGGAAAGGTAAACTGAGTATCCAGGAAGGGACACTCCCCAGAAGCCGTGAGCAGCTATGCAGAGACCCCGGGTTCTAATTTCAGCCTGCGGGCTCTCCCCTGAGGGGTTAGCTGGACAGCTGCACGCTGCCAGGTGAGAGGCCAGCCCAGGAGTGCGAATGATTTTCCTGAGTGGGTCACGGGCCCTGTCACGCGCCCCAGGCCCCTGTCCTCTGCTGAGGGACAGTATCAGAAATGCGAAACTGGTTCAGACCAGACCTCCACTGTTCCCTGGCGGTGGCACCACGGGCCTGACGGGGCCCTCACACAGCAAGGAGGTTGGTCAACCCTCCTCCTCACTGCTCACCCTAGACAAGCGACAGCAGCTCAGGGATGGCCCCGAGGCAGAGCCCGCCCTGGGGGCCTGGTGGAGAGGGCAACGTGTCCAGTCTAGAGTCTAGGGGCGGGTTACCTATTTCGCGCGGGTTGGGCCAGGCCACGGGCGGGTGCGAGGAGAGCGTGGAGAAGAGGGTGTCGCTGAATTCCGACATGAGCATGTCTGTGCTCAGAAGCGCGTCCTCCTCCATGGGGACGGGGGTCTTCCAGCCATCCCCGTGCTTGTGCCAGTAAAGCAGGTCATCGTCCTGCCACCGACGGGGGGAAGGACAAACCAAAGGGGCGGGAGTGACTCGGGAGTTCCCAGCACGCCCCATCAGGGAAATACGCTGCACCGTTTCACAGAGCAGCAAGGGCTGCCGCTTAAGAGATGAGGCGAGGGGGTGGGAACTGCAGGGAGAAACCCCCTCCAGCCCCCCAGCAGAGAACTGGCTCGTTTCCTTCACATCCTTCACGTGAGAAGGGGGGCGGCCCCTCCTCTAGCCCCAGGGAGAGTCCACGCCCCCACCACCTTCTGCTGCAGTGCTGGGCCACCCAAGTCACTGCTGTTTCTTGTCAAAGGGCGAGGTCCCATGAGGGTCCTCACGGCCCCCAAGCTCACACACCTGGGCCAGGCTGGAGAGGTCCTCATCCTTGTGCTGCTGGAGCTGCGGAGAAAGGACAGAGAGGGCCGAGGTGGTCACCCAGGGCCCAGGCAGGGGACGAGGCCCTCGGCCTCTCCTTCCTGGAAAGGGCTAACCTCCAGAAACATCTAGGCCTTCTCCCTCTGGGAGGCGGGCGGGGCGAGGGATCCTGCCTCTGCCATCCCCAGGCCAACGCTGGACACCGAGGAGACTCCCAACCAGCGTGTGTGGAATAAAGAGCCCTGGCTCCCAGCTGGAGACGCTGAGAGCAAAGGTCACACGACCAAAGCAGGCCACCACTTGGGCTGGGCTAGAATGCTGGGCCAAGGAGAGGGGCGGCCAGCTCCGGGCCACAGCCTTGGGGGCCAGTGTTCTGAATCCGGGCTCACTTCTTCCCTCCCCTACGGGGCTTCCTGAACGTGCTCTCTTTGGAGCCCGAGCCAGATACCCTTTTCTTGAAGTAGGTTCTCCACTTGTGGTACTCCCGGATTACGATCTCAATGCGGCTCTTCCAGTACTTCCCTTCTGTGGTGATGGCCTGTGGGGAGACGCGGGGCAGAGTGACGCAGCGGCGCTGGAAGAGCCACCCTGCCAACAAACACGCGTCTGGCTGCGGAAGTCAGGCCCGGGCAATCCAGCTCTGAGAAGCAGGCTGCCTGCCTGCGGCTTCGTCCACAGAGTGCGTCCCGCCTCTGCTGGGCCACGCCCGGCCACTGAGTGATGGGGAGCTTTCATTTCATGGCCCATGATAACCCAGGGGGCTTCGGGGGCCCAGGTCCTGGAGGCTGGACCGGAGCAGGGGTCAGACAGAGTGCCTGGCAGGGGAGAAGCACAGAGTTCCCGGCGCTGGAGGAACCTCCAGAGACCCGGGCCAGCTCTCAAATGCCCTTAGCCTCCGCCATGTTTCCAAAGGGTGAAAACAAACGGCCAGTCACAGAAGGTTCAGGTGGAAAGTGACCTCTAAGATACAGTCCAGCCTCCCCACTGCGCAGGGCAGGGAGCCCCTCCACAGCAGCCTTGAGGACCTCTGGTGACGAGGAGTTCACGACGGCCTCCGAGAGCCCACCTCACTTTCAGATTCCTTTTTTTTTTAATGGCTGGAAAATATTAAAGCAAGTCCCAGATATCCTATCATAAATCCCACATAATTTCACCCAAAAATACTTCACTATGTGTCTCTGACAGTGAATAATGCAATATTATTACCAGACCGAGAAAAGTGATATTCCTTAATACTAACACCAGATCATGTCCTATGGCTCCAAACTGTCTTTCATTAGGTTACTTTCCATGTTTTCCCCTTTTCATGGTAACAGTGAGACATGCTTGGACAAAACTAAAACGATGCAGAAGAGTAAAAAGTGAGAGAAGAGTCTTCCCTCCTCCTCACTCTAATCCCACGAGGAAACAATTTCTGTATATCCTTCAAGACATTTCCTATGCATGTACAATCACACAGACACACGCTTTAAAAAATTAACCTAAAGATACCCAAATATTGTTGTGCAACTTGCTTTTATTCATTTACTATTTTTTCAACATCTTTCCCTCTCAGTATATAAAGATATCGAGGTCATTCTTTAAGAGTTAAAGATGTCTGCCTCGTAAGGAGTCAAGATCCCTCCCCGTGGGACATCCCTGGTGGCACAGTGGTTAAGAATCTGCCTGCCGACTCAGGGGCCACAGGTTCAAGCCCTGGTCCGGGAAGATCCCACATGCTGTGGAGCAACTAAGCCCGTGCGCCACAACTACTGGGCTTGCGTTCCACAGCTACTGAAGCCTGCACTCTAGAGCCCGCGCTCCGCAACAAGAGAAGCCACCGCAGTGAGAAGCCCGCGCGCCACAATGAAGAGTAGCCCCCGCTCACCGCAACTAGAGAAAAGCCCACGCGCAGTAACGAAGACCCAACACAGCCAAAAATAAAAAAATAATAAAAAAAAAAAGATTCCCTCCCCATTGACTTCCAGAGAAATACTGACATTAAAAGAAAGTAGAGGGTAAGTCCCAGTTGGAGGACCCCCCCCCCCCGCCTCAGTCCCTGGGTCAGCCCGGTCTGAGAAGGCGGGAGCCTCTGTGGGGTGTCAGAGGCCACCTGCCCCCTGCATCGCCATCGCTTCTCAGGGTCAAAACAGCTGCCAGGACAGCGCAGCCCCAGCACCCTGTCCTGTGTCCTCCCTCTGCAGGACCCAGAGCCCTAGGTCCCACCTTTGTGAGTCACCTCCTCCCGAGTGAGGGCCCACCACATGCCAAGTACCTCTGGCCGCCGGTGCTCGTCCACTTCCACGGAGCCGTCCAGTGGAGTGACAAAGTGGCACACGGGGTTCTTGCGCTTCTCCAAATCTGGGCGGGGAGAGGGTGAGATAGCGTCACTGAGTCAGAGACCCCCGCAGGAGCTCCGCCTCTTCTGTTCACACCCCACCCCTCAGGGGGGACCCTTAAGGGTTCTTTCCTTCTCCTTCCCTTGGAAAGCGAGATTTCAGGGAAATAAAGGGGTCCAGGTCCAAGGAAAAGAGTCTGGCAGTGATGTGTGGGCGAGAAGGGGAGTCTGGCTGATCAAGAGAAACACCAGCCTAAGCCTAGGGGACCCCGAGCACGCCAATCTCCTGCAGAAGTCACCAGATCCACCCGTACCCAAGCCAGCTGGACACAGGACGCGGCCTGGGCCTGCATCGTCTCAGACCTGCTGAAAACGGGAACCGTTCCCCGACTCTCCAAATGCCACCTCTCGGCTGTACACCCGTCCCTCCTCCTCTGCCTTTACAACACTGAGCTCACTAGGTTGGGAGCAATCGGCCTACACTTCCGCCTCCTGCAGACGCTTGGCTGAGCCCCCAGTGCCGATGGCGATAAGGGTCCAGTTCACTCGGATTTGGCCGCACACGGCCCGAGAGAGACTTCTGTTTGACACACAGTGTTACAAGAGCAGGCTCCGGGGCCCCGAGGTGCAAAGGCCTCCTGGTGGCAGAACCTGGAGGGTCTCCGGCCCAGCCACACGGCACTTACACTGCATGTACCATGCCCGCCAGATGGCATTGTTGAGCCGGATCTTGTCTCTCCACTGGAGCTTCAGGCCCTTGAAATTCTTCCACTTCGGAGACACCAACTTCCCACTGAAAGGTAAAATGAAGAGGGGAAACTCAGTGGTTTCTCTGAAAACGGAATGAAATCACAAAGTGCCACCCAATCATTCCAGGCCTCAAAATTCTGGATTAACCCATGTAAGCCACAGGCTAGGCTTGATAGGATACACAAGGCACTTTAGGATTTCTTCAAAGTGATATGGTTGGGGTAAGGGGGGCAATGGTGTTGGGTATGGAGGAATCAGGACTGGCCATGGGTTGGTAACTGCTGGAGTGAAGCGATGGTACACGGGCTTCACTATCCTATTCTGTCTACTTTCAAATATCTTTAAAATTTTCCATAATTAAAAGTTAAAAATCTGCTGATTTTGCCTCATACGTGTATCAAATCATCATGTTGTACACCTTAAACTTAAACAATGTTATATGTCAATTTTATCTCAGTAAAGTTGGGGGAAGGAAAAAAGAAATCTTCTGACCACCAAACGAAAGCCAGCCCACTTGAACCTGGTCTTGGCCACCTCCTTTGCCACCAGTCCCCCGAGGCACTTACAATCCAGGCACACAAACGCCCCACTGGCCTTAGAACCCGCGGGCCCCCTCCTGCCTCCGGGCCCCTGTGCTCGCCGTCCTCACCCTTCACGGAGCTCCCTCCGCCCCTGGCCACCTGCTCAGCCTTCCGAGTGACGCTCAAACACCGTCTCCTCCGAGCCGGCACTGGCCTCTCCCAGGCTGCTGCCAACCCCTTCAGGATCCCTGAGCGCTGTTCACACCTCAAGGACAGCACTCATGCACTCCCCGTACAGCAATGTGTCCCCACACCTCCTGCCACTAGACCGCAGCTTCTCGAGGGGAGGGCCCTTCCGGCATCCTCATCTTAAGCACCCAGCACAGAACTTGGCACAGGGCAGGGGCTCGTGTAATAATTCTCCATTGAATGACTTAAAGGGCCCTTGCAAACAAAGCTGACGGCAGGCAAGGAATGCTGCCTGGTGGCACAGGCTGCTCAGATAGTTTAGTTTTCCAAGGGCTGTGCCAGGAGCCACCTCTGAGCAGCTGGCATAGGGCTTCCCCTCTTCAGATGGCTTGAGAGGGGCAAGGCACTGTCACTGGTCCATACAAAGGAGGTTCTGTGGGTTCTACATCACTGCAGGCCACACCCCTGCCCCTTCTCCAAACCCACTCAGAAATTCCACGTGACAAGCAGTCACAACAGCTGGGGTCTTCAAAGACAGTGCCTGAGTGATAAACCTTCCCTGAACCCGAACACCTGGTTTATAAAGCAGAAGCCCCTGTCAGCGCACCTGGCAAAAACCTCATGCCCCCGCCCCAACTCAACCCAGCACTGGCCTAGGCTTTGGAAGAAGGCTGTGACCACCCCCCTCCAGAGAAAAAGTCACAGCAAATCCTCTGAGAATTTGAGGGACAGACAGACAGAAGCCCCCTCAGCTCAAAGGGTCAAGGGCTTCGAGCCCATCACACGCCTTCCTCCTCCCGCCTCTCCCCGGTCCAAATGCACCTCCACCCCAGCTGCCACCTGCGTTTAACCGCCAGCAGCCCACTGTTTCTGAGCCTGTGTGGCACGACTGCGCACTGGCTGTGAACTTTCACAGTCACTTAACTTCTCCGACACACCAGTTTCCTGGGTAAAATTACAATAACACCATTGCCTCCAGAGTGTTTTAATAAGGATTAAATGTACACACACACACACGTTCTTAGACACACAGGACAGGTAACCCCTAAGGTAAAATGTAAATGTAAGCTATTAATAACCACCTCAGTGATCTGGATTTAAGTTATTTTCCGAAGGCCTGGCTTTTAACACCGCCTGACTTGAAAAGTCCTCACTTTCGTGTTTGCCGCCACTGTTGTGGGGTGCCTCCTCCCCACAGGAAGAAAAGGTGACACCCATGGGCCCCCCTCTCGACACCAGCGAGCAGAGACCACGGCAAAGGTCAGCCCTGACCCCCGCACAGCTGCAGAGCCACTCGCTTCCTCAGGGCCCGGAAGGCAGGCCTGGGTCCATCTACTCACTCGACAAGCGTTGAGGACCTACTGTGTGTCGTGCACACGCTAGGAGGGGAGGGAAAGGATGGATGAGGCGGATGAGGTCCCGGCCCTCATGGAGCACATGAGCTGCTGAGGCATGAGTCCTGCCTACGTGCTGAGTGCCTCGAACAAGAGCAAAGGGCTGTGGGAACACAGTCGGCATAACTAGCCCTGCCTGAGCAGTCACAACAGGTGTTCTGGAGAAGGTAACATCTCAGCTGAGGCCCAGAGGATGAGGAAACTTCAGCTAAACCAAGGAGAGGCAGAAAGGCCCGTGCTGGTCCTTCTGCCTGGCTTGACAGCCCTCAGGAGATCAACACAGGTCCGGTCAAGGCCGTAGAAAACACCCAGAATGGCAGGAGCTGGAGGGGTGGGGGAGGCGGGGGGATGCTTCTAGGCCAGTCTGGAGGGCAGAGTATATACCAGAGTATATTGGTCCCGCCTCTGGGCAAAACCAACCCTCTTTCCCCTCTTCTGAAAGATCTTCCAGCAACCCGCTGTCTAGCCAGGCAGGGTGTTCCTGCCTGTTCCAGGAGAAAACAAAACAAAACAGAACACCCTCCCTATTTTTTTATTTCCTTAAGGGAAAACAAAACTTTTCTATAATTGACAGCTTCCTATGTTGAAGGCCAGGCTTCAAACACCACTTTCTCTGTGTGTCTAGCAGGACCAGAATCCTGACCCGGCATCTGCCACCTGCAGAGACAGCTGCCGAGGACAGAAGCAGGAGAAGAGATGGGATGAAAAACGAGGACTCCTGTGGGGAGAAACTTTGGTGTCCTGCAACGTTCCGTTACATTTTTTTTGGCCGCACCGCACGGCACGTGGGATCTTAGTTCCCTGACCAGGGATCGAACCCGTGCCCCCTGCAGTGGAAGCGCGGAGTCTTAACCACTGGACCACCAGGGAAGTCCCCTGCAACATTCTGTTAAGAACTGACCACCAGGCTTAATATAAACCCACCCTTACTCCTGCTTTGTTACTTAAGACAAAGTGGCTGATGTGAGCATACAGCATCTTCTCAGAGAAGTCAGACAATGCCAACAGCTTCAGTTACTTACCACGAAGGGGGTGGGAAGATTCAGAGAGAGGTCAAACCCTGGAAGGCTAGACACCAAATCTGATAGGTTATAGTTTGGGCTTCTCATCTTCTTCCTCCTCAACTGCTGGGATGTTTCCCTCTTCCCTGATGTTTATTTCCAACTGCTATCACCCATCAACTGAGGCTTCTGTAATATCTCAACAGCCAACAGGCGGCGCTCAACCAACGCAAAGAAGTAAGTCTGCAACCAAAACCAAAACCTAAACAGCCCTCAGAGGTGGAGAGACGTTTCCTTACTGATGGGCTCCCTGGAGCCTTTGATGTGCTGATGTCACTATCAATCTTCAACGGGGAGAGGAGACATTCCCTATACAGACATCCGAAGACAAGGACTGGGACCCTTTCTATGGAGGTACCCCAAGTCTAGTTTCCCATGGAACATACAGGAAACGCTGCTCTAAAGAGTTCTAAAAGGGACCGTGCAGCTCCTTGGTGGAGCTCCCTTGAGCAGGACGCCCACAAAGCACCCATGGTCGGACTCCTGCTCCCCTCAACCCCGCCCCAGCTTCACTCGGCTTCCAGACACGGCTGATTGGGATACTTCTTAGTCTAACTCAGGGTTCTGCCATATTCCTTCTTTAAAGTGTTACCATTGGGACTTCCCTGGTGGTCCAGTGGTTAGGACTTTGCCTTCCAATGCAGGGGGTGTGGGTTCAATCCCTGGTCGGGGAGCTAAGATCCCACATGCTTTGGGGCCAAAACACCAAAACATAAAACAGAAGCAGGGGCTTCCCTGGTGGCGCAGTGGTTAAGAATCCGCCTACCAATGCAGGGAACATGGGTTCAAGCCCTGGTCTCGGAAGATCCCACATGCCGCTGAGCAACTAAGCCCGTGCACCACAACAAGCGAAGCCACCGCAATGAGAAGCCTGTGCACCGCATCGAAGAGTAGCCCCCACTCTCTACAACTAGAGAAAGCCCACGCACAGCAACGAAGACCCAACACAGCCAATAAATAAATAAATAAATATTAAAAAAAAAAAAAAACCAGAAGTATTGTAACAAATTCAATAAAGACTTTAAAAATGGTCCACATCAAAAAAATCTTTAAAATAAAATAAAGTGTTAGCAGAAACACATTATCAAAATTTCTGAGACCACTGGCAAGACCTCCTCCAGCCTTGCCTCCCAACCCCACCTCCTTAAACGCCTGGGAACCCACACACACACACCAGCTTCCTGATCAGAACAATGACCCTGATTCACCCCCCCAACTCTCCCAGTCTTACTCTGGGAAGGCCAGGGTCTGGGTCTGACTCAACCCAGCACAGTGCCTGGCACGTGGGAGGTGCGATTAAATATGGAATTACTGAGTGCTAAACTTTTCCATAAAGAAAAATCTTCATCCCCACCCTGCCACAGCAGCCCTTCCTAGAAGACAGGTTCATGACACGGGCAGGAAGTCTACAGCACAACAAAAGTCTCTCTCAAAACTGCCATTGGGTGCAACGAGCAAACTGAATTCTTCAGAGGTCTGGCAAGAGACTGCTTTGGAATAAAAATTAAAATGCAAGCCTTGCACAGACAGGAGCTGGAATTAAGAAGAACGGGGGAGAGTGAGACTGGGGCGGGGATTTGGGGTTCTGTTGGTCCCAGGTAGGATTAGGTCCCAGGTCCTAATTCCTGGCCAGACCATTCTCTCCAAAAGAAAGCAGGCAAGGGTTCTGGGGTCTACCGGTGTGGGGCCCAGACAGTGGTGGAGTCCATTCATTTGGTCATGCAACCATATTTGCTTGTGAGGCAATACTTCTTCACCATTCCTGATGCTTCCTGGAAATCCACGAGCAAAACGTTCTGAGGCCTGTACTACCCAAAGCAATATACATATTTAATGCAATACCTATCAAAATACCCATGACATTTTTCACAGAACTAGAACAAACAATCCTAAAATTTATATGGAACCATAAAAGACCCAGAATTGCCAAAGCAATCCTGAGGAAAAAGAACAAAGGAGGCATAACCGTCCCAGACTTCAGACAATACTACAAAGCTACAGTAATCAAAACAGCGTGGTACTGGCATAAAAACAGACACATGGATCAATGGAACAGAATAGAGAGCCCAGAAATAAACCCATACACCTATGGACAATAAATCTTTGACAAAGGAGGCAAGAATATACAATGGGGAAAAGACAGTCTCTTCAGCAAGTGCTGTTGGGAAAGTTGTACAGCCACATGTAAATCAATGAAGCTAGAACACACCTTCACACCATACACAAAAATAAACTCACAATGGCTTAAAGACTTAAATATAAGACAAGACACCATAAAACTGCTAGAAGAGAGCACAGGCAAAACATTCTCTGACATAAATCATACCAATGTTTTCTTAGGCCAGTCTCCCAAGGCAATAGAAATAAAAACAAAAATAAACAAATGGGACCTAATCAAACTTATAAGCTTTTGCACAACAAAGAAAACCATAAACAAAACAAAAAGACATCCTACAGACTGAGAGAAAATATTTGCAAATGATGTGACTTACAAGGGCTTTATTTCCAAAATATATAAACAGCTCCTACAATTCAATAACAAAAAAACAAACAACCCAAGCGGAAAATGGACAGAAGACCTAAACAGACATTTCTCCAAAGAAGACATACAGATGGCCAACAGGCACATGAAAAGATGCTCACCTTCGTTAATTATTAGAGAAATGCAAATCAAAACTACAACGAGGTACGACCTCACACCAGTCAGAATGGTCATCATTAAAAAGTCTACAAATAATAAATGCTGGAGGGGGTGTGGAGAAAAGGGAACCCTCCTACACTGTTGGTGCGAATGTAAATTGGTGCAGCCACTATGTAAAACAGTATGGAGTTCCCTCAAAAAACTAAGGGTAGAACTACCATATGATCCTGCAATCCCACTCCTGGGCATACACTCAGACAAAACTATAATTCGAAAAGATACATGCTGGACTCCCCTGGTGGCGCAGTGGTTAAGAATCCGCCTGCCAATGCAGGGGACACGGGTTCGAGCCCTGGTCCGGGAATATCCCACATGCCGCGGAGCAACTAAGCCCGTGCGCCACAGCTACTGAGACTGTGCTCTAGAGCCCGCAAGCCACAACTACTGAGCCCGCGTGCCACAACTACTGAAGCCTGTGTGCCTAGAGCCCGTGCTCCGCAACAAGAGAAGCCACCGCAATGAGAAGCCCACGCACCGCAACGAAGAGTAGCCCCTGCTTACCACAACTAGAGAAAGCCTGCACGCAGCAACGAAGACCCAACGCAGCCAAAAATAAATTAATTAATTAATTTAAAAAAAAAAGATACATGCACCCTTATGTTCATAGCAGCACTATTTACAATACCCAAGACATGGAAACAACCTAAATGTCCACTGACAGATGGATAAAGAAGATGTAGTACAAATATACAATGGAATATTACTCAGCCATTAAAAAGTGAAATAATGCCACTTGCAGTAACATGGATGGACCTAGAGATTATCATACTAAGTGAAGTAAGTCAGAAAGAGAAACAAATACCATATGATATCACTTATATGTGGAATCTAAAATACGACACAAATGAACAAATCTACAAAACACAGACTTACAGACATAGAGAACAGACTTGTGGTTGCCGAGGAGGGTGGGGTGGGGGAGAGAAGGACTGGGAGCTCTGGATTAGCAGATGCAAACTAGTATACATAGGATGGATAAACAACAAGGTCCTACTGTATAGCACAGGGAACTAAATTCAATATCCTGTGATAAACCGTCATGGAAAAGAATATGAAATAGAATGTCTACGTGTATCACTGAGTCACTTTGTTGCACAGCAAAAATTAAACACAACATTGTAAGTCAACTACACTTCAATAAAATTAAACAAAAAATTAAAACAAAAAAAAGGGCTTCCCTGGTGGTGCAGTGGTTAAGAATCTGCCTGCCAACTCAGGGGCCACAGCTTCGAGCCCTGGTCCAGGAAGATCCCACATGCCACGGAGCAACTAAGCCCACGCGCCACAACTACTGAGCCTGCGCTCTAGAGCCCACGAGCCACAACTACTGAAGCCCGCGTGCCTAGAGCCTGTGCTCTGCAACGAGAGAAGCCACCGCAATGAGAAGCCCACGCACTGCAACGAAGAGTAGCCCCCGCTCGCTGCAACTAGAGAAAGCCCGTGCACAGCAATGAAGACCCAACGGAGCCAGAAATTAAATAAATAAATAAATAAATTTTAAAAATAATAATAAAATAAAACAAGCAAACAAAAAACATTCCTAGGCCTGTCTCCCCCTTACTCCCTCCCAGCTAGGTGGAGTGGGTGAGCTACGGAGTGTGGAAAGCAGGACTGGCATGGGGGGCCAGGCCCTTCTCCTTTCCTCCTGCGGGAAAGCTGCCCACTGAGGGCCCAGGCCCCTCCTGTTCTGCTCCTACAGAGAGAGCCTGGGGTCGGGGAGGCCTCTCTTAGTCCCAGGCTGCCTGGAAAGACAGTCTGGGGTTCCCTTATAAGCCACATCCTCAGCTTGATCAACAATACGGAGAATAATTTAGCCAGCATCTGCTGAATCTTTTTCGTTGTGTAAAATACATGTAACATAAAAGTTACTATTTTGACCATTTAAAAATGTACAATTCAGTGGCATTCAGTACGTTCACAATGCTGTGCAACCATAGCTGCTACCTAGTTTCAGTGCTGTTTTCATCACCCCCAAAGGGAGCCCTGTACCCACCAGCGGTCTCTCCCCATTACATTCCCCCTGGCCTCTGGCAACTACTAATCTACTTTCTGTTTCTATGGATTTCTTTCTTCTGGACATTTCACATAAACAGAATGATAAAATGTGTGGCCTTTTATGTCTGGCTTCTTTAACTTAGCGCAATAGTTTCAAGGGTCATCCACACTGTAGCATGTATCAGTACTTCCTTTTTATGGCTGAATCATATTCCATTGGATGGAGAGACCACATTTTGTTTATTCTTTCATCTGCTGATGGACACTTGGGTTGTTTGACATTTCGGCCATTGTGAAGAGTGCTGGTGTGAACTGACTCCAGTTTTATTTCCCAATCGGCTCAGAATGCTGGTTAAGGGGGAGAGGTCTGATCATTACACTGGCACCGGGGACATGATGATGGGCAAAAACAACTGTGACCTTTGTTGGAGGGCAAGCGGGCAACTGTCTATCAACATTTCAAATGCACAT
Source organism: Eschrichtius robustus (assembly GCF_028021215.1). Lineage (NCBI taxonomy): Eukaryota > Metazoa > Chordata > Mammalia > Artiodactyla > Eschrichtiidae > Eschrichtius > Eschrichtius robustus. Next base: position 7,937,361 of record NC_090837.1, read on the forward strand.
CCCTCTGACTCACGATTCCACTGTTAGGAGTTGAGTCTGTAGACGCATTTGCACGTGGGCACAAAGACATAAATAGAAGACATTAAACGGCAGTACTGTTTGTGGGAGCAAAAGGCTGGGAACAACACACGTTTATATGGGCTGATGTACAGGCAAGATCTGCAAGATGTATTAAGTGGGGAAAAAAAACAAGGTGCAAGATATACAGGATGGCCACCATTTGTATTTTCAACAGGGAGATATGCACACAGACACACACACACACAGGAAGGGAAGGAGAAGGAGGGAGGAAGACAACCAGTCAATCTCAGGAAAGACACACAAGAAACAGGTAACAGTGAAACAGTGATTTCCCTTTGGAGAGCTGAATCGCAGAATTAAGGGGGCTCAGTCAGAGAGTTAGTTTTCACTGTTTACCATTTTTCTACTGTTTAAATATAACACAGGAATGTATTATTTTTTCAAAATAAACAAGAGAAAAAGACCAGGTATAGTCCAAGACCTTATAGGGCTTCTAGTTAATTGGGGAAGGAAATTAATCACATGAGCAGATATAAAACTTGTATGCAAGTCAGTTTTGTGCACCGGATCCAAATATGAGGATAATAGCTAATAAGTGGTTTCTTTAATGAGTGACTGGATCAATAATGCTCAGACTGGTCTCTCTATTCCAGGACTCCGATTCTTTTTCTTCAAAAAAGCGGTCTCTATTGGCTTTCCCTGGGATCTGGGCCTGGTTCCACAGGCTGCTAGGAGCCAAAACTAACAGGCTCCAGACAGACAAAGGTTCATTGAGGAGCCAAGGCGTGGGGAGCGGCCCTGCGAGCGGCATGGCAGGAGGAGGGCACCGTGTTCAACGGAACCGCCCTGGAGCCACGGGCCCTCCGCCCTGGGCCACCTGCCCAAGCAGAGTCTCCACCCGGAGAAAGCCTGTGAGGTTTTCAGGCCCTGCTCCCACGCCCAGGCGTGGGTCCTCTCTCCTGCACCCCAAATTCATCCTCCTCCTGGGGCACTTGGCATCTTTTTTTCTTTTTCTTTTTTTTTTTAACATTCAAAGAAATTCGTATTGGAGAAGCAGGATCGGAGGGCGATGGCAGCAAGGCAGGAATATGGGCTCCCGAGGTCCTCATTCCAGGTCTGTCCTACTGACAAGGGGGGGTGTGTGTGTGGTTTGTGTGTGGTGCATGCATGTGTGTGTATGTGTGTAGTGTATGCTTGTGTGTGTGGGTATGTGGGTACAGTGTGGTGTGTGTGTGTGGTATGTATGGTGTGTGTGAGTGTGTGTGTGGGTGTGCCAGTGTGTCTAGGTGTGTGTCTGCTCACATGTGTGAGCATGTTTGTGAGGACTGGGGTTGTCTGCTTTGTGTAAAAAGCAGGGAGTAATCATGTCCATGACCATCAAAAGTTAGAGCACCACGATGGAGCTGAAAGAGGCAAAATCGGGCTAGCCGCAGCGGTGGCCCCTTCGCCCTGACTGTGAAGGTCAGTGACTTGTGTCCTTGCTGGGAGCACTCCCTGCTGTGTCCCGGCCTCCCATCTGCGGACAGACACCGCCATGCCTACACCATTCCCAAGCAAATGAGGAAAGAGAGTGCTTTCCATTTCTGGGCTGGTGACAACGGGAGCTGTCGGAGCCCCACCTTTGGTAAAAAGGGTGCCGATGTCCCCTCCCCGACAGGAGAGCCGGGGACCACAGGAGGCGTGAAAGGACTGGGCCTGGTGCAGAGTAAGTGCTGCCCAAATCTGGGGCTTGTTGCTGAACACTGAAGTTGAGTCTTGGGCATGTTCCTGAGTGTTAAAGCCTGGCGTTTCCTGTCCGATTCGAGCCACCACTGGCCTTTCAGGCGGGAAGCAGGGATGCTGGGCAGGGCACCAGTTAAAGCCATAACCATATGTCTATTTGCCAGGAGAGTAAACTTGAATCCAGAACCCAGGGTGTTCCCGACTCCTCTAGACTGAGGATGGGACCAGACCTACAACGGGAACAAGTGGTGTCTCACTTCAACTGCATCACTTGATAATAAAATACTTCTAAAAATCTGCATATTAGCTATGTGTCTCTTACTTTATGAGCTGTCCGTGCCTTCTGTCTTTTAAAAAAACTTTTTATTTTGAAATAATTATACACTCACAGGAAGTAAAAAAAAATAGTACAAAGCGTCCCATGGACCCTTCGCCCAGCCTTCCCCAGTGGTGGCACCTTCTCTAGCTGTAGCACAACCTCAAAACCAGGAAACCAGCTTTGGGAACATTGTTGTTACCTAGACGACAGATCTTATTCAGTTTTCACCATCCGTTGAAGTGTTAGTTGTTTTTTTCTTGCTATTTTATATTGGTAATACTATAATATTAATGATATTAACGCTTTGTGATATTTCTGCCAATGTTTCCCCTAGGTTTTGGTTTTTACTTCTTTTTATAGCATGTCTTTGAATAAGTAGGTTATATTTTTGTGTAGTCATATCTACTGGTCTTTAGAATTTCTTTTATTGCTTCCCTGCCTGCCCACCCACCCTATCCAGAGATTTACTTTTCATTTTAATCTCTTTTTTAGCCTTTTTAGTCTTATCTGATTTTTAAATAAATTATATACTCACATTGAAAGAAAATTCAAACAACACAGAACAGTACAAAGAACAAAAGCAAAGTCACCTGCAATTCCACCACCTAGAAATCACCATTGTTTAAATTGTGGTGATAACATTGTGTAGTTAAGAAATAACCTCATTCAAAGAGAAGGCCCTTGCCCTCAGCTCCTGAGGGGTAACCTGTAGGCCGCTGGAATGGCCTGCCCAACAGGAGTATCTGCGTTTGCCTGGGGCTTTGGCCACAGGACAACCTCACTATGTAATTACAATGGGGGCCCTGGAGCAGGGGGTGTCAGTTCCGATCTCCAGAGGAACCCATGACTAAAGGTATCAGCCGTCTCTGGGAGGGTCTGGAGACGAGAGGCCAGCCACACAGACAGTGATCCGGCCCCTGTAGAAACTCTGAAGACCGAAGACTCAGGTGAGCTTCCCTGGTTGACAGCATCCCACATCGTGGCCGGAGGGAGGTAACGCCGTCCACTGGGAGAGGACAACCAGAAGCTCCACATGGGGACCCCTCCTGGACTCTGCCCTATGCATGGCTTCCCTTGGCTGATTTAACCTGAATCTTGTCCCTGAGATAAACTGCAAGTATGAGTATAACAGCGTTCAGTGAGTTCTGTGAGTCCTTCTAGCAATTACAGAACCTGAGGATGGTTTTGGGAACTTGCGATTGGTGTTAGAAGTGAGGGAAGTCTTGGGAAATTCCCCAGAAGTCCAGTGGTTAGGACTCCAGGCTTTCATGCCGTGGGCCCAGGTTCAATCCCAGGTCGGGGAACTAAGATCCCACAAGCTGCGACACGTGGCCAAAAAAAAAAAAAAAAAAAAAAAAAGGGAGTCTCGTGGACTACCCTCTGCAACTTTGTAGTTGGTCCTAAATCCTTATAATATATATTTATTTGATTACGTATATATGTGTGTATTTATTCAGATTAAAACATATGAAAAAAGTATTTAAATATATGGAATTATTTTGTTTTATAATTCATTTTTTCACTTACAGGTCATGGACATCTTATTATAGTTGTATACAGCTTTTATTGGTTACAAAATATTCCATTATATACATTTATCACAATCTACTTAACCACTTTTCAATAAATAGGCATTCATTTATATTAATGGACAGACATTGTTTCTATTTTTCACTGTTATAAACATAGTGCTTCGATGACCATACCGCTACTTACATTTTTGTGCAATTGCACGACAGTTTCTGTGAGATAAATTCCTAGAAATTGGAAAGCTGAATCAGAGGGTATTTGTACATTTATAATTTTGTAATAGTCAAAGAATCTTTCAAGGTTTATACTAATTTACACTCCTAATAGCAGTGAATAGTACCTACTTCCGCAAACCATTACTCAAATTAGTTATTTAAAGATTTTTTTTTTTTTGATGTGGACCATTTTTAAAGTCTTTATTGAATTTGTTACAATATTGCTTCTGTTTTATGTTTTGGTTTTTTGGCCCCGAGGCATGTGGGATCTCAGCTCCCTGACCAGGGATCGAACCCGCACCCCTTGCATTGGAAGGCGAAGTCTCAACCACTGAACCACCAGGGAAGTCCCAATGTCTGCTAATCTTACAAACAAACATATAGACCACTAATTTTTTAGTTCCCACTTATTAGTATCTTTTATGTTTATTGGCCATTGGATTTTTTAATGTTAACTGTCTGCGTGTCTTCCGCTGGTTTTCTGTTGTTTGAAAGCTCTTACTTTGGTGGAAATGTCTGCCACACACATGGCAGAGTTAATGTGTCCGTCTTGACTATTTATCTTTGCCTCGACTATTTTTGATGTGCTTTGTTTTGCTGTTTTACTCTACTTAATTTTTTAATGTATGGTGAGTTTTTGTTGTTATTGTTTTAGTTGACATTGTTCATTAATGCAATCAAAATTTTAAAGTCCTTTATGTTTCTATCTTTTGTGTCATAATTAAAAGGGCTTTTCCACCCCAAGCCTGTGAAAACACTTACCTATGTTTTCTTCTAGTTCTTTCACAGCTTCACCTTTTACATTCTTCGCTCCATCTGAAAGTTGTTTTGGTTTCATTAAGATACTGGGATCCTGCTTCAGTCAATGGTTCCTACCTATTCACTCAATAATTCATCCTTCCCCCGTTAGACTAAAAAACCATCACTATCATACACCACATTCTCATATATAATACCTGGGACCACTTCTGAGCACCCCAGTTCTTTTGGTGTTTTGTGCATATGTTTTAAATGGTTTCACTTTTTACATTTAACTCTGACTCATCTGGGGGAAAAATCAATTTAGTTCTTTACACAGCTCACCAAAATAAATTCCGACTAGCTATCTGATTATCTCATCTTCCCTCCCTAATTTATGACACTTCCATTAACATATATTAAATTATAATATACACTAGGGTCTGTTCTGGGGTCTCATTTCACTGATTCATGTTGAATCCTGTCTTAGTATTACAGTGATTTAATAACTATAAATCTGTGATACACTTTACTACCTAGGTAGCGTTGGTCCCCAGCATTTTTTAAAAATATTTATTTATTTATTTTGGCTGCGCCGGCTCTTAGTTGCAGCATGAGGACTTCTTAGTTGCGGCATGTGGACTTCTTAGCTGTGGCATGTGAACTCTTAGTTGTGGCATGCATGTGGGATCTAGTTCCCTGACCAAGGATCGAACCCGGGCCCACTGCACTGGGAGCGCAGAGTCTTACCCACTGGACCACCAGTGAAGTCCCAGTCCCCATCATTTTTTAAAACAAATTTTAGAATCTTTGCCTATTTATTCCTCCATGTTCCAACTTTACAATCATGTTGTCAAATCTCAAAAGAAAACTATTCTGGCATTTTGATTGGAGTTGCACTTAACAAATACACTACTGTGTGTCCACCACTGACCATTCCAGCTGGGTCATCTCCATCCTAGACTGGCCTATGTTTCTCTACTTATTCGAACAACTTAACCTATTTAAAAAAGAGAAGTCTGAAGTTGTCTTCTGTAATTTTCTTCATAAATGTCCTTCGCATTTCTAATCATAATACTCAAAATAATGTCAAAAGAAAGTTTAAAAAGTGAAGCCAGCAAAACAAAACAAAATCACATAGTTACACACCCAAACACAAGCACTATTCACACTTTATTGTATTCAGCACAGCACCCGCAGCTGATATGGTAACTGCCACCCTCACCCGGATCAAAGTGGCCAACCCATAGATATAAGTGAGAGGTTTCTATTATATTCAGTACCAGGAATAACCAACTACCCGCAAAGAATACAGCCTTTCCCTAGCACTTTCATCCACCTACGGGAAAAGGTAATTAATAGGTTCAAGTATTCACCAAGGTTAAGATTTTTATGTAAAGAATGGAAGAACTCCACCCCATCTCAGACACCTGGTGTAAAGAGGAAGTAAATTAACGGAGGTCTCCGGCCAGAGTACACACCTGGAGTCAAGAAACTGGCTGCCAGAGATATAACAGAAATAGATCACGCTTGCAAATGTTTCTGAGTTCCTACGAAGATTGGCAAGAAACAACTTTGTTATTATCACCATTATTAGCCGTTTTTGAGGCACCGCCAGCTACATAACCTACTTAAAAGGCAGCGAAATCTGAAGCTGTCTGATGCATTTCAAAGGATAAGGTAACATCCTCCGGGTAGCCAAGACCTATAAATAGGCTTTAAAAAGCATTGGGTCCTTTTTAAAAAGTCAACGTTGACTATTAAAAAAAAACCATGGAATCTGTTCTTGATTGAATTTGAAACTTCAAACCTTTGACAATAACTTTGACAATATAACTAGGATCACAGTGACATTATGGGTAAGTTAACCGAAGTTGCTCTGGGTACACCTAACAAATTCTAACCTTTCTGGGGCCAGAAGCTGAAGCCAATAGTTCATTCTATGTAGTACCTATCATAATGCCCTGTGTAAAACAGTGCTTAACACCAGAAACGGGTTGATGGTAAGAAGTGGAACCTTTTCAGGCCGCACATGGGCTATACACAGCATGAATACTGTAGCCAGATTAATCTGGCTGAAATACCACTTTCTTTGTGACACTATCCTGATTCATCCACCCAAATCTGTTATTTAGGACTGTTCTAGGTGCAGAGCAGTGAACAAAACCAAGTCCCTAGCCTCGTGGAGCTTATATTCTCCGGGGAATGACAGGCAGGCAGGCGACCACAGGCCTGCGGTGTCGGGAAGTCCTCAGTGCTGTGGGGCAAACGCTAGGGGAGGGGGAGCCGGGAGGCAGGGTGTACACGGTACACGGGCCAAACTCCGCCAGGCTTCCTCTTTGGGCTCCTCCCCTCCTGCCCCCCCCCCGCCCCCGCCCCACCCACCCAGGAGGCCAGAATGACCTGGACAACCCGTATGTGTCCATCTCTCTCCCCCACTGAGACTCCTTCAGGGGTTGCCCTGCTTGTTAGAGAGAAGAGCATCCCTGCGTATTCACCCCGGTGGAGCCCCGCAGCTGCACATGTCTGGGTTAAACAAGAACCTCATTCACCTTCCTTGTCTGCCTCCTGGATGGCTCTCAAGGTAAATGAGTTAGTTGGCTACGACTTCTCACAACACCCTGTACCTACCACAATCTCCGACTGCCTGTGTGTTTGTCTGCTGACGGTGTGTCTCCACAACCGACTGCATTTTCCATGAAGGGGGTAACAACTCCGTCTGTTTTGCTCACCAGTACCTCCCCCCGAGCCCAGCAAAACGCCACCGCACAGTCGGTGCTGAGGGAACTCCAGAGCGAAAACCCTCTTCCCTCGGGCCCCGCCCCCCCAGCCCCACTCCTGCCCCCGGCCCGGCCCACACCTCCCAACCCTTCCAGGACCCTTCCAGCGGCCCTCCCCCATCAGCCCCTGCCCCTGTGTGTCCCTGCCGCGGCACTCCCTCCTCCTGCCAGCCCCTCCCCCGTCGCTCCCTCCCATTTGTCCCTGCCCCGTCAGTCCCTCCTCTGTCAGTCCCTCCCCCCGTCAGTCTCTCCCCCTCTCAGCCCCGCCCCCGTCATGCTCACTGAAATTCCCCTTGGCCTGAACTCCAGACTCTCACATGGATGTGTTATTGTCCGTTTGTTCTCGGTTTATCTTCCCCCCCCATTCCACCTCCCTTCTCTTCCCCCCAACATTCAAAATCAGACCACAGGGCTTTGTAAGTTAACTGATTGTTACTTTTTCCAGGCTTGCTTCACTTTAGAGAAGACACCTAGATGAAAAGGAAGGGTCTTAACAGAAACTGAACAAGACAAAACCAGGTGGCAGGCTCCAGCGCTGCAGCCCCAGTTCTGACGCTGAATAGCAGTGTGACACCATCTCTGCTCCACAGGTCATTTCTTCGCCCTGGCCTCAGCTTCCCTTTTATAGATGAGAGAGAACTGAATTAGCTTACCCCAACTTCCTTTCCAATTCATAGGGTCTAGAACTGCACCCCTCCCCAGAAAGGGAGAGGTTGGCCCTAAAGAATACACTTGAGAGGCACCCATTGTAGAGGGGTGTTAGGGTAACACCAGCTACCATTACGCAGAAGAGGGACTAGAAAGGTCTGTAACACCCCACGACAACCACAGGCTTCTGGCTTATCTCTGAGGAGGGGGACTTTAAAAAGCAATACAGGGGCTTCCCTGGTGGCGCAGTGGTTGAGAATCTGCCTGCCAATGCAGGGGACACGGGTTCGAGCCCTGGTCTGGGAAGATCCCACATGCCGCGGAGCAACTAGGCCCGTGAGCCACAACTACTGAGCCTGCGCGTCTGGAGCCCGTGCTCCGCAACAAGAGAGGCCGCGATAGTGAGAGGCCCGCGCACCGCGATGAAGAGTGGCCCCCGCTCGCCGCAACTAGAGGAAGCCCTCGCACAGAAACGAAGACCCAACACAGCCATAAATAAATAAATAAATAAATAAAAATTAAAAAAAAAAAAGCAATACAAACAAATAAAAACTCTGCACAGCCCTCTTCCCCTAATAGACATTCCAAAATAAAATCTGTTCTACCTCTGCCAGCTAAAGAGAATTTTCCTTCCGTCTGCTGCTGAGAATCAGTTGTCACCCTAAATCTCTCCCTCTTTTCATCCTTCTCCCATGCCTGCTTTTTAATCAACCTGCTAACCTTCCAAGTGGCAGAGGCTTTGGGGATGAGCAGGAGAGCTGGAGACGAACCCACTAAATCGAAGGCAAGCTAGATAATCTCATCAGATTGGTCTCTGCTTCAGAAACGCTGTATATCTCCACACCGACCCAGCTGAGACGAACACCCCTCTGCTGACACTGTCTCCTGAGACGTACGTAAATATTATGTCTTTATCACATTCAAAATACCTACATTTTTCCTTTCTGATATACTCATTTTCACTATGCCCTTTCCGTTAGAAGCAACAACTTGTTACTCATAAAACCAAACTTAAAAACAGCGGTGAAAGATAAAAAGAAGTTCTGATTTATTATCATATCCCAATTTTAACCTCAGACCTTTATATGTTATGAACCCAGCCGCATAGTTATTTCCCATCTTAACTGCTGCTGCAAATGCTTAAAAAGAAAAGAAACGTGTGTTTTTTATGGCTCCATGAGAGGGCAGACACACCTTTAGATACTATGGTGCTATAAAAATCAAGGTCAGGGTAACTTATCTCTTTCATTTCCCTGTTTCAAGGCCTCCTGGGAAAACAGACAAAAATAAAACGAGAATATTTAAGGCAAAATAATTCAACCAACTACAGAGCAGGGGAAAAAGTCAACTCAAAAAGTGACGAACATTTTATTTTCTCAAAATTGAAGTCCCTGATATGCTGAGTTTTTCCCTCCACATTCACACACAAAATCAACAAATGGGCCGGGCGGGAGCTTGTGCGATAACGACAGACTGAACCAAACAGCAAGGAGATTTTGTGCTTCTTATTCCACAGATATTTGGGGACCAGTGTGCACTTTGGTGGAGGAGGAGTAGGGGGAGAGGTACTTGTGAACGAAACCTAAAGCCAACCATTTATGAGGATTTTTGACTGTAAAGTTGCAGAGTCTTCATATTATGGCAAGGGCCAGCTACACTTTCTTGGCATAAAGAAGAAGGATAACATCTGATTCATCTGATGTCAAAATTCCAGATTTTACTGAGGAAATCTGATCCTGTCCACTGTGCTGTCCTGATGTCATAAAAAGTCATCTATCAACAGAATCTCAGGCCAGGCCACCTTCACGGGTGGAAACACCACGTGCCTCCCGATTAGGGCTGACTCTGAAGTACAGCAGAAGCTTTTTACTCAGAAGGACGCTTTCCTAACCACCCACCCTGTGACCTGCCCACCGGTGTCCTCACCTGCCAGCCATGCGGCCTCGCACAGACATCTGGCCTTTCTGAACTTCACTTTCCTTGGGGAAAAGAAAAACAACCTATTTCACAGAGCTGTGGTAAGAATTAAACAAAGAAGGTATTTAGAATGGACTAACAGGGTCTGGAACACAGGAGGCTCTCAATAAAATGGACTAATGCATCCAGCTGACATTCCCCATGATGTTCGGAACTGTTCTGACCCTCGGCTGTGATAAAGCACAATTAAAGGCCTCTAGGCCACAGCAGCCAAGCCTCCCTCCTAGCGACTCGACTCAGGGAACAAAGAGAGAATAACTGTTAGGGGTGGGTGATGAGCAAAGGTCCTTGAGAGCCGGAGAGAACTACCATTTAGAGATTAGATACGCGGTTCTTCAATGAAAACGCAATCGAATCCCACCAGTATCGGTGGCACAGATACAACTGTCTCTCTTTTTTTATTAGCACTAGCTCACTCTCCACCACAGACGAGTATCTATGTAGTATAAAAGGCTAACAGCTCTTCAACAGGAGCTGAAGCCTCCCATTCTCTGCACTCCCAGCCTCCTGAGCAAGAAAAACCACCACCGGGAGCTGATCACTCACCCCTAACCGCGGCTCTCAGGCCCCCTTCACAGCAATGTCCCTTATCAAGCACCACTCAGGCAGACCAGCGAGGGGAAACCTGGGAGAGGGCGGGAGGGAGAGAGGAAAAACCCGAGAAGGAATGCTGAGGATGCAGTCCTAAACCCTGCAGGTGCTCCAGGAGAAAGTGGACAGGTCTGTGGGTTTATATTTTAGGTCGTGTCACTGACGTCTAAGCCTCTTTCAGTTCAAAGTCCATAATTCCATGAATCTAGAAGAATAAAGAATAATGAAAGGTACCAAGTGAGAAACGATTACCCTAGAATGATGAGAAGGCAGCTAGAAGGCAGCTGGAACAATTAAAAAGGGAAAGGCCAGAGTTTTCATTCCTCAGCTCTTTATAAGGTACAGAGAAATACATGTCTCAAAAAAAGCCTGCAATGCCACCTTGCTTTCACGCCCAGGAAGCAAACGCATCCATAACTGTAGGGGAGAAATCATCTGCAGGCCAGGAAGTGAAATCTCCCAGCGACATTTGTCAAGAGCCTGCGAGGTGTCAGGCTCTGTGTGGAAGACCGGGCAACAGAGCTGGTCCCGGGCTCTTAATCCTCGGACCTTACAAGCTAATGGGAAAGACAGAAATGTCTTCCTTCGAGGGAGCGAAGGCATGTGTGCAGCGTATGGAAACACAGGGCAGGGCGCTCGATGGTGGGTCCCGGACAGCTTCCTCAAGTCGGATGCCTGAGCCGAGTCTCCAGGATGGGCAGGAGTTAACCAGGGAAAGGGAATGTAGAGAAAAAGCGTTTCAGGCAAGAGGCATAAAGAGGTCTTTCTCAAAATATCAGCAGTTTTGACTTCTGGTCCCCTCCCTCCTCCATCCTTAGCTTTGATGAGAGGAGTCAAGATAAGAGCATGGGTTGTTTGGAGCCTCAAGGACCAAAGTCTCAATCTCACTGCTGGCTCCCCTTTGCCAGAGGGCTGTGATCAGCTACAGCAGTTATGTTCTTGGAAAAATAAGAGACAGCTATGGAAAGTCAGTGCGTCCGTATCTCACATTTGGGTTTAAGTGCAATTTTCTGAATCTGTAGTCCAAAAAGATGATAGAACAGAAGGAAGAGCTAGCTTCTCATACTAGTTATTTAAATAAAGCAGAACGAGAAAGTGGGGGGGGGGGGGAGAGAGAGAGAAAGGAAAAACGGGGAGAGTAGGGTTTAGGAAAGGGACGTTTGGAAAGAAATCTCTTGTACTATTGGGCGTTTAAATATATAAAAGTGAAAAATCTCTTCTAAATCAAGAAGCAAAGTTAGAAGATCAGTGCCAAGCTGAGAGAAAGACTGTGAAAAAAAGTTACTGCATAAGGAGTTCTACGAAATCAGTTAAGCTCCCCAAATTACTAGTAATTGCACGGAGAAAAACATATCTTTACAGTGAAGAGATCTGGCAGTTACCTGTAACCAAATGATCAGATTTGGTATCACTAATAGTGGGACACCCTGACACTGTGCATCTTCGACGTGACTATCTGTGAAGCAAACTCATCAAAAATGTTGAACCTAAATGTAATCAAGCCTTCGGGGCCTACCATGTGGTTTACAGGAAATACAGGACCCAGAGGAACACGTTAAACAAAACAAAACACAAATACGGAATGTAGGACGTTTTTCAAGACAACTGGACTGGTCACTTCCAAAAGTCGATGCCAAGAGGGAAAAGGTAGAATGATTTTTCTCTGTTAAAAGAGACTGAAGAGGGGCTTCCCTGGTGGCGCAGTGGTTGAGAATCTGCCTGCCAATGCGGGGGACACGGGTTCGAGCCCTGGTCTGGGAAGATCCCACATGCCGCGGAGCAACTAGGTCCGTGAGCCACAATTACTGAGCCTGCACGTCTGGAACCTGTGCTCCACAACAAGAGAGGCCGCGATAGTGAGAGGCCCGCACACCGCAATGAAGAGTGGCCCCCGTTTGCCGCAACTAGAGAAAGCCCTCGCACGGAAACGAAGACCCAACACAGCCAGAAATAAATAAATAAATAAAATTAAAAAAAAAAAGAGACTAAAGAGATGAAAACCAAATGCATAGTATAAGCCTTGACTGAATCCTGATTCATAAAAATCAGTTACAAAAGACATTTTGACAGGAGAAATTTTAATATAGACTGTATGTTATATAAATATTTTTTGGCATGAAAATGACATAATGGTTATGAAATGAAATGCCTTTATTTTTAGGAATAAAATGTCATGATGTCTCCAACTTTTCTTCCTGAACCATTTGAAACTAAGAAGACAGATACATAAAGCAAATATGGCAAAAGCTAGCAAATGTGAGCTGTGCAGGTGGTGGTTATAAAGGTGATGGTTGCACCTTTATTTCAACTTTTCTGTTACAATATTTTTATAATAAAAAGTTGAAAAAAAATGGAAAAGGAAAGACCCACACCCCAACTAAAAAAAGAAAGAGCAAATCGGAAGAACTAAAAGGAAATTCACAAATATAAAATAAATGGTTAAATTCAGGGAACAAAAAAACACACTAGAGATCAAAGAAACGCAAATTAAAACACCAGAGGTGCCATTTTTTTTGGCCTATCAGATTAACAGAGTTTTGAACGCACAGTAATAATGGTACACAAAATTTTTGTAAAGGTACAGCTATTTTGAAAAAGGATTCTTTTTTTTTTGTTTTTAATTTATTTATTTTATTTATTTATTTTTGGCTGCATCGGTCTTCGTTGCTGCGCGTGGGCTTTCTCTAGTTGCGGTGAGCAGGGGCTTCTCTTGTTGTAGAGCACAGGCTCTAGGCGCCCGGGCTTCAGCAGTTGTGGCGTATGGGCTCAGTAGTTGTGACTCGTGCGCTCTAGAGCGCAGGCTCAGTAGTTGTGGCGCACGGGCTTAGCTGCTCCGCGGCATGTGGGATCTTCCCAGACCGGGGATCAAACCCGTGTTCCCCGCATTGGCAGGCAGATTCTTAACCACTGCGCCACCAGGGAAGTCCCAAGGTACAGCCATTTTGGAAAACAGTTGGGCAGTTTCTTATGAAGTTAAACATACACTTACATATGACCCAGCATTTACCCAAGAGAAATAAAAACATACGTCCACGCCAAGGCTGGCACAGAAACATTCAAATCCGTGCAATAATACTGATACAAGCAGCATCACAGATGAATCTTAAAAATATGCTGGACAAAAGAAGTCAGGCAAAAAGTGTATATACTGTATGATTCCATTTACACAAAACACAGGACAAATCTAATCTATAGTGAGAGAGACATGGGGAGGAATACCTGGAAAGGGTCTGGGGGAACCTTCTGGGGTGATGGAAATGTCCTGTATCTGGACTGCAGTGATTACACATGTGAATACATTTGTCAAAGTTACATAAGTGTGCATTTAAAAGGGTGAATTTTATTGTTTACATATTAAACCTCAATAGAGTTGATTTAAAATTTAAAATTACAGCAATGATAACCCAGAGCTGGGGAGAATGTGGGGGAATGGGCTCCTGTGCACTGCTAGTGGGAATATTAGTTGGTAAACTTTTTCTTTTTAGGGGGTAACAGCTTTATTGGGACATAATTCACATACAATTCACTCACTTGAAGCGTACAATTCAATGGTTTTTAGTGTACTCACAGACTTGTGCAACTATCACCACAATCAAACTTAGAACATCTTCACCACCTCAAAAAAATATGCTGCACCCCTTGGTCATCAGCTCCCAAACCTAAGCAATTACTAATCCACTTGCTTTTTTTTTTTTTTTTACAGTATTTACTAATTTATTTATTTTATTTAGTTTTTTGGCTGCATTGGGTCTTCGTTGTGGCGCGCGGGCTTCTCTCTAGTTGTGGCGTGTGGGTTTTCTCTCTAAGCTGTGGCGTGAGGGCTCCAGGGCGCATGGGAGTCTGTAGTTTGCCGCACGCGGGCTCTAGTTGTGGCGCGCGAGCTCAGTAGTTGCTTAGCTGCCCCGCGGCGTGTGGGATCTTAGTTCCCCGACCAGGGATCGAACCCACATCCCCTGCATTGGAAGGTGGATTCTTTACCACTGGACCGCCAGGGAAGTCCCCCACTTCCTGTTTCTCTACATGTGCCCATTCTGCACAGTTCATATAATTGGAATCATATAATGTGTGGTTTTCTGTGACTGGCTTCTTCCACTTAGCATGTTTTCAAGGTTCATCCATGTTGGAGCGAGTGCTTCATTCCATTTCATGGCTAATATCCCATTGTATGGATAGATCACATTCTGTTTATTTATTCATTAGCTGATGGGCATTTTAACTGTTTCCACCTTTCGGTTACGACGAATAATGCTACTAAGAACATTCGTGTACAAGTTTTTGTACGGACATATGCTGTCATTTCTCTCAGGTACATACCTAGGAGTGCAACTGCTGGGGCAAATAGCACCTCTATGTTCAATTTTTCTTTTTTTTTGTTTAATTTTTGGCCACAGGGCATGTGGGATCTTAGGTCCCCAACCAGGGATTGAACCCACACCCCCTGCAGTGGAAGCGCAAAGTCTTAACCACTGGACCGCCAGGGTAGTCCCTATGTTCAACTTTTTAGGAACTACTAGGCTGTTTTCCACAGAGGCTGCACTATTTTACATTCCCACCAGCAGTGTAGGACGATTCCAATCTCTCCACACCCTTGCCAACGTTTATCACAACCTAGTGGGTGTAAAGCAGTATCTCAGTGTGTGTGTGTGGTATTTTTTTTGTAAAGATTTCTTTTGATGTGGACCATTTTTTAAAGTCTTTATTGAATTTGTTACAATACTGTTTCTGTTTTATGTTTTGGTGTTTTGGCCACAAGGCACATGGGATCCTAGCTCCCCGACCAGGGATGGAACCTGCACTCCCTGCATTGGAAGGCGAAGTCTTAACCACTGGACCGCCAGGGTTCTCTGACGATTAATAGTGTTGAACATCTTTTCATGTGTTTATTGGTCCTCTGTATATCTTTGGAGAAATATCTATTCAAGTTCTTTGCCTGCTTTTAATTGGGCTGTTTGTCTTTTTACTTTTGAGTTGTAGCGTTCTTTATATACTCTAGATACACATCCCTTATTAGATGTATGATTTGCAAATACTTTCTCCCATTCTGGAGGTTGTCTTTTCCAATTGGTACAACTTCTGAAAACCAGTCTGGCAACATATATCAAAGATTTCAGTGTGAATGCTCTTTGATCTTACAGTTTTACTTTTAAGAGTTTATCTTAAGATAAAAGTTAAAGAAGTAGAATGAGAAAAGCTATAAACAAGAACATTCATCAAGGGCTTCCCTGGTGGTGCAGTGGTTGAGAATCTGCCTGCCAATGCAGGGGACACGGGTTCGAGCCCTGGTCTGGGAAGATCCCATGTGCCGCGGAGCAACTGGGCCCGTGAGCCACGACTACTGAGCCTGCGCGTCTGGAGCCTGTGCTCCAAACAAGAGAGGCCACGATAGTGAGAGGCCCGCGCACCGCGATGAAGAGTGGCCCCCGCTCGCCCCAACTAGAGAAAGCCCTCGCGCAGAAATGAAGACCCAACACGGCCAAAAATAAATAAATAAATAAGTAAGTAAGTAAAATTAAAAAAAAAAAAAAAGAACATTCATCAAAGTACTTCTTAAACTGAATCTCAACCCTTACCTCACACCATATGCAAAAATGAACTCAAAATGGAGCATAGCCCTAAATGTAAGAGCTAAGACGATAAAACTTCTTGAAGAAAACACAGGAAAAAATCTTAGAGGCCCCGGGTTTGGCAAGATTTATTAAATAGGACACAAAAAGCATGAACCATTTAAGAAAACATGCACTGGGCTTCAACAAAATTAAAAACGTCTGCTCTTCAAAAAACAACTGAAAATGATGGTACGGGTCTGTTTTTACCTATACAGGCACAGAGAAAAGTAAAAAGGGCACAGTGACAAAATAAAGTAAATAAATCCAAGAAGAACGTTGCAGAGGATGTTGCTCTCTTCTATCTTTCTGAAATGTCTGAATTCTCCATCTGACGACGAGTATGTATTTCTATAGAATAAGGAGAAGGGCTGGAGAGGACCCTCCATAAAGCTATTTCTATTTTGAAAAGGGGAAACAGTGAATTTCCTTCTGATAAGTAATAGAAAGTAATATTTAATTAGCCAGGGGACACAGTTTACCATTGTGATTTGGAGTTCTGTTTTTTTTTTTTATTTGCCACGTTTCAGAAATGAGAATAAACTGTAATTTTCTTAAGAGCTTGATATTCTTAAGATTTGCAGATAATTTCTTTCACACAAACAAGTTAACCTGGTCAACAAATTTCAGTGATGTAACTTGATAATAATGGCTTAAAATTACACTGTAAAGGAAGTTTATATGTATAGCATTATCTCGCAACTACCTGGAGCTTAATTTAGTTATACCAAAGTAAGTACAAATAATTCAAGATAGATGGTAAAGGTCTGTGCAATTGACTCAGAGAGTCTCTAAACCCTCACTAAGTTAATTACTCTCATTTTACACTCCATTTAACAAGTTATGCAAACCAATAGAAAATGAGAGGCACCAGACAAAAAGGGAGAGTAAATGGCAAACTCACTGCAGAACGAGTGGCAGCCAACAGCCTGGAGGAGACTATCCATTAAAGATTTGAAAACTCGACTCACGAGGGAGGCTGAGATGGTTGAGTAGAGAAGTAAACATACCTGATCAGTGCAACTTCATCAAGAAGTCACGATGGTACTAATACCACAATAAGTAACATTCAGAAACAGGTTTCTAAATAATCAAATGTTATATTAGACCCAGTATGTTCAAGAAAGCAGTGAAGATGATTAAGCATTTGAGAGGGATTTCCATTTCCCATTGAGAATGGTTAATTTTATAAAAGAGATGATTAATGAAATAAACAACAGTGATCTGGAAAACTGGCTTATATCAAAGGAAACTCTAGTCCTTAAGAGAAGGGCAAATAAATGAGTCATTTTTGCAAACATATTTTAATAGCTATCCACCCAACTTTAATACCACAAAACTCAAAGGACTGAACTAAAGAAGTAATTTAGCTCCACTGATAGATTCTTCTGTGCTCCCCGAAGTACACCATGTAGGTGGTTTCCAATCTCTCAGGAAGAACTAACGCTGTGGATAAGGTCATTTTACAGCACCCCCTCCCATCCGTCCGGCTCTGTCCTCCTCGTAGAATGTCCTTGCCTTTGCATCTCCATCTCTGAGAAAAATCACTTTAACTTGCCAGTCTGGGGCCAGGGTCATTTAAAAAATGGTTTCTCATACTCTGCATTTCTCCTAAGTTCTTCGGGTGTCATATTGCGACCACACTGCATTTGGAGGGCTATCAATTCAGAGGCAGGAAAATGAAGTTCCCGACTCTGGAAGCAAGTGGAGGAGGCTCCGTCTTCCCTATGTGAGCTCCTTCACTGCAATGGGAGTTCCTGTTGTCCTCACCCGAGAGGCTGGGATTTCCACAAACACAGCTGGGTCTGACTAATCTGACCACACAAACACGAAACGGAACGAGGGGCAGAGGTAAGACAACGCAACCTAATCAGCATCAGAAAGAACCAAAACACTTGAGTGTCTGTCCCAGGCTCGCTCGAGCGACTGTGTCTGGGAGTCCAGCCAGAGGAATGATTCGCTCTTTGGATTAACTCCGCAGCTTGAGCTATCACGACAGGGACAGACGGCAGGCTAACAGGTCGGCAGGGAGGTCAGCTGGGCAGCAGCGCAGCAGGCAGGGAACCTGGCCGGGACAGGTGAGCGCCAAGGGAGGTTGAGGCCATGAGCAGGCAGCCTGATTCCTAAAAGCTCCACTCCTCCAAGAGGCCACGATGGCTGCGGCCCAGCTGGGGTCCAGGAGTGGCCTGGGATGCCCGCTGACCAGGAGGAAGGCTGTCTGCTCTGGATGGTTAACTGATCTGCTGCTGAGCAGGGAGGGCAAAGGAGAGCAGTTTCTCCGCTCTGGATCGGGCAGTCCTCCTTCCACCTCCCCCCAGGAACGCCGCTGTGGTGGAAGAATAACAGCCGTTTCAGAGCACTGAAGCGATGGAGCCATTCAAACCGAACCAACTGGTACTTTAATCCAAACAATGATGGTTTTGTCAGAAGACTGCAACAGCCCACCAAATCCTGCCCTCCTCTCCTCACTTCTACCCCTGACTTTGAGACACCATGCTAAAAAGAGGGAAAAAAGTTACACACATAAACCAACATCGGCCAACGCACGTGACTCAACACAGGCAGGCCAGCTGCCATTCAGTGATGACACAACACCGGAGCTGACCGTTGTACAGCCGTGGAGCTCCTACTCCAGGGACATATTTGAGTCTCACATACTGATACATCTCCAGCAATCCCAGACAACAAAGAACACAGGGCTGAAAGGTCAAGTTGTTCTACGGTGCTGCTGGGTCACTGTTCCAGTCGATCCGGGCGGGCAGCACACCCAAGACCTCAGCTGGAGCTACTGAGCCGAGGCGGCTGCTCCCAGCTTCATGGGAGCCTGAAAGCTGTTACCCTCTAGGACAGGAAGCAGAAAAAATTTTCTCTGCAGGGAAGAACTGAGGGATGAGAGGCACCAGAAGTTTACAATATTTCTCATACCACACCCCGCCCTGCTCACTTCATCCATACTTTACCAATCAGTGGCAATCACCTCAAACACTACCACAGACACACCCATCACTCCAAGGAGCCAGCAATCGGCATAAAAACAGAGATAAGCAAACAAAGTTATCTGGCAAAAAGCAGCTGGCCACATACAGGCTGAGCCAGCTCAACGGCAATCAGTAGGTCCTCCGGTAGGCTGGTCTACCGGAGAAGCATCTGGAGGAGGCCGTGCCCACCACAGGTAAGTTTCCCCAGCACCACCTGCCTGTTGGCTCTCAGGTACTGTGCAAGGACATCACCAAGGACAAGCCAGGGGCGGAGCTCATAAGTGGGTTCCTTGCTTTTCTGAGAAGGCTTTTTCCCCATGGAACAAAGTCTTCTGCCAAGGTTTCTCGTGGGGGAAAAAAATCGTGAATTTCAAAGCCAGAAGGAAATAGAGGCTGGTCCAATAAATAGGGAACCAGCCTGGGAGAGCGCTAGGAGGCTGGGGCCAGGCTCTGCTGGGGTAGGAGGTGGAGGCCGCAGTAAGGAGCTCTGGGCCAGAATGTAGCCGGTGGACCCGGAGGTCACAGGGGCAGCCTAACCTTGCCACTGGGCCTAGGGAGTCGTAATGACCTGATCCAGCGTTTAAAACGTCACCAAAGTCCTCTTGTCTCGGCTCAGCCCCTCTGCCACCACTCTGTCACCAGTGTGGGTGGTCGGATAGACGGAACCATAGAAACCCCACCAGTGATCACGCTGACAAGTAAGGCTGCCGAAAAGCCAGAAATCAGCATCTCTGGACTCGATGTGACAGAAAGCATTTAAATTGTTTTCCAGAGAGCTGAGTCAGCTTTCCCTTCCGTACACCAAGTCATCCCAGCGTCTGGTTTGTGGCTCGCAGGAACACGCCTCCACTCGGCTCCCCATCTCAGGTGGGCTCACCACAGCTGGGCAGACTCACAGCTGGAATCACCGCCTTTCGTGAAGCTCAACGCTCTCCCTGCCTCTGGAACCACAAAAAGCCGAGGGACGGCACCCACCTGCTGGCATGAGTGCGGAGCCCTGGCCTCGGGGGGGTGAACATGCAAGCTCAGCCTGGGTCCAGGCATGCTGCTGAGGGGTGTGTCAGACGCCTTCCGCTGTGTCCCCTGCCCTTCTGCAGGCTCAGAATGCAGCCAGCCTTTCCCTCTGTAGCCTGAGGCGCAGACAAAGGCTGCTGCTGAGCTGCATACCTGCTCACCACCACCTCCACACACACCTTATCCATGCGGGCAGGAGGGTGGGACAGGCCAGGCCAGGTGCCTTTTTTCCAGAGTCCTGCTGAAAGGTTCTCAGGTAAATGGTTCTTTCCGTCAGGAAGGAGGAAGAGGCAGAGGGACATTTTCATAGAAAGTAGGGATATGGTAAGATAAATAGAACAGGGGCTCAGAAACACAAAAATATCATGAAATATTCTCAATGACCACCCGAGAGGGATTCAATAAATAATAGTACATTTCATTGTGTGGACAATGAAATACTATTCAGCCACTAAAAAATACTGCAGATGAGTATTTGGAGACTTGGAAAGGTGTTCATAATTAAATAGAAAAACAAAATACACTTACCCTGCCAAAAAAACAAAAACCCCACAAGGTCTGGAAGGATAAACACCAGGGAATTGACAATGGTTATCTGTGGGTGTTGGGATTTTTTTTTTTTTCTTCCCCTGGAAGGAGACCTAGAAATACAGTCAAATTCCAAAAAGTAAGGTGCTAAGCTCTGAAGAGTACTTCCCCAATTTCTCAGTACGCGTGCTTAACTGCACCCCTGAGAAGTACAAATTCTATTTCAATCTGGCTTAGAAGCAAAGTCATGGCCTTTAAGAACCATAAAGCTATTTGCCAACACCTTTATAGATCAGATCAAACATAGACAGAAAATCCAAGAGCTGGAAAGGCTCAGAACGTGTGCAGGGTGGCTGCATGGGAACGTGTGTGAGTGTGTGTGTTGGGGGGAGGGTTCAAAGCAAGCATGTCCATTCCTTTCTTAACCACCTCAAGTACACGTACACACACACACACACACACACACGCACACACACAAGTGCACATGCACACATACACACTTAGCTGGGGAAGCACACACACAAGTACACACGCGCACGTACACACTTAGCTGGGGAGGCACAGCCAGAGGCACGTCACGTAACGTCAAATGCGTAGGTTAGAAACGTTAAACAAGAGCCAAGTGAGAGGCCTCTGCAGGCTAACTTCAAGTTATGATTTTGTTTCAACTACAACCAAATCAACTGTCTGGAGTTAAGTCAAATGATTACCCCTTTCTTTCACCCCAGAATCACCCTATGAAAACAGCCCCACCCCAGGCAGCTACGGTGGTGAAGTTAAGGGGTAACAGTCAGAAATGGAATGTAAAGCTATGAGTAACCTACCGTCCAATAACTTCACAAAATGGAGAGTCAACCCTCCACCTCCAAGTCAAGATTATTTAAAATAATTGCCCTAGTTCCTCATAACTCAGAGTAACTGTCTACCAGGAGCATGCATACCTCTGGGGTTTACCAGAAGGATAGTCTTAGATTTTGTATTCAGAAGATGATGGTCCTGTGATCATATTTACTTAAACACAGCATGAAGGGACACTAAGGGTAAGAACACCTAACAGGACTTTCCCCGTGCCAGGGCTGACCTGCGGCAAACAGCACCACACACCCCTTCATCTCTTAGGCCAAGACTCACTTCTAAACTAGATGCAACCGAGATTAAACTCATTTCCCCAGAATTCCTAATACCTGAACTCAGACATTAGGTAGAAACTGAAATGTAGAGTTCACATACAAATTCAGATTTCTTCCGATTTTCAGATATGCCAGACCGCGTAACACTGAGCTCACATTCCCAAATAGCAAAAGTCACCTGGCGCTGAGCGCTGACTGCCCCCTTTAGACCAGGCACATATCCTCCAGTTCACCACAGACCCCTACACTCCCTGTTGCCCTTCCATCACGGAGGCCCAGTCAATTGCAGTTTATGCTTGCATGGTTTTCATAATAAAGAAATGTTTCTGTGTAACCATGACTATACCAAAGCCAGAAAATAAAAGACAGCAAATGTCCTCTTTGCCTTACCGATGACCACTTTATTTCCTGGTCCTTGTGGGCATTTGACTTTGTGACCCCTGACCCAGACAATGTTAAAAGAAAAAAAGGTCTTATCAGGATAACCTTAGGGTGATTTGCCAAGCTATGAGGTAACTTGGAGAGCCGAATTCCTGAGTCGATTTTAATCTAGGGGAAATGCCCAGGACAGGTCACCTTCCCAAACAGTCTCTCATTTACTGTACACAGAAGAGATGGAAGATAGAGAGTCATGGAATTTCTAGACACTGACATATTTAGGATCTTCAAGATCATATCGTCCAGTGCTTCCCAAGTAAGACTCCCTAAAGATAATGCTGAAAACCTAAACTGTTTGGATTTTTTTTTAAATGACAGCTTTACTGAGACATAATTTACACATCATGAAATTCACCTTTTAAAATTGTTCACTGGTTTCTAGTATATTCACAATGTTGTGTAACCATCACCGTTCCCTAATTTTAGAACATTTTCATCACTCCTTCAAAATACCCCATACTTGGGCTTCCCTGGTGACGCAGTGGTTAAGAATCCGCCTGCCAATGCAGGGGACACGGGTTCGATCCCTGGTCCGGGAAGATCCCACATGTCGCAGAGCAACTAAGCCCGTGTGCACAACTACTGAGCCTGCGCTCTAGAGCCCGTGAGCCACAACTACTGAGCACACGTGCCACAACTACTGAACCCCGTGTGCCTAGAGCCCGTGCTCCGCAACAAGAGAAGCCACCGCAGTGAGAAGCCTGGGCACTGCAACGAAGAGTAGCCCCCGCTCACTACAACTAGAGAAAGCCCACGCACAGCAACGAAGGCCCAACAAACACAGCCAAAAATAAATTAATTAATTAATTTTAAAAAAAAAACCCATACCCATTAGCAGTGACCATCCACCCTTGCCTCCCCCAGCAACCACTCCCCCACTTCCTGCTTTATGGGTTTGCCTAATCTGGACATTTCATACAAATGGAATCACAGCACGTGGTCCATTGTGACTAGCTTCTTTCATTCAGCAAAATGTTTCCAAGGCTCATCCATGTTGTAGCACGTGTCAGTACTTCATTCCAAAAGTTGTTTTCAATATTTTCAAACATATTTATTTGTCCATGATAAAGCCAGGTGGCCACTGTTTAAATAATGTGATTTTCTCATTTTTCTAACATTATGAACATTTTCAAACAGACAGAAAAATTGAAAGAATTAGATGGTGAACGCCCATGTACCCACCACCTGAATGCTACGATTGCCACTTTGATGTATTTACTTTATCAAAATTCATCTACCCACCCAAAAACCCATCTTATTTTGCTTAAGCAGTGGTTCTCAAAGTGTGATTTGGAGACCCCTGAGGGCCCCTGAGACCCCTTCTGGGTCCAGGATATCAAAACTATTTTCAAAATAATACTAAGAGGTTATTTTCCTTTTTCACTCTCATTCTCTCAAGAATGGTGAGGTTTTCCAGACATTCGCTATCGCAGCAGACGAATGCAAAAGCAGATATGAGGATCCAGCTGTCTTCAAACTAAGCATTAACTAAGAGATTTGCAAATGCGGAAAACAATGTCATTCTTCTCATTATTTTTTTTGAAAATAGTTGTTCTATATAAAGATATGTTATTTATGTTAACATGGTAAATGGGGTTTATTATTTTTTAAAATACTTTAACAAATAGTTTTACTTTTCCTCAGTTTTCATTTCTAATACAGTAAACATCAATATAATCCACAAACAAAAGCTCTCTGGGGTTCTCAACATTCAAGAGCACAAAGAGGTCCTGAGACCAAAAAGTTTGAGAGCCACTGTTTTAAAGCATTTCAAAGATAAGATGCTGACATCAGTACACTTCGTCCCTGAGTTCAACATTTGTCAATGGCTCTTTTTGTTTTGGGTGAGATTTACACATAATAAAATGCACAAATCTTGAGTGTACCATTCAGAGAGTTCTGACAAATGTATACACAACCCCCTTCATGATATAAAACGTGACCATCATTCTAAAAGGTTCTCTCCTGCTTCTCACCAGCCGGTCCCCTCTTCAACCCCCCCTCACAGGCAGGGACTGGTCTGATTTTTTTTCACCGTAGATTAGCTTCGCCTATTCTAGAACTTCATATAAATGGAATCAGTATATAATCTTTTGGGTAAGGCTTGTGTCACTTGACGTAATGTTTCTGAGATTCATCTGTGTTGCTGCACATACCAGTAGTTTGTTCCTTTTTATTGCTGAAAACAATTTGTTTCTAAGGCTACATCTCTCAAAAACATAAGGTCCATGGAAGAAAAATAAGATTGGTAACCATGATTCTAGTCTAACCCCTCCCACTTTTTTTCTTTCTTTACGGTTAAAGACACCCAGACTTATGAGGCTAAGGGATATGCTGCCAGTCAGTGGCACCACTATCCAGTGGTGTTGAATCCATCATCTTTCCACCATACTCACTGCCATTTCCTGTTCTCACCTTGTAAGGAAGTTCCTAGCTGAATCTGCAAGAGACCTTTACTACAGGAAATGGAAAGTCAACATCCAAATAATGAAGCTACTAGGCTTCCCTCAGAAACTTGCCTGTCAATGAATGGATAAACAAAATGTAGTATATTGACACAGTGGAATACTGTCCAGGAATAAAAAGGAACAAAATATGGATATGTGTTATAAACATGGATGAACCCTGCACACATTACACCAAGTGAAAAAAGCCAGACACAAAAGACCACATACAGTATGATTCCATTTATATGAAATGTCCAGAAAAGGCACAGACAAGCAGATTATAGACATAGAAAGCAGATTAATGGTTGTCTGGGGCTAAAGTGGGAACCGGGATTAAACGTAAAAGGGTAGGAGGGATCTTAGTGGGGTGATGGAATGTTCTAAAACTGGATTGCGATAATGACCGCACAACAAAAAAATAAATCAATGAACTGCACACTTACAATGACTGCATCTTATGGTACATGAATATATCTTGATAAAGCTGTTAACAACAACAACAAAAACTTGTCTGTACAAGTGGAAGAAAGAGTCTTGCTCCAAGGCAGAGAATGATCCGTTTAATAATTTAAAGAACAAAGGAGGCAATGTAAAAGGCCCCGCTACTCAACTGGAAAATAGTTGTTTAAAACAGCAAGCTAATATAATCATATACTGTTTTAAGAATTCGCTGAAAGTGTTTCATTTTATAAATTTATTTATTTATTTATTTATTTATTTTTGGCTGCGCTGGGTCTCCGCTGCTGCGCGCAGGCTTTTCTCTAGTTGCGGCGAGCGGGGGCTACTCTTCGTTGTGGTGCACGGGCTTCTCATTGCGGTGGCTTCTCTTGTTGCAGAGCACCGGCTCAGCACATGGGCTTCAGTAGTTGTGGCACTTGGGATCAGTAGTTACACTCGGGCTTAGCGGCTCCGCGGCATGTGGGATCTTCACGGACCAGGGCTCGAACCCGTGTCCCCTGCATTGGCAGGCGGATTCTTAACTACTGCGCCACCAGGGAAGTCCGAAAGTGTTTCATTTTAATAAATAAGAGGAATTTATAAATTCACTTTCTCTAGAAAGCGTAGTATCCAGCTATCTGGGCAGGTCCCATAAGATGAGGTAGTCCATTTGCAAATGGGTCAGTTACCACCTGAGCATATGAGGGGGTTCTTCAGGTTGTTTTTTGTTGTTGTTTTGTTTTTTAATAAATTTATTTATTTTATTTATTTATTTTTGGCTGCATTGGGTCTTCGTTGCTGGGCACGGGCTTCTCATTGTGGTGGCTTCTGTTGTTGCGGAGCACAGGCTCTAGGCACGCGGGCTTCAGGAGTTGTGGCGCGTGGGCTCAGGAGTTGCGGCTCACGGGCTCTAGAGCGCAGGCTCAGTAGTTGTGGCGCACGGGCTTAGTTGCTTCGCGGCATGTGGCATCTCCCCAGACCAGGGCTCGAACCCGTGTCCCCTGCATTGGTAGGTGGATTCCTAACCACTGAGCTGCCAGGAAAGCCCTTGGTTGTTTTTTAAAAAGCCAGAATATTGGGTAAGTATCTGGAAGCTAGGTTAATTCTCCTACTTTCTACATAAGAAGCTGTTTTTTGTTTTGATGACTGTTCCATGGTGACAGAGCAAGAGAGGCTGCCTTCTTCCCTATGCCCACAAGCCACAGAGGGAAGAAGTGGTAACTAGCGTTCAAAACAGACCCTCCTATGCACAGAATATTCCTCAACAGTGTAACTGTGCTAACAACACCCCCACGGGGTCCCCTCCGCACTGCTGCTCCTACCTGCAGCCTGGTTCTCCCTGCTGTCCCTTTATGAGCTCTTTTCTCCCTGGCCTCACTGTTCACTGTTCCGCAACCGGATTCTTTACGTTCACTTCTGAGACTCAAAAGCTATCGACAAGGAATTCAGTTTCTGGAATTATTTTTCCAGATCTTGTACGTCCTTCTGGAGCTACCAAATAACCTCTTCTACACTGCCTCCTTCTAGAAGGTTTGTCTGATGGTGCAGTTTGACCCCAAACACATTAGGAATGCTAGATCTGGAGAAGTTTCCTCGTAGGGCATTCAAGACCAGGCGGTACTCCTCTACCACAACCAGACCCAAGTGAGTAAAAAATATCATTCGGGATATGATAGTATATATTTCACAGCAAAAGACAAAAAACAAAAAAAACTGCCATCCCAAATACAAGCTCAAAACGCCAAAACCTCCCATGGCCAACTGGCCCCTCATGAGGCACAACAGGGGTTAGGGAGGCAAGACAGAGCAGCTGGGACAGAAGAAAGAAGCCCGGCGCCTGGACTGGTCTAGACTGGTCGGGGCTAAGTGGAGAACTGCTCTGGCGACAGTGAGGACCTCCCTGGACACCACGGTGTCCCCCGACGCTGACAGCCCCTCGCACCCCTTCCCGGGGAGCTGCTCCGCCCACGGCCCACGTGGCCAAGTTCAGTGCACAGCGCAACACAGCAGCGTCCCCAGCACCACTCACACCAGCCACGCGGCTGCCGGGGCTCCCTCGGCTTCCTCATTGCAACCCTGGCCCCCACGGCTCAGGCCAAAACCCTCAGGGTCCCTACTGATTCTTTTCTTACATCCCCTAGGTCCGATCCACCGGCAAGCCCAAACCCGCCCTGAATCCACGCACTTCTCACCACCTCCACTGCCCCCACTCTGGGACCCACATGCGCTCCCCTTGCCCTCCATCCCCTAGTCCCCACCGAGCAGCCTCAACAAGCCAACTCCCAGAGCAATGAGCAAATATCCTAACCTCTTACCACCCAGCAAGGCCCCTTCCCTCCTCTTCTCCTACCACTCACCCTGCCCTCAATGTTCTAGCCACGCTGGCCTTGTTCCTAGCCCCAGAATGTGCCAAATTCATTCCACCTTGGGCCTCTGCCTCGGGCTCTTCCACCGCCTGGAATGACTACCCACGTCTGGTTCCCACTCGCCACTCAGGTTTCAGTTCAACCTGAAATGTCACCTCATCAGAACACTTCTCCGACCCGCCGAGATACGGTGTCCCCCACCCTGCCCACCCCCATCACTTTCCATCTCCCAGCGTGTTTTATGTTCTTTATTGCAGTAACGATACAGACCTGATTTGCACACTGAATCCCCCGACAACAAACTCCATAATTTTACAATACCTGTAAGTCAGGTCATTGTGCCGTACACCTTAAATGTGTACAGGGCTGTATGTCACCTATATCTCAATAAAACTGAAAGAAAAAAAAGAATATAAATGCCATGAAGGCAGATGACTAATCGGTCCTGTTTACCACTGTACCCTGAAGGGCTAGAACAGTGCCTGGCACACAACAGAGGCCTGACTAATACTTCTGGAAGGAAAGGGCATCCTGTCCAAAGGCCATGGCTCGACTCATGCTCTGGGGTCCCTGAGGTTCTGCTCAGAGAGGGAGGGCGCTGCTGGTCTCCTTCTCAAGTACCTGAATTGGAGACGATGGACTAATTTAATTAGACAATTGGCAAAGAGCACTGACAGTAATGGGAAGCTCTAAGCAGGTCTGTGTGCGAAACACAGGCCATGGGCGAGCTCTAGTCAGGCAGACGCAGAAGCTCCCATAAGCAAGAGCTTTGAAGCAGAGAAGAGCAGGGCAGCAGGTGAGAGCGCCAGCTGGAAGCAGAAGATCCCAAAGAAAAGCAGAGCCTGAGAGCGGAGCTGAGTCACTTGATGGGGGTGAACCTTAAGGAAAGGGCAAGCTCCCCCTGCCGAGGGCCCACAGTGCCCTGGGACCCAACTCCAGTGTCCACTGAAGTCCGGCAGTCCTGGTAACCCTGGAGGATCACGGGAGTACCAGCACCCTTCCTGATCCCTGCAATAAACCCCCATTACATGCGCTAGCACCAGAGGGTCCCTGATCCACGCGGCCAAAAGAGCTCTGCCTAAAACTCAAGCCCTGTGGCCTGGAATTCTAACCACAGACAGAATTCCAACAAGATACAAAATACCTAAGATATTTGCTGTCTGAACTGCACATTTCATACCCAAGAAGTAACTCAATTCTGGGGAACAGGAGCTCACACTCTGAATTTTTCATCAGCCATATAAGAATCCTTAAAGATAAGTACTATTAACTTTCTACAATACCCTACTCTGGAAACTGTGCAAGGGAACCAGGATAAGACCACTTTACAGACTTTCTTTTATATCGCAGGCCCTCCTATCACTAGATCCCCTGAAGTGGTGCCTAATACACTCAGCACAGCTTGACATAACTGCAGGGTGGGCTGCTATGCTCTCCTGTGGGGGAAGACGCCTTCAGAAAGACTTTTATACATGTGTTATGTGCTTAAAAACATCACCTCAAGAAACTTTTGAAACCAGTCTGCATTAGTTTCCTATTGCTGCTGTAACAAATGACCACAAAATTAGTGGCTTAGAACAACACAAATTTACTGTCTTACAGTTCTGGAGCTCAGAAGTCTGAAATGGGTCTCTGGGGCTAAAATCAAGATGTCAGCAGCGCTGGGTTCCTTCCGAGGACTCCAGGGGAGAATCTGTTTCCTTGCCTTTTCAAGCTTCTAAAGGTCGCCCATATCCCTTAGCTCATGGCCCCTTCCTCCATCTTCCAAGTCAGCAACATCAGGCCAAGTCTCTCTCCTGCTGCTCCCTCTCTGGTCCTCTCTTCTGCTTTCCTCATTTACGTTCAAGGACCCTTGTGATTGATCACACTGGGCCCACCCACATAATCCAAAATAATCTCCCCATTTTAAAGGCAGCTGATTAGCAACCCTAATGCCTCTCTGCCATGTAACCTAACATATTCACAGGTCCCGGGAATTAGGACGTGGACGTCTTGAGGGGCCACTCATCTGCCTACAACCCCAGTCCGTGTGGGTCACAACACAAACACCACCCAGCAAAACACCACCAGGCTGTCCCACTCCACACCAACACCCCTGAAGCAGTGCTCCACAGAGGGTGTGTTTGTCTTTGCAGAGCTGAAGATAAACAAGGTTCACCAGAGGCAAGTTCCTGACGTTGGCCGCTAGGCCCCTGAGCTTCCCTTTTCAATTCCATGTGTAGTTCTCAGCCACCCAGTATGTGCCAGGCAACTGTTAGGCTCCGTGGGAAAGTCAAAGGTGAAGAGAGCAGGAATCTTGGGAAGTCAGGTCTATGGAAGAATACCACGCAGAACCAATAAGGTCGTGGATTTGCAGAGGATCGTGGCGTTCACTCCCTTTGAGAAGGACGGCAGGGCCACAGTCTTGAAGGAAGGGCAGGATTTTACCAGTGGGGAAGGGCAGCCCGAGGAAGGGCATGGAGCTGCCTAAGGGCATTTGTTTTCCCCATCTTGGTTTCTCCCGCCTTACATTCCTAGAGGAACTGGCGCTTTCACCTCCTCTCTTACGGAACTGCAGGCTTCTGTGAGAAGATGAGGGAGGTGACTTTTCAACTCCTTTTCAGCTCCCAGAGACACCGCCTTGGACAAGCTGCCTCACCTCCCAGCAACAGGGCAAATTAACTTCTGTGCTCAGGTCTTCTTTCCTTTTTTTTTTTTTTTTTTTTAAGTTTTAAAAATAGGAATTCCACCATCACCTGCCTGAGAGGGTTATTGTGACTTAGGATAACATAGAGACTCCAGGAGGGCGGTAGTTGCTCAGTTGGTGCGAATTTTCTTCCCTCCTCCCACCCTAGCAAATGAACTCCCTCCACGCTCCCCTCCAACCCCTTTCCCCGGGCTCTTCCCAATTTGATCACCCTTCTTCGCCCTTCCATCAGGACGGCAATCAGCCATTCGGCCTCTACAGAAAAAGGAAATTTGGTCCTGGACTACCAACAAGGAGAAGATAGGCAAAAGGAACTCTGGGGCTTCCTGCATAATTTTTGACAGTTAACACGGGGAAGGGGAGATAGGTATGAAACCCCAATGTCAGGGGAAACTGTCCACACTGATCCCGATTATGCAAACACACACACACACACACACACACTGGCTTCACCACCCTGCTTGGTGCTGCCGTTGGACCTGGTTCACGTTGTTTATCACAGCCCTTGCTAACTGTTTTACAACTGTCTGTTTACCCCCACCCCAGGTTTGTGAGTTCCTGGAGGACAGAGATGGTCTTTTCTCATCTCTGCAGCCCACACTCCCATCTCCGTGCGGCCCTTTAATGGACACCATATTATGATTAAAGACCAAGGAAAGCGCAAGAGAAGAGAAACTGCTTCTCTTCAGCATGGTTGCAGAAGAATAAAACTAATTTAGTCATTTGTGTGAATGGTTCCCATTTACAGCTAGTTATCGCACCTAGGATTAGAAAGTTCCTCTATGGAAAACTTAAAACTTGGAGGACAAGATGCTCTAAACCTTTAATCCTTGGGGATCAGGAACAGAGGGTAACTATACATATGTATACAGGGTTACATTCTAGAAACTTGTATCCCAAGGTTATCTTACAGGTCCAAATTAAAAGGTCTCCTCAAATATCCACTGGAGCAGAAATCCACTGTCCAGAAAGCTACTGCTTATCTTTAAATACATAAAAGGACTGTCTCTACCCCCGCCCCCCAGACATTCCCACCAAGGTTCCCTAATAAAGAGTTACATAAAAAGAGAAGCGATGGGCTTCCCTCATGGTGCAGTGGTTGGGAGTCCACCTGACATTGCAGGGGACATGGGTTCGAGTCCTGGTCCGGGAGGATCCCACGTGCTGCGGAACAACTGGGCCTGTGCACCACGGCTACTGAGCCTGCACTCTAGAGCTCGTGGGCCACAACTGCTGAGCCTGCGTGCCACAACTGGTGAGGCCCGTGTGCCTAGACTCCGTGCTCCGCAGCAGAAGAGGCCACCGCAATGAGAGGCCCGCGCACCACAATGAAGAGTGGGCCCCACTGGCCGCAACTAGAGAAAGCCCGCACACAGCAACGAAGACCCAATGCAGCCAAAAATAACATAAATTAAAAAAAAACGAGAGAGAGAGAGACAAGTGAAACCAAAACCAACCACAAAAAGCTATCTACTAGATGTGTTCAGAATCCGCGTGGGTGATTTACATGTGTGACATTCCTCACAGTGTTAAGAGGGCAAGAACCATGAACTATGTTCTAGAGTACATAGCTCCTTTGTGGGGCCTTAGAAAGTATGGACAAACCAAGAATGCATCCATCTAGCATTTGTCAGGCAGGCACTGGAAAGCCACCCTGAAGACCCCAGTCAGACACGTTATTTCCCTCAGTTTACAGATGAGAAACTTGGGCTCCTAATAAATGTCAGCTGAATGAGGACGCAGAATGGATTCAGCCCATTAAACCTCCTCTTGCCTCTTATTTGCCGGGTACTAGACACATTCACAGACATTTTCTCAGTTAATCCTCACTTCCACCCTGCAGGGGATCTTCATCCTGCCCATTTTACAGTGGCAGACAGGAAGCCTTAGAGAAGGTAAGCCATGAACTTCTAAGCTCTGCCTTGGGGAGAGGCGACTTCTTCCCCTCCCAAACGTCCCAGTAATTGAACGCACACTGCGGGACCAAAGCAAGATGTTTCACTACAGGGCTTCTCAGCATCACAGCGTGGGAGGGACGTGGATGCCAGCTGCATGAAGCTGGCATCCATCCGCACTGTCACTTGCCCAGGTGGACCACGGGGCACATTCACACCCAGTCCCAACTCCTCAAAGACCCTATTCCCCCACCCGAAGTCAGTCTTGCCAAAGACCCTTCAGGAGTTCAAGACTTTGCATGTTCAGGAACAGATCACATTCAGAGCCCCTAGGCCACTTCACGCGGCTGGGGAAAAAACAACCACAACTTCCCCTGCACTTAGTTCCTCCCCCAAAGAGCTGTTGAGCCTCATCTGGAAACAGCTGGGAGGCAGCAGTTAACAGGAAACCAAACCAAAAAAAAAAGCACAGAGTGTACCAGGGAGAGTTAGGCGGCTAGAACGAAGAGGCCAGGGGACAGACAGGAAGTTGAAGTTAGAAAGAGCCTAGGCCACAAACAGTCAGACAGAAGAGGAGGCCCAGCTGGCCTTCCCCTCAGCCCCAGGAGCAGAAAACCTGGAAAACAGTGATGAAGGCTCACACCGCACTGAAAGGGAAGTTAGGCCACCTCTGGGGTTAACTCTTCTTTCCTCCCTGCCCCCCATATCTCAACCCCCCTTCTCTGAAAGCCAGCTAGTGGTCGTGACAGGACAGCTGAGGTCAGAAACTCACTTCTGTTCTCATGCTGCTTTCTGGGCCAGAGGCTACAGCCCAGACAACTGGTTTTGAGTCACTCCTCTGTCAATCTGTAGCCGGGTTCCACACTGCCAACTCAACTCTGGGGCCATCCAAACGAGCCTCACGCGGAGACACAAAGAGCATCTTCATGAGAAAATACTAGGTGGACACATATCGGGGACCTGCGGTGGCAGGACTCTGCCTGGGGAATAACAGCAAAGCAGGAGAGCCAAAGGGGCTGGAGGTCCTGAAGAACAAGGTAAACCTCAGACCAAACTAAGGGTGCATTTTGCAACCAAGAAAGTTAAATGAGCAATGGACAGTTGCCAAAATATTTTTGAAAGAAGTGAAAAAAAAAATACCATTACTAAAATTCTTTGGTGTTATTTAATAATAAGCCTTTAGGTTATCCAAACTGAGGGCAAAGCGGGGAGACGGGTTTATTTTTCCTTCAGCAGAGCTTAGGTGAGTGCTTTCGAGCCCATGCCTCCCGCTACTCAATCAACCATTCTCTCTTTGTACGCGGAGAAGTTTATATTAAAATAAAGAAGAGGATTAAGTTCGCTTAATAAAGCACATTCCTGTCTTTCACCTCCAATTTTGTTTGAAAGGGCTCTCTCACACTGTAGCATATGCTACAATCTAGTTGCGTTTGATTCCAGTGAAGTGCTCAAAATTTGAGACTGGGTAAGCAGGGCTAAACGAGGGCAGAGGGCTGCAATCTCAATGCCGTTTGGTTTTTTTCTTAAAAAAAAAACAGAACATCTTCACAGGCTAAGTGCCAGCTCAAGCTGGCAAGACCAGAGAATCAGAGCAGAGCCTAACCAATGTGCCACGCAAGGGGGGTTGGAGGAGAGCTCTGGGTAATGTAATGCAGCCATGTGGCAAACAAACCATCAGGGAAGCCTTCAAGAGAGGAAATGGGGGCAGGAAGAGTGGGGTGCGTTTCAGGAACATAACAAAGGAACAAGTTGACCAATCATTTATTCCAGAGGGGAAAATGCCACCCGGAGCCATGTATATCTAGTGTTTCAACTTCAGGTAAATGTGTACCTTGGATATATCTGGGGCTCCCTACTCTCCAAAAAAAAGGGGGGGGGGTGGTGAGGGTAACGTTCCTACTCTTCTTTACACTGTTTCTGGAGTCTCCAAGGAAACTTCCCCTGCGCTGCCTGCAGACTAGACCTGAGACAACCCCAGGCAGCCCAGTTACGACTGCAGTCACCTCCACTCTGCGGAGATGCTATCATGAGCTTTGGGCAGGGCTGGGCTGCTCTGTACTGCAGCTGGTCCGCAGAGGTTCTGCTGCTGAGGCAGAAATTATCTGAAGCAAATACCTAACAAACACACCGAGAAAGGGAGAGTGGAAGGACACGTTATCCCGTGAGGACCACGCATTTCTGTGACTTAGAAAAAAGGGATCTCCGCCTAGAGCCGGAGATCTGTGGGTCAGGATGACCTGTGGGTCAGGATGGTGCCTGGGATGCCTGCCCTAAACACTGACATCTCCATATAATGTTTCAGAGCCAGCCCAAGAACCCTCCAACTTGCCAGGAGGACAGCCTGCACCTCCAAGAGCTGTGGCTCCAAGTCTTCCTAGGAGGCACCCAGGGCCCCTCCGAAGTTGGGGGAGGGCTTCCCAATAAAAGGGGATGTGAGAGGACCCAGCATCCCTCTGCTGGGGCAATAAGAAAAGTAGCTCACACTTCTGGAGCAACTAATTATGTGCCAGGCACTGGAATAAGCACTTTACCTATCTCGTTCCATCCCCACAGCAGCCAATGGAGGCAGACACTACCGTCATCCCCTCTTTATAAAGGAGGAAACAGGCTCGGAAATTTGACTCAACCATTAAGTACTGGAACCAGCGACTTTAAGCCACCCCGGACAGGTGGTCCTAACCACTACTGGCAATTGCTGGAAACACACAAAGCTTTTGGGGGAAGGGTGGATAAAGTCGCGTAACACAAGGTACAACCTGTATTTACAGCTTTTTCTTATCCGAAATCGGTGGCCTCGGAATTGGAGGTGAGGGCCTGGATGGGGAACGTGAAGCCGGAAGAACCCAAGCCCTGCTGACAGCGAAGAGGCCAGGACCCCCGCCCCTCTCGCTTCCACTAGGGACCCCAGACCCATAAACCCTCCCGAAGACGGAAGACCCAAAGGGAATGCCTGAAGCCAAGAGGTCCCCAGGCGGCCCAGCCCTCCACGCTTGTTTTGTCAAAGGGAGCCCCGCTCGAGAGGTGGGGCCGGCCGGTCCTACCTGTAGGCCAGGGTCATGCACTCGAAGAGCTTGGTGAGCGAGGCGTCGATGGACAGGTGGCAGGAGCTGGTCTTGCCGAAGCTGTAGGTCTGGCACGTCTGCTTGTTGACCGTGTCGAAATCGTAGCCCTTCTTGGGCGGGTGCTCGCGGTGCGGCGACGACACCATGAAGTGGCCGCTGTGGATGATCTGCTGGCGGCGCGGAGGCTCTTCGCTGCCCGACCCGGCCTTGGGCGGCAGTGGCGCGGCGCTCGCGTGGCCCCGGGCCGGGGTGGCCGCGCCGGAGGCGGGCGGCGGAGACGGCTCATCCGTGTCC
The DNA here is from genome assembly GCF_028021215.1 of Eschrichtius robustus. NCBI lineage: Eukaryota > Metazoa > Chordata > Mammalia > Artiodactyla > Eschrichtiidae > Eschrichtius > Eschrichtius robustus. The sequence goes on from NC_090837.1 coordinate 7,972,781, forward strand.
GAGTCGTCGTCGTCCTCGGGCACCTGGGGCTTGAGCAGCACCGCGCGGCCCCGGCTGCGGGGCCGGCGCAGAGAGCACATGAAGACGTCGGCGGCCATGGGGGGGCCCGGCCGGGGGCATCCCCCGGAGCCCGGGGCGACGCGGGCGAGCAAAGGTGACGGGGCGCCGGCCCGGCCCGGCCCGCGCGCCGACTGTCCGCGAGCGCGCGGCGGGGCGGGAGGGGGAGGGCACGGGCCGTCAGGGCCGCCTCGGCGCCGGCCCCGGCGTGACGTCACCGGCGCGTCTCGGCCAATCGGGTGCCCGCTTCGGCCTCTTAAAGGCGCAGGGGAACCTTTCCGTGTCTGGGCGGACAAAAAAGGGGGGCAGGGGTAGGCACAGGCCACGCCTCCCGGCCCCGCCCCTCGCCACCCCCTTCCCTCCGGGGTGCTGCGGGGCTTGGTAACCGGGCGGTGCCACTCTCCAGTGTCTTGGCCTAGGAGAGGCGTTGGCCGAGCGGGCCGTGCCGATCCCGCCCCACGCTCCGGGGAATCGTTCTGCGACCTCGCCGCAGGCCGGGCGGGCGCTCCACGTGGTGGGTGGGGGTGGCGCTCCTTCCGTCTCCCAGGCCCTGCAGGGCCCGGAACTGTGGCTCTTCACAGATGTTGCTGGGCGCTGTGGGTTTTGTCCGCATTTTATTGATAAAACTGAGTCGCTGAATACCAAAGGGGTTTTTCTAATGCGAAAGCAAACTTCACTGGACTTCCTTGGTGGCGCAGTGGTTAAGAACCCGCCTGCCAATGCAGGGAACACGGGTTCGAGCCCTGGTCTGGGAAGATCCCGTATGACGCGGAGCGACCAAGCCCGCGAGCTACAACTACCGAACCCACGTGCCACAACTACTGAAGCCTGAGCGCCTAGAGCCTGTGCTCTGCGACAAGAGAAGCCCCTGCTCGCCGCAACTAGAGAAAGCCCGTGCTCAGCAACGAAGACCCAACGAACGCAGCCAAAAATTAATTAATTAATTAATTAATTAAAAAAAGAAAGATCGCTAACGCTTCTCACCTCCACAAAGGTGGAACCTGCCTTTTTAGTCAACGTTAGTTAAGGCACTTTCCCAGGGCATCGCAACTAGTACGTGACAGAGCCACTAAAACTCAAAATACTGTCATTATTGCTAAGATCTTAAATTTGGAGGGCGAACCAGCCCCTAAACAATTCCAATTCTGAGCCACAGTTTTCTTCTCTGTCAAGTGGGGAATGATTCCTATGTCTCAGAAAGTTGTGACAGTTAAAAAATGACTATAAAGCACTTAGCACAGTGCCTAGCAGAGAATGAGCACTGAGTGTTAAATGGACTACAGACTGAAGAAACTGAAGCAGCCAGACCAGAGGCACCTAGAAATTGCCAATACTCAACCACTTTTGACTATAGAAACAGCAATTTCCTATGGTCCAACCTAAGAGATGACATTTATAGAAAGCTGTCAAGGGGCTCAAAGCCAGCCTGGGGTGGGGGCCACGTAGGGACGGTAGGGGATGACAGGCCAGCAAGAGGGCCAGTGACGTCCCTGGGGCAGGAGCTCACACTCTAGTCTCAGCAGGGCCTCCAGTGTCCTCTGCTGCTGCTCCTGTGCTCTGCTTTGAAGCCAGTTTCACTTCCAGATTCGGGTGGACGCTGAGCTCCCTCCCCTGCCTTCCTCCTGACAAGGGCCTCCTAAAGGGGAGCGTGTTGGGACAAATGTCTCTTACCAAAGTGGCGGCACTAACTCCTTCCCTGGATGTCTCCAAGCAGGGATAGGCCAGACGGACTGGCAGCTGGTGTGAGTGTGAGGGTCTCCCCACTTGCCCAAACCACTGCTCCCAACTCTGGCTGCAAACGTCTGAAAGTCCACCCTTTGAGTTGCCTTCCTTTATTCGAAGACTCTTCTCCTTGGTAAACGCTTAAATGCCCAGCCACATTTGATACAGTGATCCCACCTCTATGATTTTATCCTAGGGCTGTGGGTACAAGGATGGTGAATACAGCATCATGTGTAAAGAGTGGGCATTAGAAACAACGTAATGTCTAACAAGAGGGAATTCATTGAATATATTATAGTCCCCAATATAACGAAACACTGCATTTTAAATGATGCAAATGTATATTTACTGACATGGAAAGATGTCCATAATATGTTGTTGGGTGGAAAAACAACTTTTAAAAAGTTAGCCGTGGGGATTCTCCGGCAGTCCAGTGGTTAGGACTCTGCACTTCCACCGCAGGGGGCACGGGTTGGATCCCTGGTTGGGGAACTAGGATCCTGCAAGCCATATGGCACAGCCAAAAAAAAATAAAAAGTTATCAGTAGCTTGATATCAATTTTTTAAAACTATTTATTTATTTATTTATTTGGCTGAGCCAGGTCTTAGTTGCGGCACAAGGGATATTCGTTGTGGCACAGGGGATCTTTAGTTGTGCATGCGGGACCTAGTTCCCTGACCGGGGATCGAACCCCGGCCCCCTGCATTGGGAGTGCGGAGCCTTAGCCACTGGACCACCAGGGAAGTCCCCAATTTTTTAAAATTCATATATATATGTGTGTATGTCAGAAGTGCACCATAATGTTAACACTGGTTATCTCTGGGGCGGGGGGGTGGGTGACTATTTTCTAATTCCCAAAAGAGACAATTATTACTTGTATACCTTTTTTCTTTGCAGGGTACTCTTTATTTCTCTTTGGTTTCTTAACACAAAAGGTATCTATGTGGAAGGATACATACTTTTATTTAAAAAAAATTTTTTTTAAGGCCACACTGCTCGGCATGTGGGATCTTAGTTCCCTGACCAGGGATCGAACCCGCGCCCCCTGCGGTGGAAGCGTGGAGTCTTAACCACTGGATCACCAGGGAAGTCGCAAGGATATATATTAATACTTTAAAATATATATATAAATAAATATCAATTTCCTGGGAGGAAATAAACTCTTAAGGCTGAAGTTGCAAACTGGCAACGTATAGGCCATATTCCGTGCACAAACATGCTTTGTTTAATCCTCACCATAAATTCCTAAAGATTGTATTAGACGAGAAGCAAGACTTGAGGAAAAGCAGTTAAAAATTCAGTTAAAAGCAGAGGACCACCAAGAGTGAGATCTGAAGGTTGCTCCAGGCTCACAAATCAATGGCTAGAAAGAGGTCTCAAGGGCAGTTTTCTGGAAAATATAGAAGACTTTGCAGATGACTGCCCTCCCCCCCTCCTACTGAGTAGTGGGCAGCAACAGCAAGTGCCCGGGGGGACACACAGGGCAGTGCCCCAGGGGAGCCAACAACTCCCATGAAGGACAAAGAGCTTCCACACCTGACAAACCATAAGAACAGAGAATCTCATAGGATAACCATCCTCTCCCCAAAAATCAGAAGCAGCACTACATGGTAATCAAATCAGCAAACAGGCAAATAAGAATTCCCAAATACAGGGAATTCCCTGACGGTCCAGTGGTTAGGACTCCGCATTTTCACTGTCGAGGAGGCGGGTTCAATCCCTGGTCAGGGAACCGAGATCTCGCGAGCTGCATGGTGCAGAAAAAAAAAAAAAAAAAAAAATCCCCAATACAAAGTATTACAGACCAGCAAAAGTCGGCAAACAATTAAGGAAAGCCAACACTCTGGAAGAAAGCTACCTGAGAACTAACAAGTGAAAGGATAAAGTTAACAGAACAAACAGAAGACTTTAAAAATAATTAATAGCCCAAGAAAGAATGTAGAAGATTCTGCACACATTAAGCAACAACCCATTATGAAAAAGAAGCAGATAGAGGTCCTGGAAAACAATGAATACAAAATTATGATTTTTAAAAAACGCCAGGTTGACTAGCAAAATGAATAAGTCTGGAAAACACAGTCATAAACTGAAAGATTAATCTGAGAATTTCTCCCAGAAAACTGCCGAAAGGACAAAGGGAAGTTAAGTGACGTGGAGGATTCTTCCAACAAAAGTTCCAGCACCTGCCTAATAGTTCCAGAAAGGAAGAAGAAAGTAAAAGTGAGAGGAAAAATTGGAGAAAGGAAATAATTAAAGCAGCAATAAAAGAAAATTTCCCAGTGCTGAAAAAAGCAAACCTTCTGCATGGGTCAGCATAGGCTGATTGTGCCCTGATAACAAACTACACCCAAATCTCAAAGGCTTAAAACCACTCAGGCATGCTTCTGATTTAAGCTACCTGTCTATGGACTACGTGTCCATCACAGGGTGGCAGTGCTCTCTGCCGGTCAGAGTCACTCCCAGACTCTGTTGCCCATCACTGTGGCAAGGGGAGAGAGAGCTCAACAGGGTCGATTAAATGGTCTGAGCCAGAAGTGATGAGTACTCGCAACTCACCAGCCAGAACTAATCACATGGCCCCACCCAAGCACAAGGGAGGCAGGAAGTACAACCCCATCATAAGACCAGAAAACAGACAGCCAGAAATATCTGGTGAACAGCACTGATGACCGATGATGACTATACTTTTGGATTTCAAACGTTTCCATAAATACAATACTCTAGATGACTCTCAAAAGCATTATGCCAAGTAGAAGAAGCCAGACCTAAAAAGCCATTTATTGTTTGGTTTGATTTATATGACATCTGGAAAAGGCAAAATGGTAGGAACAGAAACCAGATTAGTGCCTGCCAGGAGCTGGAGGGGCAGGAACTAGCTACAAAGAAGAACAAGGGAAATATTTGGGGTGATGAAAATATCTCTTGATTATGGTGGTGGTTATAAGACTGTGTAAGTTTCTCAAAATCCATGGAAATTTATACCTGAAAAGGGTGAAGTTTACTTATGTAAATTATACCTCAATAAATCTTGGAGGATACAGGTTAAATCGCCTTTTCATGTGTAGTCCACGTTTGAAAGAATTACTGGAGGTTGTTCTCCAGCAAAACAAAAATTCAAGTAAGAGAAAGATATGGGACACAAGAAACAGCTCAGAGCAAAAAAATAAAGTAAAACTTAAAACTGAATTTTTTTAATTATAATTTTTTAAAATTAATTAATTAATTAATTACTTTTGGCTGTGTTGGGTCTTCGTTTCTGTGCGAGGGCTTTCTCTAGTTGTGGCGAGCGGGGGCCACTCTTCATCGCGGTGCACGGGCCTCTCACTGTCGCGGCCTCTCTTGTTGCAGAGCACAGGCTCCAGACGCGCAGGCTCAGTAGTTGTGGCGCACGGGCCTAGTTGCTCCGCGGCATGTGGGATCTTCCTAGACCAGGGCTCGAACCCGTGTCCCCTGCATTGGCAGGCAGATTCTCAACCACTGCGCCACCAGGGAAGCCCTAAATTATGATTTTTAAAGATTTTTTTTTTTTAAATAAAATAAAGTTTTAAAAAATTAAATCATGTTAGGTGGCTTATTAAAAAACTCCCTGCATGCCTCTGTGCCTACTGCCTCTGATTCTGGAGCTTCTCTGATTGAATTTCTCCAGATGCTAAACCTCTTGTCTGCAGAAGGGAGAGAGGGGCAGTCAGCAGAGACTGTGCAAGATGGGGGTGTGTGCAGGATGCGGAGGGTTTGGGGGTGGAGGTCTGACTGTCTCATATACAGATTTTCAACCAAACCCCATTTTCAGTCCCTTGCTCTCTGCAGTCCTGGGGCTTTCTGGGATTCTCGGCGAGGACTGGCCTGCTTCTCACTGAGATCTACTTCTGCAGCACTTGGGTCTGGTCTTCCTCCGCCTCGCAGAGTTCATTTCCATCCCTCCACCCTCCTGTCCATGCATCTGGGTTTCTTGTACTTTGTGGGTGATTTTGGAGGCAAAGAAAGGGATGAACATGCCTTTACAAGAGTAAAAACTAATATCCAAACAAGTTTTTTATTTGCTAACATTTAAAAAACCATGGGACTTCCCTGGTGGTCCAATGGATAAGACTCTGCGCTCCCAGTGCAGGGGACATGGGTTTGATCCCTGGTCAGGGAACTAAGATGCCACATGCCGCATGCCACATGACGCGGCCAAAAAAAAAAAAAAAAATCATGACACTTCATATAAATGTGAGGGTGTTAGGATTTTCTTGAACTATCAGAAGATCTGACAACACTGGGCTCTTACTATTTCCACGTGGTAGAAGCTGGAGTTAAGGAGGGACTAACCCCTTTAGACACAGCATAGCTCTCCAGTTTTCCACAGTCCCCACCACTCCCTGTCGTCCCAGTGAGTTTTGCTATTTACATTACCTGCCTGGTTCCTATAGGCGTTTGAGTTTGAAATCTCTGCTAAACCTTATTATTAGCTCTGTGCCCCTCAGTGGAAAAAAGTTAAGGGAAACCTTTCCTGCTGTGTCTGTGGGAGAGAGAAGACAGCCACAGGAGAAGGTGAAGGTTACAGAAGGAAGAGGGCACTAGGGATCAGACCAAAGGCGAGGAAATTAAGAAGGTGAGACAGCTCTGGGGACAAAACTTTCACAAACTGGGAATAATTAATACCTACTTCTCTGGGTTATCGTGAGGATTGAGTGAGTTAATATATGTATATGTAAAGAGCTTCAAGAGTGCCTGGCACATAGTAGGTGGTGCTATGTTGGCTATTATTATTTTTGTCTTATTTTGTTGGGGTATAATTTACATAAATTTCTCTCTTTTTTTTGTACAGTTCCACAAATTTTGACAAACATATACCGTCGTGTAATCACCACCACAATCAAGATGTGGAATAAAAAAGAATAATAATAATAATAATAATGGGACTTCCCTGGCACAAGTTCGATCCCTGGTCAGGGAACTAAGATCCTGAATGCCATGCGGTGTGACCAAAAAAAAAAAAGATAGTTCCCAACACTGTCTCACACACAAATTCCGTCTCACCCCTTTGCAGTCAACCCCTCTCCCCACCCCAGCCACTGGCAACCACTGCTCTGCTTCTTCTCCCTATTGTTTTGCCCTTTCCAGAATGTCATATAAATGGAATCACTCAGTAAGCAGCCTTGAGTCTGGTTTCTTTCACTTAGCATAATGCATCTGAGATGCTTCCCTGTTGCCAAGGGTGTCTGTACTTCATTCCTTTTTGTTGCTGAGTTTATCTTATGACTGTATCACAATTTGTTTATCCACTCACCAGTGGAAGGCCAATTTAGTCGTTTCCAGTTTTTGGTGATTACGAAAAGAGGCTTTTGTACATTTTAATTTCTCTTAGGTAAGTACCTAGGCGTAGGATGGCCAGGTTGTAGGGTAAGTTTAGGCTTCACTTTATAAGGATCTGCCAAATGATTTTCCAGATGGCTGTACCATTTTACCGTCCCACCAGCAGTGGAGGAGAGTTTTCATTGCTCTGCATGGTCACCAGCACTTGGTATTCTGGTCTTTTCAGCTATTCTAGTGGGAGTATAATGGTATCTTGCTGTGGTTTTAATTTGCATTTCCCTAATAATTAATGATGTTCAACATCTTTCATGTGCTCATTTGCCTTCCGTATATTTTCTTTTTTTTTTCTTTAATTTTATTTATGTTTGGCTGCGTTGGGTCTTCGTTGCAGCACGCGGGCTTTTTCTAGTTGCATCGAGCGGGGGCTGCTCTTTCTTGCAGTGCACATGCTTCTCATCACAGCGGCTTCCCTTGTTGCGGAGCACAGGCTCTAGGTGCACAGGCTTCAGTAGTTGTGGCATGTGGGTTCAGTAGTTGTGGCTCGCAGGCTTTAGAACGCAGGCTCAGTAGTTGTGGTGCACGGGCTTAGTTGCTCTGTGGCATGTGGGATCTTCCTGGACCAGGGATTGAACCCACGTCCCATGCATTGGCAGGCAGATTCTTAACCACTGTGCCACCAGGGAAGTCCCCGTATATTTTCTGTGATGAAATGTCTATGCAAATATTTTGCTAGTTTTTTTGGCGCGGGGGTGGGAGCAGGGGGTTTGCTTTTTTATTACTGAGTTTTGAGAGTTCTTTATATATTCTAGATATAAGTCCTTTATCAGATAAGTGTTTTGCAAAGATTACCTGCCTGTCCGTGGTTTTTTTTTTCATTCTCTTAACAGTGTCTTTAGCAGAGCATAAGTTTTAAATTTTGATGAAATCCAATTTATCAATTCTTTCTTTTATAGTTAGTCCTTTGATGTCATGTGTAAAAAAGCTTTGCCTAACCCAAGGTCACAAAGATCCTCTTATGTGTTTTCCTCTAGAATTTTTAGAGTGACATTTTGGTCTATGAGCCATTTGGAGTGAATTTTGCAATAAGATGTAAGGAATGGGCTGAGGGTCATTCCTTTTGCACATGCATGTCGAACTATTCCAGTGTCCATTGTTGAATATTTGCAATGATTTCTTTTTTCTTCTTTTCTTTTCTTTCTTTTTTTCTTTTTCTTTTTATGGCTGTGCAGCATGTGGGATCTTAGTTCCCCAACCAGGGATGGAACCCGTGCCCCCTGCAGTGGAAGCGTGGAGCCCTAACCACTGGACCACCAGGGAATTCCTTGCAATGATTATTAACACTATCAGGATTCCTGTTCTGGGGGCTGGGGGCAACAAGGGAGCATTCTGACCCCACACATCCCTCAAACCTATCAGCTGGGGTCTGCTGCCGTTCTCTGCCGGCAGAATAATTGGTCTCAGGTCACTTTACCTCCTCTCTTTCTTCCTGAAATCTCTTGCATAAAACAAACCATGAAAGGGCAGGGGGGGCCTAGCGGTCTGGCAACGTCCCTTTGAAAATAAACAAGTGCAGAAACTGAAAGGCAGAGGCCATCTCTGGGGACTACTTGGAGAAACAGTTTGGGGCCGGTGCATCCGCTGCGCGTGGCTCTCTGACCCCCGCCGGGCGCAGGTCGGATATAGCAAAGCCAAACAGGATCCCCATTGCTTCAGATGAAACCTCTGGGAGGGAGACCCCCGTGCCTTTGCAGGGAGAGGCCAGGCTGGTGGGGAGCGACAAGAGATCCACGGCTCAACAGCTGTGGACAGTTTGCACAGCCATCCTCACACCTCTAAGGAAAATTCAGGCACGGGGGTGGGGGGGGGCGTGAAGAAATAGATGCCTGCGGGTTTGGGATTTTTTTTTTTTTTTGAGCTTTATTGAGGTGTAATTTACATCCCATAAAATTCACCAATTTTAAGTGTACAATTCAACGAGCTTTAATAAGTTGATACAGTTGTGTAATTATTCTCACAATTCAGTTGCCCCAAATCATTCCCTCCTGCCTCTTTGTGGTCAGTCTTTTGCTCCCAGCCCCAAACAACTCAGCCCCTACCTTCTGTTTCCATAGTTTTGCTTTTTCTAGAAATTTCATATAAATGGGATCTAACAGTCTGTAGTCACAGCGGGATTCCAAGCCAGAATCTAATGAGGAAGCCAGAGAGCCAGGACGGCAGGGACTCCTGCGCCGAGGGCTTTTCCTACCTGCTGTGTCACCTCACGGGCACCATGGTCTCTAACCTCAGTCTTCACATCTGTACAATGAGGCTAATTGGTCCCCCTCTCATGTTGAATCCGGGGTGAAATGAGGTCCAATATCTTGCGTATTCATAATACTCCATGGAGACTGGAAACAGGCCAAACGCCCATCAGCAGGAGTGTCATGACTCCAATGACATGCAACAATATGGATGAATCTCACAAACACCTTGCTGAGTGAAAGAAGCCAGACGCAAAAGAGCACATTCTGTACGATTCCATGAATAGAAAGTTCAGAAAATGTTAAAGTTTAGAAAACATCTGTGCAGAGAGACGTCGGGGTAGTGATTACCCTTCAAGGGGCAGTGACTAGAAGGGGGGTTCATCCAGGGGGTTGTTTCTTGATCCAGTTGCTGGTTTTGCAGGTGTACTCAGTGAAAATTCATTGAGCTATGCCCTTTCATATCAATAAAAAATTCAGGAAAAGTCTTGCATGGTGTCTGGCACATAGTAGGTAATTATTATTGTCATTATTATTATCATTAATATCATTATTATTATCATATTCTTTCAACCACACAGTGTTTCAACAGGAAAGTGTGGTCAAGTGCAGGGGTTGGCAGACTTTTTCTGCAAAGGGCCAGGTGGTAAATAGTTTCGACTCTGCAAGCCAGTCTCTGTAGCAACTACTCAATTCTGCTGTTGTATCATGAAACCAGTCAGGGACAATATGTAAGTGAATGAGCATGGCTGTGTGCCAATAAAACTTTATTTACAAAAACAGCTGGCAGGCCAGACCTGCTGACCCCTGGTCTAGTGGAAGACAGGCTGGGTTCCAAAGTCTTCTTCACTGAGTCCCTGCAGGACCTTTGTTCAGTCACTTCCCTGGCCTCAGTTTTCTTATCTGTATAATGGGGAGGCTGATCCCTGCTCTAAACTACTATCCAGGGTGACAAGGAGGTCAAATGAGCTCATAACTGAGAGAGCCCTGAGGGAGAAAAGCAGGATTTAAGAGTCTCTTGAGATTCTTTGATGCAAAGCAGATTGTTATCTCTGGCCAAGTCTAAAGAGATAAAGCCATTGACTCCAAGTCATCCAGTGCATCCACGGGCACCAGTGTACCCAGGGGTGGTACCCCAGAGGGAGACAGGACCCACAGGCCTGGCACCACATTCTGGTCCTTGCCTCCCAGAGGCCTTTCCCCCGCAGAGCCTGTGGAGGGAGAGCAATGGTAAAGGAGAGAGGCTGGAAAAATGAGTCCCCAGTGAGCTGTTCCTCTGAGACCCGGGCCTGAAGCTCCCTGCTTGGGCGTGTCTTATAGAGCAGCCAGTGCCTGCAGCGGGGATGTGTTGTCAAATCTCCAGCCCTTTGCTCAAGCCCTTCCCTCGACCAGGAATGTCTTCCCTTCTGCCTGTTTCCTGGTGGGCTTCTAGTCATCCCACAAGGCACCACTCAGGCTCTGGATCACGTTGGGCGAGCTTGGTGGATAACTCCAGTGTCAGTCATTTGGGGGAGAGGTGAGTCTTTAGGGAGCCAAGTGTAACTCAGAGGACAAGCCCAAAGCAGCTGGGAGTGGGCGATTATGGCTTTCCCTGTGCTTCATTTTCTAGCAGCTGGATTTCTGGAGTCTAGATGTGCCTGAGGGTAATAACTACAATGGTAGTAACAATAGCAGCTAACATTATTGAGGTTTACTATGTGCCAGGGCTTGTCCCGAGCACTTTACATGTACTTATTAATTTACATGTATTAATCCTCACAGCAACCTGAGTAGGCACAATTATTCTTTCCATTTTACAGATGAGGAAGCTGGGGCCCAGATAGGTTAAGATACTTACCTGAGGTCACACAGCTCTGAAGTGCTGGAGTTCTGAGGATTCTAGAAGGGGCTGCTTCAGAAGTCCAAAACAGGTCCATGTTAGTCTCTGTTTATTTCCTTGTTTGTCATCAGCTGTGAAACTTCCGAGTCCTTCTCATACAGGAGCATTGAAAGGGCAAAGTTCGGAGGAAAGAGACACTCCCTCCAAGAAAATGACACCCAGTCAGGAGTCAGAGCTACCATCTTAGCAACCATCCCTCTTTCTGGATTTGTCCAAGAGACTCTCCAAGCCCTTGGGCGGAGGGGTGGGGGCTCAGGTGGGGAAAGGCCCAGTGAAAACTGACCTAAACTATCATGGGCATTTATTGGCTCACAAAATGGAAAAGTTCAGGAGGAGGGCTGGCTTCAGGGCTGGCTGGGTCCCAGTGCTCAAATGCTGCTCTCAGGAGGCTCACACTCACCATCTTTCAACACTCTCCTGTGTTGGCTTCATTCTCAGGCAGGCTTCTCCCCACCTTGGAGCGAAGGTGGCCCCAGCGGCTCCATTTAACAACTCCAGCCAACACTCTAGCAGAACTCTTTCCCAACAGTTCCCACAAAAATCCCAGGGCTGACTCTCACTGGGCCACTTTAGGTCATGTGATCCTTGACCCAATTGCTGTTGCCAGGGGGAGGGACCTGGGTCACGTGGCCAGACTGGGGACTGAGAGTGGGTGAGGGGGACCCCTACTGGAAGAAGGGAATGCAACTGGCAAAGGCAGCCAGTGTCTACTATGAGCCTCTGGAGGAAAATATGCATTCCTCACCAGGCAGGTGGGGGGGTGGACTTGGTCTTTAGGGATTGCAATCCCTCTTCAGCCCAACCATGGACTTCTATGACACTTATCTTGGTCCAGTCTTGGATCTGGACTAGAGCTTTCTCTGCCTGCCTCCTTCCCAACCTGTCCCCACCCTACCTGGCTGCAGTGCTGACTGCCTTCACACCACCTGCAGGCACACGGGCCCTCTTGCCAACTCCTGACCTCCTGCTTGACCTACTGTCCTGTTCCATAGCTGCCCTGCCCCCACCTCCAGTCTGGCTTTTTCCAATCCACGCCATTCACTAGCAACACTGCCCCCAGTCCAGCAGAGCCCTGGCTCAGAAACCTCCAACCACTCTTTAGCGTCCACAAGGAAAAATGAGCTTCTTAGCTCCATGCCTGGACTTCCTCACCATCCTAGGAGCCTCCCTGATCCCTGCCATCAAAACGCACCTCCCCCCCAATTCCAAACTGTGCTGGGCATCCTAATGCACCAGCTTATCTGCCTAGAGAGAAAGGGTCAAGTTTGAGTCACTGCTGCCCAGGGCCCAGTACACAGATGGCGCTCAACAAATGCCTGTAAAGCCTAAATTTCCAGCCCTTGGGCACAACTGCTCCTTGAGGGAAATGAGAAGTCAGACACCTCCACAGACAGGGAACTGAGACAGAGAAGGTAAAGCAGAATGCCTGAGACAGAGACCCAGGGGGGTGGAGACAAGAGTGGCAGAGAGAAGGGGGGAGATCCAGAGAGACAAGTCTGGAAGGAAGGGACCTTCATCCAGAGACTGAGACCCAGGGAACAGACCACAGGGAGCATGGGAGAGAGTGAAAGTGTGCCCGCTAAGGCACTTTTTTTTTTTGTCAAGCAAACAAGGCCCCTATGATTTGTGTTTTGTCAGGCTGAACTTTCCGTATCAGTTTATTTTGCTGAGCAACCAACCCCGGTAAAAACACTGGAACATGTTAAAAAGGAATGGGGTGGGGAAGAGAGTCAGACAAAACAAAAAGGAGAGAACATTTGCCTGCAGGTCGGTCAATGGTCAACGTGGGTGACTTAGCACAGGCCTCGCTAGAACAATCGTCCCACCCCCATCGGCAGCTCACCCAGGGCCCGGTTTCAGGTGCCAGAGTTGGAAAAGGAGGGACTGCACAGAGAAGAAAGGAAAAAGTCCACTGGGGCAGGGAGTCTGAGCTGAGCGAGAGAAAGGGCCTGAGTTGCTGGGGGTGGGCGGTGGGGTGTGGGAGAAGGGCCCTGGGGCGGTTCTGCCTCCAGCCTAACCGAGAGTTAAGACAAGTGAAGACAAAGCTGATAGTGAACTGACACCTCAGAGTCCCTGCCATGGGCCAGAGCCTCCCAAAGTCAGGGACGCAGCAAACTTGTGTCCTGGGCCAGGACCCAGGCTGGGGGGCCGGGCGTAGCTGTAATTTACACCGGGGCTCTGACTCGGCAAGAGGCTGTCTGCATAAGGTGGCAAATAACACCCGCCCACAGCATCCAGCAGGTGCTTAATGATGGCAGCTATGATGACCGACCGACCGTGGGAGGCGGAGGCCACAGTGCCTGCGTGCAAGTTGTGTACAAAGTCAGGGCCACGTGGCCGTGCAGGAGACGCCAGAGCAGCCGGTGGGGGACCTTCTCACCATCCACCGGATTTTACTCTGTATCATGATGCTACGAAAATCGCATGGTGTTCATGATTTGAGTTTTTATTTTCTGAAATGGAACCATTGTACATTGTACAAACCGTATCTACTGATGGAATAAATAAGTGAAAAATTATACTGCTGTACAACACACCAAGAACGAAAAATCGTAAGGAAAAGAAAAAATTAGGTAACAGTGAAAAAAGGTCTTTATACCTCTAAGCAGGTCCTTGGCTGATAACGAACATTCCGAACCATGACATCGTTGGTAATGGGAGGTCACCACCCTATGAGCCGGTCTACCGCCTTCGGGTTACGGGGTAAGTGCCAGCACTTTGTGGAATGTCTATGCAGCATCCCCAACTTCAAGTTCTTCGGGGAGTTAAGTTTGCCCTGGGAGCCCTTGAGGCCGCGGGGCCTGGTGTCCGCGGAAGGCATTAGCTTAGGACCCCCCGCCTCTGGCTCGCCGGCTGAAAGGTCTTAGATTCTGTGGTGGGACTGGGGGCGAGGGGTGGGGAAGGGCGGCTCTGAGGAGCGAGCCGCGTCGGGGAAGGAAGCACGTCTGGATTTTTGCAGTCTCATCATCCCGCGTGGAAGGCCTTCCCGGCCGGCGTGGATGGAGTGCAGGGCCGCTGGCGCTCTGCCTGGCATGGCCGTGGCGGGGCCCCGTCGGTCCCCGACCCCCGGCCCATTCCTACCTTCAGGCACTTCAGAGAAAAACTAATGACAGCCTCGTATCCTGGGTGTCCTCTTACGTTCATCCTCAACCGTGTCCACTCCCCCTTGCCTGTCGAGAGGACCCTGCTGTTGCCACGGATGTGTGTGTGCGATTCTCCTTCAGCTGTCTTGCTTGTAACCTCTCGTTTCCCAAAAAAGAAGAGGAAATAAATATCCAAATTCATCTTTCATCCAAATGGAGTTTTGCTGCAAAGGAAAAAGTTAACTCTAACTCTATAGGGTCTGGAGGTAAAGCCGCCTTGAGATACGCGGAGAGGTAACGCAGGACCCAGTTCTCCACAGAACTGCCTGCCTGAGGGGCGAAATTGATAAGGATTTTTTTTTTTTTTAAGACAGAAACCTTTCGGCATCGCTAACTTCAACATTAAGATTTTCGAAGTTCGTGTTTTTTTTTTTTCTTCCCTTGTTTCAGGAGACATTTTTGCATGAGGTATTTGAAATTCAGGAACATTTTGATTCTTCTTGAAGTGCAGGAAATAGATTGGCTCCCTTAAAAAACAAATAAGAGCCTCACCCTCAGACACTCTTAGAAAATGGAATCTGGCAGACACTCCCCATGGTGGTCAGGAGAGAGATCCACATGTGAAAAAGGTGGTACCTGAATATGCACCAATTAGCCAAAACAAAAACAAACAAACAGAAAAAAAGAATAAAACAACCAACGAAACCCGGAACCCTCCCTCCCCGCCATACAACTCAAAGGGAGTTGGAACTCCAGTGCAGTAAAGAAAGCTCAGGAAAAGGGTTAAGGTCTGAGGAGTCCGTATAGGAATTAAGAGCAAACCAGGCCTCAGAACCAAACAATTAGGCAGTTTGTCCAAGGTGGGGGGGGGGGGGCGGCATCTCCATTTTAGTGAGAGAAAGCTGTCCCAGTGCAGGCAGGGGATGGAGGCGGAGGAGGGACCCGGCTGCCCCTTTCTGGAGGAGTGCAAAGCTCTCCAGTTCCTCGGTGCCTCGTTTCTGGCCTTCGAGGTCCAACCCTCAAGGCCCGCTCCCCCGTGGCAGCGTCTGGGAGCGTCGGCGCACCCGGGAATGAGACACGATCCAACTGTTGGCTCTGGGAGTCGGAACGGTATGTAGAAGCAAGTGGAGTTTGGATTTTGGCCGACTGCAACCTCGCCTCCTCTGCAGGTGGGGACGCCTCCTCTGCAGGTGGGGACGGGTGGAGCTGGGGGGAGGGCGGCGAACAGAGGGCAGCAGGTGACAGTGGATTTGAAATCCAAGCGACGTCCTATGAGAGAAAGTTCAGCACCAGCTATTCCTGCCGTCTGCTCCCAGCCTCCTCCGCCCCTTTATCGTCTTAAGGAGACAATCCTGCAGTCAGCGGCAGAAGCCAGTCCGTCTTCGGAGGTGTGGGAGAACGCGGTGTGGTGGCGGCAGAGTAGGAAGTGCCAGGACAATCGAAGGGCTCTGTGGAAGCCCTTGGGGACAGTGCCCAGACATCGGAGACTCCTCGGACCCTGGAGGCTGGTGCTGTCCCCACCTGGGGCTCAGGGTGTGTCCCTCAGCCCCCTGGACCAGGAAGTCAGGCTGCCGGGGAGGTCCTGCTCTTCTGCAGCCTCGGGCTCTCCTTCTCCCTGCCTGGTCCGCTCCAGCTGAAGTCCTGGGGCAGGGAGGAGAGAGATGTGAGGACCGGGGCAATGGCTGCCTGAACTGAACCAAGAGGGCACTTGCAAGGGGAGATGCAAAACAACCAGGAAAACATGCCAGAGGTCACCTCAAGGGCACAAGGCACAAAAAAAGAAAGTGGAAGGAATCAGTTGAACAGTGAAAAGCCCCGATGAAAAAGCGAATTCCTGATCGGTACCACCCTCAAATAGCTTACATCGTTAAATAGAGAAGTGGAAAAAAAAAAAAACAAAAAAAACAATACAGCAGCAACACAAATGTAATCTTGGCTTCAGAGACAGTGTGCAGACGCTCCTGAGCTGTCGACCCCGCCTTCCCCAGGACAGTCACTTCAAGATTCGAGTGTTTTGCTTCACAGCAGAAAGTTCTTCAGTGTCTGAGAAGTTACGCCGTTCTAGGTTTTCTTGGATTTGCACTTGGTAAACTTGAAAAGTTAGTAGTTCCCTTCGCACCCAACAGGGATCCGCTCGGGTGAGGTTGTTCTAGAATTAAGCCTGCTGATGCATCTCCCGTGAGAAGTGGATCAGAGGACTGAACTCGGTGTCTACATCTCCTCGGAGTTTTGTTGCGACGCCTCCAGTTTCATCTTTTTGGAGGGTGGCACTCCTTCCAGATCCTTGGGGGAAGGAGAAGAAAAGAGAAACACAGGTTGAGACCACAGGAAAGCGACTCAGGTCAGCTGGGAGGTTGCAGATCAGCCCAGGAAGGACCCAAGGGTGGGCGTCCGCGGTTCTGACCCTGTGACCCTTTCGTGGACTCAAAAAGGTTCATGGACCCATGGGGAGCCTCACACCCAAGCTGCTCCTGTGTCCACCAAGCCCATGTCACTCATGTCTTCCAATCTCTCATTAGCTGCAGGGTAATTATATACGCAGTTTCGGGTTTACCTCTGCAAGCTCGAGGGCTAGACCAACCTGGCCGTGTTAACAACTGCTCATCCAGGGCTCAGCACAGGTGCCTGGCCCGGGGCAGACACTCAGCACTGTGGAATGTACACAAGTCTGTTATTCTGGGGGAAGGGTCGACAGTTGCCACCAAATTCCCAAGAAGTCCCAGGACTCAAAAAAAAAAGAAAGTTCAATGCTCACTCGTCTGCTTCTCCCTCGACTTTCTCACGCCACCATCCCAGGCAGCTCCAACCTGACCCACCACCCGAATCCAGCTCCTGACTTCGCCCGTCCTAACTGGTGCTCCCACAGCTGGCGACAGCACCACCGTCTGCCCGGGGTACAGTGGACCCTGGAGCCCTCCCTCCTCTCCGTGCCCCCACGCCCTCGGCCCACCCCCTCTGCCCTCCGCCTGCCACCCCGTCCACACCTGAGCCTCCAACCCTCATCTGGCTGGTGCAGCAGCCGCTCCACGGCCGCCCTACCCGGCCTTGAGCGGAGCCCGAGAGATCTTCTCAAAGTAGCGATCACACGTAGAATACTGTCCCACTGGCCTCAGAAGAGAATCCCAGCTCCTCGCCAGGCAGAGAAGGCCTCCCTCTCTCCCCTTCGTCCCGCCATCCTCTTCCTCGCCCTCCTGCTTCGGCCTCCCCTTGTCCTCAGGGCGGCTCCTGTCTCCGGGCCTGTGCACCCTCGGTTCCCTCTGCCTAGAAAGCCTGCCCTCGCCACCCTAACTTCTCACCCCTCCCACTCCTCCCCGCTTACGCCATCCAGGAGGGCACTCTGCTCCTGTTACGCATCTTCTCACTGCCCCGCTCCCGTTCTCCTGCGGCATGAACCGTGGCCCGCTTGCGTCTGCTGTCTCCCAGCTGTGTCTCTGCGCCCCCGCCCCGCCCCGCCGACCCCATCATGAGCCCCGCAAGGGCCGGGGGACCATGTCTGCTGGCTCACCCTGGCTACCTCGTATCTGGCTTACTGCCCGACACACAGTGGGTACCCAATAAATGTGAAACAGAGAGCCCCGGGCCTTGATGTAGGATGTGTATGAGTTTCTTGAGGAAAACCCCGAGAGCAGGTACGGCAGGAAGGCACCCCTCCCTTTTCCTTATGAAAGTGATAAAAGCTCAGTCTAAACGTAACGGGAGAAAGCGGGCCGCCGTGCCTTCCGCGGAAGGTGGATCCCATTCAGGTGAAGTGTCTGCAGAGCACTTGCATGGGGGGCGCGGTGGGGGACAGTATGTGAGCTTGGGAGCGGACTCTGGAGACAGGAGGACTGTCCTGCATAAGGGAGAGAGCAGGAGGGAGGGGGTGAGAAAGGGGACGGGGAGCCTTTTTTCTTTTTTAAACAGGAATGGCTGAACATCAATGTCAAGCTGTTTGCTTTAGTGCGGCGTACCCTTCGCCTTGCTCACAAACCTAGCAGCTCTGGAGAAAGGTGGCGTGTCTATGTGAGCATGAAAACGGCAGAAGAGGTCCCATTTCAGGTCTGGGTCCCCGGAAATGGGAGTGGGGGTGGCGTGTTAGAATGGAAGACCCCTGGACTTTTCAGATGTCAGTGGAGAGCATTACATGCCCCCAGGGTGTGGATCAAGGTTTCAAGCTGATCTTTCCTCCGCTGAGTTCAAGAGGCCAGGAGACCCCAGCTGCTTCTTGGTTTTACCAGCTCTATCTACATGAGGCTTTGATTTGTATCGTAGTATTAATCAAATGGGCTCGTGCTATGCTCGAGGCTCTGCCTTGTGTTTTTCATTTCACATTGTGAGAATATTTCTTTGTTCTCTATCTG
Organism: Eschrichtius robustus; assembly: GCF_028021215.1. Lineage (NCBI taxonomy): Eukaryota > Metazoa > Chordata > Mammalia > Artiodactyla > Eschrichtiidae > Eschrichtius > Eschrichtius robustus. The sequence continues at coordinate 7,991,401 of NC_090837.1, forward strand.
TACCTGGGTCAACACACTCTTTTTAACAGCTGCATAGCAGGCTGTTTTATCCATGACCCCAGGTTTATTTAATCCTTCTGATACACTTAGGTTGTGGTTGATTTTCCGCCACTGCAAACACATCTTTCATCAACACCACCTCTGTGTCTTTGGGCCTTTGGAAGGGTGTTCTATAGGCTGAAAGGGGGCTGCAGATACAAGGGTATGGAGATGTGAAAATCTGAGAGGCACTTTCCCTTGCGGAAGGCCTGGTTGAAGGCTCCCCAGAGTACAGACAGACAGAAGTACAGACTTCTTTCTGCTCCTTGTCAATTTCTCCCTAGGTGTGAAAATACTCAGCAAAGTGGAAACAGTTTTATTAGTTGAAGTTTTGATACCTGAGTCCTCAGACCTCTTAGGTAAGCACAGAGGGCTGACGGTAAAAAATCACCATGGAGGCCGAGGCAACACTGGGGCATCTCGTGCGCGTACCTCTGTGTTAAGTGTGCTACCCACATTCTCTCCTCTCGCCCGCACCCTGGCCCCAAGACAGTTCCGTGATCCCATTTTAGCAGCCGGAGATACTGACGCTCGTGTGTGTCAAGTGAAGGATCTGGGATTCGAACCCGGGACCTTGCCTCCTGTCCACAAAGCCACCCGAGCCTGCACTGTCTGATTCAGACCAGATTCTGGCAAACAGTAATGACCCAGAAAGGGGTCCGAGCAGGGCGAGTGTTGTCAGTTGTGAAATTCCAAAGCATGATTCATCCGGCATTTAGGATTTTGAAGTCTTATCTTCCCAGCTCTGAGGGAAGTTGACTTTGGGTCACTGAGACCGGGCAGCGCTTCTGTGGACCCGAATAAACAAAGTGGTGAGGCTGAGGCTGGGATAAAGGACCCACCCCAAGGGCCAGACCCGTGTGTCTCCTCCTTCACCATGGGCCCCAGTGACCAGCTCAGACACAGAAGGATGCCCACGAATCCCGCTCAATGAATACCAGACAGTTCCAATCGTCCAAAGAGCAAACAACGAAACAAAACAGCAGAACACCTTTTGACGTACCCCCGACACCCCAACGGGCTCCTGGCCGATCTGGCTGCCCCTCTGAGACCTCGACCGAGGTACCTGAGAGATTGTGGAGGTCTCTGCAGCCAGACCCACATCTCCAGATGGCTGCCGTTCTACTTGCTCTGAACTGTTCATCGAGTTTTCCATTGAAGACTGTGAATTCTGCTCGTCAGAAGCATCTGAGGGAAAAAGCAAGACGACAGAAGCTGTTTTCAGACACGGGAGATGCGGAGCCAGATGGACCAACTACTAAAAATACCTGGAATTGGGTAGTTTTGTGGCCAGGCGGTCTGTCAGGACTGCAAGGAGCTGGGAAGCCTCTTGCTTATTCTTAGGGTTCTCATTTTAAGCAGCCAGGCCCCACTCTGGCCCTGCGGCCTCTGACCCTTCCCCTTGCACACCTATTACCTACCAAGTGCCCTGAGAGCCCACCTAAAGGATGCTACAGGATGCTTTGTGCTGCGTACACATGGCGCCCTCTGGTGGACACAGCCCGCTCCAACCATCATGGCTGCTGACTCCTCCCTCTTCCTTTAGGGAGCCTGTCTTCTCCAGCTGGGGAATCCACAGAGGTAACTGCCCCTTTGTAAACATTTCTCTTAATAATATGGATATTTTTCTGATTGTCATTGTAAGAAACAGAAAATACAGAAAAAAAAAATTTAAAAAATTAAAAAAAAAAAAATTAAATCACCAACTATCTCGCCATCCCCAGCTACCACGCCACTAACATTTTAGAGGATTTAGTCCCATCTTTCTGGATGTTTTCTCCCTACATGCATACAGTTCTACACTCTCCCCAAATAGGGATCTCATAGTATTTTGGAAGACTTTCTCCAAAATACATGTCCTCAAAAATTCTGTAAATACAAGAGCCTACAAGATGGCTGCATAGCATTCTATCAAGCAATCACTTATTTAATGAGTCCTGTTTTGCCAGTCATTTGAGCTGTTTCTCATGCATCGGTCTCCCTGCTCCCCCCCCCCCCCCCCGCCATGTTCCTTTAGCAGAAGGAAGGTGCAGGCCTCAGCAGGTTGTGTGAGGTGATGCGGCTTTGGAAGAAGGGGGAACGGCTGCTGTACCTGAAGCTTATTTTGGGCACAGAGCGCATGGAGGGAGCAGCCGCATCGCGCCCAGGGCCCAGCTCTGCTTGCATTCAAGACACCAACAACATATGTCACCCTAATTTGTAAAAAGCGCACTACAATACTCAAGAATGCCTTACTTTCTGGGGTTTCTGAGGCAGAGGCATAACAAAGGGGAAAAAAATTCCAGGCTTAAGTTTTAAAGCAGGCAAGCAACATGGGGAAATGGGGGAAAAGTAGGCAGCACTCCAGGGCTTGAGGACAGCGGGGCACACAGGGCTGGGGACAGGGCAGGAAGGAGCTGCAGCCCTCCTCCCAAGGAGGCTGACCCTCAGCCCGTCCGTCCCAAGGGAGCTTCGGTTAACACACGCTCTTACTTCCTCTAAATCAGCAGTCCTGATTGCTCAGGGCAGTGCCAGGAAACCCGACACGCCGCCAGGGTCTGAGCTGGGTTCTCCTGCCGCCACGGGGAGGGTCAGGGGTCCACCTCACTGAGGCCCCTGGGCTGCGCCTACCAGCTGGTGTCTGGGGCGGGGGACACAGGGTCTAGAAACCAGCCTGGGTTCTAATACTGCCTCTGCCACTTGTTCCTGGGTCTCAGATCCCTCACCCTCCGTAAAGTCAAGGTTGACAGTAGCCGCCCTGTTGAGCCGCTGTGAGGATTAAATGGAAAGACAGAAGTATCCAAGCAGCAAAATAATCCCAGGTGGGAGTAAATGAGGGATTATCTAGGGCAGAGAAACAAACTCCCCATAAACCTGACATATCTTTGATATTTTTAGTTTTACCTTTAAAATCCATGTAACAGCAGTTCCTCAAAAAGTTAAACATAGAATTCCTGTACGACTCAGCAATTCCACTTGTAGGATAGACCCACAAGAACTGAAAACAGGTCCTCAAACTGACACCTGTACACAAATATTCACAGCAGCACTATTCACGACGGCCGAAAGATGGAAATGGCCCAGATGTCAATTAACAGATGAACGGATAAACAAAATGTGGTCCATCCACACAATGGAATATTATTCAGCCATAAAGAGGAATGAAGCACTGACACAGGCTACAATGTGGATGAACCTTGAAAACATGATGCTGAGTGAAAGAAGTCAGCCAAAAGCCACATATTACACGACTCCCTTTATATATATGAAATGTCCAGAAAATGTTTCTGTCTTTGTCCACAGAGACAGAAACCAGGCTGGTGGTTGCCAGGGACTGGGGGGAATGGGGAGTGACAGCCAAAGGATACAGAGTTTCCTTTTAGAGTGATGAGAACAGTTTGGAACTAGACAGAGGTGATGACTGCACAACATTATGAATGTGCTAAATGGTACTGAACTGTTCACTTTAAAATGCTTCCTTTTATGCTACGGGAATTTCATCTCAATTTAAAGAAAAGAAAATATCCATGTTAACCTTATATTCCAGTTCATAATACATGTTTGCTTTAACAAACCTTTGCAATTGTTATCGTCCTCCTTCTCTGTGACTACAGATCCTTTTCTGCCCTACCTGGTGGGCTTTGCAGAGTGGAGAGGAAGGTAAGGGCCCGGTTGCAGGCTTAGAAATCATGAAGGTGGCCGGTCACCCAGAGAGTCACACTAACCCCTTGACCGGCCCAAGAGCGCGGTGGGAACTGGCCTTTGAGCTGGCAGAGCGTTCCAGGCCTCGCTGCAGCGGCCTGATTCTCTTAACCCAACAGCACTGGAACGCGCTCAGGGGAAATTATTTTCCGAGGGCCTAAATTTAGTCCAGGGAGTTTGGACATTATGTCATTCCCTGAACTCACTCAGCAGTAAACAAGTTCAAAGCAAGGTCAACAGCTGGCGACCAACCAGCCCTGTCCCGCAGGCAGTAGGCCCCAACCTGGGAAGGCCCGAGGGTCCGCCTCTTGCCCTTCCCACAGGAGCTCGGCAGCCCCGGGCCGTGGGCAGGCGGGCCTGGCCGCCAGCGCGGTCCCGCCGGGTCAAAGCTGGGCAACTGTGCCGGCCCAGAGGCCAGGCCCGGCCAGGAGGGACCCCGGTGTGGTTCCCACCTGGACCTGTGATGGGGCGTGGGGTTGTGGATGGTAGGGTAGGTTGTGGAAGCACCGACGCCAGACATAATCCCGCAGCAGAGCTCTACCGGACCCTTTAGGGCAAAGGAGCCGCAGACCCCAAACATGGGAGAAACGAGGCCATGGCCATAAAGTAAGAAGCCACTGGGACTTCCTGGCGGTCCCAATGCAAAAAAAAAACCCAAAAAAAACAGCAGGCAAGAAGCCAGGAGTGGTCCGCACCGGGCCCCGCAGGCCCCGCCCCCAGCTCCCCCAGGATCGCTCCGCCCTCCCGCTGCCCCACCCCCACGAGCCCCGCCTCCTGAGGAGAGGCAACTTTTATTGGTCTCAGCTTATGAACGAGGAAGCAGGAAGGCACACAGGAGGTGATGCCGCTGGCCTGAGGCCACTCGGCCAGCAAGGGTCGGCTCGGATGTGACTAGCTCGTCCTGTGTCCACGGGGCCCCGTCCCAGCACCTCCCCCCGCCAGGCCTGGGCGGGGGGCCCCATGGGGACGAGAGGGGATGCCCACGTGCTGTACACGGGAGAAGGCGGCGCCAAAGTCCCTGGGACAGAGTTCTCAACTGGGGACGATTCTGTCCCCTGCTCCCCCAGGGGACATTTGGCCCCATCTAGAAACATTTTTGGTGTCACGACTGGGGGTGGGGCATGCTACTGGCATCTAGTGACAGGGGTGCTTCTTAACACCCCGCCACGCACAGGACACCCCACAGCAAAGACTCATCCGGCCTCACATGCCCACAGTGCCCAGGCTGAAAGGCCCTGCTCTGCCGTTCCGCCCACCGGCTCGCTGGAGGAAGACCCCGCAGGGCCTACGGAGGGCGTGCCCTTCGTCTCCACAGCCCCCTTCCAGGGCCGCGTCGTACACACCCACTCACACCTGAGCAAAGAGGCAAAGAGGCGTGCACACAAGACTCCCCTCCAGCACTGTCGGTGTAGGAAAAAGACAGAAACAACCCAAATGACCACCAACGCGGGGACTATTTAAATAAATCATGGCACATTCACGTCATTGAATGATAGGCTGGTAAGGAAAATAAGACAAATCCGTGTGTCCTAACGTGGAATTATCTCCATGGTGATGGCTAAGTGAAAGCGTTCTAAAGAGAAAGGTTATCATCTCATACAGATGCTTCTAGGTGCAGACTACCTCTGGAAGGCTTCAGAACAGACTCAGCAGTGGTCCGCCCTGAGGAGGGGGAGGACCCTGGAGAGCTGGGGGCGCACTTCAGTCTGCGTCCTAATTCATGGTTGTTTCCCCTGTGTAGGGTTACCTGCACCCCCTGCACAGAGGTGCTCCTGGCACATGGGCATCTTCCCCCGCAGGTCCCCAGGCACTGCCCTGCAGTCCCTTCTGCCTGGGTTGCTCAGTTCCCTCCTACCTCTGCTCATCCTTTAAGACTAAGTCAGACAGCACCTCCTCTGGAAAGCCTTCCAGGCTCCCTTTCCTTACTGCATCTCACCGTGAGCTCAAAAGCCCCCTTAGGGGCCGGGCAGTGCCATGAATGAGTCAAATATTTAATTCAGACACAAATAAGCTTTGTAAAGAAAATCTAAAGGAATATTCTCTTCTTCCTCAAAGAAATGTGCATTCCCCCAACCTCTCAGCCTTTTACTTTTCCACTCTTACTAGAGGAAAAAGGTTCAAGAAACATATTAACTTTCCTTTTAAATCAACAATGAGAAAAACAGGGAATTCCCTGGCGGTCCAGTGGTTAGGACTCTGCGCTTTCACTGCCAAGTGCCCGGGTTCAATCCCTGGTCGGGGAACTAAGATCCCACGAGCCACGCAGCCAAAAAACAAACAAACAAAAACGGAAAACAACAGTGATCTCCCGTTGTAATACATGGCAACTGCCTTTGGCCTCAGCGTCAGGGAGACAATAGGGCGTGGTGGGGAGTGTGGTAACTGGTGAATGTAGGTCCTCTTGGCCCTCTCTGGAGAGGCAGCCACATCTCTGCTCTAGCTGGTTGCTGCTCAATGGAAATGCAGGTCCAGTATCGCCAGATCTTCCCACTTTTCAAGAGAGGCTGGAAATCGATCTTATTTTAAGTGAAACTGCTCAACTTTTAAATTTCGGCATCGACAACCTGCTGTAAAGCACAGGGAGCTCAGCTCAGTGCTCTGTGATGACCTAGATGCGGGGAGAAGGAGGTCCAAGAAGGAGGGGATATAGGTATACATAGAGCTGATTCACTTCATTGTACAGCAGAAACTAACACAACATTGTAAAGCAATTTTACTCCAATAAAAAAAAAAAATTTCGGCATCGAGTTCCAATTAAAAATAAAAACACCACTGGGCTCCATGGTCACACCCGCACACCACATGCTTGATCTAGTCTGTCTGCGACCTCTGTAGACTGTAATTCTCAGCTTCAATGCTTGTCTTGCCCATGAGTTCTTGGGAGTCAGGAGTGGGACTCAGCTGACTGTCGCCCAGGACTGGCATGGAGCTTTGCATGGGGCTGACGTGGGTGAAGTGTGTGGAACGGAACGGAAGGGGATGTGAATGAACTCCACAACACAGGACGGTCTTCTCCCAAGGAGATGCACGCCCTCCCCAAGCATCTGGAAGCCTGGACTCCAGGCCAGCTGCCTTGCCCCACTAGGTAAGAGCATATCAGCCCGGACCTCTCCCTGGAACCCCAAACTCTGCACTCGGGCATCTGCAGGCACTCCAGATGGCCCTGGCCCTGCCCCTCCACACTCCGCTGGCCCCGCCCCTCCACACTCTGTTGGCCCCGCCCCTCCACACTCCACCGGCCCCGCCCCTCCACCTCTCCCATCACAGGTGGCGGCAAGGCCGTCCCTCCAGGTGCTGAGAGTCACTCTGCACTCCCCTCTCTCACAGCCCACACACCACCCATCGAACACACTCTCACCTCTGCCCCCGAAACACACCTCGATATTAGACAATCAGGAACTACTGTTCAGTTTCTTAGATGCAATAATGGTCATCGTGACTACATAAGAGAATGTCCTTATTTTTAAAAGATGCATGCTGAAGTGTTTAGAGACAGAACGTCATAAGGTCTACGACTCAATATCAAATGGCCTCAGAAAAAAATACTTTTAAGCAAAGCAAAAACAAAAAAACAAAAAACAAAACCAAACCACAACCCCCCTCCAACAAAAACCAAAAACCCCAAAACATTAAACGTTAACAACTGACGAGTTTGGCTGGTGGGTATACAGGAGAGTATTATACTATTCGTTCAATTTTTCTGTATACTGGAAAATTTTTCATTTAAAGAGAATCCAGAGGGACTTCCCTGGTGGTCCAGTGGCTAAGACTCTGTGCTCCCAATGTAGGGGGCCCGGGTTCGATCCCTGGTTGAGGAACTAGATCCCACATGCCACAACTAAGTGTTTGTGCGCTGCAACCAAGACCCAGTGCAGTCAAATAAATAAACATTAAAATAAATAAATAAATAAAAGACTCAAGATTAAAAAAATAAATACATAAAGAGAATCCAGAAACCTCAAAATAAACAAACCTATACATACACATATACATGTATACACACGTCCTCCACAATCAGACCCCTTCTTACCACCTCATCAGCCACCATCCTCTCCCATCTGGACAACTACAGTAGCCCCCTCGCTGGTCTCCCTGCCTCCGCCCTGGCCTCCCCATTATCTGATCTCAATCACGGCAAAGGTGATCCTTCATATCACGGCATTCAAACTCCCAAAGGCTCCTGTCTCACTCAGCAATAAAGACCCGGGTCTGTGAAGTGGCCTATGAGCCCTGACACTCGAGGTCCTGCCTCCTCTCTGACCTCATCTCGCTTGTTGAGACCCTCATGCCTTCTCCTCCAGCCATGCTGAGCACGCTTCTGCCACAGGGCCTTTGCACTGCCCCCAATGTTCTTCTCCCACCTGGCTTGCTCCCTCCCCTAACCTGAGCCTCATTTGCTCTCATGTCAACTTCTCAGTGAGGCCTTCCCTGACCATCCTATTTAAAATGCAACCCTACCCCACTCCCCTTTCTTACTTTACAATTCTCCAAAGCACTTATTTTCCAAATATTACATTGTATGATTTTTTTAATTGCTCCTCAAGAATACGAGCTCCAGGCATTACCTTTCTTCTACCGTCACCTTCTGGGGGCTGGCACTTGGCAGGACCTCCTTAAAGACCCTTCCAACTGCCTGGCTGAAGGCTGGCTGGAGAGAGGCCCCTCCGAGCCCGGCCCCTGAGGGCACATACCTTCGGCCCCGGGGAGCTCCTTCCCATCGGCCTGGGCCTCGTCCGCCTTGGCGTCGGTGCCATCACCGGGCGCGGCCGAGTTGGGCTCGGGAGCAGGGCTGGAGTTGCTGCTGTTCTCCTGCTTGATGGGGGAGGCGTCTGCAATGGAGCTCTGGTTGCTGTTATCGTCTGCACGGGGGGAACAGAACCACAGCGTGAAATGCCGCGGGTGCTGACTCAAGGCATGGGGGTGGGGGGGCGGCTCAGTCCCCCTGGCCTTGCTGCCCGCAGCCCTACAGGATGCTCTCCCGGGGGAGGAGACCCCTCTTCCCCCTGAGGTCCCTGAGCTGCCCACCCAGGGCCGCCCCACATGTCCTGCGCGGGGTGGAGGCTGATCTGAGCTCCCCCTCCCCAACTCACTGAGGGGACTCCTGTGTTAGCGGCAGCCGACCGCAGACGGTGGCCCAGCACATTAAAAATCTTTGGGCCAAAAAAAAAAAAAGGGGACTTCCCTGGCAGTCCAGTGGTTAAGAATGCGAGCTCCCACTGCAGGCAACACGGGTTCGGGTCTGATCCCTGGTCGGGGAACTAAGATCCTACATGCCACGCAGTGCGGCCAAAAATAAATAAATAAAACAAGATCTTTGGGGGTCACGTGAGGTCTCGTTCTGGGTGAAGAAACCAGCCATCCTGTGGGCCTGGCTCTGAAGCACTGCAAAGGCCAAAGCGTGGTCCCACAAGGCAGCACTGTCAAACCGTTTCATCGGATCTGATCCAGCTCTGGACCAATTCCACTCGATACAAAATAAAAGAGAGAGGGAGAGCAACAAGTTCACAACAGAAAGTGGATATTCTATAGGACAACCGACCCAGGCTTTCCAACACGTCAATGCAACTAAAGAAAAAAAAATAAAAGGAGGAGCAGGGAAGATTATTGTCGTATTACAGATTAAAGAAATTTAAGAGACCTAACAACTAGGCATGACGTGTGGAGTTCATCTGCACCCTGTTGTGAATGTGCCAGCTCTGAGAGACATTTGGGGACAAATGGGGCATCTGAATACAGTCTGGAGTTTAAAAGTAAGGAATTAATTTTGTTAGCAGTGATAATGGTACAGTGGGTAGACAGAAATGTCATTTATCAGTGATGCGTGCTGAAGTGTTTAGGTACAGACTTAAGTATCATGATGTGGGGAAATGTACTTTAAAATCTTCTAGCATGGGTTGCATACAATTGTCAGAATTCCCTGAATTTTACACTCGAGAGCTGTGCATTTTTTTACTTGTAAATTGTAGTTCAATTAAAAAACTTAACACATTAAAAAAAATAGATGAGGCAAACGTGGCATAACATTATGAAAACCTAGGTGGGTAGGCATATGGGTTTCATCATACTATTCTCTCTACTATTCTCTATTATGACATTTTTTTCATAATAAAAAGGAAAAGGGGAAGAAAGTTAGCTGGGCAAGGGCATTAGGGGTTGAGCTGGGGAGCCAAGCTGGGGATCCTGGGCCACATCCCCCCCTTGCCCTGGACACCCTTTCTTGGGCACAAAGAGTCATCTTATTTTATTATTATTATTATTATTATTTTTGGCCGCACGACAAGGCTTGTGGGATCTTAGTTCCCTGACCAGGGATCAAACCCGGGCCCTCAGCAGTGAAAGTGCCGAGTCCTAACCACTGCCAGGGAAGGCCCCACAGTTTGCCTTTTGATACTGAGTTATTCCCCAAGGGGGTGCACCATTCCTGGGGGTACTGCAATACCAGGTCGACGTGTGGAGGGGACACACATCCACACATAGCAAGCTCCTATTCCAACTGCCTGCTCCAAAAATCCGTTCCATATATTGTCCTTGGATAGAGGACGTATCAGATATTAAACTGATAAGAACAGATACTACACTTGATCTTAGCCGAAAGGCCGAGAAGCGAGCAAAGAGTCATTTTAAACTATGGATACCCACGTGGTGTTACCCTGCTTTTCTGGGCCATGCTGCGCACCTGGGACCAAGGCCATTTTTGTAAAAATGAGAGAGAGAGAAAGAAAGAAACAGAGACAGGGAAGGAAGGAGAGGAGAGAAAACGAGAAGCACATCGACACATCCAGGGCACCCACTACATGCTGGGCACCAGGCCAGGGCATTTACAGTCACCTCGTTTAATCTCAACAACCTCCCAGATGGGGAAACTGAGTCCCAGCAGCAGAGCCCATGGCTCGGGCTGGTCTGCCCAGCCCCAAACCCCGAGTCTTTCCTCTACCTCAACCTGGTGAGGAAGCGGCAGGCAGCCCTGCAGCCCTGACTTGGTAAATTGCATCTTATTTTAAGTGTACTCTGGGGCGCTCATTACACAAAAGCATCAGCTCGTGAATTCTGGGACTTAAAAAAAAAAAAAAAAGATATAAACTCCCTCGATTTACCTTTCGAGAAAATCTCAGCCTCCTTCCTATGCCAAGATACATGGCCGTGTGTGTTGGAAACACAGAAGGCAGAGGCTCAACCTATGGGTCCCAGCATTAGGTCATGCTAATTAAGGACAGTAAGCGCTAATGTTTAACAAGTCAGCTGCCCTGAGCCTTGCCTGGTAACCTGGTAACGGCGTGACCCTGATGCTTGGGCTGACCTCAGGTGGATCCTGGAGACTAAACAGCTGGATGCAGACGCCCTGTCCCTTCATGTCCTCCTGTGCCCGTCCTCCCGCCTGTAGCCTTCCAGATAACTCTAACCAGGCCCATAGCTTTCCCTGAGCTTTCACTCCCTGCAGTCGGACTTGGTCTTTCTTGGCTGCACATGTACTAAAATGGAAGGTGAGCATGGTGCCTGAGACGGGGACCTGGGTTGCTCAGTGTTCTAGATTTTTCTGGGGTGTTAGGTCTGGGCTAGCGGCCATGAACTTGAATTCTGCCTCCTCCAAAGGACCGCAGATGCCAGCACTGGCATTTATGAACTTCCTAACTCTGGACGAGTTACTTCGCCTCCTTGAGCCTTAGTTTCATCACCTGTACAAAGCTGGCTCGTCACCAGGATTAAATGAGGCAGTGCCCAAAACGGGCTTAGCAAGATGCTTGGCACACTGTGACGGCTTCTTAAATGTTAGCGACTGACACGCCAAGGCCTTTAAGGGATTATCTTATTCAATATTCATAACGACCTTGTGAAGTAGGCATTACCACCCCAAGGCTACGTGTTCAATACCTAGCCCAGGATCGCGCCATGACGGGTAGATCCTAGGAGAGTCACATTAGAATCCAGGTGGGATCCTGCCCTCTGCTCGAGAAGGTTCTCACCTGTAATTCTATGAATTAACTGAAACTGAGCCAGGCCAGGGGCCTCCTCGGTCCCCAGAGAGTGGGGCTGCTGACCAGTGACAGAGGGACAGGGTACGTCCCAACTCAAATACCTATTTCTGAAAATGAAATGCATCCCGACTACAATTATATGGCCAGTTGTTGGTGTGTGTGTGTGTGTGTGTGTGTGTGTGTGTGTGTGTGTGTGTGTGTGTGTGTGTGTGTGTGTGTGCGTGAGACACTTTCTTGACACGTTAACTGTCAGCGAACACCCCCCCTGTGCTCGCTCCTCTGAAGCCAATTCAGCAACAGGCAAGACTCCTTGCCCTTGGAGCTTGTGACTGTTTTCCAGACTAGTCAGTTTGGGCAAATGTGGAAGTTTGCTGGCCTCCCTTCCCCCAGAGTAAGACAGCCCCGGACCTGGAGGGTTAGGAACTAGATCCAACCAATATCCCCTCTTGAGTTACTTGTTTATTTATCTAACATCACCTTGTTGTGCAAAAAGGCTTGGGGGGTCAGAAGTACAAAGACACTGAAACTGTGATCAAGACAGAGAAAGGCAAGTGCTGGGAGCTCTTAGACCGGCAGGGCCAGGCAGGGGACAAAACAGGAGGTGAGCCTGGTGGGCCTGCAGAGGCCATGCTCTCCCCGCAGGGACAGCTGCTTCTGCTCCAGCGGGCTGCGGCCTCGAGGACGAACATGCCCAAGGGCTGGCGGATCTGATTTCTCAAAGGATGGGAGAACTGCAGATTTTCTGATTTATAAATATCAGAAACTCAATTTTTTAGAAACTTCTGGTTCAAGTCTCTGAGGTGAGAAGTCAGGTAGTGGTTTTCCATGGCGGGGAGGGGAATGACCGGGAGGGGACGCCACGGGGATTGCCAGGAACATTCTGTCCTGATTCGGGCTGGTGACAAAGGTGCGTGCAGTTTGTGAACATCTCATGGAGCCACACACTTACGATTTGTGCCTTTCCTCAGATAAAAAGGTAAAAAAAGAACCCGCCAGCAGCATCAAAACAACTGTAGACTGGCTAAAGCATGTCACCAGTCTGGATCTGATCAGTGGGACACTGGTTACAACTTTTGAAATAAGACAGCAAAGGAAGTTAGGCAGTCGATGTAGAAGGGCAGGTCCCAGGGTCGCAGACTGATTCACATGAAGTCAGAAATCCAGTTAGAGCTTCCCAGTAGCCCAAGCGAAATAGGAAATAGGAAGTAAGAGTCATTGATATGCTAAGTCAGGCCCAGGAGGGAAAAAGATAAGATTCCCCCCAAAAACTTCCTGGGCACATGGGACTAACAGAACATGTCCTGTGACATTTGTGTCACTGGGTGAGAAGGAGGTCTTATTCAATGTCTCTGGCTCATTTTATGCTTCTTGGCTTTGCTGCTCTGGGAAAAGCAGCTTCTTCTCCTCTGCTGAGCCTCCTCCTTGGCACAGAAGCCTCCCAGTCCTGCCCAGCCCTCCTACCCCTCGACTGGAATGTGAACAAACCTGCTGGTAAAACAAAAACACAACCAAGTGCTGCGGGCAGGAGAGGGGCCCGGCTGGCCGCTGGCAGCGGGGAGCTCACCGTGCATGTCCATCATTCCCGGGGAGGAGCTATTCTCCGGCGTGGTCACCTCTGAGCCACACTTCTCATCTTTGCCCTTTTTCTTGTTCTTGTTTTTCTGGAGGAGAAAAAGGATGCAGAAACCGAGTCACCAACTGTGTGTGTGTGCACACGCACGAGTGAGACCCTGGGGAGCGGGGTGAATATTTTATTCCGCTGACTCATCCTGGAGCCCCCAGGGCTCTGGAGGGCTCCACTGGCCCGCATGTGAACACGTCCCATGAGGAGCCTCACCTGCTTTGGAATCAAGGAGCCCTGTGGAGGGGAGGCTTCCGGGGCTGGGGGCAAGGCTGCCTTGCTTCTGCGGCCAGCCCCGCAGGCATGCAAACACCCTGGCTGGCGGGAATTTCCTCTGGGGAAAAGGCCATGGTCACCCTGCCCGAAGCAGGTACAGTACAGGGCTGCCAGGTGAGGGATGGAAAAGACAGCTCACACATTTCCACTATCTTCAGGCCCCTGGGACTGCCTTCCTCAAAGGCAGTCAGCTGACTTCCGGCCCGACACTGGGGACCAGGTGAGGAGGGAAAGCCCAGGGGAGGAGGGCAAGGTCAAGGGGATGTTTTTTGTACGTGCTTCCATTTTTGGAATTGTGTGGAAACAACCTGTGTCCATTGGTAAAAGCCTTGTTAAACACATTACAGTACATTCACTCAACGCAGTGGGATGCAACAATTACAGAGTCCAAGTACAAGCTCTTCCTGTACTAATATGGAAGGATCCGCAGAAATATCCACATATTAAAATATTTCAGTATCTCCAAGATGTATAAAAGAAAGGTGCAGAACATGTGAACAGGATGCTTCCACTGGTGGTAAAGGAAGAGCATAAATGAGCGTGTGTTTGTATTTTTGCGTGCACAAGCTCTCTGGAGGGATAAACAAATACTGGTTGTCTCCAAGGAAAAGAGCTGGATGGGGTTGGAGGTGTTCAGCGGGGATGGGAAGCAGATGTATAAAAAGATAAGACTGTAAAAAAAAGTAACACTTGAAGAATATGCCAACCTATAGAAACAGAAAATAGACTGGTGGTTTCCAGGATCTTGGGGAGGGTATACATTTTGTTTTCAGGGTAATGAAAATGTTCTGGAATTACAGCGGTGATGGTTGCACAACTGTAAATATACCAACACTGACTGGCACACTTTAAAAGAGTGAATTTTATGGCATGTGAATCGTTTTAGTTTTAAAAAAGAGTTTTAAAGTAACAGTTGAATTTTGTAACATGTTCTACCTATTTAAGAGAAGACAATTTTCAAGAGTTCTGAAGAAAAAAAAAAAAGATGTAACTACGTCATTATTGGGTGTTTGAAAACAAGAAAAGAGGGAGTTCTGTTGGCGGTCAGGTAGTTAAGTCTCCACGCTTCCAATGCAGGGGGCGTGGGTTTGATCCCTGGTCAGGTAACTAAGATCCCACATGCCGCGCGGCCAAAAAAAAACCAACCAAAAACAAGAACATGAAAAGCTATCCCTTCCCACTGCAGATTACCGGCCACAACCATCAGAGATTCGGATTCAGCTATCCAGGGTGAGGCCCAGGAACCTGCATTTTGTTGAGACTCCCAGGGGATCTAATGCTCAGCCAGGCGTGGGACCCACCACCCTAGAGAAAGGGGGGAGGAGTATTGTACATCTTGGCTCAGAGATGACAGCGAATTAGCATCCGAGCACTGTCTGCACAGCTGTGCTGAGCTAAGTTCTTCCCATATGATATACTGCCTTTGCTCTGTTGCAGAAACCCCAGGAGCTGGATGTTACTGTTCCACCGCACAAAAGAGGGAACTAACCCAGCAAGGTGGGGTCACCTGTCTGGCATCACAGGTTAATTGGGGGTAGTCTGTCCAAATCCAAATCTTGAGGTCTTCGCCCAGCCCCAGGCTGCCCTG
Source organism: Eschrichtius robustus (assembly GCF_028021215.1). Classification (NCBI taxonomy): domain Eukaryota; kingdom Metazoa; phylum Chordata; class Mammalia; order Artiodactyla; family Eschrichtiidae; genus Eschrichtius; species Eschrichtius robustus. Next base: position 8,006,579 of record NC_090837.1, read on the forward strand.
TCTTTCCTGACAGCCCATATATTACATTCTCTCCTTCATCACAATCCATTTGGCACTTCCCTGATGTCTGTTTCATGCTATTCTATAATTATCTTCCCCCAACAAGATTATAAATTCCTTGAGAGCAGGGACCACGTCTTCTCAAATGCAACCGGCGTTTATACAACACCTAATGATGTGCAAGGCGCAGACGTGGGCAAGAGCCAGGAGCTGCCTTCGAGGAGGCTGGCTGCACTCTGCTCTCCCTCCGGAATGGCCGGCACCAAAGGCCAGGACAGTCTATGTCGGTGCCTCTGGGGAAAGCAGCCCTGGTGGCTCCACGAACCAGCCCAGGCAAGGACCAGAAGGGATGAAAAGCCCCCACGTTCTCAGCCCAGCACCGACCCACCCAGGGGCCGCATGTGATCAAAGGGTCAAGAATGGAGCCTCAGCCCTGCCAGGAGACCCAAGACTTGTGGGGCAGGTCACTGGAGACTGTGGAGGGAGGCTTTATCCCGCGGTTTTTTGTTTTTTTTTTTTTTGGCCACGTCGCACAGCATGCAGGATCTTAGTTCCCCGACCAGGGATCGAACCCGTGCCCTCTGCAGTGGTAGTGTGGAATCCTAACCACTGGACCGCCAGGGAAGTCTCTGCCCCGCCTTATGGCCCCTAGAAACCTACCAATCATGCCCACTGTCACGACTGGAGGCATGTGGTCAGTGTGAGCTGAGCCATCCTTGCATAGTAGGGAAGGCACTCAGGCAGGAGGAACAGCCCATGCAAAGGCCTGTCAGTGGGACCATTCTGGATTTTGACTGGAAATGAGAGCAGCTGACCTGGGGGTCTTTGAGGGTAACTGGCCTGGGAGCCACCAAGCTGAAAAACTATCCGTGATGCGGGGCAGGCCTGTCATCAATGCCTCCCTGAGATCGAGCACAGCCACCAGGGCTCCCCCTAGTGGTCACAGTCACCGCCCCTCCCGGAACCCTCCCGTCAATGGCCCCTGCTTCTCCGCACCAAACTTGCAGCTCCAACCACCAGAAGGCTCTCCAAGAGTGGAGAGAGTATGTGCTTTGGAGTCAGAAGACCTGACATTTGCTGTGTGACTCTGGGGAAACGGCTTCGCCTCTCTGAGCCCGTGTCCTCCCTTGTCCAGAGTGGATAAAGAGCTCAACTCCAGGGCCTCCCTGGTGGCGCAGTGGTTGAGAATCTGCCTGCTAACGCAGGGGACACGGGTTCGAGCCCTGGTCTGGGAAGATCCCACATGCCGCGGAGCAACTGGGCCCGTGAGCCACAGCTACTGTGCCTGCGCGTCTGGAGCCTGTGCCCTGCAACGGGAGGGGCCGCGATAGTGAGAGGCCCGCGCACCGAGATGAAGAGTGGCCCCCGCTTGCCGCAACTAGAGAAAGCCCTCGCACAAAACGAAGACCCAACACAGCTAAAAATAAATAAATAAAAATAAATAAATTTAAAAAAATAATAATAACAACATAAATAAATGTAAAAAAAAAGAGCTCAACTCCACAAAGTAATGCCTGGCAGATGGTCAGGTGCCAAGAACGTCTGCAGGTACCGCCACGCCCACCGCAAAGCCATGGTGCCCAGGGCCTCAGGGAGGGGATACCTCTGCACTAAGCAGTGTGCCCACTGGCAAACCATGGGGCTGTCAGCCCCCAAGAGGTGACTTACAGGGGACATTTCCCACCTCTCTGAGGGCCAAACTCTGGGGCTGGATGATGGGGGGAGGGGTAGACACAGGTCCAGCAGCCTCTCCAGCCCTAAGCTGGGTCCTTCTGCTGCCCAAGTGGCCTTGGCCCCAGGGTCCCCGCATGGTGGGTGGCCGTGGACAGCCCCCTCTCCCTGTGATGGGAGGGAGTGTGGATGGACAGCCCCACCCCAGGGGACCGGCCCCACATACTCACATCGTCAACCTTTGGCTCCGTCACAGGGACCCACTTGTAGATTCGCAGGGATGTGTCACCCACAGTCACCCACTTCTTCTCCCTGCAGAGGACGAGGAAGAACCCATTACCAGGGGGCTTCGGGGGCAGGCCCCTGCTCACGCCGGTGGGGGGCACAGGCCGCACTCCCTTGGAGCAGCTGTGACACGGTGACAGCTCCGGGCAGGGCTGAGAGAACATCTCCGCATCACACAGACGAGGGCTTGAATCCCAGCTCTGCCGCTCGCTCGCCGGGGGCCCCTGGGCAAGTCACTTCACCAGCCTGAGCCTCAGTTTCCCCATCCGCTAGACCACATGGGGTCGTCAATCTCTCCAGGCTGCCGCGAGTGAGACAAAGTGTGTCGACAGCTTCCTCGTGCCTGGAAGAGAGCGCCTGGTAAGACTGGAGGGGAGGGCGGGGCTGCCACTGGGATGATTCCTCTGGATGGAGGGAATCAGCCCCGGTTCCTCCAGCCTTCACCCCACAGAGCCGGCGAACTGGGCCACCCGAGCCCCTCTGGGCAGCAGAGAGGGCTTCAGACCAACAGGGCATTTCCTCCGTGGGGGTGGGAGGGTCTTCCCTAAGGGCACCCAGGGGCTCACCCTGCCCCCTGTCAATGCCTCCGAGGTCGTGGGAAGGGAAGCAGGAGCCGACAGCATGAGTAACCACCCCAGGCTCTTCCGGGCAAACGCCAGTTAGATCAGCCCCGGGGAATGGAGAGTAGGGGGGAACCTGGATGCCCAGTGGCCTCGGCCCCAAGGGCAGTCCCCAGATGCTGAAACCGAGGGGCTGCGACAGGGAAGCACAGCCCCGTCTGCGGGCAGCCGCGGCCGGGAGGTTGCCTGCCCCGAGACCCTATGCCTCGGTTCGGAGACAGGCTTCAGTTCCAGGGTCTCAGCTCCTAACGTCTGCACAGCTGCCCCCGATCCACCCCCAGCCGCATCCTAAACTCCTGGGGCACAGTGCCCAGGGCCCCGCAACGGCCAAAGGCAGGTTGATGGTGAGAAGCAGATCACAAGCCACAAGAAGGAAAGGGGGTGACTGCTTTCCACTAAGGGTAATGATGATGCTAATTACCACTCTCTCCCCCTACCTCTCTGCTTCGAGCATCGTCCTTCTCTAGCTATATCACCACAGCCTCCCAACTTCGGTCCTCGACCTCTGGCAGCCTACGAGTCAGGTCCTGTCACCTCCTGCCCCTCACACTAGGAGTGACAGCCAGAGGCCATGTGCCTGAGGACACCACGGCTAAGGGAGAGCCCCCCCCAGAAGGAAAGCTGGGGTTTCAACCAGGGAGCTGGGCTCTGGAGTCCACGATTTGACGGGACAGCCAGACGTACACCTGCTGCAGGTGGCATAGCAGCCGGGAGTCCTCAGCAATGTTAGCGACACGGGGTCCACCAGAGCTGAGAATTACGTGTGGCTGTGGGCGCCTCGTCCAGCCTCCCCACCAAGACCTTGGCCTTGGGTCCTCTCCTCCATGGGCAAGTAGCCCTCCCAAGCTGGTGGGACACGTTACCGCCACCTGGCACCCCTTCACCACCGGGGGTTCCGGGTGCCCAAGCACACTCAAAACCAGCTGACCCAAATCACGGACACTTCCACTCCCCAGACTGTGCCTGCTCGGGTCCCAAAGTCCGAAGCTAGGGCCTGGCTTTTCCTTATTCTACTATGACCATTTCTAGTGCCTTCTGTGTTCTAAGCACTGTACACACTCTATCTTCCCATAACCTCTTGTGGCGGTAACTGTCACCTTTCCTGTTTGACAGATAAAGAAACTGAGGCAGGGGGAGGTGGAGTCATTCTCCCCAGAGCCAGTGTTCCAATCTCCAGGCCACACTGCTTCTTGCAGCAGCCTCCCCTGCCCCATCCCTGCCCCGTTTAGCCCTGAGAGAATTAAATAAAGTCAGGCGCCTAAGTCACCACCACCTGTCCCCAGCCTCTCAGAGGCAGGATGGACGATCCACAACCCCAGTCTTTCCCCACCCCCATGCGGAATAATCAGCAGGTGCCTGGAAGGGACAGAGACATTCCAAGAAACAACCTTGGTGACAAAGTAACAATCATAATGGCCATTGTGCGCTGAGGGCTTCCGTGCCAAGCACTTTACTTACATGCTCTCTCTCTCCCGACAATTGCCAGCAGGCCTATGAGGGGGAGACTACTGTCACCCCACTTTATAGATGGGGAAATGGGAGGCCCAGAGAAGTTATACCAGCAGCTCATGGTCACACAGCTCGTCAACGGCAGAACCAGGACCGGACACGGGCTCTGACCCCTGCTCTTCTGTCTCCCGTGAAAAACTAAGAAATGACTCCACAGAGCACATCGGTGACAGAAGCTGGACAAAGAAGCACAAATCGCCCAAATCCCAAGCAAATGGCCAAAGGCACTCACTACTCACAAGCCCCTCAACTGGCTTCCTTGGCCCGGGCCCCACTAGGTCAGCAAATCCAAGGCTTGATTGTGTTAAAAAAAAAAAAAAAAAAAAGTAATTGATTTGCAATACACAGGACACCTCTCGGGACAGAAAGTGTGCCAGATCTGGGCTTCGCAGGCCACACCTGAGCCAAGATGAAATGTGTCAAGTGGCAGTTGCTTCCCAGAGAGGTTACAGGCCCTGCAGGTTCTGAGCTGAACACAGCTAGGTTCTGGTGCCTCCCTTGGCCCGAGTTCCCAACTCACCCCAGGGATTAGAAACCATTCTCCAGTTGCATTTCTAGGTGTGGGCATTGAGGGGCCATGGGACAGAGGGAAGAGCCTTGAGAACCCGACCTCAGCCTGGTGTCCGGCCAACAGCCACCCAGGGAGACACAGGCCCCAGAGCTCAGGGGCGAGTCACTGAATGAGTAGCCGGTACTTCGGACACACGACCAGGGAGCGCCGGGTGTGTCACCAAGCCAGCGGCCCGGCAGCGCCTCGGGAAATGGCACAGGTACTCCAGAGAGCAGCTGAGAGTTCCCAACACCACCTCCAAACCCATCACCCTAGAACACACAGCCCCCCAACCCCAAAGGAAGGTATTAAGCTGTACTTAATTACATCTGCAGTGGCAAACAAGTGGCCAACAGGCGTGTTTTGCTTGGCCTGCATGGTACTTTTAAAAATTTGAATCAATTGCCAGACTTAAAAAAAAAAAGAAGTCAGACCCCACATTAAAATTCAGATTCCTGGCCACTCTCAAAAACACGTTCTGGCCACGAGGGGCCCACATGCCCCGAGGAGCACTGACTCTCTCCAGATGGGGCCCTGTGGCTCCCTCGGATCCCCCAGGTCTCACCACCTGTAGGCACTGGGCTCGGATTCACCACAACCACCAGGCTGCAGCCCAACCTTGCCACGAAGCTGCCCTGGCACGGCCTGAGCCCTCCTGCCTCGCTGGCCCCTGGTAACCAGCCAGGCTTAAGTGCCTCCCTCTTCCCCACCAGGCTTGGGCTCCTGGACAAAAGGAGCAAATGAGGTCCCAGCTGTAGGAACAGAGCCCCAGACGTTCCTCCCCAGCACAGGCTCCTGTGTAAACCATGAGCACCCTTCTCCCCAGATTCTCTAGGCCGAGGGCAATTTCTAGTGTTCCCCCAAGGTCAGGTCCAAGGAAGGGCTAGCCAGCCAGGGTGACCTGATTCCCTCAAAGAGGGCTCCGAACCCCTCACTTCCGATCCGCTTCCCAGGGCTAGTCCTTGATGCCGTAGGAGGCCTGGCTACGGCTGGCCTCATCCTAACTAGGCCCAGGTCCGCTTGACCTGCCCTGTGCCTGGTAGAAGGGTGCCCCTGGAAGTACCAAGGTGAGGGTCTAGGCACAGTCAAACCTCCCCCCGCCCCCAGAGATGGGCGGGAAGTCTCGGGGAACAGGCCTCTCTCTGTCTTCACAAGCCACCGAGGGACCCTTCAGACCACGGATCCAGGGGTCCCAGGCCTAAGCCTACATTGAGGCTCAAGCCTTTGCCTCCCGCCCAGGGACTCCCCCTGCCCTGCTTTTCTCTGCCCACACCGGGCCTCCTAACCCTGCCCCAGCTTCCCCAAAAGGAGCCCACCATTTTGTTCTTCCTTCGTGTTCTGGCTGCCTCTCACTCCACCAACCTGCCTTGCTGGGCCACAGAAAGGAGAGGAGAAACAGCCGGCAGCTACCGACAGGGTGGCCACGACTGGCTGCTGGCTTTTTCCAGGGCAGGGGAAGGGTAGGGCTGGCAGAAGGGGGAATTTTTAGGGGTCCCTGGGACTGAGAAGAAATACCACCCTAGGCTTACAGGCTAAGTGGTATGCCAGGCACCTCCATTCTGGATTTAAAAAAACAAAACAAAACAAAACAAAACAGGATGCAGAGTTCAACTGGAATTTCAGATAAATGACGAATAATTTTTTTAGTATAAGTATGTCTCAATTAGTGCACGGCACATACTTGGACTAAAAAAGAAAAAAGAAGTATTTAAAAATATTATTTCTTTGTTTATCTGAAATTCAAATTTAACTGGGTGTCCCATAATTTTATTTGCTAAATCTGGCAACCCAGTGTCCCAGCTAGTGGTGAAATGCACGGTTGGTGGCCACACAGTTAATAAACAACCCCAAACCACAAGGGCTGACTGGAAGACGCATTCTGAAGGCACAGTGAGGGTGAGATTTGGCTTCTCAAGGCTGGGGAAACCCAGGAAACAAGGCGAAGTCTTTTTTTACTTAGAATGGGCAGGAGAAAAAGAAAAAGAAAGAAAGAAAAAAAAATCAGCAAAATGCAAGTTTCTACCTCACAGTAAGGACCGCATTTAATGACTGCTCCTGTGTGCAGGATAAGTGCTTTTCGAGACATGATGTTATTCCAGAAGGGGAGAAGGTAGCACAGAAGCCTCTTGCCGTGGTTAGAGAAGTTATGCGGTTAGCCCAAGGTCACACTGGAAGCCCAGCCATGAGATCCCAAAGCCTGAGGTCTTTAGAGGACTTGACTCGTAGTTTCCCAAGACACAAAAAAGGGAGGGAGACACGTTCTCCTCTCGTCCCCCCAACCACAGGCCTGGCCGGCAGCGTGCTGAGCAGCACTGAGGGCCACCAGGCCGGCTGCTCTGGGGCCGGCAGGGTGGAAAACCCCACACAGCTCCATCTGCCCTCCCAGCAGAGCAGCTGTCAGGGTGCAGGAGCCTCCGCCAGGCTGGAACCTGGAGCGCAAGGCCCCACCAAGCCTCCCGCAGCAGCAGGGAAAGGCAGCTGGCCCCCACCCCTTTCTCACCTCCAGGCTGGTGACAGAAGGGACTCAGGCCCAGACAAACAGCTCTTTCTTTGCACAGGCGTTCAGGCAGGGGACAACTCCAGCCTTCCCTCTGGGAATCCCGTAGGAGAGGGGGTGGTGGGCTTGTTTTCCGGTGTGCATTTTGGCCTGCAGCTGTTTCTGCCATTTTTAAATGGCTCCAGTCCGGGCACTGGGCGCCCTGCGCACCAGGGGAGCTCCCACAGCAGGGAAGACTTGGATCTCAACTTTGGAAGGCCTTCCCTTCTCACGGTTCTGAAAATTCTTTGTCCCACTAGAGCCAAACCCAGCCCTCGGCCGGGCATCCGGCCATCTGCAGACAGCCCTTTCCATAGGAGGCCCGGGAGCACGTGGACTTTATTGATTTTCCTCTTGCCTTTTTTGTTGGGTTTGACTCAGAAAGGACAGCTAACTTGTGACACGGCTGGACTGGAGGCTCGCCCCCAGTGGTTTTGAGGGACCGAGGCGAGGCGTTACTCAAGGAATGACACCCCTAAACATAAACAGAGCCCGCCACGGGGCCTGCGGGGTTTGCAGGCTTTAAATAAAGAGTCAGGACGAGGCTGCGGGCGCTGACACTCGAACGGCGCTGCGGCTCCTCTCCCTCCCTGACCCTGGTGAGGCCGTGGGAAAAAAAATAATAAAGTTGAAATCCGGGAGCTGGGAGTTTTCAACAAGTCCGCCCCAACCTGGCGATCGGCTCGCGCGCCTCGGGCCTGGCCCTCGGGCCGATTCCGAGACAGACCCGGACGAGGCCGGGGAAACGTTCAGTCGTATTAATTACAACCAGGCCACGCCGGACGGAATCTAACGTGAGCTGGAGAAACGGCACAGCCGACACCGAGTCCCCCTCGCCCCCCGCGCAGAGAACAAAAACAACGGCTCTCTCCGCAAAACAAACGCGAGCTGCCGGGTTCGGACAGGCAGACGCGGCCCAGGACCGGGGTCTGGCCCCCAACATTCGCTCGCCCGGACCCCCGCGCCCGGGTCTGGGCACAGCGGGGCGGGAAGGGGGCGCCCGGAGACCCGGGCCCCGCGGCCGCCGCCGGCGTTTCCTCCTCGCGCTCGCCCCCATCTTTCTTCCTCGCCAAGAGCCCTCGCTCCAGGCAGCCCAAAGCGCTAAATTTAAACGGCTCGCGCTCTGCAAACTCCGCAGACTCGAGGGCGCCGGGCCTGGGAGGCGGGGAGCGAGCGAGCCAGCCAGCCAGCCGGCCGGGGAGGGAGGGAGGGAGGGAGAGAGGGAGGCCCGGCGCGGGCAAGGGCGCGGGGGCCGGCGCTGCGCCGCCCGGGGCGCGCGGGTAGGAGACGGAGACGGCGGCTGCGGCCCGCTCGGTGCCTGCACAATGGAGCTCGCGCTCTCCCCTCTGCCGCCGGCATCGCGGCCCCGGCGCGCGGGAAGCCGCTTTCATGTGACTTGCACAAACGAAATGGCTTCTGGGGCCGGCCCCGAGCCCCCCTCCCGGGAGCCGAGCGCCGCGCCGGGGACTGCCCGCCGCTCCACCGCCCGGCCCGGGGCGCCCGTCGCCTCCAGGCTGCCGCCGCCGCGCCAAGTGGGCGACAGGCGCGAGCGCACCTGGGCAGCGGCCGCGGCCCCCGCCGCGCGCAGGTGACCCGGCTCGCGCGCCGCCCGCCCTCTCCAACTCCCGGGCCCGCGGGCGGCCCGGGGCGCTGCGCCCCGCCGGCTTTTTGTATCTGGTCTCGGGGTTCGGGGCGGCCGCGGCGCGAGCCTGCAAACGAACGAGAGAACAAGCCGGCGCCTCCGCTTACCATTTGCGCACTTTCTCGATAGCCGCCATGACCCTCTTGATATCATCTTTGGCCCGGCTCCTGGTCTCGGCTCGAACCGACCTGCCCGACATGGTTCTGGCGGGGAGAGAGAGGCTGGGGGAGCGCGCCCGCCGGGTCCTGCTCGCGCTCCGCGGCGGCCACACTCGCGCCCGCCCGCCCGCTCACTCACACACAGACACACACACACACACACACACACACACACACACTCGCACACATACACACACACACACACAAAGCCTAGTGCCGCCGCGCGCCCAGGGCCCAGTGCGCAAGCGCCGGGCGGCAGCTGCACCGAGCAGGGGGAGCAGCGCCGCCGCGGCCGCCGGTAGTGCGGCCTCCGGGCGCCGCTGCCGCCGCGGCGCAGCGACGCGAGCCTCTCCGTCCACCCGGGGGAGGCGCCCGCGACCCCCCGCTCCCCGGGGAGGCGGCGAGGGGCACCCGGCGACCCCCGGCTCCGGGCACGCGGAGGGGAGGCGGGCCGGGGGACGTGCGCGCGGACACTTACTCGGAGGCCGCAGGTGCCGGGGGGTCCCCGGGAGAGGGCGGGCCGGCGGGGCGGCCGGCCATGGAGGGAGCGCATTCCTGGGGAGCCAGCGCGGCAGCCCATCCGCTGCCCGGGGTGTGTGGCAGCGTCTGCAGTAATGGAAGTTTCCTGTGGGCTCCCGACTTCTCCGAGTTGAAGGCGCCGATTCGGGACGCGAGGTGCTCTTGGAAAGTGTTGAGAAACGCGGACCTGTGCTGACCCTCTGCCCGGTTTAAATACGCGAGCTAGGACGTCGCTTCCCTATCCTTCGTCCCTCTGGAAAACGAGGGTGGGAGGAAAGGTGCCTGGGGTGACCACTAGAGACGTTCGACCTTGCTTATGAAACAGCTTTCGGCGCAGGAAAAGCTCGATGATTATTTATCAGCATTTCAACAGGGGCTCTTAGACCTTTCCTCCTAGTGATAAGTTGCCCTCGCCATAAATAAGGTGAGGGGGCCCACGCTGGGGTTTCTGTTCGAGAACTACGAGTTGAGTTTAAGCCACTCCTGATGTAAGTCCCAGGCTCAGCCCAGGTGCTGCCACCTCACAAATGACCCTGGCAGGTAAAATGGACTGGCCAGCGACAAGGAGGACTTCCGGGCTGGTTTCTTCCCCGCGGTGCCTTAGGACAACTCCGCACGAATCTACAATTACCAGGATAAGCCAGGGGCCTCAACCTTGTGTTCAGCTGCAGCTAAACTATATTGACCAGAGCCAATTCGTGCCCAGGGGGATGCTGGGGGGAAAGAATGACCCCGTTAGCAAGCCCAGTGCCTTGGAGATCAACTAACCCAACATCAGTCATTTTACATGGAGGGAAACTGAGTCCCAGGGAAGTTCAAGGACACAGCCATAAGCTAGATGTTTGTCTTCCGCTCATTCTAAAACCAAGCCCTTTCTCCTGAGGTTTTGGTTTGGGGGAGAAAAGCTTCTGGCGATACGGAGTAGAAGCTGCACTGCAGGCCTTTTCCTATGCATGTCCTTTTACCATCCCAAACCCCAAGTTCCTGATGTGAGGTTTATATGGGAAAACATGTAACAGTGGGTCATAAAACAGCAGTCTCATACCATTGGCCCTCTGACTTACCTGGCCAGCAGATACATGCTTAAGGTTACACAGAACTTTTTAAAGCATATATTTGAATTAAAAATGGGAAGATATATTTAAAAATCCAAGTATTGAATGATGAATGGACAAATGGGCATATCTATACAATGGAATATTATTCAGCCATTAAAAAGGAATAAAGTACTGATACATGCCACAGCATGGATGAACTTTGAAAACATCCTAAGTAAAAGAAGCCAGTCACAAAAGGACACATATTGTATGATTCCACTTATATGAGTTATCTAGACTAGGCAAATCCCTAGAGACAGAAACCGGAGGGACTGCGGGGAGGGGGGGAATGGGGAGTGACTTCAGATGGGTACAGGTTTTCCTTTTGGGGTGATAAAAAAGTTCTGAAAGTAGGTAGTGGTGATGGTTGCACAACATTGTGAATGTGCTTTCTGTCGCTGAATTGTACCCTTTAAAATTGTTACAGTGGTCAATTTTACATTATGTGTATTTTGCCACAATAAAAAGAAATCCAAATATCCAGCTTCTCTAGAGATAGCAGAAGACCTGCAAACTGGGCCCCAAGTGCCACATGGCAACAATCAGCTGGAGCTGAGGAGCCCTGTGCCCCTCAGATAAAGCTCACTAGGTCACCAACGTGTCACTCAGTCACTGTACTCATTTGTGTTACCACGTGGCCCCTGAAGGTGTTTGTGTTTTTGATCTCTGATTAAACTATAAAGCTCTCTACAAATGTTCTTTATAAATCTAGTGTGGCACTTTTTATAGTTTCCTGTCCCCTGCGGATATTTTTACACTTCTTTCTTTCAACAAAGCACACTTGTTTTATAGTCTGTGTCTGATCATTCTGATATTTGAAGTATCTGAGAGTCTGTTTCTGCTGGTTCTTACTCATGGTGTCCTATTTCTTTGTGATCTGTCCGGTTCTCCTTGACCTTGCTGGACATTGTATTTTAAAATTTATTTATAGGGATGATTTGAGGCCTAGAATGGAGTTACCTTCCTCTCGAGTTGCTTTACATTGCTCTGCCAGACTCCTGAGGGCACTGCGAGTGCAGAATGACTAACATCCAAGTTCGGGGCTCGTGGGTCCCTGGACCCCCAGGTGATGCCAATGTAGGTTGCCTAAGTGAGTGAGACTGATTTGCTTACTGTCCCCAGGGTGGGGTGAGTGATGTGCTGCAGCTGACTGGCAAGCCTGCGCTTCCCAACTCTGTTCAGTGACCTCCTATCAGTAGTTCTAAATCAGCCATGGCGGAGCATTTACACTATGGAAATTGGCCAATGCTATAATACATCAAGACCCTTTCCCAACCCCACCAAGAGCTGGTGATAAGCATTTGCCAGCACACCACTGGGCAAGGTCTCATCTCCCACCCAGTGTGGACCCTGGACTTTGATTTCCGACCTCTTGCCTCAAAAAAACCATTCACACTGAAGTTCAAATATGCCAGACTTGCCAAATATCTACAGGGTTCAAGTGGCTTCCTTGCTGGATTAGCTTTCAGGGTTCTCTTTTTCCTTCAGTTTCGCCTATTCCTTACAATCTTGTCAGCATGTGGTGGCTTTTAGGATTTTTTAAGATATGTTTTCTAGCATATGTTCTAGCATTTTTAGTTGCTTTCAGCTTGAGCGTTAGTCTGTATAACTAGTTACCAGAGACTGGAAGTCAAGCTCTCTCTGAATGTTTGTGATTATCTTAGACATGTTAAAAGAGTGATCGTGGGGTTCCAGAGGTGAGTTACTTAGTTATGGCTTGTGTCTTGACCTAACTGTGCCTCATCTGTAAAATGGGGATGAAAATAAGACCTGCCTCACAGAGTTATGTGAATTAAAAGCAGTATTTGTCAGGGAAAGTGGGGGGAGGGATAAATTAGGAGTTTGGGATTAACATATACACACTACTATATATAAAATAGATAACCAACAAGTACCTACTGTATAGCACAGGGAGCTATACTCAATATTTTGTAATAACCTATAAGGGAAAAGAATCTGAAAAAGAATACATATATATGTATAACTGAATCACTTTGCTGTACACCTGAAACTAATGCAACATTGTCAATCAACTATACTTCAATTAAAAACAACAACAATAACAAAAAACAAAACAGTATTTGTCAAGAATTTAGAACAGCGCTTGGCACACAGTAAGTGCTAGATACCAGAAAGCATTTGTTAAATAACAGACCTGGATGATATTTGCATCAGTATGCCCCACACTGGGGTTTGAAGTCAAACTACTCTTCCTAGGCTGGTAAATTCAACCCTTACGTCACTCCTCCTCCTCCGGGGATGAAGGCTCATTCACCATGGGGTGGGAGGTGTGGGGAGGGGAAGAATAACTCTGGAACAGAGATGGAGCTGGGTGATTGTGAGGAAAATGCAGGCCTGGCCCTGGTGCTTCTGGGCACCTTGGTCCTCGCCTAGCAACTTGCAACCGAGCGCTGTTTTCATAAACAGAGGTGCTTTGGTGTTTGGGGAGCAGGTCGTTAGCAAGGCCCAGCCAAGAGGGAAAACTCTGAAGGGAACACTCCAACCACAGAATGAAATACAGTCCCTTCCTCGGAGACAGGAACAGAAAGGATGAGCTGAGGAGGCTGAAGCCTCCCTCCTTTCACAGAAGAGGATGCTACTGGGACTTCCCTGGTGGTCCAGTGGGTTAAGACTCTGCGCCCCCAGTGCAGGGGGCCCGGGTTCGATCCCTGTTCAGGGAACTAGATCCTGCATGCATGCCGCAACTAAGAAGTCCGCATGCCGCAACAAAGATGCCGCATGCTGCAACGAAGATACCACGTGCTGCAACTAAGACCCTGTGCAGCCTACATAAATAAATAAAATATTTTTTTAAAAAAGGGACGCTACCGTCCAGTCACACAGCCAGTTAGCAGAGTTCTGGCCAGAGCCCTGTTCTCCTGACTGTGTCTCTGGACCGGTGCTCCCCACTCCACAGTCATCAGGATGTGGACAGTTGCAAATCAGCCCTGTGGGAGTGCTCTCAGGACCCTCCTGTCCCTCCCCCACCCAGAGAGGACAAGTAAATATATACCAGCACGCCACTGGTGGAGCCCAACAGGGTCCCAAATTATCGTAGGGAAGGTCTCCCCCATAATGTGGGCCTGATGATGAATTTCAGATAGACTGGGGAGCCATTAAAAAAATTTTCTTTGATAAATCAAATACTTCAATTTGCTTCTCTGCCTACTTTTTCTTGCCTATAATTACAGCTCTAAAAATGGTCACCAGCTCAAATACTAATAGACTGGCAAGTTGTATATCCATCCATGCAGCCACTGGCTTGCCTAAAAGTTGGGCCACTTGAGGCCATATAGAAACAAAGAGATAGTAGATATAAAGTGCTTCAAGAGACAGATGTGTTCAGAGGTGAGACGCTGTAACGCAGGCTCTTCCAACAATGAATGATTAAACACAGAAGTCCGGTCATGACCCAGTGACCTGGAGCAGAGTTGGAATGCATCTACCAACGTGCTTGGTGAGCTCTTAGGTCAGGAATCCAGAAGGCTGCCCAAATGTCTTCTCTCGCTCCCACGTGTGCAGTCATTTTGGCCGCCCAGCATCTGAATACCCTTCCTAGTTCTGGGTGAGCCTTTGTGGGTGGAGGCTGCCCCCCACTACAGGAGCTAGAGGGGGCTTGTCCCTCTTTTTCCCAGGGGGTTAGGTCCTGGGCATGGGTGCCAACCTTACCCAGGTGGATGGTCTAGTAGGTTGATTTTCTTTTTTATTGAGGTATAGTTGATTTACAATATAATATGTTTGAGGAATATAACATAGTGACTGGTTCCTTTTTCTCCACATCCTCGCCAACATTTGTTATTTGTGGTCTTTTTGATGATAGCCATTCTGACAGATGTGAGGTGATATCTCTTTGTGGTTTTGATTTGCATTTCCCTGATGATTAGCGATGTTGAGCATCTTTTCACGTGCCTGTTGGCCACCTGTACGTCTTCTTTAGAAAAATGTCTATTCAGGTCTTCTGCCCATTTTTTTAATTGGGTTGCCAGTTGATTATTTTTAAATAATAGCTTTATTGAGATATAATTAACATACCATAAAATTCACCCTTTTTTGGTTGTTCTTTTTTTTTTTTTTTTTTGATGTGGACCATTTCTAACGTCTCCACTGAACCCGCCACAATATTGCTTCTGTTTTATGTCTTGGCCTTTTTTTTTTGGCCCCAAGGTATGTGGGATCCCAGCTCCCCAACCAGGGACTGAACCCGCACCTCCTGCATTGGAAGGCGAAGTCCCAACCACTGGACTGCCAGGTAAGTCCCCAAATTCACCCTTTTAAGGTGTTTTTTAGTATAGTCACAGAGTTGTGAAACCATCACCACAATCAATTTTAGAACATTCTTGTCATCCGAAAAAGAAACCCTCTACCCATTTGCTGTCATTCTTTCTCCCCCCAGCCTTAGGCAACCAAGAGTCTATTTCCTGTTTCGATGGATTTGCCTGTTCTGGACATTTCACATAAATGGAATCATACAATATGTGTCCTTTTGTGCCTAGCTTCTTTTATTTAGCATATTTTCAAGGTTCATCCCATGTATTAATACTTCATTCTTTTTATGGCTGAATGATATTCCATTACATGGATTTACCACATTTTGTTCGTCCATTCATTCATTGATGGACATTGGGTTGTTTCCACTTTTTGGCTATTATGAATAATGTTGCTATGAAGATAAGTATACAGGTTTTTGTGCAGATGTATATTTTCATTTCTCTTGGCTACATACCCAGCAGGGGAATTGCTGGGTCATATGGTGACTCTGTATTTAACATGTTGAAAAACTGCCAGACTGTTTTCCAAAGCAGCTGTACCATTTTACATTCCCACCAGCAATGTATGAGGGTTCCAATTTCTCCACATGCTCACCCACACTTGTTATTGTCTGTCTTTTTCATATTAGTCTTGTGGCGGTGAAGGCGTATCTCACTGTGGTTTTGATTTTGACTTTGATGTTCGAGGGTGTGTAGGGGCAGCGGAGAAATGACTTCCAGCAGAAGTGGCCATTGGAGAGCCTAAGTGTTGGAGGCACTGAGCTCCCAGTGGTGGCAGCGCCACTGGCATCCTGGCTGCCGTTGGTTCCTGGTCATTTTCAGAGCTTGCTTATTCAGTCGCTCCATTGAGCCTATGAGTTACCTGATAGCCTTCACATAAAGTCCCTTTCCACTGAAGCTAACCAGAGCCAATTTCTATTACTCCAAACCAAAGATCATGGCTGATACCCTATTTAAGCTGCCTCTTAGTCTGTATACTTATTTATCCTTCCTGAATGCCTTTTCTCTTGTTGCAAACTTTCACTTCTCCCCAAACTACTATAATAATCTCCTCGCTGTGGGCCCTTTCCCCAGCCAACCCCTCTTGCCCATCACCCAGCCCTACGCCTCTGAGATCCAAGTTTGATCCACTTCTCCCCCTTCCCTTTAATATCAAGTCTAACCTCCTTGATTCAGCACACAAGGCCATTCATAATGTGATCAC
The DNA here is from genome assembly GCF_028021215.1 of Eschrichtius robustus. NCBI lineage: Eukaryota > Metazoa > Chordata > Mammalia > Artiodactyla > Eschrichtiidae > Eschrichtius > Eschrichtius robustus. The sequence goes on from NC_090837.1 coordinate 8,022,638, forward strand.
TATCTTCTCTGGGTTGCTCTCCTGCCACTGCCCCCAGGCACTGCTCAGATGGGCTTAGAGTGCCTCATTTATGTAATTTCTCCTCCACCTGCCCTGATCACCTCCTCCTTCCCACCCCACCTGCTCTGGACGCCCCTATGTCATATCACAAAATACTGTATTGACATGTCTGTTTCCCTCGCTACAATATAACCTTCTAAAGGGAAAGAAACATGCTTCCCGCCACATTTTATCTTAGGCCTTAGCACCAGGGCACACACAGTTCAACTGAGGTCACTATTAGAGGATCTGGCACAAGTTACTGCTATTCTCTCCTCTATCCTAGTGAAAGGCACAGGTGACTGACAGCACACTGAGGAAGGGGTAAGTGGCGAGCTCTGCTGAAGCTTCGCTGTACACCTGGCTGCCTTTGGGATACCGCCAGCGACTCAGGGGACTGTGTAGTTAAACATGGTTGTGCACAAAGGGACAACAAGATCACGGGGAAAATTGTGGTTACATCTTTTTAAAATGTTGAAATCCCTGGAAAACTAAGAAGGATGTATTGATGCCGACTCAGGGTTTAAGGTTTATGGGGCTGAAACCCACAGTGAGCTTCCCCACGTTTGTCCAGCGTCACGTGAGAGAACACACCAGCTTCAGGGCTGGCTCCTCACAAGACTTATCTACGGTCTTTCCTGGGATCCTCTGAGCGGCAGCATACCCCATATCAAGACTCTGTTTTGTTTTGTTTTTAAAAGCTTCTCCAAGGTTTTGTAATTAAATTTTTTAAAATTTTATTTATGTATTTATTTTTGGCTGCATTGGGTCTTTGTTGCTGCCTTCTAGTTGCGGAGAGCAGGGGCTACTCTTTGTTGTGCTGCGTGGACTTCTCATTGCGGTGGCTTCTCTTGTTGCGGAGCATGGGCTCTAGGCATGCGGGCTTCAGTAGTTGTGGTGCACGGGCTTAGTTGCTCTGCGGCATGTGGGATCTTCCCAGACCAGGGCTCGAACCCGTGTCCCCTGCATTGGCAGGTGGATTCTTAACCACTGCGCCACCAGGGAAGTCCCATATCAAGACTCTTTGAAAGTGAAGGAATGAGAAAGGCCAGATCATCTTCTTGAAGACTTGGCCTCCCTCCATTCCTCCTGCCCATTGCCTACATGAAAACATTCCTGTTCGGACTCATGAGGAAGCATCATGCAACGGCAGTGCTGAAGAAATGCCAGAGATCGTTCTAGACTCCTGAGGACCTCACCTTGAGCCTAAATCTCTCTCTAGGGTCTGACCACACAAACCTCTGGTTCACTGAATGCTTCTGGCCTTGGTGGCACTGTCCCCTCATTCTGGAAGGTTCTCCCCACTCTTTCCATGACTGTCTCTTAACTTACAAGCCTCATCTTTGGAGAGACCGGCCCTGATCACTTAACTAAAGCACATTTCCCTCATGATATTCTATCTCATAGGCCCCTGGCTCTTACTCTATGACCGCAGTTTGCAACGACATAGTTATGTGTTTGTTTAATGAGAGATCCCCGAAGACAAGGGCCATGCCCGTCTTGTCCACCACTGTACCCCCAGCCCTACCACAGTGCTCGCGCACACTCACTCTTTGCTGAATTCGTGAATGAATGGATGGATGAAGTCCATCTCCGAAGCAATCAGATGCACACGGAGGAGAAGCTGGGTGGCGGCCAGCACTTTAGACAGCGCCTACACCTGATGCGCTCTCTCTGCATCAGACCCAGGGTCACAATACCGCCCACGGCTCCCTCTGCCAGGACAGACACGCTGTGGGGACTATCCTTCACAGCACACGCTTCTGTGTTGTCTGAAGTGCTGGCAAAGAGTTTATAGTGGTGGTTGGAACTAAACTCGCCCCCGCCCAAAGGAAAAAACCCACTTGCTTTAAAGACTAAGATCTAAAAAAATAAATACCATGTTTACATTGAAGTGTTTTCTGACTTCCCATCAACAAAAAAGGAGAGAACAAGAGGGGGTGCAGGGCCGAACACAATGGCTCAGTCCCTTCCATGGGGGCGACCTTGGTATTGAACTTCCCCACTCACAGCTGGTGATTTCAAACTATGGAGAAAAAGGCAGGAGTGCCAACAGTGGAGAGTGATCTTCGGGGCCCGATGCCTCTCGCCTGGGCACTGATAAATACCCATGGTTATCGGCGGGGGCGAGAGGCCTGCCTCGGGCATCAGCAGCTCAGGAAATACGGTAAAGAACCCCGCGACGGGTTTACTGTCCCACGAGCTTGGTCCCTACACTCAGCATTACACTGCCCTGGAAGAATGTTGCATCAACTCGGGTTGTGTGCCTCTGTGTGTGTGTGTGTGTGTGTGCGTGTGTGTGTGTGTGATATTCCTTTACGCTAAGTTAGCAGAGGATGTTATATGACATATGAATAGGGTGGCAACTTACTGTTGAGTCCCAGTGTCGTGTGTCTATTTATTACAGTCAGTTTTGAGCCACCGCCTGCAGGGGAACCACTGTCATCCAGATCTCTCAAGAACATGGTCAGGCCAAAAACCCCAGGGTCTAGGGCAGCCATGGCTTTAGGACACAGATCTTTTTGGGAAAAAAAAAAAAAAAAAAAAAGCCCCTTTTTGTCTGCACTATCGTGAAGCACATCGGCTTCACAGAGGACAGTTGGCACATGAGATAACCCAGGAGCAGGGGCCCGGACTGGCTTCAGGAGCATTGGCTTGAGAGCTCGTGGAAACACAGGGCAGCTCGTGGAAACAATTCAGGGGTGGCTGAGGCAGAAAGGTGGTACAGGACTTTTTTTTTTTTTTTTTTTGGCTGCTCTGCGAGGCATGCGGGATCCTAGTTTCCGGACCAGGGATCAAATCCGGGCCCCGGCAGTGAAAGCACGGAGTCTTAACCACTGGACTGCCAGGGAATTCCCTCATTTTTAAATATAGTTTTGATTTTGAAATATTTTAGATTTGCAAAGGTAGTATGGAGAGTTAACACAGACCCTTCGCCCAGCTTCCCTCGTGTTCACTTTTAGGCAACCAAGATACACTGATCGAAACTAAGAAATTAAGTTCGGCCCAATGCTATCAACTGAACCACAGACTTCCTCTGGGTTGCACCGGGTTCTTCCTAATGTCCTTTTTCCGTTCCAGAAACCCAGGATCCTGCTTCACATTTAGTCATCGTGTCCCCTTAGTCTCCTCCGACCTGGGACAGTTTCTCAGTCTTTTCTTGTTTGTCATGACCTGGGCCTTTTTGAAGAGTACTAGTCAGGTGTTTTACACATTCGTCGCATTTGTAAAAATCTGTTGGAAAGACATCCTGGCCTAGGAGGTGGAGCAAACTGCAACCTGCGGGACAGATCCGGGCTGCCGTGTCTGTGTGGTCCGCAAGCTAAGAATGGTTTTCACATTTTTGAGTGTTTGAAAAAAATCTCAGAAGAAGAAGATTTCACGGTATGTGGAAATTCTCACGAAATCCAAATTAGTTTCAGCGTCCACAAGTAAAGTTTGATTGGAATGGGGCCACGTTTGTTCTTTTCTGGACCGGAGTCTGTGTGGCTGCGTTCGTGCTCCAGCGGCCGAGGTGAGGCGTCCAACAGCCCACTCGGCCCACAGATCCCCACTGTTTACCCTCTGGCCCTTTCCAGAGAGTCTGCTGACCCTGATGCGACGGCCTGTGGGGGCCGGATTCACTTTGATTCAAAAGCTAAGTCAGCTATTAAAAGAGCACTGGAGCTTCACGTTCATTCATTCAGTCGTTCCACAAATATTTATCAAGGGTCCTTTGTCAAAGCTTGCAGAGACCCCTATTTGAGCAAGTGTTAACAGATGCTAAAACCCTGGAGTCGGGAGAGATTAATTCTCATCAAACGTCTTCCCCAGTCTCAGGCACAGTTTCTGCCTGCAGTGATAATAGCTGCTGTCCTACTTTGAGCACTACGTTATGCCAGGAACACTTTTATTTGCAATATCTCTTTTAATCCTCACCACCAGCCCAGGAGTTGTTCCACGGGGAAACTGAGGTTTAAGAGATTAGCCACACCCAAGGGCACACAGGGTGCTGCTAAATGGCAGAGGCAGGACGCAAGCCCAGGCCGCCCCGGCCCGTGGGCTGGTGCTGTGCAAACAAGACACTCGTCCTGCCCAGGAGGGGCCTGGGGGTCTGGAGGAGAGAGTCGAGGGCGGGGGAGGCTTTGGGTGGTTCCTGGACGACCATGGCTTTTCCACGGGCTCCTGAACCCTGGAAGCAACAGGCCAGGATGCAGAGGTCGGTAGCCAGAGGCCCCATCTGAAACAGTATTGTTTTTTCAAAAGAACATCACATGGTGCTTTTTGGTGTCCAGCGTCTCGTCCCTACGTCTGATGTACAAGCCCAGCGAGACCGTCTTCGGTCTCTGCTCCCTCCATTTCTGGTGTCGCTGCTCTGCTACCCACATGGCTGGGAGAGTCTGAGCTCTCTGCTCTCTTGGCAGGAAGGCAGCCCTCCTCCTCCTCCCCTGGACCCGGGTGCTGGGGCCCGGCCTCTCCACCGCCTGCGTGGCCAGCAGGTGAAGACGCCCCGCCGGGGCTGGAAGGTGCACATAAGCTGCTCTTCACCCTGGTCGGACAAGCTGAGAGATACCCCGAGAAAAGCACCAGCAAAGAGGGAGAGAAGGGGCGCCCGTGGCCTGGCTGGGCTGGGAGCAGGGTGGGAACGCCGCTGACATGGATGCCGCAGTCCCCTGCTATTTGGGCCTTCCCGGTGAGCGGCCGCCCTGACCCTCCCCCTTCCCGGTGAGCGGCCGCCCTCCCCCTCCCCCTCCCCCTCCCCGGACGGACTCAGCGCAGAGGGAGCGGCTCAGCCCGGGCCTGAGGGCGGTTCCTGCTCCCCAGCCCCGCCACCGCGGGTCCAACTGGTCACGGGCCGGTTCTGCTCCAGACAATGACTCCAATACATGTCGTCAACAAGAACCAAAAAGAGGGAGCCGGACCTGATGAAAGAAGCCCCTGGTGGGTGTCCAGAGTGCATCCAATTCTGAGTTATTTTTTGAAGAGAACAAGTCACTTGAGAGTTTCCTGTTCCCTAAAATGTCCCCGGGAACTTTGTAACTGGCTTGGTAGTCTGTCTCTCTTAAGCCCTTAGCAGCTGCAAAGCTGATTCACAAAGCTTGTTTTCCTTTTTGTGTTTTTCAAAACGAACCAAATGTAAACCAGGTTGCAAAGCGCTGGAGGTATATACAGCGTGACGAGCGGGCGCCGGCTGTCCCAAGGCTGCGGTGACACAGCCTGGGTCGGGGATACGGCTCCCTTCTGTGCTCCGGGCTGTCCCAAGGACCCACAGAGCCAGGTTTCCAAATGGCCGCCACGCAGGGGGCTCCGGGCCTGGAGGAGGGCGCGGCGGCCGCTCTGCTTCCCTCACACGGACCCCTGCTCCGGGGGTCAGAAACATCATCTCAAAGGCTGGTTTCCCCGGGGAAGGAGCTGGTAGTGGCGGGCGGGTGTGTCGGACTAAGCACGTGTGGAGAATAACCTTCGGCCCATTTGCCTGAGCGAGACCTCATAACTGAGGACAAAACTCTCAAAATCAGACCATAACTTCCATCTGTTTATATGACGAGGGTGCCCTATCTTCAAGGTCAGAATGCTGCTGAAGCCTTAGTCACGTTCCCTCCACATCCCGAGCCGGGGAACCGCTTTCACCTGCTACGCGTTCTGCAGCCCAGCGGAGTTCAAGGCTGCGGATCAACCACACGGGCCTGTGCAGCGCGTGCGCTGTGTGAGGGGGCGGCTCCCGTCCGCTGAGCTCTGCCCCGGGGAGGCCGGCCGGGGCTCCGGGGCTCCGGGGCTGCTCTTCTGCATTCTCGCTGGCAGGTGCCACCGGCGTTAAGCATGGCCAGTGATGCTCTTCATAACGGCCGCACACAACTGCTCAGGGGTTTTGCTGGTAAGAAGCCACAAGCCGGGGCTCTCGGGAGCCCCAAGCACCCAACGCCCCCGCCCCAGCCTAAGAGCAGGCTGGAATGATCCATATCAGGCCACATTAGGCTAAGGGTCCAGGTGCCGCTTGAGGGGATAGAAATAAGGCCACACTTGCCACGAGGAAGGCCTGCTGCTGGCTGAGGCCCCCTCTGCCCCCGGGGACCACGCCACCTTCTCGTCCTGTCCAAACCCCCTCCAGGCAGCACTGCCGTGGATTAGGCATGAGAATGGCGGCCGGGGTCTCCAGCCACCCTTTCCATCCAGCTGCCAGTGTGTTTCTGGCCTCCACCCACTTTTCTATTTCAGAAACAGTGGAATGTCCAACTTTGTGAATTCCATTGCTTAACAGAAATTTGCTTTTAATGTCTAAACGTTCTGAAGATTAGAGTAGGGGTAGGGAAATGCGGGAAAAGCAGTGCCTCTTGGAAAAAACACACACACACAAAGTCCTTTGTGCTTCAGGCACTCCTTTCAACCTCACTGACCGTAGGATCTTGTCCAGAATCTTGGGAAATGGTTAGGCCAAGAATTTGAGTCGTGAATATTTCTGCAGTGATTTCGTCTGGAAGTTCTTCTTCAAAGCAAATTTCTGAACCTAACCAAACAAGAAAAGAAAGCAAATGCCTTCATAACAATTAGGTTTCTAACTCAGAAGCATTTTCCAAAAATATGAGGAAATGATACTAAACAAAAGTGAGAGGAGCTTTGTGCTGGGATTTGGCTCTGATTCCGTGAAAACCCTTTGGGTGGAAACTGGTTAAAATCCCTCCTTTGTGGTTTGGGTTTGAAGCACCATTACCCAAGTCTCTGCACACTTCACTGGAAAGCCTCAGCTACAAGGCATCATTGATTTTACTGTTTTGAGACACTTAGGAACACTGTATACATGTGTGTGTATATAAAACAATTGGGAAAGTTACATTCTGAGATCCCAGGTACACAAGGAATGGTGTAGAGGAGCTTGCAGGTTGGAAATGACCAATCAGATCCTGGAGTCTAGAACTGTCTGTGTTAGGAACTCTGTTCAATTTGAAATTGGGAACAGACAATAGAAGGAGAGGGAGAAGGAAGCCTGGTGAGGAGTCTTTGCTCCCGACCCCATGGGGGCAGCAGGGCCTCACTCGAGGTTGTCCACGGACACGTTCCAGCACAAGGGGGTCAGTGAGCTAAAAGAAGGAGGTGGGAAATCCTCAGACAGGAAAGGAGAGGAGGATTTTTCTTTTTTTGGCCAAACTGCACAGCATGTGGGATCTTAGTTCCCGGACCAGGGATCGAACCCATGCCCCCTGCAGTGGAAGCACAGAGTCCTAACCACTGGGCAGCCAGGGAAGTCCCAGGATGATCTTTAAAGATGTTCAAGCTCTGACAGCTTGAAGTCGGGCTCGAGCCTGCCTGCCGAGTCCCTGCCCTCTCCTCATCCAAGACTCTCCTGACAATACCTCTTCTGAAACAGCTTCCGAACTGTATCCTCTACTAGTGGCCAGGATTCGCCTACCCAAGCTGGACAGATGAGGACTGGATCGGGGGAATAAAGGGAAGAAACAAGGCTGGGAGACACAAAGGAAGGACGGAGCACAAGAACAAAAGTTTTCATCTCTTAGACATGACCACCACTCCCTGGTCTTTTTATAACTTATTCATGTTGGGTTCCCAACAGACTTGCTTTGTTGTGTGCATGGTATGAAGGAGAGTGGCTTGCACCAGTTAGAAGACATAAATGCACTTAAGGCGCCAACAAATTAGTGCACCTCAGCTACGTGTCCAGACAGAGCCCACTGTAGTACCTTTGACAGAAGAGGCTGCGGGCTCGGATTTCCAGCCCTCAGGATTCAGTCCGAACAGTGTAGCGAAGCAGTCAGACATCTCCTCTTCCGTCATGTGCTCACCTGGGCGTCACAAAGGGAAAAGCAGGCTGTTCAGCTCGTGGGACTGAGCCTCACGTCAGAGTTCAGCATCATCATTCTGAGGTCTTCAAGAGGATGATTCCACTGTTTTCTTGAGACACAAAAACAGTCTAGGGAGTCCCATGTTACTGTCACATAGACTTCCTTATATAGCACTACAAATGGGACTCCAACCCAGGGGACTGTGTTGGGGCTTGTGCAGAGAAAGAAGACAGCATTCTGACAAAGACTGTGCTTAGCTTCATTTCTAATTCCCTCACATTAGAAGCACCAGTTTGGCTAAGATGAAATGATCGCCCAGAGAAAAGGGCTACTTGACTTCCTCACATAAAACAGTGAGGAAGGACTACCCTGGTGGTGCAGTGGTTAAGAATCTGCCTGCCAACGCAGAGGACACGGGTTCGAGCCCTGATCCGGGAAGATCCCACATGCTGCAGAGCAACTAAGCCCGTGCGCCACAACTACTGAGCCTGCGCTCTAGAGGCCATAAGCCACAACTACTGAGCCCACGTGCCACAACTACAGAAGCCCACACGACTAGAGCCCATGCTGCTCAACAAGAGAAGCCACTGAAGTGAGAAGCCCGCGCACCGCAACGAAGAGTAGCCCCCGCTCGCCGCAACTAGAGAAAGCCCGCGCACAGCACCAAAGACCCAACGCAGCCATAAATAAATAAATAAATAAATAAATGTATTAAAAAAAAATACGATTAGGAAAAGAATAGGTAAAAATGAAAAGTTTTACTTTGGTGTGGTTTTATTTCACAAATGCAACCCAATCTCGTAGTAGCTCTGTGAGGTTGATGGCTGGCACTTGTATTCCTGCTTTATGAGTGAGGGTCCTGAATCTTGCAGTTCCAGGAAGTTGGAACATAAACTGCATCTTTCTGGTTCCTGGCATCCTTCCCTTTACCCCGTGTTTGCCAGCCACGTGGGTCAGTAAGCGGCATCCTCGCGGCTGAAGTCCAGTCAAATCAGAGATGCCGGGGGGTGGTCTGTCTCCCAGCTCAGTTCTCTCCAGTGGGAATGGCTCAAGGGTGTTACGAGATATACCTATTTAGGTATTTACCTTTGGTTTGAAGCAGTTTCAGAAAATCCTCTCTTCGAATAGCTTTCTTTCCCTTTGAGTTGGTAAAACCAAGAATGTCAAAGCTCTGCTGGATGCCACTCATGGTGTTACCGAAGGGTGGCCTGTGATTAAGGTAAACTCTGAAGAAATCCGGTAGGTTGATTTTGTCAATTAGTTTTCCAGTGTCCACATACTCACTAAATCTGATTTCGTTAAACATATCTTCAATCTAGGGAAGAGGTTTAGGAAAAAAAAAAAAAAGACCATGGTAAGCAGGAAAGACACTTTGATAGCCGTTAGCTTAGAACATGTCTGTTATGAGTTGACTGTATCCACGCCCCACCCCACCCCCTGCCAAAGAAAGATAGGTTGAAGTCCTAACCCCCAGTCCCTCAGTCCCTCATGGCAGATGTCATTAGTTAAGATGAGGTTGTACTGGAGGAGGGTGTGCCTTTCAAACAATATGACCAGTGTCCTCATAAAGAGAGGGAAGAGACACTCAGGGCCAAGATGGACATGTGATGGCCGAGGCAGTGGTTGGAGGGATACAGCTTAAGCCAAGGAACATCAAGGATTGATGGTAACTGCAGAAGCTAGAAGAGGCGAGGACACATTATCCCCTACATGTTTCATAGAGAGCATGACCCTGCTGACACCTTGATTTCAGACTTCCATGAGGGAATAAATTCCTGTTGTGTGAAGCAACCCACTTCGTGGTACTAAATTTTACAGCAGCCTCGATCCACTGTCCAACTGGTCAATACTATTAGCATTGGCATGAACAGTGTTTCATTTCTTCACTTTTCACCTAAGTATCTCACAGTGTATCTACTACATCCTTGCTTTGTGAAGAAGATATTAGTTTCATTTAAAAGATGGAATCCTGAAGAATTTAGAAATTAGTTTAGATGAATAAGCAAATAATTCAGTGTGAAACTCAAATATAGGACCTAAGGCTGTGGTAAGTTTCTTAAGACAACTAACTGCACCATGATTCTTTTTTCCTTTCTTTCTTTTCCATCTTTATCCTGCAATGTTTTATATACTCAAAAGATTCTATGTAGCATACATACAACTTAGGTGATATAATTTTTCAAATGAAGACCTAAGAAGCCATCATTCATTGAAAATATCAACACAGTTGACAAATCTTAAGCGAGACTAACCAAGAAAAAAAAGAGAAAAGACTCAAATTATTAAAATCAGGAATGAAAGAGGGAATACCAACCAGTACCAATCTTACAGAGATTAAAAGGAGTATGAGCAATTATATGCCAACACATCAGATAACTTAGGTGAAATGGACAAATTGCTAGAAAGATACAAATGACCAAAACTGACTCAAGAAGAAAGAGAAAATCTAAACAGACCTATAACAAGTATATAGATTGAATTAGTAACTTTACAGCTTCAGCAAAGAAAAACCAAGGACCAAATGGCTTCATTGGTGAATTCCACCAAATATTTAAAGAATACCAATCCTCCACAAACTCTCCCAAAAACATAAGAAAAGGGAACAATTCCCAACTCATCCTGTGAGGGCTGCTTTCTGATTTGGAAAGTCATTCTTTGCGTATTTTCCAAATTTCCTAGAATGAGCAGAGTGCTGACATGTCTGTGGATTCAAATGGAAATGTGGTGCCAGTTAATGCAGGTCTCCACACAGGGCTCCATGCGTAACTGGCAAAACGCCAGGAGGAGAGAAATAGAACACAGAAACAAACAAAACCACTCCTCACTCCCATCAGCCTTCTCTGTGCAGTAGTTTTGTACCACGCACACTGCAATCGGCTAAAATTCAGAAACCTGAACTGTGCCTGACAAAGGGCTAGAAATGAGTAATTTATTTTAGTGTCTACATTTGAAACTAATATGTGTCCCTCCAAATTGCAGGGTTTTGAATTTTACAGAGAGAGAGAGAAAGAGAGAGAGAGAGAGAATAAGAGCCACAGAAAAGTGGGAAATAATTTTTTTTCCCCAGAACATGAACTCTTTTGGTCTGTAGGAATGAATCAGGAAGAGAATCTATATTTGTACACAATATTTATCAATAGATAGCCAATTTCTCCCTGTCTACTAAATAAATGTAGAGCAAAAATTGAAAGAGCACCAGTTTGAAGCAACGCCAAATATTAGCCTGTCTGGAACACCCTAGTGTCTTGGTCTTGCCCCAAGTAACAGGAAGAAAATACAAACCTCTTGCAGTCCAACCATCATTTCTGTGAAAGATCTGGGGTACCTTCCTTCCACTTTTTCCCATGCATATAAAATACATGTGTCTATTTTTTTTGCAAAACTGGTATGTGTATATCTGTATCCTGCTTTTGTATCCTGCTTTTCCCCTTTTTACACTGTATCTTAGTAATCGCCTAATATTTTCAAAGAAGTCATATATCCTCAATGCAACATTCCAGGAATGGTCTTTAGATATAACATCATTGGTTATGGATACAAATGAACCATAATTGGTACTATGCAAGTAGCTCTAATTGGTAACATTTTCATATACAGCATTTATTGAGTTTATATTATGTACAACTGGATGTTAAATTATGTACAATTTTGTGTATAAATAAAACTATCCAGTAGCATATATTATTTACAGATTCTACTATATGATTTTAATACTATTAGTATATGCATGTGCTACCACTTACTATGAGCCAAAGGAGACTGGGGCTAACACTATGACCTTTGATGGCAGACCTAGGTTCAAAACCTGGTTCTTCCATTTTCTATATGACTTTGGGTGAGTAACTTAACATTCCTTATCCTCAGTTTCCTGTCTTGAAAAAGGGAGTAATATGGTAAACCATTTGCAGTGGGCTGATCTGACGCTTACCGTGACAATGTATCTAAAGTGCTGACAGTGCCTAACACGGTCAGCACTCAACTGGCAGTAATTGTTCTTGTGATTATTACACTTCCTATGCCCTTGCTAATTACAATGCATGTAATTATAACATAAATTATAATTTATAAATACATAAATTATAATGTAAATGATATGTGTACTTTACAAACGCAATATACGATTCAAACTCAATTCAGAAATAGGAGACTAACCCAAAGAGGACAAAAAAGGAATCCAAAAGTGCCTGGAGTTACTCATACCCGGAGCATTCCAAAGATCTCAGAGAACATTCTTGGCACAAACCACTCTGTAGGTGATTCACCTCTCACTCTCTTTCCCCAGATGACTGACCAAAAATCCCTGCTCAACAAGCAGAGAGCTGGCAGTTTCAGCATCACAACATTTCTTTCCCGAGCCTGCTCTGTGTTAGTTGAAGAGGCAGGTGCTGCTACGTGTCTAAACGAGGGTCATGCTTGGGAGAGGAACCTCGGAGCCCGAATGGAATGCCCAGAGCCTTCCCAAGGCCCCGGTGGGAGGAGTGGGAGGCCCCGTGGTCGCCCAGAGCGCTCTGGCTGGCTTCAGCCCGGCCTTTTATTGGCATTCTCACGCTGGCCTGTCATCCACTAAGGCAGTGGTTCATTTGATTCACCCAGGGAGCTTTAAACATTCTAAGGCCTCGGCCCCATTCCCAGAGATCCTGATTTAATTGTTCTGGGGTGGAGTATGAGCGGTCATAGTTTTTAAAAGCTCCCCAGGGGATATGAATGTGTGGCCAAGGTTGTGAAGTATGGCTTTAAGGCAGGGGATCTCAAACTTTATCAGGCATCAACATGAGCAGGAGGGCCCGATAAAACACAGATGGCTGGTCCCACCCCCAGAGTTTCTGATTCCGTGAGTCTGGGATCTGGGCCGAGAATCTGCTTTGCTGACAAATCCCCAGGTGAGGCCTGTGCTGCTGGTCTGGGCGCCACAGCTTTGAGAACCAGCTCTTACCCCACAGCGGCTAGCGGAGGTGATGCTCATGCCAGAAAGAATCAGCACCCGGCTCGTGATTTTCATCAGAGAGTAATGGTGGGTGGCAGCTGTAAGGCATATTCTAATTCTTCAGGCCCACATCTGTCTCCTCCATTAAGCTGTAGCAGTAGCGTTCATCTCTATTTCCACAGCAGCTTTGTTCAGAGCCCGGCACATCGTGGGGGCCCAGAGAAACGTTTACTGAATGAATGAATGAATGAAACACCGTGGGCACAATGAGGCCGTGGAAGAAGTTCTCTTAAAACTCAAAAAAGGGGGGCTTCCCTGGTGGCGCAGTGGTTAAGAATCCTCCTGCCAAGGCAGGGGACACGGGTTCGAGCCCTGGTCCAGGAAGATCCCACATGCCGCGGAGCAACTAAGCCTGGGCGACACAACTACTGAGCCTGCGCTCTAGAGTCCGAGAGCCACAACTACTGAGCCCGCGAGCCACAACTACTGAGCCCGCGAGCCACAACTACTGAAGCCCGCGCACGCCTAGAGCCTGTGCTCTGCAACAAGAGAAGCCACCGCAGCGAGAAGCCCGTGAACCGCAATGAAGAGTAGCCCCCGCTCACCGCAACTAGAGAAAGCCTGTGCGCAACAACAAAGACCCAACGCAGCCAAAAATAAATAAATTAATTAATTAAAAATTTTTAAAAAGGTAGAACTGTCAAGGTCAAGTATCTATTCAACAGCTTGTCGTTTGAGTTATAACTTTTTTTTTTTTTGGCCACGCGCCATGCAGCTTGTAGGATCTTAGGTCCCCAACCAGGATTGAACCCGGGCCCTCAGCAGTGAAAACGCAGAGTCCTAACCACTGGACCCAACCAGGGAATTCCTGATTTATAACTTTTAAACATTTACACAGTTGGCCCCTGGGCCTCTGCTGGTACCGCTGCCCAGGCCCCGAGACGTGAGGGTGGCCTGTCCTTGGAGGGCCGGGGTCCCCTGGCCCAGGACTGCTTTACTCCTGCCGCTGTCATTCTCCCCATAGGCCTTTGGGTTTGCGATCCTGTTGTTAGCCGCAGGAAGCCACTGATGGCCTTAGAATTGTGTCTTATAATTAAGTTTTATAACCTCCCTGTTAAACAGAGAGGAACATGATACACTTGAACTGGGGCCATTCCTCGTCTTTATAAATGGGCTCCTGGTGTGGGTCGGTTTCTTCTGTGATAGTTTCATAGACTCGCAGGCTGGAAGGACTCTCCCTCCTCCTTACACACACCTAGTGCTCTCTAGACCGTTCCCGGCAAATGAGGAGACAGTCTTTCCTCACAGCGTCCTCTTCGCCTCACACCCCCTCCGTGTGGCCCATCGCGGCGGCGTTTCGCACTGACCTGGGGCAGGGAAGGAGGGGCTGGGCAGCAGCTTCCAGGGCTGGAGATGCCTCTGCTGTTGGCGCATCGCTCTGTCACTCACAGCTGCCCCCCTCTCCAGTAACTATCTGCACAACAGCTGCCCCCCGTCAGGTCCTGCCCACTGGACGCCGACCCAGGAGAAGGCCAGCCCTCGGTGCTGGGCCACAGCGCTCTCTCCCTGCTGTCTGCCGGCTGGGGGGAGACTCAGAGATGACAACACCACCATTCCCAGCGCCCTTTATGGTGACCTCCGCCCAGCCCCTCACGGGGCCCAGGCTGCAAGCACTTCCGGGGATTCTTCCCCACCCCAGGTGAACGTTTTTAAAGGTTTTAAAACCTGAATGACAGATTTCCCTGGTGGCGCAGTGGTTAAAAATCTGCCTGCCAATGCAGGGGACATGGGTTAGAGGCCTCGTCCAGGAAGATCCCACATGCCGCGGAACAGCTAAGCCTGTGCGCCACAACTACTGAGCCTGCGCTCTGGAGCCCGCAAGCCACAACTACTGAAGCCCATGCGCCTAGAGCCTGTGCTCTGCAACAAGAGAAGCCACCGCAGTGACTTCTCTTTTCTTTACTCCTCTAGAAAAAGGAGTGAAGTACTGATTATGCTACAACATGGATGCACCTTGAAAACAGTGAAAGGAGCCAGACACAAACGATCGCACATCACATGATTCCATCTATATGAAATGTCCAGAAGAGGCAAATCTGGAGATGGGAAGTAGACTAGTGGATGCCAGGGGCTGAGGAGGGGGGATGGGAAGTGACGGCTTATGGATACAGAGTTTCTTTTTAGGGTGATAAACATGTTCTAGGATTCTATAGTGGTGATGGTTGCACAACTCTGTGAACATACTAAAAGCCATTGACCCACTTTAAATAGGTGAATTGTATGATATGTGATATATCTCAATAAAGTTGATTAAAAGGGAGAAAAATAGGGAGTTCCCCGGTGGCCTAGTGGCTAGGATTCTGCGTTTTCACTGCCATGGTCAGGGGAGATCCCGCAAGCCATGAGGCGCGGCCAAAAAAAAAAAAAAATCATAAAAGGAAGAAAAATAGGGACTTCCCTGGCGGTCCAGCGGTTAAGACTCCGCACTTCCAATGGAGGGGGTGCAGGTTTGATCCTTGGTCGGGGAACTAAGATCCCACATGCTTCACAGTGAGGCCAAAAAAAAAAAAAAAAGAAATATAATACAGAGGTGAAGCAATGGCAAAGGCAAGTAACAAAGCAAATAACATCAGTTTTTAAAAATGTAATTTTCACCATGACTATGATCTATTCTTTTATCATCATAAAACCAGTAAAGATGAATATGTGCTTGTTATAAAACATGCAAACACTGGAGATGTAAGAATAGAAGTAAAGTGCTCTATCATCCCTCAGCAATGGCCAGTGTTCGACGTCCTGACTTTTGTTTGCACTAAGACCAGCCAGCTGGGATACAGACCGCGGCCCCGAGTGGCCGAGCAAGCTTCCTCATCCCCCTAAGCCTCACTGCCCTGGCTGGTAAAATGGAGATGATAAAAGCATCTGCTTGCTGTGAGGACTAAACGCCAGGGGGGCTGGCACGGTCCTTGGCTCTCAGCGAGCGCTCAGGTGAGAAGGGCTGGTCCGCTGTTGCCGCTGTTGGTGTTATTGGTATTATCAGCTGCATTCTTTTTTAGTGGCCATGCAGCATTTTAGGATTTCTTTCTTTAGATGCTGTAAGTGTGGCAACAGCAGCGCTCCCTGGCGTAGGGTTCTCAGTGGACCAGGAAGGCCTCCCGACAGTAGTGGGCCATTTCTCTCACTTTCAGGATGGAAACACCTCCTGATATTTATGCTTCAGAACAAATCCAACCCACTGAGGACCTTTCTTCAAAGTGCGAATTTCCAAATTCCCATAGGGTCTTCATCAGAGCAGAAGCTGTGCCCATGACCGTTGGCTCAAATTTCTCCTCCTCGCATGGTGGGCGGCTGTGCCACTTGGCTACGCTCCCTCCACCCCAGCTGGGACCGAGGTTTAGCCACAAAGATTAGCACACAAGGCTTGGGGAGGATTTGTTCGTTTATCTTTCTGGGTTTTGTTCTGAAAACAAAAGCAATACAAGCTACCGCTTGTAGTTAAGAAAAATTAAATTCTACAGAAATGTATGTATGAGCCTCCCCTCTCCCCGGCAATTTACAGCCACGATGGTCTTCTAAGGAGAGTGGATGCGACTAAATGGGAAGTTTTTTCATTTGTAAACCCTAGAGATGGGCTTATACTGCATATTTGGAAACAGAAGCTAAGAGCTGAGCTGGCATGGCCAGCGGAGGGACAGAATGGGGTGCTCCTCAGGGAAGGAAGAGGGGGAGCAGAGCTCGGTGGGGGTCAAGACCAGCAAGGAAGCCCCCCTGGGGGTGGTCATCGGGACTGGGAAGAAGGTCTAATGAGAAGTTTTAGGTAAACTGCTGTGGAATGTGGTTATGCATGAATCTGTCTGGTGATTCCCAGTTTTTCAGGGAAGTTGTCTTGTGTGGATGGGCTTTCTGTTTTTGTGGAAAAGGAGGAAGACGCTGAGCGTCACGTCTGGAATGACCTGGAGCGTGCACATGCACACGGGGGAGCCCCGAGGCCAGGAGAGCGCGAGCCCCCAGGGCAGCCCCGAACTCCGACTACGGGTGGCAACCAGGGCTGGGTTCCAGCTGGTACCAGAGGCCCCAGCTGATGGAGGTGATAGGCAGAAAGTAGACAGTAAAAGCTCTCACAGATCCCGTGCCTCAGAAGTCAGTGTTGTTAAGGGTTTGGAAGAAGTTCTTTCAGTTTTGCTAGGCATATATGAGATCTATATATTATTGTTAATGAAGTGAGGTCATGCTTTACATACTGTTTTGCAACTTGCCTTTTGTCCTTTAACAATAAAACCAGCACATTCTTTCTGAGTCAAGCAAGAATCATAGGTCAGGGACTTCCCTGGTGGTCCAGTGGTTAAGAATCCGCCTCCCAATACAGGGGACATGGGTTCGATCCCTGGTTGGGGAACTAAGATCCCACACGCTACGGGACAGCTAAGTCTATGCGCCGCAACTACTGAGCCCACGTGCTCTGGAGCCCGCGTGCCGCAGCTAGAGAGAAGCCCGCGCACTGCAACAAAGAGCCCGTGCGCTGCAGCTAAGACCCGACGCAGCCAAATAAATAAAATTAAAGAATTAAAAAAAAGAAGAGAACAGAAAAAAAAGAATCATAGGTCAATTTCACTGTTTAATAACTACTAAGTGTAGGTGTGCCTTACTTGATTTACCCTATCTCCTATCAACGGACCTTAAGGTTGTTTTAATTTTTCACTATTATAAACTATCCTGCAGTACGTCACTGTTACACTTGCCTGAGTTTTCCTGTAGGATATACTCCTAAAAGCAGAATTGCTGGGTCCAAAGGTCAGCACGTTTAAAAAGTTAAGTGATTATTTCCTCTCCAAACCCTCCTAAACAAGGCTAAAGCTGCTGAATAGACCAAATAGTTAGGGCTACTATTAATTACTCTGAGATCAAACAATAATGTCAGGGATTCTATCGTCCTTATTGTTTTTGCAGTCAGACATGACTGGTGAGCGTATCATTCATTCGTTTACTCATCCGACCAAGATCTGCTGAGTCTCCACGATGTGAGCTCGTGCTGGGCGCACGCCTCTCTGTCAGGATTGGCCTTAATTTATAGAACTAAGTGCTTGAACTGCTGCTAATTCATTGCAAAAACTTACCAAGAATCTAAAACGCTCTGCAAGCTAAATAGAAACATAGCCACAAGTGACCAGGGAACACATGTGACGCACAGGCCTGGCCCCGACATGATATTCCAAAGTCCCGGAGGGAAAAATATATATATAAAGATGGAAGATGAAACTTTCTTGTATGTGAAATCAGCTATACAAACTGTGAAGAGCCCTAACTTAGGAACCCAAACTTAGGGTTTATAACATTATAAACATTGCAGATCTTTCTTTTAAAAAAAATGAAGATTTGTGGGCTTCCCTGGTGGCGCAGTGGTTCAGAATCCGCCTGCCAATGCAGGGGACACGGGTTCAAGCCCTGGTCCGGGAAGATCCCACATGCCGCGGAGCAACTAAGCCCGTGCGCCACAACTACGGAGCCTGCGTGCCACAACTACTGAAGCCCGCGCACCTAGAGCCCGTGCTCCGCGACAAGAGAAGCCACTGCAATGAGAAGCCCGTGCACCACAACGAAGAGTAGCCCCCGCTCACTGCAACTAGAGAAAGCCCACACGCAGCAACAAAGACCCAACGCAGCCAAAAATAAATAAATAAATAAAAATTTAAAAAAAAAAAAAATGAAGATTTGTAAGAGCAGCCCACCTCACCTCTTTGGCTGTGTTCTGCAGAAGATGGGAATGGTTAGGGATTCTTTGGGGAGGGTTACATTCTTGTATAATTTGGCTTCAATCTACCACACTGACTAGATTCAAATCCCCAAGGCAGTTAAAATGACGTAAGAAAAATATAAATAATGTAGAGCCTTGGGGGGCTGGCTTGAGTCTAAGTTTCTAAGTCTTTCAAGTAACCAAGTGTGAAAATACTCTTATCAGCGGCACATACTTCTTCATGCAACTTCTCAGGGGAGGGGGAACAGCTGCATCTTAATAGGAAATGTTTCATTAACCATGACAAAGCCTGGGTTTAAAAGTTTCAAAGCCCCGAAAATATTTTTATTAAAATCGCTATAAATCTGATGGAAACTAGAGATCAAAAAGTTCTCCCCTCGGAGCTTCAGATATAAACTAATTCATCAGCGAACAGTGTTTGCACTCGGATGTGGCCACATCTGGATCGGGGGACTTCAGAAAACATCTCCAAAGAGTAAATTTATTTTTTAAGTGGATTAAAAACCCTGGAGTCCAGGGGATTTATGAAGACACTGAGTGGGGCACTGAAACCCCTTTTTAGCAGCTGGCAGGGGGGGGTGACATAACAGTCAGTGACAACCTTGCAATGACCGTTTTAATGTGGGTAAAATAACATTCAATGTCACTTTATAACATTTGTCGCAGACTAAGCTTTTTTTCTGGGTACTTTTTTTTTTTTTTTGCCACACTGCGTGGCTTGTGGGATCTTAGTTCCCCAACCAGGGATTGAACCCGGGCCCTTGGCAGTGAAAGCAGCGAGACCTAACCACTGGACCACCAGGGAAGTCCCTCTGGGTACTTTTTACTCATCAGCAAGATTTCGATAGGTTGTTAAGCTTTATTATTTTTGGCCAATGATAGGACAACGGAGTGAGCCTTTGGTAATTACACTTCTTACTTCTAGAGGAAGCAGAAAAACCACAGCCACTCTGTGCCACCCTCCTCCTTCAGTGATCCATGTGGCAGGTGGGTGACAGTCACAAAGGATAAACACCCAGAATTCCCTTATCGACAAAGCAGGACTGCAGAGGACACATTTACATGAGCCCAGGGTTTAAAACCAAGAATCCTGGGTGAGAAGGCTGCCATCAGTTTGATGACTTTCGGCCATTTACATAAAGTCTCCTTACCAGACAAATCAAGAAAATAAAAAACTGATTTTAGAAAGGGTATTGTAAACAAAGATCCACAGGGCCAGAGAGACATTCATCTAAAGGCCTTTTATAATCACACATCCAGAGACGAGGATAGGATGGATGGTGGAGGTAATAACACTCGACGGTGTTTTCTCAAACATTTAACATGTGCCCTGTTCTGTACTAAACAGATACTCATTTAATCGTCACATTAATTCCAGGGGCTGGGTACTACTATTAGCCCCATGCTATAGATGAGGAAACTGAGGCTTAAAGAGGTTCAGAAACTTGACCAAGTCTCACAGCTAGCGAGTGCTTATAGTCAGGAGTCAAACCCAGAGCCACCTGACCCAGGAGCCTGTGCTCCCAGCTGCTACCCGGTGCTGCTTCCCTAGTAGGATGGCTTGGATCTGCAGCCATCAGAGAGAGGCTCCTGAGTGCTTACAGGAAATGTGAGACATATGGCCCATGATGGCATTTTGGTGAGTTTCATATGAATATGATCCTTAGACACTGCAGGTAGCAACTGAGTCTGTGCGGCACTGTGGAGGAGGGCCTCTTCCCGGATGGACTACCAGGTAAGGGGCAAAGTGGAAAATGCAGACTCCCAGGCCCCATACTTCGAGATTCTGATTGGCTAGATCTGGGATGGGGCCCAGGAATCTGATTTTTTAGTAAATGCTCCAGGTAATTCTGTTGCAGGTTGCCAGTTTGGGAAACAATGTTCTAAGGAACATGCTTTAGAAACACAGCTCTAGGGAACACTTTTATGTGGGTTGCACAAACTTTCCGGGTAGTTGCTTCTGTTTCTGACCATGTACTTTTACAAAATGAACACTGGTCAAAAGACCTTTTGAGGAGCTTAAAGAATCCCTGACTTTTTTTTTTTTTTGGCTGCGCTGGGTCTTTGTTGCTGCACGCAGGCTTTCTCTAGTTGCAGTGAGCGGGGGTTACTCTTCGTTGCGGTGCGCGGGCTTCTCATTGCTGTGGCTTCTCTTGTTGCAGACCACGGGCTCTAGAGCGCGTGGCCTTCAGTAGTTGTGGCACACAGGCTCAACAGTTGTGGCTCGCGGGCTCTAGAGCGCAGGCTCGGTAGTTGTGGCGCACGGGCTTAGTTGCTCCGCGGCATGTGGGATCTTCCCGGACCAGGGCTCGAACCCGTGTCCCCTGCACTGGCAGGTGGATTCTTAAACACTGTGCCACCAGGGAAGTCCCCCTGATGTTTTTAAGGTACTCATTCAAGACTCAGCTGGGTTTATGGGCTCTGAAAACTCATTTCTCCAGACGCTACTTGGAGAATAAAAGTCACCTTCCAGTCATACTTGGAGCACCCAAAAAATGGTGATTCTGGGTAGGCCACTGAAGCCAAGGGAAATGACTGGGACCACAGCTCACATCACTGAAATGTGCTCAGACACCTAATGTGAACGTTGAGTCTTAGCTGGGTTTCAGGAGTTATGTATGCTTGATGGTGAGCTGCAAAATGCTACATTGCTGGAAAACTATTTGGCAACGGGCCTTAAAGTTCATATTCTCTGACCCAGTAATTCTATTTCTAGGACTCTGACCCAGGAAAATAATCAGAGAAGTATGCAAAAACCATACGCAGAGATGTGCATCACAACCATGTCTCTGACAGCCGAAATACTTCAGACAACCTATGTGTCTGTCAACTGGGGAATGGATCAACTGAGTATACAGCCTTTCGAAAGCATGTTCTCTACAGCAAACCAAAAAGCTTCTGCACAGCAAAAGAAACGATTGACAAAATGAAAAAGCAACCTACGGAATGGGAGGAAATATTTGCAAACCACATGTCTGATAAGGGGTTGATATCCAAAATACATAAGGGACTCACAACCAATAACAAAAAGCCGAATAACCGGGCTTCCCTGGTGGCGCAGTGGGTGAGAGTCTGCCTGCTAATGCAGGGGACATGGGTTTGAGCCCTGGTCTGGGAGGATCCCACATGCCGCGGAGCAACTGGGCCCGTGAGCCACAACTACTGAGCCTGCGCGTCTGGAGCCTGTGCTCCGCAACAAGAGAGGCCACGATGGTGAGAGGCCTGCGCACCGCAATGAAGAGTGGCCCCCGCTTGCCGCAACTAGAGGAAACCCTCGCACAGAAACGAAGACCCAACACAGCCAAAAAAAAAAAAAAACAAAAAAGGATAAATAAATAAATAATAATTAAAGGTGCTAATAATTAAAAAAAAAAAAAAGCCAAATAACCCACTTAAAAAATGGGCAGAAGACCTGAATAGACATTTTTCTAAAGAAGATATTCAAATGATCAATAAGTACATGAAAAGGTGCTCACATCACTAACCATCAGGGAAATGCAAATCAAAACCACAATGAGCTATCACCTCACACCTGTCAGAATGGCTTTCATCAAAAAAACCAAGAGAAAACAAGTGTTCACAAGGATGTGGAGAAAAGGGAATTCTTGTGCATTGTTGGTAGGGATGGATAAAGAAAATGTGGATTGTGTCTGTGTGCATGATAGAATATTATTGGAATATTATTTAGCCATAAAAAAGAAGGAAATCCTGCCATGTATGACAACATGGATGAAACCTGAGGGCATTGCTCTAAGTGGAACAAGTCAGACAGGGAAAGACAAATACTGTCCAATCTCACTTGTATGTGGAATCTTAAAAAAAAACCAAACTCATAGAAACAGAAACAGATTGGTGGTTGCCAGGGGCAGGGGGTGGGGAGTGGGAGAAATGGGTGAAAAGTGGTCAAAGGGTACAAACTCCCAATTATAAGATAAACATGTCCTGGGGGTGTAAGGTACAGCATGGGGACTCTAGTTAACAATACAGTACAGAATACTTGAAAGTCGTTAACATAGTAGATTTTTCAAGTTCTCATCACACACAAAAAACTGTAACCATGCAAGGGGATGGATGTGTTAACTAACCATACCGTGGTAATCATTTTTAATATGTACGTATATAAAATCACTATATTGAATATCTTAAATGCACACAATGTTATATGTCAATTATATCTTAATAAAGCCAGGGGTAAAAAGCATATTATCGAGGAGTTTTCGCCACATGCTCACAAAACAACAGTTACTGAGAATGTTGCTATACACGTATACATATACATACACACGTGCTCTGTAAAATGTTGAGATATACACCTATATACACCACATAATGACAATTCTTTGTTTATCTATGTCTAAATATAAAACAATAGAGGGAAGTCCACCCAAATGTTAATAATGATTACCTCTGAGTCATTTCTATTTTCTTCTTTACAGGTCTATTTTCTAAATCAGACAAAGTTTTAAAATTAAGCTATATCCTTTATAAATCAAGTTTTCAGAGAATTGTTAATGAAATGGGAAATGCGTATTACATCATATCAAGTGAAAATATAGGATAAAAATATATATTCAATATGGTACCCATTAGTTTTTTAAAATTATATATATATATATATATATATGTATGTATTATATATAAATCAATCCAGGAAGATACCAATAACTGTTGTCTCTGTGTACTGGGATTATAGGTAATTATTTTCTTCATTCCACTTGTGTATCTTTTCCAAACTTTCTACAATGAGAATGTGTTAGCATTTCAAGTGAGAGTACCCAATCAGTTGCATTTGAAGCCACAGTTTCCACGAGGACCATTTCCTCTGGTCCCCGCTGGGAGCCCCTTACAGCTGGGGTGTGCTACGAGGTTCTGAGGAGCGGCTGCATCTCCTGAGCTCCATCCGCAGCCCAGGGTGAGCACCCAGCTCGCAGGAGCAGCCCATTCACACAGGCCAGGTGAATGGCAGCTACAGGGACAGGATCACAACAGCGAGCATTTACTGAGCTCTTCCTACGTCGCCTACTCTGTGCCAAGTGCTGTGCGGGCACCAACTCTTTGAACTGGATGAGGCTGGTCCTCCTGCAGCTAGGGGCCTTCTGTCTAATTCCAAAGCCCATGCCCAAACTCTGGTAAGGAATCCGCCTTACAGGAATATCTTTACGGCAAGTCTGTTTCTAAGCAGTGCATCTGCTATGCCCAGGACCTCCTTTCTGATCCATTTATGTAAGAACAGTGTTAAATTTTTACTTTGACCTATAATGATTGCTCCCTGAGGTCGTTTTTATAAATAACACATCCCACGGCTGTTCTTGTTTTCATTCTACCTACCTTCTCTTCCGATGGGTAAAAGCCAATTGCTCTCATGACAAAAGGAAGCTCCGACAGGCAGATGTGTTCCGACACCTTTCTGGTCTGCATTGTATCAATACCTTGACTACGGAGCTGAGAATAGTAAAAATAGTCTTCCAGCTCCTATGTGGAAATAAAGTGGAAACACAACATGCATTTTTGGCTTAAGTCTGAAGCAGCCATTTAGACTTCAAGGACATTTTCTAGAAAGTACATTTTAAGCTCAGTGGGGAAAACAGCTTTGGCAAAAAGCAAGAAGGTTAACCCTGGGCACATCTGTTTTACAGACTTAACTAGATGTTACCAGGAAGTGTTTACTCTGAGGACAATTACCCTGTAGAATTTTCCTTCCCTGCCACCAGACACCAGACCATAGAATGGGGTCAGGTCTTCGCCCCCAAGAGAAACTGCTGCCTCCAGGGCACTAGAACAATGAGAGAAACATCGTTATTAGCCAGCAGTCAGTCGGGAAAGCAATGCACCGCAAGGCTGCCCAGCTGCGGACCTCCGAAGGGTATTACAGCGAGGATACGATTAGGGTCTCTGTAAACTTGTTAAGCAAATTCCCTCCAAAATGAAGCTGCAAATGGAAAATTCAATCTCAAGTGGGGAACCCGGTGGTACAGGGCACCCGCCTTAATGACGATGATATTCTCTCGTGGATGACAGGGCAGACGCCTGGCAATTTGTCTGCAATCTCTTGGGGGGGGGGCGGTGGGGGGGAGGGAGGGAGGGTGGTGAGTCCACAGTCCCCCGAGCCAAGCGGCCCTCCTGTAACTTTAGATCTGCATGTGACCAGAGCCAGAAGAATGGGATGTGGCACAGGTGGATGGCCGTCGCTAATTGCTTCCATAAAAACTCTGGAGGCCGCAAGGGACCCACGCTGGTCAGATAAAAATAACCTCTGCTCTCTAACACAGGGTCAGATTTTTCCAAAAATAGCCCCTTTAAGTGGTAAGAAAACCTACTTTTTGTATGAGGCTGACTTTGCCTCATACAAAATGCTAATAATAATATGAAATCATCTTAATAATCCACTAACTGGATTTCTGCTAATCAGACCATTAGCCTCTTTGTAGGGTTATTAAGACACACTTTGTGCAGACCATGGCGGGGAAGTGGTTATGTATACAGAAGCTGGAGTCAAAGGGACGTGCCTGTGAGCCCCGGCTCCGCCACTTGCAAGCAGTGTGATCATGGGCAAGTGACTTAACCACTCAGGGCCTCAGTTTCCTATTCTGTAAAATGGAAATAATTACAGGGTCTGCCTCAGGGGATTGTTGTGAAAATTAAAGTGAATGCACAGAAAGGATTCGACATGAAGCCCTTTATTTTTCTCCTGTGATGAATCTTTGTTGAGGTGTGGGGTTGATGTGAATCCCAGCCCCAGCACGTTACTCCATTGCTTGGGCAGATCACTGAACCCCTCGGAGCTAGTTTCCAGATCTGTACAACAGGGATACCAACAGTGCCTACGCCACAGGATGGCTGTGAGGACACATCAGACAATACACGGAAAGCACTCGGCCCCGGGCCTGGCTCAGGACTATTATTACTGTGGAACTGGGTGTTGAGGTGCACCTACGGCTCTCCTGCAAGAGTCAGCCACAAAACAGTCCTCGGTCCTCTTGTCACGGCCCCGCACAAGCCCCACCCAAGCAGGCTGCGTGAGGTCCATGGAGCTGGTGTACTCTCCAGGTGGGCCTGGGGTCCAGGTGGGCCTGAGGACCGTCTCCAGTAGGGCCCAGTTTTCACCCGGCTCTTGGCTCTGATATTCACCCCGCTCTTGGCGGGCATCGAGGCAGGTGTCCGGCTGAGAGGGCTCCCGCTCTGTGGCCTCCAGGCCAGGCCCAGGCCCAATCCCGACAGGCTCTGTGGGCAGTGAGGCCACTATTTGGCCATTTGATTCTGAAGCAGGGCCAGGTAAAGGCCCAGGTGACATGGAGGAGCCAGTCGCCACCAGGAAGGCCCCAGGGGACAGGCGCACAGAGCTCCGGATTCTCTGGGAACAGCCCTCCAGCCGTCAGGACTACCCCACGTCCCCTGCTTCCTGGCCACCGTCAGCTCAGCTGACCTGAGAGCCAGAGGGACGGGGCTGGGCTTGTCCCACCAGAGCTGGGGCAAGAGACTCCCTCTCTCTGGTGTGAAATCTGGGGACTGTCAGTGGCCGAGTTCCCGCTGAGTGACGAAATCCAGCTCTGCAGAGAGTGACAGCAACAGCAGAGGCGAGCGGAGAGCAAACGCTGAGGGCGGGCTGGTCTGCTCTCCCTGCGGTGCGGTGACCCGAGACCCCAGGACCCGCTCGTAACTTCCCCTTTCTGCCTAAGTTGGGTTCTAATGCTTGCCACAAAAAAAGAGGTCATTGGGGCACAAGATGGAGGTACATTTATTGAAAACCTACTGTGTGTGTGCCCAGAAATATACTCAGTGCTTTTGGGAAAGAGCTAAAGCCCAAGAAACAGTGAGCACTGCAACCAGCATATAGCAAGAGCTCAGTAAACGCTCTCTAGGGGAGAAGGGGGAGGGGAGGGGGTGGGGGAGGGGGAGGGGAGGGGAGGGGAGGGAGAGGAGGGAGAGGAGAGGGAGGAGGGGGAAGAGAAAGGGGACCTTACCCCAAGATCTGGCCCTTCACTTCCCTGTGAGCTCAAACCAACAGATTATCCTTACTTGCCAAATGTGTTAGAGTTGCACCTCCTACTCCTGGGCCTTACACACCATCTGTCGGGGCTTCAGACCAGGGTAATGAGCAGAACTGAAAGTCTTCCGGATTCACAACAAAAAATTTTATAAATAAACATTACTGTTTAAGAATACGTCAGTTTTATGTTTTTCACAGTTGTTACTGTAAATACCTTGTGCCTGTTCATGGATTATTTTATTCTAAAATATTTTGTCAACTGTGTATCAACCAAATTAAAAACAAAGGCTTTCATGTTAGCAACAACAACAACAAAAAAAAGGGGGGGGGAGGGGAGGTGGGAGAGGAGGGGGAGGGGGAAGAGGAGGGGACGGGGTGGGGGGAGGGAGGAGGGGGAACAGCAATGGTAGGAATCACCACCCTCAAAACAGCTCTGAACATGGTGATAATATCCCCATTTAACAGACAGAGAAACTGAGACTCAGGGAAGGGAAGGGACTTGCCTCAGGTCATACAGCAAGTAGTAGGGGAGGTGGGATTTGAATCCAGGTCTTTCTGCTCTTGTCTGAGCAAGGCAGCAGGATTACAGGGGGGTGTGAGGTTGAGCACAAAAATCGGGGATTTTAAAACAGATGCCAGACAAGGAGAGAAAGAGGGTGGCCTGCCAGCCAAGACAGGGGGAAAGATGAGGGAAGGGGTCTCCCAGGGGAAGTCTGAGATGCTGCAATGATAGTTTGGGGCCCTAGGAGTGCGCTGGTTAAAATAATGTGAACGTGAGAGGATTTATCGTCTTCATTTCACCCGACGACTCGCCATCAGTAGATCTGGTAGGGAATCTTGTTTGTTTACTTGTTTAGGGTTTTTATATTTCTTCCCATTAGTGAAGCACTGAACATATTAAAACACCAGAAGCAGCAATGAAGTGCTAATTAGTTTATAATGATCTTTTGTCCCTGCAACAGATTAAATTGAAATTCTCAGAAGCCTGGACTTTGGCCATGCACAGGAAAGCTACTGGAAAGTGGGTGCTTTTTTTTTTTTAAAATCTCTACTAGTGCAGATCCCAAGATGATTGAGAAGAGGACAAAAACGAAAGAAGGAAGACTGTTCTCCCACCAGGGTGTTGCTTGCCCCATTGGTCCAGGTAACAGGCTAGGTGTCCAGGAATTAAGCAGCTCATTCTGGGGCCCTGATCAGGAGGTTCTTTTCAAGGGGAGAGCTCACCTCCAGCTTCTCAATTCCCAAGATCTGCCCTCTTAGGTGAAGGCAGAGGTGAAGGTCAGAGCTGCAACTGCAAACTGAAACCCCCGCGGTTCCAACGCGGATTAACCTCGCTGTTCTTGCTCCTATTCAGGTTAAGGGGCGAAGCTTCGATGTCTGCACAGAAGAAAGATGTGCACGTGGCAGACAGTAAGGGGTGTGCTTTTACTGGGAGCCATGAAGCAGGTTTGTTCTTTTAGGAAGCTCGGCGCCTCCGAGCTGCTTTTACCCAGCTCCTCAATGGGACCCTGCCAGGCAGGGGGCCACCTGAGAGGCAGGGGCTTGGAGAAGGTGGCCAGGCAAGGAACTGGCTCTGCCCCGGGGCTGCTCGCTGAATTTGGGGAGATGAGAGGATCACCATAGTGGTTGCCCCCTTTTTTAGTAACAAAGATCCTGAGCTCATAAGCAAATGCCTTTATAAGGAAGAAGAGACAAAAGGAAATGATTAATTTACTGAGTCCTTATCTCTGTGCTGTGTGCTTTACATGTATCAGCCTACCTGATCC
Organism: Eschrichtius robustus; assembly: GCF_028021215.1. Classification (NCBI taxonomy): domain Eukaryota; kingdom Metazoa; phylum Chordata; class Mammalia; order Artiodactyla; family Eschrichtiidae; genus Eschrichtius; species Eschrichtius robustus. The sequence continues at coordinate 8,050,881 of NC_090837.1, forward strand.
TTACAAGGATCCTGTAAAAGTCCCTATTTTTACCCCCATGTACCCCCATTTCACAGACAAGGAATCCAAAGATCAGAGCTGCTAAGAAACCTGCCCTAGGTCCCACAGCTAGCAGAGAGTAGGCTTCAGATTTGAACCCTTGTCTCTTTGACTTCAAAGTCCGTGTCTCTCTGATGCTCAACCATGCAATTCTCCAGCCTCGCCCTAGGCAGAGATTCTCAGCTCAGGGCAGGGGGGTGAGAAGAGTAGACTGAAAATACACATTTCAAATGATACTCTTACTATTTCTGTAACACACTCTTTGGAGATTCAGGCTAGATCTCTCTAACTGGTGTGAATTTGCAGGCGGCGACAGGGTGAGAAGTATCTCATGGGGCCCGGGTGAACAAGGTGGAATCACACGGCCTCACCTGCAAATACCATGGGCCCCTGGGACAGAACAGTAACCTTTTGTCTGCACATTAATACGAGCGGGTGTCGCAGGGAGCACCCCAAAGGCAACGCCTGAGTCTTGGCTGTCTTTGGACCCGCAGGCCTAGCACAGTGCCTGGCATGTCATAGGGGTTTAATACCTGTCTGCTGTTCCTGAGTGAAAAGAAGGGGTCTCCACTCGGCACCCTTCTTATGGGGCCAAGCTTCTCGTCGCATCACGCACCTTAAATTGATTTCCCACTGCACCACCGTCCGGTCCTGCCCTCCTGCTGTGAAGGCATAGCGGCCGTCATAGGAAACGTCCATTCCAGCCACCCCGCTGGGGTGGCATATAAGAGCAGACGTCTTATGTGGGTTGCCATCAACTGGTAAGATCTGAAGTCCAACCTAGAAAGGAAGATGTAACTAGATATTCAGACTCAGATAACCGGGCCCCAGGCCGGGCCTGGCAGGGTCACCTGTCACCTCCAGATCTGTTTACGGGAAGGACCTGTGTGTCCAGAACCAGCCATCTCAGTGTGTGAGAGCTGCATTTCACATGGCTGGGGCTTCGCACACACTGTGCCGTGCACGGTGGTCCCTTGGGAGAGAGATGCAGGTTCCACCAGGGACACAGAAAGGAAGCTTTCCTCCTATCTTCATGGTCACATGTCCAGGCTTTTCCAGGACAATTCTGGCATCTTATGATTTTATGCCTTCCCATATAGATTAGTCATCAAATATACAACTAAGTGTAACTAACTTGTATGTCTTTATAAGATTTTTCCTTGTAAAGAAATCAGAAAAGAAAAACCCTTTGGTGGACCATGTGTCTTGTACTTTTGGGAGTAGAGAAAATGAGGTAACTCTCCTGAGAGTCATTCCCGCTCATTTATGGCCATTTTCACTGTGGAGCAGGACGGGAGTCGCGGGCTTGGCTGTGAAAGCCGGCGTTCTTGAGTCTTGAAATACCTGAGACTGCCTCCGGCTCCAAGTACACGGTCACCTCACGGGGCAGAGAGCAAAAGGGCTGGTACCTTGTCCCTGTTAACAAACACCATGTAGCATTTCTGAAGTTCCAGAGGGGTTTTCACTGGGAGGATTTGTATCTGCTCAATGGGAGATCCGTAAACTGGCCCGAGGAGTGTCTTTCTGCAAGAGAAAAAAAGGAACGCTTTCTAAATTCCACAAATCCCAAGGCAGGTTTTATGACTTGCTCCCTTTCACGTTGCCCTATACATTTTAAATTCTGAATTTCCTGTCTTGTTGCTCAGCTAAGCCCATTGTAAGAACCTCTCCCTCAACCGCCAACAGCGGCCGTAAATAAGGGGCAACAGCTCCAAACGGCGAACGCTCTGGGGAAACTCTGCTTGTGAAGGATGCTTTTCACAGCCACGGCTCTGACTTTCCTCCTTGACAGCTGAGTGAAGGGAACATTATGCCTCGAGAACGTGCACGCGAACAAGGGATGGGAAAAATGCTGCAAGGAAGGGAGGAACGTCAGCAGGATGCGAGGAAACACCCCCATCCCCACGGCGGGGCCAAGACCTCAGCCTGGTGTCCAGACAGCTGACGGCAGGTCTAAAGGCAACGCGCGGATTCCAAAAATCCATCTGCACATCAAACTGTAATGAATCGCACCCTCACAGCAGTCCGACTTCTGAATTCAGACACTCTTACGCTAATTAGGAATCTGATCTGAGGGGAGGCTCCCGGACAGGACCTCAAGCCCAGAGGTGGATTTCCCCTGAAGCTGGCCAGACCTGCGCATCAGGACCCCTTCCTTGCACACACACCTCCTGAGGCCTGGGAGGGGCACTAGCCACTTTTTCCACTTTTTTTTTAATATATATATTTTTTACAGTATATCCTTGTAGCTTATTTTATTTATTTGTTTGTTTGTTTGTTTGTTTATTTTTGGCTGTGTTGAGTCTTTGCTGCCGCACGTGGTCTTTCTCTAGTTGCCGCGAGCAGGGGCTACTCTTCGTAGCGGTGCGCAGGCTTCTCATTGCGGTGGCTTCTCTTGTTGAGAAGCTCGGGCTCTAGGCGCGCGGGCTTCAGTAGCTGTGGCACGCGGGCTCAGTAGTTGTGGCTCGCGGGCTCTACAGTGCAGGCTAAATAGTTGTGGCGCACGGGCTTAATTGCTCTGCAGCATGTGGGATCTTCCCGGACCAGGGATCAAACCCGTGTCGCCTGTATTGGCAGGTGGATTCTTAACCACTGTGCCACCAGGGAAGTCCCCACTTTTTATTCTTAATTATATATCTTTTTTAAAAAAAGAGGACCCACAAAGCCAAATACACTTCACACCCCACAAAACTTGGGTCTGCCCCAGGGTAAGGACAGTAGCTATTTCATCTTATTATATTTTAAGCCCCTCATCGTTTGGACGTGTTTTCTCCCTGTGTCCCCTGCACCCAGCCCGTGTCTGGTGGGAACAGGAGACGCTCCTTGTATGTCTTTCTTGACCACCTCTCTGTGCCAGGCACCGTGACGGGGGGTCGGGACTCAGAAATGAGTGAGATGTGGTTGCTAACCTCACAGCCTTGCGGGAACAACGGACATGGAAGCACCATGAGGGGAGAAGTGAGGTGACAGGCAAATTCCCGGCACGGAGCCTGCGCTGCGGAAGGAGTGATGGTACCTCTATCAGGAGACATCTGAGCTGAGTTTGGGAAGGTGAATTGGAAAGGCAGAGGAAATATGGAGGTAACGGAAAAACAGGCAGTGGGCACAGGAGGTCAATGGTATGGGACGTGGACTATGGCTTGAAAACTGCAGAAAGAGTAAAGCAGAAAGAAGGCTGGTGGTGGAGGGAGGTAAAACCGAAGAGGTGAGCAGGGGCGAGCTCTGAAGGCAGACTTGACCGTGACCACTGGGCTGCAGGATGCAGGAGAGTATCAGGCTGGATGATCCAGGATCAGGTTTACGTGCACAGAGAATTAGGTGAAATGTTAAAGACACTAAAATGACCAGCTGGTAGACAATGCATCAGCTAATTGTAAGTCACCCTTATCTAGTCATTTGAGTAGAAATGTTTAAGGACTTTCCTCAAATATCATTGAGTGGGTAGAGGCAGGGAAGAGGATGGTTAAGAGAACAGACTCTGGTTTGAATCCCAGCTCTGACCCTTAAAAATTAGGGGCAAGTTGTGGAGAAACTGGAACCTTCATATATTGCTGGCAGGAATGTAAAGTGGTGCAGCTACTTTGGAAAACAGTCTGGCGGTTCCTCAAACGGTTAAATATAGTTACCATATGATCCAGCAATTCTACCCCTAGGTCTACATCCAAGAGAAATGAAACAGATGTCTACACAGAAACTGATACACAAATGTTCATAATAGCCAAAAAGTAGAGACAACCCAACTGACAACGGATGGATGAATAGACAAAATGTGGTCTGTGGATACAATGGAATACTATTCAGCCATTAAAAGGAATGAAGAACTGACACAGGCTACACCATGGATGAACCTTGAAAACATGATGCTAAGAATCAAGACACCAGAAGTCACATATTATATGATTCCATTTACATGAAATGTCCAGAATAGACAAATCCATACAGACAGAAAGTAGACTGGTGTTGCCAGGGGTGGAGCAGTGGGGGATCAGGGGGGAAAGGACGTGAATGGGGAGTGACTGCTAACGGGTTTGGGATATCTTCTGGGGGGTAATGAAAATGTTCTTGAATTAAATAGTGATGATGGTTATACAACTTTGTGAATACAGTAAAAAGCCACTGAAAATGGTAAATGTTATGGTATATGAATTATACCTTAATTTAAATTATAAATAAGCAAAAGAAAAAAAAGTCAAGTTAGTCAACCCCTCTGGGCCTCAGGTTCCTCACTGGTAAAATAGGGATAATGACAGTATTTACCCCATAAGACTGTAGTGAGCACTAAATAAGTTAATATATACAAAGCACTCAGAACAGTTCCTGGCACATAGTAGGAGCTATATAAATGCTACCTAGTACTGCCAAAATTTCTAACAATTTCATAAAATTAATATCTTTTTCTTCTGATTGAAAACATTTTACATATTCATTGTGAAAATTTTCAAATATTGAGACATAAAGTAGAAAATCTACCCGTAACTCTACATGGCTGCACCCTTTATCCCAAGATAATCATGGGTAATAGCTTGGTGTATACGACTCGAGAACTTCTTTTATATATATTCTAGCCCATATAATTATAATTTTAGATGAAAATATATAAGTTACATAAATATAATTTTAGATGAAAATATATTCATGCATATTTGGCAATTTGCTTTATCTCATATTATGCCTTGGAGATATTTCCGTGTTACTATGCAGAGAGCTATCGTCTCTTTTTTCTTTTTTTTCCTTTTCTAAAAGCAGCATCATGTTTCAGTGTACTGACAAGCCATCATTTAACTAATTCCCTATTAATGGACGTTTGGATTGTTTCCATTTTTAAAAATATTTTCAAACAAGACATCCTTTTACTTATGTCTTGGCATCCTGTGTGAGTACTTCTGTGGGCTACATTCCTAGAAGTCAGAAGACAGGCTATAATTTAATAGAGGGTAACACACTGCTGTCCCCACACCTCCCACCCCCGCCCGCCAACAGCCGGTTGGTTCCCTTACACCCTTGCCAACGCCGGGCGCTATCCATCATTTTTATCTTTGCTAATCTGATTTGTGAAAAATGATGTCTTGTTTTCATTTGCATCTTTGATGTACTGGTGAGCATCTGCTCATAGGTTTTATTGGCCTTTGTCTGTGAACTGCCTCTTCACGTTCTTCCAAATGCTTTTAAATGCATTTTTTAATTATTTTGGATTTACCATCAAAAGGCAATTCCTTCCCAATTAAGTTGTGGTTACAGGGCTTTATTACTCCTACAACTTAAAAGATGCTTTATGCAAGGTGTTTTTACTTTGGAGCGATGAGAATGTTTTAACTAGATAGAGGTGGTAGTTGCACAACACTGTGAATGGACTAACTACCAGTGATTTGTTCACTTTAAAACGGTTGGTTTTATGTTATGTGAATTTCACCTCAATAAAATATTTTTTAAAAAGATGCTTTATACTAATTTCCAATTGATCTTCAATGGCAGAAACTCCTAACTTCATGGCTCTAAATGAAAGCACTAATTAGAAAAGATATACACATCCCTATGCTCATTGCAGCTTTACTTACAATGGCTAAGATATAGAAGCAACCTACATGTCCATCAAAAGATGAATGGATAAAGAAGATACACAATGGAATAAAAATCTTGTCATTTGTGACAACATGGATGGACCTAGAGGGTATTATGCTAAGTGAAATGAGTCAGACAGAGAAAGACAAATACTGTATGATTTCACTTACATGTGGAAACTAAAAAACAAAACAACTGAACAAATGTAACAAAATAGAAACAGAATTACAGATACAGAGAACAAACTGGTGGTTGCCTGAGGGGAGGAGGGATGGGGGAAGGAAAGAAATAGGTGAGGGAGATTAAGGGGTACAAACTTTCAGTTACAAAAGAAATGAGTCACAGGTATGAAATGTACAGCATGGAGAATATAGTCAATAACTATGTAATATCTTTGTACAGTGACATATTGTAGTGATCATGTTGAAATGAATGGAAGTATGTATAAATGTATAGAATCACTATGTTGTGTAACAAGAACTAATACAGTGTCATAGGTCAATTATACTTCGGAAACAAAGAAACTCATAGAAAAAGAGATCAGATTTGTGGTTACCAGAAGGGAGGGGTTGGGGGAAGGGGGAACCGGATGAAGGCAGGCAAAAGGCACAAACTTCCAGTTACAGGATAAATAAGTCCTCGGGATGTGATGTACCACATGGTAAACGGAGCGAGCCCTGCTGTGTGTCACACATGAAAACTGTTAAGAGAGTAAATCCTAAGAATTCTCATCTCACAGAAAAAAATGTTTTTCTAGGGACCTCCCCGGTGGTCCAGTGGTTGAGAACCCGTCTTGCAAGGCAAGGGATGCGGGTTCGAGCCCTAGTCAGGGAACTAACATCCCACATGCCGCACGGGGCAACTAAGTCCACGCACCAGAACTAGAGAGGAGCCCGCGTGCCGCAACTAAGACCCGACGCAGCCAAAAAAATAAGATAAGTAAATAATAAATTTTTTAAAAAACTGTTATAAAAAGTTATACAAAAAAAAGTTTTTCTATTTCTTTAATTTTGTACCCATAGGAGCTGAGGGATGTTCACTAAACGTACCGTGGTATCACTTCACGACGTATGTAAGTCAAATCATTACGCTGTATACCTTCAACTTATATAGTGCTGTATGTCAATTATATCTCAATAAAACTGGAAGAAAAAAATAATAGCAACAAAAAATGCAATGGATGGAAACACTTAAAAAAAAAAAAAAAAAAGAAATTTGCTTTATGCTAATTTCCCATTGATCTTCAATGGCAGAAGCTCCTGACCGCTTGGCTCTGTGTCTGTTACTAAGTGTTAGCGGCAACTCCAAGCCTGGGCCGCTCCATCCCGCATCCCCCAGCCACCTGCTCAGCCAGCTCAGAGGTTCTCAGGACCGGGCACATCTATGGGATATTCTTTGTCCAAAAAGTTTTTGTCCGTTAAAGATGCTGTACAAAGATTCTGAAATCTTCCTAAAACTCCTTTTTACATATTTCTTTCAAATGTCTCCTTCCCAGTGTTTTAATAGTTTAAAAAAAATTGTGCTGGATTTCTCTCCTGTCCCTGACACATGAAACGGCATTTTTCAGTCATTTTTCCTTGGACCCTTCTAAAAAGGGTTACCGGGGGGAAAAGAAAAAAAAAAAAAAGATCCTGGGTGATCCTGGCCTTTTGAGGACCTATCTTATCTGAGATACATTTCCAAAAGAAGGTCTTCCTCAAGCATGGGGCCAGCTGCTGTTGGTGTTTTCCAACTTCCTCCTCCTGCGTGGGGTCACTAAAGCATTCTCACCTCCAGTTTCTCCTGACTCTGCTCTTCCCGGCCATACCCACGAGGCAGCCAAACCACAGGCAGAAAGAGGCTGCCTGCCAGGGCTGACTAGCTAGGCTTCCAAAGCCAGGGCTGCAACAGGGCCCTGTGATGCCAAGGAGAGGACAAAGTCACAGCTTGGTTCAAGGGTCAAGTTCTGCCCTGACCAGCTGCTTGACCTGGGGCAAGTTTTATCACCTCTCTGATCCCCAGTGGCACAATCCTTTGCAGGGTTATTGCAGATGAAACGGGATGACAGATGCAGGGCCCCGGCACAGGGATCATGCACCGCGACCAGCGCTGATCACGAGAGGCAAAGCCTGGACCCACAGGCCTAGCAGCACAGGAGGCCAGCCACGGATGCAGACCTACTTCGGGATGGAGGAACCACTGCTCTAAGATGCTAAGCTTTGGATGCCCTGGGCTTGGTCCTTTGACCGCTTCTCCATCTACCCTTCCCCTCTGGAATCTTCTCTCATCTCATGGCTTTAAACCACCAGGTGCGCTGACCTCAGACATGGGTCTCCAGCCCGGCTTCTAACATGAACTCCACTTCCCCAACAAAATGCAAATTTCATGGTGACAGCAACATTGTTTTGCTTTCATCTCCATCTTCAGCACCTGGAACAGCACCTGGCTCAGGTAGGGGCCCAGTAAATAGCTACTGAGAGAACAAAGAATACTATCAGTTGAACTTAAAACTCCTTTAAGAACGAAGAATAAGAAAAATTAAACAACTGGTGGTATTCAGGTGAAACTATCTCTTGTTTTTTCTTTAACATCTTTATTGGAGTATAATTGCTTTACAATGGTGTGTTAGTTTCTGCTTTATAACAAAGTGAGTCAGCTATACATATACATATACCCCATATCTCCTCCCTCTTGCGTCTCCCTCCCACCCTCCCTACCCCACCCCTCTAGGTGGTCGCAAAACACCGAGCTGATCTCCCTGTGCTATGCGGCTGCTTCCCACTAGCTATCTGTTTTACATTTGATAGTGTATGTATGTATGTCCATGCCACTTTCTCACTTCGTCCCAGCTTACCCTTCCCCCTCCCCGTGTCTTCAAGTCCATTCTGAAACTATCTGTTTTTATCCACGAGGGAAGAACAGAAGATTTCATCGCACATCAGCAACTTCTCCGGGATCCCAGGGTCCAGTTCCTTCGTTGAGCCTCAGGCACTGAGCTCTGGGTGCCTTATCCCCGTGCAGTGCTGGGCTCAGAAACGAGGGCTCTGGGTTTGAATCCTGACTCTGGCACTTCCTAACCATGTGACCTTTGGTGAGAACGACCTCCCTTATCTGTGCCTCAGTTTCCTCCTCTGCAAAGTGAGGAGGGTTGTGATGGTAGCCAAGCTGCTTGCAGGTCCTTAAGGTGGGACTTGAAATAAGCCGGGCGCTGAGAAACGGATCTACGTGCCATTAGCGGGAAGCTCCCATGCTTACCTGCACATTTTTGTGGTTGAATTAAAAAGCTTCACTTTGTAGCCACTGTTGCAAATGAGCAGGAAGAGCTCCTTGGTAAGTGGCGGGTACCAGACCATACAGGTGGGGTAGTTGCCCTGGTCGGTTCGGTGAATGTCCAGGACTTCCAGGTGGTCTTTGTAGCTCTTGAGTAGATTATACTCGATCTACAGAGAAGCCCAGATGAACACACATGAGGACTGAGGTGAATGAAGTCAGTCAACAGTCCTTTTCTGGGGAGAGACAGCATCAGGTCTTCTAGGAGGAGAACTGCCTAAACTTCTACACCTAATAAGCTACCAATACGGAGTATCCATTATGAGCAAGATGATGCCATTTAGTACTCACGACTCCCCAGCAAAGCAGTACTGTTGTGCCCATTTTGCAGATGAGAAAACAGATGTTCAGAGAGGTTCAGTGGTTTTCCCAAGGTCACACAGCTAAGAAGTGGGAGGGTGAGAATTCAAATCTAGGTCCAACTAACTCCAAAACCTGAACTCTTACAGTTACGTTGTACTGCTTCACTTACCATTATTTTGGGAACTTTTTGAGGGTAGGAGCTAATTCATATCTAAATCTCAGCACTTGACAGTCATAAATTAGCAGCCTGCTGAATTTCACACATATGTAGGCTTTGGTGGCCAGACCAGCATGGGTGGACAGAAGGAAGGATGGATAGAATAAAGGAAGTAAGGGGGGGAGGGAAGGAAGTTAAGATGGATGCACAGATAGATTGATTGATTTTGAATCCTTTTGGCTCGATCATGTAATACTGCTTTTGCCACTGTCTCTACCTTTCCCTCTGATATTCTCTGAGTTGTCACATTGAGGTAAAAGCCTGGCCCTGTCCCCTAGACACACAGAAAGTGTAAGTGTTGGCTTCCAGACGCACACTGAGAGGCGAGGGTGGCTGAGCTGTCCGTGCTGTGGGGAGCACGCTCCCCCCGCCACCGTCAACATGCCACTTCCCAGGAGCCTTCTCACTCAGGACACGAGTCTCTGTGTGGTGTCAGAGCCGTGTGAAGGCCAAGAGCCAACTCGGAAAGGTTTTCGCTGCTTTGTCGTACATTCATTTTCTCAAACAAACACACGCACCCATACTGTGGGTCTGGTTCTGTGCCAGATGCCAGGGAGGTAACGAGAACGAGACATGTCCCTGGTGACCAGGCAAAGGAAAATGAAACAGCTCACCAAGAGTCTGTCTCTCCCGAGGCTCAGCAGTCTCGGCTCATCGCTGTCCAGATGAACCCCGAACAGGACACTTCGAATGCTCTTGCGATGAGAACGAAGTCTTGCCAAATACTCCCAGACCCTTCGTCCATTTTTGACCCTCACCACGTAAACGGCCACGGTGAAACTTACATCCTGAGTATGAGCAAAAGAGCAGAAGTTGCTCCTTTTTAGATTTTGTAACTTAAGAATCATCACTATGTTTTTCATACTAACTTTGCTTTTAGAAATTTTATGCAAAAAGAAAACCTTAGTCTATTGGAGCAAGTAGTAAAATCATGCCCGTTTTGCAGATGAGAAAATCAAGGTTCAAAGTAGGTAGGTGGGGGCAGGGAGAGACGGTATTTGTCTGACACTATGGTCTTACTCTCCTTGCTGGTCCCCACCTCATTCTCTGTTGGAAACTGAAACCCTGACTCTTTCTGCCTTTGTCCTCCCTTCTCTTTATCCGGCTACACAAAATTTTAAAAGGTACGATTAAAAAATATATACATGATGGCTGAGAGTGACATGGGTCGGGGAGTGGGCGGGAGCAGCCTGAAGGAACCTGGGGCGCCTGAGTCAGTGTATTGCTGGGAAGCGTGTAAGGGACAGAGGTTCAAGTGAAGCCGGCTGCTTCCCTGCAGCCCACCCCATCCCCCAAGAGAACTGGAATGAAGGGAGAGGTTGGGGGGGGGTCCCAGAAAAATCTTTACTGAGATTAAGAGCCCTATTCACAGAGGGAAGGACCAGAATCCAAAATGCTCGGTGGAAGACTCTGCTTAAATGAGAATGTCATCTCGTGAAAAATCAAAGGGAAAGATAAAACCCTGGATGCAGAGAAAGGGTTCCGAAAAACTAACAAACCAAAACGAGCTGTCAGAGTAGCAGAATCCAAGTCTGGAAGTTCTGAGGCCCTGGTCTTGTTTTCAGGCAGAAGTACCCCCACTTCCCCCACCCCTTTCTCCTTTCGTAACAGCTTTATTGAGATATAATTCACCTCCTACACAATTCACCCACTGGAAGTGTACAGTTCAATGGGCTTTAGTATATTCACAGAGTTGTGCATCCATCATCACAGTTTTAGAACACTTTCATCACCCCCAAAAGAAACCTGTACCCTCTAGCAGCTACTCCCCAGCCCCCCCACCTCCCAGCCCCTCCCCCTTGCGGCTTTAAATAAGGTTGCTGAGCCCCTGGATGGCACTGAGTGAAAATACTCACAGCGGTCGCCATATACTGGGAGTCATGGGAGAAGCTGACGTGAGTCACACTGGTTCTGGAATATTTGAAAGGTTCTGGGATTTCACTTTCTAAGGACATTGCATCAAGAATGTAAACAGTCCCTTCTGTGAAGCCAGCTCCGAGGAGAGCTCCTGAAATCACAAGCCAGAGAACAATGATCGAAAAGGACTTCATTCACTCAAGAAACATCGACTCCACGCCAGGCCTTGTTCTAGGTGCCGAGGAGACAGCAGCGAACACGACAGACAAGGTCCTGAGAAGGAGAAGTAAACTGGAAGGCATGGCATCGTGGGATGAGACCAGGCGGTACGGAGCTCTGCAGGGTCCAGGGGGAGGAGGCGTCCCATCTGGCCTGGTGTGGGGAGAGGGTCAAGGTAACCTTCCTGGAGCTGTGACAGCCAAGGGATTAGCCATTTGGGTCTGTTTTCAGTTTAGAACCTTAGACAGGCTGACAAAATGAAAATACCTTCGGGGTTGTAGGTCAGACTCTGGACTCCAAGCCCCTTCTCAAAGATCCTGCTGAAGAGGTATTTTTTCTGTTCATAATCCCACACTTTGATCATCCCACAGAAACTCCCGATGGCAATGAGGGGTTGGTACGGGTGGCAGGAGATGGCACAAATGGCATCCTTGGGCTCTACAAATAACTTCTCAAGTTTGGTCCCATCTGCTGTTAAGTGGTACACTGACGCATCCGACGTTCCAATGATAAAATTCCTGTTTGCCAAGGAGAGACCCAACAGCATCAGTGTTTGCAGGGAATGGGGCACGCCAGCTATTCTGCTTCTAATTGCACATGAAACGCCTCTGTCGTCTGTAATTTAGTGACATTATTAACCCAACATCTCCAAAAATATACCACCAATACCCAACAGCCTCCATTTGCAAGTGAAAAAGCCCACATTTCTACATGTAAATTGAGTCATTAAGTATGCAGATGGACAGTCAGTTGTACAATTAGCTAATCTGCACATGCAAATATTCATTTGTGTATGCAAATATGGAGTTTGGTGCACACATACAGATGTGCCTGCAAATACCACAAGGGTAATTAAGCAGACTCACAGATAATTCTGTCTTGAAATGTTATGGCTATTAACTATCAAATCCCTTTAACTGTAGTGCTAGGACAAACTCAGCTTCGAGAAAGGAGACCAACCTACAGCGAAGGACTCCAGAGGCAACAGAGATTAGAGCCCTTTCCGGCTTCCCATCACTAGACGTTCTTAACAGGAGAATGATGTTTCACTTAAAAAATCGATTAAATAGTGATTGTAATCAGCCAAGGAGATCCATCTGCAAGCCAGATAAAGGACTGACTAGGGAGGCCAGCTCCCTCGAGTTCACATCCCAGGAACAGGAAGAAGACCCCACTGTACACAAACTAAAAGAAGATATCACTTTTTGACCATGCAAATGATGAGATTCATTAACAACTCACCTAACAATAAAAAGGTCACCTTTTAAAGTGCAGTCTGGAGGATAGTTTGTATTTTCGGTCGGAGGAGTTGCCGGGGTCTTTGAGAAGGACAGGCTTCTTATGGAGCTCAGTTTGAAGTGGCTGTACCAGTTCACAATGGACAGGCTGTGATCGTAGAACTTGATGTTACCCCGAATGTCACCTGTGACAATATAGCTGAAATGGAGAATAACATCGGCTTGTTAAATAATGGTAATGAGTACCATCTATTGAACACCTAATTATATGTCAGCCCCTGGACTCCGGGCATTGTAAAAACTTTCACTTAGTACTGCCCTGGGCTTCCCTGGTGGTGCAGTGGTTAAGAATCCGCCTACCAATGCAGGGGACACGGGTTCAAGCCCTGGTCTGGGAAGATCCCACATGCCGCTGAGAAACTAGGCCCATGTGCCACAACTACTGAGCCTGCGCTCTAGAGAGGCCGCAAGCCACAACTACTGAGTCCGCGAGCCACAACTACTAAAGCCCGCGTGCCTGGAGCCTGTGCTCCACAACAAGAGAAGCCACTGCAGTGAGAGGTCTGCGCACCACAATGAAGAGTAGCCCCCACTCGCCGCAGCTAGAGAAAGCCCGCACGCAGCAGCGAAGACCCAACACAGCCAAAAATAAAAACAAATAAATAAATAAATTTATTTTTTAAAAAACTATTGCCCTATGTGGCTGATTTTACTGTCATCCCAGTTCACATCTAGGAAACTAAGGCTCAAGGCCTCGGATTGCCAGATTTAGCAAATAAAAATTCAGGATACCCAGTTAAATTTGAATTTCAGATGAACAATGAGTAAATTTTTAGAATAAGTACATCCCATATATTGCATGGTCCCAAATGCAGTTGCCCCATGCAACATTTGGGACGTACATAAACCTGGCAACCCTATCAGGGCCACGTGGCTAGACTATGCCGGGATCCAGGTGTATCTTATGCAAAGTCCATGCTCTCTGCTCTCCTCTTCCCTGCCGCCCAAGATCAGCCCCACGCCATGGCAGTGGGCAGTGATTTACACCCTCTGCCGTAAGACTACAGATGACAACAGAGTCCATCAACCATTCCTCTGAAATCACGCAGGCTGGCAACGGGATACAGGAAGACACTGCTGTGAGAGCGATCGATGGTAAAACCCTGTCCAGTCACCACAGCCAAAGGCAGTGCTGCGTGACAAAACAGCTTTTATTTCCAGTCCTCAGAGCCATCCCAAATGGGCTTGTTTTTTCTAAAGCCTCTGACATAATTCTAATCACGGGGGGCGGGGGGAGGTGTGGGATGAGTTTTCTCTTATATAGGCAAAGTGATTAAATGAGGTTTCTGATTAATAAGCAAGGCAGGTGGGCCGAGTAATTGGCTAGAATGTCATTCACAGCCCTCTGCTGGACAGAAACGGCAAAACAAGCCAAGTGTTTTCTGAGACCTTTTCCTGCAAGGGCTCTGGGGTCCTGGCTGGGTTTTATTTAACATGGAGAAAAGGAAACCCAGGCCTGGTCTTCCCTGGGTCCTAACCCCCAACAATTAAAAGTTGATTGCATCATCAGCTGCAATTCTACTACTGTCTTTTCGCATCAAGTGAGTGAAGATGACGATTTGCATTTGTCTTTGTAAAGCCACGCCAGGACCTCACTGTTCCTCTGTATTAAAAGAAAGGGTCAAGAAAGCAATGGGCTTCTGGGAAGCAGATGGCACAGTGACTCCAGCCATGCGGGCAGGGTTCTTGTCACGAGGCAATCGTCTCCAGCACTGATAATGGCTGTTGTACCTAGAGCTCCCCTGTACCAGATGGCATGCTAAGAGTTTTACAAGGCTTGGGAATTCCCCGGCGGTCCAGTGGTTAGGACTGAGAGCTTTCACTGCCTGGGCCAGGGTTCAATCCCTGGTCAGGGAACTAAGATTCCGCAAGCCATCCTCACAAAATCACTCTGGCGAGACAGTATTGTTATGCCTACTTTACAGATGGAAGAATGGAGGCTCAGCACATTTAAGCCCCTTGTCCAAGGTCACTTGGCAAGGAAGGGATGCATCTGGCAATGTGAACCCCTTTATGTCTGAGGCTAAGGCATAAGGCTTAGATCATCTATGTGCTCCCGCAGTCTCTCAAAATCAAAGCGTTAGGGAACTTTATAAAGTTATGTTGTAGTTCATCTTTTCACGATGGGTAAATGTTATTCTGTAATCAGAAAGAAATATATAGCTATTTATGTCCTCTTCTTAAATTTAAAGTATGGGCAAAATAAGTCTAATTGGGGCAGAGGAAAAAAAAATTAGTTACTTTTTGTTTCACCAACACAAAAGGACTGTTAAAAGTAATACATGCCTGGGACTTCCCTGGTGGTGCAGCAGTTAAGAAGCCAACTGCCAGTGCAGGGGACACGGGTTCGAGCCCTGGTCCGGGAAGATCCCACATGCCGCAGAGCAACTAAGCCCGTGCACCACAACTACTGAGCCTGTGCTCTACAGCCCGCGAGCCACAACTACTGAAGCCCGCGTGCCACAACTACTGAAGGCCACGTGCTCTGGAGCCCATGCTCTGCAACAAGAGAAGCCACCGCAATGAGAAGCCCGTGCACCGCAATGAAGAGTAGCCCCCGCTCGCCGCAACTAGAGAAAGCCTGCGCAGCAACGAAGACCCAACGCAGCCAAAAATAAAATAAATAAATAAAATATTAAATTACTTTAAAAAAGAAGGAATACATGCCCATGATTTTTTTTTAAAAAAAGCAAACCAATCAGTACAAATGAGACTATAAAAAGAAGTAAATCCACCCCCATCCTTGATCCTAGATCTCAGTTCTTTTCCTCAGAGGCAGCCAATGTTCCCAGTTAATTGGCTCTCCCAAGAAACGATCTATGCATGTACAACATACGTGTATACCTCCAAAAGGGTTTTAAAATAATTTTATAATCATCTATAGCTACTTTTTAATTAATTAAGTACCTGTCAACTGTAGTAAGCACAGTGATACCCTCCTTCTGCAAATGAACCAGTTTACAAGGTGTGATGTGGGGAAAGCCCGAAGAGGTGGAGGCAGATGGCGGTGGGCGGTAAATGTCCCAGACAACCAGCTTCCCTTCCAGTGTCGCCGACAGTATTTGGGTTAAATTCAGATGAAAGACTGACTGGCTAAATTTTCCCACGAGCTTGTTGAATGTCTGCATTTCAAGAGACAGGTTATGAGTTACCTTTGGGAGTAAATATAAAGCAAAACATTTATCAACACGACGTTTTATAATGTTTTACCTAAATATAGTAGGAAAAAAATAAAGTAAAAAAAAAAAAAATCATTTAAAAACACCCTCCCCCATGGATTGCCATGATCCAGGCAGTTCTGTACCTCTGAAGGTTTGCTAAGAGCAAGTGAAGGGTTATGTACTGGCTTAATTAAACTGTTTGCTTAAAGCAAATGAAGGAGTGATTAATCATCGTTTATATCTGTTCAACTTCTCTTACTGAGGTTTCAGAGACTGATAAAGAAACTAATGTCTCTGGTGGACAAAGCATGCTCCAGCTGTAAAATATTATAAAACAATTCTCTCAGTTTATTTTTGATCATAAATTATTTTCCCATCAGCGGAAACTTAAGTGCTGTACATAGAAATGCCCCAAGACTTCTTATTAAATGTGTGCTACGTAGGATAAGGCACTAGGCCATCTTTCTTAGAGAGTGGCTTAGAGATGAAGCATAGAAAGAACCCAGAGCAGGGAGTGAACCCTCAGCGAATGTTTACTGAGTGAATACATGAAGGAAACTCGGCGATCCGTCATACGATACAGTAAGTCTGCTGCCTGACTCTCTACTGAGGCAGAGAAGATCCTAAGGTGGACCTCTTTGACTTGAACACAGGAGGGTCAGGGGAAGCACAGTTGGTCAAGCAAGGACGTCACGTTCTTTCTAAGAACAGCCCTGTTTCAACACGAGGCATTTTTATCATTTCAAACTGCAGCCGATCCTCATTCTTCGTGGATTCGGTATTTGTGAATTTACTTACTTTCTGATATTTATTTGTAACCCCCAAATCAATCCTCGTGGCACTTTCACAATCATTTGCAGATGTGTGCATGGGCCGAGTGGTGAAAAACGTGACATTCCCAGCTGAGGTCAAACCAGGCAACTCCGTGCCTTCTTGTTTCACCTCTCAAACGAGAGACAAGTGTCCTTTTCCTAGCCTGTTTAATGTGATGTTCGAAATTTTTTTTGGTGCTTTTTGTTGGTGATTTTGGTATTTAAATTGGCTCCTGAATATGGTACTGAAATGCTGTCTAGTGCTCCTAAGCCCAAGAAGGCTGGGACGTGCCTTACAGAGAATACACCTGTGTTAGATAAGCCTCATTCCGGAAGGAGTTCTATCTAGTGAGTCCAACATTAAGGAACCAACATTATATATTAAATATGGTGTCTTTAAACAGAAACATACATCAAACAAGGTCACGCATCTGTCAGTCGGAGAAAGTACTGTGACCCTAGACTGGCAGGAGCCTATTCCTGTATCTCTCCTAGGAGCAATGATTCAGCATCCGCTAATTCAGGTCTACAGAGACCTTACAGAACGTAACTGCTGCAAATAATGAGAACTGACTGTATTTTTTTTTTTTTTGATACTTTGATGTATGAAAAGCAAAGTTTGCAGACAGAATAATCTTGCCTTGTGTCCATCGTCTTTTGGCATGCCCTCTTGAAAAATAAAGTTTTATTGGTCAAACCAAAAGTGAAGAAGGGAAGCAGAAAAATCACTGTCAGGTGCACAGTGAGAGTAGGTTATGTGAGTATCAAAAGCAGAAACTGCTGCAGGAGACAGGACTCGAGGTCCACCTCAGGTGCAATCACTCAAGGAAAGCAGGAATGATAAAACGTTCCCGCCAGCACCTGGCTCACCACCTTTCTACTGGCTCTTAAACATCTAAATACCCAACATCATTTTTAAAAAATGGTCCTATCTATCTATCTGTCTATCCATCCATCTATTGTCTTATTTTTGGCCCTGCGTCTTTCAGGATCTTAGTTCCCCCACCAGGGATGGAACCCGGCGCTGCCTGCATTGGGAGCACCGAGTCTTAACCACTGGACCGCCAGGGAAGTGCACCCAGTATCATTTTTATTGCTCTGAAAACTGAGCAGCTTAAAGGGATCCACTCATGTTCAACTACTTTACTTATTTCACCCCAAATTAACTTTCATCTTTTGTCATGTGCACACATACATTATAAAAATCATCACTTTCTTGGGTATTTTCTCATGGTAGTAAACGTTCTTTGCCATTTATTTATTTATTTATTGTTTTTTTAAATACTTATCTGGCTGTGCTGGTTCTTTTAAATTTTTTTTATTTATTTATTTTTATTTATTTATGGCTGTGTCGGGTCTTCGTTTCTGTGCGAGGGCTTTCTCTAGTTGCGGCAAGTGGGGGCCACTCTTCATCGCGGTGCGCGGGCCTCTCATTATCGCGGCCTCTCTTGTTGCGGAGCACGGGCTCCAGACGCGCAGGCTCAGTAGTTGTGGCTCACGGGCCCAGTTGCTCCGCGGCATGTGGGATCTTCCCAGACCAGGGCTCGAACCCGTGTCCCCTGCACTGGCAGGCAGATTCTCAACCACTGCGCCACCAGGGAAGCCCTGTGCTGGTTCTTAGTTGCGGCCCGAGGGATCTTTGTTGCCGCGTGTAGGATCTTCAGTTGCGGCATGCGGACTCAGTTGCGGCATGCAGGATCTAGTTCCCTGACCAGGGATCGAACCCAGGCCCCCTGAATTGGGAGTGCGGAGTCTTAACCACTGGACCACCAGGGAAGTCCCTGCCATTTATTTTTATTCCATATTATTTTGAACAATCCTTCCATTATTTTTAACTGGCCATTCAGTATGGTAAAGGACCTAAGTAAAAATTTCAAATTATTTTGCAATATAAAGACATACAAAGAGTAGTCCAAAATGACTAAGCTGACACACACATATTTATTCTCCACAAAGTCAGACGTAAAAAAAAGCACAACAGGCATACTCACTTTTTCTGTTAAAAGTGGGGCACTGTGAACAAGTATATCTCCCTCTTCATACTGATAAGCACAGAAAAAAAAAATCACTACTAAAAAAAGACTTGGTTTCCAAAAGAAGAGCTACATAACAGCAAAAATCAAAACAAATGCATCTGAACAGGGTCAGAGCTTTGCAATTTCTACAGGTAGGATAACCTGCTGTCTCTAGGGACATCTAGAAACATTCTGAAAGAAAAGTAAATACATAAAAAATGCCACAAATGATTGTGACTAAGTGGTAGTTAATGCAAATCTGAATTCTACATTTATAAGGCTTTGAAGCTATAATTAATACCTGAAGGAATGAATATCACTGAAAATCAGCAATTCAATGTGTTTTTGTTTAGCATTTTTCTTATTGAGGAAAATTCACTTAATATAAAATTAACCATTAACCATTTTAAAGTGTAAAATTTAGTGCCATTTAGTACATTAACAATACTGTGCAACCATCATTCCCTCTAGTTCCAGGACACTTTCGTCACCCCAAAAGGAAGCCCTCTATCCATTAAGCAGTCACTTCCCATCCCCCCCAGCCCCTGACAACCACCATTCTGATTTCCGTCTCTATGAATTTACCTATTCTGGACAGTTCATATCAATGGAATCATAGAGTATGTGGCTTTTTGTGTCTGGTTTCTTTCGTTCAGCATAATGTTCTAAAGGTTCATCCATGGTGTGGCAGGCGTCTGTACTTCATTGCTTTTAATGGCTCAATAATATTCCATATATGGATAGACCACATTTGGTTTATCCATTCATTAGTTGATGGGCATTTGATTTGTTTCTACCTTTTGATTATTGTGAATAATGCTCCTGCTAGGAACATTTGTGCATAAGCATTTGTTTGAACGCCTGTTTTCAATTCTTTGGGGTATACACCTAGAAACTGGTGGGTCATATGGTAATTTTATGTTTAACTTTTGATGTTTTTTTAATCTCATGATTTTGCCCTGTGTCAGTATATATATGACCAATCTGTTTGCTAATTCCTTTTTGAAAGGGAATAAAGTCCAAGATCTTGAAAAACCCTTGATCTTGAATATATTTTAGACCTTAAATATATTCAAATAAATATTTGCCACATTACTTTAAAAAATTAAATGAAATTTAAATTATCTGGTTCTGATTTAATATGCTAATTTCCAATGGGACTAAAATAAATGCTATAATTAAATCAAAACATTTTAATATATGTTTATTGTTTTCTAAGTAGATACTATATTGTTACATTACCAAAAGATCTGTACTCAAAGAATAAACACATACTTGTTTATACATTTAAAACAAATGAAGAAAATATTTCTACTTACCCACATATAGTATATTGCTTGTGTTTTACTATTGCTCACCAATTCTTTATTATTTGTTGGATTAAAAGTAAGGTAGCTCTGAAATATAAAGTATGAAAATATGTTACATTATAATACATTTTCTGTTTCTCTCTGGTTAAGCTGAATGTTAAAGTTAAATAATATTTTTAATTAAAATAAATAACTGAGTAGGAATATAAAACAGAAAAGACATGGGGGATTTCCCTGGTGGTCCAGTGGTTAAGACTCCACGCTTCCACTGCAGGGAGCATGGGTTCGGTCCCTGGTCAGGGAAGTAAGATCCCACATGCCTCGTGGCATGGCCAAAATAACAAAAACAAACAAAACAAAAAAACAAGAAAAAAAGACATGGCATTTTGTAAGCAATAGGAATATAATTTAAATACTGAATGTTAAAATTAATGGTCTCAAACGTGTTTCCTTTCTTATTTAGTCTTATTTATTATAATTCATCATCTATAAATTGGAGCAAGCAAAAGTAAACTAGTATTCACCAATAACCTTTATTCTGTGTCCTTTTGGACAAAGACTGCTGTGTATTCATTTCTAAATTTAACAGGGCCACAAGGTAACTTGGAACGAATGCAAAATATTGGAAGGGGGTTCTGATTCCTGCCAAGATGGTGTGTAGCATGGGTTGCCTGGCTCCCTCCCCAAAAATCAACCCTGCAGACACTATAGAAGTGAAGGAAACCTGAAATGCAGAAACTAAGTAACAACAAGTGAGAAATCCCTGGGGAGACAAGGCGTAAGTCTTGAAATGATATACGCATGGGAGGCGGGCAGCTGCAGCCTGACATGGAGGGCTGCAGGAGACGGATAAGAGATGGGTTGGAGAAATGCTTTTTTTGTTTGTTTTTCAAAGATTTTTTTGGATGTGGACCATTTTTAAAGTCTTAATTGAATTTCTTACAATATTGCTTCTGTTTTACGTTCTGGTTTTTTGGCGCTAAGGCATGAGGGATCTTAGCTCCCCAACCAGGGATCAAACCCGCACCCCCTGCATTGGAAGGTGAAGTCTTAACCACTGGACTGCCAGGTAAGTCCCAAGAAATACTTTTTTTTTTTTCTTTGATTTTTTTATCTTTATTGGAGTATAATTGCTTTACAATGTTTGTTAGTTTCTGCTGTATAACAAAGTGAATCAGCTATACATATACGTATATCCCCATATCCCCTCCCTCTTGCGTCTCCCTCCCACCCTCCCTATCCCACCCCTCTAGGTGGTCACAAAGCACCGAGCTGATCTCCCTGTGCTATGCAGCTGCTTCCCACTAGCTATCTATTTTACATTTGGTAGTGTATATATGTCCATGCCACTCTCTCACTTCGGCCCAGCTTACCCTTCCCACTCCCCATGTCCTCAAGTCCATTCTCTACATCTGCATCTTTATTCCTGTCCTGCCCCTAGGTTCATCAGAACCATTTTTTTTAATTCCATATATATGTGTTAGCATATGGTATTTGCTTTCCGAGAAATGCTTTTTAAGTTCCATTCCTGCCTCTCCCACCCCATCTCTTATTCCTTGCCTGCTGATTGCTGCCTCATTTCAAGAATGTAAACTACCAATGCCAATGCCAGATGATCAATTTCAGGACAACACAAAGGCCTGGGTGGGGTGAAGAACTGGTGAAAGCAAGTGCATGGATGAGGCCTCACAAAGGCTGAAAATCAGCCTCAAATCACCTCAATCTCTGATTAGATCGAGGTGACCACTTTGCCAAAGGCCTCTAAGAAGCAAAAGTAAGTCTTCCTTGGAGGAAGTTATTATCAACCTGAGCCTCAAATTATTCCTATTCTTTTTAAAGCACAACATCTAGCATTCAATGAAAAATAACCAGGCATAGGAAAAAGACATGTCCAAATAACTGGAAAACAAGGGAGAAAAGTAATCTACAGAAAGAGACCCCCAGGAGATCCAGGTATTTTTTATGGCTGAGTAGTATTCCATTATATATATGTACCACATCTTCTTTATCCATTCATCTGTTGACGAACACTTAGGTTGCTTCCATATCTTGGTAATTGTAAATAATGCTGCTACGAACACTGGGGTGCATGTATCTTTTTGAATTAGTGTTTTTGGTTTTTTTCAGATATATATCCAGGAGTGGAAATGCTGGGTCATATGGAAGTTCTATTTTTAGTTTTTTGGGAAACCTCCATATTGTTTTCCACAATGGCTGCACCAATTTACATTCCCACCAACAGTGCACGAGGGTTCCCTTTTCTCCACATCCTCTCCAATATTTGTTATATTGTGGTCATTCTGACAGGTGTGAGGTGATATCTCACTGTGGTATTAATTTGCATTTCCCTGATGATCAGCAATCAGATAACTCTATTTTAAAAAAAAATCAAATGGAACTTCTAGATCTGAAAAAAGAAATGGTTTAAAAAACACAAAATGGAAATTGAGTTATTTTTAGTGAGGTGGATGGACCTAGAGTCTGTCATACAGAGTGAAGTAAGTCAGAAAGAGAAAAACAAATACCATATGCTAACACATATATATGGAATCTAGAAAAATGGTACTGATGGACCTAGTGGCAACACAGGAATAAAGACACAGACGTAGACAACGGACTTGACAACACAGAGGGGGAAGGGGAGGCTGGGACGTAGTGAGAGAGTAGCATGGACGTATATACACTACCAAATGTAAAATAGATAGCTAGTGGGAAGCAGCCACATAGCACAGGGAGATCAGCTCAGTGCTTTGCGACGACCTAGAGGGGTGGGATAGGGAGGGTGGGAGGGAGGCTCAACAGGGAGGGGATGGGGGACACTAACACAACATTGTAAAGCAATTATACTCCAATACAGGTGTATTAAAAAAAAAGTGACTAAAGCATAGGGTGGGAGAAAAATAAAAATAAAAATAAAAAATAAGAAACACGGGACTTCCCTGGTGGCACAGTGGTTAAGAATCTGCCTGCCAATGCAGGGGACACGGGTTCAAGCCCTGGTCCGGGAAGATCCCACATGCCGTGGAGCAACTAAGCCCATGCACCACAACTACTGAGCCTGCGCTCTAGAGCCCACGAGCCACAGCTACTGAGCCCGTGTGCCACAACTACTGAAGTCCGCGCGCCTAGAGCCCATGCTCCGCAACAAGAGAAGCCACAGCAATGAGAAGCCCACACACCACAATGAAGACTAGCATCCACTCACTGCAACTAGAGAAAGCCTGCACGCAGCAACGAAGTCCCATGGCAGCCCAAAAATAATAATAAAAATAAATTAATTAATTTTTTAAAAATAAGTGGGCTTCCCTGGTGGCTCAGTGGTTGAGAATCTGCCTGCCAATGCAGGGGACACGGGTTCGGGCCCTGGTCTGGGAAGATCCCACATGCCGCGGAGCAACTAGGCCCGTGAGCCACAACTGCTGAGCCTGCGCGTCTGGAGCCTGTGCTCCGCAACGGGAGAGGCCGCGATAGTGAGAGGCCCGCGCACCGCGATGAAGAGTGGCCCCCGCTTGCCGCAACTGGAGAAAGCCCTCGCACAGAAACTAAGACCCAACACAGCCATAAATAGATAAATAAATAATTTTTTTAAAAAAATAAATAAAAAATAAAAAACACAAAATATGGTTTAACAGAAAATTAAATATAGCCAAAGAAATAGTTAATAGAAAAGGAAGATAAATTATAGGAGAAAATATCCAGACTGAAGCATAAAGACACAAAAGAATAGAAAAAAGAATAAAAGACCTATGGGACAAGCTGAAAAGGTCTAACTTACATGTAATTGGAGTCCCAGAAGGAGAGGAAAGAAAGAATGTGGCAGAAATAATGTTTAAAGAAACAATAGCTAGGGATTCCCTGGTGGTTAGGACTCAGTGCTTTCACTGCCGAGGCCCAGGTTCAATCCTGTTCAGGGAACTAAGATCCCACAAGCCATGAGGCACAGCCCCCCCCCCAAAGAAAAGAGAGAGAGAGAGACAATGGCTGGGGAAGGTGGGGTTGGGAGGGGAGACATAACTTTCAAAAAGGTAGCAGTAAGATTGACAGTTGACTTCTCAATAGAAATGATGTGAGTCTGAAGACAATGGAATGATACCTATATCTTCAAGGTACTAAAAGAAGATAACCACCAACCTAGAATTCTCTACGTAGGGAAAAATATCCTTCAAAAACAAAGATAATGACCAAGAGAGATAAGAGCATATACCCCTACAAAGACCTGTACATAAACGTTCATTCAGCTCTATTTTCAATAGCCACAAACAGGAAAAATCTCGAATGTCCTTCAGTTATCTATTCGGTGAAGGGATAAATTGTGCCATATCCATTCAATGCACTACTATTCAGCAATAAAAAGGAACAAACTTTTGATACATGCAACAACATGGATGAACTTCAAAAATTAAGTTGGGGGACTTCCCTGGTGGTCCAGTGGCAAAGAATCTGCCTTGCAATGCAGGGGACACGGGTTCAATCCCTGGTCAGGGAACTAAGATCCCACATGCCGTGGGGCAACTAAGCCCGCGTGCCGCAACTACTGAGCTCTCATGCCTCAACTAGAGCCCACCTGCCGCAAACAACAGAGCCCACATGCCCTGGAGCCTGCACGCCACAACTAGAGAAGAGAAAAGCCGCACACCACAACTAGAGACAAGCCCGCGGGCCACAACGAAAGATCCTGCGTCCCTCAACGAAGATCCGGCATGCTGCAAGTAAGACCCAACGCAGCCAAAAATAAATAAAAATAGGGGTTCCCTGGTGGCGCAGTGGTTAAGGATTGCCTGCCAATGCAGAGGGCACGGGTTCGAGCCTTGGTCCAGGAAGATCCCACATGCCGCAGAGCAACTAAGCCCGTGCGTCACAACTACTGAGACTTCACTCTAGAGTCCATGAGCCACAACTACTGAAGCCTGCGCGCCTAGAGCCCGTGCTCCGCAACAAGAGAAGCCACCGCAATGAGAAGGCCGTGCACCGCAACGAAGAGTAGCCCCCGCTCTCCGCAAGTAGAGAAAGCCCACGCGCAGCAACAAAGACCTAACACAGCCAAAAATAAAAATAAATAAAATTTTAAAAAATAAATAAAATAAATAATACATCTTTAAAAAAAAATTAAGTTGGGTGAAAGAAACCAGAGCCCTCCACAAAGAGTCTATTTCATAAAACTCATTAAAATATGCAAAGTAACATTAATAAACAGGAGAGTCGATGTTGGGAGATGGATAGAGGGAAGAGATCATACCTTGAAGGCCATAGTGAGGAGTCTGGGTTTTATTCTAAGGACAAGGGAAGGCATTGAAGGATTCTGAGTCAGGGAGTGATATAATCTGTTTTGCTTATTTCAAAAATATCACTCTGACTGCTGTGGGGAGATTGGCAAGGGTGCAGCGGGGTGCAGCAGAGATCAGCTGGGAGGACGCGGAGGTCATGCAGGCGGAGGTGACTGTGGTCTGGACTAGATGGTGGCAGTGCAGACGGGGCGGCGAGGAAGGAGTCCAGCATCGACCTTGGAAATAAACGGTACTTACAGCCATTGGGATGAGATACCCAAGAAGCAAGCGTGGCAAGAAGAGGAGGAGGCAAAAGAAGAGCTCCCAGAACCAAACCCTGAGGAACGCCAAGATTTAGAAGGTGTAAAATGAGAGGAGAAGAAGCCACAAAGGAACCTGAGGAAGAACGGCCGGGGAGACAGCAGGAAAAGTGTCTTGTGAGCCCACTGGGGAGGGTGTGATGAGGGTTCAACAACGTCCGTTTGATTTGGGAACACCAGTGACCGTGATAAGCATAGTTCTGGTAGAGCTGTGGGTGGGTGGAGGACAGATGAAAAGAACAGAAATGTCCATCAACAGAGGATGGATAAATAAGTTGTGTGACACTCAAAGAACAAAAAACTGTACAGCAGTGAAAGTGAATAGGAGTTACAGCTCAAGAATCAACATGAGTGAATCTCAGAAACAACACTGAGCATATGAAGCGATTAGTCTGATTCCAAACACAGAAAGGTCAAAAACAGGCAAAATGAAAGAAGACCGTATTGAAGGATACATACATCACTGGGGAAAAGTATAAAGAAAAGCACAGGCAGGTATAACACAAAATTTGGGATAATGGTTAACTCCGGGGAGCAAAGCTTGGGATGAGACCGGGGAGGGGCACACAGGGGTTTCTAGGGTTTAGGTAACGTTCTATTTCATGATCCAGTGGTGAGCACACAGGTACATTTTATTTTCTTCCTTAAAATGTACACATTTTGCATGTATGCCTGATTTAGCAATAAAATGTAAAGAGGTCAACTATTTCTTGCAAAAAAAAAAGTAAGTGAGACGAGGAAGTAGAGAAAGCAAGCGTGGACAGCGCTTCTGAGACGTTTCCCGGGGAAGAGGCACAGAGGGCGTAGCTGGAAGGAGACGTGGGGTCGGAGGAGTTCTCTCAGGACCGGTGGTCCGAAAGCATGTTTATTCGCAGTAGAGGGAGAGTTGACAGCTGCAGGAGAAGGGCCCTGAGGCAGCCAGCGGGGGGATCTAGTGCGCTGGCCCTTCGCTGCAGTCAGAGGGGAAAAGAGAAGATGGCGGGGTTGAAGGTGTGTTGCAGGCTGGGGAGGGAGAACAGGCCCGTGTTTGTATCTGATGGCTTCCATTTTCTCAATGAAACACGGGGTTGGGGGCGGTCATCCGCTGAGCATGGGAAGCAGGGCGGGGGCAGGTGGGAGGAGCAGGTGTGGAACTGTCGTCTCTAGAAATGAAAAGGACAGCTGACCAGAGCGGCCAAGCCAGGCCCAGAGCCGTCCTGAAATTCGTGACTGAATTCCAAGTAAGATGAATCCGCTGGGTTGGGTGCTTCTCCCCAGCTACATTCAGCCCGCTGGGGTCCGGGTCCAGAGGAGGCTGAGGGTGGGGCTCACCCAGAGCTGGGGGGGCTTGTGTGGTGCTGTCCAGCAGCACTTCCCGTTGGGGTGGAGATGTTCTATCACCTGTGCTGTCAACAATGGTAGCCACCAGCCACACATGGATAATGAGTAGCTGAAATGTGGCTCGTGAAACCGAGGAAATGAATTTGTACTTTAATTTTAATCAATTTACGTTTTTGTTTGTTTGGGTCACACCATGTGGCTTGTGGGGATCTTAGTTCCCTGACCAGGTATTGAACCTGAGCTCCCTGCACTGTAAATGCGGAGTCCCAACCACTGGACCGCCAGGGAATTCTCGAAATTTCAATAGCCATGTGTATTTAGCAAAGCTGCAATATAGAAATCAACTGACATTCTATACACTAACAGTGAACATTCTGAGAAGAGAATTAAGAAAACAATTCCACTTAATAATAGCATCAAAAAAAATACTTAGGAATAAATTTAGCTGAGGAGGTGAAAGATTTGTACGCTGAAAACTACAAAACGCTGCTGAAAGAAATTAAAGAAGATGTAAATAAACAGAAAGACAGGGGCTTCCCTGGTGGAGCAGTTGTCAAAAATCCGCCTGCCAATGCAGGGGACACGGGTTCAAGCCCTGGTCCGGGAAGACCCCACATGCCACGGAGCAACTAAGCCCGTGCGCCACAACTACTGAGCCTGCGCTCTAGAGCCCGTGAGCCACAACTACTGAGCCCGTGTGCCACAACTACTGAGCCCACGTGCCACAACTACTGAAGCCCGCGTTCCTAGAGCCGGTGCTCCGCAACAAGAGAAGCCGCCGCAATGAGAAGCCCACGCACTGCAATGAAGAGTAGCCACCGCTCACCACAACTAGAGAAAGCCCGCGTGCAGCAACGAAGACCCAACGCGGCCATAAATAAATAAATAAATAAGTAAAATAAATCTATTAAAAAAAAATAAACAGAAAGACATCCATGCTCGTGGACTGGAAGAGAACGTTGTTAAGATGACAAGACTGGGCTTCCCTGGTGGTGCAGTGGTTGAGAATCCGCCTGCCAATGCAGGGGACACGGGTTCGAGCCCTGGTCTGGGAAGATCCCACATGCCGCGGAGCAACTAGGCCCGTGAGCCACAATTACTGAGCCTGCGCGTCTGGAGCCTGTGCTCCGCAACAAGAGAGGCCGCGATAGTGAGAGGCCCACGCACCACGATGAAGAGTGGCCCCCGCTTGCTGCAACTGGAGAAAGCCCTCGCACAGAAACAAAGACCCAACACAGCCAAAAATAAATAAATAAATAAATAAATAAATAAAAAAAAAAAAAATAGATGACAAGACTACCCAAAGCAATCTATAGATTCAATGCAACCTCTATCAACATCCCCAACGCATTTTTGGTAGCAACAGAAAAACCCATCCTAAATACCCAGGTATGGCTGGTAGCTTTGAGAAGTAAGGAAATTTGGGGGGGGCACTTCCCTGGCGGTCCAGTGGTTAGGACTCCGCGCTTTCACTGCCAAGGGTGCAGGTTTGATCCCTGGTCGGGGAACTAAGGTCCCGCAAGCCATGCGGTGTGGCCAAAAAAAAAAAAAAAGGAAGGAAATTTTTTTGAGGGAGCACAAGGAATGTTGGCGGAGGGAGAGCAGGAGAGAAGAGGGACGTAAAGCTTATGATGATGTGTGCCTCGCTGAGGCCAGTCACCCAGACCCCCTGCTTGGGTTCTGGTTCACACAAGCCACGTACATCCTTACCACAGTGTCTGGTACACAGTAGGTACTCAATAAATGCAGGTGAATGACGGCTGCGAGCATGAATGAGACGATGCAGAGCAGCACAGTCAATGGTCTGGGTGCCCTCGGCAAGTCACCTCACGCAAATCGAGAATAATAACTCCCCTATATGAAGAGCAGTTCAGAACATGCTTCTAGAATAAGAAAGGCTGCTAGCTGGGTGACTTCAGACCAATTATTTGATAGTTAATAGTAGTAATGTGAATCCCACAGTAACATCTTCTCAGCATGTTTGCGTGGATTACATGAGATACTGTATGCAAAGAACTTAGCAGAATCTGGCACATAAGAAGTGATCAAAAAACTTAGCTATTATCATCAAAAATAAAATGAGATCATGGACAGGAGTTTTTAAAAAGCTCTAGTGCACCATAACAAAACTCCAGTAAAACAAAAAGTAGTTTTGAACTGGCTTCAGTGTACCTTTAGGTGGATCTTTACAGGCTCGAAATGAACTCACCTGAAAACCATACTCTTTGGGAAGGTTAAGAGTGCAGGCCGGTGTTTCCACCGCTAAAGTCCACCTCCAGATGCAAACTTTCTGTAAGTGATGGCAGACAGAGGAGAGTGAGAAGGTTCCTGAAGGCTACTGGAGGAACCTACACCCCTTGTGGTAAGCCAGTGACTTCCGCTAACTAAGCAAAGCACAGTGAGCTAAGCCGCAGGCAGGGAGCCCCTGACCGGTCACCCCCCTCCACCCAGAGAACCACAGACGCCACACGGCCTGAGCAGAGCTGCTCGCGGGGACACTTGTGACGGGCGGGCCAGCCGCTGAAGCTGCCGTGACAGGCCCTGTACCTGGATCTCAGCGTCTGAGATGGTCGCCAGGTACTTGGCATCGCGGGTGATGGCCATGGCCCTGATGCCGTCACCTTCTGGGCAGCTGTCGAATATCGTGTGCACAGGAATGCTGCAAAACAGGACGGGGGACACCCAGGTCAGGAACAGAACAGCTACAGAGAAACAAACGTGGTCCACCCACATGATGGAAAGTTGCTCCGCCATAAAAAAGGAGTGAAGCACTGACACAGGCGACAACACGGATGAACCTTGAAACCATGGTGCTGAGTGAAAGAAGCCAGACACCAAAGGATACATATTGTATGATTCCATTCGTATCAAACCTCCAAGATAGGCAAATCCATAGAGGCGGAAAGCAGATGCGTGTTTTCCAGAGGGTAGGGGAGCGGGATGTGAAGGCTAATGGTTTCAGGGTTTGCTTCTGCAGCGAAGAAAATGTTTTGGAACCAGATAGAGGCGGCAGTTGCACCACACTGTGAATATACTAAATGCCACTGAGTTGTTCACTTTAAAATGGTTACTTTTATGTTATGTGAATTTTACCTCAAATTTAAAACAAAAACTCAGGGCAGCATGTAAACGTGCTATTTGTTCTCTCCCGGAGTTCTAGTCTCTCCTTCATTATCGAGTGCTGATTCTGTGCCAGGCGTGAAGGATGAGAACACGAAACAAGATGTCTAGGACACTATCCTAGCTTTCAGGAAAGCCGGCGTCCTCCTCCAGAAGGGGGAGTGTAAACAAGCACAGGCTTTCTCGACAGCAACTTCCCTGCATCTGTCAAAATCCTCAATGCACACACCCTAAGACCCGCCAATTCCACTTCTACAAATTTTTTTTTCCTAGAGAAATAATAGCAAAAGTAAACAGAGATAAATGCCAATTCATGCTTATTGTGGCACTGCTTTAATAGCAAAAATCTGGAAACAACACAAATATCCATTAATATGGGATTTGTTTTAAAAATATCATGGTAAACCATATAATGAAAAAGTATGCCACCTTCAAAAAGAATGAGGTAGATTTGGGAAAGTGACCAAAATTTTGTGGAAAAAAGCAAATAGCAAAACAGTAGACGTAGCATCATCCTGAGAGAGAGAGAGAGAGAGAGAGAGAGAGAGTGTGTGTGTGTGTGTGTGTGTGTGTGTGTGTGTGTGTGTATTTATATGTATAGAAAAAAGTCTGGAGGAATGAACTCCAAACTACATGGTGACTCTGGATATAGGTTTGGGTGAAGGGGGACTTTCTTTTTTTTTTTTTTTCCCTACACATCTGTATTGTGTCACTGGCAAGACTTTAGAACTGTAAGATGCAGACAAAGCCTTAACACACGCAGAATTTAATTAGATGATATCTGAATATCTGAGAGAGCCAAAGAAATGCAAGAAACAGCTGAAGCAATGATGGAAGTAAGCTGTGATGTGGTGGGGGTCCCTGACTTCCACTGGAAGAGTGGGTGGTAGGAAGACTTAATCCCGGAACGCGGGCTATGCAGACCCCCCGTTGGTTTTTCATTATGGAGACCTTGTTACAGAGAATATGCACAGGCCTCAGTATGTCACATCGGTGTCCCAATTGGCTGGAACCAAGTCTGTGCCCTAGCTGAGGACCTGTCTGGCTCTCTGTCACTTGAGAAATTTTATCCCACTGAGACGTGACCCCAAAAATTCCCTTGGGAAGGCAGTCCTAAAGTTGTTGGGAATGACATAATGACGTTCTTCGTGGGAACGTGTATCTCATCCCCGGGGATATTTAGAATTAAATGCAGAGAAGATGAAGTCAGTTGGACCTGTACTCTTAACATATTTGTGACAAGAGAATTTGTTCCTTTTTTTAAGAATGGGTCATGTTTAAGAGAATTTAACATATTAGAGTCTCTAACAGATTAATTTGTGATTCTAATTGAAAGTCTGTAGTTGATTTAGACTTGTGATTTTAAATTCAAATTGTATTAGGTTTACAAACAATACTAGAACACTTAAGAGAACTTAGGACTTGCCATATTTATGTCTAATTTATTAGATTTACAAGAATTACTTAAGTACTGGTGAAGGATTTATTTGTTAATCAGACTACTAAAGAACTTAAAGATGAAACTGAATATATTCAATTTCTAAATGCAGTTTAAAATGTTTAAAAGGAGTTAATAAAATTTGTGAGACTAAACATTAATCAAAGCCCCCTTATAGGCAATTGCAAAAATACGCTAGATTTACACAGTAAGATTTAAGTTGAATTAATATCTCAAGGAAGAAGTACCATTTATCACTTTAATAAGGTGAATATTAATTCTAAAACTAGATAATCCTTTCTGGGTTCCCAGAGTCATCATTTGCAATATCATAAAACTCATATCGACATATCATTTTAATTGTTAACCACAGATACACTTCACTTTGTAATTTTAAAAAATGACTGCCAGAGTCACCCCCGGTCTAGTGGGGGAGACAGCTCTATAAACAAGAAAAAAGCAAAGGATAAACACTGTTTGAATGGAGGCCAGCTCTGCCTGGGGCAGGGGAGCTGTCAGCAAAGGCTTGAGAGAAGAGAGGCACCAGAGGGGCCCATCCTTCCTGCCTCAGGACTTCCTGATGCAGGAGATGACTTTCCCTCGTGTGTGTCAGGTGGATGTACCATTTCTTGCAGCTGAAAAGCATGTAATCGCTAGAGATGACCACTAGGCGAGCAGACGGGAATTTGATTTCGTGGGGGAAGTGTTTGCGTGGCTAGGATGTGTGCGTGTACTCCCTGTAACAAGGGCT
Organism: Eschrichtius robustus; assembly: GCF_028021215.1. Classification (NCBI taxonomy): domain Eukaryota; kingdom Metazoa; phylum Chordata; class Mammalia; order Artiodactyla; family Eschrichtiidae; genus Eschrichtius; species Eschrichtius robustus. The sequence goes on from NC_090837.1 coordinate 8,083,193, forward strand.
GAGCTGGCAACAGGCAGCAGGGGAGCCCATTAGGATTTTGCACATGGGAAAAGATCACGCTCAAAATGTTGTAGAGAAAAACCACATGATGATAGATGATGATGGCCACACATGTGTATTTTTTTTTGGCCTCGAGGCAGGCAGGATCATAGTTCCCTGACCAGGGATCGAACCCGTGGCCCCTGCAGTGGAAGCACAGAGTCTTAACCACTGGACCGCCAGGGAAGTCCCCTTACACATGTGCATTTAAAACAACAGCAAATGTTCTGGAAGGAAACACCCCAAATCGACTACCTAGAGGACTAGGATTGGAAATGGTGGCCAAAGGAGACTTTAGCTTCCAATTAAAATGTATTAAAGTGATTTTTAAAAAATCAGCAGATGAATGGATAAACAAAATGTGGTATAGCCATGCAATGGAATCTTAAACAGCTATAAAAAGGAATGGAGTACTGATTCATGCTACAACATGGAAGAATTTTGAAAATATTATGCTAAGTAAAAGAAGCCAGACACAAAAGCCACTTATTGTATGATTCCACGGACATGAGATGTCCAGAATAGGCAAATCTTTAGAGACAGAAAGTAGATTAGAGGTTGCGGGGAGGGAGAATGAGGAATTCCTTAGTTCAGATTTTCTGGTTGGGTGCTGCGAGTGTTCTGGAAAGAGTGGCGATGGCTGCACAACACTGTGAATGTAATTAATGCCAGTGAATTGTATATACATTTAAAAGCGGTTCAGTGTCACGGAGGCTGGGTTGACGAGTGAAACTGCAGTGGGGGAGATCGGTCAGGAGGCTACTGCAAGGGCCCACGCAGGAGAGGGCGGGCAGAGGCGGTGGATGTGGGTTCAGAAGTTATTTGGAGGTGGAGGCGCAGGACTTTCGGACGTTTTAGCAGGAGATGCCCGTGAGACGTGCAGGTGGAGTGTCCTCCAGCAGCTCCCCCATCAGCACACAGGAAACACTGAGACGGCTGTTGAGAGTAAGATGGCGCGGTTTCAAACCCTGGCTCTGCTCCTGCCTGGCTGGAGGGCATCACCACAGCAGCCTCACGCCCTCAGGCCACAGCTAAGGAAGGGCCAGAGGAGGACGAAAAGAGTCTGAGAGGGAACAGACAGCGAGCAGGACGAGGGCCAGGGGGACACGCTGTCAGAGGGGCCAAGGGAAATGATGAGGTAATACGGCCCCAGGGAGGCCAGCGGTCACCCGGGGGAGAGCAGCTCCTGTGTCATAGGACATTCAACATACCTTCCTCCTAACCTTCTTCTCCACCTGGACTCGTCCACCCCCCACCTCACCCCCTCCCACCCCCCTACACACCCAACCAAGGCCTTACAATCTTGTCAGTGAATCTAGCACTGCTCTCTGCCTCTAGGACCAGGAATTACAAAAGGACACACATCTGTGAGCATCTATCCTGGGCCGGGTGCTGTGCTCTGGATCTTCCTCACAATCCCGTAGGGTAAGTAGAGTAGATCAAAGAGCGCCCCCTCGAAATTCATTCCACCCAGAACCTCAGAATGCGAGCTTATACGGAAAGAGAGTCTCTGCGGATGTAATTAGTTAAGATGAGGTCATACTGGTTAGGGTGGACCCTAAACCCAATGACTGGAGTCCTTATAAAAGAGAAGACCTTGCAGAGAGACGCAGAGCGGGAGACGCCACATGAAGATGGAAGCAGAGGCTGGAGCGACGTGTCTACAGGTCAAGGACCACCAAGGATGCCAGGAACCACCCGAAGCAAGAGGGGAGCATGGGACAGATTCTCTCTCAGGGCCCCAGGAGCTCCCTGCAGACTCCCCGGTTTCAGACATTTGGCCTCATGAACAGTGAGAAAATAAATTTCTGTGATTTTAAGCCACCCAGATTGGGGTAATTTCTTACAGCAGCCCAGGGAAATGAAGACAGTAAGTACGATTAGTCTTTTTTTTTTTTTTGGCAGATGGTGAAAGTCACATGATTTCTCTGGGTCTCCCAGCTGGGTGAGCGTGAGTTGGCCTCCCTCAACCCAGTCTGCCTGGGGGCCACCGACAAACCAAGTTTCTGGACTTAAAGAGCCAAGAATCACCCATGGGAAATTCACCAAAGTAATGTCATCCCAACAGGCCTTGAGGCAATAAGACAACCTCCCTGAGAACCTCGCCCCTCGCCCTGCCTCCCAGCACCGGCTTCTGTACCCCCGGACCGGCATGACTCCTTTTTTTGCGGGTCACGGTGGCAGACGCTGCACAAAAACGCGGGGGGAAGCGGCTGCGACATGCCTACCCCGAGAAGCAGTCCCATATGATTATCAGGCAGTCGGGCCCTTTGTCGGCCGTGGCGACCCAGCGCCTGTCTTCGCTGATGCAGAGGCACGAGATGACGTTGGGGTGGGCCTGCAGACGTGGAGAGAAGTCGCTCTGAGACAGGGGTTGGGGGGGGGGTGCCCAGCCCTGGCACCAGCAGGAAAGGCAGGGCCCCGGAGGCACACCTGAGCTCCCTTTCCAGATGCCGCTGGCTGAAAATCCTACTCCCACCCGCCTTCCCTGGTGTTTCTCTACAGCCAGAGGTTTTCAAACTTCCCCTCAAAACACTCGCAGGGTAAGCTGCGCTCCCTGCAAGAACAGTGGCTTCCTAGGGGTCGAGGCGTATACCCGACTCTGAACCCACGTGGAGAATAAATGTCCAGGTCCCCCCACCTCCAGCTCCCCCAAACCTCCCTACCAGCCTCATCTACCCCAGAACTGCTCACTCAGGCCACTGAGCAGCTCTGGAACCAAAGCCTCCACACAGGCCTCTGCTTTCATTCGTATCCTCCTACAGTCTTCCCCACACAACAGAGGAATCTTCTGGAAACACAAACAAGATGGCAGCCGGGAAACAGCCCCTGTTTCCCTCCTTCCATGTCACCCCTCACTCACTCTGGCCTCCTCTCTGGGCCTCACACACGACGCCTGAAAACTCAGAGCTCTCTCTGTCTGTCTGGGATGCTCTTCCCTGCAAAATGGCCCTGGGTTGGTTCATGCTCAGCCTTCAGGTCTTAGCACAAACAGCACTTTTTTTTTTTTTTTTTAATTAATTAAGTTATTTATTTACTTATTTTTGGCTGTGTTGGGTCTTCGTTTCTGTGCGAGGGCTTTCTCCTGTTGCGGCAAGTGGGGGCCACTCTTCATCGCGGTGCGCGGGCCTCTCACTGTCGCGGCCTCTCTTGTTGTGGAGCACAAGCTCCAGACACGCAGGCTCAGTAGTTGTGGCTCACGGGCCTAGTTGCTCCGCGGCATGTGGGATCTTCCCAGACCAGGGCTCGAACCCGTGTCCCCCGCACTGGCAGGCAGATTCTCAACCACTGCGCCACCAGGGAAGCCCAAACGGCACTTTTTTATTCCCTGCCCACTCAATCCAGAGGAAGTCTCCTCTCACCCTGATTCTTCCCTCTTAGAGCATTTTCACATTTCCTTTCGAGCAACTGTTAAAATCTTTAGGTATATGCTTATGTGTTCACTTGTTTAACGACTGTCTCTCCATGAGGGGGGACTAGATCTATTTTGGTCATGACTACAGACCCTTCACCTGAAACACAGTGGTTATGATAAATACATGTGGGATGTATGAATGAACGAACGAATGGCCAAGGCCACCCCCAGCCATCCAACCCTGCGGAGGCTGGACGCCCGCCTGGCTGCTCCCTGCTTCTCAGCCCCTCTGCCCCGCCCGCCCCCGACTCTGAGCCTGCCCACCACACTGTGCTTTCTCCCCCTGCTGCCACCTCTGTGCTCAGTGCTACACGTTCAACTCAGCTCTGAGAAGGGCTGCTTGCTGACTGTGTGTGTATTTCAGGACTTCTAGAAAGCAAATTCCTTAAGTTACACCCACGTGTCTTGGATCCCTGGCACGATGCTGAGTACTGGCTGAGCTCTTGGAAAATACTTTGTGAAGTTTCTGATCTAGGCATTGACTAAGGAAGGTCCTTATATGTCAACTGAAAAGGGTAACATGGAACTGTTTACCGGGTTAACTAGTAGAAAGTCGGACACCAGGAAAACGTGACATTTGGACAGGTAAATGATGAAAACGAAAGAGGTCAAAAACATCCGGAACAGAGGAGGCAGAGCGGTGAGGGGAAGGCAGGCATGTGGGGCATTCGGGGAGGCACGGAGCAGGGTGTAAATAAAGCCAAGTGCTGGAGGGAGGAGACAGGAGGAAAGACTGACCTACTTAATACTTTCAAGTCAGGAGACCTGGATGTAAGACCTGGCTTCAACATCTGCTAGCACAGCCTTGGGCAAGTCAGCTAAATCCCTCTGAACCTCAGTTTCCTCTCCTGTGAAATGGGAATATTAACACTCACTTCTCAGCATGAGTAGGAGGATCAAAGCCCTCTGAGCCCTGGAAAGGAGTCTGAGTGTTTATTAGGTCCGAATCCCTGCCCTTTGCATCTCACCATAGTCCTGTGGAGACAACATGGTCTCTCCTGACCACATTTTCACAGAAATGTAAAAAATACAGATGCTTTAGATTCTAGTTACTATAAAATTAAAGTCAACTGCTATTTGTCAATTGATTCTGATTAGAATCAGAGAGAAAACGAACAATAAAATGTGTTCCTAAAAACAGAATTTGCTATGGTTCAGAAGAGAGGAAGGAAAACGTGAATGAGATGGAATGAAGTTGACCCCTGAAATAAAAAACAAAGTGCTGGACTTCCCTGGTGGCACAGTGGTTAAGAATCCGCCTGCCAATGCAGGGGACACTGGTTCGAGCCCTGGTCCGGGAAGATCCCACATGCCACGGAGCAACTAAGCCCATGCGCCACAACTGCTGAGCCTGCGCTCTAGAGCCCGTGAGCCACAACTACTGAGCCCGCATGCCACAACTACTGCAGCCCGTGCACCTAGAGCCCATGCTCCGCAACAAGAGAAGCCACCGCAACGAGAAGCCTGCGCACCACAACAAAAAGTAGCCCCTGCTCGCCGCAACTAGAGAAAGCCTGCACACAGCAACAAAGACCCAACACAGCCAAAAATCAATCAATTAATTAATTAAAAAGCAACAACAATAACAACCAAAGTGCTATATTCAGGTTAAAGACAACCTCTTTCACTTGAAGTAAGAAAACCTGCAAACCTGAAGATGGTGCTGGTTATTCTTGAAGACATTGTAGATGACCGCAGTGTGAGCACTGGCATACAGAAGAACTCTCTGGTTTTCGTCTTGAATGTAGTAAACAGGAAGGGAACTGTTCCATCCGAACGACCAGGTCATGGTCTGGAAGACAAAGGCAAAAGCGGGAAGACACCACGGTGCACGAACCCAGAGCTGTGACGCGGGGTACTCCCGGCCTGAATCCTGGAGCAGAAGGATTCACATCATCAGCCAATGAAGAGACATCACCTTGAGAAGTCCTCAAGAGCACGCTACACCGCGGACGGACGACCCCTGAAACGTGATGCTAGGAGCCAAATGCAAAGGACCACATACTGTGTGACCCCATCTACATAAAATGTCCAGAATAGGCAGATCCATAGAGACAGGAAGCAGATCAGTGGTTGCCAGGGGGTGAGGGGAGGGGGAATGGGGAGCGACTGCTTACTGCGTATGGGTTTCTTTTTGGAGGGACGGAAATGTTCTGAAATTAGATACTGGCAATGGTTGCATAACCTAGGGAACAGGCTAAAAACCAATCAACTGGGGCTTCCCTGGTGGCGCAGTGGTTGAGAATCTGCCTGCCAATGCAGGGGACACGGGTTCGAGCCCTGGTCTGGGAAGATCCCACATGCCGCGGAGCAACTAGGCCCGTGAGCCACAACTACTGAGCCTGCGCGTCTGGAGCCTGTGCTCAGCAACAAGAGAGGCCGCGATAGTGAGAGGCCCGCGCACCGCGATGAAGAGTGGCCCCCGCTTGCCGCAACTAGAGAAAGCCCTCGCACAGAAACGAAGACCCAACACAGCCAAAAATAAAATAAAATAAATAAATAAATTTTAAAAACAAACAAACAAACAAAAAACCAATCAACTGTACACTTTAAAAGGGTAAATTTTCAGACATAGAAAACAAACTTATGGTTACGAAAGTGGGGAAGGGGGGGTGGGAGGGATGAATTAGGAGCTTGGGATTAACAGATACACACTACTATATATAAAATAGATAACCAACAAGGACCTACTGTATAGCACAGGGAACTATACTCAATATCTTGTAATAACCTATAAGGGAAAAGAATCTGAAAAAGAAAAAAAAAAAAAATATATATATATATACACACACACATACATATGAATCACTTTGCTGTACACCTGAAACTAACACAACATTGTAAATCAACTATATTTCAACAAAAATAAATTTTAAAAACTTTTTTTAATTTTAAAGGGTGAACTTTACAAGGATGTGGAGAAACTGGGACCCTTGGGCATTACTGGTGGGAGTGTGAAATGGTGCGGCTGCTGTGGAAAACAGTATGGAGGTTCCGCAAAAAACTGAAAATACAATTACCATATAACCCAGCCATTACACTCCGGGTATCTACCCAAAAGAACAGGAAACAGGGTCTCAAAGAGATATGTGTACACCCATGTTCATAGCAGCATGTTTCACAGTAGCCAAAAGGTGGAAAACAAGCCAGTGTCCATCGACAGATGAATGGATAAACAAAAGGTGAGTATTATGCAGCCTCCAAAGGGATGGAGATTCTGACACATGCTCCGACACGGATGACCCTTGAGGACATTATATAAGTAAAATACATCAGTCACAAAAAGACAAATATGAACTGAATGGTTCCACTTATATGAGGTCCATAGAGTAGTCAAATTCATAGAGACAGGAAGTAGAAGGGCAGTAGCCAGGGACCGGGGTGGGGATGGGGAGCCGGTGTTTGTGGGTACAGTGTGTGTTTCACAAGATGAAGAGAGTTATGGGGATGGGTGATGATAGTGGCTGCGCAACCATGTGAATGTATTCAATACCACTGAGCTTTTACACCTAAAAATGGTTAAGGTGGTAAATTTTATGTTATATGTGCCTTTTACCACAATCTTTTAAGAAAAAGTTAAGAGGGTGGATTTTATGGATGTGAATTCTACCTCGATTTAAAAAGAAAAGAAAAGCTACGTGGTGCTTACACAGGCGTGTTTACTGTGTAAGAATTCAACGAGTTCTACACTTGCGTGTGCTCTTTCTGTTTATATGTTATATTTCAATAAAGACGTTTCCTTTAAAAAAAGAAAGTCTTCAACAGTAAATAGAAACAACTTCCTATTCATCTTCTCCCCAGGACCTAGACCCAGCTCAGTACCAGACACACAGTGAGCACTTAACGTTGTGAAATTCAATTTACTGAATGAGAGTACGTAGAATGGACAAGTTATAATAAAGTCACTAAGTAACTTCATAAGAAAGGCAATTATTCAGCCTGGGTATCTGTTCCTTATACACGATTTTCCCTGGAAGGATAAAGTATAAAAGAGACAAAACTCCCTTAGGAGGATTAAAAATTCCACACTGCCAGGAACAAGTCCAAAATAAAAATTTCATGAAATGAAAAATAATAGGTATTATAAATCTGACTACTGCTTCCAATTCAATAGTAGTTTGTTTATGTATATTTTTGTATTCAACGCCTCTTACAAAAATTACGGATAAACTGTGGTACGTTCATACAACGGAATATTATTCAGCAATAAAAAGAAATGAGCTTGCAAGCCATGAAAAGATGTGGAGGAACCTTAAATGCATGTTGCTAAGTGAAAGAAGCCAGCCTGAAAAGGCTACAAACTGTATGATTCCAACCACATGACACTGTGGAAAAGGCAAAACTATGGAGACAATAAAAATCAATGGTTGTCAGGGGTTTGGGTTGGGGGGATGAGGGGGAGGGAGAGATGAACAGGTAGGGCACAGGACATTTTTAGGGCAGTGAAACTACTCTGTATCAAACAACAATGGTAGATACATGTCATTATGCATTTGTCAAAGCCCAGAGAATGTACAACACAGAGTGAACCCTAAGGTAAACTATGGACTTAAGGTAATTCTAATTCATCCGTATTGGCTCATCAATTGCGACAAATGCACTGCACTAATGCAAGATGGTAGTAATAGAGGAGACGAGGGGGGAAGGAGGCACAAGGGAGTATGTGGGAATTCTCTGTGCTTTTCATTCAATTTTTCTATAAACCTAAAACTGCCCCCAAATAATAAAGTCTATTTAAAAAATTAACCAAGGCTGATGTGGTAGAGTGTTTAAAGTGATGGCTAAGTGATTAGTTACCAAAAATCAGTGGGTTATATTGGAGCATAGAAATGAAATCTGGTGATGGGATTTCCCTGGCACTCCAGTGGTTAAGACCCCAAGCTGCCACTGCAGGGGGTGCGGGTTCCATCCCTGGTCAGGGAACTAAGATACTGCATGCCTCACGGCCAAAAGAAAAATAAATAAAGAAATGAAATCTGGTGAGTTTCCTTTCTGATCTTTGAATGATACTTAAGGTTAAATTGATGTACCGTATATTTCTCCCAAGACAGAGTGGGCGACCGTGGCCGATTTCTCTCCTACACGCTTCATTCCCCGTTCTCTCCTGATTCTATCTGCTCATTCGCTGTAACTTATATTTACATTTAGGTCTTTTATTGCGTGGGCGTGAGTGGTAGAATTACGGAATCATAATTGCCTCAAGCTGCAACTTCTAGGAACGGAACTATTTCATATCTGGCTGGTTCTTAAGAGCCAATTTCTTCAAGTGAGATGGTTCTTTTGGAAACCTGCTAATTCTAAAAGGCCTGATAGTCGTCCTGGAAATTTATTTTGAGATTTAACAAATTAGTTACAAAAAGAAAACACTCTTAACTAGACTCCTGTCTCCAGGTAAAACAACTCTTGCAAGGTCAAAACTAGGCTGACCTCACTCAGTAGTAACAGAACTTCCTTGCTTGAGCAGCCCTCACGTTAACCGAAATCACACAGTAAGTACTAACACTCATCGCATTTTGCACTAGTTTTAACACTCATGGCGAATGATGATGGAGACAGCCGCCTCTCACATCAATCTTCTTCTAAAACATGGTCATCTGGAAAACAAAACTTTATTGTCAAAATCAGATTTCACTGTATTTGATAGTTATATGATTCCTTCTCATAAACACATGATACCTTGTTACTCGGCCGGAGATGGTATTCACGGTTAGGTCTATTTACCATGAGCGCTGCGAGTTATTACAGGCCTTTGGGATAAGCCGGGGGAGCCCAAAGGAGAAGGAGGATATGCTGCGAGCACAGAGATGGAGAGGCACACACGCACTGAAGCACCTTTGGTGAGAGCAAGAAATCAGAAACAGCATAAATGGCCATCAATAAGGAAACAGGGGCTTCCCTGGTGGCGCAGTGGTTGGGAGTCTGCCTGCCAATGCAGGGCACACGGGTTCGAGCCCTGGTCTGGGAAGATCCCACATGCCGCGGAGCAACTAGGCCCGTGAGCCACAACTACTGAGCCTGCGCGTCTGGAGCCTGTGCTCCGCAACAAGAGAGGCCGCGACGGTGAAAGGCCCGCGCACCGCGATGAAGAGTGGCCCCCGCTTGCCACGACTAGAGAAAGCCCTCGCACAGAAACGAAGACCCAACACAGGCATAAATAAATAAATAAATAAATAAATAAATAAATAAATAAATAAATAAATAAATAAATAAATAAATAAATAAATAAATAAATAAATAAATAAAATTAAAAAAACAAACAAAAAAACAACTCACATTATTTAAAAATAAGGAAACAGCCGAATTTAAAATGAGGAAGTGGAGGGCTTCCCTGGTGGCGCAGTGGTTGAGAGTCTGCCTGCCAGTGCAGGGGACATGGGTTCGAGCCCTGGTCTGGGAGGATCCCACGTGCCGCGGAGCGACTGGGCCCGTGAGCCACAGTTGCTGAGCCTGCGCGTCTGGAGCCTGTGCTCCGCAACAAGAGAGGCCGCATGGTGACAGGCCCGCGCACCGCGATGAAGAGTGGCCCCCGCTTGCCGCAGCTGGAGAGAGCCCTCGCACAGAAACGAAGACCCAACACAGCCAAAAATAGTAATAATAAAAAATAATAATAATAATCAGTGTTTTAAAAAAAAAAAAAAAAAATGAGGAAGTGGATATACATGCACTGATATAAAAAATCCTCTAAGACATATTAAGTGCAAAAACATTTATGCAGAAATGCAGAATATCTCACTGGATAAAAAACAAACAAACAAACAAACATCTAAAAACACAAATCGTGTGTGTGTGCGCACGCAGATACATGTTTATATGTGTACCAAAAAAGGTCTGGAGAGATAGTTATACCAAACTGCAAAAGTAGCCACCTCAGGAAAACGGGATTGGGATGGGAGTGTGTTCGAGAAGAGGAATCTTTGCCTTTGTCTATTTTTTTTTATAAAGAGCACTTATTCATTTTAACAAAAAGAAGAAACAATAAAGGCGAAAGGAAAGGAAAAAGAAAGATGGCGCACCCAAAGAGCTAAGCAAACCTGCAAAGAGAGAAGGCCTAGGAAAGTTTGGTTCTGCAGTGAGCCCAAGGCTAACAGGGGGCCCAGACCTGTGCAGTGGCTTTTGTCAAGTCCAGGTAGCTGGGGCCTGGATAAAAAGATCGCTTGCTCTTATTAGGGACGTTACCTGATTTCTGGTTAGTTGGCTAAACAAGACAAATGTCTTCATGGGCTCTAAAACTCAATTATTCTTGGGACTTCCCTGGCGGTCCAGTGATTAGGACTCCGAGCTTCCACTGCAGGGGGCGAGGGTTCAATTTCTGATTGGGGAACTAAGATCCAACATGCCGCTCAGTGCGGCCAAATAAATAAATAAATAAACTCAATTATTCTTTCTTTCAGACTGAGCAATTGCAAGCTTGAACCTTTAACTCCATTGCTCAAAGTCGGCCAAATCTACAGAAAGGAGGCTGTCAGTTCTCTGCACTTCCCCCTCGGCACCCTTCCGTCACCACCACCAGCACAACCGTCACCACCATCACCTAGTTGTTAACACTTGTCAAGTGCTCACTCTGTGTTAGGAACTGCATTAAGTACACACAGTCCATCACTTACGAATCTTCCAAAGGCATGAATCTACAGTGGGGGGAGAAAAAAGATGAATCCTAGGAAACAATTTTCAGAAAGTAGCAGATGGAGGAAGAAAGAAGGAGAAGGAAAAAAAAAAAAAAACCTCCTCTTCCTTCTCTTGGCAAATGATAATATTTTTACCCTCGCAGATGGCGCCTCCCTGGAACACTGTCAGCGGCAGCAAAGGCAGACTCCTTGGGACCGCCTGGTGCTTTTCCCGGTGGCTTTCACTTTTTCCAGACCTTTGACTTACTGATCTATCTTGGGATGGATAGTTTTAGGAACCTGTGGTGGTTTTAGGAGCTGGTAAAGGGATCAAGCCAGTTACAGCAGAAGAGGCGAGGAGAGGAGGGAAAGGGAAGGAACTGGTGGTATGGAGGAGGAGTATTATGATGTGGGAGAGAGAGAGGGAAAGGGAGGGAGAGAGAGAGATGGAGCGAGAAGAGAGAGGGGAGAGGGGAGAGGTCGATTTGGAGTCTCCCCCAAGAAAACAGCGTCCTATACAATGGACAAACCACGTGCGGAATTTCCTGCCTGCAGAGCAACGCTGCTGAACCCAGATGCAGCGTTCGTGTCCACATGCTGTCACACATGTCCACCCACAGCTCCAAACTGAACTTTAAAATGACACAGGTCTGTGATTAGCTTAAAAAGGAGCTTTCTGGTGGTATTATTTTCCATATGCATAAAATTCCCCTATTTCACAATACTCTCAAAACACTGGGGGAACTTTAAAAGCATGTTGCACTTACCAAGGGATACACGTTGGCACCGTCATCCTTTTGGAACAAAATGTCCTCAGTGGCAGTGGAGACCAGTGACACCTTAGGGATCCTTGCTTTGGGCTGGAATTCTTTTTCTTTTTTCTCATTTACGTATAATACTCTTTTTTCTTTTCTCCCTTCTCTCTTTTCTGGCTCCAAGTCTCCCCTTTCTGGTTCCAAGTCTCTCCTTTCTTGTCCCAATTCATCTTGGGGCCTCTGGTCGGTTCTCTCTGCAAGGTCGCCTGAAGGCTGCTTTTCAGGGGAACTAAGCTGTTGTTCCGCAGAAATGGTTAGATCCAAATCAAGAAACTCTAATTGTGAGACCATGCTTCTTGGAAGTTCGAGTGTTTCCAAAAGCTCTGATTGTAATGAATGCTTTGACTCTCTACCACTATAGGTTTTCTTAAAAAAGAAATATAAAGGAGATTGTGATTTCAAATACAGTACACGCTGCTACGTGCCCTCATTTAGTTTCCTTTCTCTTCCTAATCAGCCAGTCTTAGTGTTAGCCTCACATCGGAATTATGAAGCACTTTTTAAAAAGAGCCTGGGACATTCTGTACTCAAATAACATGAATCGTGGGTGTGTCAGGTTTATCCTTTGCCTACTAGTAGACCCACAACAGCAAAATTATTCTTCTAAGCGGCACTGGTGGCCTCCAAAACCACCACAGAGCCACAGAGAGTCACTTCTCCTTGGACCAGAGGTGATTTCTACAGGCTGTTTAGACAAGCACACTCCAGCTAACCCCTGTCCTTTAAGTCAGCTCTGGTACACACCTCCTCCAGGAAGCTTTCCCTGATCATCCTTTAAGCTGGGTCAAGTCGGCCTTTATATAGATACATATCTCCTAGGTACCTCTCAATCACTGCACTTAGTTTTACAATGTTTGCCTCCCTACATACCCTAGAGCTCCTTAAGAGAATGGACTGTGTCTTACTTGGTTTTATATCCGCAGAGCCTGGCAGGTAAGTGGGTAACAAGCATTCAATTAATGATTAGGAATGAATGAATGAACACACGAATGACTGAATGAATGAAAATTCCTACTTACTGGGAGTGTTCCTGACAAGACTGATTGGGAATCAGTTGGTGTAAGTCTCTCCAAACTGATCATGGACTTGGTGATTTCTTGGGGCTTCACTGTGGTTTCTTCCTGTGCTCCTGCAACCTCCTCCTCCACTTCTTCTCTGACAGCCTCCTCCTCCTTCCCAAATTCTTCCCCCTCTTCCTCTCCCTCCCTTTCCTCTTCCTCCTCTTGCTCCCCCACTCTCTTCTCCCCTTCCCCTTCTTCCTCTTCCTCCTCCCCTTCCTCCCCCTCCTCTTCCCCCTCCTCCTGAGACCCTCTCCATGCTAATGTGTTATCTTCTTTTAATTCCTGTTGCATATTTTCTAGCCCTTCATCATTTGGATATTTTTCTTCTTCTTCTTCATCTTCTCCTTCTTCCATTTCTATTTCTCCATATTCTTCTGTCTCTTCCAGTGGGTTTTCCTCTGCATCTGACATTCTTCTCTTTGGAGATGTCTCTAGAGAAATTTTGAGCATAATAATCAGCAGGGCCCTCTGTTTTCCATTTTGATTTCCTGGTCCACAAACCTATCAATGAAATGTGCAATACCAGCTCTGCTCCTTTCCATGGGAATAAAAAGAATGCCATACTGCTGGGAAAGCCTGTCTCAAATCTTTAAAAATATTGATCCCGGGCCTCATCTTTCTGAGAATAATTTTAGAGCCCTCTAACTCAGTTTATGTATATTCATATTCCCACAGGCAGCAAAATGATAACCCAGGTATTAGCAACAATTCTAATAATACGAATAAGGGAAGAAGCAGGTACCTTAGCGGTTAAGTATTGGCTTTCCAGTCAGCCTCTCCTGGCATTGAATCCCAGTTCCACCACTCAGTTGCTCTGTGACCTTGGGCAAGTCACTTTACCCCTCGGAGTCTAAATCTGCTCACAGGCAAAGTTAAAATGATAACCCTAAATTCTGGGGGTGTTGTGAAGATTAGATGAAATGACCTACGTAAAATGCTCGAGTTGCAGCACAGAGTGCTTGAGAAATGGTAGCAGTCTAGAAAGTTAAAAAGCCTAACATATTCTCTCGTTCATTCCTTACAGCAAACTTAAGAGTCTGAAGCTCTGAGAGGTGAAGTGACTTATTCAAGATCATACAGCGAGTAAGAAGCAGACCTCTCAATGTTCAGTTCCACCATCTGAAAAATTATTGCTAAGACTTAAAGTCTAGGGCCCTTAGTACAGAGCCTCTTCCGACTGCCAAACTTTGCCAAATTCTTCATGGGGGGTGCGGGGAGCAGGTGTGTGCGTCCGTGGGGGCACAAAGCCCAGGCGCGGCCCCTTCCTGCAGCTCAGGTCTCCCTGGAGCTGCCCCAGGCCGAGCCCAGGTGGGGTGAGCGCCCCCCAAGAGGAACCAGGCCCCTCCTTGCCGGGGCCCCCGCCCCTGACTCACAGAGCGCGCCCACCCTGGTCCTCAAAGACCGGGGTCTTCCCGCCGCGTGAACCCCTCGTCCACCTCCCGGCCTCCAGCTGCCGCCGCTTTCTCCTCCAAGGGCTCCCTAGTTACGGTCGCCACCCAAGCCCCGTCTCCATGGTAATCGCTGCCGCTGCAGGCGACGGGGCCGTAAAGCGAGAAGGCCGGACGGCGGTCACGTGCCCAGAAAGCGGCGGGAGCGAGAGCGGGGAGCAGGGAGCTGGTCGAGCTCGCCCCCTGCCGCCGCGACTCGGGAGGTGAAATCGGCTTTCCTCTCACCTCTCCTCTCCTCCCCTCCCACTCTCCCCCATGTTTTCCCCTGGTGCCATCCCCTGAGAAGCTGCAGCGGCCAATCCTAGCAACTCTGACTTTCTGAAGACTTGACAAAGTTATGTGAAGAAGTACGAACGGTTTGATAAAATTCTGTCAAAAGCAAACTAAATTTCCCGGCCTCATTGGTGCAGCACACAGCTCCTCCCCACCTCCTCGCCCGGGCACTGCATGTTGTGCAGAAAATTTTAGCCAGCTGGGATTAAATGTTTCATAGGTTACGTTATCTTATCACATAACGTTTCTGCCAAACCAGTTTGTTAAGTCTATTAGGATGATTCCACCTCAAAGTGTCTCTCCATTACAATCTCACAAAAGACAGCCCACCTGCGTGGCCATCTTGAGGTTTCTGAAGGGGGGACTTGCAGAAAACCGGCCAAAGGCACTGATGCAGAAGACTCTCTGCTGCTATCATTTTAGGAGGATGTGAATGAGTCTCTCCATCCCCACCCCACACTCATACCCCAATGCTGGTTGATGCATTTGCATACATCTCAGGAAAATAAAAGGGACTGCTGGATGGGACAAGCTGTGTTTATTATAGCCTAGGGCTTATAAAAGATTGGAAAACACGTGGAATTAGAAAAACAATTTAAACAGCAAACACTGGTAAACACAGCACATCTGTGGCTACAAGGGGGGAAATCCACGTGGATATTCGGCTAGAGTACATGGTGTTTGGGGGCAGACACTCAACAGGAAGGCTTTCCAGTCAAGCATGAGCACCCATGGCTGGAAACACACCCAGTACTGCCTCCCGTCAGGGCGAGCTGGTATCTGTATCTAAGCCAAGCAAATCCAGTCCTGAGGAACCCAAGCATGCCTCAGTAGAATGTGCCAGATGCCCTGTGAAACAGAAAGTGGTCTGCAAGAACTGTGGAAATAAAACACTGTGATACAGTGAAGAGAGAAAAAAAGTAAAACACGGAGGCACTAGGAATCACTGAAACTCACTTTGCCATGTTAAAGAGAGAAAATAAAAGGAAGGAAGGAGGAATCAGCATTTGCAAGAAGACAGCTCTGCACACACTGCTGGTTCCCATCAGCAATGTCAACACACCTTAGCAGTCTACAAAAGTGCTGATCCGAGGGCAGGGCCAGGTGATTCAATTATCCTGCATCCAGAGCAGCACTGCTGCAGTGCAAACGCAGGTGCAGCCTGAGCGTCTGGAACCCCCATTCACTAAAGGATGATGGCCCAGAGATGTTGTTGGTCAAATCTTGACTTCAGTACAATTGTTAGTTTGTTCTGCCCAACTTTCTGTGAGGCTGATCTAACTCCCATCTGAGCTTTGGTTTGAGAAGTTCACAGGAAATTCAGTTGAGGTGATAACATGGTCATATCAACACTGTAAAACTGTTTATTTGGGGGGAAAAAACAAAATTTCTAGAAGAATAAAGTCACATCAGCACCTACCAGAATAACTCCCGCCCACCTGCTCACAATCCAGAGGATTCCCATTTAGGACCATGGCCTAATTTGCAAAAGATGCTGAACACAAATCAAGTTTTTTACAATGTGTGAATCCCAAGAGATCACACTGGGAGGCCACAGCATTTCCACCACCTAGAAGTTCAGGCTCCCAGCCTCTTCCAGATCCTTGAGCTTCAGGGAGAGAAGGAGGAAATGCCCACTAGACCCAAGTCTGGGTCAAGGGAATATGCTTTCCTGTTTCTGTTCCCCAGGGACAATCATCTTTGCAAAGGAATAATGTTGCAGCTGGAAGGAAAAAAAAAGGAACAGTGTAAGTTTGGTGGCTCCATTCAAGAAGATCAGAGGTGAGCCGTCCTGAGCTTTTCACCTACATGCTTTCATTCTTTCAAAGCAAACGTCCAGTTAATAAAAGAACCAGAGCGCCCAGGGCTCCCTCCACCTCCATACCTGGAATCTCATTCCCGCCACAAGGATTTATCATGAGTTGCTACAGGCAGTCTGGAAATTCCCTTCATTTCCCAACGACCCCACCTCCTGCCCGCAGCTTTGTGTCTAGCAAACATTCAGTGCGCGCTGCAGTGTGAATGAACGGACACGGATACTTTACCCCAGCAGTCCTTTTCCCGCCCAGCGTGTTGGCACGAGTCTAAGCTGGTATTTCTCCCCTCTGCGGATCACTGTCACATTCAGGGGCTTCTGAAAGGAAAATGAGCTCATTTTATGTTCAACCTCCTTAGTACTCAAAGAGATTCAGGCTAGAATGCTGAGATACTGTCCTTTTTTTTTTTGGCCGCGCGGCATGTGGGATCTTAGTTCCCCCACCAGGGATCAAACCCACACCCCCTGCAGTGGAGGCGTGGAGTCTTAACCACTGGACCTCCAAGGAAGTCCCACCCACCAGACTGGTAGTAAGGATGCTTATTTTAGGCGTAATTCCTACAACTGCTGAGAATGTGGAGGACGCGGCACTCTGGGGGCAGGCAGTGGGGCTACAGATTTGGTTCCGTCTTCCTGGAAGAACACAACTGCCCCCAGCAACAACAAAGCATCTTTAAAAGGTGCATATAAGATATATTCTGCAAAAGTACAAGATGATATATGAACAAAGCATTTATCCCAGGACTGTTTATAAATTTCAAACACTGAAAACACCCAAAATATCCCTCAATAAGGTATTGTTCAAATACAGTATAGTGAATAGCAGTTTGTTTAGTAAAAACAAAACAAAACCAGCAAAGTATGAATCCATTTGAATATATGTCCTAAAAGGTCATATGTGTTGTAAAACAAGTATACTTCAATTTAAAAATAATAATTTAAAAATAAATAATAATAAAAAAATAAAAGCTCTAAAAATTCAATAAATAAATAAATAGACATAGGACTACCCTGCTGGCACAGTGGTTAAGAATCCTCCCGCCAATGCAGGGGACATGGGTTCGAGCCCTGGTCCGGGAACATCCCACATGCCGCGGAGCTACTGAGCCCGCGTGCTACAACTACTGAAGCCCGCACACCTAGAGCCCATGCTCCACAACAAGAGAAGCCAACTCAATGAGAAGCCCGCGCACTGCAACAAAGAGTAGCCCCCATTCACCGCAACTAGAGGAAGCCTGCGCGAAGCAACAAAGACCCAACGCAGCCAAAAATAATAATGTTAATTAATTAATTAATATAAAATAAATAGACATATGTGTTGCTTGGTGCATACAAAGTTTTCTGGAAGATAAACTGTTAACAGTGGTTACTTCCAGAAAGAAGCACTAGCATTTTGGAGTAAGAGAAGAAGACATTTACTTTTATATCTTTCTGTACCATTATTTCTTCTTTACTATGCGTATGTATTACCTTAACAAAAAAATTAAAGCAGGCACAATACACACCAAAGAAAATTACAAATTAAAACAAGATTCATCAAATTTAAAAACTTCTGTACATCAAAGGACACTGTCAACATAGTGAAAAAGCAACCCACAGAATGGGAGAAAATATCTGCAAATCATATATCTGATAAGGGATTAATATCCAGAATATATAAAGAATTCAACAGCAACAACAAACAACCCAATTAAAAAATGAGCAAAGAACTTAAACATTTCTCCAAAAAAGATATACAAATGGCCAATAAGCACATGAATAGATGGCCTACATCACTCATCATTAGAGAAATGCAAATTAAAACCACAATGAGATATCACCTTATACCCATTAGGATGGCTATTATCAAAAAAAAACAAAAAACAAAAACAAAATAACAAGAGTTAGTGAGGATGTGGAGAAATCGTAACCCTTGTACACCGCTGGTGGGAGTGTGAAATGGTGCAGCCACTATGGAAAACAGCATGACTATTCCTTAAAAAACTGAAAATAGGGCTTCCCTGGTGGCACAGTGGTTAAGAATCCGCCTGCCATTCCCAAGCCCTGGTCCAGGAAGATCCCACATGCCGTGGAGCAACTAAGCCCATGTGCCACAACTACTGAGCCAACGCTCTAGAGCCCACGAGCCACAACTACTGAAGCCCGCGCGCCTAGAGCCTGTGCTCCGCAACAAGAGAAGCCACCGCAATGAGAAGCCCGGGTGCTGCAACTAGAGAAAGCCCGCGCACGGCAACAAAGACCCAGCACAGCCAAAATAAATACATAAATATTTTAAAAAATTGAAAATAGAATAACCATATCAACCTGCAGTTAAACATATTGGTATATACCCAAAGAACTGAAAGCAGGGACTCGAACAGATATTTGTATAACCATTTCATAGTAGCATTATTCGCCAAAATGGTGAATAGCATTATAGCCAAAAGGTAGAAGCAACCCAAGTGGCCATCAATGGATTACAGGATAAACAAAATGTAGTATATACACACAGCAGAATATTATTCAGCCTTTTTTTTTTTTTAATATAAATTTATTTATTTTTGGCTGCATTGAGTCTTCGTTGCTGCACGCGGGTTTTCTCCAGTTGCGGTGCGCGGGGGCTGCTCTTTGTTGCGGTGCGCGGGCTTCTCATTGCAGTGGCTTCTCTTGTTGTGGAGCACGGGCTCTAGGCATGCGGGCTTCAGTAGTTGTGGCCCGCGGGCTCAGTAGTCATGGCACACGGGCTTAGTTGCTCCGCGGCATGTGGGATCCTCCTGGACCAGGGCTCGAACCCGTGTCCCCTGCATTGGCAGGCGGATGCCCAACCACTGCGCCACCAGGGAAGGCCCTATTATTCAGCCTTAAAAAGGAAATTCTGACACATGTAACAACCTGGATGGACCACAAAGACGTTATGCTAAGTGAAACACATGAGTCACAAAAGGACAAATATAGTATGATTCCACTTAGAGGGCTGTATACAGAGCAGTCACATTCATAGAGACAGAAAGTAGATCAGTGGTTGCCAGAACCTTGGGGAGATGGGAATGACTAGTTAGTGTTTAATGGGTAGAGTTTCAGTTTGGGAAGATGAAAAAGTTCTAGAGACGGTGGTGGAGATGGTTGCCGAACAATGTGAATGTACTTAATGCCACTTAAAAATGGTAAATTCTATGTTATGTATATTTTACCATAATTTTAAAATATTAAGGCAGATCTATCAATGGGATCTCTGAATCAGAAAAAATAAAGCATGAAGAAAAACAAAAAAAGACGCCATTTTTCACCTCAATTGTCACAGAATAAAAGACTGACAATAACACAGTTGGGGAGGGGTCAAGAAATAAGCACTCACATACACTACTGGAGAGAACATGAACTAACGCAAGCTTCTGGGAGGACACCTTGATGACACCTATCAAATCGGTAAATGTGCATTGCCTTTAACCCAGTAATTCCACTTCTAGAAATCTCTCTGACAGAAACCCTCACACAAGACAAGAATATTCATGACACCACTATTTGTGGTGACCAAATATTGGCAACGGCTTAAATGTCCAGGATGGGGGGCTGGTTAAACGAACGATGAGAAACCAAGCCAGGGAATATGGTACATGTGTACCGAGGTTTTCAAAGGGGGAAACATCCAGAACAGTACATAGAGTAGGCCTTGTTTATGACTTCTTTTTCAAAAAGCAATCACTGTAGACATACACACCCACACCCAGAAAACGTGTGAGAGCTTCACTGATGTGCTTCCAGTTCTGGAAATGATGGCCCTGGGAGAGCTAGAAATCCAGAAGGTTTCTACCTATGGCACATCCTAAATGTCTTTCTGATTTGCCCACTTGCACCTCCAGCCCATTCGTCAAAGACACCACCATCTCTTGACCTGGCTGCTAAAACTCTGTCAGCCCTCCAATCAGCTCTCTACCTGGCCTCTGGAGAAATCTTTTCAAGGCACGAAGCTGCTTACAGCTGTTATTCTCCAGCTTGGAAGAGTGCACGGCTCTCTACTGCTGCTCAGGAACAATGAAGAAGGGCCCTGCCTCCTCCCCTCTCCCTCTCTTCCTTGCTCTGGGTTCCAATCAGCCTTCTCTGATCCTCTCACCTCAGGGCCTTGACCCTGCTGGTGGGCTCCTCTCCCTGCCGGTCTTGATAAACTTCAATACACTTACAGGCCACGTCTTCAGGAACACTCTCCTTCAACCCCAAACTACATCAGAACCCCACTATTTGCTCTCCTAGCCCCCTTGAACTGTCCCTTCATAGCACTCGTTGGAGTGTACAATTACATATCTGTGATTATTTGATTAATGCTCATCTCCCCAACCAAAATGTTCCCACGGACCCTCGGTTGACCTGTTTTGTTCCCTGTTGTAGCGCCTGCACCTTGCCCAGGACTCAGAGCAGGGAAGGTACTACAAGGCAAGGAGAAATCCAGGACTTTTATCCTTACTTGAAATATGTTCACATTGTGTAATATTTTTTTCACAATAAAAACACATTATTTTTATTACTGAAATATAATTCATATACAATAAATTCACCATTTTAAAGTATATAATTCAGAGACTTGTCCAACCATCACCACTAACTAATTTCAGAGCATTTCCATCACCCAAAAAGAAACCCCATACCCATTAGCAATCACTCCCCATTCCCTCCTCCCCCAGCCCCTGGCAACCACCTATCTGCTTTCTGTCTCTGTGCATTTGCCTATTCTGGACATTTCGGAATTCTAAAATATGTGGCCCTTTCTGGGACTTCCCTGGTGGCACAGTGGTTAAGAATCCACCTGCCAATGCAGGGGACACGGGTTCGATCCCTGGTCAGTGAAGATCTCACATGCCGTGGAGCAACTAAGCCCGTGCGCCACAATTACTGAGCCTGCGCTCTAGAGCCCGTGAGCCACAACTACTGAGCCCGCATGCCACACTACTGAAGCCCATACGTGCTCCGCAACAAGAGGAGCCACCGCAATGAGAAGCCCGTGCACCGCAACGAAGAGTAGCCCCTGCTCGCCACAACTAGAGAAAGCCCGCGTGCGGCAATGAAGACCCAACGCAGCCAAAAATAAATAAATAAAATAAATAAATTTAAATAAATAAATAAATAAAATATGTGGCCCTTTCTGTTTGGCTTCTTTCACTTACCAGAAATCCTTTGAAGGTTCATTAATGTTATAGCATATCGGTACACCAATCCTTTTTATGGCTGAATAAAATACACATTATTTTTATAATAAAGAAAAATTATTTTAATTCAAGGTTATTTTCCTTTGAAAATATATGCATTCCAGAAACTCACCTTTAGAAAATTATCTAAAGAAACAGAGCTTTGTCTACAAGAGTGTTAATTTTCAGGTTCCCATAAAATTGGAAAGTACCTAAAAGTCTAACAATAGAATGCTGCTGGGTTTTAAAAAACTTTTTTTTAATTCACAGAGCAGAGACCATGGAAACCCAGATCCTTGATTCTCAAGCTGGGCTCTGGTTCCAGGAGAACCCCAGGCCCTGAGGGCGTGAGGTCCCCCCACCCCCTCTAGCCTATCCCAGCAGCTCAGCTTTTATCTGTTTGATATGTTGGAATTCCCCAGGAAATTTCACTTGAAGAAAAGGTTCTGTTGTTAGAAAACATTCAATGACTACTTTTGTAAAGAAGGTCTTATACAGTATTATTAACTATAGTCACCACGCTGTGCATTCGGGTATACAGTAATACTCTATGCATATCTGACAGTGGCTAGAGAGTAAATCTTCAAAGTCTTCCTCACAAGAAAAAAATGTGTAACTATGTACAGTGACAGATGTTAACTAGCCTTACTGTGGCAATCGTTTCCCAATATATGCAAATATTGAATTACTATGTTGTACACCTGAAACTAATATTGTGTTATTTGTCAGTTATACCTCAATTTTTTTAAAAAAAGGATTTATAGGCCTATAAAGAGCCTAAGAATATATTTAACTGGAAAAGACAAATTAAAAACCAGTAGCTATTATGAGTAATCACCAAAAACTGGAAAACAACCTAAATGCCCCACACTGGGAAATGGATGAAGAGTCTGGGGCTCATTACACAGTGGAGCATTACTCAGCAGTGAAAAGGGATGAACTACAGATGCACGTGACAACGTGGAAGAACCGCAGATTCATGACGCTGGGTGAAAGTAGCCAGACTTAAAGGGCTTTATAGTTTGCAGTTTCACTTATATGACATCCTGGAAAAGGTAAAGCTACAGGGATGGAGCACAGATCAGTGATTTCCGGGGGATGGGGGTGCAGGGAGGGCTTAACTACAAAAGCATGAGGTCATT
Source organism: Eschrichtius robustus (assembly GCF_028021215.1). Classification (NCBI taxonomy): domain Eukaryota; kingdom Metazoa; phylum Chordata; class Mammalia; order Artiodactyla; family Eschrichtiidae; genus Eschrichtius; species Eschrichtius robustus. The sequence continues at coordinate 8,105,962 of NC_090837.1, forward strand.
TTGGGCTGTAGAACTGCTCTGTATCTTCGTGTGGTGACATTTACATAACTACATACAGTTGACAAAGTTCACAGTACTGGACACTGAAAAGGGGGAATGTTGCTGTGGGTCAATTAGACCTTAATGAAAGCAACCAGTAGCTCTGTGTGATGTATGAAGGACACACAGTTGGAAAGTGGCTGCCTTTGGAGGACAGGAAATGCACCTGGAGGAGAGGGAGGTTTTTCATTACATGTTCTTTGGTTCTGTTTTTACCATGTGTATGTATTACCTCTACCAGGAAAAAAAAAAAAAGACATATTTACAAAACAAACCAGTAACAATGAGCCCAGACAACTACAAAGTTTAAAAGTATGTGCAGCAAGGTACCCAAGAGATGTGAGTAAACTATGACACACTAGCAAGCTGGGGGTGGGGTGGGGAGGAAGGAGTGAAAAAGAGACTTTGGGTAAACATAACAGAATGAACCTACATCTGCATCATCTCTAGAAATCTCACTAAAATGATGATGGGACAGTAAAGAGGTAACAAAGGTACCATGCCACAAGGATAAATTCTTTGAAATTCCTTCCTTCTAGAGCTAAAGCCTAATTCCCCTCCCTTTGAGTGTAGGCTGGACTTCGTCGCTTCTAACGAATAAAGTGGCAGTGAGAGTGTGAATCCTCAGAGACTGAGTCAGAGCAGGTGCTGCTGACTCCTCTCTGCTCTCACCTGGACCGCCCATTCTTGGGGAGGTCAGCCACCACGCTGTGAGGGCACTCAAGCAGCACTGTGGAGAGGCCCTTGTGATGAGGAACTGAAGCCTCCTGCCGACAGCCATGTGAGTGAGGGATCTTGGAAACAGATTCTCTAACCTCAGTCAAGCCCTCAGATGACTGCGGCCTTTGCTTATATCTTGACCACAACCTCATGAGAGATCCCGAGCCAAAACCACCCAGCTACACGGCTCCTGGACACTGCCTGACCCCCCAAACTGTATGAGATAATAAATGCTTGATGCTTCAAGCTGCTAAAGCTCTGGGGTGATTTCTCACTCACCAATAGACAAATAATACACCCTTTATGGCCAGGGGTTAAAGGGAAGCAGAGCAGAAACAAATGGATTTGTTCCAGGGAACCCAGAAAGGCTCTGAACAAACAGACCAAAGAAACAGAATAAAGAATCACACACATAAGAATTATATAACAGGCTTCCCTGGTGGCGCAGTGGTTGAGAATCTGCCTGCCAACGCAGGGGACACGGGTTCGAGCCCTGGTCTGGGAAGATCCCACATGCCGCAGAGCAACTAAGCCTGTGCGCCCCAACTACTGAGCCTGCATTCTACAGCCCGCGAGCCACAACTACTGAGCCTGCATGCCACAACTACTTTAGCCTTCACGCCTAGAGCCCATGCTCTGCAACAAGAGAAGCCACCGCAATAAGAAGCCCGCACACCGCAACGAAGAGTAGCCCTCGCTCACCGCAACTAGAGAAAGCCTGCGTGCAGCAAGGAAGACACAATGCAGCCAAAAATAAATACATAAATAAATTTATTAAAAAAAAAAAAAAGGAATGAGTTCCTGACACATGCTACAACGTGGATGAACCCTGAAAACACTATGCTAAGTGAAAGCAGTCATAAAATATCACATATTGTATGATCCCATTTATATGAAATGTCCAGAATAAGCAAGTCCATAGAGGCAGAAAGTAGTTTAGTGGTTGCCAGGGGTTGGTATATATGGGGGGAATAGGGAGTGACTGCTAATAGGTACAAGGCTTTTTGAGGTAATGAAAATGTTCTAAAATTGATTGTGGTGATGGTTGCACAACTCTATAAATAGACTAAAAACGACTGGATTATGCACTTTAAATGGATGACCTATAAGTTATGTGAATTGTACATCAATTAAACTGTTATAAAAAACAATAATAGGGAATTCTCTGGCAGTCCAGTTGTTAGGACTCCGAGCTTCCACTGTAGGGGGCCCAGGTTTGATCCCTGGTCAGGGAACCAAGATCCTGCAAGCTGCACTGTGTAGCCAAAAATAAAATAATAAATAAATAATAATAATAATAATAATAAAAGATACATTCCAGATGGATTAAAGAAAAGCTAAAGACAAAACAATAAAAGTACTAGAAGAATTTCTTTAAGAAGACACAAAATGCCAAAGCCATAAAGCAAAAACCTGATGAATTTGACAAAATCTAAATTCTAAACTTCCACGTAAGTACAGACTTGATGAAGGTGTCAATCAGTGCAGAAATGAGGGCCCGACCTCTAGCAGGGCGCCAACACTGGCCAGCTGTTTCTTGGCCCGATGCCTGCCTTCTGATGAGTTACACGTGGATGAGCAGTGTGGCCAAGCGGGGGCTGAGTGGGTGCAAGACAAACCAAGAATTGTCGGTTGAACTGAAGATTTCATTTGGGAACCAAAAACTTTAGTAACTTCTCTGGACTTTGAGCCCCATATTTCTCCTGCAAAGTATTGATCTTTGCCAAGAAAAGTTTTGTTGGGGTTACATTACTGAGAAACAGGATGAGATGGTTACGTGGAAGTGTTTTTTAACGGCATATTCTGCCAGAAACTAGAAGGCTGCAGCCTATTTTGAATTTCAACTTTTATTATATCTTTAAGGAATGAAATTATCAAAAGGCCCACAAATCAAGTTCTAATATACTGCTGTTTGAACAGTACTACACTATTATGCACTGTACTGTATTTCTTTATTTTAATCCTCAGGTATGGTTTTGGCAGCAAAGAGCCCTGTAATATTGATAAGTTTAACAAAATGGATATCTAAGTGAATTAAAAAAAAAAACTTTCAAGTAATCAAAGTTACCATAAAGAAAGTTAAAAGAAAAGGAGCTAATCAGGAGAGACATATGCAATGTGTAAACAGGCAAAGATTTAATATATAGAATATAGAAAGAGTTCCTACAAATCAATTTTTAAAAAGGACAAATAACCCAATAGAAAATAGGTGGGAAAAAAGACTAACAGACAATTCATAGAAATGGTACTCAATCTCACTGGTAATCAGGAAAATACAAATTAAAACAAGATGGCATTTTAGCAAAGTTATTAAAAGATCAATAATAGAGTACTGCTAATGATATGATACACAGTTGACCCTTGAACAACACGGGTTTGAACTGCTTAGGTTCGCTTACATGTGAATTTTTTTCAATAAATACAGTACTGCACAATCCGTGGATACAGAGGGCCAACCACGGGACTTGAGCATCTACAGATTCTGGTATCTGCACTGGTCCTGAAACCAATGCCCCGTAGATACTGAGGGACGACTGGACTCACATACTGTTGGTCAGGGTACAAATTCGTAAAACTTTTTCAAATTACCTATTAAAATCTTAAGTGTGCATTTGCTGAGAGCTTGTAATCCTATTTCTAGGTGTGCACAGTTGTGAACAAGTATGCACGACTATTCACACTGGCATAAAACTGGAAATGAACAAGACGTCCACTGATAAGGCAGTGGGTGGACAAACTTCTATCCATTCATACCATGGAGTGCTATGCAGCAGTGAAAAAGAGTGAGGTGTGCGCCGAGATGAAAAGATCTCTAAGAAACCTTGTTAAATGAAAACGGGGATAGGAAGCAGGAGAGGGGTATTTTAGACAGGGTGGCTGGAAAGGCCTCACTGAGAAGGTGGCATTTGTACAAGAGGAGGGAGGGAAGGAAGGAAGGTGGGGGGTAAGGGAAGAAGATTAGCATTCTAGGCAGAGGGAACAGCAAATGTGAAGGCCCCGAGCAGGGACTGTGCCTGAGAAACAGCACTCTGAGGGCAGCCGTCAAAGGCCCCGGCCACATTTCCTGGCCCCGGCAATTCCAGGGTTACTGGTCAGATGCCACATAATACCTCCAACTCACCCCCTCACTGTGCTGGACCACACTGCCAATGTTCTGCAGCGACTGGAAGTTTTGGGTGTTCACAGAGCCAAACTCCACTATCTCGTCATCCACTTGCAGACCCTAAAGAGAGAAGGGCAAACAGAAGATCAGGCTAGAGGTTAAATGTTCTTCTGGTGTTCTTTACCCTCCCATGCGTTCCCAATTTAATAAGCGTGTTTTCTACAGGGGAGAACGGCAGGCGCGACGCAAAGAGGCTGGGATTTAGACACCTCGGGCAGGGAGGGGCGGTGGATAACTGGGCCACCTCCTCTGGGGGTTCCTCCAGGGGCAGATCTAATAAAAGGTGGCCAGGTCTGCCCAGTGTCTGAGAAAAGCTGGCAGTTGTAAAGGCCTGGAGGAAAATGGGGAAAAGCTCTCTGGGGTCCTGACCCAGGTCTGGGGGCAAGAAGACGCAGGCCCATCTGGCCTATTTTGTTCAGGGGTCAGAATTTAGATGCATTGGCCCTAAAGGCCCCCAGGCAAGCAGCCACGGGCACAACACTGACCCAGGACTAGAGTGATCCTGTCACTCTAAGAACACAGCTCAAAATTCACCCATGCCTTCAACAAATACTCGTCACAGGCTGACGACAGCCCTGTGCCAGATGCTGTGCACACAGTGGTGAATAAAACAGAGCTTGTGTGTAACCTGCAGTCTTGTGATCACTAAAGACGACTGGCAGGACCCAGGTCCACCTTCTAGAAGCTGTGCGTCCTGGCACGAGGTACTCCAGGTCTTCGAGGCTTTTCCTCATGGGTGAAATGGGGTAGATTAGTACCTACCCCAGAGAACGGCTGTGGGATTAAATATTACATGCAGGTGCACATACACCAAGGGGGGAAAGTGGTGGGGGATGGTGGGATGAACTGGGAGACTGGGACTGACATGTATCCACTAGTAAGTATAAAATGGAGAACTAAGAAGAACCTGCTGTATAAATAATAAATAAACAAAATAAAATTCAAAAAAAGACTAGACTAAGGCTGAACAATAACAACAACAAAATGCAGGTACACATAAAAATTTGTACATCATGTTCACGGTAGCATTATTCATAATGGCCAAAAAATGGAAACTGAGGAATGGATAAACAAAGCGTGGTCTATCCAGACAGCACATTAAACTCAGCAGTAAAAAGGAATGAAGTTGAGGGAGGGATAAATTGGGACATTGGGACTGACATATACACACTACTATATATAAAATAGATAACTAATAATAACCTTCTATATAGCACAGGGAACTGTACTCAATACTCCGTAATGGCCTACATGGGAAAAGAATCTTAAAAAAAAGAAAAAAAGAGTGGATATATGTACATGTGTATATGTATAACTGATTCCCTTTGCTGCACACCTGAAACTAACACAACATTGTAAATCAACTATACTCCAATAAAAAAATTTTTTTAAATAAAAAATAAAATTTAAAAAAAAATTAAAAAAGGAATGAAGTTGAGATACATGCTCCAACATGGCTGGACCTTGAGAACATGATACTAAGAGGAAGAAGCCAGTCACAGAGGACCACATATTGTATGATTCCATTTACATATATATGAGATGTCCAAAATAAGCAAATTCATAGAGACAGAAAGCAGACTGGTGGTTGCCAGGGCCTGGGGGGATGGGGGGGTTGAGGCGTAATGGCGAATTGACACTGGGTTTCTTTTTGGGATAATGAAAATATTCTAAAATTGATTGTTAATACACTAAAAGCTACTGAATCATATATGTACCTTAAACGGGTTAAAGTTATGGTATGTGAATTATATCCCAATAAAGCTGTTAAAACTTTTCTAAACACACCAGGTAAGCTATAACTCACTTGGCAGGACACGTGGTGCAAAGCGAGGGCTCAGCAAGTGGCAGCTATTGTTGTCATTCTCATGTCCATTACTCAGCGCCCAGCTAAAATCGGCCCCAAGAAGAGAGCCTCTTTCCCTCTCCGGGGACATCTACCACCTTCACCCTGTGTCCCAGGGTCTCTCTGCAGCTAGTTGAGGGGGCAGCAGGGGCCGACTCCTGCTGGGCTGCAGCGGGCCTTCACCGGCGTCTGCTGCACTGGTGACAGCGTGGGTCTGTCTGTCCACAGCCTCCCATCCCCAACCCTGCCCCAAGGCGCCCTCGGGGTGTGGATTTAGCGGGCCAGGCCCTGGCTTACTGCGATGCTGGCAGGCGAGCCGGGGCTGATGCTGTTCACTATGGCGAAGGCCTGAGCGGGGCTGAGGTCCTGGCTCTGGCCCAGGCCATGGCTCATGGCCTCCCTGCGGGCCTCGGCCAGGTCCCGGGCCTGCTTCTCCTTGTCGTGAGCATGCAGCTGGTGCAGGGCCTCCTCCACCTGCTTCATCAACGCCTTGTGATCGTTCTGCAAGCCTGGAGGAGAGCACCGTGTCAGGGGCCGAGAAGACAGCTGAGGACACAAGACCCACACGTTCATTCACTGACTATTTAACGAGCACTTACTATATGCCAGACATTGTGCTAGAAGCTGAGGACCTATCTGTGAACACGACAGAGGGGCTGCCCTCATGAAGCTTACGGTCCTGCAAGGAAAGCAGCTGTGGGACAAGTGATTACAATGACACCTGATGACTTCGATGACTAGGAGATCAGGGAAGGCTCCCAAAAGCAGCACTGTTTCAGCTGAGACCTGAAAGGCGAGCAGTAGGAGGGAACTGACCAGCTGAATCCACGGCCACAAACTCAAACGCTCACAAGGGGCAAACACAAGTAGAGCAGGCTGGGGCTAAGAAGGATTTCGCTTTTCTCTTAATGCCTCTAGAAGAAAAAATGATGCCAAGTCTACCAACACATGACTGGTGATATTCAGTCTGGGAGAGGCAACAGGGAGAAAAGCTGGAAATTAGGAGTTCAGGGATGAAACCTTCTGATTTTTTTCAGTACTGACGGTTAACTCAAGTGTTGGGAACGACTGTGTGGGTCAAGTAAGTCATCTTTGCAGGCCAGTCCGTCAGAGTGGCTGGGATTTGGGTTAACTTTTTTTTTTAACCTAAAGACAACTTCCTCTACGGCTCTGGATTCGGCACCTCATTCAAGCCAGTTCCCTAGGACATCCCTGGCGGTCCAGTAGTTAAGACTTCACCTTCCAACGCAGGGGGTGCAGGTTCGATCCCTGCTCAGGGAGCTAAGATCCCACATGCCTCGTGGCCAAAAAACCAAAACATAAAACAGAAGCAATATTGTAACAAATTAAATAAAGACTTTTAAAAAATGGTCCACATCAAAAAAAAAAAAACTTAAAAAAAAAAAAAAAAAAGCCAGTTCCCTGTGAAGAGCTCCAGAGGCCTGAACAAACCAGCACTGCCTGCCAATCCACGTCTAGCATCCTTAGGCCACAGACTTTCAGACTTTCCAGGCACCTTGGACTGTGGGCACGCAAGGCCACCTGACCTTGTTCCTCTGCTCCTGTCACTTTGGAGCACAGGTGAGGCCCTCAGGCATTACGAGCCTCCAGCACTCAACCCACTGGGGCAGACACGAGAAGGAGCCCAGACTTGAATAAATGAAGACATAAACCTGGGCAGGAAGACTTAAAATGGTGTCAGTGTATAATACACGGTCACTCAGACTAGAAAAGGTCCCCCAGGTGATAAGCTCCACGAGGACCCCAGAGCCTTCAGAGAGGCCTGGCACACAGTAAGTCTCAAGCTACTGCTGCTGGGTGAAGGAATGAATGACTGTATATACCATATACTGCAATTCTAATCAGAATCAAAAAAATTTTTTCCTTGAACAAAATGTTTCCAAAGTACATTTCAAAAAACAAACTTGCAATTATAACAAATGCAACATATTAAGGGAAGATGCTAGTAACAGGGAAAACTAGGTACAGAGTATACGGGACCTCTCTGTGTTATTTTCGCAATTTTTCTGTAAATCTAAAACTGTTCTAAAAAATAAAGTTTATTTTTTAGGGCTTCCCTGGTGGCGCAGTGGTTAAGAACCCGCCTGCCAATGCAGGGGACAGGGGTTTGAGCCCTGGTCCGGGAAGATCCCACATGCCGTGGAGCAACTAAGCCTGTGCACCACAACTACTGAGTCTGTGCTCTGGAGCCCGAGAGCCACAACTACTGAAGCCTGCACGCCTAGACCCCAAGCTCCGCAACAAGAGAAGCCACTGCAATGGGAAGCCTGCACACCACAACGAAAGAGTAGCCCCCGCTCAGCGCAACTAGAGAAAGCCACACGCAGCAACAAAGACCCAATGCAGACAAAAATAAATAATAAATTTTTTTTTAAAAAGTCTATTTTTAAATAAAATAAACTTGTGAGAATAGTTTTTCAAAAGAAGACCAATAAGGAATCGCTCAAACAGACTCTTACGTATATTAAAGTCATTAAGATGGCATGATATTAGCACCCAAAAAGAGAGATCAACGGAACAGAGCAAAAAGCCCAGAAAGAGACATAAGCACATCTAAAGATTTAATACGCAATATTGTTAGTGTTTCAAATTAACGGAGAAAGAACAGACTAAATGGTGTTGCAACATCAGGCCAACCATTTGGAAAAAAATAAGTCGGTGCCCGCCCTCACACTGTGGGCTAGGGCTTCTCAAATTTCTCCCAGAATCCTCCTAACTGGGGAGCGAGTGGACTGCTTCCCTGGGGCGTCCAAGGGTTTAGCCAAAAGCCCCAAATTTCCCTCCAGTCTGACTGTCTTAACATGGTTTTTCCCTACTCTGTATCTTCCTATTTGTTTCAGTATTAAAATGGCATGCTTCTTTTCCCAACATCTTCAAGGAAAAGTGACGCTCTAAGAAGTCCTATGATCGTAGTGTGGCTTTGAGGAAACTTTGGCATCTTCAGCTGTGTCTCACCCCAGGGCTACCTGTACTCTCACTGAGAAACCTGGCCTTAGACCAAAGCACGCTGTATATAGAGTCAAGATTCACAGGTAAAACAGAAGTCATTAAGGCAGAAAGGTGGATGATAAATTCCCTTCTAATATGACTTTGTGGTAGAGACTGCTGGTTGCCTACCTGTGGCAGCGTGAAAAGTGGCCCCAAAGAGGTTCCCATCCAAATCCCTGGAACCTGTGAATTTGCTACTTTACAAGGCAAAGGGGGCTTTGCAGGTGTGATTAAGTTAAGGGCCCTGAGATGGGGAGACTGGCCTGGATTATCCAGGTGGTGGGCCCAATGTAATCACAAGGGTCTTTGTAAGTGAAAGAGGGAGGCAGGAGAGGGAGAGAAAGAGACGTGATGCCAAACCCAGAAGCTGGAGAGATGTGACTGCTGGCTTTGAAGATGGAAGGGGCTGTGGGTCAAGGAGTGTGGGCAGCTTCTAGAAGCTGGAAAAGACAAGGAAATGGATTCTCCCTAGAGCCTCCAGAAGGAACACAGCCCTGCTGACATCTTGATTTTAGCCCAGTGAGACCCACTTGGATGTCTCATTTCCAGAACTATAATAAATTTGTGACTTTTTTTTTTAATTTATTTTTATTCATATTTATTTTTTTTGTCTGTGTTGGGTCTTCGTTTCTGTGCGAGGGCTTTCTCTAGTTGCGGCAAGTGGGGGCCGCTCTTCATTGCTGTGCGCGGGCCTCTCACTATCGTGGCCTCTCTTGTTGCGGAGCACAGGCTCCAGACGCGCAGGCTCAGTAGTCGTGGCTCACGGGCCTAGCCGCTCTGCGGCATGTGGGATCTTCCCAGACCAGGGCTCGAACCCGTGTGCCCTGCATTAGCAGGCAGATTCTCAACCACTGCGCCACCAGGGAAGCCCCTGTGACGTTTTAAACCACTAAGTCTGTGATGATTTGTTACAGCAGAAACAGAAGACTAATAAACTACCCAACCTCTACTCTCTCTGTTCCTTGACAATAAATACATACGTATATACATACATGCAATACATATACACACACATAAATAAGAGATTTTATTTAGGATAGCAACATGCCCATTGTCGGGAACATTTCTTGCAGGCAGAGGAGCCTATGAGAGGAAAGCAGAAATTGATGCAGTGGCGGGGGGAGGGGGACTTGCAGGACAGATCTTTAACAGGAGGGGTGCCAGCTGGCACAGGAGCTTGTGCCCTTCCTACCTTCTTCCTTCCCTTTCTTCCTGCCTGGAACATGGACATGGTGACCCCGAAGATGGATGAATTTCCTAAGGATGGCAGAGCCTGGGTTTCTGATGACCAGCCCTGCGCTGCCTACCTCCGAATGTCTTTACTGAGGAACTGAGCTATTTTCTGTTTGAGTGACCATAGTCAGGCCATTATCATTAATAGCTAAACGTATTTCCTAAGACGTAATTGATTTGATTGGGACCATAAGCAATATCTGACTTGGGTTTCTGCTGTTATTGCAGTAAAAGTTTCCGCAATGAAGCAAAGTCCCTAAAAATAAAATGAAAAATGAAACCATAAAGACAGACCCCCTAGAGTCTATCTAACCCATTCCCTTAGTTCTCAGTCCCTTGATGGAGACAATGAGATGATCCCATCAAGGCAGAAGCGAGGGAAGCAGATGATACAGAATACTGGCGGTTCCTCTGTGTGCCTTAAACATCCCCTGCTGCAAGGTGGGGGAACGTCCCCAGAGAGGGTCACTCACAGACGATGTTGTGCCTTGCAGTTCGGACTCGGTACAGGTCCACGTCTGCCCGGGGGTAGCCCTCGCAGTCCACCAGTGGCTCGTTCATCCCGATGCCTTTTTGCTGGAGGGAAGAAATGAGGTCAAAAAGATCTCACAGGTATGAAGTCCTCGGGCCTCTTTCCCCAGACTCTCTTCCTCTGCAGTCATAATAAAGGTGACAGTAACGACAGCGGCCATATATTGATCACTTGGCACAGACCAGGTCCCTTCCCACATCCTCTCACGACTGCCCTCTGTGGTGGGCACCATTTTTTAACTGACTTTTAATAACGCCAGTAATGCGTGAATCCACTATCCTTTTTTGAAGTTAGAGCAGCGCAGATAAAACTAAGGACTCCTTTGAGCATCAGCCCCAAGGCCGGCCTCTTCCTCCGCTCCTCCAAACCCTCCTTCCTACGGGCAGCTGACACCTGGCTGGTGGCCTTGGAAGCTGGAGGGGAGGAAAAACCCCAAAGAGCACCCAGCTGAGGCAGGACTTTGGTTCTTCTGAAAATAAAAAGAGATGTAAAGGGGACTTCAAACAGGCTTTTCATCCCTGGAAGGAACACTGAACTGGAACCCCAGCTGCCGTCTAGGGAGAGGAATGGGGTGGCTAGGGGACAGCGGAGGGAGAGAGACTTTCTATTATGTATCCTTTCTGTAGATTTTGAATTTTGACCATGGCAATGTATTCCCTATGGAAAACAATACATTTGTTTTAATGTTTGTTTGTTTGTTTTTTCGGCTGTGCTGCGCACCTTGTGGAATCTTAGTTCCCTGATCAGGGATTGAACCTGGGCCCTTGGCAGTGAAAGCGTGGAGTCCTAACCACTGGACCGCCAGGGAATTCCCTTGTTTTAATGTTTTAAAGTCTTGTCCTACATAAGTCAGAGCATGGTGCACAAAAGCAATGATACATGTTACATGACATACAGCAGGGATTTTCAGTCAGACTTTGATTTCAAGCTCAATTCTGCCACAATCTGGGTGACCTTGGTTAAGAGGTTCACCTCTCTGGGCCTCAGCTTCTTCAATTATAAAATGGGAATAACGGCACTCACCTCCCTTCCCACCTGTTCTGAGAATTAACGAGCTGACATATGTAGGGTGCTTAGCACAGTGCCAGGCACAGTCACACAGTGGTGAACAGCGGCCCCCAAAAGATATGTCCAAGTCCTAAACCCCAGAACCTGTGAATGTGACCTTATTTGGAAAAAGGATCTTTGCAGATATAATTAAGTGAAGGATCAGCAAGAAGAGATCATCCTAGATTTAAGGTGGGCCCTAAATCCAATGATGGGTATCCTGATAAAAGAGAGGGGGAGATTTGGGACACAGAGACACAGAGAGAAGGCCACGTGAAGACAGAGGCAGGGACTGGAGTGATGCAGCTACAAGCCAAGGATGGCCAGCAGCCACCAGAATCTAGGAGCAAGGCATGGAACGGATTCTCCCTCAGAGCGCCCAGAAAAAATCAAACCTGCCAACACCTTGATGTCACACTTCTGGACTCCACAACTATGAGAGAATAAGTTTCTGTTGTTTTAAGCCACCAAGCTGTGGTAATTCGTTATGATGGCCCTAGGAAATTAATATACATAGAAAGTAATAAATGATGGCTGTAATTATCAGCACGGAGACCAGCTGCCTAGTGTACTCACGTGCTAGCGGGAGGGATTCCATTCGTGTCTGTACCTTTCTCTCTGAAAGTGTACATGGGGGAAGGATTCCATTCATGTCTGTCCCTTTCTCTCTGAAAGCCTCTGGGTTACACCTACTGTTTCCTGTTCGCGGGGAAGGGGGTCTCATATACTCTCTTAGTGCAGGACTCTCTATAGATACAGTATAAATGTGCCAGGGGCTAAATATCTGTATCTGCCTCCTGCCTGCCCACAATGACTAAGAGTTGACTGGCCTCTCCAAGTCAATACCACATCAGACACTGCTTTCCAAAGTTGGGACCCACACCACTGGCAACTCACACACAGGGCATTAAATAACCCATTCCCTTTCTAATTATCTTCAACCCTTCAATAATCAGGGAGAAAGTCTCCATTTGGTGCTGGTCTTTATATCGCCTCCAGATCACTTGTTATCTCTGGGCCTCTCCATTTTGTTTTTAACAGCTTTATCAAGATATAATTCACACACCATACAATCCACCCATTTAAAGTGTACAATTCAATGGTTTTTAGAATATTCACAGTTATGAAACCATCACCACAATCAATTTTAGAACATTTCCATCACCCTCCAAAAAGAAACCCAAGACCCACTAGCAGTCACTCCCATTCCCCCCTCCCCTCAGCCCCTGGCAACTACTAATCTACCTTCTGTCTACGGATTTACCTATTCTGGATATTTTATATAAATGGAATTATAAAATGTGTGGTTTTTTGTGATGCACTTCTTTCACTTAGCATAATGTTTTCAAGATTCATGCACTTTTTGTAGCCATGTGCCAGCACTTCATTCCTTTTTATTGGCTAATATCCCATTGTATGGATAGACCACATTTCAGTTATCCATTTATCAGGTGACAGAGAGTTGGATGGATCACCTTGATATACACTTTTATCTTATATTTAAGGAAAGAGAGTCTCATTTTTTCATATGCTGTGAAGTTATAAGATTTCCTTTAAAAATAAAACTAAGTAAAAAAGTGAGGCAACTTAAAGAAAAATATCAAGGGAGTAACAGTACATGAGGTACACAGATAGAGCATATCCTGCCTGCAGTAGCAAAGTAATTAAGGTGTGAGAAATTGCTGGCACAACACTTGAAAACACAGATTCTGGCTTCAACAGGCATAAGATCTGAATCCCACTTTGTGACTCTGAACAAGTGACTTCCCCTTTCTGAACCTCAGGATAACAAACCAACTTCACAGAGTAGTTCAGAGGAGTCCACGATATAACACATACATAAACCGGCCCCCTTCAGGCACATAGTCAGCGCCCAGTAAAATGGTACCCTGACCTCCATATGATACTTCATCTTACTCCCATCACCTAAAATGCATTCCATCCACCCTACATAGAATGTAATTCATTTACTCTTCCCCGGCAAATTGATTTGTGGTTTTACACTAGGTGGCTTAAGAAAAACTGTATCCGTTTTGGAGCCAGAGAGACCTAAGAACTAGACCCACCACTGCCACTTCCGACCTACCTGACCCTAGGCAAGGATTTGCCCCACTCTGGGCCTCAGTTTCCTCCTTATACCATAAGGATAACGAGCCTTTCCTGTCACTCAAAGCTGGGTTCTTAGGCCAGTGCCATCAGCATCGCTGGGAATTTGCTAGAAATGCAGTAGCTGCTCCCACACATCTGTCCGCCAACAGAATCTGAATTTTAACAAGCTCCCCAGGTGATTCGCATACACACTAAAGCTTAAGGAGCTCTAAGGCAAAGTGGTTAGTAAAGCACAGGACATCTGGTAACCGTTCAACAAGGGCTGATGATAGCGGTGATTATCACCCTGCCTCTGCAAATTTATTGGCCCTGTGACTTGAGGCAGGTTTAAGTAATGCCTCTGTTTTCCATCCCTAAAATGGGGGAAATGACAGAACTCACCTCAAAGGGTTGTTGGGAGGATTAAACGAGTTAACCAATGTCAAGCGCTTAACAACTGCGCCCAGCACCCAACAAGAACTCCACAAATACTTGCTAGAACATCAATTCTAATTGTTCCTAGTTATTCACGTTATTTGCCTCACTGCCTGCTGCCCACAGAGGCCGCAATTGCGGCGCCTTGGGCCTCCCAGGGAGGGAGAGATTCACAGCTGAGAGAGCTCAAGCGGAGGCCGCCCGGGTCTCTCAGTCCCCGCCCCGGGTCTGGGCGCCGGGTCGAGAAGGCCTCGGGGCGCCTCCCACGCCCGCCCGGGAGCCCCGTGCCCACACTCACGCTCTCCAGCACTTCATAATTGGCTTTGATTTGCGCCTCGATCTCCTCCTTGCGCTGTATCAGTTCCTGTATGTCGCTGACAGTCACCCCGCTGGCCTCCGGGGAGCCTCCGCTCTGCCTCGTTTCCTTCTCCGACATCACGAACCTCGGCCCGGGAGCCCGGACGGCCGGTTTCCCGACCGCGGACGCCCGAGGAGACTGTGCCTACGGCTCCGCCCGCGGGCCAAAACACCGCGGCCTTTCGCGGGCGCCTGGAAAAGCGAGGGGCGGGGTTTGTCGGTGGGGCGTGGTCACCGGAAGCCACACACTGCGAGAACACGCAGTCCTGTGGTGACTCATGGAGGGGAGGTTTAAGGACGGAAGGATTCCCGGTCCCACCCAAGCGCTGGCCCCGACCGGGACATGATGAACTCTTCCTAGTTAATTCATTTTCTTTTCTCATTCATTCAGCTATGTATTGAGCGCCTACTGCATGTATGTACCAGCGCCCTGTGCATGGCGCTCCATTTCAGCTCTGCATCTACACAGCGCTTGAGGGTTTACAAAATAGTCAGATTCCTCATGCCCTGTTTCACAAAGCCTACAAGCTTGGGTTCAAATCTGGGCTCTTGCCTCTTACTGCCAGTAGTGACCTAGGTAAACTACTTCACTCCTCTGAGCCTCAGTTTCCTCATCTGTGAGTTGGTTGGGTATTGATAGCAATCTATCTCATAGTGCTAACATTTTGCCAACAAATATTTATTGAATGCCTCCTTTGTACCATACACTGTCCTAGGTGCTGGAGGGGTAAAGTATTGAGCACTGAACTCAGTGCCTGTCTCATATTAAGGTCTCTATAAATTTTAGTAAAAATAGTATTGATGATGACAATAATAGTAATACTAATAATTTATCAAATACTTACAATGCATCACACTGTTCTAAGGGCCCTATGTGTATGAATTCAACAACCTCATAAACGAGGATTATTATTACCCTCATTTGACAGCTGAGAAAACCATCTCAATAACCCACTTGCCCAACTAGCAAAATAAACAGCCCAAATTTGAACCCAGCTTAACCAAACGGTGACATTTAACATCTTAACATGTCCCCCCTAATATTTTGCACTGAAAAGGATACACCATCACCTATGTAGTAGTCAAACATGTTTGCCCTGAATCCAGTCATGAAAAACAAGCAGACAAACCCAAATTGAGGGACATTCTTCAGAACAACTGTCCTGAACCCTTCAAAAAGGTCATTATTGTGAAATATCCACACAGAAGCTAGGCAATCACCTAGATTAAGGACTAAAGAGACACAACAATTAAATGCAATATGTGATCCTTGATTGGATCCTGGTTCCCTCAAAAAAAAAAAAGAAAAAAAAAAAACAACTATAAAGAACATCCTTGGGACAATTGGGGAAACTTTAATATAGTACCAATGTTAAATTCCCTGATTTTGATACTTGTATTGGGTTATTTAAGACAATGTCCTTAGAAAATGCACCCTGTAGTATTTAGAGGCAGGAGAAGCAACTTACTTTCAAATGGTTCAGAAAAAAATCTGTATATATGTATGTAGATAGATTTGTAGACAAGAGAATGAAAAGGTAAAAGTGACAAAGTGTAAATCATCGGTGACTCTGGGTGAAACATATAGGAACATTCTTTGTACTATCACTGCAACTTTTATGTAACTTTGAAATTATTTCAAAATAAAAAGTTGCTAAAATAACCTTTATACAGAAAAAAGTAAAACCGATTACATTAGGCCCCCTACATTTTGTTCAACTATCTCTTTCTTTTTTTTCCTAGCTGCACCATGGCTTGCGAGATCTCAGTTCCCCAGCCAGGAACTGAACGCCAGCCACAGCAGTGAAAGCTCCAAGTCCTAACCACTGAACCACCAGAACACCAGGGAACTCCTGCCTCAATTATCTCTTAAATAAACATTTCTAACATTGATGCAAGAAAAGAAAAAAGAGAGAGACACAATAACTAGCTGCAACACACAATCTTTGAATTTTAAAAATAAAAAACAGCAGCTATAAAAGACATTATTAGGGGACTTCCCTCGTGGTCCAGTGGCTAAGACTCCATGCTCCCAATTCAGGGGGGCCCAGGTTCCATCCCTGGTCAGGGAACTAGATCCCACATGCATGCCACAACTAAGAAATCCCGCATGCTGTAACTAAGACCTGGTGCAGCCAAATAAATTAAAAAAAAAAAAAAGACAATTGGTGAAATTTGAATATGGACTTCACATTATAGTGTATGGATATTAATTTTCCTTAGTAGGATAATGGTATTGTGATTATATTAGAAAATCTTATTCAAAGGAGATGAATGCTGGGCTTCCCTGGTGGCTTAGTGGTTGGGAGCCTGCCTGCCGGTGCAAGCGACGCAGGTTCGAGCCCTGGTCTGGGAAGATCCCACATGCCTCGGAGCAACTAAGCCCGTGAGCCACAACTACTGAGCCTGCGCATCTAGAGCCTGTGCTCTGCAACAAGGGAAGCCACGACAATGAGAAGCCCACGCACCGCGATGAAGAGTATCCCCCGCTCGCCGCAACTAGAGAAAGCCCGCACACAGAAACGAAGACCCAACACAGCCAAAAATAAATAAATAAATTTATTTTAAAAAAAAGGAGATGAATGCTGAAGTGTTTAGAGGTTCAGTGTCATGATTTCTGAAACAAATTTGCAAGTTGTTCAGGAAAAAAAGCTATACACACACATATGTGTGTATGTATGTATGTATGTATGTATAAAATGAGAGAGAGAAAAAGAGGCAAAATGTAACAATAGGTAAGTCTCAGTGAGGGTATATAGTTGTTCATGGAAACTATCTTGCAACTATTCTGAGGTTTGAAATTTTTTTTTCCAAAAAAAATTGTTTTCCTATACAGTCGGAAACCAGAGCTATTGTTTAAGTCACTATATTAAGTTGTTATTATTATAATGGACCTAGATCCTGTCCCTTCATATGCTTTCATAGCTCTCAAAGCCTTTCCATCACCTCCACCTCTGCTCTCATCCCACCACCCCAGATTTCCGAGGCCTCTCAATTTGTCTCAGCTTCCAGCTGCCGCTTCCATCCATTCTCCACACAGCAGCCAGAATAACCTACCCAAGGAATAACATTGTCACTCCGCTGCTTAAAAGCTTTCAATGGCTTTCCAGCACCTTCTCTTATCCTTCAAGACCTTTCTGATCCCTGCTTGACTTTTGACCCCTACACCCGCCCCCAACACACACACACACACACACACAAACATATCCAGCCACACTAAATTGCCAGCAGTTTCTGGCACATTTATCGCTCAGTCTCTCTCAGCACCGGGTCTTAGCACCTGCTCATCCCTTCTCTAGGACATCATCTCAGGCCAGTCTGGTTTCAGCTCCTCCTTTAAGATCCATCCAGCTCTGGACTTCCCTGGTGGCGCAGTGGTTAAGAATCCGCCTGACAATGCAGGGGATACAGGTTCGAGCCCTGGTCCAGGAAGATCCCACATGCCGCGGAGCAACTAAGCCAGCGAGCCACAACTACTAAGCCTGCACTCTAGAGCCTGCGCGTCACAACTACTGAAGCCCGCGTGCCACGACTACTGAAGCCCAAGCACCTAGAGCCCATGCTCCACAACAAGAGAAGCCACCGCAATGAGGAGACTGCGCACCGCAACGAAGAGTAGCCCCCACTCGCTGCAACTAGAGAAAGCCCGCGCACAGCAACGAAGACCCAAATAAATAAATAAATAAATAAATAAATAAATAAATAAATAAATAAATAAATAAATAAAAATAAAATAATAAGATCCATCCAGCTCAAATCACCTCTCCTGGGAATCATCCTCTAACCTGCTCCAAAGCTGGACTGTTTACTGCACTTTCCATCTGGTATCCTAAATGCATGTTTACCTGTGTGTCCCACGCACTGAGGACTCAGAGCCTGTGAACTGCGGCTTAGCTTCAGATGTTTGACTGAGTGTTTAATCAAGGATTCTAAGGGAACACACGGAGGGAATAATCTGCTCCTTCCCTATTCTGATTGTTCTGGTTCATCTTTTTTTTTTTTAATTTTTATTGGAGCATAGATGATTTACAATGTTGTGTTAGTTTCAGGTGTACAGCAAAGTGAATCAGTTATACATATACGTATATCCACTCCTTTTTTTTAGATTCTTTTCCCATATAGGCCATTACAGAGTATTGAGTACAGTTCCCTGTGCTATACAGTAGGTCCTTATTAGTTATCTATTTTATGTATAGTAGTGTGTATATGTCAATCCCAATCTCCCAATTTATCCCTCCCCACCTTATCCCCTGGTAACCATAAATTTGTTTTCTACATCTGTGACTCTACTTCTGTTTTATAAACAAGTTCATTTGTACCCTTTTTTTTTAGATTCCACATATAAGCAATATCATATTATATTTGTCTTTCTGTGTCTTCAGAGTACTTCACTCAGTATGGCAATCTCTAGGTCCATCCATGTTGCCGCAAATGGTAATCTTTTGTTCTTTTTTATGGCTGAGTAGTAGTCCGTTGTATATATGTGCCCCATCTTCTTTATCCATTCCTCTGTCGATGGGCATTTAGGTGGCTTCCATGTCCTGGCTATTGTAAAGAGTGCTGCAGTGAACATCGCGGTGCATGTGTTCTGGTTCATCTTACCTGCAGTGGCCACAGGCAGGCAACATAGCCTTTGTTTTACAAAGCTGCCAAGATGTAGGAGAACTTAAATTGTTTGCCTCTTCCAAACATCCATACCTTTCTCATTTTCATTTCAGAACAAGAAGGAGGCCAGGAGAAAGGGAATTGGGAAGTAGACCCGAGAGGTACCCACAAGACCTGGGCGGTCACAATCATACTCCCCGCCTCCAGGACCCTGCAGATCTTCCATATTTTCCCTCTGCCCTGGCCTACTGGGAGCCAGGCAAACTGGGAAGTCAATTACCCTCAGTACCTGCATCTATAAATCAAGAGGCTGGACTCCAAGGTCTTTTTTTTGGGGGGGGGGCCACTCTCCGAAGCTTGATCTTAGTTCCCTGACCAGGGATCGAACCCGGGCCCAAGGCAGTGAAAGTGCGGAGTCCTAACCACTGGACCACCAGGGAATTCCCTCCAGGGTCTTAACTGGTGTCACGTTTGTGTGAGTTGGCTCACTGAGAGTTTTAAGAATTTTAGTTGCTGAGTCAGTTCAGGGCCCCATCATGAAATAGCGGGCATACTCAGAAGGGTATTTAAGGTATGTTTAATGAAAAGGTTAGAGTCACCAGCAAGTTTAAGGGAGCAAATAAGGGATAATGAAACTGGCTAGGACTGGCAACAGTGGGGTGGGCTATCACTCCCAGATCTGAAGGGGCAAGGGGAGGGAGCAGTTTGGGATCCCAGAGAGGGCCGTAGCCACCCATAGGAGTGTGGTCTTCAGTAGAGGAACACAGCTGATGTTAAAAAAAAATCTGGGGACTTCCCTGGTGGTCCAGTGGCTAAGACTCCACGCTCCCAATACAGGGGGCCCGGGTTCAATCCCTGGTCAGGGAACTATATTCCAAATGCCGCAACTAAAGATCCCACATGCCGCATCTAAGACCCGGAGCAGCCAAATGAATAAATAAATAAATATTTTTAAAAAAACATCTGGCAGAGGGGGCTCCCCCACCCCCCATCCCCCCACTGCCGGTCTCCTCTCATTTGCTGGAGCCTCTGGTTGCCGGAGAGCAAAGGGGCTTAGGGCGTAGAGTAAGACAGAGAGGGAAGAGCCTTGGAGGGGCACAAAGAATATCCAGCACAGGTGCCAATGCTTAAACATTTGGGAAAGTAAGATGCAGAGAGCCACAAAGTGCATGATACTGTTTTCATACAACAAAGTCATTTCCCCCTTATATGTGCCTGTAATATGCTTGTATATGATTGCCTAAGCATGAAGCAAGGTAGGGGATTATACATGTGAGATCGTTAATATTTAGTACCTGGGCAGAGTAGAAAGGGCAGGAGAGAAAGCAATTTAGAAAATAAGATATTTGCTAATATGAATTCAGAGTAATTTAACACAGGAATAATTGTTTAGGAGCACAAAACTGTAACTTCAAGTGAGACAGATCATTGTAGATGCTGTGTCTAATGGCAAGATTTTGGCAACAACCTAAACATTTGGTTCTAGAGGTTGGTTAAAATCATCACGACACGGCCTTTCAAAGAAAGACACGCACACTTATGATCAACATAGGTATTTATTAGCATGAACAGTGTTTACAAAGTATACACGAAATGTAACAGAAAAGTATCATGTGTTTATACATTTTTAGAAGGCGGTCTGGGTGGATATGCCCAAATTGTCCATGGTGGTTTTCTGTGGTTGAAGGATTATGAATGGGTTAGTGTTCTTTACTTTCTTTTTCCTTTTTTCTCTCTTTTTTTTCACTTTTAATTATGTGTATTTTTTTCTGTATCAACTTGCATTAATTCTGTTACAAAATATAAAATAAAATATATATCTGAGCTGGTTAAACAGGTGTGGTCAGTTTGTGAAAATTCAGAAAGCCATATACTTTTTGCATTTTTCTATGTGTATTATTAACCTTTGATAAAAATTCTTTCTATCAATATCAAATAACACAGTCATAAAAAATGTTAGAATACAATTTTTTTTATTGAGATGAAAGCCACATGACATAAAATTAACCGTTTTTAAGTGAACAATTCATTTCGTACATTCACAACGTCATGTAACCACCACCTCTATCTAGCTCCAAAACATTCTCACCACCCCAAATGGAAAACCCCATGCCCGTTAGCAGTGACTCCCCAGTCCTCCCTCCTCCCAGCCCCTGACCCACCAATCTGCATTCTGTCTCTATGGACTTACCTATTCTGGTTATTTCCTATTAATGGAATTAAGACAAATTTTTTTTTTTGGCCACACCGCGCGGCTTGTGGGATCTTAGTTCCCCAACCAAGGACTGAACCCAGGCCCTTGGTAGTGAGAGTGCGGTGTCCTAACCACTGGACAGCCAGGGAATTCCCAAAATCAGAATAATTTTTAAATCAATGGATTTCACATAAAAATTCAAATTTCCAGCTTCTCTTGAACAAAATCTGGCCAAACTAGCCCGCATCCCCACAGGGGATAACTGGCTGAAGCTCAGTAATCATCACCCTTGTTGACAAGGCGTGAGCATACAACTCCACAATTCCACCCAGCTCTTCTCTCTTCTACGTCACTCTCCTGGCTTCTGGGGCATTTGGGTTTCAAGTCCCAGGACTAATGACTACTCAGACACACACCCCCCCTTTTTTTTAAAATAAATTTATTTACTTATTTTTGGCTGCATTGGTTCTTCGTTGCTGCACGCGGGCTTTTTTTTTTTTTGAATTTTATTTATTTTTTTATACAGTAGGTTCTTATCAGTTATCTATTTTATACATATTTGTGTATATATGTCAATCCCAGTCTCCCAATTCATCCCACCACCACCCCCGCCGCTTTCCCCCCTTGGTGTCCATACGTTTGTTCTCTACATCTGTGTCTCTATTTCTGCCCTGCAAACCGGTTCACCTGTACCATTTTTCTAGGTTCCACATATATGCATTAATATACGATATTTGTTTTTCTCTTTCTGACTTCTTCACTCTGTACGACAGTCTCTAGATCCATCCACGTCTCTACAAATGACCCAATTTTGTTCCTTTTTATGGCTGAGTAATATTCCATTGTATGTATGTACCATAGCTTCTTTTTTTTTTTTAATTATTTTTATTAATTATCTTCTTTTATTTTTTTTAATTTTTTAAATTATTATTTTAATTTTTAAATTATTTAATTAGTTATTTTAATAATTATTAAATAATTATTTTAATTATTTATTTATTTATTTTATGGCTGTGTTGGGTCTTTGTTTCTGTGCGAGGGCTTTCTCTAGTTGTGGCAAGTGGAGGCCACTCTTCATCGCGGTGCACGGGCTTCTCACTATCACGGCCTCTCTTGTTGCGGAGCACAGGCTCCAGACGCACAGGCTCAGTAACTGTGGCTCAGGGGCCTAGTTGCTCCGCGGCATGCGGGATCTTCCCAGACCAGGGCTCGAACCCGTGTGCCCTGCATTGGCAGGCAGATTCTCAACCACTGCGCCACCAGGGAAGCCCGTACCATATCTTCTTTATCCATTTGTCTGTCGATGCACATTTAGGTTGTTTGCGGGCTTTCTTTAGTTGTGGTGAGCGGGGGCTACTCTTTGTTGTTATGCGTGGGCTTCTCATTGCGGTGGCTTCTCTTGTTCCGGAGCTCGGGCTCTAGGCATGGGGGCTTCAGTAGTTGTGGCAGGCAGGCTCTAGAGCGCAGGCTCAGTAGTTGTGGCGCACGGGCTTAGTTGCTCCGTGGCATGTGGGATCTTCCCAGACCAAGGCTTAAACCCGTGTCCCCTGCATTGGGAGGCAGATTCTTAACCACCGTGCCACCAGGGAAGCCCTCAGAACCCTTTCATCTGTAAAAATCTTGAAGATCTCCAGACGCAGGGAGACACACCAGAAAAAAATGAGAAACTTGGACTGGGAGTAGAGGGAATGAATCCCAACTCTACCACTTATAGTATAAGCCACTTAGCTTCTCCAAGCCTCAGTTTCCTTAACTGTAAAATGGGTATAATAATAACACCTACTTCATAGGGCTGTTATATTAAATGCAAAGCATTGGACACATAGTCACTCCTATCCCTGTAGGTACTGAAGACTCATAAGAGCGCTCCCTAATATTCAGAAATGGAAAAAGGGAGTTCAGAGAGGTTAAGCAATATGTTGAAGGCAACACAGCAAACTGGAGGCCAAAGCTAACTTCCCTATTGCCCTTGTGAAGAATGAAAGTCAGTGTTCTGAACTGAAGGGTGTCAGATGTTCAAAAGTTTAGGGACTTTGGATGGTGGGGACGCAGGTTCAGTTCGAAAGGGATCAATGGCTGATCTTGAGTAACCTCACCCTGGGCTTATGCAAATAATGGAGCAACTGATGAGATAGTTGTTTGGCCAGAGAGGAAAGAGAAAACCCTTTGATGTGCCCTGGGCCCTGATGTCATAGCAGTTGCTCCTCCTCCAGGGCCACTGATGTACTCTGCCCTTTCCCCAGTCATGGGGGCCTCCTGCCCCCTAAACCTCAGGCAACCAGAGCAGAGCAGTTCCTACAGGCTCAGGAGAGCCCACTGCGAATTCTTCAAGAAGTTTGCGAAAAAATTTTTTTAAATACCAGGTTACTTAAAATTAAATTATGTATATTAAAAATTACATTAAAAAGCAGAAAAAAATTTAATATAAACTTACAACTAAATAAACTATCATGAAAACAAAGGTAATAAATGCTCAAATCTCATCATTTCCTAATTATTTCACTACATTTTAGTACTACCTAGGCTTTTGTCTATTTTTCTGTGTGATACGTTACTACTTATACTGTTCTCAACTCCAAGTTCAAACTAGCTTACATTGGTAGTTTGAAACTGGCCATAGGGGTACTTATACCACAGAATTCAGCAACTGCTACAAACTAATGCTTAATTGTTTTATTGATTGTCTAGGGCAGGGGTGAGCAAACTATTGGCTCTCTGTCCAAATATGGATGCTTGTCTGCTTTTTTTGGTTTTTTGCTCACAGCCTGTTTTTTGTTTAATTTATTTATTTTTTATTTATTTTTGGCTGCGTTGGGTCTTCATTGCTGCGTGCAGGCTTTCTCTAGCTGCGGTGAGCGGGGGCGAGTCTTCGTTGCAGTGTGCGGGCTTTTCATTGCGGTGGTTCCTCTTTGTTGCGGAGCACGGGCTCTAGGCATATGGGCTTCGGTAGTTGTGGCTCGAGGGCTCTATAGCGCAGGCTCAGTAGTTGTGGTGCATCAGCTTAGTTACTCCGCGGCATGTGGGATCTTCCCAAACCAGGGATCGAACCCGTGTCCCCTGCATTGGCAGGCGGATTCTTAACCACTGCGCCACCAGGGAAGCCCCTCACAGAATGTTTTTGCAAATAGTTTTTGTAAATAAAGTTTTATTCCACACAACCATGCCAATTCATTTACATACTGCCTCTGGCTGCTTTCATGCTACAATTGTAGAGCTGAGTAGTTTCAGCAGAGGCTATATGGCCCTCAAAGCCTGAAATATTTATTATCTAGTTCTTTATGGAAAATGCTGGCCAGGACCTGCTTTAGACTTTAAAAATGATAAAGTCCGGATCAGAGCCTTCGCATAGTTTTCCCCAGTGGATGTTAAGCTCCTTGAGACCTGGAATAAAGGGATTGGTTTTATGTTTGGGCAGCAGCACACATAGTGATATAAACGTGGTCTGGATCCAAGTTCTTGTTCAGCACTTTCTAATCACAGTGGACAATTTATTATTTTTTAAAAAATTATTCATTTATTTATTTTTGGCTGTGTTGGGTCTTCATTGCTGCCCGTGGGCTTTCTCTAGTTGCGGCGAGCGGGGGCTACTCTTCGCTGTGGTGGGCAGGTTTTTCACTGCGGTGGCTTCTCTTGTTGCAGAGCACGGGCTCTAGGCATGTGGACTTCAGTAGTTGCAGCACCCAGGCTCAGTAGTTGTGGCTCGAGGGCTCTAGAGCGCAGGCTCAGTAGTTGTGGCGCACAGGCTTAGTTGCTCCGCGGCATGTGGGATGTTCCCGGACCAGGGCTCAAACCCATGTCCCCTGCATTGGGAGGCGAAATCTTAACCACTGAGCCAGCAGGCAAGTTCCGACAATTTATTATTTGGGCAAGTCTTCATCTTCCTGAGTCTCAGTTTCCTCATCTGTAAAATGGGAGAAATAATAGTGAGTTGAGAAGATAAAATAGGCACAGTGCTTGGGAGTGGCACACCCAGCGGGGAGAGGCAGGGGGTGCTGCCCACCCCAGGTGCAGGTAGCAGGGCTGGTCATGGAATGGGTTCTCCAGAAGCAGAGGCTGAGACAGAGCTTGGGGTACAAGATGTTTTTAGGTGTCAACACCGGTGAAACGAAGGGGGGAAGCCAGACTGGGGAGAAGGAGTAGTCAATGATGGAGGCCCAACAGGCCTTGGCCAACCCCAACCAGGGGCTCTGGAAACAGACTTGTGGGTCAGAGTTGTCCCCCACTGGGCTGAAAGGGCCACCTTTCCACCCCTGCCTTGTTCAGCCACCAGGTGCGGGGTGCCCTGGGAAGAGGCGACCTCGGGCAGAGTCTGTGCAGCTGCGGGAGATCCCATAGGAGCTGATAGCCAGCTACTCCCCCCATCCCCACCCCCGCACCTGGGCAGCAAGTCCTTCCTTGAAGGGAGGTGGAACAGAATATCTATCTCCATGCCTACCCCAGGGCTGCACTGTCCGTAGAGAATTTTAAAATAATAATAAAAACTGCTAAAAGTCTGTTGACTTTATCATTTTGTGCCAGCAAATCTAAACAATATCAATGCCAGTGGCTGAACAGACAACCGCCACCGCCTCCACCTTGGTTCCTGATATTGGATAAGTGCTCAGAGACAGTGTTGTCGTTGTTACTATTATTCTTAGTCTTAGTCTCTTTGTGTTACTCAGAATGGATGCTGGAGAGGCAAAACCAACAAAATCCAGGACACTGCTCAACGCCCCAAAGCCAAGCACAGAGGACAGCCTTCTGTCCTGGGCACATCAGACCCTGGGCACCCATTGCTTACACAGTTTGGGACACTGAGACTCACAGAGGAGCTGGAAGTGGCCCAAGATCACATCGTCTCCAGAGCCCAGGGATGCCGTATCCCATGCCATCAACTCTCTGGACCCTCCAGGCCACCACTGATGCCTGGTGATACAGCTGCCTGTCACCCCAAAGCTCAGGCACGTGGGCTCTGTGCCCCAAGAGATAAGGACCAGCCCCACCCAGCTGGCCCTGCCCCGCTGCACTAGCCCTGATAACAGCTGGGCACCCCGGCCAGCCCTCACACCCTCTGCTCCCCAACTGTTATTTCAGCCCTTGTTGGGGACTCTGTGGAGCCTGACAGAGGAAGGGGAGGCTCTATCCACGGGCTGTGCCTCTGAATCCTCATTAGTTCTGTCTGTTTGGGGGTCTGGAGTTGTAGACTCTAGGAAACAGGGCACAGGGCTGTTTGACTGTTTGGGGGTCCAATTTTCAAATGTAAAGAAAGCCTTTTGGTTTATTTATGTTCCTCAAATATAATACAGAATCACAAATAGGCCACTGGGCCACTCTGGTCCAAGCACAGCAGCTATCCACAGCTTTTCCCTATGCTGACCTTGAGCAGAAGCCTTTAAAGTCCTGATGATGTTGCAACTCTGCTATAAAACCTTCAAAAGCTCCTCATTCTCTCAAAGATAAAGCCCAAGCCCCCTAACCTGATATTTGAGACCCTCCCACATTCCTTATAATAAGCAGCATAATCAGTAACTGTTAATTGAGTCTATCGTGTTCCAGGCATCAAGCAAAGCACTTTACGTACACTAGCTCAGATGATCCTCGTAACAACCCTATGAGGGAGGTACTACTATAATTCCCATTTTACAGATGAGGAAACTGAGGCTCAGAGAGGTGAAGTGACTTGCCTAAGATTGCTCAGCAGGAGTCCCCACCTCTGCCTACACCAGGGCTTTGCTCCCCGCTAGCCTGTCCACAGAGCCCCTCTGCAGGCCTGTAGTGCTCCTACCTCTCTCACATCCCCTCCCTGCACCCCCGCCAAGCCAACCCTTCCCAGTCAGCCACAAGCCAAAGGAAGAGGAAGCTTCTCCAGGGTCCAGGTGGCTGGTTTGCTCCTGCTGCTTGAAAATGGGCTCAGGGGTCATTCCCAAAGCACTTTCCAAAAACAACGACAGCATGGCGGGAAGTGGCTAGCATATAGACTTTGGAGAGAGTCAGGCTTGGGTTCAATTCTCAGTTCTGTCACTTTTTAGTTGTGTTCTAAAGGACACGCCTGTAAACCTCCATTTTCCAATCTGTAAAATGGAGATGATAGCCCCTACCTCACAGGGTTGTTAGAGGATTTAATAATTAAAGGGCATAGGGACTTCCCTGGTGGTGCAGTGGTTAAGGATCTGCCTGCCAATGCAGGGGACATGGGTTTGAGCCCTGGTCCGGGAAGACCCCACATGCCACGGAGCAACTAAGTCCGTGCGCCACAACTACCGAGCCTGCGCTCTAGAGCCCGCGAGCCACAACTACTGAGCCCGTGTGCCACAACTCTGAAGCCTGCGCACCTAGAGCCCGTGCTCCACAACAAGAGGAGCCACCGCAATGAGAAGCCCACACACCGCAACAAAGAGTAGCCCCCGCTCGCCACAACTAGAGAAAGCTCGCGCACAGCAACGAAGACCCAACGCAGCCAAATATAAATAAATAAATTTATAAAAAAAAAAAAAGAAGAATCTGCCTGCCAGTGCAGGGGACACAGGTTTGAGCCCTGGTCCAGGAAGATTCCCACATGCTGTGGAGCAACTAAGCCCGTGCACCACAACTACTGAGCCAACGCACCACAACAAAGAGTAGCCCCTGCTCGCCACAACTAAAGAAAGCCCACGCTCAGCAACGAAGACCCAACGCAGCCAAAAATAAATTTATTTATAAAAAAAAAAATAAATAAATAAAATAAAAATAAAGGACATAGCCCTTAGCATGCTTAGCCCAGTGCCTGGCACATAAAACAAAGCGACCAGAAAATCTGAGTTTTTGTTGTTCTTATTATTATCTTTTTTAAAGTGCTCTGCTTCCAGAGGTGATAACTTGAGACAGATCACACTCCTTCAGCTGAAAATCTTTTAAGTTAAAAAGTCAGCCCCCCTCCTTAGATACAACACCAAAAGCACAAGTGACAAAAGAAAAAATAGATAAGTCAGACTTCACCAAAATTAAAAAATTTTGTGCTGCCCATGATTCCAGCAAGAAAGTGAAAAGACAACCCACAGAATGGGAAAAAATATTTGCAAATCATATATTTGACAAGGGACTTGATTCCTGAAAAGGGAATACATAAGGAACCATTACAACTCAGTAATAAAAAGACAAATAATACAATTAAAATGTAGGCAAAGAATATGAGTAGATATTCCTCCAAAGTAGGTATGCAAATTAACAATAAGCACATAAAAATCAACACCATTAGCCATTAGGTAAATGCAAATCAAAACCACAATGAGGGGACTTCCCTGGCGGTCCAGTGGTTAGGACTCTGCGCTTCCACTGCAGGGGGCATGGATTTGATCCCTGGTCGGGGAACTAAGATCTCACAAGACGTGCAGTGTCGGGGGTAATGGGTGGGGGAGACCACTTCAATAAGAGATGCAACAGCTAGAATAAAAAAGGTAGATGACAACAACTGTTAGCAGAGGATGTGGAGAAATTGGAACTCTCGTGCATTGCTGGTGGGAATGTAAGATGGTGCAGCCGCTGTAGAAAACAATCTGGCAGCTCCTCAAAATGTTCAACAGACTTACTCTATGACCCAACAGTTCCACTCCTAGGTATATCCCCAAGAGAAATGAGAACGTATGTCCACACAAAAACTTGTATGCGAACAGTCCTAGCAGCATTATTCATGATAGCCAAAAAGTGGAAATCAACTCACCAACTGATGAATATGGATAAATAAAAATGTGGTATATGCATACAATGGAATAGTCAGCCATAAAAAGAAATGAAGAACTGGCACAGGCTACAACATGGATGCACTTCGAAAATATTGTGCTGAGTGAAAGAAGTCAGTCACATAGGACCACATATTGCATGAGTCGATTTATATAAAATGTCCAGAATAGACAAATTCATACAGATGGAAAGCTGATTAGTGGTTGTCTAGGGTTAGAGGGCAGGGAAACTGGAGAGTGACAGCTAAGGGGTATAGGATTTCTTTTTGGGGATAAGGAGAATGTTCTGGAAGTAGGTAGTATAGATGCTTGCAGAATATCGTGAATATACTAAATGTCACTTATAGTAAATTTTACATTATGTGTATTGCACCACAATAAATTAAATTAATAGTTTTCTTTATTGAAAGATAATATCCATCCTGAAAGTACACAAATCTTAGGCACACAGATCTCAATGAATGTTCACAAAGTGAACACACTCTGTAATCAGTATTTCCAGCACCCCAGAAACCCTCATTGTGACCCTTGTGGTCACTGTCCTCTAAAAGGGCTTTAAGGGACTTCCGTGGTGGTCCAGTGGGTAAGACTCCATGCTCCCAATGCAGGGGCCCAGGTTCGATCCCTGGTTGGGGAAGATCCCACACGCCACAACTAAAGATCCCGCATGCCGCAGTGAAGATCCTGGATGCCGAAACTAAGACTGGGCGCAGCCTAAATAAATAAATAAATAACTTTTTAAAAATAAAAATAAAAGGACTTTAAGAAATAGAAATGGCCTCCCTCCCTGCTCCCATACATCTCCCTCCTCTTCTTAGAGGCCATACTCATTTGGGAGTTTCTTGTTTTGTTTTCTGGACTTACCTACTCACTGACATCTCATTATGAAGGATGAAGACATTTTTTTTTTTAAGAAAAAGGACTTTTTCACACCAGCTTTGCCCCTTTCCACTCCCTGCTTCCATACAACTTATTTTAGTTGGGTTTCAATTGCTTTTCTTTATTGCTTTAAATAAAATTCTAGGGACTTCCCTGGAGGTCCAGTGGTTAAGACTCCACGCTTCCACTGCAGGGGTCACAGGTTCGATCCCTGGTCAGGGAACTAAGATCTCGCATGCCTCGTGGTGCAGCCAATAAATAAATAAATAAATAAATAAATAAAATTCTGAAACTTCTGTTTCTTGAGGTAACATGTTTAGAGAGCATAGCATAAATTCTTCTCTTTGTAAGATGAAGGAAAGTGTCTCTAAGCCCCTACTTTATTTTTTTTAAGTTGCAAGTTTTTTAAAAAATAAATTTATTAAAATTTATTTAAGTAAATTTAAATTGGCTGCGTTGGGTTTTCATTGCTGTGCGCGGGCTTTTCTCTAGTTTCGGCCAGCGGGGGCTACTCTTTGCTGCGGTGCACGGGCTTCTCATTCCGGTGGCTTCTCTTGTTGAGCAGCACGGGCTCTAGGCGTGCGGGCTTCAGTAGTTGTGGCGCACGGGCTCTAGAGTGCAGGCTCGGTAGTTGTGGCGCACGGGCTTAGTTGCTCCATGGCATGTGGGATCTTCCCGGACCAGGGCTCGAACCCACGTCCCCTGCACTGAGGCAGATTCTCAACCACCAGGGAAGCCCAGTCCCTATTTTTATATTGTCTTGTAACCAAGACTCAAGTCTTGTTCGATTTGTCAATCAGCTGATTTTAAAGAGTTAATAAGAAGTGTTAACAAACTCTGGTAGACCAATGCAATGAAACTCTTCTCAGCACTGAAAAGAAACACAGTCCACATTGAGGCACCAACATGGAGGACCCTCAAATGCATGACGTTGACTAAAAGAAGCCAAACTCACAAAGCTGCTTGCTGTCTGACTCATTTATACGACATGTTGGAAAAGGCAAAACTATGTGGACAGAAAATAGATCAATGGTTGTCAGGGATTGGGGTGGGGGAGGGATTGACTATAAAGGTACACAGCGGTGAATGGGTGGGTGGGTATGTTTTTGGGCAATGGAATTGTTTTATATCTTGATAGTGGTGATAGTCACGTGACTATGTTTTCAAAACTCATAGAACTGTACGCTGAAAAGGGCGAATTTCACTCTATATAAATTACACTTCAATAACTATGACCCTCAAAAAGCCATTTTAAAACTTTTGAAATCGTGTAAATCATGCAAATATCTTTTGCTGCCGAACCAGAAGTGAAATTAGACATGAAGAGAAGGAAATAAACTATATGTAGCCTGGGGTGCTCCCAAAAGAAGAAGATTCCAAACGGCAAGGCTGAACTGGTTCTCTGTATTTAAATTCCATTTGGGACTGATTCACTTTGCTGTACACCTGAAACTAACACAACATTGTAAATCAACTATACTCCAACTACACTTAAAATCAACAAATACTTAAACTTATAAAACTTAAAAATAAATAAATAAATTCCATTCAGTGGCTGACAATCAATGACATGTTTTACACTGTGGAAAATTCAAATAAACTGATAGAACAAAATTTTAAAAGATCCATAAACTGTTTTTTTTCTACAAATGGTAAGTTATAAACACTGTTCTGTGCGTTGTTTTTGTTTTTGTTTTTTTAACTTAACAATGTATCTTGGAGGTTTTTCCCCATCACTAGATAGAAAGTTTCTTCATTCGTTTTATAGTTAATGTTTCCTTGTATTTAACCAACCCCCTGTTGATGGACATTTAAGTTGTTTACAGTATTTTCAATGATGGTAGATGAACCAAGAGAAATGAGCGGCCTTATAAATGAGGGTGGGGATTCACGTGGGTAGTAGCTATAGCGCGAGATCTTATGCCTTTTTTTTTTTTTTTTTTTTTGCCATGGACATCTTTGGAAATCCTGCGAAGCCTCTGCCTGGTACAATGTACCAAAATTCCAGACTCCCAGAGGCAAGCAGGTGATCTGCATAAGCCTTATTGTCGAGTTTAGACCTGATGAGCTTCTCTTATCAGTACATTGTCAATTACTCTTCAATAAAGCTGGCGGGGGTGGGAGACAGCAGCTTCTCTTCTGCTGCAGCAAAACCAGAGAGCTGTGACCCAAGTTCAAGAGACAACCGAGGCCTTCCCATGCCCTTTTTGTCGTGTTGGTCCTAGAACACAAGCTGAGTCCCTCAAAAATAGGCAAGTCATGGCAAACTGTCTCTAAAGTCAGACGTGATTTCACAGGAGCTCATTAGCAACTAAAGACTGTTTCCAAACCTCAAAAGTGTATCTCCATTTAGAGATTGCCTCTCTTTTTCATTGTCTCCTTTTTATTCTCAGAAGGATCCAATAGGCAAAAATCATAGTAATAATTGTTCTGTTTCCGATACTCAAAGAACTCAAATTCCAAGCTGCCCATGTGGCAAAATGCAAGAAAGTTTTGTCCCAGTGACGCTTTTTTTTTTTTCTTGCAGCTCTCCCTAATGATGATCCCTCTCGTACTTATGAAATTATAATCATGTAACATTTTATATCTGCTTCAATCGTACATCCATATGTAATAGCTATAAAACGCAAAGCCATTAAAAAAATTCCTCCCCCTTTATTTTCATTGCAAATCTATTTAAACCCCTAGCAATAAATTCAACATTCACGACAGAGGCGGGAGGCGGGAGGCGGGCAGGGGGTGGGGTGGGCGAGGCTATGGCAGCAGCAGGTAGAGCATCCCCCCCCTGCCCTTTTTTCCCCTCTGGTTTATCTAAAGCTTTTCTCCAGCTCTGGGAACAGATTTAACTTTTTTCTTCCCACTTAGAGGAAAAACTAATGCAAACTTTCAACATCTGGCGGGCCACCTAAAGCTCACCTTTGGGAATGTTTGGGCTGTTCTTCCTCCTGTCTAGAGGAGAGAACAAAAAACCAAAGGCAACACCCACACTGGGCATTTCCCCCTCGTTTTAGCCTGTGCAGCCTAGAGAAACCACGGGGATGCAGCTAGTCAGCTCTCTTGGGGCTCCATCTGTTGCTGTCAAATCCCAAAGGTAATTTTTACCTCTCACAGCAGATTCGGCTGTAGTTAAGCTGCTATCTCACACTGCCGGCAACTCCACAGCCACCCAGGCATAAAAGGCTGGTCAACCCTTCCAGGAGGCCACGCAGGACACCCCAAGGCCCCTGGGCAGGTACTGAGTGCTCAGCAAGGTCTTCAGAAAGGAGCTCAGGGCCAAGGCCACTTTGGTCATGGTCATGAGGAAGAAGATAGACAGTATTTACACAGCTAGGAATCTCACATTCACATCTTAGGAAGGACATCCCTTGCAAATCCATCCTTCCTTTCCCAAAACAGTATTTCTACCATCTTTCAGTGAGTCGAGGGTCTATCAGGCGAATCTCACTGCTGCCACCACTGTGTCAGGGGTTCCCAATACCACCCCCAAGTTTGATGATGTATGAGGAGGGATCACAGGACCCAGCACACAGTCATACTCACGGCTAAGTTGGATTACAGCAAAAGGAGCAAACTCAGCCCAGGGAAAAGAAGTGTGGGTAAGGTCCAGAGGAAACCAGGGGCAAGATGCTAAGGGTCTTCTCCCAGTGGGGTCACACAGGATGCACTTATTTCCTCCAGCAAGAGGTTATAAAGTGTTTACCAGGGAAGTGTGCCTGAGCCTAAAGCTCCAGGGTTTTCATTGGAGGCTGGTCACCAAGGCACCCACTGCACAGCACGTACCAAAATCCCAGGCTCCCAGGAGACAAGCAGGTGTTTGGTGTAAGCCACATTGTTTGTACAGTTTAGGCCCAGTGAGTGACTCTTATCATTTCTGGGGATGGTGGGAACCTTCCTGAAACCCAAGTTCCTCGATGCCAGCCAAGGCTCAACCTTGCAAGCAGGTCTTTCTACAAATAGCAGCCTCAAGCCTGCTGTGTTCACCCTTTTCTACACACCAGGGCACAGTGGAGGGCGAGTCAGTGAGCCCATCTGAATAGTGGGCTCCTTGAGCAAGGCCTCTGGAACCCAGCTCCTAGCTCAGGAGGGGCATAAACTGGCCACTCGGGAACAAAGAGCCAAGACAGCCATACCCATCCGCTGCTAACCTCTTCTCCAACTGGGCGCAGCCTGAGAGGGAGCATCTGGGAGGGGACGCGGGGGCTCCAAAGACTGGGTCCTGCAGGTCCCCCCTCCCCCACCCCTGCCCACAGATGGGGGAGGCACCTAGGGGTGTATCCCGAGTGTGACTGCGACCCACAGTGTTTCCGGGAGCAAAGTCCAGAGGGTAGGAGGGACGAAGACAACAGCCCTGGCCAGCTGAGCCGGACACTTGCCTTTGGCATCCAAGGCTGCTGCTGCTGACATGCTTCCTTGGTTCAGCAGACACTGACTTTGTGCCGAGGACACAGGCCAGGCCAGGTTCCGCGAGCAGGGGTTTGAGTCGGCTGCCGAGAGCAAGGGGACGAGGTCCTCCTCCTCTCCCGGGACGGGAGGGCTGCGCTGAGACACCTCCCCACCGTGGAAACTTCTGGCCTGTGAGCGCCACTCTGGGCCACCTCCACCCCCATTTTCTCAGTTGGAAACCTAGACCCAGGAGACCAAGGTGGACCCAGAGGGCAGGCTGGCCCAACAGGGACAGGATAAGGAGGTGGGGCCACCTCGCCTGCCTCCAGATTTGCCCAGAAAACAGAGAAAAGGAAAGAGGTGTCTGGACTGGTGGAAGGGGATCCAGCTTCAGAAGCAAACAGGCCGGAGCTTGGATCTCTGTTCTTACCAGCTCCACAACCCTAGGGACGTATGTTCCCTCTCCGAGCCTTGGTTTCCCCATCTGTCTAGTTGGGGGATCAGTATCTCCCATTTGTCTAGAAGGCAAGACAGAGATGAAAAGTGTGGGCTCTGGAGTTAGAAGAGCCTGATTCCCATTCCAGTTCTACCCTGCCACTTGCTAACTGGGTGGCTTAGGAAAGTTCTCTGATTGTCCTGGGCCCCACCTCGGGGGTTGCTGACTAAAGCTGACCCATGGCAACTAAGCAGCTGAACCTCTGACCTGGGGCTGGGGAGTTCTGAGAGGGCTTCCTGGAGGAGGTGGAAACTTGAGAGTGGCCCAGGGGACCTAGCAGGTTTTGCTGAGGAGGGTGGGGAGGGGGGCTCCTCCCTGGTACAAGCCCCTCTCTACTCCCTGGTTGGGAGGGAAAGACATGGGAGGCAGGGAGGGAGGAGGGGGAGGAAGAAAAGAGGGGAGTAATGTCAGGCACCTTCTTGCTGTTTGTCAGTTTTTCTCATCTGAGAAATGAGAATGTTGGATTGAATGATCCTAGAGGTCATAACTTGCCATGATTATCTGTTTTTCTGTATTAAAAAAAAAAAAAAAGCCTTCTCACACCAAAAGCAAAAGCAAAAATAAACAAGTGGGACTAGCATCAAACTAAAAAGTTTCTGCACAGCGAAGGAAACCATCAACAAAATGAAAAGGCAACCTACTGAGTGGGAAGAAATATTTGCAAATCATATATTTGATAAGGGGATAACATCTAAAATATATTGAATGTAAAGAACTCATAACTCACTAGCAAAAAAACAAATAATCGGATTGAAAAATGGGCAGAAGATCTAGACATTCTTCCAAAGAAGACATACGTACAGATGGCAAACAGGTACATGTAAAGATGCAGAACATCACTAATCGTCAGGAAAATGCAAATCAAAACCCCAATAAGCTATCACCTCACACCTGTTAGAATGGCTATCATCAAAAAGACAAGACATAAGCATTGGCAAGGATGTGGAGAAAAGGAAACCCTTGTGCACTGCTGGTGGGAATGTAAATTGGTGCAGCCACTATGGAAAACAATACGGAGATTCCTCAAAAAATTAAAAGTAGAACTATGATCCAGCAATTCTACTTCTGGTTATATATCAAGGAAACAAAAACACTGACTCGAAAAG
The DNA here is from genome assembly GCF_028021215.1 of Eschrichtius robustus. Taxonomy (NCBI): domain Eukaryota; kingdom Metazoa; phylum Chordata; class Mammalia; order Artiodactyla; family Eschrichtiidae; genus Eschrichtius; species Eschrichtius robustus. The sequence continues at coordinate 8,141,788 of NC_090837.1, forward strand.
ATATCTGCATCCCCATGTTCACTGCAGCATTATTTACAATAGCCAAGATATAGAAGCAACCTAAGCGCCCATCAATGGCTGAATGGATAAAGAAAATGTGGTGTGTATATATATACACAGTGGAATATTTTTTTTAATATTTATTTATTTATTTAGGCTGCGCCAGGTCTTAGGTGCGGCACGCAGGGTCTTTAGTTGCAGCACCTGGGATCTTTAGTTGTGGCATGCGGGCTTCTTAGCTGCAGTATATGGACTCAGTTGTGGCATGCATGTGGCATCTAGTTCCCCGACCAGGGATCGAACCCGCGACCCCTGCAGTGGAAGCGCAGAGTCTTAACCAGTGGACTGCCAGGGAAGTCCTATAAACTTTTTTTTTAGTTTAAATAAATTGGAAAAAAACACTATGAATTATTTATAATTAGGACAAAATAAATATTACTCTCAAAAGACAACAACAACAAAAACGGCTAATGCAGGACATTTGGGGAGCCAAAACGCAAGAGGGTGGGGTGGGGTTGGCACAGTCCCTGGCTGAGACTGCCAGCATCAGGGTCTGGGAAGAGTTTCCAGGCAATGAGGATAGTTGATGAAGTCAGTTCCCCAGGAAGATGTCTCAGCAACAGAGTTTCTGGGGACTGACGTGGAGCTAGAGGCAGGGGGCTGTCCTGGAGCTCTCGGGTAAACGCCACAGCTGGCCAGCAGTCACCACTCCATCTTCCAGGAAAGTGAGCCTTGAGGATTCGGGTATGGGGGATGCTGGGGCGGAACCCAGGCCTTCCTCCTCCCAGGGCCGTAAGCTCCCCCTTCCCACCACTCTGGGCCAGGGGTAGGGCCACAACCTCTTTCCCAACACCCAGGCTGTGGCAATGCCAAGGCCCCCCTATTCTCCATCAGCCCCCCCCAACCAAAGCCCCAAAGAAACATAACTAATCATAACCAGCATTAACAGAGATCTTACTGTGTACCAGATTCTATTCCAAAAACTTAGTTTATCTCATTTAATGCCCTGCCACACTACTATTGCTCCCATTTTACAGATGGGAGACTGAGGCTTAGAGGAGTTCGGTAACTTTCCCCAGTCACATAGTATGTAGAGCTCCAGGATTCAAACCCCCATACCCATGCCTCTAACCACTATCGAATACAACCTTTTTACCTAAATATAAACCATACACTTGCTATGAAAACAAGTGGCTGGCTTCAAGACCAGTCCCTAATCCCCCTCAAATTCTCCCTGAATAAGAATTCTGGAGCCACCTCTGCACCTAAGCTGGCCTTGGCATCTCAGCTTTGGATTCTGGAGGGCAAAGATCGCAGTCCCAGCCCAGGGTCCTGGAAAGAATGCACCCTTGGCTTCTGGCCCCGGCTCTGCCCCCATCTGGCTGGTGGCCTTGGGTGAGTCACTCCCCCTTTGTAGGCCTGACAGCATCACCCTGTCCAATGAGGCCGTGGCTGGATCAGAGGCTTCCAGGCCTAGGAGCTTCCAGGATCAGCTCCCACCCCCAGGAAGGCCAGGAGGCCAGGGGCGGGACTTGCTGGGTGTTAAATATTTCTGTCCAGCACTCTGCTGGCCTCTCATCCCAGTCTTGCCAGCAGGAAGTGTGACCAAGATCAGTCATGGTAAGAGCCTGCCTGGAGCCACGGCAGCCTTTGCCAACGGCACGGATCTGCAGTGAGATTTCCAGAAGCACCTTGTGTCCAAGTTTCCATGTCTTACTGTCCTTTTCTTTCTCCTTAGACAACTTACAGCAACAAAGGACAGAAGGTAAGCAGGAGGGGAAATGTTGGGTCAGGGCCCCGGGAGACTGGAATGTTAGCAAAGAGCAGAAGAGGAATAATAGCTACAATGGTTATGTGACATTCTGGATGCACACTCAGGTTCATCTCTGCCCTCCCCCGCCACGTCTAGACTGAGCTGGACTCAACCTTGCCCTCCTAAGAAAAACTTTTACCTCTTCTTAAATTCCTGCCAATCTCTTAATCCTGTCTGGAAGTTCTTTCTAAGGTCTAACTTAAATCTGTGTCGCTGTAGCATAAGGCTGTTTCCCCCTGTGAAACTTGGGCAGGCCTCCTGGGGGAGAGGAGGGCTCACCAATCCTGAGACCACAGGAGCTCAATTTCTACATGAGAAACCTCTTTCGAGGCTTGGCAAGCCTTCAGGGCAGCGGGGTGGGGTGGGTTGGCTTCTCCTCAGTTCTGGGATTGAGGGTGGGACAAGGGAGGTGGCTAGGGGACACCTCTCCACTTGCACTTTTCTAGACCCGCTTCTAGGGACTCAGCCTTGCCCCTTCTCTTCTTCTGCAGCCTGAGAGAGGCCAATTCCTCCACTTTCACTCCGTGACCTTCTGGGTTGGCAACGCGAAGCAGGTAAAAGCTGGGCAAGGTGTTGGGAGTGGATAGAGGGCAGGCAAGGGGGCCTCCAGGACAAGGGCAGGTCTCCAGCTGGGTCTGTGATTGGGCCCTGGGAGGGGAGGATCAGGGCCAATGCTGGGAGAGTCCCAGGACGGACAGTCACTCTTTGGATCCTAATTACACAATCAGGGCCGCGGACCCCAGTGGGAAACTTACCTGAGATCAGCGTGGGCCAGGGAGCAGGCTTTCTTCCCAGGAGGATCTCGGCACCTGGGGCAACAGGGCAGATAGGCTGGGGGGACTGGGGGCTGGCCCCTCGACCCTCACGGGCCCGTCTGCAACTCTGTGATTCAGGCTGCGTCGTACTACTGCAGCAAGATGGGCTTTGAACCCCTAGCCTACAAGGGCCTGGAGACGGGTTCCCGGGAGATGGTCAGCCACGTGATCAAGCAAGGGAAGGTGAGTCTACACTCAGGACCCCACCCATCCAGGAGGGCCATCTCTCTCCCTGCTGGTCTCTGAGCTCCGTGACAGCTCTGGCACCTCTGGGTGCAGGAGGCCAGGAAGCCCTTCCTCCAGGTGGCCCAGTGCTCTTCCAGGCTGCCCGGTGTGGTTAGCGGAGCGTGCACTGAGGTCAGCCCCCGCTGGGCCCTCCACTGGCACCTTTGTACGACACGCAACAGGGACCTTCTTGGTTTGGTCTACTTGTCGGCCTGGCCCAACGCTGGTCTCACAGATGTTCGGGAAAAGTTGGCAAAGGCCTCAGACGTCAGACCTGGAAATCTGAGCAGTGCCCTGGTCCATGGATCCCTGGGGCTCTCCCCACCGGGAGGCTTGACTGGCAGCTCATCCCAAGGCCCCAGGAGGGTCTGGCACAGGAGAAGCCCCCATCTCTCAGGACCAGAGGGGAAGCTAAGGCTGAGAAAGGACAGGAACCCAGGGTCAACAGTCCTGCCTGGCTGGGAAGAGAGGTCTTGTCCTAATGTCCCACCAGGGGTATCTCGCTGGTGGGCAGGGAGCGGGGCTGGAGGTGCACCTCCAGAAGCTCGCCTGAGCCACCAGCCACGCCTCCCTTCTCCTCTACGTCTTAGATTGTGTTCATCTTCTCCTCTGCCCTCAACCCCTGGAACAAAGGTGAGGGGGCCCCAGAGGGTTCGGGGTGCCAGGGAGTGGAGACGTGGTATTGTGGGTGGGGTTAGGGACACAGGGGTGGATCAGGGTTCAGGGAGGGGGCCTCAGCCTAGAAGGAGATGAAGCCCAGAAGGCTGAGAGTACAGGGGAGGGGCCTCGACTCCAGCGCCACCCGCCTCCCCTGCCGGCCACAGAGATGGGCGATCACCTGGTGAAACACGGCGACGGAGTGAAGGACATTGCCTTCGAGGTGGAGGATTGTGACTACATCGTGCAGGTGAGGCCGCACCTGGGCTGGCGCGGAGACGAAGCAGTGAGGCTCGGCCTGCCCTCTGTCTGCGACAGGGACCCCCATCAGTCAGGGCTGGAAGACACTGCCACGCTGGAGTGATGCGCCCAGATGTGGGTTGACACACACCTGAGTTCCAGTGACACTCTGCCCCTTAGTAGCCATGCAACCTCTGTCTGAGCCTCAGTTTCTGCATCTGTAAAATGGGGATAACCACCTACCTCACTGAGTTGTTACAAAGAGGAAACGAGATCACAATTATCATTTCTTGAGCATGACTGTACCAAACGCTGTATTCAAGAGGCAGTTTAGATGTTCAGAATGTAGATTCCAGAGGCAGACTGCTGGGTCTCAATCTTATTAGCTGTGTGACTTCAGGTGAGTGACTTAAATTCTCTGTGCCTCAATGTCCTCATCTATAAAATAGAGACAATAATAGTGCCTTTCATGTAATGTTGCTGTGCAGATTAAAGAGGCTAGTACTTACAACAGTGCCTGACATGTGATAAGCATAGACATGCAGTAATAAGGTTTTGCTAAATATCAGATACATGATTCATGCATGTAAGGCACTTGGCAGAGGGTGTGACACATAGTAGGTGCTCAATAAATGTCAGCTTGTATTTGTCTTATCCAACCACCCTTTTTACAGATGAAGAAACTGAGGACTAGAGAGGGGGAAGGGCCACAGAGTGAGTTAGCACAGGACAGGCAGGACAGACCCCCACCCCCACCTGGTTTGTCTTCCATAGCCCCAGCTCTGGGCCTGGACCTCAGTTTCCCTATCTGCCAAATGGGCATGAGCCATGGGTGTCAAGGGCAACAGCTAAAGTTCACTGGAGTTCCTGCCTGGGGCTGGAAAAACTGGAGGAGGCTGCGGCAGGACCACGCAGAGGGGATCCAGCAGGGGCAGCCAAAGCGTCCAGCACTGACCACCTCCCCACCCCATCTCCTCTGCAGAAAGCCCGGGAACGAGGTGCCAAGATCGTGCGGGAACCCTGGGTAGAGCAAGATAAGTTTGGGAAGGTGAAGTTTGCCGTGCTGCAGACGGTGAGTTAACCTCAGTGCCCCACCCCTCCTGCTGTCAGCACCCACTTAGATGCCAGGACCCCCCTCCCCAACCCCCGACTCCATTACACCATCCCACACTTGTGCCTCAAAGTGCAGACATTCTCCCTGGACCCTGATTTCCTGTATTCTTGGCTGGTGTGCAGAGGCTGAGGAGGGCTAACAGTCACGCCTCTGGGCTTCCCATCCTCCCCAGTGAGGGCTGATAGCATGGGGATGCAAGGAAGGAGATGGGTGGGTCTGGGGAAGGAGGTGGGAGGGAAGCCCCGCCCCATTCAAGCTGTGTGACTTTGGGCAAATCACTTCACCTCTCTGCGACTCCGTTTAAATGAGCAAGTTACCACCTGCGTGGTCCACCTGTGTGATCTGCCACACGCTAATTAACCGTTCTGTGCCTGTTTCTTCAGCTATAACTCCTCCCACGGTCATTTAAAGGATCAAATGAGATGATTCGTGTATAGCACTTAGAACAACAGCGCTTGGCATATCACAGACACGCAGCAAAGATTACCAAGTCTGTTTAGCACCTGATACAATCATAGGTCCTTCCTCCTCAAGATTTAATACAACTTAAAGATTGTTAGAATGATTGAAAAGGCCCTTCCATATAATTAGATCCAACACCCTCATCATTCTTCATGCAGGCAACACATTTTAATTGAGCACCTACTATATACCAGGACAGCATCATGAGCAAAGCGGCATCCCCGCCTCCACAGAGCTTCTGGTCCTGTGGGGCAGACAGACTGTCAAATTCCCAAATGTCAGACTGCAATTCATTTTGGAAAGGGGAAGTGACTTGCCCAAAATCACACTTGGAGTTAGGGCCGGGTCTGGGTTGGAACCCAGGGCTGTGTTGGCACCATGAAATGCAGCCTGGCCTCAGCAGGGATGGGAGCTCAGGCTGTTCGCCACCCACAGTATGGGGATACTACACACACCCTGGTGGAGAAGATGAACTACACCGGCTGGTTCCTGCCTGGATTCGAGGCCCCAGCATTCGTCGACCCCCTACTTTCCAAGCTGTGAGTGCCCCTTGGGGCAAGGGTGGGGTGCCCTCTCTTCCATGCAGAGGGGACAGAGCATCTTGGTCCCTGCTGGGGAGCCCCTGAATATCCCCCAGGATGGCTTGAAGAGGCAGCATAGAGGCCAAGAGCCTAGGGTCTGGAACCCAACTACCTTGGTTCAAATCCCAGCTCTGTCACTTACTAGCTATTTAACCTTGGCAAGTTATTTTTCTAAGCCTCAGTTTCTTCGTCTGTAAAATGGGGCTAGTAATAGCGCGTGAGTTGATGCAAATAAAGTGTCTATAGTAAGTGCTATGGAATAATGAGCAGTTACTGTTATTGAGGGGCCGGGGGAAGGAAGAGATTTAGGGAGTAGCCTTCTCCTCACCCCCTAACTGCCTCCCTCTCCCAGGCCCAACTGCAGTCTCGAGATAATTGATCACATTGTGGGAAACCAGCCTGATCAAGAGATGGTGTCTGCCTCAGAATGGTGAGTCCCTGGCCCAAGCCCTTCCCACATGTGTGACAGGCCCACTCCCAGGTCTTGTCGGGAAATAGAGCACGAGGTGGGGGGAGGTTAGTCTGAGGTCACTGATTCATCTGTTCCCTGTAAAACCGTCACCATGGAGACCAGAGGATTTAAGGCCCAAAGTGACCCACTGGTCCTCCCTCTGAGGAACCTTGGGGAATCAGCACAGGGGGTGTCACAGTCCAGGGAGGCTTGGAGGAAGGCTGTCACTACCCAAAGAGCACGTGTGTGCAAATTAGAAGCAAGTACCCTTTCTCAAAAGCACCTCCATCTGTTGGAGTGGTGCCATGTACATGGATCTTGTTATCAGATGCTTTACTTCCACCCAAAGGAAAATTGTCATAATAAAGGTACAAATCTATGATGTGCGTGATGTGAAAGGTGGTACCCTTTTTGGAGCCTGCTCAGGGAACAAATTCTGGAAGGTGGAGTAGGGGCAGGGGGCAGGTCCCAGGCCAACATCAGAGCCATTGTGCCCTTCCGGCCACCCCCCACAGGTACCTGAAGAACCTGCAGTTCCACCGTTTCTGGTCCGTGGATGACACGCAGGTGCACACGGAGTACAGCTCTCTGCGGTCCATCGTGGTGGCCAATTACGAGGAGTCCATCAAAATGCCCATTAACGAGCCAGCGCCGGGCAGGAAGAAGTCCCAGATCCAGGTGGGGCCTCCCTCGGGCCCCAGGGACCTTGGCTGGGGAAGAAGGAAGCAGGGAAGAGGTTTGAGGGCTCTCGCAGGGGCAGGGGTGTGGGTGACGGGGCCACTGACAATGGTTTCCTTGCTTCCCTCCCACAGGAATATGTGGACTATAATGGGGGCGCTGGGGTCCAGCACATCGCTCTCAAGACTGAAGACATCATCACAGCGGTTAGAAGCCCGTTCCTGGTCCTAATTCACCTCCCATTCAGCTCCAGAGCCAAACTCTGCAAAACGGAGTCAGAGTCTGGGGATGCGGGTGACGAGTGGCAGTCCTGGGTCCCCTTCGTCAGCCCAGACGGCTGACAGGGCTCCCTTACTGGCTCGTGCATGTGCAGGAATATTCCCACCCTAGAGAGTCTGGTCTCTCTGCTACAGAAGTAGCAAGTGCCAGAGTAACAAGAAGCCTGGGCTCTAGACCTGGTTCTGCCAGTAACTTACTGTGAGTCTTTAGGGGATTCAACCCCCTCTCTGGGCTTCAGTTGCATCAACTTGAAAATGAGGATATTAAGCTACAAGATCCACTAGGTCCTTTCATCCAAATTAAATGTCCTGAGTCTATGGCTCCAGCCCTTGGGGAGGCTGGGTCCCACCTGTTCTTAATGTGGCAGTATGACCAAGTGGACAAGAGCCTGACCTGTCCCATTCAGTCCCGGCCCAACCAAGAATTCACCATGACCATGGCAACTTCATTCATTCATTCACACAATAGATGTTTATTGAGCACCTACTACGTGCCAGGCACTGTTTCAGGTACTTGGGATACATTAGCCAACAAGACAATAGTTTCCACCCTTATGGAGGCACAAAATAAAATTAGTAAAATAGCTCTGTTAGATGGCAGTGAGTGCTCTAGAGGAAAATAAAGCAGGGCCACGGGCGAGGGAGGGTGAAGGACTTTTTTTTTAATTTCAAGTTTTTCTTTTTCTTTTCTTTTTTTTAAAATTTACTTAATTTATTTATTTTGGCTGTGCCAGGTCTTAGTTGCGGCACACGGGATCTTTGTTGTGGCACGCGGGCTTCTTAGTTGCGGCACATGGGATCTAGTTCCCTGACCAGGGATCGAACCCAGGCCCCTGCACTGGGAGGGCAGAGTCTTACCCACTGGACCACCAGGGAAGTCCCAGGACTTTGTATATTTAAATTAGGCGGTCACCAAAGTCCTGGTGCTAAGAAGGAGACATTTAAGAATGCAGAAGACAGAGAGGAAGCAGTGGAAATCTGGGGAAAGCGCCCCAGGAAGAAGGGACAGCCAGGGTAGAGGAAGGTTAAAGGAACAGCTGGAACAGAATGAACAAGGAAGAGAAGGGTAGGAGATGCGGTCAGAAGGTAGGAGTGGGGGCAGATGGTGAGGACTTTGAATTTGACTCTGAGACACCACCGTTGGGTAAGCAGAGGAGTGACATGATTTGACTTGTATTTTAATAAAATCCCTCTGGCTCCTATGTTGAGAATAGATATCAATACTTAATTTCTCAATGCCTCAGTTTTCCCAGCTATGAAATGGGGAGAATAATCATCCAAATGTCTCAAAAGATTACTGCATCGACATAATCAGACAGTACATAGAAAGTGCACGAGAGAGGCACGTAGTGAGGTCCCATGAATGTTAGTGATTGCTGTTCTTCCATCGGGACCCACAAGGCCCAGAAGAGGAAGGGGATGAGGTCACACTGCATCCTGGCAGTTTGGGGAAGCTGCAGTAGGGACCCTGCCTCCTCCCGGCCCAGCACTTCCCCCTGGCTGGGAGTGTTGAGCATGGAGAGAGAAGGACTGACCTTGACCCTGCTCTGAGACAGATTCACCACTTGAGAGAGAGAGGCATGGAGTTTTTGGCTGTTCCGTCCACATACTACAAACAACTGCGGGAGAAGCTCAAAACGGCCAAGATCCGGGTGAAGGAGAATATTGATGTTCTGGAGGTAAGGCCTAGAACAGGATCCTCGGTCAGTCGAGGAGAACAAGCCCTGAGTTCCATCTTGCCTCACAAATGTTGTCTCAACCTTGCATCAGGCACTGGGATGCAGCCGGGAAAGCAGACCAGGTTCCTGCCGTCATGGAACTTGCATTCTAGTGAGAAGACAGATGACAAATAAATAACACAAACACCATCAGAGAGAGAGAGAAAGAGAGAGAGAGAGCGAGAGAGAGAGTTGGTGCTGTGCAGAAACTTAAAACAGGCTATGACAGAGAGTGATCTGGGGCTGCTACATAGGAGGCAGTCAGGGAAGGCCCCTCTGAGGAGGTGACATTTCAGTGAAATCGAGATGATGAAAGGGAGTTGGCTGTGTGAAGACCTAGAGAAAGAGCAGTCCTGGCAGCGGGAACAGCAAGTGCAAAGGTCCTGAGGCAAGAGCAAGCTCTGAGTATCTGAGAAACAGAAAGAGGGCCAGAGTGAATGAAAGGAAGTGTTTGAGGAGTGGCCCAGGTCAAAGAGGTAGGCAGGAGCCGATTCCTCTGGTAGGCTATTTAGGAGTTCGGATTTTGTTCTTCTGTGGCCAGAAACCATTGGAGGTTTTTCTGGTTTTGTTTTTGACAGCTTTATTGATATTTAAGGCACATAACATACATCATTTTTTAAAATACACAATTCAGTGGCTTTTGGCTCCTCACTATATTATGCAGCCATCATTGAAATCAATTTTGGAACATTTCCATCACTCTAAAAGGAGACCTCAAACCTCTTAGCCACCACCTCCCAATCTCCCCATTCCACCTCCTCACCCTCAGCCCTAGGCAAACACTGGTCTTCTGTCTCTACAGAGCTTTTTCTGAACATGTCATATAAATGGAATCATATAATCTTTTGTGACTGGTTTCTTTCACTCAGCATCATGTTTTCAAGGTTCATCCATATTGTAGCACGTGTTAGTACTTTGTTCCTTTTTATAGCTGAATAATATTCCATTGGATGAATAGACCACATTTTGCTTACCCACTCATCAGATGATGGACATTTGTTTCCACTTTTTGGCTATCATGAATAATGCTATGATCATCTGGGTAACAAGTGTGTGTGTGGACATACGTTTTAATTCTCTTGGGTAGATACCTAGGAGTTAAACTGCTGGGTCGGTCATATGGTAACTCTTTTACTTTTTTGAGGAACTGCCAGACTGTTTTCCACAGCGGCTGCATCGTTTTACCTTCCCACCAGCCACATATGAGGGTTCTGGTTTCCACTGGAGAGTTTTAAACAGGGGAGTGAGATGATCTGATTTTTGAAAGATCCCTGAATGTGGGGAAGATGGTCTGTAAGGAGGCAAGAGCAGAAGCAGGGAGAGCTGTGTGGGTGCTACTTGGGTGGTCCAGGCCGGCCTTGGGTGGCTAACACAGGGGCTGAGGCGGGGAGGTGGTAATAGGACAATTGGGGGATCTATTTGGAGGTGTCTGGAACTGCTGCAGAAAAGGGTCTTTTCTTGGCTTTGCGGGTGCAGGAGCCCCCACGGCCTTTCTAAATATCCCACCATTCCAGGCTAGAGGGGCCAGCCAGCCTCCCCCTTACCCAGTCCCCTGTCTCCCACGTAGGAGCTGAAAATCCTGGTAGACTACGACGAGAAAGGCTACCTCCTGCAGATTTTCACGAAGCCCATGCAGGACCGGCCCACGCTCTTCCTGGAAGTCATTCAGCGCTACAACCACCAGGTACCACTAAGGACCGCCTGTCCCCAGCGGTTGGCTTTCTGGGCCCGCAGCTCACCTCCTTTCTCCCGCTCCAGGGTTTTGGAGCCGGCAACTTCAACTCACTGTTCAAGGCCTTCGAGGAGGAGCAGGACCTGCGGGGCAACCTCACTGACATGGAGACCAACGGGCTTGCGCCCGGAATGTAGGCCGCTCTGGGCACGCCTGACCCACCGAGGCCCCGCCCACCTGCCGGCGCACGGTGGGCCACGCCCCCTCGTCCTGGAACACGCCCACTCCACAGGCCCTGAACAGCGAGCCCTCCTTACTGGCCGCTCCCTTTAGACCCCGCCCACCAGCCGGCTCCGGGACCTCCCCGCCCCCCACAAGACTCCGCCTACCTCCTAACTCGCTCCCTCGGTTGGGCCGTTCAGTCTCCCGCCCTCCGGAATAAAGCGGACTGGGGTCCAAGGCGGTGTCCACGTGTTTGTGACGGGCTGGAGCAGTGAGGTTCTTTGGCCGCCAGGGGGAGCTCAGGGCGGCAGCACTGTAGGAGACATCCGCGTTAGGGGTTGAGAGGCTGCGGGAGCCGAGGAGGCGCCGGGGGCAAGCGCTGGGCTGAGTAGCACCGCGCAGGTCGCGGGGAGTTCTGGAACCAAGAGGTGCAGAGGGCCTACACGCTAAAGGGAAAGACAGACAATAGCGTTTTGTAGAGTGGTAAATGCTATTAAGAAAATAAAGCAGGTGATGAGCTTGTGTAGAGGTGAAGGTGGGAGGAAGGACTAATGTCGATCGAGGGAAGGCCCCTCTGGGAGGTGACATTTGGGAGCCAGCCATGGGAAAATATGGGGAAAGAGCATCCCAGGAAGAGGGTACAGCAAGGGTAAAGGCCCTAAGGTGGGACAAAGCTTGGCAGCATCCTGTCCGATGGCGTTATGATCTCCAAGGATGAGCTGTACCCAACTTTGCTGCCCTGAACCCAAACTTCTGGACTTAGGAGAGTGTTAGCCCAGGGACTCTGGGGCATCATCCTCGCTCAGCACCCACGGCACATGGTTCCTGGCGTGAGAGCTGGTAGAAGGGATCTGCGCCCGTCAGCTTCTGCCCTCTGCCCGCAGCACGACAGACACCAGTGCCTACTCCCTCACACCCCCCATGCAGCTCTACTCCCCCCAACCCTGCTCCAGGCGTGGACTCCACTTGAAGAGAGGCTAGTTCATACTCAAGTGTGAATGGCCCTTGCAAAAAAGAATGACACAGTTGGGAAAGGAGCTACTGGTCCTAAAACACTTAGAAGGAAAATTTTCTTCAAAACCGGAGAAGAGGAGGTGGGGGCAAATAGGATCTCTTCTGCTTCTGATTTTTTTCTTTCTTTGCTTTTCTTTTTTTTTTTTTTTTTTTGGCTGCACCACACAGCTTGTGCGATCTTAGTTCCCTGATCGGGGATCGAACCCCGGCCCTGGGCAGTGAGAGCGTGGAGCCCTAACCACCGGAGGGCCAGGGAATTCCCTACTTCTGATTCTTGACAGCCCTCCCTGGGGAGGAGTCAACTCAGAACTAGGAGCAGGTGGATCTCAGTGTAAGAAAAAAAAATCGGAGTTGGTATAATGGAGGAATTGGGAGGAATTTTTCCACCCCCCTCAGGTTATAGAAATCAGGGCTTCTAGAATCATGAATTCAGAAATGAAAAGAACAGCAGTGAGAAACCAGAGGAACAACGGCAGGTCCCAGGCCAGTGCTGCTGGTCAAGGATACCCTCCCTCTATTTTCCCATGGTTCATGCAAAGAAGGGAAATTCTGTAACACATGGGGTTGCAAACTGGTGGCTCACGGGCCAGATCTGGCTCACAGATGTATTTTATTTCGTCTGCCTGGTTTTAACAAACTCGATTCAACCTTTCCGAAGGTCAGGATATTTCACATACAAACTCTACGGTTCTGGTTCCACCTGGGACAACCAGGCAGTTCTGGCCTTGCCTTCCTGTGCAGTGACAACCAGCTGGCGCAGGGCGGTAGGTGCCTCTTCAGATGGGGCATGGGCAGAGCCGACCCTCATTAGCTGAGCACAGACTAGGGAGCCCCACTACCTCGTCAGCCGCTTGCTAGCTGTGTGTGGTCTTGGGTAAGCTACTTGATCTCTCAGTGCCTCGGTTTCCCTTGTCTGTTAAATAGGGATAATACCTCCTAGCGCTGTTTTTTGGTTGTTGTTTTTTGTTTGTTTTGTTTGTTTGTTTGTGGCTGAGCGGCATGCAGGATCTTAGTTCCCTGATCAGGTATCAAACCCCGGGCTCCCTGCAGTGGAAGCACGGGGTCTTAACCACTGGACCGCCAGGGGAGTCCTACACTACGGTGAGTTTGATATCAAAGATGTTTAAAACTGTTGCTGGCACAGCGTCAGCGCTATGTGTTTGCTCTTGTTATTTCTGGAGAGGGGCCTGGATGAGGGGCTCTCGCCCAAGTCTACCTGGCACCTGCCCCTCACCAGCACAGCCCCATCTGCTCTGTGCACGCAGACGTCTTGAGTTGAGGCTTCGCTTTGGCCCCCACAGCAGAAGCAGTGAAGAGAGGACTTTCCCTGTGGGACTGAGGGACAGAGGGAGAGGTGGATGCATTTGAATACCGTAGAAGGAGAACCATCAGCCTTGGTAGCTGAGGGAAAGGAGAAGCCCAGGATTTCCAGCCTTTGAGCTTAGGTAACCAGCGGCAGCAGCGGTGGGTGGAGGCGTGGAATAGAAATGCCATTGATCGAGGTGGAAAATACGGCAGCAGGTTGGAGAGGAAACCTGAAGGAAACTCAGATTTGCATGTGTGTTTCTTTTGTGACCCTTGGGCTGGACGCCCTGGGTTGTCCCTGTGCTGCCCTGCAAGGCCCTGCAGCATCTGCCTCCCCCACTCCCCCACCAGGTCTACCTCTCAGAGCTCATTTCCTTTACTCACCCTTCCCCGTCACTCGGCTGCAGCTACAGAGGCCTCCTTGCTGGTCCTCAAATACACCAGGCAGTCTTCTGCCACAGGACCTTTGCACTCACTGTTCCTTCTGCCTGGAATACCTTTCCCCCAGGTCTCCACAGGCTAACTCCCTATCTCCTTTGACCCGGGTCTCCACAGGGCTGACTCCCTTTTCTCCTTTGAGTTTTCTTCACATGTCAGGTAAGTGGGCTTCCCTGACCACCCTGTTTAAAATTTCGCCTCTCTCCCACTGACACCCCCTTCTCATAGCTATTTTTCTCCTTATCATAGCATTTATTCTTCATGTTTGCCTGACTCACCCACAAGGACACAATCACCTTGAAGACAGGAAGCGTGGTTTTCTCCACTCCTGTAGCCCCAGTGCCTAGAGGAGTACCTGGCACATAGTAGGTGCTCAATAAATATTGGTTGAATGAATAAGCAAATGGCCAGCAGCTGCCCCTACCTTCTCTTTTCTGGCCGTGCCTGTCAACTCTTTTTCTGTTCCCACGAATCCAACTCTAGTGGTGTCCACCTGTCTGGATGGACAATTCCAAGAAAACAGCCCACCAATGAGAGACACTTCCCTTACCTTCATTTCTTTGCTCACAGGTAAGGCTGCAAAGAACGTCCTTGTACAGTATCCTTGCCTGCTCGTGGCTCTCAGGTTCAATTCCTGACAGTGGAACATTTGGGCCAAGAGTTTATGTGCATTTTAAATATTGATCATTAATATCTAATTTTTCCTCCTAAAGGTTGCAGCAACTAATGCTTCCACTAACGGTGCGTGAGTGCGCCTCACCCCGCACTCACCAACATTGGTATCTGCCACTTGACAGGGGAAGTGGTATCATGGTATAATTTGCGCTTCCTTAGTAAGAAGTGAGCTTCTTTTCAGTCACGCTGCTTTTTGCTGAGGTTCTGAGCCCGTCCTTCTCAAAGATAAGTGGACATCTTCTAACAAACTCTCTGTGGGTCCCTCAGTTACCCCACCACTGGATCAGGCAGAGTTGAGACCTATGGGGCACAGAACCTGTGGAATACCCACAACACTGCATACACTTAATTCTCAACTGGTGACTGTTTTATCAGCCCCCTCCTGCCTCACAGACCAGAGTGATGTCTCCTTAGTGTTAATCATTTCTGAGGTACCACCTTTCCAACATCTTCTAGTCATAGAAATAGGATATTTGATCTTGTTTCCTTTAATTGTAGACCATTAGCAGTGTTAGATACCTAAGGTTCTAAGAAGAGTTCTAGAAGGAAAACTTGAAAGCTGTGGAAGGTCTAGCCTGACTATAACTTGTCCCAGTTCAAAGAATCCACCTACAGGCTTAGAGTTTAAGAGCAGCTGGTCTTACAGTGCTGTATGTCAATTATAGCTCAAAAAAAGTGGAAGAAAAAAAAATATATGTTTTTGGGGCTTCCCTGGTGGCGCAGTGGTTGAGAGTCTGCCTGCCAATGCAGGGGACACGGGTTCGAGCCCTGGTCTGGGAAGATCCCACATGCCGCGGAGCGGCTGGGCCCGTGGGCCACAACTACTGAGCCTGCGCGTCTGGAGCCTGTGCTCCGCAACGGGAGAGGCCGCGACAGCGAGAGGCCCGTGCACCGCGATGAAGAGTGGCCCCCGCTCGCCACAGCTGGAGAAAGCCCTCGCACAGAAACGAAGACCCAACACAGCCAAAAATAAATTAATTAATTAAAAAAAAAAAAACAACAACAAAAAACTTCCATTAAAAAAAAAAAAATGTTTTTAAAAAAGCAGATGGTCTGAATGGATCACACCCCACCTAGCTCCTTCCACCCCTACCCCTGACTGGCGGAGCACCCGCTCCTTAGCGAGCAGGGTGTGTCCCCAACAGAAAGAAAGAAGGAGGAGAAGAAAGAGAGAGGAGAGCAAGGGAGATGGCGTATCTGTAAGAAAAGTCAGTATATTTATGGTTTGCTTTATAAAAGTTACTATAATACAATGGTACATAGTATTGAATTCACAAAAATATGAACAAATATTTACAGCAAGACACACCCACAACGGAAACACTTCTCTTCAAAACAAGTTACGTACGATGAGAGTCTATATGCACAAACATCCCTAAAACTTATGGGTTCTCTTCTTTGCTGGAGGAGGGTGGCGGTGGCGGGGGGTGGGGGGCAGGGACAAGAAAAAGAAAAAGCAGAAACCCCCAATTCTTCAAAAGCAGAGGTTTGTTCAATGAAAATGAAGGCATTGAAAGAAAAATGAGTTGACACATTTCTGGCTATTGCAAGCCATTTCAGGGGTGGGACGGGGGTTCCTGGGGACAGGGAGGGTCCAGTCCCTTGCTCGCCCTTAGGGAAGGCTGGTTGGGCAAGGTGAGGCCAGGGTGAGGGGTGAGGCAGGACCCTGGACCCTGGTTTCCTCACATTCCCCCCGCCCCACTTCTTTTATGGGAGGAGGGGACAGACTGAAGACAGCCCCTTGGGGGCTGCAGAAGTAACTTAAATCGGCCGTCTCTACAAACTACACATTTCCTCATGTGAAAAATAAATATTTCCTCAGTTGCACAATGAGGCAGAAAACCGCAAAAGGAAGAGAAGTTTGCCGCTGTGCCCAGGTCCCCCTCCATGTCTTAATGCCACCGATTTCATGGACCTTGAAACCGGTGGGCATAGTCTCAAACAGAGAGGGCATGGGGTAAAGAAATTGGAAAAAAAAAAAAAAGAAAAACACAACAAAACCATCAACGACAAAAAAAAAAAAAGAGAAAAATAACAATTCTTTGTACAGAATTTACATGATAACAAGCTTGACACAAGCTGAGATACCAGAGGCTCCGGGCCTGCATCCGCAGGGTCGGGGCAGCCCCGCCGGGAGCTCTCCCGTCTTGGTGAGGATGACTTCTGGTCACAACAGTCACTTTCCATAAATTATTTACATGCCTGCTTTGCTTCCTGGGGTGCGGGGGACTTGCTTGTGTGTGTGTGTGTGTGGTTTTTTGGAAGTACAAAGAAATAAGCAAAAAAGTCTTCCCACATGTTTCTACAAGAAACAATGTTCCCGAAAAAAAGTCCTTTATGGCAGCCTATGTACAGAAATCTGTTCTGAACTTCAAAAACCTATTTTTTTTCCCCTTCGTTTTGATTTTATACACGCACAAGAAAAAAAAAAAATCCATGGAAAGGAACTCTAAAGAAGATGATGCCAAGGGTTAAAAAAAAAAAAACAAAAACCTGTCAGACGTAGATCTGAGTTTTTAAATCTTTTCCAAGATTTTCCTTTCTCTGGGAGAAATAAATCTTCTCACTCTGAAAATAAATATGCTCTTGACTTCTTGGGGCGAGGGGCTTGCTGGCAGGGTGAGTCAGGCTATGGGCTTGGGGCGAGCGGGTGAAGCTTATAAGCAAACAAAAATACGCCACACGCATTCGGTCAGACACCCGTAGTGGCAGTGGCGGGACTCGGACTGCCTGCCCTGGTGGGAGGTGCTTCTCTCCCCTGGGGGTGAAGGTGAGGGCAGGAGAGGGTAAGTAAACACAACCTTTCCAGCGCCCCCCCCCCACCCAGCCCCGCTCCCCCCACCCCCCCCCGCTGGCATTTGAATGAGAAAGTAAACACTGAACCCAAGATTTGGGGGGTGGAGGGGTGTGGGGTGGCAGGGAGAGCCCCGAGGGGAAATTCCTGCCTGGGACCAGCTTGGCTCCACCAGGGTCTGCTTCGGGAGCGGGAGCGGGGAAGGCAGCCCCAGGCTCCTGGGGAAGGAACAGACTGGAGGGGGGTCGGAAAGAGGAGGGGGTCTTCTCACTGAGTCCACCGGCAGAGAGGGGGCCTTCCGTAGTGTTCTGAGGTCAAAGCCGCCTGGCCCGACCCCCCTCCTCTGCAGCACCTGGCCCGGCGCCCGGGCCCGGAGGGTTCCAGAACGTGGGCCGACACACCATCAAACCACGCCGGGGTCCCCGCTCTCTGATTCTGCCTTCACATTTCAACGGTTAAAGCGTCTTTTCTTATGAAGAGGAAGAAAAGAATGAGAAGACGAAAACAACGTAGCAGCATTCATGGGAAGAGGCTGACGGGGAAGGGAAGGCGGGACAGAGAAGACAGAGAGAAAGAGGTGGAGGAAGGGGACACGGCCAGGGAGGTAGGGGGGTGGGGGGAGACATTTACACCGGAAACCAAAGTCCCGAAAGGAGCATTTCTTTAAAAAAATGAAAGAGACATGGGCTGAGAGACAGAGAAGCCCTTTCCCACTGAGGGGCCGGAGCTGCGGTGGGTCCTGGGGGTAGTGTTGGGGGCGCCAGGCCCTGGCACGGCTGCTGGGTAGAGGGACAGCACCTGAAATGGGGGTGGGAGGTGGGGTCTGGCCCCGGGGCCAGGGGTCCACGCTCGGGCGCCGGGGGCGGCTGACATCCCCAGGCACCGGGCCTAGTTGAGGGTCCCCCGGCAGTTCTCGGAGCCACAGAGGCAGGGGATCTTGACGTCCTCGATGGGGAACTTGTAGTCGTAGGTGATCTCCTCGTTGACGTTGATGTGCTGCTTCGAGTAGATGACGATCTTCTTCTGCGACTCCACGGTGATGACCTTGGCATAGCAGTTGGGCTGCGGGTGGGATGTGGGGGGGAGGGTGAGCCGACCCACCTGGGACCCCACCCGGGCCCTCCCTGACCGCAGTCCCCCAAACCCAACCGAGCCCCTGCTCAAGGCCTGATGTACTGGCCCCACGACCCCACTGCCCACTGGCCACCTGCCCTAGGCCTCGGCTTCCCCATCTGGCGGACCAGGCCCCCCTGTCTCTGATATTAAATAAGAATCATGATTGTAATAATAACAAATTTCGCAGGGAAATATTCAATTTACTTTTATACCGCAGGTGATCCCCAAATTTATGTTTCTAGCCCAGGCCCTACTTCTGAGCTTTAGAGAAGGGGTCAGCAAACTCCGGCCCCCAGCTGCCTGTTCTTGAAAATAAAGTTTTATTGGCACACGGCCACGCTCATTCATTACATATTGCCTATGGCTACCTTTGTTACAATGGCAGTTAAGTAGTTGCTATGAGACGGTCTGGGCCACACAGCCAAAAATACTTACTACCTGGCCCTTTACAGAAAAGGTTTGCCTGCCCACACTCCAGGCCCCCAGATCCAACTAGCTGCTTGATATCCACCTTTGGCAGCTCAAGGAGACAACTTGGAGTCAGTAAACTCAAACCTAGGGAGTGGCCATTCCATGCACCCAGTCCCCCAAGCATCTGCCCCCCGCCTCCCCTCCAGCAGTACTGGATCCAGCCCACCACGCCCAGCGGCTTCTGCCTCAAAGGGCCTCTTGATTCTGTCATCACTTGCCTGGACTGCAGCGGCTCCCGCTGCCTCTCTGAACTCGGAATAACTCCTGACCCAGCTGCCAGGGAAATCTTTCCAAAGGGACAGCAAATCCTGTCACCCCAGGGCAATAGCCGGCCTCGGCTTTTAGAGAAGGTTCTCAGCTCTGCTTACATGGCTGAGTGACCGAGCCACCACCAACCCCGCCAACCTCATCCTCTCACCCTGCCCTCTGCCCCCTACCTCATCCCACTGCCCCTCAAACAGGTGTTCTCCCTCCCTGCCCCAGGCCTCACCTCATTCACTACCGCACCCGGGTAATTCCCTCTTATCCCTCAGCTCTCACGGGAGACGCACAGCGAAGTCCCTACGGGCCCCAGGGTATGATCAAGTCACAGTCGTGTGAGCTGGCACATACTGAGCGCCCGCTGTATCTGCACAGAAGGCCTGCCCTCAGTAACCCGCTTGGTCCTCCCAACAACCTACGAGGAGGGATTGTTATCATCCAAGTTTTACAGATTAGGAAACCGAAGCACCAAGACATGAAGTAACCTGCCTACGGTCGCTCACTAAGTAGCAGTGCCAGGACTTGAACCCACAGCCAGGGGTACCTGTCCTCCATTTGAAGCTCCCTGTGCTTATCTTCACGAGAGGACCACCCTTGTTATCAACGCCCACCTCCACACCCAGACCCGTGCCATGTCAGCCGTCAGTAGCCGAGTGTGACTCTTTAATTTAAATTAAACACTCAGTTTTTTAGCCACACTGGCCACGTTTCAAGCGCTCAACACCACCCGTGTATATCAGCGGACAGCAAGGATGCACAGCACTTCCGGCACTGTAGCAAGTTCTACTGGCCAGCACTGCCCCCGAGGCATGGAAAACGCCCAGCACGGAGAAGGAGCTCCGTGATTACCAGCTGTACGGACCACGTCATGAGCACCTCTGGTCTCGTTACGCGCATTTTACAGGTGAGCAGACTGAAGCTCAGAGGAGAACGGCTCCTCGGATAAGGCCTCACACCTCCACCTCCCTCCCCGCTATCCTCGTGGGCCCCGAGCTCGGGAAGGAGGCCGCGCCGGTTCCTGCGCCCTCGGGTTCCGGGTCCTCCTGGCACAGCAGCAGGGGCGGCGGCCCCGAGCCGGGCACTCACGTTGCAGCTGTGGTTGATGAAACGCGCGAAGTTGCCGCACTTGGTGGCGTCGATGATGGTGTCGTGGTCCACCCGGAACATGTAGCTGCTACCGATGCCCTCGTCCTCGTAACGTTTCTCCCGCATGTCCGCAATCACCTGGCCAGGAAGAGGCCTCAGTCTGGGCGGGGGCTGGCTGCGGCCCCACCCCGACACCTGTCCTGGCCGGCAGCGCTTACCTGGCGGATGTTCTGGCCCACGTACTCGATGACCATCTCGTCGGCCGCGATGGGCTCCATGGCGAACAGGCCCCAGTCATGAATGTGACTCTTGCAGAATTTGAGCTTTTTCTTCCGGAACTGGGGGAGGGAAGAGGATGGGGGTGAGAGCCCTGGTCCCGGATTCTGTGGCCGCCCCGGCCGCCCCAGGTGGGGCCCAGCCTCACCTTGAGCTGGTTGAACTTGAGCAGGTCACTGTCACAGCTGCCAGTGAAGGAGGACAACAGGCGGCGCTGCTCGGAACGCCGCTCCGAGCCGGCCCGTGTGGAGGCGTGAGGCTGCGCTGGGATGCTCATGCCCTGTGAGGATGGGTACAAGGACGGGGACGGCGGGTGACAGATCAGAGAGGGGTGCGGCCGCCTGGGGGAGTACCTGTGTCCCCGTCCCATCCTTGGCAACCCCACCGGAAGCTCTGTGGCCCTAGCTTCCCAGCTTCCTTGCTCTGGGCGTCCTTTCCTAATAGCCACCTCTCCTCTACTGGGTCCTTCCCGTCAGAATCTGAATGTGCTCAAGTTCCTCTAATCTTAAACATGACGACGCAGCGTTCTCTTCACTCTTGCCATCTTTTCCCTTCTCAGCTAGATTTGAAAGCATATCTGCTTTTTGGACAAAGATGGGGGGTGTCTATCTACCTAACGCCCCGTGGCTTCATTCTAAATCACGGCTCTTCCTAACACCCTCGCATCCCTTCCCTCTCTTGGCCTCCCTCTTCCTCTGTCCCAACCACTGACACCTCGAGCTTCACTCCCCTCCAGATGTTCTCCCCGGGTCGGCTCACCCCTGCTGTGGCCTTTGGTTAACATTTCCATCCTCATGATGCCTAAATTTAGGTCCCCAGACCAGACGTCCCTCTCCCAAGCTCTCTACTGTACCCATATATCTAACTGTCTGCCAGACCTCACGACCTGGATGTTCCCCAAACCCCAAAACTCAAACCATCCCAAAGCGGGGGTCCCACCTTCCTTCTCACCTCAGTGCTTGGCATCCAGCTACGCAGTCCCCAAGGCCGGACCCAGCAGCGTCCCACCCCATTCTGCCTCCTGTAACCAGTCAGGCCCCCAGTCCCATCCATTTGACTTTCTAATGTTCAAATATTCCTGAGAGTCTTTCAAACGCATCCACTTTTTCCCACATGGCCCCCCATGTCCAACCTACCCGATTTATTTCCTTAAAGAAGAATGAAGGAAACTTCTGGAAATGCAACTCAACTCTGTTTGTATCCGTGATTAAAACCCTTCGGAGGCTCTCCCCTGCCCACCCCTCACCTCACCTCTCACACTTGAGCACCCAGGGGAGTAGCACCCTCCGTGCTCCGTGTACCAGCCCCTCTGGCTCCACAACCGCTCCCGGCGCCTGACACCCCCTCCAGGAGGGCCCCCACCCTCTGCCCAGCCCGGGAGGCTCCGGGGTGTCCCGGCACCTGATGGCCGTACCTGGGTGTCCGTGGGGGGCTCATCGGTGCTGGCGCGGCTGCTGTTGAGGTATCTGAGCTTGTCCTTCTTGTCGATGGTGTAGAAGCCCTCGCTGCGGGCACAGCCTGTCACGTGCTCCCGGATGCCGTCGTCCCGTTTCTTCTTCTTAGCTGAAGAGAGGCTGGTGGGTGGGTGTGGGTCAAGGGCCACATGGACATTCTCGGAGAGCCCCTCCCAGTCCTGCTGGAGACCCGCCCTCCCGGGCCTGGCCTCTCCACCCTCAGACCCATCTGCAGGAGGCCAACGACGCCCAGCTCCACTGCCCACACCTACACCACTTCCCTGCACCTGCCCACTGGCCAACTCCACCGTGGTCGGAACTCTGACAGGTACCCAGCTGCATGGCCTTGGGTGTTTCTTTTTCCACCTTCTGCCTCAGTTTCCCCATATGCAAACTGGGGTAATTACGACGCCCCATGGAATGACTACAGATGCTTAGGCTGCTTAGCAGAGTTCCTGACACAGAGTAAATGCTCAATAAACGCATTTGGGACAACAGGGATAAAGGCAGCGCCAACTTCATACGGTTGTGGTAACAACCGACTGTGGTGTGGCATCATGGCTAAGAACCCAGATTCTGGAGCCAGATTTGCCTGGGTTCAAATCTCTACTCTGCTACTTCATAGCTGTGTGACTTTGGGCAGGTAACTTAACCTCTCTGAGCCTCGGTTTCTTCGGGTGCAAAATGGGAATAATAGCAGCCCCTACCTCACTAGGCTGTTGCGAAGATTAAATTAGGCGATGGGGGGGGGGGGCCAGGGAGAGTGAGCCTTCTGTCAGCCCCCGCTTCTGTCACGTTGTACAATCACATTGTTACGTTTAGCCCCAAGACCTGCCAATTCTGGCACAGAGGGCAGTGTTTAAAAGCGCCAGGGATTACTCTGTACAGAGCCTGGCACGGTGCCAGCATAGACTGCTCCATAAGTGACAGTGACGTGCGCTATCCCAGGAGGTGCGGCCCCCCACCCTGCCTGGCAGGATATAGGGATGGTAGACCCAGAGCGTGTCATTGAGCCAGTCCATGCCGTTGTCCTGCTGCAGCAGACGCTCGTAGGTGACACACAGGAAGCGGATGTCCTCCTCGTCGATGCCGCCATTCCAGATGTCATACAGGATGGTCATCTCCTCAAACTCCGAGCGGGGCCGAAAGAGGGGCTGCGGCGGCGAGAGCTCGGGGGAGGCTGAGGCCACTAGGTCCTCGTGGCGCTTCTTCGGTGGCCGGCGCCAGGGCCCCCGCACCTTGGCCAGGTCCGTGAACTCCTCGGTGACCTCGTCGCGCCCACGGGGACCCGGAGGGATGGCCTCGGAGGGCCACTGGTTCTCTAGCTCCTTAAAGGGCAGCTTGGTGGGCTCAACAGGTGGTGGAGGCGGGGGCGGAGGAGGCTGGGGGGGCAAGGGTGGGGGGGGAGCCGGGATCCCCGCGTTCCGGAAGTCCAGGGTCACGGTCCGGGGGTCGTGGGTGCTGGGGAAGACAGGGGTCTGTGGCTGGCCTGGCAGAAGCAGGAGGTCCCTGCCCAGGGGGGCCCCTCCTGGCGGCCGGACCAAGGGCCCATCCAAGGAGAGCACAGCCGGCGGGGATCGCCGGGGCCGGCCCGGCTTCCTCTTGATGGGGGGTGGGCAGGGGGCCAGCGGAGCAGGCAGCAGGGGTGGCAGCTGGGTGGGGGCCCGAGTCTGGGCCCGCAGGACGGGTACGGGCAATGCCAAGGGCAGGGGCAAGGGCAAGGGCAGAGGGAGCGGCAGGCCTGTCTCCAGGAGCACAGGGGAGGCCAGGGGGCCAGACCGGTCATCACGCCGGCCAGCTGGGAGGGGACAGACAGGCAGGAGTAGGGGCCCACCAGGCTCGGGGAAGGTGGGTGTGAAGCTGAAGTCCCGGCCAGGTGTCCTCGGGAGGCCCCCGCTGCTCAAGCCGGGGGATGGGGATGGGTAGGAGAAGGGGCTGCCTGGCAGCTGCGGGGAGCTCAGGGGCAGGCCGCTGCTGCCCCCCGACGGCAGGGGCTCCCCGCTCGGTGTGGCCGGCACTGCCTCTGCGCTCTGCGACTTGGCCAAGCTGCCACAGAGGCCTGGAGTACGCGGGGGCTGGTCCTCATGGGGAGGCTCCAGAGGGACTGGTGGGAGTGGGAGGTCTGGGGTCTCGGGCTCTGGTGGTGGGCTGGGTGGCCGGGGTGGTCGAGGGGGCGGCAACGGTGGCTGCAGGGGTAAGGAGAGCAGCGCCGGGGACTCAGGCTCCACTTCCAGGTTGTTCTCTGCAGAGAGGTGGGCAAAAACCAGACCTTTATTATTATTTGATTCAGATGTCCCTCAGCGCCCTACTTATGCTGCCCTACTATGCACTTGACACGTCTCTGGGTATGCACTCATACCCTCTGGGTCCCTAGGGGTTCTGTGATGTATACAGACTGTCCTTCTCCAGCTAAGCCACTCAAGGACTGCTCAGCACCCAGCCCCGTGTCAGGCACACAGTAGGTGTCTGATAAATGCTGGTGGGAGTAAATCAAAGATGCAGGAGACATGGTTGTAGCCCTTGACACTGTCTTTAGAACGGTGCTCCTGTGAACAGGGAACATTCCATGGACCAAGAAAATGAGGTCTATCAAATAAAATCCAACAAGTCTCTTTGCTGCAGGACTTGTCAGAGCCTTTAAGGTTTTCTCCTAGCATTTATCTCTACTGTCATAGAATACATTTTCTAACTTATCTGCTGTCATCCATCAACCTGCCCCAGAGTGTAAGCCCCAGGTATTTTTGTCTGTTTGGTCCACTGTTGTATTATCAGTTCCTAGAACAGTACTGGGGACGACAAGAGAGGCTCAATTAATATGTTTAACAATATTCAAAGACCTGTGGTTCTATAGCCAAATAACACAGAATTAAACAAAATACAATGGGTTTCTTTCCTCAAGGACTATTACAGGTACAAACTAACCACATGTGGCTATGTAAGTTTATACTAATGAAAATGAGACAACATCACAAATTCTGTTCCACAGTGGCACTCTCCACCTTTCAAGTGCTCTTAGCAACACTGTGTCTAGTGGCTACAGTATTGGACAGGACAGAGAGAGAACATTTCTATCACTGCAGAAAGTTCTATTGGACAGCACGTTTCTATCACTGCAGAAAGTTCCGTTGGACAGCGTTGTTAGAGCCTTTAACATGCTTTGTGCAGCTCCACCAAGATGGTGGAGGGGGCAGTGTCCATGGCCCCTCTCAACTGACCCAGCACCCCGAGGCCTTTTCTGCTGCTTTCTGTCACTGAAATGACCGTACGCACCCGCACCCACACCCCCTCTTTTGGGAGCATCTCATGGGACTAATTAATGGTCCAAGGACTAAACCCCAGGGAGATACTGACAGAGGAGTGGTGACAGCAGCAGACCCCTCTGGGATCTAACAGGTGCCAGGCTCCATGCTGGCACATCATAAGTCATCTCACTCTATCCTCCCATATGACCTCATAGGGGAAGCACAATCCACGGATCCCATTTTACAGATGAGGAAACTGACTCGTTAAGGTTAAGTGATTAGCATAAAGGAGCCTGGGCTCATTCTCATGGTGAGGACATCCTGCTTCCATGCCCACCGCCCTCCCAGGGGCTGCAAGTGTTACCTGGGGTGGGCTCCGGGGATGGCAGGGGCCGGGCCTCCATCTCTCCAGCAGGGGGCTCTGGAGACAGCAACCTGGCCCCTTCCTGGTTCAGGCCTGGCTCGTCGGGGGGCTCCTTGCAGCCAGCCAGCTCCTCGACACCCACAGGCAAGGGGGGCTCTTCCAGCATCGGGGTCCGAGCCTCGGAGGCTTCGTCCTCAGCCTCGACGTCCACCTCCTCTTCTGGGACCAGTGACTCCGTCGCGGATGCTCCTGTGGCCATGTCCTCAAAGTCCTCGTCAGGAGCAGCGGGAGCCATGCTTTCATCGGCAGCTGCCTCCTCCCCTTCCTCCTCATCTTCCTCCTCCTCCTCCTCCCCCGCTGCCAGCTCTTCTTCATCTTCTGAGGGTGATGAGGAGGACTCGGAGCTTGATTCGAAGTCAGAAGACTCAGAACTCTCACTGGAGGACTCAGCTCCAGCCTTGGAGGTGGCGATGCTCACTGTCTCCTCTGGGCAGGGGACACAGGCAGGGGCCCTGTCATTATCTGCTGTGCTCCAGCCAGGTACTTCGCCAAAGGTCTCACAACTGGCGGCGCTGGGCTGAACATGGCCCTCAGGTATGTGGGGGCGTGTGTGTGTGTGTGTGTGTGTGTGTGTGTGTGTGTGTGTGTGTGTGTGTGTGTGTGTGTGTGTGTGTGTGTGTGTTTGTCGGTACTAACTAGTCATCACATTTTTTTTTTAACTGAGGTGAAATCCACATAACATAAAACTAACCATCTTAAAGTAAACGATACAGTGGTATTTAGTAGATGCACAACATAGACAACTAGCACTTGTCTAGAAGAAGCCCGTTCCCTTTAGCTATCACCCGTCTATCCACCATCCCCTAACCCCAGCAACCACTAGTCTGCTTTCTGTCTCTATGGATTGACCCGTTCTGGATACTTCATGAAAAAGAAATCACAGGGCATGCCCTGTTTGTGTCTTACTGAGTTCACACTTCAAAGTCAAGAAATTTGCCCCCAAAGTATTGTGGACTACTGCACGGGCTCTGACCTCTGCAGAGGGACCCCAGGCTGGGCCAGGAGCCCCGCTCACCTCCATCTGAGTCCGCTTCTTCCTTCTCACTCGTCTCCGACCGGGCTGCGTCCTCGTCGTCATTCTCAGACTCATCCCTGTCTTCACTGTCTTCATCATCGTCATCCTGGGGGAGAGGGATGGAGGAAAGGTGAGCCGAAGGGCCCCCTCCCCTGGCCCAGCACCCCAGGCCTCCCCAGCCCGAACGGTACCTTATCTGACATGGATGAGGTCGAGGAGGAGGAGATCTGGCTCCTGGGGCCTTCCTCCTCCTCCTCCTCCTCCTCCTCCTCCTCCCCCTCCTCTTCCTCCTCCGTGCTTTCTCGCTCCTCCTTGTCAGAGGCTGAGGAGGAGGGTGAGGTTGTCGAGGACCCCGAGGACGAGGATGCCGACGAGGACGAGGACGCCGACAGCGACTCCTTCTCGTCCTCCTCCCCGCCACTGTCCAGCTCCAGGGGCCGGGCCGGCCGCCGCCGCACACCCACGCCCTTGGGGTCCCGCTTGGCGAGCTCACAGGGGGCATCCGCCATGTCGCGGTCCCGCTCCCGCTCAGACTCTGTGGGGAGGGAGGGCTGTCAGAGCGGGGCCAGGGGCGCAGCGGAGGAGAAGATCCCAGCACCCGGCGAGGGGAGAGGCGCAAACCTTCATCCTCCTCATCCACGGAGGTTGAGGGTCGCAACCGCTTCTGGTCGCCGGACGAGGCGGTGTCCGGCGGCTCTTTCCTCTTGACCTTGAAGGAGGGCAGGCGGATGGCCCCGCGCAGCCCAATGCTCAGGCCCAGGCCCTCGTAGCCCAGGCCCTCGCCCTTGCCCCACGACTCCAGCAGGCAGGAGGCGATGCGGTCCTTGGGCTTCGGCCTGTCCTCGTCCTTGTGCTCACCGGACTTCACCGGGGTCAGCGAGGCCTGGGGTGCAAGAGAGGAGGGGGAGGTCACCATGGTTACGGCGCTGCCACCAGCCCTGTCCCCTGAGCAGCCTGCCATCCTCTCAACAGTGACAGCCACATGGTAACCGGGCACTTCCTTTCCTGGAACCTACCTCATTTTGTGCCGACTACTCAGGACGCCCCCAGGGTCCCACTCTGCCTCCCTGACCCTCGGCTTCCTCACCTGCAAAGCGGCTACTACGGCTGCCCGCATCGGAGCAGGGGCTCTCGCACTTTGGAGGTTGGAATCCAAAAGAAACACGTTCTAAGTAGATGACACCTGTGTCATCGACACACCGGTTTCACAAAGTAACACTCACACTACCCTGCTTTGGGGGTCTGGGTGGCGGTGTTGCCAGTACCGTGCCTGGGGAGGAGAGAGGCTGCCTGGCCGGGTCTCTGCCTCCGGCCCGCCCGCCCCCCTGCAGGGCTGCGCCACCCACCCACCTTGGCCATCCTCTCCTTCTTGTCCCACCACTCGTCGAAGGCCCGGAAGGCCACCACCTCCACCATCTTGCGGTTCAGGTCCCGCTTCATGATGGCCTTGAGCTCCTTGAGCACGACCAGCAGGACGCCGTCCACCGTGGCCTTGTGCGGGTCCTCCTGGCGTGGCACGTAGCCTGGTGGCGGCACTGACGGGTCAAACTTAGGCAGGGGTGGCCAGGGCTGCCCGCGGCCGGGGCCAGTGCTGCTCAGGGAGAAGGGGCCCCGGTAGGGCGGCAGGTTGACGAACTGCAGCCCAGCGGAGGCGGCTGCGGCCGCGGCGGCCATGAAGGGCGGGTAGGGGCAAGCGCCCTGGCCTGTCATCAGGCGGCTCAGCATTTGCGTCTGCATCTGGAAGGACATGGGCATGCCGCCCCACTGGCCGCCCAGCACATGGCTCATGTCCACCTGCATCACGGGAAACAGCCCCGGCGGGAAGGGCGGCAGCGGCGGCAGAATGGGCGGGGGTGGGACACCGGGCGGCGGTGCTGGCAGCGGTGGCGGGGGCACTGTCACAGCGGGGTGGGCTGGGGGCGGTGGGGGCGGGGGCGGGGGCAGAGGAGGGGGCATGGGGAAGCCGGGCTGGGGCGGGGGAGGCGGTGGGGGCGGGGGCAGTGGTGGGAAGCCAGGGGGCGGGGGCAACGGCAAGGTCGGGGCCAGCACGGAGGGAGCTGCCACAGCCCCCGTCCCGGGGGTCACCACCATGGGCTTGGGGCAGTCAGCGCTGGTGATGGGGGCCGAGGGCATCTCGTCATCTGAGATCTCCATGTCCTCCCCCGAGGACTGCTGCCCCTGCAGGGAGAGCAAGGAGAGAGAGGTGAGGGTGAGCCCGGGCGGCCCAGCAGGCTCCCAGATCCCCCTGCTGAACACCGGAAGGTCAGAGAAGAAGCCTTCTGCAAGACTAGCGAGCAACGTGGCTTCCGCAGTTCTGATCCTGGTCCCCTCCCTTCCCAGCCACGTGGCCTCAAGCAAGTCATTTAATCTCTCTAAGCCCCAGTCTCCCCATCTGCATGATGAGCACCATAGTACCTGCCTCACGGGGTTATCATGCAGATTCACTCATTCATTCATTCAACAAACATTTGCTCAGCACCTGCTGTGTAGCAGGCACTGTTCCAGGTGCTGGGAACACAGTGGTGAACAAGACAAACGAAATTCTTGCTCTCTTGGAGCTGAACTTCTGGAGGGACAAGGCAAAGAAAGCATAACTAGGAAGAATGTGAAATATATAGTCCTTCATGGAGAAAAAGCAAGCCGGGAAGGGGAGTGAGGCGTCAAGAGGGAAAAAGATTCTGTTTCAATTTGAGATACTCTGTTTCAATTTGCATTCAGAGAAGATAATACTAATAGTTAAAACTTCTGTAGCCTTTTCTATGTTTCAATTTGCATTCAGAGAAGATAATACTAATAGTTAAAACTTCTGTAGCCTTTTCTACGGGCCCGGCACCTTTCTAAGCACTTTACATACGTTAACTCAGTTAATCCTCAGAACAACCCTGTAAAGTAGGTCTGTTATCACCGGTTTTAGTGATGAGGAAGTTGGAACACTGAGAACTTAAGTAACTTGCCCAGGCCACACAACCACTAAGAGATGGAGCCCGGGTTTGAACCAGGAAGTGGCTCACTGGCCTTTGTTCCCAGTTGGCCTGTAGTCTTCACTGTGGCAGAGAGGGCCTGGCAGAGAAGGTGACACGAGCAGGGGGGGCGTTTTAGCAGTAGTAAGAGTGCACGAATAGGAGGTATGTCTTTACATTTTTCCTTAGTTACTCTTTTCATATAGTCTTAGTACGGGCCGCGGTGGGGCTGAGTGTTGTCAGCACATAATATCTCGTATTTCTCACCTGCACCCTAACCTCACAAGGTAGGGCTCTAGTCCAATCCCTTTTGACAGGTGAGGAAACACACTCAGAGAGCTATACATAAATCACTGGCCCAAGAGGCACAGCCAGTCAGAGGGCTGGGATGCAAGCCCAGGGTGCCTGCGGAGTGAGGCGTCAGGGGGCTGTTGTGGGAATCCAGGACCGTGGCACCAGGTGAATGGGAGGAGTCGAGCATGACCTGGCTGTGAAACGGGAAAGGGCCTCTTTTCATTCAGATATGGGGCTTTGGGGAGCTGGATGCACATGCCTGGAACTGGAGGGGGGCATGGGGTCCACAAGGTAGAGGTGGAGCAAGAAGGCAAAGCAGGGGTGGGGAGAGGAGGGATGGGCTACCCCCAGGCTCTTGTGTCAGGACCTGAGGCGAGAAGGGGGCTCAGGCCCTGCCCTGGATGAACATGGCTGGGAAGACAGAGCCTTTATAGGTTACCAGGGACAGGGAGTGCATTTGAAGGCTGAGGGGGCAGGGTCTGTGCAGGCTGTAAGGTCAGAGGTCGGACGTACAGGTGAGGGAGGCTTCAAAGGGAAGTGGGGGGCGGGGGAGAGAGAGGAGGAAAACCAAACCTAAGGCAGCAGAAGAAAGCTCTTGCTTTTGCTCTGTCCCCTCTACAGACACACACACGCTGCCTCTCAGGGTCCCACACACATGCTGAGGGAGGCAGTGGCAGGCTCAGGCGGATACCCAGGGACAGCGCCAGATCAGCCCTGGACAGCGCCCAGCACGGCAGGCGCAGCACGCATAGGGTTAACGCCGGCACCCGCCGCCAGCCAATCACAAGGAGACCCGGATCCAGCCCGGCCCGCGGCCCTGCCCCTCCCTCCGCCCCTCCCGCGTCCGCGTCCGGGGGCGAGAACCGGCGGGAACTGGTGGCTGAGTGTTCGGCCTCAGCTCGAGCCGTTGCCTGGCTGGAGGTTCCCATGCAGCACCTCACTCAAGCCGAGATTAGTGTGAGGCAGCTACTCTCACTATCCCATTTCACAGATGACGAAACTGAGACTCAGACAGGGAAAGTAACTTCCCTAAGGCCACATGACCAGTAAGTGACAGAGGTGGGGCTCAAGACTTAAGGACTGGAGCCGGAACTTTTAACCATCAGCCTCTGTGAAGAAAGGGAGTGTCCCCCTGTGCTGCTCTCCTGTGTGGTCAGCCTAGGCTGGGATTCCCTCGGGTTCAGGCCGGAGGAACCCGGGAGCTGCTCTCCCGACTGTCAGCAGGGGGCTCCCGAGGGCCATCTTGGAGGTTATCAGTACTCCCGGGCTTCCCTGGGCTGATGTCCCGGGGCATCCCCGACCCCAGCTCTCTGGGCCTCAGTCTCCCCTTTCCTACAGTGACACCGTGGGAAAGCCCATTCCCTCTGGCTACTCTGGGCTTCCCAGCCCTGGATCAGCCAGTGAGCATGGTTAAATAAACATCCCCTAACCTCAGGCAGGAGAGGGAGGGAAGAAGGGAGGATGGCAGCAGGGCCAGCAGCCCCCCACCTCTGCACACCTGTCAGCTCTCCCTGCCTGAACCCCTTAGCGCCAGAAACCACTTCCCCAGAACAGCCTGGAGGCCCCCAGGAGCCCCAGCCACCTGCAGTCCCCTCCCAGGCAAGCCAAGTTCCTCTCTGTTCCTCCCTGAAGCAGCCAAATCGGCCTAATCAAAGGACTTGGGGAGGAGGGACCCTCCTCCCTACCGCCCACAGGGGCACAGAGCTCTGTCTGAGCTCCTGGCTGCTCATGCCTGCCAGGCCCACAGGTTCCAAAGCAGGTCTCCAGGAGGGCCAGGGCAGGTGCCTGGACCAGGAGGGGGGAGGAGCAGAGCCAAGGAAGATGACCGAATCCTCCCCCAAGGGAATGTGGCATGCAGCAGCACCCACCCCGACCCTCAGGCTGCAGTGAGACCCCAGAGGAGGATCTCTGGGTGGGCAGAGGGTGGGGGGTGGTTAACTTTGCCTGCTTCTGGCTGTGGCCCTCCCCCTGGGCTAGCCCTTAACTCCTTCAGTCCTGGAGGCAGGGGGAGAGGGAGAAGGAACATTTCAATGTCCTCCCTGCCCACCACGGTTTCCCATCTCTTCAGAGGGCACCAGGTTCTAGGAGACAGTGCTCCAGAGCAGAACACTCTGGCTGATCCCTCTTCCCAAATCTGCCTGAGTGTCAGGACCAGTCCTGATCAGGTCCCAGCCACCCAACAGAGAAGGAGGCCCAAAACCATCACCACAGTCCAACTCTCTGGGATCTCAGCAAACTCCAACCAAAGAAGCTCAAGTCAGAATTTATCCCCAGAAAAAGGTCTTGACTTCCCATACCTAGTAAGGAGAGCAACAGATCTAGGTCATGTTTCCCTTTTCACCGAAGCTGCTAGGGAGCTCAGAGCAAACCAGCTGCTCAGTCACAGCCCCTGGTGCTTTTCGTATCCTCTTTTCATTCTCTTTTTATTTTTGATCTGTTATTTTGGCTGCCCTGGCCCTGCTGCTTCCGTGTCTTAGCTAGTTATCCTAAGGGGAGAATGTGTCAAGGAGGAAAGAGGGAGCCACAAGACGGACAAAACCAATCCCAGACAGAGATGGACAGACATCATGGTACCTCATCCATCTTCTCTGAGGTTGGGGTCCTGTCTCCAGCCAGGTCCAAGGCCACCTCAGTTGTCTGACCCAGAAGACCGGTAGGGTCTGGGGGGCCTGGCTCGGGTGGGGGCCGGGGCCCCAGGCCCAGGTCAAGCTCATCATCCTCATCCGAGTCGGGCAGTGGTGTGGGGCTGATGTCCTCCAGGCCGGTGCTGGATGGGCGTGAGGAGGGTGGTGTGGGGCCTCGAAAGCCAGGCTGAGAGTTAGTGCCAAAGGGGGCCAGTGGGGAGAGCTGGGAGGAGGAGGAGGAGATCGGGCTGCCCTCCATCTGCAGCTCGGTGTCTGAGTCCTGCTCCCGAAGGAAGGGCAGCTTGGTGCGCTGCTCCTTCAGCAGCATCTCGATCCGTGAGTCCAGGCTGTCGTGGGGCTTCTCCGGCCCTGCAGGCGACGACTCCAGCGTGGGCGTACCAGGACTGTCACAGGGCTCGGGACTCCAGCCGAAGGTCGGCCGGCCGCCCAGCTCCATGCTGTTGGCATCAGGGGGCGGGGGTCCAGGCGGCGTGCCTGGCTTCTCCTTCGTCAGGGGCTCAGTGGGCGGCAGGGGCGGGGGCACAGGTACTCTCCGGAACTCCCCACCGTCACGGGCCCCAAAGGGGGTTGCGGCAGCGGGCTCCTCGGGGGCCGGGGGGAAAGGGGGCACAGGAGTCTGATAGGGAGAGAAAGCCGACTTGAATGGGACTCCAGAAGCGGAGGCTGCTTGGGTAGGTGGTGGAGTGTGGGCAAACGTGGCTGAATCCTGTGGCTGGGCCTTGAATGGAGGGCCACTGCTGCCCCCACTGCTGCTGACTGCCCCATACGGGAGGTCCACGGAGCCCCTGAAGGTGGCTGCGGCCCCTGCCACTGCGGTGACTGCAGAAGAGTTGTGGACATAATGATGCTCGTGGCGGCGGTTGTAAGCGTCCGTGAACTTGCTCTCGTGGCGCCGAGCCTTGAAGGTCGCTGTGGGGTCCTGGCTGAAGAGGTAGGAGGGCGTGGGCTGGCGGCTGGAGTAGCTGGAGTCCTGCGAGAAGGGGGTGCCCAGGCGCGGCGTGAGCGGTGTGCCCTGTCCGTAGGAGTTGGGCGTGTCCAAGCGGCAGCTGGAATAAGCAGTGTCCTGGGAGAAGGGTGTCCCACCACTGTTGGGGGTGACAGAGGATGAGCCAGAGCCACAGCCTGCAGACAGGCCACCATCTTTGAGGCGCTTCAGGGCATCTGACAGCTTGAGAGAGAGAGAGAGAGATAGGTCTGAGATCACTGGGGGAAAAACGTGCAATAGAATGGGACTGTTTTCCCCTCTCACTCCAGCTACCGGGGAGCTCGGAGCCAAACTGGTCACTCTAGAACTGCAGCATAGTGAACGGAAGCGGCGGCGGGGGTGGGGGGAAAAGGGGGGAGATTAAAGAGGAGTGTCTGGATGGTCCTCACCTTCTCTAATCTTGGGGTAGCCAATTATCCTCAGAGAACCTTGAGGGTTTTTCCTAATCCCTAAAGCAGAGTAAAGATAAGACCCTGACATCTTGGTTTGAACTGGGATTTCCGTCCTGCCCCAGGCTGTCAGATATCAAAGACCTTCCAGGTAGAGGTAGCAGACGATGGTCTTGGAAGTGAGGGGGTGGCCAAGGGCCTTGTCCCTCCAACCTCTTGATGTTTTAGGGTTTAAATAGTGTAACACGTAAAGTGCCTGATAAACAGCTGACCAGCAAGTAAGCGAAGACTCTTCACTCTGGAAAAGCTATTCCAGAGGGTGGCTGGGTTGATGCTGGGGTAGGAGCTGGGATGAGAACCTCCCCATGAGATGGTGGTCCAGGTGAGGTCCTGGGAGGCAGTGGTTGGGGAAGGAATCCATCTTGCTCTGGAAGGAGGGGCTTGAACTCGGCTTTCTGGGGGCAGGGGTAGAGGGGTGCAGGGGACACCAGACGCTAGGACCCTGGACACAGCAGTGTTTCAGCGTTAACGTGGAAAGCACGTGGACTCTGGATCTCTGGGATGGGAATCCCAGCATGTGCAGGGAGAGGGCTGGGGGCCGTGCCAGAGGAGAGCTTTGGCAAACAGGGCTTTCAGACCCACTGCTGGAAGCCTTGGTGGGCATAGCCAGGCTCCTTTCCTGGTGTCTGACACCGGAGATGGTGAAGTGGGGTGGGGGCCACATCAGGGAGCTGGTGATGGGGTGGGGAGGTGGGGGAAGGACTGACAGCCATAAACCCACCTGCAGGGTCTCATTCACGATTGGAGAGACAGCGTCCAGCTCGCCCACCGGGAGGGTTTGGGGTGTGTATCGGCCCGTGACCAACAGTTCGTAGAACCGCATGCGGGTTTCCCCTGGGGAAAAGGCAAGGGAGGGAGGACTCAGTGAGGCTCCAGGATGGGGCAGCCCGCACAGGTGGGCATCCCTGTGGGGCCCCTGTGCCTGGGACCCCAAGCCTAGGGAAGCTAAGTGACCCTGACCAAGTTCCCACTTCTCTCTCTTTGTACCTCACTCAGGAGTCCTATCTGTTCAATGAAGCTGCTAAACTGTATGATTTTTCTGATCCTGAGATTCAGAATTTAATGCCTCGTGGCACTGGGACTCCCCCAAATACAGAAATGCCAGCCCCAACACAAAGCCCCTTCCTGTCACCTGGGCCATGCCACCCAAAGAAAGAGGTAATCCCCATCCTCTCACCTTCCCACTTAACATCCAGGGCCTTGTAGCAAGTGAAGAGGAAACCCAGTGACACAGGAGTGACAGTTTTGTTGTTAACTCTCTCAGGTGACTGTCAGAGTTTGTAAAATGCACTCTGGTACTGGGTTACTGTGAACTCCACATGGTCCTCCCCCGTCCCACTGAGCCACGTCTGGTAACCCTCCACCCCAGCCCCACCCCATGGCAGAGAGAGGCCTCTATAGACCAGGGGGCCAGATTATCGATATTTATAGAGCCCTCTGAGGCAGCTGCTTACATATGCAAAGGAGACGCATTCCTTGAGCTACATTTTACCGGTCTCGTTCTTGAAATACAAACTTGGTGGCAGTCTCTAAGGGCCTTTTCTTTTTTTCTTTTTTCTTTTTTTTTTTGCAGAAATGAAATTTTGGTGAGGGCTGACTACTCCTTAAAATGGGCATGTGATGGGGGAGGGGCTCTACATTTGATTCTCAGGGAGAGACCAGCCTGCAACCACCCAAGGGGTCTCCCCGACAGAGACCTGAGAAACTAGAGAAGGGAGGTGAAGGGCGCTGTGGCTGGAACAGGAACCCGGCTTGTGCCCTGAGGAACCTCAGAATTAGGGACAGGTTTGGCAAGAGTTTATAGGATAACTGTGCCCACCCAGGAGCGGTGTCCCTGTGCATCCCCAAGCAAGGTCTTAGAGACCCAGTCAATATGTGCTCATTATTAAAGGCGAAAAAGAAAGGTTTAGATTTTTCCAGTCTTGGGTTTGGTGTGCCCGGGGTTGCCCCTAAACCCCGTGCTCACGAAACCTCTGGAAGCCACTCACCTAAACCCTCCCATGCAGGGTCTCCCAGGGGACGTCCCAGGGGCTCTGGACCCAACAGTCTCTGCCCAGTCACAGGGCTGGCTGGGCCTCAGAGCACCCGGCACTTTCTTCTGTATTGGTAGGAACTTCCCTAGAGAGGCCACAGGCAAACTTTACGGGATGCCCTAGAGTCCTGCCAGCCCCCCAGCCGGCACGGACGAGAAGCCTCCCAGGACCCTGAGGGTGGGAGGTGTGGCTTCCCCAGCCCGGCTCT
Organism: Eschrichtius robustus; assembly: GCF_028021215.1. Classification (NCBI taxonomy): domain Eukaryota; kingdom Metazoa; phylum Chordata; class Mammalia; order Artiodactyla; family Eschrichtiidae; genus Eschrichtius; species Eschrichtius robustus. The sequence continues at coordinate 8,177,859 of NC_090837.1, forward strand.
CCCAGCAGCCGCTCAGAGGCTCAGTGAGCACAGAGCGGGATTCCGCTGCTTGGGAGGTGGTTCTGTCTCTTTAAGAAAGAGGAGGGAAGACACAGTGTCAACCCCAGAGCACCGAGAGCAGCCCGCCCAGCTCCAACAGGAGCATTATCAATGAAACCACACTCTAGGCCCAGATTGGTTCCCACTTCCAAGGGGAAGGGGCGGCCTGTGGGGGAGGGGCACTCCCGATGCCTGGAGGACTCTCTTTTTAGCGGAGGGACCTACTCTTTGGGTATTTAAAGGCGTCCTAGTGGCTCTCCCTCAGCGCCCCCCCCCCCCACAAATAAACGAACCCTGCCTTCTCTCCTAACACAGACGGCAACACTGGGGACCGCCTAAACCCAGGCCACCCGGGCTCCGCGCGGGGCCCGAGGGGGTGTCAGCGGTGGGGAAGCCTCCGGGTGGTCCCTTGGGGTTCAGCGGCCAAGGACCGGCACATTTGGTAAATTATAGCTTGTCTCCTAGCAACAGACAACACATTTAGCTCCACGTGACTCTGCCCTCAGGAGGGGGCGAAAGAAAAGGTTGTAAGGGGGGCACCTAAGGAAGAGTGAGGGGCTCCCCAACACTGCAAGAGGGGCTCTGGGAGAGGAGGGGGTCACACTGACAGGTCTTGTGGCTCCTCCACGGTGGCTGTCCTGAGCGGGCCTCCACTCACCTTTGGTGTCCAGCTCCACGTGGATGATATTGCCCATGACCGAAGTGCTGTGCAAGTGCTGAACCGCCTCCTTGGCTCCCCTGACCGTGGCAAAGACCACTTTGGCGATGCCCAAGTGCTTCTTGGTCTTGGGATTGTACAAAATCTCCACCTCCTCCACCTCCCCATACTTCTTGCACATGTCCCTCAGGAAGTTTTCACGGATGTTATCATTCAGCTTGGCAAATGTCACCTGCTTCGGAGGCACCGGGCCCACATAGAACTCATCGATCTGGCAGGGGACGAGGGGGAAGGGAGGTTGAGAACACTGAAACCGAAGGGAAAACACAAAATTCCCCACTCGCCCGCCCTTTGAAAACAATGAAAGGTAGAAAATAAAAATTTTTTTTGGAAAAAAAAAATGCACGCGGGCGGGCCCGGGAAGCGGAGGATTAAATCGTTTGGAACGTGGAAGTCCTCTGGGTTCGAAAGGAAAGGGGAAAAAGAAACAGTTTCTCTTTCCCCACCCCCCACTCTAGCCTCCTCTCCCTGCTGCCAGGGCAGGGGCGACCCCTTGGGCTAGGAAGTTGTCCCCCTAAAGCCACAAGGCTGGGAAGGGGGGCGGGTCCCAGGGCCGAGCCCCTGGGCTGGCAGGAGCCAGGTGGGGACCCGGAGCCCCCAGCTGGGCGGGCAGGATACTGTATCAGCGCCTTGATTACAGTTTCACCGAGTGTTATTCTGTTTACAGTAGCCGAGAGGGGACACCCCTCTCTTTGCAATCTCCCCCTCCCCGCCAAAACTTCCCAGTCCCCGGACGGCGGGAACTCAGAATCCGGCTGGGCTCGGTCAAGCCTGGCGGTATTTTCGAATTCGGGGCTTGGGGAGAGGGGGAAGGGGCGCGGGGCAGGGGGAAGGGGGCGCGGGGCAGGGGGGAGGGGCCCTACCTTGAATTTGGGCACCGACAGCTCCAGCTCCTTGTTTTTGGTCCAGATCCCGACGACCCGGGGATCTTCGACAATTTCCACCGGGCGGTTGCTGGACATCTGTGGGGAGGAAGCGGGGGGGGGGGCGGAATGGGTGGCCTGGTCCCACTCCCCAGGGACAGGGGCAAGCCCCCCCCCCCCCTTCTCCAGGCACTTGTCAAACTCCAGGACTGCGGACCCGGCTGACAGCTGGCCGGGTGGTCACGAGGGGGGTCCCCGCGCCGATCGGACCCTTCCGCCCCCACCCTCCTCGGCACGGCTTGGAGGGTGGGTGCGGGCGGCGGGGAGGCGCGCCGGCTACTCACCGCCAGGCTGAAATGCTGCCCATCGTAGCGGTACAGTTTATGATGCCCCTTTTTCAAAGCCGGGTCAATCATCAACTTGTAACTTCTCCAATGGTGGTTCCTCCTCTCGCCCGAAGGGCCGGGCTGCGGCGGGGGCTGCTGGTGGTGGTGGTGGGGGGGGTGACTGTTCTCCATGCCGTTAACCCAACCTGAAAACGAGCAAGTTGTTGTCGTCTCCGCCGCGGTGGCGGCGGCGGCCGCTTCTACACACACGCGAAGGAATCAAATCGTCCAGCCCCCACCCCCTCCCACCTTACCAGCGCGCCCCAAAAGGAGCTGTCTCGCTGGCTCCCCCCAAAATAAGAATGGAGCGAGAGAATAACCCTTCCGGAGAATTAGGCGCCCGCCCGCTCGGCCACCATCTCGGGGCGGCTGCGAGGGGCTCCCGGGGGCCCCTGGTGCAGACTGGCGGGGCCCGGGGCACCCGGAGGACCCGGGCTCCGGCCCATGGTGCCCGCCCGGCCGCCCGGCGTGGCGCTAGCTCGCTCGCTCCGCCCGGCTCGGGCGCGGGGCTCGCGGCAGGCCTGGCGCCGCCCGCCCGCCTAACCGCTCGGCCGGAGCGGGGGCCGGGGCCGGGGCTGGGGGCTGGGGGCTCGGGCCGCCCGGCTGCCGGCAGCGGCCTCTCCCTCCCCGAGCCGCGCTTACATCCCCGCCGGGCGCCGGCCTTCCTGCGCCGCCAGCCAGTACATGGTGTCCCCCGCGGGAACCGAGGCCGGGGCGGCCGGACGGGGGGCCGGGAGGGGGGAGCGCCGCCGCCGCGGCTGCCGGGCCCGGAGCTGCTGCCGCCGCCTCTGCTGCTGCTGCTGCTGCTGCCCGGGAGGCGGCTGGCGGCGGAGGCTCGGCTCCCAGTAGCCGCACATCCCACAATACACCGCTAAGGAGCCCGACCCGAGCGCTCACCCTCCTCCTCTTCCTCCTCCTCCTCCTCTTCCTCCTCCCCTCTCCTTCCTCGCCGCTTCCCCAGGCACTCTCCCGGCGGCGGCAGCTGCGCCGCCAAAGCCCCGGGCCCCAGCGGCCCCCCACCCCTCACTCTCGCGCTCCCACACTGCCTCCCCCCTCCCGGGGGGAAGGCCTTTTAATTTATTTATTCTGCTGGGACTTAGGTGGGGGGCTTGGCTGGCGGGGGAGGGGGTCTCCCCGAGCTCTACCTCCCGCGGCTGGGGCTACCCTCCGAGTCGCGGCCGCCGCGGCGTGCGCCTGGGGCCTCCAAAACTGTTTCCAAACTGCCAAAACCGGAGGTGGGCGCGTGGGGGCTCAGGGGAAAGGGCTGGGTTTTGGGGTGTGTGTGTGATTGTGTGTTTGGACGCTGAGAGCCGTGAGGGGCGGCAAGGAGGCTCCAAGACGAGTTGCAATCGAGGTATCTCGGCTCCGGCTTCCTCTTCTGCCCCGCGACCCCCTCCCCCCGGAGCGGAGCTGGGGAAGGGAAACCAGGATTTTAACCAAATTAGCATTCACATTCCTGGGAGGATGCAGCCCTTGCCTGGACCTGGGTGATAGAAGCTTCTTTCTGTTTTTATTTTTGGAGAGGAGCGCCCTGTAATTGTGAACACATGCTTCTCTCCCCGCACCCCCCCCCCTTCCTCCAGTCACCGACGGAGGAGAGAGTCCCCCTTTTTTGCATTTATCTTTCCTTCCCCTTTCTTTATTAAAGGTCCGGGAGTAGCGGCGGCCAATCAGCGCGCGGCTTCCATTTTGTGAGTTCAACTCCAAGGCTCCCGGGCTTCGCGAGGACGCGTTTGTAGCCCCCTCTGCCTCTCCTGTCGGGCGGCCGAGGCGAGGAAGTCGCCTCGCTGGGGCTTCGTGGTGGTGTATTTCACATTGGGGCTCTTTTCGGGGTTTGTAATTTGGCCGTGGGTAGGTAATTGGCTGGAGCAGGGCGGCAGGGCGCGGCAGCCAATCAGCGCGCGGCTTCTATAGGGCTTGAGTTATTAGACGCTGCTCTCAAAACATCCTTCATCAGACACCAAGGAGAGGCCAACAGATGAGGGGAGCCATTTTTCTGCAATGGAATTAAATGGCCAAGTGGGTTTTTCCTTTGTTGCAAATGGGGAATGTTTTTCCTTTGACTCCACCATCCAGTTCAGGACGCCTCAGTGTTGTGTTTAACATTTGTCAACAGGCTAAAGGACTCACAATTGGAAGAATGAAGAAGACTTTTTAAAAAGATCTGGATTTTTCCTTATGACTTGGAATCCATCTTTGTCTTGTATAACTAGGTCATAGCACACCATTAATGTCAGCAGTTAACAATTTTGAATTCCAAAAAACCTAAGTAAACGACATATTTAATTTTTTTTCCTCTTTTTTTTTTTCTTGGGTGGGTGGGGGGAGCTTGGAGCTGTCTTGATCTGTATTCTCTTGACTGAACAATAAATTTTTATATATATATAGTTTCCTCTATTAAACACTTAAACCTGGCCATCTTATTAACTCCTTCTGCTCTCTTTTTAACAAGGTAATGTTTTAAATGTATAGTTTTAGGACTAGCGAAATGGCAGCAACAAAAAATTGTAAGCAGTCGTTACTCTTTTAAGTTTTTAAAAACCTTTTACATTGTAAGTACCCAGTCCATTCTGTCCTTACGCAGTGCAGTTTTCATGTTAATGTTGCTGAGATGTCCTTAATTTTCTGAACCTTCATCTGCATGTTTGTCTTTGTCGCTCTTGTCTAACAAAAGTTAAAATGCTTTTAGACGATTTTGCTTTTATACAGCTAGGATTTTAGCTTTAAGCTTTTGAAAATGTTTACAGCAATAAATGCTAGTCAGCTTTCTTCCCAGTAACATGTACACTTTCTTTGAAAATCGATCTATTTGAAGAAAAACATCTCTGTTTTTCTCGTCTTGGTGGGGGGGGGGTGAGGGAAAGGAAGACCTCTTTGTGTAAAGAGACTAAAGCCGTCACAGGAAACTAGATTAAAACTGGAAAACAAGTCCTAGCTGGTTCTAGCCAAACACCATCGTTAACTCGGGGGTATTTTCTATGGTGGTTGGGATGGCCGGTGCGCCTTTTGCCTTTTGTTTGATTTGACTGTGTATTTTCGCCTTTTGTCTCTTAATGACGGTCACACCATTGCTATATCCAGAGCGGTAAACAGTCCTCAGCGAAGCCGCCTTTTGCCAACCCAACCCTGGAAAATTTGCAGAAGTGGAAGGAGCAGAAAATGCCATGAGAGTGTAACTTTAAAAAGGTAACAACAACAAAAAAGACACCACCACTGCCCCAAATATTCCCAACTAAACAATCCCCCTAAAAGATATTTTTTACAATAACACCTCCAAAACCTCCGCCCAGCTTGATCTTCCAGACTCCATGGCACCGGGCTGAGCGGGTAAGTAAAAAAAAAAAAACCCAACAACAACAGAAAAAGTGCCTTTTACCCCTTCGAGGAAATGTTTTTTCGAGCAGGCCAAGGGCTGCAAATGTTTGGGAGCTGAGGGGAGAAGGTTTCTGGAGCTTCATGTTTGGCAGCCGGATCGGGGAGGGGTGGGGACGAGGAGGGCTCTTCAGACCCTTTTGCCCCTTCTGCCCCGGAGGCGAGAGGAAGGTCTCCCCAGCGACCTCGGGCATCCACGGAGCCGCCTCCGCTCGTCCTCCTCGCTTTTCTAGGTCTGAGCCTTGGTGGGAGAAGAAATTGAAGTGCTTTGGGGAAGGGGGGCACAAAAGCCGAGGAAACCTCTCCTTCCGGGCCTGGGGCCTCTTTCCCTTTTGATTGTGGGGGTCTCGCCCTCCGAAGCCGGCTTTTCGGAGCTCCGGGGTGCGCCTGCGCTTCCTGAGCAAAAAAGGACAAAAGGCCGGCGTCCATGTTGGCACCATGACGCAGCATCTCTCCCGCCTGCAGCCCGAGCGCTGCCTGTGCTCCCGGCCGCGCTCGCTCCTCCCTCCCAAACACGAGTTTTATTTTCAGGTTCAGAGCAGAGCCGCCGGCTGGGCCGGGGCCGAGGCCGAGGCCGGGGCAAGAGCCAGGGCGGGACTGCGGGTGGCTAATGGCGGCCGCTCTCTTCCTTCCTCCCTCCTTTCCTGGTTGTTGTTGGGAGCCCGGAGCAGGCGGCGGCCCCTCGGCCGGGCCGGGCCGGGCCGGGCCCCGAGAGCCCGCAGGGCACAGCGCCCCGGGCCGAGGCGTGGTCACGGAGGCCGTTTTGGGGGCCGCGGGCCTGGGGGCGTCGCGCGCCGTGGCTCCCGCGTTCGCCTCCGCCGGGCGAGGCGGTCAGACGGGCGCCATTTCGCGCGCCGCCCGCGGCTCGGGCGGTGGCGGCCGCCGCGCGCCAGGCGGGAGGAGGGAAGGAGGCGGCGGGGCCGGGGGTGGGGGGAGGGGAGGCCGCTGCGGCGCCGCCCGCGTTCCAGGCCTCCGCCTGCGGGGACGCCCCTGGCCCGGGGAAGCGTCGACGAAGAGCGCGGGTTCCGCAGCTTCCTCGGACCCCGCTCCCGACCTGGGGGCCCCCGCGGGCACGAGGAGGCCGGCGCGGCCGCGGGGTCTTTTCTCTTCCCTCCCGCGCGGGAGCCAGTAGCAAAGGGCCACGGGGCCAGTCGGGGCCTCGAGGCCGCCTCCTGACCCCGACCGGCTCCTCCAGAGGCCGCGGACTTCTTCCCCGCAGCCCGGCCCTGATCCCAGGCCGTCTCTGCTGCCCACCCCGAGCCTCGGCGCCCACGTCCGGCTTCCAACCGCCCTTTGATAGCCGAGCCCGAGGGGCGGGTAGGCCCCTTTTCTCCCCACTTAGGGCGTGAGGCCCTCACGCAGGCCACCGACGTCCCTAGGTGGCCGTCCAGGCACAGCCGGCCAGCCGGCGCTCTGGAGGGTGGGGTGGGGTTTGGGGCCTGGGAAAGCCGAGCGGGCCTTCCCCGGGATCCCCAGAGGCGGAGGGCTCTGGGGTAAACCCTCGCGTCTCCGGCCCTTCCTGGGGGAGGGGATGCGGACGGGGCGGGCCTTTGGAAATGCAGATGAGCCGCCGCCTGCTGCTCGGCGCCCGGGCTGAACCTTAGTGACTCATCCACACCCCCCTCCTATTCATTCTGGAGTGAGGGCAGCCTTGGCAGCTGGGAAGGGGGGAGCGGCATTTGTAAGGCTCCCCTTCCCTCATGGAGACCGTGTCCGGTTTGTGGCCATCGACGCCCTAAAACACCCTCCGATTTTTCCCCCCAGGATCATGACCGGAGAAGGGGCTCGGTACCCCCAGAGTGGACCGTCCTCCTTTGGACAGAAGCAGGCCTAGTTTGACTCTGACAGTCCTCCCACTAAGGTAGGTGTGAGCCCTTTCCCAGCCTGCGAGAGAGATTTGGGGGGCTTTGGCCTGGAGCCCAGGGAGGGCGGGCACCCCAAACCTGCTAGTCTGGTTCTGCAGCCCTTCCCCCACACAGATGTGTGGGACTGTGTGTGAAATCGGCTGCCTGCTGGGCCTGCTTGGTCCATCCATCCCCGCCTGTCAGCTTCCGCTGTCAGGAGTTTGGGGCGTGCAATTCTTTGCCATATTTAACAGCATAGGAGAGGCTGCACTTGCATGTATTAGGTTGGCTCAAAAGTTCGTTCGGGTCTTTCCATAACATCTTACAAAAGCCCGAGCGAACTTTTTGGCCAACCCAATATTTCCCAGTTGTGTGTTGTTTGGTGGGTGGAGTGCCCTGGATGCCTCTTCTGAAAGACACAGGCAGCTGCCAGGAAACCGGGCCCAGCCCTGGCCCTCCCTTCCGGCCCCCGCTGGGGGCGTGTGGGATGACTGTGTGAGCTGGCCTCTTCCCCTCTGATGTCTGGCTGCTAGGGAGGTGAAGAACAGAAAGACCTGAGATCTGGGCCAGCTTTCTTTAAGAAAGAGTTTTCTTGACTCTTCCCCTTCCAGGGAATTCCCACGATTACACCTCACCCAGGGCCCCCCCACCCAACCCCCCAAAAAAAGAAAAAGCCCTGTTTGTAGAACGGGACAAACCCGGATTTGAAACCTGGCTAGCCATTTTACCTGCTGTGACCTTGCGTAAGCAGCACAGACCCTCAGCCCCAGTTTCACCATCTGCACAGATTGTCAAAGTTGAGTGTGCAGCCGAATCACACGGGTGGCTCATGAGAATCGACTCCGAGGCCCGGTCCTTGAGTTTCTGATTCAGTAGGTGGGGCCTGAGAACTTGCATTTCTAACAAGTTCCCAGGTCATGCTGATGCTGCCTTGTGGAGACATTTTGAGAACCTTTGGGCCAGGTTACACCTGGGGTGTTGTGAGGACCCAAGCATGTGCGCTTGGAACCCCGACCTATTTCTTGGTGCGGAGGTGTCGTTTCGTAGTGATGGCAGCTCTCTCCTTATTCTCACGCAAGCTGACAGCATGCAGTTTCCCATTCTCTTTATCTCCAGGAAGCTCCGCAGCTGGAGACAGTGCGGCCCTTGCTCTGACCCCTCCCTCATGTGATCTCTAGTTTGCGATTACTTTGATGAGCCATTTGGGTCCAGGTGTGCTGCCGATTGCGCCGCCTCCCTCGTTCGGGCCCAGGCTTGACTTCCGAGGGTGATAGGCTCTGCTCGCTTTTATCCCATCCCTCAGCTTGGGGGCTGGAGTGAGGACTGGGGGAGCCGTAGGGTTTGACCCAGAGGTTTTGTTGGGGGCGTGTTGGTGCTTAATCGAGGGAGGCTCTAAGGCAGGCAGCTGTGGGCTTGACTCTCCCCTGTGCTGGTTGACCTTGGGCGAGTCTCCTGTGTAAAGTGATGATAATGAAGCCTGCCGTAAAGGGTGGAGGGCGGATTAAGTGCGATTAAGGGGGCCGGCCTCACAGGCTTCACACTAGTTGGCCCCCCTTCGGAGGTGGCTGCGGGGAGTGGTGCTGGGCTGTCTGAGAGCTCCTCCCCCAGCAGCCCACCTCGTAGCACGCGGCACAGCCTCAGGGCAAAGGGGAAGGCTGACATTCTGCAGGATGGGCGCCAGCTCCATTTTTACTCCAGTGTGTGAGTTGGGATGGTGGCCTTTCTTCAAGTTCACAGGCTGTTCCATGATGGGTCATGGTTTGGGGGGGTGCCCCCCACCCGGAGAGTAACGTGACTCACCCAAGGTCAGGAGGTCACCACCGGCAGTCAGGATGAGATTCCAGGTGTCTTCCAGCCCAGCACCTGTGTCCATGGCACCCCCTCGCCCCAGCTGCTGGGTTATTCTGGGCTCCTGCCCGTGCTAGCTGTCTGCTGGCGTCACTGCCTGGGAGCTGGGAAAGCTATTTGGTTGAAAGTAACCAGCGTGGTACTCTTAGCTCCTTCTGGCTGCCATGCTTTGGCGCCATGAGGGTCTCCAGATAAGCTGGATTTGGTCCATGCTGTCTTTTGCTGGGGGCAAAAGGGGGTGCAGCCGACCACACCTGGCACCAGACTCCCTTCCCCCTACCCAGGGTGAGCACTTTGTAAAAGTTGGCGAGGCTCACATTATTAGTATCGTATGAGCCTTTCCCTCTTTCCATAGTCTGCCCCAATCCGGAGGTTTAAATTCGGCTCTGCCATTGATGAGTTCATTCAACTCCCTGAATTCTCAGGTGACCTTTCTGCTCCCTGAGAGTGTCCTGCATCCCTTCTGATAGAGTCCTTGGGGCTCCACGGGGCTGGGGTCTTTACCTCCCGTGGGCATTGGATAGTTAAATAATTGATTTAAACCTTTTCCTCCAGCAGCAGCTTGGAGGGTTACAGCCGGTTTCTCCGCTCCCGCCCTCGGACCAATTAGGGAACAGTGAGGTGCTCCACTGTGGTCCGGGTGTGATTCTTGGAAGGGAGAGGTGTCCCGATGACCTGGAAGGATCGTACCCCTTCCCGCTTCCTTTTCTTTTTCACCCACTCTAATTTCTTTGTCTGGCACGCCAGTACCTCCTAGGTGAAGGGAGGGGCGGGGCAGCCTATCAGTCCTCAGACTGCTTCCTCTGCCGAGAGGGTGGCTCCACCCACCGGTCACCCAGCAAGCTCGGGGCGGGGCTGCTCCTGGCGCCCAGCCGGTGGAGCCTGCCTGGAGAGGGCCACGCCAGCGGAAGGGCGGCCGGAGGTGGCCGGACCTGCCTTCCTACTGGACGCCAGGGCCCCGCCCCTTCCGGCCCGTTGGCCGAGAGCCCAGGCGTGGAGTACGACCTTTTGGACCCCCCTGGGTGGAAACAACCTCTGCCTGGACTGTGGAGATGGGCGCCCCGCCATCTCAGAGGCTGCCTGGGTCCAGTGCCGTCTCCATCTGGCCAGTGACCTCGACGAGTTCCTACCCCTCCAGGAGTCGTGGTCTCCCCTGTGAACCAGGAGGAGGAGGTTGGCAGATAACCCTTGACCTGTCTCTGAGTCTGGCTTTGTGGAGGTATCTCTTTGTACTCCGGCGGTGACTCCCCTGACCCCACCACCAGATGTTGAGCCTGGAGAGAGTCCTGAGACAGGGATAGACAGCCTTGATCCCCCAGGCTGCGCTGGGCCACCTCCCATCCCTGGACCTCAGAGGATGGTCAGTTACTTCTGTCTCACGTGGGGTGGATGACCCCTCAGGTGTGTAGTGACCTCCCAGAGTGTGCTGGGGCACCAGGGAAGTGGAAGCTATTAGCACTGTTGTTAACATCCCCATCCTGACCTGTGCTGGCCAGACCTTGCCCTGACAAGACAGAAGTGGATCTGGCCCTACTTCTCTCTTGTGATCAGTTTGCCTCACTAGATCCCAGGCCTAGATGTGAACACAAATCAGTTCACCCCCGCAAATGCCACCTGCCAGCTCCCCTAGGCTTCTGTGTCAACAGCTTTGTGGGAAGAACCAGTTTAAAGAATTTTTTCTTATCCTCCTAAATCTCTCCAGGAATTCCTGGTGAATAGAAGAATGGCATGGGTCCTCGGAACATTTTGCAGGTAAGGGAGTAGGGCTCCCCGGGCCTGTGTGTGTTCCCAGTGCCTCAGCTGGCCTGCCCTGGCCCAGCACCTCTAAGGAAGCTCCGAGCAGCTGGCCTGGCTGCTGGGTATTTTTAGCTCCAGATCCATCCCCTACACCACCACTGGAGCCAGGTCCAAATCAAACACGCTCCAGGCCGGGTGAGGCTGGGGCTCTGTGCCAGCCTCTTGGCCAGGCAGGGGTGGGTGGGCAGGCTGGGGCCAGTGTCAGCTGTCCTGCCTGGACCTGGGCCAGCCTGGGAAGACCTGCTTTCGTGTACGTCATTTTTTCTGTTATAAGTTGAAATCCATTAGTTAGAAAAGGTGGAAACCGAGGTCTGAGGATTTTGAGGAAAGTCAAGTGCCCTCTCCCTACGGGCTGGAGCTGTTTCCACAGTTTGCTCAGAGTGGGCTGACCCTTCTAAGTGAATTCTCTCAAGGCCCTTCCCAGATGAGGTAGTCTTACTCTCCCAGTCACTCCTGAGCTTCAGGGTACCTGATGTGAGGTCAGGCCTGTGCCTGGCTCAAAGGTAAGTGGTCCTCCCCTCCCTCAAAGCCCTCTTCCATCCTCCCTCTCCCTGAGTGATGGCTTCCTCCCCCTCCTCTCCTGCCAGCCCCAGGCTGCCACTGTGCAGAGATGGCCCCAGCCCTGTCCTCACCAACCAATCACAGCTCCCCCCTGGTCACCGGAAAGAGCTTTGGCTGGGCTCCTCTCCTGTTCAGAGCCTGTCTGACACCCATCTTGAGCCCAGTAGCCAGGCCTCTGTGATCTAACCCTCATCACCTTGACAACCATGTCTGGCCTCCCTCCTCACGCCCCAGCCACTGCCAAACCTGATGGGGTTTCCAGCCACCATGCATTTACTCAGGCTGGGTAACCATCCTACTTCCACTGGCCCTTCCTGCCAGCACTGCCAAGCTTAGTTCATGTGTTGCCCAGCTCTCAACCTTCTCTGAACCCCACAGGGGCTCCAGTGTCTGAATTGTTCTCATCTTGCAGGCTCCTTTAGACTGCTTCCCCCAGGACTGAGTTCCTCCTCAGAGGCAGGAACACAATTGCCTCTCAATAAACGTGTGCTGCAAAGAAGGAATGAATGAATTGCTGTAAATTTGTCTAGGGGTGCTTGACCCAGCAGATGCCCTCTGGCCCGGTGACAGGGTAGGGCTTTCCACCTAAGAACCTGGAGCTGGGTCTTCTCTTCCCAGCTCTGGGCTCTTTGGGGGCTTCTGGGGGGGGCAGTCTCTGCTGCCATCTGGTGGTCAGATTATGCCTTGCATTTTCTGAAAACGTTGACCTGGCATTTATGGTATTGCCGGGTTGGCGATTTCCTTTACGAAGTAAAGTTTACCTGATCCTTGCTGAGAACCTGAAAATGGGGAATCTTCTGGGTGGGGTGAGGGCAAGAAGATCCTGAATCCTGCCAGCCCTTCTCTGAGGAAACTTTCAGATGTCCTACCCCATCTGGGAAAGATTCTGCTCTCTCACCTAGCCATGTCTCAGTGCCTGCCTGGTACATGCCTGCTCCTGGGGGGTCCCTCTGCCACTCCTGACCACTGGCCTGGTTTGTGCAAAAGACAGTCCAAGGGAGGGAAGGGGTGGGAGGCAGGGGTGGTTTCACCCAGCCGCCCTGATAGTACCTGGCCAGAGTGAATGCTCAATAAATAGCAGTTTGGGTGAGGGGGTTGAGGAGAAAGGTTGGGATGAAGGATATGTGGCTGCTGGCTGGAGAACACAAATTTCTTGGTGGGAGCAGGCTTATCAGTCTCTAAAGTGGACAGAAGGGGGCCCAGCTTATCTCAACTAGATTTACCCTGACCTTCCCCTTCGCCTTCTCGACGGCGTCTTGCTTGGTTCACACGCCTCTGGGCCTTGCTAGAAAGAGGTTCCCGCCCGCTTGGTTTGGGGCCAACCCTCGAAAGGGTTCTGGGGCCACTCACCTGTTCCCAAACTCGCCGCGCCGAGACCATCGCCCGGCAGAGGGCGCCAGACCTCCACCTTCGGGAGGTGGGGTGATAGGTAAGCGGGACCGCTATTCCCCAACCCACACACAGGCTCACTCCCACAGGGCCAGACCACGTGGGCAGAGAGGACCCCTATGCCGGGATCTTAACTGGCACCACCGATGCTACTTTCTGGGGGGGGGAAACTGAGGTCAGAGTGGACTTCCCCAAGACCACATAGTTGGGGCGGGGCGAAGCTGGGGGGCTTTTCCCAGAGCTTGAGACCAAGGCTCCTCGAACCCGAGGGCTGGGGGGCAGTCTGCCAATCAAAGAGACCCTGCCCGATGGAGGAGGCCGAGTCGGCCAATCAGAGGGTCCCTGCCTGAAGACAGAGACTGCCAATCAAGGGTGCCAGGCGGGAAGGGGCGGAAACTATCAGATCTTGCCGGTTGGGGCGTGGGGGGCGCCGTGACTCGCAGGAGAGGAGATGGGAGCTGCGCTTGCCGCTGAGCACTCCGTTTCTCAGTTGCCTCAGTTTCCCTGGGAATGAGAGGTGAAGACTCTGGGCCGAGAGCCTAGCAGGAAGGAAATACGCTGGGAGGTCGACCAGGCTGGCTGCCTGGCGGAGGAGGTGCCGGGTCCGAGGGCGGGGCTTCTCTTAGCCCCGCCCCGGGGCCCGCCCCGGATCGCTCAACCGTAGCGCTCTCCTCAGGGCGCCGCCGCCAGTGCTGCCTGCTCCTGGCTATGGACAACCCTGGGGCCCCAGCCCCGACTGCCGCCCCGGGCCCGGGCAAGAAGGAGCTGAAAATCGTGATTGTGGGCGACGGCGGCTGCGGCAAGACCTCGCTGCTCATGGTGTACAGCCAGGGGTCCTTCCCCGAGGTGAGGCCCGCCGGGGGGCTGGAGGCAGGCTGGGGGCGGGGGAGACGGGCTTGGGACCACTGGGAGTGAGGGACGGACCTCAGCCTGCGCCCCGAGCCCGGACCCCAGGTCCTTGGCGTCCTGCGCACGGAGAGGCGGCCGTCACCCCGGGGCGCCCCCTCGGGAATTCCAGAGCCCAGCAGAGTGAGGGGGGCTGAGCCGGATGGGGTGAAGGTGGGGGTGGGGATCCAGTCGGACCCTGGGTCCCCGCCGCACCCCTTAAGAACCAACCCTGCCCGTTCTCCGACAGCACTACGCCCCATCCGTGTTCGAGAAGTACACGGCCAGCGTGACCGTGGGCAGCAAGGAGGTGACCCTGAACTTATACGACACCGCCGGTGAGTGCGCCTGCGCGGCGAGGGTCCTAGGGTCCGCCAGGAGGGTTCCCCCTGAGGGGCATCCCCCGCCGGGCATCCCCGCCCGCCCTTCTGCCTCTCCCGGGCCCTGACATCCCGTCACTCCTGGAGGCCGCGGAGGGGCGCTGGCTGGGAACCGGTTGACCACCGCCTGACTGGGTGGTGCTGGAGGCCGACAGAGTCGCCCCATCTGTAAAAGGAGGGTATTTGGAAGAGGTGAGTTCCTGAGCCACCCTCCTAGCGCTGATGTTCTGAGGGCTCACGGGTTCCTTCCTCTCCTATGGTTCTAGAAAACCGTGGGCTTTGCTTCTGCTTATCATGGCTCCAGGATTTCGTGTGTTACATGCTGTGGTCTCTTAGGATTCCGTGGGCTGCAGATTTGAGTCCCCTGGTGCTAGGGTTCAGTGGGCTGCATTTCTGGGTCCTATGTTCTAGAATACTTTGGGCTACAGATCAGAGCCTGTGACTCCAGGATTCTGTGGCCAACAGTCCTGAGGCTCTAGGGCCCTGGAGCTACACATTATGAGTCTCATGTTTCTGGAATTCCATGGACTATGGTGCATGACTCTGAATTCTATGGTCTATAATTTTGAGCCTGTGGTTCTAGGATTTTGTGGCTACAGTTCTGTTTCTTCCTGGCACTGAAGAAGGAACAGAGCTCTAGGGAATGTAGGTCCAAAATAAGGTTCTCTCTGCCACCTGCAGCTCCTAAGGCAAGTGTATTTATGCTAATTGCGTCACAGTCATCCGCGTTCCTATTGTTGGGGGCTGGGTGGAGGAGCACAGCCAACAGGAGGATTTGGGTAACACTGCTGGTACTGGTACCCTTGGGGAGCTTCCATCCTGCCCTGACTCCCCTCTGGGCTGAATCAACTTTGGGGAGCAAAGGTCAGGATCCCAGCCGGGGCCTCACCCAGCCTCTGTGACTCAGTGTTTAGTGATTTGCAGGGAACTGTGTCATCAGGTGTCCCTTCCCCTGTTGGCCAAACCTTGTATGTATCAGGTGAAGTCTTCCAACTGGCCTTGGATAGGGCCAAAATCCAGGACCACCCCTCTCCTCCCCACCGCTCCATAAGGCTGTCAGTAACATCTCTCATTCCACCCTGGAGAGGTTCAGGAAAGGGGCTCTCCCAGCCCCAGGCCCCTCCTCCATTCCTGACTTTGCCATATGGGTGTGTTCCCCCTATAGTGGCCTCTAAGGACCCTCTCTTGTTGGATGAGGGCCCTGCAGGGCTGCCCCCAGAACAGGGCCATGCCTCCAGCCCCTTGAACTGGGAAAGCCAAAGGCGTCTGAGGAATTCCCAAGGGTGTGGCCACGAGAGCAGTAAAAATCATGGTGTGTCTGGGACACTTTTAGTTTCACATGTTTCCTGTCCGGGACCCAGGTAGGGGCAGGTTCATTAACCCCACTTTGTGGGTGGAGTGCTGGTGGGGCAGGGCGAGTCAGAGGGAAGATTTCACTCTCCCTTCCTTCCTCTGCCCTCAGGGCTTCACCGCAGCCTCCCTCATCGGACCCAGAGTAGGGATCACTTCTGGTCTTTCTGGCCTCACCCAGAGAAAGATGCTCAAAGAACTTATCAGCGTAGATTGTCCTGTAGAGGTTCTGGAAAGCTTCTACTTGGTATAAGGAATGATTTTCCCTAAGAGCTACTGTGGGAGGGATGGGGAGAGCTCCTTCCCAAATCATCAGAAGTAGTGACCACTCGGGGCAATGATTACCTGTCCACAACTTCCTGCCACATGCTTTGGAGTCAGACCTGGGCTTTGATGCCGGCTCCCCTGGCTGCGTGTCAGTGGGGACACCTAGGCCTCAGTTTCCTTCTCTGTAATCAAGGCTAAAATAGTTGTGAGGATTACATCAAATTCATGTGACATGCAGCACTTAGCGCAGGGCCTGGCTTTTGTGAAGGGCTCGATAAGTGTTGTCATTGTGATTTTTTAACCTCCTGCCATTCAGGCCCAGGCCCCAGCCCAAGCCTATTCTTTTGAACCCGATGCCTGCAGAGCTCTGTGCTGGCCCCCACCCCCTGCTTTCCCAGCAGGACTGTTCCAGGCGGTAGAAAAGCAGAGCTGGGGTTTGAACCTCTCAGTGGCATCCCTGGGGGAGCAGACTGGCCTCGCAGTCAGCAGGACGGCCCAGGAGGGATATTCTGGGGGGAAGAGACGTGGCTGCTCCCTCAAGGGTGTCCCGCTGTGACTTGGGAAGCCCCACTGTCAGGAGGAGCATGAAGGAAAGCCTGGGTCATTCCTCTTCCACACGCCAGTGCCCAGCATGGTGCTTGTCCCAGAGCGAGGCTTGTGGAATGAATGAACGAAGAAGAAACCTGGGTGCAGAGACACCCCTGGAGAAGGTCCATTGTGATAAAGGTGATGAGATTCGTCTCTCTCTCTGGGGTGGACAGATATCCGAAGAAAGTGGCAGAAAGAATGGCCAGGTGATCACCTAGAAAAAGAGACAGAGGGTGAAGGGAGTGGCCCAGGTAGAGATGAGTAACGGTGGTTTTATTTATTTATTTATCTATCTGTTTATTTACTTATTTATTTATTTATTTTTGGCTGCGTTGGTTCTTCGTTGCTGCGCGTGGGCTTTCTCTAGTTGCGACGAGCGGGGGCTACTCTTCGTTGCGGTGCGCGGTCTTCTCACTGCGGTGGCTTCTCCTGTTGCGGAGCACGGGCTCTAGGCGTGCAGGCTTCAGTACTTGTGGCACGCGGGCTCAGTAGTTGTGGCATGTGGGCTCTAGAGTGCAGGCTCAGTAGTTGTGGTGCACGGGCTTAGTTGCTCTGCGGCATGTGGGATCTTCCCGGACCAGGGCTCGAACCCTTGTCCCCTGCACTGGCAGGCGGATTCTTAAGCACTGTGCCACCAGGGAAGCCCCAAGTCTAGTAAAGGTTGTTGTAGAAGGTTCTAGAACCTGATGGGCTAGACCCCATGGTGGGAGGTGGGGGGGGCAAGGGAGCATCTTTCCAGCCAACCAGTGGTGCCCAGAGCTGTGGGATGGGGTGGCCCCCCCGAGAGGCTGAATTTCTCCACACCCAGGACCTCAGCCACAGGGGTCCGTGTGGGAGGACAGTCTGGCTACTTGTCTCCGTCCTGCGGAAGCAGTTACAGACACCACTGCGGCGGGAGGGTGGATGGAGGGGTGACGGAGCTCTCAGTGCGCAAAGGTGAAGGGGGCGGACGCTGTGAGCACCCGTTGCCCTAGCAGCTCATCTGCCGGCCCTGACACCCTCAGAAGCAGGAAGCTGCGGTGAAGTCTGAAGTTTCCTGGGCAGAGAGGCGAGGTGGGGGCGAGGTGGGATGTTAAGACACCAACCAGAGACAGAGCTAGCTGGGCTTTGGGGTGGGGCTCCACAGGACTGGCTGGAGTTGCCCCGGGAGGTGGGGAGCTGTGGTCCCCTTCCCAGCCTGAGATGGGAACAGTAGGAAAAGTGGGGCGCAAAGCAGTCGCTAAGACAGGAATCACGGACAAGAGGGGTGCCTAGGAGCCAGGAGCCCTGGAGGCGGGGGAGCTGATGCTGCGGGTCTGTCGGCGCATGCGTGGTCTGAGCTCCAGGCCGCGGTTAGGAGACACAGGTGGGTGGGCCCCAGTAGCACTAGTAAAAGTAGGTTCCTCTTGTGGCAGCTTCCCCTTCTCACGCTGCCTGCACCCCTCCCCTGACCAACACCCCGGGCCAGATCTGGGAACCACGTGTCCTGTGGATGTCCTCTGGCAGATTTGGGGACCACTGTGGCCCGATGACACCCTCTCCTCAACCCGGCACCAGGTCTTAGAGACCATACCCCCGAAAGATGACTGTCATGGCAGAGCTTCCCACAAAGGAAATAATGCTCGCGTGAGCCTCACTTCCTCAGGCCCCGCGGCACCACCAGCTTCAGGAAGATGGGCAGCTTCTGGGGGAGCTGTGGCTCAGAAGACCTTTCCTCTCCAGAAGCAAATGTGGCCTTTTGCACATAACTCAGGGGGCTTTTTTAACCTCTCAAGCCCGTCTGCAGAGGCCAGAGTGGGACCCCTGTTTGCCTCTGGGCAGATGACTTTGCCCCCTTTAAGTCTTGGCATCACTGTGGGTAAATGGGGAGGGTAATTGTATCACCTTGTGGATGGGAGACCTTCTAGAGCTCGTGGGTCCAAAGGTCTGGGGTTAGAATCCCCCACCCAGGTCCCCATTCAGTTTCTATTTCAATAGTAACTGCGGGCCCATACCTTTGCCCAGCATTGCTTAGCCTACAAGTCCTTCACTTCCAATATCAAGGGCAGGGTTATCACCCCCTTTTTCAGATAAGGAAACTGAGGCCCAGAGAGGGAAGGTGCCAAGATCATGGAAAATGAGTCTGAGTGGAGCTTGGCTCTCCTGACTCATAGGGGTGGGGTGTCCAGGACACTCCACTCCTCCCAAGGAGACATGACGTCAACAGCACCCAGGTCTGCAGGCCTGGTCCCTGTGTGGAGGCTCCCACTGAACTCCTGGGGAAAGCTGAGCCAGGCACAGTCAAGTCAAGAAGACAGCTGGGAAGAGGCGGTGGGATCTGGGCTGGCTACCCATCCTCTCCCAGAGTCCCTCCCTCTCAAGATCCCCTTGTTGGCAGCCTTTCCTCACTGGGTCAGGGTTGGAGCTTGTAGGGTGA
This sequence comes from Eschrichtius robustus, assembly GCF_028021215.1. Classification (NCBI taxonomy): domain Eukaryota; kingdom Metazoa; phylum Chordata; class Mammalia; order Artiodactyla; family Eschrichtiidae; genus Eschrichtius; species Eschrichtius robustus. The sequence continues at coordinate 8,196,541 of NC_090837.1, forward strand.
GGACAGCTCCCTATCCTCTGGGGTGGATTGAGAGAGAAGCACCCCAATAGTCCTACCTATGGTCTTCTGTCCTTTATGAAGCTTCCCTTTGGCTGTGTGACATTGGGCAAGTCACTTCACCTCTCTGTGCTTCAGTTTCTGCATCTGTAAATTGGGGATAACAATAGCAGTAGTGGGAATTCCCTGGCGGTCCAGTGGTTAGGACTCCGCGCGTTCACGGGCAAGGGCCTGGGTTCAATCCCTGGTCGGGGAACTAAGATTCCACAAGCTGCGTGACTCGACAAAAACAAAACAAAACAAAACAAAAAACAATAGCCAGTAGTGAGGAATCATAGTGAGGAGTGATGAGTCTATGCAGGTAAAGGGCTTTGAATGGGGCCTGGCATGTGATAAGTGAGAGCACTGCCAATAAATATTGTTGATACTAATCATTTTTACTATTATCGAGGCTCAACTGCTCCTCACATATCCATTTCACAGATGAGGAAACTGAGGTCCAGAGATTAATTCCCAATTAGGAAGGCTTCCCAGGAGGATTGGAGCTTTTACAGCGTCTGGGCAGGAAACTGACCTTGGAGCTGGGAACTGCGTTGGTGCTTCAGCTCACAGGGAGCCCGTCAGTGACCTTGAAACCCGCAGCCCCACCCCCAGCCACGTGGGCTCCTGACAGGAAGAACTTGCCCGCCCAGCTTCCTTGGCGGGGGGGGGGGGGGGGGGGGGGGGGGGGAAGGGGGGGGATGGGGGGGGTTGGCGGTCCAGTGGTTAAGAATTGTGCTTCCACTTCACGGGGCACGGGTTCGATCCCTGCTCGGGGAACTAAGATCCTGTGCGCTGCGAGGTGCGGCCAAAAAAAAAAAAAAAAAATTAACACAGGTGATGGAAGTGAAATGCCCTTGCAAACCTGAAAGCCATAGAGATTATTATTCCACTTTATTCACTGGCTCATTTGTTTGTTCGTTCATTCCCCAAATGTTTATAGAGCCTGTCTGTGCACCAGGTGATGTAACAGTGAGCACTACAGAGATGGCCTGTCCTCAGGGTCTTACGTGCTCATGAGGGACATCTCCCCCCACAAACAAAAAAAACTGTGATGTCAGGTAGTGATACTTGTTAGGAAGAAAAATAAAGCCATAGTTGGTCATGGGACAGACTGCAAAGGAGGCTCTTGTTTCAGAGCAGTCTGGAAAGTTCTCTTGGAAGAGGTGACATTTCTGCAGAGACCTGAAGGAAAGGAGGGAGTGAGCCATGCTGTTACCTGGGAAGAGCCTTCTAGAAGAGGGAACAGCAAGGGAGAGGCCCTGAGCCAGGAGCAGGCTTGGTCTGACTTCCTCATTCAACCCACTGCAGTCTGACTCCGCCCTCATCAAGCCTGTTGCAGTCAGCACAGGCCCTAATTGCGAAGCCCAGTGGCATGTCTCAGCCCTCGTCTCTGCTGCATCTGACAAGAGTTGAACAACTTCTCAACCACGCACCAGCCAATAGTGACTGGACACCTACCCGGTGCCAGGAATGATTTTTAAGGACAGACAGGGACCCTGCCCTCAGGGTGCTTACAGTTTCCGGGGAGACAGGCGGTAAACAAATAAATGTGTGAGTACAGGCTGTGGGTGGACTTTGCATGGTGAGGGAAGGCCTCTCTGAGGAATCAGCTGGGCAAGATGGGAGGAGACGTCAGAACACCGTAGCCCCGTTTTACAACTGCTTGTCTTCTCCTGCCGTGTTTCTAAAAGGGAATCAGAGTGTACGTGAGGCCAGAATTCTGAGGCTCATCATATCGTAGAGGCCCAGAACCTGTTTTTGCGCACTACAGAGCAGAATAGAGCATTGCTGCGTATCAGCAGAAGGAACACTGGCCTTGGAATTGAATGAATGTGGAGTCAGGCCTGGCTCTGATTCGGTGACCTCAGAGGGGTCACTTCACGGCTCATGTTTCTTTATATGTAAATGGGAGTATTCATAAGATCCCTGACTAGCACATCAGGCAGGTGGTTGTTGTCAAGGTTTCTTTTTTTTTGGCTGCGTTGGGTCTTTGCTGTTTTTTTTCTTTTCATGGGTCTTCGTTGCTGCGCGCGGGCTTCCTCTAGTTGCGGTGAGCGGGGGCTACTCTTCATTGCGGTTCGCAGGCTTCTCATTGCGGTGGCTTCTCTTGTTGCGGAGCACAGGCTCTAGGCACGTGGACTTCAGTAGTTGTGGCTCGCGGGCCCTAGAGCGCAGGCTCAGCAGTTGTGGTGCACGGGCTTAGCTGCTCCGCGGCACGTGGGATCTTCCTGGACCAGGGCTCAAACCCGTGTCTCCTGCATTGGCAGGCAGATTCTTAACCACTGCGCCACCAGGGAAGTCCCTGTAAAGGTTTCTTAATCATTTATAGGCAAAGGCACTCTAAAAAGTGTGACGGGAGTTCCCTAGTGGCCTAATGGCTAGGATTCTGGGCTTTCTCTGCCAAGGGCCCAGGTTCAATTCCTGGTTGGGGAACCAAGATCCCAAAGCCGTGCGGTGTCGCCAAAAAAAAAAGTGTGACGTATAAGGTGGCGTTACCAGTAAGTAGTAGAGAGAAGGCAATTATCTTGAAAAAGGAAATACTGTGGATGGTCAGTCTGAATGTTTAAAAATAAAATGCTAGGAAGGAAATGGGGGAAAAAATGAGGGAAAGCATTCCAGGTGTGGCACAAGAGCTTGATGGGTTTGAGAAACAGCAAGGAGGCTGCCTTGGTTGTACTGCAGCGAGTGAGTGGGGCAGGAGGAAGGGGGATGAAGTCAAGATTGGTGGGCACCAGGGTCATGTGGACCACTGGGAGAGGCTTGGATTTTCTGCAAAGGGCAGTAGGGAGCCACTGAAGGTGTTTCAGTTGCGGGGAGAGGCGTGTGATTTTACTTGTGTCACCATCCATCCAGCTGCCAGGTGGATAATGGATTGAGGGGCAGCAGGAGACCAGGGAGGAGGTGGCACGGAAGACTGACGGTGACTTGGATGAGGATGGTGCCATGCCATCCAGTAGAACTTCCTGCAATGATGGAGATGTTCCGCACCCGCACTGCCCATTACGGTAGCCACTAGCCCCGTGTGGCAGTTAATTACTTGAAATGTAGCCAATGCAACGGAGAACCTGAATTTTTAATGTTTATTAACTTAAATAGCCACATGGGGCTAGTGGCTATCCTATCAGAAAGATGTGGACAAAGGTCAGGAGAGGGGACAGTTTGGGGACATGTATGGGAAGGGGAGATGGGCTGGAATAGCATGTTGGGCCGGTTTCCCACCATCTTACAAGGATTTCTCCAGCTTTCTGGTAACGAGGGCAGGGGGGCCTGAGTCTGCCGGGCCCTGACTACCCCTCACCCCTTCTCCAGTGTTGAGGGAACTTTGGCTGAATGACAGCACAGACAGTCCTCCCGGCCCAGCCATCACTAGATCTGGGTTCCCAGTCACTGCACACCATCAGGGATCCCTGGGCTGAGGGGGGCCAGTGGGAAAGGAGATGGCAGCCGTGCCCTGTCATCAGCAGGGGTCTGGGAGCAGGATGTGGCCTGTCTGTGCTCTTGGGAGAGGCTGCTTGTCCTGAGAGGCCTTTGGCAGGGAGGGATCAGAGGGCAGGCGGCACCTCCCCGGCACCCACAGGCTAGAGGGAGGGGCAGGAATTCCTGGGCTCCGAGTTCTGTGTTCCCTGGAAGGTAGTCACCGCCTGAGTCTTTCTGCAGAGGTGGCCAGGGGTCGCCATAGGGCCTGAAAGACTCTCAGTTCGCACTGTGGTAGTTTTAAAAAAAAATAGGGCATGACAACCACGTGCAGTGTGTGATCCCGGGCCTGCTTCTGAACCAGGGAAAAAAATACTACAGGGCATTATTGGTGCAATCTGAATACAGCCTATGGATTGGATTAGAAGAGTACAACGTCAGTGTTGGTTTCTGAGTTTCATACTTGTCCTGAGTAGGTGAGAGGACGTCCTTGTTCTTAGAAAAACCGCACAGGAACTCTCCCGGGGTGGGGGGGGCGGGGAGCCGAAGGTCTGCAGTTCCTTCTCACGTGGTTCAAAGTGTATATATACAGATAAAGCAAGTGGGCAAAACGTAAGGCCTCGGTGAATCTGAGTAAGGGAGTTCTGTGCTCTCTGTTGAAATTTTTCTGTAGGTTTGAAATTGTCAATATAAAAAATTACTAAAAAAGTTTTTTTTTAAAAAACCAAACCCACCGTTGCCCAAGCCCAGCCTTGGGTTCTGATTCAGTTGGTGCTGGGAGGGACCAAGTGTCAGAAGTTGTCAGTTCTTCCTGGTGAGTCTGGTATGCAGCGGGGGTGACAGCCACTGTGCCGAGTGGACCTGGATGGGCGCACGTCTGTCACCTCCAGCACCCCCCACCCTCCTCCTAGTGTTGGCAGGAATGGCAGGAGGAGTTCAACCAGAGGCCATGCACCTCTCAGCCCTGGGGCACACTCCACTGTTAACTGCAGTGTCCTGGGCCTACCCAACCCCACCGGTCTGAAACTTCAGGGAGGGGAGGCTTCACTTCGGATTTGGTTTCAGAGTCTGCGCTTTTAACCTGAGCACCAGGGATAAGGATGGCAGGGAGGGGTGATCATCACTGGCATGATTACGAGCAGTTTTTCCAGCACTTACCCTGCAATCAGGCCTATCTCTGATCACTGCATGGCTTTTTTTTTTTTTTTTAATATTTATTTATTTGGTTGCGATGGGTCTTAGTTGCAGCAGGTAGGCTTAGTTGCAGAACGTGGGCTCCTTTGTTGTGGCATGTGAACTCTTAGTTGCGGCATACATGTGGGATCTAGTTCCCTGACCAGGGATCGAACATGGGCCCCCTGCATTGGGAGTGTGGAGTCTTATCCAGTGCACCACCAGGGAAGCCCCTGCATGGCTTTTATCTCGTGTAGGACTGTGGGCTGCCACCTCCGTTTTACAGATGAGGAAACCGAGGCCTAGAGTCTCTTGCCCAGGAGACCCCCAACCCCTCACCCATCTGAGCCCAGACAGGGGACTCAGGTAGAGAAGTAAGTGGTACCTCCCTGACCTCCACCTGCTGTCTGGTTTCAGGGCAGGAAGATTATGACCGGCTGCGGCCCCTGTCCTACCAGAACACCCAACTCGTGCTCATCTGCTATGACGTCATGAACCCCACCAGCTATGACAACGTTCTCATCAAGGTAAGGCCCCTCTCCCAGCCCGCCTGCCTCTGGAGGAGGGGCCACGGACAGGGCCCCAGCCCTGATGCCCGCCCTCTCCTTCCACAGTGGTTCCCTGAGGTCACCCACTTCTGCCGTGGGATCCCTACGGTGCTCATCGGCTGCAAGACAGACCTGAGGAAGGACAAGGAGCAGCTGCGCAAGCTCCGGGCGGCCCAGCTGGAGCCCATCACCTACACGCAGGTGGGCCAGGGCCCCTCCCCCGCCCCGCTCCGCTCCACCCCATCGCCAGGAGCCCAGGAGGCCAGGACACAGCCGTGGCCACAAAGCCTCCCAGGTCTTTGGCCTCTGCATTTGGTGTGCCTTAGTGGCCTTTTGGGAGCTGAAGCCAGCAGGATTCTAAAAATAATAATTTTCTTTTTTTTTGCCGCCCCGAGCAGCTTGCAGGATCTTAGTTCCCTGACCAGGGATTGAACCCAGGGCCACGGCAGTGAAATCACCGAGTCCTAACCACTGGACTGCCGTGGTTAAGAATAATAATTTTTAGATATTAATAACGATAGGCCACTTGTCTGAGCACTTTACATTACTTACCTCATTTAATCCTTACAACCTTGAGGCAGGTACTATTAGCGCCCCCCATGTTACAGAGGAGAGATGGAGACTCAGAGAGGTTAAGTAGCTTGCCCGGGGTCACACAGCTAACCTGAAGTGGAGCCAAGATCCCATCCCAGTCACTCTGGCCCCAAAGCCTGAGCCCTTAACCACCACCCTGTCCCATCCCCCCAGAGGCCTGGAAGGGCAAGTCCGTGTCGGAAACCAGGGTTCCTTTCGTGAGCCTGACCAAACCCTGTGGCCTTCTGGGTAAGGCATGGCAGAATAAAAGGAACACAAAGGAAAACTAATGAAGTTTAATAAAAAGGAAGAGGCATTAATAAATTTGTGTTAGAAATACTGTTTTTACTCTAACAGCCAGCTCAGTTGCCCGAACTGTGCTTTCGGGAAGAGCGGGGGAGAGAAGCATGTAGGAAGCCCTCTTGTCTTGAGGCCTTCAACTCTCCTCACAGGCCTGGCAGACACAACACACCACCCCAGTTCTCGGCTGAAGTCAGCCCCCCTCTCTGCCTGAGTTTGGGGGAAGCGTGGGCTGGAGGCCAGGACAGAGCTCGCAGCAGCTACAGCCCATAGGCCACACCACACTGGCCCTCGTGGTCCATCTGCACACACTGGGGAGGGCTGGCCCTGGGGTGGAGAAGCGTCCCCACCCCAAGGCCTCTGCCCCCAGAAAGCCCCCAACTCCGTGAGGGGTCTCACAGGAGACCCCATGCTCCAGGCCCCTCGTCTAATCGCGGCCCCTCCCCCCACCAGGGCCAGAGCGCCTGCGAACAGATCCAAGCCGCCCTCTACCTGGAATGTTCTGCCAAGTTTCGGGAGAACGTGGAGGACGTCTTCCGAGAGGCTGCCAAGGTTGCCCTCAGTGCCATGAAGAAAGCACAGCGGCAGAAACAGCACCGCCTGTGCCTGCTGGTTTGACACCTCCCGGCGGGGCCCACGGCCCTCATGACAGAACTGACAGGACCCAGGCTCCCAGGTCCAGACTGCTCCCTGGATCCTGCCCCCTCCCCAGCTCTCGAAGGGCACTTGGAGTCGGGCGTCTCCAGGGCCTGGTGTCTGGAGCCTGTGGCCAGGCTCTTGGAACATTCTGGAACTCTCTCCTTTCCCAGCTGGGGCTCTGACCACGAGCTCCCCTCCAGCCTGCGTGGTGGTGGTGGTGGTGAGCGAGGGTGCTGGACTCAGTCCCTCTGCACCCTGGAACGAGCATTTATCCCCAGGACTCAGGAGTGCCTTCATCACAACCAACCCCCAGCTGTGTGTCCCCCTCTGCACACCCAGTAGGTCCTCAGAGCCTGTGCTTGAGATGAGGAATGACGTCTGATATGAGGATAAATGTGGACTTGGCAGCGTTCCACACGGCCCCCAAGCCTGCTCTCCCAAGTCACCCGCCTCCCTGGTTTCCTGAGATAGGCATGGCTGCATCCTCCAGCTTCTTGCTCCCTCCCCGCAGGAACTCAGGCACCAGGATGGGACCGAGGCCTATCAGGAGAACACAGGCCCCAGCCCCAAACGTGGGGGGCCGGCACCAGCCCCCTCCCTCCTCCCTTCCAGACAGAGGACTTCAGTCTCAGCCCTCAGCTTGGCTGCCATCTTTCCAGGGCTGGACGCACATGAGGCAGAGAAGAACCTCTCTCAAAAAGCAAAAAGTATTCCCTGGACCATCCACGTGACCCTTGCTCAGCGTCTCCTCACCTGCAACCCCTCCGCTCGCCACTACTTGCCAGAAACCCGAGATGAAAAGTGACATCAGCTCCGAGTGATCTTGGGCAAGTCAGGTCTCTCTACAGACTGTCTGCAGAAGGACGGCACTGGCTCATTTAAATAGTCATCGGGCTCCCACCTCTCACAGCCTCCAATTCTGCCAAGATGTGGAGATCTGGAACCAAGGCCATCCTGGCCTCCTGCGAGAACAGACTTGATTAACCCCCAGTGCAGATTCACTGAACCTCCTAGAAGGTCTGGGGTCAGGGGCCCAAGAGTTTTTAAACAAGTGCCCCAGGTGATCCTGATGCCCCAGAGATTGAGAGCTGGTGGCTCCTGAGTAAGCCCAGGAATCAGCGTTACCTAAGATGAGATAATGGCTTCAGGTGGCTCCTGCCATCCCCGGTATCTCCTGCCTCAGCCCCCTCCCTTGCCCAGTGCTTCGGCCCCCACTAGGCCTGAGAAAGAGACTTCTGAAGTCTACCCCACCCCACCTAGGTTCCCCAAGGCCCTGCCACACCCTGGGGAGTCAAGAGAGCATTCGGTCCAAGGCTTCGTGGACAAATGATGGTCTAGGACAGAGGTCCACAAACCACAGTCTGTGGGCCAAATCTTTATTTTTGTAAATAAAGTTTCATTGAAAAACAGCCACGCCCATTCGTTTATGCGTTGGCTGCTTCTGCCCTCCAGTTGCAGACTAGAGTAGTGTGAGAGACCATCTGGCCCTCAAAGCCCAAAATATTTGCCATCTGGCTCTTCACAGAAAAAGTTCGCCAACTCCTAGTCTAGGGCAAACCCAAGTGCCTAAAGGGCCAGATGGGAGACCCAAATGAGTGAAGTAGGGCAGGGGATAAAAGGGAGTGGTGGGGCCTATGGCAAATTAGAAAGCAAGCACCCCACCCTAGACAAGGCAGCTCAGCCCAGCCAGATGCTGCTCTGTGGGAATGTTTCTAGATCTTTCCATTTCTCTAGGGAAAGTGGAAATCTGGATTTTTATGTGGAATCTTACTGGGGGGAGGGGAGGGGAAATTTCATACTTTAAAAGTTTAAACCCCTTTGAGGCCCAGAGCATGATTATGGACACCATCTATGTACTCTGGTCGGCAGGGATTTCTAAGTTAAGTCGTTAAGGACGGCTGAGGCCCATATGAGGACAAGACGCAGAAAATGCAACCAAACCTGTTGGCTTCTTCACCCTCCCCACAGATACAGAACCTAACGTGAGGTGACCAGCAGACCTGCCCTGGCCTCTAAAGTGTGGCCTCCTCCTCGAAGTGAGCCTGCTCAGGCACCCCCCACATTCCAGAACCTCTGAGGTGAAGGGAGGCAGCCTGAGCATGGGAGACCTCCACGCTGGCTTACGTCCCAACCAGCGCCGAGGGGCTTGACCCCACGCCCTGAGTGCTCACGGAGAGAATCTGGGAAGGTGGGCTGAGGGGCGGGGGTCATGAAGGCCCCCAAAAGTGGACCCAAACTTTGAGGGGGTGGGGAAAGCCCTCACACCAGCCAGACGATGCAGGGGCGCCCTCTGGTGGTGACCCTCAGAAAACCCTCCCGCCACAGGCCAAGCCCTGGGCCGGTGGGAGGCAGGGCCGCCTGGCGGCCAGCAGGCTGCAGACTCAGGAAGCACAAAGAGCACGAGGCACAGACGGACAGCGGTTCCCCGAGAACCTGAACACCCGCGCGGCGGAGGCGCGGAGGCCGGGAGCTTACAGCAGAGGCGGTGCCCCGGGGAGGGAGGCTTCCCGGGACACGGAAGGGCTTCTTTCCACCCGCCTGGGACTCAGTTAAGTAGCAGGTCAGCGGAAACCCAACCCCAGCGAGGCACGTCCTAAGCCCAACCTGAGGGGCTCAAACGACAGGATGGGGGACAGAGGGGGGGGTCCCTGAGGCTAAGCCTCCCCCACCCCCCCAGGAAGACTGACGCAGTCTCGCGGAGAGCAGCGGGGGAAGAGGGCGGCAGATTCTAGGGAAGGGGGTGGGCCGATATTAAATATGTCATAAATAGGGAGGCTGGGGCGGGCTAATACTGCACGGACAGGCTGGGGTCACATTCCTCTTGTCCGGCCGGGGACCGGGGCCTCGGCTCTGCGCCCAGCGATGCCGCTGGCCCCTGAGGTCACTGCTGCCAGTGGCCACTGGCACTGGTTGGGAGGAACCCGGCAGCGAGGGTGTCGCCTGGGATCCCCTGCAGTCTCAAAGTCCGGGGGTCGAGGGGCGCCGGCCCCGTGGCTCACAGCTTCTTGGCCTCGCTTCTGTTCTTCTGGAGTTTGGTGTGCACGACTTTGAGTGTGGTCAGGAAATTGCCGAGGAAGAGGACAAGGAACGTAAGCGCCAACACGAACACCTGGGCGGGGGGCACGCAGAGAAGGGGGCGCCCAGGGCGGGGAAGGTGAGGCAGAGAGCACAAGAGAAAGAAGGCAAAGGCCGCGCCGGCTTGGGTCAGCTCTCCTTGCTGAAATGCCCCTCGCGCCCCCCCGGGACCTCAGAACCCCCTTGGCACAAGCTACCTGCGAACTGCAGCGTTTGCCAGCAGAAGGCAGAGATCTGGGCTAACCGGGTGAAGGGTGTGAGTCCTAGGGGATCAGGCAGAGTCCTGGGGGGCTCCTCCCGCGGCCCCCCTCCTAGCGCGAACCTCCTTGGGTTTCTCAGACCACTGAGGGGCTCCCTGGTCTCCCGAATTCCCTCCCACGGTCTCCCAGGCCCCAGCTGCAGCGAGCTCTGGACTGCAGGGCCCTACAGGGCAGGCAGGGGGAGCTGAGGAAGGAATTCTCCCCAAGCGGCCCCAACCTTCCCCAGGAACCCCCCAACCAATGCGCACACACGCTCCACACACACACACAAACACCATACCTGCCATTCTCTGCATTCCTCGTGGCTGGAGAGCTCAAATAACGTGATGGCATTGTAGAGCTGCCAGAACTGGAGAGAGGGGAGACAGGCACTGCTCAGCCCACCGGAGTCCCCTGGAGACCCACGTGGGAAAGCCCAGGGAGAGCGCCAAGGCCCCCAGCTTCTGCTGTCAACTGCCCTTGAGACACTGACAACCCCCCAAAATGAAACTGGGGCACCCCGCCTGGGGTTGGGCGTGCTGGTGCCGAGGGCCAATTCCGGCTCTTGCCTTTGGCATCCCTGGACACTGGGGCCGTCCCAGCCCCAGGACCCCGTGGGGCCCAGCTCGGGGATAGCTGGTGAGAGAGGGAGAGCCCTGAAGACCTTCTGTTCCCGGGAGGTCTGCCCAGTGTAGGGGATACCCACAAACTCCAGGGGAACTCACGTGGCCACAAAACAGGAAGGGCAGAAGGAAGGTGAGGCCTCGCCACATCCAGGACTGAAATCCTTCTGTGGAGAGGAAGGAGGGAGCGAAGGGCCCGTGTGAGGTGGCCCAGGCATGCCAGTCACTCTGAGATTAGCCAGGTTCAAAAGCACGGATGGGGGAGGGGCACAGCCCTCACCTCCTCCAGGTGGGTGAGCGCTCACTAGGAAAGTAACCCAGGAAACATGCAGAACACCTGCCACCAGGCCTGACTGCCCTAACGCCTCAAGTCACCATGAACCAAGTGGGCTGACAACTCTTACAGAACACTGATGTGCCGGCACTAAGTTTCTAATAATTTCTTTAATTTGCACGGGATTTTGCATTTTATAATTGGCTTTTGCATGCTTCACTTCAATCGAGTCTTGATGAAATAGAGCCTACTGTGCAGAGTAATTCGATGGAAATGACCATCTTAAAAGATAGAAGATTTTTATTAACCACACTTTCCCCTGGATTCTCCGAGTTTTTCTAATGGGGCACCCACCTCGCTGAGTGAAAGTTAAGCACACATAAATTGCATAAGTGTAAAAACACTAGACTAAGATTATGTACATCATAAAACACAGACAAAAAATATCCATTTAGAAAGAAGCTAGAGGTCAGCATCCAGGGCCTGGCACACAGCTGGTCTCGCACTTGTCAACTGAAATGGAATCCCACGACGAATTATGAAAAGCAACTGTATTAGTGTATATATGTCAAACCAAAAAAAAAAAAAAAAGCAACTGGGGTGAGGTCGGCAGACTGGCTTTGCGTGTGGCAGGTCTTGTCAGGTTCTTACTGGCACCTGTTCCCAGTGAGGAGTGCACGGCGAGGTCTGGGGGAGCAGGGAGGGCCGGTGCTTGTCCCTCCACCCCCCAGGCTAGGCTACTCACCCACCGTGAGGTCCAGGTGATTCCTCTCCCCTAGGGCCCGCAGCCGGTAGAGGCAGCCCCTCTGGTAATAATATTGCAGGAACTGGACACAGCCTGCAGGGGGAGCACAGCGCCCAGCTCAGGGACTGGAAGAGCCAGCGACACCTCCACTGCAGGCTGGCAGGTCTCCACTGCCCAGAGGGTACAACCTCCTTCCCACCCACAAAGGGCGCACGCACGCACACACACACACGCACATACACACACACACCACACACACACCCCTGGGTACAACCTCCTCCCACCCCCAAAACACACACACACACACACACACACACCTGGGTACAACCTCCTCCCACCCCCAAAATACACACACACACACACACACCTGGGTACAACCTCCTCCCACCCCCAAAACACACACACACACACACCTGGGTACAACCTCCTCCCACCCCCAAAACACACACACACACACCTGGGTACAACCTCCTCCCACCCCCAAAACACACACACACACACACCTGGGTACAACCTCCTCCCACCCCCAAAACACACACACACACACACACCTGGGTACAACCTCCTCCCACCCCCAAAACACACACACACACCTGGGTACAACCTCCTCCCACCCCCAAAACACACACACACACACAACTGGGTACAACCTCCTCCCACCCCCAAAGCACGCACGCACCCACACACACACACACCCCTGGTACAACCTCCTCCCACCCCCAAAACACACACACACACACACACACCTGGGTACAACCTCCTCCCACCCCCAAAACACACACACACACACACACCTGGGTACAACCTCCTCCCACCCCCAAAACACACACACACACACACACACACACCTGGGTACAACCTCCTCCCACCCCCAACACACACACACACACACACACCCCTGGGTACAACCTCCTCCCACCCCCAAAGCACGCACACACACACACACACACACCCCTGGGTACAACCTCCTCCCACCCCCAAAACACACACACACACACCCCTGGTTACAACCTCCTCCCACCCCCAAAACACACACACACACACACCTGGGTACAACCTCCTCCCACCCCCAAAACACACACACACACACACACACACACACACACACCCCTGGGTACAACTTCCTCCCACCCCCAAAACACACACACACACCCCTGGGTACAACCTCCTCCCACCCCCAAAACACACACACACACACACACACCTGGGTACAACCTCCTCCCACCCCCAAAACACACACACACAGGTCTGAACCTGCTTTTATTCCTTCAAAGAGAGCTCAGGTTATCTGAGACTGCAACTAAGCCCCAACTAGGCTAGAAACTTCTGGAGCTTTCCTAGGCATGCAGTTGGCACTCATTAGATGCTTGCTGGAATGGTGGCACCATGCTGGGAGCTGTGTGCTCCCAGCACCAAGACATGAAAGAGACAGTTCCATACAATGGGGTACTTTGTAGTCACTAAAAATTAAGGAGGCAGAATTCCATGTTGATGTGGAAAAATACCCATGATAATTGTTAATAGAATATAAACTAGGTTATAAACAAAGCTGTGTAGAGGGATCCCATGTTTGTAGACTATACATAATGCAGTATATGTGTATATATATATTTATGAATAAAAATGTTTGAAAGGACATAGATCAATTAACACCCTAAGGGTGGGATTATATGTAATTTTCCTTCTTGGCTTATGTTTGTATTTGCCTGTAAGCAGGGTTTTATTTAAAAATTAAATTGTATTTTTTGAATAGGTAATATGCACTTGGCATAAAATTCAAGGGGAACAAACAGGTAGTTGGTGAAAAGTAAAACTCTCTCCCTGTCCCCAACCATCCAATTTCTGCTTCTCAGAGGTAACCCCTCATTGTATATAAATCCAGAGCTATTCTTTTTTTTTTTTTTTTTTTTAAACTTTATTTATTTAAACTTTATTTATTTTTGACTGTGTTGGGTCCTCGTTTTCTGTGCGAGGGCTTTCTCCAGCCGCGGCAAGCGGGGGCCACTCTTCATCGCGGTGCGCGGGCCTCCCACCATCGCAGCCTCTCCCGTTGCGGAGCACAGGCTCCAGACGCGCAGGCCCAGCAATTGTGGCTCACGGGCCTAGCCGCTCCGCGGCACGTGGGATCTTCCCAGACCAGGGCCCGAACCCGCGTCCCCTGCACTGGCAGGCAGACTCTCAACCACTGCACCACCAGGGAAGCCCCACCAGAGCTATTCTTAAATGAGAAAAAGAACATAAATTTCCATTTTGAGGAAAAGAGTTAGTGCCCCCAACACCCCTCAGTTCCTGAAGGGTACAACTGGTCTGGTTTTGATCCAGGGAAGAAAAAGGCAGTGACTTGGACTTCCCTGGCTGTCCAGTGGTTAAGACTCTGCGCTTCCAATGCAGGGGGCACGGGTTTGATCCCTGGTTGGGGAACTAAGATCCCACATGCTGTGCAGTGCGGCAAAAAAAAAGAAAAGAAAAAGGCAGTGGCTGGAGCTCCAGGGCGTGGGTTTGGGTCAGACATTCCTCTCTTAAGGCCAGGGGCTGGGCGGTAGGATGGAGTTGATGGGGGGGTGGATGGCTCTTTCTGGATTTCTGGGACCCTCCCCTGTCCCTGGCCGACCAGGGGCTTCCCCCAGTCTCATCTCCCTTCCACACAAGACACACCCTTCACAAAACAGCCTCCATCGGTGAAAACCACACCAAGCCTCCTCCCCTGAATCCGAGCAAGAGACACTCACTCTGAAAAATGGAGAACGCTAAAAACTGATCGCGAAACTTCTGATAAATTAGTCCGTTAGGCCTGCAGAGAAGTGGGGGAAAAGCCAAGATAAGCCCCCGCTCTGAAATCATTTGTTCATCCCCACCCCATCTCTGTTCCAACCAGAAGAGAAGATTTAAAACCCAATTCTACCTTCTTTATCGCCATGTCCCTGGGGCTGGACCAGTAATTTCCATCACTGCTTTAATCCATTCTAGAACCAGGGGAGGGCAGGTAGGCATCCTGAAGCCTCAATTCCCACCGATTCCCCCTAACCCTCCATCAGTCACAGCCTTGTCCCTGTGCTTCTTCTGTCCAGACTTGCTTGCTGTCACCCCGGCCAGGAGGCAGACAGGACGTTCCTCGGAAAAGTCCCCAGCTGACTTGGGGTGTCCCTGCAGCCCCGTTGTAAGCTCACGCTTCACTTCGTGGCCCAGAAGTCAGGCCATAAGGCCCCTGCACCTGGACCCCTCAGCCACCACCAGTCCTCATTCACTGGCTCCCTGGGGAGATTGAGCAGAGGCCCTGGGGCACAGCGGGGGACACTCACCAGGTCAGCATCACTCCAGACAGGAACGTGGACACGTAGTGGTGAGACACCCACCAGCCTTTGATTCTTGAAAGAAGAGAAGGAAAAGGAGCTCAGGCGGGGAGAGAAACGCAAGTGTCTCCCTGCTTCCCAGCCTGTGTCTGCGGGGGGCGCCCTGTGACCCAGAGACAGCTCCTTGGAGGAAGAAACGTACCCAAGCCAGGACTTCTCCTCTCTTTCTGTCCAACGAGATGCACAATCACACAGAGACCCAGAGAGGCACTCGGGCCTCCAGCAGCTTCCCACTACCCTCGGAACACATCCCTAACCTCCTCATGACCCCAAGCCCCGCCTCCCCGTCCCCCCTCCCCCCACCCTAAAAGGCTCCAAGCATCCTTTTCCTTGCATCTGCCAGGCCCATTGCTACCTCGGGGCCTATTATGGGCTGAATTGTGTCCCCCCCCAAATCCCTACCTTGAAGTCCTAACCCCAGTACCTTAAAATGTGACTATATTTGGAGACAGGGCCTTTAAAGAGGTAATTAAGGTTAAATGAGGTCATAAGGGTGGGGCCCTAATCCAACAGGGCTGGTGTCCTTAGAAGCAGAGGAAGAGACACCAGGGGTGTGCCTGCTCACAGAGAAAAGGCCATGTGAAGACACAGTGGCCGTCTGCAAGCCAAGGAGCGGCCTCAGGAGAAACCAACCCTGCTGGCACCTTGATCTTGGTCTTCTAGCCTCCAGAGTTGTGAGAAAATAAATTTTTGTTGTTCTAAGTCCCTTAGTCTATGGTATCTTTTCATGGCAGCCCGAGAAGACTAACAAAGTCTTCGAACTTGTTGTCCTCTCTGCTCCAAGACCTTGGCCTGCCTGGCTCCTGGTCCAAGTTCAAATTTCGGACCAACTGTCACCTCCTCCAAGAGGCCTTCCCTGACCACCTTATCTAAAACAGCTAGACGGGCAGGACAGGAATGAAGACGCAGACGTAGAGAATGAACTTGAGGACACGGGGAGGGGGAAGGGTAAGCTGGGAAGAAGTGAGAGGGTGGCACTGACATATATACAACTACCAAATGTAAAATCGATAGCTAGTGGGAAGCAGCCACATAGCACAGGGAGATCAGCTCGGTGCTTTGTGACCACCTAGAGGGGTGGGATAGGGAGGGTGGGAGGGAGACGCAAGAGGGAGGGGATATGGGGATATATGTATATGTATAGCTGATTCACTATGTTATAAAGCAGAAACTAACACACCATTGTAAAGCAATTATACTCCCATAAAGATGTTAAAAATAAATAAATAAAACAGCTAGACAGCCCCGCTCTGGAACACATTACCCTGCTTCATTTTCTTCATGGTGCTTGCGCTATCTGAAATTATTTTCTTCTCACTTGTTTCCTGAACCCCCTTCCCTGCTCAAAAGGAGCAGGGATTTTATCTGTTCATCTGTATCTGTGACACCTGGCTCAGAGCAGGTGCTCAATAAGCGTGTTGAATAAACACAGAACACTCGCACACGTTTATGCAGAGCTGTAGCTACCTACGTTACCCCACACAGATGCAGAGAGACAACAGACTGCACGCGCTGCATCTCGCACCATCCCAGACGCAGCTTCTCTCTGGGAGCCCCGTGCCCTAGGCTCATCTGCTCCTCCATCTACAGCAGGCCCTCGCCCCAGTCAGTCCAGAAGCTGCGGGAACTGTGCTGTCAGAGCCCAGCGCTCCCCCGGCTCAGGGCTCTCACTCCATAGCAGGACAGGGAGCCTGGCTGTCACCCCCTCCCCAGTGTCACAGGCAGCTCTTATTCTTTGAAGTCCCCGCGTGTGTTTCAGGCCTCTGCTGGGCTCCCCCGCCCCTCTCCGGGAGCTCAGTTATCGGAACATGATGTGGCAGCAATCTGCTTTGTCAAATGCACCCTGGGATGCCAGGAATTGGGACCCCCGAGGCATCCACGTGGGGGTTAGCACTCAACCTTCATCTTTCCAGAACTCTCTCGGGAGAGAACTGGAGTGGAGCCAAGTGGGGAGATGGGGCCCAGGGCACTCCTGCTCACCAAATGGTGGCACCTGAGGATCTGCTGGTTTGGGGGACGAGCTGCTGGATTAGACTTTCTTTGGAACTAAAATCATCCTGCAACTTGCTTTCTTGTCTCGACTCCCAGGCCACTATCTGTGGACCTGTCACTGACTTCTTAAATGCGAGACGACATTTCAGGATGTGGCTCTGCCATTCCTGAAACGTTGCCATCCTCCTCCACGCTGCCACGACATCCTGTGGAAGCCCCCCGCGCGATGACGCTGTTTCCCCACGGCAGCTACCAGGAAGTACGCAGGATGGCTGGGTCAGTGGGCACGTGCATGGTTACTTCTCAAATTATCCTCCAAAACAGCTATCCCCATTTACACTCCCATCGTCAGCAGAGCCTATCGAGTTCCCCAAACCCTCACCAATGCTGGATACCCAATTTTAAAATTTCTCCCAGTCTTATTATGTGACAATTGGTGTGTCATGGAGGTTTTAATCTGCATTGTCCTAATAAGTGGATCTGACTGCTCTTAAAACCTTCCAACCCGAACACAGACATCATAAAAGCAGGAACAGCATCTTACCCCTCTCTTCTCTTTGCAGCCCTTCAATAGTTCTGGCCATTAAAATAAAAAGAGAGAAAGAAATGAAAGGGACCTCCCTGGCGGTCCAGTGGTTAAGACTCTGTGCTTCCAAGGCAGGGGGCGTGGGTTCGATCCCTAGTCAAGGAACTAAGATCCCACATGCTGCAGGGGTGTGGATGCTTGAGGGGTCGTGGTGAGGAACCAGGTTTTAGGTGGTTCTTTATTCCCAGCACTAACAGCATCAGGTAAACAGTAGGCACTCAAGAAATGTTGAAATGAAAAAAGTGATGTCCAGGAGGTGCAGCTGGTGAAAGCAGCAGCTGGTCTAGATGCCACCAGCACAGAGGTGACAGGAGATTGATGCAGGTGCCACTGAGTTCACGGGACAGGATGAGACATCCGTCCACTTCTTTGTTCCCAGTCTCCCCTTCCCCCTGTCCCTGTCTTGCCCGTCAACAGTCTACAAGGACCCCTGGCTCTAATTTTCTGACTGGAAACACAGTTGGCCCCATCCTTAGACTTTCAGCTTGAAGAGCTACCAAGAAGTCTCTGCAAGCCCTGGAGGCCTGGCAAGCCCCACTGTCCTTTGTCCTACCCCCCAAAGGTCCCTTGAGAAATGCCCTCTCTCTGTACAGGAACGGCTGGAGCCAGACACAGGCTCTGGGCAACAAGCTTGGCTGAGCAGCAGCTTTTAATTTCACAGCTCACTGTGCCCAAAGCCCAGCGCTGACAGATGCCACCAATAAACACAGCTCAGCGGCATTGGGAGAGGCTAAAAATGGCTTCTTCCCCAGCGTGCATTCACCAGCCCCATCGTCCATCTGCACACCCCAGAGCTCTGGGCTGGTTTCGTTCACATGTGTGTGTTTATATAACAGTTTTATTGTGATGTCATTCAGACACTGTACAATTCACCCATTTAAAGTATACAACTCAGTGTTTTTCAGTATATTCAGAGAGTTGTGCAAACATGACCACAATCAGTTTTAGGACATTTGTATCACCCCAGAAAGAAAGCTGCACCTGTTAGCAGTCATTCTCGGGGCCCGTTCTGCCACAGAAATGAAGCCTGCAGGAGCTTGTGGGCTTTTTAAATGAGCAGACAGTAGATGCCCCAGGAAGGGTGGCACACTGCGTGGCCAGAATGTAGGGACAGCATATCCTGGTATCTGGGGATTGTGCCTGGAGAGCTCCCTTCAGGACACTTTAGCCATGTTTGCATGTGTGCATAAGACATGGGCACCAGTCACTATTCAACCCCTGGCTGTTTCTGGCTTTGAGCTTCGGGTCATCTGGGCGGCTGGGGGAATGGCTTCTACACGAAGGCGCCCTCTTGCCCCTGCCACCCCTACACCTCTGTATCCTAGGAAAGGCCCTTATAAAAACCCATTAGATCTAGGCATTGGTGGGTTGGCTTGCCAGAAAAGCCAACATCATTCCTGATTAATTATTCATTCTGGCCCGGAACTACGGTAGAGGACATCTGTTTTGCCTGTCTGTCAATCACTCCCCATTCTGGGTCTCCCCCTTATCTTTCCTTCCGGGAACTACCTCACCCCCACAGTCAGTCTGGGTGGCTCAGTGGAGCTAAGATAACTGGGCACATCACCCAGAGCCAGCCAATCAGGGCTCTGCATCCCTCCAGCCACAGTGATTGGGTCAGGGATGAGCATGTGACCTGCACCTAGCCAATCGGAAGTCTGTCTCAAGATCGCCCCTAGGCCAGTAGAGGAAAGATGCTCTTCCCTCTCGGACTGCTGATCTGGTAGGAGGCTGGCCTGGGCTGTTGGGAGCCAGTGAAGGAGATAGCAGAATAAGGAGAAGGAGGGGGGCTGTTACATTGTTTGAGCCCTTCTGACCTCCTTTAACTATTTATATGCTCCCATAAATACCCCTCATGTTTACTCCTATCAGGTGGTTTTCTGTCATTTGCAAAATTTGCAAGGGAAGTTGACTTGCTTATTACACTAATTGAACTAATGAGCTACATTTCACATGGGAAGCATCAGACACAAACCAAGGGTGGCTCCAGCCCATGATGGGGGCATCCTCCCCACACCCCACCTCTCTAGGTCTTCTTCCCCCAATACACCCCTAATTCAGGTCTCGGATGCAACTGGGAACAGGACGAAAAAGGCCCCGTCAGACCAAAACTGGGCAGCAAGCCTCCAGGAAACCCATATGGCTCAGTTCCAGCTGTCTTTCGAACATGGGTATGGCCCCAATGACCTTCCCTCATTGCAGAGCTTGGGTTCAATTCATTTCTACATAGACCCTGGGGTGTTTACTGGGTACCAACTGTGAGCTCCAGAGCTAGCCCTGAGACGCTTCAAAAATGGGAAAGGTAGTATTCATACCAATCCGGACCCACTCCCTCTTCCTCACTGTGCTTTCTTGAAAGGGTTTCTTAGCGATTCCCTAATAAGGGCCAAGTGTGAGGGGAAACCTCACAGGCATCTCCCTTGCCCGCCCCCAGGAGAGAAATCAGCTCTGAGAAGGAGCTGGGGGAGGATGGAGGCTAAACACCCAACAGATGTTGAGGATGAGTCACAAGTTTTAATCACGCAGATTCCATCCACCTGCCATGCCTCCCGCCCCCACAAATTGGCCACAACTCCCATAGTCATTCCAGAAAGCGAGACACCTTTACAGGCCCACCCCACTCATTCCACACTCCCCACCACCAACACATCTGTTGTCCCGTCAGAGCACAAGCCCTAGGGAGGCCCCAGAAAAGGCCCCATTAAAGTGTCAGGAAAGTGAGGTGGCTTTGGAACCCCCCTTTCCCCCTTCAGTCCTCCTCCCTGCTTTCCGGGTGTGCCCCACACTTGCAGGCACCTCCACTCAGTTCTGCTCCCTCCTCTCGGGGACCCGCCCCCCCCATCCACATCCACAGAAAAAAGTGACCAGGGTAACTCTTACTAAAGTGTTAGTGACTGTTAGAGACGTAGCATGTCCCTGAACACTCTTAATATGAGTCCAGCAGAAGGAGGAAACTCCAAGGCCAACAGCAAGCCCAGGGATGCACAAAGAGAATTAGTAACAAGAAAGCCTGGCCCATTGTCCTGGGCCCATTTCCCCACTATGTACTACTCTGAGTCCCCTCCGACCCCACCCAAAAGCTGGAAGACACTATTCACTAAAATTAAGGAAAACTACAAATGTTATTTATTTGGTAAGATTTTCTACTTCAGTGTTTCCCAAAGCATGGGGCATGTACCACCAAGTTTTAGATGGTACCTGAGTGTAACACTAGATGATACTGAATCACGTGGTGAGAAGTCACGTTTTCTGTTCTTTCCATTCTCCTGATTAAGTCAAGGAGAGAGTCTCAGTTAAATGCTAGGACACCTTTAATGTCTCTCGAGATCTGTTAATCTCCCTTTTTACACACATGTACATGCTTAAGAGAAATAGCAGGCCTCAGGTTCAGAGCCTTCAGGAAGCAAGATTATTGACTTCAATAAATTAGACAATGAAAATGAAAATCTATTTTTACACTATTTCCTCCTTCCTGCAATTGATGCTGGTTTTCCACGTTTGGTGGTGAAATAAAGTTTCCTTTTAAAATAAATTAATGTTTATTTAAGTAGAAAAAAAAAAGGAAGGATGGATTTAAAATGTGAGAAAATTATCATCCAGGTGATATTGGACATGGTAAAAATGGTGTGCATGGGACAAGAATGAATGCAGTTTGAGAAACACTGATCTTTTCTAAAGGGCTACATGCTACAGGGCTGCATACCTAAGAACTGCTGTTCCCCTGGTCCTTACCTCTTGGCTCTACGTTCAGGGTAAGGCCCGGCAGGGCAGGGATATGCCGTAAGAGACCACTGGGCAGAGAAGTAAGATGGTGGCAGATTACTGGGGGTTTGGCAAACACCCCAATCTTAAATACACAGCTCCTGGCCGTTCCTTATCAGCCCCCAGGAAGGAGGAAGTGGGGAGGGGTGGGAGGTTGTTACTTTTTGTTTCAGGAAAAACAGGGACAAGAATGGCGTGCAGAGGTTCAAATGGACACCCCCAAAAGGCATCAGACCTGTGGAAAATGGGTCCTGCAAGTGGCAAGTCGTGGATCTTAACTCAGTCCCGAGACTCTCATTGCCCTGTGAGAGGCCCTTCCACTTTTCTCACCAGAATCCATTCAACCTTCTGGTGACAGTACCCTAATTTTCCTCTGGGAAACCATTCCTCTCCTGACACTCAGCTTCTAGGCTTTCATTGACAGCCCTGGGGGTGGGCACAAGGCTCACAACCAGCCAATCACAGCGGCGCATTCTCTGGCCACAGCGATTGGTTCAGAGATGGGCACGTGATCAGTGAGTGCCAGTAGGACCCAGTGAGATTCTTGGAAGAGAGGAACGTGCCCTATTTTGCTGGGAATGCTAGAAATAAAGATGTGAGCCTGGAGCTGCTGGGGGGTCCTACCTGGAATCTGAGAATAAAAACAGCACAGTAGAAGGCATAGGTGAGAGACAGAGAGAAACTGGGTCCTGATGACATTGTCTGAACACCTGGATTAAGCCTTACCTGAAGTCTGTGCCAATGGACCCATTCCTTGATATGAGAATATAAATTTCCTACTGTGTTAAGAAGCCCATTTGAGTTAGGGTTTCTTGTAAGCAAGAGACTGAGCACAGCAAATGAGGTGTAGCAGCTGATACCGTTTTCCTCCTCCCTGGGTCTGAATGGTCATGAATACCCCACCCCCACAAGGAGGAAGGGAATGCAAGGCGAGGGTGACAGCCCTCACCTCCATGACAGATTTCCCTTTGGCTCCCCATACCCACCACAAAGCTGGGCCCCCAATTACCTCGAGCCGTTGCTGATGAGAATACTCTCCCGAATCGTCAGGGTGCAGTAATACCATACCAGCAGGAAGTTAAAGACTTCGTCTGTCACCCTGGCATAGAGAAACAGCGCCCGGGACGGGGGCAGGCATGAGAACCAGGGACGGCTGTCCCCGCCACCACAGCTGGACAGCAAACCAGGATGAGAACCGCCCACAGAGGCGTGCCTCCAGAAACCCCCAGTGACCCCGGGAAGGCGGCGGCGTGTCTTCTCTCCACCTAGAATGCCCATCCCCCCGCTCACCTTTCTACATGAATCCT
This sequence comes from Eschrichtius robustus, assembly GCF_028021215.1. Classification (NCBI taxonomy): domain Eukaryota; kingdom Metazoa; phylum Chordata; class Mammalia; order Artiodactyla; family Eschrichtiidae; genus Eschrichtius; species Eschrichtius robustus. The sequence continues at coordinate 8,219,180 of NC_090837.1, forward strand.
ACCCGCCCTTAAGGCTCTAGCTGAGGTTTCCCCTCCTTCCTTGACTGCTCAGCCCACGACAACCTGTTTCCCTTCTAAATTTCACATCTGTCTGATATGAAATTTCTGGTGGGATGACAAGAGAAGGACTTTAAGCTGGAAACCTAATTTGCAATTTTAAACTATCTGCAGTGTTAACTCCAGTGTAAACTCCTTCCATCCCCTTAAACTGTCTGTAAACTTTGCTGCACATACAAAAAGATGAACTTAAGAACTCCCTGGGCTTCCCTCGTGGCACAGTGGTTAAGAATCCTTCTGCCAATGCAGGGGACATGGGTTCGAGCCCTGGTCCGGGAAGATCCCACATGCCGCGGAGCAATTAAGCCTGTGCGCCACAACTACTGAGCCCGCGTGCTGCAACTACTGAAGCCCGCGTGCCTAGAGCCCGTGCTCCGCAACAAGAGAAGCCACCGACCGCAATGAGAAGCCTGCGCACCGCAACGAAGAGTAGCCCCCGCTCGCCGCAACTAGAGAAAGCCCGCGCGCAGCAATGAAGACCCAACACAGCCAAAAATAAAATAAACAAATAAAATTTAAAAACTCCCTGCCTCCTCTACGGTGGGCAGAACAGGCCTTAAAGGCAGGCAGAACATGGCAGCTAGAGTCGTGCTGTGCCCTGGTCAGGGGGAGAGCCTTAGACACGCTGTGCATGACCTTGACTGGCCTCCACTTTGCCATCTGTACAATGGGAAGGTTGACCCCCTCCGTGAGCATTCCTGGGTGAAGGATCCTGGGACAGAGCCAGCAACAGACAGCCCCTCAGAGGGCTCCCCCGCCACTGGCTCTCTCTGACGGGCCCTCGATAAAGACTCTATCTTTGACCCCAACAGGAAGCAGCTCTGTACCTCCTGGTGTCACACAGATCCATTTGTCGTGGGAATAGAAATGACTGCATGGGGAGGGAGAACACCCCCGATCTCCTCCATTCTATCCCCGAACTGGGAGATCCTTTTCCCCAAATACAAAGGCCCTGGGAGGGAAATGGGAGGATACAACTTTAACAGTAACAAAAGACGTTGGGAGATGTTTGGGAGAGTTTGGGAGAATGAAGATGAGAGACTCCTAATTACTTAAACGTGTAAAGTCCCCAGAGAAGAGATGACATTTGAGTAGGGTCTTGAAGGTTAAATATATGGAAATGTGCTTTCATTAGTGTTGATAATAACTAAATTTGACCTGTTGAGATGGATACTTGTACCTATTATGCTCACTTATATTGTTCCACTTTTTATTTATTATTTACTTATTTATTTTTTATCTTTTGGCCACGCCGTGTGAGGCATGTGGGATCTTAATTCCCCGACCAGGGATCGAACCTGCGTGCCCTGCATTGGAAGTGCGGAGTCCTAACCACTGGACTGCCAGGGAAGTCCCATGTTCCGCTTTTTATTTTGTAGACAATTATAGCATAAATGCTACATATTGCATAAATGTGTATATTAAAATATCTGTTTAAATCTTAGACCAAATAATCAATTTGATATACTAAATGCTATCTTTTAAAAAGACATTGGAAGGTGTCTTTTAAGCAATGTGACCCTGTTTCATGGTCACAGATGACAGACTCTCAGCCCCGCTGAACCACCGCCTGCAGAGGCAGTCTCGGGAGGGTCAGGAACAGACTCTGGAGACACGGGGCCTGAGTTCCAATCCAGACTCTGCCTCTTCCCAGCTGTGGGACCAAGGACAAGTCAGTGATTCTCCCGTGCCGTCACTTCCCCATCTGTAAAGTGGGGAGAGTCAGGGCACCTCCCGGGTTAAGCTGCTGTGAGCATCAGCTGAATTTAGAACAGTGCCTGCAGCCTAGGAAGAGCTATGGATGTCCCCTGTCGTAATAATTTTGGAAGCACCACAGAGCGTCCAGAGTCCAAGAAATGAGTCTCATATGCCTAACTCTGCGGAAATCAAAGGCCTACTTGACTTGAACAGGAAACGGGGGAGCGAAGACGGCCTCCCACTGCAGAGGGTCACTTAGATATCTCCAGACAGGAGGCAGCCCCAGGAGCGAGTGGTGGTTACCAGCATATTTTCCACTGGTCCCTTCCTATATCAGTAAAGAGAGGAGTGAAAATAGTTTTATGGCCCTGGCACGTTAGGGACATGCTTGAGGTGCTGGTCTCAGTCTGCCCCACCAAAGTATATGAGTTTCCTGTTGCTGCTGTAACAAATGAGCACATATTTAGTGGCTTAAAGGAACACGTTTATTCTATTACAGTCCTGGAGGTCAGAGTCTGAAATAGGTCATCAGATCAGAGCTGTGTTCCTTCTGGAGGTTCTAGGAGAGAATCCATTTCCTTACCTTTTCCAGCTTCCAGAGGCCGCCCGCATTCCCTGTCTCATGGCCTCACATCACTCTGACCTCTGCTTCTGTCATCACATCTCCGACTCTGACCCTCCTACCTCCCACTTATTAGGACCCTTGTGATTACACTGGGTCGCCCGGATAATCCAGGATAATCTCCCCATCTCAAGATTCTTAACTGAATCATCTGCAAAGATCTTCTGCCATGTAAGGTCACGCGTTCGCAGGTTCTGAGGACTGAACACGCACATCTTTGGGGACCATTATTCAGCCTGACACACTAGGCGAGCACTAACTACAGGGAACTTGCAACGTTGCAGGAGTTTTACGTGGACAATCTCTCTGGACCCTTGAACAACCCCACAGGGCTGGCTCTCATGGCAGGTGCATGTACCCCACCCATTCCCGTCTGCATGGCTTCCAACAGCCAGAACGTGCAACTCCTGGTCTGCCTAGGGGCTTTCTCAGGCCACCAGAGCTCACCCTGCTGGTGCCAGAGGCAAATCAGGAGGGCAGGAGGATTAACACTCTCTGGGAGTCAATCCTTCCTAGCCTGACAGCAGTCGGAGGATAAATACCACCTGCTCCCTCGCCCCTCGGGCGGGATAACTGAGACACATCCTTCGCTGTCCCACAGTTCCCCAGCAGCACTGAACTCCAGGTGCCCACAGGATAACCCTTCCTTGTCTCACTTCCATTCCCCTACCAGTGTTTCCTAGGATCACCGCCCAAATAAACTATTGGCATTCGAATTCTTGTCTTGGGGGGGGCGTTTCTTCTGGGGGAACCCAAACCAAGACAGTACTACTTCCCATTTTACAGATGAGGAAACTGAGGTTCAGAGATGAGTTGCCCATCCAGGCGCCCTCCCCTGCCCTATTTTTAACCCACAGAAGGTGTAGTGGGCTAAACAGTGTCCCCCCCGCAAATTCATATCCACCCAGAACCTCAGAATATGACCTTATTTGGAAATAGGATCTTTGTAAATGTAATTAGTTAAGGTGAGGTCATACTGGGTTACTTTTTTTTTTTTTTTTGGCCATGCCGCACGGCTTGCAGGATCTTAGTTCCCCGACCAGAGATTGAACCCGGGCCCTCAGCAGTGAAAGCGTGTTGTCTTAACCACTGGACCGCCAGGAAATTCCCGAGGTCATACCGGGTTAGGGTGAGCCCTAAATCCAATGACTGTGTCCTCATTAGAAGACCATGAGAGAGACACAGGGAAGATAGCCATGTGACGACGGAGGCAGAGGCTGGAGTGAAACAGTCTTAAACCAAGGGTACGCCAAGGACTGCCGGTCACCACCAGAAGCTGGGAGAGGCAAAGGAGGATCCTCCCCTAGAGCCTTCAGGGCGAGCACGGCCCTGCCAACCGTGATTTCAACCTTGAGTTCAGCCTTCTGGCCTCCAGAACTGTGAGGAAATATATTTCTATTGTTCTAAGCCATGCAGCTTGTGGTGCCTTGTTACGACAGCCCCAGGAAATGAATACAGAAAGGGATGGGAGACATGGAAATGCCAGGCCCTCAGTGAGCCTTAGATCTCCACAGCACACCATAGGTTTGTCCTTTGAGGGCCCTAGAGGCCCCAGGGCAAGGAAATCTGGTTGCACATCAAGAACTTCTACCCCTTCCAGGGGGCATGTGAGCAGGCATTACTGGCGTGAGCAGCCTTTGCCCTCCAGGGAAATGGGCCAGGCCTGAGGCAGCAGGCAGGCACAGGCCCAGGGCCTGAAAGAGCCTTTGTTTGGACACTCAAGTGGGCAGACCAGCAACTGGATTCCCAGCCAAGCGCCTGTCAGGAAATAAACCCTTGACACATGGGCCAAATGCCCAAGCCATACTTGGGGAGAAAAGCCAGGGCCAGAGAGAGGAACGAAACCCCCGGGGCAGCGCAGCCTCAGCTCACTGGCCTCGTCCTACACAAACAGAGCAGCCGACCCTCTCAACCACACCACTGGGTGCCAGGAGCTGGGCAGAGCCACGCACAGTGTTAACACACTGAATTGTCACAACACACTGAATTGTCATGACAACCCAGGGAGCCAGGGCCTGGTGTCACCCTCGTTTTACAGATGGGGAGACTGAGGCATCCAGAGGAACCTGCCCATGGCAACAGCCAGTAAGTTTCAAAGCCAGGATTCAAACACAGGCAGTCTGTGGTCAATCTATTTCTTTCTTTCTTTTCTTCCTTTCTTTTTATTTCCTTCCTTCCTTCCTCTTTCTTTCTCCCCACCCTTCCCCCCACTGCCTTTCTCTTTGTAATCGAGATATAATTCACATACCATAAAATTCACCCTTTTAAAGTATACAACTCAGTGGTTTTCTGTATATTAACAGAGTTGTGCACCCATCACCACTATCTAATTCCAGAACATTCTCACCACTCCAAAATAAAAACCCCTGTCGCCCTTAGCAGTCACTCCCCGTTTCCCTTACCCCCAGCCTCTGACAACCACTAATCTGTTTTCTGTCTCTATGGTATTTGCCTATTCTGGACATTTCGTATGAATGGGTTCATATAGTAAGTGACCTTTTGCATCTGGCTTCTTTCACTCAGCATCATGTTTTCAAGATTCATCCATGTTATAGCATGTGTCAGTACTTCATTCCTTTCTGTGGCCAAATAGTATTACATTGTATGGGTGGACCACTTGGGCTCTTTCTTAACTACTATGTTAAAAGGTCGCTTCAGCAGCCGTTTAGTAGATATTTGTTGGACAGATGTAGCACAGACAGGACTGCTATTTCCCGTAAGAAATGGTCCTTCCTGGGCTTCCCTGGTGGCGCAGTGGTTAAGAATCTGCCTGCCAATGCAGGGGACACAGGTTTGAGCCCTGGGCCGGGAAGATCCCACGTGCTGCGGAGCAACTAAGCCCGTGCACCACAACTACTGAGCCTGCGCTCTAGAGCCCGTGAGCCACAACTACTGAGCCCACGTGCCACAACTACTGAAGCCTATGCACCTAGAGCCCGTGCGCCGCAACAAGAGAAGCCACCGCGATGAGAAGCCCGCGCATCGCAACAGAGTAGCCCCCGCTCGCCGCAACTAAAGAAAGCCCACGCACAGCAACGAAGACCCAACGCGGCCAAAAATAAATAAATAAATTTAATTTTTTTAAAAATGAAAGAAAAAAAAAGAAATGGTCCTTCTTTACCCTACACCTTATCACACCAAATGCTGTAGATGCAAGAGAGACCTTGGATCCCTCTCTCATGGCCCTCCTCACCCCCGCATGCCCACATACACACACCACCACACCCCATCACCTGTAGTAAAGGACAAATCGACATGCCACAGCACCCAGGAGCAGGATGATGGTCAGGTAGAGCTTGAACTTCTCATACTCATCCTTGTAGGCAAATCTGCAGTGACAGACACCCCCAGGAAAGGTCACATAACTATAGCCCATCTGGGGGAAGGACCCTGACCCCATCAGATTCTTGACCTGCTGATAACACTAAGGAAGAGACTTTGAATTAACGGTGATGATTAATTAGGGAAAGAGGGCCAGTGTGCAAAGCTTCCATGTCCCTGGACTCCTGGTTTAAGGTTCCAAGCCTGTGATGGGCAGGAAGCAGAGATAGGGTCTCTTCCCCCAACCAGCTACTTCAGTGGAAAAGCCACGGCTCCATGTCCCCTGGTAACTGATGGATTTTGGGTGGACAGGACTGGACTGCCTCCCAGGAGGAATGTGTGTGATAAGGCGTGGAACGGAGCAGGGGCCATTTCTCATGGGAAAGTGGCAGTCCTGTCCACCCCATGTATTGACTCTGTGAAAGGAAGGAAGGAAACCTCCCCCAGGTGGTCTACCCACTGAGGAAGAGACCTCAGAGTCTCTTCCAAAAGACCAAAAGCCAGAGTCCCAACTGTGAACGTTTTTTTATTTATGCAAAAATACTAGCTTGGTCCCATTTCTCCTGAGTTGCAAGAGCAAGACGCCTGGATTCTGTAAAGCCAAGTGGAGGGTTGTCTGGGATACTTACTTGGCCTGGTTGCTGAGAAGGGTCACATTCACGTTGCCGAGAACCAGATTTAAGTAGAGCCTGGAAGGAAAGACCTGTGAGGGCCACCATGTTAACAGCCCCAGGAGTGGTCCCCAACCAAAAATATTCAAACTTAATAAGCATAGCACTGAGCACCGGATATTAGAAAATAGGGTGCTGGGCTTCCCTGGTGGCGCAGTGGTTGAGAATCTGCCTGCCAATGCAGGGGACACGGGTTCGAGCCCTGGTCCGGGAGGATCCCACATGCCACGGAGCAACTAGGCCCGTGAGCCACAATTGCTGAGCCTGTGCATCTGGAGCCTGTGCTCCGCAACAAGAGAGGCCGCGATAATGAGAGGCCCGTGCACCGCGATGAAGAGTGGCCCCCGCTTGCCACAAGTAGGGAAAGCCCTCGCACAGAAACGAAGACCCAACACAGCCATAAATAAATAAATAAATAAATAAAAAATTAAAAAAAAAAAAAAAAGAAAATAGGGTGCTAAGCTCAGCGGTAAAAGCCTCACATGGAGCGAGAATGAAAACGATTAAGTAGAGAACATGACAGCTGTGACATGACCTTCATGATTAACCCATTTCTCCCATTTCAGCTGGCTTAGAGACCGTATTTCCTAGCCTCCCTTGCAGCTAACATGAGCACGTGACTAAGCTCCAGCCAATGAGGTGAAGGCATGTGTACAATTTCTAGGTCAATTTAAAAAGGGCTCTTCCTAAGCGTACAAATCTTAAGTATACAACATGATGAACTTTTATATATTTACAAATCCATGTAAACAACACCCAGATCAAAGAATAAAATGCTTCTAGCCCCAGGAGGCTCCCTCGTGCCCCCTCCCAGTCAGTAAACTGCACCACACCCCCCCCGCCCCGCTTCATCCACGTTGTCTGCATCAGTGGTTCCTTCTTTCCCATTGTGTATATTATTCTATGGAGTGGAGGTACCACAATGTAATTATTCATTCTACTGTTGATGAACATTTGACCTGTTTTCAGTTTTCGGCTATTATGAATAGAGCTGCTGTGAATGTTCTTTTTTTTTTTTTTAACTTGAGATATAATTCATATGCCATAACATTCACCCTTTAAGAGCATACAATTTAAGATGAATAGATAAAAAAGATGTGATATATATATATATATATATATAAACAATGGAATACTACTCAGCCATAAAAATGAAATGTCATTGGCAGCAACATGGAAGGACCTAGAGATTATCATACTAAGTGAAGTAAGTCAGACAGAGAAAGACAAATATCATATGGTATCACTTATATGTGGAAACTAAAATATGATACAAATGAACTTATTTACAAAACAGAAACAGACTCACAGACATAGAAAACAAACTTATGGTTACCAAAGGGGAAGGGGTGGGAGAGGAATAAATTAGGAGTTTGGGATTAGCAGATACAAACTACTATATATAAAAGAGATAAACAATAAGGTCCTACTGTATAGCACAGGGAACTATATTCAATATCTTGTAATAACCTATAATGGAAAAAAATATGAGAAAGAATATACATATGTGTGTGTATATAAATGAATTACATTGCTGTACACCAGAAACTAACACAACATTGTAAATCAACTATACTTCAATAAAAAAAAATTATGATTATATTATGTACATATGTGTGTATGTACATATATATTTTCATCCCCCACTTCCTTCTAGAATGTAAGCTTTGAAAGCGCAGAAACTTTGACTTATTCGGAGCTTTATCCACTGTACATAGAATGGTGCTGGGCACAAAGTAGATGCTCATGAAACTTGATGAAGAAAACAATAAATATTAAAAAAATTTAAAAAAATAAAGTATACAACTTAGTGGTAATCATTTTGTAACGTACAGAAATATCAACTCACTATGTGTACCTGGAACTAAAAAAAAAAAAAAAAAAAAGAATAAATAATAAAGTGAGCTCATAAAAATTTTTTTAATTAAAAATAAATTATACAAGTTAATGGTTTCTAATATATTTACAATGTTGTGCAACCATCAGCATCACCTAATCCCAGAACATTTTCATCACCCCTGAAAGAAAGCCCATACCCCAGAACATTTTCATCACCCCCGAAAGAAAGCCCATACCCACTAGCAGCACATTCCCCACTCCCCCCAGCCCCTGGCAACCACTAATCTACATTCCATCTGTATGGATTTGTCTACTCTGGACATTTCGTATAAATGGACTCATGCAATATGTGGCCTTTTGTGTCTAGCTTCCTTGCTGTGAACATTCAGCACTCATTTCCACCATACACACACACACACACACACACACACACACACACACACACACCCAGGAGTGTAATTTCTGGGTCGTATGGTATGTATGTGTTCGGCTTCAGTAGGAAATGGCAAACATTTTTGTAAAAAGGGATCTGCTTGCCCTCTGCTGCCTGACTCTTCCCTGTTTCCTGAAAATGAGATGGTGTGAGCCAGCTTTGGCCATGTAGAGGAGGACAACTCCCCAAGCGGGGGTGAAGTAGTAAGTTGGAAAAGGACCCTGAGTCCCTAGGTGACCTTGGGAGCCCACCACTCTTGGCCTTCAGAGTCCACTCACCTCTGGACTGTTGTGTGTAAGAGACAAAAGCCCGCATGTTTGAGCCATTGTGCCATTAGCCTTCTGTTACAATAGCCTGTACTCTAACACACTAATAAAGGTGCAAATAAAGGGTTATGAGATCTCAGGGGAAGAAGGGTTAATTTCACAGAGGGAGAGAGAGGGGTTTGGAAAGGCTTCACTGAGGTGGTAACATGTGAACTGGGCTTTGAAGGATGAGTAGAAGTTTGAGAGGAGAAAAGGGAACAGGAGAGCCTTCTTTCTAGCTATGAGTAAATTCTAGGGGCATTTCCAGTCTGGTGTACCTGGAGCAGAGGTGTGAAAAGACCATCCATTTTTCCCACCTAGCATACAGTCCCCACTTCCTAGAAGGGCAGTACAATTTCCCTTCAGAGAATCACTTTTCCCCTAGGCTCTAGGGTAAGGCACATGACCCAGGTTCAGCCAAGGTGGTGCAACTTCCTGATTGGGTCACTAATGATCATGTGACACAATCTAGGCCAATGAGAATCAGTAACAGGACTTTTCCCAGAACTACTAAAGAACAAAGAGGCATTCTCTACTGGATTTGCTAAGTGGGTAGGATGCAAACCCAGAGGTGCTGGGGCCAGCTTGTAGAGAAAGCCTGCCTAAGAATAAAACTCAGACACTGGAAAAGAGAGTAAAAAGAAAGCTAAATGAGGGACACAGCCTAACAGTATCATTTGAGCAGCAGGATACAGCCATTCCTATAGACACACCTGGACTTCTTAGTTACAAGAGCCAATAAATCCCCTATTTTTAATTAAGCAACTTTGAGTCGGGTTTTCTGTCATTTACATTCCAAGGACTCCTGACTAATGTAACGTGCACAGAGGACTAGGGAGATTGGAGCTGGGAAAGTGGATCTGAGCCACACTCTAAAAGGTTATGCTGTTTCATTCTGTAGAAAGCTATAGCCACCCAAAGCCTAGAGTTTTTAACCAAATACAGCAAAAAAGAAGACAAGAGGAAGGGCTCTGGTAGAAGGCTCTGACTTAGGGCTAGGCCAAACCAGGAAAAAAGTCAGGGTGCTTCCCAGGACATACTTTTAGCTGCCCACGTCAAGTCATGATACAATATTGTAAGGATCTCTCTCTGGAACAGGGTGGCGGTGATGTCACTTGAGGAAGGAGATGGGACTTCTCTGAAGGAGGAAGATGGAAAGAACACAAGCTCTAGAGTCAGAATGTCTAGTGTTCACATCCTGGCTCAGCCAAACCCGGTCTGAGCCACCTGGGCAAGATACTCCCTAATGTCTCTTCTCTGAACCTTGCAGAATGGAGATTCCTGGATCTGACTCACCAGGTTGCTGAGGATGAAGTGAGCGACATCAGGAGAGCCCCCGGCACGATGCCAGGCACACGGCAGGCTCTCCATAAATGTTTGTTCTCTTGAGAGAGAACACCTTTCCTCTGGACCCCAGGTGGCATCAGGCATGTGGCAGATCCTGGGAACCAGATCTTTCATCTTGTTCCTTGAAAAAGCCCTTCCAGGAATGTCACTACCACACGGGAGGGGCTGAGGTCCCCTCCTGGGTTCATGGAGAGAAGCTTCCTTCTCTTTCCCGCCCTTGTTCCCTCCTTTTCACCTCAAACTCAAGCCCCAACAGGGAGGCAGGAGTCACACAGACCAGGTGTTCCAGGCCGGGGCATCTGCCCACAGCGCTGGGGGTTGGGGAGTAGGTCCCCAGCTCCTACCCGTTCTTCTTAGGCAGGTAGGCCTCCATGTCAAAGAAGATGTTCTGCCGCTCCTTGATGCTGGCGCCCAACTGCTGAACGAGCTCTGCCTCCTCCCGACTGGCATGGCGCTTGTACCTGTGGTCAGAGGTGTGGGCATAAGGGAAGCAGGGGCATTATACAGACTGCAGGAAGAATCTGGAAACTCTGGGTACCGCCCTCCCATCTTTCCATCGCAATGCTTCTCACAACCTCAGTCCTCCACCTGTATTCTCTGCGTTTGATGCTGGCTCCCTGCTAGTCTTGTGATCTTGGGAATGTCCTTCAACCTCTCTGCCTTATTTTTCATACCTCAAACACAGGGATACCATCAGTCTTACCTTATAGACAATATCAATGTGAGAATAAAGTGAATAAATGCAATGTTAAGCATTTAGAATACTGGACACAAAGTACAAGTTCAATGGATATCTACTGGCAGTACTACTTTCCAGGCTATTCTACAGGAACAACCTGAAGATTACTAAGAGTACAGGCAGGAAGGATGCTTTGAAAGTATAAGCAGTCAACCAACCAAGGTCTGACTGTTACTCTTTGGTGACACTTAATCTCAAAACCAGAAAAACAAGTCATAGACACTCTCAGAAGAGCAGGGGTCCTTGGTGTAAGAACATAACTCACGGGTCAACCTTCTAACTCAGTGGTCCTCAACTGGGGAAACCTGGGATGAGAGCACTTCCCAAACCATGAAGACACTGTCTGGGAACATTTTGGTGGTCAAGACAGGGGTAGAGGGTTCTAGTGGCATCTAGTGGGTAGAAGCCAGGGATGCTATTAAACATCCGACAATGCACAGGACGGCCCCCAGCAGCAAAGAATTATCGATAGTGCCACGACTGAAAAACCCTAGACAGATGAAAGACTCTTGAGTCCTGCCATCAGTAAGATGTGTTTTTCCAAGGGTGGTGATGTCATTACATGGAACCATCCACACTCTACACCATGACTAATGGGCCTCCATTTCCAAAATGGTCAGTCAAGGATAGGGGTATAATCAGTAACCGTCCCAAAAATTGTCCACCAGGGAAAGGAAGAATTGACCAGGATTCCAGAATTGTCACACACTCTGGGATGGAGGCCCAGCTAAGTGACCTGGGACAAGCCACTCAGAGCCTGTTTTCCTGCCTCCCTAGGGGGTCACAGTATCCCGCGGACGCCTTCACCTGCAGGGGATGAGAGCACTTCTCAAGCCGTGAAGACACGGGATTAGGAAGTGAACAGGTGATCCTGGCCTCAGGAACTGAACTAAGTCATGAGCTCAAACATATCCCCACCAGGGATGCCGGACTTCTCACCCCCTACACCAGAGAGCCTGGTGAGGGGCGAGCTCCCACACCCGTGAGAAGGATACTTGCTATTTACCTGCCCAGTAGGACTTATTAGAACAACTTTCCTCTGGGGAACTACGCCTCATCCTCTTCCCCCTCCCGTATGGTTCAAGTAGGGCTGTCCCATCCCCCAGCTCCATAAAGTGAACATATGACCGAGTCTTGTCCAACCAGAGTCTCAATGATTGGTTTGCAGACGGGTACATGACCAATTCCAGCCAATGAGGATCATGCCCAGAACTTCTGCTGAAAGACAAGTTCTCACTCTGCTGGTACGGCCAAGCCAGTAGGAAGAAAGGCTAGAGGATAAAAGCCTGGCACTGTTGGTGGCCATCTCAGTGACCATCTCAGCCAGAGAGTAAAGCCAATCTAGAGGAAGGCAGAATTGAGAGGAAAAAAACCAGATTCCTAAAAACACCCTTTGACCCCTGGATCCAGTGATGCCTGAAGCCACTCCTGGTTTTTTCCATTAAAATTTCCATTCTCTGCTCAAGCCAGGCCAGTTTTGAGTTGGGATTCTGTCCCTTAAAACCAGGGGAGCCTTTGAGTTGCAGCCAGCCTACCTCTGGAGCGTGCCCTTCAGGTCCTTCAGTCGTGTCTTCTGCTTGTTGATGGAGCTGCTGCACGAAGTCTGGAGTGCGGTCAGCTCCTCCAGCTTCTGCCTGTAGATCCTGTGAGTATCCTAAGGGATGGAGCAGCCCAGGTAGGGTGTGCAGGAGGACATAATGGGGTCATTTTTCAGTTTGCTTGTGTCTGGGGATGTCACTACAGAAATCACAGTTTCACAGTTAAGATGATACAATTATGGATACCAAGGGGGAAAGGAGTGGGGTGGGAGGAAATGGGAGACTGGGTAGACACTTATACATTATTGATACTACGTATAAAATAGACAACTGATGGGAACATACTGTAGAGCACAGGGAACTCTACCTAATACACTGTGGTAACCTAAATGGGAGGGAAGTCCAAAAGGGAGGGAATATCTGTATGTATATGGCTGATTCATTTTGTTGTGCAGTGCAGGCTAATGCAACATTGTAAAGCCACCATACTCCAATAAAATTAATTTTTAAAAAAGAGAGAGGAAAAAAAAAGATGATACAACTACACCTATCAAAGATGTGGCTTATAAAATTGGGACTGGATTTGGGGAAGGCAGCACAGCACAGCATTTCTGTAATAAGGAACTACTGTTTTTTCCTGCACAGGTTCCATCCTTCCTGATGGGAACAGCAACCAAATATGCCTTTGAGAGGTCAGCCACCTCTTGTCAAGTTTTAATCCAGACGGTTTGAGTAGAGCTAACAGTCCCCATGCCAAGAGTGGTCATGTGATCCAGGCCTGGCCAATCAGTATCCTCCAATCCCCTGGCAACTGATTGGTTCAGAGGTGGATACATGACTCAAACTGAGCCAATGAGAGTCAGCCCTGGGACTTTTACCTAGAAGTATTGGTTTAGTGATGCCTTCTTTCTCCTGGGTTTGCTAATCTGGTAGAAGGTACACCTGGGGCTGCTGAGTGGAGAGAGCCTGCCTAAGAATGAAGCCAAACGGAAAACAGAATTGAGACATGGTAAGAGACAGCATTCTCATAGCACCATTTCAGCCCTTGGATCTAACCAAGTCTGAATGTAATGCTATCTAATACTCTTAGTTACATGAATTAATAAATTTCTTTCCAGTTAGTCCAGTTTGAGTTGGGTTTCTGATCCTGGCAATGAAGAGAATTCTTGCTAAGTCAACTAAGAAAACGACACACCTCTTCCCTTAAAGCCAACCCTCCCTAGCCCAGGCACAGTCACTCCAATACACTCAACATCTCATTCCTGGAAATAACCATTCAGGGCCATAAGGCCAGAGGAAATACAGGAGACTTCACCCCAATGCAGGGAGAATGGAACACAGTAATTTCTCTACATTGCTGCCACAGCACACCTCCCCCAAAATAATGCCATATGCAGGGAAACAACCAGTTTCTTCTAGAGTTTGATAATCTAAGACAAATACCAACAATTTGGAGAAAACAATATGGGGGACGGGGACCATAAAACTAAAAACAATAATCCAATGAACATATTTAAAGTGGCTGTTTGCTTGGGTGGTGGAGAATTGTATTAGCAGAGAGAGAGAGAGAAAAAGAGGATGGTCAGACAGGGAGGCCAGAGCCTAAACTCTCATGTCTGTCAAGCAGGTTCCTAGATATGAAGGTTAAACCAGAAAATAAGGAAAAAGTGAAGGCCAAGAAGTGAATAGATAACAATTAGGAACAACACGGAAGAATGCTGTGAGCAAGACTCCCTTGGCCCCCAGATGAGAGGGCTCAGTCCCCTGGATTTATACAGTTTCCTCACTCCTTCCTGGGCCCCAAGAGAGGAAAATTGTGTCTCTTTTTTAATTTAACTTTTAATTTTTAAATAATCTCAGACTTCCAGGAAATTCCCTGGCAGTCCAGTGGTTAGGACACGGTGCTTCCACTTCAGGGGGCCTGGGTTCAATCCCTGGTCAGAGAACTAAGATTCTACAAGCCGCGCGACGTGGCCAAAAATTTTAAAATAAATAATCTCAAACTTCCAAAAGAATTGTAAGAGTACAAAGAACTCCCCTATACCTTTCGCCCAGATTCATCAACTGTTAGCATTATGACATATTTGCTTTATTCCCGTGTGTGTGTGTGTGTGTGTGTGCGCGTTTATGTGTGTTGGGTTTATTCTTTTTCTATATCAGGCATCAGTAAACTACAGCCCACCAGCCAAATCTGGCCACCTGATTTTGTATGGGCAGTAAGTTAGAAATAATTTTTGCCTGGTTGGAAAAGATCAAAAGAAGAATACTTCGTGACACGTGAAAAGTATATGAAATTGAAACTTCGGTATCCATAAATAAACTTCACTGGAGCACAGTCATGCCCATTCATTTATATATTGTCTGTGACATCACAACAGCAGAGCAAGAGTAGTGTGACAGAGACCACATGGCCCGCAAAGCCCAGAATCCTCACTACTTGACCTTTTTGCCAAAAGAGTTTGTCTACTCCTGTTCTAAACCATTTGGGAGTTAGTTGTAGACAACAGGCTTCTTTACTCCTAAATACTTTAGTGCATATTTCCTAAGGACATGACATTCTCTTATACATTCAATTATCAAATACAGAAAATATAACTTTGATACAATACAATACTATCACCTCAAATACCATCCAAATTCAAATTTGGATGCTAACTATCTCTTGATGGCAATTTCCCCCCAGACCTGGACCCAATTCAGTTTGATGCCCTATATTACTATTCATATCACTTTGGTCTCCTTTAGTCTAGACCAGCTTCTCAACTTCTGCCTTTCGTGACATTGGCATTTTTAAAGAGTTCGGTCCAGTTGTTTTGGAGAATGTCCCTCCACCTTGGTTTGTCTGATATTTCCTCATGATTGAATTTTGGTTATGCACCTGGGAAAGAAATGCCAGTAAAGTGATGCTGGGCCCTCCGTGTCTCCCATCAGAAGGGATGTGGTGTCTGTGATGTTAACTTTGATTGCTTGGGAGAGGTGGTGTCCACCTGTCTTCTCCACTGTACAGTGACCAGCTTTCTACCTGTAATTAATAAGTAATCTGTACAGAGAGAGGCTTCAGTGCCAAAACAGTCCTCAATGTTCAACCAATATCTGCTGGTAATAAAGGAAACCCTCCAGAACTGGACGAGGAGGACGGGGGCAGAGAGACCCCCAACTAAGCAGCCTTTGAGAATGTGGGGTCTTCGGACTGAGAGTCCCCAGCAATGCCAGCTGGGCCATGCCACCTACTGGCACTCTTTGGTGTTGGGTCCCACCACGGCATGAGAAGACCAAGACTGAAACATCAGCGGCCAGATGCTTACCAGGCCTTCAGTTTGAATTAATATTTAATTCCACAAGTAAACATGAAGACATTATCCTCGTTAAAAATTAAAACACTGGGCTTCCCTGGTGGCGCAGTGGTTGAGAATCTCCTGCTAATGCAGGAGACACGGGTTCGAGCACTGGTCTGGGAAGATCCCACATGCCGCAGAGCGGCTGGGCCCGTGAGCCACAACTACTGAGCCTGCGCGTCTGGAGCCTGTGCTCCGCAACGAGAGAGGCCGTGATAGTGAGAGGCCCGCGCACCGCGATGAAGAGTGGCCCCCACTTGCCGCAACTAGAGAAAGCCCTCGCGCGAAACGAAGACCCAACACAGCCAAAAATAAATTAAATAAATAAATAAAGTAGCTATTAAAAAAAAAAAATTAAAACACTGCAGCTACGGCTAGAGTTGGCTTTGAATATACCCCTATCCTGTCTTCTCCCACTTCTCCAGAAGTAACCACTGTTACCAGTTTCTTCTAGATCTTTTTCTATGTATTCTTCCAGACTGTATGTAACTATGTATTTCTATATTCCACATTGACCTATTTCTATATACACACACTTAATTAACTATGTATACATATATATGAAAAATACACACTGTTGCAAAAACTCTTGTCCCTAATACTATTCTCCTTTGCTTCCTTTTAATAACAGGACCCCACTGAGTGGTAGCCAGGCACATGGCTGTCCAGCTACAGACATTTCCCAGCCTCCCTCGCAGCTAGCAATATGACCAAGAGTTAGCCACTGGGCGGCAAGCAGAAGTGATGTAAGTTCTGAACCACATTTTTTTTTAACCACTACACCTGCCATTTCTAGCTATTCAGTTTTCACATGTCAAGCCAACATTTTCTGCCAAGAATAACTGACCAACATTTTTATAAGGAATGGCTTGCCCTCCACTCTCTTTCCCTGGCTGGCATATGGCAACAATGGATCCAGTTACCTTGAAACCAGAGATGGAATCCACATAATACAAATGACAAAGCCCACTGTGCCCTCCTCAGCCAAACGAACCTGGATCCCGGGTGACCTCATGTGACAGGGCTTCCCACCTGTGATTGTTTTACAACAAGATCACCAAGCCTTTAGCACTCCTCACATAGAGAAGTGGGTTCTCTGTTCCCTCTCCTTAAATACAAGTAGGCTTGTGGCTGATTTGACCAATAAAATATGTCGAAATTACCCAAAAAGCAAACAATCTGATTAAAAAATGGGCAGAAGATCTGAATAGACATTTTTCCAAAGAAGCCATACAGATAGCCAACAGGCACATGAAAAGATGCTCAACACTGCTAATCATCAAATAAATGCAAATCAAAACCACAGGGAGATGTCATCTCACACCTGTCAGAATGGTTGTCATCAAAAAGACCACAATTAACAAGTGTTGGCGAGGATGTGGAGAAAAGAGAACCCCTGTACACTGTTGGTGGGAATGTAAATTGGTGCAGCCGCTGTGGAAACAGTATGGAGGTTCCTCAAAAAACTAAAAATAGAACTACCATATGATCCAGCAATTCCAATCCTGGGTATATATCTGAAGAAAATGAAAACACTAAATTAAAAAAGATATACACACGCAGCATTATTTACAATAGCCAAGATATGGAGGCAACCTAAGTGTCCATCAACAGATAAATGGATAAAGATGTGGTGTATATATATACAGTGGAATACTACTCGGCCATAACAAAGAATGAAATTTTGCCATTTGCAACAACATGGATGGACTTGGAGGGTATTATGCTTAGTGAAATAAGTGAGACAGAGAAAGACAAACACGGTATGATATCACTTATATGTGGAATCTTAAAAAAATAAAACAAACTAGTGAATATAACAAAAACAGACTCACAGATACAGAGAACACACTAGTGGTTACCAGTGGGAAGAGAGAAGGGGGAGACGGGCATGATAGGAGTAGGGGATTAAGAGGTACAAACTGCTATGCATAAAATAAATAAGTTACAAGGATATATTCTAGTAGAAAATGGACTTGAGGACACGGGGAGGGGGAAGGGTAAGCTGGGACGAAGTGAGAGAGTGGCATGGACTTATATGTACTACCAAATGTAAAATAGATAGCTACTGGGAAGCAGCCGCATAGCACAGAGATCAGCTTGGTGCTTTGTGACCACCTGGACGGTGGGCTAGGGACGGTGGGAGGGAGATGCAAGAGGGAGGAGATATGGGGATATATGTATATGTATCGCTGATTCACTTTGTTATAAAGCAGAAACTGACATACCACTGTAAAGCAATTATACTCCAATAAAGATGTTAAAAAAAAAAGGATATACTGTACAACACAGGGAATACAGCCAACGTTTTATCATAAGTGAAATATAACCTTTAAAAATTGTGAACCACTAGGCACTTCCCTGGTGGCTCAGTGGTTAAGAATCCGCCTACCACAAAAACAGAAATATACATCAATGGAGCAGGAGAGAAAGCCCAGAGATAAACCCACGCACATATGGTCACCTTATCTTTGATAAAGGAGGCAAGAATATACAATGGAGAAAAGACAGCCTCTTCAATAAGTGGTGCTGGGAAAACTGGAGAGCTACATGTAAAAGAATGAAATTAGAACACTCCCTAACACCACACACAAAAATAAACTCAAAATGGATTAAAGACCTAAATGCAAGGCCAGACACTATAAAACTCTTAGAGGAAAACATAGGCAGAACATTCTATGACATAAATCACAGCAAGATCCTTTTTGACCCACCTCCTAGAGAAATGGAAATAAAAACAAAAATAAACAAATGGGACCTAATGAAACTTAAAAGCTTTTGCACAGCAAAGGAAACCATAAACAAGACGAAAAGACAACCCTCAGAACGGGAGAAAATATTTGCAAACGAAGCAACTGACAAAGGATTAATCTCCAAAATATACAAGCAGCTCATGCAGCTCAATATCAAAAAAACGAACAACCCAATCCAAAACTGGACAGAAGACCTAAATAGACATTTCTCCAAAGAAGATATACAGATGGCCAACAAACACATGAAAGGATGCTCAACATCACTAATCATTAGAGAAATGCAAATCAAAACTACAATGAGGTATCACCAGTCAGAATGGCCATCACACTGGTCAGAATGGCCATCACCAAAAAATCTACAAACAACAAATGCTAGAGAGGGTGTGGAGAAAAGGGAACCCTCTTGCAGTGCTGGTGGGAATGTAAATTGATACAGCCACTATGGAGAACAGTATGGAGGTGCCTTAAAAAACTAAAAACAGAACTACCATACGACCCAGCAATCCCACTACTGGGCATATACCCTGAGAAAACCATAATTCAAAAAGAGTCATGTACCACAATGTTCATTGCAGCTCTATTTACAATAGCCAGGACATGGAAGCAACCTAAGTGTCCATCAACAGATGAATGGATAAAGAAGATGTGGCACATATATACAATGGAATATTACTCAGCCATAAAAAGAAATGAAATTGAGTTATTTGTAGTGAGGCAGATGGACCTGGAGTCTGTCATACAGAGTGAAGTAAGTCAGAAAGAGAAAAACAAATACCATATGCTAACACATATATATGGAATCTAAAAAAAAAAAAAAAAAAAAAAGATTCTGAAGAACCCAGGGGCCAGACAGGAATAAAGACGCAGACGTAGAGAATGGACTTGAGGACACGGGGAGGGGGAAGGGTAAGCTGGGAAGAAGTGAGAGGGTGGCACTGACATATATACACTACCAAATGTAAAACAGATAGCTAGTGGGAAGCAGCTGCCTAGCACAGGGAGATCAGCTCGGTGCTTTGTGACCACCTAGAGGGGTGGGATAGGGAGGGTGGGAGGGAGACGCAAGAGGGAGGGGATATGGGGATATATGTATGCATATGACTGATTCACTTTGTTGTACAGCAGAAACTAACAAACCTTGTAAAGCAATTATCCTCCAATAAAGATGTTAAAAAAAGAAAAAACAGGAATCCACCTGCCAATGCAGGGGACACAGGTTCGAGCCCTGGTCCGGGAAGATCCCACATGCCGCGGAACAACTAAGCCTGTGCACCACAACTACTGAGCCTGCGCGCTAGAGCCCGCGAGCCACAACTACTGAAGCCCATGCGCCTGGAGCCCGTGCTCCGCCACAAGAGAAGCCACCACAATGAGAAGCCCACGCACCACAACAAAGAGTAGCCACCGCTCACCGCGACTAGAGAGAGCCCGTGCACAGCAATGAAGACCCAACGCAACCAAATAAGTCAATCAATAAGTTTATTTTAAAGAAAGCTATGAACCACTATATGGTACACCTGAGACAGATAGTACTGTTAAGTCAACTATACCTCAGTTTGTTTAAAATGGCAGAAGTGACACTATACAATTTCCGAGAAAAAGTCACGGAAGGCCACGTAGCTTCCGCCTTATTTGCTGGAACGCAAGCTCTTGGAACGAAATGTTCAACTACCCTGGGGCCACCATGCTGCATGGAAACCCTAACCACATAGAGAAGTCACATGGAGGCAGTCTGATCAATAGCCCCAGCTAAGACAAACCTTGCTGTTCCAGCTCAGGCCCCAGACATGAGGGTCAAGAAACCTCCAGATGATTCCAGCCCCAGCCACGTGCCTTACTCGCAGCCATTCACGTCTTCCCAGCTAAGGCCTCTGACCTCGTGGAGCACCGTCAAGCCATCCCCACCACGCCCTGCCTAAACTCCTGACCCCCAGAATCTGTGAGCAAAATGCAATTACTGTTGCTTCACGCAGCAACAGATAACTGGAACACCACTCACCCTGGACCACACCCCACTCCGAACTGTTATGTGAGAAAGAAAGAAGCTACCGCATTTAAACCCTTTTATTAGGATGTCTCTTCGCTACGGCAGCATGGCTTATACCCTAAAGCACACACTTCTGATTTTTTAAAATGTATGAACAGTATCAGAATTTAGATGTGATTTCACAACTTTCTTTTCTCACTCAACAATATGTCTTACAGAGCTACCCGCGTAAGAATATACAGATGTATTTCATTTTTTTTAGACCCGTGCAGTACTTCACGCTCTGGACATACAACAGTTTATTTAGCCATTTTCCCATCACTGGGTATTTAGGTTGTTCCCAGTCTCTGACTGTAACAATGCAACACTGAATAATATCCTTGCACGGTCTCCCTGGGGAAATGTGCAAGTGCCTCTGGGGAAGAGAAGTGGAATTGCTGGGTCATAGGGTACAGGCTTGATTTTAGTTTTAACAGATCTGGGCAAATTGCCTGCAGAGTGACTGTGACAATTTACAGTCCCACCCACAGCATATGACAGCTGTCCTCCACACCTCACCAAGCAACACTCACTGCTATCCCCACTGACTTTTTTTTTTTTTTTGGCCACCCTACATGGCCTGCGGGATCCTAGTTCCCTGACGAGGGACTGAACCTGTGCCCTCTGCAGTGAGAGCACGGAGTCCCAGCCACTGCACCGCCAGGGAATTCCCCCCACTGACTTTCTTAAGGGCACTTTTCTGATGCTTCACTGGTGATATTTTCTGCCCAATCCTAAGGCATCAGACTGAGTAGGGATAGGAAGTCCATGGCCCTTCCCATAACTTTGTCCCTTGGCACATACAGTCACTCCTGATCCCTAATAGTTCTCCGTCTCTCTCTCTGCCATTGGCTAGAACCACTTCCCATGGGAGACCCGATACTGGAGACCACACCTCCAGCCCACCCTCTCCTCGGCTCCAGGCTCAGGATGTGCCAGCCTTGAGGACAACGTGGGGTCTGGGGGGCTGGAAACAAGGCCCTTAGTGTGACACGCTCTCCATTCCCAGGGCACTCCTCGCCCACGCCCAGTCTCTGCAGATTCTACCTCGTGCCAGTCCCACAGGCAGCAGGAAAGATTATCAACTCATTTCTTGGATTCTAACTTTTTTCCAGACTGCTGTCTCTCAGTCTTTTTTCAACTGTGGTAAAAATATATAACATAAAATGTACCATGTTAATCATTAAATTTTTAAAAAATTTTCTACTTGTAATAAAATATACATAAAATTTACCATCTTAATCATTTTATGTGTACAACTCAGTGGCATCGAATATGTTCACTTCACTGAGTGACCATTACCACCATCCATCTCCGGAACTTTTTCATCATTCCAACTGAAACTCCAAACCTGTCACACAATAATTCAATTTCCTGTTCCCCTCCAGCCCCTGGCAACCACCACTCTACTTTCTAGTTCTATGAATTTGATTCCTCTAGGTATAAGCTGAATCATACAGTATTTATACTTTTTGTGCCTGACTTATTTAGACATATCATAATGGCTTCAAGGTCCATCCAAATTGTAGCATGTAGCAGAATTTCCTTCCTTTTTAAGGCTGAACAATATCCTACAGTATGTATATACCACATTTTATCCACTCATCTGTTGATGAACACCTGGGTTGCTTCCATCTTTTGGATATTGTGAATAATGTTACTATGAACACGGGTGGAAAAATATTTGTTCGATTCCCTCCTTTTAATTCTTTTGGGTATATAACCAGAAGTAGAATTTCTGGATCATAAGGTAATCCATGTTTAACTTTTTTAAAGAACTGCCATACCATATGTTTTCCAGAGAGGCTGTACCATTTTACAACAGCTGTCTCTTTTTTTTTTTTTTGGCTGCGTTGGGTCTTCGTTGCTGCGCATGGGCTTCCTCTAGTTGTGGCGAGCGGAGGCTACTCTTCGTTGCGGTGCGTGGGCTTCTCATCGTGGAGCACGGGCTCTAGGCGCGCAGGCTTCAGTACTTGTGGCACTTGGGCTCCGTAGTTGTGGCTTGCAGGCTCTAGAGTACAGGCTCACTAGTCGTGGCACATGGACTTAGTTGCTCCGCGGCATGTGGGATCTTCCTGGACCAGGGCTGGAACCCGTGTCCCCTGCATTGGCAGGCGGATTCTTAACCACTGCACCACCAGGGAAGTCCAGCAACAGCCGTCTCTTGATGCACTGTCCGTGAGGTGGTTCTGGAAGGTGGGGGAGGGTACAATTCCTGTTTTCCCTCGGAGTCCCTGGCTGCCCTCTACACTTGGGGATGTCCCCACAGACCCTCAGTTGGACTTGTGCTTTGAGATGTTTTTTCCAGGAGCAGGATGAGCCACACTGAGGCAATCCAATCCTGCCTTTCATCCAGTCAGCCCTGTGGCCTTGAATGCAACTAGTCGCCAGATGGAAGCTTTCTGTTGTTTTTGCCAGCTCAGCAGCTATTCCCTTTCTGGCTAATGTCCCTATGGTTTCTTTGGAGATCCATCCCTCCCCAACACTCAGTCCATGAGATCTGGCTAGGAGCAGGTTTACCCCAGGTTCCAGGGCAAATGACCCAGGCCTGGCCAATCAGAATATCAGCCTCCTGACCAGGCTGGTTGACTCAGGGACGAGCATTCAAAACCAATGAACCTCAGTTGTGGGGCTTTTATCAGAACTGTTGAAAAAAAAAGAAACTCTTTTTCCCCTAGTTCTCAAGGTAGCAGGATATAAGCCCAGAGCTAATGGGGCTGCCTTGCCTGGGTATGAACCCAACTGAGAGGAAAACAGGATGGAGAGGCAAACAAAGGCTGAGCCCTGATCGTTTCATTTAAGCCCCTGGATCGGCTTATACCTGAAGGCGGTACACCTTTGACTTCCCTATTAATGTAAGCAAACAAATGCCATTTTATTCTGTTTGACTTTGCCAGTCTGGGTTGAGTGTCTTCATTTAAGAGGCAAGTGTCAGAATCTAGATTAACATGCCAAAGAACAGAGCTTTCCATCTGGGCAAAGTTAACCACACCAGGTAAGAAGAGAAGCCATAAATCTTGGACTCATTATTACCAAGCTCTTGCCCTGGGCACTGTCATTTTAAAGATGCCAAAAACAAGGACTTGGAGCCTGGCTGAAAAAAATCCTTCATCAAGCCAAAAACTAAATAGGCACGTAAAAATGTAGATCTCTGAACAACCATATTGGGTGTTTTTCTACCAAACCAAGAACTTAAATCATCATTTTTTAACAACTTTATTGAAGTATAAGTTACATGTCATAAAATTCTCATTTTAAGTGTACAATTCAGTGATTTTTATACATTTACCAAGTTATGCAACTATCACCACATCCAGTTTTAAAACATTCCATTATCCAGTAGGATCCCTAGTGTCTATGAGCACTCGCTCCCCACTCTTCCCTCCTCCCAGCTCCTGGCAACCACTTCTGTCCCTATAGATTTGTCTTTTCTAGATACTTCATATAAATGGAATCATACAATATGTGGCTTTGCGTCTGGCTTCTTTCACGCAGCATACTGTTTTTGAGGTGTATTTATGTTGTAGTATGTATCAATTTTTATTACTACTCAGCATTTATGTCACATTTTGTTTATTCATCCACCAGTTGTTAGACATTTGGGTTATTTCCACTTTTTGGGTACTATGAATAATGCTGCCATGAACATTCATGTACAAGTCTTTGTGTAGATACATATTTTCCTTTCTCTTGGATAGATACCTAGGAATGGAATTGTTGGGTCATATGGTTAAGTATATGTTTAACTTTCAAAGAAAATGCCAGAATGCTAAACCACTATTTTTATTTCTAAACTAGGTAGCAGTGTATCGGAGCAAGGGAGACACTCACCGAGAACTGGGAGTCGGGTCTCTGCACACAGTGCCAGGAGTACCAGCTTATTAAACGTGATTGACTCCCACTTCAAGTTGCTACCTCCAAAAATAACCCAGAGTGCTGGGCACCAAAGCAGACAAGCAGCTATGGAAGAAAGGACTCTATTCTGCTGCCTGAAGCAAGTCCCAACCCCCCAACTATCCAGTTCAAGACCAAGCAAAGAAAAGAGACACACTTAAGGAACCTCCATACTGTTCTCCATAGTGGCTGTATCAATTTACATTCCAACAGTGCAGGAGGGTTCCCTTTCCAGCACACCCTCTCCAGCATTTATTGTTTCTAGATTTTTTGATAATGGCCATTCTGACTGGCGTGAGGTGATACCTCATTGTAGTTTTGATTTGCATTTCTCCTTAAAAAACTAAAAATAGAACTATCATATGACCCAGCAATCCCATTATTGGGCATATACCCTGAGAAAACCATAATTCAAAAAGAGTCATGTGCCACAATGTTCACTGCAGTTCTATTTACAATAGCCAGGACATGGAAGCAACCTAAGTGTCCATCAACAGATGAATGGATAAAGAAGATGTGGCACATATATACAATGGAATATTACTAGCCATAAAAAGAAATGAAATTGAGTTATTTGTAGTGAGGTGGATGGATATAAAGTCTATCCTACGGAATGAAGTAAGTCAGAAGAAAGAGAAAAACAAATACCATATGCTAACACATATATATGGAATCTAAAAAAAAAAAAAAGGTTCTGAAGAACCTAGAGGCAGGACAGGAATAAAGATGCAGATGTAGAGAATGGACTTGAGGACACAGGGAGGGGGATGGGTAAGCTGGGATGAAGTGAGAGAGTAGCACTGACATATATACACTACCAAATGCAAAACAGATAGCTAGTGGGAAGCAGCAGCATATCACAGGGAGATCAGCTCAGTGCTTTGCGATGACCTAGAGGGGTGGAATAGGGAGGATGGGAGGGAGGTTCAAGAAGGAGGGGATATGGGGACATATGTATGCAATATGGCTGATTCACTTTGTTATACAACAGAAACTAACACAGTACTGTGAAGCAATTACACTCCAATAAAGATCTATTTAAAAAAAAGAGACACACGATAAAATATCTAAAGATGGAGCTTTGGAGGCAGGGGGAAAGAGTATAGTTATAAGGTAAATATTGTCAGTAAAGAATCAAATGCTGGACTTCCCTGGTGGCACAGTGGTTAAGAATCTGCCTGCCAATGCAGGGGACATGGATTCGATCCCTGCTCCGGGAAGATCCCACATGCCGCGGAGCAACTAAGCCCGTGCGCCACAACTACTAAGTCTGCGCTCTAGAGCCCTCGAGCCACAACTACTGAGCCCACGTGCCAGAACTACTGAAGTCCAAGCGCCTAGAGCCCCTGCTCTGCAACAAATGGAAGCCACCGCAATGAGAAGCCCACACACCGCAATAAAGAGTAGCCCCCGCTCACCGCAACTAGAGAAAGCCCGCGCACAGCAACAAAGACCCAATGCAGCTAAAAATAAATAAATTAATTAATTAATTAAAAAAAAAATCTCCGAGAGAAAATGCAAGCATCATACACTACTCGATTCTTCAGTAAATGATATTTGCATGGTCATAATCACATAAATGACTGAGACTATTTTTATTTATTTATTTATTATTTATTTATTTATTTATTTTTGGCTGCATTGGGTCTTTGTTGCTGTGTGCGGGCTTTCTCTAGTTGCAGCGAGTGGGGGCTACTCTTCGCTGCGGTGCGCAGGCGGTGGCTTCTCTTGTTGCAGAGCACGGGCTCTAGGCGCGTGGACTTCAGTAGTTGTGACACGTGGGCTCAGTAGTTGTGGCTCGTGGGCTCTAGAACGCAGGCTCAGTAGTTGTGGCACACGGGCTTAGTTGCTCCGCGGCATGTGGGATCTTCCCGGACCAGGGCTCGAACCCGTGTCCCCTGCATTGGTAGGCAGATTCTTAACCACTGCGCCACCAGGGAAGCCCGAGACTATTTTTTTTAATAAGCTTTTTGGTACTGTTAGGTTACTTTTTGGTCTCCTGCTCATTTTATTATGAAATATTTCAGGCATATTGAAAAAGACAGAAAATCATATAATAGAAAACAAATATAACATTAATACCCATATTCTCACCCTCAGTTTAAGAAATAATAGGGCACAAAGAGTTGAAAGGCCCTATGTACTCTTTCTATGTGGTATTCCCATATGCTGCCCCCAAAGAGGGGAACCTCTGTGCTGGTTATGTCCACCCCCACGCCCACCCCAGATCAATTCTGTCTTTCTCTGTGCCCTGGGAGGTTGACCTCTATGGACTGCATCTCCCAGGCTCCCTTGCCCTGCCTCCTACCTAGCCAATGGGATGCCAGGACAGAAGACTGGAGAGCGGGAGGAGAGAGAGGCTGGGGTATTGGTTCCTCCTGCCTCCTCCCTGCTTTGCTACAGCTTTCGACCTCTGCAGCTCCTGTTCTGCAGCTCCCCTTTCCCTGCAACAAGCTCTGGTGACTGCCCCTTCCCTCTGCCCCTTTAGGATGAGGACTGGTTCCAGCTCCAGGGACCTCGTCTTTAAACTGCCACACCTCTGTAAATAGTTCCTTCCTTAGACTCTTTTCAGTGACACCCATTCAGAAGAGTCATTTTGCTTCCTGCCAGGGCCCTGCCCAAATCTCCACTATACTGAATCTGGCCCATATCACTCTCTTGCAAGTCTTTATATTTGTACTACATAGACATGTATCAGTAAGCAAAACATAGTGCTGTTTTGAATGCTTTTAACTTTATTATACATGTCATACTATACATACCCCTTGGCAACTTTTCACTCAATGTTGCTGGTTTTTTGTTTTTTTGAGGTTTTGGTGTTTTTTTTTTAACATCTTTATTGGAGTATAATTGCTTTACAAGGGTGTGTTAGTTTCTGCTTTATAACAAAGTGAATCAGCTATACATATACATATATCCCCATATCTCCTCCCAATGTTGCTTTTCTTTTTAAAACATTTATCCATGTTGACACATATAGCTCTAGTTTATTCATTCTGATCTTCATACCACACTCTATGGATGTTCAGTGGAATTATCCATTCTGATGGACAGTTATGTGTCCAGTTTTCAGCTGTTACAGAATTCTTATACATATCTCCTATTTGAGTTTTTAACTATGTGGATATGTATTACTTATAAAAATGTAGAATAGATCAGAGAGAGACAGACAGACACTAACATTGGCTCTGTAAGCTGAGATACCCATAGCTCCTTTCCTACATGTCTGATTACCATCCTTTTATACCAGGTATGGGAGACACAAACAATTGAGTTTCTGCTGTAAGATTTGGAGATCTGCCGCCTCTCCTGTCCTCTGAGGCCCCAAACTCTGCCCCAGTGGGAAGATGAGGTTAATGAGTCCAGGTCCCAGCACAGCTGTGAAACATCTAGAGATGCCCTTTTAACACAACTTGGCTGAGTCACAACTCCTGAGTCAACGTTTATTGCAAGAACTGCCGGCCATCAAGAATTCCCTGGAGGTCCAGTGGTTAGGAGTCCGCACTTAGGAGTCCACACTTAGGAGTCCGAACCCTGCAGGGGGCAAGGGTTCTATCCCTGGTCGGGGAACTAAGGTCCTGCAAGCCACGCGGTGCAGCCAAAAATTAAAAAAAAAAAAAGAAAGAAAGAAAGAAAGAAAGAAAGAATTGCCGGCAATGGAATCATATGCCATTTTCAGACAGGGCCCTGGTCTAGGAGCATTGCAAGTTGGTGGGCAACCCAGCAGACTGCAACAGAGCCATGGCCACCACTAAAATGTGGTCACTTACAGGTGTGGCTGGTGCTAAGTTTTCAAGAGACTGCATTTATATAGTTCTCCTTCCAAGGAATCAACACCAAATAAAGATTTCTGAATGCTGAATATACTGAACTAAGACTCAGTATGCCATGGAAACACTACCAAAGATGGCAAGTTGACTTCACCTAAACTGTATCAATTCTATACTGGGAAAGATTCTGAGTCATGTGCCAGGATCGATTAGTAATGTCTGTTGTAGGAGCAGTAAGTGAGGGCATCAGCATGCATGTCAGGCATTTGGAAGACAGGATAGCGTAATGGTTAAGTAATTAGGCTTGAGAGTCAGACTGCCTTCACGTCCAGAGTCTGCCACTTCTTAGTTTCCTCAGTTGTGGAAGAGCTAGGGGATGAGATATATGTAACAGGCATGTACTGGTTTTTTAAAATCAGCTTTACAGGTAGAATTTACATATGAATTCACCAATTTTCAGGGGTACATAATGAATTTTGGCAAATACATATAGTTGTGTAACCACCACCACAATCATGACATAAAACAAAGGTTCCCAAACTTTGTTGGTTCACCACACCCTTAGTGTCTCAGTAAACTTTTCACAGAGTCCTTAAGCCAAATAATTGAAAAGTATTTATGTCCTACCAACTTAGTAGCCTCTTGGGAAAAAAAGAATACACAGAAATTGACAAAAGTATTTTTATTTCATTCAGAAGTAACCAAAATTATTTACGGATGTGTGTGCCTGTCGGGCTCTGCACAAATTCTCAAACCTTGGGAATAGATTGGACACTGTCATCCTCATTTCTTGTTCTAAATTGATTTTCACATAGTATTTGATTTTAATCAGCCCCAAAAACCCAACTTCACAAAGATACGACATCATTAAAAAGATGTGTGAAACATTCTTTTTAATGACAGATATTGTGTTTCCCTTGAAAATTTAAATTATCCCACAGTGCTCCTGTGAGCTTGCTGCAGCTCCTTGGAGGTGACTTAACACAGTTTGTGAGGCACAGACATAGACTCTTTCTATTACCCCTAAAAAGATACCTGTCCAGCATCCTTCTCTGTTTTTTTTTTTACTACCAGTATTTTGATTTCCCTTCATGGGACCACCCCTCCACCACTCTTATTTCATGTGGTTTGAACAGCACTTATCCCAGTCCTGGGCTCCAGGGGAGACATGTTAACCAAGACCCAGTCAATTAGTGCCACAGGGTCTGGTTAAGTAAGGCATAATCACATGACCCAAGTCGGGCCAATGAGAGTTAGCCCTGGGACTCCTGCTAGAACTACAGGAGAGAAGATGCTCTGTTTCTGAGGTTTGCTGAACTGGTAGATATCAACCTGAGGCTGCCAATGCTCATCTTTGCCACAACATGGGAGAGACTGTTGAGAATGAAGCTGACATAGAGGAAACATACACACAGTCACACATATAGACATCATTGAAGCACCTGGATCCAGCCTTGCCTGAAGCCATTTCCCACTGGACTTACCACTACGTGAGCCAATAAAACATTTTTTTTTGTTTGTTTTTTGGCTTAAAGCTGGTTCAACTGGGTTTCTGCCACTTACTACTAAGAATCCTTACTAACGCATCATGTTAAAGCACCGTACAAATGAAATGAGTCCCCACAAGTCCAAAAGTTTCCTTCTAGAGCCAAGGGTCTCAGGATACTGTTGGAGCCCACTGTGTTAGGAACCCAAAAAGTATCTGATGAATACAGCAGGCCTGGGTTCAAATTCTGGCTCCTCGAGTTTCAAGTTACTTAACATCTCTTAGCCTCACTCTCATCTATAAGGCCAGGCTGTCGTTCAGATTAAATGGAATAATCCATGTATCATACAGTCAGCTCTTATCGTTGCTGCTATTATTGTCAGGCTTTGTTTTCTAGATAAAGAAAAGCTCAGAGAGGCGGCTTGCTAAAGGTCAGATGCTAGACAGTGGCAGAGTTCAGGCCTGAACCTAGGAATCCTGACTCCCTGTCTGGAGTTCTTTCCGCACAATCCACTTCTAGGGAAAGAGGCCCAGAAGGCAATGCAAGATGGGAGAGAAACAAAAGAGTACCCAGGGCACAGACCTGCCTTGGGTAGTGGTTAAGAGTAAACAGACTCTGTCACAGATATAGAAAACAAACTTACGGTTACCAGGGGATGGCGGGGGAGGGATAAATTGGGAGATTGGGACTGACATATACACACTACTATATATAAAATAGATAACTAATAAGAACCTGCTATATAGCACAGGGAACTCTACTCAATACTCTGTAACAGCCTATATGGGAAAGGAATCTTAAAAAAAAAAAAAAGAATGGATATACATATATGTTTAACTGATTCACTTTGCTGTACACCTGAAACTAACACAACATTGTAAATCAGCTGTACTCTGATAAAAATTAAAAAAAAAAAAAATAGAGTATAGACTCTGATGTTCAATGCCTGGGTTTGAATCCTGAATCCAGTACTCATAAGCCGTGTGATTTGGGGTATATTTTTCACTCTGTAAGATGGGTATAACAGGATCTATTTCACAGGGGTTTTTTGGGGTTGTTTTTTTTTTATAGGGTTTTAATAAAATAATACTTATCTTCCTGCTTCCACCCTGTCCGCCTCATGTCTATTCTATACACAGCAGCCAGAGGGATGCCCGGTTCATTGGTAACAAAAGCCAAAAATCTTACAATGGCTTACCAGGCCCCTGCATTTCTGTGAGGTCAGGGTTAGGGAAAGGCCTCTTCGGGCCACCTCCTTCCTGGATGCAGAGGGACGAGGTCAGGTTTCCAGAGATGCAAGACAGGAAATGCTCATTAAATCACCTGCCACCACATCTGTAAGTGACCTTCTGTGGTCACACCACAGGCCACAGGGCCAAACACGCACTGGTCTCAGACTGATGTGCAATTCACCGGCACGGCCGAAACCGCAACCAGGCAAAACCAAAGTCCTCGCGGTGACTCGACCTTGCCCCTGAGTCCAGAGAGGCCCTGGCAGATGCAAATCACAGGCAAAAGAAAACAGATCCTTTCCTCTAGAAAGTCCCAGAGATTAGGACTTTTTAGGGGTGGGGAGGAATTCCAAATACCTTTCAAATCCCCTAGGATCTGAAATTAGATTTCCTCTTTCCTCCCTTCACTGGAAAAAGGGAAGAAGAGGTAAAACACAGAGATATTATACATCATCCCAAGAAAGACAGAATCAGAGAGATATGAACATGAAACCCACAAATCTCAGATTCTGAGGCAGATATAGGCAAACTAAGATAGGGTGGAATTTTCTGGTGAAAAAAAAAAGACCCTTCCTATTGTTAACCTCACCCACCTGCCTACCTGTTGTGACCTCCCTGTTCCCCAACAAATGTCTCATATCTGAAAGTCCACCCAACACATACATAATGACAACATATACCCTACTTATTATATGCGTATTTCCAGAGACTTTCATCTCAGGAGTTCAGAACTCTCACATTTATTATGGGGGTTGGGGGGAGCGGTGAGAAGTCAGACCTAGTCCAGTCCAGTTCCCCCACTGCCGAAGACATGAGCAGGGGACATCACGGTTTCCACCGGTCAGCCTTTCTACAACCCTTGCTGTGCACCAGGGGACAAAATCCAGGGTTAATTCCCAATTCCTCTCTGTCCCTCACACACCTGAGCCCCAGAGACACCAAGTAAGAACATAACAACAAATCAAACGTCTCCTTTACAGCCTCCTCCTGCCAAGACTAGCTATCTAATTGCTGTTAATTGCATTAATTGCACAGCTCTGAAGTGTTAAGACTCCTCCTCCTCGTAGTCTAAAGCAGGGCCAGGGAAAGGAACTATGAACAACAAAAGCTCCACACAGCAAAACTCTCCTCCCACTCCCGACCCTAATACCCTCCATGGCTCCACAGCTGGACATGATCTGAGAGCCTAGCAGGACAAAGCGTTAAGAAATAGCTGAGTCTTCTCGATGGCAGTGGAGCCAGAAGGGTCCCCTGGGAACTGAGTGGGCCCTAAGCCCTGGGCCTGAAGGAAAGGGCACAAACCCACACATGCTGGACAGGCCAAGAAAAAGTACCCTTCTGGTTCTGGTACCTTACTCTGTGCTCGTGCCTAAAAAAGCACCCGCCTTCCTGCTCAGTCTCTCCAGCAACCCTCTCTCTATTCATCTGGACCTACGACATCATATCTAGAAGGACCCATCACAGACACCCTTGCCAATCTCCCCTCCCCTCCTCTGGACACAGTAAGAGGCCAACCAAACTGCAGACAAGAGCTACATGGACAGAGAAAATGTCATTGCTCCAGCTGAGTACAGGAAGGAGCGGGCTGGGGTGTTCCATGTGAGTTAAGGCAAACAGAGCCCAACTCTGGAGAAAAGAGACACAAGCCGGTAGCTGGGGAGGGGACAGCCTCATCTCCAAAAATGGTCCAGGCATCCCTCCTGGCCAACCCTAAGGTTTCCTGAGGCGTCTTTAGTCACCAAGGTAGGTAGCTGAGACCTCTGCGAACCTCCTGTCAGAAACAACTCTCCCTGCCAGGCCCGCGCAGCGGCAATGCCCTTCTCTCAATGGGCCTCTTACACCCGCCCTCACCCCACCCACTGTAAGGCTCTGGGCCAAATGGGTGAGGGCTGGGAGCAGCGTCTATCACTAAAGGAGGCAGCCCAGCTGTCACAAGTGACAGATGTCATCCACAACGCCAAACTCGGCCTGCAGCAGCGTCGGACAGGCGGGCACAGACACAGGAGCCCCAAAAACTGAGAACAGGGGTCTCTAACCCCTAAGCAAAGTCTACGGGTTCAAGGTGAACGGCTCCCAAGCACGTCTCTCAAAATGGAGCTGCAGAGGACAGGGCTGGCCCGCCAGAGTAAAGGAGGAGTGGAGCTGCCGAAAGCTGGAGGGCGGCGGTGGGGTCAGGGAGACCCCTGAGGAGGTGGGCGCTGGGCTTTCTCTTTGAGTCCCCAAACATACCTGTCCCCTCCGGCCTCCCCCACATGGACACGCCTGGAACTTCCCCTCAGACGCCACAGACCAACTTTCTGCAGCGAAGGAGGTGCGCGGAGCAAAGAGCCGGCGCGAGGGCGGGGGAAATGGGGAGCTTCGACTCGGCGCCCCAAGGGGATGAAGAACTGAAATACTGGGAGATGGGAGGGGGCTGGCCCGCGCGAACCACCAGCCCCCAGGGCCTAGCCAGGGGCAACCTCTGGGCCCTAATGGTTCCTACCGCCCGGGCTGGGCAAGCAGGAAGGGGAATACCCTGCACATCAGGTAGCAGAGTTTCAGGACTAGGTGGCCCGGTCCTACCTGCAGTTCCTGGAATTCTCCCTCCAGCTCGTGCCACTCGCGCTCACAACGCTCCAGTTGGCTGGCCATGGTGCAGTGGTGCGAGGCGGCGGCGGTTGCTCCTGCAGCGTGGCGCGGCCGGCCACCAGCACCCCACGCCTGTCCACTCGCCGGCCGCCTTCCGAGGCACCAGCTGTTCCTGCGCAGCGGGAGCCACGCGCGCACCTGACGTCACAGCCCCGGCCCTGGTGCCCGCCCCACCCCTCACCGGGAGTCAGGCCCTGCGCATGCGCACGCTCCGCCCCGGCTCCGCCCCCGCGCGCCGGGCGCCTGCCGGGGGATTGCTGAAGCTTTGCAGAACTTGATAGGGTTTCCTGCTGCCCCCACCTTGGGAATGCTTCTGCGCCTCCAGAATCTCTCTCGCCTAATTTGGGTGGGGAACTTGTCCGCAAACCGCATTTGTAGAGCTTATTTTACTCAGATTGTGTGTATTGGGGGTGTCTGGGGTCGGGAGGTAGAAGGGAGATTGCGGGGAGGGAGCATTGCCTTAACTGAGCCAAAGCCAACGACGGCCTGAAATGCCAGAACTGACGTTCACCATCCAGCAAGGTCGCCGGGCAGGGCGGGGAAGCGCAGAGAGCGCCCTGTCATCTCACATTGTCATTATTTACTTCAGCCAATACATCCTAGATCCTGCCTTCTAAGACTCTAGGTGACTCTCTTGACAGCTGTTTCTGTCGCTCAAATGACACAACCACCTCAATGCTAATTGAATCCAAATTCCCTCACCTCCCGGGCGTGGTCCTGCAAGATCTATCCCTGCCTAGTTTTCGAGTCACATCTCCTATCTCATCCCTCTCGATAAGTACTCTCCAGCCACGGTTTTTGTTTGTTTTTTCTTCCTGCCCTTGCATGGAATATTCTTCCCTCTAAATCTTCATATGGTTGCCTTTTTCTCATCATTCTAGCCTTAGTTCAAATGACACCTGTATTAGTTTCCTAGGGCTGCCCTAATTACAAACTGGGTTAAGTACCACAAACTGGGTGGCTTGAACAACAGAAATGTATTCTCTCACAGTTCTGGAGGCTGGAAGTGAGAAATCAAGGAGTCAGCAAGATCGTACTCCCTCTGAGACTCTGAGTAGAATCTTCTCTTGCTTCTTCATAGCTTATGGTGGTGGTGGTCAACCCTCAGCATTCTTTGGCTTGCTGCACCCCTCCAATCTCTGCCTCTGTTTTACATGGCCTCTTTCCCTACGTGCTTGTCTCTGTGTGTCCTCTCCTCTTATAAGGACACCAG
The DNA here is from genome assembly GCF_028021215.1 of Eschrichtius robustus. Classification (NCBI taxonomy): domain Eukaryota; kingdom Metazoa; phylum Chordata; class Mammalia; order Artiodactyla; family Eschrichtiidae; genus Eschrichtius; species Eschrichtius robustus. Next base: position 8,254,088 of record NC_090837.1, read on the forward strand.
TCTCCTTGGATTAAGGGCCCACCCTACTCCAGCATGAACTCATCTCAGTTTAACTAATTACATCTGCAAAAACCTAGTTCCAAATAAGGTCACATTCTGAGGGAGTGAGTATTAGAACTTCAACGTATCTTTCTGTGGGACAAAATTCAACCTGGAACAACACCTCTAAAAAAAAAAAAACTGTTCCTGAACACCCGAAGGGTCATGCCTCCTCCGAGTCACTTACATTTCACCTGCTTTATTTCCTTCATACAACTTACCATTATATGAAAGTGTTTGTCTCCATGTTGGTTGCATGTTTCCCTCCATGGGTATATAATATAATCTACATGAGATCTTAGGGATCTTGTCTCTGTTTTGGTCATCATTGGATCCCTAAAGCACACAGTAGGCCCTCAATAAATATTTGTTGAAGGAATAAACATTAAAGATCATCTACTGCAGAGGTTCTCAACTTTTGGGGTTCATAGACCCCTCTGAGAACTCTGAATGGGGAAAATGCACAAGAGCACACGGAGAAATATTTGCAGTTCTTATTTGAGGTGTGAAAAAGAGCGTGACTTACTCAAGATTCCCAGCTAATTAATGACCAACTTTGATTTATGATTCTCATCTCTGGGGGTTGGGGCTTCAACATATCTTTTTGGGAGACAATTTAACCCATAACAACACCTCTCAAAAAGGGTGAAACAGGATTTGTTTGCAAGCCTGGTTATTGTTGACTGGATGTCAGATGTTGTGAAGTCTACCTTATTGCCTTCTTCCACCTCCCTTTTTCTCCTTCTCCTCCTCCCCCTCCTCCTCCTTTTGTATTTTAGTAGTTCTAAAAAATATTCTTGAGCTTTATATTGGATGTGGTTATTTGGAAACCATTTGATCCTTTTGAATCTTGCTTTTTTTTTGGCTGCGTTGGGTCTTCGTTGCTGCGCACAGGCTTTCTCTAGTTGTGGTGAGCGGGGGCTACTCTTTGTTGCGATGCATGGGCTTCTCACTGCAGTGGCTTTTCTTGTTGCAGAGCATGGGCTCTAGGCACGCAGGCTCAGTAGTTGTGGCGCATGGGCTTCGTTGCTCCGCGGCATGTGGGAACTTCCCGGATCAGGGCTCGAACCTGTGTCCCCTGCATTGGCAGGCGGATTCTTAACCGTTGCGCCACCAGGGAAGCCCTGAATCTTGCTTTTAACATTTACCTGGGACCAAAAGAGTGCTCAGTCTGGAGCTAATTTTTCTCCACTACTGAGGTAAGACCAGTGCCCACGAATCATGAAGTTTTCCAGTCTGGCTGGTGCAGGAGCAGACTGTATTCCTGGGCCTGTGTAGGTGCCACACACTCTTACCTCTAGTCATTTCAGGTAGCTCTTTTCCTGGCCTCCGGTAGTTGTACTTGCAAGGGCAGGTTGGCCAGGGCTCAGCTGATCCTAGAGGGGACTCTTTGCAGACCTCTGGATTCTCCATGTGCAGCTGTCTCCTCTCTAGAATTCTAACCTCCTTGGTTTCCCTGGACCCTCAGCTCTGTCCTCTCAACTCAGGGGGTCTGCCAGGCTCCACCTGGGGTCCCCCTGCCCTGTACCATGGCCTGGAAACTCTCTCAAGACAATAAGCTGGGGGACTTCCCTGGCAGTCCAGTGGTTAAGACTCCATGCTTCCAATGCAGGGGGTGCGGGTTCGATTCCTGGTTGGGGAACTAGGATCCCACATAATGCATGGTGCAGCCAAAAACAAAGAAAATAAGCTGGGCAATCACAGGGCTAACCCCACTTGTTTCCTGTGTCTCAGGGATCACCGTCCTCCACTGACTGATGTCCAGTGTCATGAAAAAACACATCATTTCATATTTATTTTCTCCATTTTTTTGTTGTTTCAAGTGAGAAAGTAAATCTCGTCCATATTACTGCATCTTGGCCAGCAGAAGTCAGCATGATGCAGTTGAGATTCAGATGATTATTGTATGTTTCCGTAATTCATTGCTTTTTCCTTTGCTGAGTGTATTTCATTGTATGGATGGATCCATTTGTTTATCCGTTCACCAGTTGAGGGAACTTTGGGATGTTTCCAGTTTGGCTGGATTATAAACAGAAGTTTTTAAATTAAGTTTTTAAATATAGAAGTTTTAAATCTAAGTTTTTAAATGTAAATTTTTTTTAATTAAGAAAAAGATGACAGTTTCATATAAAAATCCAGACTTTTACTTTCTCTTGAAAAGTGGAAAGACCTGGCCACACTGGGCTCATGTTCGTGCTCGGCAATGGGCTGGACCAGAGGAACACATGTCCCCTTCACAGGAGGCTCGCCAGCTGCCACAGTCCCCTCCAGGCTCAGTTGTACTGCCCCAGCCTACTTCATGTAGGCTGGAGACAGCTGAGCTTGAGACTCCTGATACATATGTGTCATGAAGCTTGCAAAACCAGATAAATCACTCACTTGGTGAAAAAGCAGAAAATAGTTTTTAATTGGGGTTAGTAGAATCAAAAAGGAAATCCAGGGCCTTGAAGGATGAATTAAATGTCACCAAGCAGAGGATTTGGGAAGATGATCCCCCTTTGCCTATGCTTGCAGCCGCTCAATCCTGGGCTGAAGAGGCTGGCCTTGCCCCCCAGGGAGAGCTAGGCAGATGTACCTTCTCTGCAAGCTGGCCAGCGGTCAGGTTGCAAATCTTAGGGACCGTTCTCTGTGGGGTCAGGACTTTACGTGCATTATTCACAAGCCTTTCTGTAGATGGCACGGGCTGGCCACCCCCATCAGTGTAGCTGCTTAGGTGCCAGAAGTATCAGATCTTACCTGGCTGCCACCCTGTCCCGGTTTCTGCCCAAAGAGCTTTCAGACTCACTCATCAGCTTCCTGGGGCTGGATCTGCCTCTTCTTAGGGATTTTGACCATGATAGGTGAGAATGTGTGTTGCAAGATTCCTCCCCCACCCCCTCCCCACACCACCAGGGGGAAATCTCTCCTATTTGCTTATTTTAAGGCACTCTACTTAGGGACCTACCAGCCGTAGAATTTGCTCAGTCAGCTGGGGAGAGTCATAAAAGTAGCAAATGGGAATTCCCTGGTGGTCCAGTAGTTAGGACTTGGTGCTTTCACTGCCCAGGGCTAGGGTTCAATCCCTGGTCTGGGAACTAAGATCCCACAAGCCTCGTGGCGCAGCCAAAGAAAAAAGGAACACAGAGCACCTACTATGTGCTTGGTGTTCTTCTATGCACTTTATGTATATGTATTAATACATTATGTATATGTATAATGCACGACAACCTTATGAGGAAGGACCTTTATTATCCCTATTCGACAGGTAAGTACTCTAAGGCATGGTTTCTCCAGCTTTCAGTGTGCTTTAAACCACCTCCTGGAGATCTTGTTAAAATGCAGATTGGGATTCAGTAGGTTCTAGGAAGGACCCGAGATTCTGTAATTCTACAGGCTCCCAGCCAATACTACTGGTCCAAGGACCACACTTGAAATAGCAAGAGTCCAAGGTACAGAGAGGTGAAAGAACTTTCCCCAGCTCATCCAGCTACTGGTAGCTGTGTTACTTATGCACTGCAGCATGCCAAGAGCCTATTCTAAAATAAGAGCAGCTGCCCAGGGAGAAGTGAAAATTCCAGGGACTTTTCCTTCGTCTGCTTCCCACAAACGCCCTTGCTCAAAATAGTCCCCCCCCCCAAAAAAAAATAGTCCCCAAGATTGTAAAAAGCAATTTGTGCAAAGATGGTTATAGCAGCATTTTTCAGATCAGCCACACACTGGAAGCATCCCAAGTGCCCCACAAGAGGGAAACAGTTAAGTAAGCTGTAGTCTGTCTTGGGAATTCCCTGGCGGTCCAGTGGTTAGGACTCAGCGCTTTCACTGCGGTGGCCCGGGTTCAATCCCTGGTTGGGGAACTAAGACCCCGCACGGTACGAGGTGCAGCCAAAAAATTAAAAAACAGAAAGAAAAAAAAAAAAGCTATAACCTATTTCATGTAATGCTATATGGCTGTTAAAAATCATTATGGGAACTAAATGGATACCTTTAAACAGGTACATTAAAGCATGTTAAGTAAAAAAGTAGAGCTCCAAATAATGTATATACACTGATTAAAGTTATATGATCATTCGTGTACCCTGAAAGAGATTGGGTGAATTTAGTATAACAGAAATAGTCCAGCATATGGTGGGAGGGAAGAAGGAAAGAAGGGAATTGAAAGAATTTCTCTTCCAATAAATAATATTGGGGCAAGTGAAAAAAAAAAATAGTCCATCATATAAACTGATGGAATTTTCTTTTTTCTGTTAAAATTTAAAGTAGTTTTTAAAAGAAAACAAACCAACAAAAATTTATTGGTGGCACTAAATAGAGCAGTTTTGACAGAGGGAAAACGTAGAGGCAAAAGGGTTTTAAAAGTAGTCTGAACACAGTAGATTAAACCCAGTTGTTTTTTTTTGCATTTTTGAATTTTATTTTATTTTTTATACAGCAGGTTCTTATTAGTTATCCATTTTATACATATTAGTGTATATATGTCAATCCCAATCTCCCAATTCATCACACCACCCCCCCCCCCGATATCTTTTTTCCTGAAATGTTGTTCAGGTGTTTGATAGAAGTTTTAAACCCCTATCTTTCTGTTCACAGGTTTATAATGTAAACAGTATTATCTATTAAAATTTATTTGTTTAATATTTACTCTCCAGGTATCAAAATGTCCTTTATGTCCTTATTCAGTTATTTGCATTACTGGGCCTACCTGGGACTGTAAAGTCCTGGCTGGCTGGGGCTGTGTGATTTACTAGTCGACAGACCTGAGTTCAAATCCCAGCAATGCCACTTGCCGGATGTGTGACCTGAGTACATAATTCGCCTTCTCTGTAAATTGGGGGTTGCTCTGTAGGATTGTTGTGAGGACTAAATGAGATGATATAGGTAAAGTGCCTGATATGTAAGCACCAGAAAGCACTAACGTTATATATTTGGGTTTTAAAAAAACAAACATTTTATTTTGGGATACTTTTTTTTTTGGCTGTGCCGCATAGCATGTGGGATTTTAGTTCCCCAACCAGGGATCAAACCCGTGCCCCCTGCAGTGGAAGCACAGAGTCTTTTTTTTTTTCCTTTTTAAATATTTATTTATTTGGCCGCGCTGGGTCTTAGTTGTGGCATGTGGGATCTAGTTTCCTGACCAGGGATCAGACCCGGGCCCCCTGCATTGGGAGCGCAGAGTCTTAACCACTCACTGGACCAGCAGGGAAGTCCTGGGGTACTTTTTTTTTGTTTTTTTTTTAAATTTTATTTATTTTTGGCTGCGCTGGGTCTTTGTTGCTGCACGCGGGCTTTCTCTAGTTGCGGCGAGCGGGGGCTACTCTTCATTGCGGTGCACAGGCTTCTCACTGCAGCAGCTTCTCTTGTTGCAGAGCTTGGGCTCTAGGCACGCAGGCTTCAGTAGTTGTGGCACATGGGCTCAGTAGTTGTGGCTCGCGGTCTCTAGAGTGCAGCCTCAGTAGTTGTGGTGCACGGGCTTAGTTGCTCCGTGGCATGTGGGATATTCCCGGACCAGGGATCGAACCTGTGTCCCCTGCATTGGCAGGCGGATTCTTAACCACTGCACCACCAGGGAAGTCCCTATTTTTCCCATTCTGTGTGTTGATTTATATACATATACTTTTTAACTTATCCAGAAAATCTCAAACTTAAAGGAAAGTTGCAAGTACAGTACAAATAACTTATTTTTCAAACCCATTCAGCGTAGATTGCTCATCCAGTTCACCCCATCACTCCTGAATACTTTAGTGGGCATTTCCCACAATAAAGAACATTCTCCTGGGCTTCCCTGGTGGCACAGTGGTTGAGAATCTGCCTGCCAATGCAGGGGATACGGGTTCGAGCCCTGGTCTGGGAGGGTCCCACATGCCGCGGAGCAACTGGGCCCGTGAGCCACAGTTACTGAGCCTGCGCGTCTGGAGCCTGTGCTCTGCAACAGGAGAGGCCGTGGTAATGAGAGGCCCGCGCACTGCGATGAAGAGTGGCTCCCACTTTCCGCAACTAGAGAAAGCCCTCGCACAGAAACGAAGGCCCAACACAGCCATAATAAAATAAATTAAAAAAAAAAAAAAAATGAATGAAGAAAATATTAAAAAAAAAAAAGAACATTCTCCTAATCAACCAAAGTACAATCATCAAAATCAAGAAATTAACACTAAAAAAAAAAAAAAAAAAAAGAAATTAACACTAAAAAAAAAAAAAAAAGAAAGAAATTAACACTGATACATTACTCCTGATCTTCCCAGACCAGGGCTCGAACCAGGTAAGCATTCCTGGTTCCTTCCAGTGGAGAATGGCATTTAGAAACCAGGTTGGTTTTTTTAATTAATATATTTATTTATTTGGCTGCGCCAGGTCTTAGTTGTGGCATGCGGGATCTAGGTCCCTGACCAGGGATCAAACCTAGGCCCCCTGCAATGGGAGAGCAGAGTCTTAACCGCTGGACCACCAGGGGAAGTCCCACCAAGTTTGTTTTGTTTTGTTTTTTGTTTTTGGCTGAGCCATGCAGGATCTTAGTTCCCTGACCAGGGATTGAACCCAGGCCCTTGGCAGTGAAAGCGTGGAGTCCTACCCACTGGACCACCAGGAAATTCCCTAGAAACCAAGTTCTGGGTACTAGATGTGTGTGTTCATCACTACGGGATGTCACTATTCTCTTCTCTCTGAGGACAGATCTAGGGACTGTATTTATATATTATGCATGTATATATGTACACATTTACACCTCTATTTATAACTCTATTTATAAATATTGAAAACCATGACTTCACACCAATATCCAATTCCAATCCACAGAGTTCATTCTAGTTTGTCCCTTTCCAGATTCACTATTCCCCTCTCCAGCAGTGGGAAACCTGGCTCCTGTCATCCTTAATATATTTACTTATCTGATCATTCCTCCTCATATGTAACCAATCTCCCATGGCCATCACCATCCTGTCCCCAGTCCTGAGGCCAACGTTGCCCCAAATAAATCTTTTATTTTTAAAAATATTTATTTATTTGGCTGCACCGGGTCTTAGTTGCGGCGTGCGGGATCTAGTTCCCTGACCAGGGATTGAACCCCGGCCCCCTGCATTGGGAGCGTGGCATCTTAACCACTAGACCACCAGGGAAGTCCCCCAAATAAGTGTATCTTAATGAGAAGGATGAGCACGTTGATCTCTTTCTTTGGCTTGGTGTCCAGATTAAAACGTCTTTTTTTCTTATGTGAAAACTTACCCAACCTCCAGTGGCTGTTATCAAAGAGATGTGAGTGGAAGGAAGTGCTTGATAAAGATTTAGAAACTGAACACTTCCTAATTCGTCTCAAAAGCCATCTAAGAAAATTAGAGGAATGTATTTATTATTAGACATCTTTGCTGTCCTCATTTGTTGCAGACACAAAAAGCCCTATAACCTGGGTCCCAGCCAGCCCTGTTATTTTGGAGGCCCTCTATCAAGCAACAGGGAGAAAACATCCAGTGTCTTCGATGCATTTGAAGAATTAGGTCTGACAGTTCCCTAATGAAGCCATATTTACCAGGTTCTTTTGTATAATGGTGGATATTGGAGGAAGATTGTAGGTAGTGGGAAATTCACCAAAATGTTTTCCAGTCACCAGGGGAAGTGTTGGCTGCTTTTTGGTTTTGGTTTGGTTTGCTTTTGAGCCTGAAAGACTAAATCTTATTTAATTGCGCCACCTGCTGGCAACTTCACAGAATTTCTTATTCTTCCAACAAAAGGCAAAAATCAACAAAAGATTTATTCACAAATAGCCTTTTTTCTTTCACCTGAAAAACTACTACTCACAGAGCTGGGGTGGTGGAAATATGTCAACATTCTTCATCTTTAGTAAAAAAAAAAAATTTGCTTTCGACGTTTTCAACAATGAGACTATATTACCTTTTTATGGTGACATATAATGTATACAGAAACATGCATAAATTGTATATGTACAGTTTAAATAGTAATCATAAAGAGAATCTGTGTGACTAAGACCCAGGTCAAGAATAAGACATTGCCAACAACAACAACAAAAAGAAGACATTGCCATCACCTTAGATAACCCCAGACCCCTCTTCCCTGATCCTAACCTTCTCCCTCCCTTCCCCTAAGGTAACCACTATCCTGATTTGGGGGATAATCATTTGAGCATGAATTACTTTTAAGCAGAAAACAACTAAAGTATTAAGTTTAAAAAATAATGTAGGGCCTTCCCTGGTGGTGCAGTGGTTAAGAATCCGCCTGCCAATGCAGGGGACACGGGTTCGCGCCCTGGGCCGGGAAGATCCCACATGCCGCGGAGCAGCTAAGCCTGTGCACCACAACTACTGAGCCTGCGCTCTAGAGCCCGCAAGCCACAACTACTGAGCCCGCATGCCACAATTACTGAAGCCTGAGCGCCTAGAGCCCGTGCTCTGCAACAAGAAAGCCACCGCAGTGGGAAGCCCGTGCACCGCAACGAGGAGCAGCCCCCGCTCGCCGCAACTAGAGAAAGCCCGCGCGCAAAAACGAAGACCCAATGCAGCCAAAAATAATAAATAAATAAATAAAATAAATAAAAATTATTAAGAATTTCAAAACAGTGACAGCAGAACATTAAGCCAAGCACAAGGCACTTCTGAGCAAGAGGCCCTGTGTGACTCCCCTGTGAGGAGGGTTGTACTAACTGGTGTATTTTGAGTCCATTTAAGGGTTTCCTTGTTTGCCATTTTCATTATTTTTCTGTTCTTTATGAGGTACCTATGAAACAGTTCATTCCTTTCACGGCAGGTCCATTCTTGGCTTGGGACCCTTCTTTTTTTTTTTTTTTTTTTTATAAATTTATTTATTTTATTTATTTATTTTTGGCTGCGTTGGGTCTTCGTTGCTGTGTGCGGGCTTTCTCTAGTTGCGGCGAGCGGGGGCTACTCTCCGTTGCAGTGCACGGGCTTCTCATTGCAGTGGCTTCTCTTGCTGCAGAGCACAGGCTCTAGGCACGTGGGCTTCAGTAGTTGTGGCACGCAGGCTTCAGTAGTTGTGGCTCGCGGGCTCTAGAGCACAGGCTCAGTAGTTGTGGCACACAGGCTTAGCTGCTCCGCGGCATGTGGGATCCTCCCGGACCAGGGCTCGAACCCATGTCCCCTGCATTGGCAGGCAGATTCTTAACCACTGCGCCACCAGGGAAGCCCGGCTTGGGACCCTTCTAAGATGCTATGTCTCAAGGAGAAAACAGTTTAAAGAGAAGGTGTCTACCCAAACGAGAAAAGCCCAGTAAGTGTCTGAGCAACTTCCTAAGGATACCCAAGAATCACCTTTCCTTTCCTTTTCATGGTTTGCATCCTTGATTAGAATTCATAACTTGGCAGTTTGGGAGGTTTTACTGCCTGCCAGGTTGAGACTTTGTTAGAGTTTTCCCAACTTCTCCCTGTTCAACCAATCACTGTGGTCAAAAAGTCACCTTCTGCCTCATTCCCTGCCAGCAGGGCAAGTTCAAGAAAACACAGTGGTTCCTGGCCACTGGATTTGGAGCCAACCTTCCTCAGCCTGGCATCTGGGCCTCCTCACTCCCAGTCTACCCCACTCTGTTCATAGCGCGTTCAACACGATCTCCCATGTTGTGTGAGGCCATCCTTCCACTTTGGTCAAGACAGTGGCCGGAGTCACTACACTATCATGCTTACCTCCAGGACCTTGCCCAGGGTATTCGTATCCCTGAACCCTGCTGTCCTTTCTTTCTGAGTGTGAACTCGTCAAGGGCAGGGGCTGGATTATATTCATCTTTGAATCTCCAGTATCCAGCACAACGTACATATAAAAAAGATAACACGTTTTCCACAAGGAATCAAGTTTATGAACTGACACAGGGGACTTCCAAAACATTTCTAACTTTTGCGTCACAAAATCACACTTACCTCTATGCAGACTTGTTTCTTTTCTGGCTCTTATTCAACATCTCTTCCTAATGATTTCCTGACTGGGAATCCTGACTAGGACCTACTTTGATGTGGGCGAGGTGTACTCTATTTTTTTTTTTTTTAAATAATACTTGTTTTCAACCTGGCACATAGGCACCCAAATGTGTCCTTATTGAGTCCTGAAGTCTTTTAGAATATAAGAATTCATAGGGGGACTTCCCTGGCGGCCCAGTGATTAGGAGTCTGCGCTTCCACCGCAGGGGACCCAGGTTCCATCCCTAGTGGGGGAACTAAGATCCCACAAGCCCCGCGGTGCGGCGGAGAGAAAAAAAAAAAAAAAAAGTCATGGGGAAAAAGAAAACAGGGAAAATTCTTTCTCCCTAAAACCTTTATTTAACACACATGTGAAAAAGAATAATCTTGTAAAACCTTTCTAGAATCGAAAATTAAGTTCCAGTGATCACATTCTGGCCTTACGTTTCTAGGTTCCGTAATTCCACAGCAGGGTATTTGGGCGGTCCCGAAATTCAGCTTTCCATTCAGCCACACTTGCCGCGCTTTCTCCCTCCGCCCTTTCGGTTTTGGAACACGATCCCGCCCACTTCCGGCAGAGGCGTCCACAGCGCAGGCGCAACTCCTGGAGCCATTCACGGACCTCCTGGTCTAGTGCCGAAGTACGCGCATGTGCAAGAGGGGGGCGGGGCTGGTTAATTGGGCGGGAGAAGGCAGGTCCACGGAACTCACGCGACTGTCTCCGCCCACCTAAATAGGCAGGAGGAGCCGAGAGCCGCCTCAGGGTTAAGGCAGCGCACGCGCACTGAGTGAGGAACGTGGCGAGGAACAAGGGCAAGCCTTTACGCAAGCTCATTTAAATAAGGCAAGCAGCTTCTCGCGTCAGCTCTTTAACCCGCCTCCTTTCTCTCTGTTTTACCCGCCTCTGACTTTTAAAGGGCCAGAGACCTTTTTCACCGAATTGCTTTTTTAAAAAGAATTTTTTGAGAGCCTTCTGTGTGCCGGGACCAGCTTACATTGTCTTCTGTGTGCATTTTCCAATTTTTTCCTTTGTAACAGTGGAATAATTACTTTAATATGTATATTTTTGCGTAAATTTATTTCCCCGCCCTAATTGTACCATTCCCTTGGAGGCAATTCTCTGAAGTGGGAGGCAATGTGGTGTTCTGAGCAGGTCTTCCTAGGTCAAAAAGTCTAAGATTGAATCCTGGCCCAGCCACTTATTTTGCTCTTTTACTCTGGGTATCTTCCTTAACTTTTGTGAACCTAAGAGTTTGCAGATTTTTTACATGAAGGTAAAGCTACCTACCTACCTCATAGAATTGTTGTGAAAACACGCGTACATTTTTTTTAAAAACTCTGTAAAGTACCAAGTACTGTGCCTCATACCAGCTATCTATTAAATATATAGTAGTCAGTAGTCGTTAAGTGGAATTAGTCAGAAAATAGCTTTATAGTTTCTGTAACATGGTTCCAGATGGTTCTTCAGGAGGATTTAACTAATTGCCAGGATGACTAGTGGTAGGTAATGGTGCGTTTTTCCCCACAGTGTTGGCAATATCACAGTCCATCATTTTTACACATTTTTCTAGTCTAGACAGTATGTAATGCATGGCAGGGTTATTTTAACTTTCATTTCTTTAATTGCTGGTGAGGTTGTGCATATTTCCTTGGGATGATTTATTAGCTGTATTTCTTTGCCTAACAACTATTTTCAAACACCGTAATTTCCACTGGCTTATCCCGGTAGACATTATGTTAGGTTCTGACAGAGCATTTCCTTGACCAACTTAAAAAAAAAAAGGATGGGGAGCTGTGGGCAGTGAAAGGAAACCTTGCAAGGAAGGGATAAAACGAGATCAGAGCTCATCCCTGAAAGCAGCACTGTCCAATAGAACTTTCTATGGTAAAGGAAATGTTCTGTATCTGCGCTGTCCCCTAGGATAGCCAGTTGCCACAAGTGCCTACTGGATACTTGGAACGTGGCTAGTACAACTGAGGAATTGAATTTTTATTTTTAAAAAATTCTTTGATGGCATAACCCTAGAGATTAAGAAAGAAGGAGAGAAAGGAGAGGAAAAGAGGGGTCCCATAGAGTCACTCAGAAGTGACCTCATTCTGTTTGGGGAAGGAAAAGCACCTCTTACTGAGGAGGCTGTAAAACGTTTAGGATCTAGTCTCTTATGGTCTTACATCTTGACCTTAGGATTGATTTCTAGTACTACTGTGCTGCAGGTAAGTGGCTCAGTTGAGCACAGCTGTATTTGAACAACTTTTATCCCCTAGTGTGGTAAATGGACCCAGAGGTGACCATTTGTAAAACATTGGAAAAAATATTTTCATTGTTCCACTTTAAAAATATTGCTTTTGTTAAACCCAATGTTTAGTTTTTCTTGTAATACATTTTGTTAACCTGTGTAAAAGGATTAAATTTCATTATGGTTTTTAAAATGCTATTTTTATGTGAATTTAAGTGCAGCCACATATTGTTTTTTAAAACCATATGGTTTACCACTAATATCCCAAAGTTGCAATAAACTCTCAAAAGAAAAAAAAAGTGGCCTCATATATACGACGGGACTCAAATTTAGACTTTTGGCATTGTTCCCAAGAGAGAGACAGTCCCAGAGAGTCAGTCGTGACAAGAATGGTGTGCTCAGTTTGCAAAAATCTATCAAGCTATACACTGAGGATATTTCCACTTTTCTGTATGTATTTTATACTTCAGTAAAAATTTAAATAACATTTTCTGCACTTTGTGTTACCCTCTTTAGGCATTACTCTGATTTTTAATTTAGCAGAAGTCTCAAAAAAAAAAAAAGTGGCCTGTGACTCTCTCTGGACATCTGAGAGCCCCTAGAGGGCACTCGTTCTGCACCGGAGACTTTTTAAAACAGCTTTATTGAGAGAATTCACCATACAATTCACTGGTTTAAAATGTACAACTCGATGGTTCTTAGTATATTCACAGAGTTATGCATCCTTCATCACAGTCAGTTTTAGAATATCTTCATCACTGCAAAAAACAAACAAACAAACAAACCTGCCCTTTAACTATCACCTTCCCATCTCCCCACCTCCCCCTTCCCAAAGTAACCACTAATCTACTTTCTGTCTCTATAGATTTGCCTATCCTAGACATTTCAAATGAATGGAAACAAACAATGTATGCCCTTTTGTGTCTGGTGTCTGGCTTCTCTCACTTAGCATAATGTTTTCAAGGTTCATCCATGTTGTAGCCTGTGTCAGTATTTCATTCCTTTTTATGGCTGAATAATATTCCACTGTATGGATAGATGACGTTTTTTATCCATTCCATTCTCTTTTCTTTTTTTGGCCATGCCATTCGGCTTGTGAGATCTTAGTTCCCTAACCAGGGATGGAACCCGGGCCCCCTGCAGTGGAAGCACCGAGTCCTAACCACTGGACTGCCAGGAGATTCCCCTATCCATTCATCTTTTGATGGACATTTGGGTGGTCTCCAGGTGGGTCCTTTCTGCCACTTCTGGGAAGGCTGAGACCCAGATAGCTCAGCTCCAGAAGGCCCCATTCTCGTTTTATTTAAACAGTGCTCTCAGGAACAGACTACAGTGTGAATGTCGGCCCCTGGAGTTGACAACTCAGTAAGCATTAGACAGAACCTTGGGATTTCTTGCCAGGGTGGAGCATCCAGGCTTCTAGCCAAAGCTCTGTGCCCAGGAAAGTATATGCCTCCCCAAGGGAATGTTTATCTGTGGGTGTGTGGAGGAGTCCCTCTCACCCAAGACTACACAGGAGAACTCCCTTCATCCCAAGCTGTAAACAAGGTCCTTGAGAGGAGCCCAGCTAAATTCTAGCCATTCAAAACTGACTACCTTTTTTTCTGGTTTGTTTTTGGCCATGTCAAGCGCAGCATGCGGGATCTTAATTCCCCGACCAGGGATCAAACCCACGCCCCCTGCAGTGGAAACATGGAGTCTTAACAACTGGGCCACCAGGCAAGTCCCAATTCTAGCCATTCAAATCTGGCAAGTAATTATCAGAAGGGTGTATGGGACAGAAGACCTCAAGCTTAATGTTCCTGGCACTTCGGTATTAAGGAGTGGCCAGTCCATAGCACCTGCTCAGGAGTTTGTGAGTTATGCTACCAAATTCTGACTCCATAAGGAGAATAATCTCATAGATTTGTAACCTGCCCATCCAGATTGCCTGCCGAGGCAGATAAACGTTAACCTACCCCAGATTCTTCTCTAGGGGACAGTCCTTGCTTCCCCTGAGCCAGGGTTTGATTAGTGGTTGTAAAAGGGCTTCTTGGAGGGGTGGGACTGAGGCTTGAGGCTGTATCTTAGCCTGGCCTTGGGAGAGAGAAAACTAGACCATTGAGGTGCCACTCAGTGGGTGGCAGGGCAGCTCTGGACAAAGCCACAGCACAGGGATAGTTTGCACCAGGATAGAACCTGCTGGAACAGCTGGCCAGGTACCTGAGGAGGAGAGGAGAATGCCTTGAGGAGAACCACAGCATCTGCGCCATGACTGGCCCTGGGCAGACTCCAGACCCCAGGTGAGCCAGTCATGAATTTGGGATTGGAATTTGGAAAGAGCCAATTAATTTCTGTGAGTGTTTGGAACCGAACCGAGGTGGGACCATGAGCATGAGAAAGCTGATTGGCAGAATGAGAAAGATGAAGGAGACATGGAGAGAGAGAGAGAGAGAGAGAGAGAATGGCTTTGCTGTTGACAGCTTTCCAACACTCTTGTATCCTTAATAAATTTCCTTAATTAGATAGTGTGAGATGGTTCTCTACCTGAAACCAAAGGAACCTTGGATAAGGCATTAAGATACATTGTATAAGTTCTATGTCAAGTACCTGCTAATGAGACAGAGAGACACCCAACAAATTAACTACAAATGATGTGATATGTGTGGAAATTAGAGCAAAATTCCCATTCCAGTGGGAGTGAAGAGCAAAGCAGTGAAGGGGAGCCCACTGGTAATCAAAGACAAGCCATCAGAACAAGACTTTTTTCTATGAGATGGGTAAGAGCTTTAAAAATAATACGCAATGTGGGCAAAGGGTAAAGATCGGGGAAAACAGACACTCTTCTATTCTGTGTATGGAACTGATACAATCTTTCAGGAGGGCAATTTGGTGATATATATCAAGAGTTCAAAAATGCTCACACCCTTTGACCCACAATTCTGTCTCTAGGAATCTTTCCTAAGGAAATAAGCTGCAATGCATAACCACATTTAAACGGAAGGACATTCATCAGATCAACATTTATAATGGGGAACATTGGCAATAAATCTGATGCCCATCACCAGGAGACTGGTGAAGAAACTATTCAGGTGTTAAAATGATGTTCTTGAATGTATTTCATCATGGAAAAGCTGTACCATTCCCTGGGTCTGTTGTGTTTCTTCTGTGGTCACAAGTTGGCTCCAGTTTTGTAAAAAAGAAAAAATGCATATATAATATTTATATGATTTGTTAAGGAACTGCTTCCAGTAGAAACTGGCTAATACACGGGGGGAAGGTAAGTGAAGAAGCCAAGTGAGTACAGCCTGATCCTGTGGGGAACTCTAGAGCAAAAATTATACCTCAACAAATATTCTGGGAATTCCCTGGCTGTCCAGTGGTTAGGGCTCCACGCCTCCACTGCAGGGGGAACGGGTTCAATGATCCTTGGTTGGGTAAGATCCCTGCAAACGGCCTGGCACAGCCAAAAAAAAAAATTTTTTTTTTTGCCTTCAAAGAGACAGACAATAAATAAGGGGTGTGTGTGTGTGTGCATGCAGTGCTACAGAGAACATGAAACAGGAATGAGGTTGGGAAAGAGGAAAACATTTCAGCAAGTATATATGGAGATTCCAGTTTTAAATACGGTGGTCCAGAAACTCCGTACTGAGGTGATTTGAATAAAGCCCTGGAGGGCAGGGCGTGATCCAGGCCGCTATTTGGAGGAAGAGATGGCCTGGCAGAGGGCACAGAAGAGGCAAAGGCCCTGAGGCAGGAAAACGCCTAGCATTTTCCAGGAACCGCAAGGAAGCAAGTGTGAGGCTAGAGCAGAGTGGGACTGGGCGCACAGAGTAGGGGACAAACTCAGAGAGGAAGGGGGAGGGAGGTGGGCAAATGACACAGGGCTTTGAAGACACTAGGCACTGTGGCTTTTACTCTGAGTGGTCAGGGGAGCCACTGTAGGGAAGTGAGCTGAGGAATGACTTGGGCCGACTTGTGTCTATGTAAATCGGATGCATCTTCCGGGGTGGAGGGGCAATATAGCTTCCCTCAGATTCTCAGAGGAGTCTAATAAACAAAACAAAGAACAGGTGTAATGTTGGCTTTCCCTTTAATTTTGCCCCTTTGTCTTTGCAACAAGGCAGAAAAGCCTTTGACACTTTCCTACCAGCATCGGGCGTGGTATTTGCTCTGGGGAAACCAGGACGGGAGGGAGGGAAGCCGGGGGGGGGTGGGGGGGGGTGGGGAGGGCAGTAACCTCCCGGGGCACACCGTGGCCCAAGCTCCGCGGATATCAGGTCTCCCGGGATCGCCCACCAGCCTTTGGCCACCGGGCCGGTGCACCAGCCAGTACTCGACCTCCGCAGGCCCGAAGACGTCCTTCCTCGTCGCAGGAGGATCTGCTGCCTTCCCCACACGCGGCCCCGAACTCACAGTCTCCGCAGGAAGGGGCGGGACCTGCCGGCTGGCTTTGCTGGGGCCCCGCGTTGCCATAGCGACCCCGGCCCGGCTTGGGACGCCGGAACGCGCGCTGCGGACGACGATTGAGGTTGGAGGCTGCGGGCGGCGACTCCACCGCTCTCGGCCCAGGACTCCAGATGCAGGATCCGCCCCGCAGGAGAGCGCAGGTGAGCCGGCGTAGGTGTGACGAGGCGCGGGCTAGCGACTGACCGCCAGCCGCCTGGGCCCTGCTCCTTCCACCTTCCACGGTGGTAATTATTGTTATTCAGTATGAAAACAACACGAGTAGAGTACGCGCACCGAGTGGCAAAGCTTTCTTTTCCTTTTTTTTTTTTTTCTGGCCACGCAGCGTGGCTTGCGGCCACGAACTAACTCGCGCCCTGGCAGTGAAAACGCCTAGTCCTAACCACTGGACCGCCAGGGAATTCCCCAAAGCTTTCTTTTCCTATCAGGAGCTCTATGTATTAAGACCACAACCTCCTCTAGGGTAGAATCTACGTTCCTGAAAGTGTGGGACAGAGGATGAGTTACACTGATGAAGCATTAAGTATCACCCAATGACATCGTAAGAAAGTTATTAGATTCTGAGTTCTCTTACAGTTCTGAGTAAGCCAAGGAGAAAGTGTCAGTTTGGGGCTAATATGGCATTAACAACACCTTTCTGAACATTTGCTAATCTCAACTGTAAGCCCCAGTGTCTAGCTAAGACCTAAGTAATGTTTGCAAAATCTTTCTTGGATAAATGTATTGATTTTTTAAGTGAATTAACTTCAATATAAAGATTAATCATAGTACACATGGTACATGCAAATGGGAGAAAAAAGAAAAACATTAGATTTAGGACATGAGACTGTTTCCCTCTGCCCAGTTTTCACCCTGGCTGTTTTCCTTGCCTGGAGTGACTTTCCCAATTCCTAGGCATGATTGTCAAAATATGTACTAGCCAGTACAGTTGGCCGGCTTAGTCAGAATCACTGAGGCCCCTGCTGTGGCCCTACAGGGAACTCCTTGATAAGCAGGGCCCAGTGCAAAATGAAAATGTGAGGCAGTAGCTCATAAAGTATTAAGAATTTCAAAACAGCGACAGAGCCGAGACCAAGTACATGCCCCTCTAAGGACCAGGCCCTGTGCAACTGTTGAGGTTGCACACCTGTGACGCTGGTCCTGGGTGGGTGGATGCCTGGGACACCAAGATCTCCTGAAACCTGCTCAGCCCTGAGGTCATTCTCATTGGTCAATACCTCTGCCTGGGAATTCCCTGGCAGGCCAGTTGTTAGGACGTCGTGCTTCCACTGCAGGGGGCCTGGCTTTGATCCCTGGTGGGGGAACTAAGATTCCGCTGGCCACGCAGTGCGGCAAACAAAAACAAAACCAAAAAAGACCTCTGCCTGCTGATGGTTAAATAGTTCACTCTAGTCCCCCACCACTATCCCCTCATTCCCCCATCCCTCCACTCCCCCACCCCCCATCCTTGGCTGCTAGCACTGCTTGAGTGTGTTTGTGTATTTCCCATCTGTGGAGCAGGATAGATGGTACCTGCTGAGGGGAAACAGGGATCCCCAGATTTGGAGACCATCTTTATCACCTTGCACAAGTCCCCTGGAGACAGACAAATAGACAAGAATGTCTGCACTGGAGATCCTGGGGACATGAAGAGCATAGATGGGGGGCTTCCAGTCTGGGGAGAGACCCAAAGTCTCTCTGCAACCCCACCAGGCAGGGTGGGGAGGAGAGAGCCCTGGTCTGATGAAAAAAACCTAACCAGGCAGACAGGAAGAGTACCTCGGCAGAAGGCAGAGGTCAGAGGTAGAGGGTGATCAACCATCCTGGTGTGCCTGGGACTGTCCCAGCTTTAGCACTGAAAGTCCAATGTCCTAGGAAACCCCTCAGTTCCGGGCAAACCGGTACAGGGGATCTCCCAAGAGGCAGTCTCTTTAGTTGATGGGCTCTCCTGACAGCTCACAAACCCCTGCAAAGCCAGCCCCTAGGCTTTTCTACCATCCTGTCCACCAGGCATAGGGGGCAGGACCCCAGGGGCTAAAGTGTTGGGTGTTGAGTCAGTGGTGGTAGCGGGGGTGCCCCTGTGGGCTGTGCCATCACGGCTGTCTGCCAGCCCAGACAGAGTGGCCTGGCTAGGCCCCAACTCCCCAGAGTGGGTTGTAGTGCTCACGACTGAGGGCTCCAGGCCAGCATCCACTCTGGTTGGTCATACTGGTTATTAAATGTGTGACTTTCACCCTCTCCCCCAGGGCAGCTTCTTCCTGATGTCATCACAAACCCCTCTGCTCTGTTGGTTTCCCCGGGTTCCCATCCCAAGCAATTGTGCCATCAGATCCCCCGCCCCAAGGGGCCCCTGGAGAGGCAGGGGAAGAGAGAGCCTCCGAGGGTCAGTCCAGCACAAAAGGATACCCCCCAGGGGCTGCTCATCTGCCCTGGGGACTCAGAACACACATGACTCATCCCACTTGACCTCAGACAAGTGTCTCCCTGGGAAGCCCCAGGATCCTGGTATTACTTACGGCAAACTGAGCCCCCGATGTCCCTAACCCTTTGCCAGCACCCTCTGGCCCACAGAAGCAGCCAACATGCCTATCTCCAAGTGCCCGCCAAAGTCAGAGCCCCTGTGGAAGGCGTGGGACCAGAAGGCCCAGAAGAACGGACTGAGGCACCAGGTGTTCGCTGTCAATGGTGATCACTATGTGGGCAAGTGGAAGGAAAACATGAAACACGGTAAGTGGGGGACCTTCGGGGGCTCAGGCGGTGAGTATGGGGTCTGGGCCATGGTGGGCAACCGGGGCCAAGGAAGCAGCTTGCATAGCTCACTGGGGATATAACATGTATCTCTGAGGAGTGAATGCCGACTTGGACCAACCAGGGGCCTCCTCCTGCTGGAGCTCTGGAACCCAACTCGGCCCTGGCTTCAACTGAGCAAAGGGACCAGTTGGGGACAAAGCAGTCTTTAGGCACCAGCCGCAGCCTCAGCCGGGACTCTCAGGACACCAGCTCATTCTCTACCTCTGACACCTGGGCTAAGCATGGGGCTGGCTAGCAGGAGGAAAAGGTGGCCCCCAGAAAGCAGCTTGCAACTGGGATTCTGGTCTTCAAACTCAGCCCTTCAAACCAGTAGGGGGTGAGGGAGGACACCCGCCATCTCCCACCCCCTATACTTCCACCCCCCACCCCAAGTGGCTGGGGCTCTGACTTTAACTGGGCTGGGCTCAGTTTAACTAGCAGGGAATACGGGGCTCTTTGTGATACAAACTAAGCCCTGAAGAAAAAAAAATAGTTTTTATTCAAACAAGGTGTTATGGCTTCTCAGTCCAGTCTTGCAATTTCAGATTCTCTGCTCTTAACCATTCTTCTCTCCTACCTTCCTGCGTTAAGCGCTTGAGTCCATAAAACTGGGTCAGAATCTCAGCTCCAGTAACTATGACCTTGAGAGATCTACTACACTACTCTGAACCCCAGTCTCCCCATCTGTAAAATGGGAATAATACCTATCTGTTAAGAGATGACATCTATCAAGTATTTAGCCAAGGGTCTGTGCAGAAGGGAACTTCTGGAGTGTTCTCAGAGGGCTGACCATGGCAGGAATCACTACTCAGAGCTTCCTTGTCCAAGAAGGCCCCCAAAGTTGACCTCACCCAGTGTGTAACACAACACCCACCCTCAGCACTGACTTAAAGGCCAGGGTTTAAGCAGCTGCTTGGAGCTCTATGTGCGGTTAAAGATGTCTGCCTGCATGTTTCAATCCTTGTGGGCAGCCTGTGGTGTGGACAGAGCCCTGGACTAGGAGTCAGGACCCTGAAGTTCTGAGCCTGGCTCTATTACTGAGTAGCTGTGTGACTTTGGGTAAGTCATTTCCCTTTCTCTGGACTTGGCTGCCCTACCTGTGATATGACCTTGTGGGCTGGTGTGGCCCTCTGAGCCCTCCTGTGTGAGTCCTGCCTCCCCTCAGACCCTGGAGGCATAGAGCTGATGGGGCTGGGGCTGCAGAAAGCAGATCTGTCAGAGAACCCAGGTCCAAGGCCCCCTCTCTTGACTCACCTTTCGACCAAGCTGAAGTGGGTTGCTGTCTTATAAGCAGGCTGGAAGCAGTCCAGAGAGCCGTCATTCAGGGCAAGGATAGGGTGTCCCCAGTGGTTACCCAGACCACTCACTCCACTAATACTCATTGTGCTCCTAGGCTGTGCCAGGCCCTATCCTGGGCATCTGGAATAATCCCAACACTCAGGGTCCTTCCAGTCTCACTGACAACCTGCACAGTAGGTAATGTCCCATTTTACAGATGAGGAAACTGGGGCTCAGAGAGAGGAAGTGACTTACTCAAGGCCACACAGCTAAAAGTGGTATCATCGGGATGTAAAGGGGACCAGAGAGAAGCCATGAAAGGAGCCATGAGAACATGTTTGAGCCGAGCCCAGAGGATGAAAATGATTAGCCAGGCAGGGGGGAGCATGTCTTCTAGATAGTGGAATCAGAGATGGGGGGATGTTTTTCACTATTACCTCTTGTTCAAGGAACGGACTGGAAGCCAGTGGGCTGGAACACAGAGAAGGAAGGGAGAAAGGGGCGGGTTAGGAGGGCGAATCATATAGGGCCTCTTAGGCCTTGGTAAGTTCTGCCTTCATCTGGGAGACAAACAGTCTCATTGGACCAACTTGGTCACATGCCCTTCACTGAACCAATCACAGAGGCCTGGGTGGATAGAATACACTGATTGTCTAGGCTTGCCAGGAGGAGAAGTCAGCCCCATGCAAACCTCAAGGACTGAGAGGGAGGGCTGCGTCCCCAAAGGAAATAAACTAGAAGAAGGACAGATGTAAACAACCCTTCATCCCCTGCAATGTGACTGGACCTTACCTCAAGGGCAAAAATCATTGATATCATCTTTTCTATTTGCAGGCATTGTCCTAAGTGTTCTACATATATTAATGAATTTAGTGAACAGAACAACCCCATGAGATATTCTTATCCCCATTTTACACACGAGGAACCTGAGGCCCAGAGAGTTAAGTTACTTGCACTAGATCAAAAAGCTCACAGGGGGCTTCCCTGGTGGCGCAGTGGTTGAGAATCTGCCTGCTAATGCAGGGGACACGGGTTCGAGCCCTGGTCTGGGAAGATCCCACATGCCGCGGAGCAGCTGGGCCCGTGAGCCACAATTACTGAGCTTGCGTGTCTGGAGCCTGTGCTCCGCAACAAGAGAGGCCGCGATAGTGAGAGGCCCGCGCACCGTGATGAAGAGTGGTCCCTGCTTGCCACAACTAGAGAAAGCCCTCGCACAGAAACGAAGACCCGACACAGCCATAAATAAATAAATAAATAAAATAAAATTAAAAAAAAAAAAAGAATAAATTCATTTTATAAAAAAAAAAAAAAAAAAGCTCACAGGGACAATGTTGGATTTGTTCCTGAGCTACCAAGGACCAAGACATGAGTTGGTGTGCATAGGTACTCCGCAAATATTGTATTCATCTCTTTGTTCAACAAATATTGGTCACCTGCAACATGCCAGACACTGTTCTTCCGTGCTGGGTATAGAGCAGTGAACAGAACAGATCAGTCTGTGCTCTTGTGGAGTGTACATTCTCCTGGAAGAGACAGACAATAGACAATAAATGATAAATAAGTGAATTATCTATTATGTTAAGAGCTGACAAGTGATATGGAAAGAAACAGAACAGGGTAAGGGATTAAAAGAAGCTTATACGGAATAATTTTAAACGGGATGGTCAGGGTAGGCCTCATTGAGAAAATGAGATTTCAGCAAAGACTTGCAGGAGGTAGGGAGTGAGCAAATATAGAGGGAAGAAAAAAATATATATATAGAGGGAAGAGTTTTCCAGGCTAAAGGAGGAGCAGGTACAAAAGCCCTGAGGCGAAAGCATAACAGGTGGGTTCCAAGAACAGCATGGAAACCACAGTGGTTGGAGAGCAGAATGGAAAACGGGAGTGGAGGACACAGAGGGGTTGGAGTAGTAGGAGATGGGTCTCCATGTGTGTTAAGGAGAACTGAAGAAATATGCAGAACATTTTCTAAAAATCCTGACCATCTGGTGTATCCATTCAGTATTATTAAAAGATGAAGCTTGGGACTTCCCTGGTGGCGCAATGGTTAAGAATCCACCTGCCAATGCAGGGGATACGGGTTCAAACCCTGGTCCGGGAAGATCCCACATGCCGTGGAGCAACTAAGCCCATGCGCCACAACTACTGAGCCTGCGCGCCACAACTACTGAGCCCATGTGCTACAAGTACTAAAGCCTAGAGCCTGTGCTGGGCAACAAGAGAAGCCACTGCAATGAGAAGCCCACGCACCGCAACGAAGAGTCGCCCCCGCTCACCACAACTAGAGAAAGCCCGCGTGCGGCAACGAAGACCCAATGCAACCAAAAATAAATAAATAAAAATTAAAATAAAAAAAAAGATGAAGCTGAAACACTGAAGGGGCAGATTTCTACTTGGGGTCTGCTATGTCAGTTTGGCTTCAGGGCAAAAGGCTGTAGAAATAGAACTTTTTTGGGGTTTTCCTGGGTGCTGGGGGTCTAGAGACCGGGCACAGACCCTGACCTAGTTCTTGAGAATTGTCCAGTCTAGGGACCCCTGAGGTCCAGGCAGACACAGCACCTGCCTCCCGGCACCCCCAGCCCCATAAAGGCCGTGTCTACCATGTTGGCGCATCTTTGTGTCCCTAGGGAAAGGAACACAGGTCTGGAGGAAGAACGGAGCCATCTATGAGGGGGACTGGAAATTTGGGAAGAGAGATGGCTATGGCACCCTCAGCCTTTCTGACCAAGAGACCGGAAAGTACAGGAGAGTCTACTCAGGCTGGTGGAAGGGCGATAAGAGATGTGTGAGTGGTTCCCATCATGCCCTGGGGTGTGGGCCAGGCTGAAAGCAGGCTGTGCGTGTGTGTGTGTGTGTGTGTGTGTGTGTGTGTGTGTGTGTGTGAGGGCGGGGGGTGGGGGGTGGTGGTGGTGGGAGCAGTCAGAGAGGCCTGGGAGAAAAGGGTGGGGGGATCTAGGGGAGGAGAACAGGGTTGCTGTGTGGGTGGGAGAAGGAAGGGGTGGGGGAACATCAAGGCTTCTCAGAACAAAACCCAGGAAACAGGAAGCAAGAGGAGAGGGCCCAGGGAGGAGCCCATGAAACCCTGTGGCTACAAGAAGCCAGCCAGGCTGTGAGGGGCCAAAGTCTCCTCCCAACCTCCCCACTCATTTCCTGGCTTTCTTTTCCCCTGGCAACCCTTTCTGAGAACCCCCCTTCTGTTGGGACTGGATAAGAGGTGGCAGCGGGGGTTTGGAAGAGTGGGAGCAAGAAAGAAAGCAGGGGCCACACCCTTGGCCAAGAGAGGAAGGTCCTGAGGGATAGAAACTAGCCAGAGGCATGCCCCCAACCCGTAAACACCTGAATCCTCACCATAGGTCATGGAGACAGATAATAATACAGTATTGCTATCGAACAGCAGCTACTGTAACCCTGGAACATGATATATTGTAAACTCTCACATCAACAACAACATCATCATCATCGTCATTATTATTATTCCCGTTTTACTGATGAGGAAACAAGCTCAGAAAGGCGCAGAAGGTGAAGTGCCTTGCTTGGGGTCACACCACTGGCAAGTTGTAGAGCCCAGCATTTCATGATCTCTACTCTCAAAATGTTTATTGGCCAGTGGGGATAAAGCTCCCAAAATAAATATTTTACATATAATATGGTGCTAGGATAGAGGTTTTTACAGAAAGTCCAGAGGCAGTTCATTGAGAATTCAGGGCAGGCTTCCTGTAAAAGGTGACACCATAAGATGCAAGGAGTTAGGGAGTAAAAAAGGAGAAGAGGAAATAGCAAAAGGAAGGATATAATAAACAGCAAGGTGTGTCTGCCCACAGGGGTGGGAGTGAGGCCTTGAAGGTTATGTAGGGGATCAGGATTTTGAAGAGTAGACTTGGGCTGCATAACCCAACCTCTTTAGGTGTGCTCTGCGGGGAGTTTGTGGTGATTCTCTGCGGCTGCATGATAAGTGCTTATGTCCATTTTTCTGGGGAGAAAGTCCATAGCTTTGATCTGATTGTCAGGCATCTGCGACTTTTAATAGGGTCAAATCAGAGTTGGGGAGACACGGCAAAGGTGATCGGATAGACGACGTAAAGATCCTCCTAGGAGCTGTATGGCAGATGCATGGGGTCAGGGGAGAACGGGAGAGTGGAGGAGGAAGACCAGTGAGAAGGGGTGAAATGATGGTGGGCTGCAGGAAGGTGGTAGCACAAAGATAGAGGAGAATGGACGGCCTGGGAGATTCTTCGATACACGACCGTCAGCTTGGATGTAAGACTGGGGGGGGAAGCAGGGGAGAAGCCCAGGTGTGTGGCTTGGGTGCCAGGGAGGATGGTGGGAGTTCCTAGTGGTGTGGGACGTCGTGAACAAGGACACCTTCGTGCTTTCAGGGCTATGGGATCCAGTTTTTCGGACCCAAGGAGTATTACGAGGGTGACTGGTGTGGCAACCAGCGCAGCGGATGGGGCCGCATGTACTACAGCAACGGAGACATCTACGAGGGCCAGTGGTGCAACGACAAGCCAGAAGGGGAGGGCATGTTACGCCTGAGTGAGTGCTTAGCCCTGCCCCCAATGGCCTGTTGATCACGCCCACCCGACCACGCCCTCAAGTCACACTCCTCTGGGCCCTGCATGGCCAAGCCCCCACCCCCCCCCCACCCCGCATAGCCCGGTCCCGGCTGGGTTAAGGTGAATGACAGGACCTGGTCCTTGCCCTCAGGAAGTTTATACTCTAAAAGGGGAGCCTAACAATAAATATAAACAATTAAGACATTGTCTTATGGTCGTAATAATCATAGCCTACACTAATACAGCCCTGAGCTCATTTAATCCACAATGCAATCCTATAAGATAGGTGCTCTCATCATCTGCACTTTACAAATGAACAAAGGCACAGAGAGGTTAAGTCATTTGCTCAAGGTTACGCAGTCTGTTCTGAGGTCAAAAGTGCTAAGGACTTCCCCTTGAAAACAGGAAGACGTGTTGGAGAATGACAAAGGAGTTGGGGTCAGGGCTGTTTAGATTGGCTTACGGTCTCGAGAACGCCTCCCTGAAGAGGTGTTGTTTGAATGGAGAATGGAAGGAGGAGAGGAAGCGGGATATGTATTGCGCTGGGGAAGAAGGTTCCCAGGCAGAGGAAAGAGTTCTGAGAAGCTCGCATTTGTATCAGGACTTAATCCATTCTCTACAAAGCAACCAGAGCGAGCTTTTCATAAACTGGACCTTGTCACTGCCTTGCTTTCAACCTTTCCATAGCTCCCTATTGCCCTCAGACTGAGTTCAGAGGCCTGACTGTGGTCTGTGGGGCCCAGCATGATCTGGCCCTGCTCACCACTCCAGTTTCACCTCCCCTCTTCCCCTGGACTCCCTTCTTTTTGGCCATACTAACTTTCTTTCAGTTCCTCCCACTTTCTGCCTCAGGGCCCTTGCACTGCTGTTCCCTCTTCCTGGAATAGAAAGAAGATTCCCCCAGGGACTTCCCTGGTGGTCCAGTAGCTAAGACTCCAGGCTCCCAATGCAGGGGGCCTGGGTTTGATCCCTGGTCAGGGAACTAGATCCCACATGCTGCAACTAAAAGATCCTGCATGCCTCAAGGAAGATCCCACGTGACGCAACTAAGACCTGGTGCAGCCAAATAAATAAATATTAAAAAAAAACAAAGGAGATTCCCCCAGATCTTTGCATTTGTACATTCCACCTAAAGCACATTCTTCTCATTATTCTCAGCACTTGCTTCCTTTGCTTCTTAGAACTAGGTGTATAATCTTGGGCAAACTACTTTGCATCTCTGTGCCTCAGTTTCCTCTCCTGTAAAATGGGAATAATGGCAGTACCCACTTCATAGGGCTATGGGGAGGATTAGATGAGGGAGTCTGTGTAAAGTGCTTAGAACAGGGCCTGGCACGTAGTAGGCTGTCGATAAAGCTAGTATCATTGTCCCTCTAGACTGTGAGCCTGCAGAAGGACTGGGAATGTGTCTGTTTTGTTCCCCACTGTTTCCCCAGGGCCTGCCATGTAGTAAGTAGATACTTTTGGTGAGGACACAAACCAGAGCCCAGTCTCCTGAAAACTCAAGATTCCAACTTCCAAAGAGATTTTTTTTTTTTTTTTGGCTGCGTTGGGTTTTCGTTGCTGTGAGCCGGCTTTCTCTGGTTGCGGCGAGCAGGGGCTACTCTTTGTTGCTGTGCATGGGCCTCTCATTGCGGTGGCCTCTCTTGTTGCGGAGCACGGGCTCTAAGCACGCAGGCTTCAGTAGTTGTGGCGCACGGGCTTAGTTGCTCCGTGGCATGTGGGATCTTCCCAGACCAGGGCTCGAACCCGTGTCCCCTGCACTGGCAGGCGGATTCTTAACCACTGTGCCACCAGGGAATTCCCTCCAAAGAGATTTGACTAAACCAAGGCATTGGGCAGCTGGGGAGGGTTAAGGGCAGCCACTCTGTCATTCTCAATCCCCCGTGCATCCGCCTCCGTGCCTGATTTCAGTGTGCATCTCCTAGTAGTAATAGCCTGCTTTCATTGAGCACCTTCTGTGGCCTGCACAGTGAAGGAGCTCTAAGTGCACTGTTTCTAAGGCTTGGACTCTGGAGCCGGCCAGCCTGGGTTCAAATTCTAGCTCAAGCTCTTACTAGTTGTGGGACCTTGGGCAATTAATTTCCTTATACTCTCTATGCTTCAGTTTTCTCAACTGTAAAGTAAGGAAAAAATAAAGCTTAACTAGAGTTATTGTGAAGGTTAAATGAGGTTTATATTTGTAAAATGCTTAGCATGACATGGAATAGTAAGTGCTCAGTATCAGTACATCCTTGTATGGGCTCAGCAAACTATTGGCCAAATCCAGCCCAACACGTGTTTTGTAAATAAAGTTTTATTGGCACACAGATGTGCTCGTTCAGTTATGTATTGTCCATGGGCTGCTTTTGTGCTGCAATGGCAGAATTGACCATGCGCAGCAGAGACCCTATGGCCCGCGATGCCGAAAACACTATCTGCCCCTTTGCAGAAAAAGTTTGCTGACCTCTTCTAGGTCCTGTCTGTGTATGGACTCATTTAATCTTCAGAATAATTTTATGAGTGAGGAGCTACTCTTGTCCCCGTTTTACAAATGAGGAAATGAGACAAAATGGTTCAGTGACTTGCTCAAGGTCACACGGCTGGTAAGTGTCTGAGCTGAGACATGTTGGCTTTATTATTATTTTTACACCACCACCACCGCGATCCAATGGGAAGTGGAAATGATTCCCGATTAAGAGCCGGGGCTCCTGATATGAACAGGATTTGGTTTGAAACCCTGCCTCTGCCACTTCCTAGTTCTGTGACCTTGTGCAAATCAGTCAAATTCCTGGAGCTTTTCAAGTTCCATGTATAAAATGGAATCCTTCATCCTTCACAGAACTGTTTTTGTGAGAAGTGAGGTCAGAAACAGCATGGAACCAGGCACAGAGTCAGTGCTGAGAAAACATTGCCTGTCAGTATTATTAGCTATATTTTTTACAGCTAGGAAACTATGGTGCTCATCTAAGTTCGGGGAGGTAGTGGAGGTGAGATGTGAACCATGTCTGAAACCAGAAGTCGCTCACACCCCAGGGCTCTATGGCTTTCTGGTGGGCATGTCTAGCCTGGCAGTGGCAAGGGTCCAGCCTGGGTATATGTAGTCTGGCCTGGTTTTGTGGGCCAAGACCCCCGACTCCCTGTTCTTTCCCCCAGAGAACGGGAACCGCTACGAAGGCAACTGGCAGAGAGGCATGAAGAATGGGTCGGGGCGCTTCTTCCACCTGGACCATGGTCAGCTGTTTGAAGGCCTCTGGGTTGACAACATAGCCAAGTGTGGCACAATGATTGACTCTGGCCGTGATGAGGCCCCCAAGCCCACCCAGTTCCCCATTCCTGAGGTGGGAAGCTCTCCCGGATCCTGGGGCCACACGCAGCCCAGGGAGAGACAAAACAGCACCCACAGCCACACCCAGCCTGGCCGAGCCCAGCCTGGCCAGGAAACAGACAAGGTTTTGTTTTCAGTCAGGGCGACCCCAGGGAGGCTGGCAGTACCCCACAAAGCAGGCAGCTCCCCGAAGGCTGGCAGCCTGGGCCTTCCATGCTCCTCAAACCAACCCCTGCTGCTTCCCTCCAGGTCAAAATTCTAGATCCTGACGGCGTGTTGGCGGAAGCTTTGGCCACATTCAAGAAGACAGAGGAAGAAGGAGATTGATGCCAGGTGAGAGGCGGGCACACCTGCCACCCTCTGATGTGGTCCAGGCAGCTCCTGGGGTCTTCTCTGGCCTAGGGGCTCAGGGGCTTGACCAGAGAGGGTGAGTTTCTTGCCTCCTGCAGTCCTGCTGGTCGTTTTTGCTTCCTCCCCTTCAAAACTCTTTTCCCTGCAGAAGTCCTGCCAAATCCTCCCATTTGCACCCTGGGCTTAATCGGATTGGAGTCAGGTGGTCTGCTCGCCCTGGAAGGCCCCGGGCCTCCACTTGCCTATCTGTCTTGTGGGGCCTTGTTCAGTGCTACCCCTCCTGGTGTTGGTATAAGTGGGGTCGAGGAGAGAGCACTGATACAGCATATTGGAGACGCCAGCCCCGCCCACCCCCACCCCCCACCCCACGCCTTGCCCCTGCAGAAAGAACACCAGCGCTTCAGGAGGAATTCAAACTGGAGTGACCCAACTGCTCGGACCGGTGCGGCTCCCACTGGTGGAGCAAGGGGGGACTTGGGCACACCCTCAGCACCCTCAGAAGGCACCTTACTCCTCGCAGCACTGGATCATTCCTTACCAGTAGGAGGCCAGTGCTTCTCTCCCCTGCTGGCCTTGGGGACGCCTTTATTCTTGGACCCCATCCCTGAGCAACCCAGAATAAAGGAGAGCCTGGCAGCGTGAGCCCGGGGCCTGTGGTGGGTGGCCGGGGTGCGAGGGAGCCTCAGGAGGCATTTCAGGTAGAGAAGAGGGGTCCCCATGGGTTGCATGAATTTACCTTGGGGCAGAAAGGGGCGGTGCCTCCAGGTCTCTGATCTCCGAGATATTCCGAGAAGATAGAGCCTGCATCTGGTTACATTGGTCACTAAGATTTGCATTAAAATGTGACGTGGCTTCTCAGCCTTAACACAGGGGCTCCCAACCTTGGAATCCTGTGGGAGATTTAAAAGCTAGGAATGTCCAGATCCCATGCCCAGAGATTCTCATCTGTCTGGGGTGAGGCCTGGGCCTTCAAAAAGCTCCCCAGCTGACTCTAATGTGCAGCTGGGGCAGAGAACCTCTGACTTACTGGCTTTGTGATCCTAAGTAAGTGACCTCAGTTGCCCCATCTGTAAAATGGGACTTCAGAGATCTCACAGAGGTGTTTTGAGGATTTGCTAGCAGATGTAAAAATAACAAATAACACGTATTAAGGTTAGTTGTAAAGCAGATTTCTGGGAAGGGCTTTGCATAATTCTAGACAAAATTCCTGCAAGGTAAGAGGAACTCTTACATAATGGGTAGGAACAGGAGTTCTGCAGTGACTCCTTGAGTGTGAATCCCAGCACTGACTTATTAGCTGTGTGTTCTTGTGTACGTCACCCAACCTCTCTGTTCTTCAAGTTTCCTCTCCTCTAATATGGGACAATAACAGTACTTACCGCCAGGGGTTACTGTGGTTACTGGAAGAATGAAATAAGGTGTGGTTCTAACCTGAGGGAGGGTGGTTTTGTCCCCCTTCCTTCCCCGGGAACATCTGGCAAAGTCTGGAGACATTTTTGGTTGTCACAACTGGCAGGGAAGAATTCTACTGGCACCCAGTGGGTAGAGGTTGTGATCCTGCTAAACATGTTATGATGTAAACACTCTACAGAAGAATTATTCAACCCAACTTCAATGGTGTAATACCATGAAATAACCCTGAAATACCACGATGTTCATAAAGCCCTCAGCAAGTACCCGGCATGTAGTAAAGCGTTCACTGATGCTGAAGTTCTCTCTGCCATCTAAACCCCAAGCAGGTGGCCCGACCCACGGCATGGTTCTCAGTCGGTACCTCTGAAGCAGGGAAGCTGAGCCTGGCTGCCTCTGGACACATAACTAACCAGACACAGAGCCACTCAGTGCTAGGCCCAGCACTGAGAGCTTTACACGGGTGCTCTCCCATGACCCCTCAACAACCTATGAGGTGTCCTGCTATTATTCATGTCATTTTCGAGGAGGAAACTGAGGTTCAGGGAGACTCACAAGTCACCGAACTAGGAAGTGACTGTGCTTAAACTTAGGCCTGTCTGCTCTTAAGGTGAGAACGGTGGCGGTGCATATAGAAAACTACCATTTTTTCAGAAAAGGTAGGATGTGTACTTGTTTATGTATAAAATCTCTAGATGGGAACAAAATAAACTGGCAACAATGGTTGTCTCTGGGGAGAATTGGGAACCTGGGAACAGGGGAGGGACAGCAATTTTTCACTGCTGTGTTTGGAACCTATGAATGTATTATCTATTCAAAACATAAAATTGAAATTAAAGACTGTGTTCTTAACTGTCCGTGTTCCCTAAGTTGCCTGAGTCTGAGTACCTGAAGTGCTTATGAAAAAGAGATTCCAAAGACACCCAGACCAACTTGAACTGGAATCTGCAGAAGAGCTTGGAAATCCACTTTTTACAAGCCAATCTGATGATTCTTGAGTTCAGGCAAGTTTAGCCCAGAAATTATTCCAGCAGGATCCCAGATCTCTGCAGATGCAGGGAGGTGGGTATCTTAGGGGAAGGATGGAAGATGCCCAGGTTTTCTCTGGGGAGCAGTGGAGCGTTTCACACAGGGGCACCTGCCCCACCCTACTCAGTCCCAGTCAGAGGGCCTTCTGGGAACAGGGGAGGGTGGGTCCTGGTGTATGTGATGCAGGATGGAGGCAAGAAGCTGCAATAGGATAAAGGAGGGCCCCCTCCCCCACTCAGCCCACCAAGCTGCTGTGGCCATATCCAAGTCTGCACAGAAGGACAAAAGCTTAAGGCCACACTTTCCCACAACCAACTTTCACTTCAGCCAGAGCACTTTGTTTTTATAAAACCACTTTCTATATCAGGTTTATGGGACAGAACGAGCTGTCAAACACAAAGGCCCTCTGGGGCCAGGTAAGTAACATATGAAGCTGGGCTGGTATCAGACAATAGGGAGTGGTGGGGACTGTGGCAAATACATCTCCTGGGTAAGAGGTAGCTGCAACTCAGCTCCTGTTCATTGTTGCTCTGCAAGAAGGCGGGCCCAGTAATGCTGCTGCTGGATCTTCCGATTTCTTAAGCAAAGCCAGAATCAGTCTACGTAAGATTTTTTGAGCGTCTAGGCTCTGAGCCAGATTTCCAGGCTCGAAAACTTATCCTCTTTGGACATCAATTTTTGTCATCTGCAAAATGGAGAAAAAATTCCTCCCAAAATGCACAACCTGATCATAAAGATGAGGAAGTATCAGAGAAACAAGACGGAGGCAGCATTCTACAAAACCACTGGCTCAGACTCTTCAAAAATGTTGATATTACAAAGGACAAAGAAAGGCTGTCCCAAATAAAAGGTGACTAAACAGACATGACAACTCAATGCAATGCATGATCCTGGATGGAAAAATCACTTCAAGAAAGGACATGATTGGGACAACAGGGAAACTGAAAACGAATGTTGTATTAGATAATAGTATCACATCAATGTCAAATTTCCTGAATTTGATCATTGAATTGTGGTTATGTAGAGGAATGTCCTTAGTTTAAGGAAGAAATCTGTAACTAATGCATATGCCTCAGGGGGAAAACATACTGTCATTCTCATTATTCACGGTTTCAGTATTTGTGAATTTGCCTACTTGCTGAGGTCAAACAGGGTGACCCTCTGCCTTCTTTCAGCTCATGCTGTAAACAAGTATCCTTTTCACAGTCTATTTAGTGCTACATTTTTCACATTTTGGTGCTTTTTGTTGGTGATTTCACTATTTAAAATGGTCCCCAAGGGTTACAATGAAGTGCTGTCTAGTGTTCAGAGCACAGGAAGGCTGTGATGTGCCTTACGGAGAAAATACGTGTGTTATGTAAGTTTCAGTCACAAATGAGTGATAGTGCTGTTGTGATAGCGATAGCATATAAGTTCAATGTTATATATAACATATATTAAGGCATCTTTAAAAAGAAACACACAAAAAACAAGGCTGTGTTTTGATTGGTTGACAAAAATGTTGTGACCAGAGGCTCGCAGGAATATAACCCCATATTTCTCTTAGGAGAAATACTCACTAATTCAGTGTTCTGTGACTATAGAACAGAACCACTGCGAATAAGAATTGACTGTATATATATTTCAGTTACTCTTCATGGAACTTTTGGGGGTAGGTTTGAAATTTCCCAAAATGTTGAAAAAATTTTTTTTGTTTAGAGGCTCACCTATTGGGGCACCAGGAGAAATACCAGGCAGTCCAGACCCAACAAATACAGACACAAGAGGAGGTGTCCCTTATGAGTATATTTCTGTGTTCGCACACGCACACACACGCACACAATCGACACTGAACGGGGAGGGGGGTCAAGACGGAAAGGACAAGAGGCATCCAGGTGGCACTGGCACAGGGGAGGAGGAGGGACAAAGGGAGCGTTTGTCCCCTCTCTGGCTCCCACCGGTGGCTTCCGAACAGGAGGTGAACCTGGAGCTGGAAGAACAGGAAGTGCTTATTCTCTTAGAGGAAAGTTTCAAAGTGCAGTAATTTCTCTTTAAAAAAGGCCTCTTCCCTCCACTCTCTGCCCCCTGACAAAAGCCCAGCCCCCTACACAGGCTGTCCTTGAGGCTGGGCCAGGACAAGGTCGTGGGGAAGGGCGTAAGGCCAAAGCTCCGAAGTGCCCAGCCCAGGAGGGCTTAGGCATAGTGGCTGCCGGGGGTCAGGGGGTGGTCCCCTCTGTGGTCCAGCTGGTCCTGCAGGCGGGCAAACTCGGCCAGCTCATTGAGCTCCTGGAACTGTCGGTCCGTCTTATGGCTGACCAGTGAGCGGTAGAAGTGGACGGCAAAGACGATGAAGATGAGGCCGAAGGGGACCATGATGGTGGTGGAGGCGATGGCGGCGGCCTGGCCTGGGGTGATGCCGCCGGTGCTGCCGCTGACGTTGGCGGCCGCGCCGCTGGCCGGGGGCTTGCTGGTGGGCCGCGCCTGACCCGGCTGTTTCTTGAGAGGCAAGAACTTGACCCAGCAGAGCAGCACGACCTCAGCCAGGAACAGCAGCGTGCCGATGACAGTGGAGAAGGCCCAGGCCAGCTCGATGTGGCGGTGCATGCGCTCGTGGGGAGACTCTTTGACCGAGTTGAGGTTGTGCACGTTGCTCACCGCCTCGATATTGGGCAGGATGCAGGTGCTGATCATGAGTGCAAACAGGTGCACGGCCACCAGCACCGTGGTGCAGGCGCTGAAGGCGATAAGCAGCCCCGGCGGGTAGTCGTGGTCAGCGTCCAGCTGCACCTCCACCATCGCCACCTGGGGTTGGGGGGGAGGAAGAGGTGGGCTAAGTGACAGGATAGTCATGGCTCAGAAGCTCTCCTCCCATCAAGCTCTGGGACCCTGGGTAAGTCACTTGGCCTCTCTGAGCCTCAGTGTCCGTATCTGTATAATGGGGATTATAAGACCCACCCACTTAGGGTTGAGAAGTGGCAGAAAGTACTGGTAGAGAGCGCAGGCTTGGAGCCCGGGCTGCCTGGATTTGAATCCCAGTTCTGCCACTCACGAGCTATGTGTCCTTGGGAAAGTCACTGAACCTCTCTGTGCCTCAACTCTCCTATTTGTAAAGTAGGGATATCGTATCAGTTCATAGGATTATTTTAACAATTAAATGAGAGCTCCTGGTAGATGGCAAACACCTCCCAAATAGTAATCATCACAAATGGTTAAAATGGTAAGTTTTATGTAAATTTCACTATGACAGAAAAAGTTTACATGAATGAAAAAAGGCTCCCTCCCTGTTGGCACCACACTCCCAATTCCCAAGCAGAGGTTTCTTTTTGAAAATTATTCTATTTTTAAAAATAAATTTATTTTATTTATTTTTGGCTGTGTTGGGTCTTCGTTGCTGCACACAGGCTTTCTCTAGTTGCAGCGAGCAGGGGCTACTCTTCATTGTGGTGCATGGGCTTCTCATTGCGGTGGCTTCTCTTGTTGCCGAGCACGGGCTCTAGGCACGCGGGCTTCAGTAGTTGCAGCACGCGGGCTCAGTAGCTGTGGTGCATGGGCTTAGTTGCTCCACAGCATGTGGGATCTTCCTGGACCAGGGCTCGAACCCGTGTCCCCTGCATTGGCAGGCGGATTCTTAACCACTGCGCCACCACAGAAGTCCCAAGCAGAGGTTTCCTCACGCCCTGCTCTGGGGACAAGGAGAGGGGTGGGGTGAAGGGATGAAGGCCCTCCCAGGTCATGCCCAGGCCCTTTCTGAGAACACAGTGCACCAACCAAGAAGGAATTAAGAGAGGCTTCCCAGAAGAGATGGGCTCTGGCTGGGTGCTGCGGTGCAGTCGGCAAGCCCCAGGGCTGATGCACTAGCTGCTCCCCAGTTCCTGGAGACCTGTGGATCCGGGGTCACCAGGGGCATGCTCCAGGCCGGCCACCCACCTCCTCTCACCTGGGCCTTGCAAATCACCCCCATGTGAAGAAGCCAGCTCATCAGATATGGGCCGGGAGAAGCGGGCAGTGGGCACACTGCCAGGGTCTGCCTGCCGAGGCTGGAGGGAGTGGGGAAGCAAGTGCCAATGGCAACAGCATTAAGGAGAATGACCCTTCATAAAGGGTTCGCTGTGTGTGCCAGGCTCAGAAGGGGGAGGCCTGATGCTGAAATGTACCCACGAGCCCCACACCTGCCCCGACCCCTCCTTACTCCTGGGGAGCGGGTGGGCTCCTTCCTTCCCAGCTTTCTTGTTTGTAATGCCTGGCCCTGTTTGCCTTCATTTCTTGTACCTCCACAGCCTTCCTAGGCCTGGAAAGGCAGTGTAGGGCAGTGGTTAGGAGCACGGGCTCTGGAGCCAGGCTGCCTGCTTTGAGCCCTGACTGCTCTGCCCTTTATTAGTCTGTGAGGCTCTGGCAAGTTCCTTCAAATTTCTGGGCCTAAGTTTCCTTATCTGTAAAAAACAGAATATTGCAGGACTTCCCTGGGGGTCCAGTGGGTACGACTCCGCACTCCCAATGCAGGGGGCCCAGGTTTGATCCCTGGTCAGGGAACTAGATCCCGCATGCCGCAACTAAGACCCGGAGCAGCCAAAATTAATCAATTAATTAATTAATAATTAAAAAATAGAAAATTGGGGGAATTCCCTGGCAGTCCAGTGGTTAGGACAAGGTGCTTTCACTGCTGGGGCCCAGGTTCAATCCCTAGTTGGGGAACTAAGATCCCACAAGTTGCGCGGTGTGGCCAAAAAAAAAAAAAAGACTGGTACATAACTCAGAGAGTTGTGAGGACTGAGTTAATCCCACATCAAATACTTAGTGCCTAGCACAGAGTAAACCCTCAAAAAAAGAGGCTTTACTATTATTATTGTTATTCAGTTTAAAAACCTCACCCTCAATCCCAGTGTCTTGATATGAAACCCTCTGGGTTTCTATCCTCCTGTCCAGCCTGAGAACACCAAAGCCAAATTGGCAGCCCTGGGTTTTGGCTCCAGAAACACCCCTGCTTCCCTGGGTGACCTTGGTCAAGACCTTCCCTGTTGTCTCTGAAAAAGGAGGGTATGTGGCAAAATTAAGGTCACCGTCTAGAGCTGATTTGGGGTTGGACAGTTTGAGAATTTGGTGAAAATACTGGATACTCCTTAAGACAGCCAGGTATATACAGTCATATGACTTTGCAGACAATTTCCACAGGAGTCACAGACTTTTGTCTTAGAATTCCCACAACTGATGATTGTATAAACTTTTCATCCCAGGAGTTTGTAAAATGTTTCAAGCCCATATAAATCTGGGGCAGTGCCATGAGGATTTTGACCATTTTTAGGATCACTCACTGGTGGCCTAAGGCCAATGCTGAGATTGCTTAGCACATGCGGGTGAGGGATGCAGGGCAGCAGGGCAGGCCACCAGGGCACGGCAGGTTAAGGGCTGCACCCCGGGCTCCCTGGTCTCTGTCCTCAGACCTGACCACACTGGAAAAGTGGGGCACCTCCGGCAGGGCGTACCTCCTGCCACATCCCCACCCCCAGCACTTCCTCTTCCTGTTTTGGCCTGCTGCCCCGGAACCTGAAACTGGAGAAGGGACCAGCAGGAGAGTCTGTTGCTTGGCTGCCTCAGGTCCACTGGCTACTGATTCACTCACCTGAAATGTCCGGACCCATTAGGCGCACCAGGCCCTGAGCTGGGTGCTGGGGGTCTATACGGCGGCAGGGGGAACGACACACACATATACAGGTAACCAATCTGTTCCCTTAAGCCTGGTATCTCTACCTCTACAGAGCCATTAAGAGTGAACTGGCTCCTCCACTTACAAAGCTGGTGACCTCTCTATGCCACAGGTTCTACATCTATAAAATAGGGGCTGTTATGAGGATTCAACAGATTAATGAATACAAAGCCCTTAGCACAAGACCTGGCATATATATATATATATATATATATATATATATATGCTTAATAAAGTGTAAAGTGTCAATGATTACTAGCAACACTATTATTACTTTTTTACAAATGAGGAAACTGAGGCTCTGTGCAAAGGGGTAATAGCATTTTCCTCACACCTGCTACTACAGACTGAATGTCTGTAAACCCTCTAAATTCATATTTTAAATCCTAACCCCCAAGGTGATGGTGTGAGGAGGTAGGGCCTTTGGGGGTGACTGTGTCATGGGGGTGGTGCCCTAGTGCCCTTATAGGAGAGTCACCCCCAGCAGAGACCCCCTCACCACTCCTGCCAGGTGAGGACAGTAGTCAGTGTCTATGAATCAGGAAGCCAGCCCCTCACCAGACACTGAATCTGCTGGCACCTTGACCTTGGACTTCTAGTCTCCAGAACTGTGAGAAATAAACATCTGTTGTTTATAAGCCACCCAGTCTGTGGTATTCTGTTATAGCAGCCCAGACAGACTAAGACAATCACTGAGGGGATTAAATGAGGTCTTGACATGGGTTTTAACAAAGGGCCAGCCCCCAGAAGGTACTCAATAAATCTTAGTTAAAAAGAAAAACGCGGGGCTTAAAGTGGAAGACAAACAGCCCCTGCACGCCCTCAGCTGAGGCTGGTGAGAGCTGACCCCGTGTGCCCGTGTTCTGCTCCCTGGGGAGGGTGAGGGGCTCAGACCCCCACTCTGCGCCTGGCCTGCTCCAGCTCCAAACCCTGGGTACAAGGAGAATGTGTGCCCCACGGCACAGCTGGCAAGATGGCCACCTTGGCAGGACAGAGACCACCTTGCCGGACCCCCAGGCTCCAGAGCCGTACACACAGCTGTTGGGACACACCTGGCCTGGGGACACCAGAATTTCCCCCGAGGTCTTGGGCTGGTGGGGAGCCTGGGCAGCTCAGCCTGTGACGCTGGGCCTTCTGAGGAGAAGGAAGGGGCCTTGCCGTGCTCCGGAAGAAACCCCATCATCCTCGCCGGACCCTACGGTTCCTGGAACTTGGAGCACGCTGGCGGGCTGTGTGTGCCGTTCCCACATTGGGGACCAAGCTCAGTGTCCTGGGGCTGTGCAAACGAATGGCTGGCACAAATCATGGCTCCTCATGAAAACTGTTCACAGGAATAAAAACTACTGCTTTTTTCAGAATGTGTCCCACTTAGGAAACCTCCCCAAGGGCAGGGAGGGTAAACCCGGGGTGGGGGGGGCCTCTCGGAATCTGGCAGGCGACTCCCAGGGCCCCAGCTGAGTCCCAGAGAGATCAGATCAGATTGCAAGCAGCTTCGCAAGGTAAATATAGCCAGAGTGCTGTGCCGTTAACCTAAAATAAACAGCTCCCAGCCAGCCACGGGCCTGCTTAAACCTGGCCATGTGGGTCCTAAAGGGTGAGGAAGGGCAGAGGGATGGACAGCCCCACCTCACTCTGGTCCGCAGACCTCTGACACCACCACCCCACCACGGGGACACCAAACCTCAAGCACGAGCCAAGAAGAGGCTCCTGAGAAGGGTAGGGGCTCGCTGGCCTTGCTGGGTGTCTGCCCACCACGCCCAGATGCCAACCACTCTTCTCACTCCTGTCGGGCTCCATGGAGACCCCTGCCACCTGGCGCCGAGGCCAGGCCCTTCCAAGGCAGCCTTCCCATGCCTGGCCTGACCCAGGCGCCCAACAGCTGGAAGACACAACTCTCCTTTCCCAAGCCTGGGCTTCTCCTGTTCACTGGTGCCGCCAAGCCTCAGTCACCCTGGGTCACCCAGCGCTGCCTGAGCCTGCTGGCCCCCCCCTCCGATGCAAACTATCTATTAAGAGAGGATTGAGGGCTTATCCAGTAATTTGCAAACTCTTTTGACCACCACAGACCAGTATTCCAAAGGTTTCCATAAATAGACACATACCCATTTATAACAGAAACAAGCTTCCCCAAACAATAATTATCCTTAAAGCATGCTAATCCAGGCTCCTCTCACAACACGTGATGCATGCTGCTGCTTTCTATTTCATTCCACTCTTATTTCAAAAAAAAAAAAAAAAAAAAAAAACACACACACACACACACACAAAAAACCTGCTGGTTGCGACTCACTCAATGTCACAAGCCACTAACAGGTTGAACCTGCAGGTTGCGGGGAGGGGGTAGAGAACAGGCCTAGCCTTTCTCTTCATCTGGCTAATTTTGACGTCCTCAGGTTTTTACCTTCCAAGTCACCCCTGTTCCATGGCCTCCCAGGTGAGGACGGGGCCATTCATTCGTTCATGGACATTTTTTTTTTTTGGCTGCGCTGCATGGCTTAAGGGATCTTAGTTCCTCAACCAGGGATTGAACCTGTGCCCTCAGGAGTGAAAGTGCGGAGTCCTAACCACTGGACCGCCAGAGAATTCCCCTCACGGACAACTTTCATTGAGAACTTACTATGTGCCTTAAGGATCTTGTGGCTCCGCTGGAGAGAAAGCAGGAAGACAGCAGAATCCCTGCCCCAGCGAGGATGACAGGTACTAAACGTTTAGGCAAGTATTTTCAGACGGTGATAAGTGTCCCTCCACCAACGCTCCTCCACCACTGCACTTGCCAAACACGTTCTGAAGATGTAATGACACGTCTGGTTTCCTCCACTCTACTTCCCTGTTTCTCCAGCTTCCAGCACTGGGCCTTGTCCCTCTAGGGGCCTCAGTAAACGAATATTAAAGGCGAGACTTGACCTTCGGGTATTTCAGCCCAGGGTTTCTAAAGTGTCCAAAGACAATCCTATGTAATCCATTGGAAACCCTAACAACTCTCATGACATTCCTTTTTCAGCTCATCCTTTCAACTTTTCAATGTTGTATTTTTATGTACTTTTTTTGTTGTTGTTTTGATTTGTCTTAATGTACTTTTTTTTTTTTTTCTATCTGGCCGCACAGCTTGTGGGATCTTAGTTCCCCAACCAAGGATTGAACCCGTGCCCCTGCAGTGGAAGTGTGGAGTCTTAACCACTGGACCGCCAGGGAAGTCCCCTATGTACCTTTTAATACTCATGTTTTATTAGCACACATATCATTCATTACCATACATATATGTATACATATACACATAGTGTGCATACCTATGTATACATATACACATAGTGTGCGTACATATGTATACAAATACTGAGCCTAGTGTTGACAATATTTTGAGCGGGGTGTGCACTCAAAAAGTTTGGAGACCACTTAAATCAGGGGTCGCCAAACTGGCCTTCAGTGTACTTCTTTGCAAATAAAGTTTTACTGGCACACAGCCATGCCTACTCATTTATCTAAGGTCTGTGGCTGCTTTCGAGCTAAAATAGCAGAATTGAGTACCGGTTTCCCCCTATAATGCACCTCTGAAACCTTTTGTAAGGGGAAATGGACTAAAGGGATGGAGCAATTACCTTAGGAGACATCTTGCTAACAGACGCACAAATAAACCGAGATTAAAGCACAGATGCTCACAGACACAGCTCAAAGCTCTGGCGACTTGATGCAGAGATGCTGAGTGCGGTTCCCGGGAAAGGAGTTTGGTGGTGCCAGTCTCACCCCTCGGGGTGCCTGCTGCCTCTATAACGGCTCGCTGTAAACCAAATGCTGCATGCTATTTTCACTTTTTACCCTTTTTTGGTAAAAGTAAAAATTCTCTTTGGGTTTTTTCAGGTTGGTGAAAACAGGTACTAACGTAGGTCTTTCGTAAAAGCGAGGTGGCGTAAAGCGAACTTTCGAAAAGTAGGGGACACCTGTAGTTACCACTGAGACTGTGTGGCCCGCAAAGCTGAAAATATTTACTTTATAGAAAAAGTTGGTCCGTTCCTGGGTTAGACCAATGCTCCCAAAGAGGGCTGTCAAACCACAGTCCCAGAAGATTCTCCTCTGAAGAGTTTGTGGTTCCATCCGTTTCCTTTTTGTTTTTTTTGGCCACACCGCACAGCTTTCGGGATCTCAGTTCCCCGACCAGGGACTGAACCCACGCCGTTGGCAGTGAAAGCATGGAGTCCTAACCACTGGACTGCCAGGGAATTCCCGTGGTTCTATCAGCTTAAGGCATGCCTTCTGGGGAGCATATTAAAGGCCTCCCAGAAGAAGTTCCACCAGGGAGAAACTTGCTCTTGTTTAAACTTTCTCAGTTTCATTTCTCCAGGGAATCGCCTTCCCAACATTAATTACCACAGTGCCACCTTGGGAAGCCCTAGAGCTCTTCTTCATCAGCCCTGGACCCAGCAGAAATCAGCAGAGCTCAACACAGACCCTGGCTGAAAATTCCAGACACGTGCCACAGGCACTTGTGAAGTTTTCCAAAAGGCTTCTCAGCTAGGCAGGGAGTGCCTTCCCCTTGGAGCATTCAGCAAAATTCCATTTGTACACGGCCCAGAGTGCAGAACTGCACATCTGGAAGACTTCAAAGGCCCAGTTTTCAACTAACAACAAGGGAAACGGTGAGAGGGTGGTTGAGTAGAAAAGACTCCAAGTCAGACGGACCGGGGCTTGAACTCTACTAGCTGGGTGATCAGAACCTCTGTAAGCCTCTGCGGAGGCGACAGTACATATGTTTAAGAGCTGTTCTGAGGCTTAAGTAAGAATGAAAGAAAAGGGTCCAGGCTCTTGCCTGGTGTTCAGTAAATAGTAACATCTTCAACTTTATTCAAGAATGCATCATGGAACTCCTCTGCTCCAAAACCTTCCATGGCTCCCCATTGCCGATACCAGAGTTCAAACGTCTCAAACAGCAAGTCAAGGCCCTGCACCATCTAGTCTGGCTAGATTCATCTTCCTCTACTATCCCCAACACACCCTCAACTCCAGCCACACCACACTTTCTGCCTTTTCCTGGAGACCCTATAATTCCTCGCCTTAGTAACTTTGCTCCTAATACTTCCTCTGATAGAGGGTTCTTCCCCAAGTCCTAACTCTACCACCCTCAAGGCTTAGCTGGAATCACATTCTTCTAAATCAGTTAACCCTTATAAAAGAAGCCCTGGGAATTCCCTGGCGGTCCAGTGGTTAAGGTTCAGTGCTTTCACTGTCGTGGGCCCGGATTCAATTCCTGGTGGGGGAACTAGGATCCCACATGCCGCAGCATGGCCAAAAAAAAAAAAGCATTCCCAACATCATGGGAACAAGGGTGAGAGAGTTTCCATCATACCGGGACCAGGTACATTCTAAGTGCTTTGCAAATACAAATGAATCCTCACACCAAGCCTATGAGGTTGGTATTACTATTACCCCCACTTTACAGAAGAGGAAGCTGAGGCCCAGAGACATTAAGCAACTTCCCCAGGATCTCACAGTTATAAGTGGTAGAGCCAGGATTTGAACCCAAGTTGTGTGGCTCTAGAGTCCCTGTTCTTACTCTGCTCTACAATACGCGAGCCTCCCAGCTCTGTCCTCCCACCACTCTCTCTGGTGCTTCCTCTCCCGTAGCAGTGGGGCCACACCATGGTCACAGGGCCCCACAGCTTACCAGCCAGGTAACCTCAGACAAGTCATTCACTGGGGAACCACACCTACCCTCACTCCCCAGGCTGTGAAGATCACAAGAGATAGTACAAGGAGCATACTTAGTACAACGTCTAGCCTATTCCAAGAGCCCAATCAACAATGGCAATGATTACCATGAGTAACGAGCACCGGGACTTCCCTGGTGGGGCAGTGGTTAAGAATCTGCCTGCCAATGCAGGGGACAGGGGTTCGAGCCCTGGTCCGGGAAGATTCCACATGCCGCAAAACAACTAAGCCCGTGCGCCACAACTACTGAGCCTGCACTCTAGAGCCCAAGAGCCACAACTACTGAGCTAGCCCACAAGCGGCAACTACTGAAGCCTGCGTGCCTAGAGCCCGTGCTCCTCAACAACAGAAGCCACCGCAATGAGAAGCCCGCGCACCACAATGAAGAGTAGCCCCCGCTTGCTGCAACTAGAGAAAAGCCCGCGCGCAGCAACGAAGACCCAATGCAACCAAAAATAAAAAAATAAAATAAAGACTCTGCCTTCCAAAGCAGGGGACGCAGGTTCGATCCCTGGTTGGGGAACTAAGATCCCACATGCCGTGGGGCAACTAAGCCCGCACACCGAAACTACTGAGCACGCGGGCCACAACTAGAGAGAAGCCCACGTGCCGCAGTTGAGGATCCCACAAACCACAACTAAGACCCGATGCAGCAAAAATAAAATAAATAAATAAATAAATATTTAAAAAAAAAAAAAAAGTAATGCGCACCATAGGAGTAATTTTTTGTTGCTCATCTCCATGCCCCCTGAACTCGGAACATGTCACAGAGGCTCAATAATGTCTTATGATTTGAGCCCTTCCTTCCAACTCATTTTCAGAGAAATTCCAAGCAGCTTCTGAACCCACTCTGGAACCTGGGAACAAAAGGGTGCTGGCAGGTGGAGAACTCGAGGAGGCAGATAATCCAAAAGTAATTGATCCCAGGTCACAGAAAGCATTTTGTTTACCCTTCCCAATTATCTACTGCTTAGGCTAACGTTACAGGCTGCCCGCCCCAGCACACCACGATGGCTGCGTGTGCTCACCACGGCCCCAAGGGGACAGGGTCAGGCCGAGGCTGGCTGCCTCTTGCTGAGAGGTAAACTGAGGCACAGATGGCCCGAGTCATGGCACCCTCGGCTCAAGGAGCACTTGCAGGCTGCTTATCATGTGCTACATCCAGGGCCCCTGGTTAAGAGTCTGGATGCTGAGCCCAGACAAGGCCTGCTGTTTCTGGAAATGCCATCAGGAATGGGAATCTTGTCTGCAGACTAGAGAGGGTCCAGCTAAGGTGTACGTCATCAGATCCTGATAATTCCTCAATCCTTCATGGGCCCAGTGGGACCTTGTAATGGCTCCGCATGCAAGTCCATGGGAGAGCAGGGTATGTGCCTCCTTTGCACACATGAGAAAACTGGCCCCAAAGAGTAAAGCCACTGTCTGAGGTCCCATGGCCTATCTCCCCAGCGCATCAGGGCACCTGGCCAGGCCCTTCCACCCATGAAAGGGGAGTCTCTCCATCCCCTCCAGGCTCTTGGGAGACCCTCCCTGAATCTCACCTTGTGCGCAGGTGAGTCTGGCATCCTCACCAACTCTCCCACCCTTGGAAATCAAAGGTCACGTCATGTCACTTCTTCTGGTTTTCCAGGTCTCTAGGAAGGAAGCCCTCTGGGGGCAGGAAGTTGGTTGTGCTGACTCACAGGCCACGGGAAAGTAGTCCAGGAAACCTGCTCACTCTAGCTTCCATGGCGCTTGGCTGCGTGGCACCCCTTCCTCTCCAAGTATCCTTCACGAGGCTGGGTGTCTTTGGTGGGAGCGGGGTGCGGGCAGACCCGCCCTGCTGAGCACCCGCTCTCCACCCCAACGCCATCTCTCCCATTCATTTCCAGATTCATGGCAAAGGCAGTCACTCTCCTGTAACTGCTTCCGCAGAACGGAGGCTGTCATGGGGTTTAGCCTTCCCTGCTGGCAGAATTTTGGGGATTTCATCAGTGGCGCCAGGAAGCCTTCTCCACCCCGACTGGGTAAAATAAAGGTCCCCAAGAAACAGCCTGGGTTGAGTCAAGGCCCACCAAGTGCCGCTGGCCGCCCCTGCTGCCTGACTTCCCCACACTGTTTTTAGCAAGAGGAAGAGGGAGGTGACATCTGATTAGAAGGCCCGGCTTCTAAGAGACGATTCAAGAAGGCAGGAAAGCTTCACCCATCAGCTCCTTACTTCTCCTGGAGTGGGAAGGGGCCTGGGCAGCTGTGAATTTATGACCCCAAGAAAAAGAGGAATAGGCATCTCACCATCTGAAACCCAGAGAGCTGCTGTG
Organism: Eschrichtius robustus; assembly: GCF_028021215.1. Taxonomy (NCBI): domain Eukaryota; kingdom Metazoa; phylum Chordata; class Mammalia; order Artiodactyla; family Eschrichtiidae; genus Eschrichtius; species Eschrichtius robustus. The sequence continues at coordinate 8,299,068 of NC_090837.1, forward strand.
AAGAGCCGACACCCCCTGGTGTCACTCCCTTCCCCCTAACTGTAACATTTTATTTTGCTTAAGAGAAGTTTTTCTGCTCTATTTCTCGTTCCCTACAAGGCCTGCTCCTAACAGGTCCCTGGCAGGACATGGCTCAAAGCTCCATACACCACAAATGGCACAAGTGTCCAAGAGAGTTCTGGACGTCAGCCGTCCTGGGTTCAAATCCCGCTCCAGCAGGTGAGCTGTGTGGCCTCGGGAAAGTCCCATGACAAAACTACCTCAAAGGGTGGTCGAGGACTTAGTGCATAAGTTAGGGAACCTACACAGTGCCAAGCACCTAGTGGGTGCTTGGTTAAGTGTCAGCTATTCCTAGGATTTGGGGCTGATAGAACAGCATCCCTTCATATAGACCTAAATTAAAAGCTAGAGTGACACTTCTTACAAACACATACATTCTCTCCTCCCCTCTCAAAGGCTTCCTCGATTAAATACTTAGCTGATAGAACAGCATCCCTTCATATAGATCTAAATTAAAAGCTAGAGTGACACTTCTTACAAATGCACATTCTCTCCTCCCCTCTCAGTCTTCCTCGATTAAATTCTTAAAGTCAGAGAAACTTGAGTAGCAGCCTTCATTCACCAATTCAGAAACCGAGGCCCACATAGGGATTATTAGTCTGAGGCCGCACAGGCAGCAAGTGGCAGAGCCGGGAGAGCTCTTCCCCAACCTCAATCACCTGGCCTTTCCACCGTGGCCCCAGGGTGCTCTGGGAGCGCTAAGGGCTTCTAAAAAGTTCTTGCTCCCGTGTATCGCCCACTAGTTTGCGGAGCACAGGAAGAGTGCCAGACACGCTCCTTTCCCAATAAAACACGAAGGGTGCAGCCACTCCCTCCCTCAAGGCCAGGAGCTTACCTCACTCACTGGTGAGGCAAGAGTGCTCTGGGCTAAAAACCTTGGGGGTGGGGGAGCAGACCCCATTCATGCAGGCTGAGGTCACTGAAAGGTGATAATCAGGACTTGTTCTGTAGCTCCCTGCCCCGGGAGACTCCAAGATCACCAGCATGAAGGCATCCTCGGGGCCACTTCTCAGCCCAACTTGCAGCCTCACCTACCCCACTCCCCAGAGGCTGGTTCTCACTCCGACCCAGCCCGAATGGGGAGCGGAAACTAAGCCCACCGGCTACATCAAGAAAGAGCCCATTCAACGGGAACATGTCCCACGCTCCTCCCCCACACCCAGTGACTCAGTGGCAAGTTTCTGGAGAAGAAACTGAGGTGGGGAGCGGTTGTCAAACCCCCAGGCTGAGGCCTCGGAAAATGCCATAGGAGACAGGGTGTCGGGAAATCCCCTCTACTAGGTAATAAAAGAACCTGGCCCCAAGTGTGGGGGAAGTAGGGAGACGGCTCGGGGTCCTTGACCTCCCAACCTCCAGATACCTGCTTCCAAAGAGATCAGACCACGTTGTCTTTCCTTTCCCCCTGAACATATGTGGGAATGTCTTCTTACAGATCTACGTCGAGGATCCTGCTGTTTCTCCCTCCTTGCTGCATCAAGCTTGCCCATCTGAAGGTATCTGAGCCCCCCAACCCTGGACATGTGTATGATACACAGTCTCCCACATCGGGTGTCACTTGTCGCCCACCTCTCATGTCCAGCACCTCTGGACCCCTCCAGCGTCCACGACAGCTTTCTCCCAGCTCTTCCCTTCACCCCCAGCCCGCCTGGCCCGCCCAGCCAGCTCCCCTGTGGGCCCTGTCAGGGCTGCGGGCGACAGTGGCCAGACCTGAAAGGGGGCAGGGCAGGGTGGCCCGAGCTCACCATGGCGAAGCCGGAGAGCAGAGCCGAGGTCCGGCTGGAGGCTTTGAGCTTGGCGCGGCTCAAGTAGAGTTTGCGCCAGGACAGCGCCTGCATCGAGTGCTCGTTTAGGCTCATCACCGCCGAGTAACTCTGGCCGATCCAGTCCGGGTAGGTCACGGCGGGCGGCGGGGGCGACGGCGACCCCGGGGGCTCCCCGTCCCCGCTGCGGCGGCGGCTCCGGCGGCTGCCGCTGGTGGTGTTGCCGCAGCTGAGGGGAAGCTCGGGGCTGTTGCTGCTCGGGGGCGGGGCGGGCTCCGGATGCATGGAGCACGCTGAAAAGGCGCGGGCCGGCCCAGGCGCCTGCGAAGGCAGCGGCCCCCACCTCCCCGCACCTCCGCCTCCGCCTCCGCCTGAGGCAGCCGCCGCCTGGCCCCCTGCGCGGGTCCGGCCTGACCCGGCCGGCCGCCGAGGACGAGGAGGTCGAGGAAGCTACTACAGCACAAGCTCACAGGCCCGCCACGCCGCTTGCAAAAGCCCGGGGCTGCAGAGACGAGAGCCTGCGCCCGAGCCAGCGTCCCGGATCCCCGGGCCCTGGACCCCCGGCGCGCGCCACGATTGGCCGCCGCCGCGGGCTGATTTGCATGCGCCCCGCCCATGAGGAGGTGGGCGTGGCCTGCGCGAGTCAGGTGACTCGTCCCATCGGACGGTACCGCCCACAGTCTCTGGCCCCGGGCTGTCAGCGCCCGCGCCTCTTCCTGGAAGTGCCCCAGCACCCGGGCCTCACCGCTCTCCTGCTGCCGGCGCCTCCCATCTCCGCAGCTGCCCCAATGGCCCTTCTCCCAGAGCTCGAACTCCTGGGTGGCGCCTCCTGAAGCCCGTTTCCCCCTTGGAACAAGGTGACTCAAGGTCTGCAGAAAAAAAGAGCAGACTGTGATCTGGAGTTCATTCATTCTCTATTTATTGAGCACCTGCTGGGTGCCAACACTGTTCTGGGCACTGAGGGTAGGCTGGTGAACAAAATGGACAAAATCCCCTGCCTTCGTGGAGCTTACATTCTAGTGGCGGAGACACGCAAACACCGAGGAGTAAACTATAATAGTTTAGAAGGTGATACATGTATAGAAAAAAATAAAGCAGGGAAAGGGGGCACTGGTAGTGCGGGGGCTGCAATTTTAATTGAAAATGCTCTGGACAAGGCGTTTTGTTGTTGTTGTTGTTGTTTTAGGGCAGGGGCTTTTTTGGTCTGTTTTGTCCAACTCGTTCACTTACAGTTCACTATCTTCTGAAACAAGCCGGGGTGCAGGATCATAAACCCATTCAGTAAGTTTGCTGCGCACCTATCAAACGCTAGGCTGAGGGATTCCAAGAAAATGGTAACTTTCATGGAATCTTATATTTTAGTGAAGAGAACAGGCAAACAACAAACAAAATAAGTTCACATCTTTCTGACTTGGTCACTTTTGAGCTGAGACCCGAACCAGCAATGCAAAGAAGCAGGGACCTGCTTTCCAGGGGCGGAAGGGAACAGCAGATGCAAAGACGCTGAAGCAACAATATCTGCCCGTTGGATCATTAGGAGGCCAGCTGAGCTGCAGAATAGTGGAGGGCAGAGGGGAAGTGGGGGTAGAGTAGTGAGCTAAGAAATGTTCCCTAGGGTATCGACTCCAGGAGGGCAGGGACCTTCACTGTCGGTTTGACAGCTCTACCCCCAGCATCTAGAGTATTGCTTGGCACACTGCTCAGTAAATATCTGTTGAATGAATAGATAGTGTGGGAGAGAAAGGAATGAGTGAAACTCATAATTAGCCCAGAGTCAAGTCACAAGCATGAGGCATTCCAGGTCAGCTATGTGAAATTTAACTCTTGTCACCACTAGAGGGCGCCCCTCCACTCACCCACATTATGGGATAAAACTGAAGGCCCCCTCCTCCCAAAAGTCTCTGGGATTCTCCCAGAGACCTTTCTGTTTTTATGAGACCGGGAAACTTGGAATTTTAAATCTCACCCCATTGGGCTTGTTTCTTTGGTGGCCTTTGTACTTGTTACCTCTTTCACTTAACCATCTGTGTCTCAGCTCAAATATCACCTCCAAAGAGAGACCTTCCTTCTCTGTTTAAAGTTGCCCCCATTTCATGTTCTGTCACCTCGCCCTGTTTTATTTCCCTTATAGTTCGATCACTACAGTATCTGAAATCACTTAATTTATGTACTGACCTGTTTGTCTGTACTCCCCTCGCCCCGCCCCCGCCCCGGCTCCCCCAGGAGATGAGTGTCTGAGAGCAAAGTTCCCCTCTGTTTAAATTACTTCCTTATCACCCAGGGCCTCTCACAGGATATGGCACACCGGAGATTCCCAATAGGAACAGGTTCAGTGAAAAAGATAATGAAATGTCCTTGGTTCTAAGGGCCCCCCAGCTCAGAACTGGGTACACACAACGTTTTGAGGGCCCATGGGGCCTGAGGGAGGCTAGCAGGTCTGGAAGGGAAGAGTCTGGAAGCTGGGAGGAAAGATTTGCTGATTAAGGAGGAACAAAAGAGGTGGGAGTGGCAGTTCAGCAGGGGGCTTTGGGGTGGGGATGGGGCCAGGTTTCCTTTCTCCAGATCCTACATCATGCCCCTCCCACTCTCCTAATTCTGTGCGGTTTGAGTCCTACCACGTGCACAGAGCAAAAGAAAAGAAAAACAAAAATACTGTCAAGACTTGGGTTGGTGGCTTGGGAGAGGGGTGAGCATCTGAGTAATTCCTGTTTCCTGCTCTAGGGTCCTAGAGCCCTGAAGGGCCAGCGGTTAATAACTTTTCCCCACTATTGTTAGAGCTAGTTGGGGCCATGAGATACACCCACCCCATTCCAAGCCTCTACTTAACAGAAACTGAGGCCCCAGAGAGAAAGCACCTTCCCAAAGAACACCAAACAAGCCAGTGGAGAATGAGCCTGGGAACCCCAGAGGCCCACCCCGGCAGTGCCTCCAAGCACCATGTATGGCTCCCCCTAGTGGCTAGAGGGTGTGTGCTCTCAGCCTTTTGGGGTTTGTATTTGAAAAAGCCAAATAGAATTTTTCAATCAACTCTGTGTATGAGGGTATAGAGATCCAGCTGAAGGGACTGCTGCAAACTGCTTCACCACTGTGGCCAGTGGGCACAGCCTGGGGCTGACCAAAGACGGCAGGAGCTGCCTTGGGTGGTAGCAAGCTCCCCATCACATGGGGTAAAAAAAATACTTAGCACTTAAGTAGTACTTACGAGTGACAGGCACTATTCCAAGTTCTTTATTAGTAAATAATTTATATACTTATTATAAAGAAATATATAATATAAAATATATTAATAAAATAGAATAATTGATACATTTATTAAATACATTGTTATGTTAATATATCTATATTATCTTGTATTAAGTATGTTAAATTATTTTGTTGTTTATTATTATTTTATTGTATTGAATATATTATATTGAACTCGAGAATTCCTTACAACAACCTGTCGTATTAATATCACCATTTTAAAAAAATTGAAGTGTAGTCGATTTACAATATCGTGTTAGCTTCAGGTGTATATCACCATTTTGCAGATGAGAAAAATGCACAGAGAGCCAGTAAGTAGTAGTACAGGACATTAAACCCAGTTGGTGGGTCTCCAGAGTCTGGGGCTTAACTACCACCAAAGTCACCCCTACCCCTGCATCAGAATCTCCAGAGCTATTTTTTTAAATGCAAGTTACTAAAACCCACCCAAACAGTTTAGTTTTAGCAAGTTTTTTGGGTAAAGTTTGAGAACCACCAAACTAGATGAGCTTTAGTTTTTAAGTACTTTTAGTCTTCTGCAGTGGTTAAGGTTGGCTGTTCCCTTGGCCACTCAGTTGCAGTGTGACCTTGGGCAAACTACTTAACCTCTCTGAGCAACCAATACCCTTAGCAAAAATAAAGATATTACAAATACCTATTCATGGACCCTGAGTCTGGACACCCAGTCACCTTCCCAAGGCAGATTTTTAGGAGGGGTAAATCTGATGCCCAGCTAAAGAGGAAATACCTTGCCCGTTCCTGCCCAAAATGGCCTCAAAGAGTTCCCCACTTTCAGTTTGAAAAGAGAGCATTCTGTCAGAGCCCATCATGGTTGCTTGCCTCTATTTCCTTCCCCCATCTCTGCCTTACCCTCTGATTGCTCTAGGTTTGAAACCCCTAAATTAATAATAATAAAAGAGCCATCGTCTCTTATTTTTTTTTTTTTAATTTTTATTTATTTATTTATATTTTTGGCTGTGTTGGGTCTTCGTTTCTGTGCGAGGGCTTTCTCCAGTTGCGGCGAGCGGGGGCCACTCCTCATCGCGGTGCGCCGGCCTCTCACTACCGCGGCCTCTCTTGTTGCGGAGCACAGGCTCCAGACGCGCAGGCTCAGTAGTTGTGGCTCACGGGCCCAGCTGCTCCGCGGCATGTGGGATCTTCCCAGAGCAGGGCTCGAACCCGTGTCCCCTGCATTGGCAGGCAGATTCTCAATCACTGCGCCACCAGGGAAGCCCCATCGTCTCTTATTTATGTATATTTATTTATTATTTTTGGCTGTGTTCGGTCTTCGTTGCTGCGCGCGGGCTTTCTCTAGTTGCGGCGAGCGGGGGCTACTCTTCACTGCGGTGCGCGGGCTTCTCACTGTGGTGGCTTCTCTTGTTGTGGAGCACGGGGGCTTCAGTAGATGTGGCGTGTGGGCTCAGAAGTTGTGGCTCGCAGGCTCTAGAGCGCAGGCTCAGTAGTTGTGGCACACGGGCTTAGTTGCTCTGCGGCATGTGGGATCTTCCTGGACCAGGGCTCGAACCCCTGTCCCCTGCATTGGCAGGCTGATTCTTAACCACTGCACCACCAGGAAGTCCAGAGGCATCATTTCTTAAGCTCGTGCCTTTATAGACCAGTGCTTGTATACCTCTGGTGATGGGAAGTGCCTTCCTTCTGTACCAGTTATTTCTAACAGTTCAAAAGTTCTCCTTCTGTGGAGCTGGTATAGGCCTCCCTGTGACTCCTTCTATGTGTCACACAGAATGTGTGAAATCCCTCTGCTGCCCAGCCCTGGTGCCACCTCCACAGGACATCTGGAAGGCAGCATTAGTGAGTGATCCAAGGGCTTTCAGAGTCAAAGAATTGGGTGATGGAAGCAGGGGACTGGTGACAAGATTCAGAATTAGGGTTTGTGTTGATTTCAAAATGATTCTCTGTGTCTGAAGCTCAGAGACCATGTCCAGGGGAACCCCTGCCCTGCCTCCCTGCTCCCCAGGCCCTGGGTTTTTCGGGCTCACTCTTCTCCCTGGTCAGAAGCCATTGCTCGAACTGTGTGTCTGTGCTCATGCCTTTTATGGTTAGTGCTTTTTCTGTCCTGGCTAAGAAATCTTTGGCAACCCCAAGGTCAGGGAGATATTCACCTATGTTTTAAAATTTTAAAACGTAGATTTTTAAAAAGCTTTAGAAGGACCTCCCTGGTGGTCCAGCAGTTCAGACTCTGCGCTCCCAATGCAGGGGGCCCGGGATCAATCCCTAGTCAGGGAACTAGATCCCGCATGCCCTAGATCCCACATGCATGCATGCCGCAACTCAGACCCTGCACAGCCAAATAAATAAATAAACAATTTAAAAAAAAGTTTTAAAAAGTAAAAAGCTTTAGAGTTTTCGCTTGTATGTTTATATCTATGATCCATCTCAAACTGATTTTTGAGTGGAGTAAAGTTTCCCCATTGAAATGCATGGATCATTCTGTCAGAAATCAAGTGACAATACTTGAGGGTCTGTTTCTGGATTCTCTATTCTATTCCATTGCTCTATTTGCTAATATGCCAATATATACTTTCTTGATTACTCTAGCTTTAAAATGTGTTGAAGTCAGGTAGGTTAAGTCTTTCAACTTTGTCCTCCTTTTCCAAATTGGTTTGGCTATACTAGGTACTTTACATCTCTCTCTATATTTTGGGGTAAAATGTTGGGATAAAGTTTGGAATACATACATGACTTGGGAATCATTGCATCTCTTAAAGGGGTGGGGTCTTCCTGGAAATCTAGCATCCTCCATTAGAAAAACAGGTCCGGGAATTCCCTGGCAGTCCAGTGGTTAGGACTCGGCGCTTTCACTGCCGTGGGCCTGGGTTCAATCCCTGGTCAGGGAACTAAGATTCCCCCAAGCTGCGCAGAGCCACCAAGAAAAAAAAAAATTAAAATAGGACCAACTAGGTCACACTGTAGAGACTGAGCACCTGGGTCAAGAAGGACTGTTATGAGTCAAATTGTGTCCCCCCAGTACCTCGGAGCGTGATCTTATTTGGAAACAGGGTCTTTAGAGAGGTAACCAAGTTAAAATTAGGTCATTACAGTGAGCCCAAATCCAATATGACTAGTGTGCTTATAAAAAGGGGAGATTTGGACACACAGGCAGGCCCAGAGAGAAGACGATATGAAGAGACACAGGGAGAAGATGGCCATCCACAAGCCAAGGAGTGCCTGAGGCTTCCAGAAGCTGGGAGAGAGGCCTGGGTCAGATCTTTCCATGGAGACTTCAGAGGGACCATGGCCCTGCTGATACCTTGATTTCAGACTTCTGGCCTCCCAAAGCGTGAGACAATAAATTTCTGGTGTTCTTGGCCACCCAGTTTGTGGTACTTTGTAACAGCAGCCCTAGGAAGCTCATATACATACCCTAGAGTAAGTTGAGGTGGGATCTTCAGTCAGCCAAGGGACTTGAGTTCTAATAGGTTTATCAGGGAGCTGCAAGTATGTTCAAGATGTCAGCAGAGATTAGAAAAAGACAAGCAGATTTTGGAGCTAGGAGCTCCTCGATGAGAATCCCAGCTTTGTCAGTTTATAACTGTACCACTTTGGGCAAGCAACCCAACCTCTGTGAGCCCCACCTGTCAAATGGGAATAGTAATTAATGGGGTTTGGCAGAAAGGGCTGCTATGACTGTTCCACAAAAGAACATTTGTCTGGCAATGAGCGCAATGCTCGGTAAATGGTGGTTACTCTTTTCCCTTTTGTGGGATGTGCTGTGCTCAAGGAGAGGGAATTGTTTCATTCCGAACCTGATGAATTGGCTAATCTGTGAGTATTCACAAAAGGCAGAAAATCAGTGAGAATCCAACCAGGAAAAACAGATACTAGAATAGGGGAATTTATGCAAAGAATTGCTTCCTAGGTAATGGAAGAACCATGGAAGCAGGCAAATAGGGGAGGGAGGGTAAAGAACCTACAGATTAGCAACAGCAGGAAGGCCAGTACCACCCCTGGGATTGGAGGGACCAAGGGAGGAGGTGGTATTTCTGGTAACCAGGAAGGATTGAGGTCACCAACAGAAGGTGGACCCACAGTGGGCCTGTCTGGTGGGAGGTGGAGACATAGGAACTGTAGCTGCTACTGGAAATATTACCTGAGGCAGAGAGAGGGAGAAATACCCAGGCTTCTCCCTTCCTCCCGCCCACCAAGCTCCTATCACTGACTCCCATTGGTCAATCTATACAGGAAGTCAGTTGATTTGGCAGCCTGCAGAGGTTGGCCTCCCTGTGATACAGAGCTAAACAGAGGAAGGGCAAGGAATGGATTTGAGGGCAAACAAGCCCAGGTCCGACACTGGGGAGCTGGAGTTATATTTAATCTCTCTAAGCCTCAGATCCCCCATCTAGAAAATGGGGATAATGATATCTATGAGTATCTACTCACAGAATAGCTGACTGCATAAAACAAGATAACACGGAGAAACAGTTGAACCTGGTGCCTGGCATATAGTAGGGAGTACCCTGTAAATGTGAATGAATCATCTAGTTAGCTGTTTTCTGCTCAGAGGATGAAAGGAAAGAAGAGGACAGAGGCCTGGGAATAAACTCAAGGTGCTGGAGCAGTGCTGGTGCTAGTGATATTTTTATCTTGCAGACGTGCCCATCTGTCCTCTTTCTGTTCTAAGCTGGTGACTGTCATTCTCCTTTTAGAAACCCTGAGTCAGGGCTCACCACACCAAGTTCAGGGTAGTCTCCACACTCCTTCAAAAGGACTTCAGTCCACTAGATTTTAAGTTGGTGTCTCTGCATCCAACTGCTGCCAAATTTTTTTTACCTCCCCCGGCCTGGGGCTGAGCTGTTTCCAGGATCTCTCTTTGTATAATTAAAAAGAAAAATAGAACAGCAGATGTTGCCAAACACGTATTTAAAGTGACACCCTGGGTTCAGGGAGTGAAAAATAAAAATGTTTAAGGTTTAGATTAAAAGTCTCCATGCCCAGCTGTCTCCTGACCTTGGAATTTCTCCTCAGCCTGGCCGCCTTTAATCCCCTGCCCTGGCTGGTAAAAGCCTTTTAGACCAAGGGCATTTGTTTCCCAAAGAACTATTCCAGCCTAATCACATAAAAATGCCCAGCATCCCAGGAACGGCTTGTCAAGTGCAATGTGGTTCTGCGGTTCTCTCCAGAGGCCCTGGAGAAGGTGAGGAAATTGGGGCTCTGATCACCCTAGGAGTCACCCCTGAGTCTTTGCTTCCCTTCACTGTGCCCTTTCTCCACCACATCTAATCCATCAGAAAACCCGGTCGACTGTAGCCCGTCACATTTTCTTACAATCTGAGCTCTTCTTGTCAGCATCACCTCTTCCATCTTATCCAGGCCACCATCATCGCTCGCCGAGAGGTCTGCAGTAACCTGCTCCCTGATATCTCTGCTTCTAAAGCCATTCTGTAACAGCAACCAAACAAAAATCTTTCTAAAACAAATCTGACCCTGTCCCTGCTCTGGTTGTATTATTTTCCCACTGCTGCTGTAACAAACTACACAAATTTGGTGACTTAAAAACAGTACAAATGTATTCTCCTACACTTCTGGAGGTCAGAAGTCCAAAATGAATCATAAGGAGCTAAGATTAAGGTGATGACAGGGCTGGTTCCTTCTGGAAGCTCTGAGGAGAAGTCCATTTCCTTGCCTTTTTCAGCTTCTGTACTCCTTGCCTTGTGACCCCTTCCTCCTTCTTCAAAGCGTATTAGTCCAATCTCTGCTTTTGTTGTCATATCTCCTCTCTTGAGCCCTCCTGTCTACTTCTTATAAGGACCCTCGTGTTTACATTAGGCTCATTAGGATAATTCAGGATAATCTCTCCATCTCAAGCTCCCCCCTTTTTGCTACACGGCATGCGGGATCTTAGCTGCCCAACGAGGGACTGAACCTGTGCCCTCTGCAGTGGAAGCGTGGATTCTTAACCACCGTACCACCTGGGGAAGTCCCTCAAGATTCTTGACTTGATCACATCTGCAAAGCCCCTTCTGCTGTACGCAGTAATGTATGCACAGGTTCCAGGGATTAGGACGTGGATGTCTTCGTGGGTCATTATTCAGCCTACCACACCTGCTTAAAGCCCTCCAATGGCTTTGCATCTGAGTTAGAATAAAACCCAAGCTCCTTACCCTTGAGAAGAGGTATGAAAAAGCTTCATCTGATCTAGTGCCTTCCTACTGCTCCAACACCATGCTCTGCCCCACCCCACCCCTTTTAGCTTACTTGCTTCTCACAGTTCTTCCCACAGCCAAGTCTACTCTTGTCTCGAGGTCTCTGCACATGCTGTTCCCTCTGCTTGATTGCTTTCCCCCCAGATCTTCACATGGCTGGCCACTTCTTCCCTTTTAGACTTTAGCTCAAGTCTAAAGAGACTTCTCAGAGAGGTCTTTCCCTGATATCACCCACCGCTCCCTGCTGTCTCTCATATCACCTAGGTGTACTTAATGTCAACATAAGCACTTAATGTTACTGTTTTGTTGTTGTTGTTTTTAATTTGTTTACTTATTTATTGTCTTTCTCTTCCATTAGAATGTGAGCAAATGAGAGAGAAAAACCCTTCCTTGCCTTGGTCACTGCTGTATCCCCAGTGACTGGTGCACAGTATCCTTGATAAATGTTTTTTGAATGGATGGATGGATGGATGGATGAATGGATGATGATGATGGTCTGGACGTCCAATTTGGTCTCAGGGCTTCAGTGTCCAGGATTCAGGCTCAGGATGGAGGTAGGTGAGAAAGGCAAGAGGGTACTTCCTGTGTGCCAGGCCCTGTGCTAGTCTTTCCTTTATGCAATTCAACATTTATTGAACACCTACTGTGTGCCAGGGCTGGTGCAAGTTACTTATTCATGCATTATTTATTCAATTCTAGGAGCATTTGAGTGCCTACTGAATGCTAGGCAATGTACATTTAATAAGCCTCTACTGTATACCACCTGCCCCAAATTAGTGCCTGGGTACACAGTAGTTAAACAAATGTCTGAATCAATGAATACCCTCAAGGAGTCCCCAGTCTTCCTGCTAAAATGGCCTGTAAATACATAACTCTAACACACAAAGATAAGCCTATAACATGGGTGTGTTCAGAGTGCAGAGGGGCCCCTTATCACCTTGTACTGGCAGGTACCTTTCCCAGTCTTATCTTCTCACCTGGGAACTAGCTTTTTGAAGGTCAGGTAGACTCACCCTTCATTCACCTGCCTCTCCATCCCCTGGGCACCCAGGAAGGATCTTGCCTGTAGCACGTGCTCAGGCAATGCCTGTTGTCTGATTACTGCTGATCCCCTACTGGCAGTTGTTCCTTCATTCATACCCCGGGCAAGAGGGCAGCAGCTCAGTCCTAACCCTGGTGCTGCTGGCAGTGAGCTGGGAGCCTCTGACAGGCTACCCACCCTCCCATTTGGCCTGACTTTTCCAGCCATCAGTGAAGGATTTGGTCTCCTTCCTTGGTGTAACACCTTGCCTGGACTTCTATATAATCTATTCTTATAAAAATTCAGGCAATGCATAGAAATTGTTAAAGATTCAAATACTCACCATAAGGGATTTCCCTGGTGACCTAGTAGTTAGGATTCCAGGCTTTCACTGCGGTGGCCTGGGTTCAATCCCTGGTCGGGGAAGATCCCACAAGCCATGCAGTGCGGCCAAAAACCAGAACAAAACAAATCCTCACCATAGTCACAAGACTTTGCCTGATCTGACACTTTCCTTCCCTCCTTCCGTTCTTCTTGTTTTAAAAAATAGTGGTAAAATATACATAACGTAAAATTTACCATTTTAACCATTTTAAAGTGTACAGTTCTGTGTCATTAAGTACATTCCCACTGCTATGTCACCATCACCAGCATCCTTCCCTTCTTTTTTAATAATAATTTAAAAATTCACTATTTGCTCATTGTCTTTTATTGGGGTCTTACAGTTAATGATCAGTTCGTTTGAATATTTACAAAGATAACTTTAATAATGTACCAATTGTTTTGATAAGAAATGGCTAATATGGAGTTTGTCATAGTAAAATGAAGTCGTGAAATTACTTTTTGGAGTTACTGCCATGCAAAGTAATAAAGATTGTGCCACTGTGAGCAAGTAAAAAAATAAAGAAGAATACTATGCAGTTCTAAGCTTAAAAAAAAATAGGAAATAAACATATATATGGTTTAAAATAATAATATATTATTGTTATCAATTTAAGAAACAAAACTTTACCGCTTTCACAGCAGCATTATTCACAATAGCCAAAAGGTAGAAACAATCCAAATGTCCATCAGTGGATGAATGGAAAAACAATGTGCTATATACATACCATGGAATATTATTCAGTCTTAAAAAAGAAGGAAATTCTGACACATGCTACAATATGGATGAAACTTGAAGACGTTGTGCTCAGCGAAATAAGCCAGTCACAAAAGGACAAATATGGTGTGATTCCACTTATGTGAGGTACCCAGAGTAGTCAAGTTCATGGAAATGGAAAACAGAATGGTCGCTTCCAGAGGCTGGGTGGACGGGGATTTGGGGAGAGTTATTTACTCATCAGGTGTAGAGTTTCTGTTTGGGATTGTTTGGGCTGAATGTTTATTTCCTCCCGAAACTCTTTTTTTTAAATAAGTTTAGTTATTTATGGCTGCGTTGGGTCTTCACTGCTGCACAAGGGCTTTCTCTAGTTGCAGCGAGCGGGGGCTACCCCTCATTGCAGTGCGCGGGCTTCTCATTGTGGTGGCCTCTCCTGTTGTGGAGCACAGGCTCTAGTACATTCGCGGGCTTCAGTAGTTGTAGCTTGTGGGCTCTAGAGCGCAGGCTCAGTACTTGTGGCGCACGGGCTTAGTTGCTTCATGTCACGTGGGATCCTCCTGGACCAGGGCTCGAACCCGTGTCCCCTGCACTGGCAGGCGGATTCCTAACCACTGCGCCACCAGGGAAGCCCCTCCTGAAACTCTTATGTTGAAGCCCTAACCCCCAGTGTGATAGGATCTTTGGAAGGTGATTAGGTTTAGATTAGGTCACGGGAGCAGGATCCTTATGATGGGATTCCTGCCCTTATAAGAGGAGAGAGAGAAAGGTCCCTGTCCACACACATACCGAGGAAAGGCTCCATGAGCATGCAGGGAGAAGGCAGCTGCCTACTAACCTAGAAGTGAGTCCTCACCGGGAAATGAATCTGCTGGCACCTTGACCTTGGACATCCCAGCCTCCAGAACAGTGAGAAATAAATGTCTATTGTTTACGCCACTCAGTCTATGGAATTTTGTTATACTGGCCCAAGTTAACTAAGACAAGGATAATGAAAAAGTTCTAGAGTTGGATGGTGGTGACAGTTGCACAACAATGTGAATGTACTTAATGCTACTGAACTGTACACTTAAAAATGGTTAAATGATAAATCCTATGTTATACGTATTTTGCCACAGTTAAAAAAAAAAGTGCTCACCTCAGTCTACTAAAATTGGAACAATACAAAGGTTGGCATGGCCACTACACAAGGATGACATGCATATTTGTGAAGTGTTCCACTAAAAAAAAAAGAAAAAGAAAAAAGAACAATAGTAACAAGAAAAACCCCTGACCAAATGGCCTCCATCTGGGCTTTCCTGTGTGACACTGAGTGACTGCCTAGGTGCTCACATGTGGGTAATGCTGAAGAAGAAGGAAGTTTACACCCCATGGGGCAAACCTTTGATCAGGAGCCAGTAGATAATTCTTCTCCCTTCTTCCTCTCCCCAGAACTGTCCTAAGTTGCCATAGTAAATATGGCCTCTTCTCCGTACTCTCATTGACTCACCCGCTTTCCCTGCCTCACTCCCCCTTTTCTGCGCTCTTGCTTCCTTGGACTGCACTTCCCAATAAAGTATAATGCAAACTTTTGATTCAGACTCTGCTTTCTGGGGAACCCAAGAAAGACATATCTGTAATGTGTCCACTACTCTGTCGATGAACATTTGAGTTGTTCCAAGTTTTCTGAGATTGCATACAATGCAGCTGGGGCTACCATCCTTGTTCATGCTTCCTGGTGAACTTGTGTCTGTTTCTCTAGAAGGTTCCTAGCTCAGAACTGCAGGATCATAGGCTGCATGTTCCTTCAGCTTTATCAAATACTGCCCAATTAGTTCTTAAAGTTCCTACTTCTTTTTCCAGTTTATTTCATCCCTAACCCCCACCAGCAGCTCACTACATTTGGGTCATATGGGCCTTTTTTCAGTTCCTTTACTGTATGTGCTCCCCCATCATGAGGCCTTTGCATCTGCTATTTTTTCTGCTGAGAACACTTCCCCCACACTCAGCCTAACTCCTCAGAGCTCAGCTCTGTGCCTCACTTCCTTGGAACAGCTCCTTGACCTCCTCCTCAATCCCAGCCTGGGTCAACCCCCTCCTCATCCCACCCATATTATACATCTCGTAGCCTCATATACTTCTCTGCTGTGATTCAGTGATCCGTTGCAATGTTCTATCTGTGCAACTGTTGGTACAAAGTCTCCCCTCTGCTAAGTTTCACTAGCCTGAAAGTCGTGACCACCATGTTTGTTTCAGCTCGTTGCCATATCTCTAGCACCCAACACCATGCCTGGCACACAGTAGGCAATTGATATTATTATCCTAATAGCTATTCTATGTTCTCACTCATCGAGCTCAGTGTGTAATTTTTCCGACATGTTTTAACATTAATTAGCATGTACTGGGGCCAAGATCATGATAATGTAAACAAAATCCTGTTCCTTGAGGAACTCACGGATAAAGTTTAACAAACATTAATTGAGCTTGCTGGACCCTTACCTATTTTAAGTGCTTAGAGCTAAGCACTTAAAACTGTTTAATTGGCTCAGAAGTTACCCCTAGTCTGAGTGTTA
The DNA here is from genome assembly GCF_028021215.1 of Eschrichtius robustus. Classification (NCBI taxonomy): domain Eukaryota; kingdom Metazoa; phylum Chordata; class Mammalia; order Artiodactyla; family Eschrichtiidae; genus Eschrichtius; species Eschrichtius robustus. Next base: position 8,314,964 of record NC_090837.1, read on the forward strand.
CTATAATGAGTAATGATGGCCATTGTTTATTGAGCACTTATTATGTGCCAGGCACTCTACTAAGTGCTTTGCATTTACCATCTCATTCTATCCTCACATCCTACCAGGGAGGTAGTATTATTACCTCCATTTTACAGATGAGGAAACTAAGCCTTAGGAAGGTGAAGTTACTTTTTCCAGATCACACAGCTAGTAAATGGTGCAGACAGGGTTTCTCAGCCAGAGTGCCTAACTTCCTATCACAATGTTAAACTTCCCCTGTCCCAATTACGCTGCTTTCAGTTAGATTCCAGAGACTGAGTTCTTAATCAGAATGGTAAACTATGATAGCTGCCATTATGGGGCACTTATTGAGTACTAATCACTTTATATCCATCCATTCATTTATTCAACAAATATTTACTGAAAACTTACAACATGCCAAGCTCTGTTTGAGAGGATGGGGGTACAGAGGCAAACAAAACAGAATAAAATCCCTGCCTTGCAGAGTTGACATCCTAGCGGGAGGAGAAAAAAAAACTAAACAAAATAAGTAAAATATATGATAGATGGTGATCAGTGCTACAGAGCAAATGGAAGCAGAAAAAGGAAATATGGAGTGTTATGGCTGGTGTTTCCATGATCTCATTTCATCCCCCCAACAATCTATTATTTTTCCCATCATAGAAATGAGATTCAGAGTGGTGAAGTCACTTCCCCCAAAGGCACACAGCTCACAGGCTAAGTGTGGAAAAACACAGGAACCCATCATGCACTTTTTGCTGTGCACCTACTGAGTGCCTTGCGTTGCAAACAAAAGGAGCATCAAACTTTGTTCCAGTTCCAAGAGTTGAAGATCTGGAAGGCTGGTAAGTTAACCCAGGTGAGTGGAGGGCTCACAAAGCTGTATTCAGGTGTCTATGCTTTGCCGGGGGCAGACATTAAGCGCAAGATCGCTTGTGGGGGATGCCGACGTTGAGACTGGACTCGAAGCTCAGGCTGACGAATCGATTTTAGAGATTAGGAGCAGAAGATGAAGGCCGCCTAGTTCGTTTTGGGGCTGTTAGTGACCCAGAGGCCCACCAGTCCTTGCCCTGCCCCCAGAGCTGGCTCTGCGCCCCACCCCCTTCTGCCTTAGGTCTCCAGCCTCCAGGCCATCAAGCTGGGAGATCTAGAAAGTGGCTATGACAGAGTGCTACCGACCCCACCGAAAGCCACACTCACATGCAAATAGGGCCTCCCCCACCCCATCCAGCATTAACAGCTTGAGGGGCCTCCCAGACTCCGAGGGTCCGGGGTCTGGGGTGGGATGCGTGTTTGCAGGCCTCAGCTGCCAGCGTTGACAGCTGGTCCCCTGCCCCCTGGTGGCCCAGCGGCTCGGTTTCTGCCCAGCAGATCTCATGAACCCTGAACCCGGGAGGCAGTCTGGAATAGAGTGAAGGAAGCCTGGGCTTTGGAGCTAGAAAAGCGTAGAGCACTGCCTCCCCCAGGCCACCACCTTGTCTGTTGCACTTCAAGAGGGCCTCTTAGAACCCTTGCCTCTTCTTCAAAGAGGTACACTTTAAGGTTTAGTTGATCAAGCTGAAAACAGACATATTTTGGAGTTTGTAGGACTCATTCATTCAACAGATGTTTGTTGAGTATATTTTATGAGCCCGTCCCTAGGGGTTGAGGATAAGCGGTGAGCAAGACCACGTCTCAGAGACTTCTCCTTTCAGTGGGACAGACAGACAGTAGACTATTAATACATGAGCATTTTATTATAATTGTGAGAAGTGCTCTGGATGAGAAAGGGTTTTGTGCTAAGGTAAACTGGGCAAACTTACCTGCTCTCAATTTGCAATGGGCAATATTTCTCTCTTCAGGCTGGGGATAAGAGCCAACGGTCCATCTCATTTCAGAACATCCTATTCTCACTGGGATAAAAGGGCTGCACTCGGCCATAGATAGGTGTTGCGGGGTGAAGAAGAGGGTTTCCTATAAAGTCCGCTCTGTGTATGAATCTAGGAGGCACTTAATAAATAATTGGTGAATTACTGACTGTCATTTCGAGGAGGGTTAAAAAGCCACTGACTCCATCTGCAAAGGGTGTTATACAATGGATCGCTAGGAAAAGAGAAAATCTTAGCACTTTTATTGCTAGTTTTCTGAAGGGGAGGAATTTGGGGACTAGGGTAGGAAAGTTAGGGGTGCTGGACTTCCATTAGACACTTTTAGAGTAGGTGCTGGCACTGTGCTACCTTGAAGATACATCAATGAATGAGAGAGACAGGGTCCTTGCCCTCCCAGGGCTCACTGTCTGGTGAGAGCGTAAGCAACAATAAAATAATGTGATAAGCATTATGAGGGGCCAGCAAAGAGAAGCCATCTCGGTTGATGCCAGGAGGATAAATAAGAGCTATTATATTATTCTATTATAAATAAGAGGAGGAGGGCTGGCAGGAGAGAGTGCTCTGAGTGGAGAGAGCATAGGCAAAGGTCTGGAGGAGAGAAAGCAGGTTTATTCAAAGGACTCAAAATAGTTCGGCGTGTTCAGACTTTGAAGGAGACCTGTTGGGGAGAGAAAGAATGTTGGAGAGAAAAGCGGGGCTGTTGCACTCATCTCAGGCAGCCTTCCTCTTGGGGGAAAACTAAATTTCTTCTTTTTCTTTTTTGGCCTTGCCACGCCGCTTGTGGGATCTTAGTTCCCGGGACCAGGGATCAAACCTGTGACCCCTGCAGTGGAAGGGCAGAGTCCTAACCACTGGAACGCCAGGGAATTCCTGAAAACTAAATTTCTTTCTTCCTTTTATTTTAATAATTTATTTATTTATTTATTTATTTTTGGCTGTGTTGCGTCTCTGTTGCTGCGCGTGGGCTTTCTCTATTTGCGGTGAGCGGGGGTTACTCTTCCTTGCAGTGCGCATGCAGGCTTCTCATTGCGGTGGCTTCTCTTGTTGCAGAGCCTGGGCTCTAGGCGCGCGGGCTTCAGTAGTTGTGGCTCGCGGGCTCAGTAGTTGTGGCTCACGGGCTCTAGAGCACAGGCTCAGTAGTTGTGGCACACGGGCTTAGTTGCTCCACAGCATGTGGGATCTTCCTGGACCAGGGCTTGAACCCGTGTCCCCTGCATTGGCAGGTGGATTCTTAACCATTGTGCCAACAGGGAAGTCCACTCTTTCTTTTTTAAAAAATATTTATTATATATTTATTTATTTGGCTGCGCCAGGTCTTAGTTGTGGCATGTAGGATCTTAGTTCCCTGACCTGGGATTGAACCCGCGCCCCCTGCAAAGGCAGCGCGGAGTCTTAACTATTGGACCACCAGGGATGTCCCGAAAACCAGATTTCTTGATTCCCCAACTAGTTAGGGTTATGAAGTCCAGGTGGTCGCCTTCATTTTACTGAAGACACACCATTTACTGACCACCCTGTTGCAGAACTTTGACTCATTCAATTGTCATATTAAGTCTTATACATTTGATATCACGACCCCCATTTTACAGGTGGGATAACTGAGGCTCACTTTGGGCCCTTGGTCCAAGGTCATGTAGCTCATTACATCTGGGAATTTATTTATTTAATTTATTTATTTATTTGGCTGCGCCGGGTCTTGGTTGCGGCACGCGGGATCTTTGTTGCTGCGTGGGGGGGGATCTTAGTTGCGACATGCAAACTCTTAGTTGCAGCATGCAGGATCTAGTTCCCTGACCAGCGACTGAACCCAGGCCCCCTGCCCTGGGAGCGTGGAGTCTTGGCCACTGGACCACCGGGGAAGTCCCACATTTGGGAATTTAGAATGTTCCTTTATGTAAATACTTCTGTTCTAGCAGTTTTTTTACATGAGGTAACGCATGTAAAAGCTTTTTTGTAATAGAACCATGTAAACATGAAGCATTATTATTAGTTTTGCTGGATTTCTGGCTCCATCCAGTTCAGCCTGCAACATTCAGGGAGCCCAGGAAGGGGCAATAATGAAAACCAAAAGCCCCAATGGCCTCTCTTAATATTCCCCCACGTCTATTCTGGTTCCCTCTCTGGGGCACCTCCAGATGTTACCTTCTGCCAAATAGAGTTTGTTTTTCAGAAGTTACAAGACGTGGGAGGTTAAAAACAAAAAAAACAAAAAAACAAAAAACAAAACCAGCAGCATCAACAACTTTAAAAACCCTTGCAGCAGCCTGAACACAAAGAGTTTGAATTTTGAACAAAGGGCAGGGTGAGACGGAAAGTAAATGCTGACACATCCTCTCTCCAGCTGTGAACTGGGGGGTCTGAGGGCTGCTGCAAAGGTCATCTGTCTCTACATCTTTGGGCAGGAAATGCAATTCAATCCTCTCAATGACTGATCGCTCTGTAAGATTAATGGAATCATCTCCAACATTGGTCTCTATTCTGACAGCACAAAAAGTGAATCAAGCTTCTCTCTCCTCCCCTCTCCTCTTACTATGCAAGGTCAGCTGATTCTGCATTTTAAAAGTTCAAAACTTTTCTCCAGGAAATTTGTCCCCGGGTGTTTCTTTGCAGGGCGAAACTCTTTCTTCTGGGGTGAGAACCAAAGGTGGCACTGGAAGGTTTGGGGACCTTTCTAGGCTTTTCATCTGTCCCTGCTTCATCTTTCCAAATGAAGTGAATGCAAAGGGCATGATCGTCCCTGAAAGGGTTAACTGCCAGCCCGGCTGTCCAGCCCTCTAGGATTGCCAACCAATGATAACTTAGCATGATGAAGTAATGCTTGCATTTTGAGTTCCATTGGTTAACACACTTGTCCATCAATCCAAAGATGCAAGTTTTGAAAGTATCTTTGAACTTTTATGACTCTCTTCCTGGCGTTAACCCCTTGATTAACTCACCTGTTATTTCCAAGATTCCTTCCAATTCTCACGCAGGAAGAGAGATATTAGAATATGCAAAACTCTAGACATAAACCTGTCTTCCCCAAATGACCAAAGCCCGACACTAAGGCCATGTGTAATTCTGCTCTTTCTTACTCAGATACTTCAATCCACAAGGACTGAGGAGCAAAACAAAAACCAAAACAAACAAAAGTCTCTGGGAACTACACCCACTTTAACTGTAATAGTGTGTGGTCTGTTGTCCCAGAGTATTTACTGAATTGCAAAAATAACACAAGATATGGCAAAACTCTAAGGTTCGGAAAAAGTAGGTGCTGGATACACAAATCCTTGCTGTATATATATTTATTTTCTATGCGTTTCTTTATGTTTGAAATATTTGATAAATTTAAAAGGGCATACTGGTTGTTAAAAATGCAAGTAATATATAAGTATAGACTATATAACCCCCTCAAAATTTTCTCCTCTCCTCAGAAGTCATCAAACAATGGTTTGTTATTCTATTCAAGCCTTTCTTTCTCTTTCTCTCTTCCTTTCTTTCTTTTTCTCTTTTGCATATCTATACGTTACCTATATATAGTTTGTTTTAATATAAATGGGATCATTACATGCATGTTATTCTGTGACTTATTTTGTTTCTTAACCAATCTTGAATTTTTCTGTATCACAACATTCAGATTTACTTCATCCTTAAATATTTTAGAATGAGGCAGTTCTACAGATCACATTAAGTGAAAAAGGAAGGGGAAGGACAGTGTGTATATTTGTGTGACACAATAATGAAAGAAGATACATGTAGATGTTCCTAAGAGCATAAACCATTTCTAGGAGGATACCCAAGAGACTTGCTAAGTTTTCTGGGGATGGGAGTGTGGAGAGGAGAAACTGGGGGTGGGAGAGAAAGAAAGCAATTTTAAAACAATTTTTAAATAGTAGAACATTTCATAAATACAATCGAATTTATAAAATATTTATGTACTCTTAAAGAATTACACTCAGCTGTCCACCATCTAGATTAAGAAACAGAAAATCACCAGTACCTTTCACTGTTTATATTCCCTGCCCCAGAGTTGAGTTTTTTCCTGCATTTTGTGTTAATCACTCCTTTGCTTTTATTTATGCTTTACCACTTATGTATTTATAACTAAATAATATTTATTTGGTTTAGACTGGCCTGATTTTGAAACTCATAGGCTCAAAAAGCACAAATAAAATGAAATTCAATTTTGAGTAGGTAATACATCTACATAGTATAAAATTTAAAAAAGCACATATAAAATGAAATTAAATCTATAAGGTTCAAAATCAGGCAACACTAATGCATATACATGGTAAAAATTTCACACTGTTCCAAAGAAAAAGTTTTCTTCTCTTTTCCCAGTTCTTTTCCCCATTCAAAAATTGTATTTCTTTCCAAAGAAAATTTTCTGTGCATATAAAAAAAATATGTAGATATAGATATATCCCCTTTGGTTTACATAAGTGGTCATCACAATTTAGTATTATTCTGCACCTTGTTTTAATTTAAGGATATCATGAAATCATTTTACATCAGTATATATAGAGCTACCTTATTCTTTTTAATGATTTGATAGCATTTCATTGGGCAGATAAATGGTCCAAGAATTATTTAATCATTTCCCCAACTTTTAGATCGTTTTCAATCTTTTCCTATTGGAAACAGGGCTACAATGAATTGCATCTTTGGGTTTGAGTCTGACAATAGGATATATATCAGGAAGTAGTTATCCATTTCTAAGGCTTCCTGCCCCATCACCAATTATCTGTCCTTGAGAAGTTTATTTGTCAGATCTGGGTAGGTGGGACAATTTTATATCTGACTGGCATCCCCAGGTGCCTACAGTGCCATGCTCTTGGCAGGCACTCAGAATGGGTGGTTTAAGGGCTAACACTCCAAACATTCACATTGTACCAGATGGCTCCTTCTAGAAAACCTTTGCAGATATCCCTGGCCTCCTTCCCCCGAGATATACTCTGGAAAACACTCTAAGGTTGCACTGTCCAGTAAGATAGATACTAGCTACATATATTTAAATTTAATTAAAATTAAATAAAATTCAACATTCAGTTCCTTAATCCCACTACCCACATTTCAAGTGCTCAACAGTCACATGTGTCTAGAAGCTCCTACATTAGACAGCACAGAAATAGAATATTTCCATCTTTATGTTCTATGGGACAGCCCTGCAGGGAGTTATAGTGAGAAGCCTGTGGGCTCTGGATTCCTACAAGCCCTGGGTTCAAATCCTGTCTTTGCCATTTCACAGCCCTAAAATGTGGGCAAGTTACTTGACCTCTCTGTGAGCCTCAGCTGTAAAAGTGGGCAATTACAGACCCTCCCTCATAGAACTTTGATGAGTATTCAGAGATAGCAAATGTGAGAGGCTTTGCTCAAAGACATAGTAAGCTCTCAAAAATCAGCAGCTATTATAATTATACATGAATATGACAGCTTTAGTTTCTCACAGTGTGAAAATGCTGGATTCTGAGAGTTCCATAGAGTATCAGCCTTTCCTAACTTGCTTGGGAAGCTGGCGGCCCACCCCTTGCCCAGCCTGGAGTAAGCCTACAGTCGGAGCTGGTGTTTCTATCTTCTGTCTTTAGAGCACAGAGCTGCTCAATCAACCTTTGATGAATGAAGAAATGAATGAAGGGGGCCAATACAGCCAGGATCTGACTGGGCCTTTTGTTAAGAAAGAGCAAGAGGCTCCAGGAAGTCATTATTATTATGTTTCAAATACAACTGGCCTGGTCTTTTTTTTCCTGCAAGACAAAACAAACAAACAAACAAACAACCCTCTCCTGGGGAATCACCTTAAGCTTCCCTCCGCTCTCTCACCTACAGTCCACTCCTCGGGGACAATTAGCCAAGGAGCTCAAGGGTCTTGGCCCTTCCCCCTTCGGCCCAACATAACCTCCTCCCCCCACTTTGAGCAAATGCCTGGAATTCTTTCAACAGGAGGACAAAGCCTTTCATCTGCCAATTACTGATAAAGAGAAAATGCAAATATTGCTGGGAAGGTGATCCATCAAGGGCCCAACATTTATTGAGTGACCACTTAGTAGCGGGCGGCAGGGTAGGCATTCTGGGGGCGTCAAAGGGGAACAAACCCCCGGCTGGCCCATTCTTCTCTCTGGTCTGTGGTTTCCTGGCGGTTTGTAGAGGGAGGGGATTAAATTAGGTGACTACTCAACCCCTTCCCACTCTGACAGGCCAGGAACTCCCCATCGGGGTGATATATGGACTTAACTGTTCTTACACTAAGGTGTCTGCCATTGGGTCTTTTCCTGATACCAGCTTTTGGGGACACCATGAGACCACATGGGGAGGCAGTAGGGTCTTTGGGAGGAAAGGAGCATTAAGACCAAGTGTTTTATTTCACAGTTTAGCTTTACTGCACTTAACTCATGACCTTCCAGCCCACTGCACCCTCCTTTGAACACGTTTATCTCATTATGTGGGAGCAGTGAAGATGGTCAATATCCAAAAAAAGGATGTGATGGCATAGCCAGGCTCCAGTCTGAGCCCCAGCAACCCCACTTATATAAGCTGTGTGATCTTGCATGATTGGCTTTCCCTTTCTGAGTTACAGTTTCCTTATCTGCAAAATGAGGAATAACAAAACTATTTCCCTTAAAGGGTTCTTGCGAGAAAGAGAGAAGCAAATAAAACGGTCCCTGGTTCTTGACAGAGGCTGAAGGCAAAACCCTTCTCACGCCCATTAAGCCAAGGTGGGCGATTTCAGTTTGGAAAAAATGTTGATGTTCGCCAGCTAGTGGACTTGGATTAAAACAGACTTCAAAGAGTCGTCTTTGGAGGGTAGGTGGAAAAAAATACAGAAAGATAGGACAGGAAACTTCAAGGTGAGTGAGGGGGAAGCTGTCTCTTACGGTGACCAATACTGAGCTGACGGCTCACATCTGATCTCTGATGGGGAAGCCACTTCCTCTCCACTTATCTGATCACTGTGTTGACACGGGGAGGATATGAGGGTAGAGCAATCATCCAGATTCAAAACTTCTCTGAGCCTCAGTTTCCCATCTGCAAAATGATTTGCTCCAACTATCCCACAGGGTTCATGAGAGAAGCAAAATTAAAAGTATGGCAAGTTTGTTTGCAAAGCCTGCTATGAGACTCCTTTACTGTAGCCCTGGTGCCATGTCATCTCATCGTGATCTTTACCTCCAAGATCAGGCCTAGTTGGGCTGGAAGAATGTTTAGGGCCAGCTTTCCTCACAACTAAAGGCGACCTGACTGTTGTTCATGATGGACTTAACAGGATAACACGTTTAGGATTCCAGTTTTGGGGGTGGTCACAGTGAACTAGGTATGTGGACAGCATACCGAGATCTAATGATACTCCATATTTGTATAGAGGGTGCCCATACCTCCGACAAGAAGCGCTGTAGGCTTAATCAAGGGGTGCCCAAAGTTCCCCGCGCCCCATCCCAGCGCCTTGCACCTTTCCACCGACATTTCTCCTGTAAACCGCCAATAAGGGCTTACCCTTCGCATGTTTGCCAGCTGCGTTAGGAGGCGCCAGATCCGATTCTCTCGGTAGTTCACTCCTGAGCATCTATTTCCTCCGCTTGGCGAGCGCAGGGATCTTTAAAAAATGTCCAACTTCTCTTCCAGGGCTTGTCGCCTAGTAAAGGACTCCACAGACGCGGGCAGAGTGAATGAATGAAAGGCAACGTCTTCCGGTCAGCTCGGGTCTGAAAAGGCTTTGGTCTGGCTGTATTTCCTGTACCTGTGTGTATGTGGATCCTTATCTTTGAGTCCAGGAGTTTAAAAACTATGCAATCCGTACAGGTATGGAGCTGCGCTAATTTCTTCCTGAGCCCCCAAATGCCTCCTCCGTAAGGCAGGTCCGCTTATGGGGATCTAGAGAGGACCCCCCCCCCAAAAAAGACGTAGTAGAAAATAAAAAAAAATTATATATACACAAAATGTTTTGAATTTGGGTCGGCCACGTAGGTAACGAGGTGGGGTGAGTGAAGGAAGAGGAAGAGGGGTACCCCGTGGGGGCCGTGGGCAATGGGGGCAGGGATTGAGGTGGGAGGTCGTTTTTGGGGGGTGCCAGGCCCCGGGGGCTTTCACTCCAGCATGCTCGGCTTGCATTTCCGCGCCTCCCGCTGAGGCCAGCCGTGCAAATCTGCACCTCCCTCCCCACCCCCTCCCTCCTTCCCTTCCTCCCTGCCCCGCCATCTCCGGGATGCGCCCGCCGCCTGCAACTCAGCCCTTCCAAAAGTCAGCTCTGCACACAACTCCCGGGCGGCGGCGGCGCCTGCGTGCAGAGGCGCACTCGTGACCCAACAACAAAACAGCGATGCCAGGGCGCTAACGGCGCCCGGTGCCTCCCGGGCGCCCTCCCCGCCCCACACCTCCTCAGGCCACCGCCCCCGCCCACCCCCATCCCGGGCCGAGTGCCCCCCCCCCCAGCCGGGCCGCGGGCTCGGAGCGCGATCGGCAACAATGTTTACGTTCCGGGGATTATGACGTCGACGCCTCCCCCCACAACTGCTGAAAATGGTTTCCTAGGACTTTGCAAACGGATCTGCTTAAGTGTTGGTGCAAAACTTTGTAGATCTCGGCTCTGGCTAGCTTTATTTATTTATTTTTTGGTTTGTTTTCTTTGGTCTTCCCTCCTTCCCCCCTCCGCCAAAATGCAGGGGGCAGGAGTGTTGACAATTAATTGGTGAACTCTCCTAAAAAAATGGAGGCAGAGAAAGACTCTGGAAGAAGATTGGTGTGTAGCTTTTTTTTTTTTTTTTTCCAAATCTGTATCTGGTATATGATAGATCTATTTTTTTTGTTGTTGTTTCTTGCTGCCTTTTCTTTCCTTTTCTGTATTTTGCAAGAGGACCGGAAAAAATATATAATAAATTGCATGCAAAAGGAAGCAAGCAGCTTACTCCTCCAGTCCCTTGTGAGGCTCAGAGTCTCAGACACTTAAGTGGGGAGGTGGTAGCGGGGAAAGGCGTGGAGGGGGGTGCTCAGCGGGCTCGGGGTTCGCCCGGAATCTGGGGGGCTGCGGGGCTGGGCGCTCGGCGGTGGAGGGAGGAGGCAGGGGATGCGGGGAGTGGCGGGGGATTCTCCTTAGGAAGTGAGTGTGCGCGCGCGCTTGTGGGGAGATGAGACAGCTGCTGGTGCGTTTTGGGGTCTCCGATGGGAGCTTTGTGGCGGGCCGTCTGCCTCTCCCCCTCCCAAGCCCCGAACCCCCCCTCCCATCTCTTCTTCTTGCACTGGCGGTCGGTCGGCGGGGGCGGCTGGGGTCTCAGCCCTTCCATTTCAGCTTTCCAGCTTCCCCCGTAGCTCGGGGGCGGCTCCAGTCTTAGAAATGCCGCCGGCCCCCGGTTCCGGCTTCCCGGCTCTGCCGCTGTGGCCGCCAGGGCTGCTGTTAGTGCCGAGCCGGGCGCTGCGGCGGCTCCTCCCGGGGCCTACAAATGCCCCGCCAGCCCGTGCGCCGAGCCCCCCTCGCGGGTTACATAACCAGGCTCCCGGCCGAGTGGGCAAAACCTAACACCTCTCGGGGGTGGGGGGCAAGGGAGACTCCCCCAGATATCCCTCCCATGGCCTCCAAAGATGCAGGAGGGGAGTGCCCTGTTTAGGGCGCAGCTTGACCCTGGGGGCGCGGGCCCCTCTCATTATCCCCATTTTCAGCATCTTTGGCTTTTGCGCAAAGTTGCTCCGGTCGCAGTGGTGGGGTGCAGGGGGCGCGCGGCTCCTGCACCTGTTCGAGCTGCGCCCAGGGTGAGAGGCGACCCCCACTTCCCCCAGTAATGTCCCGGGCTCTCTGGTTTGGGTCCCTGCAGCGCCCGATTGACCGCCAGAGATACGACGAGAACGAGGACTTGTCGGACGTGGAGGAGATCGTCAGCGTCCGCGGCTTCAACCTGGAGGAGAAGCTGCGCAGCCAGCTGTACCAGGGGGACTTCGTGCACGCCATGGAGGGCAAAGGTGAGGCGCCCCCTCCTCGGGCAGTCCTCCGCGGCGCGGCCCGAGCGCACGTGGGGAGGGAGCTGCCGGTGGCTGGGTTCGTATTTCGCGCCCGCGTCCCCCATTCCAGGGGATCCGGTGACGAAACGAGGCCGAGCACTGGGGGGGGTGGGGTGGGCTGGGTGGCGAGGGAGGAGGGCAGGCGGGAACCGGGGCCGGGCGTGGGCCTAGGCCCGGCCCGCGCCCACCACTAGCCCCAGGGTGGGTAGAGCCAGGGGGCCGGCGGACTGAGGGACCTGGGGACCGACGGGCGGACAGATGGAGGGCGGGTAAGCCGCGTTCTACCCCTCCCGGAGCCGGGCCAGCTCCTTGCGCTGCACGAGGTGCAGCCGATGGGCTGGAGCGGGGCTGGGGCACCCCAGGGGCATTGGGGTGGGGGACCCCCAGGCCTGTGGCCTCCCAAACCCCATGCCATTTCGGGCCCTGCCAGTTAGGACCTGGCGCTGGGGACGCCCCCGGTCACTTAGTGACACCTCCTCAGGCCTGGGGTCTGCTGAGCTCCATCACCTCGTGAGCCCTGCTAGATTGGAGCAGGGTGGGTGAGCCGGAGTTGTTGGCTGGCCCCCGCTTAAGCCTGAGGTCTCTAGCCCTGCAGCCCTGATGCTTGAAGTGGGGACTGTGGGTAAGGGGGTTATCCCCCCATCAGGCTTCAGGCTGCCCCGGGGCAGTTTGAGGTGAAGACTTGGGGCACCCCCCCTGGGAAGCAGGGTCTCTTCCCAGGGCTGAGGCCTTGCGAGCTCTGTCCCTCTTGTGGGCCCTGCCAGTTTAGAGCAGAAGTTGGAGAAGCCTCTGGGGTTTGGGAATGTCACCCTAGCCTGAGACCTTCAGGGCCTACCTCCCTGACCCTGGTACTAGCAAAGTGTCTGGGAGTGTCTTCCAGACTTTGAGGTGATGCTCTGGCTTGGGTCTAAGGCCTGCAAGGCCCCTGGTTTGACCTGTGGGATTGGGGTTTTGGATTTGCCCTGCCTACTTAGGCATCTCCCTATGCCCTTCTGGGGTTTGTAAGTTCATTTTTGCCCCTCAGACATTTGGGTTTCCTTTATATTACTCTGTTTCCATTTTGTTTATCCCCTTCCCCCTTGGAAAACCCTCCCATCCCTCAGGAGCTGATCACTGGGCAGCGCCTCCCGCCTCCAGGTTCCGGTTGAGTGGCTAGGGCTACGGGGTTAGCCCCTAGGAGAGACCGCCTAGGTTTGCATTTTTGAAGTTTCTCTTTTGTGCCCATTGCTTCCTGGAGTGCTGGGCTTCGGTGGTAGGGGTAGTTGTGAGGGGAGGGAAGAAGAAATTTCTTCCAGCCTGCCAGGTCTTAAGAGCATTGCACCCAGAGGCCAGACAGTTCAGGGGTCTAGTCTCAACTACATTTAAATTTCCTTAGCACAAATGGGATTTTAATTCCTCTCCTTCCCCATTTTTCTTGAGTCGTTTGGCGGATCGTAGGAGAAAACAGTATGCAACTCTTCCTGGTCATTGGTGAGGAATTCTCTGCCCGGGATCTCAGTGTTTTCTCAGGCTCATTTGAGGAAGTTGAAGCTGACCCTGGGGGTGGACTCTGGGTGTGTGTGTATGGGGTGGGCTGGGGGTGGTTTCCAGCGAGGGAGAGCCCTTAAATCTGCTGTCCAGGCTCCTTTCAAAGGAGAGGGCTCTAGGGTTTTTGGTTGTTAATTCAGATCTTGCCCCAAAACTCGAGGGAGGAGCTGAGAAACAGAAGGAGCCCTTAGCCTGGATTCAAAATAGAAGCTTCTTAAACTTCTCTGCCTTTAAGTCCTTAGGAATCCCCATTCACTGGGAGCTCCTGGGGATCTGAGCTGCTAAGGTCAGGACTTTCCCCAGCTCTGGTTTTGTTCTCTCTCCTCTGAGCAGAGTTGCCTTGGCCTCTCCCTACCCCCACTCCCCCAAGCTGCCCTAGTGAACTGTTCCCTGGGGCAGGGGCTTCAGTGGCCTGGGATCTCCTCTATCTCCCTTCTGACTGGCCAGGGAGGGCTTGTGCCTTTGTGAATTGCTTCAGTTACCTGAGGATTTGGAGATGTGAGGATTTATCTCCGCCTCCCTCACCTCCATATTTAGGGATATGGTTGGGTCAGATCCCCTACTTTTGGAACTCAGGAAGATAGAAGCTAAGGCTTCCTTCGTGCTCTAGGGCTTTCGATAAGGATATTGGGGGTCTACACTAGACAAGCGTCAGTCAGACAGAGAAACTACGTGGTGTATTTTCTTCTGGCCTCACTATGTCCCCTTCACACAGCCTCCACCTGGGGAGAATCCCTCTTGGTTATCCAGCTGAAGCTAGTGTTCTGATGGCTGCAGCAGAATTTCACTATTAAGACAGCAAAGCTGTGCCCAGTTCCCTAGTTATTTTGGCACCAGATACACAGTTTCCAGGGAAACCGGCTTTCCCCCCCTCCCCTTCACCATGCAGGATATTACAATAAGATCTTCCCTGATGCTCAGCTACAATGAGAACCCTCCTCCCAGCCTCCTCTCTGGGGCTTCAGATCCTCCCAGGTGGCATTCTTCAATTTTGCAGTTCCTTTACTTTCTGAGCTCAGCTTGGGATGTGTTTCTCCATCCGTCCCTCTCTTGCCATGATAACTGAGCTGTGTGGGGCTCTTTCATGAGGCTCCCTCCCCAGTCCTCTCCGGCCTTGGGCTGTTCATTGACAAGTTCTGACCCTTGGGGCATGCAGGCAATGACTGAGTAGGCAGAGGAGCTGACAGTTGGCATGGCTTCTCTTGGGCTTTGCCTAATCCATTTCCTTGTCATTTTCTAGGGAGCTCTTGCCCTTTGAGCTGGTGCCTGCATCCTAGTATAACCCCTGCCCCTTCCTCCATCATTTTTCTTCCCCTAACCAATGGATCATGGTTCATTTGCTCCTTCATGACTTAACCAACCTGTTTTAATTCCAATCTCCAAACAGATTTCAACTATGAGTACGTGCAGAGAGAAGCTCTCAGAGTTCCCCTGATATTTCGAGAAAAGGATGGCCTGGGAATTAAGTAAGTTGCTGAAACCAATTGCTTCTTCCCCTGTCTCCTTCCCTAACACAGTTTGTAGCTTGGGATGGATTTCTTCCACCCTTTTCCTTACCTCTCATCACTGAGAAGGATTTTTCTTCATTATTTGGGGATTGTATCTCCTTATTCAAGGCCTGACAGAGGGGAAAAACTCTTTAAAGATGAGTCTGGATTTTCAGAGAATTTGGATGGAGAGGTCACAGGGTACTTAAACAGCGTGGACTTTTTCCCCTGACCCACCCCAGTTACACGCAGTGACTTCCTGAAGAGAATTGTGTCCTCCCCCTGAATCAGGAAACTGAGGCAGGGCCTGAGCTGCAAAGGGATTGGCCAGCTTCTGGGCCCAGAGGCAGGACGCCTACATGCATATTTTCTCCTCAGACTCACACTATGTGGGAAACTGGCCCTTTTCTGTGGAGGGTGTGTTTCCTAGGTTGCTAGGCCCTCGTCTCCCCTTTCGGCTCTTTCGGCTCGGGCCCCAGCACCTGCCTCCCATGGTGTCCTGTCTGGTTTACATTCTCTTCGAGATCTGTCAGAGCTTCCGCTGGGGGAGAGAGCCATCCGGAGGCTGGATGGAAGAACAGGTTTCTGTCCCTTGGGCAGGGGTAGGGGGGGGGAAGCTGAGGGTTTCATCACAGACTCCCTCCCTCCACAGCGTCTACTGCCAGTCATTCCTACCAACAGAAATTAAACCTTTGGCATCACTATTAATTAATAGTGAACCTCATCACAGTTGTCATAGCCAGTGTCACCAAATGCCTGGAATTGATGCGATATGTTTTTTTTTTCCTCTAAACTTAAAAGGGGTCCCTCCCACCCTCCATACAACTCCTTATGGAGAGTATTTTCTAGAAGAGGAGCCACAGAGAGGGCTACCCACTCTAAAAGAAAGCAAGTGTTTGAATGCCCAACTCTGGCGCTTACCTTGACGGTACACTTCAGTCTTCCCCGGATAAGCGGCAGGGGGACAGTGGATGTCCATCCTCTTCTCTGTAGCTATGCTGAGTTCAGGTGTCAGGGAGAGTGAGGGGTTTGGTTTGCCGTTGAGGTGAGGAAGCTGCTGACCGTTTTGGGGGGTGACCCTTCCGCTGAGTTATCCCATTTTGGATTCCCAGCATGAGAACCAGGCAACTCTCTTGGAAAAATGGCCTCCCTCTGCCCCCATTGTTGGGTCTAACCCTGTTATTTCTTCTTATCAAATGTCTGTGTTCCTCTTTTTCGAGGATGCCTGACCCTGATTTCACAGTCCGAGATGTCAAACTCCTAGTGGGTAAGTTGCTGTGTGTGCGCATGGCCCAGAGATGCTGAATTGGGGGGGCGTGGTGGTGGCGGGGGACGAGGCCTGTACCACCTGCCTGTTTGGATATTTAACTGCCTCTGAAAAGAAAGTCCCCATGCGAGGAGGCAGGAGCAGGTGTGAGCTGCAACCGTCTCGTTCTGGAGAACAGGTCAGATTGCAAAGCCGTAAGAAGCTGTATTAGAGGGTGTTTGCCAGTGCAGTTTTATGAGGCTGATTTGGACCCTAGCCTCCAGCTTGGGTGTCATCAAGGCAATCTTAGATCTCTCCTTTGCGTTTGTTTGTGGGTTGCTGGGTAAACACTGGGTGCTGTGTGACCCCTGAAAGACTTTCAGAACTTTCAAGGGGAGGGATCATTCTTCCTGCTTCCTCAGGGTTCCAGACAGGTCTAGGGCAGAGCTTGGTGCTGAGCACCTACAGAGCTCGGCTGGACTCACTGAGTGCCCCGGACTCCTGACCAGGTAGCGGGCTGCCTTTCAGATTTTACAGGAAGTTGTTCAATACATCCATTCTTTCCAAAAGTGTTTCTCAAGTAGCTCCTACGTGGTAGGCTAATTCAGAGCTGTGAGCAGGACAGGCAAGACCCCTGCCCTCTTGGTTGGAGTGACAGGCAACAAAGAAATAAATAGTTTTAAAAAATTTACATCTTTTCAGAGGGTGACAAGGGATATGAAGAAGTAAAGCAGGGTAATGGGATGGAGCTAGCTGGAGCTGTGTTTTGTTTTAGATGGGGGGTGGTCAGGGAGGGCCTCTGGGTGGAGGTGATGAGGACGTTTGGACAGAGACCTGACTGATGAGAAGCCAGCTGTGGGAAAGGACATTCCAGACGGAGGAATGAACAAGGGCAAAGGGTGGGGGAGGAATGGAAGGAGTGAGAGGGGAAGTAGTAGGAGAGGTGGGAGAAGTTGCAGGGCCAGGCCCACGTAGGACCTTCTAGGCCCTGGTGGGGAATTTGGGTTTAACTGCTGGGGCGATGGGAGGCCACTGGGAAGTTTTAAAGTGTGGTGAGGCGGTAGCTTTGTGATCTGATTATTTTCTTGGGCGGGGGGGAATTAAAAATATTTTTAAAATTGAGATAGAATTCATATACCATAAAATTCACCATCTAACCATTTTAAAGTGTGCAATTCAGTGGTTCTTTTTTTCTTTTTGGTCACGTTGCATGGCTTGCAGGATCTTAGTTCCCTGACCAGGGATTGAACCTGGGCCACAGCAGTGAAAGTGCCGAGTCCTAACCACTGGACCGCCAGGGAATTCCCCAGTGGTTCTTAATATATTCACAATGTTGTGCAACCATTACTGCTAACTAATTCCAGAACATTTTCATCACCCCCAAAGTAAGCCCTGTACCTCCCAATTCCCCTCTCCCTCCATCCCCTGACAGCCAATCTGCTTTTTGCCTCTGTGGGTTTGTCTCTTCTGGATATTCCATATAAGTGGAATCATAATATGTGGTCCTTTGTGTGTGGCTTCTTTCACTTGGCCTCATGTTTTCGAGGTTCATCTGTGTTGTAACATGTCTCAGTACTTTATTACTTTTTATGGCTGAACAGTACCCCATTATATGGATAGACCACGTTTTGTTTAGCCATTAGTCTGTTGATGAACATTTTAGTTGTTTCTACTTCTTGGGTATTATGAATAATGCTGCTATGACTATTCGTGTACAAGTTTTAGTGTGAACATACATATTCACGTTTTTGGGGTATATACGTAGGAAGGGAATTGTTGGGTCATAGGGTAACTACATTTAATCTCCTCAGGAACTGCCAGACTGTTTTCCAAAGTAGCTACGCCATTTTAAATTCCCATTAGCAACATACGAGGGTTCTAATTTCTCTACATCTTTACTCACACTTGTTATTGTCTGTCTGTCTTTTTTTTTTTAAATTTATTTATTTATTTATTTTTTAATAGTAATTTATAAAGGTTTTACTCTTTTTTAAAAAAATGAATGAATGAATGAATTAATTAATTAATTTATGGCTGTGTTGGGTCTTCGTTTCTGTGCGAGGGCTTTCTCTAGTTGCGGCAAGTGGGGGCCACTCCTCATCGTGGTGCATGGGTCTCTCACTATCACGGCCTCTCTTGTTGCGGAGCACAGGCTCCAGACGCGCAGGCTCAGTAATTGTGGCTCACGGGCCTAGTTGCTCCGCGGCATGTGGGATCTTCCCAGACCAGGGCTCGAACCCGTGTCCGCTGCATTGGCAGGCAGATTCTCAACCACTGTGCCACCAGGGAAGCCCTGTCTGTCTTTTTGATGCTAGCCATCCTGGTGGGTGTGAAGTAATGTGATCTGATTTAAGTTCTATAAAAGCTGACTCTTGTGGTTGTATGGAGAATGAAGGCAGCTGACCAGTGGGTGTGCAGAGATCCAGCCTGAATTATTATTATTATTTTTAAAATTAATTAATTAATTAATTAATTTTTGGCTGTGTTGGGTCTTTGTTGCTGCCCGCGGCTTTCTCTTGTTGCCACGAGTGGGGGCTACTCTTCGTTGCGGTGCGTGGGCTTCTCACTGCGGTGGCTTCTCTTGTTGTGGAGCACGCGCTCTCGGCGTGCGGGCTTCAGTAGTTGTGGCACACGGGCTCACGGGCTCTAGCGCTCAGGCTCAGTAGTTGTGGTGCATGGGCTCAGTTGCTCCGCGGCATGTGGGATCTTCCTGGACAGGGCTCGAACCTGTGTCCCCTGCATTGGCAGGTGGATTCTTACCCACTGCACCACCAGGGAAGTCCCCAGCCTGAATTATTGACCCAGAGATGTGTTAACTCAGAAGGGAGAACCAGGGACTTCCTTGGCGGTCCAGTGGTTAAGACTCAGCACTTCCACTGCAGCGGGCGCGGGTTCCATCCCTGGTTTGGGGAACTAAGATCCCACATGATATGTGGCGGAAAAAAAAGAAAAAGAAGAAGGGAGGACCAGTTGGCTATACGGAGGTGCTGCTGTTGACAGAAGGATCTCAGTTAACTGGTGAGGGCTTGCTCAGGAGATAGATTTTTTTTTTTTTAAAGCTGGATTCTAGAAATGCTGAAGGAAGTGGACGTCAGAGCAGAAAGAGGCAGCCTTCCAGCAGTGAGCAGAAGATGGGGCGATGGACCCCGTAGATCAAATCTTGGCACAGGTGACTCTCTCTGGTGCCTCAACCCACCCCCAGCCTTTGTTGTTGGGACTCAGCTCTGCTGCTTGGCTGAGTGATTTGGGGCAAGCTACTCCTCAGCTGTAAAATGGAGCTAAGAGCAGAACCTGCCTCAAAGATGGGTCCTGTAAGAGAATGAATGAATGCTTAGCATTATGGCGGATGACGAAATGGTCCCCATTCTTCTTCTTCTTTTTTTTTTTTTTTAAATTTATTTTTGGCTGCTCTTTGATGCTTCCTTACTGCGCGCGGGCTTTCTCTAGTTGTGGCGAGCGGTGGCTACTCTTAGTTGCGGTGCGCCGGCTTCTCATTACGGTGGCTTCTCTTGTTGTGGAGCACGGGCTCTAGGCACGCGGGCTTCAGTAGTTGCAGCACGTGGGCTCAGTAGTTGTGGCTCGCGGGCTCTAGAGCGCAGGCTCAGCCGTTGTGGCGCTCGGGCTGAGTTGCTCCGCGGCATGTGGGATCTTCCGGGACCAGGGCTCGAACCCGTGTCCCCTGCATTGGCAGGCGGATTCTCAACCACTGCGCCACCAGGGAAGTCCTGTATTATTATTCTAATGGCAGGATGTGGATCCGATGAAGTTCTCTTTATGGGCAAGGATTAAAGCCAGATTCTCAAATCTGGGGATCAGGGAACATCACAGTCTCAGTAATGTTGCCCTCGGTGCTTTTGAAGAATTTTCAAGCCCTTTGTAGTTTTGTTATTCTCTGGTTGTATCCAGGCTGCCCCTTCTTTCCTGGAGCCTCATTCTTCTCATTGTGAGAGCAAGAGGATTCAATTAGATGGTCCTGACGTCCTTGCCGGCTCTCAGAAAAGTCTAGGATGGCAAAGAAAGTGGGAATAGTGAGACTTCCCTGGCGGTCCAGTGGTTAAGACCCCTTGCTTGCAGTGCAGGGGGCACGGGTTCCATCCCTGGTCGGGGAACTAAGATCCCGCATGTTGCACAATGCGGCCAAAAAAACCCCCCAAAAAGTGGGAATAGTAATACCTGCAGCCTATGTCTCTTGGCATTTCTGTAATGATCGAACGGATTGGTGAATATGAAAGTGCTTTGTAAAGGTATAGCCCCGTGAAGGATGCCTGTAATGGCAGTTAGCAGCGGGTAGGATTATTCCCACTGAGAGTGCACACAGGCCTCTGGAGAGTGGTGAAGGGGAAGATTTGTCATAGTGACATAAGTGACAAATGTAACTCAATCTGCCCTAAGCAAAGCAGAATTCAGCGGTTTACGTAATAAGTTCAGGATGTGACCTTAGGCATTTCTAGATCTAGATGCTCCAAGAAGATCTCAAGATCTTGGCTCTTACTTTTCATTTTTGCTTCCCTTTTTTTTGGTTCCTCTTTCTGCTTCATTCTCCGGCAAGTTTCTCCCCACATGGCAGCAAAAATGGGGAGCAAAACCCCACACCCAGCCCAGCTGAACCATGTGGACTGAGAGTGGGGAAGGAGTGACTCCCCAGGGTTGCTGGGTGACGTAACCATGTCCCTAACACAAATGGGAGTTCTTCTTTGTTTTTTGGCCATGTCACATGTCTTGCAGAATCTTAGTTCCCCGACCAGGGATTGAACCCACGCCCTCGGCAGTGAGAGCGTGGAGTCCTAACCACTAGACCACCAGGGAATTCCCACAAATGAGAGTTCTGCTTTGGATGGCAGAGTATGGGGGAGGCTGGACCATCCCTTGAAGTTAGTGGGGGATCTCAGCCTGTCTTCCAGCCTCTTGTCCCCTCCCCAGGCCCTGTATCTTGGGAGGCGACTGTCTGAGAAGCGGGTTGGTGCACAGCCAGCTATTAGGCCACAACCTGGGGCTACAGACTCTTCTCTAATCTCCTAAAATTGGGCTTTTTTCTCTCAGCCCTGTTTATCTGCCCATTGGAAGACAGGCACCTAGCCTCTGTTTTTAGCTCCTCACCTCTAAAGAACCAGAACAAAAAGTGGCACTTTCCATTTCTTTGGCACTGTACGCTTAAAATGAAAGCTTTTTATTAAAGTCTAATATACAGCTGTTACCTTGGAGAGCTGAAGGGGTCCGGAGGTCCTGTGATGGTGTTCTGGGCCGGAGATCTAAACAATCTAAACATTAAACAGTACAGCTGCCTCAAATCCCTGGGAATTTCAGAATGACTGACACTTCTGAAGCTGTTCCAAATTTTGAAGAGATGTTTGCCATTAGATTCACAGAAGATGACAAAGAGTACCAGGAATACCTGAAACGCCCTCCTGAGTCCCCTCCAATTGTTGAGGAATGGAATAACAGAGCTGGTGGGAACCGAAGAAATAGAGGCAGTCGGTTGCAAGATAACAGACAGTTTAGGGGTAGAGATAGCAGACGGGGGTGGCCAAGTGACAATCGATCCAATCAGTGGCATGGACGATCCTGGGGTAACAATTACCCGCAGCACAGACAAGAATCTTACTACCCCCATCAATATGGACACTATGGTTACAACCAACGGCCTCCCTATGGCTACTACTGATAGAAATGTCAGCAGCTTTTAGTAAAACCATTTACTCTGTTAACATGACAAAAGTTTATGTTGTATTTTCTGTTGGTCATAGTTTTACATCTGATTGTAGAGAGTGGATTGATTTTTTGGAACTTGAGACATTTTTTAAATTAGATCTTACTGGAGAGATATGATGGCTGCTGGAAATATCAATAAATACTCCCCTAAAAAGGTTGTGGCTTATAAAAAAAAAAAAAGTCTAATATACATATAGAAAAGTGAACATATAGTAATCCTGTAGTTAAAATTTGTATAATTTTAACAAATTGAACACATCAGCGTAATTGGAAGCCCAGGATCAAACCCGCCTTGAATTCCCATCCAGTCACTCCCTCCACTGTTCTCCTGACTTCTTCTAATAGTGTGGATGAATTTTGCCTGTTTTCATACTTTGTTTTAGTGGAATCATACAGGGTGTCTGTCCTCTTTTGGTTTTGGCGTTTTATCACTCAACCTTGTGTTTACGAGATTCATCCATATTGTTGTGTGCAGTTGTAGATGATTTATTTTCATTGCTATATAGTTTTCCATTATGTGGTTATTTCACAATTGATTTATTCATTCTATTAGTGGGCACTTGGATAACTGCCAGTGTAAGGCTGTATGCATAGTGCTGCTATGAGCATTCTAGGCATGATTGGTGAACAGATGGATGCATTTCTGTTGGGCATATACTTAAGAGCAGAATTGCTTGGGTCAGAGAATTTACATATATGTTCAGTTTTAGTAGATCCTGTCAAGTAATTGTCCAGCGGATTGTTCTGGTTCTGATTGCCCCATATCCTTACCCAGAGTTGGTGTGTCCATCATGTTCATTGTAGTCATGCCTCCACGCTGATGGGAGTATAGTTCTATTTCACTGTTTCACTTCGCATTTTTCTAATGATTGATGAAATTGAGCTCCATTTCATATGTTTATTTGCTATTTGGATATCTTCTTTTATGAAATGTTTGATCAAGTCTTTTCTTCATTATTTTAAAGATTGTTTCTTATTTAAAAAAATTTTTTTTATTGAAGTATAGTTGATCTACGTTGTGTTAGTTTCATGTGTACAGCAAAGTGATTCAGTTATACCTATATATATGTGTGTGTGTGTGTGTGTATATATATATATCAGATTCTTATCCATTATAGGCTATTGCAAGGTATTGAGTATAGTTCCCTGTGCTATACGGTAGGTTCTTGTTGTTTATTTTATATATAGTACTGTGTACCTATTAATCCCAAATTCCTAATTTATCCCTTCCCTCACATTACCCTTTGATAGCATAAGATTGTTTTCTACGTCTGTGAGTCTGTTTCTGTTTTGTGAATAAGTTCATTTGTATCATTTTTTTAAGATTCCATGTATAATTGATATAATATAATATTTGTCTTTGACTTACTTCACTTACTATGATAATTTCTAGGTCCATCCATGTTGCTGCAAATGGCATTATTTCATTCTTTTTAATGGCTGAATAATATTCCATTGTTAATACAATTAATATATTCCAATATAATACATATATATATATATACACACACACACACACACCACATTTTTATCCATTCATTAGTTGATGGACCCTGAGGTTGTTTCCATGTCTTGGCTATTGTAAATAGTGCTCCTGTGAACATTGGGGTGCATGTATCTTTTCTAAATAGAGCTTTCTGTCTTTTCTGGATATATGCCCAGGAGTGGGATTGCTGGATCATATGGTAACTCTATTTTTAGTGTTTGTTTTTTTTTTAAATTAATTTATTTTTTGGCTGCGTTAGGTCTTCATCGCTGCACACAGGCTTTCTCTAGTTGCGGCAAGCGGGGGCTACTCTTCGTTGCGGTGCACGGGCTTCTCATTGCAGTGACTTCTCTTGGTGCGGAGCACGGGCTCTAGAGCACGTGGGCTTCAGTAGTTGCGGCACATGGACTCAGTAGTTGTGGCTCGTGGGCTCTAGAGCGCAGGCTCAGTAGTTGTGGCGCACAGGCTTAGTTGCTCCACGGCATGTGGGATCTTCCTGGACCAGGGCTCGAACCCGTGTCCCCCACATTGGCAGGTGGATTCTTAACCACTGCGCCACCAGGTAAGTCCCTATTTTTAGTTTTTTAAGGAGCCTCCATATTGTTCTCCATAGTGACTACACCAATTTACATTCCTACCAATGGTGTAGGAGGGTTCCCTTTTCTCCACACCCTCTCCAGCATTTATTATTTGTAGACTTTTCGATGCTGGCCATTCTGACTGGTGTAAGGTGATACCTCAGTGTAGTTTGGATTTGCATTTCTCTAATAATTAGTGATATTGAGCATCTTTTCATGTGCCATCTGTATGTCTTCTTTGGGGAAAGGTCTATTTAGGTCTTCTGCCCATTTTTTGATTGGTTTGTTTGTTTTTTTGATATTGAGTTGTATAAATTGTTTGCATATTTTGGAAATTAAGCCCTTGCTGGTCTCATCGTTTGTGAATATTTTCTCCCAGTCTGCAGGTTGTCTTTTTGTTTTGTTTATGGTAAAGATTGTCTCTTATTGATTGTAAGGTATATCAGTTTGCTAGGGCCAAACATAACAAAGTACCACAGAATGGATGACTTAAACAACAGAAAATTTTTTTCTCATAATTCTGGAACTGGAAGTCCAAGATCAAGGTGTCAGCAGGGTTAAGTTTCTTTGAAGGTCTCTCTCCTTGGCTTATAGATGGATGTCTTCTCCCTGTGTCTTCCCATGGTGTTCCCTCTGTTTGTATCTGTGTCTAATCTCCTCTTCTTATGAGAACACCAGTCTTACTGGATTAGGGGCCACCCTAAAGACCTCATTTTAATTACCTCTTTAAAGACTTTATCTCCAAATATGGTTACGTACTGAGTTACTGGGGGTTAGAACTTCAACATATAAATTTTTGGGGACACAGTTCAGCCCATAACTTAAAGGTTCTTTCTGTTATGGATGTTAGTACATATTCCAAAATCATCTCCTACTTTTCACACTCTTAAAGATGTCTTTGAACTAACAGACAGTCTTAATTTTAACATAGACCATTTAGCTCTTCCTGGTCCATTAGTTTGTTTTGTGTCTCATCAAATTAAGAAAATTTTGCATACTCTGAGGTCACAAAGATATTCATATGTTTTTCTTGAAAAGCTTTAGTGTTTGAACTCTCACATGTACATATGTAGTTCATCTGGAATTGATTTTTGTGTTTGGTATGAGATAGGGGTCAAGATCCTTTTTTTCCTATATGGATATCTGGTTGATTAGTACCATTATTGAAAAAACACCCTCTCCCCATGGCACTGAATCAGGTGACTTTGTTGTGAATCAGGTGACTGCATTTGTGTGGGTCTGTTTGATGCTGTAATCTGTGCCCCCCACCCCCAGGATCGCTATTCTGGAGAGTTCATGTGAAAAGACTGGGATGTTTTCACATCTATGGGTTGGGAGTTGGGGGGATAGGGAGATTGGGGAAGAGATAATTCTTGTTGTCTCTGAAGATGCTTTAAACCCTCTGAGAAAACGTATCCATAAAGTACAGTGTCCCCACTCATTGTCTGTACTTATGTCACTGCGGGTTGGGAGGGCCCATGGCTATGGGGAGACTTGCATATTGTCTCTTTATTGTAGTTCTGTCTAATGAGGGTACCCAAGCCAACTGATGCTTTCTTTGGCCCCTTTTCTTAAAAAATCTTCATGACAAATCACCTCATTCAGTATTCATTTATTCATCCCATTAGAATAATAATCACTTATCTTTTACTGTATGTTTACCATATGACCTCATTTTGTCCTCACCAATAATCACAAAGTAAGTGTTATGTTCTGTTTTCCAGATGGGGGATCTGAAGCTCAGAGGGAGCTGCTCACACAGCTAGTGGGCGGTGGAGACAGGATCCAAACCCAGCCCCGGGTGCTTCCAAAGCTCATGCTTTTGCTTTATGACTTCCTACTCTAATCCTAACCCTCCTCCATTCTCTTTTTTTATAAATTATTTATTTATTTTTGGCATTGGGTCTTCGTTGCTGTGTGCGGGCTTTCTCTAGTTGTGGCAAGCGGGGGCTACTCTTCGTTGCGGTGCACGGGCTTCTCATTGCGGTGGCTTCTCTTGTTGTGGAGCACGGGCTCTAGGCGTGCGGGCTTCAGTAGTTGTGACGCACGGGCTTAGTTGCTCCATGGCACGTGGGATCTTCCCGGATCAGGGCTTGAACCCATGTTCCCTGCATTGGCAGGCAGATTCTTAACCACTGTGCCACCAGGGAAGCCCCCTCCATTCATTCTTCACTCACAAATTTACCAGGTGTCTGTGTTGTGTCTGGCCCTGCGGGAAGTGCTGAGACTTGTCAGACATGGGCTCTGCCCTTGACTGGCTGTGTTTAGGGAGAAGACTAAATTCTCACACCTTAGAAATCAAAGATAGCTGATTTGTCCCCAGACCTTATTTTTATTTTATTTTTTGGACCTTGTTTTTTTTTTTTTTTAATTTTTATTGGAGTATAGTTGATTTACAAGGTTGTGTTAATTTCAGGTGTACAGCAAAGTGAATCAGTTAAATGTATACATATATCCACTCTGTTTTAGATTCTTTTTCTCATATGGGTCATTACAGAGTATTGAGTAGAGTTTCCCTGTGCTATACAGTAGGTCCTTACTAGTTATCTATTTTATATAGAGTAGTGTGTATATACCAATCCCAGTCTCCCAATTTATCCTTGGCCCCCCAGACCTTATTTTTATTTTTTATTTTTACTAATATTTATTTATTTATTTATTTAGGTTGCTCTGGGTCTTAGTTGCGGCAGGCGGGCTCGTTAGTTGTGGCATTCAAACTCTTAGTTGTGGCATGCATGTGGGATCTAGTTCCCTGACCAGGGATCAAACCAGGGCCCCCTGCATTGGGAGCTCGGAGTCTTAACCACTGCGCCACCAGGGAAGTTTCTAATCTCTTTTTAAAAATTGAAGTATAGTTGACTTAACAATATTGTATTAGTTTCATGTATATAGAAAAGTGATTCATATATATATATATACATATATATATGTATACATATATATATATATTTTCACATTATTTTCCATTAAAGGTTATTACAAGATATTGGATATATACACTACCAACTGTAAAATGGATGGCTAGCGGAAAGCTGCTGCATATCACAGGGAGATCAGCTCGATGCTTTGTGATCACCTAGAGGAGTGGGATAAGGGAGGGTGTGAGCGAGGCTCGAGAGGGAGAGGATATGGGGATATATGTATACTTACAGCCGATTCACTTTGTTGTACAGCAGAAACTAATACAACATTGTAAAGCAATTACACTCCAATAAGATTAAAAAAATAATAATAATAAAAAAATAAAAAAGCAAGATATTGGATATAGTTCCCTTTGTTATACAGTAAGTCCTTTCTGCTTACTATTTTATGTATAGTAGTTTATATCTGTTAATCCCATACTCCTAATTTATCCCTCCCTCCTTCCTAGACCTTTTAAAGTTGGTTTAAAATCATAGACTTCAAAAAATTTTAGGGAATTACCTGGAGGTCCAGTGGTTAGGACTCTGCGCTTTCACCGGCGAGGGTGCAGGTTCGATCCCTGGTTGGGGAACTAAGACCCCGCAAGCCGTGTGGTGCTGCCAAAAAAAAATAAATAATAAATAATAAAAAAATAAAAAATTTTAAACTCTGGAAGAGTTTTTAGAACTCTCCTAGTCTTGCTTTCCCATTTCACAGGTGAGGAAAAACTGAGGCCTGGAGAGAAGTTACTTGTAAGTTGCCCAGACAGTAGATGGCACATCAGATTCAAACGTAGGTTTGAATGTCAGCAGTTGGGAAATGATGCTTGTAACAGAACCCAAGAGGAAAAGTAGACTTGGGTGGGGTTATAGATGAGTTCAGTTCTAGCCACTTTGAATTTGAGCTCAGGAGTGATGTTAAGGTTGGACAGGTATGTGGAGGAGGCATCCACCTGATAGGACAGATAAAAATGCTAGGAGGGGAAGGTACATGAGGTCTGGAGAGCTGAGAATCCCAAGGGAAGAGGGTTTCAGAGGGGTTCAGTTATGTTCTCAGGTATGTATTCTCTCTAAGAGAAACACCCGCCTCACTGATTTGTTCTGTTTCCCTTTTCCTAGAAATCTAGTGCTCTATAATCAAAATCTTGATTTTGATTGTGCTAGGGGCCTAGGGAAACTGTATTTGCTTCTGCCCATTATTTGCCTAATAGGAATCACTCCCCTGTGGGGTAGCTCCTTAGAGTGTAAATAATAGTATTAACTACTGTTTACTAAGATCTTGTTATAAGCTGAGGATCTTTCCTATATTTTTTTGTCCGATCCCATAAAACCCTATTTATCACTAGCCCCATTTAAAAAAAAAATAAATTTATTTATTTATTTGCTTTTGGCCACATTGGGTCTTCGTTGCTGCTCACGGGCTTTTCTCTAGTTGTGGCGAGCAGGGGCTATTCTTCGTTATGGTGTGAGGGCTTCTCATTGCGGTGGCTTCTCTTGCTGCGGAGTGCGGGCTCTAGGTGCGCGGGCTTCAGTAGTTGTGGCGCATGGGCTTAGTTGCTCCGCAGCTTGTGGGATCTTCCCGGACCAGGGATCAAACCCGTGCCCCCTGCATTAAGCAAGCGGATTCTTAACCACTGTGCCACCAGGGAAATCCCTGTCTTGGGGATAATTTTAAAAGGTGCAAAGGTGAGGGAGTCAGAAGATATTAGTGCTTAGGGAAAACCTGCGGACCTTTGCAAGCATCCTCTTATTTCACAAAGAGGAAACTGAGGCCTAGATCTGGGAAACGATTTGTCCCAAGTTGTGCAGTGACTCAGCCCTGTGTCCTCTCTTTCCTGTACCCTTGCACCTTCAATTTGGGACAGCGTTTTCACTAGGATCCCCACTTTTAAGTTTACAAAGTGCTTCCAATAATTGTGTGAAGCCACTAGGGCGGGTCCTATTATCTCCACTTTGCAGGTGAGGAAACTGAGACCCAGAGAGGTTCAGGGATATACCTAAGGTCTCACTGCTGGGAAGTAGTGGAGCAGTATTTGAACCGTGGCCGGTGCTCTTGATAATAAACTCTGGCTCTATGAGGTGGATGAGGAGATATTCCCAAGGAGCAGAAAAAAAACCAGTCCAGAAACTTGAGGATGATAGAGAAGGTTCCAGAACTATGATGTGGGACACTTGTGTGCAGTCTCTGAAGAGCGGACTCAGTGGGGGTTTGGGGTCAGTGCCCGTGCATGCTTTATGTTAGCCTTCAAGGTGACTTTCCACAGCCTCCTTCCGGCTCTGAGCCCGTGGCTCGTGGAGCTGACTGATGGAGCCTTCAAAGCAAGGGCCATGGGGCCACGGATTAATTTCTGCAGCTGGAATTTGTTGGATGTGTGTGTAGCCTGTGAGCTCAGAGAACCAATGAGGAGGGGAGGGGCTGCCGCTGAGCAGGTGGCCTACTTGGGAACTCCAGGCACCGCTCTGACGTGGAAAATTTCTCCTGTAACCCCTTGACTTCAGGAGCCTGAGTTTCAGCGCTGTGGATCCCTTGCAGGCTCCAAAAGGCACCTTGTCCTTGTTACCTGCCCCAGGGGTGGCTGCTCCCCAGAGCCTGGAGTACCACATTCCATTCTTAGCACCCATCTGTCCCTTCTGTCCTTTTGGGCCACTTGCCTCCTGCCCGGGGCTGAGCTTCCTGCTCGGAGACCCAGCACTTAGGCCCAGCTCCCCTTTGCCACCAGTGGCAGACCGGGCTGGAACCTGAGAAGATGGAGGCCTGGTGCTTAATCTCCCAGCTCAGACTGCAAAGGACTGGCAGGCCTCAAGTGTCCCCAGTGACCCCTTGGGCAAGCCTCTCCATCTCTTCCCTCTTCCTTCCTTCTACTCTGCCGAGTTCATATTTAAGGGATATGATCTGAGTATTTAAGAACTAGACGACACAACATTGTAAAGCAACTATACTCCAATAAAAAGTAACTAGAAAAAAAAAAAAACTAGGCTAAAAATCAGTGTGTTGGCCCTGGAAGAGGACCTAAAAATGACCTAACCCAGTGGTTTTCAAAGGGAAGTCCCAGGAATCCAGCTCTGAATTCTGAATGCCTACCCCCTTCCCACTTCAGCCTGAGCTGCTTGTTTTTATTTATGTATTTGGCTCTCATCAAAGCTTCTGTTTGAAGGAAGAGATCTGCGGCAACGAAAAAAAAAATTATAAAGGCCAACTTCTTCCTGCCTTTACATGCGAGGCAGCTGAGACCTGGAGCAGGGGCAGTCAGGGTCGCTGGGCCTATAGGGCTCAGTCCAGCGCTCTTGGCACTGTCCCAGGGGCCCTTGAGGCTCCCACTGCACGTTCTGGGGTCTCCTGTGCGCCATCACTGATGGAGAAGCAAGTCAGGCACCTATGCCTCCAGCCTGGCTCTTCAAGTGACATAAAGAGCCTGCATGGGGCTGTGGCTTCAGCGCTAAAACTGGTCTCTCTGAGAAGTCCACGTATGGGGGAGAAAGAGCTCCCTTTCCCTTTCTGTCTGATTCACTTTGTATTCAGAGCCACATGGATCTTTCCAGACCTGCTTATTAGCAGCTGGTGGGTAAATGTGTTGCAGACCCTACCGTGTGCCAGACATGGTGTTAGGCTCTCTTACATTGAAGGGCCCGTTTTACAAATAAAGACCGTCCAAGTCTAGAAACGGTAAGCGAGTCCCTGAAGCCATAGAGCTGGTAACCGCTGGAATTTATAAAAATATTTCTGATTGGAGAGAATTTTGAAAAGTAACAAGAGTAGACAGACGGGGTAGGGGGGTGGTGGTGGGATGAATTGGGAGATTGGGATTGACATGTATACACTCATATGTATAAAGTAGATAACTAAGAAACAAAATTCTATTAGATCACAAAATCTAAAAAAAAAAAAAGAATAGACAAAGTATAATGAACTCCTGTGTACCCATCATTCAGCCCCAATACCCATTAATCTGTGGTCTTGCCCCTTCCATACCCCCATCCACTTCCTCTTTTTGTGCAATATTTGAAGCATATTGAGACATCATGCCATTTCATCCCAGAAGTTTTCAGTATATAGTTCTAAATGTATATAGTATAGTTGATTTACAAGAGCAGGGGTTTTTAAAAACGTAATCACAATAGCGTTATCACACCTAGCCTTTTTTTTTTTTCCTCCAAAAGCTGAATCGTTCCCATTTGGTGCAAGGCTTGGGAGAGGGCTCCAAGGTGGTTAAAAAGCTGGCTAGTGGCTGCATTGAGAGGCTTCAGGCAGAAGCCCTGATACCAGAGGCGCTCTTCAAAGGCTGCTGGGCTCCAGAGCCTCCTAGTCCTGCTTGAGGGTGAGCGTTTCAAAGAGATCCTGGCCCAGCCCAGCCTGGGGACCAGCCAGCCTGCAGAGGTTAGTCAGGTGGTCACCCATCTTCTTGAGTTTCATCTCATCTAGGGAGTGGCTCCAGGGAGCCACAGAGGTGGGGGTCTGCATGGGCAGAACCCAGGGCATACAAATCCAAAAGGGCCTGGTTCAGGTTCTTCTCCACGAGAATGGTGGCTTCTGTACCATCCTGGGTTTTACCCCACTCATCTTGGGATGGCTTCTGCACGCTGGTTTTGCGTTTTCAAGAGATGCTTGGTGCCCTCGTGCTTTTCCTCTGCCAATTCGTGGAAAAAGTGGCCCATGCCCTCCAGAGCCACCCCCTGGCACATTGTCACCATTGAAATAGAAGCCCAGAGAGAGGTAGGTGTAGGAGGCCCACAGATGCATGTTTACCAGGCGGTTGATGGCAGCCTCCACTGCGGTGGAATATTTCTGACACATCTGGGAGCTCACGGTTGATAGGTAATAAGGAGCTAAGCGCAAAAAATGGTGTTGGCTGGTCCTGGAGGCCCAGGATGCCTGAGTGGCTCGTTCTGAAAGTTACCACTGGAAAAATGGTTGGAGGGTGGTTGGAGGCTGGGGGAAGGGGCGTTCCTGGGTCTGTTCCTTCCAAACATTGTTGAAGCAAGAGACAGATCCTCAGGACCACAGAGTGCACTCTCACACCTAGTCTTTTAAAAACTAGGAACCTTAAAAACTAAGGAATTTAAAAAATTCCTTAAAATGCGTAAATATCCATAGCCATTGTTCAAATTTCCAGTTGTTTCATATATAGCATAAATGTTTCTTTTTAAAAAATATTTATTTATTTATTTAGGCTGCACCAGGTTTTAGTTGTGGCATGTGGACTTCTTAGTTGCATGCATGTGGTCTAGTTCCCCGACCAGGGATCCAGCCTGGGCCCCCTGCATTGAAAGTGCGGAGTCTTACCCACTGGACCACCAGGGAAGTCCCTACTTTTCTTTTAAAGAGGTCTTTTTTTATTTTTGGCTGTGTTGGGTCTTTGTTGCTGCACGCAGGCTTTCTCTAGTTGCGGCGAGCCGGGGCTACTCTTGGTTGCGGTGCGCCGGCTTCTCATTGTGGTGGCTTCTCTTGTTGCGGAGCACGGACTCTAGGCACGCCGGCTTCAGTAGTTGTGGCTCGCGGGCTCTAGAGCTCAGGCTCAGTAGTTGTGGTGCACGGGCTTAGTTGCTCCGCAGCATGTGGGATCTTCCTGGACCAGGGATCAAACCCATGTCCCCTGCATTGGCAGGCGGATTCTTAACCACTCTGCCTCCAGGGATGTCCCCCTACTTTTTTCTTTTTTTTTAACAGTTGTATGAGTCAGAATGTGAATAAGGGTCTTGCATTGTGATTGGTTGTGTTGCCTTTTCAGTCTCTTATAATCTCTAGGCTCTCCCTCCATCTCCCTTTGGATTGTTTGACCTGTAGAATTTTTCATTGCCTGGATTTTGCCTTGGAGTAGCTTAACATGCTCTTCCATTCTTTGTCGTTTCTGTAGATTGGTAGTTGGGTATAGATGCTTGATCAGATTCAGAGTCTGTCTCTCTCACTCATTCATTAATTAGTCCATTCATTTTATTCTGACTGCCTCATAGATCCATCAGGAGGCACATGTTAGGTTCTTTCTCTCTCTCCCTCTCTCTCTCTCTGTTGTTGGCAGTCATTGATGTCTATCTCCATTATTTTATCAGGGGCTGCAGAGTGGTGATGGTCTGATTAATTCTGTCATTCCTCCCCCCCGCCCCGTTTTTTTTTTTTGGACCGTGCCACACTGCATGCAGGAATCTTAGTTCCCCAGTCAGGGATCTGATCGAACTTGTGCTTCCTGCAGTGGAAGCACAGAGTATTTTTTTAAAAAAAATATTTATTTATTTATTTGGCTACTCCGGGTCTTTTTTTTTTTTTTTTTTTTTTTGCAGTAACTCACATGCACTTCACAATAACTCTATGAGGTGCATACAATGACTCCTCCCATTATTTATTTATTTATATTTTAATTAATTAATTAATTTATTTTTAGCTGTGTTGGGTCTTCGTTTCTGTGCAAGGGCTTTCTCTAGTTGTGGCAAGCGGGGGCCGCTCTTCATCGCGGTGCGCGGGCCTCTCACTATCGCGGCCTCCCTTGTTGCGGAGCACAGGCTCCAGACGCGCAGGCTCAGTAATTGTGGCTCACGGGCCCAGTTGCTCCGCGGCATGTGGGATCTTCCCAGACCAGGGCTCGAACCCGTGTTCCCTGCATTGGCAGGCAGACTCTCAACCACTGCGCCACCAGGGAAGCCCTACTCTGGGTCTTAATTGCGGCACGTGGGATATTTAGTTGCGGCATGCAGGCTCTTAGTTGCTACATGCAGGCTCTTAGCTGATGCATGCAGGATCTAGTTCCCTGACCAGGGATTGAACCTGGGGCCCTTGTATTGGGAACATGGAGCCTTAACCACTGGACCGCCAGGGAAGTCCCTCCTTTGCCATTTATTGGCTGGAATATATTTATGGAGAGAAACTTTTCGTCAACTGCTGTTTGCTTCAGAGCTGGCCTTTATCTCAGATTCCTCAGACTCCTAAGCCGGTCACTTCAATTCGTATTGTTCTGCTTCCCTAGGAAGTGTGCTAATGTTCCTGCATTTCTCATCCTCACCTGCGGGCTGGAACCCAGCAGGGTTGAATCTGGTTACTGGTGCACTTGTGTTTCCCTGGAGGTTTATGGAGCCCAGGCACCCAGAAGAACCGACTTTCCTTCCTCCTCCCTCTATTCCCACTCCAACTCCTCCCACCAGCTGAGGCTTCCAGGACACCTGGGGAGCCGGATGGAGCTCCCTGCACACTGAGGAAGCTATTCTTAGAAGCGCTCCAGATACAGTCCCTCGGCCTCTCCCACCCCCGGGCCTCTTCCCTCCTGCCCGGCTCAGCCCCAGCCGCTCTTCACAGCTCTAACCACTCCAAGTCCTGACTTCCCTTTTTGGCTGAGGGTGGGGCAGGCCGAGGTGGGTCAACTGGGGACCTGCACCTGGCTAGGAGCAGAGTGGGGCGAGGGTGCACAGGGAGCCCTGGGGATTGTGTTGGGGAGAGGGGGTCTGGAAGCCTTGTAAGTGCTCAAAAAAGTAAAAAACAGGCCTTTTCTACCCACATCCTTCTTCTGTTCAGGAGAAGAATTGCTTTAAAAAAAAAAATTATTGAGGTGAAATTTACATAACATAAAGTTAATCATTTTCCCGTTTTCTTTTTTTTAAAAATATTTATTTATTTTGGCTGCTCCAGGTCTTAGTTGCAGCACGTGGGATCTTTGTTGCGGCATGCGGGATCTTTAGATGTGGGCATGTGGGATCTTTTAGTTGAGGCATGCGGACTCTTGGTTGCAGTACGTGGGATCTTTTAGTTGCAGCATGCAGACTCTTAGTTGCGGCATGCAGGATCTAGTTCCCTGATCAAACCCGGGCCCCCCTGCACTGGGAACGCAGAGTCTTACCCACTGGACCACCAAGGAAGTCCCGAAATTAATCATTTAAAAATGTACAATTCAGTGGCATTTAGTACATTCACAGTGTTATGCAACCATACCGTCTGCTGGTTCTAAAACATTTTCAACACCCCGAAAGGAGATTCATACCCCTTAGCAGTCACTCCCATTCCCTCACTCCCAGCCCCTGGCAACCACTCACTTACTTTCCGTCTCTGTGGATTTGCCTATTCTGGACATTTCATATGAATGACATCATGCAACATGTGACCATTTGTGTCTGGCTTCTTTCCCTTAGCATCATGTTTTTGAGGTTTATCCATGTGGTAGCACGTATCGCTACGACAGATCTTCCTCGACTTATGATGGGATTACATCCCAATAAACCCATTGTAAATTGTAAGTTGAAAATGCACGTAATACACCTAAGCTATCAAACTTCATAGCCTCACCTCGCCTACCCTAAATGTGTTCAGAGCACTTACATTAGCCTACAGTTGGACAAAATGATCTAACACAAAGCCTATTTTATAATAAAGTGTTGAAAAGCTCATGTAATGTATTGAATACTGTACTGAAAGTGAAAAAACAAAATGGTAGTAAGTGTTTCGGTTGTTTGTGATTGTGGTTGACTGGGAGCTGCGGCTCCTTAATGCCACCCAGCATCACAAGAGAGGATCATATCACTAGCCCGGGAAAAGATCGAAACTCAGTATTCGAAGTACAGTTCTATTGCATGTGTATCGTTTTTGCACCATCTTAAAGTCGGAAAACCTAGGTTGAACCATGGTAAGTCGGGGACCGTCTGTACTCTCCTTTTTTTTTTTTTTTAAGAGTAGATCATAAGTTTTTTTTTTGTTTGTTTTTTGTTTTTTTAAATTTTTATCTATTTATTTATTTATTATTTTTGGCTGTGTTGGGTCTTCGTTTCTGTGCGAGGGCTTTCTCTAGTTGTGGCAAGCGGGGGCCACTCTTCATCGCGGTGCACGGGCCTCTCACTATCGCGGCCTCTCTTGTTGCGGAGCACAGGCTCCAGTCGTGCAGGCTCAGTAGTTGTGGCTCACGGGCCTAGTTGCTCCGCGGCATGTGGGATCTTCCCAGACCAGGGCTCGAACCCCTGTCCCCTGCATTGGCAGGCAGATTCTCAACCACTGCGCCACCAGGGAAGCCCTGTACTCTCCTTTTTATGGCTGAATAATTTATATTTTTTATTAGGTATGTTTTAAGTGGATAGGAGACTTTTGAAAGAAAAAAATATTTTTTAGAAAAACCAACTTCGTTGGTCATTTAGTGCCTAGTGTTTTTGTTTAATAACAGCTTTACTGAGTTATAATCCACATACCATACAATTCACCCATTTAAAGTGTACAATTCAATGGTTTTTCATTTGTTCACAGAGTTTGTGCAGTCATTGCCACAGTCAATTTAAGAACATTTTCATCACCCCTCATAAGCCCCCCATCCCCCCCCCATTAGCCATCCTGATTATGTTTTAGGATGGTAAGTGGTCAGTCCTTTTGGACTGGCTGGCAGAGATTTAACTGGCTCTGATTTCCCACCACGTCACTTTCTCCACCTGTAATTATAAAAGAAATTGGCCAGTTAGGTAACACTTCCTACTTGCAGGCACTTCTCAGGAATGTTTCATGTACATTATCTCATTTAAGTCACAGGACAACCCCATAGGTTGGCTGCCATTTTTGTCCCATGTTACAGATGGGGAAACTGAGAGACGCTAAGAGGTCCGAGGTCCAGCTGGGGTTCAAACCCACAAAGTCTTAGCTTAACCACTGTATTGTACTGATGGGGCAGCTGATCTCCAGGCCTTTAATGCTGACTTGCACCAGCCTCTAGGTCTATGATTCCCATCACCTACCTGCCCAGCAAATCCCCTTCCTCAGGGGGCTTTGCAGATGGGACCCTGAGCAAGGTGAGGGAAGAGAGGCAGAAGGAGGAGAGGCAGGGGAGGTGGAAGGCTGGAGGCCAGCCAGAAAGCGGAGAGAGCTTGGGGGCCTGTTCTCTTCCCCTCCCCCACTCTAACATAGCAGGTTCTCTGACAGGTGGGCTTTCCAGAACAGCTGAGCAGAGCCCACCCGTTCCAGGAGCCCTGGTAAGGAAGGAGCCAGCACTGCCCAGAGCATGGCCAGAATTTCCAGCAAAGTTCAGGGATGCCCCCTGGTGGATTTGCACTCCTGACTCAAAAACAAAGCGGTTCTCCAAGGCTTCCCTGGATCTGTGGGGCGAGGAGCCAGCCACTGAAGGCGGGGATCATTTTTCAACCTTAGCATGTGATCAAGATTCAGTATTGCATAGGGCAGAGGTGGGGGTCGGGGGTTAAGAATTAAGAACCTGGGTTCCAGCATAAGATGGAATTGGCTTCAAATCCCAGCTCTGCAGCTCAATAACTGAGCATTTCGGGGCAAGTTAGTTGTGGTGGAGGGAAGCAGATGGACTGGGGAGGGATTCGTTTTAAGATTAGAGAGTGACTTGGTGAGGAAAACTGATAGGACCAGGTAATTGAGCAGACAGGGCATAGGGCGAGGCATATGGGGGATGCTAGGGCAGGGGCAGGTTTTGTTTTACGGGGCCTCCCAAGTAGGATCTGCACCCCAGCTGGCTGGAGCCACCAGCCTGTGGATTCTGCCCCCAGGTAGCCGGCGGCTGGTGGACGTGATGGACGTGAACACGCAGAAGGGCGCGGAGATGAGCATGTCCCAGTTTGTGCGGTACTACGAGACGCCCGAGGCCCAGCGGGACAAGCTGTACAACGTCATCAGCCTTGAGTTCAGCCACACCAAGCTGGAGCACTTGGTCAAGCGTCCCACCGTGGTAGGCAGCCCCCCCCCACCGCTCCCCGGCCGCGGTCCCCTCCCCGGCTGCGGTCCCCTCCCCGGCCACCTTCCGTGGCCACCTTCCACCTGCTCGTCCTGCTCGAGGCCAGCCTGCGCTGGCCCAGGGGGAGGGCGGGAGGCGTTTGAGTGCAGGAGGAGGGGTGGAGGTGGTGATGGGGCCCAGCTTCAGGGCACTGGGAGCCAGGAGGTGCTGACGGCGGCCTGGCTGGATTGCAGGTAGACCTGGTGGACTGGGTTGATAACATGTGGCCCCAGCACTTGAAGGAGAAGCAGACGGAAGCCACGAATGCCATTGCGGAGATGAAGTACCCGAAAGTGAAGAAGTAAGGCTGCCCGGCTGGCGGCGGGACCCGGGAGGGGGTGGCTTTCAGCCCTGTGGGGGGCGGGGGCTGGAAGTGAGCCTGGGCTGAGGCCATGGCCCTGCGGGCTCGCCGCTAGGACGTGAGGGCTGGGGGTCCTTGGTGTGGGCAGGTTGGCGTCTTGCTTCCCTGGAATGCAGGGGCTCTGCATTCTGCTCCGGGTCTGGATTCTCCATCCAGATCGTTCTTTGGCCTCCCTGCCAGCTCTCCCTGGGGGAATGTGATCTGAAGAGGAGGAAGAGTAATGGGAACCATCTCTGTGTGCATCTGTGTGTGCGTGTGTGTGTGTGCATGCGCGTGTGTGTATGTGTACTTGTCAAACATTCGTCTTCTGCCTGCAAGTGACAGCATGTCCTGGGAGTGGATTTTTAGGGGTCCGCCATGGACACTTTACCTTTGCCAAGGGCTGGGTAGGGGTCTGGTATTTTTTGCTTCCTGCTGTTGAGACCTGGGACCTCTGATTGAGAAGAACCTTTCCTGAAAAAAGCCAGGGGCCACTTCCTCACCAGACATTCCTTAGAGAGACGGTGCCCTCTAAGCGGGAGGTTGGTGGTGGGCTGGGAACGTGGCCACATCTAATTGCAGGAACATCACTACATGTGGTGTGACCAGGAAGTCCTGAGACTGATTATTTAACATGGGCAGAGGTAGCTACGAGCACCTTCCATGTTCTAGGACTTGAGTGGTGGACCCTTGGGATGAGGAAGTCACCTTGGGGCCCCTACCATCTCAGGCCCTCTGTGTTTCCATCTTCAAAATGAGAAGGAGATGCTGGTGGCCCAGGCAGAACTATTGCTTTGGGCTTCCTAGAAGGGTTGGCTCTGGTGACTCCAAATCCATTAGCATCTCTCTGCTCAGCCCCACTGCCAGGAGTGACCCTAGGAGCTTAAAGGCTGTGAACTTTTCATTCACTCAGCCCTTCATTCAGTGCATACTGAATGCAAACTCTGTGCCAGGCTTTGTAAGGGAGGCCAACACGCTGGCCCTGGGCTTCTCAAGGGTTTGCTTTCAGGCGCTCTCTCTCTTTAATTATCTCTCAGACATTTTTTTCTCCCCTCAAAGCTGAAGCTCCTTACACCCCTTGGATCTGGGCTGCCTCAAAGGGAAAGACTGGGCTCAAGGAGGGGTTGGTAGGAGGGTTTTCAATTCCGTTTTGTTCCAATCCGATCACATCAAAATTTATGGAGCCCTTGGAACAGGGAAGTAAAAGATGAACAGGACTAAAAGCCCCTACCTTCTGGAGAATGTGCCATTAACATGAGGGTAAGGTGCAGCTCTCATCCTAGGCAGAGGGAAACGGGTTCCCAGAAGGCAAATGCGGAGAGAAGGAATCCTTTTGGGTTGCTGGCATCAGGAAATCATCTCGGAGGGGATATTGACCTGGACTTTAAAGGACAGAGGAGATGGGACGGAAGTGGGGGAGGGATGGCAGTAGGCAAGTGCCAAGGTCCTTGATGGAATCACGGAGGCAGAGCTTGAGGAAAGAGTGTGAGACTCAGATTAGTGAGAGGCAGATCCTGACCCTCGTTGATTGAGTGATTGATTGATTCAGCCTATAAACTGAACATCTGATTGGTGTTGGGTACTGGGAATACAGCAGGGAGAAAACCAGATGAGCTCCCTGCCCTCATGGAGGTTACAGTCTATTCAGGAGACAGATGTTAATCCAACAGTCAGAGAAACAAATGGAAATTTGCAGCTGTGATGAGGCCACAAGGCAGAGACCCACGGTGCTATGGGAGCATGTACCGGGGGATTCACCAGGTTAGGGAGGGCAGGGCAGGCCACCCTGAGCTGCAGTCTAAAGGGGAGAGGGGTTACTTAAGTGAAGAGGCCTGGGAAGAGCTTTTCTGGCTGTGTGCAGAGAGCCTGGGATGGTGGGGAGGGCTGGGGACAGGGCGGGGCTGAAGGACTTGCCAAAGAAAGGCCAGTGGGGCTGGAGCAGATCAAGGGAAGGTCAATGGTGCAGGATTCGGGGTGGGTCAGGCTGACAGGGCCTGACAGTGTCATAGTGAGGGGTCTGTATTTCTCCTAAGAGCAGTCGGAAACCTCTGAGATTTTAAGCAGAGAGGTGTGTGTTCGGATTTGTATTCTGCAAATTCTGCAGCTGCCGTGTGGATTGAAGGAGGTGGGGGCAGACTGGTAAGAGGAGCCACTGCACCATCTAGATGAGGGTTAGAGGAGAGCAGAGGACAAACAGGACTTGTATTTAGGAAGGTAAAATAGACAGCCTTGGGTGACAGATTTCAATTAATATCTACTTTGCCTCTCTGAGATATTCAGTATATTCTACACTTTATTGAAAGATTACTTTAAATAGTAAGCTCTGTTAATACATTGAGAATTCTATCTAATTACCAGAAAAAGGCTCACACACAATTTTCTAGAACCACATGTCTAGGACATATTGGTTGGACTATGTGGCAAATAGATTTACAAACCCTGTCAGTGGCCGTGGGAGCTTTTTATAGGATTTGAACCTTGTTAGGAAGGAAATTGTCACCTTGGAAGTAGTCCACTTGTTCGGCTGAAAAGAATGCTGATTTCAGTTAATAAGCAAGGTAAAAATCCCATGATGATGAAGTCCTCTGGGATCGTAGAATGGTTCTTTGGAATTTAATTAAAACGACACTTTCTAGAAATCACAGAGCCTCCATGCTGGAGGTGCCTGGAGAGTGGAGACAGCTGAAGGGCCACCTGAACCGAGGGTTTGCAGGGGGATGAGAGGAGGGTTACAAACCCATGACTGACTTCTCCCTGGTTCCAGGATTTATGTCGTTTGATCATGGTGAGGGGGTTAGGAATTTTAATGGGTTTTGGTTCAGGTGTTTAAGACAAGGGGTGGAGACAGTTGTCGAAGGGGTAGTTGCAACTCTGTGGGAGACAAAGATTTCTGAAGAGTATACTGGTGTGGGAATTCCTGGGCGGTCCAGTGGTTAGGGCTTGGTGCTTTCACTGCTGTGGCCCAGGTTCGATCCCTGGTTGGGGAACTGAGATCCCATAAGCCGCATGGCGGGGCCAAAAAAAAAAAAAAAGAAAAAGTATACTAGTGTATTAGTTATACCTCTTGCTGCATTTACTTTGTATTTTGTGCAAGACACTCTTCTAAGTAGTTGGTAGAATACAGTGAATAAACAAAGTCCCTCTTCTCATGGAGCTTGTATTCTGGCTGGGAGAAGAGACAGGCCAGCAAACAAGTGAATAATATAACTTAGGAGGTGATAAGTGTCATGAAGAAGCAGGATAAAGGGAAAAGATGATGGCAGGGTAGGCTGCATATCAGCTGCGCCACGCATTTCTGCCACGGCCTACCCCCCGCCCCTAATTGCTGCCCCACAGAAATGTTTTGGCTGTACAGAATTATTTGTCTTGGAAAATTCCATAATCGTACAAACAGTGACAGTGATTTGGGAGGTACCCCTGTATTGGTTGTTTACTGCTGCATAGCAGATTACCCTAAAACCTCACAACTTAAAAAACTTTATGTCTTAGCAGCATCAGCTCACAGCTTCTGTAGGGCAGGAATCTGGGTGTGGCTTAGCTGGGTGATTCTGGCTCAGAGTCTTGCATAAGCTTGTGTCAAAACTTAGACCTGGGGAATTCCCTGGCTGTCCAGTGGTTAAGACTGCGCTTTCACTGCCGAGGGCCCAGGTTCAATCCCCGGTCGGGAAACTAAGATCTCACAAGCTGCGCGGCATGACAAAACAAAACAAAACCCAAAACTTAGGGCTGGGCCTCAGTTCTTCACTATGTAGGCCTCTCCATAGGGCTGCTTGAGTGTCCTTATGACATGGCAGCTTCCTGCCCTCCGCCAGAAATGGTTTGAGAGAGAGCAAGGAGGAAGCCACAGTGCCTTTTAAAACCTAATTTTGGAAGTCACACACTGTTTATTTCTGCCATATTATAGTAGTTAAAAGCAAGTCACGAAGTCTAGCCCACACTCAAGGGAGGGGAATTTGGCTCTGCCTCTGGAAGGGGTGGGGAGCTCTCAAAGACTTTGTGGACAGGTTTTAAAACCTCTACAATCTCCTGGGTCTATGACATGGGCACACCTTTTTCACTTAGGACCGTTGGGTATTTTAACACATTCCAGAAAGAAATTAGTGAGTCTTTTCTGTTCTCACCTGCTCCTGTAGCCCACTGGGCTTGCAGAAATGAGGTTTGCTGGTGTATTAGAGATATACAGTGGACTGAAAGAGCTCAGAAGCCCAGCCAAAAGGGGATCCCGTGTAAAGCCTACATTTGGCCCCCCAAAATTGAAAATTGACTGCATTTTCTTCCCACATACTTTCTGGGGGTGTGCAGCTGAAACAGGATGGAGACAGGCACTGGGATGACCAAGTTTCAGGGCTGCCTCTGTCACTCCCTGAGCTACGGCAAATCTTTTATCTCCTCTTAGAGACTCAGTTTTCCCTCTACAAAGTGGTGATCCTGTCGTCCCTGCCCTGCCTCCCTCCCATGATGTGGGGAAGATGGAGCCTGCAGTGGATGTGAAATGTGGTTGGGAGAAGATGTTTGTCTACGTGGCCTCCTGTAGACACACAGGGGCTGCAGCTGCCATTGGAATCCTGGCATCCTCTGCTTTTTAATCTACCCTCCCTCACATTTGCATAGGGCATCTCTACAGCCGATATTTACCTTCTCACTCTCATCAACCGTGTTTGTTGGCATCATAAATGATCGTCCCTGTGTAATGTATCACATAGAGAAACTGACCTAGAGAGGCTGCTGATGTCACATGTGGGCCACGCCCCGGACCCAGGTCTCTGGATTCCTGGCTTTTCCCTTCTACCTCAAAAAGAAGAACAAAGAGAGCCAGCCTTTCCTATGGTGCCATGTATGGCCCCAGGTGCTGTGTTAGATACTTAGCACACAGATCTCAATGATACTGGAAGCAGGTTACTATCCCCATTTAACAGACAAGGAAGCTGGAAATCTTAGTGGTTCAATGCAGTAATGGATGTAGCAGCTGAGTGTAAGACAGTAGGGGCTGGTGTGGCTTCTGGATAACTGGAGAGGCAGCCTTTAAAAAAAATTTTTTTTTTTAAAAAGTACTGGCCAAACCAAGCATATCTAGGGCCTGGTTTGATCTGTAGGGGCCACCAGTTAGAGGGCCCTGACTAGTTTTAACAAATGGGATGCAGAGATCCAGAAGGGGGAAAGATTTGGTCCAGTGTCACATAGCTGATTAGAATAATTATAGGGCTGTTGCTGGGTGCTGCACTTAACACAGATGAATCTGGTGTGGTCCCTACTCACAAGGATCTGGGCATTTGTGACTTAAAAAGTAATATGGGGGAGTTCCCTGGTGATCTAGTGGTTAGGATTCGGTGCTTTCACTGTGGAGGCCCGGGGAACAAATCCCTGGTCGGGGAACCATCCTGCATGCTGGGTGGTGCAGCCAAAATACAAAATAAAAAAAAAGAAAAAAGTAATATGTCTCCCATGTGGACAGCCTGATCCTGTTGTCAGGGCCTTCTCCTCTCTGAGTTCATTTAATTCAATGACTGGTGCTCAAATCCAAGGTCGGGGATAGTCTTTGTCATTACTATCTTTTCTTTTAAATAGGCAAAGCATACATAAGGTAAAAAATCAACCAGTTCCAGGGAGTTTACAGTTTAACCTCACAGCAGGCCATCAGGGAGGTACTAATGGGTGAGCCATCCAGTAAATGACACAAGGAAGCAACACCCTGGGCCAGGGCGTTGACCACCTTTAAATGGCTTAATGTTCAGTTCCCTAAAATGGGGATTATTAGGTTGTTTTAAGGGTAAAATGATATCATGCATGTAAGCAGCTATTATTATGAGCACTTGATAATTGGAACCTATTAATTAATAATTCTGGGTAGCCCAGGGAATGGGATTTGGCCAAAGAATCGAGAAGTTTGATTTCTGCCCCTGCAGACGCCATACCACCATCTCCTGGCCCCCCTTGTGGTTTATGGGGGAAGGGTGGGATGGGAAGAGGGCTGTGATCCTGATGAGCGTGCCCTGGAGGGGTGACTTCTGATTTGAGCTGGACTGACTTCTTCAGTTAGTGGTTGAGGTTTGGCTGTAGCCTGCAGACTCTGCTTCTTGAGATCTTGGGATTTACCAGGGAGACCTGGGGAGAAGAGCTGAGAAACTCTGAGACAGGCTGCTTGGGTAAGCACCCCACTACGAGGGTAGTGATCATGGTGAGTCACCACCTCTGAGCCTGTC
This sequence comes from Eschrichtius robustus, assembly GCF_028021215.1. Lineage (NCBI taxonomy): Eukaryota > Metazoa > Chordata > Mammalia > Artiodactyla > Eschrichtiidae > Eschrichtius > Eschrichtius robustus. The sequence continues at coordinate 8,358,950 of NC_090837.1, forward strand.
TTGCTTTCTCATCTGTAAAATGGGTACAGTCCTGCAAATGACCTTACAGGGCTGTTGTGAAGATTGGATTAAGTAATCAAAGTGTTTATCTCAATGAATTCCCACAATAGTTCTATGATGTGGGGTTACACAGCTACTAAGGGGGCAGGTAGGGGCAGGCGCAGCAAAAGAGCATCTTAGATTGCAGATGAAAGTCAGGTCACCTCCCTGCCCCCAGGGCAAGGAAACTGCTGAGAGAGGGGAAGTGGTTGTCCAAGGTCACAGCTAGTCTGTTTTAGGGCCAGAGCCGCATCCCTGATCTCTGGGCTGCCATACCCGGAATCAGACAAGCCCTCCAACCCCTGGCACTGGTCCTTTCTATAGCTTTGCCCCGAGGGGTGCGTTTCAGGAAGGTGGTTTTGCTGGGTCGTCGCCTTCAGCAGCAGGACGGCGTCCACACTCCCTGAAAACGGGCGTGCGGGAGTCCCCGAGCGCCTGCCAGTAGAACGGAGGTGGGGAGAGCTACCCTCGTGCCCCCACCCAGCCCGGGCGAGGGGGCGGCCGTGGGCGGCGGCGGCGTCCCCTGGCGCTGGTCGGGCGCGCTTCCCTGTCGCCGCCGCGGCCTCCCTCCGCCTCCCTGGCAGCCGCCGTGCCGCGCGGGTGTTCAGTTTCTGCGCGGGGATGAGCGCAGGCTGCGCCCGGCTCCCCGAGAAAGGAACGAAGCGAGCGAGGGCTCCGCGGTCCTCGACCGGGGCCTGGCAGCACCGTGGAGGGGGCTCGGCTCTGGTCGCCGGGGCCGGACGAGCGTCGAGCCTCCGCCGCCAAAGGGGACGCCCGGGAGCCGCGCCACAGTCGAGGGTAACCGCGGGCGGGGCCGGGCGGGCGTTTCTGCGCTGCGCCCCGCGGGCCCGGGGCTGCCCTGGAGCCCCCCACTCCTTCGGGGCGCGCCGGGGCGGGGTGTGGGTCGCCTCCCTCCCGCGGGCTGCACGGCCGGCGTCACGGAGCCGCTCTTTGTGTCTCCCGGGGCTGCGTGTAAGTGTGTAGCGTGTGTGCACGCGCGCTCGGCGCCTCCAGCCCCGTCACCCGGTGCCAGCTTTCCAGGTCCCCCCGCCAGACCTTTGCCCGAGGGGACACCGCCTGGGCTGCCGGGGGAGTTTCGCTAAGTTGGAGGGAAAAGGGCGGGGTGGGGCTGCCCCGCCTCCCCAGACCCGAGGCAGCGCCCCGAAGTTGGTGCTGCAGGTGCAGCGCCCCCTCCTACCACGCTCCTCCCCAGCCAGCCCCGGCCTTGGGAGGCGGGAACCCCCCAAAGGCTTAGCTCGGGGGCGCGGGATTTTCAGCCGCCAACTTGGAGGGTGTCCTACACAGAAGCCGCCCGCGCCGTGAGTGGGGGTGTCGAGGGGCGCGGCTTTCCGGGCAGGGGGCGGCCGAGGCGGAAACCAGGCCGGCTGGCCGGCAGCGGCGAGAGCTTAGCGGCCGTGGCACCGAGCCGGGGTGCCCATGTGACTGCGGTGTGCTTTGGAAGAGGAAGCTGTTAGAGGTCAGTGCAAAGGCGTCACGCCAGAGCGCCAGAGCGAGCGAGAAGCAGGAGTGAGGGGGGAAACGCGGAATGAGTGCGGGGCAGGCGAGGAGGCAGGCGGGGTGACGGCTGTAGGGCCCCGGGACAAAAGCCGCCCCGTCCCAGCTACCCTGGCCACCCTAAAGCGTGCACTTGCCTTGCAGGAGGGGCGGCCCAGGCCTGGCAGCCAGGAAATGAGGGACATGGGAGGAGGGGCCTTTCATGGAGAGGCGGGGCTGGAAGTGGCGCCCCCAAGCTCCGAGGGGCCTCGGAGGGTGCTGAAGGGTGACTGGGAAGGCAGAGCAGACACAGGCTCAACTTGGAGAACTTTCCCTCGTACGCAGCAGCCGCAGCTCGCAGGGATTCCGTTTCCGCGTGTGCTGGGCAGGCTGGGGTTGCGGCAGGAGATTGGCAGGTTGGAGGTGGACGACCTGTTTGGCCAGGGCGACTTGGGTCCTGGAGCCCAAGAGCCAAGCTCCTCTCCTTTCTGCTTTGGGCCCCTGGGTGGGTATCCAGCTGCAGACCGAAGGAAGCACCTCACCTTTCTCTACCCCACAAACACTTAAATTGTTTTCCCCAGACTATTCTGCTCAGGCCTGGAGGAGGTGGAAACCAAGGTTAGATTAAAGAAAGAGAAGAAAACCGAGGAGAAGAGGTGGTTTTAGGAAAATGAGGACTAATATTTTGAAGTGGTGCTTGGAGAGAAGAGGCCGGTGTGGTCCATGGGGGTGGGGTGGACTGGGGCTTTAGCAGGCCCCCTACCCCTCCAGTTCCTTGGAGAGAAGGGAATCACCCAGGCCTTCCGAGTGGGGACCTGGCTTGGGTGGGCTGGGAGGAGGCAACAGGGTGTGCAGCCGGAGCTGGAGCCGGAGCCGGAGCCGGAGCCGGAGCCGGAGCCGGAGCCGGAGCCGGAGCTGGAGCTGGGACTTTAACAACCCCAGCGCCAGCACCACAGCCCGCGCCTGTCTTCGTGACAGGGCTGCGTCCTGTGCTGTCAACTACACCCCTCCGATGGGGTTGCTAGGCAGCGGGGCTCTGATGTGCAGGAAGGCCTTCTGATTTGTCAGCCTCCTGCAGACACATGGTTAAGGCTCCTTCCAGCCTATCCGGAGGAGGGACGCGGGGCACGCCGCCTGCATACTGCCGAGCCCCGGGTCCACCTGAATGTGAGGTGCAAAAGGCAACCAGAGGGAGGGGGCGCCTGGAACCCTCCAGCCTCCTAACCAGCTCAGCCCACGTCCCCCCTGGCCCCCACCGTTATCTCCTCTCAGGCTGCTGGCTCCTCCCTGCCCGTCCCCGCCCCATTCCTCTCCTCTTCCCAAACCATGGAAAAGCAAAGTGCAGCGGGGAAAAGAGGTCAGTGGGGTAAGCATGTGTATGCGGGCCTCCGGAGGTGCCAAGGTGTGGGAGCATGAGCTGTGGGGGACTGCCCCAGCCCTGCTCTTGTGGCTCTTGGGGGAAGGGGTGGGTGAGAGGGAGGGGGCCCTGGCACTGCCGTCTGCCAGGCCCGGACCTGGAAGCCTGTCTGTCCCCCCTCCTCCTAAGCTCTGCCCACCCCTAGGAGGGCAGCAAGTGGAGGGGGGAGGGAGGGGACGGGTGAGTTCCTGTAAGGAAGGGTGGGTTGTCTGGCAGTTGCTAGAGCTTAGAAGGGGGGCTGCTGGCAGGTTTCTTCTCCCGAATGCCCTCCCTCTGTCCAAGCCGCTCAGGGCCAGGCTCTCCCTCTCTGTCTCCTTCCCTCCCTCTCTGCCACTCCACCACCCCACCCCCAGGGTCTTTATCACTTTACTTTTTTTTAGCAGCTTTATTGAGGGACAGTTCACATACCATTCATCCACTTAAAGTGTACAATTCAATGTTTTTAGTATGTTTACAGAGCTGTGCAACCACCATCAATTTTGGAACATTTTTGTCACCCCACAACGAAGCCCTGTACCCATTAGCAGTCACTCCCCATTTCCTCCCAACACCCCCAGCCTCTGGCCACCACTAACCTGCTCTCTGTCTCTGTAGATCTGCCTACTCTGGACATTTCATACGTGGAATTATACACTTTCAGCTGCATTGCTTACTTTGCAATCATTTGCAGTTCGTCTTGCCATTTAACTTTCCCAGGGTAGTGCTCCCTTAAGAGTGTTTCATCCTTAATGGCAGGGGTCTTATGCGTTTCTCTAAGTGCCATGCCTAGCTCTGGGCTGGACCACTGGTTGGCTCTCAGTACATGATTGTTGAATGAATGAGGAGATGAATGGGGACTAGTAATTGGCAAGCTATACAGGTGGTTTACAGCTGAATTCCAGAGGGCGCAGCTGCTGCAAAGGGGCCTGGCAGCTTGGGAGAACTGCAGGTATAGGAGCTGAAAGGAGCAGAAATGAAGCCTCTTGCTTGGGTAGGAGGCAGGGGTGGGGCAAGAGTAAAAACCGTCTGCGAGGAAGGAACCAAGTGGCCTGTGGGTTGCCAGCTCTCTCTTGGGAACCTGAAAACAAAAATGCCTCTCCCAGCCTTGGGGGCAGGTAGCCAATGCTTGAGATTCGCCACCTGATCACAGGGGCTTCCCCCATGGGGAACTCCGATTAGATTTGGGTCTTAAAAAAAAAAAGAAAATTCCCCAGTGTCAGCATTTATAAAAGGGCAGCAGGTCAAGCATCTCTGAAGCTGTTTGCTCACCTCCTGTGATTCAGGCATTGAATTGTTTTTCTGCTTCCCCACTTCTGTGCTGCAGGTACTGTCTGATGAGCGTGAAAGGTTGTTTCACTGACTTCCACATCGACTTTGGAGGCACTTCCGTTTGGTACCATGTTTTCCGGGGTGGGAAGGTGAGTTGAGTCTCTTCAGATCTCTGTGCATGCCTGGCTGTTTGTGCATGGAGGGGCTCGCTCACCTTTCTGCTTCTGCCCCCGCCTCCAGCCAGACCCCGCCCTGTGAGGACTTTCTCACCCTCTGTCTTCTTCTGGAGGGAAAGATCAAGGTCAACTCCTCACCCTCTGTCTTCTTCTGGAGGGAAAGATCAAGGTCAACTCCTCACCCTCTGTCTTCTTCTGGAGGGAAAGGTCAAGGTCAACTCTTTTGTATCACATCTGGTCAGCCTTTCACACCTGCTTACCCAGTCCAGTGTCCTACGCATCTTAGGCCAGATTAGAACTCCAGATTTGGCTCCCAAGAACCTCCAGCATTCATTTCCCCCAGCTATAATTTCAGCTCCAGCACTGGGACCTTTTAACTTAAAAGTCTAGTTGCCTGCAAGAACAGTTTACATTAGGGACAGACGTCACCCAGAGGAAGGACGTGAGGCATGTGTTCAGGGTGCTCCTGCTGTGTCTGCTCCTGTGTGCATGTCCACGTGGGGGCATAGGGGTCCCTGCACGGATGTGGGTGCTCCTTGAGAATACGTGTGTGCTGCCCTGCTCCTCTGGGTCTGCGTGTGCATTTGTCTTAACCGAATGTGTTGGAAGAAATTCCGGGTAGGAAGTCATCCCTCTTGGTTCCAGATGTTTTTCCTCCTTCTCCAGAGCCAGCACAAGCTGGTTTTATTTATTGGGCCATTTTATCCTACAACTTAGGAAATTCCCCTTCTTCTCCTTCCCCCACCTCCCTGACAAGCCCACGGCTCAGGAGAAAGAATGTTCCACTCAGTCCAGGAAGTCTTCCCACCCTGGTGTTTCAGCTGGAACGGAGATTCTCTAAAGGCGGGCAAGGGGTGTCCCAGAAGGGCGGCACAGCCTTCCCTGCCACCCCAGAGACCCTTTGGGCCTGATCCTGGAAGGGTCCCTGGGGATGGGTCCTCCCCCATCCTCCCTGCTCCCAGGCAGGTGGGGCTGTCTTCTGGGTTGTGGCAGAACCTGGAAGAAATGAGAGACTTTGGCCTGGATCTTTAACTGATTGCTTCCTTTTCCTCCTAAGATCTTTTGGCTGATTCCTCCAACCTTGCACAATTTGGCACTGTACGAGGAGTGGGTGCTGTCAGGCAAACAGAGCGACATCTTCCTGGGAGACCGTGTGGAGCGATGCCAAAGAATTGAGCTGAAACAGGGCTACACGTTTTTCATCCCTTCCGGTAGGTTCCCGCGAGGCTGGCTCTGGGCTCTTGCTCGGCCACTGACTCTTAGCAGCCTCCTGTTGGCCCGGTGGCCTCAGCCCGGTGTTTAGGCCAAGTGATGGGGTTTCTCTGGGCCTCCTTGCCCTTGGCAGTCCCTGAGAGAAGGAGAGAAGCAGGCCTCAGGCGGCAGGGAAAAGTAGCCTCTCACATCTTACCTGTTTTTTCCTGCCTGTGGGCTAGAATTCTCTCTTGGGGAGAAAGCCTCCTGAGGGCCCTCCCTCAGGGGAAGTTTGAATGCCTTCCTCCAAGATGTCCTGCTGAGATTTCTGAGGGTGGTCCCGTGGGGAGGGGAGGGGCAACTTTATCCTGACGGCTGGGGAGGGGAGAAGGGAGAGTTGGCCCAGGGGAAGAGGGTAGAGGGGAATGCGCCCAGAGTGGCAGCTTCCTTCCTGCAGAACAAGATGAAATGTAATTGGGATCAAGGTCAATTTCTGTACTTGGACTCTCCCCTTTCAAAAAAAAAAAAATTAACTACAACTATAGAAGAGGGCAATAATTAAGAGCATGGACCCTGGGGCCAGAAAACCCCACCCTAATTCAAATTCCTGCTCTGCGGCTTACAAGCGTGACTTCCTGGAAATGACTTAATCTCAGTGCCTCAATGTTCTCATCTGTAAAATGGAAGACTTCCCAGGGTGGTAGTGAGGACTGAGTGAACCGAGACCTATTTGCCTACAGCTCCTGGGAGATGGGCTGAGGGCTTTTGGCCAGTTACAGGCTGAGTCACTAGTGGATGTGGCAGATGACCTGGGAATCTTAGGCTACATTTTAGTGGAAGTGTTTTACCCAGCATGAGGGAGGTGACAGTCCCACTGTATAGAGTGAGAGGGTCGGGCCACATGTAGGAGACTGTGTTCCTCGTGGGTTGTAATTACTTACCCTCGTGGGTAAGTCAACCTCGAGAGAGAGAAGAGTCTGGATACCATATCAGGTGAGATGAATTTGAAGGAGGAATTGGGTTGTTTTACCCAGGAAGTGAAGGTGTATGGTAACGGCCACCAGCCAGTTGAAGGATCATATCTTGGAAGACGAGGTATAGCCAAGTGGTATTGGAATGAGTTGCTCTGCTAGGCACTGAGCTCCCCGTCACTGGAGGTACACAAGTAGAGGCCATATGCCAAGGAGCCTGCAGGGAAATTGCCACTGAGAGGAAGCTTGGATCTTAGGATCCAAGGCCTCCTTTGAGGCCACTAAGATCCATTGGATGGAGAAGCTGGTCACACTTAAGTTTCTGAGAGTTGGACTGGAGTTGGCCTTGGGTCTGGACATCAAGTCAGTGTCAACTGAAGGGGGAGCGGTTGTGGTGGCAGTTCCCACCATGGGGATGGGACCTGCACATGCGGGCTCTTCTAGAAAGTTGGGCAGAGATTTCACTATTAGGGAAGTTTGGGATTTGGAGGTGGCGGGGTTTAGTGGGGGTGACTTTATTGTCAGGGCCTCAGGTCCATCCTTGGAGCTGCTTGACTCCGGGAGGGGAGGGACTGCTGCTTGGGACAGGAGGGAATTGCAGTTGGTGGGCAGCATTTATGGAGCACACCCTGGAAGGAGGTGGTATCCTGCAGCGTGTTCAAGGCCACTCTGTAGGTGTTGGAAGATTGGCCCTGGTAGAGTCAAAGGGAGGCTGGCGTGCTCTTGGCCTTGCTGCTGTCTTTGTGACTTTGGGCTGATCTCTTCCCCTCTCTGTGCCTCAACTGTCCCATCTCTACAGTGGGGGCAGGGTGAGGCTGAACTCTGGGATCCTCAAGATCCCTCCCAACTCTGTCCCCTGAGTGCAGGCCTCCTTAGCCTCCCTGGGAGGACAGGCGTTTTTCTCTCGCAGGGCCTTTTTCAGAACTGGGAGGTGGCCCATTGCTTTCCCCCGATCTGGGATGGGAAGGGTGTTAATTTTGGTGCCTTAAGCAAGTTGGAAAAGGTCTCAAGAAGTAGCATCTAAGCCCCAGCAGGGGTGTGACTGTGTGTTGAAGGTAGGAAGAGGGGACGTGATTTGAACTGCCGCTGGTAGGAGTCTATTTAGAACTCAGCAAAGACTTTTGACCCTAACAGTCTTGAGTGAGACACTAGGAATTTTTTCCTGGGTTTTGGGAAGCAAAAACGGGACAGTTGGAATTTGTCACCTTCTCAAGGGCAGGGTGTACATGTGATTCCCAGACATTGATTTCATGAAGTTAAAAAAAAAAGTTGGGAACTGATATCAACGTTATTATCTTGTAGTTTTGCTAAATATGGGCATTAATTTAAAAAAACAACCTGTCAGCTACTTTTGCTGATGTTTCATGAAAGGAGGACTATTCTGACACTAAAAAAGGTGGGAGTACATAATTCCAAAATAAAGGACAGTTACTACTTGAAATTTGATGGGTTTGAGTTTATGAGAATCTATACCATCTTCATTTTTCTTATTTTGTTGTCAACCAGTGAAAACTAAAGGACCAGAGTTTTGGAGTCACTGAACTAGCTGAGCATCTTGGGTCTTCACACCCTCTGAACCAGACGCACATCTGAGATTTTGGTAGCTGGGATGTGGCTTTGGGGAGAGAGCCTTGGGGAATCCCGCCACTGCATGTGAGCTTTTGGGTGTGGAAAGTGGAGAATCTAATTCTGGCATTTCCCACCTCTGACCTGGGTTTTCACCTCCACAGTGTGACCTTAGATGTGCCCTACCTCACGCTGGCCTCAAGCCTCACCATCAGCTCTGTGAAAGCTCATGGATGCCATTGGGTTAGGAAGATTTTAAATGTCACAGTATCTTTGTGAGACTTGGTTTATCTTTTTCTTCTTTTGTCTGAGGGTGAAGGGGTTGGGTGCTAGCTATGCTTCAGAGGTGGTGGTTCTTCAGGCCTCATTCCTGGTTAGTCCAGGAAAGCTGCCTGGAAGAGGAAGACTGTTGAAGGTGACTGAGGAGTAAGATGACCTGGAGAAAGGGGCTTGGATTTGTCCCGTTGAGCTGGCCAGCTCTCGAAGGTGGAGGAGGTGGGAATACAGTGGCCTCGCCAGGGCACACAGAGTCAGAGTCAGAGTTGGGAGTGGCCCGGGAGTCACCAAGATTCAGCCTGGTCATTAGGAGTAAGGAAAGCTGGAGTTGGAACTCAGCAGTGGAACTGGTGACATCTTTTTCCTTCCCTTGACCTGACCTATGGCCAGTTCCCCCTCTGGCTTCACCTGCCCAGGTGAACTGTAGTTAATAGTAATAACTTGCATTACTGAGCAACAATCATTTTATGTACATCACTTCTCTGTAAGAATGTAAGGAAACATCCCCCTACCCCCACTCCCACCCCCTTTTTAAAAGTGAAGTTTCCTGAGGCCCAGAGAGGTGAACAAACTTGTCCAAGGTCACACAGTTAATAAGTGACAGGACAGGATGAGAACCCAGGTGTGTCTAGTTTGAGAACCCACCTGGTTCCCTGTCAGCCTGGGAATCAGCAGGCTTGGGATCTGGTCCCCCTTCTCGGCTGTGTGACTTTGGGAGAATTATGTGCTCATTTAATAAACTTTCTTAAGGGTCCACTTGGCAGTGCAGAACGTGCTGGGGAGGACGTGAGATGTACACTCCATTGTGAGTGTATGTCCAGCCAGGTAGCAGCAGGTGGAGCCCAGTACAGGGGCTTGGGAAGGACCCTGGGGTCCGTGGCTTGGGCTGGCCTGAAAGTATTTCCCATCCTTGCCTTGTAGTAAAATTCACAGTAGCCCCAGGTATTTCTTAGACTTGGGCAAGTCTGAGAAACAGTAACTCCTAGCTATTTAATGGTATAACATGGCTTGGACCTGAGATGATCTATCTGTAAAATGAGTACAGAGCAGAGAAAGGCTGGCAGCGAAGCAGGCTGGGGTGGAGGGGCTCTGGGAAACTGGGGAATTGCTGCTCAGCTCCAGCCTGGTGGGCCCATCTTCTCGTTTTTCTGGAGAGGAAAGGAGTTCAGATAGCCTTGTGAAATTTCCCCATTTTTTTTTTTTTAGTTAATTTAATTTTTTGTTTTTGTTTTTGGCCGCATTGGGTCTTTGTTGCTGTGTGCAGGCTTTCTCTAGTTGCAGCCAGCGGGGGCTACTCTTAGTTGCGGTGGGCGGGCTTCTCACTGCTGTGGCTTCTCTTGTTGCGGAGCATGGGCTATAGGTGCGCAGGCTCAGTAGTTGTGGCGCATGGGCTTAGCTGCTCCGCGGCATGTGGGATCTTCCCAGACCAAGGCTCGAACCCGTGTCCCCTGCATTGGCAGGCGGATTCTTAACGACTGCGCCACCAGGGAAGCCTGAAATTTCCCCATTTTGATAACACAGGTGGGTCAAACTATACACGCCCCTGGGTCTGATGCAGCCCGTGGCCTGGCAGTTTGGGCCCCTGGTACCAGCTATGAGGTCCCAGAGAGGAGAGGCCCTCCTGGCTTCATCCTGGCAGCCACAGTGCCCAGCCCCCAGTGGCCAGCACAGGGAGTTCGTGGGTGCTCCTGAAGGAAGCAGGCCGTGGGCCTCTGTGAGGCACCCCTGAGTTCTGGGACCTTTGGGTTTATCCCTGCAGCAGCCACACAAATGTGGGTCAGGGGCCTTTTCATTCCGAACCCTGAGCGTTTGGGCTGTGGGTCAGACACCATGTGCCCCCGCGGCCTTCTCGGCCCTTCACGTCCCAGAGAATACCCGTCAGTTGGTTTTGTGGGTTGCCTGCTTTCCTTCCATGACTGGATCTGTCCCTTGTCGCTTGGCCTGATAGCCTCTGTTAATCGCCTTCATGTTGTTGGGGACTCTGGCCTGGAAGCAGGAGGCAGATGCCAGCCTCCCCGGTGCAGTCACCAGTCTGGGAACAATTGCTCTCTCGTGCTTCCTGGGATGCAATGAACGAATATTGGGAGGGTGGGTTCAGATGGGGCTTCTGAACGCCGTTATTTCCACTCCCTGGTTCTTCTGGAGGCAAATGTTTATTTTAAAAAAATTTGTTTTTAATCTTTTTTTTTTTTTTTAATTTTTAAAATTTTTTGGCCGCGCTGCACGGCATGTGGGATCTTAGTTCCCCGACCAGGAAAGGAACCAGTACCACCTGCGGTGGAAGCGCCGGGTCTTAACCACTGCACCACTAGGGAAGTCCTAGAAGCAAGCGTTTAAGTAATGGAGCAGATGTGAGGAGGGCTGGGGGCAGGGGCTGGGCAGCTACTCTAATCCAGCCCAGGCTGCCTGACCTACCTGCGAGGCACCGGCCTGGGGAGGAGAGGAGAGTGGAGAGAAGCTTCTAGAACCCCTGGAATGTCAGTACAGATTCCCTGCCCCTCTCCTCGCAACAGCACCTCTCACATCAGGGGAATAGGTGTAAGTCAAGTGAGTCTGCGTTTCCAGAAGGGAGAGTCCGGGGCTGATGAATGCAGATTCACGAGGGTGCCGTTCTTTCCAAAGCCCTCGTGATGGACGGGGCTACCACGAATATCAGCGGCAGTTGCTTACACGGTTTGAGTTCTTACAAGGGAAGCAGTGGTCTTCTTCATTTCACACGGGCACGTGGAGGCCAGGAGAGGGGACAGTCAGGTGCCCCGGGCCACGTGGTGAGTCAGCACTGGGGACAGTCTCCAACCCGGGCCCCTGGACGTGGGCTTTCATAGGCATTAGGTGGGCATGCGAGGAGCATAGGAAAGGGACCCAGGAATCCTTGTCCCATTCAGGCTTCACCCCACCACGAGCATGTGCTTGAACCCGGCCGTCCTAGGTCCCAGTCTTAGGAAATGTTGCTTAAATAATGCTGGTGGTGGTAACAACAATAGTAATAGACAGTGTGGCTCCGCTTGGTAGAAACAAAAAAAAAATGTACAGTTGAGGATATCAGCTGGTACACAGCTGAGGCGCAGAGGCTGAAGCAGATGTGGAAACCGGGACTTGTTTTTTTTGGCCCCGCCGCGGGGCCTGCAGGATCTTGGTTCCCGGACCAGGGATAGAACTTGTGCCGCCTGCAGTGGAGGCGCGGAGTCTTAACCACCGGATCGCCAGGGAAGTCCCGGAAACCGGGAAACCGGGACTTAGAGACGCAGCCGCACTGCTGCGCGGGGCGGGGGGCAGGGAGGTGGTGGGGAAGGATCCCAGGTAGCTCCGCAAGGGCACACCTGGCAGGCAAGGGCACACCTGGCGGGCAGAGCGGCGGGCAGAGCTGTGGGCGGGTAACTGCAGAAGCGGGTTACATAAAGCCTTTGCTCCTGTGCTCCTGGCTGGCGGGTTTCCCCTGCCCTCCCCTGAGCACCACCAGCTCTGTCCCACCTATGGTCCCCAGCAGGGGAGGGCCCGCCGCCCAGAGTGTTGACACAGATGCCAGCAGTGGCCTCGCAGCCTCCGAGCTCTCTTTCCAGGTGGCAGCCCGGCTCCCGGCAGCCGTGGCCACCCGTGGCTGCCCGTGACTCAGGGCTGGCGTGTTCGGCTCACCGAGGAAAGAGGCTGGAACTGCTCCCGCTCGGCGTGGGCGGGGAGGCCTCTATACTTTGCCTCCGAGCGAATGAATTAGGCTCAGGGTTGTGGAGAAGGCTTGGGATCTCAGGTTGCCCCTGTCTGTCCCCTTTCCCCTCTGCTGACCCTCTGTCTTTCACCGTGAGTCCCTTGGCCTCTGTCTGTCCTTGTCTTCACCTCTGTCTTTCTTGGTTCCCTTTTTGCCTCCCCTCCGTGTTTGCAGGCCTGTCTCCCGGGACTCCCAGGCCTGTGCTAATAAGCCTCTGATGCAGCGGCAGTGCAGCATGGCGGTTAAAAATGGAGCCGCTGTCACTCACCTGCTGTGACGTCATTCAGCAAGTGACTTCCTTCTCGGAGCCTCGGTTTCAGCATCTGTAAATGGGAGTGGGTTATAATGCCACCCCTCCCCTCGCTCTGCACTGTCCAGTATGGTAGCCAGGAGCCGCATGGAGGACTGTTGAGCACTGGACACACGTTCAGTCCATCATTGAAGGAATTAGGCGGCTTGCTTTGTCTCTAGCCTTCATGGACCAAGCGGAGGCCAACTCCCTGGGTTCCAATCCTTATAAGTGACTTCACTTTTCTGTGCCTCAGTCTTCTCGTCCGTAATTTGGGGGTGAATATCGCATGTACCTTGTAGGGGTCTTGTGAGGATTAAATGAGAGGAGCCCTGTAAAGCCCTCAGGCCAGTGCCTGGTACAAAGGTAGTCCTCAATTATCCTTCTCATGATTGCAGTGCCAGCCTTTGGGCCAGGAGCTCAGGGAGATGAAAAAGCCGTGCCCCAAGGTGTTAATAAGCTGCAGTCGGCAGGAGAGAGACTTGTCAGCAGTTATAGGGCAGAGCAGAAGCAGAACTGATATGGGGATGCAGGTGTCGTGTGGCTGAGGAGACCACCTGGAAATGGGCCTTGGAGGATTTTGATGGCAGGGGGTGGCTTCGGGCAGAGGAGGCATCTAGGTTCTGGCGGGATGTCACAACCCTTAGTTGTGGCCCCGAGCAATCCTTGACACCTCCTGATGAGGAAAAGGCTTAAGGACATATGAGTAGCCTGAGTGAGGGGTTTTCAGCTCCCTGGCCTGCAGGGGAGAGGGACACGGCCTGCCTCTCTGTTGGCTGCTGCAGCCAGGTCCATTGTAACACTTCATCACCAAGGTCTTCAGGACAAGGGGGTTGGTCTGCAGCTGCCCAGGACCGACTTGAGCTAGCCAGGGGTCACTGCCAGCAGCAGTCGGTGGGGCTTCGGGTCTGGGTCCTCTAGGCCCGCCAGGAGCTCAGCCCTCGGCATCAGGCGGCCCAAGCATCCTCCCTCTGGCCCTGGGTGCTCACCTGGGCCTCCTGCGCCCTTCTGCATGTGGGCGTAGTGAGGGGCCCCAAAGGGCCAGTGGCTGACCCTCTCTGTGCCCTCCCCACCCCAGGCTGGATCCATGCAGTCTACACCCCCGTAGACTCTCTGGTGTTCGGCGGAAACATTCTGCACAGCTTCAACGTGCCCATGCAGCTGCGGATCTACGAGATCGAGGACAGAACGCGGGTGAGGCGGCTTCCTTTTCTTCTCGTGGCCACACCGGCCCCCGAGCTCTGCCTGGTGCTTGGGGTGCACGGGACGGTCATTCCGAAGTCCTTCCTGGTCCCTTGTCCCTCCTGCTCCCTGCCTCAAGCCGGGTCTTGGTCCTGGTTCTGCAGGGCAGGGGGTGCCCGCGAGAGCCCCACCCAGAGCCCCGGGAGTTTCTGTTCACCTCCAGGCCGGTGACAGCCGAAACCCCCTGTTGAAGAGGAAGTATCTCTTGAGAAAGCACCGTGAGATGTCAGGAACCGTGCCTCTTCCTTCTTCCCACGTGTATAAAGGGATGTGAGGGAGTGGGGGGATTTCATGGTTGTTGTGGTGGTGGTTTGGAGCGGGGGAGGCTGGACCTTGGAAGGTAGGCAGGTCTTGACCATGTGGGGACCCCAGATGTGATGTAGGACCCCGAGGAAGCCAGTGTCTGTGAGTCCCCTAGGGACTGTCTGAGTTTTGCCTCAGTGTCTGCTTGTGGCTGGGGGAGGGTCCCCTTTTCTCCTTGACGGTTTCTCAGACACTGCATCCCACCCCCAGCCCCATGCCCTAGGAGCAGGGGCCAAGGCTCAGACACCTGACATGGGCCCTCTGCTGTGCTCTGTTCCATTCCATGAGGTTCCTCTGAAGAGCACTGGCTCTTCCTTGCTGGAACTTGACCCAGCGTCCCCAGGCATTTGAGACAGGTCTGAGAGTGGGAAACTGGGGCAAAAAGGGCCTACGTCTTCTTTTCTCTTACAGTTCTTCAAATATTTCTTCTCTCTCTTTTTTTTAAACTGAGATATAATCCACAGACACAAAGTGCACAATTCAGTGGCATTGAGCACATTCACAATGTTGTGCAGCCATCACTTCTAAGACATTCTCATCACCCCAAAAAGAAACCCCATACTCAGTAGCAGTCACTCCCCATTCCCCCCTCCCCAGCCTCTGGCAGTCACTGGTCTGCTTTCTATCTCTATGGATTTGCCTGTTCTGGATATTTTATGTAAATGGAATCATATAAAATGTCCTTTTGGTCTGGCTTCTTTCACTTAACATCGTGTCTTCAAAGTTCATCTGCGTTGTGGTATTTGTCAGTGCTTTGTTCCTTTTTATGGCTTAATCATATTCCGTTGTATGGATAGACCACACCTGGTCTTCTTGGGCTTTGCCTTGGAGTTGACTTTTTTCCCAGAGAGGGTTGTCATGCCTGGACCCTAAAGAAACATCTCATAGAAGCAGATGCTCTGTGCCCAGGGTTCGTGCCTTTCTTGGTCTTGTTTCCAGGCCTTGGTCTGCATGGAATCACATACATGAGTCAAAGTCTTAGCCACTGTGTATGCATCTGACCTTTTTAATAGCCCCAGTGTTGAGGGACCTCGTCCAAGGGTTTCCTGGGGACCACTTTGAACCATATTCAGTGGGCAGGTAGGTGTGTTAACAAGGTCAAATGTACATTCTTCAGATAGGCCAGTTTGCTGCTGGGATGCCCAGATCTGCAGAGACTGGGTCTTGCTTTGTGGATTTTTGTGCCTCTCTTTTCTGTTGCCTGCCTACCATCCCTTTCCGGGTCTGGCGGGGAGGCCAGTCCCAGCCCTGGTCTGGGGGATGCTGCCCTGTGGCGTTCTAGAGAAAGGCACCATTTGGGTGTGAGTGGTCATCCTATCATCTGGGTCAAGTGTTGTCTGGGACTCTGGCCAACTGTTCTTTGGCCAGCCCTGATGAATGGGCCAGTTTGTTTGTGAGCAGACAAGTAGGTGTGGGATAGAAAAGGAGAAAAAAGTCAAGCCCACAACTTTCCAGGCAATTCCTGAAAGCCAGAGTCGGGCTGGGATTTCTAAAGGCTTCAGGAACTCACTTGGCAGCCGTCCCCCTCCCCCAGGGAATCTGGATCATACATCTCAGTGGATTTGGGCCTCATCATTCCGTTAGGAGCCCAGATCCCCCTCCCCCGTCTGCGGGAGGTGGGAGGGAGGGTAATGGAGTAGAACCCCGAGCACCATGCTGAGCTGCCATGGAATATCGCACCCACGTGGACACGAGTATGGCAGCGCCCCCTCCCCCAAGGCCCACTGTCCCTGTTGTCTCAGTGGGCACCCCATCTGGTTTCCTGAAGCAGGTGGATGGGGGGGGGGGCAGGCGGGCAGGCTGAGCGGGAACCAGCGGCAGGCTGTTTAATCTGCTTTGATTTCTGGTCTTTGGAGAGGGCTTGGCTACAAGGCCCAATTGTTTATGTCTTAGGAGCCAAGGCAGACAAAAGATGCTGGGGAGAGAGAGCACTGGAAGCCAGATAAAATGCCAGGGCTCCTTGTCAGCTCGCTACAACTTAATTCTTTATATCCCTGCGAGCTTTCTTAAGAAGGTTATGGCCATTTAAAAATAGTTTTTCAAGAGTCCTAAAACATGGCTTTGCTTGGAAACCAAATGCTGAGGGTGGGACAGAGGAAACTGTCAGTCTCTAAGCCCCATGGTGTGGGTTTGTTTTAGAGAGATGAATTTGCTTTTGTGGCCCAAGGTGGGGGACCACCCCATAGAGACCAGGGGAACCCCAATGTTCTCCTGTGTGTAGGAAGCATGTCTTGCTCTCATGATTTGAATTTTTCTGGGCTGCATGATAGGTGATTTTACCCTGCTGTCCATAAGGCAAGCACGCACAGGTGCAGGCATTCTGGGACTGGGGGGTTTTTCATTTCCCGACCCCCTTTTGTAGATTAAATCTTTCCCCTCTCATTCTAAAGGTAAGCAGAGGGGTGAAGAGATAACACCGAAGAATGGTTGTGTTGCATGTTTATTATTTGAAGATAACATCTCGACAACTCTCACTACATATTTTTAACTCCAGTTAGCTTGATAAGGGATAGGAATGGTCCAATTGATCATTAAACTGCCGTCTCTCTTATATTTATCTTTTTTTTTTTTTCCCTAATGGCTCTAGTGAAAGCAGCCTTCTCAGGAAAGGTAATGCCAACATGCCCTATTCCCTCTCAGCCAGTGAATCTATTTGGAAATTGCAAATAATTTACCCTTCCTCTCACCTTTCCCCTACCATTGGATTTTTTTTTTCTTCCATTGACTTTTTTTTTTTTTTTCCAGGAGAAAAACAAATTTTAAGACACTTCCCACCCACCCTATTTTAGTTTTTCAAGTCCTTGAGACCTGGGAGCTGTAGATGCACCAAAACATCTTTGGTTCTGATCTCCTGAAGTCACTCAGCTCCAAGAGGAAGGGCTTAGGCCAGGTGCCACTCAAATGGACCTTGGGGAACTCAAACTGACCCCTTGAGACCCGCTGATAGATTGATTACCCACCCCCAGGCTGGGAGCATGGCCTGCTTTCTGACTGCCTTGCCTTTCGGTGAACAACTCAATTTGATGAGGCTCCGAAGCTGTCAACAAATAATGTTGAGCAATCGTGTGTTTAATGTTCCCAGGCATGTGGCTGAAACCTTTTGAAGGAGAAGGGTGGAAGGCGACAACCCGTTTGTAAGTCAATTCTTTGCAAGTTTTGTTCCCTGTGGTGGTCTCTTGGAAGAAAAAAAAAAAAACAAAAAACAAAAAACGAAAAAGAATTTGAATTCCTTCATCAGCATTTGTTTTCACCCAGCTGGTTTCCCTTGGGTTCAGCAACAGTGAGGGGAGACTTATCTTCCTCTCCTGAACTACAGCCAAAAAAAAAAAAAAAATTTTTTTTTTCCTAACCTAGAAAGATTCTCAGGCGCCATGGTGCCCATCAGGGCAGAGTGGCTCAGACGGTTTCCCAAATTGGAAAAGTCAAAAGCAACTTGAGTGTTTTACCAATCGAGTCAGGAGATGTGAGTGAGGGTCTGAGAAGAGGCAGGCCTACCTGTCCTCAGCCTGCTCTGTAGGTTTTGATGATTTGTTTCAAAATTGCTTGGCCCTTGTTCTGGAGTGGGGGTGGGGCTGAGAACTGCCCCCTCCCCAAACTCTCTTCACAGGAGGACAGGGTCTGCCTCAGGCCAAAGAGCCTTTTTCTCCTTTTCAGACTCTGGAGGACACTGATCCAATGACTGAAAAAAGATTAATACTCTCCCAGCGATAAAACTGGGGTTCTCGGGAAAGTAGCTGGAGCCAAGGAAACCGCTAGATGATGTTCCCAACTCCATGCATCCCCCTGAAGAGCTCAAAAGCATGTGGCGGCCAGGATCTCATTCCAAAGCACACCATCCACCAGAGGCAGGGAGGTCAAATGGACCCAGGACGCAGATGGGAGAAGCGAGGCTCCCTCAGTGTGGGAAAAAGGCCTCGCAGCTGGAAACTGTGTCAGTGGGGCCTGGGGTGGATGGGGAACTGGAGCTGAGACTCTCCGAGGGCAGGGTGGGGGCCTTTTCCAGGTGGGCACTGAGAGATGCAGGAAAATAGTATTTTAGGGCAGATGGAGCACCCAGGTCAGCTTGTATTCAATTCGCCTTCCTCCCAGATGTAGAATGTCGCCTGTTGGTTGTGAGCAAAGCAAGGTGGGAGAGTGTGCTTCCTTGACATCCAACTCCCTGAGTTCCTGGAGGACAGGAGAGGTGAGGAGGGGTCTCTGGCTCCTGCACAGGTTCCTCAAGGCAGACCCACCCTTGGTGAGAGGGTCCAGGAGTGAGTGTGGACATGTGGGATCCATGTGTAGCCTCGCAGAAGAGGGCCCAGACGTGGTAGACAGGGACCACCTCCCACCACCCTTGCCTGCTCGGGATGTAGTTTCTGGAAGGCTCTTCTGTGCCAGGGCCATCAGTGGTATTTCTTCCTCCCCATCTCTTGCTGCCATCTCATCGGTGTAGACCCCATGCTGCCACCCATCAGAATCCCCCTGGGGCTGGACCTTTCACAGCTCTGATGCACAAAGCTCTCTGCACCTATACTTCCTCCCCTGTAAGAAACAGCCAAAAGAGAATCTCCAGCTGGACTGCTGCTCCAGACTCGGGGTTGTGTCCCCCAGTGTTAGGATGGTCCAGGGTCACACCAGGAACTTGTGTCAGAGGGAGTCATCTGTGGAGATACAGGCTGGAAGTGCCAGGTGTTGTAAGGGAGGAGCAGGAGGTGGACCCCTCTGAGGCCCCGCCCCTGTGGTAGGAGAGGCCGCGCCCCCTCCATCCTCATTGGTCCGCCTCCTGCGGCCTCCCTCTTTGGGTACTGGATATGCTTGACTGCCTGTCTCTGCAAATGGTTAAGGTTTGGGGTTTGATTTCTGTTTTTCAAGGGGGGAGGGAGGGGTAGTAGAATTTTGGAGAACCAGCAAGGAGCCTGTGCCTGTTGTAGCTAGAATCAGGCAGGGGCTCGCATCCGCAGGTACCCGCACCCTCCATTAGCAGGTCAGGAGACAACTCTGTTTCTCTGTATCTCACAGAAGCACAAAGTGGACCCCGTACAGCTTTCCCTGCGCAAAGCTCAGGGACCTTTGAAATGATGCTCTTACGTAGGCCTCTTCACCCGCTCTTCCTCCTCATTTGTGCATGCTGGTATCTTGCCCCTTCCAGCACTTCCCTCCAGCCCACCCCCATTTTTCCTTCCCATCATTTGTGCTCTTGCTAAGATGATGAAAATAACTCCCACCCCCAGGAATTTTCCCCTCCCCCGACCCCAGTGCCGTTCTCTCCCTCCTTTCCCCTCTGCCGTCCAGAAACTGACCTCTGCACCTGGATCTTTGCTTTCAGGTGCAGCCCAAATTCCGTTACCCCTTCTACTATGAGATGTGCTGGTATGTCTTGGAGAGATACGTGTACTGTGTGACCCAGCGGTCCTACCTCACTCAGGAATACCAGAGAGAATCAATGCTTATTGGTGAGTGAGCCTTGCAGTCTGGCCGCCTCGACGGCTCAGCTGGGGCAGGAATAATTTTTTTCAGTGGGGCTTTGGGAGTCCTGGGTTCTGGGAATTTTTGAGCCTGAGTGTCAGCAGATTCCTAGAGACCCTTGAGGAGGGGAGGGGAAGCCATCCTTGTCAGTTTCCCACTTGGAATACAGAGTCCAAGGGAAGGAAATTGTGACCCCAACAGAGTCATCTTGGTGGCCCCCAAGTCTTGCTGGTTGACTATGCAGATGTGGGGTGGGGCCAGTCCCGGGCATGGTTGCTGAGACAGGCTCCCTACAGAGCAAAGGATCCTGGTTCTTTTTTTTAACCCCTCCCTGGCCACCAGCTGATTCTTTTTTCTCCCTGTGTTGGGGGTTAGGTTTTTGTCTATATAGAAGGAGGCCTAAGAGATGCAGCCAGTCCCTCAAAACCCAGGCCAGCTAAAAGCTAGAGGGAGGGGTGACCAGGGCTGGGGATGCAAGCTTGGCAGAGCAGTGGGTGGTTTTGACAGAGGCAGGGAGAGAGCTTTTATAAGCCACAGCTGCAACGCCCTGTCCTGCTGCCATTACTTAAAGGGACATCATCCCCCCAAAATGGCTCAGTCCTTGAATCTTGACTCACAGGCACCCACCCTAAAGTTGCATCTAGCTGTGACAGCCCCGAAGAGCAATCTGTAGGAAGAACGTGCTTCTTCCCCTCTGCCTCTGCGCTGTTACTGCCGAAGGGTTTTTCCTGGATGCTAGAGTCACTGTGCCTCATTCACTGCATCTTTCTCATCATGGGATAGAAAAATGTGACTGGTCTGTCTCCGTTAGGGTCTGCACGATTTCTCCTGCAATCTCCAAGAGTTTTAGATTCTTTTTTTTTTTCACACTGTAAGCCTCTTCCTTCCTTCCCTTGACTCCCCTCCTGACTTTAGGGGTTTCAGGGCAGACATGTGATGGGGAAATGTTTCTCCCGGGATCTTTACTGGGGAGTGCCTCCTGGAAATTCAGTTCTGTCGGCTGGGGTGGGGTGGGGTGGGGGTGGTTCTCTTGTGAGTTTCATTCCTGTTAGATGATTCAGGCATTGAAAAATACCAAAATCCTACAGCCTGCTCTTCTGAAGTTTCCAGCCGGTAGGAGATGGGAAATGACTGTGAAGTAGTGTGATAACCTCTGTTGTTGCAGTAGCTACACGTTCCCGTGGGGACGAGAGGCTTGATTTTGTGGCATTCCCCAGGACCAGGCAACTGAGGGTCACTTCTCTCATTTGGAAATTTAGGGCCATAGAAGAAAGTTCCCGATTTCATTCCAGGCTTGAGAGGAAATGTTGAGGCAATGTTTGGGTCATTGGTGCCCATTTTTTTCTTAAATTTTCTTGCAACTGTTTCCCCCTGCCTCTCCAGTCCATCTGCCAAAGAGAAGGGGGGGTGTTCGGGAGACACCTCACTTTTTTGAGTGCTAGTTGTGTGCCAAGAACTGTGCTCTGTGATGCCTTATTTAATCCTCACTACAAGCCTTCAGGGGAAGTATTCTTTGCCTATATTTTGAAACAGCATTCTTGGGATATAGTTTATATATCATACAATTCACCCATTTAATGTGTACCATTCAGTGGTTTTTAGTCTATTCCCAGGGTTGTGCAAACATCAGAACAGTCAATTTTTAGAACATTTTCATCATCCCAGAAGGAACTCTGTACCCTTGAGCTACCACCTCCTCCTCTCACCCCATGCCCATGCCCTCAGCCCTAAGCAACCACTCATCTACTTTCATTCTCTATAGATTTCCTCCTGTTCTGGACATTTCATATGAATGGAATCATATAATATGTACTCTTTTTGCCTTATTTTTACACACTGAAAGGTACAATGCCAGGTGTGTTCAGAGAGGTGAGGCAACCTGTCAGGGTACACACGGCTGGGGAAAAGCAGAGCTCTGACTGACCCCAGCCTTTCTAGAGCCTGAGGGAGGCAGAGGCCATTAGAATTGTCAAAAGAACTCGATTTGCAGGGTAAAGGGGAGGGGTAGTGCGTGGGGGTCCCGGTTACTTCCAACAGGGAGTTCGGGATGTTCATCTCAGTCTTTCTTGTGACATTCTCCCCCACTCCCCACCCCGTAGATGCCCCAAGAAAGCCCAGCATAGACGGCTTCTCATCTGATTCCTGGCTGGAGATGGAGGAGGAGTCCTGTGAGCAGCAGCCCCAGGAGGAGGAGAAGGAGGAGGAGGGGGAGGAAGAGGAGGAGGGTGCAGATAAGACGCCCAAAGCTCCCACCGATGGCCCTGCCTCGCCCACCAGCACCCCCTCCGAGGACCAGGAGGCCCCCGGGAAGAAGCCCAAAGCCCCTGCCATGCGGTTCCTCAAAAGGACTTTGTCGAATGAGTCAGAAGACAGCGTGAAGTCCGCCACGGTGCCCATAGACTACCCCAAGACGCCCACCGGCTCTCCCGCCACCGAGGTCTCTGCCAAATGGACCCACCTCACCGAGTTTGAACTGAAGGGCCTGAAAGCTCTGGTGGAGAAACTTGAATCCCTCCCGGAGAACAAGAAGTGTGTTCCTGAGGGCATCGAGGACCCCCAGGCACTCCTGGAGGGTGTGAAGGTGGGCAGGGGGTCACCCCGGGCTGGGCAGCTGAGGAGGGTCGGGCAGGTTCTGTTTAACAAGCAGGTTCCTGAAGGCGGCTCAGCTCCGGGGGGCTTGGTGCAGACTGTCCTGGGGGTACGTCCATGTGCGGAGAGGGTCCTTTGGTCTAAGCAAGCCCATCTAGGGTGTCCCAGCAGAGGCCACTGTTGAGACTTGCAGGGGTATCTCATGGTGGAAGCTGGCTCTGCAGTTGACAATGGACTCTCTCAATGAACTCTCTCAGGACTTGTTGAAAATTGGAGGCTTCATGGGAAGTAGGCGTTACTGCCTACAGTGCACCGGTGATGCTGTTGTTGGGCCTGGGGACAGACTCCTCCATCCTGGTCAGGAGGACTTGCTGCTCTGGGCTGGCTTCCCCCGGAGCATGCTTCTGTTTCATGTGAGCAGGTTGTACATCCTGATTGTCTTCTAGGTGGCCAGTTAAGGGCCACCTGGCCACCCAGGATTCAGAGGTCTCCAAGTAGAGCCTAATTATTGAGCAAACTCATTGAGCACCAGCTGTGTTGGCCATGGGGGAATGGGAAGCAGGCAGATAAAGAAATCAGGAGGGAATTCCCTGGTGATCCAGTGGTTAGGAATCGGTGCTTTCACTGCTGTGGCCTGGGTTCAATTCCTGGTTGAGAACTAAGATCCTGCAAGCCGTGCAGTGCGGCCAAAAACAAACAAAAAAGAAATTAGGAGACAGGGAATTGAGTGCCACAGTGTGTACCCAGGGCATGGGAGTGGTGTGAGGGGACACTTATTGGCCACACCAGGGGCCAGGGCTCTGGGACAGTTATGCAGTGGGAATTTGAGTTGGGCCTTAGAGACTGCGTAGGAGTCCTCCAGATGGGGAAGGCTGTTCTAGGCAGAGTGCAAACGTGCAATGTATTTAAGAAACAGGAAATACATTGGGAGGCCTTGTCTTGTGGTAATCATAACATTTGTTGAAAGCTTACCACCTGCCGGGTACCAGTGCTAGGGAAGTGGTAGGTACCCGTATTATCTGCACTTAACCGATGATGAAGTAGACTCAGGGAGGTTAAGGGACATGCCTGAGGTGACAGAGCAGGTAGATAGTAGGGCTGGGATGAAGCCTCCAGAGTGCCTGTGTGGATATCACTACTTGGAACTGCCTCCTGTCTCAGCATTGGTAAGGCTTTTTGATGTGAGGCCTCAGAGACATTTGGGCTTCCTTCTCCAATGTCTGATTCTCAAGTGAATCCAGCTGCCCGCCGCGGTTGGAAACTGAATTTGTCTCTTCTTTGATGGCTGCAGACTCAACCGAGGACTTGTTAATTAGTTCATTTGTATATTTGTTTGTTTAGAAAACATTGCATCAGGCCCTGGAATCTAGAAATATTAAGACTGTTCTGCTACCCTTGAGGTGCTCAGTGATGAGGCGCTGAACTCTTGGGGTCTAGTGGAGGGGAGACCTGGGGCCCAATCAGGTAGCTTAACAGGTACCACCAGCAGAGGGAACTGGTGTACAAGATCTTTAATCCAGGTTATGTCTTACTTTATATAGCAGGTATACCCCCTACAGGTGCCACAAAATTAAAATCTTATAACTCTGGGAAATTGCCAGGTAAAAGAACTCTGTGGTGAATGTCCCGACAAAACAAATCTTTACTTTCAAATAGGTCTTTTTCATTGACTGTTTTGGAGGTTGCTGACCTCTCTTGAGAGTTTTGTGAAAATACGCTTATACACACAAAATTTTGTGTGCAGAATCAGGGGGTCTTGGACTCCTGAGCCTATTCCTGGACCTCAGAATAAGAACCTCTAATCTTGTGGAATGGAGTTTTTGGGTTTCCTAAAGGAAATATTGGGTTTCCTAAAGGAAACCTTAGACTTCTGTCATGTGGCTACTTTTTTCTTCTAAGATCCTATAAAGTGAAAGCAAGCTATTTTCATCAATAATAAAATCACTAATAGCATTAAGGTTCCAAAATGTTGTAAATGAGTTAAAAAAAACCCCACATTCATCTGAAGAGGAAATGTTGTTCTGTGCTTGTGAAGAGCCTTTTTTACTTTGTTATGTTTATGTGCAGTGTTCCTGGTTGGTCAGATTTCTTTCTAGGGGTAGGACTCAGACCCTTGTATCCCTCACCTGTACCCACCTGATCGACCTCTGAGACTGGATTCAGCCTAGGCCCCGTGATGGTGTGAAGGAGGCCTGGGGTAGGGGCTTAGACAAAGTTCAAGGATCCCAGTTTCCATCCTCCCCAACCGCCACCATGGGGTTCAGTGGCAGCTCATGATAATATGTGGTAATGAATCTCAATTACTGTCTGTTGTTGTAGATCTTTTTCATATATAAACTCATTTAAACCTCCTAGCAATCCTCTGTGGTACTTTTGTTACCCCCATTTTACAGATGAGAAAATTGAGGTACAGATAGGTTAAGTAACTTGTCCAAGGCCACACATACTGCTCGATGGGGGAGTCCATGCGCTCACACACTAGACTATGCTTTTTTGGCCGCTATAGAGAAAGTGATTTTCTCTCTTCTCAGAGGCGACTCTGAATTTAGGGGGAAGGTAATAAGGTGACTGTTTGGACTTCCTTTACAGAACAAGCAACATATTTGTTTGGTCCTGGGACAAAAGTTGTAAATTGGCAGTCCCAGGGCCAAATCCAGCCTCTAGGCATTGCATTTGGCCTGTATAGTGTTGAACATATTTTTGTAATTACTTGCTAACATTAAAAAATCAGGAGAATAAATTAAAGTCAAGAAAGTTATATAAAATATCCTGGCTATCCTGGCTCATGTTCCTGACTGGCTACAAGCAGCAGGAAGTGAGTAGCAGGTGATCTCATACACCCCAGTCCCCACCACTCCCTACTGTCTCCCTAATGTCTACTTACCATTCGGCTCACACATCTCTTTTTAGTATAATCTAACCATTTAGCTTACTTATTGAACTTACCTGTCTCCAGAGATAGTTATGGTCTTGAGCCTTGTCTGAGGAGGGCCTTTTTCAGGCTAAAGAGCTTATAAGCTGGGTGGACAGGTCTCCTTAGAGCCCCAGGAAAATTGGAGCCTCTGCTAGCATCTCTGAATGCCGTGTGGCCTGTATGGGGGAATTGGACCACTCGTCTTTTCCAGAGTAGGTAGATAGAGCTACTTCCTTGCTCTCTGGCCAGGCCATTAGCCCCAGTCCCTCCCAGTCCCTGGAGACCCAGAGGAGATTTTGAACCCAAGACTGGCCTCTAGAGTGAGTGTTGTCACAGAAAGCGAGCAGCTTCTTCCTGGCTGCACGCTTAGGTCCCTTTGTTCACTCTTCTCAGATGTTGGGGTTTCTTTTACACTGGCTGAGAACTAAAAGTCAGCTCAGGAATGTGGGTCCAAGACAGAATTCTTAGCCGATGCCCACTGCCTCCACTACCATTGAGTGATTTGTGTTTCTCACCAGTGGTGGTTCACCCTTGACGGTTGATCAGTTATGATCTTTGGCTTGTGTTGCAAAAAGATGATGTCTTCTTTACTTCTCTCTCTTTCTCTGGGACCTCAGAGACTGCTGCTAATGGTGGCTCATGGTAACCAGAGCCCCTGGGATTAGAGACAGTCCCCAAAATAAGTCAGCCTCCAGATGGCTAGGTTTTAGCTTTTATCAAAAACCCATTTTTTCCTTTCATTTTTAATGTATGGTGTTTTGTTTTTTTTTTTAATTTTATTTATTTATTTATTTTTGGTTGCGTTGTGTCTTCATTGCTGCGTGGGCTGTCTCTAGTTGTGGCGAGCGGAGGCTACTCTTCGTTGTGGTGCACGGGCGTCTCGTTGTGGATGCTTCTCTTTGTTGCAGAGCACGGGCTCTAGAACGCAGGCTCAGTAGTCGTGGCGCACGGGCTTAGTTGCTCCGCGGCATGTGGGATCTTCCCGGACCAGGGCTCGAACCTGTGTCCCCTGCATTGTCAGGCGGATTCTTAACCACTGTACCACCAGGGAAGTCCCTATGTTTTTTAATTGTGGTAAATTATATACAACATTTATCATATTCATTAGTTAATTAATTATAATTACCAGATCACCAGTTTAGAATCTTGAAGGAAGAAACATATACCATTTTAACCATTTTAAAGTGTACAGTTTAGTGGTATTAAGTACATTTACAATACTGTGCAACCACCACCCCTGTCTAGTTCAGAACTTTTTCATCACCTGAGGCAGAGCCTTGTACCCATCAGCAGTCTCCATTTCCCCCTCCCCCACAGTCTGCTTTCTGTCTTTATGGATTTACTGATTCTGGATATTTCATCTATTTAAGAGTTTTAAGTGTAGGGAGTTACCTGGTGGTCCAGTGGTTAGGATTCAGGGCTTTCACTGCTGTGGCCTGCGTTCAGTCCCTGTTGGGGAACTGAGATCCTGCAAGCTGCGTGACGTGGCCAAAAGAAAAAAAAAGAGTTTTAAGTGTAATGTTGTTAAATGATGAGTGTAAAAAAAAAAAAAAATTAAACATTATAGGCTAGAGGATAGAAAACGTCCCCTTCCTCAATTTTCACATCCTGGAAAATAACCTTTGTTAATCACTGACTGAATGTACTTCTGGAGCTTCCCCCTCACTCCTATGTATACAAACATATATAAATTTGTTTTTAATTAGTTCATACTTGCTTTTGTCCCTTAAAGCTTGCTTTTTTGTGTCTGTTTCTATAGTTCTAGTTTACTCCTTTTTGTGGGCAGGACTTTTGAAAGTTGAGTTTTTCCTTGCAGCCATGCTAATGAGAGTACCTCAGTGACCCTATGGTTTAAGCAAGGCCAAGTGAGCTCAGTCGGACCTTGAAAACTTGACTGGGGGTGGGGGTGGGGTCTTGATTTAGATTCAAGTCAAAATGACCATCTACTTTTTTGCTTTTTGACAGGAAAGGAGATGCCAACATCCTGTAAAAATCTAAGAAAGCCATTTCCTTCCCCATTTTTGTGAAGCTCTTTGGGATTTGGCATTAAGGTGCCTTAAGTGACTCCCTTCTTTTAAGACAATTATTCTGCGGAGGGTGCAGGATACTGGCTTGTGCGTAATGGGAAAAACAAGAAATCAGGACACGAGAGATGCTTGAATTCAATTGCAGTTTCTGTTCTTAGCTATTTGCTGTGTGGCCTTGGGCAAGTCACACCACCTTTCTGTTTACATGTGTGTAAATCTAAGATATTAGACTAAATGTGCTTTGTCCTTTCAGGGATCAGATTCTGTTGGTTCCTTGGCCATTCTTAAGTGCATAACTGATTGAAATCTGAGTATTCTCACTGTAAAATGGGGATAATAACAGGGACCTAGGTCACTGATTTATTTTGTGGAACAATGAGGTAATGAACACTTAGCTCTCCTAGTAAGTCCTTGGAAAAAAATTAGGTGTGCTTAGGTAACAGGCAAAGGAGAGTCAGACTGGCTTTGACCAGCTCCCCACCCTTCCCATGCTCTTTCACCACCTTTCAGCTTCCCCCATCCCTGTTTTAGGTTAACGATTACCGTCTGTATTAGTTTCCTAAAGCTGCTGTAACAAAGTACCACAAACTGGCTTAAAACAACAGAAGTTTATTGTCTCACAGTTCTGGAAGCCAGAAGTCTGAAATCAAGGCCATGCTCACTCTGAAGGCTCTGGGGGAGGATCTTTCCTTGTCTCTTCCAGTTTTTCTTGGTTGCTGGCAATCCTTGGAGCTCCTTGGCTTGTAGCTACATCCCTCCAGTCTTTGCCACAGTCTTTACATTGGCAGTCTGTGTTCTCTGTGTGTTTCTGTGTGTCTTCTCTTCTCATAAGGACGATGTCTGTGGATTAGGGCCCATCTAACCCAGTATGACCCATTTCCCAATAAGGTCACATTATGAGGTTTTAGATGAACTTGAATTTTGAGGGGCTCACTATTCAATTCATTCCATTGTTTTTTTCCCCTTTTATCTCTTGGATTGGCAATCATTAATCGGTGGACAAAGTAATTCCTAGTGAGGTGGGAGTTGCCCTGCATGCTGTCCCTCCTAGAGGAGTCTATACTTTCAGCTAGAACTCCAGAGAGCTGAGGCTCCTGATGGGAGGGAAGGAGGGCATGAGGCCATTCGTCTAATCATTTGTAAATGACTTGAAAATAACCAGATGCATTACAAGGTTGTGAAGGCTTGGGCCTAAGTGCTGCGCAGTGACCACCAAGATAGGAAGTGGGAGGGTCTTTGTCAGATATGCTTTTGCAAGGTGATTCTGCAGCTGTCCTTGTCAATTAAAATAATGCCAGGCTCTCTTTCCTATCATTTCATGCTCTTCTGGCTGCCAGAGTGTCAGCTAGGGGTGGAAATGTCAGCTCACTATAGACAGCCACCTTTCTTATTGCATGGAATTATGGGGCCTCACAGAATTACGGGACTGATGGAATTGTGAGGCCACATGGAATTGTGGGTCTGCATGGAATTATGGGGCTGCATGGAATTATGGGACTGCACAGAATTATGGGGCCACATAGGATTGTGGGTCTACATGGAATTATGGGGCTGCATGGAATTATGGGACTGCATAGAATTATGAGCCACATAGAATTGTGGGGCAGAATGGAATTAAGGGGCTGGAAGAGACAGTGAGGGGCCACTGCTTTCAGCTGTTACTTAAAAAAAAAAAAACCCACTAAAAAAGAGATCAATTGTATTGTTCTTTCATCAAAACCCAAATAGGAAAGAAAATAATGCTAAATTAAGAGTACATCGCCCCAAACAGGTGTTATCTTTTAAGATCAAAGGTTGTGGAGCCAGGCTGACTTCCCTGTACCATCCATTAACCAGCTGACTGCTCTGGGGGAATGCAGTCAAATGGGGATAGTAAGAATCATGCCTCATCGAATTAGTGAGGTGACATGGGTAAAGAAAGCCTTAACAGAGGGCCTTTAAGTGCTCAGTGAGCTAGAGCTGATATTATTATTTCAGACGCTGTGGAGTGAGAACAGGCCCATTTAGGGTCAAGTGTGAGAGTCTGTGAAACCCACGACTGTGAAAGGAAGGTGTGTACAGCTTTTCTCCCTTGGGGTCATCAGGTCTGGACCCCAGAACACACCTGCTTATCTAAGTTGCCCTTTCTGGGTCTTGCTCTTTTGCAAAACAGTGAGGCGTAGAGCCCAGACCTCCAGCACTGTCAGCTCTTTAAAAATCTTCACACCCCTCCTGCTTCAGAGGAGCCAAAAGGCGGGAAGCCAGTGGGAGGGCTGCAGCCTGGCTTTCTCACACCCTGAAGATGACCCAGAGCACAGAAAACAGGGAACGACCAGATGCAGCCTGGCCAGGGGGTCAGGCCTCCAGAAGTCACCAAGGCTCTTCTACTGGGGGCTGCATGTAATATTGAGCCCTGTGTTTGGTATTTTTGCTGGGCTGTGAGTGGATAGAGGGTTGATACAGGGATGAATCCTGTCACCTAAGGAGCCAAACAAGCTACGTGTTTTTCTGAGTCCGCTGCTGGTACCACCTCAGGAGAACGAAGGAGAGCGGTGAGGGGCCAGAGATCTGAGTTCCAGACACCTGTGCGAACCCTAGACTTGAAAAATGGGTGGGTTGATCCATGCCACTTGGGGTTCCTTTTAGCCTAAAACTGACTTCTGGGTCCCTGAATCACATTTTTATCCCCACTAGTTATGCAGCTAAATCAGCTTTTAAACTGCCCTTCAAAATTAAATAAACTTAAAATTTTTTCCCCTATGCTTAGAACTTGTTAAATGGATGAATTCTGCAAACAGAGGATGGGGACTGTGTATCCCAACAGGAAATACGGCGTAAGCCAAAAGGGATCGGCTAACATTTGTTGAGCATTTTCCACATGCCAAATACCTTTCATGTATTATGATGCTGGCAAGGTGGGGACTGTTATTATTCCATTTCTTAGACGGGAAACTGAGACTCAGAGAGATGTGGTGATTCGCCCAAATCATGTAGCTAATAAGCTTTTTTTTTTAAAAAAAAAAATTTATTTATTTTATTATTTCTTTTGGCTGCACGGGGTCTTAGTTGCGGCGTGTGGGATCTTTAGTTGCAGCATGCGAACTCCTAGTTGCAGCATGCATGCAAGATCTAGTTCCCTGACCAGGGATCGAACCCAGGCCCCCTGCATTGGGAGTGCGTAGTCTTACCCACTGGCCCACCAGGGAAATCCCGCTAATAAGCTTTTAATCATGATGCACTATGGCAAGTGTGGTCTGTTAGTTTCCTGTGACTGCCATAACAAATGACCACAAACTTGGTGGATTGAAACAACAGAAATATATTCTCTAACAGTTCCAGAGGCCAGAAGTCAGAAGCCAAGGTGTTGGCAGGGCTGTCCTCCCCTGGAAGGCTCTGGGGAGGATCCTTCCTTGCTCTTCCAGCTGCTGGTGGTTCCTGGTGTTCCTTAGCTTGTGGCTGTGTCGCTCCAGTCTCTGCCTCTGTCTTCCCACGGCCTTCTTCCTTATGTCTGTTTGAATCTCCCTCTCCGTTCTCTTATAAAGACACCAGGTTCTCTTATAAAGACACCAGTCGTTGGATTTAGGGTCCACCCTAAATCCAGGATTATTTCATCTCGAGATTCTTAACTAATTATATCTGCAAAGCCTTTTTTCCCCCCGAGTAAGGTCACATTCACAGGTACCAGGGATTAGGACTTGAACATAGTTTTTTTTTTTTTTTTTTTTAATCTTTTTTTTTTTTTTCTTGGCCGCACCGTGAGGCTTGTGGGTTCTTAGTTCCCCGACCAGGGATTGACCCCGCAATGAAAGCACGGAGTCCTAACCACTGGACCGCCAGGGAATTCCCTGAACATAGCTTTTTTGTGAGACACAGTTCAACCCAGTACAGATGGGTTTTTACAGGCAGGCACAAGATGGTTGGGCTGGAGTAGAGGCAGGGGTCTTGGGAGACCTAAGGTGCATTGATGCCTGGTTGCAGGGGTCCTTACCTACGGCCAGGAGGGACCCCTGAGACTGCTGGGTTCCCTACAACAGCAGCCCGAGCTGCTCCATGCCGTGTTACTCTCCCTCTACTGGCCTGTGGTTGGTGATTTTTTTCCTGATGCCTGCTTCTGCTTTATTGTCACAGTGTTGGTATTTTTAGTCACAGTTATAGATGGAGTTTCTAATTATTAATGCCCCATTCTGGGGAGCAGTGGGGCCTGAATCCAGTGTTAACTAATAAAGCTCTTTGAGAGAAGTTGGCATAAGGAGGAGCAGAGGCCCAGCCCGTCCATTGTCTGTGGTTATCTTGTTAAGTCAAAAGCAGGGCAGTTTGCATCAGAAAGGGCCTGGTGGCCCCAGTCTTTCTCTTCTAGAAAGCCTGCCCTATTCTTTCCTACTCAGAAGGGTTGTATGGTATAAACCCAATGAGTGCTGGCTGTTACAGGCACCCAGGCTTCCTAGTCTCTGCTTCCAGGAGCCCCAGGGAGTGTGTAAATGCTAGCAGAGCCCAGGGAAGTCAGTGACAAGATTCCCTCCCTTCAGCACAATTTATTTCTCAGAGAAAAAATCTCCAATTAGAATAATCTCTTCCTGCAGCCTGTCACATACAGACGAAAAATACTTCCCTGTGGGACAGAGGCCAGAGTGCCCCCTGGTGGCCACTGACAGCCACACATGGAGAGGAACTCTGCTTCCTCCAGGAAGTGTGTGTATGAGCTCCGAGACTCAAGGATGCTTGGCGAGGTCTCTTTATTAATTTGAATTATTATTTATCATTATGTATTAATTATTAATGATACTTATGCCTTCAGTAATAGCTTTTTTAACCAGCCATTCCTCTAAAGAGGCCTTACTTAAGTGCTTGTGAGTTACTGACACCAGCTCTGATACTGAAATGACAGGAAATCTTGAGACAATTCAGAAGGAAACTCAAAGCAAACCAAGGCAAGTGGGCATTATTTTCAGTCACATGCAGAGCAGTGTTTGTAAACTGGTCACCCATGGCCCAGGCCGGCCCACAGATATATTTGGCTCACAGTGTTTTTTTGAAATTTTCAGTCAGTTGCCAACATTTGAAATTGGAGAGATTTTGTTTTATTTTATTTTTAAGATTTTTTTTTGATGTGGACCGTTTTTAAAGTCTTTATTGAATTTGTTACAATATTGCTTCTGTTTTTTTTTTTTTTATGTTTTGGTGTTTTGGCTGCGTGGCGTGTGGGATCTTAGCTCCCTGACCAGGGATCGAACTCGCACCCCCTGCATTGGAAGGTGAAGTCTTAACCACTGGAGCATCGGGGAAGTCCTGAAATTGGAGAGATTTTAAATAAAACTCTGGATCTTTGATTTCTTCTGAAAAACCAGAGATCTGGTAGGGTTCATTTCCACAGGAGGTTAATAAGTTGAAATTGAGAAACATTTGCCGTCTTTAAACTGGGCATGCGGTCTCTAGTTTGCCATACGCTGCACTACTCTCTATCGCTCTAAGAGTCCATTTATATTTTTAACTTTCCCTGCTTGGTTCCTGGAGGCATTTGAGTTTGTCACCCCCCAGCATAGGGTTTGAGATCGGGATAAGGGGGCAGAAAATCCTGTGGAAGTCCTCTGCCCTCCCAACTGTAGGGTAAGATATACGTATATAGCTTTGGCTAAACAGGGAACATCTTCCTGAAAAGCTTTTTTCTTAATGATTGGTGCGGGAGGGGGCAGGAAACATTATTTTTAGAAGAAGACAAACCCTGATGTATTGTGGAGGAGGGTGTGAAATTCACATGGGTTATTAAGAACCATGAAATGTCAACAAAATTTCATTCCTGTGCAGGCCCACTTTGGTCACACGAGCCTCTTCTGTGATGGGGGGGGCATGTTTCAGAAAGGCTTTATAAAGATGTTAGTGGCTGAATGGTGTTAGTTAGTCCCTCTCTCTGTTTTGCAAGGAATAGGTGGGAATAATTCACTTCTGTATTTGTGAGTCGAATGGTAAATATGAGCCCAGATTGTCTCTTGGGTGTCTTTTTTTTTTTTTTTTTTAATTAATTAATTATTTATTATTTTTGGCTGCATCGGGTCTTCGTCTCGGCACGTGGGCTCTTTGCTGTGGCGCGGGCTCTTCTCTCTAGTTGTGGCGCGTGGGTTCCGGAGCACGTGGGCTCTGTAGTTGGGCACGCAGGCTCTTTAGTTGAGGCGCGCGGGCTTAGTCACCCCGCGGCATGTGGGATCTTAGTTCCCTGACCAGGGATTGAACCTGCGTCCCCTGCACTGGAAGGTGGATTCTTTTTTTTTTTTTAATAAATTTATTTTATTTATTTATTTTTGATTGTGTTGGGTCTTCGCTGGGCGTGGGGGCTTTCTCTAGTTGCGGTGCGCGGGCTTCTCATTGCGGTGGCTTCTCTTGTTGCAGAGCACGGGCTCTAGGCACTCGCGCTTCAGTAGTTGTGGCACGCGGGCTCAGTAGTTGTGGCTCGCGGGCTCTAGAGTGCAGGCTCAGTAGTTGTGGCGCATGGGCTCTAGAGCGCAGGCTCAGTAGTTGTGGCACATGGGCTTAGCTGCTCTGCGGCATGTGGGATCTTCCTGGACCAGGGCTCGGACCGTGTCCCCTGCACTGGCAGACGGATTCTTAACCACTGCGCCACCAGGGAAGCCCAAGGAAGGTGGATTCTTTACCACTGGACCACCTGGGAAGTCTCTTAGGTGTCTTTTTTTTTTTTGAAATCACGTTCTTTTATTTATTTATTTATTTATTTATTTATTTATGACTGTGTTGAGTCTTCGTTTCTGTGCAAGGGCTTTCTCTAGTTGCGGCAAGTGGGGACCACTCTTCATCGCGGTGCGCGGGCCTCTCACCATCGCAGCCTCTCTTGATGCGGAGCACAGGCTCCAGACGCGCAGGCTCAGTAGTTGTGGCTCACGGGCCCAGTTGCTCCGTGGCATGTGGGATCTTCCCAGACCAGGGCTCGAACCCGTGCCCCCTGCATTGGCAGGCAGATTCTCAACCACTGCGCCACCAGGGAAGCCCTTAGGTGTCTTTTATAAATTTATTTATTTATTTATTTTTGGCTGCGTTGGGTCTTTTGTTGCTGCGCCCGGGCTTTCTCTAGTTACAGCGAGCAGTGCGATGCACGGGCTTCTCGTTGCGGTGACTTCTCCCGTTGCACAGCAAGAGAACAGGCTCTAGGGACACCGGCTTAGTAGTTGTGGCACACAGGCTCAGTAGCTGTGGTACACGGGCTTAGTTGCTCCGCAGCATGTGGGATCTTCCCGGACCAGGGCTCAAACCCGTGTCCCTTGCATTGGCAGGTGGATTCTTAACCACTGCGCCACCCGGGAAGTCCCTCTTAGGTGTCTTTTTAATAGTGGGGTAGGGATCAGTTCGAGACGTTGCTAGCATGGTTTCCTGAGGCTTTATCACCCAGTGTTACTCGTTAGGTTTGTTGTCAGATGGACCAGGTCAATGCCAGTTTTCACCCACCTCTCAGCTCTGTGACCCTGAACTGTATTACTGAACCTCTCTGAATTTTAGTTTCTGCTTTTGTGAAATGGGGAGAATCAGCCCTACCCCACAGATAGGATTATTTTAATGTCTAGAGCAAGCACTCAACAAATGTTCCTAAGAATGGTAGTAAAATCACATCCAGCTTCATAGCCTACAATCAAGGTGTAGACGTCACTGTTCTACTCCGAGGACACACAATAGGAAGCTGTGGCTCACCCGAGGTGACACAGGTTGTAAGTTGTAGAACCTGAACCCAGATCTTCTGAGTCTAGAACTAGTGTTGTCCCAGGCATAACAGCAGAAGTTTAACTAGTGAGATAGTATGTCCCCAATCTGTACTTTCTGGAACCTCTGAATCCATTCCTTAGGGAGGGACTGCCTTGCCCCACTCCTTTCTCCCCTTTTTAAAAATTGTGGTAAGATATACATAACATAAAATGTATCATTTTAACCACTTTTAAGTGTTCAGTTCAGTGGCATTAAGTACGTTTACACTGTTGTGCAACCATCACCGTCCATCTCCAGAACTTTTCCATCTTCCCAAACTAAAACTCTGTATCCAGAAAAAAATAAAATAAAACAAACAAACAAACAAACAAGAAAACCCCCTCTATATCCATTAAATAATAACTCCCCATTTCTCCCCTCCTCCAGCCCAGCAACCACGCTTCTACTTTCCGCTTGTATGAATTTACTGCTTTAGGGACCTCATATAAGTGGAATCATATGGTACTTGTCCTTTTGTGTCAGGCTTATTCCACTGAGCATAATGTCCTCCAGGTTTATCCATGTTATAGCATGTGACAGAATTTCCTTCCTTTTTCAGGCTAAATAATATTCTATGGTATGTATATTATACATATTATTTATCCGTTCATCCATCGGTGGACACTTGAGTTGTTTCTGCCGTTTGGCTGGTTTTTGTTTTTCTTTTAATTTTTTTTGATGTGGACCATTTTTAACGTCTTTACTGAATTTGTTACAATATTGCTTCTGTTTTATGTTTTGGTCTTTTGGCCGTGAGGCATGTGGGATCTTAGCTCCTTGACCAGGGATTGAACCCACACCCCCTACACTGGAAGGTGAAGTCTTAACCGCTGGACCGCCAGGGAAGTGCCCTGTTTTGCTGCTGTGAACAGTGTTGATATGAACACGGCTCCCTTCCCTTTTTCAGAGATGGGCCGAATGATGCAGTCGTTAAAGAGCGCAGGTCGTGGAGTGGAGGAGTCTCCACCCCTTACTGGCTGAGTGGTCTTGGACAATTCCTTTCATCCCCTAAGCCCTGCTTTTCTCATCTGCACTGTGGAAATGATGATAGTTCATCCCACAGGGTGATCAGGAGGATTGGGTGAGAGTGTAGATATGAAATATTTAGTACGGTACCGGCCACAAAGCAAGCACTCAGTACTTCTTACTCTCATACGTTCATTCAGCAGAACATGTGGTGCCTGCTCTCCTCCTGACATTGACAGTTACCCCTCCCCTGGCTAGTCTCACCTACCCCGAGTGGTGACCAGGTGGGTAGAGGGCCGTGGGAATGACCCACTCAAGTGCAAGTTGTGAGAGGTACAATGTCCGCAGTGCATGTAAAAACAATAATGAAAGAACAAAGCTGATAAAAAGTTGGTTTGCTTTTTGTCATCATCAGGAACTGGCAATTCTAAACAATGTCAGTGATGAAATACTCCTCCCTCCAGGCACGATCCAGGGAGCGATCGTTGCCACTGCTGCCAGCCTTTGGTTGCCTCATACACTCCATGTGAATTCCACACCTGAGTTGCATCGTGTCTGTATACTGGTTTCCTTTCTGTTGTATTTCTTTTAAAATATGCTGCATAGGTGTTAGAAAAATTGGCAGCCTAAGAATCCTGTTTTCCTTTATTGTAGCTGTTTCTACTGTCTGATTGGCATTTTAAAACTTATTTTTTATTAATAGCCTTTATGTTTTAAAACAGTTTTATATTTTCAGAAAAATTCTGCAGATAGTACAGAGATTCCACATAACCCCCACACTCAGTTTCCCCTGTTATTAACATCCTACGTTAATAGAGTACATTTATTACCTTTGTTATATATATATAAATTTATTTATTTATTTATTTATTTATTTATTTATTTATTTATTTATTTATTTATTTTTCGCTGCGTTGGGTCTTCGTTGCTCTGCACGGGCTTTATCTAGTTGTCGTGAGTGGGGGCTACTCTTCATTGTGGTGCGCGGGCTTCTCATTGAGGTGGCTTCTCTTACTGCGGAGCATGGGCTCTAGAGCGCAAGCTTCAGTAGTTGTGGCTTGTGGGCTCTAGAGCGCAGGCTCAGTAGTTGTGGCGCACGGGCTTAGTTGCTCTGCGGCATGTGGGACCTTCCCAGACCAGGGCTCGAACCCGTGTCCCCTGCATTGGCAGGCGGATTCATAACCACTGCACCATCAGGGAAGGCCCTGCATTTGTTACTTCTAATGAACCAATACTGGTACATTATTGTTAACTAAAGGCTATCATTTATTCACATTTCCTCAATTTTTACCTAATGTCCTTTCTCCCTCCTTTTGTCTGTGATAGTTTCTCAGAGTTTGCTTGTCTTTGTCTCCCTTGACAGATTTAAGGTGTACGGGTTAGGCATTTTGTAGATAGTGCCTCTTCGGGGATTTGTGGCTTTATTTATTTATTTATTTAAGTCATTTACTGGAGACCTACTGTAGGTTAGTCATTGTGCGAGGCTGGGGATATAGCAGTGAACCAAGACATTTTATAGATAGCATTTATAAATCATTGACATTGACTCTGGGACTTGGAGAAGGTTGTACGTGCTGAGAATTGAACCCAGGCACCCCCAGAGGCCAAACCCTTGACCACGGTGCTGTTGGCCCCCTTCTGTGGGGAGAGGAAGGAGTTGTTCAGGTGGGTTTGAGGTAATAGGCACATTTAAAGAATTTTTATTTATTTATTTAAAAAAATTATTTATTTTACTTTTTATTTTTACTTATTTATTTATTTTTTGCCGCCGCACAGCTTGTGAGATCTTAGTTCCCTGACCAGGGATCGAGCCCGTGCCACCTGCAGTGGAAGTGTGGAGTCTTAACCACTGGACCGCCAGGGAAGTCCCAACATTTTGAAAAATCGGGCAACCAAATGATGATCATAAAAGTAGGAAATAAGTAGATAAGTTAGAAGTGAGTTAGATTCTTTCTGGTGAAGATTTGGGAAAGTGGGTTAAAATCATCTTCACCTACATTTATCTTCTCAGCTCTTCTGCTCTTCCTGTTAAGTGCTACTGTGCAACTTAACTCTGTTCTTAAATGTCTCTGCAGGAATGTTTTGTACAATCCACAAATTAATGGTCGAGGTAGGCCAGTAATGAATAGGCCAGTAACACATCTGTGTCCATCCCTAAACACTTTTTTATGGCATGCTGCAGATGCAGCCAAAAAACCCATGTGTGACATGGTCATGGGGCAGCTAGTCTGGTGCCAGAGAGCAGGGTCCAGGGCCTCTGTCCTCCTGGTCTGGGGCTGCATCCAAGTCCTTTGAGCATTTCTGAACCTTGGTTGCCTCACCAATAAGTTAGGGATGATTCAGTGGGGCGACATCTTACACCTTGATGAGATTCTAAAGTTAGCAGCACACGAGGCCCAAATCTGGTAGAGTCAGGATTATCCTGAAAAACCTTGAAACCACCCACAAAGGAGTGAACACAAAGTGCCTGTGTGGGAGACCCTCACACAGTCTGGCAGTGTGTCCATCACAGCCCATTTTTCTGCCAGCACATGGCTAGCAGACTCCAAGCTTGGTCAGACCAGATTGAGTATCTACTTGTGTTTAGGGCCCTTGATGCAAAAGACAATGCCATGTCTTTACACACCAGGATGAGAATACCATACGGCTTGCCGACTGATGGAAAACCAGAGGCGGGGCTCATGGGTGAGACCTCGTGGTTGATTTTGTTTCTCTGAGTACGTAGCTGAATTGTGTACATTAGAGGATCAGTTGGGTCACTGCCCAGCCCCCTCCCAGAGGACTTGGTAAGGATTAAATCAGGTTGGATCCATGAGGGTCCCTGGAGCTCTGGACAAATGTTTGGTGTCAAAAGTATGATCAGTGAGTGATACATTCATGCAAGTCGTAGGGAGGTGTGTGATTTGCTTTTAAAAATTTTTTTTGGAGAAGGGGATGTTCTGTGTTTTGTGGATCCTGGGGAAGCCCGGCTGCTTGGTTTCTATTGAGTGTGTGGGTATTGGTGGAGTTGCGGGGACAGGCAGTGACTCTGCAGAGACTTCCCCGCTGGGTAAGGTGCAGCCTCCAGCCCCCTTCAGAGACATCCCCTCTACCCTGGGC
Organism: Eschrichtius robustus; assembly: GCF_028021215.1. Lineage (NCBI taxonomy): Eukaryota > Metazoa > Chordata > Mammalia > Artiodactyla > Eschrichtiidae > Eschrichtius > Eschrichtius robustus. The sequence continues at coordinate 8,397,627 of NC_090837.1, forward strand.
TAATATGGCTCCTTTGTTTCACCACAGAATGTCCTGAAGGAGCACGCAGATGACGACCCCAATCTGGCCATCACTGGGGTCCCGGTAGTCACTTGGCCAAAGAAGACTCCAAAGGTAAGACACAGATCACCCACAGCTGGGAGACCATAAATCCACTGCTTTTTCACATCTCCTGTAAGATGAACGTTGGCAGCCTTTCAGGGGGAATTCCTGGGAGAGGGCACCCCAGTTAAGATGAATGGTGTTGGTGAGTTGTTCATTGCAACTTTTTTATTTTAAAAGGGGTCATTTTCCCTAGCTGTGGAAACTGCAGGCACTGCCCCCTGGTGGTCACTCAGAAAACTGGGGGAGTGATGCCTCACCTTTCTTCCTTTCCTCCCCTCTCTCCTTTCTTCTGTATTTCCTTCCTTCCCTTGACCTCTAGCTGCATTGTGGGCTGTTTTCTCCTCTTTTGAAAGTAGTTTTTTTCTCTTTCTAAATGGGTTGATGCTGGGGAATTCCCTGGCTGCCCAGTGGTTAGGACTCTGCGCTTCCAATGCAGGGGGCACGGGTTCGATCCTTGGTAGGGGAACTAAGATCCCACATGCCTTGCAGTGTGGCCAAAAAAAAAAAAAAAGGGTTGGTGCTCACCATGAAAAATTTGATCAAGCAGGAAAGGACAAAGATGCTGGGAAGAATAGTAGTGACGTCACTGAGAACTTACCAGAGGCAGGTTGCCTTGCCTAGTCCTCTGCATCCCCTGTCTTATTTAGACTCCAGCAATCCTGTGGGATAGACACTTGTGATTTGTTTTACAGATGAGGAAACTGAGGCTTAAAAAGACGAAGTTACTTGTTAGGTTACTTGGCAGAGCCGAGGATGCAAAGATCAGTCTGACAGCAGAGACCAAACTTTCAACCAGTGCGCTACCTCAGCTGCACCACTTTCTTGAGCAAGTTACATAAGCTCGCAGAACCTTACTTGCCTCATTTGTAAAAAGGGGTTATACCAGTACCTACTTCAAATGGTCATTGTGAGGACTAAACAAGATAATGCATGCAGAGTCCGTAGGACAAGGGCTGATTGATGGTAAGTGCTCTAAATGTCAGTTGTAACCTAAGCAGCCTTCCTGTTGATGGGTATTTTGCTAATTTCTGATTTTTTTTACTGTTATAAAGAACACTGAGAGGAACTTTCTAGATCTCTACTGTCCAAAAGGGTAGCCACTAGTCGTATGTGGCTATTGAGCACTTGAAATAAGGCAAGCCCAAATTGACAGGTACTGTCAGTATAATATACGCAATAGAGTTCAAAGACTTAGTACAAAAAAGAACAGTGCACAATACCAATTTAATTTATTTTTTACATTGATTGCCTGTTGAAATTAAGGTTGCCAGATTTTGAAAAGGAAGCCCATTTAAATTTGAATTTCAGGGCTTCCCTGGTGGCGCAGTGGTTAAGAATCCACCTGCCAATGCAGGGGACACAGGTTTGAGCCCTGGTCCAGGAAGATCCCACATGCTGTGAAGCAACTAAGCCCGTGCACCACAACTACTGAGCCTGCGCTCTAGAGCCCGCGAGCCACAACTACTGAACCCACGTGCCACAACTACTGAAGCCCGTTTGCGTAGAGCCCATGCTCCACAACAAGAGAAGCCACGACAGTGAGAAGTCCGCGCACTGCAACGAAGAGTAGCCCCCACTCACTGCAACTAGAGAAAACCCCCACGCAGCAACAAAGACCCAACACAGGCATAAAATAAATAAATAATAAATAAATTAATAAATAAATTAATTAATTAATTTGAATTTCAGATAAACAGCAGATACATTTTTTTACTGTAAGTATATCCCATATAGTGCACGAGATATACTTATGCTAAAAAGAGTTTTTGTTCTTTATCTGAAACGTAATGGGGCATACTGTATTTTTATTTACTAAATCTGGCAACCCTAGTTGAAATGATAAAATTTTGGATATATTAAACAAAATGGATTATTAATATTCACTTCACCTGTTTCTTTTTACCATGTAAAATGTGGCTTCAAAAAAATTTTAAAGTACATATGTGGCTCACATTATATTTCTATCAGACAGTGCTGTTCTGGGTTATTCATTTCACTTTTGTTTGATTATCTTCTTAGGGTATATTCTTTCTTTTCTTTTTCTTGGCCACGCTGTGCGGCTTGTGGGATCTTAGTTCTCTGACAAGGGATTGAACCCGGGGCCACGGCAGTGACAGCACCGAGTCCTAATCACTGGACCACCAGGGAACTCCCATTAGGGTATATTCCTAAATGTGGGATTGTTAATAGGGAAAGTACTTGTGGGTATTGAATTCTAATTCTCTTTGAAGCTTAGTGGGAACTGAGGTGGCCATAGGAATGAAAAGGAGTTGCCTGCACATCTGCCTTTAGCTCCCCAATCTGTGGATGTGAGTGGGGTTTTAGAGTTGACTTTCCCCTACATGGGCCATAAATATAAATGTCATTTATCAGACCACAAACCGTGCTTGCAGACATAGCAACTTGAAATAGCCCAGCCAGGTCCCACGGCTGCTTTGAACCTGCAGAGGAAACTGTGGCTTTGCCTTGCTGCCGCCTGCTTCCCTCCTAGCTGAGGAATTGCTCCACAGGACAGATTAGGGTTTGTAGAGGGCATGGGCTTGGCTTTTTTTTTTTTTAATTTTTAAATTTTATTTATTTTTTTATACAACAGGTTCTTCTTAGTTATCCATTTTATACATATTAGTGTATACATGTCAATCCCAGTGTCCCAGTTCATCCCCCCACCCTTCCCCACCCCCGCCACTTTCCCCCCTTGGTGTCCATACGTTTGTTCTCTACATCTGAGAGCATGGGCTTTTAAAGAAACACACTTGCCACTACTCACTGTAATCTCAATTAATGGAGGGGTCCAAACCAGCCTCTGGGTGAAATCACTTAAGGACCACAAATGTGCCCTGTCTGGAGACCCTTAGCCCACTCCTCAGGGGCTTCTAGGCATTTTCTTTTTTAAAAAGAAAGCTCCGCCCCTTCTCCTCCCAAGGCCTGGAAACAGGAAGCTGGCTTCTGGCGGGAGTAGCCCTTATTTAAGATTCCCTTGGAGGACTGGTTTATAAGCACTGGTCTGTACGTAAGTTGGGCATGGCTGGTATCAACACTGGTGGGAGAAACTGGAGCCCTTAGGCTGGTTGGGAAGGAGTGGGTGGGAGGGAGAAGAAGTAAGAGCCTTTGACGTGTAACAGTGCTTGTGGAGCGCCAGGCTTTTTTTTTAAACACCTTATAATGAAACAAATAGAACTCACATACCTTACAGTTCTCCCACTTAAAGTGTACAATGAAATGTTTTTAGTACGTTGAAAATATTCAGAGTTGTGCAACCAACACCACAATCTAATTCTGGAACATTTTCATACCCCCTTAAAAGAAGCACCATCAGCGGTCAGTTCCCACTCCCCCAAGCCGCCCCTCCCCCAGCTGCTGGAAACTTTGTCTCCATGGATTTGCCTATTCTGGACATTTCATATAAATAGAACTGTACAGTATGTGGCCTTTTGTGACTGACTTCTTTCACTTAGAAGAACGTTTTCAAGGTTCATCCAAGTTATATATCTGTCAGTATTTCATGCCTTTATAGGGTTGAATAATATTCCACTCTATGGATGGACCACAGTCTGTTTAATCTTTCATCTGTCGATGGGCATTTGGGCTGTTTCTACCTTTTGGCTATTGTGATTGATGACGCTATGTCATGTACAGGTTTTTATGTGAACATATGTTTCCATTTCTCTTGGGTAGAAACCTAGGCATAGAATTGACTAGTCAGATGGTAACTCTCCGTTGAAGTTTTTGAGGAACTGTCTGTTTCTCAAAGTGGCTGCAGCATTTTCTGTTCCTCCCAGCAATTATAAGAGTTCCAGATTTCTCCACATCTTTGCCAACACCTATTATCTGTCTTTTTGATTAGAGCCATACAAGCACAATCGTTTTCTTTTTAATTTAGTTAGTTTTCTATAAATTATTTGAAGTTTATTGTATGAGTTTGCAAGGGCCGGTGTGACAAAGTACCTCAGACTGAGTGGCTTAAATGACAGAAAATTAATTTTCTCACCGGTCTGGAGGCCAGAAATCTGAGATCATGGTGTTAGTTGGCAGGATGTATTTCTTTCTTTCTTTTTTTTAATAGAGCTGAAGAGTCTTTATTTTTTTAAATAAATTTATTTATTTATTTATGGCTGTGTTGGGTCTTCGTTGCTGTGCGCGGGCTTTCTCTAGTTGTGGCGAGCGGGGGCTACTCTTCGTTGCGGTGTGCAGGCTTCTCATTGTGGTGGCTTCTCTTGTTGTGGAGCACGGGCTCTAGGCACACGGGCTTCAGTAGTTGTGGCACGTGGGCTAGTAGTTGTGGCTTGCGGGCTCTAGAGCTCAGGCTCCGTAGTTGTGGCGCACGGGCTTAGTTGCTCGGCGGCATGTGGGATCTTCCCGGACCAGAGCTCGAGCCTGTGTCCCCTAAATTGGCAGGCAGATTCTTAACCACTGTGCCACCAGGGAAGCCCGGCAGGATGTATTTCTTCTGAGTACTCTCTCCTTGGCTTGTAGATGGCTGTTGTCTCTGTGTCTTCACACGGTCTTCCTTTTGTGTGTGTCCTAATCTCCTCTTCTTATAAGGACACCAGTCATACTGAATTTGGGCTCACCCTAATGACCCCATTTTAACTTAGTTACCTCATTAAAGACCTATCTCCAAATACAGTCACATTCTGAAGTGCTGGGGGTTCAGACATCAACATATGGATTTTGGGAGGACACAATTTAAGCCCATAACATGTATTATAAATTATACAAAAAGGAATAAATAACATAATAATGAATACCATGACTCCCCCCTGCCCCGACTCAGCTCTAGAAATAAATTATTGCCAGTATAACCAAAACCCCTCTGGGTATTCCCTCTAAATGTATGCAACAGTTTTTAGATTTTATTTAATTCTTACATCGAGGCTGGGAGGGGGTTAGGATTGTCTTCATGATGCAGCTGAAACTGGGGACTCAGAGAGGTAGGCTGGTAAGCCTGGGGCCACACAGCTTGTGAATCTAAGGGGTTCGTCCCCAGATTTATCCCTGCGCCTGAGGAACTCAATGAAACGTGGTGGAGGGCAGGAGGAGGGGAGGCTGGCTGCTGTATTTATGCATTTCCTGGCTGGTGGGGTTAAAAAGTTAACAGGAAGGGAAGAAGTAAGTAAACGACTGACTGCCTGGGCCGCCCGGGGTCTCTTGATTCCCAGGTTTGCAGTCGGCTTCCTCCCAATTTGATGCAGGTTGGGTTGAAAGATCAAGGGTGCTCATTGAGGCTGTCAGGATGCAAAGTTGGGATCGGTACTGGGTCTGGCTCAGGTTACTTAAGTAATTAATGCTAAATGATGATTAGCAAGAAATGCTTTGATCTCCCACCTTGCCTCCTGGAGAAGAAAGTCCCTTTCTGGAACTGATTAGGTGCCGTGAGGTCATTTCTGATGTGGTGTCTTTCAAATCAAAGATGCTACTGAATCACCCTCTGTCACAATTCCCCTGATTGGCTGTTTTCCCCAGTGGTGATGGATTTGTTTTGATCCGTCTGTACTCTGGCCACTTCCTTTTATGACCAAGTGGTAGGAATTGGGGGCCTGTCTGTGACCTTAGAACCAAGCTGAGGGAACTGAACTTCTTGGAGGCCCGACTTCTGACCTCAGCCTTATTAGCAAGTTGACCTTCTGCCCACCAGCCAGACGCTTGTACTCAGCCAGCTTGCGGGTTGGTTCCCAGAGAAGGAAACCGAGGAAGGAGGTGAGATGAAGCTTTCCTGGAAAGCGAGCATGTTGGTGCATTTGCTTCTTAATCTCTAGTGGCCAAACCAGGCTGCTTCTTGAATTTCAATTACTGGCAAGTTTTCCTGCGTGGAGGAGCAGAGAGGCTGGAGAGTATACCAGTGAGAACCCTGCCGGGGACATGGGGACAGCCCTCTTCAGCAGTTAGTGGATCACCTCCCTCACGGGGACGTCACAGGAACCGCGGGAGGAAGTCTCACACACACACACCTGATGTCTGTGTCACCCTCAGTTCCGCTTTGTTTCTCTTCCCCTTCCTCCACACTTGGTCATTCAGATCTGGGAGACCTGAGAAATCTGGGGTCCCCCAGGAGTGACACGCAGCCTTTCCCTGAAGGACAGGCACATAAGTCTGTAAAAGAGGCCCCCATGTACTTCCTATTCCCACTCTGCCCTGCTCCCAACTCCTGTCTCCCCCGAGTAATTAAGCTGGTGATGTACAGTGGAGGAGGAGGAGGGGGAGGATGACTGCCATTTATTGTTGCCTACTCAGGGCCAGATAATTTTCTAGAAAGGCAGTGTGGCCTAATGAGGACCGGTCCTCAGGCTGGTGGCATCTGCTTTACCTGGGGAACGTTTCTGTTTTTTTTTTTTTTTTTTTAAATACAGTTTCCTGGGCCCCACTGAGACACTCTGATTCAGTAGGGGTGGGTGGGACCTGGGAATCTGCACTTTCTAAATGCTTCACAGGTAATTCTCATGCACAACTAGGGTGAACTCTGGGGTCAGATGCACCTGGACATTGACTCCTGGCTCGGCCACTTACTAGTTGTGTGGTCATGGGCAAGTCTGAGGCTTAGTTTATTCATCTGTAAAAAGGGCCGATAGTGCCTTTCTTACAAGTTCGCTGTGAGAGGCTGTCTGTAAAATACCTCTATAGTAGCCTATCAGTCAGTGATAGCAATTATACTTTTTCATAATTATGGTTTATAAGTAAACACGAATTCTGAATCTGCTCACCCAGAAGGCAGAAATAGAAGACACTGAAGGAGGAGATGGATCAGAAGGGGGTGATTGGTTTAGAGACATTTCCCATCCCTAAATTATTACTGGCTGGGACAAACACTGAATCTCAAGTAAGGGCCTGAATGGCTTAATTTCGCGGAAGTAGTCACAGCTGGCGTTTCCTGCGATGGGGCTGGTTTAAGAAAGTGCTTCTCCTTTAGGTCCTCCGCACTCCACCCGAGGGAGAAGTCCTAGGCCTGTGAGCGGTAGGGTAACTGTTGTCTTAGAATGTGCTGAAAGAGGCCTCGTGAGAGCCTGGTGGGAGAACGGGAACAGGAGATGCTCAACAGGTGTGGGGAGGCCGACAGCAGGGACCACAGGGCCAGGATAGCAGAGAGTGGACGGCGGGGAGGGTGTAGTGAGGGGAGCCAAGTGGACAACAGTCTGGGACCCTAGTTTGGAATCCCCAGGGCTTCCTGAAGTGACTGCTAAGTCATTTGTGGAGTTTGGAAGCCCGCAGGTTCCCAGGAGCGCAGGCAGCAGAAACCCCTGATCAAAGAATACCCACAAGGGCTTCCCTGGTGGCGCAGTGGTTGAGAGTCCGCCTGCCAATGCAGGGGACACGGGTTCGAGCCCTGGTCTGGGAAGATCCCACATGCCGCGGAGCAACTGGGCCCGTGAGCCACAACTGCTGAGCCTGCGCATCTGGAGCCTGTGCTCCGTTACAAGAGAGGCCGCGATAGTGAGAGGCCCGCGCACCACGATGAAGAGTGGCCCCCGCTCGCCGCAACTGGAGAAAGCCCTCGCACAGAAACGAAGACCCAACTCGCCAAAAATAAATAAATAATAATTAAAAAAAAAAAAAAAGAATACCTACGAAAGATGGTCTGCTCATTCTGGGTAATGTTCTCTCCAACATCAGCAACAGAAAAATCCCATTGAAAGAAGATTGTTGGCGGTCAGGGGATGCCACGGTTTCTTACAAGCTGAGACCCAGGTCTGACCAGTTATTTGAGCTCGGATTCCAAAATCATTAGTGTCTGAACCATATGACAAGAATCCCATCAGGGCCCCCCTTTTTTTAGTGGTGTGAACTGAAGCCAGAAAGTGGAAGTTTGTAGAGTCTCCACACATGAGATCCAGGCAGGAGAGAACAGTAACCTTCCCTGATGGCTTTTTTTTTTTTTTTAAATAAATTTATTTATTTATTTTTGGCTGCATTGGGTCTTTGTTGCTGGGCGCAGGATTTCTCTAGTTGTGGCGAGCTGGGGCTACTCTTTGTTGTGGTGCGAGGGCTTCTCACTGCAGTGGCTTCTCTTGTTGCAGAGCATGAACTCTAGGTGCATGGGCTTCAGTAGTTGTGGCACGTGGGCTCAGTAGTTGTGGCGCATGGGCTTAGTTGCTCCGTGGCATGTGGGATCTTCCTGGACCAGGGCTCAAACCTGTGTCCCCTGTGTTGCCAGGCAGATTCTTAACCACTGCACCACCAGGGAAGTCCCCTGATGGCTTTTTGTAGATAGTCTTAACCGTCTTCTCCCTGTGTCTTTGCATTGTCTTCCTTCTGTATGTGCCTGTGTCCAAATTTCCTTTTTATAAGGACACCAGTCATATTGGATTAGGGCCCTAATGACCTCATTTTAACTTCATCATCTCTGTAAAGACCCTGTGTGTAGGGGCTTCCCTAGTGGTGCAGTGGTTAGAAATCCGCCTGCCAATGCAGGAGACACAGGTTCGAGCCCTGGTCCAGGAAGATCCCACATGCTGTGGAGCAGCTAAGCCCGTGCGCCACAACTACTGAGCCTGTGCGCTACAACTACTGAAGCCCGGGTGCCTGGAGCCCACGCTCCGCAACCAGAGAAGCCACTGCAATGAGAAGCCCATGCACCGCAACGAAGAGTAGCTCCCGCTCGCCGCAACTAGAGAAAGCCTGCGTGCAGCAACGAAGACCCAACGCAACCAAAAAAAAAAAAGACCCTGTGTCTAAATATGGTCACGTTCCGAAGTGTTGGGGGGGTAGGGCTTCACCATGTGAATTTTGGGACACAATTGAGCCTGTAAACTTGTCACACCTTCAGTGACTCTCCATCTTCTTTATTTCTTTTATTTTTATTTTTTTTAAAATTTATTTATTTTTCTTTTTGGCTGAGTTGGGTCTTCATTGCTGTGCGCGGGCTTTCTCTAGTTGCGGCGAGCGGGGGCTACTCTTTGTTGGGGTGCGTGGACATCTCATTGCGGTGACTTCTCTTGTTGTGGAGCACGGGCTCTAGATGCACAGGCTTCAGTAGTTGCAGCACGTGGGCTCAGTAGTTGTGGTGCATGGGCTTAGTTGCTCTGTGGCATGTGGGATCTTCCTGGACCAGGGCTCAAACGCTTGTACCCTGCATTGTCAGGCGGATTCTTAACCACTGCGCCACCAGGGAAGTCCCTCCATCTTCTTTAAAGTCATCTCCCAAATACCTACCCTGGCCTTGAGGTCCCATGACCCCAGATGTTGCTCTGCCTTAGAATCTCATGCTGGCCTCTCTACACTGCAGGGGAACTGAATTACTCCATATTTTCCATCTTCTTGACAGTCTTGGCCTTAGCTCATACTGTTCTCCTTCTGGGAATGCCCATCTTATTTTCCCACATATGAGTTCTCCCTGTCTCGAGGCTCAGCCTGATTCCTTCTTTGCCAGGAAGCCTCCTGAGCTGGATGTCTTCTAGCTGTGCCTCCAGATCCTCTCCAGCCTCCTCAAGCCTGCTGTGTGGGCTGCATCAGAGAGGTTCCTTGCATCTCTGGCTTCTGGTTGGGCTCAGCCTAGGGAGGGAGGTACTGGCAGGAGATGGGAAGACAGGAGGAGAGAGAGGCTGGGGTATTTATTCCCCCAGCTTTCTCCCTATGGGATCATTGCAGGTTGGCTGTCTCCTTCCATTGGGGACCATGGCTCCTATTTCTTGGCCTTCTCCAGCTTTTCTCTCTGAATTTCTGGTAACAAAGGGAGGTAATGGCTCATCACTGTCCTTAGGCTTGGGATGCATCACCGTGCCTTGCTGGCTTCTGTTAACCCCACTTGTACTCTGCAAATTGAGCCTCTGTTAAACTCCCCTCCATGGCCTAGTGTGAGGGTGCCAGGATGCCATCCATTTCCTGCCAAGATCCTGACTGATAGATAGACTTCCCGCATTTCTCCCTCTGCTGGACATCCACATTCTAGTCTGCATTTTGTTGCATATCTGTCTTAAGCTTCCGTTATCTTCTTGAGACTGGAGCTCGTCTTATTCATTTTTTCTTTATCCATTTTTGTATCCTGTCATGCGAGATTGCTCCCAGAAAATGTTTATTGAATGAATGAACTTGATAGCAAAGTTTCCCCAGAGCTTCTAAAAGATGAAGTTGCATTCAATCAGGTCATTCTGTTTGCCCTCTTTCACCTGCTCTGCAAATGCCTCTGAGTCATCTCGTTGGTGAGAATAAGTTTCTCTCCTTACTTTAATTTGTGTGTCCCAGTCCCAGCCAACTGTTAAAAGAATGGTAAATAGAAGAGAACTAAGAAGGGCTCTTGGTATTCCCTGGACCCTTTTGTCCCTCACATTTAGGCATCTCCCTTTATCCTCCTGGACTTAAAAAGATCTTATCTCTCACCTGGAATTTTTCAGCCATCATCTGTATCATTTTAGAACCACTTTATTGGAACTTTAAGACAGCGTTCAGCTGAAATATCTTGTAATTAAAGTCTGCAGCCCAGGATTTCTTTCTTAGTCTGATAACCTGCTCGGCTGTCTGTGTTAATAATGCCAAAGACAAATTTTTGGAACGCAATTGAGATATTGAGGGCTCCTGCCTTTGGTGCAGTAATTAGAAAGCCAAGCAGGCACTGTAAGTGATTGCTTGCCATTATCATGGTTATATTTCTGGAACACTGGTCTATCCTTCAAACTTTTCTTTTTGTCAAATGCCATTGTATATTTCCTATTTTAAAGGAGAATACTTGATCACTGACATTGGGAATAAGTTGTCATGTTCTCCCCGCCACACTCACTAACCCGCCTCTCTAATTTGGCTTTGTTAGGACAGTGGATATGTGTGCAACCAAATGATGTTGTGAGATAATCTGCTCCCCAAATTTGGGTGATCTAGAGAAAAAAGGGGCACAATTATGTGAACACAGGTGAAACATTTGCATTATTAAGTTTGATTCTCGTTACAAGGGTGGGAAGGGGAAGTATATTTATTGGGACAAGGGGAACTTTATACGAAAAGAGAGTAGGTGGGAAGTGAACGCTGTAGTAATACCTGCTCTAAACCACTGAACTTCTCCACCAATGAATGTAAAGGACTAAACAGCAAAGCACTTTGCAGGAGTGAAGAGATAATCTCACTTATAAGATTGATTTTGTTGTTGTTGTTGTTATTTAGATTCATTTCTCTCTTAGTTAATGTTTATGGTACAAGATGGCAGGAGGGGCTGGGTTGGGGACTGCCCTGAGGAAGCTTGTTGATTTGAATGTTCCCAATTGATTGATTCTTCTGCGGGAGGGTGTTGTTTCTTTGATTTCTTTTCATTTATTTATTTATTATTTGTTATTTATTTATTTATTTAAATGGAAGTATAGTTGATTTACAGTGTTGTGTTAGTTTCTGTTGTGCAGCAAAGGGATTCAGTTTAATATATATAAATATATAATTTTCAGATTCTTTCCCATTATAGATTATTATAGGTTATTATAAGATATTGAATATAGTTCTCTGTGCTCTACAGTAGGACCTTGTTTTTTATTTATATATAGTAGTTTGTATCTGCTTATCCCAAACTCCTAATTTATCTCTCCCCCCTCTTTTCCCCTTTGGTAACCATAAGTTTGTTTTCTAGGTCTGTGAGTCTGTTTCTGTTTTGTAAATAAGTTCATTTGTATCATTTTTTAGATTCCACATATAAGTGATATCATATGATATTTGTCTTTCTGTTTGACTTACTTCACTTAGTATGGTAATCTTTAGGTTCATCTTTTAATTTTATCTTTTATCACATCTTTTTAAATTGTGGGAAAAGATACATAACATAAAATTGACTATTTTAACCATTCAGTGGCATTGAGTACATTCACATTGTTGTACAACCATCACCACCATCAGTCTCCAGAACTTTTTCATCATCTGAAATGGGAACTCTTAATCCCTTAAACACTAACTCCCCATTCCCCCTTTTTCCAGCCCCTGGTAACTTCTATTCTACTTTTTGTCTCTGTGAATTTGACTCTTCTAGGTACCTCATATAAGTGGGATCATACAGTATTTGTCTTTTTGTGACTGGCTCATTTCACTTAATATAATGTCCTCAAGGTTCATCCATATTGTAGCTTGCACCAGAATCTCCTTCCTTTTTAAAGCTGAATGGTATACCATTGTATGTATACACCACATTTTATTTAACCATTCATCTGTCAGTGGACACTTGGGTTGCTTCCACCTTTGGCTATTATAAATAATGCTGCTGTGAACATGGGTGTATAAAAATCTTTTCAAGTCCTCATTTTCAATTCTTTTGGGTACATACCCAGCAATGAAATTGCTGGAATCATAGAATAATTATATGTTTAATTATTTGAGGAAATGCCATACTGTTTTCCACAGTGGCTGTTTCAATTTATATTCCCATCAACAATACACAAGGGTTCCAATTTCTCCACATCCTTGCTATTGTTATTTTCTGTTTTTTGTTTGTTTGTTTGTTTTATGATAATAGCCATCCTAATGGGTATATTATTTCTTTTTAACTAACTTAATTTTTTATGCTGAAGTATTCTTTAGAGAATTACAGACATCATGACAATTCCACCCCTAAATACTTAGGTTTGCATCTCTGAAAAAGAAGAATATTTTTCTCCATACCTGAAATAACATTATTACACCTAGCAAAACTGACAATTCCTCCTAATGCTGGGTCATATAAATTATCTTTTACAGCTACTTTGTCCCAACCAGGATCCAATCCAGGTTCTTAATTCTCTCTTTTAATCTTGACCTTTCTCAGGATATTGATTGGTAGAGAAGATGGAACCATGTCCTGAAGAATATCTCGCTTTATGCATTTGTCTGATTGCTTTCTTGTGGTGTCATTTAGCTTTTTCGCTGTCTCTTGTAATTTCTGTAAATTGGAAACTAGGTCTAAAGGCTTGGTTAGATTGAAGTTAAATATCATGGATTAAGGTGATGGTGGTCTGATTATTCCCCCATTATTCAGTTATGTTCATCCCTCTTTTCCTCCAGAGCATAATCTGGAAGGGAATATGTGGGGCCCGTGCTTCCCTCTACCATTCACTGATAGTTTCAATACCAGTTATCATTCTTTCCTGTATCAATAATTTTATCAGGAGATGAAATTGAAGCTTTGGGACTTCCCTGGCGGTCCATTGGTTAAGACTGCCCACTTCCATTGCAGGGTGCACGGGTTCGATCCCTGGTGGGGGAACTAAGATCCCACAGGCAAAAAAAAAAAAAAAAAAAGAAGAAGAAGAAGAAAATGAAGCTTTGAAGTTTTTTCTGTAGAGCTTTCCCTCATCAATTGGAGCTACCCTTAAATACAGTTCCTCCTGATAAGGCAGTACACAGGCTTAATTCTTTCCCTTTAAATACCAATTTTCAAACTAAGGAGTTGGTATAATGGCTGCTTAAAATGGTGACAGATGAGTTTTGTCAGACTTTTTCTATTTTGAGTGTCATGGTAAACTCGTGAATTTTCATGGATCCAGGGGGCTTTTAGAGGCAAATTGGCCTGCTGGAGATGAGCCATTTTTAAAGGAAAGCAAGAATGTAAATGAAGAGAGTCCCTAGGGAGCAGCCAAAGTGTGTATCAGTGTGTGTGTGTCTGTTCCCCCCCATCCCTACTCCTGACCATACCAACCTGTGTGTATTTGCATTTGTCAGGGGTCCCTAAGTGAAGGGCTTTCAAGTGCAGTCAGAGCCCATCAGATCCCCACAGTGACTGTTAGCAGCTCATTGAAGAGGTGATTCAGCTGTCACTTTGGTTTGGTTAATTTCAACCTGCTCCAGGACTTAGGGGCTACATTTCCTAACCAGGTTACCTTTTAGGAATAGGAACTAAGATCACTCTTAAATGATGACTGATGAAAAGAAAAAAAAAAAAATGTATATATACACACACACATACACACTTTTTAAAAATTGAAGTAAAATTCACCTAGCATAAAACTAACCATTTTAAAGTACGAATTCAGTAATATTTAGCATATTCAGAATGTTGTGCAAGCATCACCTCTTTCTAAATTCCAAGATATTTTTATCACTCCCAAAAGAAACCCCATTCCCATTAGGGGTCACTCCCCATTCCCCCTCCCCCCACCCAGCCCCTGGCAACCACTAATCAGCTTTCTGTCCCTATGGATTTGTCTATTCTGGATATTTTATATAAAGGTAATTATACAGTCTATGGCCTTTTGTGTCTGGCTTGTTCCACTTAGCATCATGTTTTCAAGATTCATCACATTGTAGCTTGTGTCAGCGCTTCATTCCTTTTTATGGCTGAATAACATTCCATTGTATGGATAGAGACCACATTTTGTTTACCTATTCATCAATGCACAGAATTTGATTTGTTTCCACCATTTGATCATTGTGAACAGAGCTGCTAACTTTAATCCTCTTTCGCCTCTTTACTGTATGCTTTATCATCCCATTTTGAGTAAGCTTTGGATTTGGTCTTTTGGGTGCTCTGGTAAGGAAGGAAACCAAGGGGGAGATTTGGTCCTGTTAAGAGAAATATTTTTAAATTACAAAAGTCCCGGTTGTAGGCCCGAATTATACTGGCATTTTATGTATTTTTAGCCCCTGTTTTCTGGGGGTTGGGGGTGGGATTGTAAAGTGCATCCATTAATCTTGTCTGAATTGTCTGAGGGCTCAGCCTTAGCCTGGATTTTTGTAGGGAAATGAATGGAGAAGGGAAGTAACTTTCTAAGGTCAGTGATTGAGTTGGAAATGGGGTGGATGGCGGGAAGCATTTCTCAGATCAATGCCAGTCACCTGTTAAATTAGCTGATTAAAAAAAATCCTGTGCACAGTCACAAATCTTCCAGGGAACGTAAATATTTATTGGTTGATCTTGGTAATTTAAGGAGACAGTATTAGGAGAGGAACCCTATTTAACGGAAAGCTTGGTCTCTTTAAAGGACCCATATGACAGATATATGTGGGTTTTAAATGCTTGTGGAATGATTCTTCAGGGGGAAAATAAAAAGCAATTAAATAACACTAGTAATTACCTTAAGAGAAATCACTGTAGCCCTTGGCCTGTCATACGGTCACTCTTTGAACCATAGTTTTATCCAGGCAACCCTGGAATTAGTTCTAAATTGCTGTGTGACACGATGCAAAAATTTCTCTTACTTATGTTTTATTAGAAGAATAACTCTGCAAAAGACCTTGTCCTTGTGCTGTTAACGGGGAAAAACCTATTGAAGAACAGAGACAAATGGCAAAATAATAGTAAAATAGCTGAAGCATGCATTCTCTATTGCCTGTTAAACATACATTATTACGTGCATTAGGAAGCAACCCTTTGTATCATTTCTGTTCCTTCCTTAGGGACACGTTTACAAATGGTGTCCCTTGGTTCAGGAGCGTGCCAGCCAGTCACTGGTCTGGACACAGAGAATTCATTCTCTTTCCCTGACCCGATCCTCTGGAAAATAATGTTCCCAAGCTTTAGCCATGCCCTTTGTGACATGGGCACAAGGAAAAGGGCCACATGCCAGGGAAACCCTCCCCTATGGATCCCAGATTCCAGGGGGCACTTATCTAGTCTGTCCCTTTTCCTACCTGTTCCTGGATGTGGGGATGGAGAGGACTGGAGGGGATGGCTGCCCTCTTCCTTTTACCTTAGGTCACTGCCTGTCCCTGCCCTGGGACAGCCTGCAGTGCCCTTTGGTGGCTAAGTCTGGGCAAAATCTCTGGGCAGACTGGGATCACTCCCGGTGTCATGATCTGCTAGGCCGACCAGAACATTAAATGATACTCAGAGAGAAAGCAGGGAAGTGGGTGACGGCTGTGACTGAGGCTGACTTGGCTTCCATCTGTTTTTGTTTTATTTCCTCGCCACTTGGTGAGAGTTCTGGATCCTCCTGGTTCAGGACAAGCATCAATGCCCTGGTGGCATCAGCTTTGGGGAACTCTTTCTAAGAATGTAAGCCTTGGCTAAGTGGAGCTGGGAGACCATTCAGTTCTTAGGGTCACTTGAAAAGGAGGTCAAAAGGGAGAAAGGACGAGCCTAAGGCACAATATAAATGCTAAATTTTTTTTTTTTTATAATAATTTTTTTTGTTAATTTATTTTTACTTATTTATGGCTGTGTTGGGTCTTCGTTTCTGTGCGAGGGCTTTCTCCAGTTGTGGCAAGCGGGGGCCACTCTTCATCGCGGTGCGCGGGCCTCTCACTATCGCGGCCTCTCTTGTTGCGGAGCACAGGCTCCAGACGCGCAGGCTCAGTAACTGCGGCTCACGGTCCCAGTTGCTCCGCGGCATGTGGGATCTTCCCAGACCAGGCACGAACCTGTGTCCCCTGCATTGGCAGGCAGATTCTCAACCACTGCACCACCAGGGAAGCCCCTATAAATGCTAAATTTTAAGGTGGCAGTTCTACTGGGCAAATGCTGGCATAATGTATTTTATATACAGTCCAGCACACTATTAATACAAAACAAACGTTGGATAGTTGTGTGTACCAGTTAGCTAAAGGAAGCTTGATCGAGGAAGTAGAGATGTTAAGAGGCCCTTTGCAAGTGTCAGAAGAGGAATCTTTAAAAGATGTTAGGGTGGTGACTGCTGGCAGGAGCCTTGTTAGAGTTTGGAGAGGACCCACCTCCTTCCACATCAGTCCCCACAGATCCATCAGACAGCAGACTGGTTACCAAAACCATACCTATCCGTCCTGAAATATCTGAACTAAGAACACAGAATTTGCAAAATTTAGTAAGGGACAGTTAATTTTCTGCATAAGTCTGAGTATTTCACTTGGATGATTACACTGGTTTCACTTGGCATCCTCCTCTCGTCTCTGGCACGAGGCATTGGTGCGATGTGATTAACAGCCCAGGCTGCAGGCTCCAGCTGCTTATGGGTTCAGATCCAGGTCCTTTCACTTCCTAGCAGCGATGTGCCTCAGTTTCCTCATATGTAAAATGGGTGAACAATGGAACACTCCTCACGGGGCTGTGTAAAAGAATAAATGAGATATATCTACATCACACTTAGCATGGGGTCTAGCCCTTCAATCATGCTTAGTAAACATTAGCTGCTGTTATTGTCCGGACCCCTGGAGGGGGTCTCTGGATGGTGTTATGTAAGGAAACCTGGGCTTCAGAGCTACCTCCTAATTTTCTTTGAGCCTCAGTTTCCTTACCTGTAAAGTGAGAGGGTCTGGTGAGGCCCCTTCTAGCTCAGAAATGATGTGACGGATGGAAGTTTTGTGTTAGCTGCAGCTTCTGTGTATCAACACTTTCCCTTTCTCTTCTTTGAGCTATGATAAATGAGAGCTTTTTACTTCCTTAAATACAGAAGTGAGCCTTTGAGAATTCTCAGAAGAAATCAGCCCAAAGACAAGTCTAAATATTCTTGCACTCCTGATTCGGAATGAGAAAGACCTTTGAGAAAAAGTCCTGTTTCCATACCTCTCTTGAGGTATTATGATATTTGTGTATCTCTGTACCTTTGCAGTTTTGACCAATTACAGTGAAGCGAAAGCATGATTAGCATTTTTTTCAGCCTCTCTTTCTTTAAGGGACTTCCTTCTGGGTGGACTGGCCCCCAAGAGGTCATGGGATACACCAGATACAGACTTCAGTCCTGACAAGGTAGTTTTATAAAGGCTGAGACTTTGGGGGGTGGACTGAGATGGAGGGGGGAGTATTCTTTTCAAAACCACAAGTTTTTGTTAACCTTGAGTGAATTGTGAAAAATGTAAGAAGGGAGAAAGGAAACTCAGAACAGGTAAAGAGCAGGTCTGCTGGGAGTTTTTCCCCATAGTGTCAGTGGGTGTATAAATTTCAGAGGGACTTTAAATCCACTCAGTAAAACTGACATCCCTGTTTATTCACTCCTGCAGACTCCCTGCTAGAAGCCTTCTGAGTTTTACGTCCACTACACATTCTGCCTTCCTTGAAAGCCCAGGCCATGACCTGCCTGTGGGTCCCTTCTGTTCTCAGAGTGGATTTCATGGCCAGTGGCCTGGGCATGACTAACAGTTGGACGACACTGCACAATTGGTCACCAGATTTCACAGCTAATGAACTTTTTCTTGGGAAAGCCTCTGATCCTTTGGTTACGCAAACCTTCCCATTTTACAGATGAAGAAACTGGTGCATGTATGCATGGTTAGTGTCACCTTGGACATTCCTAGTTAGATGATGAGTATGCCAGCTACCTAGCTAAGTCACTCTGCTCCTTAGCTTGAGTTTATCTGTGGTTTTGATGCTTATAACAGCATTGATCACTCTAGCTAATGGTCACTGAGCTCCTCCTTCAGAGTAAGGGCTGCTGGCATAAGTGCCCCCTAGACTTTTTTTTTCCAGTTAAGAGTTTTCTGCAAGGGTGGGCTGCTTTAGGAGTAAGCATTAGGAATGTTTCCAGTTTAAGAATTTAGAAACCCACACCTTCTGGGCCAGCTTCAGGCACTTGCCAGTCTTTTAGGAGACTGGGTTCTGGCCTGCCCTCACCCCTTCCGAGATCGACCCCTGGGCACCTCAGGAAGCGGGGGTTCCTGTCCAAGAGAGTGGGGCGCCCACCTCAGGGCAGAATGCATTCATGGTGTTCTGTCTGGCAGCCTCCAAGGCAGGCAGCTCGGTTGGAACTCCCGTCTGTACCGCCCCACGTTTTACGCTGATTCCCTCGCGACCTGGAAAGGCAAACCTGAGGGTAGAAGAGGGCAACGTTAGGGGACCAGCCCAACACAACTGCCGGCGTCCTGGGGAACTGGCTCCCCAGACTGTACCCGGGCCAGCGGGCCTGCAGTGGGTACGGGACTCCCGGGTTCGCAGGCATACCAGGTCCTGGTCCCAGAGCTTGTACAAACCCGAGAGCCCGTGTGCCCGCTACTGGGGGGCACAGGGACCCGTGCCTGGTGTCTCGTGCAGGGCCGCTCCCTGTGACCGTGCACCCCGGGGCTCCTGCGAGACGCCCCGCAGGACCACACAAAAGACCCCACCCCAGGTCGGGCGTGCATTTCCTGTTAGAGCAGCGGCGGCGTGCAGCCACCCATGTGCACCCCGCGGCGCGCGGGCCGGGCGGGGCGCGGGGCACGCCCCCACGCAGCCCCAGTCCCAGAGCTCCGGCCGCGAGGGGCCGCCCTCGGCGGGGCCCGCCCCCGTGTCACCGCAGGCCGGGCTCCCTTTGTGTGCGGCCCGAGCGCCGCGGCCGCGCCATTGGCCCGCCGGTCCGGGGGGCCAGCCCCTTCCTGGATCGCCTCATGCATATGCATGAGCGCCCCGGCCCTCCCCGCGCCGGCCCCTCTCCACCCCCTCCCGCGCGGGCGTGTGAGGCGCGCGGCGCGGCTCCCTCCTCGCGGCAGCGGGAGCCCGAGCCCGAGCCCGAGCCCGAGCCCGAGCCAGGGCGAGCCGAGCCTGCTCCGGGCGGGCGGCGGCGGCGGCGCCGCTCCAGCCATGTCAGCGCGCGCGAGCCTGGGCCCACCATGAGCCATGGCCATGTCCGTAAGCGCCGAGGACGACGACTATGAATCGGAGCCGGACCAGGTCGGTGGCTCGGGGTGGGGCTGAGGGAGGGACCCGCCGCCCTCCCTCCAGACCTCCCCACCGACCTACTGACGCGCCCCGGGCGGCCGCGACGCCGCCGCCGCCACGATGAGGAGAAAGTTTTGCAGCCGCCGCCGGTGGGGCTGCCAGGGCCGGGCCCGAGCGGGGCGTGGAGGAGCGCGGCAGGCCGGCGGTCGCCCGAGCGCCACGGGCCCCGCAGCCGGCTGGGGCAGGGGGCGTGTGCGAGCGTCTGTGCGCGAGGGTGGCCGGCCGTGCCGCGGGGACAATGTGGGCCTCGCCGTCGGGCGGGCCCTGCGGGGCGCGGGCCACGGCCCGCGGGCAAGTTGAGGGCGCCGGCGCGGGCGGCCGGGCGCGCCTCGCCCTCCCCTCGCGCCCTCGCCTGCGGCCCACGCGCGTGCCGGCCGCCTTGGGCGCACCCGGACCTGCGGGCGCCGGCGCCTCCTTCCTTTCTGTTTCCAAAGTTGCACCGGGACCCTCGGCCTCTGGGCTGGAGGACGCCCGCGGCCCGGAGGGTGGGCGGCCCGGGGCCGGTGGGCCCGACGGCCCGAGCTTTTGTCTGGGCGCCGCGCGCCCGCCGCCCACCGTGGGCAGACGGAGACAGGAAGGGGTGCGAGGCTCGGGCCGGCGCGGGGAATCCGGAACCCAGCGAGTCCGCTCCACGGCGGCAGCGGCGAGAGGAAGCCGTGACCCCAGATGGCAGTATTTGGCCTCCGTTGGATCTAGAAGGGAAAGCAACCTCTCTTGGGACCAGGGGGGAGAAATCTGTATAAAACAAAGCCCTGGGTGTGTTTACAGCGTGACTTTACTCCGGGAAGATTCGTGTTTAGGAAGCAGGGGAAGAAAGTTGAGGATTTACGAAGTAGAATCTGCACGATATTTGAAACAGGGTACGGGCTAGGTAGACTTGTCTGAGGAATAAAGCATTAGACGGGTTGAGTTATCGTGTGGGCATGACTAGGTGAATAAGATGCTTACATATAAGCCCGGGTGCATTTCCTCAGTGGAATGAAGATGTTTTGGAATGTTGAGGCCGAGATGTAGAACGTTTTTTCCTTCCATCAGGCGTCGTTGAGGAAGTACTATATGTGCTGCATTTAAATCGTAATACACATATTATTAAGTGGTTTTATATGACAGAGACAAAGTTAAAGTGTATTTTCTCAGTTTTGTTGGACGTTTTTCAGGCTTATGTATCTTATGAGGTGTTCCTGAATCTCACTTGTCTTATGGATCAGGGGAACCCAGAGACAGCCCAAGCGGTTTTGGCTTGGAACTTTCATCAAGTCAGTAGGACAGCATGTGAACGGTTCTCAGTTCTTGCTGCTTAGTTCGTACCTCAACTCTTGGTCTGAAAATTTTCAGTTCAGTTTGGATCTGCCTAGTCCCTGCCAACAGTGTACGCTTTCTGCATCTGGTCATTCGTAAGACCCTTGTATTCAGTGTTGACTGCGCTTTGGTGTTTCATGGGTGAGGTTCCTGTTACCTGTTTTGTTTTGGTTTTTTAATTCGACCACACCCTATGGCCTATGATAGATATCATTTTTGACACTACATCAGATAGGACTCCTTATGTCTCCTTTTCACTTACTGCCACTCCTGAGAGAGACTTCCATCACGTGAGGACCCATAAGTCCTGTAGCTGGATTTGTTCCCTCCTCCTCGCATTAGTCAGCCCAATCGCGGCACTTCTGGAGTTGTTGGCAACTTAAGTTCTCCTGGTTGCCTTGTTCACTTTATTTATTTATTTATTTATTTATTTATATTTTTGGCTGCGTTGGGTCTTCATTGCTGCGCACTGGCTTTCTCTAGTTGTGGTGAGCGGGGCCTCCTCTTCGTTGAGGTGTGTGGGCTTCTCATTGTGGTGGCGTCTCTTGTTGCAGAGCACAGGCTCTAGGCGCACGGGCTTCAGTAGTTGTGGCTCAAGGGCTCTAGAGTGCAGGCTCAGTAGTTGTGGCTCACGGGCTTAGTTGCTCCGCGGCATGTGGGATCTTCCCGGACCAGGGATCGAACTCGTGTCCCCTGCGTTGGCAGGCGGATTCTTAACCACTGCGCCACCAGGGAAGCCCGCCTTGTTCACTTTAAGATGTTGCTACCGGGCTTCCCTGGTGGCGCAGTGGTTGAGAATCTGCCTGCCAATGCAGGGCCCGCGGGTTCGAGCCCTGGTCTGGGAAGATCCCACATGCCGCGGAGCAACTCGGCCCGTGAGCCACATTTACTGAGCCTGCGCGTCTGGAGCCTGTGCTCGGCAACGAGAGGCCGCGATAGTGAGAGGCCCACGCGCCGCGATGAAGAGTGGCCCCTGCACCGCGATGAAGAGTGGCCCCCGCTTGCCACAACTAGAGAAAGCCCTCGCACAGAAACGAAGACCCAACACAGCCATACATACATACATACATACATACATAAAAAGAATGTAAGCAGACAAGAATAGCATTAAAAAAATTTAAAAAAAAAAAAAAAGATGTTGCTACCACTCAGGTACATTGAGGGAGACGACCTCTGAGCCAGGCCACTGGGCAGCAGGTTTTCCCCATAGTCCCAATAGAGAAGTTGGCTGTCAGTCACGGACCCTGCATTTGCCGACCCTCCAGGCGGTGGCTCACTGCTGCTTGTCTCCTCTAACCTTTCCTCAACTTTTATCAGCCCCACAATTTCTTGGGCCTGAGAAGAGTGGCTTCCTCTAAGGACCTCTAAGGCATCTGTGTCTTTCAAATTGGAGCCAGAGTCTCTGGAGTCTAGCTCGCAGGCTATAGACCCCACTCTTCTCTAAAGAAGTCTCCTTCGGGCTTCCCTGGTGGCGCAGTAGTTAGAAATCCGCCTGCCAATGCAGGGGACACGGGTTCGAGCCCTGGTCCGGGAAGATTCCACATGCTGCAGAGCAACTAAGCCCCTGCACCATAACTACTGAGCCTGCGTTCTAGAGCCCACGAGCCACAACTACTGAGTCCACATGCCACAACTACTGAGCCCGCGCGCCTAGAGCCCATGCTCCGCAACAAGAGAAGCCACCACAATGAGAAACCCGCGCACTGCAATGAAGAGTAGCCCCCGCTCAGTGCAACTAGAGAAAGCTCGCACACAACAACGAACACCTAACGCAGCCAAAAATAAATATAAATAAATAAATAAATAAAAATTAAAAAAAAAAAAGAAGTCTCCTTCAAGGAGGGGTGGAAGTCTTGGAGTGTAGGCATGCAGGTATGCTCGGCCACCTACTGCGTGAAAGGTCCCAGTGGAGACCCTGTTGGGACATTTCTGTTGCCCAGTCTGTCCCTGCAGCTGAGCCTAGCCCCTCACCCTTCATCAGAATTTTGCCTGCTCTGTCTTAAAAGTCTGTGTCCTTCCCTCATCCCCACTCGAGGCTGGTGTTCAGTCCTGGGCGGTATCAGGCTCCCTTATGCCTGTCCTGCTGGGCTGGCCTGTCTGCCCAATGCCTTCCCACAGCATCTTGGGTTTCCACTGCTCCCGATGTTGGGCCCGGGGCGGGAGAGACCCTTGGCTGGGCCTTCTCCCATGGACTTCCTTTGCTTCTGCAGTGCAGAACGTGCTGGAAAATTCTTCAGCTCTGCTTTTTAGTTTGAGGAGATGACGCTCAAAGAAGGGCTCTTAGTAAGGAGAATTCCATCTTGTGTTTTTTTAACCCCTGAAATGAAAATAGCATTATTCCTTTTTTTTTTTTTTTTTTTTACTAAAAATGATTACTGCCTGTTTGTTAAAAATAATAACTAGAGGGAAATCCCTGGCAGTCCAGTGGTTATGACTCCGTGCTTCCACTGCAGGGGAAATGGGTTCTATCCCAGATCAGGGAACTAAGATCCTGCATGCCGTGTGGTGTGGCCAAAAAAAAAAAAGAAAATTAGGAAATTATGCTGAAGAAGATCTCAGAAATTTATATGGCTATAACCACTGTGTTACTCATTATAATTGCTTAAAGAGTGAAATTTTCATATGGGTCCCTGAACCTTCCCAAAATTACATACGAAAGTTTTGTGACTTTGTGCGTAGGGGCATTTTTCTAGGGGAAAGGTCCTTAGCTTTCCTCGGATTCTCCAGAGGTCTGCCCATCCGCTGGGTTTCTGGTAGCTCCTGTGTTTTTATTCTCTTGCTCCTTACTCTCAGTGTGTAAACAAACCGAAGCCCTCCCTGGAGCCTGCAGGTGTGTGTTAAGGGCCCTGCAGCGCAGCTAAAATCCAGCTTTTCCTGGGATATCCGTTATACTTGAAGATTTGGGAACAGACATGATGTTGAAACAAATTTGTTATACAGTTGAAGGCAACGTTAGCATGACAAGGAATTCCACACTGTTTGGGGGCTCTGGCTATCCTTCATGGGGCTACGCGTCAGTGTGCTCCTGTTAGCAGCAGTTTGGTGAGGAACAAAGAACTGTCTGAATTGTAAAAACAGACAGCCACGTTTACTGTTCTTCTCACTGACTCCTCTTGACAGTTGAAACTCTAGCCCGCTGCCTTCTTGAAACTCTTCCCTGGCTCCAGTGATGCCACAGGCTCCTGCCGCTTTTCCTGCCTTTCTGGCCATTCCTTAGCAGGTTGCTGTTTTTCACCCGGCCCTTGGATGTTTTCAGTCTTGAAGGTACTGCCCAGGACCCTCTTTTCACTCTGCCCATTCTCCCTGAACAACCTCGTGGACTTAAGTAGTGTTCAGCACTACGCGATGCTGATTCCCAGCTGTGTATCTCAGCGCCAGTCCCTCCTGGCTGCTGCTGGCCACCTTCCTTGGGCGTCCCGTGGGTCCCTCAGATTCCAAGTGTGCATGGTGGTTTCGTGTTGTCTCTCCTGACCCCCTTGTTCTTCTGTTGCTCAAGCCCGAAACCTCAGAGTCTTCCAGGACTCTTCCTGCTTGCATGCTCCCTATGCAGTCAGCCTCCTGGGTCTTCTAAACCGGCTCTGCTTCTAGAACATCCGTGAATCATCCCCTCCTCATCGTTCCTTCTGTGGCTTCTCCTCAAGCCTTCGTAACCTTCATCCTGGACTACTGTAGCATCGTCAGCTCGTCTCCCTGGCTTTCATCTTGCCCACCACCAAAAAAATTCTCTCCCCACAGTGTTGCCAAAATACGATCATGTTGCTCCTGCGTGTAAAGCCCTTTAACTGCTCTTACAGGGGCCACTATTTCTGTAACGTGGTGTACGGGGCCTGCAGGTTTAGGCTCCTGCCACTTCAGGGCAGTTTTCCAGCAGCCATATCAAGCTATTCCTTGAATGTGTTATCTAGTTTCACATCTCTATCTTACTCTTCCTTCTGCCTAGACTATTCACTCTCTAACCCCACCCCTACTCCTGGCCTGCAGTGTCCTATCCTCCATCTAAGACTCGTTTTAGTCACCACCCCCTGTGTCTGACACTTTTCCCAGCCTCCCTTCCCAGTGAGATGAGGCATTCCTTCTGGGTCAGCATGCCAGAGCCCAGGCTTTAGAGCCATCGCCTGGGTATCTCGGCTTCTCATTTATTGGCAGTATGACACTGGGGAGACTACTTAAATGCACCGTGCCTCAGTTTCCTTATTTCTAAATGGAGATGATAATAATTCCTACCTCATAGGTTATCGATACAAGTATTGAAAAGAGTGTTGCTTCAGCACATGTTAGCTTTTGATATTATCATCACTGTGTTGCAGTGTGTTTATGTGGTAACATGTCTTTCTTCCCCCAGACTGTATGTAGTGCCTTTGAGAGTATGGAACAAACACATCTTACTCATCTTTGTAGTCCCAGCACCTAGCATTGAGTCTGTACATAATTCACAGCCAGAAAACAGTTGGGTGGGTAGGTGGGTGAAAGTGTGAGTGAGGGGGTGAATGAATGAGTCTGTAGCACAGATCACATGCTCTATTGGCTAGTGATGTAGAACATTTTTTCATGTGCTTATTGCCCATTTGTATATCTTTTTTTTGGGGGGGGGGAGAGAATTATCTGCTTAAATCCTTTGCTCATTTTATTTTATTTTATTTATTTATTTTTGGCTGCATTGGGTCTTTCTTGCTGCGCACAGGGTTTCTCTAGTTGCAGCGAGTGAGGGCTACTCTTTGTTGTGGTGTGCGGGCTTCTCATTGTGGTGGCTTCTCTTGCTGCAGAGCACGGGATCTAGGCACACGGGCTTCAGTAGTTGTAGCACGTGGGCTCAGTAGTTATGGCTCGTGGGCTCTAGAGCGCAGGCTCAGTAGTTATGGTGCAGGGGCTTAGTTGCTCTGCAGCATGTGGGATCTTCCCGGACCAGGGCTCGAGCTCATGTCCCCTGCATTGGCAAGTGGATTCTTAACCACTGCACCACCAAGGAAGTCCTCCTTTGCTCATCTTAAAATTGGGATATTTGTCTTTCTATTGTTGAGTTGTTTTATACCTTAAGGATACAACTCTTACCAGGTGTATAATTTGCAAATAATTTCTCCCATTCTTCTTCTTACTTGATAGTGCTCTTTTAAGCACAGAAGTTTTAAATTTTGAAGTTCAGTTTATCTTCTTTTGTCACCTGTGCTTTTGGTGTCATATCCAAAAAAATCATTGCCTCATCCAAGGTCATGAAGAGTTACCCTTATGCTTTCTTAGAGTTTTATGGTTTTAGCCCTTACATTTAGGTCTTCTATCCATTTTGGGGTTAATTTTTGTGTATTGTGTGATGTAAGGGTCCAACTTCATCCTTTTGTATGTGGATATCCATTTATCCCCACACCATTTGTTGAAAAGTCTGTTCTTCCCCCCACTGAATTGTCTTGACACCCCTGTTGAAAATCAGTTGGTCATAAATATTGTGAGGCTTTATTTCTGCAGTCTCAATTCTAGTTCATTGATCTGTATATCCATCCTTATGCCAGTACCACACTGTTTTGTTTACTGTAGTTTCATAGTAAGTTTTGAAATCAGGAAGTGTAAGTCCTCCAACTTTGTTCTTCATTTGCAAGATTGTTTTGGCTATTTCAGGTCCCTTGCATTTCCACATGATTTTTATCTTAATTTTTAAATTTTATTTTATTTTTGGCCATGCCACACGGCTTGCGGGATCTTAGTTCCCTGACCAGGGATTGAACCCAGGCCCCCTGCAATAGAAGTGTGGAGTCCTAATCACTGGACCACTAGGGAATTCCCTCCACATGAATTTTAGGATCAGCCTTTCAATTTCTGCAGATGAGCCAGCTGTGATTTTCGTCGGGGTTGCATTGAATTTGTGGACCACTTTGTTTCCACTTTAGTTGGAAACTTCCTTTTGTTTCCTTTAACAATATTATCTTTCAGTCCATGAACATGGGATATCTTTTCACGTGAATTAGTTAATCCAAGTAATGTTAATTCCAGTATTTTAGAAATGAGAGATTGAAGGTTCTGCCCATGAATATTCTGGAGAATAGGATCTGATAGGAGGCACTTAGTTAATATTTGTGGAATGAAATGAACTATCTCAATAGTATTCCTTTTTTTTTTTTTTTAATTTTAATTTTTGGCTGCGTGGGTCTTCGTTTCCGTACACGGGCTTTTCTCTATCTCTGGTTGCAGCGAGCAGGGGCTATTCTTCGTTGCGGTGCACGGGCTTCTCATTGGGTGGCTTCTCTTGTTGCGGAGCACGGGCTCTAGGCGCATGGGCTTCAGTAGTTGTGGCACTCGGGCTCAGTAGTTGTGGCTCGCAGGCTCTAGAGCTCAGGCTCAGTAGTAGGTGGCGCACGGGCTTAGTTGCTCCGCGGCATGTGGGATCTTCCCGGATCAGGGCTCGAACCTGTGTCCCCTGCATTGGCAGGCGGATTCTTAACTACTGTGCCACCAGGGAAGCCCAATAGTATTCCTTTTTAAATTTTATTTAAAAAATAGTACTCCTTTTAAGGACGATACTTGTGAGATGTTGATGGAGAAGAAGTGTTGGAATACTAAGATTTGTGTGTATGGGCGTGTGGACCCAATTTTCCTAACCAGATGGAGCTGAGGATATGAGTTCTGGGCTGATAAAATCAACAAACGGCTTTGGGGTTTGGGAGGCTGGTTTGTATGTGGAAGTCAGTGGATGCCATCATTCCCTTTCGCTGAGAAGAACATTTCAGGCTGAAATTAACAAAGGGGCATTTTGGGTTACTTGAATGAATAGAGGCACAGGTAGGATAGAGCGGAATTGAGTATTGGTTTGTGAACCTTTAGATGTCACCGAAAAGAGGTTAGGACAGAAGCCAAAACGAG
Source organism: Eschrichtius robustus (assembly GCF_028021215.1). Taxonomy (NCBI): domain Eukaryota; kingdom Metazoa; phylum Chordata; class Mammalia; order Artiodactyla; family Eschrichtiidae; genus Eschrichtius; species Eschrichtius robustus. The sequence goes on from NC_090837.1 coordinate 8,425,345, forward strand.
GCTTGTTCACCTTCCCTAATAGAGACCCTCCGATGTCTTTCTTACCTGTTGATTTTCTCAGTGGTCTTTAGGAGGATCCTGCATTACAAGTGTTGCTCAGTTGACTCCTGACCAGCAAGCTGGCCCGCGAAGCTGCAGGCAGCAGCAGCTTTTCTAGCTTGTTTGGCAGCCTGGCAGAGAGGGCCTGAAACAAGGTCTTTGGAAACAGCCACCCTTATATCTCTTCCTTCGAGGCGTTGTCTGTCGTTGGCTCTGTCATTTTCCAGGATGTCTCAGCTGCCATCAAGATCCGGGCAGATTTGGTTTTTTCCATCGTTTGGAAAAGTGCCTCTTCAGATGAGAATGAACTTTGGAAAGCACAGGAAAGTGGGCTTGTTTCACAGTCAAGTACGAGCTTTGTGACTGTGGCCGGATCGACCCAACTCTCTTACTTTTGAGTGGCCAGAGAGGCCAGAGGTGCTCAGCTGCTATGTATACCTGACGCTCCTGAGTGGGAGGCAAGAGCCATGTTTGGACTCCTGAAATTTTTTCTTTTTTTTTTTCAGTCCTTCACCAAAGAAACTAGTCCTTAGACTCTCCTGCTCCAGGGTCAGAGTGTGAGCCCTTCACCTCTGGTTTTGTCCTTGGAGGCTGAACCACGGGCTGCCTTCTCTGTACCTGACTCGAGGCTTTGAATCGCCCACCCCTTGGCCCATGTTTTAGGGATTTGAGGAGTGGGTTGCTAACAGGATGTGTGCTCTTTACCAGAGAGTCTTCCAGGCTGTGAAGAGAGGGAGAAACCTTCCTGGTCTCCATTTCTCTGGAAATTGATGTGCTTCTCTGCACCTCCTGTTGGCACCTGTCCTACTAAGGGCATCAAGGCACTAGCTGTGGGCCCCTTCCAGGGCGTGTGGTCAGTTCCCGTGGACTCTGGGGTCTCTTGTCCTACGTGGCCTGTGCATCACTGTGGTTTATAGTGTTTAGATGTGGTTTTAGTGTTTAGACGCACATCCTCCTCTGGCTCCGTGACCTTGAGCCGGTCACTTAACTTCTAGCTCCAGTTTCCTCATCTGAAATATGGCATCTCTCATAGGGTTATTATTGGGAAATTAGGTAATATCACACGTAAAATGAAGAGCAAGATGACAGGCACTTGGCAAGTACCCACCTGCACTGCTGTCACCGTCCCTGTCATCGCTGCTTCCACTCAGCACTCCTTGCTGCTTAGTTTTCAGGTCCACAGTTCCTTACGTGCTGTTCTCAAATCTAAAGTCTCTGAAAACTGATTTTTTTTCCTTTTTTTTTTTTTTTTTTCCCCACTACTCATCTGGCAGCAAGACCTGACCTGAATTGACAGGCAGTGCCACGGCTGTGGAACTGCCCATGTCCGTGACTGGGGGCCCCAGACCTCCCTGGGCTGCGGTGCATGGGGAGGCCCTCCACTGCTTGCAGGAGGAGTAACTTGCATTGGGGCAGCCCCTTACCCCACCGGGTGGTGTGGCTTGTGGGAGCGGCGGGGTTAGGGCACAGGGAGGTGAGGACATGTGGGCCAGTAGAGCCGGGTCTCCTTTCCTCTTTGGAGTTCAGAGCAAGTTGAGAGGGATAAAGATCCAGAGCCGCAGCGCTTCCTGACGTGGGTGCCTCACCACCAGAGGCATTCGCAGTTTCCTTGAATGCTGCAGGCTCTTGGGAAAATAAATCGAGGGAAGGGATCCACTTAGGTGTCAATACCAAAAGGTGTGTGTGGGACCTTCGGGTATGCACAGGGACCACGGCTCTGCAGGATAAAATGGTGGGGGTCAAGGCTTGATTCTCGGAGAACCATGGACTGTTTTCCTTGCTGATGTGGTTATAAGTTTCTAAGCAGCCCCAGTAGTTTGGGAGTGGGGAGCTGTGTGCATTGTGGGAGAGCGGGTCCCTGGAAGGAAGATCCTCTGCACTATGGTACATTGTAACCACACTTCTGGACCCAGGAGCTAGCGAGCGATGGGATTTTGTTTAGGGATCCAAGTATGACAAGCAATTAAAATGGAAAGCCTGAGGTGGACTGAAGCTTGTTTAATTGGCTGAGAAGGGCTTTAAGCATTCGATGCCAATTAGATCAGATAATTTTGGGGTGAGAGTGTGTCTCTCTGACAGAGGGATGGACCATTTTTCAGCAAACTCAGAAAGGTGCTTCAGATGAGACACTCTCCCTACCATCCTGGTCCTTCCTACTTGTCATCGTGGGTGGACAGCGTCCCAGCGGCTGGTCTCTGATCCTGGTTTGCAAGAGGCTCTGGGGCTGGTGGCCAGGTTGTAAGGACCTCAGAGCAGGACATGTGGCTGGCTTGTGCCCTGTTCAGCATTTAGTACCACTTTCTGTTCATCTGCCTGTCTCTGTTTCCCTGAGTCACAGGGAGAAGGTCTCAGAAATCAGTTCCTTAGGGTTACTGTCTCATTCTCTTGGGGTCTGGTTTATTGAGCACATGCTAGGTGCCAGCCATCTTGTCGAGGGACAGTGGTGACAAGACACCCTCCATAACTGCCTCTCTGAGCTCCCTGTCTCAAAAGGGAAGACCCATGAGAGAACAGACAGTTATGCTGTGTCAGGGGCCCAGTGCAGGGCGGTCAGGAAGGGCTGCCAGGAGAAGGCAGTGTTTAAACTGGGTCCTGCAGCCTGAGCAGGCATTAGTCGAGTGGGGTGGGGGTGGGGGGGTGTCCCTGGCAGAGGGAACAGAGGCGGATTGTGTGGCCTCCCTGCAGAAGCACAGGTAGCCCGAGGAGCCTGGCCTGACGTGGGGGGGCTGCAGAAGGCTCTTGAGCCAGGTGCGCTGCCCTCCAAAGCAGGGTGTCCCTGTCAGCTTCCCGGGGCTGCCATAGTGGAGCACCACAAACGGGGTGGCTTAACGTACAGATGCCAAGGGAGGAAGGGGTGCTGGTGGGATGACTTGGGAGATTGGGATTGACATATATACACTATTGATACTATGTATAAAATAGGTAATCAATGAGAACCTACCATATAGCACAGGGAACTCTACTCAGGGTGACCTAAATGGGAAGGAAATCTAAAAAATAGGGGATATATTTGTACATAAAGCTGATTTACTTTGCTGTACAGCAGAAACTAACACAACATTGTAAGGCAACTATACTCCAATAAAAATTAAAAAAAACAAAACCCAAAAAACTGGGTGGCTTAAAACAACGTATTCTCTCACAGTTCTGGAGCCTAGAAGTCAGAAGTCAAGGTGTTGCAGGGCGGTGCTTTCCATGACGGCTCTAGGCAAGGACCCTTCCTTGCGTCTTCCAGCTTCTGGCATTTGCTGGCTTCCTTGACGTTTCTTGGCTTGTAGATGGCGGCATCCCTCCAGGCACATGGCCGTCTTCTCTCTGTGTCTTCACATAAGACTTCTCTGTGCTTGTGTCCAAATTTACCCCTTTCACAAGGACACCAGTCCTATTGGATTAGGGCCACCCTAGTGACCATATTTTAAAAGTTTCGTCTGTAAAGACCCAATTTCCAAGTAAGGTCACGTTCTGAGGTTCTGGGGTTTAGGACTTCAACATACCTTTTGGGTGAACACACTTCAACCCATAACCCCCCAGACTCGGGGCCTGGCCGGCCCTGCGGGCCCCCATCTCACCAGTCCTGTGTGTGCTCCCACAGAACCGGGCCGTAGGTCGGCCCAAGGGGAAGCTGGGCCCCGCCTCCGCGGTGAAGTTGGCCGCCAACCGGACCACTGCGGGAGCTCGCCGGCGCCGGACGCGATGCCGCAAGTGCGAGGCCTGCCTGCGGACCGAGTGCGGAGAGTGCCACTTCTGCAAGGACATGAAGAAGTTCGGGGGCCCCGGGCGGATGAAGCAGAGCTGCATCATGCGGCAGTGCATCGCGGTGAGTGCCCCCAGGGGCGCCCCTCCCAGTGGCTGCGGTGCTTCTCCACCCCCCCCCCCCCCCCGGGAGTGGAGGTGGCAGCCCTTCCTTGCTCCAGGACGCGGGGGCTCCTGAATGCAGGCCCCACCTGTGCCTCAGGCCGGTCTGTTCCTCTGCTCATTGGTCTGTCCAGTCCCTCCGCTTGAAGAGAATGTGGCCACAGCAGAAACCCCGGAGGGGTGCTCCCTCCTGGGAAGAAAGGGGAGACTAATGCTGTTTTCAGATTCCACGCTGCAGGACTCTGGGGTCCTGCCATGTGCTCAGGCTCCCTTTCCTTCGTAGTCTGCTGGTCTTATAACTCCTTCCTTCCCTAGATGACTGAGTACTTTGAAGTCTCTGCCATTAAAGATGTCAGGGCAGCCTGTCCTGTCTGTGACCCTGTTGCCATCATTTATGGTCCAGTTCATGACGGTTCTGGGCCCTCCCTTCCTTCCTGTCCTGCCTTCAAAGTCAGAGGTCTGGGTGGAAGGTCAGTGCCCCTCCTGAGGGGGCTGTCCCAGAGAAGGAGGACTGATTTACGGTGTCCAGGAGGAGCTGGGCCGCTGGAAAGCCTGGCCAGCCCCTCCAGGCCATCTCACCTGGCCTCCGGCCTTGCCCCAGGACAGGGCAGTGGGCTCAGGCTCTGGCAACTCAGCAGGGTCCTGGCTCTGCCCGTGTATCCCCCCTGCACACACTTAGGCATTCTGCCTTCCTTAGGGCACTGCTCCGGGCCCCAGGGTCCTCCCTGAGGGAGCGGTGATCTCCGTGCTCCCACAGGAAAGCAGGCTCAGCAGGAGGGACAGGATCCTTGGCCCTGGGTAAGACCCTCACAGGCCCAGCCTGGCATCAGGCGAGGCTTCCTCCCTGGCTGCTGATGCCCCTCCAAGCCTGGGGCACCTTCCCCTTCTCCCTCCAACACATACTGCTTGTGTTTTTGTGTTTTCCTTATGTCTGTCTCTCTTTTTAAAATTGTGGTCCAAAACTTATACAATTTACCATCTTGACCATTTTTAAGTGTACAGTTCAGTGATATTACCTATATGCTCGTTGTTGTGCAAACTGATCTCTAGAACTTTTTCATCTTGCCAAATGGAAACTCTATATCCATTGAACAGCAGCTCCTCATCCCCCCTCCCCCAGCCCCTGGCAACCACCCTTCTACTTTCTGTTTCTAATTGTGACTACTTTGGACACCTCATGTAAGTGGATTCAGGCAGGGTGTCTCCCTCTGTGAGCTTATTTCACTTAGCTTTAATGTTCTCTGTGAGCTTATTTCACTTAGCTTTAATGTTCTCAGGGTTTATCCACATTGTAGCATGTGTCAGGATTTCCTTCTTTTTAAAGGCCGAATGATATTCTGTTGTATGGATGTGCTGCATTTTCTTTATCTGTTTATCTGCTCACGGACATTTAAGTTGCTTCCACCTCTTGGCTATTGTGAATAATGCTGCAACGAACATGGATGTGCCAGTATCTCTTTGAGATCCTGCTTTGGATTCTTTTGGATATATCGCTATATCTAAAAGCATATTGCTATATATATATATCTCTCCAGAAGTAGGATTGTCGGATCATATGGTCGTTTTGTTTTTAATTGGGGAATCTCCATACTGTTTCCCACAGTGGTTGCTCTATTTCACATTCCCATCAGTAGTGCACAAGGGTTTCAGTTTTTCCACATCCTTGCCAACACTTGTTATTTTTTTCTTTTTTGATAGTGGCCATCCTAATGGGTGTGAGGTGATAACCTCACTGTGGTTTTGATTTACATTTCTCTGATGATTAGTGATGTTGAGCATCTTTTCGTGTGATTGTTGGTCATTTGTAGACCTTCTTTGTACAAATGTGTTGAAGTCCTTTGCCTATTTTAAAATTGGATTGTTTGTATTTTGTTGTTGAGTTATAGGAGTTCTTCATATATTCTGGATATTAACCCCTTATCAGATAACATGGTTTGTGAATATATTCTCTCATTATGTACATTGCCTTTTCACTCTGTTGATTGTTTCCTTTGCTGTGTAGAGGTTTCGAAGTTTCGTTGCTTGTGTTTTTGTCACCTGTACCAGGTCATTTGAATGGATTTCAGGGAGTTTGAGCACCCCCTTGAAATTAAATACAGATTTTTATATGTGTGCCTGTGTGTATGTGCACTTTTCTGGAGTGAGGGTCCATGACTTATTGCATTCTGTCATGGTTTAAGAGGAGTTGTCCATAGGGACTCTGGGTTTTGAGAACAGTGTCACCTAAAACTTGGCATGTTAGCAGTGCCCCAGGACCGTCTCTTCCTCTTAATTTTTTTTTTTTAATTTATTTATTTTTTTGGCTGTGTTGGGTCTTCGTTGCTGCACGTGGGCTTTCTCTAGTTGCGGCGAGCGGGGGCTACTCTGTTGCGGTGGGTGGGCTTCTCATTGCGGTGGCTTCTCTTGTTGCGGAGCACGGGCTCTAGAGCACAGGCTCAGTAATTGTGGCGCCCGGGCTTAGTTGCTCCACCGCATGTGGGATCTTCCTGGACCAGGGCTCGAACCCATGTCCCCTGCATTAGCAGGCGGATTCTTAATCACTGCGCCACCAGGGAAGTCCCCATCTCTTCCTCTTTAGCCATACTTTCTCTTTCACCCTCACCTTCCCTCCAGTGACCCAGGTCCAGTTATAGGAAGCTGTCTCTGCTGTCACCTGTTCTTTGCAGCCCTGGTGTCTGGCCCAGTGCCTGGCACAGGGATTGTCGGTTGAAGGAAACCTCACTTTTTTTGTGTGTGTCTTCCTCTCCAACCTGGGACTGATGGCAAATGCAACCTTAGCCCGACCCTCACTCGAGGTCCTTGCTCTTCTTCCAGGCTTCGTACTCTGTTGGGGCACTTCCTGCCACGTTTTACCCACCTCTGACCCAGGCAGACCCACCTCTACTCCTCTTCCAGGCCCTTTTCCCTGATGAGTGAGTCTCTCTCTTCCCATGGGGGAGGCTTCCTCCACAGACTTTATCCCTTCCCACTGCCCAGCACGCTCTCCCTGTAGCCCTGGCCGGGGTTTCCCCTCCTGCAGTAACTTTGCAGAGACTGGTTCTGTCTCTCCTCGCCTACTTCGGAGTCTGAACGAATGATGACTCTTTTGCTTTCAGTGTTCTATCCATTTTCCAGACTTTTCCAGTTATTGGTGGAGTGTATCTCAGCTTATTTGAAGCTATTCTAACTCAGTTTAATAAAAATTGGTTGCGTGTTTCCTCTGGATCCCAAGTACTGGGAGGTGGACGTGTATAAGGAGGAGAGACTGAGAGCCTGTCCACAGGGGTTTATAGTCTGGTACATCAGCTCTCAAACTTTGTGGTCTTGGGACCCCTTTGCTCTCTTAAAAATTATGAAAACCCCAAAGAGCTTTCGTTTATGTGGGTTGTTTATTTATTAATATTACTGTAATAAAAAATTTTAAATATTTTGAATTCATTTACAAATTACAAGAAACCCACTACATATTAACATAAATAACATTTTTAGGAGAAATAACATCTTCCGAAACAAAAACGATTAGTAGGAAAAATAGCATTGTTATATGTTTTTGTAAATCTTTTTTATGCCTGGTTCAGTAGAAAAGACCTAGATTTTCATATATGCCTCTATATTCATTCTGTGATGTTGTTTTGGAGGCACTATATGAGGAAAACCTGGCCTCATAAATATGTGGTTGAAAAAGGGAGGAGTCTTTTTTGGTGGGTGGGTCTGCGCTGCTCAGCTTGTGACTGTGAAAGCGTGGAGTCCAAACCCCTGGACTGCCAGGGAATTCCTGGGAGGAGTCTTTTAATAGCCTTTTCAGATAATCGTGGATATACTTCTCATCCACCACCAGAGCTCAACAGGTGGCAAGTGCTTAAAGGTTAGTTGTAATGTGGAATCTGAAACTGTATCAGTGAACTTTTCCTACTGTTACATTAAAATTCATTAGTCGTTCTTGCCCCTCATTTGCTCATGCCTAATGTTATAACATCAGATATTGGTCATTTGGAAAACACTGGCTCACTGAGTTTTACAGATTTTCCAAATAGGCGTACATAGTGTTATACAGTGTTTAAAAAAAAAAACACATTTGTTAACACCAGCACCAATGTCCTCAGAAAAGTCTTTTAAGTATCGAGAAGCTGTCTAGTTCACAGTGGCTGATGTAAGTTTTCCAAAATTCTAATTTTTGTTTGAAAATTCAAATTTCATCATCTGCAACAAATGTTTTAAGTTATTTTTCTGAAAGTGACAGGCTTACTTATTTCATCTTTGAGAAGATGTGCCAATACCTTTTTTTTTTTTTTTTTTAAATAATCAGTCATTCTTTCAAGTAAAATGGTGTTCTATGGAGAAAGTGACCAGTTCAGTTCACGGCTTGGTCACAAGAGCTTTTCCTTTAGATAACCATCATCCTTTGGTATTCAGCTGAAGTAGTTGATGCATACTTCCTATTTTGTCATGCAGAATATTAAAAGAATGTGTACTCGGAGGTCAGAGTTTTAATAAAATTAATAATTCTTACTGCTTTATTAAAGATATCCTTAAATGAAACTGGTGATCTTTTTAAGAAGCATGTGGCCAGGAATGGCCCAGTGACTGCCTGGGCACATTGGAGCCTCTGCCCTGACAGGTGCCAGCAGTTTCACCCACCAGTGCAAGTGTCAACACAGTGAAAAAGGCAGATGATGTCTTAGTGGTATTCTGAAGATAGTTTGACCTCCCTGTAAAGTCTCGAGGACCCGGAGTCCTTAGACTGTGCTTTGATAGCCGCTGGAGAGATGCGGCCTCAGCCCCTACAGATCTGGGCTCAGTTCATGCCCCACCTCCTCCTGCAGGTCTTTTCTCATACGTGAGGCTGTCCCTGACCCCTGCGTTTCAGATTAGCCCTCCTTTCCTCCACCTCACTGCTGGCCTGGCCCTCCTTGCTTTATTTTTCTCCATTTCCCTTGTCACCATCTAACAGACTCTTCTTCATTTTGCTCGCCTCCCTCCACTAAAATGTAAGCTCAGGATGGCAGAGACTTTTATCTCTCTGGTTCAGTGCTATAGCCAGCACTTGGAGTGGTACCTGGCACGTGGAGGTAGTAGCCAGATAGGTATTTGAATGAATGAATGAATGAATGCATGAATGATGGGCAGTGCCTGGGCTGGTTCTCCCCCAGCCTTCTTCTCTCCTGGAAGGCCCCAGGGCAGCACCTCATTGCCTTTGATGTGTTTCCCATGGGGTCCCGGCCGTGCTGACTCCTGTGTGTTCTCCCCGCTCTTCAGCCAGTGCTGCCCCACACCGCCGTGTGTCTAGTGTGTGGCGAGGCAGGAAAAGAGGACACAGTGGAAGAGGAAGAAGGCAAGTTTAACCTCATGCTCATGGAGTGCTCCATCTGCAACGAAATCATCCACCCTGGATGCCTTAAGGTGAGCAGCCTCGGGGACATCTGGCTGTGCCGCTTGGCGCCTCACCCTGGGCCTCTGGTGGTGCCGATGCCCTGGGGGTTTGGGGGGTGGAGGGGAGTGAGACTGGGTTCCCTCCCTGGAGGACTCTGAGTCTGGGGGATCCTCTGTGTCCGATGATGAGCTGAGGGCGAGAAGGTTCTGGAGTAGCTCAGACCTTGCACCCATGTCTTTGCGGGAGTGAACACATACACAGACACACACATTCCACCTCCCAGGACCTCAGAACCACAGAGAGTTCCCAGAGTCTTGCACCTGGGCCAGAGGGAGAGAGTGGGTAGTTGGGCTGCTCTCAGGGCTTCTGGGAAAAAAGGCCTGGGCCAGGGGAGGGCGGGTCCTGTAACAACAGGTGGTTGCATTCCTGTCCCATGTGCCAGGAACCTGTTCCCTTGGTGTGCCCAGGGCAGGACTGCCTCCTGGGGACCGTCGTGCTGTGCCTGCCTGTCTTAGGCAGCAGGTTCCACCTTTGAAAGGAAGAGACTGCTCTGGGCTGGCACATAGCTCATACCTTCTGCCTCAAGAGAATGTCAGCCTACTTGGCACCTCCCATCAGCCCAGCTGTACCTGTGTTTAGAGAGATGAGAGTGGGCCTGCCCCAAAGGGTGCTTCAACTCTGAGGTGTCAGTCCCCTTTCCCTCGGTGCTGGTAGTGGGGTTTGTCGTGACTCTCCCCTCTCCCCAGCACACACACCTCCCCCTCTGAAAAGGGGTGCTATGCTTTTCCCCTGGCCCCTGGTCACTTCTCTCTCCCCCGGATCAGAAGCTCCAGGGAAAGCACATCTGACTTGCTGACACCACGCACCCAGTTTGGTGCTGTTAAATGACTGAATGGTGTGTGGGTCCTTGCTGGGTGCCAGGCCCTGAGCTAATTGCTTTTACCAGGTTACCTCATTGAATTCTCACATAACTCCAGTGAGACAGGCACACTCCATTTTATGGCTGAGGGCACTGGCCCACAGAGGTGGAGTGATCTGCCCAGGGTCCCGGAGCTAGGAAGAGGCACTATCAGGATTTGAATGCTGACCTGAATCCAGAGCCGCCCGTCTTAACCACTCTTGTTCTCTCTTGGCCAAAGGTGGTATGGAAATGGCTTTTGGGAGGGGGTGTTGATGCCCTTGGTGGAGCTGGCCTTGTCCACCCCCTCCCTGCTTGCTGACTGCTGTGTGTCCCTCCCAGATTAAGGAGTCAGAGGGCGTGGTCAACGATGAGCTTCCAAACTGCTGGGAGTGTCCAAAGTGTAACCACGCCGGCAAGACCGGGAAAGTGAGTGCCGGGCTCCAAGTCCCAGGGGTCAGCCCGGGAGGGGGTAGACCTTGGCCTTGCCAGACCCAGCCTGTCTCCCCGCCCACGGCGATGTGGGCTTGAGGGGTACCGCGGACTCGGGGGCAAGGGCATGTCCAAAGATATACAGTTCGTGTGTTCCTTCTCTGTTTTTGGCCTACAAGCAAAAGCGTGGCCCTGGCTTTAAGTACGCCTCAAACCTGCCCGGCTCCCTGCTCAAGGAGCAGAAGATGAACCGCGACAACAAGGAGGGGCAGGAGCCTGCCAGGCGGAGGAGTGAGTGTGAGGAGGCGCCCCGGCGCAGGTCGGACGAGCACCCCAAGAAGCTGCCCCCTGACGGCATCCTGCGCCGAAAGTCAGACGATGTGCACCTGAGGAGGAAGCGGAAATACGAGAAGCCCCAGGAGCTGAGTGGACGCAAGCGAGTACGACTGGGAGGGGCGGGCAGCGAGGGGTGGCCTGGCTGGTCCCGGGTGCAGGGGCGCGCGGGCGGGGGCGGGGATGGGCGGCGGGGAGAGCTGAAGTCACGGAAGTCCTGAGAGCCCGGCCCGAGAGAAAGGAGGGGAAAACCAGCGAGTCACTCCTCTTCCCACCCCTTTAGGCCTCGACGCTTCAAACGTCCCCCGGTTCCTCCTCTCACCTCTCGCCGAGGCCCCCTCTAGGCAGCAGCCTCAGCCCCTGGTGGAGATCCAGTCTCACTTACTTCCAGCAGCAGGTGCTCCCACATCGCCCCGCCCTCCCCAGGCCCCGGGGACTCACGAGTCCCGGGCCGCCCCAGCCCCGCCCCGCCCCGCCCCACTGGTCCTCGAACCCATTGCCGCAGACGCTCCGAGGCACCTGTTCACCGTAGCTTCCCAGGCCTCAGCCCCGAGGCTCTGGCTCGTGGTTCCGGCGTGGGGCCTGGGAAGCTGAAGCTGCCGCGGGGAAGCCCTGTGGATCTGGGGAACCTCGAGGATCCTGGCGGCCCCTCTTCGCCCACCGGCCCTTCCAGCATCAGCCACGAGGTGGCGCCTGGTTGTCTTCTCGCTCTAGCCATTAAGGCTCGGCTGGGAATCCTGCAGACCCTGCCTCTGGGACAGGCTCCCCGAGCCAAGTCCGACCTGAATGGGCGACTGCATATCTCTGGGTCTGTCCAGGGGTGGGAGGTCAGTTGGGTGGGGACAGCTCGATCACCCTCCGCCAGTTCCAGCTTCTTCCTTAAAACCAGCAGGCAGGGCCCACCCATCTGTCAGAGCAGAGAAGATGGGATTTGTTGGGAAGGTGACCCTCCAGCCTCTGTTGGTGGGGCTGGGTGTAGAGGGGATCAAATCCCACGAACCCTGGGAGCAAGCTCTGCATCCTTTCTTTCCTGTGACAGCTAAAACCCGGCAAAGAAGATAAGCTTTTCAGGAAAAAGGTACCATCTTCCGCCCTCGCCCCAGGTCCGCTCCCGGGGCAATGGGTCCTGGGGTGGAGGGTGGGAGGCCTGGGTAGGCGCAGCCCCGGGTCTAGGGGCTCACCCCCCCACGCTCCCCCTCCTCCCTCAGCGGCGGTCCTGGAAGAACGCTGAGGACCGAATGGCTCTGGCCAACAAGCCTCTCAGGCGCTTCAAGCAGGAGCCGGAGGACGACCTGCCCGAGGCGCCCCCCAAGACGAGGGAGAGCGACCACTCCCGCTCCAGCTCCCCGACCGCCGGCCCCAGCACAGAGGGGGCGGAGGGCCCCGAGGAGAAGAGGAAGGTGAAGATGCGCCGGAAGCGGCGACTCCCCAACAAGGAGCTGAGCAAGGAGCTGAGCAAGGAGCTCAACCAGGAGATCCAGAAGACGGAGAGCAGCCTGGCCCACGAGAACCACCAGCCCATCAAGTCGGAGCCTGAGAGCGAGAACGAGGAGCCCAAGCGGCCCCTGGGCCTCTGTGAGCGCCCTCACCGCTTCAGCAAGGGGCCCAACGGCACCCCCCGGGAGCTGCGGCACCAGCTGGGGCCCAGCCTGCGCAGCCCGCCCCGAGTCATCTCCCGGCCCCCTCCCTCCGTGTCCCCGCCCAAGTGCATCCAGATGGAGCGACATGTGATCCGGCCGCCCCCCATCAGCCCCCCGCCCGACTCGCTGCCCCTGGATGATGGGGCGGCCCACGTTATGCACAGGGAGGTGTGGATGGCCGTCTTCAGCTACCTCAGCCACCAAGACCTGTGTGTCTGCATGCGGGTCTGCAGGACCTGGAACCGCTGGTGAGGGGCGCCGGCTGAGTTCGGATGGGGGCACCAGGGGGTCAGGCTAAGGCTTAGGCTAGACCAGGGATGGCACATGCGTCCCCACTGGAGTCGCTCGTGATGCTCTTTCTTTCTAAGCCCCGTCCAGCTTAAGTGTCCTCCTCAAAGAGGTCTAGCAGCTAGTCAGTGTGGTCTTGTCAAAAGAGGGGAACCCTATTTGCTTTCCTGATTTAGCTTCGTGGAAGATGAACTGAGGACCAGGGGGAGTCCTTGTCCTTAAAGAGCTAGCCCAGGTTACGAGTGCCATGCCAGTTCCTGACCTTAATCCCTGCTTTGATAGTTCCCAGCTGGAACGGTCTCTGACCTTGGCCAAGTTACTTACCTTCATCTGTGAACAGGCATGATGCAGGGTTGTTCTGAGATATGGCCTGTGGAGGGTGTAATTAAGCCCCCAGTAAATACACTACAGCTTCTGGTACTTTCCATGGGGGTGGGGGGGAAGGGCTGTGACAATCAGAGCAGAGGCTCTCAGGTGCCAGCGAGACGGAAACTAAACAGAAGGGTCCAGGGGACGAAGTTAAGGAGCCTCCCCCTGGGCTTGGTAGGTGGGGGACTGACCACAGCCATGCAGGGGGGCTCCCCAGGAGAGCTCCCAACTCTGACGTTGCCCCCTCTGCTGGGCCTGGCCCGCAGGTGCTGTGATAAGCGGTTATGGACCCGCATCGACCTGAACCACTGCAAGTCCATCACACCCCTGATGCTGAGCGGCATCATCCGGCGACAGCCTGTCTCCCTGGACCTCAGCTGGACCAATATCTCCAAGAAACAGCTGAGCTGGCTCATCAACCGCTTGCCTGGTGAGCACTGGGCCAGGGACCCTCAGTGTGCAGTAGCAGGGGCTGGGGTGTATCACCTGACCTGCCGCCTCCTCTCTGTCCCCCGCCAGGGCTCCGAGACTTGGTGCTGTCCGGCTGCTCATGGATTGCAGTCTCAGCCCTCTGTAGCTCCAGTTGTCCGCTGCTCCGGACCCTGGATGTCCAGTGGGTAGAAGGACTAAAGGACGCCCAGATGCGGGATCTCCTGTCCCCGCCTACAGATAACAGGCCAGGTGAGTGTCCGGGACAGGGGTGTACCCAAGGCGGGGGGTCACAAGAAGGTGGCATGACCAAGCTGTGCCATTGGATCTGGTCTGACTACCAGACCCCATCTGGTAGTCATGTCTTCAAGCCTTCTCTGGCTTCCGCAGAGCTGAAGTCCCAGCTGAGTCCCAGCTGCTGTTCTCAGTTAGCTTTGGGTACAAGAGGGGACCCGTGAGAGAGCAGAGGCTCCCAGGATGCCACTTTGGGAACTCTGTGTGCCTCTCACTGCTTCTATGTTAATTTGTCCTTCGTTGGCTTTAAGCCTCAAGCATCGGGGTCAGTGTGGCCGGACAGGGCCTCACGGGATGAAGCCCTCCTAGGTCGGGTTGCAGGGCTCACTGCTCCCCACCAGTACCTTAAATGAGGAATCTGTGGTGACCCAGAGATGCTGTGCTGTCTGTACTCCAACTGGCTGAGCACTGCTGGGTGGAATGCAGGCTCTGTGTTTCTAGGTGTTCTGACTTTTAAAGAACCTACAAGTGTAAAACTTGATGTGGAATATTCCGACTTTTAAGTGTTGGAACCAGTTTTGATCTTTTGGGGGAGACACTCAACGGCTAAATGAAACCCAGGTGTTCCACCTGGCTGGTAGGCCTTGTAAAGTGTCATGTCAGGGTGACATGTTGCCTCTCTGTCCTGCTCCCTCAGGTCAGATGGACAATCGGAGTAAGCTCCGGAACATTGTGGAGCTGCGTCTGGCCGGCCTGGACATCACAGACGCCTCCCTGCGGCTTATCATTCGCCACATGCCCCTGCTCTCCAAGCTCCACCTTAGTTACTGTAACCACGTCACTGACCAGTCCATCAACCTGCTCACTGCTGTGGGCACCACCACCCGAGACTCCTTAACCGAAATCAACCTGTCAGGTCAGTCAGGGGCACCCATCGGGGTCTGCCCAGGACCCCGGGGGACAGGCTGGGCATTCTGCATTCGAAAGGAAATACTTGTGTGCCTGTTGCTATAGGGTCACAGTGTTAGACGCTACGACACACCAGTGAACAAGACAGACCCATGGCCTAGTCTAGAGGGGAAACACACATTAAACAAATCAGCGTTATTAGATTTTAAATAATTGCTACCAAAAAATAGTGCTAGTGGCAGTGAGAGCACATGAGCACATAGCAGTGGATCTTGACCCAAAATATGGGCTAGAAAAGCTTCCCTTGGGTGCTGTGGACGACCTGGCGCCTGGCAGCAGGGGGTGTGGGAGAGTAGCCGGCAGTGAGGCCAGGCCGGGCCAATGGAGTAAGCAGCTTGATTTCTGCCATGGTTGTTGTCGCTTACGTGTCCCCCTCCTGACCCTGCTATCAAGGGGCCTGTTGTTGACAAGAAGGAAACCCCACAGTGGAGTCCTCACTCCCCCCACTTACTGATGGGGCTGGAGTTGGTTCCTAAGGACTTGGGGCACAACCAACAGGGAGGTGGACAGAGGCAACGCTGCCCGTTCTCAGCCCAGCTAACCCAGTTCTCGTCTGATCGCTCAGGATGGTCAGGTTGGGCGTGTAAGATTTGGACGCGACCAAAAAAAAAAGAAGGAGAAAAGAAACTTTTTTCCTCCAGAAATTACCAAGTAATAAATGATACCCTCACCTCATTTAAATTACATTTTGACACAATCCAATCTGATGTCTGGCTTGGTCAGGATTCACATACTGTTTAGCTGTTTCCCTCTCTCCATCCCACGTTCATGCCTGAGAAACGCCTTCCTGTTACCAGTGCCACATCCGAGTGGGAGCTGATGCTGTACCTTAGTGCCTAGGGAGCCCACCCCCCTCCTTGGCGAGTATTGGTGGCGAGGTGGGGGGCGGGGGGGTGTTGCATTCCATGGAGGCAGAGAACAGAGAGCCACACTGAGGTGAGCTTTCACCAAGACCCCAGCTCCAGGCTCAGCTCGTGGTCTTGAATTGATGCTGGGGCCGCCCCGTGGAGAAGGGCCTGGGGAGCATCTTGTTCTAAAGTGCCTGGTAGTAATGAACTCTTTTCACTTATTCTCATTTGGTTACTGTGCATGTGTAGCAGAGATGCCAGTATAAATCCCCCTCCCCTGCAGCACAGTCCATGATGTGTGTTTGTATAAATCATCTTTTTGCATTTTGTTTTCCACCACAATCCTTTCAGGTCGTCGTTTTGTCTCAGGACCTACGTACAGATCTCTGCGTTTGCGTTAAGAGCTGTGATGTATATGAAGGCCCATCTCTCTCATACCCGGTCTCTTCTAGATTCAGTTCCTTTTAAAATGTTTTCCCCTCCTGTCAGTACAACTAGTTAATGATAAAATAAGTCTCTGCCACAAAATGGATGGCACTTGACATGTTTCCAGATCCTTCAGTGTGGTTGGAGGATCAGGTCTAGTGGCAGAGTGAAGCCGTGGTTGTCTAGTTTTTGATATTCAGGCTGCATTTCGTGTAGAAGTGCTAATTGGGTGCTCGAGGTGGCCCTTTGGCTTCCCCTTCCCTGCCCCTGATTCTCACCTTGAGGCAACCACCTTCAACTCTTGAGCTCTTTGTTTCTGTTTACCTCCATTTTTTCCAAACAGCAAGCCTACATTGCTATTTCTTGTTGTTTTTTGTTTGTTTTTCCTATTCAGATGCTCTGTGTTTGTTAACTTGCTATGCAGAGAACAAGGATTACCATTCTTACATTCTCTTACCCTGCTCCTTTTTCTCCCTTCATCTTCCCAATTTGTGGTTAAGTCACTATTATTTACCTTATTATGGCCATGTAAGTATTGTCCACTGTTGAGCCAAAGTGTGTATTATGGGTATGTTTCCTTTCTTGCACATTTTTTTGGTTTGTTTTCCCTAGAGTTAATAATTGCCTCATTTTTGTTTGGTTAGTTTCTAAACAGACTCTGTAACAGACTTGAGTACTATTCTTTCCCCCCGTGAACTCATCAGGCCCTCAACCAGTCTGTGTAGGAAACCACCCTCCTGGACTTCTTTTCCTCCTGCCCCCACTTGAACTTGGCTGTCTCTGCCTGCTGCACAGCTCCCGTCCTGGGACTTCCTTGGTTTCTGTCTTGTGCAGGGACCCTTCTTTCCTTGGTCCCGTATCTTCTTTCTTGGTTTATCTACTCATTTGGTAGAGGACATCTTCCAGACCTTATATGTCTGAAAATGGCTGTATTATACCTTCATGTTTAATTGATAGCTTAGCTGGTTATATAGTCCTAGTTTGGGAACCATATTGTTTCACAAAGTGGGAGGCACTGCTCCTTTGGCTTCTGCCTTCCAGAGTTGATATCCAAAACGATTTGATTCTCCATCCTTCAGTGAATATTTTCTCTCATTGGAAGTTTGTAGAACACGATCTTTTTATTTATTTAATTTTTTAAAAAATTTATTTTTAAAATTTAATTAATTAATTTGGCTGCGCCGGGTCTTAGTTGCGGGATGCAGGATCTTCGTTGCGGCGTGCAGAATCTTTAGTTGCGGCATGTGGTCTAGTCCCCTGACAAGGGATCGAACCTGGGCCCCTTGCATTGGGAGTGTGGAGTCTTAGCCACTGGACCACCAGGGAAGTCCCGTGTAGGACATGATCTTTATCTCAAAGTTTTTTGCAGTTTTTGATGATGAGCCTTGGTTTGAGTCCATTTTCAGGGATTATACTGAGCATTCCTGAGCGCTTTCAATCTCTCAATTTGGTTCTGGAAAATTTCCTTGAATTATTTAATTTCCTTCCCTTCTGTTTTCTTTCTTTAGTAGTCCTTTGATACCTTTAATTTTTTTTCCTTTTTCCCACCTCTGTATCTGGTTTTCCTCCACTTATCACAGAATTCATATACAGCTGACCCTTGAACTAGTTAGGGGCTAGGGGTGCAGCCCTCCTTGCAGTAGAAAATCCAAATATAACTTAACAGTTGGCCCTTGGTATCCGCACTTCCTCCATAAACTCAGATTCAACCACTAATCTGTAGCCTGTAATATTTACTATTGAAAAAAATCAGCATATGAGTGGACCCACACAGTTCAAACCCGTGTTGTTCAAGGGTCAACTGTAGTGAGTTTTTCATTTCTGCTTTTTTTTAGGTTCAAACATATGAAGCTGCTTTTTATGTAGGTCAGAAAACAGTCAAATATTGGCAGTTTTCATATGGTTTAGCCTGTGTTTTTAATTTTACAGCTATAGTTTGTTCTCTGAACTTTTGGAAAGTGGCATGTTCTTGTTTCTTGGATCCAGATATTGTCCATCCTGAGGATATTGATGGTTTTATTTTCTTCTCCACATAGACCATACATTCCTTCAGATGCAGTCAGTGGGCCTGCCTAAGGGGCCCTTCTCAGATTTAGTGTTAACATGAGGTTGTCAGCTCAGGTGATTGGAGGCTCTGGGGACACGGTGGGAGCTGGTCTGCTGTGGGTATCATTGGGTGGTCAGCATGGGTTGTTTTCTTTGGGGAAACCCAGACATGACATCTGTCAGTCTTTCCTCTTAAGCTGGTCAAGGTTGCCAAAGGACACTTTTTCCTTGACCTCCCAACCGAAGGGCTCAGGCCGGGCTGCCAGGGTTCTAGGGCTTGGCAGGGAAGGAGTCTGGAGGTCTCGACAGTCAGCAGGTAAATTTCCCTGTAACCCCCATTTTTCATGGGGTGCCCCTACCTTCCACGGTGCCTGGTGGTGCCTGGTCTAGAGACTTTCTCTTGCCCATCAGAGACAAACTCCCCTCTTTTGCTGGGGAAGGGAGTTTCAGCCTCTTACTGCTCCTTAAATATATTTTCAACCAGTCCTTCTGTCTCTAACCCCATCTTTAGCCCCACTTTCGTTGTACTTGTTGCTTCCAGTACCTGTACCTTTGAGGTCTTCTGTAGAAGAAATCTGCTTCTCGGCTTTTCCTTCAGCCAGTTTGGGGTTAAGCTTTCTCAAGTCTAGTGAACTGTTACCTTTTCTCCAGCTTTCTAAATTAAAAAAAATTTTTTTATTGTGGTAAGATACACATAACATAAAATTTACCATTTTAACAATTCTTAAGTGTCCAGTTCACTAGCATTAAGTACGGACATGTAGTTGTGCAGCCGCCGCCATCCGTCTTCAGAACCTCTTCTTCACCCTGTCAGAAACTCTGTACCCACTAAATACTAACTCCTCACTCCCTTTCCTCTCCTGCCCCCGGCAACCACCATTCTACTGTCTGTCCCTGAATTTGACTCTTCTAGGTACCCCACATAAGTGGAACCATACAGTAGTTTTTCTTTCGGGACTGGCTTATTATATATACACCACATTTTATTTATCCATTCATCTGCTAATGGACACTTGGGTTGCTTCTGTCTTTTGGCTATTGTCAGTAATGCTGCTGTGAACATGGGTGTATAAATTCATTGTTCTTTGGGTATATAACCAGAAATGGACTGGCTGAATCAAATGGTAATTCTGTGTTTACTTTTTTTTGAGAAACTACAATATTGTTTTGCAGAGCAGCTGCACTGTTTTACATTCCTACTAACAGTGCAAAGGGTTCCAACTTCTCCACATCCTTACTAACATTTTCTGGGGTTTGGGGGTTTTTGTTTGTTTAAGTGAAAACCATGCTAATGCGTATGAAGATCTCAATGTGGTCTTGACTTGCGTTTCCTTAATGATTCGTGATACTGAGCATCTTTTCGTTTGCTTATTTACCATTTGTGTATCTTCTTTGAACAAATGTCTATTCACGTCTTTTGCCCATTTTTTTTTTTTTTTTTAATTAATTTATTTTTTTTTTTATGGGATCTTCCCGGACCAGGGCTCGAACCCGTGTCCCCTGCATTAGCAGGCGGACTCCCAACCACTGCGCCACCAGGGAAGCCCCTTTTGCCCATTTTTTAATCAGGTTGTTTGTGGTGTTGTTGAATTGTAGGATTTCTTTATATATTCTGGATATTAATTCCTTAACAGATACATGACTTGCAAATATTTTCTCCCATTCTCTGTGTTGTTTTTTCACTCTTGATAGTGTCCTTTGTACAAAAGTTTTTAATTTTGATGAAGTTCGGTCTTTTCCCTTTTGTGGCCTGTGCTTTTGGTGTCGTGTTTAAGAAACCGTTGACAAATCCAAGGTCATGAAGATCTCCCATGTTTTCTTCTAAGAGTTTCATAGTTTTAGCTCTTATGTTAAGTCTTTGAATAATCTTAATTTTTGTATATGGTGTGATGGGGGGGGGTGGTCTAGCTTCATCCTGTTGCATGTGGATACCCAGTTTTCCCAGCACCATTTGTTGAAAAGTCTGTCTTTTCCCCCACTGAATTGTTTTGGCATCTCATCAAAAATCATTTGACCATTTGAGGGTTTATTTTTGGGGCTCTCAATTCTATTCCACTGGTGTATATGTTTGTCCTTATGCCAGTAACACATGCTGTGGCTTTGTAGTATTGAAATCAGGAAGTGCGAGTCCTCTGACTTTTTCTTTTTCAGGGTTGCTTTGGCAATTCAGGGTCCCTTAAATTTCTACATGATTCTTAAGATGCATTTTTCTTTTTCTGCAAAAAAAAACGCTTTTGGTATTTTATAGCAATTTCATTGAGTCTGTAGACTGCTTTGGGTAATACTGGCATTTTAATATTAAGTTTTCTAATCCGTGAACATCGGCTGTCTTTCCATTTATATCTTTTAATTTCTTTCAGCGTTTTTAGTTTTCAGTGTACAAGTCTTTCACTTTCTTCGTTAAATTTATTACTAAATGTTTTCTTTTTGATGCTATTGTAAATGAAATTTTCGTAATTTTCTTTGATTGTTCATTGCTAGTGTTTAGAAATGCTACTAATATTTGTGTGTTGATTTTATATCCTGCTAACTTTGCTGAATTAGTTTTGTGTGTGTGTGTGTGTGTGTGTGTGTGTAATCCTTAGTTATCGCATTAAGATCATGTTGTCTGCAAGCAGAGATATTTTTACTTCTTTTCCATAAGTATCATTTTAAAAAATTTAATGCTTTGATCTGTCTAGAATTTATTTTGTTGTGAGGTATAGGCCACATGGTTTGAGGTTTGTAGTTCTTTTTTTTTTTTTTTTAAGAGGGAAGGATTATTTATTTATTTATTTATTTATTTATTTATTTATTTATTTTTGGCTGTGTTGGGTCTTTGTTTCGTGCGAGGGCTTTCTGTAGTTGTGGCAAGCGGGGGGCCACTCTTCATCGCGGTGCGCGGGCCTTTCACTATCGCGGCGTCACTTGTTGCAGGGCACAGGCTCCAGATGCGCAAGCTCAGTAATTGTGGCTCACGGGCCTAGTTGCTCCGCGGCATGTGGGATCTTCCCAGACCAGGGCTCGAACCCGTGTCCCCTGCATTGGCAGGCAGATTATCAACCACTGCGCCACCAGGGAAGCCCTGAGGTTTGTAATTCTTAACCCAGATTGTCCTTTCATTGGACATCTATTTTTCACTCTTAAACAGACTTTGTTTAACCCATCATGGGCCTATCCATAATATTCCCCACACAACCAATTTTCGTGATGATGAGGAAAGGTCTCCAGCTTAATATACCACTGAGATGAAGGAATCATTGGGCTCAGGGTGGGGACTCAGCCTCAGTTGGATGTGAGCTGGCGTTGCAGCCCGTTGACTGAGGATTCAGTTCTAAAAGAAAACAGTGCTACAGAAGCAAAGTCCAAATTGATAGAAATACTCGGTTGAAGAGGACATCTACCGGTGAGGGCATGGTGGAGGGTTCTGAATTCTGGTTTTGCTCCCTGTGGACAGAATCTCTCCGGCCCCTTCAAGCACATTGGTCTCCTGCATAGGTTTGAGGTAAACGTCCCCCAGAGGGCGGGCAGGCACACGGGGCCTCCGTCTAAAGGGCTGGTGCCCAGGGGAGTGGGAGGATCCCAGGATGACCTTACAGGTGTCCTCACTCCCCCAGCACTTCTCCCCTGTGAATAAGCAGACAGCGCACAAGAACCTGCAGAGAGAGGTGTTCTCAGCAGTAGAGTAGACATGAGAAGCAAGCTATTTTCATATATTGTGTGATCCTATCTTTATAAAACAACATAGACAGGACCTACTGATGTGAGAATATATACATATAAGAGGCGGCCATGGGGTAAGAGTCCAAGCAATTTCACTTGGAATGTGTGGATGCTTTTCAAGCATATATGAAACTTCTGTAAGTGGTAGATGAAACCATTCTGCATTTGAAGAGAGCTTTCCAGCAAGGACGGTTGCTGTTCTGTTGCTGAGTGCCTGGGGCTTGGGGAGGGCCCTCGGCTCCACGCTTCCTCCACCTCACCTTGTGTCCTCTTCCCTGCAGACTGCAATAAGGTCACTGACCAGTGCCTGTCCTTCTTCAAACGGTGTGGGAATATCTGTCATATTGACCTGAGGTACTGCAAGCAAGTTACCAAGGAAGGCTGTGAGCAGTTCATAGCTGAAATGTCTGTTAGTGTCCAGTTCGGGCAAGTGGAAGAAAAACTCCTGCAAAAACTGAGTTAGTCCAAGGACAAGTATGTAAATATGGGGTGGGTGAGGGGAGGGGACGCGGCAGGGGAGGGTAAAAGACTTTACAAAAACTAGGGCTTTTATTTTCAATTTGGAACTTGGAACAACAGACCACAGAACGATTCCATTTTGCAAGTCTCGCTGAGGGAGAAGCCAGTCCGCCACCGTTTTGGGGATGAGTGAGTCAGGCGCTTTCCTTTGGTCTTTCTGAAACAAAACTGCACTGCTTTCTGGACCATTTCTAAGGCAGCCTTTACCAAGAAGACATTCCCGTCGGAGAGGAGGATGGACTTGGGAGAAATTCTCTTACTGGAAGCATGAGCTTAGGAATTTTTTTTTTTGGTGGTGGTGTTTGTTTTTTGTTTTGGACACCTTATTCCTGGCAACTTTGGGGGTTTTGGTGTCAACATAAAATGGACCACACACCACAGCTGCCGTCTTGACATGTTTGTTTGTTTGGTTTTGTTACATCTTACATTATGCAGAACTATTTTTGTACAAATTGTTTAAAAGTTATTTATGCAAGGTTTGAATGCATACCAGTGTTTTTTATTGTTTTGAGATTGCCAACTTTCCTGGTTTCCTTAAGGTAGGAGAGAACTTAACCTGTACTTCATATGAATCCATTTACACACGTGCCCAGATCTGGCAGAACAGGCTAAGACCTTCCAGTTAAAAGCATGTCTAACTGGAAGTTGAGAGCCTGCTTTGTATGTCAAGAAGTTACATAAGCATGTTGTGGATATGTGTAAATTTTAGTCAAAGTGAGACACTTTGCTAAATTTCCTCTGTATAGAATTCACCTTTCTCTCAAAATTTTAAAATTCAGACTTCAGCCTTTGCACTCAGGAGGGTTTTGCTCCCGCATATGAGCTCTTGTACTCTACACAGATCTAATTTATACAGTGAGTCAAGAAGTTGAATAAACGATCCAACATAGCCTTTCTTTTCCTTTTTTCTCTCTGAAGTGTGAGTTGAGTTCTCGTTTAAGGTTTATAACATGGCTGTTTCCTAGTTGTAAAGTTATGCATTCATAAGTGCCATTGTTGTAAGGTGGTGTTTTCCTAGACCTTCCCTGACGCGGTTTTACCTTTGTTGAATTTGTATAAACAATTGTACAAAAAAAACCACTCTTGGACTTGGAGGGTTTCTGTTCTAGGGGTGCACTAGAAATTTGACTAGGAAGTCCAGAGGCAGTAGTCTCAACACCAGTGTATACTGTTTTGAAGGCAAACAAGGTATAATTTCTTATTCATCTGAGAAATGCGGCAGCCCCTTGGTACGTGTTTTTTCCATTTTCAGAAAGAGATCTTGCTGTTTGTAGCTAATAAAGATAACAGGAAAGAACTATGCTACACCAATGTCCATGTGTAAGAATTAGGTACAAACTGCCTTAAGGGGCAGGGTGGCTTACCTGTTTGGGTGCTGCTGACCACACCTGTATAAAATAACTTCCACAGCCACTTGGCATTTCCACTGCCAAAGGGGGACAGGGGTTCATCTCCTCAGCCGCCACTGGACGCAACTCAAGGAGGCCACATCCTGCACTGGTAACCTGGGGCTGGGGTGCTGGAGGCACCTGGTTAGGTGGTAACTTCCCCAGGTGGCAGACATAGAAACCAGTGAGAAGTAGACTTTAGATCACAGGATTTTTATACTGGAACAACTGCTCTAGTCATCTGAAAATGAAGATAACCCAGCTTCCTTCCTCAGTCATCAACAGCAACATCAGACTTGGGACGCGTGGGACTAGCCTCTCCTGCTATGGTAGTTTCATACTGCTCCTGCCCCCCATCCTTTTTTTTTTTTTTTTTTGCCACGGTGAAATGGTTTTACATCCCATCTAGTTTGTGCTGCCGCCTATTAATTTAAATCCAGAGATACTTTCTGACTCAAATTGGAGACATCTGAAGCTGTTGCACCCCAGAATTTAACTCAGGAGATGCATTTAAAAGAGGTTAAGATTAGTTTAACACCCTGTGGTTTATTTACAAAAATGTGGCTTACCTTTGCAAGCCTGATCGTTCATCGTGGAGCGCCCACACAAGAGGTCAAGTTGCAGTTTTCCTGGCAGCCTGAGTGCTGTGAGCCTCCGAGTTAAGAGCTACCCTGATGTCCAATAAAGGCATCTTCTCCCTTGGGAACCGTTGAAGGAGGACAGTGGTTTTCAAGTGGAATCTCGGCATTAGAGGGCCCTCTTTCCCCCATAATGTTTCCAGGAGCACACAGGTCGGCCAAGAGAGGAGGTGAAGGAAGGGCTGCCAGGGCTGAGCAGCCGGAGTTACCGTAAGGACACACCATGGTGTGTCGAACAGACTTATTCCTTCAAAAATGAGCTTTAGATGAGGCCAGGCCAAGCTAGATGCTTGCAAACAGCTGCTCTGAGCCCATACACTGTATCTGATGAAGTAATGGAAGGACCATAAACCAGAAGGACCACTTCCTGTGTGAGATCACAACTTCTTAACCCAGGAAAGAGGGGAGGCCGTAACCCTCCTTCCTCTAGGCATCCTGGCCTTTACAAAGGCAGGCACCACGGCCCATCCAAAACATGGAATGACATTCTTCCATCCTGTGAGGACAAGGACAAAGAGACATCATTGCATTCCATTGTGAACTTCCAGAATTTTATCCATATGATAGATGACCTATTCAGAAAATTAAAAGAGGCATGGCATGCAGCTAGAAAATGCAGATTCCAGGGAGGAATGTTTGCCCTCTGCCAGATAAGTTAGTCCCTTGCAATTCAGTTATTCTAAGTGTTGAGCCTATTAGGCTAAAAATTTGTTGGCTTCTCACTGAGCCAAGGTTATTTCAAAATGCTACCTAAGAAGATCCACCATTAAGAGTTTTTGTTCATTGCTGAAACAAACACCTGAAACTATAGATAAGTCCTAAAAGAAACAGTAAACAAGCTGTTCTAAGCTGAGACTATGAGCAAATAAATCTCAATTTTCTAATTTAAGATACACCAACACCTGCTGCTCAGCTTCTATTTCGGTGTGTTTACCATCACCCACTGGCCTGGATTTGAAGACTTCTCTCCACCAATTTAGGGATTTGTGGGGAACGCTGAACTTCTGGAGTTCACTGTCTCAGGAGAAGTACAGACTAAGTGCTCCTAAAGCTTCAGCAGGGGCTGAGCTTTTACTGTCCATGTGAACTGTAACCAGTACCCACCCTGGGCTCTTCAGGCAAGCAGAGGAGAAGGTATTTGAGAATATCCACAAGGCTTTGATTTACATGCTCTGACACTCAAAACCAGAAAACGTAGAAAGGCAACTTTTTTTTCACAGCTAGCCAAACTTTCTGCCTTAAGAACAGCGGGGCAAGACTGTTTACCTCCTTTGCTGTAATTTTCAGGTCTTGTTGATTGACTTCTGGACCCTGAGCACCTGAAGGCATGTGTTATCCACTGCAGAGTCAAAAGATAAAAAACCTACAGGACTCAGCCAAGAAGTTACGTAGTTTCCTAAAAACATACCTGCCCACAAGGCGTGGGAATGAATCCACAGTTGGTCTCAACTAAACCAAAAAACCACCCTGATTAGAGCTGGACCTAAAAGAAAAGAGATTTCAGATCATTAATGTCCCAAGAACCTTTTAGCATAAGCTAATGTCTCAGGTTTCTCAGTTGTGGTATTAGAAGAGTTAAGAAAAAAACACTGTCATCAGAGCTAGGTTCAAATTCTGATGTGGTGACTTTTTTTTTTTTTTTGGCTGCACCACACGGCTTATGGGATCTTAGTTCCCTGACCAGGGATTGAACCAGTGCCCTCAGCAGTGAGAGCGTAGAGTCCTAACCACTGGACCGCCAGGGAATTCCCTATGGTGACTTTTTAACTGAGATTTTCGACAAGTTCTTTAACTTCTCAGATATCGAGTTCCCCATCTGTGACGTGAGGCAATATCTATTTCAGAATGCTGGAGGTAACCATAAAGCATCTGGCACAATACCTGGTCACACAGTATGTGGCAAACATGTAGTTAAATTTACTGGTAAATTAGCAGCCAAGGTAGACAGGTACAACATCTTTGAAGGTGCTCCTTTCTCTCATGAAGAATGTGCTAGACCAGGCCTGGACACCCATTCATGCTCTACCGAAGTAAATTAGGAACTGACCAGGACAAATGTAAACAAAAGCATTTTTTAAAACCTAATTTTATTCCTAAAGTTCAAACTAGCTAGTGGGTAGCACTGAAAATACACTTTCACTATATAAAACAGTGTAAACTGATTACACGTTAATAAAGAATTTAACACACACACTTCTCTAATGAAGGAAGCTAGATGCAGCCCTTGCTATAAAAAGCTGTACCTGAACAAAAATGGACATGTTTAGTCTCAGGCCCTGGCAGTTGACTATAGAATGTCAGTTGTTCCCAATTACGTTTAAACGCAGAAATAGCAACAATGTGGAAAATTACATTCATCAAATAGTAGCATTTAAAATATACATGACTAATAAAATGAACATTCAGAGGTGCCCCTGTTCTGCGTGTACCATGTCGGCCATTTGCAGACAGTGACCTCATCCAAAGAGAGCAGAAGTTTCAAACATCTGAGTAGTTAAAGTTAAAAATAGGATGAAGGAGAAATAGGAGAACAGGATAAATGTCCTCCAAAGAGAACAGTAGCTGATGCCATAAGCAGTCTGACTTCAGCGATTAGTAATCAGAGATGTGTGAAGAAGCCCAGCAGAAACTGGGAAACTGAGCCAGTCCTCCAGCTGACAGGCATACGGCATGGACCAGTGTTGCTGCAACTTAGGATGAATCTTTCCCGTCCCCAGTTAGTTGTGAAAATAATTTTTAAAAATAGCTTCAAATTTTGAACAGGAAGTTTCCAGTCCCTTCTGTGCACTGAAACGTCTGGGATCGAGCTTGGGGGGTCCTCGGCTTTAGGACTTGAACACGTGCACAGCGCGCACCACGTACTGCCGGCAGATGGGACACTCGCTCATGCGCTTGCCGCACTTGGTGCAGGTGACCATGTGCCCGCACTCGAGCAGGACGCAGTCGATGATGGCGTCCATGCAGATCCGGCACAGGCTGTCGTCCTCCTCGTCCTGCAGCTGCAGCCGCTCGCCATCTGAAAGGGAACAGAGAGCTGGGGCTGCGGGCACAGCCTCTGAGTGACCCAGAGTGACCCCACTGTAAGAGAAATAGTCCCCGCTTCTCGGCACATCCATTCCTTCCACTAGAAATGGCAATAATTACACCTCGTAGGGTTTTGTGAAGAATAAATGAGAAATACTTATCTCAGGACCAGGGATGAAGTGCCTAACACGTTAGCTATTTAATTCGTTTTTTTTCCCGCCCCCGCCCCTATTTAATTCTATTTTACATCTGTATATAATACAAGGTTTTTGTGATAGCTTGCTTCTATAAATAAAAATGAAGAAGCCCTAGGCTGTCCTACACATGGGCCTCAGAGTCAGAACACGATTCGAATTTCCAGCCCAACTGTGTGGCCTTGGGAAAGTCACAGGCTCCAGAGCCTCATCTTAGTAGGAGGAGGAGCTTTATTTCTACACCGACGGGAAAGTTATAGAGTCATACATCAAGTAGCCTGTAGTTGAGGGACGGCACCCCCTGAGCCTTGGAATCATCTCAAAATTCATCTGTGTTTCTGGCTACGATGGTACTGTTGGGAGTTTGTCTAACTCAAAAGGCATGGGACGTTCTGGTTCTGAATAAGAAAGGTTCAGAATGAGTTTAAAAAGTTCATTGCAGCCTGAGATTTGGCCATAGAGCTATGGACAGTGAGGCTTCCCTTTCTACAGGTCACAGAAGGGATTAATGGGAATCATGAAGAAGGTTAGAAAGAACCAAACAGGAATTCAAGCTTGAAAAGCCAACAGTCCCTGGATTTAAGGAAATAAACACTGTCGTGTCAAGAGAATCTTGTCATCTGGGGTCCTAGTTCATGGCCCATACCATTACTGGAAAGTGGGGAGAAAGGATCCATGAATAAGATAAGAGATGAGCCTCTGTAGGCTCCAATGATTAAGATGCCTGTATCTGCTACTGTTGCATCATCTTTGAAGTAGGTGTGGGACTTCCTTGGTGGCGCAGTGGTTAAGAATCCGCCTGCCAATGCAGGGGACACGGGTTTGAGCCCTGGTCCAGGAGGATCCCACATGCCTCGGAGCAACTAAGCCCGTGTGCCACAACTACTGAGCCTGTGCTCTAGAGCCCGCGAGCCACAACTACTGAAGCCCACGTACCTAGAGCCCGTGCTCTGCAACAAGAGAAGCCACCACAGTGAGAAGCCCGCGCACCGCAACTAGTGAAAGCCCGTGCACAGCAACAAAGACCCAACGTAGCCAAAATAAATATATTTTTTAAAAAAAGAAAGAAAAGAAATAGGTGTGCCAAAATACTATCTGCATATTCTGGGCATAAACCTGTTTATCAACAAATGCTGTATTATAACCAGGTTTTAAAGAAAAAAACTCAAGATGATACACGTTAATGATGGGAGGACTGTTTTCTAGATAAGAACATAATATTTGTCAGTCTGAACACCACTGAATTCTTTTTTCTTGCCTATAAATGCTCTGTGGCTTGGCCCTGTTACCAGCTGAGGATTTCTGCTCCATGCTCCATCAATAAATAGTTCAGAAGTTCTTAACCTTAGCTTTTCGTGACTTAACAAAGAAACCTACTGATACTTGATGTTAAGAACTACTTAACATCTTGGCTCTAGGGAATTTTTTCCCCCCACTGTTTGATTATCTCAATGGTAGCTTTTAAATCCTAAGTACTGGCCTGCCAGACAGGTTAGTGAGAAAACAAGCCTTTTTTAGATACAAGGAGTTTCATTAGAGTTCTAACAAATTATGACCAGAAAAACCAGACTGAACAAAAGATTATCTAACTCATTGGCAATGGTGATCTCAAAGCCAACATCACATAATGAACTTACTGCTTAACAGATCTATAAGCAGGTTTATATAACTAATTCATACTCAATAAAAGGATACATAGGTTTCTCAAAAATAAAGTGGACTTAACTGACAGAAACAGGCCAGTTTTTAAAGGCCTAAAGAAAGCTACTACAGGGAAACAAAGGAAAAATAAACCTACATGACTTTTGATTTTCTTCATTCTCTTTGTATAACCGGTTTACTTTCTCTACTAGCTCCCATTTTTCACAACAGCCAGAATAGTTGACAAAATTCCGAGCCAGGATTTCCTTGAGCTGGCGCACACTCATCCCTTCCACGTCTTCAAGGCTTGACAGGTCAGACAGAGAAGCTCTCACTCTCTTCTTAGCGAGGCCAGATGTCTGAAATCACAGAGTGTGTCCATTACCTCTGTTCCTGCAAATCCAGCAAGGAAAATAGCATGCTGCCTTCACCCTACAGTCATCACTGGCCCTGGATATTCTCCCCAGACTTCCCACCGGTTCTTGAAGTGTTTTATATATTGTGCTGCATTCAAACCAGAAGAAACATCCTGTGCTAATCTAGCGACAGTCCACATGGGCATTTTCCCTGCCTACCAAGGTGACGTGTCAGGGAAACCAAATTTTATAGGCAGTCTCACCCGCTCCTCCAAGTTTTCTTCAT
This sequence comes from Eschrichtius robustus, assembly GCF_028021215.1. NCBI lineage: Eukaryota > Metazoa > Chordata > Mammalia > Artiodactyla > Eschrichtiidae > Eschrichtius > Eschrichtius robustus. The sequence continues at coordinate 8,455,249 of NC_090837.1, forward strand.
CCTCGTCATCGTCGTCGTCATCATTGTCATCTTCTTCATCATCTTCTGTGTTTGCTGAAGCTATTTCACTTCGCACCTGCACACATAATGCATATTAGGTCAGGAATCATTTTCCTAATGGCACCAACCCATATTTATCACTGGAGAAAACCCTTCCAATAGATCCTCCCCAAGAATGACCCTAATGCCTGGCATACTCCACACCTTCCTAGGATCCTGAGTGCTGCTGCCCCTCCCAAGGAGTTGGGCACCACATGATTCCATAAACAATTTACCTTCCATAGTTATCTCAAAAGTCAAATTCCTATGTGTGTGTGAATTTGTCAAATCTAACCATAGTATTAACTCCCCAGAAGTTAAGAAGGTCCCATCACAGAATGTCAAAGCCAAAAGTGTATGGAATTGCACTGTGTCCTTAGCAAAGGACCTGCAGCTGGCTGGTTTAACTGGAGCCTCTAAGATGCAGGTAGAAACTAAAGCTCTAAGATCAGCCCTAGTGTCAAGGGTATTCGATTTCAAAGATCTCAATCCTACTACCTCATGCTTAGACATTCTAATTCCAAACGATGCTTTCTAGACTAATTCACTGATGGTTGATGCTATTTCTAGTTTTCAGAAATTCCTCAACCATCAGATACTCTTTTCTTTAAGGAGAACAGAAAGCCTAGGACAATGCCCAATTTAAAGTATTCTACCCCACTAGTTCACAAACACCATATTGTATCATCCAAAGACCCACATCTCCCAAGTGGTGTCATATACCCAAAAGTGACACAAAAGTCAGATGTGTCTTATCTTTGCATCATAATTATGCCAGCTGCCATTTGGGAAAATAATAAAACTCCTAGCTTGGGCTTATCTAATTGATGACTATTTAGAAAGCAACTAGACCACATTTCCCTCTGCTTCTAACCTCTTTCCTCAGAGGAGAAAATTAAATGTGGAAATAAATGTTCAAAACAATTCTTTCAGCATTTTAGAATCATTCATATATACAAATTGAGTATTAATTACAAGACTTGGCATGTTATTCAATTAGTATGCCCAAGGACCTCACTGGGACAACATTCTGCACTGGCGTTTCTTTGCAATGAGTAAATAACCATATCCTGTCACTAATTCAGATGGCTGTTTCCCAATATCTAAATTAGAACAATTTTACGGTAGCAAGGCAACTGGGCATTAGGTTAACTTATAGTTTCCATGGTCACTGACACACAAACAGTCCTGCAAACGTTTATATGCTACATTTGACAGTCATTATTTCGACAGCTAGTATTTAACTATATAAGATAGGGAAACTGAGGTAACTAAGGTCAAGAGACTGATGAGCTCTTTTTGGGCCCTTCAGGCAGCATCTGAGCTTGGAGCCTCACATCAGGAGAGCCTGCAAGTGCAGAGTTCAGCAGCACGTGGAACCCCGGCTCAGCAAGGAGTCTTCAGCCCTAAAGCCCCCTCCATATTGGCCGAAAGCAGACAACATGCCAGGCCCTCAGGGTAATTACACCCTCGTACCTGTGCCAGTACTCCAGATCCTAAGGTCCGGTCTCCACCCATAAGCTCTCCCTGAAAGGAAGACACGGTAGCAGATGGGGCTGTATAGTTTGAAAAAAATGAATGTGTAAAAAAACTAGAAGTCTGGGACCTTGAGGAATTCAGACTGCTCGTGTCCAGGTTGTCCTCAGAGCCCAGCCCACGGTGACACAGTACCAGATCTACCAAGTCTTCTTTCTCTCGACAGGTATCGATCGGTATGTTTCTAAGAATGAGATACTGCCGTAGATCCTTCACCTTCAGTCGCATTAACTGAGGGCGCTGAAAGGCTGTCTCTTGTAATAAGTGACAAGTGGAACATCTACGGAGATTTTCTTGTAAGATCGAACAAACGGAGCAAAAATCTTTCTTGCAGTCACAACATACATGCTGAAGAAACAGACAGGAAAGAAGCATTTAATGACAGCCAGATATAAGCCATTGTGAAAGCACTAGTTTTCCTTTTGCCTTCTATTAAAATTAAATTTTAGTTCTTATGAAGTCCCCCATGGCACCAGACCCATGGGCATTTTCGTGTTCTAAAAGCGGTGAAAATCAAAACAGTCACTGCTGAGGCAGTTTGGATTCACAGAAGTTCAAATACAGACCTTTAAGAAAAACATACTCTGTGTTAATGAATTAAAACCTTTCCACCCCTTTGGGCAAACGTAATTAGCAAAACAGAGCTGACTTGAACCACATGGAGCAGAAAGCACAACCACAAACTCTCTTCCTGCCCTTTGCCTATGTGAAAATTACCCCATTTAAAGAGAAGGGGGACTGCGGGCTTCCCTGGTGGCGCAGTGGTTAAGAATCCGCCTGCCAGTGCAGGGGACACGGGCGTTGTTCCCACAAGCTAACACCTTGTTTGTTAAGTATTTCAAAGGACTGAATTGACAAGCCTGGGAGATGGCCCAGCAATATGATGGTTCTCAGAAAGAACAACTTTCTGTCCTAAAGAAAATAACGGTTTTAGCTGTTATTTTGCATGTTGAATCTTTAAACAGTAGCTAATGTTAATATACTCATTTCTTCACTTGAGTTAATGTGGGTGGGGATACATTTTTTGAAACTTGAGATCAAAGTTATAGTAAATCTTCTCTTAACAAAATTGCAGACTAATTAAATCTCTTGCTTCAGAACATAAGAATCAAAGTGTATGAACAGGTCAGAGTCCAGGAGAAAGGATGGCTGAGCAACATGAGAAGTGACAATGTCTAGTCAGAAAACCTGAGCAGTGATACAGTCTCTGCAACTCAGTACTTTTCTAAATGGGAAATGGTTATTAGGACTAACTTTCTGGTATTTGTATAAGAAGAAATGAATATTCATTAGTACTCAAAATAACACACAATCAAGAATTCTGATACATGTGTTTTTTTGTATGTAACATTTCATCCAACTCACCTTCTTTCTAAAGACTGAAAATGAAAGTCCACAGGCTTTGCAAACTATATTAGGCCCTTCTGTAGGTGCTGGTGGGTAAGTGGAAAAATCAGAGTTTGGTGTAAATCTGAATGGACCAGTGCCTCCTGCAAATCCTGACTGCTGGCCCCTGACAGCTCCAGTCCCCATGACTTCATTCAGCAGCCCACAGCACGAAGCCCACATAGACGTGGCACCCGCCTGAAAAGGAACAAAAATAGGCACCAGTTTAAAGCTGATTGGAACCTGGGCTCTCTGGGATTCTCGGGGAATGCCATTCTGGAGAGGCACGTTTGCCCTAAATAATTTCGAGATTATTCTTTTAAGCATCAAAATTTTAAGCTATTTGGAAGTGGATAATTTTCTGGTATTTACAAAGAATATTTGGCTTTGGTGATACTCATGATATATTGTTAACAAAAGGAGAAGATACAACATGAACCCAATTTCGTAGAAAAACAACAAAAAACACACATACGCTTAGAGATACACGTGCATGCACACAGAAGAAAAATGACTAGATAGAAGTAAGTGCTGTGCAATATTTGGGATATGCTTACACCAAAAAAAGCTGTTCATTATTTATCTGAAATTCAAATTTAACTGAGGGTCTTGTATTCTATCTGGCAACCTTAGACTGGTGACTACAGCACTGTTCTATAGGCTGAGTCAGATTTTCCCAGCTATCATTTAGCAGAAAGAATATAAATTCAAATTACTTAATTTCATTAAACTTCTGTCCTCTTATTTATATCTGGGCATAATAAACTATGGCATGTGAAAACTTTTTTGATTTTTTAAAAATGACTGGGAAAACATCAAAATGCCAACTGAAGTGCTCTCTAGGTTTTCATGTATATCTCGTATAATTTGTTTTCTGGAGTTTTCCCCTGCTTTCCAAATCTTTATAAGGAATATATTAATTTAACATTAAGGAAAATATTTTTAAAAAGCAAACTGAGAATACTGAACACAATTTTTGATGACTTGATAATCATAATGCGTTTTGAGGTGTAAGGGCTATTTGCCACTCCACTAAGTGGCTTGAAACTAATATGCTGCCTTTTATGTTTTTTTCTCTCATCTCTTCCCTTTCTGTGAATCACCACTGCTATCACTATATCTACCTCTAGCAACCTGTCTCTCCTTTTTTACTGCATTCAGAAACCTGATAACCAAGCTTGTTAGAAGCGTATATAAAAATACATTTTCAGTGAGGGCTCAAGGCATTTTCCCATGCTTAAAATATAAAGCTACACTGTTTGGAACCAATGAGCTTTTGCCCCTTGTCCTAATTCTTAAGCATATTCTAGACTCTAGATAATGTGATAAGTAATGGAAGTCCAGGTAGGTGAGGTCCTATTAGTTAAAAGGGCATAACAAAGGCACTGTTCCATTTATTTTATTATCTAATTCTGTCAAACATTTACTGCTTGTCCAATGAGCTCTTAAAACAATTTTTTTTTTAAACAACTTTAAAAGGCTATTTGGAGGGACTTCCCTGGCGGTCCAGTGGTTGAGACTTCGCCTTCCAGTGCGGGGGGGGTGCGGGTTCGATTCCTGGCTGGGGAGCTGGGATCCCACATGCCTTTTGGCCAAGGGACCAAGGCATGAAGCAGGAGCAATGTTGTAGCAAATTCAGTAAAGACTTTGGAGATGGTCCACATCAAAAAATAATAATAATGGGACTTCCCTGGTGGCGCAGTGGCTAAGAATCCTCCTGCCAATGCAGGGGACACGGGTTCGAGCCGTGGTTCAGTAAGATCCCACATTCCGCGGAGCAACTAAGCCCGTGTGCCACAACTACTGAGACTGCGCTCTAGGGCCCGCAAGCCACAGCTACTGAGCCTGCGAGCCACAACTACTGAAGCCCGCGTGCCTAGAGCCTGTGCTCCACAACAAGAGAAGCCACCGCAATGAGAAGCCTGCGCCCCACCACGAAGAGTAGCCCCCGCTCCACAACTAGTGAAAGCCCGCGCGCAGCAACGAAGACCCAACGCAGCCAAAAATAAATTAATTTATTTTTTTAAAAAAATACATAAAGCTCAAGTTCTTTAAAAAAGAAAAAAAAAAAAAACGGGGCTTCCCAGGTGGCGCAGTGGTTGAGAATCTGCCTGCCAATGCAGAGGACATGGGTTCGAGCCCTGGTCTGGGAAGATTCCACATGCCGCGGAGCGGCTAGGCCCGTGAGCCACAACTACTGAGCCTGCGCATCTGGAGCCTGTGCTCCGCAGCCAGAGAGGCCGCGATAGTGAGAGGCCCGCGCACCGCGATGAAGAGTGGCCCCCACTTGCCGCAACTAGAGAAAGCCCTCGCACAGAAACGAAGACCCAACACAGCAAAAATAAATAAATAAATAAATAAATAAAAATTAAAAAAAAAAAAAAAAAAAGAAAGAAAAAAAAGGCTATTTGGAGGGACTTCCCTGGCAGTCCAACGGTTAAAACTCCATGCTTCCACTGCAGGGGGTGCAGGTTTGATCCCCGGTCGGGGAACTAAGGTCCCACAGGCCGCGTGGCGCGGCCAAAAAAAAAAAAAGTCTATTTGGAATGGTATAGAAGGATCAGGCCATTCTTGCTACCACCCAGAAGTAATATGCTATATTAAATATAGGGAAAGGAGAAGGTAAAGTAATATGAAACCACAATATAGGTTCAAACAGTCTTAAGCATCAGAGTCACTGACTTAAGTATTACATGGCTTCAAACCCTGTAATTCTCAAGAAATAGTGATGTCTTTAAAAGTCAGGTTATTATTAATAGTTTATACCTTTAAATAAATATATACCTCAGGGTCTAAGCCATGGTTTGTTTAAACATAAAGGCATAAAAATCCAGATTTAGGGGCTTCCCTGGTGGCGCAGTGGTTAAGAATCCGCCTGCCAATGCAGGGGACACAAATTCAAGCCCTGGTCCGGGAAAGTCCCACATGCTATGGAGCAACTAAGCCCGTGCGCCACAACTATTGAGCCTGTGCTCTGGAGCCCGCGAGCCACAACTACTGAAGCCCGGGTGCCTAGAGTCCGGCTCCGCAACAAGAGAAGCCACCACAACGAGAAGCCCGCGCACCACAACGAAGAGTAGCCCCCGCTCACCGCAACTAGAGAAAGCCCGCGCGCAGCAACGAAGACCCAACGCAGCCAAAAACAAAATAAATAAAATAAATTTATTTTTTAAAATCCAGATTTACTAATAGTTCATTTAAAGTGAGTGTTCTCTTAGCAAAGGATTCATCCGCAGTGCCATTTTTTAAAAAAATTAATCATCCGCAGTGCTTTAAACAGTGAGTTCTTAAAACAACTGAGAATGTTTTTAAAAATTCAATTTGAGCATAATACTTTTTTGGGAATACCTCAACTACAGAAAGTACCACCAGGAGAAACTTTTTTCATTCCAGGAGTTTAAAGAAGTATAGTTTTTGAGAAGCTTCAGCTTCCTGCTGACCTAGCTACTAAACAATTAAATTGCTTTTAGCTTTTATCCCCCTTTTGATGCCTGGGTGATGTTGTCTCCTCAACTTCAGTGAAAGTTCCTTGTGGACAGAACTTCTTTCCTCCACAGCATCTAGTTCCATAATTATGACTAATAAGTAAAATAACTGTGTAAAAGGTTTATGTTACCTCTTTAAAGGCAACATAATTAAATTTTTTGTTCGTTTTTGAACATAAATTTTAAGTTCAAGTTGTGTCTTGTAGATAAAGAGTAATAAAGGTAAAAAATATTCTAACCTAGCAGGCCAAAAATCTCAAATGATACTCCCTTTCAAAAGCAGCACTGTTACACATTTTGTTCTTTCTCTCAGAAATCAGTTTTACAATGAGAGTTAAGGAAGGATACAAATTTTCAAACCATGTTAATGAGTATGATCATTAAAATTCTAGACTGAAAATATACACAGCTCTGGTGAAGGGAATAGAAGGATTTGTTTTGGGAAAACAAGTGTATCTCTTTGTAGACATCAATATTGGAGGGTAACTATTTCATCTAATTCCTCATGTTTCTATAAAGGGGAGGGAATTTCCTCTTCATTCCCCAGAAGGGAAAATAATGAAAAGAATGCTTCCATCTTCTTTCAGCCATTTCATTATAAAATAAAAATTAAAAAACAAAGCCCAAGTCAACTCCCAAAGTGTTGTCCCAGGCAAAAACATGTTGTATAACCTAATATTTGGTACAAATCAGCCAGAGACCATAACAGAGGGAAAAAAGAAACACTGAAAAATCTGTTTCAGCCTCATTAGTCCTGTAAATTTAATTTTGGACAAAATCTCCCAATAAGAGAATAATCTCCCAATAAGAGAATATTCCTAGCATCATACTGAAGGGTAAATCCACCTGTGTATACTGTCACCCTCTGACAGTAGCATTTGCAACACTCCAGCCTTTCTTGAAAGAGTTCAGAAATTTCAAAGTGGAAGCCCCAGTCACCAGTTTTATTCGATGTACCTTTCTTTCCCATCCAGCATATTTTAAAAACTTAATTTCCATTCCCCTAGTAAGACTGTTTTCTGGCACCCCAGTGCTGAAATGAAGGTGATCTCTTTAGTGATTCGACCTCCCCAACTTCGGAGCATGTATTTTTAGTCCTGCACCACAGCGGCTGCTGTCACTGCCTCTTGCTAAGGAGCTGCCTAGGCCTGTGAAACTGCCCTTAAGACAGTGGTTGGACTTCCCTGGTGGCGCAATGGTTAAGAATCCGCCTGCCAATGCAGGGGACACAGGTTCAAGCCCTGGTCCAGGAAGATCCCACATGCCACGGAGCAACTAAGCCTGTGCGCCACAACTACTGAGCCTGCGCTCTAGAGCCCGTGCGCCACAACTACTGAAGCCCGTGCACCTAGAGCCCATGCTCCGCAACAAGAGAAGCCACGGCAATGAGAAGCCCACGCACCGCAACAGAGTAGCCCCTGCTCGCCGCAACTAGAGAAAGCCCGCGCACAGCAACGAAGACCCAACGCAGCCAAAAATAAATAAATATATAAAATAAAAAGAAAAAAAGAATCTGTCTGCCAATGCAGGGGACACGGGTTCGAGCCCTGGTCCGGGAAGATCTCACATGCCGTGGAGCAACTAAGCCCGTGAGCCACAACTATGGAGCCTGTGCTCTAGAGCCCGCGAGCCACAACTACTGAAGCCCGTGCACCTAGAGCCCATCTCTGCAACAAGAGAAGCCACCACAGTGAGAAGCCTGCACACCTCAACGAAGAGTAGTCCCTGCTCGCCACAACCAGAGAAAGCCCACGCGCAGCAACGGAGATCCAACACAGCCGGAAAAAAAAAAAAAAAAGAAAGAGACAGTGGTCGGACTCACCAGGAGAGCCTTAAAAAATACTGGTGCCTGAGTCCCAGCCCCAAGATTCTGATTTAACAGGTCTGGGGTACAACCTGGGCGTCAGAATTTTTTTTAATTCCCCATGTGATGTGAATGTACAGTCAAGGTTAAAAGGTTAACACCTGCTCGGTCTAGGGGATTTCTCCTTTCTGCCTACATCATTTCAGCTGGAGAATCACTCAGATTCCCTAATGGAAGGGGCTGTGGTTACTTCTGAAGCCTGTGCCTCTAGAGTTCTAGGACCAACATCTCCGCCACGTGCTCCTCACTACCTGTGTACATACCGCCCCTTCACACCCCCATCCCTAAGTAGTGGGATTTGCCTCTAGTGTTTCCTTTCCCACTCTGGTTTCCCCTAATCCTTTCAGAAAGGATTAGCTCAGAAAAGCCTCAGCTGAGTTTTTAACAATTTAATCTGATTCTTAAATCAGTTCCTTTCCTTTTTTTAAAAGAACTTTTTTTTTTTTTAATGTTTTTGGCCGCACCACACGCGCATGTTTTAGTTCCCCGACCAGGGATCGAACCTTCCTGCAGTGGAAGCTCGGAGTCTTAACCACTAGACCGCCAGGGAAGTCCCCAATCAGTTCCTTTCCTTTACCACATATTAGCCTGCAAGTTAAGCTGAAATTTGGTGCCCTCCTTCATTTTATTTGCTCTTTGCTTTTTGGCCCAGATTTCTTACTTCCTAACTTATTCCTCTACATATTTGCTTGGGTGAACTCTCCAATACTGGGAGAAAGACAGTGATTTCTGGGTCTGTCAAAAAGCCATTTGGCAAACTATTTTTGTCCTTCTTCACCTCCAAGTTGAAGAATCCACCCAGAAGATGAATCTTCCAAACTTAGGGTCCATCTCCCTGCCTCCCGTTAGTATGTTTCATCTTCTTGCACTTTCCCTTAAAGTCCCAATTGCCTGAATTTCTTCTGTGTGTCCCCTCAGGGCACAGGGGATCCCTAGCTAAGGACTATTACCTTGCCCTTCACCTAATAATGCTTGAAGTGTCCTATACTGACCTTTCTCCTCTCAAATCTATCCAAATTTCTGTTAATACTTGATATAACAGTCCCATTTTTCAAGTGACAGAATCTACAAAAGCAATTAGGGAACAATTTAAGAGAGCATTTTCCCAAGTTTATTGAATGTGTGCTCTTGGGAAAGGGGCGGGGAGGCGAACATGAATTTATTCTGAGCTCTTGACTCTCTGTCTTTGTTATATTTCCTTAGAGCCCAGTTACCATACCTGGTAGGGTCATAACCAAAAAGCTTCCCCTTTTTGCACCCTCCCCTTAAAAGCTTTAGAGACCCAAGTTCATGTTCTCTCTACTTCCGTCGTCCCTATCCTCTAAGATCTTCCGCCAGTTTAATCAGCCTGCATTCCGTTATTTTTCTTTTATTCACACTCTGCTCACCTTTTGATAGTAAGATTGAAGCATATTTTCCAAACTACTCCATTTCCTCCTAAATTTTCTGGGTGAATCCAATTCCTAGGCAGACAGTACACAAACCACAGCCCTTTGGTTTTTGGATTTGCAGTAAATTCACTGAGTTGTTGCTATGCCTCACTTCGAAAGAGGTGTATTACTTATATAAAGGTCGCCATCCATCTTTCAGTTGCTTGCTTTGTAAAAAAAAAAAAAAAAAAAAAAAATCTACTACCCTTCCACGAATAAAGCCAAAGTCTGGATCTCTGCTATGACCTGGGCTTATGTGACTAACAATTCTAAACCCTACTTGGGACCATGGTTGACAGCAGGACTCTACAGACTAAACCACATGAATCTAAGAGGTGAGAAGGATGTAAAGATGGCTACATTTCCCCTCTTGACCATGAATATAGTTCAAAAACAACATAGAGAATAACCGAATAAGGCAACCATCTACTTAACGTCTGATACAAAACTCCTAGTTCAGAGAATTTAGCTGTGTTTGTAGTTGACTTTCTAGCCATCAATGACTACTGAAGATAAATGACTTTTTGATAAACCTAATCCCTTTCCTACACACCCTCTCAGACTAAAATTGTTCCTGAGTAGATTAGCCATGGAACCATGGCCTGCCTGGCATCAATTAAGAACCAGATCTCATATTAAAAACTTACATGGCCCACAGTAAGAAATTAAATTCTAAAGCCTCCTGTTTGGACTGCCCCAGACACCTAGATCTCTTCATGTTATTCTGGTATCCAATGCCAGTTCTCATGTTTTTTTCAAAGACAGTGCACCAAGATTTTAGGGAGCCAATAACACTACCTTTTTTTCTCACTCCCATTTTAAAACTGAGTAAAGAAATAAGACAAACAGAAATTTAAATATTTGCTTTTTTACTGGTAACACCAATTGGAGAACATGCCTTTAGGTCTGCAGCCAACTGGTCTTGATAACATGCCACCCAGCCACCAGCACAGCTGACCAACAGCAGCTTACCATCTAGTTGACCAGAGTCCCTTCCCTACCCACAGGAAGATAGATCTGAGAAGGTCCCAGGAAAGTACTGAGGCAAGCATGTTCAGCTCCTTTGCTAAAATCACCAACATAAAAGTTCCTCTTCATTCTCTAGTAGCAGAAAGGCTGAACGTGTTCCTCCTGTATTGTTCCTTCCTAAAGAATGAATTAGAAATTCCCTCCCCTCTGTAGGAGTATAGAGGAGGGGAGGGGGCTGTGACCCACAAATGTAAACACTTTGCAGGAGAGTGGGACTGACAGTTTCCAGTGCTGTGACACTTATTTCCACAATAGCAGACCACCAATTTTTTAAGCACTCTCTTGGGTTCCTCGGTCAGATTCACACAATAGAGGCCCATTCTGAATCATCATTTCAGTCAACAAAAGCAAGAGGGAATGTGTTCTTTCTTTGCAAGAGCAGTAGCCCAGCCTTCTTTTTGGCAGAGTGCCAGTTTTCAAATGGCTCAAGGTTCAGCTGTCTTTGATTGTGCGTGTGTGTGTCTGTGTGAGATCTAATGTGCTTTTTAGAATATCTGGGGGTTGGGGCGGGGAGACTTCCAAAATGCTCAACTTACAGAATTAACAAAAAGTTTACTACAAACTTTGAATCCTATTCTAAACTACATCAGGATGTGATCCCTTTTAATGATTCCACCAAATGTAATAGTAGCCAGGCAAACTAGAATGAAGACTAAGAGAAGCTATAGTGATTTCCATGAAGATTAAGTTGCAGCCAGAGAGAGAGAGAGAGAGAGAGAGAGAGAGAGAGAGAGAGAGAGAGAGAGAGAAGGGGGAGTAGGGAAGTTGATGGGTTTGAAAACAGCAAAAAACTAAATGATCATAGTCTAAATCATTTGCTTTTGATTAAACTAGGTAAACAGCAGTAATCATAATGCCAGCTCCTAAGAGTTGCTTGCCTCAACTCTAAATTAAATACGGTAATATTTTACACAGTTATTTTAAGGATAAACCTAGAAGTTTCAATTTCAAGAACATTAATTTTCTTGGATGCTGTAAGAAGCTGCAAGGACCAGGCAGGGATTCAGTTCTTCCACCAGTGGAAGCTTCTTCAGAGAACTCAATCACCACAAGCTTTGTCTTTAAACTCTGAACAACCTTCAGTTTGCTAAAACTCAATGTCCTTGTGTTAAACAATATGAAAAGATGTTTCAAATCTCAGTACCAGTGATATAAGAGAGTAAGTTTTACAGTTTAAATTTCAATTAGGTTAAACTTCCCTACAGAAATTAAAGCAAACCAGAAGAAACGATTAAGATAATAAGCAAAAATCTTTACCCTATTTAGAGCCACTGGAGCAACAGTTCCTTAAAAAGGGAAAGGATTTCTTACTGAAACTGCTGCTTCAACTGAAATATAATACACCAGGAACTCTGCGATCTTAATGACTAAATATCAGGCTATATACCACAAAGGAGGAAATTCTACGTCCTAAGTTCTTTCTCTCATACCATTTGGACATTAAGCAGGATGCAAAAACAAATGCTAATCTTAAAAATGTAATATTTTTAGGTAAGACATTTGGCCAAATTGATTGATTTTTACAAATAACGTGTTCTGGAGATCATAAATGTTATCTTCTTCATGTTCGGGTTTTGTTTTCTTTTCTTAAAACAAACAAACAAACAAAAAACAGTGTACTTGGGGCTTCCCTGGCAGCGCAGTGGTTAAGAATCCGCCTGCCAATGCAAGGGACACGGGTTCGATCCACGGTCTGGGAAGATCCCACATGCCGCGGAGCAACTAAGCCCGTGCACCACAACTACTGAGCCCATGTGCCACAACTACTGAAGCCCGCACGCCGCAACGAAGAAGAGCCCCTGCTCGCCGCAACTAGAGAAAGCCTGCGCACAGCAACAAAGACCCAATGCAGCCAAAAATAAATAAATAAAATTTAAAAACAAAACAGTATACTTGACCCTTAGCATCACTCCCCCACCTTTCAGAGAAAAGAGAAAAAAAAAAAAAAGGATAAGGAAATTATGTTAAACAGATTACTTTCTTCTTGATGTCTCGTTTTGAGCTTGGAAGAATGAACATGATTAGTACAATTAAGGGTGAGATCAATATAAATATGGGAAAACAGGAAGAAGGTTAAATCAAATTAACATAAGACACTAATTTGGATTTTTTTTTAAATCCGTTATAGGAAGTTAATTAGATGCTACTCTAAGGTAAAACGGTTACTTGAATCTTTGAGACAAACCTATTTCAAAACAACAGTTTCTAAACAATAACAAAAAAAGACAAAAAAAATTAAAGAAAGAAAGTAAAGAAAATACCCATTCTACACATATACTAAAATCAGCTCCTGCTCCTGGGTTTGTGTGAAGATGTACTTATCTGATTGCTTGGCTTTTAAATTAATTTTAATTCCACTGAAATTTTAATTTTAATTTAATTTTAATACTTGCTTAGATGAACATTCACATGTTAGAATTCCATGACATCAGGAATCAATGCCCCTGCCCAGAAATCTATAGATACTGCAAAATTAGACAATTTCAATATGAAACAAAGTTAATAAATAGCCCCAATCCTAAATTTTGTGAATCCAGTTTTCACAAAAACTTAAATGAAAAGCAGTATCTTCATAATTGTCATCTTGTTCAGACTGATGTCTATTTAGGTCTGCATTTTGTTTCATAAAATATACCTTTTTATATTTTCAAATCCCATCCAACTTTGTTTCTAAAATTTCAACTCAGAAAGCAGTATCCTCCACCTAAATTCAAAAACACTTCTGAAAAAATTTCAACACTGTACTTGCCCCTAATTCTCTCTCTCCTTCTACACCTTGTTTCTTGATGGGTCACAAATTTAATATTTACTAATAAAGGTACTGACATTCTTTGAGGCATTATGTATAAAGATCCCTTATTTGTTTTTGGATCTTAACACAGAGCGTGATGATGGTTTTCAGGAAAGAAAGCTAGTTTTAGATATTTTAAGAGGTATTCTAAGTTGAAATATTTTACAGCTGAACTGGGAAGTTAAAAAGTAAGCTCTTTGAATATCCTCATACTTTAAACCCAGTTCAGAAGTTACCTATTCCAAAAATCTTCCTTGCTTCCTACAGCCAGAAAAAATCCTTTCTTGCTCCTGAGGGTTTTGTATTTTTTTGATACCTTACATCAAATTCTGCCTCATCATGTGGTTTCTTGAGAATGTCTCTTCTCTTTTGGTTGGCAAACTCCTAAAGGGTGGGATTGTATTTTGAATTACTTCTACGCATGATATATCCCTCTTAGCTAACACATAGGAAATGCTCAACAAAATATCTTCTTGGGGCTTTGTGAAGGTAGAGTTTTAAGCTAGCAGTTCACTCTGTTATTTTTCTTACTCACGCCAATCACACCTCTTCACTGAGATTAATGAAATCATCTATGTCTGAAAGAGTATCACCTTATGACTCATCCCACTTGGTTTGAATCAATACGTGAATTGATTGTTGTACCCAGAGCTCTTTAGAACTCTCAGCGATCAAGTTGAGAGAATCAGCTCCCCAAAGTAGGCCAGAACCTCCCCCCTCCCCCCTCTTCCTTAAACTTCTCACTCAGCGATGCTCCCACGCTCTCACACCCACCTTGAAGACTCAAGCTGTCAAATTACTTGCTGCGTACCTAGCGGCGATGGAGACACAACGGGTTTGCTAAGAGCTCTAGGTCACGGCCCCAGTGTTAAGCCTGCAAACAGATCCTTCAGGGTGGGATCCCCGCCCCGAGACATTTCTAACCAGTTAGCCGGGCCCCAGCCTCACGACTCCCCGCACAACTCCTTTTCCCTTCGTCCTGCAGTTTCCGTCCTGCGACAGTCCCGTGGTGCTCCCGACATTTGGGTCAGTTCAAGGACTCGGGGCGGGAGAGGGCACGCTGTGTGCAAAGGCACGGAGGGTGAGGCGAGCACCAGGGGGTCTGCCTCCGGCCCCAGAGGACGCGGACAGGGCCCAGCGCGGAGAGGGGCCCACCAGGCGTGAGTGCGGGCGGGCCCGGCCTCTCCCCCGGCCTCGGGCTAGCTGACGGAGGCGCTGTGGGAGTTGGAAACGTCCGGGAGCCCACGACATCCGCCCTGCGGGTTAGGGCCCCAGAAGCCGGCGGGGGACACCCCCTCCGCGGAGCTCTCCGAGGTGCCGGCAGGGTAACCGCTGAGGCGAAAGGAAGGCACTTCGGGCGCACTGGCCGGATAGGAGAGGAGAGGAGGGACTGCCCGGCCCCACCGGCCCCTCACCTTCATGGCCGCGACCGCCGCGTCTGGGTCGGCTCTGCAGGAGAATTCAGCACCATAGCAGCTCCTAGCACAACCGCCCTCCTTCCTTCTGGGCGGCGATACTGAGCCTCCTGAGGCGACCCAGCGTCCAGACGTAAGGGGCGTGGTCACGCCCGCCGCGCGCCCCCGGGAAGAGCGCCGAGCGGCGGCCGAGTCGGCCAATCCGGAGCCGACACTCGGGGGGCCGGTCACCAAAGCCAATGAAGTGGCGGGAACGGGGCGGGGCCTCCGTCGCAGCCTGGAAGGCCGAGAAAGAATCCGTTCCGCCCCAAGCAGAGATGGGCGGGTCTGGGCGTGGCGGGAGTCTCCGGGCTGTTTTCTCCGCTGGATCGCTGAGCTCGGAGTCAGCGTCCTCTTAGGAACCTGCAGCAGAAATTTGGGTTTAGGGCTGGGTGGTCAAGTTACCCTGGAGATGAAGGCGGGAAAGGGCGTGGTAAATTTGAAAACGCCGGTGGGTTGGAACTTTTTTGCTATAACGGTCAAAGCAGGGCCTCGGATTTCCTCCCCAGACATTCAAGCCTCTCACAGTCGGTAATGACCTCAGGTCTCCTCTCTGGAGAATCCAATAAGCAGTGACAGCTGCGCACGCAAGGACGCGGCTTTAAAAAACGTTTTATTGAAAACACTTGAAGAACCAACGGTTCTCAAATCCCAGCTGCTCTTTTAGAGCGACATACAAAATAACCAAATCCTAGCACGGTGAGAGAATTAGGGTGAGCCCTTGGAGTTGACTTTATTTGGACAGAGAAAATTAGTTTGTAAGTTAAAGTATCGATTTCTTCAGCCTGACTTGATGACACTCCGTTGGTTTTCCGATACTTCTTCCTCTCCTCTCTAACTCAACCAGTACTTAAATAAATATTTAAGTAGAGAAAGAGATATGAAGATGTCAATTCACGTCTCATGAGGACCTGACTGTTGTATTCCTTTTGAATAGATTTGCTTATATGTACTATGTCAGTTTAAAACACAAAGCCACCCCACTTCCTTAGGCTGCAATAATACTTGGGGTATTTTTATTTTTTTATTTTTTCTGCTGCGTTGGGTCTTTGTTGCTGCACGCAGGCTTTCTCTAGTTGCGGTGAGCAGGAGCTACTCTTCCCTGCGGTGCGTGGGCTTCTCATTGCGGTGGCTTCTCTTGTTTTGGAGCACGGGCTCTAGGCGCGCGGCCTTCAGTAGTTGCAGCACGCGGGCTTGGTAGTTGCAGTGTGCTGGCTTAGTTGCTCCAGAGCATGTGGGATCTTCCTGGACCAGGGCTCGAACCTGTGTCCCCTGCACTGGCAGGCAGATTCTTACCCACTGCGCCACCAGGGAAGCCCGATACTTGTTTTTTAGCTTACTTATTTTTCTTGCTTCAAGCATTGCTCAGATAATATAATTTAACATCTACAGTCCTGGATTTTCTTCTTTGGAAAAATGCAAAGAAAGCCTTTCATTCACCATGTGGGAGCAGCAGCTGAGCCTCAACGGAAGAAAAAGTACTAATCCTTCTAATGATCTAGGCACAAAGAAACTCAATAAAAACTTGGTGGTGGTACAAAGTCATGTTTCTCCCTCATTAGAAAGGAAGCTGGCAGGTCTACCTGAAGAGTTAACGATTAAGCACATGAAAAGATGCTCAACATCATTAGCCATCAGCGAAATGCAAATTAAAACCATGAGATACCACCACACCCACTAGGATGGCTAAAAAATAATAATAATAATAAATGCTGTTAAGGATGTGGAGAAATTGGAACCTTAATTACATTGCTGGTGGAACGCTAAAATGGTGGATCTGCTTTGGAAAGCAGTCTGGCAGTTCCTCAAAATAGTAAACATAGAATTACCATATGACCCCACAATTCTACTCCTAGGTGTAAAAACCTAAGAGGAATGAAGACGTATGTCCACCAAAAAGCCTTATACATAAACATTCATAGTGGCATAATCACAATAGTCAAAAAGTGGAAACAACCCAAGTGTCCATTATTTGATGAATAGATAAATAAAATATGGTCTATCCATACAATGGAAAATTATTTAGCCAAAATAGGAATGAAGTACTGATATCTGTTATAATGTGAATGAACCTTGAAAGCATGATGCTAAGTGAAAGAAGCCAGTTACAAAGACCACATATTGTATGATTCCATGCATATGAAATGTCCAGAAGAGGCAAATCCAGAGAGACAGAAAGTAGAGTAGTAGTTGCTTAGGGTTGAGGGGGTTAGGGGGAAATGCTAATGGGCCCAGGGGTTTCTTTTGGGGGGCAATGAAAATGTTCTAAAATTTATTGTGGTGATGGTTACCCAACTCTGTAAATACACTAAAAACTATTGAATTGTACAATTTAAATGAGTGAACTGTATGTGAATTATATCTCAATAAAGCTGTAATCATAATAAAGATATTGAGAATCAGCACCAAAAAAAAAAAAAAGAGTTAATGCAGCTGGAGAGTGACCAGAGAAAAGCAATAAAAACAACAAAAAAAACCAGGAGTACGGAGAGATTGTATTGAAGACCATTTTAAAACTGCAATTCTTGAGGAAGACTTGTCTTATTCTGTGCCTAACTTAAAGCAAAGCTCCCAATAAATGTTTGAGTGAATTCGTCCTTCTGGAAGACTGAGAAGGAATATAATATTGAATAAAATAAGGGAGAAAAAATTTTTCAAATAAGGAAGTAAATAGGGTACACATGAGTTCACAATTGCTAAATACTTGAAATTGGAACGTCCTGAAGCTTGAGAGGCATTTTTGTGCTTAAACATCATAGTTTTTCAGTAAAAGAGACACATTATGTGATCAAAATTTTTTCTTTGTTTCAAACTTTATATAATGACACCTTTCTTTCAACTGTGTACTAACTGTACCAATTGGGGTTCAAGAAAATGTGGTCTGTTGCTAACATAATCATCAACAGCCTAATACTTTGTATTTCAGAGTAAAAGTATTCCCAAGACATGTGGGATAATTTATTGCAGCTAAACTACTTGCTTAATACGTAATGGGGCTGATCTCTGAGTTTGTCTTTTTTTAATCCCTCAAAAAAATTCTTTTATTGAATTCACAATGCACTCTTTTATTTATTTATTTTTTAAAGGTCACTGCAGTAGTGGTTGGAATAAGAGGCTGAAAGGACTGTTTTTTTTTTTTTTGGGCTGCGTTGGGTCTTCGTTGCTGCATGCAGGCTTTCTCTAGTTGCGGCGAGCGGGGGCTACTCTTTGTTGTGGTGCACGTGCTTCTCATTGTGGTGGCTTCTCTTGTTGCGGAGCACGGGCTCTAGAGCACAGGCTCAGTAGTTGTGGTGCACGGGCTTAGCTGCTCCGCGGCATGTGGGATCTTCCCAGACCAGGGCTCAAACCCGTGTACTCTGCATTGGCAAGCAGATTCTTAACCACTGGGCCACCATGGAAGTCCCATAATGCACTCTTAAGTCAAATAATTTCAAAAACCTTTCTCAAATTCAAGAAGCAGCATAAGGTTTATTAAAAATTTTAAAAGTTACTGAATAAATGATTTCTTTCAACATCACGTGTACTCTTTAGACAATAGGGTAGAAGAATAGCAATTTTTATTCTAACAAAGGATTGTCTCAAAGATAGTAAATCATGAAGGACCATATGAGGCTTTTGCAGAGTTGGTTAGCCACTTGCTGTACTAAGCCATTTCTTATTTTGGAAAATTTCAAACATATATGAAGTAAACAGAATAGTGTAATGAACTCCCATATATCCATCACCCAGTTTAAACAGTTCTCTGCATTCTGCCATTCTTGTCTCACTTCCAGCACTTGCATCTCTCCACCACCTCCCCACCCCCACCCCTCATCTGAGTTAAGCTGCATCATTAGATTAGTGCCTGACTCGGGTTGCCTAGATGTGAGCCAAACAAAAGTAACTGAGCCTTGTATCTGGTTTGCTATGTTGTTTATTCTTGGTCACCTTCACAAATACAGTATAACTATTTCACCCAGTCAAGATAATCCACCTTCTTTGTGGCCACTGCTTAAATTTCGTGACTTAAAAGACCAAAGGGACTCCCCATCCTCTTTTAATCTGAGTTTGCAAATGCCAAAGTTGTAGATAGGTCATAAAATCTGCTCACCTTTAGAATGAAAAAGCATCTCTTCACTGGAATGCTTAATTCAGGCCTTATCTGAATCCTGATTGCCTGATCGACTTCTGCTACAGTAACAATGGTTTCAACAATACTGCACTTTAGCAAAGCACCTTTGCAGCTGGAGAACAGATGGTTCCACAAAATCATTTTGTTCTGGACTCAGAATCTTTTTGGAATTCTCTTGGTGAATTACTTTGCTGACTTCAGCATGTAACCCTCTTCTGCCTTAAATTTCTCCATCTGTAAAAAAGGAGATAATGATTACTAACTGGGCAGCTTTTGTCTTCCACTCTGCTGAATGGTTGAAGAATCCTGATATAGAAAGTGAGACAGGAACAGAACTTTAAACTGGTTTCCAAAGAGTAAAATAACGCAGGGCCATTTCATATTTCTCTTAACTAAGCTGGAGCACGTTACAGGCTCCCCACCCCCACCCAGCCTGGCCCCCCATAATCCTCCTTTTTTTTTTTTTAATTTTTATTTATTTATTTATTTATGGCTGCGTTGGGTCTTCGTTTCTGTGCAAGGGCTTTCTCTACTTGCGGCAAGCGGGGGCCACTCCTCATCGCGGTGTGCGGGCCTCTCACTATCGTGGCCTCTCTTGTTGCGGAGCACAGGCTCAGTAATTGTGGCTCACGGGCCCAGTTGCTCCGCAGCATGTGGGATCTTCCCAGACCAGGGCTCGAACCCGTGTCCCCTGCATTGGCAGGCAGATTCTCAACCACTGCGCCAGCAGGGAAGCCCCATGATCCTCCTTAGTAGGCAGAAAGGAGACAGGATTTTCTTTTCATGGCTTGGGAAACTGAGTCACAGAAGTGAACCCTCTTGCCTGAGGCTCATGAGGCAGTGATGAAAGTTAGAATAGTTGCCAAGTCTCCTATCCCCAGCCCAGTACTACGCTCAACTGTATTGCTATTCTTCTAGTAAAGAGACAGACCTGGGAAAGCAAGTTAATTCTTTATTAATTCTTGTACATTAGATTTGCGTTCACATAGAACCTCTTTATAAACATCATACAGTATTGGGGAAACAATTCACCTACCACTGAAATGTGGAGTCAATACAATTTCCCACTGGTATTGATATCTCATATCATTTGATATATATTAAGCACCCACTACGTGCCAAGCATTGAAAAGAGGGACTCAGCCCCTCTCCTCAGAGTTTAAATGGCCATGATGAGAGAAAAATGTCTGAAGTGGCATCTATGTTTCCCGGGGTTGCCATATCAAACCCCACAAGCTTGGTAGCTTAAAACAACAGAAATGTATTCTCTCACAGTTTGGAGGCCTAAAGTCCTAAATTAAGGTGATGGCAGGGCTATGCTTCCTCCAAAGGTTCTAGGGGTGGACCCTTCCTTGCCTCTTCCAGCTTCTGGTGGCCCCAGGCATTCCTTGGTGGTGGATGCATCCCCAGTCTCTGCCTCTGTCTTCACATGGCCTTCTCTGTATTTTCTCTTCTTTTTCTTTACTTTTTTTCTCAGTTTAATTGAGATGTAGTTGACATATAACATTGTATTAGTTTCAGGTGTACAACATCTTCTCCTCTTATAAGGACACTGGTCATTGGGGTGGGGGGTGGGTGATACGGGTGAAAGGAGTCAAAAGGTACCAACTTCCAGTTATAAAATAAATAAGTCAGGACTTCCCTGGTGGCACAGTGGCTAAGAATCTGCCTGCCAATGCAGGGGACCCAGGTTCGAGCCCTGGTCCGGGAAGATCCCACATGCCACGGAGCAACTAAACCCGTGCACCACAACTACTGAAGCCCACACAATAAGAGAAGCCCCGCAATGAGAAGCCCGTGAACCGCAATGAAGAGTAGCCCCCGCTCGCTGCAACTAGAGAAAGCCCACGCGCAGCAGCAAAGACCCAACACAGCCAAAAATAAATAGATAGATGAATAAATTTATTTAAAAAAATACCGAATCATTGTTATACACCTGAAACTAATGTTATATTCAATTATACCTCAATTTTTTCTCAAAAAAGGACACTGGAGGGACTTCTTGGTGGCGCAGTGGTTAAGAATCCACCTCCCAGTGCAGGGGACACGGGTTCGATCCCTGGTCCGGGAAGATCCCACATGCCACAGAGCAACTAAGCCCGTGAGCCACAACTACTGAGCCTGTGCTCTAGAGCTCACGAGACACAACTACTGAGCCCATGTGCCAGAACTACTGAAGCCCGGGCGCCTAGAGCCTGTGCTCCGCAACAAGAGAAGCCACCAAAATGAGAAGCCCACGCACCACAACAAAGAGTAGCCCCCGCTCGTGGCAACTAGAGAAAGCCCGTGCGCAGCAACGAAGACCCAACACAGCCAAAATAAATAAATAAATAAAAAAGGACCCTGGTCATTGGATTTAGGGCCCAACTGTATAATCCAGGAGGATTTCATCTTGAGATCCTTAATTACAAAGATCCTTTTCTAAATAAGGTCACATGCACAGGTTCTGGGTGGACATACCTTTTGGAGGGCCACCATTCAACCCACTATAAAAGGTAAGCCTGCTAAAGAAAGAAAAATATATATTCAGTATTCTACTGAATATTCATTCTCCAGTTTTAAGACAAAATTCCACACAACTGAAGTAATTTTATTCATCATGTCTGTGTTAAAATACTCTAGTGTATTTGTCTTTTTTTTGAGATATATTTGACATACAACGTTGTATAAGTTTATGGTGTACAACATATTGGTTAGATACATTTATATTGCAATATGTTTGCCATTGTAGCCTTTCCTAACACTTCTGTCAAATAATTCTCTTTTTGCTAGTGTTGGGAACAATTAAGAGACTGCAGTCTCTTAGCAAGTTTAATGTCTACAACACAATCGTTGTCTACAGTCACTGAATTGTGTATTAGGTCTCCAGGATTTACTAATCTACTCTTTGCAAGTATGTACCCTTAAACATCTCTCCCATTTCCCCACCCCCAATCCCTGGTAACCACCATTTTACTCTCTGCTTTCATGGTTCTGGGTTTGTTTGTTTATTTGTTTCATTTTTTGGCCACGCCACGTAGCACGTGGGATCTTAGTTCCCCAACCAGGGACCAAACCTGTGCCCCCTGCATTGGAAGTGCTGAGTCTTAACCACTGGAGCACCAGGGAAGTCCCCATGATTTTTGTTTTTTTAGATTCCAAATATAAGCGATATCATACAGTATTTGTCTTTCTCTGTCTGATTTATCTCACTTAGCATAGTATCCTCAAGGTCCAGCCATGTTGTTGCAAATATCTTTCCTAGTCAAAAAAACCCAGAAGTCTCTCCATCTCTGTACTTTGAAATGAGCCTCCTCAAACATCCTGTAATTCTCCTTACTATCATGGTGCCCTAGAGAACAAGGTTTCTTTGACTAGTAAAGCAATTTCCTCCCCCACCAGGTGTGACTGATAGAGTACAGAAGTTACTCTTTGGAACAGAAAATATCTGTTTTTGTTCTTTGGAAATCATAACCAATGCTTTCAGCTGAGACTCAGTG
Organism: Eschrichtius robustus; assembly: GCF_028021215.1. Lineage (NCBI taxonomy): Eukaryota > Metazoa > Chordata > Mammalia > Artiodactyla > Eschrichtiidae > Eschrichtius > Eschrichtius robustus. The sequence continues at coordinate 8,477,853 of NC_090837.1, forward strand.
GACAAAGGGCCCAAGAACACTTGCAGAAGGGGAACAGAGAGGGGTAAACAGATTGGATTTGGAGAGAAACAATGCTTGGTGGTGATTCAGCTAAATATGGTCATGTCATCAGGTGATGACAGTTACTTTTAAGCCTTCAGCAATGAAGGTATGTGAAATGGTAGCACTGAACATGAAAACAAGTACAATCACTCACCAAGTGAAGATGAGTCATATCCAGATCAGAGTGTAAGGGCACGACTTTCCCACGCACTGTGAAACTTGTCTCATTCCGTGTGCTCTTTCTGGTTGTCTATTGCTTGGCCTTTCTAAGGTTTAAGAGAACTCTTGGTTTGCTTACTTGTAGCAAGCTCTGTACTAAGTGCACGAAATAGGAACACCCACCAAGAGAAAATAACATGCTAAGCAGAGTTAAAAAAAAAATTATTTTTAAGTTAGCCATTTTCCCATTTCTTTTCCTTTCTTTCTTTCTTTCTTTCTTTTTTTTTTGGCCGGGCCTGGGGGCTTGCAGGATCTTAGTTCCCCAACCACAGATCGAACCTGCGCCCCCTGCAGTAGAAGCTCGGAGTCCTAACCACTGGACTGCCAGGGAATTCCCTCCCATTTCTAATTTTATGCTTTCCAGTTTTGAGATATTGGCATGTAATATTGTATTAGTTTAAGGTGTACAACATAATGATTTGATACATATATATATATATATTGTGAAATGATTATCACAATAAGTTTAGTTATCACTCAGTTACATTTTTTTCTTGTGATGAGAACTTTTAAGATCTACTCTCTTAGCAACTTTCAAATATACAATACAGTATTGTTAACTATAGTCACCACGCTGCACATTACATCCCTAGAACTTATCTTTTTTTTTTTTAATATTTATTTATTTACTTTACTTTTGGCTGCATCGGGTCTTAGCTGCGGCAAGCAGAATTTTTTGTTGTAGCCGCGCAAGCTTCTCTGTAGTGGTGCTCGGGCTCAGTAGTTGCCCCGAGGCATGTGGGAATCTTAGTTCCCCAATCAGGGATCGAACCTGCATCCCGTGCATTGGAAGGTTGATTCTTAACCACTGGACCGCCATGGAAGTCCCCACCAGAACTTATAACTGGAAGTGTGTACCTTTTGACTACTGTCAAATGACAAAACTAAAACAATTTAGTAACAAGTTCACTGTCCCTAATTCAAGAGAAAACAATCTGTGGATTGGGGGCGTACAGGACCTCACAAGCAGCGGAGCACCCTTCCCAAAGGATTTTGAGTGAGAGTGAATTTTATAGAGCTGTTACAAGTAGCAACATGGAAACAGGGCATGACTGGCTAGGAGGTGGGAATTTCCTTTTAAGGCTAGCAGGTCCTATTTTCTAGGGTGAGGTAAAGTAGCTAAAGCTGAGTTAGAGGATTGCGATTGGTGTATTGTAGGTTTTTTTGACAGGTATTTCCCATAAATGCAGGCTGACTTAGGTTTAGATTTGTGACTTGGGCTGGGCCACTGGGGTGGCCTCCATTTTGTGGGTCTCAATATATGAATTAACTTTATCACCACCCTTAGCCATCCCATTTATTTAACAGTTATCTCATGGAATGGTATAGGTTGAACAGAGTCTTACTATGTATGGCCTAGAGATTCAGGACTTAATAATGAGACCTTCAAGGTTTGCTACAGAATTTTTGAGCCACAAGGACCCTTCAAGGCGACCTTATACCCCCTTCTCTTTTTAATTTTTATTTATTTATTTATATTTATTTTTGGCTGTGTTGGGTCTTCGTTTCTGTGCGAGGGCTTTCTCTAGTTGCGGCGGGCGGGGGCCACTCTTCATCGCGGTGCGCGGGCCTCTCACTGTCGCGGCCTCTCTTGTTGCGGAGCACAAGCTCCAGATGCGCAGGCTCAGTAGTTGTGGCTCACGGGCCTAGTTGCTCCGCGGCATGTGGGATCTTCCCAGACCAGGGCTCGAACCCGTGTCCCCTGCATTGGCAGGCAGATTCTCAACCACTGCGCCACCAGGGAAGCCCCACCTTCTCTTTTTATAGTTGAAGAAGCTGTGTCTCAGAGAGTCAAATGTGCTCATCTACCTGCAGGCAAAGCTGGGACCGGAAGCCAAGTCTCTAGTTTCCAAGTTCATGCTTTTTACTGGCAACTTAGAAAAAATCTGATCAATCTATGCTCTAAGTTTGCAGACAATCCAGGCCTCAGAATCTGGAGCTGTCTGATGACTTTGCTTGATGTGGATTTTGGGAATTGTGCCTGAACAAATCTTATACTCCAATCTACAATAAAGTCTACATCAGACAAAGAACTAAACATATATATTTTTTAAACTAAGAGAAAGCATTATTTTATTTACCCCAGATGTAACATGAAATAAGTTTAGGATTATAAGCAATGTGGAAGCTATCAGAGGCAAGATCTATGGATATTTACATATCTATGGATCTATGGATATATAAACACTTAAGACTTTTAAACCAAAATATGTTAATAAAATAATCAAAAAATGAAGTGAGAGCATAGAGAAATATATAAGATGAGCACTACGAAAGCTATCAAAATATTATAAACAGAGCTTCCGGTTTCCAGTTCTGCACGTAAGGAGCTTAGAAGTTGCCACTCTGTCCTACCTAACAAGTAAAAAGCAGAACAGACTGACAGATCAACAACTCCTTCTAAATCCACAAGAGAGGAGAGGCCACAAAGCAAACCACTGCCCCCAAGTTTGACAGACAAGGGAATACAAGGAGGCTTCCCAGAGCAGAGACTCAGGAGATGAGGGGGCCAGTGGGCAACAGTGCCTGAGCAGGGAAACCTGAACTATAATTGATTCTGAGAGTTTAAGACTCCAGGGAAACCCAGTTATGGGGGGCCCCCATAATATCGTGAGGTTTACCTCCAGGAGTTAGACAAGGTTCCCACAGTAAATATCAAAGAAAAATCTCCTTAGGCTTCTGGCAAGGAAAAGGAACCACTTTGAAATAGCCAGAGCACTCTGTTTTTAATAAGGCCCGTCCTCAGGACAAACTAGTTAACCAGAGCCTAACCCACTGTGTATCATCAGAGCCTAACTGACTTGGGGCAGGGAAACACACAACTCCAACCCACTCTCACCATCCTGCGGGAGGTGGGAGAAAAAAACTGAGAAACACTTGTGAAGTTCACAGCCCACAAGCACAGCCTCCTTAAAGGACTGAGACCCTATCACAGGGCTATAGATGGCTTCCCCTCTCCCCACACCTCACCACCACTTCACTAAAGGCCTATTTACAGTAGTTCCTTTTACCAGGTACATCCTGACTGGCTATCAAGAAAAAATTACAAGGCATACCAAAAGGCAAAAAACACAATTTGAAGACACAAAACAAGCATCAGAACCAGGCACGACTGGGATGTTGGAATTATCAGACTGGGAGTTTAAAACAACTATGATTAACATGGTAAGGGCTCTAATGGATAAAGTAGACAGCATGCAGGAACAGATGGGCAGTGTAAGCAGAGAGACAGAAATCCTAAGAAAAAACTCCCAAAATGCTAGAGATAAAGAACACTATAATAGGGACTTCCCTGGCGGTCCAGTGGTTGAGACTTTGCCTTCTACAGAGGGTGCGGGTTCAATCCCTGGTCAGGGAGCCAGGATCCCATATGTCTCACGGCCAAAAGGCCAAGGCATGGAGCAGAAGCTATATTGTGGCAAATTCAATAACAACTTTAAAGGTGGTCCACATCAAAAAAAATCTTGGGACTTCCCTGGTGGCGCAGTGGTTAAGAATCCGCCTGGCAATGCAGGGGACATGGGTTCGAGCCCTGGTCTGGGAAGATCCCACATGCGCGGAGCAACTAAGCCCATGCACCACAACTACTGAGCCTGCGCTCTAGAGCCTGCGAGCCACAACTACTGAAGCCCGCGCACCTAGAGCCCGTGCTCTGCAACAAGAGAAGCCACTGCAATAAGAAGCCCATGCACCACAACGAAGAGTAGCCCTCGCTCGCCGCAACTACAGAAAGCCCACGTGCAGCAACGAAGACCCAACACAGCTAAAAATAAATAAATAAATTTTGGAAAAAAAAAAAAAGTAAATGGATGGAGAAAATATACCATGCTAACATTAATCAGAAGAAAGCAGGAGAAGCTCTATTAATTTCAGACAGAACAGAATTCAAAGTAAGGAAAGTTATCTGGGATAAAGAAGGGCATTACATAATGATAAAAGGGCCAATTCTCCTAGAAGACATAACAATTATTAACATGCATGCACCTAACAAAACATTGACAAACTACACGAAGCAAAAACTGATAGAACTGCAGGGAGAAACAGACTAATCCACTATCATGGTTGGAGCTTTCAACATCCCTCTTTAAGAAATGGACATATCCAGCAGGCAGAAAATCAGTAAGGACATAGTTGAGCTCAATGACACCACAAATCAACTGGATATGATTGACATCTATATACTACTTCAGCCAACAACAGCAGAATACACATTTTTCTCAAGTTCACATAGAATATTCACCAAGACAGACCACATTCTGGGCCATAAAACACACCTTAACAAATGTGAACAGTAGAAATCATACAATGTCCATTCTCAGAAAACAATGGAATTAAACTAGAAATCAGTTAGAGAAAGATAATTGGAAAATCCCCAAATATAAATATATAAGGTGAATACTCATATATCACTCAATAATTGATTAAAATAGATGAACTGATAGTTAATACAGAAGGAAATACAGACTGCATAAATGAGAGACAATACAGTGTCATGGTTAAGAGTCCAGAATCTGAAAACAGAAAGCTCAGATTTGAATTATAGATTTCCCACTTCTGAGGTGTGTGACCTTTGGTAAATCACTCAAACTCTGTTTTCTCATCTGAAAAATAGCCATAGTAATAGTACTCATCTCATAAGGTTGTGAAGGTTAATTAACGTGCTTAGAACAGTGCTTCACATGATAGTAAATACTAAATTATATGTGTGTTTGTTTTTAAAAATGCTTTAAACAGTACCTAGCACAATATACATTGGTAGCTACATGGAAATACGGTTCTGAGTTAATGCTCTGGATAGCATTGTAATAAACAGAGAATAATGTGAACATCTTAACAAGGGTTTTTCGACTTCAGCACCAGTGACATTTTGGATTGAAAACTCTTTGTTGGGGGTAATTTCCTGCTCATTGTAGTATATTAGCAGCATCCCTGGCCTTTAGCGACTAATGCCAGTGGCAACACCTCCCCCAGGCTGTGACAATCAAAAATCATTATTGAGGGCTTCCCTGGTGGCGCAGTGGTTGAGAATCTGCCTGCCAATGCAAGGGACATGGGTTCGAGCCCTGGTCTGGGAAGATCCCACATGCCACAGAGCAACTAGGCCCGTGAGCCACAATTGCTGAGCCTGCGCATCTGGAGCCTGTGCTCCGCAACAAGAGAGGCCGTGATAGTGAGAGGCCCGCGCACCGCGATGAAGAGTGGCCCCCGCTTGCCGCAACTAGAGAAAGCCCTCGCACAGAAACGAAGACCCAACACAGCCATAAATAAATAAATAAATAAATAATACATAAATAAATAAATAAAGGTTGCTTCCAGTTGTAAAAAAAAAAAAAAAAAAAATCATTATTGAGAAGTACCAATGTAAAAGTCACAGATGTGAACCTCCACTCTCTTCCCTTGGATATTTTGTCCCCCACTCCTGTGGTTTCCCTTCCATCTCTCTGAGCTGTTTATTCTCAGTCTCCTTTGCCCACCCTCAAACTCTGGTGTTCCTAAAAGTCTTGTGAGTCTCTTCGCTTCTCACTCTACAGATTCTCCCTGAACGGCCCCAACCAGCCCTGTGACTCCAGACACCACGGTCATTCTAAGGAACTCCACATGTAGATCTGCAAACCATTCTCCTGAGACCATGCACATCTGCACCATGTCCCTCAAATCTGCCTACTCACTGCCCACTTCCCTCCCACCTCTGCTCCTTTTCCTGGGTCCCTGTCTTGGCATATGGCACCACATCAGAGACCTGGGAGTCATCCTTGACTTTGACTTCTCCCTAAATCCCATATCCAGCCAATTCTGTGCCCTACTTTCCACTCAACTCCATCCACTTCTCTCACCCCTCAGCCATGACCCATGCTCAGGCCACAGCTCTTACTTTATCACAGCTGCCTCCCTGCTGTTAGTCTTGCCCACTTCCAATCCATTCTCTACCCCGAAGATAAACTGTCTTTCTATACTGTAAGTTGGACCTTGTCTCTTCCTGTTGAAAATCCTTTGGGGCTTCCCCATGGCTTCATGATAACATCCAAACGTGTTAAAATAGCTTTACAGGGCCTTTCCTGTTCTGTGCTCTGCTCATCTCTCCAGCCTCACCTCCCACCAACCTCACCTCACAACCTCCACTCTAACCATAATGAACTGCTTGCACAGTTCAGTATGGGTCACATTCTCTCCTGCCTCTGGGGCTTTGCACATGCAATTTCGCTATTGGAAGGAACTCCTCACTTGGCTATCTTTAATCAACCTTTAGATACCAGCTCTGCATAGTTTTTCAGGAAAGCTTTCTCTGAACCCCTAACACCGGGCCAGGTACCCTAATGTATGTGCACATAACACTCTACATTCACTCTGTCAAAGCATTTGTCACATTGTATTGTAACTGCTTTTTTTTGGGGGGGAGGTGGCTGCTTCTGTTTCAAAATTGAGGTACAATTAAGATATAGTAAAATGCATGGATCTTAAGTGTTTCATCCAGTGTGTTGGTGACTGCATACACCCATGTAATCACCAACCACAATATACAGAACATTTCCATCACCCCAGAAAGTTCCCCTGTGTTCCACTCTAGTCAGCACCCTCTCCCACCATCAAGGCAACCCGCTGTGTAACTTTCTTATCTGGATAGACTGTAAGCTCCATGAGGGCCATGACTGTGTCTACCTTCTTTAAACATTTCAAAATCTAGCACATAATAAGCCCTCATTAAATAAGGGTCCACAAATAGAACATTGATAGAATGGATAGAAAACAGGAGTGATTGTTGATTGATTTGGATATTTTGAGGGTTAACATTGCTAACTTTAATAACAATAGTACCTGCGACAATGTTTACAAATTTTCTTGGAATAATATTTCCCTTCTGTTCCATAGCTAACTTCAGCTGTTCTCTTGATCTGACCATCTCCTTTTCACTCCTGCTAAGCCCCCCGCATTTAGTGAGAACATTAATTCCGATTTAGAGGGACTCAAAATCAAGGGTCTCTGACTGCTTTCTTAGATTTTTTTTTTTCCTGCTCCTGACCCCTGCTTTCTTAGATTTTTAAAAAAAACTTTTTTATTGGGACTTCCCTGGTGGTCCAGTGGTTATAACTTCACCTTCCAGTGCAGGGGGTGTGAGTTCGATCCCTGGTTGGGGAGCTAAGATCCCACATGCCTCGCGGCCAAAAAACCAAAATATAAAACAGAAGCAATATCGTAACAAATTCAATAAAGACTTTAAAAATGGTCCACATCAAAAATAAAAAAAAATCTAAAAAAGAAAAACTTTTTTATTATTAAATGCTTTTGTAGATGTTTGTTAAACCTCATACAGTACTTATTAGCATATAGGATGAGATGAAATAAAGGAAAACTAAATGTTATTGTATCGAGTCAGTAACAAATGGAGAAAATAGAAGTGCCTTGTCTTCCTGGGCCTTTGCGCAGGTTTTACACCTGTGCTGGTAAGGAGAGCCTTCTCTTGTTAAAGTTAAAATTCAAGGGTTAAGCATCCCATCCCCAATAACCGTTGCTAAAGTCAAAATAAAGTTTTGTAATTCTCCATTTATTTGAGAGAACTTTGAATTCCACAAGATTTGAATTTCACACTAAAGTGAATCAAATTTTAAAACATATTTCAGTCAACTTGCCAAATATGTATAATAGTATCACATCAAACAACTACAAAAATGTGAAAACATAACATTTCAGACTGGAGTGTTTTCTAACACCATCAAGCAACACTCCAATTTTCAGTAGACCCTGACTGGAGGTCCCACAGATTTAACATAATTCTGACACTGTCTACCTGGAAATAACATCAGATGCCACAGGTTAAGGGCTCAGTCCCACAAGACTGCCTCCACTTCAGATGCCCATTGCAAGTCCAGGTGGTCACTTGTACTTCTGTACTGGTATAAATTGGGGTTCCCATGATCCCCTCCTCTGGACAGATAATTTGCTAGAATGGCTCACAAACCTAAAGGAAACATTTATTTACATTTACCAGTTTATTATAAAGGATATTGTAAAGGAATGCAGATGTACAGCTAGATGTAGAGGTACAGAGAGCAAGGTCTAGAAGGGTCCTGAGCACAGGAGCTTCTGTCCTCATGGAAGCAGGGGTACCTTCCCAACCTTCCCAAAGGTTGGTAGATGGGGCTGAAAATCCCAACCCTCTAATCAGTTGATCTCTCTGGGGACCAGACCCATCTAGGGACCCCCACCCCAAGTCCTCTCATTAGCATAAACTCAGGTGTGCTCAAAAGGGGCTCCTATGAATACAAAAGACACCCCTATCAATCATGAAATCCCAAGGGTTTTAAGGGCTCTGTGCCAGGAACCTGGGGATAAAGACCAAATATATTTATTATACCACACAGACATTCACCCACAGATATCAGCAATAGGCCTCAGTCATCACATTCAGCAGAAGCTTCCAGGCTGACAATGTAATAAATCAAGTCGACTTTCCCCACACTCTTAAGAAGTGCCAGCAGGATCAAGAAAGCAATAAATGGGACTAAACCTCCTTCCAAAGGCCTTAAGAAACAGTTATTAAATCTCTAATTGCATGTGGTGCTTTGCTGTGCTAAATGATTCACAGAGAGAATTAGCTAAGCCTTGCCTCGTCTCCCTAACAATTTACAATCCAAGGCAGACAGGCTGACGCTCATTCACATTACAGACAAACTGGACAGACACAATGGAATACAAACATCCTCAACTCATAAATGAACAAGATCAACATTCAGAGACGGAGATACTCAGATGCTGAGATAAGGAGAGTCGTCTTGAAAAATTCCAAGTTCAGGCTTAGCACTTTTTTCTCTTCACCACTACCTTCATTGACAATCATATAAGAAGATATAAGTGCCTCATAATTGTTCCCTGAAATGTCAGTTTTTGTCCACCCTTATTCTAAAACCCTTACACTTTCTAGGGTCATGATGCTTGTAGTAATTTTGTATAGATCATGATTTCGAATGATACTCCCTAACACACATCTGTATTTTTTTCTAAAGCTTTTTAAAAAAAAAAAAATTTATTTATTTATTTATCTGGTTGCACCGGGTCTTAGTTGTGGCATGTGAACTCTTAGTTGTGGCATGCATGTGGGATCTAGTTCCCCAACCAGGGATCGAATCCAGGCCCCTTGCATTGGGAGTGCAGAGTCCTATCCACTGTGCCACCAGGAAAGTCCCCACATCTGTCTTTATTTTATTTTTAAAATGTTTTATTTATTTAATTTTTTTTGGCTGCGTTTGGTCTTCGTTGCTGCGTGCGGGCTTTCTCTAGTTGCGGCGAGAGGGGGCTACTCTTCGTTGCAGTGCGCAGGCTTCTCATTGCGGTGGCTTCTCTTGTTGCGGAGCATGGGCTCTAGGCGTGTGGGATTCAGTAGTTGTGGCACACGGGCTCAGTAGTTGTGCTCATGGCCTCTAGAGCGCAGGCTCAGTATTTGTGACTCGTGGGCTTAGTTGTTCTGCAGCATGAGGGATCTTTCCCGGACCAGGGCTCCAACCCGTGTCCCCTGCATTGGCAGGTGGATTCTTAACCACTGCCCCCCACATCTGTCTTTAAACAGCCTTTTCTTTTGAGCACTATTGGAAAGATTTCCCAAACAGCTCTTTTGATCTTGAATTGAAGATTTTTTTGTTTCAACTAACTCAATTCTACTTGATTCTTATCTCTTCTAATTCCAGGTAACTCTTGATTTAGAATGGCCTCTTTTATTTAAATAGTTATTTCATCATTTGACACTTGAAAAAAATACTTTCTTGTGAAGCAGGATGAATCCTAGGTTAAGTTAGAAACAAGGCAAAAGGGTAGATTTAAGAAAGGAATATTATATTATTTGAGATACAGCATCTTGTCTAACGAGCCACAATTGAAGACATATGTGCATGACTAAAGTACTAAAGAGTCGCATTTGATATTAAATTACTTATAATCTACTGTATTTTTAATTATGATTAAGACCTTGGCTTTCACTTTTTGATCTTTTTAAGATCTTGCTTGACTTTTATATTCTTTCCTCCTTAATCAGGATTGTTTAGTTTCAGGTAACTGACCCCAATATGCCACCCAAAAAATGCTGTAATATAGTAACTCGACTAAACAGGCTAATCTAGCAAGACTCCTATAGGCTGAGCTTAATCTAGTGCTCTCACACTGGCACCAGAGCACGATTTATTTCTCATCATTTCTCACCTCCACATTCTTCATGTGGGCTTCATTTTCAAGCTGGTTTTCCCACTTAAATCTCTAGAAGGCATCCTCCAGCTCCCAGATCTCACCCTTTTCTCTTTTCTGCTTAGTGGGAAACAATTTAAACAAATATCCAGGAGCTGAACCTGATTGGTCTAACTTGGGTCATGTGCCCATCACTAAACCAATCACTATGGCTGAGGAGTAGGAGACATCCATTGGCTGAGAGTGGGACCAATCCTACCCAACCCCATGGCAGGGAATTTCCCACCATATCTAAGGATTGTTACATAGAAGAATCCTTCTCTGAAAGCTTCTCAAGTTTTCTTTTTAACTATATATGTGGTAGTGATGCCCAAAGAACAGTTCTTGGAATTTTATCTTGACACTTTTATCTCTGGGTGTGAACTTAAAGTCCCAAAGTAGAAAGCTGGAAACTCCAAAACTTAGATTAAGAAAAAAAAAAAAGTTTTAATTCACTCTGAAAATTATCTTTGAAATGGCTTCAAATGCCTGGCTGAGTAATGTATAGTTTCTAAGTTAGGCAAAGGGTTGCTATGAAAAGTGCTAGCAGGTGAATGACATAATCCAAGTTTGATTGTTTGATTGATTTTAAATGAGTGACCTCTGTTGTAATCCCTGGCTTTTTAAAATTCTTGCCCAACCTCTAAAGCACTGCTCTCCAAATCTTATTTCATATCTAAGAATAGAAATATCCTGGAGAGCTGGCCTAATAGAAAGCTTTTTATTTATTTATTTTTAGTTGTCTGATACCACTGTTCATCTCTACTCTTATCAAAAGAGAAGGCAGCAAAGATTAGGATACCTTTCCGAAAATATCAAAACCTTTATCCGCTATCAAATCACTCTGGCAGGGAAGTAAGAATTATCTTGAGCAGACTTATCTTGCTTGGAGAGAGTCAATGTTCTTTCTTTTAATGTTTTCTTTCCTTCTTTTTTTCCCCTGCAGACAAAAAAAAAAACCCCACATTAATTGTGGAAAATACGGAAAAGCATACTTAACGAAATTAAAATCACTCATAATTCTACTACCCAAAGATAACTAAGACTAGCATTTTGATGTATAGCCTTTGACAGCTACAATAGCAATAATTAACATTTACTGAAGCCTTTAAATATGCTACACACTATGCTGAGCATTGGAATATGAATGTTCTCGTTAAATTTCATCTTTATAACCATTCCATGCGGTGCATGCTTAATTAGTATCCCCATTTTATAGAGGAGGGAAATTTTTCTGACTTTTTTCTATGCATGTATATCCATTTTTAGAAATTTGGTATTGTATACATGTATTATTTTCTATTTAAAAATATATCATGGGCATTATTCCAAGTCATTAAATATTTTCTACAAAATAATTTGGTTGCATGTGTATTCTTCCTATGCGTGAACCATAACTTATGTCTAATTTCTATTGATGAACTTTAGGTAGCTCTCAGTTTTTCATTATAATAACACTACAATGAACAGTACATTAATAAATCATCATGAGTATTCATGGTTATTCTCTAAGGTTAAATACCCAGAAAGAGAAAAGTAGAATCAAAGAATATAAACATTTTTTAAGGCATTGATATGCATTCCTAAATATGTCCACTGACATACTGTATCAATTTGCATTCTTACCAGTCTTGTAAAGAAAGGCCCTGATTCCCTGCACCTTAATTAGCACTTATCAATTTATTTAAATCTTGGCTAATATTGTATCTAAATAATGGCATCTTTCTTGTTTTGACTGCATTTCTGTTACTTTTGGTAGAGTTTAACATTTTTTCATCAAGCCAAATATTGCAGTGTCTACATGCTTTAGGGACAGATGAATCTTGTAACAGATAAACAGGCCTTCAGCCTTAACTGGCTTTGAACTGACTCTTGAATATGAAAAGGTAGATCTTATAACTGTCAAATCTTAGATAGCCATATTTTCAAATACCTTCTAAAACATATTGTATATACATCTCTTAAGATTTTTTTTAAACTGCTTTTATTTATTTATTTATTTATTTTTGGCTGCGCCATGTCAGGATCCTAGTTCCCTGACCACGGATCAAATCCGGCCCAGCAGTGAAAGTGCCGATCCCAACCACTGGACCACCAGGGAATTCCCCATTAAGATCTTTTTGTTTTTACTGTGTGATGAATATATCAGACTCTAGTTCTTAATAAGTAGAGTTCCTCTACCCTGCTAATGGCTTTGTTTCTCCCCCAAAACAGGCACCCTCAGTAAGCAGCTCAGGGTTGGGCTATGCTGGATTCTATGAGCAGTGGGAAAAGTTTAAAGAATTAGCAATTTCACTCCTAGGGATATACCCAAAAGAATTGAAAAGGTACTCAAATAAATGTTTATACATGAGCATTCATAACAGCATTATTCATGATAGCCAAAAGTTATGTATAACCCAAATGTCCATCAATTGATGATTGGCTAAATAGTGAGATGTATGCGTATATACATATATATATTTTTTTAATCCAGGCATAAAAAGAAATGAAGTACTAATGCATGTTATAACGCAGCTGAACGTCAAAAGCATGCTAACTGAAAGAAGCCAGACACAAAAGATCACTTATTATATGAGTCCATTTACATGAAGTGTCCAGAATAGATAAAGCTACAGAGGTAGAAACACAGATTTGTGGTTTCCAGGGACTGAGAGGAGGGAGGATTGGGCAGAAATTGCTTAATGGGTATGAGATTTCCTTTAGGGATGATGAAGATGTTTTGGAACTAGGTAGAGCGGGGGATTGCACAACATTATAAATGTACTAACTGCCACTGAATTGTTTACTTTAAGGTGGTTAACTTCATCTCAATTTTTTTTAGCAAAAAATTAGTTTTTCCTTTCATTTTGGCCTTGTCACAGGTTTTATAAGCACTTTAATAACTGGGGGCATAAATAATATTCAAACTATTTCTTTCCCCTAACATATTTCTACTCTCAATGCTTATTTAATAACTAATATTTATGTGTAGAAAATTACTAGCAGGATGTTTTCCCTCTTAATTTCCTCCCTAAAGGCTTTCTCCGGAAAAAAAAGAAGTAAATCATGTAATTTATGTTCTCAGGATAATTTGTACCTGGAAAGGAAGAATCAAATCTGAAACTTACCATTTTCCTCCCTATTACTCTAGAGTGGCTGTAGAGGAGTTAAGAGATTAGTTGAAATTTACATTCCAAAATGGATTCATCATCAACAGGGGAAAAAACGAAGTATTCAATCATCTCTCCAAGACTTGCGCTTGGCACCTGTTTGCCAAATGTATTTTTCCTGTTTTAATATTTATCCTGAGATTGTGTGTGTGTGTGTGTGTGTAGCATGAAGCAGGAATACTTACCATTTGTGCAAGAGATATCAGGAATCAGGTGTATAGTTTTGAAGGTATCCCAAAATCTTTGGGGACAAGCCCCTCGGTTTGGTGTGAGTCTCCACTCCCTCCTCGTCTGCACATCCTCTCTACTCCCTGCCCATTCCTCAGATTTGGTTCACTCCCACCTCACTCTGAATGAGACTGAACAAAGGGTGTTCATAAAATATTTTGGAATGAATAAATAAATGAACACACATGTGCCAAATGAGTGTTGAAGACTTGCTCCAAGAAATCATTTCAGCTGGGGTGGTCAGGCAAGTTTTCTTTTGTTTTTAATATTTATTTATTTATTTGGCTGCACTGGGTCTTAGTTGTGGCACTCAGGATCTTTAGTTTCAGCATGCGGGATCTAGTTCCCTGACCAGGGATCGAACCTCGGCCACCTGCGTTGGGAGCGCAGAGCCTTAACCACTGGACCACCAGGGAAGTCCCCAGGGAAGTTTTCTATTCCAGTATGTCTAGGTTTCTGGGGGAGATCCTGATACAACCTGACCCATCTGGTGTCTCCAGGCTTGTTTATACAGCTGTCCTCGTGGCTTCTCCTGCAGACACTGAGACCAAGTGACACTTTAGGTAAAACCAAAGAAATTCACCACCTTATCCTTCAAACTGGCACCGTTCCTAACTTGTATATCACAGCTGATGAAAGGGCTCTCTAACCCCAAGGCTTAAGTTTGGGGAGTAATTTAACATTCTTTTTGATCATCACTAACCCCTTTGTAATACAGGCATACCTTGGAGATATTGCAGATTCCATTCCAGACCACCACAATAAAACTGAGTCATGTGAGTTTTTTAAAAAATACTTATTTATTTGGCTGCGCCACGTCTTTAGTTTCGGCATGCAGGATCTTTGTTGCGGCATGAGGGATTTTTAGTTGTGGAGTGAGGGATCTTTACTTGCAGCATGCGGATCTAGTTCCCTGAGCAGGGATTGAACCCGGTCCCCCTGCACTGGGAGCTCGGAATCTTAACTGCTGGACCACCAGGGAAGTCCCAGTCATGTGAATTTTTTGGTTTCCCAGTGCACGTAAAACTTATGTTAGGGAATTCCCTGGCGGTCTAGTGGTTAGGATTCGGCGCTTTCACTGCTGTGGCCTGGGTTCAATCCCTGGTCAGGGAACTGAGATCCTGCAAGCCGCTCAGCTCAGCCAAAAACAAAGCAAAACAACCTTATATTAACACTATACTGTAGTCTATCAGGTGTGCGTTAGCCTTATGTCTAAAAAATGCACATACCTTAATTTTAAAATACCTTACTTCTAAACAATGCTAACCACCATCTTACACTTCAGTGAGTTGTAATTTTTTGCTAGTGGAGGGTCTTGATGATGGCTGCTGACTGATCAGGGTGGTTAGGGGGCTGTGGTAATTTCTTAAAATAAGACAACAGTGATGTTTGCCCCATTGGTTGACTTTTCCTTTCACGGACGACTTCTCGTAGCATGCAGTGCTGTTAGATAGCATTTTACCCACAGCAGAACTTCTTTCAAAATTGGAGTCAATCCTCTCAAACCCCACCACTGTTTTATCAACTAAATTTATGTAATATTCTAAATCCTTTGTCATCATTTCAACAATCTTCACATCATCTTCATCAGGAGTAGATTGCATCTCAAGAAACTATGAGGGACTTCCCTAGTGGTCCAGTGGTAAAGAATCCGCCTTGCAATGCAGGGGACGTGGGTTGGATCCCTGGTCAGGGAACTAAGGTCCCACATGCTGCAGGGCAACTAAGCCCACATGCCACAACTACTGAGCAAGCGTGCCTCAACTAGAGCCCACGTGCCAAAAACCACAGAGCCCATGCACCCTGGAACACACATGCCACAACTAGAGAAGAGAAAACCTGCACGTCACAACTAGAGAGAAGCTGGTGTGCCACAACAAAAGATCCCGTGTGCCTCAACAAAAATCCCGTGTGCTGCAACTAAGACTCAACACAGCCAAAAATAAATTTAAAAAATAAATAAATAGTATGGAGACACAAAAGACCCTGAATAGCCAAAGCAGTCTTGAGGGAAAAAAGCAGAACTGGAGGAATCAGACTCCCTGACTTCAGAGTATACTACAAAGCTACAGTAATCAAAACAATATGGTACTGGCACAAAAACAGAAATATAGACCAATGGAACAGGATAGAAAGCCCAGAGATAAACCCACGCACCTATGGTCAACTAATCTATGACAAAGGAGGCAAGAATATACAATGGAGAAAAGACAGTCTCTTCAATAAATGGTGCTGGGAAAATTGGACAGGTACATGTAAAAGAATGAAATTAGAACACTCCCTAACACCATACACAAAAATAAACTCAAAATGGATTCGAGACCTAAATGTAAGACCAGACACTATAAAACTCTTAGAGGAAAACATAGGAAGAACACTCTTTGACATAAATCACAGCAAGATCTTTTTTGATCCACCTCCTAGAGTAATGGAAATAAAAACAAAAATAAACAAATGGGACCCAATGAAACTTAAAAGCTTTTGCAAAGCAAAGGAAACTACAAACAAGACGAAAAGACAACCCTCAGAATGGGAGAAAATATTTGCAAACGAATCAACGGACAAAGGATTAATCTCCAAAATATATAAACAGCTCATGCAGCTCAACATTAAAAAAACAGGGGCTTCCCAGGTGGCACAGTGGTTGAGAATCCGCCTGCCAATGCAGGGGACACGGGTTCGAGCCCTGGTCTGGGAAGATCCCACATGCCGTGGAGCAACTAGGCCCGTGAGCCACAATTGCTGAGCCTGCGCGTCTGGAGCCTGTGCTCCGCAGCAGGAGAGGCCGTGATAGTGAGAGGTCCGCGCACCGTGATGAAGAGTGGCCCCCACTTGCCGCAACTAGAGGAAGCCCTCTCACAGAAATGAAGACCCAACACAGTCATAAATAAATAAATAAATAAAATTAAAAAACAAACAAACAAACAACCTAATCAAAAAATGGGTAGAATACCTAAATAGACATTTCTCCAAAGAGGACATACAGACGGCCAAGAAGCACATGAAAAGCTGCTCAACATCACTAATTATTAGAGAAATACAAATCAAAACTACAATGAGGTATCACCTCACACCAGTTAGAATGGGCATCATCAGAAAATCTACAAACAACAAATGCTGGAGAGGGTGTGGAGAAAAGGGAACCCTCTTGTACTGTTGGTGGGAATGTAAATTGATAACAGCCACTATGGAGAACAGTATGGAGGTTCCTTAACAAACTAAAAATAGAATTACCATATGACCCAGCAATCCCACTACTGGGCATGCACCCAGAGAAAACCATAATTCAAAAAGACACATGCACCCCAATGTTCATTGCAGCACTATTTACAAAAGCCAGGTCATGGAAGCAACCTAAATGCTCATGGACAGACGAGTGGATAAAGAAGATGTGGTACATATATACAATGGAATATTACTCAGCCATAAAAAGGAACGAAATTGGGTCATTTGTAGAGACGTGGCTGGATCTAGAGACTGTCATACAGAGTGAAGTCAGAAAGAGAAAAACAAATATCGTATATTAATGCGTATATGTGGAACCTAGAAAAATGGTACAGATGAACCGGTTTGCAGGGCAGAAATAGAGACACAGATGTAGAGAACAAATGTATGGACACCAAGGGGGGAAAGCCGCAGGGGGATGGTGGTGGTGTGATGAATTGGGAGATTGGGATTGATATATATACACTAATATGTATAAAATGGATGACTAATAAGAACCTGCTGTATAAAAAAATAAATAAAATTCTAAAAAATAAATAAATAAATAAATAAAATAATAAATAAATCTTTTTAAAAAATAAATAAATAAACCAAATGATCTCAGGCCCAGGCGACGTGGCCTCACTTTAAAAAAAAAAGAAACTATGAGAAGAAACTCCTCAGCCGTTCAAGTTTTATCATGAGACTGCAGTAATTCAATCGCATCTTTAGTCTCCACCTCTATTTCTAGTTTTCTTGCTATTTCTACCACATCTGCAGTGACGTCCTTTACTAAAGTCTTAAACCCCTCAAAGTCATCCCTGAGGGCTGGAATAAACTTCTTCCGAACTCCTGTTCATGTTTATATTTTGACCTCTTACCATGAATCAGGAATGTTCTTATTGGCATCTAGAATGTTGAATTCTTTCCACCAGTCTTTCATTAGCATTCTCCCCTAAAGCACTGGAAAATTTATCCACCATCAAAAGACTTCCCCATTACTTTTGATGAGCTCAGCTTTGGGGAAGAATAAGTCTTGACAATCCAAACCACTACCAGAGGCTAGTAAAAGTTAATGTAGCTTCCAAATCAGCAAAGGAGATCGCCTTCCTATGTGAGATGTGGCTGAGTATGTTCAAGTAATAAAATGTTTCAGTGAATGAAGTGAATTCTGATTGGATGGTTTTAAAGAGACTGTTCCTTGGCCTAGAGTACCCATCTCTGCTCTGTGATTTGGATCTGTCTGTAATACTTCCTCAGTACTGCAAACTTGAAAATTGAAAGATATCAAGCCAACAAAATTATACACATACTTTAATTAATTTCATGGTAAAATTTGCTTGGTTTAACTTTCAACAAAGATCCAATCATTAATATATTTAACAAATATTTATCGTATGGCTATTATATGCCAGATGCTGCTATATGTATGGAGATTCAGCAATGACCAAAGATAAGGAAAATATACTGATGTGACATTAAAATTATCACTCAGTTGTGATATGATAGGTAATTTTGCTTTTTCTGCTTTATCCTTTCCTATATTTTCCAAGTTTTCTACAATAAGCGTGGATTACTTTATAATCTGAAAAATATATGGTTATGTAAACATTTAAAAATAAATTCAGTGTCATAGTAATGTTCAATATCAGTTTAATTTGAAGGTAGGATAGTGATTTTATTTTTTTAAGTTATTTTGACAGTTTTTTTTTGGCCACACAGTGCAGCATGCGGGATCTTAGTTCCCCGACCAGGGATCAAACCTGTGCCCCCTGCAGTGGAAGTGCAGAGTCCTAACCACTGGACTACCAGGGAATTCCCAGGATAGTGATTTTTAAAGCTGTTAAACTACTATGCTTTTATTACAGTTTTTCTACTGAAAAACTACTTACGTTCTATATATCCTGATCAGGATAACAAGGGTAAGTATTAATATGTACCTGATAAACCAATTAAAAAGTGGAAATTGACCGTATGGCTCTATCTTGTACGTACAAGAAGGAACTAAAGAGACAGATTTTTCCATGTGTGCCTTAACCCAGCCGGGTTCATTTGCAATAACACTCTACATGTATAAATACATAGATATGCAGTCATAATGATTGCAAAGTGAGATAAATCAACTCAATTAATTTTTTAAATTGAGGTAAAATACAAATAACAAAATTCATCATTTTAAAATGTACAATTCAGGAATTCCCTAGCAGTCCAGTGGTCAGGACTCAGCGTTTTCACTGCCGGGACCTGGGTTCAATCCCTGGTCGGGGAACTAAGATCTCACAAGCCACACGGCACAGCCAGAAACAAACAAATAAATACATAAAATAAAATGTGCAGTTCAGTGGCATTTAGCACATTCACAATGTTGTGCAACTATCACCTCTATCTAACTTCCAAAACAATTTCATCACCCTAAAAAGAGGCCCCATACCCATTAAACAGTACTGCCTTTTCTCCCCCACCCCCTAACCCCTGAAACCACTACTCTGCTTTCATCTCTGTGGATTTGCCTATTCTGGACATTTCATATAAATGGAATCATACAACGTGTGGTCTTTTGCATTGCCTTCTTTCACTTAGCAAAATGTTTTCCAGGTTCATACATGTTATAACATGTATCAGTGCTTTATTCCTTTTTATGGATGAAATATATTCCATTATATGGATATACCACATTTTGTTCATCCATTCATCAGTTGATGTACATTTGGGTTGCATCCATCTTTTGACTATTGTGAATGCTGCTACTGTGAACATTTGTGTACAAATTTTGCGTGGATATATATTTGTATTCTCTTGGGTATGTACATAGGAGTGGAACTGCTGTGTCGTATGGCAAATCTAAGTTTAGCTTTTTGAGGCACCGTCAAACTTTTCCATTCCCATCGGTAATGCATGGGTGTTTCAATTTCTCCACATCCTTTCCAACATTTGTTATCGTCCATCTTTTTTATTACAGATATCCTAGTGGGTGTGGAGTCTCATTGTGGTTGTCCCTGTTTATGGCTTGTCTATGTCTGAACTAGTGTCTCATTCATCACTATTTTACCAGCGTCTAGCTAGGTACCTAGCACATACTAGATGATAACAAAATATCTGGTGAATAAGAGAATTGATAACCACTGTTATTTTTGTGTTATCCTCCTACCTATTTCCTCTGGCATATATAAGTTTTGTCAGGGCTGGTCAGAAACATCTTTAAACATAAAGCAGTTGATAAAAGGAATTAATTTTGGTGTTAAACTCCC
The DNA here is from genome assembly GCF_028021215.1 of Eschrichtius robustus. NCBI lineage: Eukaryota > Metazoa > Chordata > Mammalia > Artiodactyla > Eschrichtiidae > Eschrichtius > Eschrichtius robustus. The sequence goes on from NC_090837.1 coordinate 8,498,152, forward strand.
CAAATCTAGTTTTCATTTTATAAATTCCTCATACAGGGATATTAATACTGGTTTTAGAAGAATTTAGAATTTCTTTTGCTGACTGATGATTTATCAATAATGCTCTTGTCATGAGATATTCATTAGGTTGAACAAAAGCCTTCTTGAATTCCTGTTCCAAGGGCTATACCTTTCCAGATGTGGAGGGTGGGTAGCCAGGCCAGAAACACATCACAAATATATCTGTCTTTAAGACATTCTGTGAACAAATTAATCGCATCTTTTCTCTGGGATAATGGGTTTCTTCTCTGAACCTTTATCTCTTCTTAAAGATGTTCATCCTTCGGACTTCCCTGGTGGTCCAGTGGTTAAGAACCCGCCTTCCAATGCAGGGGACACGGGTTCGATCCCTGGTGGGGGAAACTAAGATTCCACATGCTGTGGGGCAACTATGCCTGTGCGCTCTACAGCCCGCGTGCCTGTGTTGAGCCCGCGCGCTGAAACGAAGAGCCTAAGACCCGACGCAGCCAAATTAAACAAATAAAGCAAGATGTCCATTCTTTAATTCATTGATAGGCACAAACTGAGATCCTGAAGAAGAGTTTCCTTGTTTTCTCTCCTACACACACAATGAATAAAATACCTGTCCAAAGAACTTAAAATGAACAGGCTATCAGAGAAGTTCTCAGGCAACTTAATTGCTTTCAATTTTCAACCTTTTCAAAAAAGGGTCAAGGCCTTTAAGAGCCTGAAAATAAAGAATGAAAGATTCATGCAGTTTTTAAGATTGAATGAATAATGCTCGGAAGTTCCAGAAGCTTATGGGAAGGATGACCTCCAATGCTTTGGCTGGGAAGCATGAAATCACTTTGAATTTTCCAATAAATCCGGCGTGGCAAGGACTGATTAATCATTCCCTCAAGTTTCAGATCAAGTGCAACTTTAGATCAAGTGCATATTTTATCCTTAACTCTAGTAGAGATAGACATGTTTTTAAAGACTAAGAAATTCCATGATATTCTGATCAATCTCTGAGACTCCAGAGTTAAGTTCTGACTTTGATTTCTAATATTAGGAAGTTTCATTCACAGCTGAAGTGAGAAATACATTTGGGGGAAAGAATTAAAAAGGAATGAAGATACCAAATTTAAATTAAGTTTAGCTCATGTTATGAACTAAATTGTGTCCCCCCTCAAATTCACATGTTGAAACACCAATGTGATGGTATTTGGAGATGGGTCTTTGGGAGGTAATTAGGTTTAGATGAGGTCATGAGGGTGGAGCCCTCATGATGGGATAAGCGTCCTTATAAGAAGAGACACCAGAGAGCTCTCTTTTTCTGCAATTATGAGGACATGGTGAGAAGGTGGCCATCTGTAAGCCAAGAAGAGAGCTAGCACCAGAAACTGAATTGGCCTGCACCTTGATCTTGGACTTCCCAGCCACCAGAACTGAGGGAAAATAAATTCCTGTTGTGGAAGCCAGCCAATCTATGGTATTTTGTTATGGCAGCTTGAGCAAACTAAGACAGCCCATGCATCTATTTATATAAATGTTTGGTGAGATTAAACACACAAAAATCAGTCACATCTATTCCTCTTGGACCCAACTCTACCTAAATAAGCTGAGGTTTAAGGGGATGAGAACGGACAGCCTCTAGTGAATTGCACTTTTGGCTCCAATTCTTTACCTTTCCTTCTGTCCCCACTTGATGCTATGTAGCTCCTCTTGCCAAAGAGACACTATTTCCTGACACTTGGATCTGGGCTGGCCTTCTGCTTTAGCTAATAGAATGCAGCAGAAGTACTGATGTGAGCCATCACTTAGCTTAGGACTCTAGGGCATACTTCTTTCCACTTTCTCTCTTGCACCTCTGCTTCCACCATGAGAACATTTCTCTGGGGTAGCCTGCGAGAGGAGGAGAGACCCATAGGGAGAGCCACTCCAGTTGTCCCCAGTCATATCCATTCTAGATCACCCAATCAGCCATCTGAGATCAAGCCCCAGCAAGATTAGCAGAGCTCCCTAGCCTACCATCCAGATGTGCAAGCAAACATGCTTCTTGTTATACCTTCAAGGTTTTGTAGTTGTTACACAGCATTATTGCTACAGTAGAGAGATACACATTGCCACTATTTGGCATTAGATGATCATCAGACATTACGGATCCAGAAATTCCTGTAAACTGAAATGTATAAAAATGTTTTTACAAACTAAGGAGTTAATCATCCTGTAAAGAAAGGAAAGCAATGAGTCAATGTAGTTTCTGCTTCTGTTACTGAAAGCAGCCACTTCTACCAGAAACTGCCGTTAAGTTGAGTATTGGGAGTGAGTCAGGGTATCTGCAAAGAAATGAAAATGGTGAGTGTAAAATGTACTCATATACTTGTGAAAATTACGTAATGTATATTATCTTTTGCTTACTGGCACTAAGAGATATGGAAAGTGGGTTCAAGCAAACAAATGATGAGAGTTGACAACAGAAACGTAAACTCACCCTCAATTAATTAGTCCATTCATCCCTCCAGCTGCAGGTGGTGATGTCTACTTTGGAGGACATAGGAGGTCCAGAGGAAACAAGGAGAGTTTCCTTCCCCAGGGAACAAGGTCAATTCAGTTCCTGAGCTTTGAGAAGCTGGAATGTTACCTTGGGTCTGGAAATACTTAGTGATGCTTGTCAGGCTAGTGGCCAAGTTTCCCCAGCAGCTCAGTTAATTACCCAGAACTTTCTATATTGATTGAGCCCTGAGACTCTACATGACTCTTGCAAAGTCGGGGCTCATTTTATTCAATAGGAGATATTTTCTTCCCTCTCAGCTGGATTTTCTTGAATTATCAAAAGAAAGTGTTTATGCATGCACACAGGAGACCTGGTTCACACATTATATTTTCCTTGTTCAGAGCAATCAGAGCAATTATCTATTTCCTCTAACATGATGTCTTAGAATTGCACAACCACCACCATTAGGGTTTGTAATTTTTGGAAGTTTTGTATCTGATCAGTGGGTAAAGCAGGCATTTGGTAACACTGTTGGCTTTTCCATCTGTCTTGGGAGCTGCAGAGGACGTGCCGGCACTTAGCTGCTGGTGAGGTACTCTCTAATGAGCAATGGGGACAATTGGTTCTACCTGGCACAATTCTACTTGGGGAAGACAGTGTTCAGAGACACATAAAATCATGGATATAGTCATCCATTACTCAGAACAACTTAAACATCTTTGATGATTATTCAGTTCTTTCATAATCATGACATTGCTAATCATGATTCATGATTAAATAGCAAGCTGAGTTCCTGATCCTCGTTAAAATGTGGCTGCCCTCATTCATTGATGGTGGTAATGTGAAATGATGCGGCCATTGTGGAAAAGAAGTCTGGCAGTTCCTCAAAAAGTTAAATGATCCAGAAATTCCACTCCTAGGTATATACCCAAGAAAGTTGAAAGCACATGTTCACACAAAGACCTATAAACAGATGTTCACAGTACCATGATTCACAATAGCCAAAAGGTGGAAATAACCCAAATGTCTACTGACAGATGAACAGATAATCAAAATATAGTCCAGCCATATAATGGAATACCATTTAGACGTGAAAAGGAATGAAGTAGTGATACATGCTACAACATGGATGAACCTGAGAAACGTTATGCTAAATGTACACAAAAGACCATATATTGTATGATTCCACTGATATGCAATGTCCAGGGTAGGCAAATCCATAGAGAAAGTAGATTAGTAGTTGCCAGCAGCTAGACGGAGGCAGGATGGGGAGTGACGGCTAATGGGTATGGTGTTTCTTTTTGGGGTGATGAAAATGTTCTGGAATAGTCAGTGGTGATGCTTGCACACTTCTTTATTTTTCAATTGAGTATATGTGTATATATATATATTTTTTTTTTTTTTGCCACACTGCGTGGCTTGTGGGATCTTAGTTCCCTGATCAGGGATTGAACCCTGGCCCTTGGCAGTGAAGGTGCCGAGTCCTAACCACTGGACCACCAGGGAATCCCCTTGCATGCTTCCTTTCCCAGCTCCTGGGTCAACTGTCTGGGTTGAACAGGAGACTCTGGAGGGAGACTGGAGGGAGAGGCCATGGTATTTCTTGCCCTCTCTCTCCTCCTCAAGCAACATCCTCCTGCAGTGGTTGCATTTACCTGCAGTTCCGGTTCCCACTCAGTGGCCTCAGACTGTGGGCTCTGGTAACCATCTCTTTCCTTTGTGCCCTCTCTCCTGGGAGTGGTGGCATCTTTTTTTTTTTTTAATTAATTTATTTATTTTTGGCTGTGTTGGGTCATCGTTGCTGGGAGCGGGCTTTCTCTAGTTGTGGCGAGCGGGGGTTACTCTTCGTTGCAGTGCGTGGTCTTCTCATTGTGGTGGCTTCTCTTGTTGTGGAGCACGGGCTCCAGGCGCGCGGGCTTCAGCAGTTGTGGCACGCGGGCTCAGCAGCCGTGGCTCATGGGCTCCAGAATGCAGGCTCAGTAGTTGTGGCGCACGTGCTTAGCTGCTCCGCGGCATGTGGGATCCTCCCGGACCAGTGTCTCCTGCACTGTCAGGCGGACTCCCAACCACTGCGCCACCAGGGAAGCCCGGTGGCATCTTGTTGTTACTGCTAACCTCTAACCCGTTTGGCTTCTCAGATCTTCCATCACCTGTGGAGTCAATTCTTTGTATTAATTTACCTGTGTTTGAAACATCTGGAGAGGCATCTGTTTCGTGCCTGGACACATCGAAGGGCTGTGCCAACTTATATCCCTTCCAGTAGTATGTGAAACTACCTGTTTCCTACCTTACTTTTTTTTCTTTAAATTTTATTTATTTATTTATTTTTGGTTGTGTTGGGTCTTTGTTTCTGTGCGAGGGCTTTCTCCAGTTGCGGCAAGCAGGGGCCTCTCTTCATCGTGGTGCGCGGGCCTCTCACTGTCGCGGCCTCTCCCATTGCGGAGCACAGGCTCCAGACGCGCAGGCTCAGTAATTGTGGCTCACGGGCCTAGCTGATCCGCAGCATGTGGGATCTTCCCAGACCAGGGCTCGAACCCGTGTCCCCTGCATTGGCAGGCAGATTCTCAACCACTGCGCCACCAGGGAAGCCCTACAAACCTTATTAATGCTGTGTGTTACCATCACATGATGAATGAGGAGTTATTACTAATGTGTATGGGTTTTCTTTTTGGGGTGATGAAAAAGTTCTGGTTCTAGACAGTAGTGAAGGTTGCACATCATTGTGAATGTACTTAACGCTGCTGAATTGTACACTTCATGTGGTTAAAATGGTAAATTTTATGTTATGTGTTTTTTGCCACAGTAAAAATTTTTTTAATAAAGAGTAACAAGTTATAGACTCTTAGCACTGCAGAGGACTTAACACATCATCAAGTCCAAACCTTTCACTGTTAATGTGACTGAGCCAAGTTCCAGGGAAGAGTAAGTAGCTACCTGAATCACAGAGCTAGTTAGTTTCAAGGCCAAGACTAGAACCTGGGGTCTGTGATTCCCAGGCCAACTTTCTTCTTGTTTCATCAATCATGACTATATTTGAATCATGTTTTCTCTGATTGCCAGGAGAATACATGATGACTGAGGAAAGAAGGGGGACAGTTCCTGAATAACACATAGGATGAAATAAAGGCTCATATAGGAACAAATCATGGAGACTGAAGGTCTTTCTGGGTACTAAACAATTCTGGTGGGATGAATTGATTTCAGTACTTTCAATTATTTATTATTACCTTTATTGATGACTTTGGTTGCAAGAGCCAAAAACCCTTCTCAATCAAGCTCAAGCAAAAATCAAATCAAACAAAACAAAACCCCAAACCAGACCAACAAACATTTGCTATTTTTTTTTTTTTTTTGTGGTTGGGGGATTATTTTCTAGGAAAGCTGATAATTGAAAGAGCTGCAAGAACTAGGGTCTCAAGATAAAAACAAAACTCAATGGAGGGACTTCCCTGGTGGCGCAGAGGTTAAGAATCCACCTGCCAATGCAGGGGACACGGGTTCGAGCCCTGGTCCAGGAAGATCCCACATGCCACAGAGCAACTAAGCCCGTGCACCACAACTACTGAGCCTGTGCTCTAGAGCCTGTGAGCCACAACTACTGAAGCCCGCGCGCCTAGAGCCCGTGCTCCGCAACGAGAGAAGCCACCGCAGTGAGAAGACCGCGCACTGCAACGAAGAGCAGCCCCCGCTTCTGCAACTAGAGAAAGCCTGCACGCAGCAACGGAGACCCAACACAGCCAAAAAAAAAAAAAAAGACAGTTACATAAGAATTGAATGTGGTGAAATGTACAGAGTTGTAGGTCTCAAATACATGTAATCATATGTCTAAAATGTTGAGTTCTCGTTCTCAAGGTATGGAAGTTAGGTCTTGTATTCCAAGCTATCAATGACTTCTGGCCCAGTTCTTTAGCCTATATGTGTCTGCCTCCTTCTGTGGTTTTTTGTGTGAACTAAAACCACATATTCATTCATGATTCATTAAACAAAGAGCAATTGAGACAACAAAAACCAGGCCCTAGGCATAGTGTGTGTAACCAGAGTTGAAGAGCAGGTGTTTTGTTTGTTTGTTTTATTTTTTGGTCGCACCACGCAGCTTGCAGTATCTTAGTTCCCCCACCAGGGATTGTACCAGGGCCAACGGCAGTGAAAGTGCAGAGTCCTACCCACTGGACCGCCAGGGACTCCCCTGAGCAGGTGGTATTTCTTTTAAGGGACATGTAGACTAGTACGGAAAGCAAATCATTATTAGTACTAATTTAGACTGTACAGAACTAAGTGTCCTGGGAAAGGTACAGAAGAATGGAAGGGAAGTTGTGAAAACTCAGATTAAAACTATTGTCTAGGGATTGAGTTTGAGGGCCATGAATGCCAGAATATAATATTAGGTAGGAAACAGAGATTCACCACACGGAGGTGACAATTATCTCCTATTACACGTAAGGATACATGGCCACTTGCAACCTGACCTGGCTGTCTGCAAATGGCGTTTGTGAAATACCGAGGAAAAATATGTTTATTCGCGCATTAAAAAAGAGCTAAATGAAACTTCCAAACTTTGAATTTAAAAATTAGCCTAATGAATTAAATACAAATTTTAAAGGTGCAAGTTTAACTTCGTTGCTTTTTTGTTGTTGTTCTCAGTGGCAGACTTGCCATTACATTTATTTATTTACTTACGGCCGTGCCACGCGGCATGCGGGATCTTAGTTCCCCGAGCAGGAATGGAACCCGAGCCTCTGCAGTGGAAGTGCCGAGTTCTAACCATTGGACCACCAAAGAATTCCTTAACTTCTTTGCTTTTAAACGCAATCATTTTTGAATTTAATTTTAATTACTTTTAAATTAAATGAACAAACTGGGCAGCCCTCCTGGCCGTTCAGACCTTGCCCGCAAGCTTCGACTCACTTTCACTCGGTGCCAGTCCACGTGGACCGGGAACCCGCTCTCCTTCCGCAAGAGTTTCTGTAGGGACTCAGTCTTTAGGTGCACCGCCTTTGCCCCACCCTTCACAGTACTTCTAGGCATTTTGATTGGCTGTACTGCTCCCTCGTGCTCTGGTCTGGTTGCTCTGATTGGCCGACGGCGTGCCGTCGGGAGGATGCCAGTTTCCTGGGATACGGCGCCGGCGGGCGGAGGCCTAGGGCGGGTGGTGGCGTTCTCTGAGTGGGAACCTGGCTGCGGTGCGCACCAAGGCTCCTGGACTTAGTCCTGGGGCGCCATGGCCAGCGTCCACGAGAGCCTCTACTTCAACCCCATGATGACCAATGGGGTGGTGCACGCCAACGTGTTCGGTATCAAGGACTGGGTGACGCCGTATAAAATCGCGGTGCTGGTGCTGCTGAACGAGATGGGCCGCACTGGCGAGGGCGCCGTTAGCCTCATGGAGCGGCGGAGGCTCAACCAGCTGCTCCTGCCGCTGCTGCAGGTGAGGGGCTTCTGCTCATTCAGCAAACCCTTACTAAGCACCTGCTCTGTGCCGGACAGCTCCTTGGCTGGGGGCAAGGGGGTTCATCGGACACACTCTCTGCCGTGTAGGATCGCGAAAAATATAGTTAATACCACCAGCTAACACTTAGTGAGTACTTAACGATGGACCAGGCACTTTACATGCATTTTTTGGGGGGCAGTTTATATCTGGCTCCAGCATTTATTAGCTGAGTGACTGGGAGAAGAGTTATTTTCTCAGATCCTCCGTCTTCTGTAGAATGAGGCTACATGTAGGCCTGATCATTGGAGACACAGCTACAGGCTCTGTACCCTAGAGGACCGTAATAAGTGGTAACAATGACATAAAAGTAACAGCCAACATTGATTGAATACTTACTGTGTACTAAGCACTTTACATGTTTTATTTCATTTTGCAGACTGAGGTTGTAGCTCCACCACTTACCCGCTGTGCGACTTGGTCAAGTTCCATGACTTATTTGGGTCTTTGCTTTCTCTCTGTAAAATGAAAGCAATAATAGAAACTGTCATGTGGTGGCCGTATTAAGTTAGAAGATCCATGGGAATACTTTACAGTGTATGGCACATAGTAAATGCTCAGTCAATTTTAGCTATTTTCATTTTAATCTCATAGGGATAGGGCATGCACTTTCCCTTATATCAGTTGTGGTTTTTCCATTTATTTGTGTGATTATATGAGTGATGTCTCTCTCCCCTACTAGACTGTAACCTACATGAGGTCATTACTTTGTCCTACTTTTGTTCACCCTTGTATCCCCAAAGCCTAGTACTGTATAGTTTACAAAGGGCTTTTTTTAATCCATCACCTTTTTTGGGGCAGGGGGAGAAGGGGTACTGAGGACACAGGTTAAGTGGCTTGCCCAGTTAGTTAAGTAAAAGTAGTGGGGTGCCCATAACTTGCAGCTCCCAGTCCTATCTACATTACTATTATAAGTGCATTTCCCCATTATTCAAATAAAAGTCATAATACTAAAAAATTTGATAGAGAAAAGAAACAAAACAATAATTCTGGTGTCTTAACTTGTGTGTTTTTCTGCCTTTGTCCTTGCTGTTTTTTGTGTCTTGGATTCTCCTTCTGTTTTTTTTTGCCTGGCTAACTATTGTGTAGTTTATTTTGTTTTGTTTTGTTTTGGCGGCTGGGGGCGGGAGGGCGGGGAGCTGCGCTGCACAGCTTGCGGGATCTCAGCTCCCTGACCAGGGATGATTGAAGCCGGGCCACAGCAGTGAACACCCGGAATCCTAACCACTAGGCCACCAGGGAACTCCCTCTACTGTGTAGTTTTAATCAATGTGTATATAGAATTCGTCTAGCAAAATTCCAGCCTTTACTTATTTGCTTATTGTTTGGCTTTAAAAATTAGCTAATTTTTAACTACTCAACTAATACACGAAGATTCATTGTAAAAACTTTAAATGATGCTAAAATTGATGGAGTGAAAGGTTATGGTTTAATGCAGGCCCTCTAATCCTGTTCCCTCTTAGAGATTATCACGGTTAATGTTCCTTCATTCAACTATTTATTTGTTTATAAAATTTATTTATTTATTAATTTATTTATTTTTGGCTGCATTGGGTCTTCATTGCTGCCTGTGGGCTTTCTCTAGTTGTGGCGAGCGGGGGCTACTCTTTGTTGCAGTGCGTGGGCTTCTCATTGTGGTGGCTTCTCTTGTTGCGGAGCATGGGCTTCAGTAGTTGTGGCATGCAGGCTTAGTAGTTGTGGCGCATGGGCTTAGTTGCTCTGTGGCATGTGGTATCTTCCCGGACCAGGGCTCGAACCCGTGTCTCCCTCATTGGCAGGCGGATTCTTAACCACTGCGCCACCAGGGAAGCCCCATTCAACTATTTATTGAGTAACAGTTCAGAATGGATCTTTCTAGACCTTTTGCTGTGTGTATCTGTATATAGATAGGTAGATGCATATGGTTATAAGTATATATACATATATCCTTTTAATTTAATTTCCCTTTTTTTTTTTTTACATGAATGCTACTTCTATTCTACAGCTTATTCCTTTCACTTAACAAGTCTTGGAGATCTTTTCTTGTCAGCATATTTGAGTAGATCTACTTCATTCTTTTCAACGACTGCATTGTTTTCCAAAGTAAGAAAAGAAACATAATTTAACTCATGCTTTTAATTAATATTAAAATTTGTAAATTAAAAATGAACTCTTTATTCATGGACCTATAGGTTCTTTTTAGTTTTTCTTCATTTCAAACAATGCACATGGAACATATTTGCCCCAGAAGTGGGATTGCTGGGTTATCCACATCTAAAATTGACCTACTGAACTTACTGTTCCCCAGATATTCAGTGTTTAGTTTTAAACCTCAGCTAGGTTGTAACCTTCTTGTTAGCTGAGGTTGCATACTTTCTGTCTCTAATGGTACCTTTTATGGACTTGGGCACATAGTATGACTGCCGACCTTACAGTGTTTTGGGGAGGATCAAATGAGATTATGTTTATGGAAAATAGGACCCCTGTGTTTGTATAATGTTCTCCAGGTTACGAAACAATTTGAATTATTTTACTTAATCTTTGCCACAACAAGGGAGGTTATTATTATCTCCATCTCACTGATGAAGTAAACTAGGGCTCAGGGAGGCTACAGCTTTGCCATGATTGCAACACTGAGAAGGAAGGAACCTCAGACTACAGATTCTACGCTTATTTTTGCATTTAAGTCATTCCTCCAACTAAAAGAGAATGCTATGCAAATGTGAAGTATTACTTTAGCGTTTTATGCAGATAGGTTTTTTTTCTCTTCCTGATTTGAGATTTCATATTTGGAATGATTGTAAAGCAGAGAGGTTGATAAATGAATTCATGTTTGTAGATGTTTATCAATCTCCAGCTCTTTAAAATTTTTCTGTAACCTTTCTATCTCTCCTTTACACAGGGCCCAGATATTACGCTGTCTAAACTTTACAAGTTAATTGAAGAATCTTGTCCTCAGCTGGCAAATTCAGTACAGATCAGGTAAGCTTCATTTTCTTCTGTATATATGAAAAGATGTCAAAGTAGATAAAAATTAGAAGAGGGCACATGGTGATTAATTCCTTAAAAAAAAAACTTTATTATTCTAGGTTGTTTTCTTAAGTACATGTATTTAGTTTTTTTTGAAAAATGGATAGCATTAAACATACTGCTTCAAAATTTATTATTCTGTACAGATCTACATTGCTCCTTTTAGTTGTTGCAGAGAATTTCATTTTTACTGGCTGATATGTAACTTTGAGAAATTTTATAATCAAGAAAACATCAGCAATGATACTTTCCAGAATATGGGAGTGACGTTTTGGATTATCAAATTTGTTTTGTGTGCCACCATTTTATATGAATCTCTGAATTGTTTTTAAAATAGATTTATTTTAGGTGATTGTGGAATATGAAATGTGGGAAGATGTTCAAAGGGCCTTCCTAAAATACACACCTCATTTTTCTTGTTCAGAATCAAACTGATGGCTGAAGGCGAATTGAAGGATATGGAACAATTTTTTGATGACCTTTCAGATTCTTTTTCTGGAACTGAACCAGAGGTTCACAAAACGAGTGTAGTAGGTATGAAGTTCTTCTAAGGAGAGCAGAGAATATTTTCACTGAAGTGAGCTGCTCTCTAAATCACATCTGTCGTTACTCTGCTGTATCTGAGCACACACAGTGGGGATGCTGGACATGTTATAGTTTGTATTCATCGCCTTGCCATTTTGACCTGTGTTTAAATAATTGTCTTGTGGAAAAGCATCTTCTGTTTTGTCTACTGTCGTCAGAGTGTTAGCCTGGTCGTGGAGCCTTTTAGGCTTCCTCAGCTCTTTCTCACAGGCCTCTGCTCACTTGTCCACATTGTACGACTGAGTCAGGGTCACCAACTAAACTTCATGAAGAGAGGTAAGTAAGAGTAGATTACTGATATAGTTTATAAGGCAAGGGTATATATGAAGCTTCTTGACACTTTTCTGTTAGCGGTATAGCCGTGCTCCATCCATCTGGCATTTTTTTCCTGGTAGTCTTTATGTTATTTACCATCAGTTATTTATTGATCTTCCATGTGCCAGGCTCTGGACTTTAAGAGAGACTGGAAACTTCCTCTTATGGAGATTGCTTTCTTGTGGTTGTGGGCAGAGGAGCAGGCAGACAGTAGAAAGTAAACTAATAGGATCACTTCAGATGTTGTAACAGTCACGGAGGGATACGTTGGCTGGATAAAGAGTGGAGTGCGGGTGGGAGGACTGAGCCTTTAATATAAAGAGACAATCAGCTTCGTAAAAGGTGGTGAAAGAAGATTCTATGTGGACGGGAACAGCAACTGCAAGTGTCTTTTTTTGTGTGTGATTATTTTGGAGGAAGAACCGCAACAAATAGTCATCAACTTTTTGTAGCCTGGATTTCAAGTTAATGCCTTCACCTCCTCTCTGTCTTGTTTCATAGGTTTATTCCTGCGTCACATGATCTTGGCCTACAGTAAGCTTTCTTTCAGTCAAGTGTTTAAGCTGTACACTGCCCTTCAGCAGTACTTCCAGAACGGTGAGAAAAAGACGGTGGAGGATGCTGATATGGAACTGGCCAGCAGAGAGGAGAGCGAAAGAAAAATGGAAAAAGAGGAACTTGATGTATCTATAAGGTAACTTGGGTTTTTCTGGCGGGAATCCCTTTCCTGTGAAATAGCATCATTATGGGAGCAGTAAATCCTCATTCATCCAGAGTTCATGTGCTGGCTGTCATCTTTTTGTCCCTCCAGATCCAGGAAGTTCACCCTTACGGGCTGCATCAGTAAGCTCCTTGCCCTCTAACTTCTGATTGAGAGGCACTGGTGGGAAATCCAGAGGGTCAAGGAGAGTGAGGTCAAGGTGTTGATTCACTGGCTCCCTTCCTTTGGGGTCACAGTGGGCTGGCTGTAGGGTCACAGCCTCTGTCAGGTGGCCTGCTCTGCATACCTCAGGGGCCTAGTAACTGGGAAGGTTTCCCAGGCCCGGTGCAGAAGGTGCCCCTCTATTACCAGCCCTGGGGACTCTGTTACCCGCTATGGCTTATCCATCCCCTGCCCCTATTTTTGTAACTGGCCCTTTATTAAACTCTTCTCAAATTACCCCGTTTGAATATGCCATTTGTTTTCTGCTGGGGCCCTGAGCAATAGTGTTCATTATATCAGAGTGAATTAACAATTGATTAATTCAGTGAAAATTTATTGAATGCCTCCTAAAGTTTAAGCCTGGGGATGTAGTGCCTCTGCTCACCTAGTTGTTTAAGCTCAGAGCCTAGGCGTGTCCCTGCGTCCTGCCCCTCCTTCACCCCTGCAGCCAGTCCTTCCGCAGATGCAGCCGATCCTTCCTTCTCAATGTGTTTGGAATTAGTTCACTTCTCTCCATCGCCACTGCTTCCCCTGTGGTCTAAGCACCGAATCTCTTTCCTGGATGACTGCTCTAGCCTCCTGACTGCTTTCCTTGCCTCCACTCTTGTCTCCTTACTATCAGTTTTTCCTGCAGCATCCAAGGGAACCATTATCATGTAAATCACACCACGTGTTCTTATGCCCCAAACCCTCCTGGACTATACATGGAATTTAGACAGAAATCTGAGCTACTGTGGCCTCATTACCTGCATGATCTGGCCCCTGTCATCTTCCCTACCTCTTTCTCCTTACTTTCCCTTCACTGTCAGAGTCTGACTGCTCTGGCTTGCTTTCAGTTTCCTCAATACCAAGCCGAGATCTGCCTCAGGGTGCCTGGCAGGCTGTCCCTGGCTTCTCATCTCACTCACTCCCTTTCACCATTCAGATCTCAGCTCCCGTGTCCTCACACAGGCCTTCCCTGACCACATGTCTGAAGTAACCTTCATCCTAAATACTTCCAGCTTCTTTATTTCCTCCATAGCTCTCCTCACTAAGTAACTTTTTGCATTTATTTACTTAGACTCATTTGTATTTGTCTTTGCACCCCTTCAAGAGCTAAGACCCTTCTCTGTCGTATTTCACCTCATTTTCCTCAGTGCTTGGCTTGTAATGTCTGTGAATATGTGTTGGATGAATGAATGCAGAGAATCAGAACACATCATTCATCGCCCACACTGGTAACTGGCCCCATAAAACACTTTGTATTGACTTCCCTTCACTGTCTCACGTCCCCTCTCCCCAGCTGTTACCTGGGATCACCTCCCAAATAGACTACTTATATTTGGAGGGAAAAACACATAAAGAGTGTGTGTGTGTGTGTGTGTGTGTGTGTGTGTGTGTGTGTGTTTTGTATTTCCTGATCTCAGGGAGCCCACAGTCTGGTGAGGAAGACTGGCACCCAAACAGATCACTACAAGTAACAATGTGTTCAGAACTCTGAGAGAAGTAAGCCCCACCTGCCCTATGTAGGCTGGCTAACCCCCTTGGGGGCTGGGGGTGGTCTGTGTATGTAGTCAGAGAATATTTCCCTGCAGTTCCTATGAGTGGCCTTTGTACACTTATGTGATTTGTTCAGCATACTCTGGGAGCAAGAAGATTGTAGTACCAGTAAGTACTTCCAAATACTCAAGAGTTGCTCACAGAGGCTTCTCATCTAGTGGAAAGGCAGTACCTTGTAGGGTTGAGTCTGGCCCTGGAGTCAGACCCCTGGATTTGAATTCTGGCTCCTCCACTTATTCCCTTAAGACCTTGGGCAAGTCACCCTCTCTGTACCTCAGTTTTCTCATCTGCAAAATGGGGCTCATGTCACCTCCTCAGAAGGTTATTTTGAGAATTAAATGATAAATCTATATGAAGTGTTTAGAACTGTGCCTTTAAACATTTGACAAATATTCACTATTCTTCTTCTTCTCTAATTTCTATTTTGTTTAATTCCCCTGAGGAAGGCTTCCAGGAAACAATGTAATCTTTGTCCTAGCTACTTTATATGCTTAAAGTAGCAGAATGTCAATTATTCAGAAATGTTAAAATTCAAACTTTTCTTATTTAGGTTTGACTTTCTCCTAAATTAATCTGATTTAATTAGGTCTAACTGCATCATTTTGTTTTTATTCTAATCTAAGAATTCATTTGTGTGTAATAATAGTGTGTATACTGTTAAGGTGTATGGTTTCAGAAAATAGTGTGCATTTAGTAAACTGAATTTCATCACTGAAATAGAAGAAATGTATTATTTAAATATTATTCTACTTAAGTATTATAATTCTTTGTCCAAAAAGAAATGATTTTTACTTGTTATAGGATTTTTAAAATTTCATAATGTATATTTACATATATTTCTTGATTCTTTTAAAAAGGAAAATTTCATTTTTTTCTTTCTGTGTTCTTTTCTAGTGTTTTATTGCATTATGAGAGGCTTCTCACTTTAGCCCTTTCATTTTCTTCCTTCCTTTCTTCCTTTCTTTCTTCCCTCCCTCCCTCCCCTCCTTTCTTAGTTATTAGAATGTTTTTAGATCTTGCTTTCTTCAGGGAAATTATTTTTCTTGCCCTAGAAATTTGTATTAAAATTAGAAAGGCCAGAGTAACACTGACTAGCTTGCAACTCTCCCATCCTACAATGAAATTACTACTGTTTGAAAAAGGGGGACCCACCTATTAATTTAGAAGGGAGGGAATAAATATTCAGTGAACGAATGTTTATCAGGTGTTTTTAAAAAATCCAATTACAGAAGAAAGTACAGACTGACATTTAGCTTCAGCTTTTCATTTGCTCGTTGTTGCTACAGGGCAGCATTTGTTTCCTGCAATAAGAGCGGGGGGCTTACAGGGTTACAGCTTGTGAGTTTGCAGCGGAGGCTACTAGTCTGCAAGCTGCTGGAACTACATCTTCTCTGTGCTTCTAAAAAGACCTAAGAAAAGTAGAAGTTCTCTGGCATTTCTTCACGTGCCAGTGATTTAATATAAATCTCCCAAATTCATTAATTCATTCAGCAAATACTTATTCAGTGCTTCTGGTGTGCCAAGCACTATGCTAGCTGCTATGTTGTCAGCGCAGAGGAGAAAGTCCCTGTCCTCATGGAGTTATGTGGGGAGGGTCAGGTAATCGAGAGGTAACTAAATTAATAAATAATGTAACTTCAGAGAGCGTCAGTGCAGGAAAGGAATGACTGGGACACAGGGGTACAGAATAACTGTGGGGTGCTGTCAGGGAAGGGCCCTTTAAGACTGGGAGCTAGGTGACGAAGGAGCCAGCCCCGAGAAGAGTTGCCAGAGCACATGCAGACTCACAGCTCCCAAGACAGGACAAGCTGACATATTGGAGGGACAGACGGAGGACAGTGTGGCCTGAGCACACAAGTCAGGAGGAGGGGTTGGATCACCGCGCCGGTCACGCACCTCAGAAGGGTTCAGGTCCTCATGGCCTCCTGGGTGTTTAGTAACTGTTCCCAATCTCAGTCCTTCCCCTCCCCTGCTTTTGTCTTGTCATCACCCTGCTCAGAAGTCTCCAGAGATTCACAAAGTCTCCCAGCCTGCTATTTGAGGCCTTCTACAGTTGACCTTTCTGACCTTAATTTCTGTTCCTCAACTTGGATCCTTTACCCCAGCCAGCCACGTGTGCTTGTATCCCTCTAACAGGCCAGGCATTTTCCCATTCTGCATCTTTTGGTTTCCTTTCCTGGAATGCCTTCTTCCTTCCTCGTCATTTCTTCACTCCTTGCCAACTTTCAGGGTCCTCACCACTTCAGCTGGAGTGATTTCTCCCTTTTCTAAGTGCAGAGATCATATTAATTCTTGGTATTTATTGTTTATTGCCATCTTTTCACGTGGGCTGGTCTTAACCTTCACCAAGACTGTAAGCCCATTAAGACATTTTCTTGGGGGACCTAGACTTGTGTTTTATGCATCGCAAGTGCATAAACACCCCAGTTTGTTGATTGTTTAATCCTATGTTATATTTTTAAAATTTCAGTTATAGTGGGTGATTTGAGCCCTTTAGAGGAGTTTCCAGAGTCCTTTTGAGAATCTGATGAATGCCATGTACTATCCCCACATTAAAAATGCATATTTTACATACAGTTTTACAAGGTTCATGGGCTCCTAAAGCCCATCCATGGACCCAGGTTAAAAGCCTTTGATGTATAGCACTTGTAAGTCTAAAATTCTGTCTCAACTGGTAATGGGATTCATAAACAAGGTATACTTGAGTCCTTTTCCTAAAGGAGTAACCCCCTTCCTAAATTGAATACATTTGTGGCTTTTTTTTTTTTTAATTTATTTATTTGGCTGCGCTGGGTCTTAGTTGTGGCCCTCGGGATCTTCGTTGCCACGTACAGGACCTTTAGTTGTGGCATGCCAGGCTTTTAGTTGCGGCATGCGGGGTTTAGTTCCCTGACCAGGGATCGAACCTGGGCTCCCTGAATTGGGAGCATGGAGTCTTAGCCACTCGACCACCAGGGAAGTCCCCCTTTGTGGCTTTTTAAGAGTTACTTTCTCTGGCATGTGTTTGAGGCCCTGAGGAGGCAAAGAAGGAGTCAGTAAAAGGATGGTTTGGGCCATGGTATTTTTACTTGCTCTTCCCAAGCTTGTTCACGTCGGCCACTGTTGCCACCATGGAAGCCAGAGCCAATCTTGTTCTTCATTTATAGCAAATGTGTTTGCCTTCATTTGTAGCAATTTTGCTTTATGTGATTCTGGTTTTCTCTTTCTGTTTTATTAACCTTATTGTTCTTGTGTCCTGTGTTATAAGCTACCTCAAATCTTTTTGGGGGGAAGGGTTTAAGTAAATAAAGCATTTGGTAACAGTGAGCATCATGGACCTTAGAGGAGGGTGGGACTGGGAGTGGTGTGTCCCATTTCATTCAGATCCTTGTCTGTCTCTAGCCTTTTTGTGTATAGTCATATTTATTTCAAGCCTTGGGCTTACTTTCTTTGAAGGATATGTTAAGAGAAAAGGGCTTCTTATTGCCCAGACACTTAGCTGTTTTCCATTTGAGAACTTGGCCTGTGAATTTTCTTTCCATTTCCCTCTAGGTCACTGTTATTTCGCTGATCTTTGTTATGCTGGTCAGGGCTGGTCCTTGGCAGCTCCGATACCTGTAGAATCTGATATGCTTGCTGCCTTGTATCAGAAATGTAACCAAGAGAATATTAGAGCAGCTCTTGCCAAAGTGTTTTCTGTGGAACGCTACTGCTTCTTGAGAGATGTGAGGAAAGGATTCTTCATTCAAATGAGTTTGGTAAATGGTACATTAAACAAAAGTGAATAAAGTGTCTCTCTGTTGGATTTCTCTAATGTGTATCATGAATCTCCCAAGGAAGAGAGGGTGTACAGCTTTCCCCAAGTGATTTAACCTCAGCAGCATTTTTTTTTTCTTTTGGAATACCTGTTTACATATTGTTTGCATGAAACAGTTTGAGAACTGCTGTATTAGACACAGAGTGCTTATAAAAATATTATTGATGAGTAAATATTGATTTTTCTACTTATTGTAATCCTGTATAGAGAAGCCATTTATTCAGTCATGTGGCAAAAGGGTATTATTCATACTTTGCTCTCAAAAATAAGACTGTTTGTGCATGTATAGATTTCTCAAGTCTAGATTTATATAAGTATATTTCTTGTTTGTTGGTTCTGTGTGATCTAAACTTCTAGGCAAATGGTTATTTCTTAGATAAGTCCTCTTTTTCTTGTTCTTGAATACAGCACCATCTTATATGTGTAGCGAGGAGTTAGAGACTTTTTATTCATTCATTTCCCAAACTCTGAGTGCCCACTGTGTGCCTGGGCACGGACTGGGTGTTCATATACAAATATAGGTACGAACAGCCAGTGTGGCAGTGCTAGATGCAGTGATCCCCATCTCTGGGAGACAGTGGGAGCTCAAATGAGAGAGGTCAGGATAGATTCTTGGAGGATATGACACTTGAGGTATTCTTGAATGACGGATGGTACAACAGTGCAACAGTGGATGGAAAATGTGCCCTGCAGGTTGAGGAAGCAGGGGGGCATCTTGGCATGATAGGAGACTGTAAGGAGTTCATCAGGGCTGGGGTGTGGGTGAGAAAGAGAAGGCAGAGGAGAGAGGTAGGAGCACTTAGGAAGCATTGCACCTGCCCTGCTAAGCAGTGCAGACTTTATTCTGGAAGGTGATGAGATACCACAGGAGGGCTTTAAATCAGGGACGATAGACTTGCATTTTAGAAAGATCATGCTGGAGGCTATGTACAGTTGAGATCTACATCTGTCCATAATTGTATCATGTGAACTTCGGCAGGTCATTCAACATCACTTTTTAAGCATGCCTTTTCTATTCCCGAGAAGAGAGAATTAATTTTAAAAGTTTTTTAACTTTTCTGATGAAGAATCTATTTGACTTTGTAAAGCATTATCATTTTCACTATTGTGTAATTCTTTATTAGTTTGGATTTGTTTTTTTCCAGAGAAGAGGAGGTATCTTGCAGTGGGCCTCTGTCCCAAAAACAAGCAGAATTTTTTCTTTCTCAACAGGTATGTTCTGTAATTGGTCATGAATTTTTTTTTTTAATCCTGTGACATTATATGTCATGGCATATATTTGTTATGTGAGTAGGTTTATTAGTGAAGCAGCATTCTTCTTATTCTTGGTCAGTTTTTCTTTACTAACAATGCAGTTGTAGCTATGTGTCCCTTCCTATTTTCTGTGTGATTTTATTTCTCTGTTAGGGTCATAATGCATGTTCATTTAGTAATGGTGTGTGACTAACACAGCCCAAAAATGTGATTTAGAAGACTTCCCTTTTCCCCAACACTTTATCATGGACATTTTCAAACAGAAATACAAATTGAAAAGCATTATATAGTGAATGCCCATATACGCATCATCTAGATCCTACAATTAATATTTTGCTCTGTTTATCATATATCTACCCATATAGCCACCATTTCATCTTATTTTTTGATACATTTCAAGTTGCAAGCATCGGTACACTTTTACCCCAGACATTTCTTACTGGTGTTTTTGAGCCATACTTTTTCCTTTTTTTTGGTCATATAAGCTGAATGTTTTTCTCCCATGTTATTTTCAGCATAGAATTTTGATTTTTGCTCTACTTTTCTAGTTTTCCCTATTTTTGTTATTAATTTTCTTTCTGCAGAAAGACATAATGTTTAGATCTAGATGCAGGTGATAAAATCACCCCTGCAGATGAATTTTAAACAGATTAGAAAAACTCATCTAGACACTTGGTTAACTGTAGAGGAAAAAATAGACCTGGATCTGCACCTCATCTTTGCACCTCAGTACTTTACACGTGGATTAAAGGCTTAACTAAACATTTAAGGTTATAATTAGACCAGGAGGAACTACATATTAACTTTTTTTTTTTGAATTTTATTTTATTTATTTTTTTATACAGCAGGTTCTTATTAGTCATCCATTTTATATACATCAGTGTATACACGTCAATCCCAATCGCCCAGTTCATCCCACCACCCCCACCCCCCCACGGCTTTCCCCCCCTTGGTGTCCATACGTTTGTTCTCTACATCTGTGTCTCAATTTTTGCCCTGCAGACTGGTTCATCTGTACCATTTTTCTAGGTTCCACATATATGCATTAATATGCGATATTTGTTTTTCTCTTTCTGACTTACTTAACTCTGTATGACAGTCTCTAGATTCATCCATGTCTCTACGAATGACCCAATTTCGTTCCTTTTTATGGCTGAGTAATATTCCATTGTATATATGTACCACATCTTCTTTATCCACTCGTCTGTCCATGAGCATTTAGGTTGCTTCCATGACCTGGCTATTGTAAATAGTGCTGCAATGAACATTGGGGTGCATGTGTCTTTTTGAATTATGGTTTTCTCTGGGTATATGCCCAGTAGAGGGATTGCTGGGTCATGTGGTAATTCTACTTTTAGTTTTTTAAGGAACCTCCATACTGTTCTCCATAGTGGCTGTATCAATTTACATTCCCACCAACAGTGCAAGAGGGTTCCCTTTTCTCCACACCCTCTCCAGCATTTGTCGTTTGTAGATTTTCTGATGATGCCCATTCTAACTGGTGTGAGGTGATACCTCATTGTAGTTTTGATTTGCATTTCTCTAATAATTAGTGATGTTGAGCAGCTTTTCATGTGCTTCTTGGCTGTGTGTATGTCCTCTTTGGAGAAATGTCTATTTAGGTATTCTGCCCATTTTTTGATTGGGTTGCTTGTTTCTTTAATATTGAGCTGCATGAGCTGTTTATATATTTTGGAGATTAATCCTTTGTCCGTTGATTCGTTTGCAAATATTTTCTCCCATTCTGAGGGTTGTCTTTTCATCTTGTTTGTAGTTTCCTTTGCTTTGCAAAAGCTTTTAAGTTTCATTAGGTCCCATTTGTTTATTTTTGTTTTTATTTCCATTACTCTAGGATGTGGATCAAAAAGGATCTTGCTGTGATTTATGTCAAAGAGTGTTCTTCCTATGTTTTCCTCTAAGAGTTTTATAGTGTCCGGTCCTACATTTAGGTCTCTAATCCATTTTGAGTTTATTTTTGTATATGGTGTTAGGGAGTGTTCTAATTTCATTCTTTTACATATAGCTGTCCAGTTTTCCCAGCACCACTTATTGAAGAGACTGTCTTTTCTGCATTGTATATCTTTGCCTCCTTTGTCTTAGATTAGTTGACCATAGGTGTGTGGGTTTATCTCGGGGCTTTCTATCCTGTTCCATTGATCTATATTTCTGTTTTTGTGCCAGTACCATATTGTCTTGATTACTGTAGCTTTGTAGTGTAGTCTGAAGTCAGGGAATCTGATTCCTCCAGCTCCGTTTTTTTCCCTCAAGACTGCTTTGGCTATTCAGGGTCTTTTGTGTCTCCATACAAATTTTAAGATTTTTTGTTCTAGTTCTGTAAAAAATGCCATTGGTAATTTGATAGGGATTGCATTGAATCTGTAGATTGCTTTGGGTAGTATAGTCATTTTCACAATATTGATTCTTCCAATCCAAGAACATGGTATATCTCTCCATCTGTTGATATCATCTTTAATTTCTTTCATCAGTGTCTTATAGTTTTCTGCATACAGGTCTTTTGTCTCCCTAGGTAGGTTTATTCCTAAGTATTTTATTCTTTTTGTTGAAATGGTAGATGGGAGTGTCTCCTTAATTTCTCTTTCAGATTTTTCATCATTAGTGTATAGGAATGCAAGAGATTTCTGTGCATTAATTTTGTATCCTGCAACTTTGCCAAATTCATTGATTAGCTCTAGTAGTTTTCTGGTGGCATCTTTAGGATTCTCTATGTATAGTATCATGTCATCTGCAAACTGTGACAGTTTTACTTCTTCTTTTCCAATTTGTATTCCTTTTATTTCTTTTTCTTCTCTGATTGCCGTGGCTAGGACTTCCAAGACTATGTTGAATAATAGTGGTGAGAGTGGACATCCTTGTCTTGTTCCTGATCTTAGAGGAAATGCTTTCAGTTTTCCACCATTGAGAATGATGTTTGCTGTGGGTTTGTTGTATATGGCCTTTATTATGTTGAAGTAGGTTCTCTCTATGCCCACTTTCTGGAGAGTTTTTATCATAAATGGGTGTTGAATTTTGTCAAAAGATTTTTCTGCATCTGTTGAGATGATCATATGGTTTTTATTCTTCAATTTGTTAATATGGTGTAGCACATGGATTGATTTGCGTATATTGAAGAATCCTTGCATCCCTGGGATAAATCCCACTTGATCATGGTGTATGATCCTTTTAATGTGTTGTTGGATTCTGTTTGCTAGTATTTTGTTGAGGATTTTTGCATCTATATTCATCAATGATATTGGTCTGTAATTTTCTTTTTTTGTAGTACCTTTGTCTGGTTTTGTTATCAGGGTGATGGTGGCCTCACAGAATGTGTTTGGGAATGTTCCTTCCTCCCCAGTTTTTTGGAAGAGTTTGAGAAGGATGGGTGTTAGCTCTTCTCTACATGTTTGGTAGAATTCACCTGTGAAGCCATCTGGTCCTGGACTTTTGTTTGTTGGAAGATTTTTAATCACAGTTTCAATTTCATTACTTGTGACTAGTCTGTTCATATTTTCTTTTTCTTCCTGGTTCAGTCTTGGAAGGTTATCCCTTTCTAAGAACTTGTCCATTTCTTCCAGGTTCTCCATTTTATTGGCATAGAGTTGCTTGTAGTATTCTCTTAGGATGCTTTGTATTTCTGCAGTGTCTGCTGTAACTTCTCCTTTTTCATTTCTAATTTTATTGATTTGAGTCCTCTCCCTCTTTTTCTTGATGAGTCTGGCTAATGGTTTATCAATTTTGTTTATCTTCTCAAAGAACCAGCTTTTAGTTTTATTGATCTTTGCTATTGTTTTCTTTGTTTCTATTTCATTTATTTCTGCTCTGATCTTTATGATTTCTTTCCTTCTGCTAACTTTGGGTTTTGTTTCTTCTTTCTCTAGTTCCTTTAGGTGTAAGGTTAGGTTGTTTATTTGAGATTTTTCTTGTATCTTGAGGTAGGCTTGTATTAATATAAACTTCCCTCTTAGAACTGCTTTTGCTGCATCCCATAGGTTTTGGATTGTCGTGTTTTCATTATCATTTGTCTCTAGGTGTTTTTTGATTTCTTCAGTGATCTCTTGGTTATTTAGTAATGTATTGTTTAGCCTCCATGTGTTTGTGTTTTTTACGTTTTTTTCTCTGTAATTGATTTCTAATCTCATAGCGTTGTGGTCAGAAAAGATGCTTGATATGATTTCAATTTTCTTAAATTTACCAAGGCTTGATTTGTGACCCAAGATGTGATCTATCCTGGAGAATGTTCTGTGCGCACTTGAGAAGAACGTGTAATCTGCTGTTTTTGGATGGAATGTCCTATAAATATCAATTAAACCTATCTGGTCTATTGTGTCATTTAAAGCTTGTGTTTCCTTGTTCATTTTCTGTTTGGATGATCTGTCCATTGGTGTAAGTGAGGTGTTAAAGTCCCCCACTATTATTGTGTTACTGTCGATTTCCTCTTTTATAGCTGTTAGCAGTTGCCTTATGTATTGAGGTGCTCCTATGTTGGGTGCATATATATTTATAATTGTTATATCTTCTTCTTGGATTGATCCCTTGATCATTATGTAGTGTCCTTCCTTGTCTCTTGTAACATTCTTTATTTTAAAGTCTATTTTATCTGATATGAGGATTGCTACCTCAGCTTTCTTTTGATTTCCATTTGCATGGAATATCTTTTTCCATCCCCTCACTTTCAGTCTGTATGTGTCCCTAGGTCTGAAGTGGATCCCTTGTAGACAGCATATATATGGGTCTTGTTTTTGTATCCATTCAGCTAACCTGTGTCTTTTGGTTGGAGCATTTAATCCATTCACATTTAAGGTAGTTATCGATATGTATGTTCCTATGACCGTTGTCTTAATTGTTTTGGGTTTGTTTTTGTAGGTCCTTCTTTTGTGTTTCCCACTTAGAGAAGTTCCTTTAGCATTTGTTGTAGGTCTGGTTTGGTGGTGCTGAATTCTCTTAGCTTTTGCCTATCTGTAAAGCTTTTGATTTCTCCATCGAATCTGAATGAGATCCTTGCTGGGTAATCTTGGTTGTAGGTTCTTCCTTTTCATCACTTTAAGTATGTCATGCCACTCCCTTCTGGCTTGTAGAGTTTCTGCTGAGAAATCACCTGTTAACCTTATGGGAGTTCCCTTGTATGTTATTTGTCGTTTTTCTCTTGCTGCTTTCAATAATTTTTCTTTGTCTTTAATTTTTGCCAGTTTGATTACTATGTGTCTCGGCATGTTTCTCCTTGGATTTATCCTGTATGGGAGTCTCTGCGCTTCCTGGACTTGGGTAGCTATTTCGTTTCCCATGTTAGGGATGTTTTCGACTCTAATCTCTTCAGATATTTTCTCTGGTCCTTTCTCTCTCTCTTCTCCTTCTGGGACCCCTATAATGCGGATGTTGTTGCGTTTAATGTTGTCCCAGAGGTCTCTTAGGCTGTCTTCATTTCTTTTCATTCTTTTTTCTTTAGTCTGTTCCGCAGCAGTGAATTCCACCATTCTGTCTTCCAGGTCATTTATCTGTTCTTCTGCCTCAGTTATTCTGCTACTGATTCCTTTTAGTGTATTTTTCATTTCAGTTATTGTATTGTTCATCTCTGTTTGTTTGTTCTTTAATTCTTCTAGGTCTTTGTTAAACATTTCTTGCATCTTCTCGATCTTTGCCTCCATTCTTTTTCCGAGGTCCTGGATCATCTTCACTATCATTATTTTGAATTCTTTTACTGGAAGGTTGCCTATCTCCACTTCTTTTAGTTGTTTTTCTGTGGTTTTATCTTGTTCCTTCATCTGGTACGTAGCCCTCTGCCTTTTCATCCTCTCCATCCCTCTGTGAATGTTACATATTAACTTTTAACTGATCTCTGGGTGGGGAAAGACTTTCTAAACATAAAAGCTGTGGAAGAAAACACGTAGGAGATTGTTTGATTTTTCAGCATAAGAATGAAAAACATCTACATGTCAGTACATGTTCTAACAAAATTAAAACTCAAACAACAAAATGGGAAAAAGGATTTGCAATACCTATGACAAAGGGTTAATACTTTTGCTTAAAAAATTGTAGTTTCAAAGACCATTTGATGATGAGACAAATTTATAATTATTATTACATGAAAAAAGCAGGTAATAAAATGATATATTCTAACTTTGTTAAAGTATGCATATATATATGTATAAACACATACATATGTACACACACACACACACACACACAGAAAAAAGACTGGAATGAGATACACTGACATAAAAATAGTGTTATTTCTGGGTGGAAGGATTACAGATGATTTTTGTTTTCTTCTGTATGCTTTTCCATATTTTTGGAATCTTCTATAATGATATAATGAATTCAAATATAAGTAGAAATTATTATTACTCATAAAGAAAAATTTGTCTAGCTAAAATAGAAGAGCCCATAACCCAGTTAAGTACTAATCATTAATTTAGAAGTCATTTTCTACATTTTTATATAATCATTGCTGGTACCATCCATATAAAACAGATAACCAGGAGTAGGGCAAGTGTGTATCTCCCTGTGCCAGGCTGGAGATACATACTTCCTGCCTTGAAGGCACTTACAGTCTGGGGGTGGGGTCAGCTGGTACTTTTAATATAATTTGATAAGTACTGCAGGAAGGGTTAGTGCAGGGAGCTTGTGGGAACATGTAGGTACTTATAGGACCTTATCTAGTTTAGAAGGTGATAGAAGCAGATGGCTGAAATCTAAATTGGGCCCTGAAGGCTGAGCAGGAGTTTGCATGGAAGACTTATGTGGATGGGTGGTTGGGAAGCTTAGAATTCCAGGAAGAGGAAACAGTGTTCTGCATGGTTAAGAGGAGAGTGTAGGTGCAGAAAAAAAAGTAATCAGATGATGCTATTTAGTATACATGTCCATATGTTTATTGGCCATTTCTTTCTACTGAGTTGTCATTTTAAAATTTCAGGCTTCTTTGTTAAAGAATGATGAGACTAAAGCCCTCACTCCAGCTTCTTTGCAGAAAGAGTTGAACAACTTGTTGAAATTTAATCCTGATTTTGCTGAAGCGGTGAGTCTTTTCCAGAATTTGTTGCTAAGTTGGAAAGCAGGGACAGGACTGCTCTTCCTATTGAGTAGTTGTGCAAATGAGGATTGGCCGAATGACCCGGGTTCTTGGAAAGGAATCATGTTGTTGGCACGTAAACGACTCAGCCTAGGTTGCAAAGCTTTCCCTCCCACCTCCACCCCTACTGGCCCGGGGGGGATTTCTTTCTCTAGTTGTGGCGAGCGGGGGCTACTCTTCGTTGTGGTGCGTGGGCTTTTCATTGCGGTGGCTTCTCTTGTTGCAGAGCACGGGCTCTAGATGCATGGGCTTCATTAGTTGCGGCACGCAGGCTCAGTAGTTGTGGCTCATGGACTCTAGAGCACAGGCTCAGAAGTTGTGGCGCACAGGCTTAGTTGCTCTGCGACATGTGGGATCTTCCCGGACCAGGGCTCGAACCCGTGTCCCCTGCATTGGGAGGCGGATTCTTAACCACTGTGCCACCAGGGAAGCCCTGAATTCAAGTTTTAAGATCTTTAGTTTTGTACTCACACTATTCCTTAATACCTGAGCTAGGTGATTCCCCCTCCATCCTCACATATCACCCATGGATACTAATATAACCAGTGGCATAGTGGATGAATATTTAGGATAAAACTCTGTCACAAATTCTAACGGAATTCCCTTTTTTCGTTTGCGTACACCTTCTGGGGGGAAAGGGTACCCAAACCAGCTAATGTATCTTAAGCCTATTTAATCCTGCCTGTGGGGAAAAGATTAAGCTAAACTATGACCATCTTGTTAAAAATGGTAGGGGATACACAGGTGTTTGCAGCCAGTGGACCTCTCTGAATTAATATTACACAAGAGGAAGCAGAGCATTTAAAATATGTTAATTGTTTCTTGTTTTAGCACTACCTCAGCTACTTAAACAACCTCCGGGTCCAAGATGTTTTCAGTTCAACACACAGCCTCCTTCATTATTTTGACCGCCTGATTCTTACTGGAGCCGAAAGCAAAAGTAACGGGGAAGAGGGCTATGGCCGGAGCTTGAGATACGCTGCTCTGAACCTGGCTGCCCTGCACTGCCGCTTTGGTCACTAGTAAGTTTATAGACTTTTGTTCATGCGGAAATTGAAGAAATTATCTCTCAAATGTTAATTGAGATGTATTTTCTTTTTAATATGCTGTATTTAAAAAAAAAAAAGAAGGAAAAGGAGAAAAGAAAGAGCCTGTTCAACCTGGACTTGTCAATAACTTCTAAAGAAGAAAGCTTTTTGCAGTGAACAGAAGTTAATGAAAACCTTCTGCCTAAAGAGTCTGCCCCCTGGTGTCACTATTTAGCATTACCATCCAAGTACACGGCCTCTTTCTTTCTTTACTTCTAAGAATAACGGCCACTGAATTAAAAGGAAATTAGGTCATTAGGCCAGAGATTCCCAACAGGATTTTTCAGAGGTAATAATGGGGATGTAAAAGTTATTTTCAGTATTTCAAAAAGCCAAAAGGAAGTTGTGTCTTTACTGCATAAAAGACTGCGTGGCTTACCGAACGTCACGTTTGTGCTTTTGGTTAGAATTCAGGCAGCTCAGTGCGTGACACTGACTTATGCCATTGCTAAGATATGCCTGTGATTTTAATAAATAAAAATAGGAAATTGATCAGTTATTATTTAGTAAAGAGTTAAGGGGATAAAAACTTTCAAAATATGGAGGCTATTTTGGAAATAATGAAATAATGTGAATAATGGTGAAAAGGTAGGAAATTACTAATTGAAAGAGTCTCTCTGCCTCCTGTGTGGCTTTTTCCCATTTAAGAAAAATATGGTTTCTACCACAGGCATCTTTGAATAGAGACTAGAGTGTATTAATGGAAGTACAGTGTCCCAAGTTCAAGAATTGAGACTTCTACCCCTTGCTCTATGGCCCAGGCAACAACCAGGAAATTCCATTAACTTCTGGTTGTCACATTTTAAAAGGGGCATAGACAAGCTGGAGCTTGTGGGGGGGACAGTCTCACTGGAGGCATTCAAAGCCATGTCATTTAAATAGTGTGGGAAGGATGTGAGAATGTTTAGCCTGGAAAAGAAATGATTTAGCCAAGCATGTGTTTGACATCTTCCTGTAGTGAAGGTCATGTGAAAAGGGCTTAGATTGATCGAGGGTGTGACTACTAGAGAAGATTGGGAGCTGGTAAGTGCAAGTTAAAGGGCAAAACATTTTTTGCTTCTTATAAGGAGGAGGTTTCCTTGTATGGAACCCTCTGAGGAAGGTGTCAGCAGAGTGCTCATGTGTGCAGCAGGGGTGACATTGAGGGAATCCAAGTGTCAGATTGATACTTGAACCAAAAAATGTTTAAGGCTACTCTGAACTTCATGATTTTGTGAGATTCCATATTATCTTTTAAGAGTCAACTTTTTTTTTTCTGCCCAGCTTTAATAACCTCTTTGATCAGGGCCGTTCATGTTTTATGTACTCATAATAAATAGCAGCACCATTTGTAGTATTTGCCAGTAACCTATCTCTGTGTTACACACACAGCTTGCCCTAGGGTTTGGAAATTTGTATGCAGTCTGCTAGATACAAGTAATTAATGGTTTGATGAATTTCTCTATATTTACAATATTATCAGTGGATAGGCAGCTAACTGTATGGAATTAATTACTAATTAATTTCTGATTTACTCAACTCCAGGCTTCTTTATTTTTAGTCCTGGAGCTATGGGCTTGTATAAATCTTTCTCACTTAGCTAATAGGATTGTGGAGATTTCTTGAAAATCTTTATAGTTGCTTATTGAGCGTCTACTATGTACTAGGCACTGTTCTAGGTGCTGGGGATCAAGAGTGAAAAAAAAAAGGAAAAAAAATACCCCTGTTCTCATGGAGCTTACAGTGGGGGAAATAAATAATAAACAGCACTGAACATAATTATAATGTATCAGGTAGTGATAGGTCAGGATAAAGGATTAGAGAATGATGATGGGGAGTACTGTTGTTTTCATAAGTAACACTCCTCTTCCAGATATACACACAAATCACTTATTCGTCAATTTGTAAATTTCTGTTTCAATAGTAAGGTAGCAACTCGGCCCTCCCTTACCTCTGTTAACTTAATATTTGAATAGAGATTTAAAGGAATTGAGGGAGTGAGTAATCTGTGCATTATCTGAAGAAAGAGTGTCCTTCTTAGCTAGAACAGCAAGTGCAAAGGCCCTGAGGCAGGATTTTCTTGGCATGTTTGAGGAGGAGCAAGTAGTGTGGTTAGAGTGCTGTAGTAAGGGGGAAATAGAGGAGAACTAGGTTGTAGAGGTGGCAAGGGTCAGAGAGTTTAGGGTCCTGTAGGCCCAAGTAAGGACTTTGGCTTTTACACTGAATGACATAGGAAGCTGTTGTTTAGAGGCTACAGATCTTTCTGCTCTGGCATTTTGCGAACCGTAGACAGCCAATGCATTTCAGACATTACAACCTGTTTGCCTCTTGCTCTTTTACTGAAAATTTTTATCAGAAGCTTTTCTGATTAGCAGCAATGGAAAACCATAGGTTCTTTAAGGATTTGCCAGAAACTTTGACGTTTCTGTGTTGGTAATCTACCTTTTCTTCCTACCTGAGAAAAATAGTCTTTCTTTAGTCCTGTTTTAGCATACTATCTATACAGTTCTCCCAAAAGCCTTTTTTCTAAATGTAACATTATTTATTTGGTCATCAGATGTTCAACAAAATTAAATCAACTGATATTTATTGAGGGCCTGTGCATAAAGATATGCTTCCTGCCTTCAAATAGCTTATATTCTGGTGCCTCTCAGCATTAAAAGGGATTTAAAAGAAATGTAAAATAGGTAAAAATGTATCTGGTTTCTTTATTCAAACAGGTAGTTATTGAGGAAGAATTCAGCTCTTAATTGATTGTGTGAGGCTATTGCTCGTGTTGATAGAAAATTTGACATAAATTTTTCCCTATGTAAGTGCTACCCATAGAATTTCTGATTCTTTTTTGAGATCCTCAGTGATCCAGCATTTATAGAACTTCTGTGCCCTCTGCAGGTTGAAGAAATAAAACTAACACAGATTAAATAAATAGAGGGTGGTGCACAGTAGTATTTAATTAAGCACCGCAAGCTGGTAGCGTTTCTATGGGCTTTTTCAGAAGCGAAGGCCCAGCGGGGCCAAGAACAGTTGACTGAGTTTCCACAGAAGTTGCAAGGTTGGGGGACACATCCCGGAGGGAGGGGAACCACATGAGCAGAAAGAAGACATCTCAGAAGGGAAAATCCTCAAAATACTTTTAAAAACTAGGATTGAAAAAATTATAAAAGTATCAAATCCTATAGTTAAAAAAATTTTTCAAATGATGCAGAAGCGAAGGCATGAAAAGTGAAATCTTACATCCTCTCCTTGTCCCTCCCCTCAGCAGTAGACAACTAAAAAAATAATCTTAGGAGCTGGGATGAAGAAAAGCCATTCCTTCATGACCCTTTTAGTAGAAGTCCACCTTAGAAGGGACATGTTCTGTATCTCCACTGTTACTGTTTCTTGCCGCTGGGGGAGGGGAGTGCCTCTGAGGGAATAAGCCCATGGTTTAAACTTCCAACCCAGAGGCCTGCACGCTGGTGAATTACCGTACAGATGACTTCCTGTTACTGTTGCCTGTACATGTTTGTGGTTGTTAATGAGTTATTAATGTTCAGTCTGTCATTAGTCAACAGGCAGAGCTTGCCCTGCAGGAGGCGATTAGGATTGCCCAGGAGTCCAACGATCACGTGTGTCTCCAGCATTGCTTGGTGAGGCCACCTTCCTGTCTTGGAAGTTCTGCCCCTGGGTTGAGTTGGCCTTCAAAAGGCCCCATTTGAATTGGGTTGTTTTGCAGTTGGGAGGTCCTCAGCAGTGATGGGAAACTAGTTAGATGGTCAGGGAAATTCAGGAAAGGCAACCCATGTTTATTTATCTTTCTTAATTCTTGATGTCCATTTTACTTTGGAGACATTTCTTGTCTACAAGTTTTAATGCAGCTTGCCATGCAAAACTGCTGCATCAAGCATTGGCATTAACAAAGGTGTTTGCAGTACTGGTAACTGGATAAGACCTTGTCCTGTCAAAGCATCATCACCAAGCACAAGCAGAACACAGACTTCAGCAACCACCTGAGAATTTCACTTTCTCAGTTACAGGCCATACGGGGGCTTCATGCTTTTTTTCTGGAACATTTGCCACTCACTG
Source organism: Eschrichtius robustus (assembly GCF_028021215.1). Taxonomy (NCBI): domain Eukaryota; kingdom Metazoa; phylum Chordata; class Mammalia; order Artiodactyla; family Eschrichtiidae; genus Eschrichtius; species Eschrichtius robustus. The sequence goes on from NC_090837.1 coordinate 8,529,731, forward strand.
CTCTCAGAGGTGAAGAAGATAAATGGCTTGATTATTTCAGTCTGATGGTTTTAATGTGTTTGATGGGTTTCATTTAGGTTTATAATTTGTGAAAGTGTATTTTAGAGGATTTATCTTGTCTGTGGTTCATTTGTTCTTACAACCATGCTGATGCTTTCAGTAGAACATTAGCCATTATTATTGTTATGATACATTTTGATGACTTCTCTTGCCAGAGCTGGCTTTACGTGCTGGGACAGAAGAGATCTGATAGCTATGTTCTTCTAGAACATTCTGTGAAGAAAGCTGTACATTTTGGGTTACCGGTAAGGCTCATCTTTCTGTGCGATTGTTTAAACAAATGGTATGGTTTTATTCTTGGTAGTTTCATATGACCTTAATTATTAAACCGCTAAATTCTCTTGGTAGGTTTCTCTCTGCTCCCTTTATCCTAATAACATCTGTGAAAGTTCCATTTATCAACTTGATGACATCTTTGTTTAGTTTATTGATCAACACTAACTTACACATATTTATTTAGAAAATTTGTAGGGAAGGCTTATTTTTAAACCAGGGATTGGCAAACTCTACAGCCCATGGGCCAGATCTGGCTCACTGCCTGCTTATGTATGGCCCTCAAGCTAAGAATGGGTTTTACATTTTTAAATAGTTGGGGGAAAAAAAACAAAGAAGAATATGCGACATAGACCAAATGTGGCCTGCAAAACCTAAATTATTTACTGTCTGGCCCTTTACAGAACAAGTTTGCTGATCCTTGTTTGAAATAATAAACAAAGCCAGGAACCAGTAAACCTGACCAGCAGATTTGTCCTTTCTCATTTTGAGTAGTAGGGAAGGACCTGAATTATATTCCTCGATGACAAATACTGAGGGTCATTGAAAGGGCATAGTCTCTACACATGAAATAGTAATGACTGTTAGAATCTAGATTACTATTGCTCAAAGAACCTTATTCTGTCTAAAAAAAATTAAAAAATAAATGATAGACTTCTTAAGCACAATTTTTGTTACGGATTTAAGTGGACTTTTTTTAGTTGAGCTTTCATCCTTGAAAATTATACCAGAAGTTAATGAAAAGATAATTATGCTCATAATAGGCATCCTTTCTTAATCTCTTACCACATAATGTGCCCAGCACTGTTTGATATATACTATTTAATTTTAATCCTTAAAATAATTCTTTATGATGGGTGTGATGCCCATTTTACAGATGGGCTTGTCTAAGAAGCTAAGTGGCCCCAGGTCACACAGTAAGTGGCAGAGGCAGTGCTTAAGTCCAGATCCATTTAATTTCAAAGCCCTGGCTCTTCCCATTGTACTATTACCCTCTCTTCCATCCCCAGTTTTTCAGGAACATATCTCATATGGGTCAGGGTCAGGCTTACAGGTACTTTCTTTTTAAATAGTGCTGTCATTGTGCATGTGCTGAAATGTGAAATATGCCAAATTTCTGAAGAGCAAAACAAAATTTTGTCACGTAATCTCTATCATGAGTCGTGCGTATGTCTGTCCCCTTAGTACCTCGCCTCTCTGGGAATACAGTCCCTAGTTCAGCAGAGAGCTTTTGCTGGGAAGACAGCAAACAAACTTATGGATGCCCTAAAGGACTCCGACCTCCTGCACTGGAAACACAGCCTGTCAGAGCTCATCGACATCAGCATCGCACAGAAAACAGCCATCTGGAGACTCTACGGCCGCAGGTGGGTCTTCAAGGCTGTGAGGGCACGAATCCTTTTATAGATGAGCAGAAGCCAGCAAACTGGTTCTGTGAAAGCCAAATGGATGGAGGTTGTTTGTACAGGGGATTAAAGAAAATGCTTTAGAATTTTAAAACATTTTCTACTTTGCACAGACTTTGCCAAGATTTTTCCTATGTGCATTTTTATTTACTCCTCCCAACTGCTCTGGGAGGTAACTGGGGGGTGATCTCCATTCCAGGATGCACAGGACAAGGTTCACACATCTGATCTGCCCCAGATCACAAACGAATTAACAAGTGACAGAGCCCAGACTCAAGCCCAGGTCCTCTGACTCCAAGCACCATGCCCCTGCACTCTGAGGTGGGAACCTCTCTTCCTGTTCGCAGGAGACATGGGCCGCAGTCACTCAAGCCGAGCACCCCCTTAACCCCAAAGCTGTTATGTAAAGAAAGTTGCTTCCCTGTTACCCAGGATGTATTCTCTGGACTGTCTCCAGCTTCGTGTGTAATTCCCATTTAGCCTCCTGTAGCTTGGAAGTAAACTTCTGAACCAGATTTTTAATCCTGGAGCTACCTCACCTAGACAATCTGCTGTTTCTAGGAATTCAGTAATGAAAGGAAGTGCCTATTTTATCAGTCTTGTTTTTGTACTTGAAATAATTTTTGGCACGATGTGGTCTGAAACAGCTGCAGACACTAGCCACTGCTTCCACTGTCAGAGCAGCCGGTGCCAGGATGGCATCAGGTCTGAATTTACCCGTGAAAACTAATTAACATACTGTGACCACAGGGAAAATTAGAGGCAGTGGGGGGGTCTGGAGCTTGGAGCTCCCAACTGTGCCATAACCACTACATGTTTTCTTTGGGGCTGCACATCCAGGATGCTTTTCTGCTCTCCTCGTCCCGAGGACAGGAGAACTGGCTTTGGGAGGCAGCTGCTCCCCCGAAGCCAGAGCCTGCGGAAGGGCTTAACCTCCTCCTGTTTCCACCCAAGGTAACTGTAGGGTGTGGCTGAGGGCAGCCTGTGTCTCTTGACTGACGGGGCTTCTCCTGTGTCTCCTCCCCAGCACCATGGCCCTGCAGCAAGCCCAGCTGTTGCTGAGCATGAACAGCCTAGAGTCAGTGAACGCAGGCGTGCAGCAGAACAACACGGAGTCATTTGCTGTGGCGCTGTGCCACCTCGCTGAGCTGCACGCAGAGCAGGTGAGCAGGTGGGCAGGTGGCCGGACCCTGTGCTTCTGGAGCGATGTAGGCCCCGCCATTTCTGTCCTCTAGTGCTTGAGAAGAGCACTGGACGGGTCTGGTTGGATGCAAGTGGTTGGAAGGGTGAAATCCCACCAGTAGAAATGGACTGGGTGTGGAGTCTGCAAGGTTTGTTGAACTTGATCTCTTTCGGCACCAGGGAAGAGAATAAGAGGTCAGCTGTTTCTATGTAACAAATGGAATAAAAAGGAGTCTTTGAAATTTAGGGTAGTAGAGCTGTGTATGTTTTTGGGAAAGGGAAGAACATAATAAGAGTACAGCTAAAATGACAATAGCTAAGGTTTGCTGTACACTTGTCCTGTGCCAGGCCCTGTGCTTAGCGATTTACATGTATCGTCTTCCTGATTCCTTACAGTAGCCTCATAAGGTCAGCTTTATCATCACCCCTATTTCACAGAAAAGAAACTGAGCTCCAGGGAGCTAAGTCCCATACCCACAGCCAGTAGATGTCAGTGCCAGATCTTCAACCCAAGTCTGATTGACTCCAAAGAAAGACAGTTGGAATAGGGCATAACCTTTACTTACAGCCCAAGTAATTTCACACGATTCTCTTTACAGGGGATTGATTAAAGGGTCTCTCATGATGCTCTAGGCTTTCTTTCCCCTTTGCTCAAAAGTATCTTCTTCCATGGGAAAAGGTCAGGGAAAGCTCTTATCTAAAGCCCTCTAACTAACTAACTGCTGCCTAGCTATAAGCACATTTCCTTGATCATATTATTTTCTCCACCTCTGCGGTGTGATCGTTAGGTTGCATCATAACACTCAATATTCCTTAATCTGCATCCTAGAGATCTCTGAGTTGTTTCCACCCCTTTCAGAAGTCTATAAATACTTCTCTCTACTAGACATACTTTAGCATTTTACAATCCTCTAAGTGATTGTGTAAACAAAGGGCATGGATGGGCTCTGGCTGATGGCGTCTGCCTGCACCTCCATCAGCTGCTATCTTCCTGTATCTGGGAAGCAGCGCCCGAGCACTCTGACATTAAAACAGCAGACCAGCTGCTCTTGCTGTTTGCTTTCCTCCAGGAATGTTGCACATTAATCACTTTCTTGGTCTTCTGTCCCCCCTCGTAATGGTTCTGGGACCTCTTTAACGTCGATTCTTTTCCTCTGCTGGTGCCTTGGTTAAGTGGAGCATTTGTAATAAATGAGTCAGTGAACATTCAGTTAGGTATTTGGTATGAGCCTCACATTGACTTTTTTTCCCCAACAACTTTATTGAGATATAATTCACATGCCATACAATCCACCCATTTAAAGTGTCCCCTTGTGGCTTTTTCAAGTAGGATTCTCCCCACTGACCCCAAGCTTAAACAGTGGAATAACTTCCCTTTGGTTCTCTTTGAGTGAGGTAGGGTAGAAATTATTTCTTCATTTCCTGGAATGGAGAACCGCTTTACAAAAATCTGGTCTTGGCTCAATTCTTTAGCCTTAGCTTTCTCCGAGGTCAGTTGTTAATAGTTCTGTGATTTTTTCTGTGGGTAATACCATGCTCTTTGGATCTGTATTAATCTTTCCATCTCTGGGCTTATGTGAAAGACCTGCTGACTCCATTGTTGCCTGGCTCCAATGGATGTGCTAGGAGACCTCTGACTGTACAGCTAGAAGACAGTCAGTGGCCACTTTATTTCAGTTCAGTCTCTTTCCCCACCTCTTCTCAACCTGCCTTAGAAAGGCTTTTCTAGTGTCAGAACATTGACCATGTAGATAAACCCACTGAGCTGATGACTGTCACGTTTTCAATTACACAGGTTAGACTTACACCTATGAAATTAAGCTTGGCCAACTGCGGAGAAGGCAGTTTTATCATGAGTTTCTATTTGCTCTTTTATTTCCTTTGTGTTGTGCTTCCAGTTGTGTCCTGAAACTGATCTCTAGATACACTGGATGCTGCACTTTGCTATGGTAGTGACTGGGGCTTGGGTGAATCTATAAAGAAGTTATGGGGTCTGAACTGCTGTTTGCGAGCTTCCTCCTGCAGCCCAGAGGAAGTGCTAAGAGATCCGGCCCCCTTTACTCTTTCTGCGTAACTCTGGTTCATCGTGTCACATTCCTCTCCCAGCCTCAGGAAATGGCAGGTCACAATAGGAATGTTTTGGGGGAGTAATGCCGTGTGCACTGTTCTCTCTACTTGGCCTGAAGGTTTGACAGCCATCTAGATCCACATGCCCAACTCCGTATGGTAGTCATGAAAATAATTGGCAAGATTGGCCAGTTAAAATCACAAGAATAAAAAGATTAATGAACTTTTATTATAATTCAGTATACTTTCTACTTAATTCACTTCAAATAGAAGTTCACCTGTGGTCTAACTGAGCTTCTATATAGACTGAAGATGTACTACCTGATCAAAGGATAGGGACAAATTGAAAAGCTTTTGGGGGCTTAATAATATAGACATTCTAGCAATATAAGAGTGTAAAAAAGACATGAACATGTATTCACAGAAAAAACATAAATGATTATAAAACATGGAAAAACTTCAATCTAGTCATTAAAGAAATTCAAATTAACACAGTGAAATAACCAGTTTCATCAAACAAAAAGGCAAAGAAGCTTAAATATCAGGGGAGGAGAAAGGTGTAGAATGCTGGTATAAGAGTACTTGGTACATTTCTGTATGGTAATTTAGTAATATACCTATCAAAAAGCTTAAAAGTGCCTACCATTTAGCCCAGCAATTTTACTTCTAACGTATTATCCTAAGGAAATAATTAGACAAGTATGCAAAGATGTATCCACCAAAATAAACATTCTAGCATTTTTAAAATGGGAAAAATTGGAAACAATCAAAATATCCCAAACAAGGAGATTATTTTGATTGGACTATAATTTATTTACCTAATAAAATACTGTGATGTATAGATTTGTATTTGTTGACACTGGAAAGATTCATTCATTCAAAAAATATTTATTGAGTACCTACCATGTGGTAAATAGGCAATTTACAAAAATGGTATGTATACGTATTTTTGGAATACTTATACGTTTTATATTCATATGAATATGAGAAGTTCAGAAGGATATGCACCGAGAAATTACTGTGATTATCTTTGGTGGGATTAAAAGTAATTTGCCTTTTTCTCGTTGTTCACATGTATTTCGTAAGTACTTTTCCTAGAGTGAACATGTATTACAGGTGTAGTTAAAAAAATTTTTTTTTAATGTACAAGTGAAATACATTAGAGCCTAAAAAAAATGGCCCCTTGATACTTGACAGTCTCTGCCTAGGGTCGTCAGGCTGCTGCACCAAGAACAGGTGAGTCATACCGATGTCCTGTGAGTGGGATAGCAGGCGTGGTGTCAGCACAGGTGTGCTAAACAAATCGTGGCTTTCTATTTTAGGGCTGTTTCGCTGCAGCTTCGGAAGTGTTAAAGCACTTGAAGGAGCGATTCCCACCTAACAGTCAGCATGCCCAGGTAACCTGCCTTTTGTGTGTCATCGATTTATTTATTTATTTATTTATTTAATTTTTATTTATTTATTTATTTATTTTTGGCTGTGTTGGGTCTTCGTTTCTGTGTGAGGGCTTTCTCCAGTTGCGGCGAGCGGGGGCCACTCTTCATTGCGGTGCGCGGGCCTCTCACTGTCGCGGCCTCTCTTGTTGCGGAGCACAGGCTCCAGACGCGCAGGCTCAGTAGTTGTGGCTCACGGGCCCAGTTGCTCCGCGGCATGTGGGATCTTCCCAGACGAGGGCTCGAACCCATATCCCCTGCATTGGCAGGCGGATTCTCAACCACTGTGCCACCAGGGAAGCCCCGATTTATTTTTGAAAATACCATTTTTACTGTATTATTGTCAAAATAGGGTATTTTAGAGTCTCCCCTCAGCCTCTTCGTGTCTTGGTTCCTTGAGGTCAACACAGGAGACTCTGTAAAATGCGTTCCAGAAGGCTGAGGAATAAACTCTGAGAAAAGATTAAAAGTAGGGTGCTTTTTTCACTCCTGTCTTCGTGGTTTTAAATTAGTATTCCTTATATCTCTAACTGTATGGGAATAGGCAAAGAAGTCGTCAGTGTCCTTTGATAGATCAAGAATTAGGTCTCCGTTTTGTTACTCTGTTTTCTCCTACTTGGCAGCTCTAACCTTTTCCTCCCAGAATTGAATAACCTTTTGGGAAGATGTTGTATGCAGAGGGAATGAACTTTATAAAGCAGTCCTAGGCACTCTGTTCCTTGTTGCACCAATTTCCATCTCTGATGGGGCCAAGAAAACTATTACGAGGGGCCTCTTTCTCTTCCTCCCGTTACCAAGTTTAATATTAACTAAATTAGGGAATTTGAAATCATAAGAGACCGTGGCCTGGGAATCTCCTACTATTGGTCCCTGAGCCAAGGTTGGGGGGGGACTTCCGTTCACATGGGTTGCTGGCCCCACCTCATTAGATATGGTGTGAATGCCCATCTGCTTATGAGCTGTGCTGGGATCTCACTGCTGCTGGCTGTGATCTGAACTCAGAGTACCCAGATGGAAAGGTGGTAAGCAAACAAAATAGAAGCTAGCACCCAAGGATGCTGTGGGGAAAAAGAATTAAGCGTGGTTCTGTGGTAGTGCTAACATGATGGAGTGGTTTCGATTACAGTTCTAGGCCTTTTTTAAGAAGGTTCACAGTAAAAAAAAAAAAAAGACACAATTTAACTCACATTCTAGAAAAAACATGTGTATGGCTGATAAAGAGATGAAAAGATGCTCAGCCTGACTATTGATCAAGGGAAATACAAATGAAAAAATAATGAGGTATTTCATACCCATCAGACTGGCCAAAAGTGAAATATCTGACACCACCAATTGTTGGTAAGCGTGTGGAGCAATGAGTCATGTCATACACCGCCGGTGGGGAGTGTGAACTGGTGTGACCCATTCGAAGAACAAATGGGCACTGTGTAAAGGAGAAGGTGCATATGTCCTACAGCCCAGCTCTTCCACGGCTTGCTGTGTACCCAAAATAACTGTTGCACAGGGGGTGATGTAGGGGAGTGTTTGCTGCAGCATTGTTCAGAAGAGTGAGAAATTGGAAGTACCTAAATACCCATCAACACGAGAATAGATAAGTTGTTGCATATTCATACAATTGAAAACTATTCATCAGTGAAAAGGAATGAACTAGAACTACTTGTATTAACATGTGTAAGCCTCCCCAAAATAATGTTGAGCTTAAAAGCAAGTTGTCAAAGGATGCATACAGTATGATACTATTTATTTATACAAAGTTTAAAAACATGTAAGATCATGCTATATATTGTTTTTTTTTCATACTATGTATTGTTTAAGGATAAGTAAATATTTTGTAAAAGTATAAAAACATGATTGGGGGGACTTCCCTGGTGGTCCAGTGGTTAAGACTTCTTGCTTTCAATGCAAGGGGTGTGGGTTCAATCCCTGGTCGGGGAACTAAGATCCCACATGCTGTGCAGTAAATAAATGAATGAATGAATGAATGAATAATCAATCATCATAGATCACTCTTTAAAAAAAATTCTTTAAAAAAAAATGATTGGGAATGATAAACAACAAATCAAATGCTTCCTTTGAAAACAGAAAGAGGAGAATGGAATTTGCAAAGTACCTCAATAATGTGCAATAGTATCCAAAGCAAGTAAAGCAAAATGTTGTGATTTGACAAAGTTGATGGTTGCTATACATGTTTTGTTATTTTATTCTTAGTGCTTTTTCACAGACTTGAAATATTTAAAAAAAAATTTTTTAATCTAAAAAAAAAGTGTGTGAATTGTAAGGATATTTGTTAAGCAAGCAAAAATACTTTTATATTTCTGTTGAATAATGAGGTGAACATCTGCCATTCTGTTCTTTTCTTTTTTTTTTTTTTGGCTGCATTGTGTCTTTGTTGCTGTGCGCGGGCTTTCTCTAGTTGCGGGGAGTGGGGACTACTCTTCGTTGTGGTGCGTGGGCTTCTGCTTGTGGTGGGTGGCTTCTCTTGTTGCGGAGCACGGGCTCTAGGTGCGCCGGCTTCAGTAGTTGTGGCTCGCGGGCTCTAGAGCACAGGCTCAGTAGCTGTGGTGCGTGGGCTTAGTTGCTCTGTGGCATGTGAGATCTTCCCGGACCAGGGCTCGACCCCATGTCCCCTGCATTGGCAGGCGGATTCGTAACCACTGAGCCACCAGGGAAGCCCCTGCCATTCTGTTCTTGTGTTCTTGTGTTTTTCTTTCTGTTCTAATTGTGGTTTTTTTCTTACTAGTTATGGATGCTGTGTGATCAAAAAATACAGTTTGACAGAGCAATGAATGATGGCAAATATCATTTGGCTGATTCAATTGTTACAGGAATCACAGCTCTTAATAGCATAGAGGGTGTGTACAGGTAAGAAATTTTGAAAACTCTAACCCCAGAATGAAGTAGTTCTCAAATGGCTTTATTCTTATTTGTTTTGTGTGTGACTTAATTGATTAGCTTACGAAAAAAACCTTTTTTTTCTATTTATTACCTATTCATTACAGACCATTAGAAAATACAAATAAACAAAATGGAGAAAGTATCACCCAGAGATAATCACTAACATGCTATCTATAATTCCAGACTTTTTTCTTGTGTGCATGTATGTGTGTGTGTGTACACACATGTGCTCACACACACACATACACACAATTTTTTTTTCTCTTTTAAGAAAAATTATATCAGACACAGTTATTCCCCTTGGGAGGTTACAATTACAGTCTAATTGAGGAAATAGAGATTCTAAACCTGAAAGTGACTCTACTTACAACCCTTGCAAAACATCAACATAACCATTTGTGTTTATTTTGTTTCTGTGTCAGAAAAGCAATTGTACTACAAGCTCAGAACCAAATGTCAGAGGCACACAAGCTTTTACAAAAATTGTTGATTCATTGTCAGAAAATCAGGAATACAGAAATGGTGATCAGGTAAGGGAGGGCTTTTGTGCATCTCACCTAGGTGGTACTTTGTGCTGGTTATTCTCATCCCATGTCTTCCTCTTTGTGGGCAGTGTCCTGCTGTCTGTGGCAGAGCTATACTGGCGATCTTCCTCCCCTACCATCGCGCTGCCTGTGCTCCTGCAGGCTCTGGCTCTCTCTAAGGAGTACCGGTTGCAGCATTTGGCCTCTGAAACAGTGCTGAACTTGGCTTTTGCCCAGGTAAGCTGATCTCTGTTTTTATAGCACATATTTGTGCTCAAGAACTGGTGAGTCTGTTACTACTCTTTGGTTTTGAAAACGGTAATAATGAGCTTTTGCTTCTTAATATTGAAATCTGGGAAGGTAGTCTTATTGTGCAAGCCTTCCATGGAAGTCTGGAGTTGTGAACTTGGTGACAAGCTGACACCTCCCAGTGGTGCTGGCTTTACCGAGCTGTGTATTTACTAGGGAGGATGTGCCTCTTCGTTGAGGACACTTGCATCATATTAATGACTTAGCTGGCCCAGAGCTGGGCTTGATTTAACAAGAGAATGAATAAGGAAATGAGGAAGTCATGTGTTCATTGAACGGTTTTGGAAGTTAAATTGTATTTTATGTTTGTCTTCTGTCTCCCCCTGTAGAATGTAAAGACCATGAGAGAAGGGACTGTTTTTTCCCTGCTATATCCTGTGGTACCTAATAGGATCCACATATAGTAGGTTTTTAATAAATATTTATTGAATGAATGAATTTTGAACTTCCTGGAGGAATTTACTAACTAAAGCAGAGGTTCCCCAAGCCATGCATCAGCATTATTGGCGAGATTTTAAAAATATCTGCATATCTGGCCTTGCCTCAAACCTACAGAGTCAGAATCTCTAGGGGAGGAGCCTAGGAGTCTATTTTCCTTACCAGCTTCCCCAGTGATTTTTTTTTTCTTAATTAAGATAAAATTCACGTAACATAAAATTTACCATTTAAAAGTATACAGTTCAGTGGTTTTTAGAATATTTACATTATTTTGCAAACATCACCACTGTCTAATTCCAGAATATTTTCATCACACCAAATAGAAACCCCAGACCCATTTTTTTTAAAGCAGTCACTCCCCATTTCCTCTTCCCTCCAGCCCCTGGCAACCACTAATCTATTTTCTGTCTCTATGGGTTTGCCTATTCTGGATATTTCATATAAATGGGATCATACAGTATGCAGCCTTTGTGTCTGGCTTCTTCACTTAGCATAATGTTTTCAGGATTCATTCATGTTGTGGCATGTGTCAGTCAGTTCTAGATTCCTTCTAATGGAATACTGTTCCATCGGATGGATACACTACATTTTGTTTATCTGTTCATAAGCTGATGGACATTTGGGTTGTTTCCACCTTTTGACTATTACAAATAGCTCTTAACATTGATGTACAAGTTTTTTTCTGGATATATGTTTTCATTTATCTTGGGTATACTTAACAGTGGGATTGCTGGGTCATATAATTCTTTGTTTAACTTTTTGTGGAACCACCAAACTGTTTTCCACTGTGGCTATACCATCTCATATTCTCACCAGCAATGTATGAAAGTTCTACTTTCTCTATATCTTTGCCAGAACTTGTTATTTTCCATTTTATTAGTGTGAAGTTATATCTCATTGTGGTTTTGATTTGCATTTCCCTAATAAGTAATAATATTGAGCATCTTTTCATGTGAGTACTGGCCATTTGTGTCTGTTCCTGGAGAAATGTCCAAGTCCTTTACCCGTTTTTAAATTGGGTTGTCTTTTTAGTGTTCAGTTGTAAGAGTTTTTATATATTCTGGTTGCTAGATGCTTATCAGATATATGATTTGCAAATATTTTGTCCCATTCTCTGGGTTGTCTTTTCACTTTCTTGATAGTGTCCTTTGATGCATGAAAGTTTTTTATTTTGATGAAGTCAAGTTTACCTTTTTTTAATCTTATTGTTTGTGCTTTTGGTATCCTACTTAAGAAACCAATGCCTAATCCAAGATCATGAAGATTTACACTTATGTTTCCTTCTAAGTTTTAGCCCTTACATTTAGGTCTTTGATCCATTTTGAGTTAATTTTTGTATATGGTGTGAAGTAGGAGTCCAACTTTACTCTTTCCCATATGGATATTCAGTTGTCCTAGCATCATTTATTGAAAAGACTATTCTTTTCCCATTGAATGGTCTTGGCTCCCTTGTTGAAAATCAGTTGATCATGGATGTATAGGTTTATTTCTGGACTCTCAATTCTATTCCATTGATCTATATATCTGTCCTTATGCTAGTACCACACTATTTTGATTACTGTAGCTTTGTAGTAAGTTTGAAATCAGGAAGTAAGAGTCCTCCAACTTTGTTCTTCTTTTTCAAGCTTGTTTTACCGAAGTAAGAGTCCTCCAACTTTGTTCTTCTTTTTCAAGCTTGTTTTACCTATCAGTGTTCTCTTGCAATTCCATATGAATTTTAGAATCAGCTTGTCCTTTTCAGCAGACATGGTATTTGGAATTTTGATAGGGATTACGTTGAATCTGTAGACCAATTTGGAGAATATTGCCATCTTAACATTATTATTATTAACATTATTCCAATCCATTAACACAGGATGTCTTTTATTTAGGTCTTCTTTAATTTCTTTCAACCATGTGTTCTAGATTTCAGTGTACAGTTCCTGCAGTTTTTTAGTTAAATTTATTCCTAAGTAGTTTATTATTTTTGATGCTATTGTAAATAGAATCTTAAAAATTGATTTCATTTTTTGGATTGTTCATCGCTAATGTATATTGATCTATGTCCTGCAACTTTGCTGAACTTATTACCTGTTAGAGGTTTTTGAGGATTCTTTAGAGTTTTCTATATATAAGTTCATGTCATCTGCAAATAGAGTTTTACTTCTTCCATTCCAATTTGAATGCCCTTTATTTCTGTTTCTTGCCTAACTACCCTGTGCAGAATTTCCAGTACAGTGTTGAATAGAAGTGACAAGAGTTAACATCCTTGTTTTTGCTCCTTTTCTTAGGGGGAAGTTTTTTAGTCTTTCATCGTTAAATATGGTGTTAGCTGTGGGTTTTTCATAGATGCATCATTATTACTTCGAGGAAGTTCCCTTCTACTCATAGTTTGTTGAGAGTTTTTAGTATGACAGGATGTTGAATTTTTGTCAAAGGCTTTTTATCAATTGAGATGATCGTATGGGTTTTTTCCTTCATTCTGTTAATATGGTATATTACATTGATTGATTTTTGTATGTTGAAGTACTGTTGCATTCCTGGGATAAATCCTACTTGGTTATAGTCTACAATCCTTTTAATATGCTGCTGGGTTTGGTTTGCCAGTATTTGTTGGGAATTTTTGCATCTATATTCATAAGGGATATTGGTCTATAGTTTTCTTGTGATATTCTTTGCTTTGGTATTAGGATAATAATGTGGTCTCACAGAGTGAGTTAGGAAATTTTATTAACTATTCTATTTTTGGAAGGATCTGAGAGGAATTGGTGCTAATTCTTGTTTAAATGTTTGGTAGAATTCACCAGTGAAGCCATTTGGTCCTGGGCTTTTCTGTATTGGAAGTGTTTTTGGTTACTGATTCATTCTCTTTGCTTGGTCTATTCAAATTTTCTGTTTCTTCTTGAATCAGTCTTGATAATTTGTGTCTTCCTAGAAATTTGTTCACTCATCTAATTTGTTGGCATACAGTTGTTTACAGTATTCTCAGGTAATCCTCTTTATTTCTGTAAGGTTGATAGTTAAGTCCCCACCTCGACTCCTGACTTTTGTCATTTGAGTCTTTCTTTTTTTTCTCTTGGTCAGTCTAACAGTTTGTTAATTTTCTTGATCTTTTCAAAGAACTACCTTTTAGTTTCAATGACTTGTTTGTCTATTCTCTATTTTGCTTATCTTTACTCTAACCTTTATTATTTCCTTACCTCTGTTAGCTTTGGGTTTAGTTTGCTCTTCTTTTTCTAGTTTCTTAAAGTGGAAGTTTAGTTTATTGATTTGAGAGTCTTTTATTTTTTAATGTTTGCTTTTACAGCTATAAATTTTCTCCTGAGCACTGTATCCTATAGGTTTTCACTGCATCCCCTAAATTTTGGTATGTTGTATTTTTGTTCATCTCAAAGTATTTTCTAATTTCCCTTGTGATTTTTTCTTTGACGCTTTGATTATTTATGAGTGTGTTGTTTAATTTCCACATATTTGTGAATTTTTCAGATTCCCTTCTATTACTGATTTCTAATTTCACTTCACGTGGTCAGAGAAGATATTTTGTATGATTTCAACCTTTTAAAATATGAGTGTTATTTTGTGGCATAACATATGGTCTATCCTGGGAGATGTTCCATGTACATTTGAGAAGAATATGTATTCTGCTGTTGTTGGGCTAGTTGGTTTATAGTCTTGCTCAAGTCTTCTATTTCCTTGCTGATCTTCTGTTTAGTTTTCTATCCATTATTGAAAATAGAGTATTGAACTCTGAAACTATTATTGTTGAACTATTTCTCCCTTCAGTTCTGTCAGTTTTTGCTTCATATATTTTGGGGTTCTGTTGTTTGGTGTATATATGTTTATATTTGTTGTATCTTCTTGATGAATTGGCCCTTTATCAGTATATAATGTCCTTCTTTGTCTCTTGTTACAGTTTTTGACTTAAAGTCTATTTTGTCTGATATTAGTATAATCAGTCCAGCTCTCTTTTGGTTACTGTTTGCATGGAATATCTTTTTTACTATCCTTTTACTTTCAGCCTATTTATGTCTTTAAATCTAAAGTGAGCCTCTTATAGATAACATATAGTTGTATCATGTTTGTAAAAATCTGTTCTGCCAATCTCTTCCTTTTAATTGAAGAGTTTAAGCCATTTACATTTAATTTAATTATGGATTTGAAAGGATTTACTTCTATTTTGCTGTATTTTTCTATATGTCTTACATCGTTTCTTGTTCCTCCATTACTGTTTATTTTCTGTTAAATGGATGTTTCTAGTGTACCCTTGTTTATTTTAATATATATTTTTGAATTTTTTAGAAGTGGTTCCTTTTCTCCTAGTGATTCTTATACAGCTAGTTCAACCTTTTTGAATCATCAATGTAAAAGAGTTTTGTAAAGACAGAAACCTTTCTATAATGTAAATAACTACTCCCTCCTTTATCTATTGTAGTCTGAAATCGATTGTCATACATTATGTTTTCTAAGAGTGTGGTGCACATTAAAGATAGTACATGTCAGGGAGAAAGTAAGCCAGACATTGCCATTCAGAAGAGAAGAGCCAGAAATGAAGCCCTTCCTGTAGTGGGCAGTGGGTGTGGGTGTGTATAGCGCCATGATGTTTCTTTTTCAGCTCATCCTTGGAATCCCAGAACAGGCCTTAAGTCTTCTCCACATGGCCATTGAGCCCATCTTGGCTGACGGGGCTGTCCTGGACAAAGGCCGTGCCATGTTCTTGGTGGCCAAGTGCCAAGTGGCTTCAGCAGCTTCCTATGAGCCACTGAAGAAAGCAGAAGGTAGGAAACCATACAAAGATTGTTAGGTAATACTATTACAGATAACTTGTAAAATTTAGGACCCAGAAGAAGAGAAGACATTAAATTTGGGACAGTATTTAAGTTTTGAGTGTTCACAAATATATGTTATAATTTCATGCAGCATTTAAAGTGCTTTCACTTGCATACTTGCATGAAGGTTGAGGGCAAGTGAATTGTTATTTTAACCCTACAGAACTAGGTGTGAGGCTGGAAATCAATACTAAAGACTTAGTGGTGTTTTTTTGTTTGTTTGCTTGTTTCTTCTCAAAGAGTAGAATGTAAAAGTTTCTGGTACATGTTAAATCAATAAAAATAGACAGTAAGCTTTGAAAACTATATGTGAAGCATTGAGTTAAATACGTGTGGTATTTTCCCCATTTTCCATCAGTTCTTGAGGCCGCCATTGAGAACCTCAATGAAGCCAAGAACTATTTTGCAAAGGTCGACTGCAAAGAGCAGATCAGAGACGTCGTTTACTTCCAGGCCAGACTGTACCACACCCTGGGGAAGACCCAGGAGAGGAACCGGTGTGCGATGCTCTTCCGGCAGCTGCATCAGGACCTGCCCTTTCATGGGGTGCCCTTGATAAATCTTCTCTAGTGAGAACATCCCCACTGGACCACTGTGCAGAGTAGATGATTTTGGACTTGTTCATACTCCCTCCCTCCATATAAATGATGTATTTGATATCTGTCTTATCAATAAACTGCATTCTGATTAGTCTTATTTTGTGGCTAAAATATACATATTTGTTTTTTGTTTTCCCTTTTCTTTCTTTTGACAGCAAAGGATACCGACTTTTTGTTAATAAGTGGCTGGTTTATTAATAACTTAGTGTAAGTGTTAAAGATTATGTTCTCTCTGGGCAAAGTTGCCAATATCTTATTAGCAGTTGCGCACACTCTCCACCAGTGTGTAAATTCATTTTGCACCTATGGTCAGACAAGAGCTCTTTCAGGTATTGGTAGATCTCTCGAGGGGGTTGGTGCAGGTTTTTCAGAGGCTTGGATTTTCCTTCGGAAGCTCCCCTGTTTTGTTCTGCTGGACTGGTGCTTGGGGTGGGTCTGTGTGTACTTGCAGGCACATGTCAGTCCCTGACTGGAGATTAAGACGGGAAAGATCTTTTTATGGTTTTTGGACCAATGACAAGAAGCACGTTTCAGTCACTTTCTGGGTGTTGGCTTTCTCATATCTTCTGCATGGGTATATTTTTTCTATACTTAATAAATCAGGGATGATGATAAGGAATTCATCATGAATAAGGTGATTATAAGTTGAGAAAGGGTCTGAAGCTCAGAGGTGTGTGGATGCTATCACTCAAATATACACTAATTTACATATCTCAACCCTGCAATTAAGCAGAAGCCAGTTATTGCTCTGTTTGTGTATTTATCTTACCCTTCAGTGTTCACAGAAAAACCCCCGTGTTTCAAATCCAAAACAGCAACAAGGAACCAACCAAATTTTGCAGCTTCTATCAGTGGCTCTTTCTTTGTTAAATTTAAACCTTCGGATGGGAAATAATTTATCCCCAGAGCTCTTCGAAACAGTGTGAAACAACTCCCACTCATTAGGGTGTGTTAGCTGGCCAAAGACAGCTGCTCTGAAAATAAGAGACTCAGTGTGGAAATAGAGACACTAGTTAATATGTTGATGTTTAAAAATCTTTCCTTAAATTTATTTGAAAGGTTATATATGTAGATGGTAAAAATTAAATATTGTTAAAGGCTGTATAGTAAGATGTAATTCTTCCTCCCAGGAAGTAACCATTATTAATCAGTTTCTTTCCATTCTTCCCATATATTCTCTAATATGATGTCATTTTTGGTCAATGTACTTAAGCTCCTTCCAATCTAAGAAGTGATCTTACTCTGCCTCAGTGTAAGAAAGTTCAAGAGATGGGGTGACATAAAAACTAGACATCATCACACCTGACCAGGACCAGCTACATAATTTGTGGGGTCCAGTGCAAAGTAAAAATACAAGGCCTATATATATATATATATATATATATATATATATATAATTTTTAAAAATTAAATTTATTTATTTTTGGCTGTGTCAGGTCTTTGTTGCTGCACGTGGGCTTCCTCTAGCTGCGGGCGAGCGGAGTAGCGGGGGCTACTCTTCGTTGGGGTGCGCGGGCTTCTCATTGCTGTGGCTTCTTTTGTGGCAGAGCACAGGCTCTAGGCGCGCGGGCTTCAGTAGTTGTGGCACGCAGGCTCAGTAGCTGTGGCTCGTGGACTGTAGAGCGCAGGCTCAGTATTTGTGGCGCACGGGCTTAGTTGCTCCGCGGCATGTGGGATCTTCCCGGACCAGGGATCGAACCTGTGTCCCCTGCGTTGGCAGGCAGATTCTTAACCACTGCGCCACCAGGGAAGTCCCGAGGCCTATATTAAGTGGAGCGTTAAACCAGGTACGGGGCCCTTCTAAACACACAGCCCTGTTTGACTGCACAGTTGGCATGCCCGTGAAGTATCCTGCCCGACCCTGCTCTCAGCTTGCTGCACATTCGCCCTGCCAGGCCTGCATCCAAAGCTAGTATAAAGAGTCTGAGGCTCCCTGCCATCTGTGACTTAGATTTGTTGGCTGGAGCCTGGCTTCTTCAGGAAGGAATAGTGGGTTAAATGGAAAGTTGGAAACATCAGAGTGACCCAAAAACTCATAACTGTCTGGATTACAGCTAATTACCTTTTTTCCTGGTGGAGCATTTGGTGGGAGAAGGAAGAATCAGACCAGTGTAATTATGAGTGGTTTAATGTAGGGGTATAAGAATCAATGATTTGGGCTTCCCTGCTGGTGCAGTGGTTGAGAATCTGCCTGCTAATGCAGGGGACACGGGTTCGAGCCCTGGTCTGGGAAGATCCCACATGCCGCGGAGCAACTAGGCCCGTGAGCCACAACTACTGAGCCTGCGTGTCTGGAGCCTGTGCTCCGCAACAAGATAGGCCATGATAGTGAGAGGCCCGCACACCGCGATGAAGAGTGGCCCCCGCTTGCCGCAACTAGAGAAAGCCCTTGCACAGAAACGAAGACCCAACACAGCCAAAAATAAATAAATTAATTAATTAAAATATTTAAAAAAAAAAAAAAAGAATCAATGATTTGGTTAAATGGAGAAAGGGTTTGGTGAGGAGAGAACTAAAAGTAAATAACCAATGGGCATTTGGGTCTATACCAGAGACCTGAGGATAGATCCTCAAAGGGGAAGAGAGGAGTGGGAAACTCTCCCCAGCAGGTTTGGTGTTGAGTGTTTCCAGTCCTGGGGCAGGTGGGAACAAACAGCTTAACACAGAGTGTTAAATTATTTTCATTAAATATTAACACATTTAATCTTCATAACAGTCCTAAGAGGTAGGCAATAGCAATAATCCCATTTAACAGACAGAAACTGAGGCATAAGGAGGTTAAGTCACTCACAACCCAAGCTCACACTGTTAGTAGGTTGCAGGGCTGGAAATCCAACCTTGCTGGTGCATTACCCTAGAGCTGTCTGCTCACAGAGTTTTCAAAAGCACTTTACTATTTGGGGGAACATTCTTTTCGTTTGTTGAATATATAATTGATAAAATCAGTTGTCATTTATCTAGTGCCCAGGATAGGCCAGACACTGTGCCAGGTACTTTCACACATATCAATACCATTTCTAATGCTTGTAAGCCAAATACCATTTTACAGTTGAGGAAACTTAGGCCCAGAGACGTGGCCTGACCCAGCCCCCTCAGCAGGGAGGACCAGTCAGGATTCAGTGCAGGTGTGACAGTTTCCTCAACCTACATTCTTTCTTCATCACCAGGCTGCCTTTGTGTTCACCTATGTATCTTGAACCCTTCTAGTTGTTTAGAGTGTTTTAAATTTTGTCATTTTGGGGTGGTCACACTGATTTTTTTCTTCCTCATAATACAGCAAAGGCAAATGAAGAATTTCATCTGTGCTCCTGCTGACTTCTTTTATGCTGCTGTTTATGTTTGGGACTAACAAACATATTAATCTCACTGCCTGTTGAGGAGAAACAAGAAACTTCTCAGGGTCTTCTTTCTTTCTCCTTCCTTCCTTCCTTCCTTCCTTCCTTCCTTCCTTCCTTCCTTCCTTCCTTCCTTTCCTTCCCTCCCTCCCTCCCCCCTTTCTTTTTCTTTCTTTCCTTCCTCCCTCCCTCCCTCTCACCCTCCCTCCTTCCCTCCTTTCTTCCTTTCTTTCTTCCTTCCTTTCTTTCTTTTTTCCTTTCTCTCTTTCTCTTTTTTTATCTCAGCATTTTTCTACTGTCCTGTTGAGTGGGAAAGAATTCAACAAATAAGTTACATTGGTGTGATTAATCCTGCTGTCTCTATCCGGGTGTTCAAGATTTGGGAGGTGGAACATTCCAGTGGACAACGTTAGCAGAACACAGAACAGTTCAGAAAGGAAAAGACAAAGTCTTGGCAGGAGTTTATGATGCCGTGCTAGTGGGCGAGATAATTTGAAAGTCTTGCTTTTCATCTCCCCCCTTGTGCTATCCAAGTTTTCTTAAAAATAAGACTCAGATGCTTTGTTTACTTATTTTCTTGGCAATCTGTGTTGTCAAGAGAACAAGAGCTGTTTGCCTAGAATAGGTTTTTCTGGTGTTCTTGGAGGAGAAAATCTCAAAAAGCAAAGCCAATTCTTATTTTCATATCTCTAAGAAGAAAATGGTTCCCTTGAGTGGGACTACTATCTTAAGAGGGGCTGAATGTCAGTGAAAGGCAATTGTGGTTTCTCTGCTTTGTTCCAATTCATTTTAATAAGAAAGGCACATAATTGATGGGGTTTTTAGCTCTGTGCTAAGTATATTAATAGTTAGCACCTTTGAGTGCTTAAGTGCCAGTACTGAAGTATTATCTTTTTTTTTTGAGGTAAAATTATGTAACATTATATGTGTCAGGTGTACAGCATTATGATTTGATGTCTGTGTGCATCCCACGGTAATCATCACCAAAAGTCTAGTCACCGTTCATCACCATACACTTGGTCCCCTTTACTCATTTCCTCACCGCCAGTCCCCTTCCCCTCTGGTAACCACCAGTGTGTTCTCTGTGTCTATGAGTTTTGTTTTGTTTTTCTGTTTTTTAGATATATATGAGTGAAATCATATAGTTTCTGTCTTTCACCCTCTGATTTATTTCACTTAACATAATGCCTTCATAATACCTTCCAACCACATTGTTGCAAATGCAAGACTTCATTCTTTTTATGGCCAACTAGTATTCCATTGTGTATAAATACATCTTCTTTATCCATTTATCCATCAATGGACCTACACACAATATTGTATTTAACCTCAAGCTGAGCCTGTGAGCTAGGTTTTTTATCCCCATTTGACAGCTGATGAACCCAAAGTCACTCATCCAAGGCTTACAGACCTGGTAACTAGCGAAGCTGGGATTTCAGTTAGGTCTGACTCCAAAGTCACTGCTTTCTACCGCAGTGTTGAAGGTAAACAAATGTTTCAGTGTGGTATCTATCTGTATTCCAGGAATGAATAACTCTATTGGCAAGTCAGAATACAGGAGTGAAAAGTAAAGACTAAAGAAGACATGGTGGCTGAGCATCAAATAAGTGGAAGAGTCCTTGCTGTAGGAGCTCAGAGGGGGGAGAGGTCAAGGAGGGCCTAGTCACAGCATTTCAGGAAATTCTTCTAGACAGAAGTGGGTCTTGGGCTTGAGTTTGGATTTGAATGGACACTTTCTTACCTTTCTCACATAACTGGCTTCTTACTTTACATAGCTGTATGTATCAATATATCTAAGTGTTTGCCTGTGTTAGCTACAGTGTTCTAATAAAACAGGCAATTTAGTAACAATGTAAACATACAGAATTGCACATTTTAATAAGCAACAGGAAAAGATCAGTATCTATTTTGGTTTCTTTACAGTAGGGGTTGCCAGACTTTTGCCCAGGGGCTGAGTCTGGCATGCCACCTATTTTTATATGGCCCACTAGCTAACAATGGTTTATACATTTTTAAATGGTTGAAGAAAAATCAAAATAATAATATTTTGTGACATGTGAGAATTACATGAAATTCAACTTTCAGTGTCTGTAAATAAAGTTTTATTGGAACACAGCCATGCCCATTCACTTATTTTTGTCTATGGCTGCTAGAATGGCAGAGTTGAGTAGTTGCAACAGAGACTGTATGGCTTGCAAAGCCTAAAATTTTTACTATCTGGCCCTTTACAGAAAAAGTTACCCGACCCCTGTCACAGAGTCAGACCTGTTCAAAATGTCCCCATCAGCCCCAATAAATATATTTTTTGGAGAAAATAGAAAAATATAGAAAAAGACAGAACTATGCATCTGCCAGTCAGAATTGACTGTTGTTAATTAACCTTGTGTCATTTGCTTCAAATCCATTTACCAGTAAAAGGCATAAAACTTAACATTCCTTATGCTCCCCATCTCTATTCTTCCTTCTCTTTGTGGCAGGCTGTCATTTGCACTCATCCCCTTTGACTTTTAAAACCCTTGTATGTAAGCTTTGGTCTGTGAACAGTATAGACTGTATTCTGCAACTTGCTCTTTTACTCAGCATTTTGTTTTGGGCTCTCCCCATGTCTGTACAAACAGATATGATGCATTCACTTAAACTATTGCATCATATCCCATCAAATGGCTATAACACGTTTCATTGATCCATTCCCCTGATGAACATTTAAGACAGTTGTTCCCAGGTTTTTACTATTACCAACACATGCTTGCATGTTGAAAAACATCAGAAGGGGCGGTCATGTTAGCGGAACACTCTGAATTGCTTGTGAGCGCCCCTGCAGCATGAAAGGGACTTTGAACCTTTAATTAATTTGGCCCTTGACTCAGGACTGAGCTTTGCAACCATCCAAGGACTGCGGCGTTAGGCAGCCCTTGTGAGGTCTTCTTTCGCCCCTCCTCGGAGTGCTGTTACCCAGCTGGGACACTAAACACACTCTAAGGGCTCCAGCAAAGTAGGGCGGCAAAGGGGTAGAATGTTTGGGAAGAACATGATGTATGTCACAAAAAGCATCTAAGTAGTCTTCAGGAAAGCCAGAACTTCATTGGGTTTCCTGTAGTTTGGTACATCCGGGTGGAGGGGGGTGGGAAAGGAACACAGTTCCCAGCCTTTAGGGCGAGCCCCGAACAGCGGTCTATGGGGAGGCAGGTGCGGAAGGGGGTTTCCGCGAATGGGTGGTGACCCAAAATCCAGGCCGCATCCATCGCCGGGCGCCTGGTGCAGGGGCAGCAGCCGGGACACGGGAGCCGAGCCTCGAGGCGGGGCCCCGGGTGACTCGCAGGCTTGGGAGGGGCAGCAGCCGGGAGACGGGAGCCGGGCCTCGAGGCGGGGCTACGGGTGACTCGCAGGCTTGGGGAACTTCCCGCAGCTCAGACGCCGCCCTGCAGTCCCTGCATTTGACTAAACAAAGCGAGCGCAGCCGGCGCGTCCGGCCTGCCCGAGGGTGCCCCGGCCGCTGCGGGGAGAACCGGGGCAGGTGACGCCGCGGGCGGGGGCAAAGTTGCAGCGCAGCCTCCCGCGCTCCTGCGGCCCGGCAAGGTCTCTGTCCTCCTCGCGGGTCGGCGACCTCTTCCGACCCCCCTCCCGTTCCGGCCTCACTTCCCTCCCCTCCGCCTCCTCCTCCCCTTTCTTCTCCCTTCTCTCCGCCGCGCCGCTACTTTCGTCTCCGCCGCTCCCGCCTCCCTGCCCTCCCCAGCGTGGGGCCGAGCCCTCGGGGGCGCGCGGCGGGCGCGGGCGGCTCCGTGCCGGGGTTCCCAGCGGCCGCAGCCAATCTTTGCGCAGCCCGCGGCAGCGTCGCGCCCGAGCCCGGACCCCGCGCCTCCCCCCGTCCCCGCCCCCCGCGCGCCCGCCGGGGCCGCGGAGAGGAGCGCGCGGCCGCGCCGAGCCCAGCGGAGCCGAGCCGGGGGCGCAGAGCGCGGGAGGCGGCGGCGGCGGCGGCGTGGAGCCCAGGTGAGCTGGCGGGAGCTGGGCCGCGGGCGGGGGAAGCAGCCGCTGCAGCCCCGGCGCCCTCGCCCTCTCAGGGTGCGGAACCACGGCCAGGATTGCAGACAAAGCCCTGAGGCCGGCTCCAGGTTCCCAACACCTAGGGGACCCCACGTGCGCCGCCCCACGCCCTGCCACGTGGGGACGCGGCCCCCGGCGCCCCTTCCCCCGCGTCCTCGGGGCACCGGGGGCCTGGGGGTGGCCCCCTCGGCTGGGCCGCGCCCGGCCCGGGGTGGCAGGGGCGATCCCGGAGTTTGGAACCATTGTCACCGGGGGCCGGGGCAGTCAAGGATCTTGGAGGCGGCCTAGGCCCACCCCCTCGCGTTTGACAGGTGGGGAAAGCTAGGGCGCGCAGGCGAGGAGAGGGCCAACGGACTTTGCGCACCCCTGTCCCCGCTCCCCTCTTGTCTTGGGGGCACACCTGGGCCGTGGGGGGTTGGACACCTGGCGGCAGGACCCTAGACCAGCAGCTGTGGGACCGGGGTCCCTTAGCCTCGCCTCAGTCGGCCCTCTGCCTCCGCCCCCTTCTCTCAGCCGGAACCTCACAGGCTTGGTCCTTTTGACCTAAATTCACCTCGGGGCCGCTGCCTACTGTGAACGCGGAGAGCTGCCTTCACCGGCACCCTCCGCCTGACTCTTGGGCTCGCGGGGACGTTGGGCCCGGCCCCGCTCAGCGTTGGGTCTTGGTGCCTGGGGTGCCACCCGTTCCAACCTTGAGCTTTTCCTGGCTTCCCCACCCCCTGCACTGACCAGTTTGGGAAGCGGGGTGTTTTCACAGCTCTGCCAGCGGCCCTGCTGCTCTCACTTGGCGCTGAAGAGGTTGCACCGAAGCCCCTCCTATCTCCCCGCGAAGGTTGGGGCAGAGGGATGGTGCCTGGTGGGCGGGGATCTCAGTGCCCTCAGTAAGAGGGGCACGCTGGCCTGGGGTGGGTCGTGCAGTGTCCACCTCCTTAGAGGCAGCTTTTACCTTCCTCAGTCTGGAAGTCCCACAGTCCTAGAGATAGAAACTTCTTGTGCCTTAGAGCTTTGCTGTCATTTACCACTCCCCCTCCCCTGGCTCTGCCCCCAGGAGAGAGAGTAAGACAGCTCTGTCCGGAAAGACTCCCTCGCTCCTAGGGGGAGGCAGGGGCAGCAACAAGAGTAGGCCTTTAGAGGAGATAGCCCCCCCCCCCGCCACAAACCACCTCACAAAAACATACACTTTAAGAATAAACAGTGTGCATGCTATGCAAAATGCAGCTTCATGGTGGGTCCTGTAACTCCTTTCCAGATTGCTGATCCGAAACTCTTCCTGTATAGAAAGCAGCCATTTGTAGGGAAAGCACACAATGTGTTTTTGTAATAAAAAGTAATAGCCATCATTTGATGGGCCCCTAACTTGGATAATAATAGTAATGTTCATAACTAACATTTATTGAGTTCTTACTGTGTGTTAGATATTGTGCTGTGTGTTGCAGGCATTATCCCATTTACTGCCTACCAAAATCCTGTGACACAGAGATTTTTATCTCCATCGGAGAAATGAGGAAATTGAGGCTAAAAACAATCCAGCCGTATTGCTAGGAGTTAACCCATTTTATAGAAAGACTCAGAGAGGTTAAGTTACTTGTCCAGGGTCACACAGCCAACCCAGGCATGTCAGGTCTTAAAGCCTTTGCACTTTACCACCTGTTTTAGAGCAGAGGCCTTTGCAAGGCTGCCCTCAGGTTCTTGGGGAGCCCACAAATGTTTGCTAAAACAACCTAAGGAGCCATGATGGTGCTGCTGGTCGACTTGGGCTTGTGTTTGTTTCCAGATTGTTAGTGGGCTGGTAGACAAATATATTCACTAACAACTATGCAGTAGTTCTCATCAGGGGTGGTTCCACCTTCCTGGTGAGCGTTTGGAGAAGTGTGGGGCGAATTTTGGTTGTCAAAATGATGCTGAGCACTCCTGACTTCTGGTAGGCAGGAGCTGGTGATGCCAGATATCCTGCAGGCAGGCCAGATTCACAGCAGGTGTGAAGAATTGCCTGCCCTAAATGCCAGGAGTGCTCCTGTTGAGAAATACCAGGAGGAATAAGTGCTGTGGGAGTGAGGAAGCAAAGGGCAGTGGGGGTTCTGGAGAAATCCCTTCTGGCAGGTGTGAATCCAGGAGACTTCCTGAAGGAGGTATCGTTTGTACTGAATTTTGAAGGATGGGCTGAAAAGTGGAGATTGGCTGGGAGTAGGAGGGGAAAGAACTAGGACGGGATGACCTAGCAGAGGGAACTTTCTGGAGTGACCCGGAATGCCCTCCTTGAGAACTGCATCCAAGATGGGCTGGTGGGTGGGGAAGCACCTCTCTCAGGAGGAAGGGATGGGCTGGTGAGCCAGGCCAAGCCTGTTTTCAAGGCTTTTGGGCTCAGATTTTAACGTGGGCCGCAGAATCACCCTTACCCCATCGTGAACCCATTTTATGGAAAGACTTGGAGAAACTAAATAGCTCATTCAGGGTCACTTGTGACCTCCACAGCATGCCTTCTTCTGGTGGTTGTGGGAAGCATATGGTTCCCATTTCCTTTCCTGATCCCGGGGATTTCGGGCAAATGCTATTTCAGATTTTCCTTCTGGTCAGAGGGCCTTGTTTTGCTGTTTTTCGCAGATGTTTTGCTTTCCCAGTAGCTTCTCCTCTTTGGACTGGGTTAGAGAGCCCAGATGTGGGGTTCACTGGCTCCATGGTGCTGCAGTGGCCTTCAGCCTCACTTCTGTGCCTTCTTTCCTGGAAGACTGAGGAAATTGCATTTCCCTTTTGGAATTGACTTTTCTTCTTTCAGGCTGTGCTTGTTACAACTTTACTGACCTGTTAGTAATATGTGACCTTTTGTGTCTGGCTTTCACTGAGCATAATATTTTCAAGGTTCACCCATGTTGTAGAATATATCAGTGCTTCCTTTCTATGACTGAATAATATTCCCATGTATGGATACACCACATTTTGCTTATCCATTCATCTTTTGATGGACATTTGGGTTGTTTCTGCCATAAGAGCTTCTTAAGGCCACTTTGACCATTCCTTTGTCTCCACAGCCCCCAACTAATAAACCTCTGGGCACAAAACACTGTGTTGTCACTGAATTTGCAGGGAGAGGGCGATGGAAGGAAGGTTCTCCAAAATCAATTGGAGACGAGCTTCCTGGAACAAGGTTTTCGAGACTCCCTTAACGCCACTCCCACCTGCTCCTCCACGAGAATCCTAGCTTCCGTCTTAGCCCATCGCCTCTCAGGTCACCTCACAGGTATTACAAGTGTGATTTTCAGGGAGAGCCTGGATTTCATTCAGTTTCATTCTTTTCGGTCATGATTTGTTTAATGTAGGTCCCATGTGATTTTATTGGTATATATTTTGTGGGACCTTTTTCCAGGTAAGTAAATCCATAAAGTAGAGAAGACCTCACCAGACAGTTGGTGCTTGAACCCTGTGGCCAGGCGTGGAGTCAACTCAGTCTCCTGATAGCCTTGCCAGGAATGCCCGCCAAGGACGTGGAAATGGAGCAGCGTGAAAACTGAGCTAGGGGGAAGTCCAGAAAATTCCAGCCCCTCAACCCCTCCCATCTGACGGCTGGGAAAAGTGGAGGGCAGAGAGGAAGGGAGAACATGGTCTTTTTAGAGAGAGCGTCGCCTATGAGCCATGTTGTGTGCTGGGCACTTTTATAGAAGATTGACTCTACAGCTGCCCTTTAGGTAGGTTGCTGCAGCTTCATTTTACAGCTGAGAAAGTCAAGGCCCAAGTCCCCTGAGATCTGTATAGTTTCCTGACATGTCTTCTAATCCTGAGCTCTCGTGTCTCCCTCGGCCTCCTTATGATGCCAAACGATGCCCATTTTCTCATGGAGTGGAATCCACATTCTCCAGGAGGCTATGGTGTGGAAATAATTTCCAAATGCTTGTGCTCTCAGGAAAATAAGATTTTGAATGATTATTTTTTCTTTCTTCCCTGATTGGACCCCTTCCCTGATAAAACCAGAAAGAGGGGCATATTTAAAAGAAGGTGAGCGCTGTTAGACTTCATAGGGAAGACCTCTGGCTCTGGCATTCCCTGCTGGGGCATGCTAGTGACCAAAATGGTGAAGGAATTATTTTAGCTGCCAGTGTTTTCAGTTTCAGTCATGTGCGTAGCGTTGCTGCTGAATTTTCCCCCTCAATTATGAACCATTTTAAGGATAGAGAAAAAACCCAAAGTTTTGTTTTGTTTTGTTTTTGACTGGCTCATGGTTTTGGACGGCTGGAAGGAGAACCAGGAGGTGATGGAAACGGGACAGAGCAGGCTGCTGGCTCTGGAACCCTGATGATCTTTCACTGAACCCACACTTTTGGGAGGGGCTGGTGACAAGCCCTGCCCTGGGAACCGAGGAACACTGGGACTTGGTCCTTGTCCCTAAGGAGCTCCCAGGTGAGGGGTCTGGAACTGTTGGGGATCACTTTGGAAAAGATGAACAATTCTAGCATTTTTCCCTTTTGAAAAGGAGAGGAAGAAAATTGGAAGAGTTGTTGTGCCCTTACCCTCACCCCATCCTGAAAGCTGCTGAGCAACTATTTTTGTGTTGTCCCTTTTTATCCCGTTGGCTTCTGTAAATAGTTGAGAGACGGTGGTTGCAGAGATAAAAATGCTAATTCCAACCTGGAGAGGAGTGACTGATGGTTCCCCCAAGGAAATGGGGGGAGAGGCCAAGGTCTTTCCCCTCTGCTTGGGCATGAGGTAGGAAGTGAGTGGGAGTGGGTGGGGAAGGGACATTGTGGGAGGTGGCTGAGATAAGCCTCTGCTGGAGAAGTTTAAATGGGGAACCAGTGGTTTGGGTGGTGGGCAGGGTGTGGAGGAAAGGACACCTCCCTTATGGGTTTTTAAAGCTACTTTGGGATTTTGCTGTTAAGGCCTCTGGCAGAAAGAGATTTTATTTAGATTCTTCCCAGACAGTTCTCCTGCCCTCTGGGTACAGGTGTCGGGGACAGGGTTGGACCCCGAGAGCCAGCTCCCAGCCCCTCTTTGGCCCTGCCCGGGATTGCTTTGTGCTGGAGGCTGGGGAGGGAGGAGCTAGATTTAGCATCACCTCCAAACAGCAGGGAAGAAGGAGGAGAAGGGCTGTGAGTGGGCGAGGCCCGGATGCCTGTGGATTCCCAGTCGGCCCCCTCCCTCTCTGATTTGTCAAGCTACAGAATGTTGGAGTCAAAGTCTTTTTCTTTTCATTAAAAATTGAAATTTCAGTTGTTTCCCAGCCTCTTCCTTAGGTTCAGTGAAAGACTGGGAGGGATTCAGTAGGAGGAGAGGAAGGAAGTATGATGGTCCCCACCTCCCTTTTCTAAATACCCCCAACATCCACACCCACACTCACCCATTCACACTTACTGGCTCTTCAAGGCAGGGGCCTCCTTGGAGCCAGGTGCACACCTGGCTTTAGGTACCGGGTGTGTGATGGGGGCCGCTTCTCCATGATACTTCATTATTGACCCAAGAGTAACTGCCTAGGAACTCTTAAGGCAGTGGAGCTTCTTGCTCCGCCAGCATCCAGGGCCGAAGGGGACACTGCAGGGGTCAGGGGTCATGCCCTGGCCTAGCCTAGAACCTGCTGGGCTGCCTGGGAGAGGTCATCTCACCTCCCTGGGTCTCAGGCACTCCTTCTGGAGCCCTAGTGCGTTGATTATGAAAGCTGTGAGAGTTCATGCAAAATTCTTGTGACACAAATAAGCAAGGATGCAAAATTATATGCACACTTTTCTTTTAATTTTGTAGAAAGTGATGCATATGGATAAGAATTAGAAGGGAAGATGAAAAGAGTTAAGTTGGCAGGTTGTGATTAGAAACAAAAATTTTATTTTAATATAAGTTAAAACCAATTGAGGGGCTTGAACTTGATAGCCGTTGAAGTGCTTTCTTGGCAACAGCTTCTGTTTAGGGAGCATTTGCTGTGTGCAGGGGCCTGTGTGGTAGGTGAGGTAGGTATTGTTATCCTCAAGGTCACCAGCTAAGGAGAAGGGCTGTGCCCCTGATCACGATGTGCCCCCCTTTCTAGGAGCCTTTGATTTCACACCTGTGCCCCCCCAAATTGCTGTGTGATTTGGGGCAAGTCACTCAGACTCTCTGTGCCTCAGTTTCCTCATTGGTGAGATCATGATAATAGTAACTAACTCATAAGTTTATTGTGGTTAAATGAGATGATACATGCAAGGTGCTTAGAATAGCGCCTGGCACTTGGCCAGCAACAAAGAAGACTAGTCATCACTGTTACTGTATCTACAACTACTATGGCTGCCACTGTAGTGATGTGATTCTTGTGTTAAAAGTACTAGTCAGTTTCTTCCCTTCATTTCATCCTATTCTTAAGCCCTTTCCTTCCCTGTTTTTGATTTTTTTTTCCTTTAAAATTAAAAAAAAAAGAAAGAAATTAAAAAGGAGTTTGGAAGTTCTTGTTTCTGCCAGACCATCAAGGTGAAGGCTGTCAGGGGAGTTGCAGCTGCCTGCCAGTTTGGTCTGGCTGGGAGCCTTAAGGTGTAGGGAACTTATCATCTGGCAGGGAGCTTAGTGGAAAAGCTTTTCTGTCAATCAGCTCTGTGTCATCTGTCCGTTAGGACCTTTGATTGTAAATGACAGAAAACCAACTGCAAACTAACTTAAGCAAAAATGGGAATTTACTGGCTCATGTAGTTTAAAAACTCCTGGGGTAGGTGGGCTTCAGGCATGGCTGGATCCAGGTGCCCATGCAATGTCTCCAGTTTTAGTTCTTTTCTATCTGTTGGCTCTCTTCTCTCTCTGTCAACTTCATTCTAAGGCAGGGTTCTCCCAAGCCCCTGGTAACTCTAGAAGTACATCTTCATTGCTCTATGTTCCACAGAAAGAGACATTCTTAATACTTCCACAAAATCCTAGAATAAAACTTAGTAGACTGACTTGGGTCACACATCTACTCTTTCTTTTTAAAAAATAAATTTATTCATTTTATTTTTGGCTGCGTTGGGTCTTCGTTGCTGCATGCGGGCTTTTATCTGGTTGTGGCGAGGGAGGGTTACTCTTCGTTGCCATGCGCAAGCTTCTCGTTGCGGTAGCTTCTCTTGTTGCAGAGCACTGGCTCTAGGCATGTGGGCTTCAGTGGTTGTGGTACACGGGCTCAGTAGTTGTGGCTCGCGGGCTCTAGAGTGTAGACTCAGTAGTTGTGGTGCACAGGCTTAGTTGCTCCGCGGCATGTAGGATCTTCCCAGGCCAGGGCTCGAACCCGTGTTCCCCGCACTGGCAGGCAGATTCTTAACCACTGCGCCACCAGGGAAGCCCCACACATCTACTCTTGAAACAATCACTTGACCAGAGCAATCAATGCCCAGTTAACCAGACTTGAGTCATAGTGGAACCCCTGAAGCTGATGGCACGGACAGCTCCATGGAGTCACCTTTCACACAGAAGGATGGGTTCCAGACATAAATCAGGCTGCTGTTATCAGACTAAAGGAACACAGAGTCTAGGCCAGCTAAAGAAAGCGTCTGACCTTCTGAGTGGCCTTGGGATGAATGAAATAAACAATGACCTCTAGCCAATATTTATTGAGTGCTGGCAGTGTTCTAGAAAGTTCTAGGTCCTGGAGTCCAGCAGTAAACAAAAAGGCAAAGGCACGGCTCTCACAAATTAAGTCAAATCGATGTCTCTGTGCCCATGCACGTCTTTCCTGAATGCTGTAAAACACTGAGCCTTCACACTCTCCCCTCTCACACAGGTTGGAGCCAGAGGAATGGGCTAGATATTCCCCTTTGTTAGAGATTTTGGCTCAGCCTGGACTTCATTCCGGATACAACATGTGGACATTGCAAGGCTGTACCTGTAATTTTTAGCCCCTTTCTGAAAAACTCAGACCAATTTTAGCTCTACTTGGAACCACTGCATAACTTTGGACAAATTAGTAAACCTTCCTGAGCCTTCATTTTCCTATTGGTGAAATGAAATTGTTGGAACAGGTGACCACTGATCTCATAGCACTAATATCCAGTGCATCTCAAAGTAGGGCCTGTAAGGGTGAGATAGGTCATGAGAGGTAGAAAAGGGAAGGACATGTAATAGGACACTCAGCCTGTCCTTGGCGTTGGGGAGATGAGGGGAAGCAGTGAGGACTGTGGCACGCCGGCGAGCATATCTCCTGTCCAAAGCTTCAGGGAGTTGTTGCCAGGAGCGAATACAGGTCCAGTGCTATCAGTGTCCAGTTCTTCAAGAGACTCTGGAAATTTTGATTTTTATCTGAACTCTCCTGGCTCTAAAATGTTGGCATCTCATTCAAATAGTTTTAAATACAGTGTAGGCCAAACAAAATACATCGGTGGCCAGATGTCATGCGATAGGGACTTTTTGCTCCAGGGACTGTGGTGGGATGGGGTCTGTGCACACTAAAGCCAGCACTATCAGAGTTCCCTGGCTGTCCAGTGGTTAGGACTTGGCGCTTTCACTGCCGAGGGCCTGGGTTTCAGTCCCTGGTTGGGAAACTAAGATCCTGCAAGCCTTGCGGTGTGGCATAGACAGATAGATAGATAGATAGATAGATAGATAAAATAAAGCCAGCACTATCCCTTGTGCCCTCTGCCAAGGAAGGGCCCTTGTCTCTGGGGAGACAATCAGTTTCAGTGCCTCTAAACTAAAGAATATGCGAGGAAAGACAGCTGTAAGAGTCTGTGTCACTGAATCTGATGTGACTGCTTGTTTGGGCCAAGGCCCCGAATCTGGAATATTCTAGCTGGTGTCAAGCCTCAGCGCTGCATCGGCTGTACAACTGAGCCTCCCAGGTCTCCCACTTAAGTATTGGGAAACACCCTCTGAATCCATGGCCCCTGGGGCAGCAGGCTTCTGTGGTTGGGAGGGGAGCTGTGTTAGTTTGCTGGGATTGCCTTGACAAAGTACCGCTAACTGGGCAGCCTAAACCACAGAAATGTATTATCTCACAGTTCTGGAGGCCAGAAGTCTGAGACCAAGGTGTTGATAGGGTTGGTTCCTTCCAAGGGTCATGAAGGAGAATCTGGTCCGTGTCTGTCTCCTGGCGTCTGATGGCTGCTGGCGATCTGGCGTTCCTTGGCTTGTAGGTGCAGGACCCCAACCTCTGCCTTCACGTTCTCATGGTGTTATCCCTGTGTGCGGGTCTGTCCAGATTTCCCCCTTTTTATAAGGACACCAGTCATATTACATTAGGACTCCAGCATATCTTTTTGGGGGGTCACAACTCCACAACCCATAACAGGTGCCGAGTGGGGTCCCTATGGCTTTGCCTGGGACACCCCTCCTGCTCTCATCAGCTTCCTACAAAGCTCTTGTGCTCTGGCCCCTCCAGCATGCCCATCCACCCTCACCCCCTTCCCAACCTCATTCAATCCCAGGAGTCTTCTTTCTGTTCTGTCCGCTCTCCCACCTCTTTCCTGCTGCGAGGCCTTCTCAGAATGTGTTTCCTCCTCTTGGAGCAAGTTCCCGCCCCCTTAGCACCTACTCACCCTGTAGATCTCAGCCTAAATATAATTTCCCCAAGTGAGGCCTTCCTTGGCCTCCCATTCAGATCTCCCCTGGGTCCCTGTGTTGTTCTTTTTTTATCTCATCCTGGTTTTCTCCTCCAGTTTGTGCTTTTAGAGTCACTTGTGCACCTACTTTTCAGAATTCACATCTGTTTTGTTTATCTGGCACGTAGTAGGTCCCCAGTAATTACTTGTGGAAGGAACAAACGGGTGAGTGAGTTTCCTTTAGGACCTCCCCGGGCCTCAGTTTCCCCAGGTGAGAGAAGATGTGGCTGGCCAAGCCTGTTATCCCAGGGAGGACATTGTCCCTGGCCTTGGCAGGATCCTCACAGCTATTTTGGGCCTCTTTGTTGTCCCGTGTTGCCCGGGACCTCAGGGGACCACGCGAAGGGTGTATCATGGGTCAGGGCATGTCACGGGCCCGCTCACTGGCTGCTTGCTGTGCTGCAGCTCCCGTGGTGGTGGCTCGGCATTTGGTAAGCAGGCGCAGGTTGGAAAATGCCCCCAGGATATGGGAATGTGTTTCCTGGAGGCCACTCGCACTTGGCTTCCTGGCAGAGGAATGAGCGCTCCCTTCATCCTGGCCTGGAGCCGGGTTCATCTGCTCCAGGAAGGGTCTGGTCCTCCATGGAGCTGCCTGTGAGAGGGGAGGGAGGGGAGCTCGGGGCTGCCAGCCAAGGGCGGTGGGGAGGCTTCAGGGCCTGGGGAAGGACCCATGGATTGGGGCAGGAGGCTCGGGGAGGGGGCTTTTGAAATTTTGTCAAAACTGAATGCTTAGCTGTCCCTCCCTCGCAGAGGGCCTGTGAGGATTAAATGACCCAGGCAGAGCTGTTTCAATGTTTGGTGAAGAAATGCTCAGTTGGATGTTAGCTGTTATAATGCAAACCATTGTCTTTTTGGATGATTTTTCTTCTCCTGGGAGTGTTGGTAGCTTTCAACAGATCCTTAAAGGGCGTGTGACCTCATAGGATCTGTGACCTCAGAAACGGTCAGATTCTGGCTTGGACTCTGTGGGGTCAGTGGTGCTGAATGGCCAAGTCCTTGCCTGCCAGGCCTGCTGCAGACCAGTGAGGGGCCTCCAGGTGACCTCGAGGCACTGAGGTCTGTGTCCCTTGGGGCTCTTTCCGGAGACCTGAACACACCTATCCCTCCAGCACAGGGGCCTGCACCTCTGCCCCAGCGCCAGACAGTGCATTTTTTCTCTCCTTTCTCCTCCAGGCCTCAAGGGCCAAGGCACGGGGCCAGATGCCAGCTCGTCAAGGAGACTGATTAAATGCAGCTTTGCCGGGGGTGGATGGCTTGGTGTCCTTGGCCTGGAGTGGTGATCGATAAGCAATTGTTCTTCTGTTGGCAAGAAGAAAAATTTTCCATTAACTGTCTCAGGTGCTGCCAGACTAGTTTTCTTTTCAGGAACTCTGCAGCCATGTCAGAGGAGGCTCTGGGAGGGAGGACGGGCCAGTGGAGGGGAGGCAGGCCCACGCTGCCAGGGCTACAGAACACACACAGGAGGAGGAACATTCTGGAGCATAGCCTGGCAGGTAGTAGGCATTCAGGAAGTATTTGTTGAAAGAAGAGCACTTAACCATGCACCAGACATGAATACTGAGTTCTTAGTTCAGTTAGTCCTCATGACTCTCGGGTGAGTGCCCATTTTATAGAAGAGAAAACTGAGGCTGCGGCCCCAGGCAGTCAAACTTCAGGGACCCTGCTTTTCCCCTCCTGGGAAATAAGGATTATAAAAAGGATATGTAAAGGAACAGCAGCTGAGACCGTGGAGAACATTGAACTTGGGTTGTACTCTTTCACGGATGAGGAAGACAAGACAGGGACACATTTAATGATTTCTTTCTCAGATACAGTCAGAGTGGGATAAAGGATTAGGAGATAGAGCCAACTGCTCCCTCCCTGTGCCTCGTGCCCCAGAGGTAGCACTCGGGCCTGATCATCCTAACTCCTACTGTGGTTACAGTTGCTTTCTTTTAAAAATTCATTTCTGAATAGTTACTCTGCACACTTACTTTTACAAAAGTAAAAGCAAATACAGTGAAAGTTAAGTCCCTCCCACCCTGCCCCCCCCCCGTTTCTGCAAACCAGTTGTCTTCTCTTGAGGCCACTCTTATCATTTTCTTGTGTATCTTTCCAGAAATATGCTCTGCATATGATTATGTATGCGTGTATGGCCCTTTTCCCCCTATGCCAACAGCAGCATTCGAATGCCTTGGTTTTTTCCATGTAACAGTGTGTCTTGGAGCTAATTCACATTAGGATATACAGAGTCACCTCTTTTAAAATGAATGCATGATTTTCTCCTGGGCTGCATGTACCTCATTTTATTTACTCAGTCCCCCGTGGATAGTCATTTCAAACCACACTACCAAGATAATTTTGTACGTATATCATTTTTTTATGTGTGAGATTGTAAGGTAAATACTCCCAGGTGCAGAATTGCTAAGTCAAAGGTATGTGCATTTGGAATTTTGTTAGATATTGGTGAATTTCCCTTCATAAAGGTGATACTAATTCATACTGCCCATAGCCTCATCAAAATAGTGCTGTTATTATATTTTTTGTCTTTGCCAATCCGATAGTTGGAAAAAAGATATTTCATTGTAGCTTTATTATTATTTTCTTAATTTTGGTAAAATATATATAACATAAAATTTACCATTTTAACCACTTTTAGATGTACAGTTCAATGGCACTATTTACATTCCGAATGTTGTGCAGCCATCACCACTATCCATTTCCAGAACTTTTTCATTACCCCAAATAGAAACTCTATACCCCTTAAGCAATGACTCCCTGCTCCCCTCTCCCCTGGTCTCTGGTAACCTCTATTCTAAACTTTCTGTCTCTATGAATTTGCCTATTCTATAAGTGAAGTCATACAGTATTTGTCCTTTAATATTTGGCGTGTTTCACTTAGCATGTTTTCAAGGCTCATCCATGTTGTAGCATGTGTCAGAACTTTATTCCTTTTATAGCTGAATAGTGTTCTATTGTATAAATAGACCACATTCTGTTTATCTATTCTTCCATTGATGGAAACTTGGGACGTTTCTACCTTTTGGCTATTGTGAATAATGCTGCTGTGAACATGGGTGTATAAGTATCTGTTTGAATCCCTGCTTTCAGTTCTTTTGGGGATATATATATATATATATATATATATATATATATATATATATACCTAGAAGAGGAATTGCTGAGTCAAATGATAATTCTACATTTAACTTTTTGAGGATCCACCAAACCATTTCGTTGTAGTTTGAGTTTGCACTTCTCTTACCATAACTGAGGCTGAGCATCTTGTCACATGATTGGGTACTTTGTTATTCCTTTACACTGTACTCTGTGTTCATAAATTGTGCCATGTCCGGACTGGCATGCTGTTGTTAGTTCCTTAGTGCCTTTCCCATTGATCTTTCCCTGCTCCACAAGGGACCCCATCTGCCCACGTCATGGTCCAGATTGCATACATAGAAGCTATTCCATAAATACTTATTGCAGGACTATCCCAAGAGGGCGGGTAGCATTTCTCTGCCCCTCAACCAAGCCCTCCAGGAAGCACTGGCTTTCTGCTCCCATCTTTACTTTCCTCTGTATCCCCCCACTGCCACCCAGTGTCTTAAAGAGATATCATTTTATTCATTCATAAAATCTCTCTAGTCAGCCCTCACTGTTTTCCTGGCACCTTTGTGACATGGGTGATCAGCACAGAGCTGCCACTGTCTGTATCTGTGGATATACTCCCTGAATTCCAGTGGTACCTGTGACATTTGTCCAGCAGAATTTGTCAAACATACGAACCAAAGGTTAATATTCTGTCCCAGAGACAGAAGGAATTGACAGTCTAAGGGAGTGTGTCAATCTTTTTTTTTTTTTTAAATTCACATAACATAAAATTAGCTATTTAAAAATGTACAACTCAGTGGCATTTAGTCCATTCACAGTGTTGTACAACCACCATCTCTATCTAGTTCCAGAATATTTTCATCACTCCAAAAGGAGACCCCATACCCACTGGCAGTCACTCCCCTTTTCCCCCAATACCTCCCCAGCCCTAGGCAACCAGTAATCTACTTTCTGTCTGTATGCATTTGCCTATTTAAAAAATTTCATACAGGGAAATTCCCTGGCTGTCCAGTGGTTAGGACTCTGCGCTTCCACTGCAGGGGGCACGGGTTTGATCCCTGATTGGGGAACTAAGATCCTGCAAGCCACGTGGCATGGCCAAAAAAGAAAAACTTTCATATAAATAGGATTATACACATGTGACCTTTTGTGTCTGGCATCTTTCACTTAGCATCATGTTTTTGAGGTTCATGCAGTTTGTAGCCTGTGTCAGTTCTTCATTCCTTTCTAGTCATATTCCGTTGTGTGGACAGACCACATTTTGCTTATCCATTCATCTGTCCGTGGACACGTAGGTTGTTTTTTCCCTTTTGGCTGTTGTGAGTAGTGCTGTTTGGATATATACCTAGGAACGGAATTGCTCAGTCATATGGTAATTCTCTGTTTAATTTGTTGAGGAACCACCAAGCTATTTGATGTTAACCTTTTTTTATCTCATATTTGCCTTACATCTTGCAAGTACTAGCTGGGGGCTGAACTAGGGAAACATTAGATAATAGGTATGTCGAGCCTAGCTCCTCAGACGACACAAACTTCCCTGGCTCACACACTCTCTGCTGGTGTGACCCTGACCCCCACTCCTCAGTTGAGAATCATCGGCCAGGCCAGGCTAGGGGACTGGACTCCTGTGTTCATGGTCTTTGCATTAGGAGACCTGGGCAAATCCCTCTCCCTCTCTTGAGCCTCAGTTTCCCCATTTACAAAATGAGGGTATAATGGCAAACCAACAACCTAGGGTGCTTGTGAAATTATCCTGAGGTGTGGAAGATATTTTATAATCTGTAAAGGGCTGTCTGAATCATTGCTATTGTGAAGTGATGCAGCCTAGAGGTCACCATGTGGAAGTGTTTCATTTGGCCTGCCCAGCATTTTAAAATATTTAAAATAGTTGCTAATTTAAAAAAAAAAAAAATCAAGAGATCTCACCTAACATCCTGGCTTTAGGGCTTCTCTTGAAAAAAAAAAAAAAGAGGGGTTGGGGAGATAACCAGACAATTCTAGGCCCCAATCCCTGTTTAACAACAATTGGCTTGAGCTGGAGGTAGCTGCCACCTTTGTAGGAGGCATGGGGGCTCTATTTTGGGGTTTTCTCATACTTGGTTTCTACAGGAATTGAATTTGGGATTCTTGTTTTGTGTGAGGAGGGGCTTTTAGGATGAGGAAATGTGAAACAACAAGGTCCTACTGTATAGCACAGGGAACTATATTCAATATCTTGTGATAAATCATAATGGAAAAGAATATAAAAAATATGTATACATATGTATAACTGAATCACTTTGCTATACAGCAGAAACTAACACAGCGTTGTAAATCAACTATACATCAATTAAAAAAAAAGGATACAGTGAGGAAATGTGGAGTAAGCTCTTCTATATAGACGCAAAAGATTTCAGTTCACACTGTGTTTTGCAAGATATTTTTTTCAAGGACGGCGACTCAAAGCAGGAATGAGGCACCGGTCTGGCCCAGCAGGAGAGACCCCCGTCCCTGCCCCTGCCGCACAGGATGGGGGCAGCTGACCCTTCCTCTCCCTGCAGGTGGCGCCGCTGCCGGATGGGAGTGCCCGGGCACGTGCGTGTCGCATGAGGTCGGCACATGCACCATGTCATCATGCGTCTCTAGCCAGCCCAGCAGCGACCGGGCCGCCCCCCAGGATGAGCTGGGGGGCGGGGGCGGAAGCAGCAACAGCAGCGAAGGCCAGAAGCCCTGTGAAGCCCTGCGGGGCCTCTCGTCCCTGAGCATCCATCTGGGCATGGAGTCCTTCATCGTGGTCACTGAGTGCGAGCCGGCCTGCGCTGTGGACAGCGGCCTGGCCCGGGACCGGTCCTTGGCCCCTGGCGGAGAGGTCCGCCTCGATGTCTCCGGGTCCCAGGCCCGGCCCCACCTCTCCAGTCGCAAGCTCTCTCTGCAAGAGCGGTCCCTGCTGGATGCGAATGGGCGCTGCGTCTACCCGGCCCTGCCCCACTCGCCCGTGGGCTCTCCGCAGTCCTCGCCGCGGCTGCCCCGGAGGCCCACGGTGGAGTCGCACCGCGTCTCCATCACCGGGATGCAGGTATGTGAGCGGCGGCCCCTGGTGCCCTGTCCCGCGCCCGGAATGCCTCCGCTTTGGGTTGGGCTCCCCCAGAAGGATTCCAGCGCAACCAGTTGATTGGGGAGGTGACCCCAGGAAACCCAGGGAGACGTCAATAAAGGGTGCATGTTGGAGCCAGTTACCACTGTGGGCAACTGGGCCTCCACCTCTGGGCAGCCCTGGGAGACAGTGTAGGACGGAAGCCCCAGAGTTATTCCATCTGAGGGCCAGGGAGCTGGGCCTGTTACACCAACTGCTGGCAGTCCCTGAGTGTGGGCAGAGCATCTCTGGGACAGACAGAGCCTCTCACAAAGAGATGCACGTGCTGGCAGTTGGAAGTTGTGCTGGGGGCTCTGAAATGCGGATGGTGGGTCAGTGAGAGGCCCTGACCTTTTATACATCCATAAAACCACCCTGACAAACAGCATGGCCCCAGTTGCTGAGTGTTTGCCTTCCCAGGCACTGCCCTCAGCACTGTACCTGCACTTCTCACTTGATCTTTACCATAAACTTCTGGGAGGTGGGTTGGAACTCAGATCCCCAGCAGGGTTCACAGGGCCTGATCCGCCCCTGCCCCACCTCCTGCCCCATCTCCTACCTTTGTGCTGCCAACTCACAGAGCTCCGACCTTACCCACTTCTTTGTCTTCCTCATTCCCTCCGTTAGGCCTTTACCCTTGCTGTTCCCTCTGCTTGGAACCACACCGCCCCCCGCCATCTTTGCAAGGGCATCTCCATCTGGCTTCCAAGTCTCAACTCAAATATCACCTCCTCTGAAGGGCCTCTCATTCCACCCCCTCTAAACAGCCTTCCGTCCCTCTCTGTCCTTGTTGCCCTGTTGACTTTCCTTCTCAGCACTTGTCACCATCTGATTATCTGTGTGTTTGTTAAGTTGTTTATTGCCTGTTCCCCCCCACCGCCCCCGCCTCAGCTAGGATGTTAGGAACAGTCCTGTCCACCACAGGGCCCCCAGCACTGAGCACGCTGCCTGGCGCATAGTCGCTCACAAATATTTGTTGAAGGAAGGAATACATTTTGTTGGGGGACGTCTGGAAATCAGGAATGGCTTTCTAAAGGGGCTGATATTTAACTACACACTGAGAGTTCACTGCAGGGGGTGAGCATGGCATGAGCAAGGGCCCCGAGGTAGAAGGCATGAGCCCATTTAAAAAAAATTGTTATTGTTGTTTCATCTCCTAGTTTATTAACTAGCCACAGGCCACCTAGGTGACAGAGGTAGTCTCATTCCTCTAATATTTTAGTTTTAAAAGTATGATTACCATAACCCAGCTAAGTACCAGCTATGTATGCCAACATATTCCTTTCCATAGAATTCAGGATAGGTCAGGGATTCAGTTAACTGGAGTGTGGGGCCCAAAATGGGGGGCACTGTGGAAGCAGGGCTGGAGAGTGAGCTCGAGTTTGTATCAGTTAGAAATGAGTCAGCTTAGAGAAACAGATATCTCCCAACAACAGTGGCTTTAACACAATAGGTTTTTTTTAACCATGTAAAATAAATCTAGAGCTAGGCATTGGGGATTGGTGTGGTAGTTGTGTTGTTGCTTTTGCCCTTAAAACCTCATGATCACAAGATGGCTGCTGTGGCTCTAGCCTTCTCAGCTCCATTCCAGGCAGGAAGAAGGAGCAGGGAAGAAAGGCAAAAGATGTCTGCCTCCTAAGTCAGTCCTCTTTCCTGGAAGCTCTACCCAGCAACTTCTGCTTATCTCCCACTAGCCAGAACACATGGCCACTTTAGCTGTAAGAGAAGCTGGGAAATGCAGTTTTCTAGCCTGGAATGTTGCCACGCAGAGTTCCACTTATAAGGAAGAAAGGAGAGACTGGTGTTTGGTGGGCAACTAGACAACTCTGCCAAGGTCAGAGCTTTAGAGGGGTTGAAGGTCAGGCTGTGAAGTCAGGACTTGACTCTGGAAGCAGCAGCGAGCTGGGGCTGATGTGGTCAGAGTGTATTCTTGGAAGATGAACTCAGCAGTGTGTGGGGGCTAGATTATGAGGCAATGAGACCCCTTAGGACAGCTCTGCAGGGCCCTACCTCTGCCTGTCATATCCCTTCAGGACTCAGGGGAATGAAAACAATACTGGAGAGAAGCACAAAACAAACTAAAAAGTCCACCAGTGAGGTGAGAGATCTGTGGGCCCGTTACACAGCAAGTCAAAGATGCAGGTCTGATGTGGAACTAACTCCAGTCAAAGGAAGTTGAGAACTGATTTAGTGTGACACCGTCTATGCCTCCCCAACCCCATCCCAAAACAGTACTCTGTATTTTCTACAGATGCATGTATGTGTGCATTTACATAGAAAAAGGCCTAGAAATTTATACACCAAACTGATATCAAGGTTCAGGGAGAGGGATAGAATTGGGGCATGGGAGGGGTTTCAAGGGAAATGTTGGGCTTCTCTGTAACACTTGAAGTTTTGCTTTCTATCGTGTTTCTTTTCCCAGTTTTACTTCTTGTATCACTTAACATGTTCAGCCTAAATATACTGAGGTATAATTGAAGTGAAATAAACTGCACATATTTCAGATGTGCAATATGATCAGTTGTGATGTATGTAAACATCCATAAAACCATCACCCCCATCAAGATCGCAGACATTTCCAGCACACCCAACAACACATCCCTCCCCCACCTCCCCTTTCCCAGGTAGTGGCTGACCTGCCTTTTTTCATCATAGATTAGCTTACAAGTTCTGGAATTTTATATGAGTGGAATCATTTAGTATGTACTCTTTTTTAGCTTAGCTTCTTTCATAGCATAATGATTTTGTGATTTATCCATATTTTTGTACATACTAGTAGTTCATTCCTTTTTATTGCTAAATAGTATTCCATTGTACAGATATACCATAGTTTGTTTATCCATTTACCTATTGATGGACATTTGGATTGTTTCCAGGTTTTTTTTTTTTTAATTTTATTTATTTATTTATGGCTGTGTTGGGTCTTCGTTTCTGTGCGAGGGCTTTCTCTAGTTGTGGCAAGTGGGGGCCGCTCTTCATCGCGGTGCGCGGGCCTCTCACTATCGCGGCCTCTCTTGCTGCGGAGCACAGGCTCCAGACGTGCAGGCTCAGTAATTGTGGCTCACGGGCCCAGTTGCTCCACGGCATGTGGGATCCCCCCAGACCAGGGCTCGAACCCGTGTCCCCTGCATTGGCAGGCAGACTCTCAACCACTGTGCCACCAGGGAGGCCCTCCAGTTTTTGGCTATTACTAATAAAGCTGTTGTGAACATTTGTATACAAGTCTTTGCATGGACACAAGTTTTCATTTCTTTTGCGTAAACACCTAGGTGTAGAATGGCTGGGTCATATGGGAAGTGCTTGTTAAGAAACTGCCAAACCGTTTTCCAAAAAGGCTGCACCATTTTACATTCCCACCAGTAGCGTATGAGAGTTTCATTTGCCCTACATTCTGACAATACTTGGTTTGGTCTGTCTTTTTGATTTTAGCCAATTTAGTGGGTGTGGCTTTAATTTGCATTTCCCTGATGAGTAATGATGTTGAGCATCTTTTCATGTGCTTATTGATCATTTGTGTACCTTCTTTGGAGAAATAGCTTATCAAATCTTTAGCCCATTTTTAATTGGGTTGTCTTTTTATTAATGAGTTGTAGAGTTCTTATTTATTTATTTAAGTTTTTTTTTTTTTTTGGTTTCGTTGGGTCTTCATTGCTGCGCTTGGGCTTTTCTCTAGTTGCGGCGAAGGGGGGATACTCTTCGTTGGCGGTGCGCAGGCTTCTCATTGCGGTGGCTTCTCTTGTTGTGAAGCACGGGCTGTAGGTGCGCAGGCTTAGCAGTTGTGTCTTGTGGGCTCTAGAGCGCAGGCTCAGTAGTTGTGGCGCACGGGCTTAGTTGCTCCG
Organism: Eschrichtius robustus; assembly: GCF_028021215.1. Taxonomy (NCBI): domain Eukaryota; kingdom Metazoa; phylum Chordata; class Mammalia; order Artiodactyla; family Eschrichtiidae; genus Eschrichtius; species Eschrichtius robustus. The sequence goes on from NC_090837.1 coordinate 8,572,645, forward strand.
CGGCATGTGGGATCTTCCCTGACCAGGGCTCGAACTCGTGTCCCCTGCATTGGCAGGCGGATTCTTAACCACCACGCCACCAGCGAAGCCCAGGAGTTCTTTATATGTTCTGGATACCAGTCTTTTGTCCACTGTAAGTGTTGCAAATAGTTTCTCTCAGTCTGTGGCTTACCTTTTTTTTCTTAGTAGTGTTTCAAAGAGCAAAAGTTTTAATTTTGATTGAAATCCAATCATTTGTTTCCTTTTATATTTTGCACTTTTTTTATACAAAAAAGAACTTTTGAGAAACTGTTAAGAAACTTTTGTTTGCGCTAAGGACATTCAGATTTTCTCCTCTTGTATCACTTTACATTTTTTACAGGATAACACAGTCATGGATTATTGTTTAGTTTTAAATTAACTTTTAAAAAATAAATAAACTTTTTAAAAGTGGGAAGAACCTTTAAAATGGGTATGAAAAGAGTACATACTATATCATTACGCTCTTACAATGTGCAAAAGCTGTGCCGGTAGAGACTTCCCTGGCAATCCAGTGGTTAATACTCCAAGCTTCCACTGCAGGGGGCATGGGTTCAATCCCTGGTCTGGGAACTAAACTCCTACATGCTGCATGGCACAGCCAAAGGAAAAAAAAAAAACCAACAACAACTGTGCTGGTAGAAGTCAGGATAGTGGTCACCCTGGACAGGGGCCAGTATATGGGAGATGCTTCTGGGGCGCTGGGAATGTTCCCTTTCTTGATTTGGGGCCTGGTTAAGGTTTCTTTGTTTTAGTTTGTTAAGTTTGTGAAAAATGTATCTAGCTGCAAACTTCAGTTTCTGAAAAATGTATCTAGCTGCAAACTTACAATTCATATTCTATGTGTTTCTACTTATTTTCCAGGATTGTGTACAGCTGAATCAGTACACACTGAAGGACGAAATTGGAAAGGTAAATATCCCAGGAGCCAGGCTGGTTTTCCATACCTACCGAGGATGTCTTGGATACTGTGGAGGGAACCCCACTAGATTTGGGAGTGGGAGAGGAGTCCTTGGAGATGAGGCTGGGAGGGGGAGGGTTTTGTCATTTATGGTCCATCTGTTTTGTTTTATTTTGTTTTGTTTTTACATCGTACTATGTTTCTACAAAAGCTCACAAAGCTTGCAGGGAAATTCCATATCACCAACATTGGTGTTGGTTTTTTTCTCCTTAAGGTACTCTCACATCTGTTTTTGCTTTTATATCAGCCAATGGGCAGTATCATTGCAAGGGTCGAAAACTCAAATGCCAATAGAGAACAAGTGAATAATATAAATGAGGAAAACATGCTAGGTATAAGACAGTAGGGAGTGGTGAGGACTGTGGCAAACTGTTAACATATGGAAATGATTATGGCTCCATATCCATATCAGAATCTGGATTTTTATATCTGACCTGTTTTATAATGTTGGCCACCAATTCAAACTTTCTAAAAACTGCAGATCCAGCAACATACAGGGTGGATTTTGCCAATGGGCTGCCAGTTTGCAAGCTCTGTATTAGGGTCCTCATTTTGCAGATCATAACTTCTGAATAGTATGTCACAGGCATCTCCCTTTATCCAGGGCTCCTATGGCGTGGTCAAGCTGGCCTACAATGAAAATGACAATACCTACTACGTGAGTATCCACATCCCCCTCCCTCCCCATCCTTGTCCAAAGAAAAAGACTCCTTTCTAGCACTTGCCTTCCTGGAAGGTTTTCTTAGCTGTTGTCTCATTTTATTCTTAGGTCATGTTTATTCTGTGCATTAGGAAGGAAGTGGGGAAATGGGGAGGTGAAGTGATTGGCTCAGGAAGATTGAGTGAATAAATTAAGCAAACGTCTCATATCCTTACTCTGGGCTACCCTTTCTACATCCTCCATAGCACTAAGAACTGGGTGGTAGTGAGACAAACTGCCCTGTGGCTGAGACTTTGAAATCAGTCCAATATGGGTTCAAATCCTTGCTCTCCCATGTGCCAATTATGTGTCCTTGGACAAGTGACATAAATGCTGAACCTCAGTTTCCCCATGTGTAAAATGTCCCTTGCCCATCACTCCACCTCACTTGTGTCTTGATTCAGTGGTAACGAATCCCAAGGTTTGTGGCCTCCCAGCTGGGAGAGCTGACCTGGAACCTTGGAAGTACCGTCCGGCCTGGAGGGACCCCAGGACTCAACTCCGTGGAGTTGACCCATTCCAGTGACAAGGTGCTCACTACATTGTCCTGCGGCTGCTGGGGCACTGACAGCTTGGGCAGGCCTAGGAGTGGAAGGAACTCTCCCTTCACCCTCCTCCCCATTTTAACCAGGACGTGGGGTCTTTCCTCCCACAGGCAATGAAGGTGCTGTCCAAAAAGAAACTGATCCGACAGGCGGGCTTTCCACGTGAGTTTGTTGGGCCAGGGCCTTTGTTCTTAGGTGCAGGGGCTGGGGCAATACAGAGAAGACCCACTGAATGGTGTCCCCTGCAGAGGTGTCCTGGGTGGATTCCCCTAAGACAGCGTTGGGCCTCCTGCTGACGTTTTAAAATTCATTTTCTTTTAAAAATATTTATTGAAGTAATATAGGTATCAAGTAAAAAAAATCCCTCAGAGGAAAACAGTTTGACTGTTCCTCGAAAAGTTAAACATGCTGTGACCGTATGACCCAGCAATTCTACTCCTAGGCATATATACCCAAGAGAATTGAAAACACACGTTCACACAAGCTCGTACATGAAGGCTCATGGTAGCACTCTTCATAATAGCCAAAATGTAGAAACAACCCCAAATGTCTGTCAACGGATGAATGAATAAACAAAAGGTGGTCTGTCTAGTCAATGGAATATTATTCAGCCATAAAAAGAAATGAAATTCTGATACATGCTGCAACGCAGATGACCTTGAAAACATGATGCTAAATGAAAGAAGCCAGACAAAAAAGGCCGCATATTGTATGATTCCACTTATATGAAATGTCCGGAATAGGTAAATCCACAGAGACAGCAGATTAGTGATTTCCAGGGGCTAGGGTTAAAAGGGAGTGGGGACTGACTGCTAATAGGTATGGGTTTTTTTGTGGGGGGGTTGAAAATGTTCAGGACTTAATGGTGAGGGACTTCCCTGGTGGCACAATGGTTAAGAATCCGCCTGCCAATGCAGGGGACACGGGTTCGATCCCTGCTCCGGGAAGATCCCACATGCCACAGAGCAACTAAGCCCGTGTGCCACAACTACTGAGCCTGTGCTCTAGAGACTGTGTGCTGCAACTACTGAGCCCACGCGCCTCAGCTACTGAAGCCTGTGCAGTGTAGGGCCCGCGTGCCGCAACTACTGAGCCTGCGTGCTGCAACTACTGAAGCCCATGCGCCTAGAGCCCGTGCTCCACAAGAGAAGCCACTGCAGTGAGAAGCCCGCATGCTGCAACGAAGGGTAGCCCCTGCTCGCCACAACTAGAGAGAAAGACTGCGTGCAGCAAGACCCAATGCAGCCAAAAATTAAAAAAATTAAAAAAAAAAAAGACCTAGTGGTCATGGTTTCACAACCTTGTGAATGTACTAAAAACCATTAAATTATATATTTTAAAATGATGAATTAAAAAAATTGAAATACCATAAGGTATTTCAATTATATCTACAAAAATGCAAAAGAACAGAAGGGTGTATAATGGAGATCAACAGTTTCTTGCTGTACTCCTCCCTCTCCCTATAGGCAACCCCCACTTTTAGCTCTTTTAGCAGCTGGTAGTTACTGCACGTGATCAGGTGTAGGTGAGCATATGCTGCTCCAGCATAAGCTCCCTGCCAGCAGTGCTGAGCAAAATGTTGGCTTGAGCTGAAAAGAGAAAGTAGATAAGAAGAAACATAAATCCCAAAACCCTGTCCTATCACCAGGACCCTGGTTTATCCTGCTTATCTGAACTCTGAGCCAAATAATATCCTTGTGCCATTATTTCTTGATTTATTAATTTTTGGCATTTACTTCTGACTTGCTCTGAGGATGACTTAAACCACTCCCTTCCTCCCTTTCCCTAACCAGGCAATGAGGTGATACCACAATGTTCAGCTCCTTTGTTGTTACTACCCTTGTCACTTTCTCCCTTGTTACAGCAGATGCAGCAAGTATCTTTCCTTTGAACTTGCCTTGCCTCTGTTCACATCCCACTCTGACACCTGCACCTCTGCTTTTACTTTTCCAAGGCTGACACATCCACATTGTGTTCTGTTAGTCACACTTAGATCCTTACTTACATATAATATGCAGTGCAAGTGTTTTGACTGTGGACCTTTCCATCACTGTGACCTTTTGACTATCAGTCACTGCAGGGCCAAGCAAGTCCTTTGTTTTTTCTCTTATCAGCTCTTACTTCTTTTCCTATCCTGGACTTTATTTTATATCTCTGCTACTTCCATGAGTTATGGAGGTGAAGGATAATGTTTTTGTCCATCTTATGGAGTGGGAAAACCGAGCCCCAGAGAGGGGAATATTGAGATTGCTGAACTAGACCTCAGACTTCTTTTCCTTGTACCTCAGTGAACTCTTGATTCTCACTGTGGCCTGGGAAATGGGACAGGAAGGAGAGAATTAACAGAAGGCTGGGCAAGGGGACTAGGTCTCCAGCGTCACTAGTTTCCAGCAGCAGAGGAGTCAGATGAAGAGAAGGCTGTTTAAAGCCACTGGTGGGGCTTTTAAAGCCCCAGTGATTAAGAATCTGCCTGCCAGTGCAGGGGACACAGGTTCGATCTCTGCTCCGGGAAGATCCCACAACTACTGAGCCAGTGCCCCACATCTACTGAAGCCCACATGCTCTAGGGCCTGCGTGCCGCAACTACTGGGCCCACATGCTGCAACTGCTGAAGCCTGTGCGCCTAGAGCCCATGCTCTGCAACAAGAGAAGCCACTGCAGTGAGAAGCCTGTGCACCGCAAAGAAGAGTAGCTCCCGCTCGCTGCAACTAGAGAAAGCCCGCGTGCAGCATCGAAGACCCAATGCAGCCAAAATAAATAAATAAGTAAATAAAGCCCCCTGTGGCATCAGCCATTCCAGCCCTTCTGAGAGCCCCCCCACTTCATTTGTGCTGCCTACAGTCCCCCTCTGCAGAGGAAAGTCCTTTGCCCTGACTCTGGGATGGTTCATGTCTCCTCCAGGTCGCCCCCCTCCCCGAGGGACCCGGCCAGCCCCCAGGGGCTGCATCCAGCCCAGGGGCCCCATTGAGCAGGTGTACCAGGAAATAGCCATCCTCAAGAAGCTGGACCACCCCAACGTGGTGAAGCTGGTGGAGGTGAGGTGGGGAGACACGGAGGAGAGAGGGAGGAATGGTGATGGTCCAGCCCTGTCTCTGTTATTATCAAAATGCCATACCACTGGTTTCCAGGGAGAGCCACATCACATCAAACAGCCTGTTGCAGGGCTGAGTGGTAGTTATTTCTCCAGGCTCCTTCACCCTGTTATTTTGTGTAATCCTCACCCCTCGCTTAGACTATTACTTCCATTTTATAGACGAAGGAATTGAGGCTCAGAGGGATACTGAGGATTGCCCTTCACCTGTTTCTCTCTTTTTGGAGCTGGTTCTCCTTGTACTATACATATGTGTAGTTGTGGCACAAAAGCAGCCATTTGCATGTAAACAAATGGGCCTGGCTGTGTTTCGATAAAACTTTACTTGCAGAAACAGGGGAGGGCCAGATTTGGCCTGTATGCTGTAATTTGCCAACCCCTGCTCTAGATCAGCAGTTCTCACACTTTTTGGTCTCAAGACCCTTTTATGCTCTTAAAAATAATTGAAGAATGCAGAAAACTTTTGCTTATGGGGGTTATGTTTATTAATATTTATCACATTAGAATTTAAAACTGAGAAGCTAAACAATTTTTTAATTCATTTAAAAACAACAATAATCCTACACATTAACGTAAGTGATTTTTTCAAAGAAAAATAACAGAACTCTAGGTAGGCAAGTGCCTGGGTCTGACTTTTCCTCGAAGGGCAGGGCTTAGGGTTCCAGGTTGGCTGTCCCAGGCCTCTGCCTAGGATGCATCCCTTTCTCAGGGCTCTTGTCCTGTGACTCTTCGATCACTAGGCAAGGTGAGTGTGGTATGGGAAGAGGTGGGAGGACCAGTCTAGCCAAGGAGTCTGTCTTTGTTTCTTCCCAAAAGAAGAGAGATGGTGGCTGCAGGCTATCTCCACCTGTCACACCAAGTTTCACAATTTCAACTCTCTGATGCTTGAGTTGGCCATCTTAGAGGAAGCCCGAGGGCACTTGGTTAGCGCATGTGTCTAGGTCCTGGCAGGATCTCCCTTCTCCCTTGTGCCCTGTGGTGTGTGGGCTCCCCACCCAACAAGACTCTTTGCCAGCTTGCCTGTTCATTCATTCATCAGACACTTCCTGAGCACCTACTAGGTGCCTAGTCCTGTTACAGGGCACCAAGGAGGCAACCAAGGTGGATACAACATGGTGCCTGCCCTTTGGAGAGAGGAAGATAGAAATAGTGATAAAATGAAAGCAGGAAGGCCGTAAAAGAGAGAAAGAAAGTGCTGTGGCAGTTCCAGGCAGGGAGACATCATTTCCTGCCAGGGCAGGGGGAATGGGGACAGGATTTGAATTTTCACCCTGATGACCAGTCCATCATCTCCTAGGAGACAGGTGGGATTCTTATTCAAGCTGAGACATTTTCCAGGGGAGGCATCTGCCCCCTCCTTTTCATAACCTCCTTTCTGGGTATTTAGGACCCTTGAGGATTTGGCTAGAACGCGCTTATTTTCCAGATGGCCATTTGGATCACGCACTCTGGGTTTTTTCCTGTGCCCTTCATCTTAACTAGGAAAAACAGTGGAAAGCGCAGCCCTCCCATTGGCAAATGCAGTCATGTGGAGATGCTTCCTCCCTGCTCATACCTTTTCTCCCTCTTCCTCTCTCCTGCTCCTCATCTCCGGCCTGTTCCATGTGGCTATGCCAACAGGTCCTGGACGACCCCAATGAGGACCATCTGTACATGGGTAAGAGAGCCCTTGCTTCCTGCCACCCTTGCTCAGGCAGCTGCTCCTGCCAAAGCCCAGGGGTGCTCTCCAGGCATCCCCTGCCCCTGGCATCTCCCACCCTTTCCTGCTCCAACTGGGCCCCACACAGAAGGCTGCACCCCTGGTTCAAAGCAGGAGGTGTCAAGGAGTTCTTGCTGGGAATTTATCTGGGTGTCCTATTCATCCATTTGCAGATATTTATTGAGTACCTACTGTGTGTTGGACACCATTCTAGGCACGAAGGATGCAGTGATGAGTACGAAAGATGAGGCCCTTGCTCTTATGAAGCTGGTATTCTAGTCAGGGAAGACAGATAGTCAACAACTACAGTCGGCCCTCCGTGTCCACAGGTTCTGCATCTGCAGATTCAACCAAATGTGGATCGAAAATATTAAAAAGAAAAAATTTCCGAATGTTCCAAAAAGTAAAACTTGAATTTGCAAAAAGTAAAATTGCACTGGCAACTATTTACATAGCATTTATATTGTATTCGATATTATAAGTAATCTAGAGATGATTTAAAGTATAGGGGAGGATGTGCATGGGTTATATGCAAATACTACACCATTTCATATAAGGAACTTGAGCATCTGTGGATTTTGGTACCCATGGGGGTTCCTGGAACCAATTCCCCATGGATCCCGAGGGATGACTGTAAATAAAGCAGATAATCAACTTCAGATAGATACTCTGAAGAAGATTAAACAGGGTGATGTGAGAGAGAGATGGAGGGGCCATGGCAGAAAAGAGGTGACCATTTAGCACCTGAATATCAAGGACACAGCCCTGTTGCATCTGAGGAAGAGCATTCCAGGCAGAGGAAACAGCAGGTACAAAGTCCCCAAGGCTGGTGAGAGCTTAGTGTGTTTGAGAAAAATGTGGCTGCAGCAGAGAAAACCAGGGAGAGGGGGTGGGGATGAAGATGGAGGGCCTGGGAGGCCATGATGGGGCATTTGGAGCCTTGAGGGGCCATTGAAGAATCTGGGCCCTGCACACTGAAATGGAAGGACTCAGGTATGTCCTCAGAGACCTCATTTTTAAAAAGTGATGAGGACATGAGGCAGTTCTCAGTCAGTTCCCAGAATAAGCGCTGATGAGGGAAGGAAGTGCAGGACTAATTCAAAGCTGGACAGCAGACTCTCAGGCCCAGGAAGGCGTGATCAACAGGTCACGTGTCCCACTGTTGTCTGGCTTGGGTAGGCGTTCAGACTAGCGTATGCATTTCTCGCGGGTACAGATGACAGCCGGGAGGGGTATTAAGGAGATGAGTGGTATGGGCAGGGCCAAGCCCAGCCTGTCTCCTGGATGAGCACAGGGTGATCCTTTGCTGCACAGGGAGTGGTTAATCATAAATAATGGGTCTGGTTTGGAACTAGAGCTCAGAGCTCAATTTCCCCTAAAGTAGTTGCCATGGTTCAATTCCAAGGATGCTATTGTTGCTTAGGACATTTTATTTTTCATCACCTCCCCCACCCAGGTTTTTATTATGAAAAATGTTAAAGTTGAAAGAAGAGTACGATGAGTACCTGTTTACCTACCGCCCAGATTCAACAGTTAGTAATTTTTGTCATATTTGCTTTATCAGTCTAGCCAACCACCCATCCATTTCTCTGTATTTTTTTGCTGAACCACCCAAGAGTAAAGTAGCAGACATCTTGACACTTCAGCGCCTAAACATTTTGGCCTGCATCTCCTACATGATCACAATAATCCTCCCGTTATTGTACCTGGAAAAGTTAATGCCAGTTCCTTAAGAGCATCTAGTGTGCAGGCCATATTCCAATTTTAGAACTTTAAAAACCTTCCTTTAGAAACATTTTAGAGGGTACACAGTAAACAACATCAGATATGATAACTTTAAAAAATTGTGAAACATTCATATAATAAAAATATGAACATCACAGAGTCATAATTTCTCAAAATGTGGTACCAACACCACTTTAAATATATGAGACAATTTTAGGTGGTATATGGACCAACATTTAAAAAATTTTTTCGATTTAATTTATCATTGCATAGGAAAAACTATAACCAGCACGGTAAACGCATGATTTCCTGGATATTATTACCCGGGATAAGGCTAAAAGTTTTAACACTAAGTCAATTTAAAGAAAAGTGTGAAATAAACAATAGTTTACGTGGTATATAGATATGGCCAGATTATAAACATGGTAGGCAAATGAGTGAAGTTTGGGGAAATATAGAAGAAATCATAAAATGTAAAAGATAATTTTTGGCCCAGAATGGCATCCGCAGCATAATTTGCTCGCTTGGGGCCCCAGACCTGACACCGAATGGCTGTGGGCTGTTTCTGAGGAGATGGGTTGTTCTTTCAACAAACGTTACGGTTTGTCAGGCCCTGTTCTAGGTTCTTCAAGGAACGAAACTCAACCCCCTACCCCCCCACCCCCGCTCCCTCAGGGCACTTTATTGCTCTGGTGAGGATGGACAGACACACTCAGACCTAAGTATTAGGCATAGGCTTCCAAGGTGACAATATCATGGGAAAAAGCTAACCTGAGCAGGGTCACAGGAGTCAGGAGTTCCAGGTTGGGGAATTGCGAAAAAGAGTGGCTCCTCAAGATGCCTCACTGAGGTGACATTTGTGCAGGACAGTGGAGACCAGATGGCAGAGGACATTTCACACCATTGTAAAACTTTGCCTTTTACTCTGAGCGAGAAGGGAGCCCCTTGAGGGTTTTGAGCCAAGGAGTCGAATGAGTGTGTAAAGAACGTGACCCAAGCCTCAAAGAAGAGTTTCCTAAGCCATTTGGACCAGGCAGCTTCATGGACAGAGTTTTTCACTTCTTGAGGTGGCAGTGTGGGAAGGAGCCATGCGAGTTTGGTATGTGATTCCAGCGGTTTTGAAAAAATCCCGACACTGTTATTTTTTAGTTTCCAGCCACAGCTGTGTGTGGTGAGGACAGACAGGGCAGTGTGTGAAGCCAGGTTGCAGGTATCAGCAAGGGTTCTGCAACTGCAGGCCTGACCCTCAAAGGGTAGAGAATACGACTGGTATTTCTTGGGGTTAAAAACTTTCCACCACTGCTCGGCTCCAGGAGTGGTTAAACTGTAAGTGACTGAAAATAGACCTGTTTCAACAGGCCAGCTTCCCTCATGCCAACCGAGTTATAGTGCTTGGGAGGAAGCACAGAAATTCATGAAGCAGCTCTTGAAAGTTAAGTTTACATAACCAAGGTGGGAAAGCGAGAGCTGAGGGGACCAGCGCTCCTGTCGGTGGAAGCCTTACCTTCAGCGCCATTACTTTTGCTTCTAACCACAGCCTGAAGCCACAGCAGATTTCCTCTAACTAGGGTTTGGCCAACACTGGTTGATGAATGTGAAAACAGGGTGGGGCCCTGGGGGAGTTAAGTTCCTTTTCAGGTCAGAACCTTTAAGCCCTCTTTTTGTCTGAGGAGCCGGCTCTTTCTCCTTGGCCACCTCAGCCCTTGGACAAGCTTTGAAACAACCTTTCTTCCATAAGAAGCTCCAATGTGGGTAGATGCTTCCAGAAAACAGACAATTCCAAAGTCATTCTCCACTGGATTTTGAAATCCACTGTGCTGTTTTTTTCATTTCCTAAGGTACAGCTTCATATTCCCACTTATATTTGTACAACCAGAACAAAATTAAAATAACTACACCACATGACCCAGCAATTCCACTCCTAAGTATATACCCCAAAGAACTGAAAACAGATAGCCACACAAATACTTAACATGAATGTTCATAGCAGCATTATTCATAATAGCCAAAATGTGGAAATAACCTAAATGTCCATCAGTTGATGAATGGATAAACAAAATGTGGCATATCCACACCAAGGAATATTATACAGCCATAAAAAGGAACAAAGTACTGATACATGCCACAACATGGATGAACCTTGAAAACATGCTATGTGAAAAAACCAGTTACCAAAGGTTGCATATTGTATGAGTCGCGTATATGAAATGTACAGAATAGGCAAATCTATGGAAACAGAAAGTGGGTTAGTGGTTGCCAGGGCTAGGGGGAGGCACAGAGTTTCTTTTTAGGGGCTGAAAATGTTCTGGAACTAGATAGAGGGGATGCTTTCACTGGAGGCAGTGGAATACTAAGTGCCACTGAATCATGCATTTTAAAATAGTTTAATCTTCTGAAAATTTCACCTCAACTTTTAGAAATGCAAAAAATAACCCACCTCCCCAACAACAAAAAAACTGTGCATTCCCTGAATATGATTTATGTAATACTTGATGGCTGGGGGGGCGGTCCCCACATACACAGGGCTGGGAGGAAGCTGGCAGGGAGTGAGGCATTTGTGTGTCGCACATGATTGTGAGTCAAGAAGGGCCCGTTTAGGAGGAATAGGATGAGTTGGCCTTTGAGGTGGTGGGGAGATCTCCATCCCCCACCTCTAGCTCCAAGTCTTGGTTTGGATTGAGGGTCACAGGAAAGGGTTTGCGGGCCAGCTGACCACAGAGTGCTGAAGAGTTGGAACAATGTTATCCTTTTTATTTATTTATTTTTGGCTGCGTTGGGTCTTTGTTGTGGTGCGCGGGCTTCTCATTGTGGTGGCTTCTCTTGTTGCAGAGCACGGGCTCTAGGCACGCGGACATCAGTAGTTGCAGCACGCGGGCTCAGTAGTTGTGGCACACGGGCTTAGTTGCTCTGTGGCATATGAGATCTTCCCGGACCAGGGATCGAACCCGTGTCCCCTGCGTTGGCAGGCGGATTCTTAACCACTGCGCCACCAGGGAAGTCCTATCCAACAATTCTTGATGTAGCCTGGCAGCTTGGAAAATGTGAGAGGGGTCATCGATACCTGTTCTTGCTGTTTCTTGAATTGAAACTTTGCTAGAGTTCAGAAGTCCCCTAGGGCTACTTCTTTGTGCCTAAGTAAATTGACATTTGGGTTGTGTCCCCTTAGACCTGTTCTTTGGCATAAGGTGGCTCAGGACCTGGGTGTGAGTGAGAGGACACAGTTCAGCATCAGTTAGATCCCTGGGAGCCGCCCCCACCCCCCAGGTATGAGAGGAAGATGAAAGGAGTCCAAGAGCCGCCCCCACCTGTCTCGGGTCTTCCTGCTTTGTTTTCTCTGGTAGAGGGTCCTCAACTGTTTGAGGGCTAGAAGTTCAGCCAGGCTGGGGTCCCAGGGATACCAGAAATCTCTGACCCCTAGCCTCCTCATGGGAACTTAGAAAAGCAGAACCTTCCATGGTTTTGGTTCAGTGGACTGTTCCTCGCCCCAGCCCCAATGTTAGTTTCAGTGCTTCTTGGTGTTTCTAGGGGTGGTTGGGAGTTGGGGAGGAGGGGGAGGAAGATGGATTTCCAAATGCCCAGTGTAACCATTCACCCCCTTCTCTATCCTACAGTGTTTGAACTGGTCAACCAAGGGTGAGTGTCCCCATTCCCAGCAGGTGTGATGCTCGAAGCTTCTTGAGTTGCAAAGCTGAGTGAGGTGGTGAGAGAGGGCAAAGGCCAGCGTGTCTGGTTTGCTTTTCATGCATGTATCGACTTTTCAGGCCTGTGATGGAAGTGCCCACCCTCAAACCGCTCTCGGAAGACCAGGCCCGTTTCTATTTCCAGGATCTGATCAAAGGCATCGAGTACTGTAAGTGGGGCCTGTGGGAGGACTCTCACCCAGGGGGTGCTTAGCATTCCCAGGTAGTGGATGGAAAGTGGAGGGTTTCTTATTTCCCTCCTGGAGCACAGGGAGGTGTGCGGGAAAAAGAACTGTCTGAGCTGCAGAGAGACCTGCTGGGGCCATGCCCCCTGCGAACAGAAACCCTTCTTCCGGCCACACAGAAAAATTAAGAGCAATAGTGTTAGTGACTGTTTATCCAGCACTTTCTATGTGTCCCAGGCACTGTTAAGTGCCTTGCATCTTCCCTTATTCCCAACAACCTTGGGATCCTGTTAATCTCCTGGAACCTTAGTTCCTCATCTGTAAAATGGGAATAAAATATCTCTCGCCAGGTCTGAAATCAGCCAGGACATCAGTAGTATTGACTGGCAGGGTGTCCTTTCTGCTTCTGGTTGTTGAACATGTTGACTCATACCCTTTGCCTATTACATAGGATTGTTGTGAGATTGAAATGGGGTGAATGGGAAGCACTTAACACAGGGCAAGGCCTCAGACTGGGCATTCAGCAAAGTCAGCTGCTGCTCCTATTACCAATATCATCATTTCATCATCACCATCATCATCACCCCAGAAATGCAGTTGGGTCTTCCAAACCATAGGACTGTCCTCTCCCATGAGCTGACATCCAGGCAGGAGCAGTTAGCCAAGTCCTCAGTCCTGTTGTGCTTCACACTTCAAATTGACCTGCTCCAGGCATTGTTGGTTTGGTGTTCAGGTTGAGTGGTGGCATTAGTAAATGAAAAGATGTTTGTCACAAGTCTTGAGGCTTCTAGCTGGGAGCCAAGCTCAACAAAAACTCTCCATGCACTCATGACTTAAGACTGTAGCAGGCAGTTACCAACTGCTGTTGGCAGTCAGTGTTTCTCTCCTCACTTTGGAGGATGGGACAACTTCCTTAGAGACACTCCCCTTATCTTTCAGAGCTGTGGGTGTTCAGCAGGTTTGAGAGGGGAAGGCTGGGAAGGGCCTGGTACCCTGGGAGAACAGAGAGGCTCCTGCCTGTGTCTCTGGGCTGTGTGGGCCACATGGAGCTCCTCACGTGGTTTTCCTGCCCCCCTCTCTCCCATCCCGCCCCCAGTACACTACCAGAAGATCATCCACCGGGACATCAAACCTTCCAACCTGCTGGTTGGAGAAGATGGGCACGTCAAGATTGCGGACTTTGGCGTGAGCAACGAGTTCAAGGGCAGCGACGCCCTCCTCTCTAACACCGTGGGCACTCCCGCCTTCATGGCGCCCGAGTCGCTCTCGGAGACCCGGAAGATCTTCTCTGGGAAGGTAGGTTTGGCCCTGCCTGCAATGAGGAGTTCTGCGTGTGTTATGGTCCTTTCAGCTGTAAGTGACAAAAACCCAACTCACTGGCTTAAACAGTGAATCCATTGGACCATGTGAATGAGGAGTGGGGTGTGTTTGTTTTCAGGCTTGGCTAGATACAGGGATTCAAAGATGAATCATCTCTCCATCTCTTAGCTCTGTTTTCCTTTTTTTAAAAAAAATTTTGTCTGCACCACGTGGCATGTGGGATCTTACTTCCCCGGCCAGGGATGAAACTGTGCCCCCTGCAGTGGAAGCGTGGAGTCTTAACCACTGGACCTCCAGGGAAGTCCCCTCAGCTCTGTTTTCCTGAATTGTTTTCCTCCCCGGGGGGATGGTCATCAGCAGCTCCAGACTACTTTCTACCAGTTTACCAGCCTCAACAGAAAGAGCTTCTTTTTTTTATGAAGAGCTCCAGTGAAAATCCTGGGATTGGCTCTGATTGGCCCAGTGTGGGTCATGTGCCCATCCTTGAGCCAATCACTGTGCCTGGGGGAAGTGTTGCTCTCATTCATTGGCCAGGCCTGGGTCATGTGCCCACCCAGAGGCATGGGGTTTGGGGAGCAGGAATAGCCCCGCCCAAACTCCCATGGACTGAGCAGTCAAGAAGAGGTGGTTCCCCAAAGAAAAGCTGAAGGATTGGATGCTGGACAGGTGAAAGCATTAGATGCCCTTTACTGCCCCTTGGCCCCTCACACGGAGCTCTTTGTCTTGCAGGCACTGGATGTTTGGGCCATGGGTGTGACGCTGTACTGCTTTGTGTTTGGCCAGGTAACAGGGTGGGGTGTCCTGTATCCTGGGTGTTGTGGGTTGCCCCCTTGGATTAATAATTATCTCTCCTTGTAGGGAGATAGAACTTATTCACTTAAAAAGTTATTTCATTTTATTTCCACAATTAGATCTGATATGAAAAAAGATGCCTTCCCAAATATACATAGTTGTATATGATAGCCATATGTGTGAAAAAACGAGCTGTTAAAACAGAAGGATTGGCAGAGGCTCTAGAGGTTGTAAATACAGTAGTTGATGAATTTAGGGCAAGGACAGCAAATATGCCACCTCTACCCTCTCCTAAACTGGAGATAGGCATCACTAATCAATAACTGCACTCTTTCTTCCTGAGCCTGGTACTGCTTTGATGTTCTTCTCCACAGTGTTCCTAGAAGCTGTTGTTGGAGGAATAGAATTGGAATGGAAGTTAAAACCCGTTTGGCATTATTGATTTAGGGAGTGCTGTTTTGTCTTCTTCCTGTTGTTGTTCTTTTGTTGTTTTTATATAACTGACATTTAGGGGCTTCTATTTTAAACTCTGAAGTTCAGATTGATTATGTGAGCAATAAAAGTGAAGATTATTCCTTTTCATGAGCTTGTACTCCTATTGAGGAAAGCTTAAGAAACTAGTCCCATGAGGAAGTAAAGGAGTTTATAATCTCCTCCCCCCACCCAACATTTGATGAGAAAATTTTCAATCATATAGCCAAGTTGTTAAGAATTGTACCTCCTTACATATGCTTCAGAGTGCAGTCATTAGCTAGAGCTCACTATTGGTGGTTTTCATTTTTTTCTTTTGGGGTAAAATTTACATATCGTGGAACATGCAGATCTTAAGTGTACTATTTAATGAGTCCTGTCAAATTGATACACCTGCACAATCCAAACTCTTATCTCGTTACTGCTCTTAATGAAATCATTTTCTTCGGACAAGAGTGGACCAGGTCACTTTCTGTGACCTCTTCCAACCTTCTGAGCACCCCACATAAAGGTTTCTTTTTCCAGCACAATCCCTGAGCTCCTCCTGGGTCAGGCCCTCCACCAAGCGAAAGCGTCAACTTGTCACCCAGGAGGTGGTGCATGAATGGGCTTCAGAGTCAGCCCGCTCGCTCTATGCTTTGTGCTTCCCAGGACACGGCACCTCTCTGAGCTTGTTTTTGTCTCGTCTGTAAAATGAGAATAATATTTACTATTTTTTATGGCTTCTGAGAGGATCAACAGAAATAATTCAAGCATTCATTAATTCAGCAGGTATTTATTGAGCCCCTACTTCGTGCCAGGGAAGTTCCTGGGCACTGGGTGTCAGCAGTGAGCAAGACAGACAAAAATCTCTGTCCTCTTGGAGCTGATGTTCCTGTGCAGGAGTTAAACAGTGAACAAATACTTTTTCTTTTTTTTTTTTTTTTAACATCTTTATTGGAGTATAATTGCTTTACAAATACATATGTCCCCGTATCTCTTTCTTCTTGCGTCTCCCTCCCTCCTACCCTCTCTTTTTTTTTTTTTTTTTTTGGCCGCACCATGTGATATGCGGATCTTAGTTCCCCAACCAGGGATCGAACCTGTGTCCCCTGCAGTGGAAGCGTGGAATCCTAACCACTGGACCGCCAGGGAAGTCCCCAAATACATATGTAATATAATGTCAGGGGGAGGTGCTATGATGAGAAATCACATGGAGGTGGAGGGGGTGTCTGTTTTAGACAGGAGCTCCGGAAGGCCCCCCTGAGCGGGTGAGCTTTGATCAGACACCTGAAGGATGGGAGAAAACAAGCCACGCAGATGTTGGTGGGAAGAACATTCCGGGCAGAGGTAACAGCCAAATGAAACGTTGGTGCTGAGAAACCTCAGTACAGGGCCTGGTCCAGGCTAAGCCCTCACAAATCACAGCTACTGCTGCTTTGTCTTTTGTATTGTTCTTTGTATTATTATTATTGTTCAACTGGCAGGTGGGTGAAAAGAGTGTTTGCTTTTGTATAAGTTGGTAAGTTAAAGCACAGCTACAGAGGAAAGCCAGTGTGGTTAGGAAGGCTCCAGCCCTTCTGGAAAGACAGTCCTGGTCCTTTTAGATCTTTGGGGAATGGGATCTGCTTTGTCCCTGGATTGGGCCACTGGGCTGTTTCTTTCTCTGCTGCAACCCATGTGGAATGCTGCCTGCCCTTGCAGGACAGATGTGCCAGCCATTGATGGCCACCCTGTCCCTGACCTGTCTTTGCAGTGCCCATTCATGGATGAGCGGATCATGTGTTTACACAGTAAGATCAAGAGTCAGGCCCTGGAATTTCCAGATCAGTGAGTATTGTCCATCTACCCCAAGTCGCCTTCCTCTCCGAGCCCTTGGTGACGTCCTCCACCCCTGATGTATCTCCCATCCCCAGGCCTGACATAGCCGAGGACTTGAAGGACCTGATCACCCGCATGTTGGACAAGAACCCCGAGTCAAGGATCGTGGTGCCTGAGATCAAGGTACCTGGGGGCCGCTGCTGCCCCTTGGGGCGTGTGCTGGAGGCTCAGCCTGTGCCCTCTGCTTGGAATTGTCTGGCTCAACCCTGCCTCGGTCAGGCCCCATGCCCCTCTGTTTACAGCACTGCGTCCTTCTTGGCACCACTGCCCTCCCATGTCCTGGGGCCTCTGGGGTGCTGGGGTCTTGTGGGGGAGGATCTGGGACTCGTGTTCACTGTGATTGTGGAAGTGGGATCTGCTGCCAGCCGAGGAGCTAGCACTCGCTCCAATTGGCTTGGGGTGATGGCATCCACCCTCCCTAGACCGGACCAGACCAGGTTTCTGTGTGCTCCACTGTGTGGCTGCTGAAATCCTGGGGTCTTTTCTTAGACCCTGCCTGTCCCTTTGAGAAAGTACAGTTGGGGTGGGAGGAAGTTAGTGAGCACTTTGACCCCCCACCTCTGACCCCGGCCTGCTGAATTCCACTCTGTTGCAGAAAGCACTGTTAGAAGAGATCCCTATCCACCCCCTACAACCCTGCCAATGCCACGTGCACACACATGGATCTTTAAGAAATCTAGAGATTTGCTTCGGGAACTCCTAGGCACCTCAGCTAACTAGCAGTTGAAGAGGGGGCAGCCCGGAAGGTTACAGATAAGGGCTTGGACCCCAGGGGCAGGTGGTTGGGGGGCAGACCTCTGCCTGGGTCCTCTCCTGATTGTGTCCTTCTCCCTGTGCCACCCCACGCCTCTGTTTCCCGTTCTGTGAAATGGGGAGGATGCTGCCTCCAAGCTGAGGCTTCCAGGCATCAGGGGGAGTTGCTGAGGAGTGATGGGTGCTCCTCAGACAACCGTGCAACGCAGATGGCGAGTTCCAGGCGCTTCTGCCGAGACCTGGGGCCAGATGGAGAATCCAGCCCGGCTCACGTTCTGGCCTCGTCGCTCCCTCCCATTCTCTGTCCTTTGTCTGTTTCACATTTCCTCCCACCTCGCTCACCCCCCAGCCTCTGCCTGGCTTGCCTGCTCTCTTGCATGCCTGACCTCAGGCCACTGCCTCTCCCCTCCCGCGTCCCCTCCCTGGCTCCGCTCATAGGCAGGGTTCCTGGGAGCCAGTTGTGCCCGCCCCTCACCCCTCCTGTCATTCGTTGAAGCTGCACCCCTGGGTCACGAGGCACGGGGCGGAGCCGCTGCCATCGGAGGATGAGAACTGCACGCTGGTCGAGGTGACAGAAGAGGAGGTGGAGAATTCGGTCAAACACATACCCAGCCTGGCAACCGTGGTAAGGTGGGGCAAACCACTGCCTGAGAGCAGGGACAGAGAGCCCGCGGCAGGCCAGCGAGGATGAGCTGGGACGTGGGCGGGTGACTAAGAGGTAGATGTTGGGCCTGAACGTCGGGGGATGGCCGGGTCTGCCCCTCACCTACAGCTACCAGCCTCTGGGCCTTGGTCACACATCCGGCCAGGTGGCCCCTGCATCTTCTAGTGTGAGCTCTGTCTACAGCCAGGTCCGAGGTTACTGTAGACAGGGATAGCCCCTCTCTAAGGATTGTACTGCCCCTTCTGGAATTCCTGCTTTCAGAGCGTGTCAGGGGAACAGGAGGAGGGGAAGGACCAGGGCAGGTGCCCAGGATGGCAGCTGGAGCCAAGGTCTCCAAGATGGGCTCCCCACTGGCTGGGTCTTCAGTCCCCAGAGCAGATGACTGAGCTCGTCTCATCTCTGCCCTGTGGGCAGCTGCCAGGGCTAGAGGCAGGGCCCCCACTTCCCATGCCTCAGAAAGCTCTTCCTGACTTCTGAGGGTGGGCGTTTGCTCAGGAGCCACTGGGACCCCTTTTATGGCCTTACATTTGGGTCCTGACCCAGGAAGAAGGAGCTAGAATTGGAGTCCTCAGGCCTAACCTCGAAGACTCAGGGAATCACCCACTTGCCAAGGCTCTGCCCAGAGGGTGTGTGGCTCCAGGAGGGAGACCAGGACCCTCAGGGCCCTGGGGCCCAGGCTACAGTCCTAGGGGCAGAATCTGGTGGGCTGCCCCACCATGGCCACCTCAGGAGTCCCGGGTGTGTTTGGCCAGCACCAGCCCCAGCAGGCAGGCAGCGCCCTGGGCTCTGGGAGGGGAGGCTCTGCCGTGTCCAGCCTCGAGTGACCACCCCCTTAGGAGCCCCCAGTGCTGGCTCCTTCGCTCCCAGCTTTGCACCTCATCCTCTGCTTCCCCCACATACTTTCTCTCTCCCTCCAAAACCTGAGCCCCCGGGTGGGGCATCCATTCACGTCTTCCTCCTCCTCCCCGACCAGGGGCCTCTGCATGGTCTTCGCTGTTGAACACTCACCCACACACACCCCCTCCTTCTCATCCACCCACTGCACCCACGTCCTGAGCCTGCCGTGGGGAAGGCAGCTGACCTCGGGCTCCCAGCGTCCACCCTGGGTTATTCTGTTCCTGGTTGTGGATATTCTGGGGAGAAGGCGTCTGACCCTAGAGGTCTGAAATAGGCATTGATTATTCAGGAAACACTTCTTGAACACTGAGTGGTTTCCCCAGGCCTGTGTTGGGAGCAGGGGATACAGAGATGAATACAACCAACATGGCGCCTGCAGAGGCTGGGCAAAGAACCAACAAATAAATTATGCAAGTAACAGAGGGGCTGCGAGGGGTACGCCTAAGAGGGGAATGCAGCCCAGGTGATGGGTTAGAGGAGGCCTCCTGGAAGATGCACGCTGAGAGGGTGGCGGGGTGTTAATCAGGCCAAGAGAGGGTAAAGGGCAAGGGCATTCCTGGAAAAGGGAACAGCGAACGCAGTGATCCTCTGGTGGGATCATGTCTGTGAGAAACCTCAAGAAAGCCAGGGTGGCTGAAGCAGGGCAAAGAAGGGAGGGTGGCATGAGGCTGGATGGGAGGTGGGGCCAGACCACACAAGTCCTGAGGCCACAGCAGAGGTTTAAATCTTGGTCCCAAGAGGTTAGATTCAGGAGAGCGGCACCATCAGTATTGGCCTTGGGAAGGCCCACGTGGAGAATGGACTGTGGGGGGCAGGGAGGAAGTGAGGGCTTCAGCAGCTGTCTGAGAAGGAGGGGCTGGAGCGGGGAGGTCCAGGCCCCCTCCTGGCACCCAGGGTGTGCCGGGCACGGGCTTACAGAGGTGAGCAAGGGACAGTGCCAGCTCTCATGGGGCTCCCGGCCTCATAAGGAAGATGGATCTGGAAAGAAAGAATCACCCTCTTGTGCCATCACACGGTGACAGGCCAGCGGGGAGAGGAGCTGGAGTGAGAGGCTCCACAGGGTAGGAGACCCTCTCGCTGGGTCCTGAGGACTGGGAAGGCCAGTCTCACCGGGGGGAATGGTGCCTGCAAAGGCTCAGAGGAAACAGGCCCGTGTGTTCCAGGAACCACAGAGCTCGGGCCTTGGCAAGGGAGGGACCTTGAGTGCTTGCCAAGGGGCACGGCCTTCATTCTCTAGCTCAGTGTTTCTCTTTTCTTTTTTTTTAAATTGAGGTAGAATTTATGTAACATAAAATTAACCACTTAAAGTGAACAATACAGTGGCATTTAGTACATTTACAATATTGTGCAACCATCACCTCTGTAGTTCTGAAACATTTTCATCATCCCAAAAGAAACCCCGTCCCCGGTAGCGCTCACTCTCTGTTCTCCCCTCCCCCCAGCCCCTGGCATCCATTAGGCTGTTTTCTGTCTCTATAGATTTGCCTATTCTGGACATCTCATATAAATGGAATCATACAGTATGTGATTTTTTGTGTTTGGTTTCTTTCACTCAGCATCATGTTTTCAAGGTTCATCCACATTGTAGCCAGTCATTCCTTTTTAGGGCTGAAAAGTATTCCATTGTATGGCTAGAGCACATTTTGTTTATCCATTCATCAGTTGATGGACATTTGGGTGTTTCCACCTTTTAGTGGTTTTTTTTTAAGTGGTTTTTTAAACACTTTTTTTTTTCCTTTTTAGCAGCAAACCCTTAAAAAAAAAAAAATCCCCAAGCCCAGTCAGTACATGAAACAGCTTGAGGAGGCATCATGCTCTGCTTGGAAGGAGGCCAGAGCCTTACAGGGTGTTGGGGCCACTTCCTTGAAAATTCCTTCATGAAATACAGCAGCCAAAAGCATCACCGTGAACCTTCCGTGACTCCCTGGCTGGTAACAGGATAAGTTCCAAACTCCTATGGGTGAGAGATACCAAGTCAGGGAGGAAGGGAATCAGATCTGGCTTTCAGAAAGGATGGGCTGAAGGGAAGACTGGAAGACGGAGGAGGGAAGCTGAGCAGTGGCTGAGGGACGTGATGGAGGGATGTTACCTTTTCCCCCAAGATCCCCTCCTCTGGCAGGTGTTTCCCAGCCAAGCTGCGGACCCAGCCTGTCTTAGGGTGGATGGGGTGGGGGACACCAAAGCGTTCCCACTCACGACAGTGGACATGCCAGCTCCCAGTGCCTCTCAGACTTAAAAGGACTTTCGGGACCTCTGACCTCTCTTGCCATCACACCACACCAGCCTGCGGACTGGCCACCCTCAGTGTCCTGGGATGTTTCCTCAGCTCCTTAGACTGGGACAGATGTTCCTCATCCTCAACTAAAATGCAGCCCCCTGAGAAACTGGTACCATTTTGTATTGCTAGTGGGACTGTAAAAAACCGTGTAGCCACTGTAGAAAACAGTCTGGCAGCTCCTAAAAATGTTAAACTTAGAGTTACCAAATGATCCAAGAATTCCACTCCTAGGTGTACACCCAAGAGAAACGAAAACATTTTGTGTGGAAAGTGTCCACACAAAAACTTGTACACAAATTGTTCATAGCAGCATTAGTCACAATAGCCCCGAAGTGGAAACAGTCCAAAGGATGAATGCATAAACAAAATGTGGCATATACACACAAAGGATTATTACCAGGCCATAAAAAGGAATAAAGCGATGATTCGTGCTGCAGCGTGGATGGACCTTGAAAACATTATGCTGAGTGAAATAAGCCAGACCCCAAAGGCCACGTACTGAATGATTCCATTTATATGAAATGAGAACAGACAAACCATAGAGACAGAAAGTGGATTGGTGGTTGCCAGGGGCTGGTGGGGAGGAGGAATGGGGACTGACTGCTAATGGGTACTGGGTTTCTTTTCGGGATGATGTAAATGTTCTGAAATTAGACAGTGGTGATGTGAATATGCTAAAAACCGTTGAATTGTACACTTTAAAATGGAGAATTTTATGCTGTGTGAACTACATTTCAGTTAAAAGTGCAGTGACTCCCGTCCCCCTCCCAGGATTATACCTGGGAAGCAATAGTTGGTTACTTGTTGGGTTGGCTGTAGATGGCGTTCACCAAAAATAAAGGCCTGGCCTTGAAGATGAGACAGGTTGATGGGCCAGGAGGGCATGTCCAGTGATGGCTCAAGTGAGACAGATGGTACCAGGGGTACTGGACAGACAGTACAGGCCAGCTCTCCTGGAGTACAGGGTCCCCTGGCAGCTGAGTAGGCCAAGACTAGCTTATGCCAGGCCTTGAATGTCAGACTGAGGAGTTTAGACCTTATCTTGTTGGCAGCCAGGGAGCCGTGGAGATTTGAGGAGCAGGCCAGTGAGACTTGGTGATGGCTTTGGCTGCTGTATCCCTGGTGGGCGTCTCTCAAAGGCCTGCCATCAGCCACAAGCCCTGGGAGCTGGCAGGCGGCGGGGGCTGGGGTGTGGGGAGAAAGGAAGAGGTAGACGGGACTCGTGGAGTGGCACGAGGCAGGATGTTGCCTGGAATCTCCCCCAGGTGGCTGAGCCTCCTCTTCTTTCCTCCAGATCCTGGTGAAGACCATGATACGAAAACGCTCCTTCGGGAACCCATTTGAGGGCAGCCGGCGGGAGGAGCGCTCGCTGTCAGCGCCTGGAAACCTCATGTGAGTGTCCACCTGCCTTCCTCTCGGGTGGGGAGCTGGAGGCTGAACGCAGGGCAGCCCCGCCCAGCCGACTCTGTGTGGGCCCAGCCCTGCAGCCGCCGTGTCCAGGAAGACTCAGACCAGCCCCACTGGGCACGCTGGGGAGACCCGAGCAGCCGCTGGCTCTGGTTTTGCCCCACCCTGGACTCAGCCCGCCTCCTTTGCTGACAGCTAATCCACAGGGAAGTTTGACCTTTCTCAGGGGGACTTGCACTTTAGCGAGGGTGGGGGAGTGGTTGACAATCAGAAAGGCTGTTTGACCCCAAAGCATGCATGCTTGACGGTTGGATTTTGTCCCTGTGATGGGTGAGCAAGGCCAGTCTCGCTCATGCGACCCCACGTCTCATGGCGGAGAGGTGTCCTGCTCCTAACTGCCCTGCCAACAGCTCCGTGAAGCTGGTGTTTGGGGTCTGAGTGTCTCTGGGGTGGGGGACAGGAATCCCGTGGATCCCAAGTGTCCCTTCTCACTTCCCTTTTCCCTCCCCTCTGGCGATTCCAGCAAAAAAACAACCAGGGAGTGTGAGCCCCTGTCTGAGCCCAAGGTAACGCCTGCCTGCCTGTGCCTTAGCCTCTGCCAGGGCCTGGGGGCGGGGGCAGCTGCAGAGCACGGGGCATCCCCACCCAGGCGGACGTTCCTTCCAGCCCAGGCTGCTGTGCCCAGGCTCACCTTGAGCCTCCGGACCCAGGAAGAAAACGAGGGGCATCCAGGGGCTTGGACCAGACGGCGGGTTGTGCATGTGGACTGGGGCTGCGGGTGCATGGCGCTCCACCTGGAATGCCTGTGAACTCACCCAGGTCTTAGAACTAGTCGGGCACCCACGTATGCTCAGTGCACGTCAATGGCATTGAAGCTGTGTCACAGCCGAGGCAGCCCCTGCTCTGGTTCAGCGGTCAGAGCCTAGATCGGGCATGCTGCGCTCGGGGGCTCCCCTCTGGGGCTCTCCAGCATCCACCCTTTCTTCTCTGATGGGTTAAGACCTAGAAAATAAGTCCCCTTCCAGCCTGTTGCAAATGACTGTGAGAGTCCCCTGCCTCTGGGGAGGATCCAGACCTTCTCACCAGTCAGCCAGCCTCCTCCAAACACATATCCAGCTCAGTAGTCCCAGCACCTCCCAGCACAGATGAGAATTTTTGTCCCCGTAAGACTGAGGTGACAAATACTTGCACCCCTGCTGCCACTTGCCCCCCCACCCCGTGCCTGTGGCAGGACAGCAGTCCCAGTACTCTGCCCACTGAGCCCAGCTCACCACCTCATTATCAGCTGGGAGCTCCAGGCAGCCATTTCTAAGTTTTAAAAGCAGCTTTATTGAGCTATAAATCACATACCCATTTAGAGTGTATAATTCAATAGTTTTTAATATATTCACAAAGTTGTGCGACCATCACCACAATCAGTTTTAGAACATTTCCATTAGCCCAAGAAGAAATCCTGTACCCTTACCTCTCACCACCCAACTCCCCCGTTCCCCAGCCAGCACGAATCTACTGTCAGTTTCTATAGATTTGCATATTCTGGACATTTCATATAAATGGAATCATATAGTATATGGCCTTTGTGTCTGGCTTCTTTCACTCAGCGTAATGTTTTCAAGGTTCATCTATGATGTAGCATGTGTCAGAACTTCATTCCTTTTTTTCTTTTTTAATTATTATTTTTTATACAGCAGGTTCTTATTAGTCATCAATTTTATACACATCAGTGTATACATGTCAATCCCAATCGCCCAATTCAGCACACCACCATCCCCACCCCACCGCGGTTTTCCCCCCTTGGTGTCCATACGTTTGTTCTCTACATCTGTGTCTCAACTTCTGCCCTGCAAACTGGTTCATCTGTACCATTTTTCTAGGTTCCACATACATGCGTTAATATACGATATTTGTTTTTCTCTTTCTGACTTCACTCTGTATGACAGTCTCTAGATCCATCCACGTCTCAACAAATGACTCAATTTCATTCCTTTTTATGGCTGAGTAATATTCCATTGTATATATGTACCACAACTTCTTTATCCATTTGTCTGTCGATGGGCATTTAGGTTGCTTCCATGACCTGGCTTTTGTAAATAGTGCTGCAATGAACATTGGGGTGCATGTGTCTTTTTGAATTATGGTTTTCTCTGGGTATATGCCCAGTAGTGGGATTGCTGGCTCATATGGTACTTCTATTTTTAGTTTTTTAAGGAACCTCCATACTGTTCTCCATAGTGGCTGTATCAATTTACATTTTCACCAACAGTGCAAGAGGGTTCCCTTTTCTCCACACCCTCTCCAGCATTTGTTGTTTGTAGATTTTCTGATGATGCCCATTCTAACTGGTGTGAGGTGATACCTCATTGTACTTTTGATTTGCATTTCTCTAATAATGAGTGGTGTTGAGCAGCTTTTCATGTACTTCTTGGCCATCTGTATGTCTTCTTTGGAGAAATGTCTATTTAGGTCTTCTGCCCATTTTTGGATTGAGTTGTTTGTTTCTTTAATATTGAGCTGCATGAGCTGTTTATATATATTGGAGATTAATCCTTTGTCCGTTGATTCGTTTGCAAATATTTTCTCCCATTCTGAGGGTTGTCTTTTCGTCTTGTTTATGGTTTCCTTTGCTGTGCAAAAGTTTTGAAGTTTCATTAGGTCCCATTTGTTTATTTTTGTTTTTATTTCCAGTACTCTAGGAGGTGGATCAAAAAAGATCTTGCTGTGATTTATGTCAAAGAGTGTTCTTCCTATGTTTTCCTCTAAGAGTTTTATAGTGTCCGGTCTTACATTTAGGTCTCGAATTCATTTTGAGTTTATTTTTGTGTATGGTGTTAGGGAGTGTTCTAATTTCATTCTTTTACATGTAGCTGTCCAGTTTTCCCAGCACCACTTATTGAAGAGACTGTCTTTTCTCCATTGTATATCTTTGCTTCCTTTGTCATAGATTAGTTGACCATAGGTGCGTGGGTTTATCTCTGGGCTTTCTATCTTGTTCCATTGATCTATGTTTCTGTTTTTGTGCCAGTACCATATTGTCTTGATTACTGTAGCTTTGTAGTATAGTCTGAAGTCAGGGAGTCTGATTCCTCCAGCTCCATTTTTTTCCCTCAAGACTGCTTTGGCTATTCGGGGTCTTTTGTGTCTCTATACAAATTTTAAGATGATTTGTTCTAGCTCCGTAAAAAATGCCATTGGTAATTTGATAAGGATTGCATTGAATCTGTAGATTGCTTTGGGTAGTATAGTCACTTTCACAATATTGATTCTTTCAATCCAAGAACATGGCATATCTCTCCATCTGTTGGTATCATCTTTCATTTCTTTCATCAGTGTCTTATCTTATAGTTTTCTGCATACAGGTCTTTTGTCTCCCTAGGTAGGTTTATTCCAGGGTATTTTATTCTTTTTGTTGCAATGGTAAATGGGAGTGTTTCCATAATTTCTCTTTCAGATTTTTCATCATTAGTGTATAGGAATGCAAGAGATTTCTGTGCATTAATTTTGTATCCTGCAACTTTACCAAATTCATTGATTAACTCTAGTAGTTTTCTGGTGGCATTTTTAGGATTCTCTATGTATAGTATCATGTCATCTGCAAACTGTGACAGTTTTACTTCTTCTTTTCCAATTTGTATTCCTTTTATTTCTTTTTCTTCTCTGATTGCCGTGGCTAGGACTTCCAAGACTATGTTGAATAATAGCGGTGAGAGTGGACATCCTTGTCTTGTTCCTGATCTTAGAGAAAATGCTTTCAGTTTTCCACCATTGAGAATGATGTTTGCTGTGGGTTTGTCATATATGGCCTTTATTATGTTGAGGTAGGTTCCCTCTATGCCCACTTTCTGGAGAGTTTTTATCATAAATGGGTGTTGAATTTTGTCAAAAGATTTTTCTGCATCTATTGAGATGATCATATGGTTTTTATTCTTCAATTTGTTAATATGGTGTATCACATGGATTGATTTGCGTATATTGAAGAATCCTTGCATCCCTGGGATAAATCCCACTTGATCGTGGTGTATGATCCTTTTAATGTGTTGTTGGATTCTGTTTGCTAATATTTTGTTGAGGATTTTTGCATCTATATTCATCAGTGATATTGGTCTGTAATTTTCTCTTTTTGTAGTATCTTTGTCTGGTTTTGGTATCAGGGTGATGGTGGCCTCATAGAATGAGTTTGGGAGTGTTCCTTCCTCTGCAATTTTTTGGAAGAGTTTGAGAAGGATGGGTATTAGCTCTTCTCTAAATGTTTGATAGAATTCACCTGTGAAGCCATCTGGTCCTGGACTTTAGTTTGTTGGAAGATTTTTAATCACAGTTTCAATTTCATTACTTGTGACTAGTCTGTTCATATTTTCTATTTCTTCCTGGCTCAGTCTTGGAAGGTTATACCTTTCTAAGAATTTGTTCATTTCTTCCAGGTTGTCCATTTTATTGGCATAAAGTTGCTTGTAGTAGTCTCTTAGGATGCTTTGTATTTCTGTGGTGTCTGTTGTAACTTCTCCTTTTTCATTTATAATTTTATTGATTTGAGTCCTCTCCCTCTTTTCTTGATGAGTCTGGCTAATGGTTTATCAATTTTGTTTATCTTCTCAAAGAACCAGCTTTTAGTTTTATTGATCTTTGCTATTGTTTTCTTTGTTTCTATTTCATTTATTTCTGCTCTGATCGTTATGATTTCTTTCCTTCTGCTAACTTTGGATTTTGTTTGCTCTTCTTTCTCTAGTTCCTTTAGGTGTAACGTTAGATTTTTTATTTGAGATATTTCTTGTTTCTTGAGGTAGGCTTGTATAGCTATAAACTTCCCTCTTAGAACTGCTTTTGCTGCATCCCATAGGTTTTGGATCGTCGTGTTTTCATTGTCATTTGTCTCTAGGTATTTTTTGATTTCCTCTTTGATTTCTTCAGTGATCTCTTGGTTATTTAGTAACGTATTGTTTAGCCTTCATGTGTTTGTGTTTTTTACTTCTTTTCCCCTGTAATTCATTTCTAATCTCATAGCGTTGTGGTCAGAAAAGATGCTTGATATGATTTCAGTTTTCTTAAATTTACTGAGGCTTGATTTGTGACCCAAGATGTGATCTATCCTGGAGAATGTTCCATGCGCACTTGAGAAGAAAGTGTAATCTGCTGTTTTTGGATGGAATGTCCTATAAATATCAATTAAATCTATTTGGTCTATTTTGTCATTTAAAGCTTGTGTTTCCTTATTCATTTTCTGTTTGGATGATCTGTCCATTGGTGTAAGTGAGGTGTTAAAGTCCCCCACTATTATTGTGTTACTGTCAATTTCCTCTTTTATAGCTGTTAGCAGTTGCCTTGTGTATTGAGGTGCTTCTATGTTGGGTGCATATATATTTATAATTGTTATATCTTCTTCTTGGATTGAGCCCTTGATCATTATGTAGTGTCCTTCCTTGTCTCTTGTAACATTCTTTATTTTAAAGTCTATTTTATCTGATATGAGGATTGCTACCTCAGCTTTCTTTTGATTTCCATTTGCATGGAATATCTTTTTCCATCCCCTCACTTTCAGTCTGTATGTGTCCCTAGGTCTGAAGTGGATCTCTTGTAGACAGCATATATATGGGTCTTGTTTTTGTATCCATTCAGCAAGCCTGTGTCTTTTGGTTGGAGCATTTAATCCATTCACGTTTAAGGTAATTATCGATATGTATGTTCTTTTTTTTTTTTAATATAAATTTATTTATTTATGGCTGTGTTGGGTCTTCATTGCTGAGCGTGGGCCTTCTCTAGGTGTGGCGAGTGGAGGCTTCTCATTGTCATGGCTTCTCTTGTTGCGGAGCACAGGCTCTAGGCACGCAGGCTTCAGTAGTTGTGGCACATGGGCTCAGTAGTTGTGGCTTGCGGGCTCCAGAGCTCAGGCTCAGCAGTTGTGGTGCACGGGCTCAGTTGCTCCACGGCATGTGGGATCCTCCTGGGCCAGGGATCGAACCCGTGTCCCCTGCATTGGCAGGCAGACTCTTAACCACTGCGCCACCAGGGAAGCCCCAATATGTATGTTCTTATTACCATTTTCTTAATTGTCTTGGGTTTGTTTTTGTAGGTCCTTTTCTTCTCTTGTGTTTCCCACTTAGAGAAGTTCCTTTAGCATTTGTTGTAGAGCTGGTTTGGTGGTGCTGAATTCTCTTAGCTTTTGCTTGTCTGTAAAGCTTTTGATGTCTCCATCGAATCTGAATGAGATCCTTGCTGGGTAGAGTAATCTTGGTTGTAGGTTCTTCCCTTTCATCACTTTATGTATATCATGCCACTCCCTTCTGGCTTGTAGAGTTTCTGCTGAGAAATCAGCTGTTAACCTTATGGGAGTTCCCTTGTATGTTATTTGTCATTTTTCCCTTGCTGCTTTCAATAATTTTTCTTTGTCTTTAATTTTTGCCAATTTGATTACTATGTGTCTCAGCGTGTTTCTCCTTGGGTTCATCCTGTATGGGACTCTCTGTGCTTTCTGGACTTGGGTGGCTATTTCCTTTCCCATGTTAGGGAACTTTTCGACTATAATCTCTTCAAATATTTTCTCTGGTCCTTTCTCTCTTTCTTCTCCTTCTGGGACCCCTATAATGCAAACGTTGTTGCATTTAATGTCCCAGAGGTCTCTTAGGCTGTCTTCATTTCTTTTCATTCTTTTTTCTTTATTCTGTTCCACAGCAGTGAATTCCACCATTCTGTCTTCCAGGTCACTTATCCGTTCTTCTGCCTCAGTTATTCTGCTATTGATTCCTTCTAGTGTAGTTTTCATTTCAGTTATTGTATTGTTCATCTCTGTTTGTTTGTTCTTTAATTCTTCTAGGTCTTTGTTAAACATTTCTTGCATCTTCTCGATCTTTGCCTCCATTCTTTTTCCGAGGTCCTGGATCATCTTCACTATCATTATTCTGAATTCTTTTTCTGGAAGGTTGCCTATGTCCACTTCATTTAGTTGTTTTTCTGGGGTTTTATCTTGTTCCTTCATCTGGTACATAGTCCTCTGCCTTTTCACTTTGTCTATCTTTCTGTGAATGTGGTTTTCGTTCCACAGGCTGCAGGATTGTAGTTCTTCGTGCTTCTGCTGTCTGCCCTCTGGTGGCTGAGGCTATCTAAGAGGCTTGTGGAAGTTTCCTAATGGGAGGGACTGGTGGTGGGTAGAGCTGACTGTTGCTCTGGTGGGCAGAGCTCAGTAAAACTTTAATCTGCTTTACTGTTGATGGGTAGGGCTGGGTTCCCTCCCTGTTGGTTGTTTGGCCTGAGGCAACCCAACACTGGAGCCTACCTGGGCTTTTCGGTGGGGCTAATGGCAGACTCTGGGAGGGCTCACACCAAGGAATACTTCCCAGAACTTCTGCTGCCAGTGTCCTTGTCCCCACGGTGAGCCGCAGCCACCCCCACCTCTGCAGGAGACCCTCCAACACTAGCAGGTAGGTCTGGTTCAGTCTCCCCTGGGGTCACTGCTCCTTCCCCTGGGTCCTGATGTGCACACTACTTTGTGTGTGCCCTCCAAGAGTAGAGTCTCAGTTTCCCCCAGTCCTGTCGAAGTCCTGCTAATCAATTCCCACTAGGCTTCAAAGTCTGATTCTCTAGGAATTCCTCCTCCCATTGCCGGACCCCCAGGTTGGGAAGCCTGACGTGGGGCCCAGAACCTTCACTCCAGTGGGTGGACTTCTGTGGTATAAGTGTTCTCCAGTCTGTGAGTCACCCACCCAGCAGTTAAGGGATTTGATTTTACTGTGATTGCACCCCTCCTACCGTCTCATTGTGGCTTCTCCTTTACCTTTGGATGTAGAGTATCTTTTTGTTTTGTTTTGTTTTTTAAAATTGTTTACCCATTTTTAAAAAAAATTATTTATTTATTTATTTATTTATTTATTTATGGCTGTGTTGGGTCTTAGTTTCTGTGCGAGGGCTTTCTCTAGTTGCGGCAAGCGGGGCGGGGGCCACTCCTCATCGCGGTGCGCGGGCCTCTCACTATCGCGGCCTCTCTTGTTGCGGAGCACAGGCTCCAGACACGCAGGCTCAGTAATTGTGGCTCACGGGCCTAGTTGCTCTGCGGCATGTGGGATCTTCCCAGACCAGGGCTCGAACCCGTGTCCCCTGCATTGGCAGGCAGATTCTCAACCACTGCGCCACCAGGGAAGCCCCCACCTTTTATTTTTAATGAGATCAAAGTTGCAAGACACCAAAGACTGATATTGGCCCAGAGGACTTTACTGCCTCTTTATTCCCTCACCTCAGTCCCAGCAGCACCTGGGGATTACCTGCCCTTGCCCTCAGCCCACAGGTGGGATGCTTTGGTTGTCCCAATGGTCCAGCACTCTGGAGCTCTTAGGGCTCAGTCAGTCGTTAGAGGCCTTGGGCCCATGGCCCACTAGCCGTCTGCAGGGAGACCAGCTGGTGTGAGCAGGCCGCTGTAGGGCCTCACTGGTTATCCAGTTACAACTCTCCTCCCAGGAGACTTGACCCCCTATTCTTTGGCAGAAACGTAAAAGCCAGTGAGTGTGAGTTTTAAACAAAGAGGAGTTTCTTCCTAGGAATGTACAGACACCATGCTTGCCCTTCCCTCGTGCAAGGGCAGTTGCCCTTCGGGCCTAGGGCACACAATAGACATGAGTCCTGCATGGCAAGCCCAACGGCTCCCCTTAGGAGGGGCACTGTTTGCTTGATGATGGCAAAGGGTTTGGGCCTCTCCTTAGGGACTTTCCCTCACATTTCCCATCGCACTGCCCATGTCTGTCACCCCAGGCAGCTCTAGCTGGGGACACCAGGACACTTCTTCCCACCAACTTGGTCTCCTGCTCTGATCACACATTGCCGAGTTGAGGGCCCTTCTCTTCGTCGGAGGTGTCCCTTGGGCCCGTGTGCGGAGGGCAGTTCTGTTGACAACCATTTCCTGAAGGCTGGCTATGTGCCAGGCCAAGTCAGGCGTGCTGCTTGTTGCCCCCAGAAAACGCACCTGGGGGCTGAAGACAAGTGTCACGGTTCCTGTCCTGCAAGAGCTTAGAGCCTAAAGCCCTCGGTGAACAGGCCCCAATGTGGAGCCCACACATGACTTGTGACATGTGCCATGATTTTAGGTGTTAGGCCCCTAGATTCACAGCTATTTTTATAGTTCCTTTCTATTTTTGCACATGATGCTGATTTTCCATTTACGGAGGGGATACAAAGTCTCCTTTGAAACTTTCATGTGAGCAAGCAAAACGGGGGAGAGAATCTAAAAGAAGTTAAGTAAATAACGTCCGTCCCAGGTGGTGTGGGGCCGTGGGAAACCTTGGTTCAGGGCCGTGCCAGCATTGCGCTGGGTCTTAACACAGGTTTTCTGTTTGGTGAGCAGGAAGCAAGGCAGCGAAGACAGCCTCCGGGGCCCCAACCCGCCTCCCGTGGGGGAGGAGGAAGCGCTCTTGTGAAAGGCGGCCCAGGCGTGGAGAGTTGGGGGACCCTGGCCCCCGGCTCCGGCAAGCGGACGCATCCTCCGCGGCCGGACGAGGCGATGGAGTAGCTGCCGGACCTCGACCTCGCATGCACGTCTCACCTCTGGGGGCTGCGCCCTGCGTTTCCATAGCAGCATGTCCTACGGAAACCGAGCACGTGTGTAGAGCCTTGACCATCATCTCTGGTTATTGTTGTTGTTGTTGTTTTTCCCATTTGTTTGTTTGATTTCTTTATTGTTTTAAAGGAGACAAAAAAAAAAAAAGACGACTCCATGACATCGACCTTGGCCGCTGGCTGGCTGAATGGGAGGGTGTGAGGAGTTGCAGACCCAAAGCCACGTACATTTGGGGACAATTGCTTTTTAAAATGTTTTTATGCCAAAAATCCTTCCTTGTGAACTCAGAATCATGTCAGATATACCAAGTGAATGTGTGTGGAGTTTGAAAATCGGGGAAAACTGGCAGGAAACTCTGGTGGTGTGGTCTGAGACCACACTCGCTGCATTTGAAAGGGAGGGGAAGAGCGGGTGTGACTTCACGCAAAACCCCAAGCCCCGAACCGTGGCACCTTCTAGAACTGTGGACTCAAGGAGTCAGGACAGGGCTAGCCCTCAGTAGCTGCAGGGAGCTTCGATGCAACTTATTCCTAAGAAGGACTTAAAATTTTTTTTTATGAGTAGAGCTGTAGTCAGGAAAACGGAAAGGGCTTGACACTTAACAGCTTCACAGGGGGGATTTTCCAGCCTCAGAGGGGCATTCAGTGGTTGTGGTGGGACATCTCCCCTAAAGGACTGAACGAGTGTGTTTCTTTATGACAGCCGCTCAAGGCTGAAACTTTTCTTCCATAGTTGAGGGAGCTCTGGTAAATCTCTTGTTAAATTACAAAAACTTCAGGGTGAAATCCTACACTTCCATGTACATTACATGGCTTAAGAGTAAACAACAACAAAAAATACTTTCAATTTTCTAACCAGTCTGAACTCTAGAGCAGTTCAGAGATCATTTCGAGCTTCCAGGATCTCTCCCATGGCTTCAGGGATGTGATCGGAGTTAGAGCCAATGAAATCTGTGCCTGTGTATTAGCAGCTCACCTTGTTTATAACCTGTGTATTCTAGAGGCTGCTAAGGTTCTGTTTTCTTCTTAAATACTAGCTGATTGTTGTAGTCAACGAAACACTTATCCAGTTTCTGGAGGGCCAGTTAAGAAATACTTTCATTCAACTGAGACACAAATGATCATCCTTACCGGCAAAGCTCTGTTTGGATCTACACAATAACTTTAGGGCACCCTTTAAGAGAAGATTACTGAAACCTAGAGCAGTCCTCAGGTCCAAGGGAACCAGGGCTTGGTACAGGGAGTTCCTTTTTGTAGCCAGAAGTCCAGAAAGAAAAAATTTACCTTTTTGACTTCCAACTAACCTTGGGAAGTTTGGTTGCAGTTCAAGTGGACTTCTTCCAGAGCCACATGTAGGTGAGTGTGAAGTTCAAGAGGGAGGAAAATTGGAAGGACTTTGTCTTCCTTCCTTCTTTGGAATTCCCAGTGCTCTGTGGAATCTGGCTTGGGGGAAATAGTGTCAGTAATTGGGCTCAGAAGGACGTGCTTTCCTGTAGTTTCTGGCTGATCAGTGTTGGTATGAGGACTTTTTGCGGAGAGACAGAGAAGCAGGCCTTGTTCCCCCATCCAGCGCGTTCGCAGAGCCCGGGTGTTCTTGGCTTCCATCAGTCTTCATAAGCTCTTGACTGTCGTTTAGCCAGACTTTTCTTGCTACCTTAAAAGCAGTACCGAGTTAGAGAATGCTGGTTTCCAAGAGCAAAGGACACCCATCTGCTGGAGGGTCCTCTGGCCTGCTTGCTTTCTTTCTGTAATCTGGTACTTCCTCTCACCTCCTGTGCTTGTTTAAATTTACAGGCTCCAGCCTTCCTGGGAGCAAACAGGGTCTGGTTAGTTTGCAGTAAGCACCTTGCAGTGGTTCAGGTCAACCGGTCCTTAGTCTTAGTCCTAGCCTGTCTGTTTGGACTCTGGCCTGGCCGAGTGGCTCGCCCAGGGAGGGCGGGCAGCATGCAGAGCCTCTGCAGAACTCCTCCTGTGTTTACACAACTGCATCGGGCGACGCCATTTCTCCCACCACGAAACTCTCCGTCTAAGGGTTCACATGTGGAATGCCAGCAATCAGGCAGCACTGAGCTATGTAGGTGGGTGGGTTGGGGGAGGCCCATGTTCATTACTTTTTTTTTTTTTTTACACTAAGAAACACCAAAGAAAGCTGTGGAAAGGAACCGCCCCACTGAGAAAAGTATAAACAGAGAGGGCTGTAACATAAAGCATTAGAGCTACTTGGAGCGCCAACTCTTGGGGTTTGTCTCCACTCCTAAAGCACAAACACTGATTTTTTTCAAAAGCCGGCTCTGTCAGGAAAGGGCAGAAGCTTTTCCAGGTGAGCAAAAAGGATGCCTATCTGTCTCTTCCATTACTGGCTCATCTGTGGGACCAGTTTGGTGTAAGCAAGCGGTGGCCTGCACCTGTGGCTTTGAAGCAGCACATGTTCTCTACCCATCTTTCTTCTGTCCTGTTCCACTTCCCCATCTATTCCGCAGCCTGGCCAGTGGCTCCCATAAAGCCTTATCTAGCCCCTTGTTGGCACTTGGGGCCCGAGAGGCCATCTCCCCTCTGGTCTGGCCTTTTCCGTGAGTTAGGGCTCCCCTCCTCAAAGCCTTTCAGGACAAGGAGGGGAAAGCTGTGCATTTAGACACAGGCTCCACCTGTCGCTCTCACCCATCTTCCAAAGGGGAGCTTCACGTTGCCAGGGGAAAGAACCAAGACCTCCACTCACTTCCAAGGTGCTAGGGAAGGTTTCAAGGTCGTTGATTCCCATCTTCTCTCCAGCTTGACGGGCCGAGTTTCGTGGGACTGCTGACTTTTCTATCCTGTGATTGATTTCATGCCCGATGCTTCTGTTTTATTCCTGATCCCTTCTACTATGCATTTTCCTTTTATCAGGTGTACAAAGTTAAATACTGTGTATTTATCACTAAAAAGTACATGAACGGTGTTTTTCCACAAATGTTTAAGCTTCTCTGTAAACTTGAAATAAACAGACAGCAAAATGGTGCAAAGCCTGGGCCTCTTTGGGATGTTTTTGTTGTTCGTTTAATTAAGTCAGTGCTCTCGAGGTCATCTGTCCTTATGTCTGTTTTCCTTCCTTAAGCTGACAGCAAGATCAAATGCCCATCAGGGCTGATGTACTCAGCAAATCCCTAATTTAAGCATGTTCTAGTACCTCGCTACTCAGAGCGTGGTCCCCGGATCAGCCGTGTCAGCATCACCTGGGACTGGGTTAGAAATTCATATTCCCAGGCCCCAGTTAAACAAGATCCCCAGGTGACTCACCTGTATGCTGAAGCTTGCAAAGCACTGCTCTGCCACGCAGGTCACTGCCAGACAGGTTCTTCTGATGGAGACCAAACAGGCGAGCAGCTATGGGAGCAGTTTTAATCACACATTGAATACGTCCTGTGGGTAGGCATGCAACGTGACACTTCACCCGTGAGGTAGGTATTGACCCCATTTTGTGGATCATCATTTGTAAACCGAGGCTCAGAAAGTACGCTGAGTTTGTCAGCAGATGCAGTGTTCTGCAGAGCCTCGATGGTTGCCGGTTTTCACGGCCTCTGGAGACTATTTTAGAACGGTTGCTTTCTCCAGACTGCGGGCTGAGGGTTCCCTGTATTCTAAACGTGAACCTAGCCCACAGGATTGCTTTACTAGCTTTGAACTTCACTTTTCTGTTATCAAGCGGCAGTAGATGAAATCTGAAAGATCCCTGTTCCATTACTGCAGAAATGCAACATTGAAATACTGGCCTTCCAGAGACAAGAGCAGGTGTTCCTATTCAAAGACCCCACTGAGAATCTGATGAAAGCGAGCAGAAATGCACACAGGTGCATCACTTTGCACGGTTTTTAGGGGTTTCAGAATCTCCCAGAAGGTCATCCATGGATGCAAGGCTGAAGGAACCCTACTTAAGAGGCAGTGCCAAGAAGTACCAACAAGTGGGGCTGTAGCAGAACGCAAGATGATTCTGGTGAGTTAAAGGGCAATGCCACCCCCAGCCCTCATCCCACCTGGCTGTTAGCATTCCATCTTAGAAAAGGGAGACTGAAAGAAGTCTTCCTCACTCCAGTAACCATCACTCCTTAGCCTGCAAGATAATAAGCCTTTCCTAAAAATTCCAGCTCCATGTGACTGGTGTGTTCAAGCAGGCATTTTTCAGAAATGTAGCTTGAACCAGAACTTCTTCAAAGGGGTCTGTAAACTTCTTTCTTTTTCCCCCAGAGCAAGAAAAGCCCAGGTTGGCCATTTATCCCGCAGAAGCAGAGCACTTCTAAAATAAACGTTCCCTTCAGCAGTTGGAAATGAATTCATAACAAGGAGGAGGGGCAGGCTGCTTTCTTTAGGGAGATCCTGAACACCTGATGCAGAATGAAGTCGGTGTGAAGGCGAAGCTAGAAATAGCTTCATTAACATTTCAAATCGGTGGCAAGGTAGGTGTAGGGGGTGCTGCTTTTGGTTGGAGGTTTCTGGAAGGCAAATGAGGAGGGAGGATAAGCCACCTTCATGTCACCTAAAACTGTTCCCTGTAGTGTAGACCCACACTTTTATGTAAAATGTAAGCACCGGTAAGACAAATAGTACACCACAGGAAAAAAATCTTGTAAACTCTATAGGAACACAAGCTAACGAAGATCAAACTTCTTAGGCTTTAGGAGAAGGTTAAAGTAGAAAAAAAAAAACCAAAACCTAAGCTCCAGCAATAGACTGTTTCAGGAGCACAGTGAGCTGGGATAAGAAATGGATTTACTGGTCCAAGTAAAGGGGAAGGAAGGAAAGTTCTAGCTCACGCCGTGAAACCACACAGACAGAGATTAAGAAAATCATTTGTTTTAATATTTGGTCCTCAATCATCTCAATGTAGCTCTTCTCAAAGGAAAAACACTAGCTCCGCCTCATGACCTCGTGGTTGAAGCCTCTGGTTGGGGGAGAGGAACAGCAGCCCGCATGTGCCGAAGAGCTACAAGCACAGCCAGGTGTCCCGCCTTCCTTATACAGTGCTTGAGTGGAGCTGCCGGGCCACGGAGGACTGGGACTGTCTCGAAGGGGGCTGGAGATGGGAGCTTCTGAGGAGACCCGGCCCTGGAGAAGGCCCTGGCCCTGTAGCCACAGCCACTTCACTGCCCTCGGGCCAGAGCTTGCCCCAGTGACCCCAAATAGAAGGAACAGCAGAGGTGACCCAGCCACAGACAGAAGGTGACCCAGCCACAAACAGAAGGTGACCAATGTGCATAGTGGTTTACTACGCAAACCCTACACACAAGACATGGGAGCAGCTGGGCAACCCGGCAGTACTTGTGGAGACTGACTCAGAATCTGGAACTTCCTCTGGGGTGACATGGCAGGCAGCCTTTTCTCCCTCCTTGCTGTGCTCTGATGAGGGCCAAGGAAAGCCCAGGTGTGGGGTGGGCATCATTGGTCCGTCTCATTGCCAAGACCCTGCAAAGAACAATATGCTTATCGTCAGTTGATATGCTTATGGATACATGTGCACCCGCCCTGTGCTGCCCGCAGGCAAGCCTGGACCATTTGGGGTAGGTGGGAATCGGGCACTTTCCCTGAGGACGTCTGGACAGCCCTGCACAGCTGAGCGTATTCAGGTAGGTCCTAGGGGTACCCAACCCCTCTTGCTCTGCAAGGCAAATTTAAGTAGAGTGTGGACAGAGGTTTTGTCATGATATCCGTTATCATAACTAACCTGAGACATCACTGATTAAAATGAAGGCTAGATTTTAAAGAGTGAGTCCATTTGAAGAAAAGTATGAAGTAAAGGCTAGCATAGATGGTCTAGAAATGGAGCAGATGACAAGAGTCGCATGTGACTGCCTGAGTGGACAACACACCTAAATGAACTAGGGGTTCTCACCGCTGGTACAAGAGGCAGGTGAGGTAGGGCGCTTGGACCTTCCTGCCTGCTGGGAGCTCAGGAGGTGGCCTACCTGCTCGTAGTCTTCCACATATTTATATTTCTTCTCCCGATAGTAGTATCTTTTCTTCATGCAGTAGAGAACTATGACATCACACAGCACTGTCGCCTGAATGTAGCACAGGGCAAGAAAGAATGAGGCAGGATGCTTTGGCCCCTATTATTCTGTGTGCGCCCCTTCCCACAAAGCCTGGGATCTTCCAAGGAAATGAAAGGCTCCTCCATCTCTCCAGGGGGGAAAAGGTTAGGGCCCGAGGGGCGTGGTCTTGGAGAAGGGCAGGAGGAAGCAGGCGGGGATGGGGAAGGGAAATAAGCCTGGAGGGTCGAGCCTAGAAACAAGTCTGGGGTCAAGGGGAAGAACCAGGATGCCAGCAGAGGGTCTCAGCTTGCTGTGCTGGGGGGGGTCCCAGCCCCAGGTGGGTGGCCAGAGAGGTCTAAGTGAGCCACTCACCACCCCTAAGAGCGCCAAGCCGGAGCCAATGTTGATCATGGTGGGGATGATGTCAAATTTCCCAGCCTGCAAACGATGGGAGAAAAAGAAGAAGTTGTGATAGGGGTGGGGAGAGGGCCCCTTGCCCCTGGCCAGCCCAGAAGAGGACCAGTGGGCTCTGAATGAGGGGAGCCGGCGGCCAGGCTACCTTTCCAAACACGATGATGTCGAATCGGATGCCGTAGGCTTTGATGAGTGTGCGGCGCTCGGTGCCGGTCAGGTCGTTGTAGTACTTGGCAAACCTGGGAAAGGAGGCCGGGTTAGAGGGAAAAGGCACAGGGAGGCCTGAGACAGCCTCTGGGTCCTGCTGAGGGATGTCAGAGCGAACTCCCGAGGCCCTGGCGGAGTTGGCACTGGCTTAGGGCTCGCTCTGCCTGCTGAACGAACCACACTCGAGCACCTCAGGGCTTCTCCTGGCTAATGTGAGCCACGCAGAAGGAGGGCTGGCCTGTTGAGGAGGAGGGCGCTGGGGCCCACAGGGCAGAGGGTCTGGAATGCTGGCACAAGGGCGCACGAAGAGATCCCTCCTCTGTCATCACCCTCACTTCCTACGACTT
Organism: Eschrichtius robustus; assembly: GCF_028021215.1. Taxonomy (NCBI): domain Eukaryota; kingdom Metazoa; phylum Chordata; class Mammalia; order Artiodactyla; family Eschrichtiidae; genus Eschrichtius; species Eschrichtius robustus. The sequence goes on from NC_090837.1 coordinate 8,612,189, forward strand.
AAAACGGAACTTCCTCCTCTGAAAGTCCTTCCTGATACAGCTGAGCCCCGTCTCTCTCAAGGAGACCCTGGCCACTAACAGAAGGTGGCCAGCCAGCAGTGATGGCCAAGTCTGCTTTGTGGGTGAGGGGACCGAGCATCTCAGCACTGGACATTTTTTGTATTAAAGAACCATTGATCCATCAATTGGATGAGTGGATAAACAAAATGTGTTATATCCACACCATGGAATATTATTTAGCCATAAGGAGAAGTACTGATAAATGCCACAGCATGGATGAACCTGGAAAAAGACCATGATGCTAGGTGAAAGAAGCCAGTCACACAAGGCCACATATTGTATGAGTCCATTCCTATGAAAGTCAAGAATCGGCAAATTAGGTAGATTAGTGGTTGCCAGGGGTTGACGTAGCTGAAGGGATAGAGGGATAGAGCTAAAGGGTCTGGGGTTTCTTTCTGAGGTGATGAAAATGTTCTGAAATTGACTGTGGTAACAGTTGCACAACTCTGTGAATATACTAAAAACAACTGAATTCTACACTTTAAATGGGTGAACTGTGTAGTATGTGAACTATATCTCAATAAAACCATTTAAAAAGGACACCAGGAGGGGGAATTCCCTGGCAGTCCAGTGGTTAGGACTCTGTGCTTCCACTGCAGGGGGCACAGGCTCAACCCCTGGTCGGGGAACTAAGATCCCACATGCAAAAATAGAACACGAAGGGGCATGCTGGGGGGAGAACCACTGAGACCGATACCATTTGCTGCCCGTGTTATACAGGGGATCCACCAGGAGCCTAAGCTGTGGCCTGAGATCTGTCTGGCCCACAACTTCCATGCCATGGTCCAGGCCTGGGGAACTCAGGTGGGGCCTGATGCTGGTGGAGGTCAGGGGGATGGATGTCCTTATGAGGGTCCCATCGGCTTCTCTGTTCTGGGGTTCCAACCCAAGCTTGAGGTTTTCCACAGTGGTTTCTACAAGAAACTGTGTAACCGTAGAGATAGAGCAATGCAAATCAGACTGCCTTACTAAGGAAAAATGCAAGGATCTGCCCTTCTATCAGTGAGCCAGACGGTTCAAGAGGACAGCAGATGCTCTGTGCATTTGATTCCACACATCACCACTAGAGGGAGACAAGAGCAGCAAAAGAGCACCACTGACCCTACTTGGAAATAGGGTCTTTGCAGATGTAATTAGTTAAGATGCAGTCATACTGGATTAGGGTGGACCTCAAATCCAATATGACTGGTGTCCGTAAAAGAAGAGAGACAAAGGACACAGAGACACAGGCACAGACGGGAGAAGGCCATGTGACGACAGAGGCAGAGATTGAGTAATGTATCTATGAATCAAGGACCACCAAGGATTGTCAGGAGCCACCAGAAACCGGAAGAGGCAAGGAAGGAGCCTGGCCTGCTGACACACTGATTTTGGGCTTCCAGCCTCCAGAACTGTGAGAGAACAGATTCCTGCTGTTTCAAGCCACCCAGTTTGTGGTCATTTGTTACGGCAGCCCCAGGAAACAAATACACAGCACTTCTAGCGGGGAAATACCAGCAAAGGCCTTTCCTGAGGCTAAAACTTGTATCCCCTGCACCTTGGAGATTCTGGGCGCCAGATCAACCGAGAAACCAATTCATGGATCAGGCCCCAGGGGCCTTTGGACTGGAGGACCACAGGCTCATCCACTCCTCCAAATTAGTGAGCAGAGGGACTTCCCTGGCGGTCCAGTGGTTAGGACTCCACGCTTCCACTACAGGAGGCCTGGGTTCAATCCCTGGTCGGGGAACTAAGATCCCACAGGTGCACAGCCAAAAAAAAAAGAAAAAAAACTCAGCAGGGTCCTGGCTGAGGCTGGCCGGCCCAGGAAAGCTAAAGCAGACAGTCGTTCTGGAGGCAAGAAAAGGCGAGGAGGGCTCTCACAGGTCGGGATGCCACAGGGGCAAGGCCCTGCTTGGACCACTCTCCCTGGCACACGCCTCCCCACCTGCCCTTGGGGTGCCGCCTGAGTGCTGGTCTTGGGTGGGCGTGGAGGCCCCCACTGGGGAGTGATGCAACTACCATCACCACCAGCACATGAGGAATGGGACCCAAGCTCACACCCACCTGAAATTGTAGCCTGGGGACACGTTGTGGTCCACGTCCCGGGTGTCCAGGCGGCGGAAGGAATACCTGGGCAAGCAGAGGGAGGCGGCTCTGTCCAGGTTGCAGTTCCATTTGATCTGGATGCCCATGATGCCTCCCTGTGGGTTGCGGACAGACAGAGCAAGCCTTCCTCAGAGCCCATTCTAGAAGGAGATGTGTCAAAGACTGTGTTAGGAAAGCCACGACCTGCACCTACCTCGACAGCCATGTCCTGGAAGCTGTGCCCTGCGTTCTCCACTGTTTTGCCAAGTCGGAATATGGGGCAGAAGGGATCTGTTTTAGCGTCATAAATGCACGTTTTGAGGTAGGTAGTGGTGATGTTGGGAAGGATATTCCTCCTAAAGTTGGGAGGAAGCAGAAAATAGGAGCAAGGAAAACCTCAAAGAAGAGCCAGAAGTTTCTCCAAGACACTGGTGAATTCACACAACTGGCCACCACTTACTTGCTGAAATTAAATTTGGGATACCAGATGTTGTTCTTAATCAAAAGAGTGAAGTTTTCTGCAGCCTTTAAAAAAGCAGGCCTGAAAAAAATTACAACATATTGTTAATAAAAGTACAAACATATGTACACTCCTAATATACCTAGGTAATATTTTTAAGTCGCATACACATGTGTGTCTTATAATGTCACTTTGCCAAGAAAAAAGTAAAACATATCTCATCTTTTCTACTTTCCTCTGCATAAACACTAGGTCAAGAGAGGAGACTGCAAACCAAGGCTTCTGATTTCTTCCAGTCATGGAAGGGCAGGGCCTCTTCCTCAAGGCAGCGGGAATTTAAGAACCTGAGGAATAGCTAACGAAGGGTGGGAGGGGTGGTGCCTCGTGGCCTCACTAGAAATCACTCATCCGGCAGGTGCTGGGTTTCAGGGCTTACCTCCCACAGGTATTCTCGGGAATGCTCAACAGATCTGGTTTGATACAGCCACTATGGAGAACAGTATGGAGGTTCCTTAAAAAACTAAAAATAGAACTACCATACGACCCAGCAATCCCACTACTGGGCATATACCCTGAGAAAACCATAATTCAAAAAGAGTCATGTACCAAAATGTTCATTGCAGCTCTATTTACAATAGCCAGGACATGGAAGCAACCTAAGTGTCCATCATCGGATGAATGGATAAAGAAGATGTGGCACATATATACAATGGAATATTACTCAGCCATAAAAAGAAACGAAATGGAGGTATTTGTAGTGAGGTGGATGGAGTTAGAGTCTGTCATACAGAGTGAAGTAAGTCAGAAAGAGAAAAACAAATACAGCATGCTAACACATATATATGGAATCTAAGGAAAAAAAAAAAAAGGTCATGAAGAACCTAGTGGCAAGACGGGAATAAAGACACAGACCTACTAGAGAATGGACTTGAGGATATGGGGAGGGGGAGGGGTAAGATGTGACAGGGTGAGAGAGTGGCATGGACATATATACACTACCAAATGTAAAATAGATAGCTAGTGGGAAGCAGCCGCATAGCACAGGGAGATCAGCTCGGTGCTTTGTGACCACCTAGAGGGGTGGGATAGGGAGGGTGGGAGGGAGGGAGACGCAAGAGGGAAGAGATATGGGAACATATGTATAACTGATTCACTTTGTTATAAAGCAGAAACTAACACACCATTGTAAAGCAATTATTCTCCAATAACGATGTTAAAAAAAAAAAAAAAGAAGTGAAAGCAAAGGTGAATTCACCTACAGGCTGGACACAAAAAGTGCATGTCTGCTGCTGCACCGCCTCTTGGAAGTGCCACGTCAGCTCCTGCTGACAGTAGGAGTTGAATTCCCCAAGGGGACCCCACTGCTTTGGAGGGCTTCTACAGGAGGATCTGGCACTGTAGACTGACCCCTCAGTGGGGGGGACCCCCTGACCCAGGTGGAATCTTTTTGTTTGTTTGGCTGCACCACATGGCATGCAGGATCTTAGTTCCCCGACCAGGGATCAAACCCACGCCCCCTGCAGTGGAAGCGTGGAGTCTTAACCACTGGACCACCAGGGAAGCCCCCCAGGTGGAATCTTTGAAGCTATAAAAAACCTCAGCAGTCTTCCCCACCCTGAGAAAGGAGCAAGGCCAGTGACGAGGACACACAATGTGGGGAGCTGAGCCTGTCGCTACTGCTGACAAAGACCTTGACCAAGGCACTTCTTTTGGGGCTTTGAACTCCCTCGTCCCTGTATCAAGGGGGTGGACTATATCAAGGTTTCTCAAACTTCTGTCACTCCCTATACCACTGTGTGCCTCATGTGCAATACTTGTCTTTAAGATTAACCCTCCTTTAAAATAAAATTGAGGTGAAATTCAGAGAACATAAAATTAACCATTTTAAAGTATACAATTCAGTGGCATGAAGCACATTCACAGTGTTATACAACCATCACCTCTATCTAGTTCAAGAACATCTTTATCACCCCGAAATGAAACTGCTTGCCCATCAAGCAGCTACTATCCATTCTCCCCTCCCCTCAGCCTTCGGGAACCACCAATCTACTTTCTTTCTCTATGGATTTGTCTATTCTGGACATTTCATATGAATGGGATCAGACAGTATGTGACTTTTTTGTGTCTGGCTTCTTGCACTTAGCATGTTTTCGAGGTTCATCCCTGTGGTAGCCTGTGTCAGAGCTTTTTATTCATTCCTTTTTATGGCTCAATAACATTCCATTGTACGTGTTCACCACAATCTGTTGATGGACATTTGGGTTGTTTCCACCTTTAGGATAAACTCACTTTTTTTTTTTTTTAACTGACATTCATTTTGAAATAAAACTTTCCATCGTGACCATAAAAAATATCGTTTGCCACAAGTTAGAGGTCATTGTTCAAATAAATGTAACTAAGAACAATGTCATTACGAGCCGTGGTACATATTTTAGTCAGCCCAAGGTGCTGAGCCTGGGGCTTGTTCTCGGTGAGAAATGGAAATCAGCGAGGGACAGAGAGGTACTGAAGACACTCCAGACCAGGATCTCCTCCTTGATATCAGCTAGGGGCTGAATAAGAGCGGAGATGGGAAGGCCTTTCTCTCCATGTGACTCAAGTGCTGAAATTTCGTGTATCAGTGTACACTTAAAAATCATCCTACACTGGATTAGATCTATAACAGCGCTGATATAGGCATACATATAGCTGATTCACTTCATTGTACAGGAGAAAGTAACACAACATTGTAAAGCAATTATACTCCAATAAAAAAAAAAAGATCCATAACAGCACTGTCCGGTGAAAATATACTGTGAGGCACAAACCACACTGTAATTTAAAATTTCCTAGTAGCTACATTAAAAAGTAAAAAGAGGGAATTTCCTGGCGGTCCCGTGGTTAGGACTCTGCACTTCCACTGCAGGGGGCGCTGGTTCCATCCCTGGTCGGGGAACTAAGATCCCACATGCTTCGCGGCCAAAAATAAAGTAAAAAGAAACATGTGAAATGAACTTTTCTGTAATAAGCCAATATATCTATAATGTTACTCTAACATGTAAACAACACAGAATGTTATTAATGAGATACTACATATTCTTTTTTTCTTTTTCTTTTTTTTTAATAATAAGCCTTCAGAACCTGGAGTGTATTTTACCCTGAGAGCTCATTTTGGACCCAGCTGCATTTCAAGTGCTCAGTAGCCACACATGGCCACAGGCTCCATAAAATCCTTTCCGGCTCCAGAATGCTAGGATTCCTCGTCTTCTAGTACTTCCCTCCCTTGCCGGAGCTGCTGCCCTCAGCAATCTGCAGTCCTCAACATTTTCTTGTGTTGCGACACACCCAGGATGAGGCTCACATGGTTACCTGCTCCCCTGGGCTTATCTAGGCCTCAGTCTGAACGCTGGGCAAGAAAGGCCCCAGGGTGCAAGCACTTCTGAGAGCATTACTTCTAACGCCACCCACTCACAGCACAGCTGATCACAGTTAGGAAGAATGTTATTCTAGGCAACCTTGAACCTGCTCTAGTTTATAAAACACACTTTTCCTGCCCAGCATCTGTACCCCTTTTTTCTGGTAACAGAACCCCACACTTCTTTTAAAAGCCACACCTCCCCCACTCTCAACCTGTGTCATTTGGGTGGGTCTGACTCCCCCCCCTAGCTAGGAAGGCACATGACCCAGGCCTGAGCCATAAGCAAAATCCATCCCACAGCCACAGTGATGGGTTGGACGGGTTGACAGAGGTGGCTGAAGATGGATAGGTCTAGAATCTCTACGGACAGCTGGGCAGGGAGACTAGGGACTATGCCATGGGTCCTGCAAATGAAGCCACCACGGAGGGAAGCAGAGCCAAGAGGTGGCGACTCGGATGCTGTCCTTTGAGCCCCAGGTCTAGCCATGCTGGGATCTCTGTGGTTAGCTGAACAACTAACACAGTTGTACACACCCGTTTAAGGCCCTGAGAACTGTTTCCTGTCAGTTACTTGTAACTGACAAGAGACCTAATGTAGCAATAAGTCATCTGCACTCTTATCATGAGTGACAAACACTGTGGCCCACTAGCTACTGAGGGTTGCTGCCTTGTGGTTGAGAACCGCCAGCCCAGGGAAGCCTGACTCCACAGGCTGACACCAAGAGCACAAAGCCACAGCTCCCCTGCCACCTCTCTCAGGCCCGAGACCCAGCATTTAGGGCACTTCTGTCCCTTTGGCAGGACTCACGTTGGCACTTGTGTGTCATCCTCCACCGGGCACCAGGCGGCCACCTCGCATGTGTTCATGGTCTCGTTGAACGGCACGCACCTTCCTGTCGCAACTCCTACAGGGGCGAGGGGCACCCAGGTCTATGGGGGTCTCCTACTTTCTACTTTGTGAGGCAGAGTAGAAACTCCACCATGCATCCTATGCAATCAGTCATGAGCTAGTCTAATTCTGGGATTTAGACAGCATCCAGAAATTCAAATTGGAGGAAAAGAGTTGTCTGAGTCCGAGCCACATCACTGCTTTGCCAATTGCAGGGCTGGGCTGATGCCGAGCCATAGGACAGGGCAGGATCTGGGATGGCTTCTGGGGTGCAGATGACAGAGACGAATGTCGAGAGGGTCCCAGGACCCCAGTCTGGACACCAGGCTCTCCCAGGCTCGTGTGGGGGATTTCTCCATCCCGGAGATTTCCCTCTGAGAGGGGGCCCACGGGGGAGGCAGTGTGGTCGGGGGCTGCCCTCCCCAGGCTAAGCGTCTGCTGTGGAGTCACAGCCACAGGTTTGTACCGTTGCTGTGGGTGCCTGCAGAGCCAGCAGTACAGGTGGCATCAGATTCACACACAGTGGTCTTATCTGGAATCTGGAAAAAGAAGAACCAGTGAAAACAGGTTTCACATGGCCTGGTCCCACCCACAGTGGGACAGGCACAGAGAGGTGGGTATGAGAACCGAGGCTCTTCCCCAGGAAGCTGCCTACCTCAGGACAGAGGCCCTGGGTCTGGTTCATGGTGACGATCATGTTGGTCATGATGAAGAGGGAGTTTTCCTCCTGTAAAGCAGGCAGAGGGGAGACAGTGCTGCATATTACCTTCCGAGGAGCCAAGCAGAGCCCCAGGGAAGGCCCTTTACTAGGACAGTGCCTTCACTTCCCCCCCTGTGCCATGCAGAAAACAGTTAAAAACACTGATCTTATCGTCTCCCACTCTCACCGACGGGAGTTTATAACCTAACTGAAAACAGGGACCCCAGTACTTGCACACATGTTCACAGCAGCATCATTCACAATAGCCTAAAGGTGGAAACAACTAAGTGTCTATCAACGGATGAATGGATAAACAAATTGTGGTCCATACCTGTAAGGGAATATGACTCAGCCATAAAAAGGAATGAAGCACAGACCTGGCTACAACGTGGATGAACCTCAAAAACATGATGCTGAGTCCAAGAAGGCAGACACAAAAGGCCACGTAGTGTATGATCCCATTGATATGAAATGTACAGAATAGGCAAATCCAGGAACAGAAAGTAGATTAGTGGTTGTGAGGGGGTGAGGGAGAAGGTGGAAAAGGGGATGATAGCTTAATGAGTGTGGGGTGTCCTTTTAGACTGATGAAAATATTCTGGAACTAGACTGACGTGATGGTTACACGACATCGTGAATGTGCTAAATGCCACTGAATTTTTCATTTTGAACTGGTTAATATTGTGATACATGAATTTCACCTCAGATAAAAAAAAACATGTCTATACCCTGAAATGGTTCCTTAATAAAGCTTGACTTGTTGAGGGAAAGAGTCAATAAGTGCTCAGAATATCCTCTGCCAACTGGATTACCTCACGGGCGCAAAAACACGAGACCTCAGAGGTCTCAAGTTTGGCTGGTTCTCTTTCCTAACAGGAACTAAAATAAATACATAAAACATTCTATACAGAAGACCCAATCAGGGCTCGCCATTGACACTTCTCCTTTTTTTTTTTTTAAATTCATTTATTTTATTTATTTTATTTTTGGCTGTGTTGGGTCTTCGTTGCTGCGCGCGGGCTTTCTCTAGTTGCGGAGAGCGGGGTCTACTCTTCATTGCAGTGCACGGGCTTCTCACTGTGGTGGCTTCTCTTGTTGCAGAGCACGGGCTCTAGGCACGCGGGCTTCAGTAGTTGTGGCTCGCAGGTTCTAGAGTGCAGACTCAGTAGCTGTGGCACACGGGCTTAGTTGCTCCACGGCATATGGGATCTTCCCAGACCAGGGCTCGAACCCATGTCCCCTGCATTGGCAGACAGATTCTTAACCACTGCACTACCAGGGAAGCCTGACACTTCTCCTTTTGAGAAAGTTCTGTTTTCTCCTCCTAAGTATGAATGTGCCAAATGGTTGATTTAAGTTTCTGGAGAGCAATTCACTTGGGGATGAGACTGAAGAATTGTTAACGGTGACCTCCCAGTATAAGGAAAAAAAGACAAAGACCCTGCCAATTCTAGTTGGACCTCCTCCTTATTGGGCGCTGGTGCTCTAAAATGAAATTCTCTGAGCATTTCATACTCCTGAGAAGAGCAGTCAGTGCTGGGAGCCATCAGGGAAACTCAGGGACCAAAGGGTCTGTAGACATCTCCACTCCCAGGTCTGACAAGGTGGTGGACGCTCTGGGAATAGTTGGCATCTTTCAAAGACAGGCCTGGAACAAAGCATGTTGGGAAATGAGGAAATGGCCACAGGAGGGGGCGTGAGGATGTGGCAGGAGGCCCGGGTCAGGCGCCCTAGCAGGCTCCCGTGTTCCATATGTAGACACACTGCTTGCTTGGTGTTTATAGAAGGCTGCTGCTGCGTCTCTCCTGAGTTAGACCTGAACAAGTCAGTGTGGTTTACTTTTTGTTTCCTATTTCTTACCTATTTTAAGTTTAGGGAAATTTCAGTCTGGAGATGAGCCGAGTAGATGCGGTGCAAATAGATGTTTGTGTTCCATCTTTGGAGGAGCAGAAGCATATCGTGAAAGCTCATGAAGAGAGCCCTGTGGAACTCACACGGCCCCCAGCTCCGATCCGAGATGGAAGGCGGAGTTGCTGTGTGCTCCTTTCCACTGAGGGGCAGAAGCAGGGGGCCGTACCCTTCTGAGGGTCCAGTAAACAGACGGAGTGTGATATTCCGAGCCTGCCAGGACGAGGCCGTGGCTTCGTAGGAAGCAGAGGTCCCTCTGTAGAGACAGGTGCATGCCAACAGCACCAGCTTCCTCCAGCAAACTATGAATCCCCTGTTCCATTTGACCTTTATGGCTTATTAGCTCTGATTTCTCTCTGGGCACCCCACAAGAACCTTCTTTGAGAAGGCAGAGGGAAAATGAACACACTTGAAGAAAGAGAGTTTCTGAAGTCCTTGCTCTGAGCCAAGAGTTGGCAGCTTATCTGCATGTGGCCACCCCAGTCACCCTAGCACGTGGGCCATCTGGAGGGATATGTGGGGTTTGACTGTGGATCAGAGCCATTATCATGGTTAAAGAGAGTCAATATTTAACTTGGAGCTTTGTGGATTAACAGACGGGAGACTAGGATGCTGCATCAAACAGTTTCTTCCCTTCCCTGTGTTCCTGATGGAATCCTATATGGGTATGGCTGTTTCCTTCTTCTTTGGCTTTGGGTCTCTAATGGCTGTTAAAGTTTTTACGCTGTCTGAAAAGATTTACCTTGTGGGTTTACAACAATAAAGCAAATCACAAAATGTGGAAAGGTAATAGTTCCACCTGCATTTTTCCCAGGATTTAAAACATATGCTTTTCCACTTTTCAAGTCCGGCGACAGACTCAGATGTCCACATGGAAAGCTTCCGCTGTTTAAGCCAGCCATGTTTTAGGGCTGAAGAAACGTAGCTGATTGAATATTACCTGTTAGACCCTAAGCCAAAAAGAGGTCTGTCTGCACTGCTTTCTTGGACTAAAACAATCAGTCTGGGCATTGGTGATGTTAGAACTCTGGGCATGACAATCACTAATCAAGAGTGCAAAGGTGAAGGGAAAGCAGCTAACTAGAGGCTTGAGCTTTAGACAGCGACACAGTGGGAGGCTTACCTGAGCTGGAATCACGTAATCGGCCACATCCCAGATCCGGAATCCAAGTTTAGAAGTGTTGGTCGTGGTCACACCCTTGGCTTTGGCAGTAACGGAGCTGACCACAGAGTCCATTTCCTGGTAGCCCTTTTCCCACACAAACACCCAGCTACAAAATAAAACAGGTCTCTTAAATTGCCATTAGGATTGCATGAATCTGAATTAATGCTAGGGAGCCTCTGGTAGCCAGAGGCTGAAAGTATGATGTTTACTTGTTGTGACTTTGCAGAAGTTAACTTTGTAACTTAGCGCAGTGATCAGCACAAAGAAAATGCTCAGTGAATGCTGTCTTTATTACTAGGTATTTGAACACTTTCAATGCACTGTGACCTGCAGAATCACCATGAGATAACAGAAATTATGATAATGATAGTTACCATTTGAATGTGTTCAGGTGCCAGGTACCGATCTAAGCTCTTTATGTGTATTAACTAATTTAATACTGACCACTTTATAAGGCAGGTGTCATTATTGTTCTCCATTTTACAGAGGAGAAAACTGCAATTCAGAGAGGTTAAGTCACTTGCCCAAGGTCACACAGCTAGTGAATGGCAGAGTCAGCATCTGAACTCAAGCTTTTTGCTTTCGAAGTCTCCTTTCTTGCCCTCTATGCTATATATGCCCTCTAGAAAGGAGAATCGTATCTTTTAAGTAAATGTATAATAGTTTCTTACTTTTTCTCTAAGAATTCAGGTCACATGTATGTTTCTCTCCTCTGAAGTGGGGACTTCACTACCAGCCTGAATAATTAAAAATCTGAAGGCATTGGTGCATAGTGGTTAGGACACTGGAACAGACTGAAGCCAGCCTATCTCACTAGGCATAAATTTGGCCAAGCTGCTTAACCTCTCCGTGCCTGTTTTTCCCATCTATAAGATGGGAATGATAACAAGACTTCACAGGATTGTTGTGAGGTTACATGAGTTAATGCATGTCAAATGCTTGTAACAATGTTTGTGAGCCATTATCGGCAGGCTGAAATTGGCCACGATGGGAGCATTTACACCGTGGAAATTGGCCAGTACTACAAATCAGAACTCCTCCCCATCAGAGCTGTTGTTAAACATCAATAGTGACTACTATTGTTGTAATTTCTAGAATCAAGAAATGCTACTAGCATCCCTCTCCCCTCCTTATAAGCTCTAGGTGCTGAGACTTCAGAAATTTGCTTATTTGGTTACTTATTGTCTGAGTAGTCTCCAAGTTCACTACCCATCTTAGAGATGGGCTTTTTCCCTAAGAAGTTCTCTTCTTCAGGGTTTCTAGGAATTCAGCTGCAGTATAAGCTTCCATTTAATTCTAGTCAGACACAGAGAAGCTTAGAGCAGGGTCACTATTATTTTACCACCAAGTATAGTCATCCCTTGGTATCCATAGGGGATTGGTTCCAGGACCCCTGAGGATACCAAAATCCACAGATGCTCAACACCCTTATATAAAATGGCATAGTATTTGCATGTAACCTATGCACATCCTCCCCTATGCTTTAAATCATCTCTAGGTTACCTATAATACCTAATACAAAGTAAATGCCACGTAAATAGTTGTAAATACGATGTAAATGCTATGTAAAAATAGTTGCTGGCAAGTGGCAAATTCAAGTTTTGCTTTCTGGAACTTTCTGGAATTTTTAAAAAAAATATCTTCTATCTATGGTTGGTTGAATCTGTGGCTGCAGAACCTGAGGATACGGAGGGCTGACTGGACAGTGAGTTGCTAAGTCAGAGACACATGGTTTCACCCCAATCACTATGTAAATAACTATTACCTCATCCTGTGACTGATAATACAATTAGATAACTGAGAAGTGTTCAGTCTCTCTCTCTTTTTTTTTTTTTTTGGCCATGCAGCACACAGGATCTTAGTTCCCCGACCAGGGATTGAACCCGTGCCCCCTGCATTGGAAGTGCAGAGTCTTAACCACTGGACTAGCAGGGAAGTCCTGTTCAGTCTCTTTTTGAGGAAGGATTACCTTTGGTCACTACTGGAAAAGAGACCACAATTTCACCAAGATGAATTGAATCAGAAAGTTAAGAGATGCGGTTTTTAAAAATTTTTCTTAAAAGCCCTAAATTCAGATCCTGAGTCAGATCTGATCACAGCAAGATGTATAAAAGCAAAGCATTTACTGCTTAAAAAATCCTCATGATAGAGGCAGACAACACTCCATAGGAATCCTGTAAAGCTGCACTGCCCAACAGAAATACAACGCGAGTTGTGTAATTTCAACATTTCTAGTAGCCATGTTAAAAAATAAAAAGTAACAGGTAAAATTAATTTTAATGATATGTTTTATGTAACTCAACATATCCAATATACGTTAATGCTATCAATATAAGATGTATTAATATGATATTTAATTGTTTTTTTGTACTATGTCCTCGAAATCTGGCGTGCATTTTACAGTGATAGCACATCTCAATTTGGAGTAGGGATGTTTCAAATGCTCAACAGTTTCATGTGACTCCTGGCTACCATATTGTACAAGTGCAGATATACTGTATGCAGTCTAGAACTTTACAGATACAAAGTAGATGTAAACTGATTTTCCTATGAGCAGCAAAAGCCAAAAGGAAAAAGCTGCATGACAGCTCCTGATTCCAAATGCTTCAGGTCCAACCCAGCAATATGAGTTTAGTTAACCAGCTTGTAGCAGGTCTCAAAATTTAAGGGTGCATCACAATCACTGGGGGGCAAGGAGTTGGTTGTGATGGTACTTAATGTGACTTAGAGTCCAAACCTGGGGGTAGGCCAAGTGGTTCTGATGCAGAGTTCATACCTGGAAAGCCCTTTTACTGACTACTGTCAGTACCTACTGCTGCTGCGCTGATAGATGGTAGAAGCCAAACCTGCCAGATCATGCGGATTCCCTTGGGCAGTGTTAACAGATTCCAAGCCCCACCCCAGGGTCGGGGGGGGGGGGGGGAGGGGGGGATGGTGTCCTGTTACCTTTAAACAATTCCTCAGATGAGTCCTTCATGTTCAGGTTGGTTTGGGAAACACTAGGACACTGGTTTCCAAAATTTGCTGCACATCAGAATCACCTGGGGAGTTGGTCATACTCTGCAGCACTTGAATCAGAAACTCTGGGTCTGAGAGCCAGCAGTCAGTATTTTTTAAAGATTTGCAAATAGCTCTATGTGCAGTTTGGGGAACACTGTATTAGGCCTTTTAAGGAAAACAACCCCCCCCCCCCCCACGGTGCAGCAGGTTAACATCTGTCAGCTCAGCAGCTGTAGACACCATAACACCCCAGGTGGACCTTGAAAGCGGGCCCAGTTGGTAAATTAATTTCCACCTCCTCTCGAGTTTTATTACATTGTAAGGGTGCATCAATTAAAATTAAGCACTAGGTGAGGACTGATGGTGGAGGGACATATAAGCAAAGAGGGCAGCATGGGGAACGAGGAGGCTAAGGCAGGTGCCTATACCAAAAACTCCAACAACCTCATAAAAGGAAGGAACTGAACTTTAAGTGATTTTTGAAAGCGTGACCTCTCTATTATCTTGGGTTACCATATGATGCTCAGAGGAAAGGACAGGAAGCCACAGACCCAAAAGGAACCAAGTGGAAATCCCAAACCTTGGTTTCTGTCAGCAGATCATCAGCATGGGAAGTGCAGGGCAAAGAGTGAGTCATTTACGGCAAAGCCCTCCCACCCCCAGCCAAAGGACATCATGGAGCAAGTCCGAAGGGACAGGAAGCATGAATGGCGAGGATGAAGGTCTAGCTAGGCTTTGCCTTCAAGACACAACATCAAAGCAGCCTCTGGACCCGGAGCCGGCACAGAGCCCGTCCCCCTGGTGGCTAGGGTCGGGGGTGGAGGGCTGGGGGAGTAGGGATGTATCCCTGGCTTCGGGTCGCTGTCCCCTGGACCCCACCTGGAGGGCGCTCGCGGGGCTCGCGGGGCTCGCGGGGACCTAGGCCAAGATGAGCAGGTGCGTGGCCGGGACCCAGAAGGGGCAGTTCCCGGCCGTCGGGTCCCCCCCTGTCCCCGGGACCCCTCGGGGTCGTCGCCCGCGGCCGCGCTCACCCGATGACGTAGGCCAGGATGAGCAGCTGCACCGCCCGGTTCATGAGCCCCACTTTACGGCTGCGGATGAGCACGATGCGCGGCGTGTCGTACTCGAACAGGAAGGCCGCCAGCACCGCGCAGCAGCCCGCCATGGCTGGCGCCTCGCTGCCGCTGCGCCGCCCGGCTCCGCGCTCTGGACCCGGTAGCCGGACCCGCCGCCGCTTCCCCGCCCGGGAGCCCCGCCCGGCGCGGCCGTTCGTGGGGGAGGGCCCGGAAGGAGGCGGCGCTGACCCTCGGGGGACGGGGCCGGGCGAAAGGCGTGACCTCCCCCTCGGGTACGAGTGCCGCGCCGCCTCAGGAGGGCCGCGGGAGAGCGACCCTCTCGGGGGGAGTGGGGCCTGGGGGAGGGGGTGACCTCCTCGTTGGGAACGAATGACCCCCTCTGGAGAGGGACGGGGGAATAATGACCCTCCCCCCCCAGAGGGCCTGGTGGAACGAGCGACCCCCCCCCTCAAGGGGGATGGGCTCCACGGGGACGGAGTGACCTCTCCTTCAGGAACGAATGACCCCCATGAGGAGGACCGGGGAGGACCGGTGACGCTCAGGGGAGATAGAGCCCTGAAGGAGAGAGTGACCTCCACCTTGGGAACGAGATACACCCACCCCCGAGGGGCGGGAGGGGTAATGAGCGGCCCCCGTGGGTGTCTAGGAGTGACCTGGGGGCGGGGTGGGGCGAGGCGAGGCGCTGCGGGCAGCTTAGGGGAAAGAGCAGTCTCTCTCCTGCAGGCTCCAGTGGGGGGCAGCGCTGCCTTCTCGCTGCAGGAGGGAAAGCCTAAATATCCGGTACCCTAGGGACCTTTGGCTGGAGTCACACACGCTGCAAGATAGCCTTCTTAGAATTGAAGCCAGGCCACATACCTACTCCCATTCCGATGCTTCCTTAGTTGTAGGACGGGAGGAAGCAGCCTGAGCCTGGTGAGGGGTTTCTGTGACCATCCTTTGAACTGAGAAAGTTTTATCACAACTTTAGGGAGAATTGGAAAATAGAGGGAAAGTGGAGGAAACACCCACAGTTGCACCACCTGAACATAATTTTCCACCTGTGTTCATTCCCTTCAGGTATGTTATCATAGGTATGTTTTATATTTAGTTTCATTAATTCATTCAACAAGTGTTAATAAACACCTTCCATATCAGGCACTGTCTAGTGAACAGAACAAACCCAAACATTCTGCCTTCATGGAGTATAAATTCTAGCAGATAATTGTGTATACATTTTTAATTTGTAAGCATAGTCAGTGATGGTGCTTTTCAATTCCTGATTCACACTACATGTTTTCCATGTTACGGCAGACTTGTCCTAACGATAATTTTTAATCTATGGATTGTTTCTTCAGTTACGGATGATTTCCTTAATCGCTCTCATCTGATTGCTTCTAGTTTGTGGATCCTATGCATAATCTTTAACACACCATTTTAAGTCTTTTCCTGGAAGTGAGATTCCTAAGCCACACCACCTTGTTTTTACAAATATAAGAAGGTGAATAATAATAAAATTTGAGGAAGACAGTATCTGCCTCTGGAGATGGACTTGTCATGTTAACAGGAGGAATAGAGCTGCCACCTGCCTCAGTTCAAAATGGTCCCAGGAAAAGGTGGTGACAGTTTAAGTGGGATTTTATTCATTCTTTGACAGGTATTTACTGAGTGCCTGTTGTGTGCTTAACAGTGTTCTAGATGCTAGGCATATGAGGGTGAACAGACAGATAAAGTCTCTGCCAAAATGGAGCTTTGTGTAATTGGGGGGACTTAAATTCTATGTAGAAAAGAAAACCCAGTCACTAAATTCTCACTGGAAAGAAACTTAAAAATACTTTTCCTTAAGAGTCAAAACACATTTACAGCTCTCGTGCATACTTACCCCATAGTAATGAGATGGTCTTAGCCTTACAGATCTTGAATTTAAATGGTTTGTTTGTGTTTTTGAACAAAGTCAGTTAAGAGAAATGTACAAATAAAAGTTTTTGTAAGTAAGTGCCTAGTTGGTAGTGTAACCTTAGGCCCAACCAGA
Source organism: Eschrichtius robustus (assembly GCF_028021215.1). Taxonomy (NCBI): domain Eukaryota; kingdom Metazoa; phylum Chordata; class Mammalia; order Artiodactyla; family Eschrichtiidae; genus Eschrichtius; species Eschrichtius robustus. The sequence continues at coordinate 8,628,919 of NC_090837.1, forward strand.
GAAGCTGATCCTGAAAAATGATTAGGAAAAAAAAAATTGTTTCATTTACACTCTTGCCCTGAGTTTATCTCTTTTTAAAAACAGCTCTCTTGAGGCATAATTGACATACAGTAAACTGCACATATTTAAATTATACAATTTTTTAAGTTTGACATATGTACACACCCATGAAACCATCAGCACAATTAAGATAGTGAATATATCCAGTGCACTAGCCAGAGTAATCTTAGTTTATAAAGTAAAAGTGACTGCTGATTACAGTCGGGATTTTTCACATAATCTTTTTTTTTTTTTTCAACACAAGTCAGTCTTTATTGAAAACTGCAGTATTAATACATAACAATTCTTGTTACAATAAACGTGCTTTTAAGAATTTTAAGTCTGAGCTCATCTACTCATCAGATTGCATAAAAAATTAAAATAGTATGAATTTACACATAATGTAATTGGCTCAGGATGGATGTTCCTTTGTATTGATTGACACCTGAAGTTCAGTGCAGAGGTGAGGGGTGCCTTTAACACTGGAAGACGATGCTGGCTTAAGTTTTAAAAAAGTACTATGAGAATGGTCTAAAAAAAAAAAAAGCAGTATTCAAAAATCATTAAAAAAAAAAAGGTCTATCAAACATTTAGAGAAGAGCTAACAGCGATCCTTCTCAAACTCTTCCAAAAAATTGCAGAGGAAGGAACACTCCCAAACTCATTCTATGAGGCCACCATCACCCTGATACCAAAACCAGACAAAGATACTACAAAAAAAGAAAATTACAGACCAATATCACTGATGAATATAGATGCAAAAATCCTCAACAAAATCCTAGCAAACAGAATCCAACAACACATTAAAAGGATCATACACCACGATCAAGTGGGATTTATCCCAGGGATGCAAGGATTCTTCAATATACGCAAATCAATCCATGTGATACACCATATTAACAAATTGAAGAATAAAAACCATATGATCATCTCAATAGATGCAGAAAAATCTTTTGACAAAATTCAACACCCATTTATGATAAAAACTCTCCAGAAAGTGGGCATAGAGGGAACCTGCCTCAACATAATAAAGGCCATATATGACAAACCCACAGCAAACATCATTCTCAACGGTGAAAAACTGAAAGCATTTCCTCTAAGATCAGGAACAAGACAAGGATGTCCACTCCCACCACTATTATCCAACATGGTTTCGGAAGTCCTAGCCACGGCAATCAGAGAAGAAAAAGAAATAAAAGGAATACAAATTGGAAAAGAAGAAGTAAAACTGTCACAGTTTGCAGATGACATGATACTATACATAGAGAATCCTAAAAATGCCACCAGAAAACTACTAGAGTTAATCAATGAATTTGGTAAAGTTGCAGGATACAAAACTAATGCACAGAAATCTCTTGCATTCCTATACACTGATGATGAAAAATCTGAAAGAGAAATTAAGGAAACACTCCCATTTACCATTGCAACAAAAAGAATAAAATACCTTGGAATAAACCTACCTAGGGAGACAAAAGACCTATATGCAGAAAACTGTAAGACACTGATGAAAGAAATGAAAGATGATACCAACAGATGGAGAGATATACCATGTTCTTGGATTGGAAGAATCAATATTGTGAAAATGACTATACTACCCAAAGCAATCTACAGATTCAATGCAATCCCTATCAAATTACCAATGGCATTTTTTACGGAACTAGAACAAATCATCTTAAAATTTGTATGGAGACACAAAAGACCCTGAATAGCCAAAGCAGTCTTGAGGGGAAAAAACGGAGCTGGAGGAATCAGACTCCCTGACTTCAGACTATACTACAAAGCTACAGTAATCAAGACAATATGGTACTGGCACAAAAACAGAAACATAGATCAATGGAACAAGATAGAAAGCCCAGAGATAAACCCATGCACCTATGGTCAGCTAATCTATGACAAAGGAGGCAAAGATATACAATGGAGAAAAGACAGTCTCTTCAATAAGTGGTGCTGGGAAAGCTGGACAGCTACATGTAAAAGAATGAAATTAGAACACTCCCTAACACCATACACAAAAATAAACTCAAAATGGATTAGAGACCTAAATGTAAGACCGGACACTATAAAACTCTTAGAGGAAAACAGGAAGAACACTCTTTGACATAAATCACAGCAAGATCTTTTTTGATCCACCTCCTAGAGTACTGGAAATAAAAACAAAAATAAACAAATGGGACCTAATGAAACTTCAAAGCTTTTGCACAGCAAAGGAAACCATAAACAAGACGAAAAGACAACCCTCAGAATGGGAGAAAATATTTGCAAACGAATCAACGGACAAAGGATTAATCTCCAATATATATAAACAGCTCATGCAGCTCAATATTAAAGAAACAAGCAACCCAATCCAAAAATGGGCAGAAGACCTAAATAGACATTTCTCCAAAGAAGACATACAGATGGCCAAGAAGTACATGAAAAGCTGCTCAACATCACTAATTATTAGAGAAATACAAATCAAAACTACAATGAGGTATCACCTCACACCAGTTAGAATGGGCATCATCAGAAAATCTACAAACAACAAATGCCGGAGAGGGTGTGGAGAAAAGGGAACCCTCTTGCACTGTTGGTGGGAATGTAAATTGATACAGCCACTATGGAGAACAGTATGGAGGTTCCTTAACAAACTAAAAATAGAATTACCATATGACCCAGCAATCCCACTACTGGGCATATACCCAGAGAAAACCATAATTCAAAAAGACACATGCACCCCAATGTTCATTGCAGCACTATTTACAAAAGCCAGGTCATGGAAGCAACCTAAATGCCCATCAACAGACGACTGGATAAAGAAGTTGTGGTACATATATACAATGGAATATTACTCACCCATAAAAAGAAACGAAATTGAGTCATTTGTTGAGACGTGGATGGATCTAGAGACTGTCATACAGAGTGAAGTAAGTCAGAAAGAGAAAAACAAATATCGTATATTAACGCATGTATGTGGAACCTAGAAAAATGGTACAGATGAACCGGTTTGCAGGGCAGAAGTTGAGACACAGATGTAGAGAACAAACGTATGGACACCAAGGGGGGAAAACCACGGTGGGGTGGGGATGGTGGTGTGCTGAATTGGGCGATTGGGATTGACATACATACACTGATGTGTATAAAATTGATGACTGATTAAAAAAAAAAAGGAACCATTTCCTAGTCAGTAACAGTGGCTCCCTGGGGTCCCTCTTGAGTGACCATCACAGTAACCCCACCAGGAACACATGAGAGCTGGCCTCAGGTCCAGCCCAATTATTCTACTGACTGCTGGTCTGCACGAGGACCTACAGGAGACTCAAACAGGGCTCAGGAGACCAAGATAAGACACTTGTCATCTCCAACACACCAGTCCTGGGAGCACAGCATCCCCTGAAGCTCACTGCAGGCTCCCTGCACAGAGATGCCAGCCTCTCCTTGGTCTCCCTGTCCCAAGTGACTTGACATTGGTCCTGGGGATTCAAATAAGATTACCTCAGAGGTTTTCTGTTCTTCAAGTGAATAGGGTGGGGAAAGAGGCAAATACTCTGAAACATGTAAGATCAACTCTGCAACTTTCTACCTGAAAAGATCAGACCCTCCTCTGCAGCGTGTCCTCTGCAGGCTCCTTTCAGAAAGCTCAGGTTGAGCAATAAACTCAGGAGAGTTTAAACTCAGGAGAAAAAAACACACCAACATTTGAAATGTACTAGAGAGGAGAGTCACGCAGTCCACCCTTCCCCTGTGCCAACCACTCCTCTCTAGAGACACACCCCATCCTTAGAAAGCACCAAGAGAAGAACCAGAAGCTGTACCTCACCTCAAGCCCCACACCCTTAAGCCTGCCCTTGCACGGCCAGAGGGTGTCAGGCAGGCGTCCCATCTGGGCAATGCCCAGGCTGGCAAGAACTGGGGCGTCCAGCTGTTATCTGCCAGATAGGGGGAAGGTGGCCCAACTGGTCGGAGTAATACTGTTTCCAAATGTTTACAAAGGACAGGTGAAGAAGTCTGAGTTTCCTTAAAAAGTAGGCCCCAATACTGATGCGTCTGGTTCCTGCCATCCTTTCACCACCTGCTGCCAGGACAGCACTACCAGAGATTAGTATATCCCAAGCCCCAAGAATCTATTTCCTCTTGTTTGAAGTGCCGATGCCAGCAGATGGAGTGAGGCACTGCATGCACAGCTTGGGAAGGGCAGGGCGAGTACCGAGTACCGACCAGGTGTCCAGCCCACGGCTCAGGACCACTCTCAGCTCCTGTAAATACTACATTTGCATAGCACTCAAGAAACGGAGTCATATAATACAACTGGTAGGCCTAATAACTAAACCAACAAGAATGTTGAGAAAAGATCAAACACAAGAGACAAAAGATTCTGGAAGCGCTTCTGTGCTTGTCACAAATGGCCCTGGCCCTGATGCTGGCCTCAGTTCTCAGAGGCAGCGAGCTGATGGGACCATCAGTCATCGTGAAACATTCAGTCATCTGGCCCAGATCCAAACAGGGTTTCCCTAAGCAGAGAAACATACCTTCTAAACCTTAGGGGAAGGCTGTAGAACAAAAATTTTTAAAAATGTCCATGATGATATCTATGTTTATAGGAATTAGTTCCTTTATTTGCCTGTCTCAACTTCTAAAATAACTGTAATTTAGCTGAAAGACTCTCAGATTAGGAATGTCACATATAAAAAATGCAGAATTTCTCTGAATGTTCTACTGTTGTGCTTAGGATATCAAATTATGCAACTTTATAACAGAAGCTGTATTCCTTAATTTTACTGGAACTAAATGCTGCTAAAATTACAACATATGATAGTTTTGTTACTATTCATTATATCCAGATTCTTACCTGCTAGACAAGATCTACCTTTCACATTTGATAGCTGATGCCCTGATAGTTTCAAAATTGAAAAGATTTCCACACAGAAGTATTCCATAATGCAAAAGTATTTGATGAAGTCTCCCAACTCAACTTCACAAAAGGGAAGCAAGATTTTTTTAGAAATTACAGGGGGGAAAGTGCTTATAAAGCTGATATAAATGGGGAGAAAACGCAACCCACTCTTTTCTTTCTCTTGAAAACACCATTTAATTCATGCTCGTGAAAACATTCACCCTGTGTGTGCCAAGTCTCAGGCAAGCTGGAAGAAATAGCCTATATAATTTCTCATAACTTCCTCCTGAATTCAAATGACTCTAACCCTTACAGGTAGTCGCATGTGTGTATCTGTGTATGTGCACTCTGTTTGGGACTTTTAAAAAACATATACTAAAATCATATTTTCTCCTAACTTATTACACTAAACTGGGGAAACCAGCTTCTCTGTTACTGGATCAGCTCAGGCCCTGGAGAACATATCGATGTTACAAACTGGCCACTACACAGATGGAATTACCAACAAAGAGTTGAAGAAGTGGACACTGTGCCTGGGGTAAATGGCTGCCACACACACACACGCACACGCACACACACACGAATACACACATACAAAGGTAGGTTAAACAGAAATAAATCTTCTGTTTACAATGATCCATGCAAAAATATTCCTAAATTTCTTATAAAATAAAATGTGAAAAAGAAAATTATGAAGAGTACTCACTATAAAAAATAAGGTTACCAAAGGCTCAGGGGTCAGGTATCCCACTCACCATCCGGGGCTGAATGCCACCTCAGTGCCGGAGCCCTGACCAGCTGCCGGAGCTGTAAGGAGAGTAAGGTGCCCCCCCCCCACACCTGAGGCCCACAGCGCTTGAAACAACGACGGGGTGGAGCAGGGGCACCCCCGCCCCTGACAGACTGCTGAAAGGGAACAGCCCTCACCCCCCACCCCCTCTGACTTCATGTGAGGACAGACACACACACACACCCATCGATACAAGTTGGGCACATTTAGGCAAAAAAATCCTCTTGGTTTCTTATGTACAATATTCAGATTTTAAACACAAAATCCTTTCTGTAATAAGTTCCAGCAGGCAAACACGTTCTGATGCTGCCTGGCCCTTTGCTGTCCACACGTGCTTTGTGCCGAGTGTCCTCAGCCGCAAGAAGAGATGGCCGAAGGGGCTCACAGACAACAGGCGCCAGCCCTTCCCTCACACCTCCCCACAGCCATCTCCACGAGTCCCCTCCAGATGCTCTCAGAGGACAAGTCCCCATCAAGTGCATGGGCCGAAACACAGCCACAGCCCTGCCTCTCTACAAGAAACAATCAATATCCAATAAAGTCCTGTTCCCTTTTAAAAGTTCTTAAATATACAACTTTCTTCATAACACACAGCTGAATGAAGTCTTTGCCCTTCTTTGTGGGAGGGAGAACAACAATGCCTACATATGTTTTCAGGTGATTCAAACATTTCCCCCGGCTGGGGGGAGAAAAAAGGAATGATTTTTCTAAGCTAAATAAAGGAGAGGCCAATACCTTCTCCAAGTGTGGCTGGTTCTCTTTCACATATCTTCCATCCCAGGAAAATAATATCGCTCTACATAGGACTTTTCCATTAAACATATAGAAAGCATCATCTCTATCTGTAAGAGATTTGTAATGAAAATTTATATAGCAGAGAAAATTGCTTTGCTGATACATAAACCACCTTTTGTCCCTAACTGGATTCATGGTAATCCCTAAGGACGTCCACATCACACTGACCCCACACGCCTAAATGGAGAGAAAGCCATTAACCTGGCTGCACCCCAAGCAGCGGTGGCCTCCCCACACTCTCCCTGTCCCTGCAACTCTCTCCCAGTGCAGTCCATGCAAAAGGAACAGATGGGTGGAAAGTAGAAGTCCATGTTTCCAATTGGCAACCCACGTCAACCCCAAAAGGCTGAAGAATCATCGAAGAGATTTCAGATGCTCTGTGAAGAAATTCACTTTGACTTTGCATACATTACAAGAGTGCATTAATGATACAAGTTGTAAAATACTTTTCCATTCCTTTGGATTTTGCATATGATGGTTCTGCATCAGTCACTGCAGGTAGATGGAACAAGCTTTTTTTTGTGTTGTTGTTTTTTTTTAAACATGCATTCAGCTAGATATGATTCAGAATAGATTAATACTCCCTTTTTATCATTACAGTTAGCTAAAAAATTGCCTGGCAGCCCACCAAACAGGATTTGCTTTAAGACCAACCCACAGAGTCAGTTGGAGACTGAGGGCGCTGGGACCTGCTGGGCCGGCAGTAGTATTGTTTAGCTAAGTGTCCAGAGCATTAAGAAGAAAGTCCTGGTCGGAGGCACGAGGCCTGCAGCACCAGCTGTGGAACCTCCACGATGTGACTGCACAGCTCCATCCGCAAACGTTTGCAGGGTGATCACCACTGAGGGCGCACATAGCTGTAGGTGGGTGTTCCTGGGGCCCGATAAGTGGGCACAGTGACGGGGTGGGGGGCGACAGGAGTTGGGGAGTGGGCGGGCAGTCAGCAAGGTACCCGCTGACATGGCTATAGTGGTCCCCGCCACCGTGCCCATGGTGACCCCGTTGCCTCTAGGCAGAGGGATGGGAGCAGGGGACACCGTCGCTGGCATTGGCATGCCGTTGGGCTGCACCACTGTGGTGTGGTGGATGACGTGAGGGGGTGCTGCATACAGGGGCTGGGGGTAGTACGTGCCTTGTTGTGCGTGCGCGCTCTGCTGGGGGTAGGCACTTCGCACGGCATGTCCAGCGGTCTGGTAGGGGTTGGGGGAGGAGGAGTACGGTGGCACCGCCCCGCTAGTGGGGGAACAGGACACTTTGTAAGGTGTGCCAGGAGTGTAACCTGTTTGGAAGGTAGGATTCGCTCCAGGGTACGTGTTGGGGGAATAGGCAGGAGCTGCTGCGTAACCCATGGGGAAACAGCTGGATAACCAATTTCTTTGGCATTTGCATAGGGAACCGCAGAGGAACCCGGGCTATAAACAGGATTCATGATTTCAAGAACTCGCCGCGGCAGCGGCCTGGGCCTCGGTGACCAGCGCTCGCCGGCCTGGGGCGGGCTCGGCGAGGGGCGCGCGCCGCGGAGGCCTGCTCCGATGCGCGGCTGAGCCGCGAGGCCCAGGTTGCCGCCGCCGCCTCCCTGGTCCGCGTTCCCCCTCGCCCAGCTCGGCCCGGCCCGCCTCTTCGCAGCCCGCGCTCCCTGCCTACGCTGCGCAGCCGCCCTTCACATAATCTTAATCACATTCAGTTGCATATTGTATGCTTGGCTGAGTGTAGTCAGTTATTGAGCAACTCTGGGAATTTAGCTTAAAAAAAAAAACACCAAGATTTTTAGTAAAGATGTTAAGACAACTCAGCAAAGAAAGAATAGTCTTTTCAACAAATGGTGCTGGAACAACTGGATATTCACATGCAAATGATGAAGTTGGACCCCTACCTCTTACCATATATGAGAATTAACTCAAAATGGATCAAAGACCTAAATGTAAGAGTTAAAACTATGAGTCATATGAAGACATAGGTGTAAATCTTTGTGACCTTGAATTAGGCAGTGGTTTTTTAGATATGACACCTGAAGTTCAGGTGACAAAAGAAAAAAAGTAGATAAATTGGACTTTATGAAAATTTAAAACTTTTGTGCATCAAAGGCCATTATTGAGAAAAAGAAGACAACCCACAGAATGGGAAAAATCATATATCTGAGAAGGGTCTAAAATCTTAAAGAGTTCTTTAACTCTTATAACTCATCAGTAAAATGACAACCCAACTAAAAATGGGCAAAAGGTTTGAACAGACATTTCTACAAAGCAGATAAACAAAAGGTCAATAAGGATATGAAAAGATGTTCAATATCATTGGTCACTAGGGAAATGCAAATCAAAATCGCAGTGAGATACCACTGCATCCCACTAGCATGGGTATAATCAAAACAATCGACCATCAAAAAGATGGCAAGGCTGGAGAAATTGGAGTATTCATATACTGCTGGTGGGAAAGTAAAATGGTGCAGCTGCTTTAAGAAAACATTTTGGGGCTTCCCTGGTGGCACAGTGGTTAAGAATTCGCCTGCCAATGCAGGGGACACAGGTTCGAGCCCTGGTCCAGGAAGATCCCACATGCTGCGGAGCAACTAAGCCCGTGTGCCACAACTACTGAGCCTGTGCTGTAGAGCCCACAAGCCACAACTACTGAACCCATGTGCCACAACTACTGAAGCCCTCGCTCCTAGAGCCCGTGCTCCACAACAAGAGAAGCCACCGCAATAAGAAGCCTGTGCACCACAGCGAAGTGTAGCCCCCGCTCAAGGGCAATTAGAGGAAGCCCGCCCGCAGCAACAAAGACCCAACGCAGCCATAAATAAATAAATAAACAAAAATTTTTAAAAAGATACGTTCATGTAAAAACTTGTACATGAATGTTCATAGTAGCATTATTCATAAGCCCCAAAAAGTGGAAGTAACTTAAATGTCCATCTACTGATGAATGGATAAATAAAATGTGGTCTATCCATACAATGGAATATTTAGCCATAAAAAGGAATGAAACACTGACACATGCTACAATGTGTATGAAGCTTGAAAACTATGCTAAGTGAAAGAAGCCAAGTACAAAAGGCTACATATTGTATGATTCTATTTTTATGAAATGCCCAGAATAGGCAAATCCACAGAGACAGAGAGTTGATCCGTGGTTGCTTAGGACTGGGGGAAAGAAATAATGGGGAGTGATTGCTACCGAGTATGAGGTTCCCATCTGGGATCATGAAAATGGTCTGGAAAACAGATAATGGTGATAGTTGCAGAACGCTTGTGAATTTACTAAAAGTCACTGATTTGTACATTTTAAAAAGGTTGTAGGACTTCCCTGGTGGTCCAGTGGGTAAGACTGTGTGCTCCCAATTCAGGGGGCCTAGGTTCGATCCCTGGTCGGGGAACTAGATCCCGTATGCATGCAGCAACTAAGAGTTCGCATGCCCAACTAAGAAGGCTGCATGCCGCAACGAAGATCCCGTGTGCCACAACTAAGACCCGGCGAGCCAAAATAAATAAATAAATAAAATTATTTTAATAACACAAAATTTAAAAAATAAAAAGGTGGTTTTTATGGTATGTGAATTATATCAAATTAAAAAAAGAGAGAAAGGAAGGAAGGAAGAAAAGGAAAGAAAGAAAGAAAGAAAGAAAGAAAGAAAGAAAGAAAGAAAAAAAAGAAAAAGAAAGAAAGAGAAAGAAAGAAAGGAAGGAAGGAAGAAAGAAAGGAAGAAAGAAAGAAAGAAACAGGGAGTAGACAATCAAGGTCCTCAGAAAAAAAGTACCTACCACATAATAATGGGGCCAAACCTCATGTTCTTTCTTCATAGGGGAGCACTTCAGACCCTCACACAGAAATTATTTTTATTTTAGACAAAGTTCCAACAGTCTGGATTGTCCGTTTCCTTTGATGCATGGTAAGCCAGTTTATCACAACATTCTTCCTCTAAAAACTGCCCTTCCTCACAGAGGTGGCCCCAGCAGCCATTTTTATACTACATGACCTTATCAGTCGGACCACAGGGAAACCTAACCCAAAAGGACCAATCTGATTCTCTCCTCTGGGACTGGCACTGGGAGAGAGGCAGCTCTTTGTTCTCTGCAAGTGACCAGAACTGAGCTGATGTAACCTCAGGGTTTGTGGCAGAGTCATGTTTATGGAGAAGCCAAGAAGGGGAGTTTACAGAAGCAAAAGAAAGAAACTGGACAGGCAAAGGGAGCAGAGGTGAGCAATACTAAGAAAATGGCCTCTTTGGTTTCTGCTGAGTTTCTACTTCCTGGTTCTGCCTCCTTGGTTCACTTTTGCCCTTAAGGTACCCCCGTAAGCTTATAATAAATGTTCGGTTTTTTTCTTAAGCTAGAAGGCTTTTGAAAGTTGGGATTGAAAAGGCTTTGGCTATAGCGCTAGGTTCCAAGAGATGAAAAATGTACTGTCACTGGTAATGTGGGCGTTAAAACAAATGTTTGTATGAATGCAGCAAATTAGAGATGGGAGGCACTGCTTGAGGCTACCAATGCTAAGAGCAGCAATAAATAGATTAATAGTGCATAAAAAGAAATAAGTTCCTAAAAGCTCCAAAAGAACTCCAAAAAGCTCATCAGTCTGTTACCATTTAGTTGCGAGGCCAGCAGTGGCTGACCTCAGTGCATATTAGGGCGTCGTTTGGTTACAGCACAGTCATTACAATGGCCTCGAGATGCAAAAGGCCAGTCAGATGAAGCTGTATGCTTCAATGAAAAAAACGTTTAAATTAATGTTCAGGCATTTATAGATGTAAGATTCACTTATCTGGCACGTAGACGTTGTAAAATCTGTCATTGTATAACATAATGACAGATGCATGTGCTCCAAATGTGTAATTATATATCTCCAGAAACAGCACATTCCCTAAATAAAGAACAAGTTGGTAGCAGAAGTGAGGAATAAATCACTTTATAATTATACTGTTGCTTTCCCCATGGAGTCCTTGAGGCTAAAGCCGGTGTGGAACATAGCCGTATGTTCCATATCTAATAGGCCGTATGTTGACCATATCTGCTAGATCAGTGGGTCTCAACCTATCAGACTCAAAGTCCCTTTAAAAAGAAATATTTTCTAATATCCCGTTAGGAGCCCTGAAAGAAATTAATATGAAATATAATTGGCCTACACTCAAATATGTATATGTAAATGTGTATATATATATAAATGTTTAGTTTGCATTTTCATAGTGATTAATCTTGAGCTTTTCAGGTGCTTATAGGCCATTTGTACATCTTTGCAGAAATGTCTGTTCAGATCCTTTGCCCATTTCTTAATTGGGTTATTTGTCTGTTTTAGGTTGTAAGTGTTCTTTATATATTGCAGCTACAATTCCTTATCAGATATATGATCTGCAAATGTTTCCTCCCATTCAGTGGGTGGGGGGTATTATAGCTTATCAAAATGGAGAAAATGGGAAGTATGATATTCTTGCAGATGAGCTGGACCCGTTTCTGAAACTGTGTCTTAAAATCTCAGCACATTTGACATTTGGTTTCAGGGTACTATAAAGTCCTCAGAGACCACATCCTTTGGTAGGCAACAGAGAATAGAGGATGGATAGGAAAAAAGCTGTGAATACAAAAGGTGATGGAGCAGTTGTGAGGTCGACTTGCGGGGGTTGTATCTGATATTACTGAAAACAAAGGTATTCAGGAGTGGGTACAGTGTGTGCCAGGCACTGGGATATATATGATTATTTACTAGTTATGCATCCTTAGATGAGCTGTTTACTTTTGGGGAGTATGTTTCTTTTTTGTTTTATAAATTTATTTTATTATTTAGTTATTTATTTAGGCTGCGTTGGGTCTCTTGTTGCTGCGCACAGGCTTTCTCTAGTTGTGGTGAGTGGGGCGTACTCTTCGTTGTGGTGCACGGGCTTCTCATTGCGATGGCTTCTCTTGATGCGGAGCACAGGCTCTAGGCACGCGGGCTTCAGTAGTTGTGGCGCACGGGCTTAGTTGCTCCGCGTCATGTGGGATCTTCCCGGACCAGGGCTCGAACCTGTGTCCCCTGCATTGGCAGGCGGATTCTTAACCACTGTGCCACTAGGGAAACCCGGGAGTATGTTTCTTTATATGTAAAATGGGGATCGGTGTTATTGTGTCAAATATGATATCGCCTTTATGATAGTAATAACAACAGCTAATATGCTGCTAAAAGCTTTATGGGCTTCCTTTCACTTGGTCTCATGTGAACCTAGGTGGGCACTGAGGAGTAAAACTGAGACTTAGATCATGCAAGGGGTTCAGTCAGGATTTGAGTCCATGTCTGTCTGATTCCAGAATCTTTGCTCTTAAATATTTCATTATGTAGCTTTAAAATGCTGTGAAATCATTTTGTCCACTAAATCATTGTGTAATATTATGTGGGACTATTTTTATGGTTCCATTGCTTGGTATGTTATGTAAGTTTAAGGGATAATGAGGATTGTGGGGGTCACCTTGAAATGGGAGAAGTCATGCTTGTGGAGATGCTAGTTATTGGAACCCCCATACATTTCATCATGTTCCCCGACATTAGCATACGATGTAATATCTTCTCAAATTTACTTGGAAACTATTAGATACCTAAATATTTGGAAGGATTACCCAACAGACTCAGGAAAATAGGACCTGAAGATACAGTCCCGTTAGTGTCAAATCTGATAACTTTCCCAGATGGTGTCTTAATTACTGTGGGGGGCAGAATAATGATCCCCCTGAGGATATCAGTGTTCTAATCCCTGCAACCTGTGACTGTGTTACGTTATATGGCAAAAGGGACTTTGCAGATGTGATTAAGTTAAGGATTTTAAGATGGGGAGAGTATCCTGAATTATCCAGGTGAGTTTAATCGCAAGGGTTCTTAAAAAATGGAAGAGGGGCTGAAGGTCAGAGTCAGAAAAGGCCTGTGACAACAGAAGCACAGGTGAGAGTGATGAGATTGCTAATTGGAGGCCGTGAGCCAAACAATGAAGCTTTCTGGAAAAGGCAAGAAATGGATTCCCCCCAGCGCGTCCTGAAGGAACACAGCCTGCCAACACCTTGATTTTGGCCCATTAGACCCATTTTGGATTTCTGATCTCCAGAACTGTAAAATAATATATTTGTGTTTTCTTAAGCCACTGAATTTGTCATAGTTTGTTACAGCATCAGTAGGAGACGAATATAGTTACTAACTCCATAGAAACACTATAAGCATAAGATTCTTTTTTTTTTTTTTTTTACAGCAAGGAAACACTCATTTATTCTCCACTTGAATACCATGTTTGAGATTTAAAATCATGTTTGGCAGTGTACTGCAGGATGCTAAATAAGACTTCACCCATATTGCTTTGGATTTCTTGATATCTTGCTATGTTTTCCATCATCCATTGGAACAATTAGTTCAGTTTCCTAGAAACATTTGAACAGTAGTTAGAAGTTTGCCCAATAACCCAGTACCCTCCAGGGTTTTTGTTTTTTTTTTCTGGCTGTGTTTGGTCTTCATTGCTGCGGGCGGGCTTTCTCTAGTTGCGGCGAGCGGGGGCTACTCTTCATTGCGGTGTGCGGGCTTCTCATTGCAGTGGCTTCTCTTGCTGCGGAGCACAGGCTCTAAGCGCCCGGGCTTCAGTAGCTGTGGCTCGCAGGCACTAGAGCGCAGGCTCAGTAGTTGTGGCACACGGGCTTAGTTGCTCTGCAGCATGTGAAATCTTCCCGGACCAGGGCTCGAACCCATGTCCCCTGCATTGGCAGGCAGATCCTTAACCACTGCACCACCAGAGAAGCCCACCCTCCAGGTTTTTAAAGTGAAGAACGTTACTTGTACAAGTCAGAATGTGATACCAATTAAATGGTGACAGCTTTGCCAATAAACAAGAATATGCTCTTCCATGGCTAGAAAGGGAGACTGCCACAGCTGACAGGTCTCGAAGATACATAGAGAAGCATAAGATTCTTAATTCAGATTAAGCTACAGAGAATTTCATTTACTCTCCTTAGTATTTAATCTTTGGACAGTTTGATTTATTTTCTTTGGAGAGGGTTTTGGTGTACGTTTTTCTGTGTATACTCGAATACCTGGCAACGGACTAGAGCTTGAGGGAGATGTACAAAGCTAACTTAATTAGGTAAATCATTATTCCTCCCCACAACATATTTTTTATAAGCACAGAAGTTAAATCTCTCACCCAAACAAGGTAAAAGCTTCAAGACTATTTGTGTGAATTTAGATTATTTTTCTTAAAAAAATAAGTGGAAAAATAAAGATGTTTAACAGAGTAGAAGTGTTTCCCCCATTTAGTGTTCTTTATGACTTTTTTTGTGGTAACTAGATGGGTCTCCTATTCAATGGTAGAAAAAGGCTGATGCTGTGATTGGTAATGCACAGAGACAAAGGCTGTGAAGTACAGAGATTTTTTTTTTTTAATTTATTTATTTTTGGCTGCACTGGGTCTTCGTTGCTGCACGCGGGCTTTCTCTAGTTGTGGTGAGCGCGGGCTACTCTTCGTTGTGGTGCGCGGGCTTCTCATTGCGGTGGCTTCTCTTGTTGCGGAGCACGGGCTCTAGGCGCACGGGCTTCAGTAGTTGTGGCACGTGGACTCAGTAGTTGTGGCTCGCGGGCTCTAGATCACAGGCTCTGTAGTTGTGGCGCACGGGCTTAGTTGCTCCACGGCATGTGGGATCTTCCTGGACCAGGGATCGAACCTGTGTCCCCTGCATTGGCAGGCGGATTCCTAACCATTGCACCAGCAAGGAAGGCCAAACGTGGAGGGAAATTTTTTTTTCTTTTTTGGGGGCGCCGAGCAGCATGCAGAGAGCTTAGTTTCTTAGTTCCCCCACCAGGGATCGAACCTGTGCCCCCTGCAGTGGAAGCGCAGAGTCTTAACCACTGGACCGCCAGGGAAGTCCAAGACTTTTATCTTATTAATCTTTTCATAGAATAAGCTTTTAGTTTTGTTAGTCGTCTCAGTTGTTCTATAGTTTGTTGATTTCTGCCCTAATAGTTATTCCCTTCTTGTTTCTTTCATTTGGTTCTGCTGCTTCTTTTCCAGTATTTGAGTTGAATGCTTAGCCTCATGTCTTTCTTAACCTTTCTTGTTTCCTGATAAATGTATATAAAGCTATAAATTTCCCTTTAAAATAGTGCTTTCACTGTCTGTGTCCCACCAATTTTGACGTATGGTGTTTTCACCATCATCCAGTTTTAAATATTTCCAAGAGTCATTTAGCAATATTTTATTTGGTTTCCAAATATTTTATAAATTTATCTTTTTTTAAAAAAATAAACCTTATTTTTTAGAAGAGTTTTATTTATTTATTTATTTATTTATTTTTATTTTGGCCATGCCGTGCAGCTTGTGGGATCTTAGTTCTTCCACCAGGGATTGAACCCGGGCCCTCAGCAGTGAAAGGGCAGAGTCCTAACCATTGGACTGCCAGGGAATTCCCTAAAAATTTATCTTTTCAAAATTAATTTCAAATTTCATTAAAATGCAGTTGGAGAACCTGATCTATATCATATTGTTCATTGGGAATATATTGAAGGAGATACATGCATGTCTGTTTTGCAAGTGTTCCATGTGCACCCTAAAAGAACATGCATTCTTAGTGGGTGTTGAATTCTCTGTATATCTATTAGCTTGAGGGAGGCCCGCTTGAAGGAAGTACGTTTGAACTGAGATCTGAATGTCAGGAAAGAGCCAACTCTCTGAAAATCTGGGGGGAAAGGATCCCAGGCAGAGTGGACAGCAAGTGCAAAGGCCCTGAGGTAGGAATGAGCTTGGTGTGTTCCAGGAATAGAAAGAAGACCTGGAACATAGTGGGCAAGGAGGAGAGTGAAGTGAGGTAAGATCCTGAGAGGTAGTCAGGGGCCAGATCAAGTAGGGCCTCAGAGGCAATGGTATGGACTTTTGATTTTAACCAACACAGTAAATTCATTGACCACACTTACCAGGTGATGTGCTATGAACTTTATGTAAGCCTGATGTCAAATACAAACTGATCACATTTTATACGATGGGGGAAGCACTTTGAGATTAAAAGTACCTTAGAGATCATATTTAGCCCAGTCCTTTCCTTTTGCAAATAAGAAAACTAAGATGAGGTTTAAAAGGGTCTCACAGTTAGCCAGAGCCCAGGCTTTGGACATCCCCCGGTCTCTCTGATAGATAAGCTCTTAAAAGGGAGGACTCCACTTTCATTTAATTTCATTCAAATGTTATTGAAAGGAATCTTATAAGCAAAAATCATGCTCACCCATCCTATTTACTTATTTTGTAAATCTAGAGTTTTGCAGATTGAGTTTATTCAAAATGAGTTTCCCACAGGGACTTCTTCCTTTCCTCAAATATTCTGCTCTCATTTTACCCCTCTCTGCTTCACTTGAACATTTGGACCTGTTTCTATGAGGCAGCCACTTCAGCCCGCCTTATATTCTCCTGGGCACTACTGTCCCATTTCCAGGATGACCTGTCCCAGCACTTTTTTGATAAGGCCTCTGTGGCACATTCAGAAAACCTCCGCATCACAAAGATACTCACAGTAATTACCCATCGGTACTGCCTGGCTGCATGTGGGTTTTCTCACCTTACCCACCTGGGAGGCGAAGCCACTCTGCTCTCCCAGCGGCACGGGAGCTAACGCGGATGTACCCTGAGCAAGCAAAGCTGAATCCAGCTACTGCGCCAGGCCGTCCTCAAACCGTGAATGGGCACGGTGTACATGCGATGCCTCCCCGCCTGTGAGCCTGGCTCCACACAGGCATCAGCAAGTGCCTTTGGGAACGTAGTCCTTTAGTGCTTTATCTGCTGAAGGCAGATTTATTCCCCTCAGAGAGGTAGAAATTTCTTCCCTGATGGTGGATGGCAAAGTCAATGCCTCAGGCAAGATCAGTGCCTCCAGTCCCATCCGAAGAAAGCCAAAGGTAAGATTTATATCCACCAACCACTGGTTTATCCCTTCTTCTTTGCATATCCTCACAAATATTGTTCTCCTGGCTTGCTGGCCAAGCTGGGGATCTCCACTGGAATATTTTCTTACAAGACACATTTATATGTGGTTGGAGGAAACAAGAAAGTATGAACAGCAAGCCATCACCAAGCCTCCAATTGAGACTCAGACTAAGAGAGTCTGGACTGCAAAAAATTATATATATTTTAATGATATAAGGAAATTTCCACAAAATATAAAAATCCCACAGTTGCCTAAGCATTGGTTTTTGCTTTTGTTGATTTAAAAAATTGTGGTAAATATACATAACATAAATTTAACTATTTTTAAGTGTACAATTAAGTGGCATTAAGCACATTCACAGTGTTGTACAACCATGGCCGTTATCCATTTCCAGAATTTTTTCATCAGCAGCAGCTTTGTGCCCGTTAAACACTAACTCTTCATTTCCTTCTCCCCCCCAGCCCCTGGTAACCTTTATTCTACTTTCTATCTCTGTGGATTTGCCAGTTCTGGATATTTCATATCAACAGAGTCATACAGTATGTGGCCTTTTGTGTCTGACTTACTTCACTTAGCATAATGTTTTCAAGGTTCATCCATGTTGTAGCATGTGTCAGTACTGCATTCCTTTTTATGGCCAAATAATATTCCATTGTATGTATATAACCCATTTTGTTTATCCATTCATCTCTTCATGGGCACTTGGGGTGTCTCCACCTTTTGGCTATTGTCAATAATACTGCTATGATCATTTGTGTACCAGTATGTATTTGAGTCCTTGCCTTCAGTTCTTTTGGGTATATACCTAGGAGTGGAATAGCTGGATCATATAGTAATTTTGCATTTAAGTATTTGGGGAACTTAAATATATGAGGAACCCAAGCATTAGATTTTGTATTTAAAATATATTTGTCACAATTAAAAAGAGAGAATCAAAGTATTTGGTATGGCTGCCATAATAAAGCACCAGAGACTGGGTGGCTTAAATAGCAGAAATTTGACGTACAAGATCAAGGTGTCAGCAGAGTTGGTTTCTTCTAAGGCTTCTCTCTTTGTCTTATAGACAGCCATCTTCTCCCTGTATCTTCACATGATCTTCCCTCTGTGCCTGTGTCCTAATCACCTCTTCTTATAAGGACACCAATCAGATTGGATTAGGAGCTACCCATATGATCTCATTTTACCTTAATTACCTCCTTAAAGGCTACATCTCCAAATACAGTCATTTTCTGGGATAATGGGGGTTAGAACTTCAACATACACATTTGGTGGTGGCGGGAGCAAGATTGAGCCTACAGGAGGGGTAGAGCCAGCCATATGCCAACTCTTTTTTTTTAATAAATTGATTTATTTATTAATTTATTTATTTTTGGCTGTGTTGGGTCTTTGTTGCTGTGCGCGGGCTTTCTCTAGTTGCGGCGAGCAGGGGCTACTCTTCGTTGCGGTGTGCGGCCTTCTCATTGCGGTAGCTTCTCTTGTTGCAGAGCACAGGCTCTAGGCACACGGGCTTCAGTAGTTGTGGCTCACGGGCTCAGTAGTTGTGGCTCGCGGGCTCTAGAGTGCAGGCTCAGTAGTTGTGGCGCACGGGCTTAGTTGCTCCACGATATGTGGGATCTTCCCAGACCAGGGCTTAAACCCACGTCCCCTGCATTGGCAGGCAGATTCCTAACCACTGCGCCACCAGGGAAGTCCATATACACCAACTCTTGACTGACTTACCCAAAACAAATCATGGTAGAGGGAAACACAAAAGATGGTTTTTAAGCTTGATTTCTGGATTTCAGGAAATGCCGTTTGACCTTTTCTGATATCTCTGAATTTGTTATTATCTGTGACATATTTCGGTGAGGATTGAAGTGAGTCTTCTTTGTCTCCTTAAATTTGCATTCAGGGTTAAAGGCTTTTAATAAATATCTTTGCAAGAAAAAAGTGAACCCTAATTGAAGACTCACATCTCCCTTAAGTAAGAAATGTCATGCAGATTGTGTTCTGCCTTGAACATCTTTCAGTGTCATTTGCTATCCTTCTATGGCATCATTTTAAATAGCTGCATATAGTTCTATTATATGAGTGTACCATAATTTATTTAACCGACCCTCTAGTGTTGGATTTAAAGGAATTTTTAAAATTCTTACTCAGATTCTGTTCTTTCTATTACCACCACCCAATTAGTAGTCTAGGTTGCTTTTTGAGTCACTCTTACACGATTCCAGCAGACTTCTAAACGTAATCTCTCTTCCCAGGGTTTCCCCCTTCACCCAACATCCTCATGGCGGTCTGAAGGATGTTCTTAAGTCACTGTTTTCCTCACATCTCCTGTCAACCCAAGAATGGCTCCACCTTAACTTTGCAATTGGTCCAAACATCTCAGCCCTTAAAAAAAAAAAAAAAAAAAAAAAAAGATTTCCCCAAATCAGCCTCTATTTAACTTTCATCCACTTTCTTTCCAACCTGGGGAGCCAGTCAAGTCTACTTGTAGTCTTAGCACATACCATACTCATTTCTCTGGACCTGGCTGGTGCCACTAGTCCTGCTGGGAATACCTTTTCTCATCCCACTGAATGTTTCCAATCTCTTCATCTAGGAGGGCCAGCTCATGTGTCACAAGCTTCATAAAGCCCCCTGTGACTACTCTTGTCTGTATGGATTTTATTTTGCCTTTCTTTGAGCTTCTGTCTCACTGAGATGGGACCACATAGTTTATGAAGCAGTAAGAAGTAAGCTTGTGTCCCTCCTGGCTAGACTAGAAGGTCCAGAGACCTTGTTGTAAATGTCCCAGTCACACTGGCCATCTGACAGTTCTTGGAACACACTCATTTCTTTCCCACGTCAGTGCTTTGTGCTTGCCGTCCCTCTGCCTGAAATGTCCTGCCTCCAACTCGTCATGGTCAGTTCCTTCTTGACATTCAGATCTAGTTTAAATGTCACTTCCTTGGAGAGGCCATCCCTGACCCCTGTCAGAAATAACTCCATTGTTTTTAGCACAGCGCATTGCTTATTTCTTTCAGACCCTTTATCCCAGGCTGTGCTCAACTCATCCCTTTACACATTGCTTGCCCATCTTCTGCACTTCACCTAACCTCCAGGACAGCCTGTCTGGTTCATTTGTTTATCCTGGCACCTACCCAGTGCCAGGGTGCTCAATAAATGTTTGCTGAATGAATTGGTGAGATTGGATGGAATGGAGAAAGAGAAGGGAGATGGTGAGGCTGTCCCTTGGATTTCTGACTTGGGAAACTGAGCTGATGGCAGGTGGTGCTACTAACCGAGCTTGGGAGTTCCAGAAGAGCCCATGTGGGTGGGGGTGGAGGAAGCAGAGATGATTATTTCTCCTCTGTACTTATTTGAGTTGCCTCTAAACTATTTAAGTAGAATATTCATCCACACATGGTTAAATATATGGGCCTAGAGCTTAGGAGTGATTCTTGGGCACTGTCCAAATAACAATAATAGCCAGCATCGTTAGACATGGTTAACACTTTAAATAACAATAATACCTAACTTTTTTTTTCTTTTTTTTTAAATTTATTTTTGGCTGTGTTGGGCTTCGTTGCTGCACGCAGGCTTTCTCTAGTTGTGGCGAGCAGGGGCTACTTTTTGTTGCAGTGTGCGGGCTTCTCCCTGCAGTGGCTTCTCTTGTCGTGGAGCACAGGCTCTAGATGCATGGGCTTCAGTAGTTGCAGCACAGGGGCTCAGTAGTTGTGGCGCACGGACTTAGTTGCTCCACGGCATGTGGGATCTTCCTGGACCAGGGCTCAAACTCGTGTCCCCTGCATTGGCAGGCGGGTTCTTAACCACTGTGCCACCAAGGAAGTCCAATAATACCTAACATTTATTGACCACTTACTCTGTGCCAGGCAATGTGCTAAGTGCTTCACATACATTTACTCTTAGAACATTTAATATTTAATACAACCCTTGGATACAAAGATACAGTTAAGGTTTCTAAGAATTGGGTAAACTGAGGCCTCTCTGCTAATTAGTGGGCGGGCTAGGATTTGAAGCCAGGTGGTCAGTTTCCAGTGTCCCAGCTCTTCCCCACTGCACTAGTGTGCTGGAATAGGCATGCAGGCACACAGAACCAAGCCCATTGCCTTTGAGGAGCTTCTTGTTTCCCTGGGGAAACAAAATAACTCATAACTTACTATACTCAACAGCCTTGCCTAAGGCTCTTATCCAAGCCTGTCAAGTATGGTAATTATTTGATTAAAATGACTGGTGTTGGCCTCCCCCTCTGATTCCTGAAGACTCACATACATATGACCTTCATAATTCATTCAGAAGAACTAAGGAAGTTGGAAATGCAAAATCCTTTCCATAGATCATCATCTGTTTTGGAAACATGATTCATAACCCTCTTGGGACTGGAAAAGAGGAAACTGAAAGATCACAGTAAAAGTGAAAGAAGATAGTGATGTCTACATCTATTCAAAAGAGAGTAGAAGGGGACTTCCCTGGTGGTCCAGCAGCTAAGAAACCACACTCCCAATGCAGGGGGCCCGGGTTTGATCCCTGGTCAGGGAACTAGATCCCACATGCCGCAACTAAAGATCCCGCATGCCGCAACTAAAGATCCCACATGCCACAACGAAGATCCCATGTGCCGCAACTAAGACCCGATGCAGCCAAATAAACAAATAAATATTTTTTTAAAAAAGAGAGAGAGCAGAAGGATTTCAGTCAGCGGACCCTCAGGGATTCCTGGAATGATGACTGCATTGGATTAGAGTATGGGCTGAGAAACATACAAGCAGCAGAAAGTGTAACCACACCCAGTGCACTCAAATGGTTACTTTGAATAAATGGGGGTAGTGGTCCCAGTTCCCCATGGGCTCTAAGAAACAGGGCTTTGTGCAGACGGTGACTGTGCAGAAGCCAAGCCTCTAATTTTTTAGGGCAACTGGCTTTAAGGGTATCTTAATCACCTCCTCTTCACCGCATTGGTAAGGGAGGGATTCCCACCCTAGGGGTATGGGGATGGCCGAACATATGACACCCAGCACTGGACAGCTGAAATTGGCAGCAGTTCATTGGTCACATATACTCACAGCACAGGGAAGAAGGATACCACACGCCCTGCAGGGTCACATGGGGGTAGCATTTAGGAACAGAGTGAACAACCAGAGGCAGCGGGAGGCAAGCTTGCTTTGTAGTATCTGGAGGGTGAGGTGTCCTGTGGTTCCCACAGGAGAATGTCGTTGGCTCTTTTGGATAATTCCATGGCCTGGTGGGGAACGCAAATCCACTATGCAGTGATCAGCAGAAACTGCATCTGGTCCATCTGATGAGGAAGGTTGTTTAACTAGGTGACATTTTCGATCAGACCAAGAAGAAAAACTTGCAGTTAAGCCAAGCTAGGCCCTCCTGATTTCACCAGATGTTAAGGCAGCATGTAATATTAGACCTTGATTTTAGGCCTTACACCACAGGGTGGAATGCATCTGTAGGCTCTGTTGACTGCCCCTTGTCTCTAGATTTGGCACATTCTTGACCCTGACCCAAAGCTCAACGAGTGTACTCATGCCCACCAACTTGGGACAGGAGATATTCTAAATATCAAGGCATAATGGGAATTCCCTGGTGTTCCAGTGGTTAGGACTCGGTGCTCTCACTGCCGGGAGAGGAAGAGCAGGAGAGAAAAGAGAATCAGTCCATTTTGCTGCATATTTGGGACACGTGTTTCACAGAGTAGGGAAAGACTGAAATGAAAATTAAAACTATATCTACCACCACTCTTGGCGATCAGAATGATCTTTTAAAAATGAAATATAATCTTACTAGGCTCCTACTTAAAACCCTTCAATGGGTCTCCTTTGGTCTTTCTTAATATAAAGACAGAACTCCTTGCCATGACCTTCAAGGCTCTGTGCAGTCCAACCCCTGCCTGTACAGTCTTATCTCATTCCTTACTTCCCCATACTATTTATGGAGCAGGCATACAGGTCTCCTTTAAATTCTGCAAACCTTCTATGCTTTTTGTCAGCCCCAGGACATTTGCACATGCTATTGTCTTGGCCTAGAATGCTCTTTCCTCCCCAACTCACATAGTTATCTAGAACTTATCCTTCAAGTTTCAGCTGAAGAGCTCCTTCCCTCAGGGAAGATTTCTCTGATTTCCCCAAATAGGTCAAGTTCCCCTATTATAGGCTCTCAGAACATCTTTTACCTTCTTCATCATGATACTCATCATAAGTTACAAGTTTATATTTGTTTGAATTATTTGATTAATGTCCATCTCCTCACATCTCCATGGGAGTGGCAACCTTATTTATCATTGATCTCTAGTAAGTGCCTAAAAGAAAACTCCTGTTTACCTATACTCTACTCGTAACACTTCTGACACCAAATGTGCGTGGGGTTTTCCCACACCAACCAATTCTCCAACTCTCCAGACACCAACTGGGTGTCTTGCAATTCAATTATGACATTAATTACCTGGAGTTAGCGTAGACCCCACAGGTTAAGGGTTCAGTCCTACAAGATTGTCCCCCACTTCAGACACCAGTCATGTCCAGGGTTGTCACCTGTACTTCTGACCAACTGGTTATAAATTGGGGGTTCCTATAACCCCCTCTTCAGGTTCAGTAATTTGCTGTAGTGGCTCGTATAACTCAGGGAAACACTTATATTTACTCATTTATTATAAAGGATATGTTAAAAGATACAGATGAACAGCCAGATGAAGAGTTACATAGAGTGAGGGCCAGAAGGGTCCTGAGTGCAGAAGCTTTTGTCCTTGTGGAGTTGGGGGTGTACCACCCTCCCCAAATGTGGATGTATTCATCAGTATGGAAGCTTTCTTAACCCCACAGTGTAGGGGTTTTTATGGAGGCTTTATCACATAGTCAAAATCGATTATTAACTCAATTTCCAACCCCTCCCCACTCTAGAGGATAAGGTGGTAGGACTGAAAGTTCTAAGCTTCTAATCATGGCTTGGTCTTTCTGGTGACCAGCCCCCTTCCTGAAGTTATCCAGGAACCCACCAAGAGTGGCCTCATTAGAACACAAGACAGTTCTAAATTCCAGGGGATTTAGGAGCTCTGTGTTAGGAACTGGGGGCAGAGACTAAAAACATATCTTTGTGTGTCAAAGTGCCTCAGTGCGTATATGTTGAATGAATGTGTCAATGAATGAGCTAACTGATTTGGGGATCTTCTGAGAAAAGAAAGTAAAAGGAATACTTCGGTAAACGTGAATTACACGTTATTTTTTTTATTATCAAAACTATTAAGACATCTACATTGCCAAGCTAGAATTAGGAAGGGTTTTAAAAATGGTTCCCTCTAAAGAGAGGAATGCAAGTCCATAACCAATGCTACATGAAATCAGGCAGTGTTACAAGAAAGCAGATCTCCAATACAGAGATGAAGCAGTGAATAGTATGCAATTACTATAACAGGAGAATGGAATTAAGTACAAAAAACAGATCCTACAAAATGTGACTTTCCTTGGGATGCCTTTGGCGATGACACTATTTTCTACTGTAGACCAAAACTAAGAATATAAATATGATGCATGCTGTTGTAGAAAGTGTCAGACATTTTGCACATAGCTGATGTAACACATCACCCTCTCACCTTCTCACCCAGAGCATCTGGGAAAGGTGAAAACAACAGGTGGATCCAGTGATTATTTGTCATTCCAAATGCTGACTCCATCTGGGGTCTCCACAAGGTGACAGAAACACACTAGGGGGAAGGCATCAAAAAATAACATATGAAGGCTCAGAGGCTATCAGAATGGAAATCTGTAGCAGTTACATAGCATTCTCAGAGTAAAAAATTTCAGTTCTGAAGAAGTCATATGTAATTCACTTTTCAAAAATATCTCTGAAAGGTAGTAAAAATGAGAGTTAAATCTGGCCCAGTTAACTTGATTCCTGAGTTTAAAGCCAGGTGAAATCCTGGGACCAAAAAAGAAGGTTTTTGTTCATATTATCTTACATTAAAACAGTAGAAAGCTGATGACTTCTAAAAAGTGTCAAAATGGTAAATCTTAGAGTATGTATTAAAAACTCACAGATCCTTCATTAGTCACCGTTTTGAATAGTGTTCTCTATTTATTCTTTAAAATAGTTGTCGTTTAGAAATAGTCCGTTCTAGTGCCAAAACCTTGAAACGGAAATCCTGCAGGAGGATCCTAAAACCTGCTATTCATTTTTATACTCTTAGCAGTTGATGTATAGAAATGGTAAAAGGTTTGAGTGTGAGTTGCTTTTTAAGTAGCATCCAGACCGCATCCATTGTAATTGGCTGCAAAGTACAGGATGTTAAAGGCATAAAGGTGGCTTGTTCCAGTTTTTAACAGCAATACTTACTTCCAGTCATAGAAATGTGATGTGGATTGAAATGTATTGGGTAGCTCAGCAGTTAGATTTGATGGATTCCAGGGCTGGTCTGGTGAGTTACCTGATTTGGTCAGCAGCTCTTCTAGAACTGCCAAATAGAAACCCAAGCCCCCGAGGGGCTCCAGGGATTTTTTGGCTGAAAGCCTGGACACACGTCTTAGACCCAGAGAAGATGAGGGCTGAGCCTACATCCCATGAATCAGGCTTGCTCTCTGTCCCAGTTATCTGTCGCTATGTAACAGACAACCCAAAACATAGTGGTTTAAAATAACAATTTTTGTTCTGTGTTTTCACTGGGTAGCTATCACTTGGGTTGTCTGATGCAGTTGCAATCATATGTTAGCAGGATCTGGAATCATCTGAAGGGCTTCTTCTCTCCCATGGGCTTGGATGGCTTGAATGCTGGGGGCATCTCTCCTCTTCACATGGCTGCTTGAGCTTCTTCACAGCAGGGTGGACTCAGGATAGGCAGATTTTTACATGGGAGCTTGCTTCCTTCACAGCAAGAGTTTCAAGGGACAGGAAGTGGAAGCTGACAGCATCTTAAGACCAAGACCCTGAACCTGACACAGCATCACTT
The DNA here is from genome assembly GCF_028021215.1 of Eschrichtius robustus. Classification (NCBI taxonomy): domain Eukaryota; kingdom Metazoa; phylum Chordata; class Mammalia; order Artiodactyla; family Eschrichtiidae; genus Eschrichtius; species Eschrichtius robustus. The sequence goes on from NC_090837.1 coordinate 8,655,243, forward strand.
TATCATTGGATAAAGTGATCAGAGCTGCCAAGACACAAGGGGAGGAGATATAACCCCTCAGGTCCTATAGGACAAATGCCAAAAAATTTGTGCCAAAACTTTTAATCCTCCCCATTCTTTAACCAGGACCCAAGGGTTGGTTGATAGTTGGACATTATCCTAGTCTCACCTCAAAATGAGCTGCTTCATATTCATGTAGCTCTTTATGCGTTAATAAGAGAGTTTGTGTACACTGTCTCAATTTGCTCTCCTAATATCCCTGTGAACCAATAGGTTGGATAATAAGGCAACTGAGGTACAGAGGTTAAAGGCCTAGGATCACACAACTTCCTAGGGATAGAATGGAGATATAAATCTGAATCTCTTGACTCTCAGTCCATGCTGAGGGATTCTAGTTTATTTGCTGTTTGTTTACCCTGGTCACTTTGCTCTCTGACACATACAGAGCTGGGGGAGGAGGAAAGCACATTTCCCTTTGGCTGAAAATCTGGACACACATCTTTGCAGGTGAAGCTCAAGGTGCAAGCAAAGGCAATGTTATATGACTGCTCAGCACATCAGTAAGGACTCTTGAAGCCACTGTACTGGCCTTCCCTCTTGGGAAACTCTCTCCGGATCCTCCAGCGGCAGCAGCTGGGCAGGATGGCAAAGTCAGCCACGTCCTGGGAGCCAAAGCGCCACGTAGTATAGCACCTGTAGGCGCAGTGCCGCAGCTGGCTGTTGGTAGAATCTGCATCGAGCACCAGCAAGGGCTCCTGGTAGTGCAGGAGGAACTGCAGGACGTGTCTGGACAGGATAAGCTTCTTGAACGGCTCTGAGGTGGTGATACAGGCACCCAGCTTTTTCCGACAGCACAGCTCCTCCAAGCATCTTTGTCTCTCAGGGAGTTGGGATGGGAGGCACCTTCCGCACTGGCACCAATTCGGGCAGTCACTGGATCTAGGGGTTGCCCCTTCACTGAGCAGCTGGATAGCCTCTGGTTGTCCAGGAGTGGGGGGTGGCTCGTGAAGAGACAGAGGCAGCCTGGACAAGTCTGTGAAGTCCATCGGGGGTCTCTGAAAAAGGCAAGTTTCCAAACCCATCAGCACTGACAACCCCTAGGGTTCTAGGTTCTTTAATTTTATTATTAACTTATAAAATTACATTTAATATTACATTAATACTAGTAGCTATCATTTACTAAATGTATATACCAGGACTGTGTTTCGCAAGCATTGCCTCATTTAGGCTCTCGGAGAACCTCTTGAGATATGTGTTCTGATCTCCATTTTACAGATTTGGAAAGTGAAATTCAGAAAAGCCAGCACCTCAATACATATATCTCTTCGGAGAGACCTTCTTGCCTTGACCACCTGATCTAGGGAGTTCCCCTCCTCCCAGGTCATTCTCTTATCACATAATGATGTTCTGTGTTTGTTATGAGGAAATGATCTTATGAACTGATATGTTTACTTAATGATTCTTCTTCCACATGAAAGCAGGGGCCCTGTTTGCTTTGTTTACTGCCTGTATTCCCAATGCCTAGGACAGTGCCCACACATAGTAGACAGTAAATATTTGTTGACTTAGCTCTGCTTTCTCCTTTCTCACCATGCTCCCTTTTCTGAAAAAATCCATTTGTTATCCTCCAGTGGAAGTTGCCATAATTGCCATCATTTATGTCTATTCTTCATGACATATACCTTCATTCACCAGACAAAGAAAGTCTGAGTTAAGTACATTAAAATCGAATGGTTCTTGTACATGAATGTTCATAGCAGCACTATTATAATAGCCAAAGGGTGAAAATAACCTAAGTGTCCATCAATGGATGAATGGATTAAAAAAATGTTATGTTCATACAATGGACTATTATTCAGCTATAAAAATGAATGAAGTGCTGACAAATGCTAAACATGGATGTTTAGCTAAACATGGATGGAACCTTGACATTATGCTAAATGAAAGAAGCCAGACATAAGAGGACAAATATCATATGATTCAATTTACATGAAATGTCCAAAATAGGTAAATCCATGTATACAGAAATCTACAGAAAGCAGATCAGTGGTTGCCAGGGGCTGGGGAGAAGTGACTGAGTAGTGGCTGCTGAATGGATACAAGGTTTCCTTTTGGGGTGTGAAAAGGCTCTGGAGCTAGATAGTGGTGATGGTTGCACAGCATTGTGGATGTACTAACTGTCACTGAACTGTACACTTTATTTTTTTTTCCTCTTTAAAAAAAGTATGTATTTATTCATTTATTTGGCTACGCCGGCTCCCAGCCGCAGCACAGGGGATCCTCACCGCCGTGCGCAGGGTCCTCGCTGCAGCATGCAGGATCTTCAGTTGCGGCACGTGGGCTCTTCCAGTTGCAGCATGTGGGATACATCTCCCCGACCAGGGATCAAACCCGGGCCCCCCGCATTGGGAGCACAGAGTCCCAACCACTGGACCACCAGGGAAGTCCCTGAACTTCACACTTTAAAATGATTAAAATGGTAAATTTTAGGTTATGTGTATATTACCACCCCCACCCCAACACACAGGAGTTCACTTTATACCCAGATCTGATAAAAACTTTACAAGAGTGGAAGAATTTTGGCCAGACTCTCTCAAGAAGAGATGTAAAATTCTTAAATATCAGTGAATTGAATCCAGCAGTAAATACAAAGAATCATACATCGCACTCAAACTGATGTTATTGCAGATTCCTGCAAGGTTGGCTTAACATTTGAAAACCAATCAGTGTAATGCACCACATGACAGAAGAAAAGAAAACTCATTGATTTGGAAAGAAGCAGAAAAAACACGTTATTTTAAAACTCAGTATCCATTCATGATAAAAATTCTTAGTAAACTAGGAGCAGAGGGGAATTTTCTTAATCTGATAGAGCATTCTTTAAAAACCTACAGCAAACCATCCTTTTCCTGGGGTTGCGCTACTGTCCGATGAGCGTGTAGCGAGGGCAGTACTGCTAACGCCTAAGAAAAAAAAAAAAAAACCTACAGCAGGGACTTCCCTGGCGGTCCAGTGGTTAGGACGTGGCGCTTTCACTTTGGTGGGCCGGGTTCAATCCCTGGTCTGGGAACTAGGATCCCGCAAGACGTGGGGCGAGGCCGGAAAAAAAAAAAAAGACCTACAGCAAGTACTATAGTGAAATAAAAAACTTTCTTCCTGAGATAGGGAATGAGACAAAGATGCTTGGTCTCATCACTTCTATTCAGTATTGTACTGGACATCCTAACAGGTGTAATAAGCTCCTAGAGCTGGAAGAAGCAAGAAAGGAACCTCCCCTAGAGCCTTCAAAGGGAGCACAGCCCTGCTGACACCTTGATTTCAGAATTCTGGCCTCCAGAACTGTGAGAGAATAAATTTCTGTTGTTCCAAGCTACCTAGTTTGTGGTCATTTATTATGGCAGTTGTAGAAAACTAATGCAGTTAGTGAAGATGTCCAGCAGCCAGAACTGCTGGGGGAGAGTGTGAATTAGAGCACCCACTTCAGAGAACTGTCAGGTAGTAGCTACTAAAGCTGAACACACACCTGCCTTACGACTTAGCAGTTCCACTCTTAGGTGCCATACGTTTACCGTAGCAGCATCATTGGCATGAACCCCAAATAGGTAGTTCATTCAACAATAGAATGGATAAATAAATTGAATGTTTATAAAACGGAAATTATACAACAATGAGAATGAACCACTGCTATACACAACATCATGGATGGCTCTCACAAAAACAATATTGAGGGAAGGAAGCCAGACACTCAACAGAGTATGTAATGAATACATACTATAGGATTGAAATTTTTTAAAAATTCTAAAAATAAAATAAAATAATTTTTTAAATAAAAAAATTCTAGAAGAGGTAAAACTAACCTTGAATACAGGATAATGACTACTTTTAAGGGAAGGTAGTAATTTGGAGGCATAAAAGGGACTTCTGCCAGTAACAGTCACTTTTTAAATCTGGGTGCTTGTTACATGTGTTACATGTGGTTTACTTTGTCAAGTCATCAATTGTGATTTATACACATTTCTAGATATATTTATATTTAATAGTAAGCTTTGGGCTTCCCTGGTGGCACAGTGGTTAGGAATCCGCCGGCCAGTGCAGGGGACACGGGTTCGAGCCCTGGTCCGGAGGATCCCACATGCCGCGGAGCAACAAAGCCCGTGCGCCACAACTACTGAGGCCCGTGTGCCTAGAGCCCGTGCTCTGCAGCAGGAGAAGCCACCACAATGAGAAGCCCACGCACCGCAACGAAGAGCAGCCCCCGCTCGCCGCAACTAGAGAAAGACAGCACACAGCAACGAAGACCCAATGCAGCCAAAAATAAATAAATAAATAAATAAATAAATAAATTTTTTAAAAATAGTAAGTTTTCTCTTAAAAAAGGAAAAAAGACTAACAGGAATTTGCTGGCGGTCCAGTGGTTAGGACTCTGCGCTTCCACTGCAGGGGCAAGGGTTCGATCCCTGATTGGGGAACTAAGATCCTGCATGCTGTGCGGCGTGACCGAGAAAAAAAAAAAGACAAAATAACTTACTGGCACTTCTTCACCTTCAACATCTTGCAGACTTCTCCCAAGTAGCCTTTGGTTTACCATCCTAATGTGGGGTTCATCCACAAAGGACACATATTTTAATGTCTAGGAAATAAAGATGAAAAGGTTACCAATTTTAGTTCAGAATTATCACGAATTGCATATCTGAACATATCTAAAGGCAACTGTCATTCCTATTTCCAAATGACAACCTGTTACACAAGCTAACCAAAAACTCTTGCTAACGAAGAAAGAATGATTCCGAGTCTAAAGGTAAATCAGAAATGGAGCCCCAAGCACCTTAATTTGTAGATTTAGAGTATCCACAGCTTACTGCCTAATATCTCTAGGTCCCCCAAGTGCTACGTAAAATTCCTTTGTTGTGTTCCCTCAATTTCAGTTACTCTAGGTTGAATATCTCCAGAAAGTTATACTATTGAATCTTAAATTATTTATATTTTCATTAAATTTCATCCCATCTTGGGCCATGAAATGGTGATTAATTTTAGTTGCAAAGATGAACTTTTACTTTAATTGCAAATACATGTACAATGAACGATGAATTGTGCATTCAGCTGCTAAAAAAGGACAGCAATGTTCTTGGATAAAAGAAAGAAACCCTCTGTTGTTTTTAAATACCAGAGATTTCTCTTTGATTGGACGAAATCATGGAGTCAATGTAGTAAATTCCAAATTAATCAAATCAAAACCATACAGATGAACTAAAATTTGACCACACTGACCACTCCCCCATCCTAGGCTCCTTTCCAGAAGCAATCACTGTTATCACTTTTATGAGTGTCCAGTACCTTTTTTTATACATATATTACCTCCCCACACACACTTATATGTGTGTGTGTATAATACATGTAGAAAATATGCAGAATCTATATGTGTGTGTATATAAATGGACATACATAATATACGTGTAGAAAAAACATAGAATTAGTTTATGTGTATTGTTGCTTTTTAACCTATATATCATACCATATATATTGTTCCATAGTTTGCTTTTTTCCTGTCAACAAATGTCTTGGATATTTGCTCATGCCAGTACCTATAATGTAGTGGTTATAAACATGGATTCTGAAACCAGCCTGCCTGAGTTGGAATTTCAGCTCTGCCACTTACTAACTGTATGACTTTGGGCAAATTATTTAACCTTCCTGTGCCTCAATTTCCTCATCTATAGAAAGAGATAATAGTAGCACCTATCTAGAGTTCTGCTGATAATCATAATCCCATAAACCTACATGTAGGGCTGTGTGAAGATTCAGTGAGTTAACGTTTACGTAGCATTGGAAATGCTACGTAAACGTTTGCTTTTATAATAATCTACCTCATTTTTAAAAACTGGTGCCAGGCATTCCTTACTATGGATTTATCATAGTTTATTTCACCTTTCACCTATTGGACATTTGGGCAGATGCTCCTCTTCACTGTCACAAACAGCACTGTGATGGACATCTTGTACATGTGTACTACTTGGGTACCCATGTGAGTGTTTCTCTAAGGCAGGTATAGAGAAGTGGAAATGCCAGGCTGTAAAGTATGTCCCATTTAAATGTTACTAGATTTACAAATTGTTCTCCAAAGTCATTATACATTTTTTGCACAACCAATTTAATAAATCTGACAAAACTGACAAATCCTGGAACATAAAAATTTGTTTTCCCTATATCTTGCTTCTCCATTTTTGTGTCTATTCTTCACTAAAACTAAAGGATTCATCTGAGAGATGGTGGATTGGGGTAGAGTCCAGAGAATTATCCACCATGGGATTGATTACACCTATGATTTTGGCCTTATTTTTGCATACTTCTCCGCGATCCAATGGGCCATACAGGTGTTTTAACATCCCATAGACACAGCAAGCCTTACCTGCTTTGGCTCCACAATGGATTCACACGTCTTCCTGTAGTAGTATTCATTGACTGCACAGGGTTCACAGCACTTGCAACAGGGATAAATACGGGATCGACAGCATTTATTTGAGTAAGTGTTGATGAGAAAGTCAATGAACACAGTGGCCTGGGAAAAACCCAGACAAGCACCATGTCAGTGAAACTTCCTTTTGCCAAATCATTTTCATAAAATGTGAGAAAGAGAATCCCTTACCAAACCAAAGTAAGAGAGGTTTGAACCGATGTACACGATCAGCTGGATAATGTCAAATTTTCCTCCCTGGAAACAGAGTACAAAAGGTTACCCAGTTGAACTTCAGAGCAATGCTCTTTTGCTCTAACATGTAATTGTAAGTTCCAGCAGAGGAGGGAGTCTAGTGCCGTGAATTTGACAGATGCATCCAAAGTGTTCACGGCAACAAAGATTAAGGAGACTGAAAATATGAATCCCATTCCTCCTGCTTCTGCCTTTCAGGATGTGCTTGAAAACATGGATGTTTTAAACAAATAAGCACTGGAACTCACACATTGAGAAGAGAACCATTGAAAGTTTGTTTTTCCATTCAAGGTGAGGGTTTCAAAAGAGCTTTCCCTAAAAGTGATTTGAGATTACTTTGGAAACAGAGGGAAGGAATGTCTGCACGAACTCTTCCCATAGATGTCCTTGTGGTTTTTATTCTCAGTGTCTTTGTATCCTCTCACTATATCTCATCGATTCTTGTGCTGCTTATCACCATGTTACATAAGTAATACGCTGTCAGACAAGGTATGTGGGCATCTGTTGATTTTTGCATACCCAGCCTCCCCTCCTCCTGGAGACAGCATGCCTGTTTTGGAGAACCGTTTGTGTCCATACTCAGTCCATGTAGTTTGCGGGGAAGGGGCTGGTTCAGGGCTGGTCTAAGACCAGCCATTGTGAGTGACCCTGGTCATAGTAATTAGTTCAGAAGTGAGCATCTGGCCCATATTGGGCCAGTCAAAGCCAGTGGCATCTGCTGAGGCTTTTGCTGAGATGTTCTCTTTTCACTGAGGTTGCTAAATTGCTAAGGTATAAGTAGCTGCTAACACAACTGCATAGTGATGACCTGCTGTGAATGACACCAAAACAGAGGAGAACAAATGTAAGAGATGGAGGGAGGCAGATTCCTGATGATGTTGTTAAGACATCTGGATTCAATGATGCCCGAAGCCTGAAAATTGCCTCTGGATTTTTCAGTTATGTGAACTAAAAAAAAAAAAAGACTTCTTTTTTCCTAAGCCCATTTGAATTGGATTCCTTACTAAGTATTTTGCAGAGGGATTTCTTTCTCTCTCTTTTTTAAGCATCAGAGTATATTGAAATTTGAGTATTAGGTTTTTTCCCCAAGCCCACTCTTGTACTCATTAGATGACTTGTCCATGAACAAGGACATTTCTTCCCCCTCTCTGATCCCACATGCAAGATGCACAGTGCCAGCTAACGACTATGACCAAAACGTTCACCCTTTGAGACGCTACAGCAATAATTAAGACACAGTCATAGGAATGGAGATGCCAGTGGCTGAGAGCAGAGAAGAGACTTACGGTGCCAAAAACCAGGATGTCAAAACGGATCCCAAAGGCTTTTATCAGGGTCCGCTTTTCGATATTATTTTCCTTATAGTACTTGGCGTATCTGTAGGAGGAAAAGGATACATATTTATAAAGATCTATGTGGAAGTGCTGGTATTTTATGAAAAGAAAAACCGAAGCAGTAGTCGATCTAGTCTTCTTTGTCCATCTTCTAGCTCTGCTGTGGTTGGCAAAGGGAAGAACACTATCCAAACCCATGAAATTCTCTCTCTCTTCACCTGGAACCAAGGCACCACTTCCCTACCTCACCTTCTCTACTTCCAGCACCACAGGATGATGGAAAGTCTGTGTTTTAGTTTAAGATTAAAATGAACAATTTTTAACCAGTACAGGGTTAACAACAAGAGAAATTTAAAAAAATAACGTCAAGCACTCTGATCATTCTCTAAGAGGGAAAAGTTTAGCTTCTAGAACAAAGAGGGGGAGGGTGAATCTTAGATACTAATTAATGGATTGGGAACAGGTGCCCCTCAGCAATCTGCTCTAACTGTGTTTTCTTAAGATTCTGTATTTGTCTGTTTGGCATCCATTATCACCAGGGCCAAACTAGCAGACAATGTTGTTTACAAGCCCCCTGCAATCCATCTTTTGCGAGTATGTGAAAATCATGTTACAAACCCTCTGACCAATCCTGAGTCCACATCTCCAGCCACCACCTGTATCTAACTTTCACACACCCAGCCTGCATTTCCCCTGCCCTAACTTGCCCAGGGCCAGGTACCAGACAACCAGAGACCACCCCTGTAGCCCAGAGCCCACCAACTACTCAAACTAGCCAATCCTAAGCTGTTTCCCCTGCCCTGCCTTGCCTTTCCCACAGAAAACACAGTAAAGGCTCTGGGCTGTGCTTTCCCCTTTCTCCTGCTAACCCCTGACCAAACCTGGTGCTTCCCCCTGTGGCCCTGTGTGGCCTGGTGTGCCCCACCTCTCGGGAAATTCTTCTTTCAAGGGCATTGACTTCTCTGCGTTATCACTCAGTCACCTTTATAAATTAAGACCTGGGCACAAATCACAGTCATCCCAAATATGCAACCCTCATCAGTGCTACAGTCAGGGAAAGTGGCATGTTTTGTTTTTCATGAATAATTAGGAAGGCTTAAGCCACATGCCTCACAAAACTTTTAAATCTGACTCTCCCTCTTACCACTTTTGGTGGTTGTTTTTAGGTAAGGACATATATTTTCTTTGAGTTATTAATTCATAATCTATTTACAGGTGTGGGGAGAGAAGAAAACAGAAAACGGATGCTCTGCCAGAATATAGTATGGAACATCTGAAATTCTTACTGTTTTTAAACTCTCGATCTGACATTGAGATCAGTTAGATATTCTCAGGCGCTTCAATGCCTGTTTCTGGCCAAAGGGGTTTCAGTTTCCTTGCATCTGATTGTTCTCATTCCATGACAGTACTTTCTTCTGCTCTATTAATTGATTTGTTTTTTAAAATACAAAGCAAGCATGCATCACCACTCCATGCCCCAGGGTTGCATTATCTCTCTATGCAAGCTGTTTTGCTGGAAGGTTAACATTGTATAGTAAATACTTGAATTTCTGCTTTCAGGGTCTTGGTACAGTGGTTCTCAAACTGAGGGCAAGAATCACTTGGGAAGTGTGTTCAAAAGGCAGATTCCTGGGCCTCACCCCCAAAGGGTGGTTTCAAAATGTGTGAGGTGTTTCTAGGAATCTGTATTTCCAGGAAAGGTACCAGGTGGTTCTGATGCAGGTGATCAGTGGGCCACACTCAGAACACCAGGCCCTGGGCAAGGATGTTTTTACACTCTGTAGTGGGTTGAATAATGGCCCCCCAAAAAGATAAGTCCAAGTGCCTAACCCCTGCACCTATGAATGTGACCTTATTTGGAAATAGGATCTTTGCAGATGTAAATGAGTTAAGGATCTCAAGATGAGATCATCCTGGATTTAGGGTGGGTCTTAAATCCAATGGCTGTATCCTTATAAGACAAAGGAAAGGGAGAGTTGAAACAGAAACACAGAGGAGAAGGCCATGTAAAGACGGAGGCAGATACTGGAGGGATGCAGCCACAAGTTAAGGACCACCTAGAGCCATCAGAAGCTAGAAGAGGCAAGGAAAGATCCTCCCTTAGAGACTTTAGAGGGAGTATGTCCCTGCTGACACCTTGATTTTGGACTTCTGGCCTCCAGAACTGAGAGAGATAAATTTCTGTTGTTTAAAGCCATCAAGTTTGTGGTAATTTGTTATAGCGGCCATAGGAAATGAATACACACACACACATTCTGAGAAGCAGAGAAGCACATCAGGCATTCTATTCTGTGTGGGTCTTCCCTGCTTTACACATCTTGTAAATAAACTGAATAATTGAAAAAGGATCTTTTGCCATGGATCTTTTGGTAAAGGACAGAATTCTGCAACGTGATCAATTCCTTCAACTCCCTATGTTTTAGAAAGTTATATTTTCTCATAAACCTCATATAACCTCTAACTTCCCTTTTGTGTGGCTATTTGAAAATAACTTGTCCAGTTACCCGTCAGATCTTGACATTTTATTTTTGGCTAAAGATTTCTTCTGGTGCTTATTCCAGAGAACCAATGCTCTAAAACTTTGTTCTAAAAGAATATTAACATCACAACCAGTTCTTCAGAAAGCTCAGATCTCTCCAGGAGCTAATGTTCTTAGGCTTAGCTCAGTGACTTGAAGGACATTTGCTAACATCTGATTGGTACATTGCCCTGCATGCGTCTGCTGATTGCTGAAAAAACAGCCTGTGAGGGCAGTCGGGGACCACTGATCCAGGCTTCTCTTTTTGCTAATGGCCACAAGCCAATTCAGTAGAGCAGCTGGGAATGATCAAAACATTACCTAAACTAGGAGCTGGTTTCAGGGCCCTGGATGAAATTGCACTGACCCGGAGAAGGCAAAATCCTCTTACGTCTTGACCTCAGCCAGCCTTTAGCCAAGGGTCTCAAATTCAAATGCCTATAGGGGCCAGATAACAGAAATGAGTGATGCAGCCAGGTAAGAGGCGATAAGGAGTGGTGAGGACCGTGGTAAACCAAGAGCCACATGCCCTTTCTAAAGGGAACCACTGATACTCAGCTCTAGCCGAGTGCTCCCTGTGGAATATGAAGCCAGTGTTGTCAAATGGTTTGATTTTTTTCAAATAGTTTAATTTTCAAAAAAAGTAGGAAGTCCATATTTTTATGTAGAATGTCTCAACTTTCAAAACATTGTGCAGGCCAAAAACAAAAACAAAATTTGAAGCCTGCTTGCCAGTTAATGATGCTGCTTTAAGTAAAATATAAATAGAGCCATTTGCTTAAGTGGACCTCTCCAGACCTCAATAAGAGTGCTAGCAGAAGGGTTAGGAAGCAGTGAATGTGTATGTGTGTGTTTGCACGTGCACGTGTACTTTGGCCTGTACTTGCATGCTCAGATTAAGTAGATACTTTATTTTATTCATTCTCCCAGGCAGCTAGCAACCTGGTTGTAGAAAGAAAATATAGTCAGATGAATCATCTAAGAAGGAAGTATGTTTAGGATGCTAGATAATATAGTCTAGATCAGTGCTTCTCAAATTTTAATGTGCACATGAATCTCCTGGGAATCTTAAGATGCAGATTTTGACTCAGTAAATTGAGAGTGGGGGCTGAGATTGTACATCATAACAAGCTCCCAGGTGAGGCCCATGTTGCTGGTTCCAGGATCACATTTGAGTATCAAGGGTCTAGATTAGTGATTCTCAAACTTAAGTTTGCATTAGAATAACCTGGAAGGCTTATGAAGACAATCCCCAGAGTGTCTGATTCAGTAGGTCTGGGGTAGAGCCTGAGAATTTGCATTTCTAACAAGATACCACATGATGCTGATATGGGGACCCGCACTTTGAGAACCACTGGTCCAGACCATTAGTACTAAAAGTATTCAGAGAAGCTAATATGTTTGCAAGTTGATTCCCTAACATGGACTCCTATGTGTGCAGTTTCTCTTCTTAACAGGAAAGCTCAGTCCTCAGGAAAGTGCATGATGCCTATGGGGGTCCTATCCTGTGCTTGGAGAGGCCTTCTCTGGTTGCATTTCCCCGCACCCCCATCACACTATCTTGTTTGATTTTCTTTGAAGCATTTATCATCATCTGAAATGGTTTTGTTGGATTTGTTTGTTCTATTGAGGTATAACTAACATATAATAATAAAATGCACAAGTCCTAAGGGTTCAATTCAATGAGTTTTGACAAATGAATACTCTATGTAACCTAGATCCCTGCCAACATCTAGAACATTCCATTACCCCAGAAAACTCTTGTGCTCCCTTCCAATCGGTTCCTACTTCTCCTTTCTACACCCAAACCCCAGCCCAGCAGCCATTGTTCTATCTTTTGTCATCACAGATAAGTTTGCCTGTTCTTGTATTTCATATAAATGGCATCATAGAATGTACTCGTTCAGGTCTGGCTTCTTTCACTCAATGTAACGTCTGTGGGATTCATCTATGTTGATGTGTGTATCAGTAATTTCTTCCATTTTTATTTATGTTAAGTAGTGTTTTATTATATAAATATATCACAATTTATTTCTCCATTCACCTGTTATTGCACATTTGGGTTCTTTCTGGGTTTTGGCTATTATGAGTAAGGATGCTGTGAACATTCATGTGCGAATCTTTTTGTGGAGATATGTTTCCTTTCTCTTGGGTAAATACCTAAGAGTGGGATTTCTGGTTTAGAGGATAGATGTATGTTTACCTTTATAAGAAACGTCCCAACAGTTCTCTAATGTGGTTGTACCATTTTACACTCCCACCAGGAAAGTAGGAGCATTCCAGTTGCTCCTCCTCCTTGCCAACCTTTGGAATTTCCAGTGTTTTTAATTTTAGGCATTCTGGTGGGCATGTCATTATATTTCATTGTGGTTTAAATTTGCATTTCCCTGGTGACTAACGATGTTGACTTGGAGTTTTTTATTTACTTATATTTTTGTCTTATATGTATAGTCATGTCCTATTAGGATATGTGCTAAGCGGTAACTTATCTATTTTGTTTACCAATGTATACCCATTGGGGCAACAAATATTTTTTTCTTCAATATATATTTAATGAATGAAGAATGCCAGTATCAACATCCTACCAGCTTCTTAAGCAAATTGTATAACCAAGGGATATACTCAGCAACTCTCTCTGAAAAGGAAACAGCAAAAGCCTGCTTTGTGTCTGGAACCAGAGCACAAAATGACCAGCCATAACCACAGTCACAGAACCCTGCCTGCCTCCTCCCACAGGAAATGAAAGGTCATGGAGACTGTGTTATAAGCCTCAAACTGAGAGGCCAAGTTACTGCTGGTCCAGTGTTGTAGGGACAAGCTGAAAAAATTATCCAGACGTAGGAGGTAACATGGTAACTACGTTAGGGGCACAAGATCACCAATGGGAAAAACTCAGGAGCAGAGGACTGAACTGTGCAGAGCATCAAAACAAGAATAGACCAGCACAAAACCAGCACTAGCCAGCTTAAGAGTGAAAATGAACCAGAATTCTAGTGAATTAATAGGATTGAAGTCCAGAAGCTAGAAGCATAGGCGATGTACTACAAAGAACCTTAAAAATTAGACAAAACTGCAGTGAGGAAGCAATGTTACCCAAGGTATCAGGAGTCTTTAAGGTGCTCTTACTGGACTTCCCTGGTGGCGCAGTGGTTAAGAATCCGCCTGCCAACACAGGGGTAACGGTTCGAGCCCTGGTCCGGGAAGATCTCACATGCCGCGGAGCAACTAAGCCCATGCGCCACAACTACTGAGCCTGTGCTCTAGAGCCCGCGAGTCACAACTACTGAAGCCTGCGTGCCTAGAGCCCGTGCTCCACAACAAGAGAAGCCACAACAATGAGAAGTCCGTGCACCGCAACGAAGACCTGACGCAGCCAAAAATAAATAAATTTATTAAGAAAAAAACAAATGTTCTCACCAAAAGGATTTCCAATCAAGATGGCAGGCTGCCTCACCCCTTACACAAAGAAGTGCAAGATAAAATATTTTTTAAAGTCATATCAATATATTATTGAGCTCAAGACAAGGAAGGGCAGGTACTAGAGATGAGTGGTAAGTGGGGACTGAAGCCACGTGAACCCTAGGAGTACCAGGTCAGATTTGTATCTGAGCAGCTAGAGTCTTAACATACTTCTTGGGAAAGGAGCTGAGGCTGCAGATGCCCTACTTAGCAAGGAAGCAGGGATGGGATACTTCTAGTGGAGTGAAGACATCCAGCACCAAGAAATTAAACTAAAAACTGGTTTGTATTTGATAGATGCCATACAGTCCTGGCAGGAACAACTACAAAATTAAATTATCACCCCAGAGGAATGTCTCCATATCCCATGGCACACACAAAACTTTGCACAAGATCATTTCTGCCGAAGTCCACCAACAAATATTCCAAAGCCCCACAAAGAGAAATCCCATCCAAGTTGCTACAGTTCAGTGTGAAAGGGGTTATACAGTAGATTGGACAAAAGGAATAGGATCCATAAGCTAAGAATGGATCTCACTGAAACAATAATAGATGGCTTTGAAAAAGAACTGAATATAAATCCGAGAAATGAAAAATAATAGCCATATAGTTTTTTTAAAACCTGAAAGCATATGGTAAAATGCTCATAACCTTTGATCCAATAATTCTGCTTCTAGAAATTTATCCTAAGGAAATAATCTGGGATTCAAACAAAGATATATGTACAGAGATATACACTACAGAGTTATTTATAAAGAAAAATCAGAAATACCCCAAATATCCAATAATGGCGGAATGGTGAGAAAATCATGAGATGGAAGGGAAAGGGTGTGTTTTGAGGTCTTAGTGATCTAGGTTAGGATTATGGAGCTTCTACTATTAGCTGTGGGTCTAGGGGAGATCATTTCACCTTTCTCAGCTTTCCCCGGGACACTAATATCTACCTTCCAGGGTGGTTGTGAGGTTTAGTGATGGTGATATAAATGCCTGGTATATAGAAGACCCTCCCTAAGTTGTAGCTAATGTTATCATTACACTCACAATGGAATACGATGATAATTAATGTGATGGTCACAAAGAATTTTGAGTGACCTGGCATGTGAAAAACCCCCACAGAATACCAAATTATAAATGTGATATGATCTCATATAAGCCTCACAAAACAATTGGTTAGACGAAGGAACATTCACCACAAGGTTAGCTTCAGTTATCTCAGGATAGAGGAACTATGGGTGATTTTTATCCTCTTCTCTATGCTTTTCTCTGTTTCCCAAGTTTTGTTTTTATCTTACAAACAGCGTGCAATTCTTTAATAATTCATACAAAAATTCAGTCACTGCCTAGCTCTTAGAGGAAGTCTTTTACATTCCTCTTGTTGCCTTGGGAACCAAAACTAGTCTTGCTGGCTGCTGGGGATACAATTCAGCCAGGCCTGGAAGGTCCCTGGGGATCCAAGGGTGGCCAGTCACTGGGCAAGTCTGACGTGGAGCACTGTTACCTGAAGTTGTAGCCAGGGTACAAGGACTCCTTGGCAGTCTTGTCGTCAAGGCGACGGAAACTGTATTTTGGACGGCAGTGATGGAACCACCTGTCCAGATTGCAGTCCCAGTAGATCTCAATGCCCATGATTCCTCCCTGGGGAAGACAACAAGAGACAATCTCTAAGTCCCGCTGGACATGGGTTATGCAGCCATCAGACATCTCCCTGCATAGTGATGATCACTGAAGGAAAAGTTGGCTCTTGAGGGAAAAAAAAATGCTGATTAAAAATTTCCGAGCCATAGGTGCAGCCCTATCTAACTCATACAACTACTGCTGTGGCAGCTACAAACGCACCTCCCTGCTCCTCCGCCCACCTGGAACACACCACCGTTAAATTTATTTTCCTAACATGTAACTTTCAACAAACCACTCCTGTAATCAGACACCTTTAATGTCCACCCCCCCGTTAAAGTTTAAGTTGAAACTTGTTAGACTGGAATTCATCGTGCTCCATCACATCTTCTCTGCTTATCTCCCAATACACCCCTGGAGAAAGCTCTTATTCCGAACTCTCTATGCTTTTCCCTAAACACACTTTGCATTTTCATTTCTTTTTTTGAAAACAGCTTTATTGAGATACAGTTCACATACAGTTCGCCCACATAACATGTGCATTTATCAGTTTTTAGTATATTCACGTGTATGTGCAACTGCCACCACAATCAATTTTACAACATTTTCATTACCTCCAAAAGAAAACATGTAAACTTTAGTTACCACCCCTCTCTCAAGCACTAAGCAACCACTAATCTACCTTTTGTCTCTATAGAGCTCCTTGTTCTGAACTTTCATATGAATGAAATCATAGAATATATGATCTTTTATGTCTGGCTTCTTTCACTTAGCATGATGCTTTTAAAGTTCATCCATGTTGTAGCATGTGTCAGTACTTCATTCCTTACTGTGGTGGAAGAATATTCCATTGATTGAGTATACTACATTTTGTTTATCCATTCATCCTTTGATGGACACTTGGGTTGTTTCCACCTTTTGGCTATTATGAATAAGCTGCTGTGAACATTTATGTAAAAGTTTTTGTGTGAACGTATGTTGTCATTTTTCGTGGGTACATACTTAGGAGTGGAGTTGCTCGGTATGCTTTGAATTTTTAAATCTTGGCCCTTGACCTTTTCTCCCAATGAAATGTTTCTCCCAGTCACCTCTCTAGCTAAATCCTCCTCATCCTTCAAGACCCAGCAAACATCCTTCCCCACCCGCTCAGCCACCCCTGTGCTCCTCAATTCATGGTGACCTTTCTCTTCTCTAAACTTCTAAAGAATCTGTTAATCTCTTACCTATACTTGGTACTTCTTTTTTTCTACAAACATTTTTTTGAGTACTGACTATCATATCTCACTGAATCTTAGACACCATTGCTTGTAAGACACATAGGGTTTTTTTTTTTTTTAATGTTCCTCTAAGAAAAAAAGGCGTCAATTAAACTGTGAGACTCCATCAACTGAAAGCACTTCCTGATTTTGAAACTATTAAAAGTGAAAAAAAGGTATGTCTTTGAATCAATGAAATTAGGCATTTCAAGACAGTATGCTAGATGCTGAGGATACAGAAATGAGTAGCAAGGAGGCTCTGACTTGGAGAAAGGGGAAATAATACAGAATAATCACAACTGCCATTTTTTTGTCAGGCACTAAGCCAAGCACTCTACGTATTACAGTGAATATCTAACGCCTTTGTCACTTGGCGTCCAAATTGCCTTCTTCTGGGAAAACTACCTGGAATTTCCTTTGGGAAACACCTTTCCCAACTCTCAGTGGTTTGAATGGGGCTATGTCCTCTCCAAGACCCAGGAGTGGGCACATGACGCAGGCCTGGCCAGTCAGGACAGTGCTCCCTTCTGGACCTGGCGATTGATTCAGGATAGATATGTGGCCCAAGGTAGACCAATCAGAGCTCTTCCTGAGACATTTTGCCAGAACCATAGGAAAAGAGGTCCTCTACTGGCTGGGACCACTAGCTATAGAGTGTGAAAGTCTAAAGCAGCATTGTCTAATTGGATTTTCTGTGATGATTTCTATATTCATGCTGTATAGTACAATAGCCAGTGGTTATTGAACGTTTGAAATGAGGCTGGTATAACCAAGGAAATAAAATTTTAATTTTATTTGATTTTAATTAAGTTTAAGTCACTTAATGTGACTTGTGGCTACCATATTGGATAGCACAGCGCTAGAGCTTTGGTGGCTTTGCCTTGACATGTGGAGAATATGCCTGAGAATGACATCATCATTAAGGGAACAATCAAGAGATGAAAGGAGTCAGATTCCCAAAGACATCATTTGAGTTCCTGGAGGCAGCTATGCCTAAATCTATCATATTCTTCATTCAATCAACAAATATTTATTGAGTGTCCATTATGGGCTGAACATTACACAAAAATGAACCCCCCCCCCCAAAAAAAAAGCTAAATGTCCCTACCATCGTGGAACTTACATTCTAGTCAGGGAAAATAGACAACAGACAAATGGGTATGTAAAATATATAGTATGTCAGATAATGCTAGGTGCCAGGGATAAAAATAAACATGGAAAGGGCCATAGGGCATGCTGGGATAGAGGTGGGAATTGTCGCTTTAAATGTAGCGGTAAGGGAAAGCTTCACTGAGCTTATATTTGAGTAAATATTGGAAGTAGGTGTAGGAGGCAGCTAATGCTATGTCTGGGACAGACTGTTCCAGGCAGAGGGGAACAGCAAGAGAAAACTCCCAAGGTAGGAAGATGCCTTGGGTGTACTAGAATGTTCATTTCCCCGGTCTTTTTACACAAGTTAATATGGTTCCTTTTTTGCTTAAGCCACTTGAGTTTGGTTTCTATTATTTGCCCCCAAATTACTTTTTAATTTATTTTTTGCTGACATCATTTGAGTTGGATTTCTATAACTTGCAACTAGAAGAATCCTGACTAATCCAAGTGTGGTAGTCTGAGTGATGGTCCCCCAAATATTCCTAATCCTAGGTCCTAATCCCTGGACCTCTGAATATGTTACCTTAAATGGCAAAAGAGACTGCAGATGTGATTAAATAAGGATCTCGAGATGACGAAATTGTCCTGGATTATCTGGGTGGGCCCTGTGAAGACACACTGGTCTTTATAAGAGGGAGGCAGAGCAAGATTTGACACAGAATAAGAAATCAATGTGACCACTGAAGCAAGATGCTGTGCTGCTGGCTTCGAAGCGGGAAGAAGGGGCTGTGAGCCAAGAAATGCAAGGAACGCTGTTCTAAAAGGTGGAAAAGGCAAGGAAATGGATTCTCCCCTAGAGCCTCCGGAGGGAGCATGTCTCTGCTGATATCTTGATTTTGGCCCAGTGAGACTCATTTTGGACTTCTGACCTCCAGTAATATAAAAAAAAAAAATGTGTTGTTTTAAGCCACAAAATTTGTGGTAATTTGTTATAGCAGGCACGGGAAACGAATACACTGAGTGTCTCTCATAGGGTTGTTGTGGGATTAGATGAGGTGATGCAGGAAAAGTCCTTGTCACCGTGCATGGATTTACAAAATGCTCAATAAATATGAGCATATTATTAAGACCCAGTGGTCCAGCCTCTTGGCCATTTGTCATCCTCCATCCCTTGACCCTCCCCCCATCCCCACATCCCACTGTACAAAGACGTCACCAACCTGAATTGCCACATCTGAAAAATTATCTCCTGTTTCTCGGAAGATATCTCCTAGTCGGAAAATGGGACACTGTGGATTCTGAGTCTTGTGAAAGGTGCAAGTGACGTTTAAATCCGGCAAGATGTTTCTCCTGCACATAATGGAAAGCAAACAAACAAACATCTCTATTGAAAACTGGGATCCATCTCTTTCATAGGAGTGAACCAATGTGGTACCTGGGCACCATGAGGGCCTCCAATGATCCTGCCTTCTGGGATTTACACCCTTGTGTATTCCCCTCTCATATCGTACAGTGTTGGTCTCTGTGACCAATAGTATACGACAGAAGTGATAGTGTGTCTCTTCTGAGATTAGATTATAAAATACAGTGGCTTTCATCTTGGTTACTGTCTCGCTTGCTTGCTCTTTGGCTTGGATCTCTTGCTCTGGGAAAGCCGGCCACCGTGTCCTAAGGACGCTCAAGCAGTCTAAAGGAGAGGTCCACATGATGAAGTACTGAGCCCTCCTGCTGACCGTTGTGTGAGTGAGCTTGGAAGAGTATTCTCCAGCCCCAGTCTAGTCTGGAGATGAGAGCTTGACTGCAACCTGAGAGACCCTGAGCCAGAACCGCCCAGTGAAGTCATACCCAGATGTCATTCTGGGACGCACAGAAACGATGTGAGAAAATTAAAGTTTGTTGCTTTTAGTTTCTAAGTGCTGGGGTGATTTGTTACACAGCAGTAGATAACTAATATAGCCAGACATTCTGGGTGCTTACGTGGTGTAGTTGTGGCTGGGGAAGTCGATATTATTCTTGATGAGCACAGTGAAGTTTTCAGCACTGCCCAAGAGCGCAGGCCTGAAAGAGAGGAATGAAAAACGGGGATCAGTGACTACAGGGACCAAAGGAGTCAGTGGGCCAATGGGCCAGAGGCTCTGGTTTCTTGCTTGGGTCAATATGCTGGATGAAGAGAAGTGCAATCCAGTGGGAAAAGCCTTCCAAAATTCTCCAGCTTCTCCAGGGAGAATTTCTCCCTTCTTAAGACCCCTGTGGAAGGAATTCCCTGGTGGTCCAGTGGTTAGGACTCTGCACTTCCATTGCAGGGGGCACGGGTTCGATCCCTGGTCAGGGAACTAAGATCCCACAAGCCACGTGGCATGGCCAAAAAACCCACAAAAAACAAAAGAGACCCCATGGCATTTACTGTAATACTTCTCACTCTGATATAATTATATGTTTAGGTATGCACAGTGGTATGTTGGTAAACGTTTAATAACCAGCTCTCCAGGAAAACAAAAAGCCCTGATATTGTAGGAGTTACTGATTATTGTGGTATAAATACTCCCACCCTAGCTGATTTCAAGCTACCAATAGAACATCAGTGAACTTGGAGTTGGGAAGGGATGAGCAGAAACGGCTCAGAGCTGGTACAAGCCAGCTCCAGCACACTCCTGTTTGTATCTTTCACAATAGGCTTTGTGATCCTGCAGGGCTGAGACAATTTTCTCATCTTGGCATCCTCAGCCTTTAGCACAGGGCCACACATATATAATTGACTCTATCATTCACACTCTAGAGGCTCTGAGTAGTGTAAAATTCTCCATGAGTGAGAGGAGCCCAAATTCTCGACTGCTGGAAGGTCCACCCACCATCCATGCATTCATTCATTCAACAAATATTTACTGTACTGGGCATGGGGCTGAGCACTAGGGATGTAGTGATGAACAAGACAGTCGAGGTTTTTGTCCTTGTGGGGTTGACAATCTGTTAAAGATGGAGAGAATTGGCTCCATAAAAAGATACCACTGTTGCCTGACATGCCTGAGTAGGTGGCAGATGTATATTGGGAGAAGCACAGGCTAAAGGTGGAGGGTATTTGGAAGGGGACATCAAGAATGATCTGCTTTTGGGGACTTCCCTAGTGGCATAGTGGTTAAGACTCCGCGCTCCCAAAGCAGGGGGCCCTGGTTCGATCCCTCGTCAGGGAACTAGATCCCACACGCATGCCACAACTAAGACCCAGCGCAACCTAAATAAATAAATAAATATTAAAAAGAAAAAGAAAAGGACTTCCCTGGTGGCACAGTGGTTAAGAATCTGCCTGCCAATGCAGGGGACACGGGTTTGAGCCCTGGTCCGGGACGATCCCACGTGCCGCGGAGCAACTAAGCCCGTGCGCCACGACTACTGAGCCTGCGCTCTAGAGCCCACGAGCCACAACTACTGAAGCCCGTGCGCCTAGAGCCCGTGCTCCGCAACAAGAGAAGCCACCGCAATGAGAAGCCCGCGCACCGCAATGAAGAGTAGCCCCCGCTCACCGCAACCAGAGAAAGCCCACGTGCAGCAACGAAGACCCAATGCAGCCAAAAAAAAAAAAAAAAGAATGATCTGCTTTTTATTCCAGGACTTCCAGAGCCCAACTTTGGCTCTATTGGAGATATAACTATAGAGAACACTGTAATTTTTGCCTGTCCAGCAACTATTCCCCCTTTGGCAGTAGCACCTCAATTTTCTCCCTTTGGGCAAGCCAGGTCTCTTCCACTCTCAGCCCACTCTCATCTCCTGCCCATCCCTACAGCTCCCAGGGTGGGCAAGTGATCCAGAGCTGGTTAAACAGTGTAATCCAATCCCCTTGGCTGCAGTGATCGGTTCATAGATTGTCACATGCCTTAGGCCATTGAGAACAGTACAGGATTTTTGTGGGAACTGTTGAGAAAGAAAAACTCATTTTCTCTAAGATTATTAGTAGCAAAGACGGTATAAACCTGGAGTGCCCCAGACCACAGTGTGAGGAGAGCCAGAACGGAAGAAAGAATAGTTAGGAGCTGGGGAGAGGAGGAAGGTGGAGGAAGAGAGAGAGAAAATGTTAAGACATCATTTGAAAGCCTTGATCAAGCCATGCCTGAAGCTAGTATTTCTGGACTTCTCATTTACATGAGTCAAAAACACAAGCCAAAAATTAACAGTCCTTTTTTCTGAAGCCTGTTAAAGTTTGTTTTTTTTTTTATACTTAAGCTTTTTTTAAAATTTTTTTATTTTTGGCTGCATTGGGTCTTCGTTGCTGTGCGCGGGCTTTCTCTAGTTGTGGCGAGCGGGGGCTACTCTTCGTTGAGGTGCGCGGGCTTCCCATTGCGGTGGCTTCTCTTGTTGAGCAGCACAGGCTCTAGGCACGTGGGCTTCAGTAGCTGTGGCTCGTGGGCTCTAGAGCTCAGGCTCAATAGTTGTGGTGCACAGGCTTAGTTGCTCCACGGCACGTGGGTTCTTCCCGGACCAGGGCTCGAACCCATGTCCCCTGCATTGGCAGGCAGATTCTTAACCACTGCGCCACCAGGGAAACCCCCTAGTTAAAGTTATATTTGTCACTTGCACACACAAAAAATCTTATTTACGACAGATGCCTGCTATATGCCAGACCCTTTGCCTTTAGAACATTCTAAACCCCACACTTCCTGGGCAATACTCTAAGAATCAAAGGACTACAGGATCCCCTTTATTCCTCTTTCATGACACTTATAATTTTCTATTCTGAATTACAGCCCTCTGTACATGTGTCTTATCTCTTCTATTGGGTTGGCCAAAAAGTTCGTTCGGGTTTGTCTGTAAGATGTTACAAAATACCCAAACAAACTTTTTGGCCAACCCGATATTAGATTGGCAAGAGCCTTGGGACCTGCTCCATATCTGGGTCTTCTTGTATTTTACAAAAAATTTAGCACTGTCTCCCTTGTGTATGATTACATGTAAAATAAATATCTAACACCTACTACATGGTAATGGATGTGTTGGACGAACAATTAAATGAATCATCTTAGTAATCCATTCGTATAACATATAAGAAACTGAAGTTCAGGGAGTTACTTGCCCAGGGTCATGTAAAATTGCAGCCCAGGGCCCAGAACATTAGAGATGCACAGTATTTATCTGATGAATGAATGGTGGCAGAGCCAGGACTGAAAACCACAGGCAATCAAGAAGCCTCTTGCCTTGAACTAGGGACTCCTTGAATGTAGGCTGATGTCCCACCCAGGTCCTGGACATTCATTCTGTGACAAAGAAACTTCCCTGACCTACAAATGAACCAGGGTGGTGCCATTAATGATTGAGGGCCAGATGGGCTGATACTGCCTAGTGTTTCCCATCCGGACGTAGGAAACTTTCACCTGAACCTTCTAAAAAGTCAGTTTGGGGAAGTCTTCTCTTTGCCCCATAGATGCTGATAGTGTGGCCCTGAGTCACATTTGTCTTGAGCTGCACTGTCCAATATAGTCCAACATCTCCTAGGCATTTGTGGCATGTGTGACTATTTAAACTAAAGTAAAAATTCAGTTTATTTGTGGTAACCACATTTCAGGTGCTTAATAGCCACATGTAGCTAGTGGCTACCATATTGGATGGTGCAGGTACAGAACCTTTCCATCATTGCAGAAAGTTCCATTGGACAGTGCTGGTCTAGAACCACCACATGTCTAGGGGCAGATCATTTGTGTGTGTGTTATTGGGCACTTACTGTGTGCCAAGCACAAGGCTCACTTTGCAATCACTGTACAAGTATCATCTCATTTAATTCTCACAACAGCCCAGTGAAATAGGTGCAATTATTATCCTCATTTTATTTTTTAATTTTTTGGCCACGCCGAGCGGCACGTGGGATCTTAGTTCCCCAACCAGGGATCGAACCCGTGCCCCCTGCATTGGAAGCTCAGAGTCTTAACCACTGGACCACCAGGGAAGTCCTATTACCCTCATTTTAAAGGCAAGGAAACTGAAGCTCAAAGAGGTTAAGCCACTTGTTCAAGGTCACACAGCAAGGATGTGTTAAAGCCAGGATTTGAATCCAGCTCTCCTTATTCTCTGCTGAAATGCAGCCCTCCCAGTGGTTTCTGAGATTTAACATCAAGTTCTGCCTTCTGGGCCTGACCTTTTGTGTTAAAGAGAAGAGTCAATACAGGGGACCACCAAATCTGCATGTCACTATGAACATTTAACTTAAGAAAACTTCCCTCCCCTTCCATTCCTTTTCCTTCCTTTTCTTCTCCCTTCCCTTCCTCTTCCTTCCTTTTTCCTTTTTCCCCCCCTCCCTCCCACCTTCTCTCCCTTAATCACTCAGTACAGACACTGGCAGTCCGAAAGGATCCTGCTGTAGCACTGGAGGAGGTATCTGGGGGTGCCCTGGAAGGTACTGGGACAGCCAAGGGACAGGGGCACCCAAGGGTGTTGAAGGTATTAGCTATTTACCAGTTGGTATAGAATGATTTCAGTATTTTAACAACTATCAGGGGCCTCCCAGAGACCACTAGTGTGCCTGGCACAGGAGCCACCAAGCCAGTAAGACCTGGGACTTGGGGGGACGGTGCTGAGAAGGGAAGTCGGAACAGTGCCTGGCAGAGCCTCATCTGCTCAAAGCTGAGGGCCACCGTGTCTGTCCCCTCCCTACTACTCACTCTGGAGCCTTTTCCATTGCCTCGACGGGACACCAGGCGGAGACTTCACAGGTCTTCTGCTTCCCTTTATACTCTATACACCTGCCGGTCTGGATTCCTGTGGGGGTCAAGGGGTCGTAGAAGCACAGGTGTGAAAGAACGGGCGGGGGGGGGCGGGGGGGAAGAAACTCCACTCAACTCAAGCAAGAGACTATTTATGTTTTTCAACCCAAGCAGTTTCAGTTTCCATGAAACCCATTCAAACCACAAACTTACATAAGAAAAATCAAGCAAGCAACTCATAGAACGGTAAGCTTTTCAGAAAAGGATCAAAGAGAACTCAGAAAGACCATGGATGCTCTTGGATTTTTTTGGTTTCTTTGCAAGAAAAGATGGCTGAGCGGGGAGCTGAACAGGGTATATTCTTTTGCCTCGTATAAATGGACTAGAACTTGGCTTGTAAACAGGCATCTGAGTCCCTCTAGGTGTATACAGTACGTACCAGGATGTACAGAGCCATGGAGTAAGCATGGCACATCTTCCTGGAGTATCAGTGTCATTAACAATTTTTGAGGGGAAAGTTAAATAGTAAATAATATTAATGACCTCTCCACCAACTCAAATGCATATGTATTATGGGATGGAATTGAATATCCTTATGCCTTTTTGTGTACATGTGTGTTATAAACAATGATGGTTTTTACTTTTTCTTTTTTCTTTTTTGTGGTAATTTTTTTATTATGTGCCTTAAGTTAAAACAAGAGCTTTGGAAATTCTGCAGGTTAATATTGTCCCCAGGTGTCCTGGGGGTACACATTCATCCTTTTCAACCTTTGGGGAAATTCAAGAGGAAACACTTAGAACACTCAGATGATGCTATGGGCCATTCAGTTTTTCTATCAGTGAGAACCCTGAAGGGGCTAATTCTGCGAGGTTTTCAGGAGCTGCTTTCACTGGGAATTAGAGTCACATTCATAGTCAGCAGCTGGTCCTCTGGGTTCAGAGTCGAGGCACGGGGCAGGTACAGGCTCATCCATGGCCTGGGGAGGGTGGACGAAGGCAGCTGAGAGCCAGAGGCTAAAAATCTGGGCATCTCGAATGTCTCCAGGATTCCAGACCATCCACCCACGGGGTCTCAGGAAAAGAAACAGAACATACCTTTGCTCTTTGGGCCCATCCGTCCCTTTTTACAACCCTGGTCAGAGGAACAGAGCGTCCTGCGGGTGGGATACTGCAGAGAGAAGGACAAGGTAGTGGGGAATAAGCATTGTGTGTCCCTACGATACAGAAGGGCAGATGTCTATGTCCACACAAAAACTTGCACATAATGCCAAAAAAAGGGAACAGCCCAAATATCCACCAGTAGATGAATGGACAACTAAAATCTAGTACATTCATCCAATGGAATGTTATTTGGCTGGCCACAAATAGGAATGAATGACGTACTGATACATGCTACAATGTAGATGAAACTTGAAACATGATGGATGCTAAGTGAAAGAAGCCAGATACGAAAGACCACATATTGTATGATTCTGTGTATGTGAAATGTTCAGAACAGGCGAATCCATGGACAAAAGTGTGATCAGTGGTCGCAGGGGCTGAGGGAAGCGGGAATGGGAGTGACTGCTAATGGGTATGAGGTTTCATTTTGGAATAATGAAAATGTTCTGGAAACTGATAGTGATGATGGCTGCACAGCTCGGTGAATATACTAAAAACCGCTAAATTGTACACTTTAGAATGGTGAATTTTATGGTATGTGAATTATATCTCGATAAAAAATAAAAATTAATGAACATCTAAGAAGCGTATGCCAGGGGCCACTTTCGGGGACAGCCCTTGTGTTGGAGAGCAGGGGGCCTGGTGCAAGCAGCCCTGTGGCTGCAGAACCAAGTGAAGCAGACAGGCACAAAGTCTCAGCAGGAAATGTGGAAATAAAGGACTCCAGCCAGCACTCTCTCCTGGCCTAAGAAAATGAGGTCAATCAGCTTTCAATAAGAGCTGAGGACAGAATGAGGAAAAGAAAAATGAGATGACTTGGTTTATGCATACTCAGCTTCCCATTTTTCAGGGACCAGGTTTACCGGCCCGTCTTGGGGAAACCAGAACCTCTGTGAAAATAGCCTCTTCTTTGCAATTTTACAGAGATTCAGGGGAGGCCCCAGGCTTGGACCCAGGTACAACCAGGTTTGGCAATAGCTGCACCATTTCTAGCTGAGTGGCCTCAGCCAAGTAACTTTGCCTCTCTGAGCCTCAGTTTCCTTACCTGTAAAAGGGGAATGAACAGATTTGTCTTATATGGCTGTTGTGAAAATTAAATGAATTATGATGAGAAAGGGTTTAGCACATGGCTCTTGCTCAGTGAACGTTTCCTATAGTTTTCAATCTCTTTCATGTTCTCTTTTCTTCCCAAGTTGCTTTCTTCCTGTTACCCAGCATGTCCTTGGTTTGCTGCCCTTGTGACCCCCAACTACACTATGAACCCTTTGAATACAAGGCCTGGGTCATATCTTTGTAGTCTGAGTGCCTGACACATAGTGGGTCTTGATGAATGTGGAATGAATGAATGAATGAACAAATGATCATTTACTGTGGCTCATGGGAAGCTATGTTATTTTGATTATTGACTGGAAAGAAATCTCAGGAAAGAAGATAAACTGACTCTATTTTATTCTCCAAAAGAAATTCCAAAATTAAAAGAAAATAAAGACGTGGGACTTCCCTGGTGGCACAGTGGATAAGACTCTGCGCTCCCAATGCAGGGGGCCCAGGTTCGATCCCTGGTCAGGGAACTAGATCCCACATGCATGCTGCAACTAAGAGTTCGCATGCCGCAACTAAGGAGCTGGCGAGCCGCAACTAAGACCCAGTGCAACCAAATAAATAAATAATAAATAAATAAATATATTTTTAAAAAAGACGTTTTAATCACCTCTTTTTGTGGTTGTCACATGCGTTGACGATGGCCACAAATTCTTTTTCACTCTTGCCATTGAGAGGTAGAGGGTTTCCCCTTCCCTTTGAAGCTGGGCTGGCTCTGACCAAATAACCAACAGAAGGCAGTGGAAGTAATGCTGTGTCAGCTCTAGTACTGAGCCTGGGAGGCCTGGAAGCTTCTTTTGGTTTGGGGGAACCTGAGCTGCTATGAGGAAGTTTAGAAAGACTACGCGGAGAGACTCTGAAAGGAGGAGAAGCCTTGAGAGTCCCCGGAGAGGAAGAGAAGACCAGCCATCCTGGTACCCCAGCTGAGCCTCCGAATGGTGCTAGCCCCAGCCGCTATCCGACTGCAGCGCCGTGAGAGATCCCATGCAGATTCCAAGATCAGCAGAACTGCCCAGCTAAGCTCAGTCAACCACTGAACTATGAGAGCTCGTAAAATGCTTGTTGCTTTAAGTCCACCAGGTTCAGGGTAGTTTGTTATGCAGCAATAGATAATTATAACCAATGTCTCCTCATTTTGGTGTACAGCTGGGGTTTGGCCATATTTACTGAGTCAAGCCCTGTCCTTGACTTCCACCTCCTGATCAGAGTTAGGGTGGGTGTCAGTATGCAAAGAGAGGAGGCGAATATCCCATTAGAGCAACCCAAACGAGCTTGGGTCACAGGTTAAAATCCCAAGAGTTACATAGTGTTCTCTGGGCTGCTCTTTGAGTTCCAGCCAGTCTGAGTGACATCCTGTCTGAGAAAGAGTAACTTGTCATTTGAATCATCACAGCTCTCATTTATCGAGTGCTTACAATGTATCATGCCTTGTTTCCAGCCTGTCACAGAGATTCGCTCATTTGTTTCAAAAATCCTAAGAGCTAGGTTTTGTAATTACCCCATTTTGCAAATGAACATATCAAGGCACAGAGTGGTGAAGTTACCTGTCCAAAGTCACAAAGCTAATACGTCAAGTATTAAACCATTTACAGTCTAGCTCCTAAATCCAGGCTCTGGGCTACCCTAACTCTCTTCCTTACCAGTCTCAGTAACTTGAAAAGCGCTGTGAGGGACTTCCCTGGCGGTCAAGTGGTTAGGACTCCGAGCTCTCACTGCTGAGGGCACGGGTTCGACCCCTGGTCGGGGAACGAAAATCCCACAAGCTGCAGCGCGGCCAAAAAAAGAAAAGAAAAGAAAAGCATCTGTGCAAAGTACCACAGGGGTGGAGTGTGAGTAGCAATTCCAGAGTATGGGACAAAAGGGAAGCAAGGGCCCCAAACTGGATACAATTTTGGATGCTGCTGGGAAGGGAGGTGGGAGGGAGTGTTTAGTTGGACTGGCGCCTGCTACTTCATTAGAGTAACAGGAACATTTAAGGGAAGATGGGGGCAAGATAAACATAGAGAGGTCTCCTTTTAGGGGAACGTTATTGAGATAGACACCAAGGGAATGTTAGCTTGTTTCCAAGTTTAGGTAGAAATGAGGCCAAAGACTGTAATGAGATAGAGCTTATCCACCCTGATCTCTCAGACACTCAGAAATCTAGGCCTTGTCACCAGAGTAGGCTGACGAGCAAGACCCACAGGCAAGGCTGGTCTTCCCCACAGGCTGGGGACCAGCTCAATATTGCCACAGCATTGCACCCCTCAGTTGGGACGGTCCCTGGTAAAGCGCGGGTGTGTTACTCGAGAGGGGAACAGCAGGAGTGTGTTGCCTAGACAAATTCTTCTATAGGCAAACTTATCAGAAGAGCTAGTTATCATCTTACAGAGCAGAGAGCAGGACTGGGATGGGACAGAATAGGACCAGTATGTTTTGATAGGGAAGAAAGTTTTCCAGAAAAAGTAGGGGAAGGTGGAGAGTACGGAGAGGGCAATGCTCCCATGTCTCCCACCGTCACCACTACCCACTCCCGCCTTCACCACTACCCACTAGCCATGTCTCCCGCCATCACCACCACCCACACCCACCTTCACCTCTACCCACTCCCGCCTTCACCACTGCCCACTCCCGCCTTCACCACTACCCACTCCCACCTTCACCACTACCCACTCCCGCCTTCACCACTACCCACTAGCCGTGTCTCCCGCCGTCACCACTACCACCCATGCAGTCTGGGAAAGACTGCATGGGTGGTAGTGGTGACGGCGGGAGACATGGGAGCATTCCTACCTGATATAGAGCCTAAAACTCTAAGAAGTGGGATGAAAAATCAAGCTTGATTCCCAGGCTGGCCCTGCAGGCAGTTCACAGTGGACCGTGGCAGAAGCTGTGAATGAGGACAACTGGATTCTAAGCTTGGCTCTGCCTCCAGCAAGCTGCGTGACATTGGGGAGGTCACTGAACCTCTCTGATCTTTGTGCTGACCTGTAAAATGGGGCTGGGAATGCTGTTACCCCCCTAAAGTTGAAGTGAGGCTCCACTGAAACATGAGGTGCTGTGCAAAGGCCAAGGATCCCTGTTGTCATAAACTGCACAGGGAGTGAGCGATGGAGAAAGCAGGCCTTGAGCTGCACAGGCTCCTAGTGCTGGAGCTGGAGACCCAGGGGGACAGACCAAGACCTGGTGGTTACAGAGGGAGAACTACAACATCTTCTCACCCTTTCCACCCAGCCCAGATCTACACCCCTGCTTTGTAGCAAGCAGAGGCTCAGTAAATATTTGCAGGCTCCAAAACACGCCTGGTGTCAATTTCCATTTCCTCTGACCTGTGTCTCCTCCAGGAACTCTTATGACCCATCACACCTTACCTCGGGACACAACCCTTGCTCTTGGCCTTCTATCTTGAGAAAGTTTGTCATCACAAAAAAGGAGTTCCCCTGTGGAGAAAAAGGAGAGAAGGCAAATGTAAAGCCATTGAGAACAGAACTACTTAATCATAGTAATCCAGCTGGCTAAGTGCCTGGGGGTGAACCTTTCCACTCTTCTAAGTTTCAGTCTCGAAATCAGGGTCTGGAAGCAACTCGACAACCCTGAAGGCTTGATATCAAAGCTGGATGAGCCGCCCTGCTGAGTCGAGGGAGAGCAGAGGAACAGTTCAAATTGATTGAGCATTGGTTTTCCATTCCAGCCTCAAAAGCAGCCTTTTCATTTTTTGGACACAATAAAATCCCATTAAGTTGAAATTCAAGAGACCTGGGGAGGCGGAGGTGGAGGTGTCACCTTCATCAGAGCACTGTTCAGATTATCCAGGACTTTAATGAAAGGGCAGTAGGGCATCCCACCACCTGGGAAATAGCTGGAGGTTTTAATGACCCACTGTTAGAGACAAAAACGGATAGCAGCTTGGCTTTTATGGTTTCGAAAAGCTTTCCAGCTCCCAAGGGCTGCCAACGTGCCCTTTTGTCCCTCCCGCCCCCCATCTGTTCTTTTTTGTTCTCAACCCCACTTCAGTTTCTCCCTTCTGAGAATTCTACTTTCATTTTCTCTTCTTGCAAACTGAGACAATCTCATGCCTTTCTCTGTGGGCCACACCCTTCCTTTCCCTTGTGCAAAACTGTACCCAAGAGTGTTTTCCTGGAGACATTTTTGTTGATAAAATGTCACACAAACAATGTAGAAGGGCTGGTCCCCTCTAGGCAGAAAGTTCTTTACCTTTCTGGATCTAGGCAAAGTTTACTGACTTGATGGCCCTGCTTCTGAAGAACTGTGTATAAATCAGGTGTGAGTGAATCAAATCATGTTTTCAATGCACCAGGACACACTGCTATTTTGAGAAACCCTGTAGGACTTGATAAAGCAAAGAATCATCTCCTTCGAGTTGCTGGATCTGACCCAGTTTTGCAATTTTTAGGTTTTCTCAGTTGGGATTTTCACAGAGCTTTTAAAATGGGGCCAATGTTTTTCTGGAGTGAAGCTCTAGGTCCCAGGGAGGGGTGCGAGGACCTGAGGACAGTGACCAGGGACGAGTCCTGGGAGGATGCTGATAAGTGCTCACCTGCAAGGGGACAGTGTAATCTGCCGTGTCGAAGACATTCCACACTACCTTCTTCACTCCGTTCTCCATAATCTCCTTTTTCACCTCTGCCACCCCTTTCACCTTGGCATGCACAGAACTGATAACAGGTTCTTTCCATTGGTACCGCTTGTCATTCACCAAAGCAAAGCTAAATGGCAGACACAGAAAAGCATCAATGGTTTTCTCAAGGGAGGCACAGTGCAGTGGTTTTGGATGCAGGTTCCGAAAGTCACCTCCATTAAAATCCTAGCTTTGCTGGGTGACTTTGGGCAAGTGACTTGCCTTCTCTGTGACTCATTTTCCTTACCTGTAAAATGGGAAGAATAGTCATACCTACCTCATAGGGTTGTTATGAGGATGCAACGAGATATGCATGCAAACTCCTTAGCACTATATCTGGCGCATAGTGAGCTTTCACTACATAGAAACTATTGGTCCCAATACCAACCTCTAATATTGCCTAATATACACCCTAATTTATAGGTTGCCTTCTCAAATACCAAAGTCCACCCCAGGGTGGTCCACCAGCTTTGTTTTGGGGCTCAGTAACACATTAGCATCTTTTTAATGGTGTGTCCAGCAGGTCAGCCTCCTGTTTTCCAGAAACACCCACCTGATTTATAAATAATATTGATAATAGCAGCTACCCTTTATTGAGCACTTAGTACATGCCACGTGCTCTGTATGCATCATCTCCTTTAATGCTCCCAACAGCAACAGGAGATAGTTACTGTAATCATCACCCTTTGGTAGATGAGGGAATGGGCTCAGAGAGGTGAAGGAACTTGCCCAAGGTCACACAGGTAGTCAGTGGCAGGACTGAGGTCCTTGACTGGTCTACCTTATAGCCCAGAGCCAGACGTCTTAACCATGTACTCTACTTGTTCATGCATGATGTGGCTCTGCCTCTGGTTTCCTGCCTTTTGATCCATTCATTAGCTATTAAAATCTTCTTTAGAATATGAACCTAAATTATATGGTGGGGGAAGAGAGGGAGAAAGTGGAATTGATAACTAAAAATGGTAGATTCCATCCCCATTTATCTGTTTCCCCATCTCCCATTGCCCTGAATAATTGAGTTTATTTTATTTTTTCTTTTTGGTTTTTTTGGCCATGCTGCATGGCACATGGGATCCTAGTTCCCTGACCAGGGATCGAACCCACACCCCCATGCAGTGGAAGCGTGGAGTCTTAACCACTGGACTGGCAGGAAAGTCCCTTAAGAGTTTATTTTAAATGCTTTGTTTATTCATTTGGCAGGTACCTATTTTGGTCTCTTCCCTCTGCTCAGCCTCTGATGTCTGAATGATATTAGGAAGTCTAAGCCAATGGTTGCCTTCTATGAGCTGACCTTGGGAAACCAAGACACAGTGGGCCAAGGCTTGGTCCCAGCTGTTCTCAACCTTGGTTGTACAGTATAATTACTTAGGGAGCTTTCAAAATTTCAGCTCCCCAGTCTTATCCCTGGAAATTCTGATTCAGAAGGTCTGGAGAGTTATCCAGGTACCTATATATTTTTCTAAAGTTAATTCTAATGCACTGCCAGGGTTGAGGACCCCTGGGACACTCATGGAAAGACAGGTCACATTTGGCAATATGAAGTACTGTACATTTGAAGTGCATTCCCCATGCCCCAGCAATTCCACTCTTAGGTATATGCCCCAGAGAAACCCTCAAACATGCGCCCAAGGGGTCATATACAAGAAAGTATAAAGCTGTACTATTTGTAATAGGGAAAACTGGAAATAACCTAAATGTCCTTGAACATTGACTGGGTGAATAAATTGTTGGATTCATCCAATGGGATGTTCTGCAACAGTGAAAATGAATGGAGAGCTGCTTGTATCAATATGGAAATAACATAATAGTGAGTAAACAAAGCATGCCACAGAATGAGATAAAGTTTAAAGAAATTCAAAAAACATTATGTACTTAAACAAATACCTGTCCACGCATATTCATAGCAGCACTATTCACAATAGTCAAAAGGTGGAAACAATCAAAATGTTCATTAAAAGATGAATGGATAAACAAAATGTGGTCTATCCAAACAATGGAATATTATCTACCCACAAAAAAGAATGAAAGGATGCACATGCTATACTGTGGATGAACCTCAAAAAACATTGTGCCAAGTGAAAGAAGACAGACACAAAAGGCCACTTAGTGTATGATTCCACTTATATGAAATGTCCAGAATAGGTAAATCCATTGAGACAGAGAGTGAATTGATGGCTGCCAGGGGCTGGGGGAAGGGGTAAATTGGAAGTAACTGCATAATGAGGTTTGCATTTTGGGTGATAAAAATGTTTTGGAACTAGATAGAGGTGGTGGTTGCACAACATTGTGAAGGCACTAAATGCCACTGACTTGTTCACTTTAAAATCATTCATTTTTATGTTCTATGAATTTCACCTCAATTAAAAAAGGAAAACAGGAAACTTCCACAATCCTCTTAGATAGCCTCATCCACCAGAGAGGAGACAGCAGAAGCAAGAACTACAATACTGCAGCCTGTGGAACAAAAACCACATTCACAGAAAGATAGACAAGATGAAAAGGCAGAGGGCTATGTACCAGATGAAGGAACAAGATAAAACCCCAGAAAAACAACTAAATGAAGTGGACATAGGCAATCTTCCAGAAAAAGAATTCAGAATAATGATAGTGAAGATGATCCAGGACCTCGGAAAAAGGAAGGAAGCAAAGATCGAGAAGATGCAAGAAATGTTTAACAAAGACCTAGAAGAATTAAAGAACAAACAAACAGAGATGAACAATACAATAACTGAAATGAAAACTACACTAGAAGGAATCAATAGCAGAATAACTGAGGCAGAAGAACAGATAAGTGACCTGGAAGACAGAATGGTGGAATTCACTGCTGTGGAACAGAATAAAGAAAAAAGAATGAAAAGAAATGAAGACAGCCTAAGAGAACTCTGGGACAACATTAAACGCAACAACATTCGCATTATAGGGGTCCCAGAAGGAGAAGAGAGAGAGAAAGGACCAGAGAAAATATTTGAAGAGATTATAGTCGAAAAGTTCCCTAACATGGGAAAGGAAATAGCCACCCAAGTCCAGGAAGCGCAGAGACTCCCATACAGGATGAACCCAAGGAGAAACACGCTGAGACACATAGTAATCAAATTGGCAAAAATTAAAGAAAAAGAAAAATTATTAAAAGCAGCAAGGGAATAACGACAAATAACATACAAGGGAACTCCCCTAAGGTTAACAGCTGATTTCTCAGCAGAAACTCTACAAGCCAGAAGGGAGTGGCATGATATACTTAAAGTGATGAAAGGGAAGAACCTACAACCAAGATTACTCTACGCAGCAAGGATCTCATTCAGATTTGATGGAGAAATCAAAAGCTTTACAGACAAGCAAAAGCTAAGAGAATTCAGCACCACCAAACCAGCTCTACAACAAATGCTAAAGGAACTTCTCTAAGTGGGAAACACAAGAGAAGAAAAGGACCTACAAAAACAAACCCAAAACAATTAAGAAAATGGTCATAGGAACATACATATCGATAATTACCTTAAACGTGAATGGATTAAATGCTCCAACCAAAAGACACAGGCTTGCTGAATGGATACAAAAACAAGACCCATATATATGCTGTCTACAAGAGACCCACTTTAGACCTAGGGACACATACAGACTGAAAGTGAGGGGATGGAAAAAGATATTCCATGCAAATGGAAATCAAAAGAAAGCTGGCGTAGCTATACTCATATCAGATAAAATAGACTTTAAAATAAAGAATGTTACAAGAGACAAGGAAGGACACTACATAATGATCCAGGGATCAATCCAAGAAGAAGATATAACAATTATAAATATATATGCACCCAACATAGGAGCACCTCAATACATAAGGCAACTGCTAACAGCTCTAAAAGAGGAAATCGACAGTAACACAGTAATAGTGGGGGACTTTAACACCTCACTTACACCAATGGACAGATCATCCAAAATGAAAATAAATAAGGAAACAGAAGCTTTAAATGACACAATAGACCAGATAGATTTAATTGATATTTATAGGACATTCCATCCAAAAACAGCAGATTACACGTTCTTCTCAAGTGCGCACGGAACATTCTCCAGGATAGATCACATCTTGGGTCACAAATCAAGCCTCAGTAAATTTTAAAAAATTGAAATCATATCAAGCATCTTTTCTGACCACAACGCTATGAGATTAGAAATGAATTACAGGGAAAAAAACGTAAAAAACAGAGACACATGGAGGCTAAACAATACGTTACTAAATAACCAAGAGATCACTGAAGAAATCAAAGAGGAAGTCAAAAAATACCTAGAGACAAATGACAATGAAAACACGACGACCCAAAATCTATGGGATGCAGCAAAAGCAGTGCTAAGAGGGAAGTTTATAGCTATACAAGCCTACCTAAAGAAACAAGAAAAATCTCAAGTAAACAATCTAACCTTACACCTAAAGAAACTAGAGAAAGAAGAACAAACAAAACCCAAAGTTAGCAGAAGGAAAGAAATCATAACGATCAGAGCAGAAATAAATGAAATAGAAACAAAGAAAACAATAGCAAAGATCAATAAAACTAAAAGCTGGTTCTTTGAGAAGATAAACAAAATTGATAAGCCATTAGCCAGACTCATCAAGAAAAAGAGGGAGAGGACTCAAATCAATAAAATCAGAAATGAAAAAGGAGAAGTTACAACAGACACCGCAGAAATACAAAGCATCCTAAGAGACTACTACAAGCAACTTTATGCCAATAAAACGGACAACCTGGAAGAAATGGACAAATTCTTAGAAAGGTATAACCTTCCAAGACTGAACCAGGAAGAAACAGAAAATATGAACAGACCAATCACAAGTAATGAAATTGAAACTGTGATTAAACATCTTCCAACAAACAAAAGTCCAGGACCAGATGGCTTCACAGGTGAATTCTATCAAACATTTAGAGAAGAGCTAACAGCTATCCTTCTCAAGCTCTTCCAAAAAATTGCAGAGGAAGGAACACTCCCAAACTCATTCTATGAGGCCACCATCACCCTGATACCAAAACCAGACAAAGACACTACAAAAACAGAAAATTACAGACCAATACCACTGATGAATATAGATGCAAAAATCCTCAACAAAATCCTAGCAAACAGAATCCAGCAACACATTAAAAGGATCATACACCACGATCAAGTGGGATTTATCCCAGGGATGCAAGGATTCTTCAATATACGCAAATCAATCCATGTGATAAACCATATTAACAATCTGAAGAATAAAAACCATATGATCATCTCAATAGATGCAGAAAAATCTTTTGACAAAATTCAACACCCATTTATGATAAAAACTCTCCAGAAAGTGGGCATAGAGGGAACCTACCTCAACATAATAAAGGCCATATATGACAAACCCACAGCAAACATCATTCTCAACGGTGAAAAACTGAAAGCATTTCCTCTAAGATCAGGAACGAGACAAGGATGTCCACTCTCACCGCTATTACTCAACATAGTTCTGGAAGTCCTAGCCACGGCAATCAGAGAAGAAAAAGAAATAAAAGGAATACAAATTGGAAAAGAAGAAGTAAAACTGTCACTGTTTGCAGATGACATGATACTATACATAGAGAATCCTAAAACTGCCACCAGAAAACTGCTAGAGCTAATTACTGAATATGGTAAAGTTGCAGGATACAAAACTAATGCACAGAAATCTCTTGCATTCCTATACACTAATGATGAAAAATCTGAAAGAGAAATTATGGAAACACTCCCATTTACCATTGCAACAAAAAGAATAAAATACCTAGGAATAAACCTACCTAGGGAGACAAAAGACCTGTATGCAGAAAACTATAAGACACTGATGAAAGAAATGAAAGATGATACCAACAGATGGAGAGATATGCCATGTTCTTGGATTGGAAGAATCAACATTGTGAAAATGACTATACTACCCAAAGCAATCTACAGATTCAATGCAATCCCTATCAAATTACCAATGGCATTTTTTACGGAGCTAGAACAAATCATCTTAAAATTTGTATGGAGACAAAAAAGACCCCGAATAGCCAAAGCAGTCTTGAGGGAAAAAAACGGAGCTGGAGGAATCAGACTCCCTGACTTCAGACTATACTACAAAGCTACAGTAATCAAGACAATATGGTACTGGCACAAAAACAGAAACATAGATCAATGGAACAAGATAGAAAGCCCAGAGATAAGCCCATGCACCTATGGTCAACTAATCTATGACAAAGGAGGCAAAGATATACAATGGAGAAAAGACAGTCTCTTCAATAAGTGGTGCTGGGAAAACTGGACAGCTACATGTAAAAGAATGAAATTAGAATACTCCCTAACACCATACACAAAAATAAACTCAAAATGGATTAGAGACCTAAATGTAAGACCGGACACTATAAAACTCTTAGAGGAAAACATAGGAAGAACACTCTTTGACATAAATCACAGCAAGATCTTTTTTGATCCACTTCCTAGAGTACTGGAAATAAAAACAAAAATAAACAAACGGGACCTAATGAAACTTCAAAGCTTTTGCACAGCAAAGGAAACCATAAACAAGACGAAAAGACAACCCTCAGAATGGGAGAAAATATTTGCAAATGAATCAACGGACAAAGGATTAATCTCCAAAATATATAAACAGCTCATTCAGCTCAATATTAAAGAAACAAACAACCCAATCCAAAAATGGGCAGAATACCTAAATAGACATTTCTCCATAGAAGACATACAGATGGCCAAGAAGCACATGAAAAGCTGCTCAACATCACTAATAATTAGAGAAATGCAAATCAAAACTACAATGAGGTATCACCTCACACCAGTTAGAATGGGCATCATCAGAAAATCTACAAACGACAAATGCTGGAGAGGGTGTGGAGAAAAGGGAACCCTCTTGCACTGTTGGTGGGAATGTAAATTGATACAGCCACTATGGAGAACAGTATGGAGGTTCCTTAACAAACTAAAAATAGAATTACCATATGACCCAGCAATCCCACTACTGGGCATATACCCAGAGAAAGCCATAATTCAAAAAGACACATGCACCCCAATGTTCATTGCAGCACTATTTACAATAGCCAGGTCATGGAAGCAACCTAAATGCCCATCGACAGACGACTGGATAAAGAAGATGTGGTACATATATACAATGGAATATTACTCAGCCATAAAAAGGAACGAAATTGAGTCATTTGTTGAGACGTGGATGGATCTAGAGACTGTCATACAGAGTGAAGTAAGTCAGAAAGAGAAAAACAAATAACATATATTAACGCATATATGTGGAACCTAGAAAATGGTACAGATGAACCATTTTTCAGGGCAGAAATTGAGACACAGAAGTAGAGAAGAAAACATATGGACCCCAAGGGGGGAAAGCAGTGGTGGGTGGGGGGTTGGTGTGATGAGCTGGGGATTGGGATTCACATGTATACACTGATGTGTATAAAATGGATGACTAATAAGGACCTGCTGTATAAAAAATAATTTAAATTAAATTAAAAAAGGAAAAAATATTTTTTATATATATAGACATACGTTGTAGAAATATTAAAACAAACATAGAATGACAAACACCAAATTCAGGGGGCATATTTATAAGGGAAGAGGAAAGAGAATGAGATAAAGGCTAGGTTTTCAGGGAGCAAAAACTGGGTTAGTAATTAAGTTGGATGGTCCTACCTGAGTGTTTATTATTCTCGATATATTTTCGTATTTCTATAACATTCATCAAAAAAGAAAGCTCATCAAGAAAGACGTTGGGTGGGCCTTCCCTGGTGGTACAGTGGGTAAGACTCCATGCTCCCGGGCTTCCCTGGTGGTGCAGTGGTTAAGAATCCGCCTGTCAATGCAGGGGACATGGGTTCAAGCCCTGGTCCGGGAAGATCCCACATGCCATGGAGCAAATAAGCCCATGCGCCACAATTACTGAGCCTGTGCTCTAGAGCCCGCGAGCCACAACTACTGAAGCCCGCACGCCTAGAGCCCGTGCTCCGCAACAAGAGAAGCCACCGCGATGAGAAGCCTGCACACCACAACAAAGAGTAGCCCCCGCTTGCCGCAACTAGAGAAAGCCTGCACTCAGCAACAAAGATCCAACGTAGCCAAAATTAAATAAAAATAAATTCATAAAAAAAAAAAGACTCCACGCTCCCAATGCAGGGGGCCTGGGTTTGATCCCTGGTTGGGAAACTAGATCCCACATGCATGCCGCAACTAAGAGTCTGCATGCCACAACTAAGAGTCCGCATGCTGCAACTAAAGATCCCACATGCTGAAACGAAGATCCCACGTGCCGCAGTTAAGACCTGGTGCAGCCTAAATAAATAAATATATTTTTTAAAAAAAGAAAGACGTTGGGCCAGAGATCCAGATTTGAGATCCAATCAGCATATATGAGACAGAGCTATTCAATGTAATTCCATAGACAAATACGATAATACTTACTCAACAATATATTTCAGTCTAGCATCACAATGTGCACATGTATGTGCAATGTTCTTTTGTGCTGGATGCTGCAACAGCCTCCCAGTATAACGCTGGGTCAGTTTGGCCCTCCATTTGGGAAGCTCAGTCTCTCATATTCATCCCAAAATGCACAACATGTTATAGATCAGCCTTAATGGAATCCAACCCTCTCATAAATCAGAAAACTTGCCTTTATATAATAATGAACATATCATTTTAAGAATTAAAATACTTCAGAGATGCGTCAAAGGAAAAAAAAAGGAAGAGAAAGAGTTCGCAGTATCCTGCCCTATGGAAAGAACATTCTAACGACTGTCCCAGCAGCTCTCTCCTGACCTGCTTGGTGACTCAGACAAGCCATTCCACCTCTCTGGGCCGTGGATTTAGTCCCTGAATAAGGGGATTACTGCCTGGCTCCCTAATCCCTATGACCTTTTGGCTCTAAGAAGCTACTATTCTCTGCATTCTGAAGAGGGCAAAACCACTGGTCCCTGGAGCGAACAGGGCAGCTGGGGATTCAGCCGGGCCTTGTAGGATGAGTAGAGATGGGGGAGAGGAAAGCTGAAGAGTCTGGGAAGGTGGAAGAGAATGAATGTGATAGAAGCCTGGGTCCTCACAGGCCAGGCTGGCTGACGAGGAGGGCTGTAGAGGGGCAGAGGAGGGAAGGATGGAGAGTGAGGTCAGCCCGGGGAGTCCTCAGTGGCACACTGCACCTGACTCACCAGATGTAGAGCAAGGTGCCCACTATGAAGAGCTTCTTCAGAGTCCCAATCCATGAGTTTTCAATGAGAACAGCTTTCACAGACGTATGCTGGCAACTCAGGGGGAATTGACTGTATGCCATGGTAAAAGAGTCCTCAAAGCACCACGAGGAGGAAGTGCCTCTCAGCAAAGCCTGACTTGCCCTCACAGAGCTCACTGAACAAAGGTAACACTAGCGTGAAAGGATGTGACCTGAAAGTGAACTACCCTTCCATCCGGTTAACTGACACTTACCCCGGGGGCCAATAGATATTTTCGTGGGCCCCCAAGAGAACCGTTGGTCCTGGACCCTCTGCGCCTCGTGGAGAAGTTGAGCCTGCATCCTCTGTGTCTTATATTTAAAATCCCAAGAGAAGAATCTGATTATGTCCAACCCTGATCCATTCAGCTGTAGGGGGAGGTCAGCAAAGGGCCAGGGGCAGCCAGAGGTGCACTGAGAAGAAAGTGGAGGAGAGCCTACATCCCCAAGGCAAGTTAAATGCCGGTTGTATTAGTTTCCCATTGCTGCTGTAACAAACCACCATGAACTTAGTGACTTAAAATAACAGAAATTTTTTTCTCTTAGTTTGGGGGTCAGATGCCTAAAATCATTCTTACAGGACTAAAATCAAGGTGATGGCAGGCCTGGTCCCTTCTGGAGCTCCACTAGAGAATCTGTTCTCATCTCTTCCAGCTTCTGGAGACTGCCTTGGCCTCCCTGGGCTCACAGCCCCATCACTCCAACCTCAGCTCCTCTTGTCACATCTCCTTTTTTTGATTTTGACCCTCTTGCCTCCCCTTTATAAGGACTCTTGTGATCACACTGGGGCCCCTCAGATAATCAAGAATAATCTGTCCATCTTGAGACCTTGAACTTAATCACATCTGCAAAGTTCCTTTTGCCACAGAAGGTGACATATTCACAAGTTCCAGAGATTAGGACATGGAGATTTTGGTGTAGGGCGGGGAGGCATTATTCAGCCTGTTCTACTCTGCCCTGCCTTTCCTTGAGCTAGCTAGTGAGAGGGTTCAGTTTCTTGTTACCCACAGCTTGGCTAAGACATCACCTGCCCTTCTAATACCCTTTGACTATTGCACTTCTTCTCCACCATCTAGTATACCTGGAAAACCCTTCCTTTTCATACTTCCCAAACTATGTCTCCCTCGTTCAAAAAACGCCTACTACAGAACACAATACTTTCTACGCATCCTACTGTATGGAGAGCAGAGAGTGAGTCCTAACCTATTAGTTAACGTTTACCAGCTAGAGGAAATATAATGGATACATGTAAAGGCATTGAGCTCCAAAACTCAGTTATGCAAATACAGGCCATGGACCACCCAGATTGGCAGAGGTTCATCTTAGAGGCCCCAAATTTTAAATAACTCTAAACCCATGTTAACCAATGTTGTGTTATATCATCTAGAAAACAAAACCCAAAAAACTAGTGTTGTCTAAAACTTTGGTGAGAGAAGTAGAATATTCCACTTGAGGGTGGTGATAAGCCAATGCCCTATGCCCTAATTAGGCAGCAAGCAGTAGGAGCCCCGAGTTCAGGTCTTATAAGCCACATTTTTAAAGAGAATCCCTTTTGCTGTTGTAAAAGTGGAAGTTTCACAGAAAAGCACAAAGAACGTGAAAAGGTTCCAACGTTCTCCCTCCCAGAGGTTATCACTGTTGAAACTTTGAGAGTATCTTCCAGATGTCTCTTTATGCCCCCACCTAGACACACAAACATGGCCACGCTCTACATGCTATTATGTAACCTGCTGTTTTTACTCAATAATATGTTATTAACTCTTTCCACAACAGTATTGATAAATGTATGATAAAGATAGATCTATGATATGTGACCACTTTGAATAGGTATGGAGTATTCTAGTATTCAGGTTGGAACATAAGAAATTGCCCATTTTGTAGACCAAAACAGTAGAATATTGGCAATTTCATACGGTTCAGCCTAAGAAATGAATTGTGAAAATTTGCCAGCTGGTCTCTTACTGATGGATATTTAAATGGAAATTTTGTTCATTTTTCCCACTTACAAACGTTTTTGATAATCTTGATATAGCTTTTACTACATGCCAAGCACTCTTCTAAGCGTATATTAATAACAAATATTAACTCTTTCAATCCTAACCTCCCCAAAAATAATCCTGTAAAGAAGCTATAGTATTACCCCCACCTTATAGCTGAACAAACTGTGGCAGAGAAAGTGTGCCCAAGTTCACATAGTGCTATAGACTGAATGTTTGAGACCCCCCAAAATTCATAAGTTGAAACCTAACCCCTATGCATTTGTATGAGGAGGTGGGGCCTTTGGGAAGTGAATAGGTCATGAAGGTGGAGCCCTTACGAATGGGATTAGTGGCCTTATAAAAGAGGCCCCAGAAAAACTTCACTTCTTCTGCCATGTGAGGATACAGCAAAAAGATGACCATCTATGAACCAGGAAGTGGGTTCTCACCAGATACCATATCTGCTGGTGCATTGATCTTGGAATTTCCAGCTTCTAGAACCATGAGAAATAAATTTCTGTTGTTTATAAGCTACTCAGTCTATGGCATTTTGTTATAGTGGCCCCAGTGAACTAAGACACATAGTAAGTAG
Source organism: Eschrichtius robustus (assembly GCF_028021215.1). Taxonomy (NCBI): domain Eukaryota; kingdom Metazoa; phylum Chordata; class Mammalia; order Artiodactyla; family Eschrichtiidae; genus Eschrichtius; species Eschrichtius robustus. The sequence continues at coordinate 8,698,588 of NC_090837.1, forward strand.
CAACACTGGCTCCACAGCTTATGCTCTTTTGTGTGCTATTGTAAATGGAATTGTTTTCTTAATTTCTTTTTTAGATTGCTCATTGTTGGTGTATAGAAACACACTGATTTTTGTGTGTTGATCTTGTACCTTGAAACTTTATTGATTGGTTTATTAACTTTAACATTTTTTTGTGAATTCTTTGTGATTCTCCATGTATAGGATCTTATCATCTAAGTACAGTTTATGTCTTCCTTTCCAATTTGGATGCCTTTTATTTCTTTTTCTTGCTTAATTGTTCTAGCTAGAATGTCCAGTACAGTGTCAAATAACAGGCATTTCAGTGGTGAAAACAGGCATCTTTGTCTTGTTCTTGATCTTTGGGGGCAGGGGGAAGCCCTCAGTCTTTTACCACTGAGGCTCAGTCTGTTGTCTCTCTCTTTTTTTTAAAATATTCATTTATTTATTTGGCCGTGTGTTAATTGTGGTACGCGGGATCTTCGTTGCGGCATGCAGGATCTTTATCTGCGGCATGCGGGCTCTTAGTTGCAGCCTGTGGGATCTAGTTCCCTGACCAGGGATCGAACCTGGGCCCCCTGCATTGGGAGCGCAGATCTTAACCACTGGACCACCAGGGAAGTCCCTCAGTCTGTTCTCTTAAACACTATGCTTCATTGCCTCTCCACTCTCCTCTTTCATGTTGCCAGGTACATATTTACGCAAGAATCTTTTCACACCTGAGGTAAATTTACACCTTTTAAAATAAATTTCTGGGTCAAAGGATGTGCACATTTTTTATCTTGATTCATTTTGCCAAACCACAAAAGCTTGAAGCACTTTATGTTTTCGCCAGCAAAGCAAGAGTGCATGCACCACAACCCTCAGAATGGGAGAAAATATTTGCAAACGAAGCAGCTGACGAAGGATTAATCTCCAAAATATACAAGTAGCTCATGCAGCTCAATATCACAAAAAACACAACCCAATCCAAAAATGGACGGAAGACCTAAATAGACATTTCTCCAAAGAAGACATACAGATGGCCAACAAACACATGAAAAGATGCTCAACGTCACTAATCATTAGAGAAATGCAAATCAAAACCACAATGAGATATCACCTCACACCGGTCAGAATGGCCATCATTAAAATCTAGAAACAATAAATGCTGGAGAGGGTGTAGAGAAAAGGGAGCCTTCCTGCACTGTTGGTGGGAATGTAATTGATACAGCCACTATGGAGAACAGTATGGAGGTTCCTTAAAAAATGAAAAATAGAACTACCATATGACCCAGCCATCCCACTACTGGGCATATACTCTGAGAAAATTCAAAAAGATACATGTACCACAATGTTCATTGCAACACTATTTACAATAGCCAGGACATGGAAACAACCTAAATGTCCATTGACAGATGAATGGATAAAAAAGATGCGACACATACATACAATGGAATATTACTCAGCCATGAAAAGGAACGAAATTGAGTTATTTGTAGTGAGGTAGATGGACCTAGAGTCTGTCATGCAGAGTGAAGTAAGTCAGAAAGAGAAAAACGAATACTATATGCTAATGCATATATATGGAATCTAGAAAAATGGTACTGATGAACCTAGTGGTAGGGCAGGAATAAAGATGCAGATGTTGAGAACGGACTTGAGGACACAGGGGGGAAGGGGAGGCTGGGACGTAGTGAGAGAGTAACATTAACATATATACACTACCAAATGTAAAATAGATAGTTAGTGGGAAGCAGCCGCATAGGACAGGGAGATCAGCTCGGTGCTTTGTGACGCAGCCATTTGGAAAGTGTCCAGTAGAAAAGGGACCACAGGGCAGAACTCTAATCAAAAGGGAAAAATTACAGGGAGATAGATTTTGGTTCAATGTAAGGAAGAAATGTCTAACAATTAGAACAGTCCCAGAACAGAACAAGCTTTCCTTGTGGTTGCTAGTTGGTGACGACAGCAATGATGATGATGATGATGGTATCGATGACGATGACAGCGTGATGATAATTTTCATTTATCTCATCATCTCCTTTTCTCTCGAGTCTCCTCTCCATCTGCATTTCAACATCATTTCCCAATTTAAAAATAAACCCTCCCTCGACCCCACATTCTTCTCCTTCTACCACTTGATTCCTCTCTTCTCCTTTGTAGCCAAGTCCCTTGAAAAAGTGAGTCACCACATCCATTTCCGCATCTCCATTCACTCCTCTGCTCACTCCAGTCTGGCTCCCCCCCCCCACCGCCAGAACGTCTATAAAGCCTCTCGTGCCCAGTAAACAACACCACTATCGCTAAATCCAATAGACACGCCACAGACCTGTCAGATTCTCAGCAGCATTTGACACCAGTGACCATGCACCACCCCCCTGCCTCCCCTTCTTCCCTCAGCTTCCCAGAATCCACATTCTCCTGACTTCCTTTGGTTCCCCACGTTCGCCCTTTCTGAGAATCCTTTGGAGACCTCTGTGCTTCCCATCATTTAAAGGTTACCATTCCTTAGGGGTCTGTTCTAAGCCCTCTTGCCTTCTCACCTACATCCTCTCTTGCTGGTCAGTTGCAGCTACTTCCATAGTTCTAGTTACCATTTGTATGCTGGTGATATGTAAATCTACATCTCCAGCTCCAGATTCATATATCCAACTAAGCATTTGTATTTGTATGTCCCATAGATATGTCAAGCTCAGTGCCTTCAGTTCTGAATTCATCTTCCACCCTAAATGGGCTTTTTTTCCTCACATTTCCTATCCCCATAAGTTCTCCCACCACTCATCAATTGCCCAAGCCAGAACATGGCACACTCCCTGATTCATCCTTTCCCTCATTCCCCCCCGTCCATTCAATTGTCAATTTTTTTTGTTTTATCTTCCTAATGTTATTCAAAACAGTCTACATCTCTCCTCTACCACTGTCAACTCCTCAGTCCAGATCACCATTAACTCACCTGGATGACCCAATAGCCTCCTAAATTGTCTCCCTCCCTCCGTTTGTACTCTTACCTCCTCCATTCTCTGCAGTACTTTAGTGGGAGCTTGGACTCTGGGGTGAGATACTTGGGTTCAACATTGGCTCTACCACTTACTACCTACATGACTTTATGTAAGTAACTTAGCCTTTCTGAGTCATCATTTCTTCTTCTATAATTAGGGGATATTAGTATTATATTGGCCAGGGTTTCTAGTTCTAAACAACAGAGTTCACTCTGCCTAGTTTAAGAAGAGAGATTGTCTAGAAAAGGCAAATCTATAGAGGCAGGGAATAGATTAGTGGTTGCCTGGGTCCAGGGGGTGGGAATGGGGAGTGACTGCAAATGGGAATGAGGGATCTTACTGGGGTGATGAAATGTTCTAAAACTGGATTATGATGATGGTTGTACAACTTGGCAAATTTACTAAAAATCATTGAAGTGTATGCTTAAAATGGGTGATTTTATGATATATAAATTTATACCCCAATAAAGTTGTTAAAAAATAAAGGAAGAAAGAGATTTTAAAGGACATTAGGCAGTTCTTACAATCTCTTGGAGGACCAAAAACCAGGACTGCTGAGACACTACACAGCCAGGAACAACACCCAGAGAACAGGGACTGTTCCAAAGAAAAGACTCGGCCAGCCACTGCTAAGCCCTAAGGTGGGAACTCATGCCAATAATGTTTGGGAATGAGTGCCAGAATCTTAGTCACTGCCATCCCAATGAGCTGAATGCCTGGGGCTATACCTCCTATAGTAGGCTGAATAATGGCACCAAAGCTATGAGGTCCTAATCCCCAGAATTTATAACTGTTACCCTATTTGGGAAAAGGGTCTTTACAGATGTGATTAAGTTAAGAATTTTTAGATAGTGGGATTATCCTGGATTATCAAGGTAGCCCCTACATGCCATCATATGTGTTCTTATAAGAGAGAGACAGAGGGAGATTTCATGCACGCGCGCGCACACACACACACACACACACACACACACACACACACACACACACACACACACACACACACATACAGGAGAAAGTTTTGTGAAGGTGGAGCAGAGTCAAGGATGCTGGCCTTGAAGATTGGAGTGATGTGATAACAAGCCAAGGAACACAGGCCACCCCCAGAAGCTGGAAGAGGCAAGGAAGGATTCTCCCCTGGAACCCTGGAGGGAGCGTGGCCCTGCCGACACCTTGATTTTGGCCCAGTGATACTGATTTTAGACGTCTCTAGAACTGTGAAAGAATAAATCGTTGTTTTAAGTTACCAAGTTTGTGGTTAATTGTTACAGCAGTGACAGGCAACTGACAACTGTGCAAGAGAACAAGTGAAAGTCCACATACTGCTTATTCAGACATTTAAAAGTCATAACAGACTTTTTTTTTTGTATAAATTTATTTATTTTTATTTTTGGCTGCGTTGGGCCTTCGTTGCTGCATGCGGGCTTTCTCTAGTTGCAGTGAGCAGGGGCTACTCTTTGTGGCAGTGCGTTGGCTTTTCATCATGGTGGTTTCTCTTGTTGCGGAGCATGGGCTCTAGACGTGCGGGCTTCAGTAGTTGTGGCGCGCGGGCTCAGTAGTTGTGGCCCGTGGGCTCTAGAGCACAGGCTCAGTAGTTGTGGTGCATGGGCTTACTTGCTCTGCGGCATGTGGGATCTTCCTGGACAAGGGCTCAAACCCGTGTCCCCTGCATTGGCAGGTGGATTCTTAACCACTGCACCACCAGGGAAGTCCCTAAAAGTCATAACAGACTTTAAAATGAAACATGTTTTTTCATCTACCCTGACATACCTTCATTACAACCTGGAAGGCCAGATTCATGTTTAGAGTTCTTGGACTCCTCAGAATTCTGTGCCAGAACTTGGAAGCATTGGTTGAAGAGGCCTCTGACCCTTAGCCCTTAGCCCACCCCCCTTCTCATCTCACTCTGGCTCCTCCCAGCTCTGTGAGGGCCCCGTGCACCTGTGTATGGATACCCTGCACTGTATGCCTAAGCCCCCTCCACACCCTCCACCTGCATTCAGCTGCCCCTTGGCCACCCCTTGATCTCAGGAGCATGCCCCGGGTGCTGTGGTCTTCTCTCAAGAGGATAAATCTGGGAAAAGGTTAAGGGCCATTTGGGAAGAGAATTCTGGGGTCCTACATACCGAGCATGGTGGGATGGGGGGAGTGCATCCAGTGCTCTGGATTGGCACATTCTGCCCCTGAGGCAGCAGACTTCTAAGGGGACACCAATATTTCCTGTATCCTGGTATACACACCCTGCCTAATCCCCCAAACTTTGAGTATGATGGAAATGCTTCCACAATTAGATTATACTATACAGTTGACCTGAAGCTAGCAAGATCATCTGGGTGGGCCTGACCCAAACACATGAGTCCTTTAAAAGCAGAGAATTTCCTTTGGCTGGTCCCAGAAGAGAGGTCAAAGATTTGAGGCATGAGAACATTGTATATCATCACTGGCTTGAAGATGGAAGGGGCCACATGGTAAATAGTGCAAGTGGTCTCTAGGATCTGAGAGTGGCCCCTGGCTGACAGAGCTCTGAATCCCATGATGGCATGGGATTGAATTCTACCAACAGGAAGAATGAGCCTAGAAGTGAATTTTCTCCCAGAGTCGCAAAGTGAGAACTCAGCACAGCTGACACTTTGATTTCAACCTTGTGAGACCCTGAGCAGAGCACCCAGTCACGCCAGGCCCAAACTGCTGATCTACAGAACTGTGAGCTAATAAGTGATGGTGTTTTAGGCCACTGAGTTTGTGGTAATTTGTTACGCAGCAACAGAAAACTAATACAGCCCCACAGGTTCCTTACTCCATGGGGAAGCTCGCAGCTAGCGGAGGGCCAGGGTGGGATCTCTGAAGTGTGGGGTCCAGGAAGCAGTCCCTATTGTGTAGGTCAAGGCTGGTACTGCCCCCATACATTCCTTAAGATGAATTCTGCTCATGCCCAGCACCCTATGCTATTTCCTGTGTACCAAAGTGTTGTTGCATGGTGCGTATGTTTGAAAAGCTTGGGTCTCAAAGGTGAAGGTGAAGGAGCTGGCTTATTTTAGGGGACATGTTGAGTGGAAAATGTTCACAGGTAGGGAAGCAAGATGCTCACTCTATGAGAAGCGTGTGAGAACAGAAACTGACTGAGGGAACCCCATCTCACGTTTACTCTGGGGCACCCAATTGCTGAGTCATTGCACTGTTTAAATTGTGCTCTCTCTTCATGCTCCTGTGGAACATGTACAACTGAATCTGAGGGAATTAAATGCTCGTAAGTAAAGATTCCACCATATGAAAGAAAAATATCATTATAAGGTGTTCTCATAATAATCTGTTCGTATATATACAGCAATCTTCTTTTAAGACATTGCGTGCTAGACCCAAGAATACCAGGAAGCCGCATCACAATGTGGAATTGTGACATATGATCTATGTATTGATTCATAAGGGAGAATTTACTAACTATATTCTTTATTATCCATTCTGTGATATCTGGTCTAAGTAATATGTCTTTAGAATTTTAATATTCATGCTTATTATTTAATATTTGTTGCATAGAAAACATATGACTCAAATAATGATAATCCTAATAATATCAGATGAGGAACCAAGGCTCATAAAGGTGAAGGAGTTTTGAATCCACATTTCCAGATCTGAAATCCCAAGCTTGGGCATGATTACCTTGAGGGTCAAAGGAGAGAGTGTATATGAAAGTACCTGTTATATTCAAAAAGATTAGTTTTAAAAAATAGCTACCATTTGTGAAGCTCTTACCCTATGCTAGGCATTGATAAGAGCTTGTCATGCCTTTTCTTGTATAATTATCACAACGACTCTATGAACAGATGCGAAACTGAGGCTCAGAGAGGTTAAGTGACTTGGTCAAGGAAACTTAGCCAGGTTTATGAAATAAGTTGCTTTAACTTTTAGCTAGTAAACTGCATTGTCTCCCTAATAGATGCAAGTTATCATCATCATCACCACCACCATCACAAAGAACAAGGGCGCATTAGCCATTAGGGAAATATGAATCAAAATCACAACGAGATACTCACTGGGATGCCTATAATCCAAAAGAGAGACAATAGCAAGTGATGATGAGGATGTGAAGGAACTGGACGTACCTTGTTGGTGGGAATATGAAATGGTGCAGCCACTGTGAAAAACAACTGAAGATTCTCAAAAGATTAAAATTAGAGTTTACCAAGCGATCCACCAATTCCATTTTTAGGTATATACCCAAGGAAACTGAAGACATGTTCATACAAAAATGTGTACACAAATGTTCACAGCAGCATCGTTCATCATAGCCGAAAATTGGAAACAACCCAAATTTCCACCCAAAAGTGGTATATCCATATAATGGAGTATTACTCAGCCAAAAAAAAAAAGGAATGCAGTAGAGATACATATTCCAACATGGATGAACCTTGAAAACATAATGCTAAGTGGAAGAAGCCAGACACAAATGATCCGTTTATAATGAAATATCCAGAATATGCAAATCCATAGAGACAGAAAGTAGATCAGTGGGTGCCTGGAGCTGCAGGGGAATAGGAGGATTGAGAGTGATGGTTAAGGGATGAGGAAGAGGGTTTTTTTTTTTTCTGAGGTGATGAAAATATTCTAAAATTGATTGTGGTGATGGTTGCACAACACTTTGAATATACTAAAAACTACTGAATTACACACTTTAAATGAGTGAGTTGAATGGTATGTGAATTATATCTCAATAAGCTGTTAAACAAAAAAAGAGCAAGGAGGGTCTTGCTGACCCTGGCGAGGACCTAAAGTTACATTTACAGGTCTGGTCCTATTCCTCCCCCTAAGCGGTGGTGACTCATGTAGATGCCAACATTATCACCAGGCGTGCCCTGAATCCTTGACTCCTCCCTGGGAATCCAGGATGTTGCCCTGCATTTTCCCACCTGCCCCAGGCATGCCCTGCCCAGCTCGCCCCAGCAGTCCTGGGTTAGAACCCAAAGTGTCACCCTCCCTTCTCGTGGCTTCTCCCTGCAGGAGACTGGCGCTACTTCCTCCTGCCTGCTGCTTCCTCCTCCGACTCCCACTCCTCCCCAGCTTGCTGTGAGCCTCATGTCTCAGATTTTAAAACCACAGGGAATTCAGGATGTGCACAGGAAGCTGGACCTTGAGGTTTTCTGTGCTGCCAGCCACTGCAGAGATTGAGGGTCATCCCCACAGCCCACTTACCTAATGTAGGAAAAGAACAACACATGGAAGAACCATTTAATGGTGCCATAATTCGTGCTCTGGATCCGGATGACTTTGTATGTCTCATACTGGAAGACATCGTTCCAGCTGCAACAGGCTGTCATGGTGAGAGGCTCGCTCTCCACTCGGGGCTGGACCAGGGCTCAACCCTCCCAGACCGGCCACAGCAGACCCACCAGTAAGAGGAAAATGAAACGTCCTTATTCTTAGCAGGAGCCTTTAAGTTTGAGTTTCTCCAATGATGGCAGAGTCGGGGCGGGCACTGGCAGCTGCCCAAGATGTGGCTGGGAATAAACAAGAAAAGCCAAGTCCAACAGGCCCAGCTGGCAGATGTCCCCGCCCCAGCCGGCCTCCCCCGGATGCCTGCACAAAGATGGTGTTCAAAGGAAAGGCATTTTAAGAATTCTGCCTTATCCCCTTTTTCCTTTCGCTTTTTTTGGGGTCATTTCAGTTGGGGTAAAGGGGCAGCCCTTCAAATGTCAGGAGACCCAGTGCTTCCACTGTGCCTTAGGAAAGAGCCTAGATCTTTCCATTGCCTCAAGCCCCACTCAGAGACTGATTAGTTCATTTCTACAACCATTTATTCAGTCCCAGATGTATGTGAACACTGGATGAATGAAGGTATCCCCCCTCCTCCCTCCCTCACGTCCTCACAACACTCTGGTTTGTAGAGGAGGAATTAGATTTGCTGGGGGCTGGGTTTGGGGGAGGACTTTATTGCTATGCTGGATATTTCCTGCCTGACCCTCAAGATCCACTTTCCACTCTGCTCTATTCCCCCGGGAGGTCAACCCATGACCTAGCCCAATCAGCCTAAGAAACAAACCTGCCATCCAACAAAATTAGGTTTATTGACCCATTCAGTGAGGGAGTATACATCATCAAACAAAGGGATAGAGTTATCATCAGATTCTGGGGAAGGTGGAGTTTAGATCAAATTTAAATGAAATCAAGTTTTCACAGGTTCAGAGCAAAGCAGTTTTATATAAAACGGTAAACTTTAGATCTGGATTGCAAAGTGGACCCAGGGCCCTGTTTCCTTGGAAGCAATAATGCTAAGATAGATGTTGATTGTTGTTTCCAGAAACCCATTATCTGAAGCTCTGCACCTGAGCTGCAAATCGAGGCTGCCTCTCTGTTTCAAGGTGACTAAGATCCTCCAGGCAAAACAGGAACATTTCGTTCTTACAGATGCAATTTCAAATAGCAAAGTTTGTGATAGTCCATGATTTTAGAGGAGGATGTTTCTCAGTAAGTAACAAAGTAGCAGTCACTCACTCAAAGATGGGGGCTATTATCACCTTACAGCTACACAGAAATACTGTTTCATGTTCCCTCTGCTGTGGACTTAATCCATTTCTGCTCTTCCTGCCTGTGGAATGTGGTTAAGACTCCGCGCTCCCAATGCAGGGTGCCCGGGTTCCATCCCTGGTCAGCCCGCATGCCACAACTAAAAGATCCTGCATGCCACAACTAAGATCCCACACGCGGCAACAAAAATCCTGCATGCCACAACTAAGACCCAGCACAGCCAAATAAATAAATAAATACTAAAAAAAAATCCAATGGTCTCTGGGGAGGGAACAGGGGGATTAGTCAGTGTCAAGAGACTTACTTATCACCTTTCTATGAAGTTTTCTCCACCATATGTATGCATTACTTAAAAAAAACAAAAAACAAAAAAAAAACACTGATAGATTTTTTTTTTATTTTTTAGATTTTTAAAAGCTGTATCTCCAGACCAAACCTGCCTTTTGAGCTCCACACCTGTAGTCTATGAACCTCCAGACCTAAATATCCCGCAGACACTTCAAATCACAACTTAAAAATGGAACACTTTCCCATAAAATAATAGTGTGAGCAAGGACTAATGAGAGCAAGAGAGTGGAGACAGTAGTTGTGGGCTACTTTTCCTGTTAGCTTGGCTATGTGAGAAGAGGGGTAAGGGTGATTTTTAATGGGGGTCATAGAGTCTAGAGAAGATTGGTGCGTGTGGTTAAGATGGAAACATTTGAGCCATTCAAAGATGTTCAAAGTGGAATGTCAAGAACAGTGGTCTGTTTCTTTGTGAAGTAGGAACTCAGGTCATGAATGGAACAGAGGTTGGAGGGCTTGGGTGAATTTCTCTTAGTCAAGTGTGTGTGGGTGTGTGTGTGTGTGTGTGTGTTTCTGGTTACAGGTCAGAAAATCAAGTGACTTTCTTCAGAAAAAAAGCAAGTTTTTTTGAGGAAACACTGTTATCTCACAGAACTCAAATGCATGAAATGTGGCTCCAAATCGTGAGAACCCATGATTAGAACAGGAAACTAAAACGTCCCGCGCTGAGGCTGCTCTTTCAATTTGCCTGAAGCTGTGATGTCCCACCTCTGCCTGTCTCTCTGTCCACCCACAATGTGTCTCTCTAAACACTGGCCATCTCTTCTTCTCTGAGGACATGTGGCCAAACAAGGCTATCATGGTTAGATGTCCACGTGAAAGTTCAAGTGAAAGCCCAGATCAACGCCCAATTCCAGAATCCCAGGGGAGTGAATCTGATTGTTCTGGCTATTTATCTCTGGTCCAATCAGCTATGGCTGTGGGTGGGGTCACAGAACAAATACAGCATCAGGGGCCCTGCCTTGGTGAGGAGAGGGAGGGGAGGGAGGACTGGGAGGAAGAAAGAACGGAAGGAGGGAGAGAGAGAGGTGTGGCTCTCAGAGAATAGAGGCTCCTAGGCTGGGGGACTCTGGTTAAATACCCCAGCCCCTCTCTCTCGGGTGGGACAATTCAAAGGCAGCCTAGGCAGTCTCCCAGAGGTCCCTAGTGAGTTTGGGCCCCAGATGCCCACAGCAGTGACATGCTGCTTCCTGTATTGGCTGCCTTCCCTTCCTTCCCTGTGCCACTTCCCCACTCCCCTTCCTGGCCTCACCCCAAATAAGCTATTTCCACCCAGGGTCTGCTTTGGGGAAACCCAGTCTATTTCAGTCTCCTGTGCTGTCGTTAAGGAGTTGGGAATTTGTTCTGAGAACAATAGGTGGACTTCTAAGCAACGTTGTGGCATGATCTTATTTGCACTTTAGTAAAATCACTCTGGCTGCACTGTGGAAGTGGATAGAAGGGGCAAGAGTGAGGCAGGGGTTCTGCCCAGGGAGGGGGCATAGTGACATGGAGGGGGGCTGAGGGCAGATCCCCAAAGAACCCAACACCAAGGAGACTAAGCAGAGGCATCAGGGAAGGCGAGGAAAACCAAGGGGGGGTGTGCACTCAGAAGCCAACCGGAGAGCAGTTCACAAATAAGCCAGGGGCCACAGGAGATATTAAGAGCGATTATAATGCTACAGAATTAAAGGGCACTAGTGAGGAAGCTGACAGGTAACTTAATGGCACAAGATCAAGTCAAGTATTAAACCCAAAGATAGGTGGGAACTTAGCATATGATAAAAGCATTTTAAAATCAGGGGAGAAAGAAATTACTCAAAATGTGATCTCACAGCAATTGGCCAGCCATTTACAGGAGGCCGGTGGAGGGGAGGGGATGTGGTATTCTAACTTTTCGTATTTAAAAAGATGTGTAGCTGTTTGAAATGTAATAGAATCATCAAAAGTGAACAAAATCAGCTACACAAAAGGGATATTCAAGTCACCGTTCTGTTTGTGTTGCACACATTTTGCATTATGGTAGAAATGCAAAGGTAACTGGATGCCCTTTGAAATAACCTGGCTGATGCTTGATTCTTTCTCCCACTCAGACTCCTCCTTGGTGTCAAGACTAGGTTGGAGGGACTTCCCTGGTGGCGCAGTGGTTAAGAATCCGCCTGCCAATGCAGGGGACACGGGTTTGAGCCCTGGTCCGGGAAGATCCCACATGCCATGGAGCAACTAAGCCCGTGCACCACAACTACTGAGTCGCTCTAGAGCCCGTGAGCCACAACTACTGAAGCCCGCGCGCCTAGAGCCTATGCTCTGCAACAAGAGAAGCATGAGATGCCCGCAATGAGAAGCCCGTGCACCGCAATGAAGAGTAGCCCCACTTGCTGCAACTAGAGAAAAGCCCACGCGCAGCAATGAAGACCCAACGCAGCCAAAAATAAATTAAAAAAATAAAAAAGACTAGGATGGATTTGCAGTGATGATAAGATGACGATGAGAGCCTCTTACTCTCCTTCAGGAATATGTTTCAGCCAGGATTCACTGTGGTTTCTTTCTTAGTAACTGGAGCTACTAAAAAAAGCATGTCAAAATGATGTTAATTTCACCTTTCTGCATGGCAATTTCTTGTGAACCTGCCTCTCTAACCCTCTCTTCCTTCCTTCTCATCACCTAATTCATAATTCTTATAATAAGTTGGTCAAGAGTCTACTGCTTAGGGATGTCACAGAGTTAGGAGAAATACCCAGTGCCCTGGTATTCAAAAATGTTTTTCTTTGAGTTACACTAAATTGGTGCTGTCTAAGGGAGTGGCCACTAGCCATACGTGGCTATTTAAATTTAAATTAATTAAAATCAAGTGAAATTTAAAATTCAGTCCCTCAGTCGCACTTGCCATTATTCCAGTGCTCAACAGCTACATGTGGCCAATGGCTACCACAGTGAAGATGTAGAACATTTCCACCACCGGAGAAAGTTCTATCAGACAGCACTGCTGACTAAATCTGTGGGATAGAGGAAAAGGTGATATACAGTTGCAAGTAAGTGAGGAAGGTGAGGGTGGTCCCAGTCAGACGGCATCTATTTTTTTGCGTGAAATAGGAGGCAGAGTTGCCTGATGAGAGAGAAAGGGAAGGCAGAGGAGTAGGAGGGTCCACGAGAGTGAAGAAGATTCAAAACAGTTGCTATGGTAACCAGGAGACGAGAGCCAACAAGGAAAACAGGAATTCCAGGGTGGTGCTGAGAATTAAAGACTATGAATTTGTTATTGCAACAGTCTGCATGACTGAGATTATGATAAGGGCCTTCCCACCTACAGGATCCACCTCCCACCTCCACACCCAGAGACCAACCTGCTCTTGCCAAGTGGTTCAGATAGTTTTAGAGTTTGTAATCACTGTTATCTACTACCTTTATTCTGGTCTTCTACATTTGTTCCAGAAACATTGTGAGCAAAACTACGTCTCTGCCTCGCCTTCCACCTAAGTCACACTTTTCCTGGGGCTTGTATCCCTTGCCAGCCCCACAATGCAAGGCAAGAAGCTCCTCTTTTCCCCCTAACTCAACCCAAGCACTAGGAATGTCTTGTTTCACTCAATTTATTCTGGGTGTAATTCCTGTATCCTTCTCATGGGTGCTGGATTCTTTTAACCCCAAGATCATCTCTCCACTCCACTCCATCCAAGCCAAATACACATGCTCTTCTTGGAAACTTTTAAAATCCATTTCCTAGTCAAGAGCTGGCCACTTCAGGTGATAACTGAGGTGTTCTGCAATCCTAAACACAGAGGATGGGGAAGGGTGGGGAAAACTGTCATTCTTCTTCTAATGGTGGATGGGAGAGAGGTGTTTGGGGTTTCTAGAGGACCAGGGACCTATTGTTTTCTCCATCAGTCTTAGCAGGACAGGTATGAAGACAGTATAGAAGGATATGTGGGCTTTCCTGGTGGCACAGTGGTTAAGAATCTGCCTGCCAATGCAGGGGACATGGGTTCGAGCCCTGGTACAAGAAGATCCCACATGCCGCGGAGCAACTAAGCCCGTGCGCCACAACTACTGAGCCTGCGTGCCACAGCTACTGAAGCCCATGCGCCTAGAGCCCGTGCTCCACAACAAGAGAAGCCACTGCAATGAGAAGCCCGCGCACCACAGCAAAGAGTTGCCCTCGCTCGCTGCAATTAAAGAAAGCCCGCGTGCAGCAATGAAGATCCAACGCAGCCATAAATAAATAAATAAATTTTAAAAAAGAAAGAAAAGAAGGATATGTACATTGATCCAGGGCTGAGCTTTTGCTGGGAGTTAAAAACTATGTCATTTAGGGTGTTTTATGTGAAAGTAATAGAATGCTTGACTCAAACTGGCTTAATATGAAATAAATTATTATCTTATATAATAAGATATTGAGAGGGAGGACAAACTTCAAAGCGGGTTGATCTTGTGGCTTGACAACATCATCAAGGACCCAGGTTCTTTCTATCTCTCTGCACCACCACCTTTGTTGTTGCGTTCATCCTCAGAAAGATCATCAATTCTTTTGTCTCTTTCATGGGAAAATCTTTCCCAGAACCCCTCTCTCCCCACCTTACTCTACCCTCTAGTACTAGAATTGAGTCACATGCCTGTTCCTTTACTGACAAGGGAGAGGAAATGACCATGACCAACTTGGACCAATCACCTGTGTTCAAGCAGATATTGGGGACTCATCTATAATGTCCACTATTTGGGAACTGGCAAGAAAGTAGCTAAAGTGAGGACCACAGGATCTATGCTGGATAGAGAATGAAGTGGAGGAAGGAGGGTCCTGAGAGGGAGAAAGTAGAAGGGTCTGGGATTCTGGAGTTCAAAGAACTGCTAAGCCTGGAATAACTGAAAGAATAGAGGATACAAGAGTGTGGTCAGAGAAATGTAAGCCTTTGGAAGAAGATTAGTTCCAGGAGAAATTGAGGTCTAGGACATGGTCAAGGGAGGGGGTGGCTCAAGTAGAGTGGAGGTGAAGATCACTGGAATGAGGAGAGACAGGAGCCAAGGGGTCAGGAGTTTGGCCAAGTCTTCGGTCATTCTCATAGTCATCAAAATCATTAGTATGGTGTAGGAACTGGGATGGGGAGGAAGGATGAGCCAGATGCTGAAGTCCTCTAAGAACAAGGATTGACTGATGAGTAGACATCAGCAATGAGAAGGTATTGAAGGTGGTACACGTAGATGACTTGAGCCTCAGAGTTTAATCAAGATGAAGGACCATTGATCCAGAAATAGAGTTGAGGACCATGGGGGACACCATGAGAGTCGGAGAAGGATTTGCATCCTCTGGGGAGGGCTTCAAGGACTGTCAGGGGAGAACCAAGTTTGCGGGGGGCAGGAAGTAGAAGGAACTCTGTATGCTGAGGTCATGACCTGAAAAAGAAAAGAGCATGCCTTCCACTCTTCTCTATTCCGTTCCCACAATTTGCAATGAAACCCAGAGGTGAGCCATATTTGATCCAGAGTATGAGAACTCATACTCCTCACCCACTGGTTAATAATAGAAGCAAGTCCAAAGCAACCCTTCCTAAATGTCCATTAATCCCCCGAGCTTATCAGTATCTAGGGGTGTAGCAGACACTCAGCTACTCATTTGAAATCTGCTCTCTTTTTCTTTGTTAAGAGAATCCCCAATTTTGTCCAGGTTTCAAACCTTCAGGAAAGAGAACTCTGTACCCACCTCAGGGGTATCACGTTAATCCCATTCTACCTGTGGGTGACTGGTTTAGGTAGGAATGAATATGAAAGCTAATTATGGCCACCAAAACATGAAAGTTTATTAGAGGTCTTCTAAAGAAAGATGTCATTCCTAAGAGAGAGGCATGAGAAGAAATGGTCTTTCTAATGTGACATGCTCAGGATGGCAGAGCAGAACAATGGAAAGAACTTGTTGGCACCACTGAGTTAAGTAACTCTGGAGCCATCCTACCTTAGGACTTCTTTTCTTAAATATATTGTTTAAACCATTTTAACTGGGCTTTCTTTTACTCATAGCTGAAGCATTCTGATTTAAGAAGCATTGCTAGGGAACTACTATAAAGTTCATCAGGAGGCTGGCAGACAATACCTCTGAAGCACAGAACAGGCAGATATACAATTTATGGGGTAATTAAGGACAGTGGGCTGCATCCTTGAGGTACAGAGACAGCAGGGACTCAACTGCCAAGAGGCAGCCTGCCCAACATCCGGGATGCATCCTAAGTCCAGCACCCTGACAACCTCCCGCCACCGTCATCTTTTCCTTGATGTCCTTGCCCTGGAATCTCCTGGTCATATTTGAACTCTGGAATATGTTATCAGAATATGGCTCAGGTATCTGCTACCTTGTATACTAAAAGCCTCAATTCTCTTCCCTTTTTTAATTCTCTGTGAGAGTTCTGCCAGCTTCTCCTTTAGACCAATTAACACAAGAGATGCTCTCACTCAAATGACAGATGGGTTGACTACCTCTAACTTTCCAAAAACCAAAAACTTTTCTAAAAATTGTTGTAAAATATACATAACAAATTTTACCATTTTAACCAGTTTTTAAAAAACATTTTATTGAAGTATAGTTGATTTACAATGTTGTGTTACTTTCTGCTGTACAGCAAAGTGATTCAGTTAAACATATATATATTCTTTTTCATATTCTTTTCCATTATGGCTTATCACAGGATATTGAATATAGTTCCCTGGGCTATAGAGTAGGACCTTGTTGTTTATCCATCCTATATATACTAGTTCACATCTGCTAGTCCCAAATGCCCAATCCTTCCCTCCCCAACATTTTAACCAATTTTAAGTATACAGTTCAGTGGCACTAAGTACATTCACCTTGTTGTACAACCATCACTACCATTTATCTCCAGAACTTTTTTATTATCTCAGACTGAAACTCTGTACCCATTAAACAATAACCCTTCATTCCTTCCCCCCCAGCCCCTGGCAACCACCGTTCTACTTTCTGTCCCTATGAGTTTGACTACTCTGGGTACCTCATATAAGTGGAATCATACCATATTTGTCCTTTTGTGTCTGGCTTATTTCACTTAGCATAACATCTTCTAGGTTTGTCCATGTTGTAACATGTCAGAATTTCATCTCTTCTTGGATTGGAAGAATTAATGTGGTTAAAATGGCCATACTGCCCAAAGCAATCTACAGATTTAATGTGATCCCTATCAAATTACCCATGACATTATTAACAGAACTAGAACAAATAATCCTAAAATTTATATGGAACCATAAAAGATCCAGAATTGCCAAAGCAATCCTAAGGAAGAAGAACAAAGGTGGAGGCATAACCCTCCCAGACTTCAGGCAATACTACAAAGCTATTCAAAGTAATATTCAACAAAATATTCAAAGTAATCAAAACTGTGTGATAGTGGCACAAAAACAGACATATGGATCAATGGAACAGAATAGAGAGCCCAGAAATAAACCCACAGTCTATTATTCTTTGACAAAGAAGGCAAGAATATACAATGGAGAAAAGTCAGTTTCTTCAGCAAGCAGTATTGGGAAAACTGGACAGCCGCATGCAAATCAATGAATTTAGAACACTCCCTCACACCATACATAAAAATAAACTCAAAATGGCTTAAAGACTTAAATATAAGATATGACACCCTAAAATTCCTAGAAGAGAACATAGGCAAAAGATTCTCAGACATAAAATGTAGCAGTGTTTCTTAGGTCAATCTCCCAAGGCAATAGAAATAAAAGCAAAAATAAACAAATGGGACCTAATCAAACTTACATGTTTTTGCACGGTAAAGGAAATCATAAACAAAATGAAAAGACAACCTACAGAATGGGAGAAAAATATTTGCAAATGATGGAGGTTCCTTAAGAAAACTGAAAATAGAGTTACCATATGATCCAGCAATCCCACTCCTGGCATATATCCAGAGAAAACTCTAATTCAAAAAGATACATGCACCCCAATGTTCATAGCAGCACTATTTACAATAGCCAAGACTTGGAAGCAACCTAAATGTCCATTGACAGATGAATGGATAAAGAAGATGTCATATATATATATATATATATATATATATATATATATATATATATATATATATATATATATATATATATATATATACATATACATACAATGGAATACTACTTAGCCATAAAAAAAGAATGAAATAATGCCATTTGCAGCAACATGGATGGACCTAGAGATTTTCATATTAAGTGAAGCAAGTCAGACAGAGAAAGACAAATATCATACAATATCACTTATATGTGGAATCTAAAATATGATACAAATGAACTTATTTACAAAATAGAAACAGACTTGCAGACACAGAAAACAAATTTATGCTTACCAAAGTGGAAAGGGGGTGGGTATAAATTAGGAGTTTGGAATTAGCAGATATAACTTACTATATATAAAATAGATAAACAACAAGGTCCTACTGTATAGCACAGGGAACTATATTCAATATCTTTAACAAACTATAATGGTAAAGAATATACACATACACACACACACACACACATACACACACACACATACACATATATATATATGTATAATCTGAATCACTTTGCCGTACACCGGAAACGAACACATGTTGTAAATCAACCATACTTCAATTTAAAAAAAGAATTTCGTTCCTTTTAAAATCTGAATAATTCTCTCTCTCTCTCCATTTAGTTTGTTTCCACCTTTTTGGCTATTGTGAATAGTCCTTCTCTGAACATGGTTGTACAAATTTCTGTTCATGTCCCTGTTTTCAATTCTTTTGGGTATATAGCCAGAAGTGGAATTGCTAGATCATGGCAATTGTATGTTTAATTATTTTTAGAAACCAAGTTTTTTGTTTTTTGTTTTTTTTTAACTTACCAGGATATCCACATGTGCTTGAAAGCTTCCCCTTTTTAACCCCAAAGCTGAATACATCACCCTCAGGAGGGGAAATACTTTCCTTGTATCAGTGAGTCACCACCTCTCTCATTAAAGCAGAGATAAAAACCATTAGTTTAATTCCAACAGGGCATTCTGTTACAGAGAATAGAGGGGAAAGCAGAATAAAGTTATGCTGAATAGATGGAAATTTAGGACATGAAATGAAAAGCAGAAGCAGGGAGACAGAGAGAAAGCACAGAGGAGCTGAGGGTGGGGCTGAGGCATGAAGACCCACCAGCTCCAAAGGTCGCTAGAGTGACCCCGCACAGAGAATTCCTCACTAATTCTGGAGTCCAAGAACCCTGACCCATTTACAACTTATTGTGGGTTTTTTTTTTCCATGAAATCCCATGTTATATATTTCTCTCTGATCATATGCATAATAATTGTGACTAAAAGGAAAAGCCGCTGTCAGTCTCTACACTCACAACACTCCTGACACCAAATATGTGGGTTTTCCACACCAACCAATTTCCCAGCTCTCTGGACACCGAAAGGGTGTCCTACAATTCAATCATGACACTAACTGCTTAGAGTTATCACAGACCCCGCAGGTTAAGGGCTCAGTCCCACAAGACTGCCCCCACTTCAGATGCGAGTCACAAGTAGTGCATCCCAGGTGTTTGACTTGGCTACAGATTGGGGGTTCTCATGACCCCTTCCTTGGGTTTAGTAGTTTACTGCAATGGCTCACAGAACTCAGGGAAACATGTTTATTGGTTTACTGTAAAGGACATAAAAAAGGAGACAGAAGAACAGCCAGGTGAAGAGGTACATAGATAGGGCGAGGTCTGGAAGGGGCCCAAGTATAGGAGCTTCTGTCCCCATGGAGTTGGGGTTTGCCACCCTCCCAACACGTGGACATGTTCACCAACCCAGAAGCTCTCCAAGCTCCATAGTTCAGGGATTTTTATGGAGGCTTCATCACGTAGGCATGATTGGTTATTAACTCAATATCCAGCCGCTCTTCCCTCCCTGGGGGATGGGGGTGGGACTGAAAGTTCCAAGCCTCTAATCATGGCTTGGTCTTCTTGGTGATCATCCCTATCCTGAACCTGTCCAGGAGCCCACCAAGAGTGGTCTCTTTAGGACAAAAGATGCTCCTATCACCCAGGAAATTCCAAGAAATTCAGGAGCTCTGTGTCAGGAATCAGGGACAAAGACCAAACATTCAAACAAAAGATGCTCCTAGCACCCTATAACTCAGGAAATTACAAGGGTTTTAGGAACTCTGTGTCAGGAACCAGGGCCTGAGACCTAATATATATTCTTATTATATCACAGTGACATAGTGTGACTGAGTATTTATGCCTCACCATCAAACAAGTTTAACTAAAATAGTCTCATTCTCTTGGCCCCTGTCAAAATGACAGCATCTTCATGTCAAAGATGTTGACTTACTTCCACCCTTTTTGTGGAGCCAGTGACGTGGCATTCATCAGCATAGTCTCAGTCTAGCTCAAGAGTTCCAAGCCAAATGGAGAAGCCAGTGGAATGGATAGGAACTGGGATCAGGCCACCAGGCTGGATCTGGACGCATGGAGATGGTGACGTGGAATAGAGCAGGTACAGCAAACAGGAAGTGAGGGCCCTAGCTGAGGGCAGGCCAGCAGGCTGAGCTCAGGGTCTCTGGAGGCCCCAGGAAGAGGAGGTGGGGAGAGCACCCTAGTCCTCTTCTGATGGAAGAGGGAGGGCGTGGTGGGAGAGTCCATGATTTGAAGACCTCTGTACTTCTCCCTGCCCATTTCATTGCTCTTATCAAAACTCTCACTGTCCATTTTATCCAGTCAAACTTAATTTCCCTTGTCTGTCTCTTTTTCATTCCCACCCCCATTTCCCTTATGCCTGAACAGCCTCCTACTTACCATCTGCCTGCCCAGGAGCTTGCCTTCCTTTACAACTGCACCTACCACTTAGTTTCTCCAATTAAGTGAAAGTTGAATAATTATACTTCTTTTCCCAAAGCACACCTCTTAAATCCCAAATGTCCCTGTGTTGCCATACATGATGAAAAGTCTCTGACTGACTGACTTTCTTTAAAGGAATTACATGAGATTACTCATTAAAAGCACCATGGCTGGTACATAATAGTGTTCAGCAAATTGCAGCTTTTCATTAATAGTGATATGTTATTAATTATAGTAATAATAATAAGAGGATATAAGCTCCTAGAAGACAAGGAGAGTGGTTGCTGTATGCCCAGGTTCAATAACCCAATATTCAAAGATTGAATTTTAGCAGAGATTATAAATTTTTCTGCCATGCCTAACTTCTTCTAGCTCAACCTGAAATCAGCAGGCCTTCATGTCCCTAATGAGGGCTGATTGGACCAGGATGGGCAACTGCCAAGCAGAGTCAGCACAGTGGCTGGCCAGTGACCAATTGGGATCTCTCTATCAAGAATACAAATTAAGGGGCTTCCCTGGTGGCGCAGTGGTTAAGAATCCACCTGCCAATGCAGGGGACACAGGTTGGAGCCCTGGTGCAGGAAGATCCCACATGCTGCGGAGCAACTAAGCCCGTGAGCCACAACTACTGAGCCCGCGTGCCACAGCTACTGAAGCCCACACACCTAGAGCCTGTGCTCCGCAACAAGAGAAGCCACCGCAATGAGAAGCCCGCGCACCACAACAAAGAGTAGCCGCCACTCGCCACAGCTAGAGAAAGCCTGCTTGCAGCAACAAAGACCCAACGCAGCCACAATAAATAAATAAATTAACTTTTTTAAAAAAAGAATATAAATTAAGGGACTTCCCTGATGGTCCAGTGGCTAAGACTCCACGCTCCTAATGCAGGGGACCCCGGTTCAACTAGATCCCACAGGCCACAGCTAAGTGTTCACACACCGCAACTAAAGATCCCGTGTGCCACAATTAAAGATCCCACATGCCACAACTAAAAGATCCTGCATGCCGCAGCTAAGACCTGGTGCAGCCAAATAAATAAATAAATATTTTTTTTAAAAAGAATATAAATTAAGAGACAAAGGCATTAAGGGACCAAGTAAAAGGAAGAGCTCTAGGGTGAAAGTCCTCCAGCTCTAACTGATGTGGTCCCTGGAATCACTCTGATTCTTGCTCTTGCTAAGGCTATAGCTTTTCTAGGAGATTCCATGAGAACTATGTCTTTAATATGAAAATCATTTTCTGGAGCTAATTTGAATAGGTGGTTCTGAGCATATATCACAACTCTGCCACTTCTATGTGATCTGAAGAAAGTTATTTAACCTCCCTGAGCCTCATTTTCCCCATCTGTAAAAGGGGATGGTAATACCTACTTTACGGTGTCCTGGTGATTAAATGAGGTAGTGCACTCTCATACTAGCACTTATCAAGGATGTACGTCCTTGTTTTTTTCCCTTCTCTGCCCAAAGGTCATTGGAAATGTCCAGATACAGGCACTATATCAGTTAGGATACAGAGCTCAACTGCATGCAATAGAGACCCCAAATAACAGTAGCCTAAATAAGGTAGAAATTGATTTCTTTCTCACATGCAGTCTGGATGAAAATGGTCCAGGGCTGGTATGGCGGCTCTGAGCAATGAATTCATCAGGGACCCATCTCTAGGGTGTTGCCCTCATCACCATGGTCAAAAATGGCTCCCCATCAGGATCAAATTCCCAATAGAAGGATGGAAGAAGGAGGAAAGGAGAAAGAAAGGGCATGTTCCTCCCTTCAAGGGCGTGGCCTGTCACTGCCACTTGCAGCTCATTGGTCAGAACTTAGTCACGTGGCCACACCTACCTGCAACAGGAGGTAGGAAATGTAGTCCTTATTCTGTTTGACCATGTTGCTTGCTTAAAATCGGATCAGGAGTTTTCTTACTTTTATTGAGAAAGGAGAATGGATATTGAAGGACAACCAAGAGTTCCTGCCACTGGTACCAATGGAATGGTCCTTTGACCTGAAGCTGAATGAGTAGCCTCTCCCGTATGTGGAAGGAAATCTTTGTCTTCATAGGGGACCTGGACAGCTATAAGGCATGTAATACGGCCCAGCCTGGGAAGAGATCTATAGAGAATTTATTTGCCCAGGTAAATAATGACCTATTTATGTTTTTCCCAAGGGAATGGGCCCTATCTTGGCACTGATGGGGGTGTCTGAAAGTCAAAGTCTTGGGTGTGGAGTATTGGAGTCTCTGATCAGTTCCTAAGCTGTGTCCTGTAGGAATGTTCTGGGTTCCTTAGGTGATATCAAAGCTCACAGACTCCACAAGATCCAAAAAGTCTTCCCTGATCTGCCAGCTAAAAGAGGTTGCTCTCTCCTTTGAACCCCCATCATACCTGGAGTAGACATCTGTTGGTTTTGTTGTCTGACCTTATTTTCTCTTCTGATTTTCCTTTGACAGAACCGTGCCATCTACATTCTCGGATGATTCGGTTCAGGTCAAGCTGTCCCCACCCACAGACCCCAGGGGTGGATCCAGGACCAGTCTGAGACACTTCGTCATTGCTACTGTGCTCTGTTCAAGAGTGGACATGTGAGTCAGGTCAGTCTGATATGTCTTGGAACTTTGGTTAAAATTACTGAAACAGTGGTGCTCTCTTTATGCTGGAGTTGCTAAGCTGGTAGGATATGGGCCTAAAATTATTGGCAGCCATTTGCCAGCAGGGAATGAAGTCAACTCAGAGAAATCCAGAGGGAAATGATGGAGGGATTCTTGGTGACATTATTTGAACATCTGGATCAAGCCATGCCAGAAGGCCTGACTAGTTTCAGGAGCCAGTAACTTCCCTTTTCTGCTTAAGCCAGTTGAAGCAGACCCTCTTATCACTTTCAACCAAAAGAGTCTTGACTAGTAGAGCCTTTATGCGTACCTTCATAATATGGCTTATCACTTTGAACCTGAGGTTGCAATTATTTCTGAACACATCTCATGTCTCCTCAAGTATCTTGAAACCAGAATGCCACCTAGGTACCAGGCACAGCCCATGTTTTCAGGGAATGCTTGGTGAATGAATGAATGGATTGATGGATAGACCAATGGACTGGTGGATGGATGAATAATGGAAAGAAGTAAAATAGTACATGTCCCTCCTGAGCATCAGGCCCCAAAATAGGAGCCTATGCTTCTCCAGACCTTTCTTACAATCCTTTCCCCATCCTTTTGTTTAATAATTCAGACAACAAATGTTTACTGAACACCTACTATGTGCAAGGCTCTGTGCCAGGAGTTGGGAATATGTAGTGTGGTGGTGAAAAGCTTGTGCTTTGGAACCATACAGAACTGGATTTGAACCCCAGCTGTGCCCATTACTCTCAGTGTGGCCTTGGACATGTTGATTAACTCCTCTGAACCTCAATGTCTTCATCTGTAAAATGGGCATTGATGGCATCTTCTTCGTAGGGTGGTTGTGAGAGTAATCGAGATAAGGGACTTAAAGTGTTGAATGGTGCAGGTTCATAATAATTATTATTATAATAAAGTTAACACTATATGCCCTTTACAAATGTTAGCTGTTATGCTCTCCCTTTCCAATTTAACAAGCAAAAGAAAGAATATATACATTTATGTATGTATATAGAGAGAGAAACAGAGAGACAGAGACAGACAAAGAGACAGAGACAGAGAATGACAGAGAGACAGAGACAGAGAGATAGAGAAAGAAAGAGACAGAGAGGAAAGATCGAACAGCAAAAATAATTTTAAATGTGTTTTTCTTCTGATAATTGTGGTTTATCTGGGTTTGGGGAAAAAATACTCATCTAAACCAGTGGTTCATTACAGGGGTGATTGTTCACCCCCAGGGGACATTTGGCAATGTCTGGAGACATTTTTCGTTGTCATGATTGAGGGAGTGCTACTGGCATCTAATGGCCAGGGATGCTGCTAAACATCCAACAATACACAGATCAACGCCCACAGCGAAGAACTGTCTGGTCTAAAATGTCAACAGTGCCAAGGCTGAGAAACTCTGGTCTATACCGTGTTGGTGCCTTGGCTGTAAATTCAATTGTAAACTGAAATCAAGGGCCATAATGTAAGACCCATGGTAGCTGCTCAATGAATGTTTGATAACCACCTAAGTGAATGAATGATCAAATGAATGATTATATCTTACATTTGTAATTTGGCCAAGTGCCTGGTATACGGCTGTGTCAGAATGGCTGTTCATAAATGGTTATTGACTCGTTCCTGTAAATGTCCCTCCTGAAGAGCCACCTGTGCAGCAGCTGGGAATGGTGTCCTCCTGGCTGGGGGACAAGATGGCCTCACGGCATCCGTCTGGGGTTACAATCAGTTGCTGTGGGCAGCCACAGGGCGGCAGAGCGGACGGTGTTTCTCCACATAGTGATGGACTCATTGTCCTCTCTCCTGCCCCTCTTCTCTCAGACTCTCTGCAGAGAAGGCTTTAAAGAGCTGAGCTGAGAGCCTATGGATTTAGCTCTTTAGGAAAAGGAGGAAAAAATGAGCCCAGACTGAAGATTACTGTTAATTTGCTTGAGGATCAAGAGCCCGTTAGAATTAGAGAGGGGGTTGGGTTGGTGGGGTGGGACTCTGGTTCATCACCACACTTTTTCTAATTCATTTATGCAACAAATGTTTACAGAGTGCCAGGGACTCTTTGGGGTGAGATAACTAAAGAGATCAAAATCCCTACCCTCTTGGTGTTTATATTCTAAAGAAACAGGATGAACAATAGATACTAATATATAGTATGTGAGAGGGCCATGTGCTCTATCGAGAAAAATCAAACAAGGAAGGAAGATAAGATGTGCTTAGGGTTGAACTTTTTGGTAAAATTGAGGTGAGCTTCACATAACATAAAATTAACCATTTTAAAGTATAGAATTCAGTGGCATTTAGTACATTCTCAGTGTTGTGCAACCACCATCTCTATCTAGTTCCAAAACATTTTCATCACCCCAAAAGGAAAACCCTTACCCACTAAGCAGTCACTCTCCATTCCCTCCTCCCCCACTGCCCCTGGCAACTGTCAATCTACCTTCTGTCTCTATGGATTTACCAGCCCCTGGTAACCACCAATTTTCTTTCTGTCTTCATGGATTTACCTATTATGGACATTTCGCATGAATGGAATCATACACTACGTGGTCTTTAGTGACTGGCTTCTTTCA
Source organism: Eschrichtius robustus (assembly GCF_028021215.1). Taxonomy (NCBI): domain Eukaryota; kingdom Metazoa; phylum Chordata; class Mammalia; order Artiodactyla; family Eschrichtiidae; genus Eschrichtius; species Eschrichtius robustus. Next base: position 8,724,407 of record NC_090837.1, read on the forward strand.
TTTAGTGTAATGTTTTCAAGGTTCGTCCATGTTTTAGAGTGTATCAGTAGCCCATTCCGTTTTGTGGCCGAGCAATATTCCATTGTGTGGCTATATCACATTCTTTTTTAATTAATTAATTTATTTGTTTTTATTTTTGGCTGTGTTGGGTCTTCATTGCTGTGTGTGGGCTTTCTCTAGTTGTGGCGAGCGGGGGCTACTCTTCGTTGCGGTGCGCAGGCTTCTCATTGCGGTGGCTTCTCTTGTTGCGGAGCACGGGTACTAGAGCACGTGGGCTTCAGTAGTTGTGGCTCGTGGGCTCTAGAGCTCAGGCTCAGTAGTTGTGGTGCACGGGTTTAGTTGCTCCACGGCATGTGGGATCTTCCCGGACCAGGGCTCAAACCTGTGTCCCCTGCATTGGCAGGCAGATTCTTAACCACTGAGCCACCAGGGAATTCCCAGAAGATGATTTTTAAGTGAAGACCTTAGGAGGGTGAGGGAGCAAGCCACCAGGACGTCTGGGAAGAGCACTGCACGCAGAGGGAACAGTGAGTGCAAAGGCCCTGAGGCAAGTCATTTTCACTTGTCTTTAACTCTATTTTCCTGTCTGCTAATGGGGAAGAATAAGACCATGAAGAGAATATCACATAGAATATTGGCAAATTATCAACACCTGGGCTCGCCCACATACTTGAGCAAGATACAGTTGACCCTTCAACAACACAGGGGTTAGGGTCATCGACCGTCCTCGTAGTTGAAAATCCGAGTATATACGGAGTCAACCCTCCATATCTGTGGTTTGTCCACATCTGCAGATTCAATCAACTATGCATCATGAAGTACTGTAGTATTTACTATTGAAAAAAATCTTTGTGGAAGTGCATCAAGGCAGTTCAAACCCATGTTTTTCAACGGTCAACTGTACTTCTCAGAGCTTCAATCTGCTCACCTGTAAAATAGGGATAATAATTGCTATCTACCTCGCAGTGTTCTCTCAAGAATTAAATTAAATATATACCCAGTCAGGGCCTGGCACATAGTAGGGCTCAGAAATGGGTTTGACCATAATTCAAAAAGACACATGCACCCCAATGTTCATTGCAGCACTATCTACAATAGCCAGGTCATGGAAGCAAACTAAATGCCCATTGACAGATGAATGGATAAAGAAGTTGTGGTACATATATACAATGGAATATTACTCAGCCATAAAAAGAAATGAAACTGGGTCATTTGTAGAGACGTGGATGGATCTAGAGACTGTCATACAGAGTGAAGTAAGTCAGAAAGAGAAAAACAAATATCGCATGTTAATGCATATATGTGGAACCTAGAAAAATGGTACAGATGAACCGGTTTGCAGGGCAGAAATAGAGACACAGATGTAGAGAACAAACGTATGGACAACAAGTGGGGAAAGTGGCAGGGGGTGGTGGTGGTGGGATGAATTGGGAGATTGGGATTGACATGTATACACTGATGTGTATAAAATGGATGACTAGTAAGAACCTGCTGTATAAAAAAATAAATAAAATAAAATTCAAAAAAAAAAAGAAAGGGGTTTGAACCCAGATCAGGAAGACAATGGTTTATAGGAGAGTCTGAGGTGTTTTGTGGCGGGGAGGCCTGCAGTCTAGCCTGACACAGGCTACCATATACTCTCCTCTATTTATGTTTCTAAGAGCATAATTTGTTTATATACTAACACCAAGCAGGGGGATTAGAGTCTGAATGCCAGCTTTCACCAAGTGACTTTAGGCAAATTTCTTAATCTCTTTTAACTCAATTTCCTCATTTGTGACTCAATATTGTTGACAGGATTCAGGATCATATATGTGTCATAGGAGAATTGATAGATAATATATATGAGTGTCACTGGTATGTGGTAGTGCTCAAAAAATTTCCCTCTTTTGTTGCTTCATCATATGTCTGCCCAGCAAATGCCACTTGGGGCATTAAAAAAACCACAAGATTACCTTTAATCATGTCTTCAACACAAGTTGCCATGATGTTTTGCTTTGTTTTGTTTTTTGGTGGCAGGAAGAATGTGGGCTTTGGGGTCTCAGGTGAGAGTTGAGATCCTGGTTCCTGTGCTTACTTGCTGTTGGACCTTGGGCAAGAGTCTTAACCTCTCTGAGCTTTAGTTTCCTGACCTACCTTATAAAGCAGTTGTAAGGATCTGAGATCATTCTTGTGAAGCACCCAGCACCCAACAGGACTCTTAGCCTCAGAGCTGATGGTGGCCACCTTGGTATGAAGAAAAGGATGGGAAGTCCAAGCAGTTTGGGTGGTGAGGGAAGAACAGGAGAGAAAAGTCCCAATCAGACTATCTAGAAAAGCTCGTGAGAACTTAGCAAGAGTGAAGCCATAATGAGTTTCCAACTCTCATTTTTCTCCCTTTGGAAAAAGCTAAGAATCAGGAGTCCCAAATGTTCTGTCCAAGGCCAGCTCCATGCCCTCGGGCAAGTCCCTTTCCCTCTCTGAGCCTCAGTTTCCTGGGGTCCCTTTCCAAGGACCCTCTCTTCTCTGTATCTACCTGTGCACCGCTAATGACCAGTAGAGTGTAGCGGTGAGCCAACGTTCACTGTGGAGTCCGTGCCTGCAAGTCTTGTTTGCCCTCTTGCTATCATCTGACTCGGGGCAAGAAAACTGTGGTGAAATAATGATAGTAGTATGTTTCTCTTTTTCAAAGAGCCTTATTTTATCCTCAGTGCACAGTCAGAATGAGGTCTTGCCCCAGTACACAAATGAGAAAGCAGAACCTCAGAAGCATAAGAAACTTAACAAGACTGCATATAAACAATCAACAGATAATTTTGTTCATACCACATCCTAAATTCAGAACATTCCAGTGTTAGGAACAGCATTGCTGTATGTCTTGTCTGCTTAGTATTGATAACCCATTACCTACTTTATGGTTCATGAAGTATTTTCTGATCCTCAATATCAGGGGATTCTCCTCTTGTTCTCCCCAGCTTACAGATGAGAAAACTGAGGCTTCTAGAGGTTATGCCATTTGGCTTAGCATTTTCATAATCAGCTCCATCTTAGAGGCTGTTTGGTAGACTCCCAGAAATATTAGCTTAACAACTACAGAACTTGGTGTTTTGCAGCAGTTTTCATATGATGGGACATAGTGGTTTCGAGTCCAGATATTGCTCCTTGTTTTGCAAAAGAAATTAAACTCCTCTCTGTCTCAGCATCTGCACAGGTTATCAGCAATTTCATGTAGAACTGGAATAGCTTTAGATCAGCAGTGGTACTCAAAAGGGACTATTAAGTGACACACCTGTTCCCCAATTCCAGATGCTGACATCTGCCCTCAACCACCCAGATTATCACTGTTTTTGATGATCGTTTTATTTGTATGTGAGTGCAATGTCTTTAAGACATCCCTGGGTCGGTTAAGATGCTGTAACAGAAAGGCACAACTCAAATTAGCTTAAACACTTAAACATTAAGGAAAATTTTACTTCATATAACAAGTAAACTCCAAGGTGGCACGTACAACAACTCAACAAGATTAGCAGAATTATCCTGCCCAAAATGTCAATAGTACTGAGGTTGAGAAGCCCTGGGTTAGACTGATCAGTGCAGGGGTTGGGACTGGAGTCTTCTTCCATGAAGCACATGGCAGTGAAGAAAAGGCAGAGGACACCACACAAAATTGGGGTTTGGAGAGTCTGAAAGAGGAAAGAGGGACTTCTTCACTAAGAAGCTTTTGGGAAGGGAATCGACGACAGTCTCTGTTATAAGCCCTGATGCTGTTAATTTAGCTCCCAGTGAGCTCTCCCTAGCTCACTGTGTGTGCCCTGCTGCTGGGAGTTAGGAGGATATATCAGAATTAACACTTGGTCCTTGCCCTCACCTTGCTTGTAGTCTAGATGTTTAAACCAGGCTCACATTACTTCCTTTTCACTATTATCTTTTTTTTCTCAATTGTAGAAAATACTGAAAGGAATAAAGAAAATCCAGAATCACCCATAACCTATCAAAATAGCTACCACTAACATTTTTGTTTATTTTGTTCTAATCTTGACCCTGCTTTCTAATTATTGCAACTCATGTAAATTATCCCCTCATTCATTCATTCAACAGCTATGGAGCTGAGTGCTGGTGTGTGTGGTTCAGATTCTCACTGTACTAGGATTTCCCAGAAGAACAATTTCATTGTAGTCCGGAATGGTTGAATGGGGGGGGGGCGGTTTGACCTGGGTCTTGAAGTCAATTTGAATGAAGAAAGAGGGTATGAGGGTGGCCTTCCCGTGAGAGGAAGGGAATGTCCCAGGAACAAGGCAGGGGAGGTGGGTGTGGAGAAGAAGACTGGTGCATATTGGGAAGGCTAGAGGAAGGAGTCAGTGGTGGGGGAAGATTCTAGGTGTAATGTAGAGATTTCTTATGAAATTGCAGGGATAATTTTAGGAAGAAGATTCCAGAAGGGCTTAAAAGGATGGCAAGCTTAAAGGTAAACTTGGATGCTACAGGAACCAGGAGATGATCTAAGTAAGTGAAGTAGGAGCAGGTACAAGAAAGAACATAGGCTTCCTGGTCTACACATTCCCCTTCAATAGGTACATGAGACAAAGGAATGTTATTCTATGAAGAACGGCAGCACAAACGTGATGATAATCAGCAACTGACAATGGCTTCCGGATCACACATGTTAGGGAGCAGTGAGAACTGTGGCAAACAGGTCAGTGCATGTCCCATCTGAAGCAGGAAGCCTCTTCTCAGCTTAAGCCAATCTGCCACATAGTATATCCAGATTTCCAGAAATCCAGACAGTCCCAACAAATGCAATTGAGTCTCACTGGTTTTGATTGGCCTCATCCTGAAATATCTCGATTTTCAAATGTTGGTTCATTCTGCTGGTTTGTTTGTTTAGCGCTCTGTGAGCCAAACACAACTTGCCTATCTGTCAAACTTAGCCCTGGGGATGCTAGTCTGTTGTCCCTTGGGTAGATGCCAAGATGAATCTTAGTTGGAAGGATGAGAGGGTGGCTAGCAGGGAGATGTCCTTACAAAACCAAAGGATGGGCGGAAAGTTTGTGCAGGAGGACCTCCATCTTCTGAAAAGCAATTCCATGAACATTCATTCAATCCTCACATCAACCCTATGAGATAAAGCAGGTTAATTCCATTACATGCATGGGGAAACTGAGGCTCAGAGAGTGCCCACATTTACAAACTAGACCCTCAAGACTGCACTCTTTACCTCCTTGCTGATGGTACCCAAGTTAGAGCTGACTTCAAAGTTCACTAAGAAGTTCAAGACATTGCAAGGAAAATGAACCCTTTTGCTTAAAGGATGCCAACCTGGCTTTTTTGCCCACTGCACCTCCAGTGCCTTTATCTCCTTGTCTTAAGGTGAATGTAACTGCTGGGCAGCACTTCTCTGATGATGTGGCAGCCATGGATGGAGTGCAACACTCAGAACTCCTTCCTGAGTGTCTGCTTCGAAGAGCATTGTTGACTGACAGCACTAGTTCCCACCCCTCTGGATCCACCAAGTTCATGCCAAGGCCATACCTCCCCGGGCTGCTCCCAGCCAATGACAGAGCACACTGGGAGTGCTAGTGAAGCCCCACTGCTGCCCGACTTGGAATCCCTCTCACAGCTGACTGTGGCCGGGGAACTCCCGTTCAGCATGGCCAAAACTTTCTTAGAACTGTGCTGCTGTCCAAGGCTCTTCCTACCCAATCCTTCTGTCCCCTTCTCCTTCCAAGGTATCAGACCAGCATCACAGTCTGAACAGTCTCTTGCCTATTCTCACTCCCTTGCCCTTTATCCCTCAGAGGCATAAATAAATAAATCCTCAGTAAATCTGCAAATCTGTGCTCAACTTGGTGTCTGCTTCTCAGAGGATCTGAACTAACACAGATGACTTCCATTTTGTGAAATGAGCTAGTGAGGTCTACAATCATCCAAACCCAGAGTCATCTGTTGTCAAGGAAACAGGTTTTCACACTGTAATGGTTAGGCCCATGGGCTTTGGAATCAAAATGATGGAGGTGTGAGCCCTACTTTCCAGTGGTATGACCTTAAGGAGGTTTTATAACCCATCCTACTTCCTCATCTGTTGAAAAAAGTGATTCTCAACCAGAAGCGATTTTGTCCCCCAGGGACATTTGGCAATGTCTAGAGGCATTTTTTGATTGTTACAACTGGAGGAACTGGGGGTGTTTGTTATTGCTACTGATGCCTGGTGGGTGGAGACCAGGGATATTGCAAAATAGCCTACAGTGCACAGAGCAGCCCCCCAACACACACACACACACACACACACACACAGAGCACAGAATGATCCAACCCAAAATGTCTGTAACGCTGAAGCTGAAAAACCCCGTATAAAATGGAGATGGTAATGGTAGCTAACTCAAAAAGCTGTTGTGAGGATCCAGGGGGATCACTTGTTCAATATCTGTCATTTCTACTCCCCCACTCCCTTGTAAACTCCACAAGGGCAGGGACCAGATGATTCTAGGTCAACATTCAGTATCACCAATGACTAGAACATGGAAGGTACTAAGTAAATTATTATGAACTGAAACATTTACCAGATGAGTGCAAATCAACACATGGTAACTATTATTATTATTATTACGACTATTATCATCATCATCATCATCAACACTGTCTTTCCAGACCCTGGCTCAGTGCATGGGGTATAATTGGTCCTCAATATTTGTTGAATGAATGAATGAATGCGAAATGAAGGGGTATTTACTCATTGACAACAAATTTATGTGCTTTGGAGAGATATTGTAAACTCCTGGGAAACAGGCCCCGTCTTCTTTTTTTTTTTTTTTTTTTTTGCCAAGAGGAATTTTGTTCGTCAAAGAAATGACTTGAGAGGATTGAGACCTCGGCCAGCCAGAGTCGGGGGCCTGATTGAACGTCATGTAGCGTTTAGGATGCAAATCTTGCTTGGCCTAGGCTAAAAAGGAAAATGGGCCAGGTTTTGTGCGAACTCGCTGTGAAACAAGAGCTGTTTTCAGGGCCCAGGAACACTCTCTGTCCCATGTTTAATTTCTTCCATCTGTCTGGTATCTGACCTCTGCTGCCCTCTAAGCCATTGCCACACATTGTCTGCGCACGTTCCCATATAAGGTGATCTCTCTCTCTCTTTCTCTTCCTCTCTTCCCCTCTCCCTCTTTCTCAGGGTTGGACTGCAGCAGCACTTCCTCCACCCTGTTCTCCCTCTCTCGGCCTTCCCTGGCAGGCTCTGCTGTGAGGATGGATGGCTGGAGAGCGGGAAGGGGCAGGGGGCTGCCAAAGAATGTGGCAGGTTTATTTTTGTTCGGGCTGCATTCTTTGCCAGGCCTGCAGGCCCCAGCCACTTGGGGATGTCACATGCCGATAAGACAGTCGGGGGTGACTGAGACCTGTGGCTCAAATCTGCAACACCCCAGGTGTGAGACGTCATCACGGAGTGGGGGGTGGGGCAGGGAGTGGGGAAGGCAGGGACCCTGAGGTCATGGGACTCGCCTCTTCCCACTACCTTGTGCCTGATTCCCAGAAAGATGTCTGATCCTTCAGAGAAGCAGTTGCAGGAATTGAGATCTGTAACCACTTAGGCCCATCTCTGGGCAAAACCCAACATCTGCGGCAGGGTAGAGAAGAGCCAGGTATCAGGGTGAAATTATTAGCTATGTGACCTTGGGTAAATTGACTGAGTCCTCTGACTCTCAGTTTCCTTATCTGTCAAAATAACATCAACAAATCTACTCAATACTATTCTAGTATCTTAGTCTAATGTAAACTCTGTGGCAGCAATTATTGTCTATTTTGTTCACTGTTGTCTCACCAGCACACAGTAGGAGCTCAAATGTGTTAAACAAATTAAATGAGATAATTCTTTTAAGTGCTCAGCACCTAATAAATAATAACTCTTACTACCTATTCAACAACAACAGATGTTTATTAAGCACCAATTAGGTGCCAGGCCCTGATAGGTGCTGGGGATATAGCAGTGAACAAGACAGACAAGCCCTCAGAGAGCTTATATTCTCATGGGGGAGATATAATAAAGTAAATTAAGTTCTGAGAGTACTAAGTGCTATGGAAGATATTAAAAAAGGGATGTGGAAGAAGTGTGTTCTTTAAACCTTTTGACTGTGACTCACAGTAAGAGATATGCTTATTGTGTGACCCAGTGAACACCCATGCATGTTCATTAAGCTGAAATGAAACTTTCACAGAACAGTTGTGGTAGATTGTCTGTGAAGATATCTGCCAGCAATTTGGCAAGCATCATTCCTGGTATGCACATGCCACTCCCCAGTCAAGAGGTAGAGTCTAGGGAATTCCCCTGGCAGTCCAGTGGTTAGGACTCTGCACCCGAGAGGGTCTTATGACTTGCTTTGACCAATGGAAATGATCACTGTACTTGTTCTGGGCCTCAGCTTTAAGAGGCCTGGTGGCTTTCACTTTTATGCCCTTAGTACCCAGCTGCCATGTAAAGAAGCTCAGGTTAGACCCCTGAGTGATGAGAGACCACAAGGAGAAAGAGAGAGTCCACACGAGGGAGAAATGGCAGCCAGCACTGAGGCCCCAGAAAGGAGGGAAGCCATCTTGGATGTTCCAGCCCCAGGCAAGCTCCCAGCCTAACTTAGTCACGTGGTGACCCAGGAGATACCACATGGAGCAGAAGAACTGCCCAGCTGAGCTCACCCACAGACTTGTGGGGGGAAAGGGTTTTTAAAAAAAAAATCTTTATTTATTTATTTATGTAGGCTGCACTGGGTTTTCGTTGCTGCGCGTGGGCTTTCTCTAGTTGTGGCCAGCGGGGGCTACTCTTCGTTGTGGTGTGCGGGCTTCTCATTGAAGTGGGAGGTGGCTTCACTTGTTGCAGAGAACGGGCTTCAGTAGTTGTAGCACACGGGCTCGGTAGTTGTGGCTCGCGGGCTCTAGAGCGCAGGCTCAGTAGTTGTGGTGCACGGGCTTAGCTGCTCCGCGGCATGTGGGATCTTCCTGTTCCAGGGCTCGAACCTGTGTCCCCTGCTTTGGCAGGCAGATTCTTAACCACTGTACCACAAGGGAAGTCCCAAAAGGTATTGTTTTTAAGCCAATAAATTTGGAGTGGTTTGAATGCAGCAAAAATATTTCTGACAAAGAAATATTTACCCTTATTCTGTGTGATATTTTCTATTCCACTTAATTTCAGTTTTTAAAAATGTTACTCAAGATTTACATTAAACTGATTTAATGATTAAACTGATTTCAGTACCCACTAATGGGCCATAACAGACAGTCTGCAAAGCACAATGATGGAGAATGACTGGTAGGTGTATTACTTTAAGTAACAGCGTCAGGAAAGACCTCCTGACCTCCTCAGATGTTAGATGAGAAGCTAACATCTGAGCTGTGACCTGGATGAGGAGGCGGAGCCAGGCTGGTGAAGATCTGGGGAAAGAGCAGCCAGGCAGAAGGAACAGTAGTGCAAAGGTCTTGAGGCCGGGATGCGTTTGTTGTGTCTGAGCAACTGAATGGAAACCAGTGGTCAGAGGAGTAGAGAGAGAAGGGAAACCTAGAATGAAATCAGACCTTATACCGTGCAGCTCCTGGGACTTCCGCCATAGGGAGCAAACACAGCTTGGAAGACGGGGTGACCTCCTAAGGGCCTGACTGCCCATCATTTTTTTTTTAATTGAGGTGAGATTCACATAACATAAAATTAACCTTTTTAAAGGGAAAATTCAGTGGCATTTGGTACATTCACAGTATTGTGCAACCACTACCTCTGTCTATTTCCAGGTTTCCATCGTCCCCAAAGAAAATCTCATATCCATGAAGCCTTTGCTCCACATTCTCCCACACCCCCCACCCCCCCAGCCCCTGGCAATCACCAGCTTGCATTCTGTCCTATGGATTTGGCTTTTCTAGATATTTCATATAAATGGAATCATACAATATGTGGCCTTTTGTGTCTGGCTTCTTTCACTTAAAGTGTTTTCAAGGTTCATCCCTCTTGCAACATGTATTCGTACTTCATTTCTTTTTATGGCTGAATAATATTCTGCCGTATGTTTATACCACAAATTGTTCAGCCTTCTATCCATTTGCCCGTCATTTTGATTCTATATTCCATCTATAGCACTCTTATAGACCTTGATTTGACGTCATCATCCCAGAAGGGAGAAAAGGTCTTGACAACATGAAGAAGAAGATTTGTGCCCTGCTGCTCCTGGCCTTTTCTTGTCCCATCCCATCAACATTTTCCTGCATGATTCTGAGCTTCCTGATGTCCCAAAATGCAGCTCCACTGCTGGTTACCCTTAAATACTCCCCCTGAATTCTATAAATACACCAACACTCAGCTGGAAAAAAAGAACTTGAAAGGCATCTGAAATGAAAATACACTTTTTTTCCATCATCAGCCAAGTGTTGTCTCTCCATCTTCTTCCTCTTTGATTCCAGGGTAAGAGCTTGGATTTCAAACCACTAGCCCTACCTGGGAAAGAAAAAAGTTTCCTCAGCAAAGCCCTTGTAGGCAGAGAAAGCCAGATAGCATGTTAACCCTGGCCCTCCCACATAGAAAATCCCTCTGCCTCACACAGAAAATCACTTTGCCTCAGCGGCCTGATTTATGGTCCTTCTTCCAGACTCCGCTGAGCCAGTTTTGAGCCAGTTTAGTGGGTTGGTGTAAATGGCTTTGGGATCAGGGAGACCTGTGTTTGAATCTTGGCTCAGACAGCTGCTAGCTATGTGACCTTGGGCCCTCTATTAACTCTCCAGGACTCAATTTCCTTCATTACAAAATGGAAAAAGCAATACTGTCCTTGCAGACCTATTGTGAAGATTAAATGAGATGACGTGGGTGTGGGCAGTGTGCAGAAATAGAATTAGACCTAACTCCACGCGATGCCTAGACCTTCAGCTGGAGAACCAGGGAAGCTTAGAGATACGGCGGTGGTTTGGGTGGCCTCACAGGGCCTTCCTGCCCATCATTTTGACTGTATAATTCAATTTATAATTCAGTCCATCTGCCCCTCCAGATCCCCACTCTGCCATTTTCTCCCTTGGGAGGCCAGTCTGCATGGATGATCTTCAAGGGGTTGCCTGCTCCTTTGGTTCCCTGGTGGGTTTAGCCAACGGGAGGCCAGGCAGGAGATCAGAGAGTGGAAGGAGAGTGAGGTCAAGACTGGCTGTATCTAAAGGCTCCTGTTGGGTAACCTTTTCTATCCAGCTGCTGTGTTGGGCTTCTGGTGCCTGTTCCCTTCTCTGGCTGCTTCAGGTTTAGGGATGCAATGGCTGCCTTTGTTGCTGGACCCTTGTTGGTTTCCCTAAACCCTGCCCACACCTTTATACATAGTCCTTTATTAAGCTCTCATCAGTTGTCCAGAATGTGCCATCTTTATCCTGCCAGGAAGCTGACTGATGCAGAGGTCACCCATTTTAGTTCACAACTCAGATTTGCTAGAGGAAGCATATTATTTTATAATCAGCTGAAATCCAACTCTGAGCCCCCATCCTGTCATTACTGAGCATCTCTCCCTCACACACTTCCTGGGGGATGCCAAGTCTCTGGGTTCTTTTGCAGTGACAAGGCCTCAGAGAATCACTTGCAGTCTTCTGCTGATGGCCCATCGTGGTGATTGCTTGGTCACCCACCCATCATCCCAGGCTGCCTGGTCCTTTTAGGTCCAATGGCATTGATGCTTCCATGTCAGACCTGGGACAAGGAAAGCTTCGGCCACACTGGAAGCCACCGGACTGATGGTGTGGCCTCCTCGGGGTATTTCCGCCTTCTCAAGAGCTGCCCCAAACTTATCCACCTGTGATCCTTTCCCAATCTTCTTAGCGTCTCTCTACTCTCTTCTTACTCTAATAGGAACTTTCCTCTCCACTCCCCCCTTGAGGACAACCAGCATAAGCTCCTCTAAAGACTTCAGACCTTTACAAAAGACATAAGTACTGTTTCTAATTTCAGCCTGTAAAACTCAAGGCAATGCAAATTGCTTCAAGAGGAGGGGAAACAGAAGGAGTACACACATAAATTAACATTTTAATAAATTCTGACACATACGTGAAGTATTTAACAAAGTTCCTGATGTACAGTAAGCACTCAATAAGTGATGCTATAATTATTATTTGAGCCCAGTAAGAATGTTAGGTGCATTCTACATTTCAACCCATAATTATAACCAAAGAACTAATTTGAATTGCATATTATTTTGGCTCCTCTACATTACCCATTAATCTCACAAAATCCATTTTAAAAAACCATTTGACAAAAATGTAGTACCAGGCACGCATTTAATAAGACCTCTGGAATCCCATCCATTCAGTTTAACTTTTCACATATTATTTACCTTTTAACCTTTTAGGAAAGCACATTCTGCTACTAAACATACTCACAAGATTAAATTGCCAGAGCAGAGACAATTTAGGATATCTGCAAAGCTCAATTCAGGTTTCTGTTTAAATTTAATTTCTTTCATCTCCAAATAACCTAGATGGCAAAGGCATTAAATGACAATTAATGGATAACGGAATAACCTACTTCTGAATTTGTTCCTATGTCTGGGTCATTTTTCCCAGTTTTAAAAGAATGAGATAAAGTGGGCAGTATGCAGAGTAGCCCCAGATGGGATAGCATCTTGAACACTGGCATTCGCTGAATACTCATGCGGAATCCAGAAATATCTCATGGTCAGGATGAAAGGTCTAAATTTAATACCAAAAAGAGAAAATTGGCTTGGCTTCCCTGTACTCTGCACAGGAAAGTTCTTGTTTGAAAGTTCTGAAATGAGAAGGGGCTGGAGACATTAAGTTCATGGCATCCTCAGATTTTTACAGAGACTTGGAAGGTCTACTGTTATCCCAAGACCTCATTTGGCCCATGATGGAAGTCTGCATTGAAGAAAGATAATTTGTTGGAAGTAAATCAGGGAGAAGGTTCGCATTAATACACAAACTCTCCACAATCAGCAGACTCATTTCTTCCTCTTCTGGTTTTGCTTACCCAACTTTTGAGATTTAACCACCTTCCCTGACCACCTGAATAGGACATCTGTTGTTCTTGTTTGCACAGTGTCTCTACCTCTGGTAAGAAAATCCAGCCCTTTCTTTTGGGAAACCACCCTTACCCAATCAATTACTGTGTCCAGCAGAGTCATAACAATTGATTCAAGAATGATCTGACACATTTCAGACCAATGAGAATTTGCACTGGGAAATTGCTGGAACTATTGAAGCAAAGATTCTACTTTTATTGAGGATGCTATGCTTGAAGAAAGTAAGCCTCTTGCTACTAACAGCCTGTTCAGAGAAAAGTGGGGATGAGAGACAGAAAGATGGAGGGAGAAAGAAAGTTAAGATGACATCACTGAGCTCCTGGATCAAGCCATACCTGAAGGTAGTGATTTCCTTGGACTTCACAATTACGTGAAATAATGACCGTTCTCCTTATTTTTTTATCTAGTACTAAACTCAGTCTTGAAAAAACACTTGACCAGGAGTGATTTTTTTTCCCCTCTGAATAAACAGAGCAGAGGTTCACAACTGTGAATGGTCTTTGCAGTATCTACAGGGTTAAATAAGGGAGCTAGAAGGGGCAGCTTCCAGTTTCTCTCTCATCTCCTCCCCACTCCTCCCCACCTTCTCCTCCACTGGAGGCTGGTGAACATTTTAAGGATAATACCAAATAACAGCATTTTCTTATCAGAGGGTTTTGGCTGAGAAGCAGATTGGGAATTTTAGTGCTTTGGTAGCAAGGGTAGAGTAGGTTTCAACAACAGTCTGATTTTACAACCAAAAACTGCTAAAGAATCCATATCTTAGGTCCCATAGTCTGCAACCGTGAGCACCCAAGAAGCCAAAATTAACAAGAATTGAAAGGAAAAGACAAATCCAAGAAAGGCCACCCCTCCATTTACCCATGTCCCTGATGTGCATACCCTGCTTACCTGACTTAGCTAATGGAAGTGCTTTATCCATGAGACAGTGGAGGTATGTACATGAATGTTCATAGGAGCACTGTTTATTATAGCCAAAAAGTGGAAACAATCCAAATGTCTATTAATAGATAAATGCATGAACAAAAATCCATACAATGAAATATTATTCTACCATAAAGTGGAATGAAGTACTGATATGTGCTACAACTTGGATGAACCTTGAAAATATTACAACTAAGTGAAAGAAGCCAGACACAAAGAGCCACATATTTTATGATTCCATTTATATGAAATGTCCAGAAAAGGCAAGTCCATAAAGAAGGAAAGCAGATTAATGGTTGCCAGGGGCTGAGAAGTGGTGGTGGGTTTGCTTAATCACATTAAGCAAACTGGGAGATGATGGCTAAAGGGAATGGGGTTTCTTTTTGGGGTAATGAATATGTTCTTGGATTAGATAGTGGTAATGGTTGCACAACTCTGTAAAGATGCTAAAAGCAACTGAATTGTATATTTTAAATGGGTGGATTGTATGTATGTGGATTATATCTTAATAAGCTATTAAAAAAAAGAGTCAGGGTAGGAGTGGGAATCTTTCAGAGAGGCTGTCTCACATGACTGAGACTTCCCTTCACCTGTTAAAAGTGTCAACTATAGTTCAGCCAAGAGGCATCTTTGGGGGTTTACAAGGAAGACTCAGTAAAGCATCTAAGGAAAAAAAAGCCTTCGTGTGTGTGGCTAAACTTGGGATGTACTCAGCAATGCCTCCACTGTTGTGAAGTTGTTGCTTGATAAGTTCTTCTTGGATACCTCAATGAATCTTTTTATCTTAAATGAGTCAAGGGGTGGTTACAAGCCTTCCTTTGGTCTGTGCGTGGGCCTGATAGATAGGCAGGGACCCAACATGTGCAAGGCTGCTCGATGCCTCTCTTCTTTGCTTCAAGTTGGAATATAAGCTCCTCAGTATATGGATCCCAGGAAGCATGCAGACTGGCTTCAAATTCTTTCCTGTGTTCCAGAGCAATCACATTAAGCATAAAATCAATTCAAGTTTGAGTGCAAAGAGTAGATTCCATTGCTTACTTGAATTTACACATTCTTATAACTGTAATAGCAGCAACAGGCAGAGGAGGAACTAAAAACTACTAGAAAAGCCACTCTTATCTTTGTATAGCTGACATCTGTAGACTATAGAAGGAGCAAATCTAACCATCTCATTTTTTTTAAAAAAGGGGACAAAAAAGGTAAAATGTCCTTAGCTCTTCCAGTATCAGGCACTATTCTAATCGCTAAACCCATATCAACTCATGTAATCCTCACATCAACCCTTTTAGGAAGGTATTATTATAGCCACATTTTATAGATGAGGAAATGAAATCTCACGTGAGGCCATACAATGGCAATCCAAGATCCAAATCCGGGGAGCCAGGAGAATCTCCTAACACACCCAACAGGATCAAGTAATTATATAATCCCTTGTTTGCATCTTTTGTTGTTTCTCCCAGAGTTATTCAATTTTTCAAGGTTTTAAGTGTTGCCTCCTCCAACTAGTCTTGAGCATCTGTGAGCTGGGACCTGTCTTAGTTTCTCTCCAAGCGCCCTGCAGCCAGCAATGTACCCATCTTGGAGTGTTCTGTTCCCTCTGCCCAAAAAACTCTCCCCTTTCTTGTTTGGCTAATTTTTACTGACCCTTAAACATCCCATTGTCCGATGGAACCTCTCCTGACAGTACAATCCCTTCAGCTCCAAATAAACTTGAGACCCTTCTTCTGGACTCTCCCATCATTGGATCCTTCTTTATAGCATTTGTCATAGTTACATTGGTGTTGCCTGTTCAATTGTCTCTCTTCTTGCATAGACTGTCAGCTCTGTGAGGACAGGGGCCAGGTAATTCCCTGCCCTCCGCTGCATCCCCAGCAGCCAGCAAAGAGCAGGGCCTACAGGAGATGCCTAATACGGAATTTTTTTTGTTTTGTCTTGCTTTATTTTGTAAGTCTGATGCTAAATCTGTAGTTGGTTTCTTCCAAGATGTTTGAGCAGGCAACTAAGTTTTCAGGGTGTGAGGAATTTCATTTTCTTTTCCTTCTCATTTCTCCATTGCCAGCTGACATCACGGAGTACAGTGGTTTCCACCCAATAGGGGCAGTTCAAATTACCATTCATCAATTAAACTCTCCGCTGAAGCCAGTTAGTGCAGTCCCGGGATTCTCTCGGCTCCAGTCTTCCTGGCCTCCTCTGTGATCTAGACATGAAGATCTCCGCCCCCCACGCCTACCTCATAGAACGTGAACCGCATGAAAATGTAAGGAGGAATTTATTCATTTCTGCAGGTGCCTAAAAATAGACTCTCAGAAGCCAAAGAGAGCCTTAGGCCATTTCCTTTTTTTTTTTTTTTTTTTTGGCTCTCAGAATATTAAAGAAATTCTGGATGAAAAAAATTAATTCCCAGTACAGGCTATGTGGCCCAATAATGTGACAAAGAAGCTGACATCTCTATGATGAATGTGCCTTCTGTTAACCTACAATTCACAGAAGAGACTACAATTGTTCCTACGTGTAACCTAATTTGGAGATACTTATGTCAAAAATCTAAATTTGAAGCCCAGGCCAAATGCTTCCTCAACCCAAATCCCACTGGCCCTGCCTCAAAGATGTTTGGTGAAGGAAGGAGGGAAGGAAAGCAGGAAGGAGGGAAGGAGGAAAGAAAGAGCACACGAATTTAACATGGGTGAATAACGAAGAGAGTGTTTTGTAAACTGCAAACTGCAGGACGTTTGGGAAAGTTTATTGCCACGGTAACAACCCCCAACTCTCTAAGCTGTCCGCAGTGGCTCAGAACCTGTGAACCCAGTTTGCAGGTGGGCCCTTTTCCCTCCGCCTTTCGCCTCCAGAGCCTTGGCCACAGAGCGCGCGCCCGGTGCCTCGCGGAAACGCGCCGACCCTCCCGCCCCCGGAAGTGATGTGTCCACGGCCTAGCAACCGTTGTCAAGGAGCTCGTCTCTAGGAACTCACTAGAGCCCGGATGACTCCTGGGGGGGCAAGTGGTTTCGTGAGGAGAATTTGAGGTAACTTCGCCAAGCCGCGGTCGGAAGCTCCCCCAAACCCCTAAGTGGGAGAGAACTCCTTCCCCTTCCCAGTGCAGCACCTCGAGAACGGAGGGGTAGCAGCAGTTCAACCCCAACATCGGGGGTCGGCCCCTGTGGTGCCTCGCAGTGATCCGGGCGGCTCCCCCGCGGGATGAACCTCAGGGGAGCCCAGAGCAGCCCTCGCGAGGGTCGGACGTTGGGTCCTCTGTCCGCTCTCGCGAGCCCCGGGGGCGGGACGGGGTGGGGGGAGATACTATTTTGGGGAATCTTGGGAGGCTGCTGGTCCAGCGCGTGTGCCAGCCTGGGACCAGGGCAGCGTCGTTTCTGTGCCGAGTTGTGCCAGATAAACGCATGTCCTGGTTTCAGTTCTTCTCCCCCACCCTCTCGGGTTCTTATGTGGGTGAGTGCTTGTGGATTAGTGTGGCGACTTTCCGCTGGAAGAGGGAGAGTGATTGCTTTTGCTAATTTTAGAGCGCAGAGCCCACTGGGCACAGACAACCTACCTGTTCAGTACATCTTTGTCTCCTGGGAACGTTTTACTCGTTTATCCAAGTATTCTGGTTTTGGCAAGGGAAAAAAAGAATATATATGTGTGTGTATATGTTACGTTTTATGTATGTGTAATTTCTACATGTATATAATTTCTAAAGAGTTAAAAATTAGTATATCCGTGTGTGAAGACTGTGACGTGGACTTATACTTAAAATACTTTCAACAGTGGAAAATTTGCATCTCCAGTGTGGATTTTTATTTAATTTATGTAAAGGTTTTCCTTTTATAGCTTAAAGGAAACCTCAAAATTTTAAACCACATTGGTTATCTTTTCTACCGTCTTTTGGCTTATTTTTCAAAAATAATAATCATTTACTCATAATTTTATCATACTTATGAGGAAATGATAATATTTTTACATTTCAATGTTAGTTCTAAGTATCTAGCTCCACCCACCCACTTTAAAAAACCTATTTCAGAGCAAGGTGCATGCAGCTCCAATGAATGTCTTAAATAAAATAGCATCTCTTCATTTCATGGTTAGGAACTATTAGGGAGCACTGAAGTATTTTTGTCTTTATTTCTTTTTTTAGTAGTTCATTTTTTAATTCATTTTTAAAAATAGCTACTCTAAAAAATTGCCTGTCTGCAAATTTCTACCACTTTTTCCCATACTAAACAAGTGATATCTGTGTGCAAGAAACACTAATAGCCTTGATTAAGCTGTTTCAGCAGTTAAATAATCAGGTAATCAATTTTTTAAAAAGTTATGATCTTCCTCACTGCCACTCTATTTAGGCTTATGCTTATTTTCTGGCCTGGGCCTGTGAACAAGTTCAGTCTAGTGGAAGAAGTCACTGTTTTATTTTTTTTTATTATTATTTTTTTTAAATTTAGATCTCTCTCTTGTAATAGCATATAGTTGAGTTTTTTCCTTTTTTTTTTTTAAATTTATTTATTTATTTTGGCTGTGTTGGGTCTTCGTTTCTGTGTGAGGGCTTTCTCTAGTTGCGGCAAGCTGGGGCCACTCTTCATCGCCCTGCGCGGGCCTCTCACTGTCGCGGCCTCTCCCGTTGCGGAGCACAGGCTCCAGACGCGCAAGCTCAGTAGTTGTGGCTCACGGGCCTAGTCGCTCCGCGGCATGTGGGATCTTCCCAGACCGGGGCTCGAACCCGTGTTCCCTGCATTGGCAGGCAGATTCTCAACCACTGCGCCACCAGGGAAGCCCGAAGTCACTGTTTTAGATGCAGTGGATATTCAGAGATAGAATTAGGCACAGATATGTCCTCATGGAATTTACAGTTTAGTAGAGAAGAGAAACTGTATGTAAGTAACTAGTACAAAATAGAAAAGTAACTCCAGGAGAGCAGTGCAGATAAAGTGGTCAGCTTGGAGGGCAAATGCTGCTATTCTGATGCAGAACTGGGGGATAGCTTGAGAAAGATTTCCTAGAGGAACTTAGATTTGGAGGGCAGGGCTTGAAACACGGTTAGGATTTGCACCTCTGGAGACGGGGGAAAGGGAGAACAGTCCTAGGCAGAAAAAACAGCGTTAACTGAAGGCAGAGATGGAAAAGCTATTTAGGGAGCAGTGCTTATTTCAGTCAGCTGAAGTTTGAAAGGGTGTAAGGTAACAATTGGAAATAATATTGAGAAACTGTAAATTGAACTAGATCTTAAAGGGTCTCAAAATCCAAGATGTTTGGACTTTATTTTGTAGGCAATGAGACGCCTACAAAATGATTTGGAATGGGAGAGGCAGAGACTGGAACTACTGAAGGCAAAAGAAATGAAGGCCTTAATTACTCAAGGGTGGCAGAGTTGATGCATCCATGTGTGAAGAGTACCTGTTGGAGGAAACCAAAACAAAACCAAAGAGCGCACCCCCAAGGCTGAAGCTTGCAGCCTCTACCCAGCTTCAGGTGGTTGTGGCCATGTACCTAGTGGGTCCAGGGTTGCCAGATCTGATTTTCCAGAGAAGTTGGTAATTTGGATTAATGTGGGCTGCTAATTAAATTTTTTTAAAAAATTAGAAGCATGTTTACAGGCTAACAAGTTTTTACCTCTAGGTAGAAATTGTGAAGCTGAATGGGAGAAATGTTAAATGTCGGTGGATTTTGTATTCATTTGTCCACATTAATTCAATGTTAATTCAGATGATTGGGATCAGATGCATATACAACAACAGGTCATTAAATATTAACAGTATGTACTGTAGCATTCCTAATGAAGTCTGCATATTCTTTTTCTTTCAACAAAATAACCCTCTTCACAGCATTTTATATGCCATGTAGAATATTTCCCATGCCTACTTCCTATGAACTTAATACTGACTTTCTGTTGACTGTATTTTGTTAATACAGAACTTTTGTTACCAATATTGAGGAATTCTTTTCTGTATTTTTACTCTTTAGTTTAAATTATAAGACCTAATTATGAGTGATCAAATCAAATTCATCGTGGACAATCTCAATAAGGAGCCTTTTGGGAAGAACTATAACTTAATCACATTTGATTCCCTGGAGCCAATGCAACTATTACAAGTTCTCAGTGATGTTCTGGCTGAGATTGACCCAAAGGTAAGAGTTTTCTTTTTCTCTGTGATGAAAAGGGTGGCAAGAAAGCCAGTTTCTGCCACTAAATACCTGTGCGTCTAGGGCAAATTATTTAACCTCTCTGGGCCTAATTTTCCATGCCTGTAAAGCTATAGATAGTAGATGATCTTTAAGGTTTCTTAATAGCTCAAAAACTAAATTATCTACTTGTACCTTATTTAGAAATTATTTGTCTACTTTCAAACATAAATAGATTTGGTCCTGGAATGAAAATGCTTTTACGAAAGGTTTTATTGTGCTGCAAGTTGGCTCATGTCTCTCATGCACTGGTCTTTTCCACTGAGACTTTTTTAAGCTCGACCTTCTTAATATGAATCCTGATCCTACTTGTATGTACCCTCACTTGGAATCTGGGGCCTCCATACTTAATCTGTTTTTGAAGAGACCATTGTGACTGTTATGCTCTAGAAGAACAATTTTGTCAGTGAGTTTAAATATTGTACTTTGTTAGATATACAATAATAACATTTTTTCAATTTCTTTGTTAGCAAGTTGTTGATATCAGAGAGGAGATGCCAGAGCAGACAGCCAAAAGGATGTTGAGCCTTCTTGGTATCCTTAAATACAAACCTCCAGGAAATGCCACGGACATGTAAGAATCTGATCAAGTGTTGCTTTCTTAGAGCTGTGCTTTAATATCCAAACCTTCACAGTCAGTCTTTCTGGCAATACCTGTTTTCCCTAAGTCAGTGGCCTCAGAAAATCACTGAATTTCAAAATAATCTTGAATTCTTAATGTTATTTTGTCATACACTAGTCTTAAGTGAGTCAGTTCTTTCTCTTAATCAGAAAAGTCAGGCAAATCCATGGTTCCATTTTATCATTTATCTGCCATCCTAGCCAAAAACAATGACTTAAACCTGTCCAGTCAATGAAGTGAAGTATTTAGGCTGACTGTACCGGTTAATGCTTCCAAAACAACCTCCCTGTATATTCTAGTGATATATTAAAGGCCTAATTTTATGATTATTGTTAATGTGCAGACTGACTTTAGATTAGCCTTGGTTTTATCTTTTTTAAATAGTCATGGAAAGCAATCAGGAAATTGTAAATTGGATTTTGAGCAAATGTTACCTCTTTTCAAGGTTTACTTTTAAGCCTCTGTGTGTGTGTGTGTTTATTTTCTTTTTATAGGAGTAACTTTCGTCAGGGTCTGGTGATTGGAAGTAAACCTGTAATTTACCCAGTGCTCCACTGGCTTCTTCAGAGGACTAATGAACTGAAGAAAAGAGCATATTTAGCTCGTTTTTTAATAAAACTTGAGGTACCAAGTGAGTTTCTTCAGGATGAAACCGTGGCTGATACCAATAAACAGGTATACAATATATAAATGGTATTTTTAAGCTATCTGTAGTGGATTTCAAGGTGCACACGTTCAAATATATATTGATCTCACTTTAGTTTATTTGCTGTCTCCGTATTTCCAGTGGCATCAAAAGGTAAAATAGTTATCAACTATTGTTCAGCTGTAATCACTTGTGAAAATATTGACTTTTGCACACAAATACCTTTTTTGGTGATAGAGTATGTGGATAGAAAAAAAACCCCTGAAATTTGGATCTTAGAATAATTTATTGCTTAAGAATTGTGGTGCTCGCTCCAGCAGCACATATACTAAAAATTGGAATGACACAGAGAAGATTAGCATGGCCCCTGCGCAAGGATGACACGCAAATTCATGAAGCGTTCCATATTTTTTACTCAGCCATAAAAAGAAGAGAAATTGAGTTATTTGTAATGAGGTGGATGGACCTAGAGTCTGTCATACAGAGTGAAGTAAGTCAGAAAGAGAAAAACAAATACCGTATGCTAACACATATATATGGAATCTAAAAAAAAAAAAAAGGTTATGAAGAACCTAGGGGCAGGACAGGAATAAAGATGCAGACACAGAGAATGGGCTTGAGGACACGGGGAGGGGGAAGGGTAAGCTGGGACGAAGTGAGAGAGTGGCATGGACATATATACACTACCAAATGTAAAGTAGATAGCTAGTGGGAAGCAGCCGCATAGCACAGGGAGATCAGCTCGGTGCTTTGTGACCACCTAGAAGGGTGGGATAGGAAGGGTGGGAGGGAGACACAAAAGAGAGGAGATATGGGGATATATGTATATGTATAGCTGATTCACTCTGTTATAAAGCAGAAACTAACACACCATTGTAAAGCAATTATACTCCAGTAAAGATGTTTAAAAAATAATAAATGTGGGTTGAATAAAAAAAAAAAAGAATTATGGGTAGATAGGATCCTGGGCTTGGGACTGCAGAATACTTTGTTGATCAGTTCTGTGACTATATAATTTGTCATCCAAATCAGAGAGGAAAGGGGTTATCATAATAATTACACTGGAGCAAAAGGTATAAATTGACAGTATGCCAGGTGAATTGGGACATGTGAGCACCTTCAAAGATTGTGTGTAGACAAAGAAGCCAAGCTTATGATCTCAAAGGATGTTCCAATCAGGCAGAAGGTAGAGAAAGGACCAGGAATTTGCAATTTCAGTGTACTTTCCTCTCCAGAGTTTTGGGGTGATAACTGGGTTCTGGCCTTAAGGTCTTAAAGCTCTTGACTACTCAGGATTCTGGCTGGTCTGGCTCCTGGTCCTGGGATTTCAAAGCACATTGCTGATCAAAGACTATGGAAAGAAAGAATTTAGGCTTAAGATTTCAAAGAACTTTGATTTAAAAGAAAAAAATTTGCCTCTGTTTAGCATTTGTGCTTTTGTCCTATAGTAGGTATGTAGACCGTTTTGTGCCAGTTTGTTGTGAGTAGTCTGTCAATCTATCTCTCCCAATAGATTATGAGATCTATGAAAACAGGTATCATGTCTTATCCATCTTTGTTTTCCTCCAGGGTTTGGTAGGGTTGCTTCTATATGGTATGTGCTCAAAATTTGTATTAATCGAAACAATCAACTAAATGTATTTTCATCCATATATTTTGTTATTTTTGGGTAACCATAGCAGTCACTCAAAATAGAGTCAGTATTGATCTCTTAAGACATTTCTAGGGTTGAAAGATTTATGCAAATAATTATGTCAAATGTTACAGTAGATGCCTTGAGAAAAGTACAGCAGAATGAGACCACTGCAGCCCCTACCTTTGAATGCTTTACATAATGTAAGAAATAGAGAGGTGTAACTATGAAATATTATATCCTCCCTACCCTCCCACATCAATAAATTAGATAGAAACCAGTTCCTCTGGAGGAAGGTTATTTTATTTTTTAAATAAATTTATTTAATTTATTTATTTGTCTGTGTTGGGTCCTCGTTGCTGTGCGCAGGCTTTCTCTAGTTGTGGCGAGTGGGGGCTACTCTTCGTTGCGGGGCTCAGGCTTCTCGTTGCGGTGGCTTCTCTTGTTGCAGAGTGCGGGCTCTAGGCACGCGGGCTTCAGTAGTTGTGGCATGCGGGCTCAGTAGCTGTGGCTCGCGGGCTCTAGAGTGCAGGCTCGGTAGTTGTGGCGCACGGGCTTAGTTGCTCCGCGGCACGTGGGATCTTCCCGGACCAGGGCTCAAACCCGTGTCCCCTGCACTGGCAGGTGGATTCTTAACCACTGCACCACCAGGGACATCCCTGGAGGAAGGTTATTAATAGGCTTTTACTAAACACGCCCAGCTAATTATTAATGGAAGGATTAATAATAATAAAGACATGTTTGTCCTCGAAGCATGTTTGAAGTATATGTATAAAATGACTTACACATTTAGCCATTTAGCAGAGAGCCTAATAAAAAATGAACATTGTCTTTCTAAATGAAGAGTTTTAGAATGATTGATTTACAGACTTGCAGAATATGATCAGTCAAGAAAAAATATTATTAATTTTCTGTCATTATCCACAAAAAAACCTATTTTTTAAAAATTTTGGATAAGAGTTGTGATTTTTTTCATTCATTTAACTACTTTTTATTGAACACCTGTATAGGTTATGCACTATGCTAGGCCCTAGGAATGTAGAAGTCTCCACAAGTAATATGATTCTTATCCTCCTGACTCTCACTGTCTAAAGGAGGGAGACAGACAAGTAACTAGCAATTATAATTTTATATGATATTTACTCTGATATCATGGTACTCTGATATGGAATAGGTACAGGGCTAGAGAAGGCTTCTTTGAGGATAGTGGTGTCTGTGCTGAGACCTGAAGGATTAATAGGAGCTACCCTGGCAAAGGGTGAGGGAGTCATAGAGTATTCTCAGAGGGAATAGGGTGTATAAAGTGAAGGTGGAATATTCCAGGGATTGAAAGAAGATCAACAAACCTAGTGAATAGAGTGTTAGTTAGGGAAGTAACCAGAGAAGTCTTTAGAGGCCAGATTATATACACCAACTTTTTTTGTGTCCTATATAAATGTTTAAGGATATATTTAAATGCTGTTCTATACCGATTAAGTAATCACTTTAAGTTAATAGATAACCTGATTAAGAAAAGCCTACTGGATCTAGTCACTAGTTTATAATTTTTTAACTTGTTCTTTTAGTATGAAGATTTGATGGAAGCCTTTAAAACTTTGCATAAAGAATGTGAGCAGCTCAAGACATCTGGATTTTCTACAGCAGAAATAAGAAGGGTAAAGGAAAAAAACATAATAACCATTTTTTTTTGGACTTGAATTAAATTCAGTATGAGTCTTAAGAGTATGTGGAAACTAGTGATAGCAAATGGCAAATTTTCTTTTGTAAGACCTTTGCTGATTCTTTACTGAAGAAATTAATGAGGCCAGGGTAAATTCATAATTAGTTCTTATGTACTATATAGACCATTACCATGGATTAAAAGCAATTAAAATTTGGGTCTTTATCTAATATATATATATATATATATATATATATATATATATATATATATATATGATATAGAAAAAAAAGTATATATGTGTGTGTATTTGGGATCATGCTATACATAATTATTTGTTTTTTTAATCATTACATGTGAATATATTCCCATTGTTATCTTTCTACGGTATGATTTTTCATGACTAAATTAATTAATATTAATTACTTATTAATTTAATATTCTGTGGTATGGATAGTCTAACAATTTTTGGTGTTTTGTTTTCATTTTTTGCTGTCATAGATAATGCTGTGATTATCTTCTACATAAATTTATTTGGGGGCACCTGTGATTGTTTCCTTAGAATAAATTCCTAGAAGTAGAATTGCTTATTAAAGCATATGAGAATTTTTAGGACTTTTGATGTATGTTACTTAGTGTTCTCCAAAAAATGTCTTTATATTCTTGCTAGGTGTGAAAGTTCTTTCTCTAAACCATTGCTAATTCTCACTTTCATGGATTTTGTATTTTTAGAAATCACATCTTTATCTTCTCATTCAAACAGGAAACATTAGAAGTTGCTTCCTCAGGGAGGCCTTCCCTGATTCCCTAGATAGATTAGTTCCCCCCAGTTCTTTCTGTTTCATAACACTCCTTACACTTATGATTATTTTAATGTCTGTCTTATCAACTGTATTTAAACCCAGTGAGGGCAGGGACCACGTCTACGTATCTTGTTCACCACAGTATCCCCAGTGCATATCACAGTGCCCTGCATGTGGTAGGTTCTCAATAAGAGTTTGTTGAATGTATAAGAAATGAAAGATGAACTCACATCTAATGGAAAAGAAAGACCCATAAGTAGATAGTTATCACAAAGTATGGAATAAGAGTGATGTCCACCTACGGTTCCTCCATTATGTCATGTGAGTAAACTAAAATGATAAAATAACCTAGAGTCTGTGATTTTAATTTTATTAATTATTACCAAAGTATTTTTCAACATATTCTTTGTAAAGAAGTATGATTAAGCAAAAATAGAAAATAATTCACTCAAAATGCCATGCTCTAGTGATAACTGCTACTGATATTTTAGTGAATATATTTAAACCTTTTTCTTGGTATTGTATTATATATAAATGTTATAATCTGCTTCTTTCAAGTAATGTCATATCATGACTTTTTCTCATGTCATTCAACGTTCTTCATAATTTTTAGTGATTTTCATTGTGTTGTGCCATAATTTACTTAATAATCCTCAGACATTTGGGTCATTTCCAAATTTTAGATATAATTGACATCTATGAGAATCTTTATAGATTCCCAGAGGTGAAATTACTGAGCCAGAATGCATACACATTTATTTTAAGACTTTTGATATTGTTCTTCAATATAATGCCACCAGTAGTAACAGTGCCTATTTCCCCAAATCCTGTCAGTACTGAATACCATATATATTTTTCCTTTTATTATTACTGTGAGAGTTAGCCTATTAGTTTTTTGGTTAGGAAGGATTTTTTGTTTGTTTGTTTTCACTAGAAACTATTGTGGAGCTGGTTAAAAGACATTTTTGAAATCTTTATTTTTAGAAAGAGAATTGCTTAATTGACAAAACCAGATACAAATTTATGTCTTGAAAACACCATAGCCTTAAAAATAATTTTGATGGAAAATTGACAGAATATATAGTTTGGTATTTAACAGAGCAGACGGGATGTCAGCAGCTGTTGTTCATGTTTTTAGACCTGTACACTTTCCATTATAGAAGATTTTTGAAAAATCATGTGCCCATATTTGGAATCAGAACACAAATGGTCTGGTTGGCAGCTTTACCTTGCTACTTTGTAACCTGTATCAGTTGCTTTTCTAGATGAACACCAAGCTACCAAATAAATTACCCTGCATAAAGAACCCTGGGGTGAGGGGTGGGAATAGAAATGCCCTTCATCCAAAAGAGGATCTTTGTTCCTTAATGCTCTGGTTATAAATGATGGAAATGGTAGATGCATAATCATGTAAAAACCTTATCTGAATTCTACAGACAAAATACTTTTTCTTATAACGTCTTCTTGACTACTTTTTAGGATATCAGTGCAATGGAGGAAGAAAAGGATCAGCTCATTAAGAGAGTTGAACGTTTGAAGAAAAGGGTAAGGCAAGAATTAGCACTGTAGGACTTTGGCCCCAAGTCCCAAGGACTTGCAAAGATTTAGGAATGCAAATAAAGATTAAGCAAGGCATGAGTGTACATCGGAGGCTGGAGTCAAATACATTGATGGAAAGGGAATCTCCCTAGGCAGTAGCCCAAAACTTGTTAAGGACCTGGAGTCTGAAACTTTAGTGTCATCTCTAGGGAATACAGTTTACCAAAAGGAAATGATAAGTGGATGTCTGAGTCATGTGACATGCTCATGTCTTTCTTAAACCTGATAGTAACATATACTATTTATTCCCTCACTGTAGGTGGAGACAGTTCAGAATCATCAACGGATGCTTAAAATAGCAAGGCAACTTCGAGTTGAGAAAGAGAGAGAAGAATTTCTTGCACAACAGAAACAGGAACAAAAGAATCAGGTACCCACATAAAAGTTTATATTCTCATTGTGAAAGAAATCGTTCCTGCTGATCATTCAAATGTAAAGAAGATTTTTTAGCATTGTAAAAGTTCACGTTTCCCTTTGTTAACATGATGAAGTACTCTTTTTAAGAGTATTGTGTGGCACCAACAGCAAAAACAATACCATCTTTTGGGTTCTATTCTCTGTAGGTATCTATACACTATCTTTTGGCCCATGCTTAACTCATGTTGTTCCAGCATTACAGAATATCCATTGTAATGTTAAGCAGTAAGATTAACTGCTAATAAAACTTCTAGAATCTCTAAAGAGTGTCCTGAGATTCTGGGGCTATGAAAGAACATCCATTTTATTCCACTGATCACGGTATTCTTTACACTTTACTCCATGGGCAAATAAGCAGATCTTGAAAAGGCCCAAAATTACCCACACTCCACGTTTTTAGACTCTGCCTTAAAGAAAAAATAATTTGGCCAGAAAGTATTTCTTTTTTTTTTTTAATTTATTTATTTAATTTATTTATTTTTGGCTGCATTTGGTCCTCGTTGCTGCGTGCAGGTTTTCTTTAGTTGCGGCGAGCAGGGGCTACTCTTCACTGTGGTGCGCGGGCTTCTCATTGCAGAGGCTTCTCTTGTTGCGGAGCATGGGCTCTAGGCACATGGGCTTCAGTAGTTGCGGCGCATGGGCTCAGTGGTTGTGGCTCATGGGCTCTAGAGCACAGGCTCAGTAGTTGTGGCGCATGGGCTTAGTTGCTCCGCGGCATGTGGGATCCTCCCGGACCAGGACTCGAACCTGTGTCCCCTGCACTGGCAGGCAGATTCTTAACCACTGCGCCACCAGGGAATTCCCGGCCAGAAAGTATTTCTTGTATTTTATTAAAAATCTATCTTAGGGGCTTCCCTGGTGGCGCAGTGGTTGAGAATCTGCCTGCTAATGGAGGGGACACGGGTTTGAGCCCTGGTCTGGGAAGATCCCACATGCCGCGGAGCAACTAGGCCCGTGAGCCACAACTACTGAGCCTGCGCGTCTGGAGCCTGTGCTCCGCAACAAGAGAGGCCGCGATAGTGAGAGGCCCGCGCACCGCGATGAAGAGTGGCCCCCACTTGCCACAACTAGAGAAATCCCTCGCACAGAAACGAAGACCCAACACAGCCAAAAATAAATAAACTAATTAATTAATTTAAAAAAAAAATCTATCTTAAAACTGAGTAGACTTGTACATTAAAAATATATTTCAAATCAGCTTCATTTCCTACTAAGTGAGCAGGTTAGATGTTTGGCTCTTTTGGAACTTGGCTTGGCATCATAATAATTACCCTGAAGCAGTAAGCTGCATTACCCATGCCCTGAATGGTTACTTAGCATCAGTTTCTGATTCCTGAGCCATCATTTCTGAGAATGCTAGCATTCCTTAGAATAAAGAAAACCATGTTTTAACAAGAAAAGCCTGGTGCATATACTTTTCTAACCAGCATTTTTCCTTGATCACCTAATTCAACAAATAACTAAAGAAAAAATGTCTGAAAGCTTTTCTTTTAAGTTTTACATGAAAAGGTATTGAGCAAACCAATTACATTTTGGGTTTAGCTTAATAATTTCTTAGTTATTATCATTTGTTCCCTTTACAGCATAATAATTATGTGGAACTTGTATTTTTCATTGCATGTCTATGTGAATGGTAGGTTTCATTAGACTAAGGAAGTAACAGATCTAATTGTATTTTAAAGCTATTTCATGCAGTGCAGAGACTGCAAAGAATACAAAACCAGTTGAAAAGTATGCGCCATGCAGCAGCAGATGCGAAGCCTGAAAGTAAGTGGAAATTATATGACATAGATGATCATATAATATGATATAAGTCATCATATTAGTGAGAATATTAGTTTAAATCAGTAGTCTTCCTTACTAATGGGAACTAATTATCGTCAAGTGATAGCTCAGCATTTTAGGGCATCATTTCCTAGCTAGTAAGTGACAGCCCTGATGAAGACATCCTTAAGTGTTCACCTGTGGTTTTTAAATTCCCTTTCAGTGTTTTGTCAGAGGGTGAACTAATGAAAACCACCATGGAGAGAGGCTCTCTGGTGTGTGAATGTGTAAAATACTTAGAATGGATTTTATGAGAATGATGGATGGAAAAAATGTGAATATTGTTTTAGTGCCAGGGCTATAAAGAAAAAGTAAAATGCTGGACCCTTAAAACTGAGTGTTGTTTCATATTTTGGGTTGTGCTAATGACATGGGTATCCCTGGCTCTGCTGGCACATTAGCTTTACATAGAGGATACATTGTTCTGATATCCCAGATTATACCACCAAACCTATCCTAGGCATTTTTTAAGTGTGCTCATCAGAAGGGAGACCATGTAAATTGGAAGAGCAGTAAAAAGTTCTCATTGGTATTGGAGAAATATTTCAATATAAATATCCAGCTATGGGAAGGTTAATTTATCTTTTTCTAGTATTCTGTGAAATATTATACTCTAAGATATAATATACAGAACGACTGTAATAAAAAAGACTGTCAATAACAGGTGTTGACAAGGATGTAGAGAAATTGGAACCTGCATACTTTGCTAGTGGGAATGTAAAATGATGCATCCACTTTGGAAAACAGTTTGGCAGTTCCTCAAAGTGTTAAACCTAGAATTACCATATGATCTGGCAATTTTATTCTACCCAAGAGAGTTTAAAACATATGTCCACACAAAAACTTGTACATAAATGTTCATAGCAGCATTGTTCATAATAGCCAAAAAGTAAAAACAACCCCAGTATCCCTAAACTGATGAATGAATAAACAAACTGTAGCATATCCATACAGTGGAATGTTATCCAACAATAAAAGGAATGAAGTGTTGATACATGCTACAATATGGATGAACCCCAAAAACATCTTAAGTGAAAGAAACTAGTCACAAAAACATATTATATGATCCCATTTGTATGAAATTTCCAGAATAAGCAAATCCATAGAGATGGAAGTCAAACTATTGATTGCCTAGGGTTGAGGAACTGTAGGGGAGGACAGCTGTGTTGGTAGGTGGATGATGGGGGGAGGAAGTGACTGCTAGTGGGTATAGAGGCTTCTTTTGAAGCTGATTAAAATGGTCTAAAATTGATTGTCGTAATCGTTACACAATTCTGTGAATATACTAAAAGCCATTGAATTGTACACTTTAAACAGATGAATTGTATGGCTGTGTGGTAAGTTATATCTCAATAAAGCTGTTGAAAGAGATAATACAGTATTTCCTTGTTTGTAGACACATGTTCTTTACCATTTTAATTGTTTTTGCTATTGGGATACATCTTTTACTTTATGTATGCATTTCACATGGTATTTGTAATTTAGTTGATGGTGTCTTATAATTGATGGCATCTTAAAATCAAGGAAATACGTATTAATTGACATTTAAGAAACCAGTAGAGTAGTCCCTATAAAATGTATGGTTCATACATATTAATTAGTGGCTTTCCATAGAATCTCTGACTCCTCTCAGTCATAAGTTCAGATTCAAGCAATACCTGGAAGTTTCCATGCATTTAGTTGTTCATGTCATTTGATTCTTTATTCACTAGGTTTTCACTTTTTAGGAGAATGTTTAGGACAAAAGAAAGTAATTTTTTAGTGCTTTTTTCCTCCTTAGTATTATATATAGTACATCTTTTTAGTATATGTTCTTTGGGTTTGATGTAGGTTCCTTCACATCTTTACTGTAAAAAATTAAGATAAATCTTCAAAAGAAATTCCTTAAATTATAGCCATTTAAAAATTAATATCAATAAGCAATTTGTTTTCATATGTCTATCCTTGCTAAGAAATTTCTAGAACTTAACATTAATAGTGAATTTTTGAAAATGAAGGTAATGTATACAAGAATTGAAAGATTTGGTATGCAGAAAAATTGATTGATCAGTACAGTTTAATACAACTTAAAATGTTAGCCTGAACATGTGTTTTTGCAATGTCTGTTATCCTCAATTTTATTAGCTTAAATATTTCTTGCTATTATGTTTTAATTCTGGTAACTAAACAGAATATCCAAAGATATTTATAGTATTAGTAATATTTCATTTTTTGTTTGAATTGATAGACTTTGTTTTGCTTTGGCTTTCTAGACTAAATAGAATTGTTTGGGCCAGGAAATACATAATTATTTAGTAATAAAATGGACAAATAAAGTTGTTCTGTTTTGGGCATCTCTCGAGATGTTGGTTTAAAATATTAATATAAGCAATATGTTAGTAGATGATGCTAAACAATAAAATCAGTTGCGTTGTTACGCAGTAATATAAATAATTGGCTCAAAACCAATAGTCCATTAATTCAGTGTTTATTGAACATCTGCTACATGTCAGATACTGTGCTAAGTGCTAGGAATAGAAAGAAAAGCTATATCTATTAAAGTGCTCACAGTCTAATGGAGAAATGACAAGCAGTGGACAATTATAATGCAGTGTGACAAATACACCAATGGAGCTCAGCACAGGCTCCAATGAGAACAAAGAGGCAAAGAGCACTAAACGCTAACACAGAGTCAAATGGTTTCCTGGAGGTGTGGCAATTGAGTTAAATTAAAGCTGGAGAGGTAGAGGAGTGGAAGACCTTCCATGCCAAGGCACAGTGACCTAAAAGAACATAAATGTAGTAGGCTAAGCAAATGATGGAGGAAGAAGTAGAGATAAAAGGGCAGGCTTCTTCTGACTGCTTGTCTTTGAAAAGAAGACGAGGGAGAGAGTGTGCAAATGATTGAGAAATATAGTACTGTGCATAGATTGAGGCAGGGTAGTGGTCTAGTGGTGTTCACATTGCTGGAGAGCCAGTCAGACAAAGGAAGAATGGAAGATTCAGGAGGAAAAGGTGAGAATTGGTAACAACGTTTCCTGTGTGCTCCCACTGTGTCCCTGTATTGCACTGAATGTTCTACAGCAATTGCCATAATATGTTAATTGTTGGCATATCTGACTCTGACACAGCTAAACTCCAGGCTAGTCACCAAGTCATAATTGTTCTTTCTATTTTCAGGCCTTAGCACACAGATTACACACAGCCAGCATTCAGTAAACAATCTGTTAAATAGTTGGGAGGTGGGAGTAGAGACCTTACCCCTGCATAGGAAGAAAATTATGTTTTCCACAGGTAGGAGGGAAATCAAGTAAGAAAAAAAAATGGCTGAAAATATAAAAATAAGGTATTAAAAAAAAAATAAGGTATTATGTGTGCAATATATGTTCTTTGTGGATGGACAGGGAGTGGGGAGCAGGAAGTTAAGGAGTTCCTGCTTTGTTGACATCTTTCTGGGAAGCAGAGTCTTAAGGATTATATTCAGCAGCCTAGGAAAAGAGTAAATTAAACAGATGTTCAGTTGCTTCAGGTATTTAGTTTAATAAGGTCCATCGAAATTTTTTAGTAACAACAAATGGCTTACAAAAAATTTCTATTTGCTTAAATAACATAAAAGTATTTTTAGTATAACAGTGTAATTTGTATTTTTTCAGAGTAACAGCTGTATTATAAAATATTCACTTAAGTTAATTCATCTTTATACTCTACATATTCCTGAGATTTATTATGTAAAAGAAGCTACTCATTCAGTTGTAGTAGGATCAGTGAGACGTTTTCAGAGGGTTTTTAATCAAAATGTTTCCGGAGATCTTAAGTGACCTTATATTTAATTTCACCAGGATTTTCAAAGATAATTTTTTAAAAACTGCATAGAAATGTGTCCACTTTTCAAAGTATAAGTTAAAATTTTTAAGAGAAGAATTTAAAATGTGATGGAAACTCTGTTTTTATGTTTTTTAATAGCTTTACTGAGGTAAAATGGACATACAGTAAACAGCACGTTTAGAGTATACACTTGATAAGTTTTGACATACGTATACACTAGTGAAACTGTCAACCTTAATCAAAATAACAAATATATCCATCACCCCTAAACATTTCCTTGTGCCGCTTTGTAATTTCTCACTCCTGCCCCTCTCTGCCTCTCTAACCCACCTCAGGCAACCATTGATCTGCTTTCTGTTACTATAGATTGGTTTGTATTTTCTAGAATTAGAAACTTTTTTTAAATAAGGAAAGTAATATTTAAGAATTTTAAATCTTTAAAAACATTTTAGATTTTGATTTCTTGCATCTCTGATTACATGCACTATGTTTAAGAACTTGAAGGTGGAAAAACTAGTCATCTAATAGCCAAAGAAGCCAGGTTGTAGAGCTAATCGGAAACCATATAGGAATGTCTGCCTAATTATAGTGTGATTCAGTAAACACTTTCCTTCCTTTCCCCAGTCCCTAAAAAAAGAGGTGGAAAATTGTAGGGATGAATGGAAAACTCGTGAATTTGCCATTAATAAATTTTTACACATTAATATATGGTTAGCACAGCAGAACTAAAAATAATTTTAAGGCTTTGGCCGAGATTTATTATGCAATCTACGTACGTAGGTTACTTAAACCGGAAATCCAGTGTTTTAAAAAGTCAAGCCAGAATTTGTAAATGTGTAATGGAAAGATCTGAAATAAACTTTTTAAAGCTCTCAAGGCTGGGAATTTATAACAAAACCATTATTCACTGAAAACCTGTATATGTGTATGTTTGTTCACTCTGCCAGAATAAGAAAACTTAAATCTTAAAAATGTAATTTAAGTTGCCACTTAACTGTAAACTAATACTTTACAAAATCAAAACTACCAAACATGGAAAACTGAAAATGTTTATGAATGTAGATAATTTCTCTTTTTCAGATTTTAACTTATACCTTTAGTAATATCTGCATTGGTTTAAAGCTAAAAATGATAATGTATTACCATTTATGAAGTATTAGAATAGGAATATAAATGGCATCATAAGTACTGCAAAAGAAGAAGAATAAATGACCACTTATAGAAGAAATAACCTGGATTAGATTTCATTTGTGTTGTCATTTGGTTCATGGATTCCTTAAATACTTAGACGACAAAATATGACCCAACAAAATATTTGGCACTGTAAAGGTTATTTTTGCATATTGTGGACTGTAAAAGAATTAGGTGGTAATTTGGAAAGATCATAATATTACTTCTTCTATAATTTAAATATTCTTCTATGTAAATTGTCCTTCATTATCACTCTAATTAACAGCAAAAAAATTTCAGTGGCCAATCTTTTATTTTTCTATACTAGGTATTATACAGAATGCTTTCAATGGATGTGCCCTACTATCCAGGTCTTATGTTTTAAAATGTACAAAGCATCACTTTACCTACTCTCTTGGGCTGAATATTCATTTATTTTATTTTTACAGGTTTAATGAAGAGGCTAGAGGAGGAGATAAAGTTTAATTCATATATGGTAACTGAAAAATTTCCTAAAGAATTAGAGAACAAGAAAAAAGAATTGCAGTTTTTACAGAAAGTGGTTTCAGAGCCTGCTATGGGTCATTCTGATCTTCTTGAACTTGAATCTAAAGTAAGTAACAATCGTCTTCTTTTTATAAGCTTCCAATTTTATCTCATCCCCAGTCCTGTGAAAATTATGTGAACTGCTTTCTGTAGTGTCCTACTCTTGACTCTTAAGTTAACCTGTGCTAAGAGCTGACAGCTCTTATGAGGAGTTGTTCTTTATGAGAAATTATAGCACGTAATGCTGTCACTTAATCCACATGATGTTATAAAAACCTAGTCAACTGATTAGGAAACTGGGTAACTTGGATATATAAATTAATGTATATGATTGACTCATAAGTTTATATATTCATAATATAATAATTTAGTTGACAATTTTTTAAATATCATAAATGTGATTACTTTTTATTTCCAAGAATAATATTATAGCAATTTTGTATTTAAAGCTAATGTTTTTTATTAGCTTTTTATGCCTGCTTTGGAATTACTGAACTTCCTTGTAATGCTCAATGAAACCTGGTATCATAACATTTTTCTTCCCTAAAAACACTAATCAGAGGTATATTTTTTAAAATAATTAAATATCATGAAAATTGATTGAAAGATTTTGACTTTAATGTGCTTAATAGCCACTACAATTAAATACATAATTCTAATGATTTTATTCTTTTAATTTATGTATAGAAATCAGTTGTCCAAGTCAGTTTTGGCTCAGTTTAATGTTATAGGATTAACAGGAAAATTCTAGTTTTTTCAAAGGATAGTTATACTGAAAGCCATGTAATTAAAAAAAATTTATTATAGGACTATATGCTTCTATTGGCTTTATTCAGTTTTACTACATTTGAGAAAAGCTTAGATTAATGAGTAGGATAAATGACAGCTATTATAGAATCACAGATCATTCATTAGAATAGGAAGGGTTTTTAGATGTCATTCATGTCAACTCTCAGCTGGGTTCGTGAATTCCTTGTACTAAATCCCTGGGGAATGTTAGTCCAGATTTGATTTATCACTTACAGTTACGTGAAAGTCACAGCCTAGGTGAAGGGATAACTTCAGATTTTTAGAAATCATCTTTTTGATAGTAATATATAAATATTTCATGTAGAATACTTTAGGATAATTTAGATATGG
This sequence comes from Eschrichtius robustus, assembly GCF_028021215.1. Classification (NCBI taxonomy): domain Eukaryota; kingdom Metazoa; phylum Chordata; class Mammalia; order Artiodactyla; family Eschrichtiidae; genus Eschrichtius; species Eschrichtius robustus. Next base: position 8,760,358 of record NC_090837.1, read on the forward strand.
ATGGTTAAATCCATGTAAGTAATCAAATTGTGTAAATATATATCATGAACCGTGAAATGCAAGTTGTCTCTAAAAGAAATCGTAACAGCCCACTCATAATGTTAATGGAGCTGATCCTCCCATCAAATTACTGATAATAACAACTGTAAATTCAAAGCTTTGTCTGGCCAGATGTCCCTCAGTTTGGGTATTCATAGGCAGAGTTTTAACCTTTTTATTTTCATACTGTTTTAGATAAATGAAATAAACACACAGATCAGTCAGCTGATTGAAAAGAAAATGATGAGAAATGAGCCAATTGAAGGCAAACTGTCACTATATAGGCAACAGGTAAGACCACTCCTTTTGGCTCACATATTTAGGTCTATAATCTTGTTGGTGAACATTTTCATTAATACCATGGTCTGTGTTATCGATAGTCTTAAAGTGAGAAGGAAGCAAAGAATAAATGTTCTCTTGTCATTGCTAATCTCTAGATTATAACAAAGAATTTGCGGAAAAGCCACAAAAGATACATGTTCAGGTTTGAAATTCAATATATCTGATAATGCTTAGTTTCCTTAGTGTCTGCCAACTGTGGTGATAGAGCTCTTTGTGGTTATATCTGTGAGTGTGAAATTTGATTTTTTATATGAATGCTTACTTTAAGTGGTATAAATAAGACTATTTATAATCTTTAATGAACTAAAGGCAATATACTTTTTCAGGTTTAAAGTTAGTTTGAAAAAATATAGAATAAATTGAATTTTAGTGCTAAGGCATTTATCATTTTATCCAGAAGTCATGGGGGTATATATGTTGTTATGTATTTCTACACAGAAGGCTCAAATGACAGCCATGGATTACCTGACAAGAACCTTGGCAAGAAGAGTTTAGTGTGAAGAGCATTCTGTAACCTCAGAAAATACTGAGCTACATAACAAAGCATTATTCAAGGATGCTAGAATTTTTTAAAAACCTTTTTATAATGGAAAAATTTAACCATATACAAAGGTAGAGAAAATAGTTCAGTAAACCCTCGTGTGTCCCTCAGCTATAGCAATCATGGCCATTCTTGTTTCATCTATACCCCCCACCCCAACTGGATTATTTGAAGTAAATCTTAGACTTCATATAATTTCATCTACAAATATCTCAGAACGTATCTTTAAAAAATAAAAACTTTTAAAAAACTTAACATACCACATTTGAAAATTTTATTACTTCCTTAATATTGGCAGATATCCAAACAATGTTCAGATTTCCTTGATTGTCTCTTTTTCTTTCTTTTTTTCCTTTCCTGTTTTTTTTCCCCCCCAGTGTCTTTGTTTTAATTAGGATCCATACAGGATTTATACACTGCATTTGGTTGATATATTTGTCTCTTTCAATCTATAGGCTCTCTTCCCTACTTATTTATCCATTCATTTAATAATTTTCTTGCAGTTTTTTTAATTGAAACTTGTTTATTTATCCTATAGCATTTCCCATAGTTGGTGTTTTACTGATTGCAGCCTGATGGTGTCCTTTTAAAATGTTCCTCTGTTTCCTGTATTTCCTATATATTAGATCTAGAAGCTTGAACAGGTTCTGTTTTGATTTTTTTTTTTTTGGTCAAGAGTATTCTCTAAGTGGTATTTTATACTTTCATTTGGAGGGAATAATGTCTGGTTGTCTCTTTTTTTGTGATTTTCTTATGCCATTGATTATCAGTGCCTGTCCATTTATTTCATGAGAGATAATAAAATGTTGATACTATGATTCCTTCTTCATTTATTAGCAGGACTACTTTTTTTATTGAAATATAGTTGATTTACAATGTTGTGTTAATTTCTGTTGTACAGCAAAGTGAATCAGTTATACATATATACATTCTTTTTTATATTCTTTTCCATTATGGCTTATCACAGAATATTGAATATAGTTCCCTGTGCTGTACAGTAGGACCTTGTTTTTGTCTTCCTCTTTCTGACTTACTTTACTTAGTATGATAATCTCTAGGTCCGTCCATGTAGCTGCAAATGGCATTATTTCATTCTTTTTTATGGCTGAGTAGTATTCTATTGTATATATGTACCACATCTTTATCCACTCATCTGTCAATGGACATTTAGGTTGTTTCCATGTCTTGGCTATTGTGAATAGTGCTGCTATGAACATAGGGGTGCATGTGTCTTTTTGAATTATGTTTTTGTCCATATATATGCCCAGGAGTAGGATTGCTGGATCATATGGCAACTCTATTTTCAGTTTTTTGAGGAACCTCCATACTGTTTTCCACAGTGGCTGCACCAGTTTAGATTCCGACCAACCATGTAGGAGGGTTCACTTCTCTCCACACCCTCTCCAGCATTTGTTATTTGTAGATGTCTTAATGATGGCCATTCTGACTGGTGTGAGGTGGTACCTCATTGTAGTTTTGACTTGCATTTCTCTAATAATTAGCGATGTTGGAGCTGGACTACTTCTGAAAAGAGAAACCTCCTCTCATCAGCTATTTGGTTATCCTGGAGTATAGTTCATATAGGAAAGTCAGGGTGCATGCTTGATTCTTATTTTTATTTTTCAGTTTTCAAAATGAATTGGTTGCCTCTAACATTAAAAATGATTAATTAGGGTTAGTTTTTAATTTTTTTGGTTTCTTATCTATTTAATGTTATTATGAACCATAGATGTAATGAAATTTAGGTTGCAAACATTTCCCTTAATGATGCTCAAATTGTCCCATTTTTGGCTGGTAGGAGGCTTTTCAAGTTAATTTCTGAGTCCTTTTAAAATACTATTTGTCTTTGATAACATCCTTGCTTTCTGGTATGATTAAGATAGTTTCTAGGCTCATGTTTTACATTTCCTACTCCAGTCTTGGAATTAGACTTTCTTCTATGAGCCTGATATGTTTTAGTAGGAAATGATATTTACAGACCACAGTCTGGGTATTAGTACTTCTCATTGCTACTGGGATGGCCATTGTTTTTAGGTCTTTTTAGTGGACAGAGCTAGGAAGTATTTTTTCTCTTTCTCTCTCATAAAGTACACCATGAGTTCATACTGATCCTTTCAGTTCAGATTCAAGACTACTGTTTTTTTTTGTTTGTTTGTTTGTTTGTTTTTAGTTTATGTAAAAATTTATTTGACCAAAATGTAGAAAAAGTGATAATATTATATATGATACAGTTGCAAGAATCTAAATGAAAAGTGTGGGTTTTATTCAGTTGCACAACTTGCTAGTGTATCTCCTGGATAGTGTAATGCTTAGTGAGGGGCAGAAAATTCGGATAAGCTAGAAGCACAGGGTGATTTTTAGTCAGAATTGTAAGCCTGAGTTGGCCCCCACACTGCTGGGGAATGTGGAATGTTTCAGCTCTGAGATGTTAACTGAGAAAGCAGAAATATAACAAAGCCAAAATCTGCAGCCCTGTCTACAAAATACTCCATATCCAGTTTAATCAGGAGTTTCTTGGTTTTTATTAACTTGGTCCTGAAGAATGAATTAAAATTCTAGATAAGTAAATCTCCAATTTGCCATTCCCTGGAATATAGAGGAGATGAAGTTAGGCGAATTACTTTTTTATCTCTACTTTGCTGTCAGAGAGGGCCATTCTGCCCAGTATTTGTTTATAGAAAAACAGTTCTTGCTCAATTATTGATGGCGAGCAGTACTTTTGATATGGCTTCTCTGAATGGGAGGGAATTCTACAGTATTCATTCCTGCTCAGTAGATGGCCTCATATCAGAGCAGATAAGCATGGGTCATTATTGGAATAAGACATCAGCTCCTCAGAGAACAACTTTAGAATGAAAGAAACATATAGAAGGCATATCAAGGATCTATCCAGAAAATACTGGGTAATTATTATGACTCTTTTCCAAGCACTCTCACGCTGACTGCTCAGAGGATGTTTGCTTGGCACGGTGGAGTGTGGAAAAGAGCCAGGATGATTAGGTTAATCTCTCTGTGGTTTATGACTTCCCACAGTAAGCCCCACCTCCCCCTTCTTTGCTCTGGATGGAAAAGACCCACCCATTTTAATATGATGGTCCCTGGCCTCCTGTAGTGTGACCAATGGTAGATATTCTTCAACCTTTTAAATTGACCCATGACTAGACATTGGAATCTGTGCTTTGAAAGTGTAGGGTTGTCTGTTCCACGAACCAAAGGCCCTCAAGGACTACTGGGTTTTTACTTCACCTCATCAATCTCCCATTTTCCTCCTTATCCCAAATTGAAAATTCTGGTTCTCAGAAACACCAACATAATTGCATTCATTATTTGCTTCATTCCATTGACACCAACATAGTTCATCATTTGCTTAAATCCATGCATTACATGCAACAGTTTCAAAATAAAAGTACCAATACTACCATCAAAAATGGTAGTGGTTGAGAATCTGCCTGCCAATGCAGGGGACATGGGTTCGAGCCCTGGTCTGGGAAGAGACACGGGTTCGAGCCCTGGTCTGGGAAGATCCCACATGCCGCGGAGCGACTAGGCCCGTGAGCCACAATTGCTGAGCCTGCGCGTCTGGAGCTTGTGCTCCGCAACGAGAGGCCGCGATAGTGAGAGGCCCGCGCACGGCGATGAAGAGTGGCCCCCACTTGCCGCAACTAGAGAAAGCCCTCGCACAGAAACGAAGACCCAACACAGCCATAAATAAATTTAAAAAAAAAAATACGATTACTGCTGAAAATTGTTTTTTAGTTTGTTTTGTCTTTAGGATATATCCCCCTAGGGTTATATAGTCAAATTACTGTTTTAAAGTTACTGGGAATAATTCTTCTGTATGGTTAGGCCACAAAGGAAACTGGATAAATACATACGGTCTTTTTGATTTTTAGGGATTACTTTTTAGGGATTAATTTGTTTTATAATTATTTAAAATATTTACATGATTCCAAGTCAAAGCTACAAAACAAGAAGTATTTGAAGAAGTTTCTAGCATCTACCTCTGTGCTATCCACCCTATTCTTTCCTTCCCCCATAGGTATTTTTTTAATTTTGTAGTTTATTATTCCATTAAAAATAATATTATATATACATATATTCATATATTTCCATCCTCAGAGAAAGAAGAGCATATTATACACTTTTATTCTCCATGCTTTTTTCTTAATATATGCTTGTGAATAGTAGAATAATCTTTATTCCTTTATAAATTTATTGAGATACAGTTTACATGCTGTACAATTCACCCATTTAAAATTTACTGTTCAATGGTTTTTAGCATCACAGAGTTGTGCAATCATTACACAATCAATTTTAGAACATTTTTATCACCCCAAAAAGAAACCCCAAAGCCATTAGCAGTCACTTCTCATTTCCCCCAAATCCTACCAAAGACCAAACTATCTCTATAAATTTGCCTATCATGGACATTTCATATAAATGGAATCATACAATATGTGGTCCTTCGTGACTGGCTTCTTTTACTTAGTGTAAAGTTTTTAAAGTTCATCCATGATGTAGCATGTATCTGTACATACTTTATTCCTTTTTGTTACTGAATAATATCCCATTGTATGGATATATCACGTTTTGTTTTTTTATTCACCAGTTGATGAGCATTTGGGTTGTCTCTACTTTTTTGGCTATTATGAATAATGCTGGTAGGAGCATTCTTGTACAAGTTTTTGTTTCAAAATAAGTTTTCATTTCTCTTGAGTATACTCCTAGGAGTGCAGTTGTTGGTTCCTATGATAATTCTGTGTTTTACATTTTAAGGAAATGCCAGACTGCTTTCCAAAACAGCTGTACCATTTTACATTCCCACCAACAGTGTAAGAAGGTTCTGATTTCTCCACATTCTTACCAACACTTGTTATTATCTGTCTTTTTTATTATAGCCGTCCTAGTGGATATGCTTATTCCTGTTCACAGACATACTGCACTGAGTGGGTATACCACAGTTTATTCAACCAATCCCCAATTAATGGACACTTGGGTTGTTGCCATTTTTGTGCTATTACAAATCATACTTAAATAAATAGCTTTTTGTTTATATCTTCGCAATTTTTTGCCAGCGTATCTTTGGGATATAGTCTCAGAAGTGAGATTGCTACATCAAACGATAAATGTAGATGTAAGTTTGCTAAGTATTGCCTAATTCCTCTTCATGGGGGTCTTAGCATTTTACATTCCTATCTGCAGTGTATGAGAGCACCTGTTTCCTTACAGCCTCACCGATAGAGTATGTTGTCAAACTTTAAGATTTTTGCCATCCTTGTAGATGAGAAATGGTATCTTATGATAGTTTTAATTTTTTTTATCTTACCATAAACAAGGTTGAGCATCTTTTCACATGAGTAACAGTCATTTTAATTCTTTTCCTGTGAATTGTCCCTTCCTGTCTATACCTATTTTTTTATAGGGTTGTAGGCCTTTTTTTTCTAGTTTTAGAAACTCTTTATATATCAGGAATATTTACTCTTTATCTAGCTTATAAGTGTAACATTTTCCCCAGTTTGGTATTTGCCTTTTTACTTTGTTTATGGTATTATTTTGCCATAGGAAAGTTCTTCATTTTTAGGAAATCAAATTTATTAATTTTTTCACTTATCATTTCAGGTTTCAAGTCATATTTAGGAATGTTTTTCCCTCTTGAAAGTTATGGAGAAATTTACTCAAGTTTCCTTTTTGGAATTCTGTGATTTAATTTTTGTAATTAAATCTTTGATCTGTTTAGAATTTTTCTTTGGTGTATGGTATTTATTGTATATGGCTGTCCAATTATCCAGTTGTTCCAATACCAGTTGCTAAAAAGTCCATTTTTCCCCTATGGATTTGAGAGTCCTCCTTTGTTTTATTTAAATTTTTTAAATGCTATTGGATCTATTTCTAGATTTTCTGTTGTTCTGTTGACCTGTCTGTTTATGTACCCATATTAACTGTTTTAATTATAGAAACTTTATCATCAAGTTCTAATATCTAATAAAAGTAGCCATTTTCATCCCCAGTTGCTTTACTTTTTTAGGGTTTTCCTTACAATTCTTTTTTTTAAAATAAATTTATTTATTTTTGGCTGCATTGGGTCTTCGTTGCTGCATGCAGGCTTTCTCTGGTTGCAGTGAGTGGGGGCTACTCTTTGTTGCGGTGCGCGGGCTTCTCATTGCGGTGGCTTCTCTTGTTGCCGAGCACAGGCTCTAGGCGCGTGGGCTTCAGTAGTTGTGGCATGTGGGCTCAATAGTTGTGGCTTGCAGGCTCTAGAGCACAGACTCAGTAGTTGTGGTGCACAGGCTTAGTTGCTCCGCAGAATGTGGGATCTTCCCGGACCAGGGCTCGAACCTGTGTCCCCTGCATTGGCAGGCGGATTCTTAACCACTGCGCCACCAGGGAAATCCCTTACAATTCTTATTTGTATGTTCTTCCAAATAACTTTTATTATCAATTTGTCTATCTCTAGAAAAAAATCATACTTTTAAAATTATTAGGGTTGCTTTATATTTATCAATTACCTCAGAACTTACATCTTTACAATATTGAGTCTTCCTATCTAAGAACATGGTATGTCTCTCCATTTGTTCAAGTTTATTTTTGTATCTTTCAGGAGTGTTTAATAGTTTTCCTCATAAAATTTTGGAACTTCTCTTGTTAAACTTATGCTTACATATTTAATTTTGATTTTTGCTTTTATAAATGAGGGCTTTTCTTTCCAAATGTTTTCTGACTGATTTGTCTATGAAAGCTATTGATTTATTTCCTGTAGATTCTTTTGATTTTTTAGGTACATAATCATATACTATGAAAATTCCAATTTTTCCTTTCAGATTCTTGTGCTTCTAATTGCTTTCTCTTGTCTAATGGTGTATGCAAATACCTTCAACACAGTATTAAATTGTAGTGGAGGTGCTGGGCATTTTTACCTTGTTTCAGACTTTGGCGGAATATACGCTCATATTTCTCTGTTAAATAAGATCCTGGTTTGGGCTGAGGTTTATATTTATTTATTTTGTTATGCTGAGGAAGCATACCATCAATTCCTATACAATTCTGGTACTCTAATCATTACTTCTCTTTTTTTTTTGGCTGAAACAATTCTATAGAGGGAAACATTCCTTCATCACCTGTCTTTTTTTTATTTTTTAAACAGGGAGGACAATAGAGTTTTTTAAAGGGTTTGCACTAAAGATTTCCCCCTCTTGTCAAATTTGTTTGAGGAAAATATTTGTACTATTTCACTTGAGAAGACAGTTTAGCTAATGTTTTTCTTAAACTAGTACAGCCATGGTTCATTTAAGGAAATCCCCCATGAGTTACTAACTAATATAAAATGCTGCCATTATGGCTAAGAGCAGCCATCTGGATTGTGTAAACGTTTGCATAATTCTGGTGAGTCAGATGTTTGATTTTGAACCTGCATTTTATTTATTAGATTGCCCCAAATATAATAAATGTTTTAACATTTTATTTTAAAAGTATGGATATTGAATTTAGATAAGAAGACCTGTGTTGTAGTTTTGAGAATAAAGCATTCTTGTTTTCTTCCAATGAAAGGAAACCGACCATGCAGAAAAACAGTAGGCCTAGTGTTAGCTTCTGTACTTACCTAGAGGGTATTTTCATTAGCATTTGAGTGTTACTTAACAAGATTTTAATATTTTTATTACTATCGCATTTCTGTTTCTCTGCTGATATGTCCTATATTTTCAGGGCTTTTGTCTTCCATAATGTTTTTAGGTTGCTATTTAATATACGTTGCAGGGAATTCCCTGGTGGTCCAGTGGTAGGACTCGGCGCTTTCACCATGGGGGCTCAGGTTCAATCCCTGTTCGGGACACTAAGATCCTGCAAGCCGCACAGTGCAGCCAAAAATGTATATAAATGTATTATATATATACAATGCCTACTCATACTAAATATATAACTGGTGATAGTAGATAGTAGGGCAAGGGGTATTGTCAGGAGAAGTCAACCTGATATTGAAAATTTAGCTCAGTAAAATCTAAAAAATACTTAATTTCACAAGATAATAGAAAGTTGATTGTATACCTTATTTTACATTCATATTTCAATGCTCAATTAGGCATCCATCATTTCTCGTAAAAAAGAAGCCAAAGCTGAGGAACTTCAGGAGGCAAAGGAGAAGTTAGCCAACCTAGAGAGAGAAGTGTCAGTGAAGACAAATCAGACCCGTGAATTTGATGGCACCGAAGTTTTGAAGGGAGATGAAGTAAGTTGAGGTGTCTAATGGGACAAGGATATGAGTATTGTTTTTGTTTGAAATCATTAATTTTTTTTACTTTTTATTTTGACTGTCAATAATGGGAAGTTAATTTATTTTATGGAGCCTATTTATTTAAAACTGAAAACTCTTTGCAGTAATATTGAGATATTCTTGATATATAATGACGGAGATTTTAGTGATTTTTATGAGATAATGTTCCAAATTTTCACTTTTTAATTAGGTGGATTTATATTGGATTTATTTATTATAAGTATTAAGTTATAAAGGTGAAACCAAATGAGTAGAAACTGACAGATAAGACAGATATTCATATTTTTTGATAAATATAATTCCATAAAGGGCTGAGAAAGTATCACTAAGTTACTTTGTCAGTAATGTGTAGTTGGCCAGTGGGACTGGCACCATTAAAATGACTTCGTTGTAAATGCTTACAAATTTTAAAAATATAATTATGTCTTACATTGCTATCTACTTTACATTTTGAACAATGCTTTAACAGCTCTTATTTCACTTATCCTTCTGTCAGACTCATGAGATTAGTAGGACAAGTAACATTGTCATTTATAGACGGTTAAACTTAAGCACCAAAAATATAATCCCCATCTCCTTTTCATAAAGGAGCTCTTTCGTGCTTTCTTAGCTCAAGAAAGAGTGAAGGAGCTCTTGAGCTCTTTGTTAGCTCAATAAAGAGTGAATGACTGAAGCAAAATATCTTGCCTTTAGCTCAGTGCTTTTTTTTTTTTTTTTTTTAGCAAATCAAGTGATAGGTCATATTTTAATTCCTAAACATTGCCTCACTTTACCACCTCTAACAGCTTTTTTTTTTTATATTAGGTACTAGCCCTCAGCAAAAGCTACTTTGAAAAGCTGCTCAGGTCCAAACTTCATTTTTGGCTTTGAAAAGTTATTGAATTCATACCGTTACAAATTGGCAATGAACCTTAACTATGCCAAACACAAATGAATTGTTTCCACAGCACCACTTTTCTCTGGTGCTTCTGATTGTAGCCTCCCAATATGCCTTCTAGCTTATTGGGAAGGTAGTAGAATTCAGAAGTCAACACTTGATTGAAAAATTCCTTTGGCTTTCATAGAAAGGAACGAAATTAGGTCATTTGTAGAGACGTGGATGGATCTAGAGACTGTCATACAGAGTGAAGTAAGTCAGAAAGAGAAAAACAAATATTGTATATTAACGCATATATGTGGAACCTAGAAAAATGGTACAGATGAACCGGTTTGCAGAGCAGAAATTGAGACACAGATGTAGAGAACAAACGTATGGACACCAAGAGGGGAAAGTGGCAGGGGAGGGCGTGGTGGGTGGTGGTGGTGGGATGAATTGGGAGATTGGGATTGACATATATACACGAATATGTATAAAATAGATAACTAATAAGAACCTTCAGTATAAAAGAAAAAATTCCTTTGGCTTTTAACATCCACTTCCAGACTGCTTTAAGACATGGGAGTATTTTAAATGATACTTGGAAGCCAACAGAGTGTGCTTCGTGATATCCTTGCTATCCAGGAAAAAATATTAATTATGCAGCAGTTTCGCTTTATAAGAGAACATGCTATCTCCTAGCATTTTAATTTTTTCTTAGGAAAATGCTGCCCATTTGACCAGAAATACCAATTGCTATGGCCATATTTGGCATGAATAGTGCTCATAATTCAGTATTAGATATTCCCTCTCTGCAAATGTGATGGAAAAGAACCTAGTGCCAAGCTATTAGCTTTTATCTTTGACGAATTATGGTGAATAGGAAAAGTATCTGATGACAGAAAAAGACACATTTTTTTAAAGGGGAAAAAGATAACTTTGGATATGATGAGGTCAACTTAATTTTTAAACAATGTTTGGTCAGAAACTAGAACAAATCAAGTAAATCATTTGGCAGTCACCTAAAAGAACAGAAGGTATTGGGGAACATTAAGCATAATTTTATAAAGAACAAATCTTGGTAGACCAATTTTGTTTTCTACTCTGATAAAGTGGTAGACCATATGGACAAAAGGGAGGAAGTTTGTTATACTTAAAATTATATAATATAGCTGGACTTCACTGAGGTTTCATTTGGTATCACATGGTAATTACCAAAAAATCATGTTCTTTACCACCCATCTGTTAATGCAGTTGGTGAGAGGGTATCAAGAAATAGTAGCACGGTGTTTGAAAAAAATATTATGCCCGGAGTCACAAATAGGAGAATGAGGAAAGGGAGGGGTAACCTTTATTGAGGTTTTTATACAAGGCTCTGTGCTAGATGATTGGCAAACATATATTTCTCTTCTTTTTATAAGAGATATTATTGTTATTTCCATTTTACAATTAGTTGAAACTCAGGAAAAGTATAGATTTACACAACTAATAAGTGACCAAGCAGGATCCAGGTCTCTCTCACATGTTCCTGTTGACCTTAAGCAAATGACTTCTCCATCCATAAAACGGGAGAAGTTGCTCTTCATTGTCATTAGGAAGAACACATGAAATAATGGATGTCCAAGCTTCTGAGAAATTCCGAGGTTAAGTCAACATATAACATCTGGCATCCGAAAGTAATCATTCCTGTGGGCCCCGTGTTACTGCATGTGGGAGAAGCAGGATAGTGGAATAGCTAAGAGCGTGGTCTCTAGAACTTGGTTTGAGTGCAGATCCTGGCTTTGTCAGCCTATTAGCTGGGTGACTTTGGCCAGGTTCCTTAACCTCTTTGTATTCAGCTGTAAAATGTGACAGTTATTAGTATATACCGCCTAGAATTATTATTGTGCGGATTAAATGAGTTAATACCTGTAAAGTGCTTAGAATAGCACCAGGCACATACTAAGTGCTCAATAAGTATTAGCTCTTAATATTTTTATGTATTTATTTACCTGGATGAAGAATTTGAAAGTAAGTAATACAGTTTACAGCTTAAAAATTGATATTAGTATTTTCCAGATTGGGAGCAATTCAGTAGAAATAAGTATGAAATAGAGATAAAATAACTTGCACAGATTCAAGATGTGATGAGATAGCACTGAGTCATTTTAGCTGCCGTTCACCAAGCAATACCTGTGTGCTCAATCTTGAGCACTTTAAAAACATACCCTTGGGGCTTCCCTGGTGGCGCAGTGGTTAAGAATCTGCCTGCCAATCCAGGAAGATCCCACATGCTGTGGAGCACCTAAGCCTGTGCGCCACAACTACTGAGCCTGCGCTCTAGAGCCCGTGAGCCACAACTACTGAGCCCACGTGCCACAACTACTGAAGCCCACGCGCCTAGAGCCTGTGCTCCGCAACAAGAGAAGCCACCGCAGTGAGAAGCCCGCGCACCGCAACAAAGAGTAGCCCCCGCTCACCACAACTAGAGAAAGCCCGCACACAGCAACTAGGACCCAACGCAGCCAAAAATAAATAAATCAAATAAATAAATTTATTTTTAAAAAAACAAAAAAACCCCATATCCTTGGCCTTCCTCACCTTCTGAGATGACCCACACTCTGTGGAGTGTGTTTCTAAGTAAATCTGCTTCTTACCTAAAAAATAAAAATAAAAACAAAAACATATCCTTGGTGCTGGTTGCACAAGTTGCTGGTGCTGTGAATGCATTTAATGCCACAGAACTGTACACTTAAAAATAGTTTAAATGGTAAGTTTTATATTAAATATATTTAACTACAATAAAACACACATACAACATATGCTAATTCATCCTCTCAAAAAGCCTATGAGGTAAATATTATCTCCATTTTATTATTGAGGAAATAGGCTTAGAGAAATTTAAGTAACTTGCCTGAAGTCACACAGTGAGTTGCAGAGCAAGGATTTGAATCCAAATCTGAATGCCTCAGCTGCTGTGCTCCTAAGTGAATGCTGAGCTATTCTTCAAGGCACTATTAGAATGAGTTAATTTTAAGATTCATATTTGACTCAAAATAGGACCACATTGTAGACAGCCATTAACTGGAAACAAAAACTTGCTAGAAACTGTATGACAGCCATTTCTTCAGAAATAAACCTTCATTCCTTGATTATCCATATGTAGATGTTTGATTAATCTTTTCTTGGAAAAATTTAGGAATGTGACTGTGTAAGGATAAATGTAACAAATACTATGCATTAGTAATTTATATTCCTTTGTCATTTTCTCTTTAGAGGTGTGCATTTTGAAGTACATTCTGATGCTTCCTACTGCCATTAAAGTCAATATTCCAGATGTTACATTTTGTCTAAGAATTTTAGCTCTTCTGATTGCAGATGACACGTGCTACGGGCATTTGTTCTTACTAGACATTTTCATTTGTGTTCCCTTGATTTTTCTTATTAAAAAAGATGAAGAGTCTAAAAATACTTCTTGCTTTCCTTATACTTTGGTTATCACTTTAACACTGTATTTTCATTGTATTGCCTTGTAGGCAATATACAGGAATAAGCACAGCAAAATCTTATTCTGCCAGACTTCTGACATAGGTAGGAATTTCTCAAACAGTTGAAATTATCTTCTTAGTGATGGAGATTTTCTTGCCAGTCTAGTCTATCTTGATTTCTTTCTCTTCAAACAAGCGTTTGGTAGGTGATAAAAAGGTTAAGTTTAGAGACTACAGTTTCTAACATAACTGAAAATTTATAATAATGAATATCTAACTCTCCTTTATATCGTGAAATTTTCTATATTGGATTTAAATATATAATAAAGTATAAGTCTCATGGAATTGATATTCTCAAAGAATTTTGACTGCCTTCATCTCTGAGAGAGATCACCCCAAAAATGCTATGGAACTTTGATCCTGACCTATTTATTATTCTTATCAATAACTTAGATTAATAATAATAAGTAATGTTTATTATGTAATTACAATGTGCCAGATACCATACTAGGTTTATTATATACATTATCTCATTTATTTCATTGAGGTCTATGAGATAGATATGATTATTATTACTAGTTTTTACAAATAAGGAAACTACGGCACACAGAGGACTTATGCTAACTTATCCAAGGTCACATTGCTAGTAATTAGTGGTACCATGATGTGAATTGCAGTAGTCTGGCTCCAGAACCCTTAATAATTTTCACATGACATGACAGGAAGCTAGAAGGAATAGTCAACCTGAGATGATAGAATTGTGATTCAAAATCATCTTGGTAGTTAAGAGCATTGTGCTTAAGCAAACAAAATGTCATTAATGGGATTATAAATAATAATGTCATAGAATCTGAGTTTTATCTGCAGCTCAAAAATCATCCAATAATAATGCAGCTTTAAAAAACAAAATGTTGGGAATTCCATGGCACTCCAGTGGTTAGGACTTGACGCTCTCACTGCCGGGGCCCAGGGTTCAATCCCTGGTCGGGGAACTAAAATCCCATAAGCTGCATGGCTTGGCACGCAGCCAAGCCAAATTTAAAATTTTTTTTAAAAATTATACTCTATTAATAAAAATATAATATCCCATTTACGTGAAATTATGCCTGGAATATTATTTTACATTTTTGACTTCATGTTTTAAGAAAGACATAGTCAAGCCAGAGTCTAGATGAAGGTGACTAAAACAAATGAAAAGTCTGGAAACATTCACAGAAAGAATTAATTATGAATTAGCTGAGAACAGAAAACTAAAGAAAGACATAATAGAACTGCATTTTAATATCACAAGGATTATGGAAAGGATGCTGTGCAGAAAAGAGTTAACATAGCAAGCCTGAAACTGCTATTCTTAGAAAAACTTGCTTGCAGGATTGGCCCTTGGCTGGCATCTGGGAGCTTGGATTTTAGAATTCCCACCATTCCTTGATAAGAATGGCTCACGTGCCTAAACTGTATGTACAGAGTGTGGTTTATGTTGAACACCTGCTTTCCTTCTTGGAGTCTGGAATTTTGGTATGGGCTAGTCAGAGTATGCCTACGTGACCAGCCCCTAGTAAAAATCCTGGGCGCTGAGTCTCTAAATGAGCTTCCCTGGTTGGCAGCCTTTCACACGTATTGTTACAACTCGTTGTTGGAGGAATTAAGGGAGAAGACTCTTGGAAGCTTGCCCCTGGTTTCCTCCTGACTTCACCCCATGTGCCTTTTCCTTTTGCTGGTTTTGCTTTGTACCTTTTCACTGTAAAAAAGCATAGCCAAGAATATGACTTTATGCTGAGTCCTGTGAGTTCTCCTAGCAAATCATTGAACCTTGGGATGGTCTTGGGGACCCCTGATACAGATGGATTAGTATTATTCTTGTTTTTGGATGGAATGTTCTTCCTGGATCTATTAAATTCATCTGGTCTAATGTGTCATTAAGGCCAGTGTTTCCTTATTGATTTTCTGTCTAGATGATCTATCTATTGATGTAGGTGGGTATTAAAGTCCCCTACTGTTATCGTGTTACTGTCAGTTTCTCCCTTTATGTTTGTTAATATTAGCTTTGTGTATTTAGGTGCTCCTATCTTGAATGCATCTATGATTGTTATATCTCCTTGTTGGATTGATCCCTTTACTATTATGTAATGTCCTTCTTCATCTCTTGCTGTAGTCTTTGTTTTAAAATCTATTGTGTCTTATATTAATATTACTACCTCAGCTTTCTTTTTGTTTCCATTTGCATGGAATACCTTTTTCCATCCCCAAATCAAACTGAATTCAACAATACATTAAAAGAATCACACACCATGATCAAGTAGGATTTATTCCAGGGTATAAAAAATAATAATAATAAAATAAAATAGAATAATATTTTATAAATCAGATTATACAAGTAATATCTGAATACATTTTCATGGTCTGAAAAGCAAACAATACACATAAAACAAAAGTCCCTATTGATTACCTCCTATCCCCATTCCCAGTCCCTTAGACCCTTTTCCAAAGAGAAACCGCTGCCACCAGTTTTGTAAACTCTTTCAGTCCTTTCTCTGGAGATAGATACAGATATAGATAATACCGTTTTGTAAGTTTTAAAAAATATGAATGGTATTATACTGTGTGTATTGTGCAACTTGCTTTTAATAACACGTCTTAGAGATTTTTCCACATCAGTAAATGAAGAGGCTATTCTCTAGAGGTAAAGAGGATCAGCTCTGAAGCCAGAACACCTATGTGCAGATCTCAGCTCTGCCACCTATTAGCTGTTCAACCTAACAGTTAATTACAGCAGTTACCTAACTGCTCTGTGCCTTAGTTTCCATATCTATAAAGTGGAGATAATAACAGTACTCACCTCATATGGTGGTTGTGAGGGCTAAATGAGTTAATACAACTAAGCAGTATACAACAGTGGCTGGCTTATAGGAAGCACTTCATAAATACTACCTACAGTTATAATAATAATTATTATCATGTACTTTTAAAATTTTAATTGCTACATTGTGTTCTATAGAATGTATGTACAATTTCTTTATTCCATCCAAGGGCGTACAAGAGGATCTGTTTCCTCTGTTATTTAAAACAGCACTTGATCCTCAATCCTTTAATTTTTTGTCATTCTGACAGTATTTCATTTTAATTTTCATTTTTCTTGATTAAGATTGAACATCTGTCCACATACATGTTTGGTCACTTATATTTCTTCTGTCGTTTGCCCTTTTATTGTCTTTCTTCATTTTTTTCTAATGAATTGAATGTATTTTCTTTTTTTAAAATTTTTTTTGTGGTACAAGTCACATAATATAAAACATACTATTTTAACTATATTTAACTGTACAGTTCAGTGGCACAAAGTACGCTCACATTTTTGTGCTAATTGAATGTTTTTCCTTATCTGTTTCTCATATTTTTACCTATATTCTGGATTAATCTGGGTAATTGTTTTCTTCTAGTCTGTCATTTGTCTCTTAGCTTTGTATACGCTGTGTTTTGTCACACAGAGGGTTTTCTTCCCTGTTTTTTCCAAACAGCCTTTTGAGATATAATTAGCATACAATAAACTGCATATATTTAAAGTACAAGTTGTTTCTGTTGTTCCATGCTATGATAACTGGGGGCTACTGTATTAAATGACAAATTTATGTTTCTGGTTAGGTATTTAAAAATAACTTTATATAATAAAATAAACAATTATGGTTAGGAGGAAGACTTACATATAAATAATTTTTCTTATCAACTGAAGTGCCAAGACATTTTAAATATTATCAATTTTCTAATGAAAAACTATGTATCTAGATTAGATTATACAGTTCTATTCAGGTGTTCTACACATTTACCAAGTGTCTTTTACATGCCAACTATTAAGTAAATGGTGGTGAAAAAGAGATATGGCCCTGCCATCACAGAGCTTAATGGTTTCTTAGGGGAGTCAGAAATTTAACAAGTGATCTTAAGTGAGCTGTATGTTAGAACACACATTAACCAAGTGGTATGGGAATACATTTCAGGGTTATGGGGTGTGAGCTGGGAAAATACTAACATGGTATGATTCCTGGGAGAGATGCTACTTCAGCTCTTTCTGTTATCTTAAAATCATACTGATCACAGCAACCTTTTATTGACAACTCAGAGTCATAATTATGAACATTCACTATTATACTATGCTGTAACACTGTTTTTCTATCTCCTCTCACACTGAATCCTGCATAAAGCAAGATATTTCTATGTAAACATTTTTATAACACTTCAAATTATGGAAAACTAAGGTCACTTAATATTAAAATTCTGTCCCAAAATATGAAGCTATCATAGCATGGAACAACAGCAACAATTTGTACTTTAAATATATGCAGTTTATTGTATGTTAATTATATCTCAATAAATCTGGGGAAAAAAGGGAAGAAAACCCTCTGTGTGACAAAACACAGCATATGGTAAATATGATTTTTACCCATTCACAGGCAACAATCTGAGCCTGATGACTTTGTCTCACTTATGGAAGAGCAAAGAATAGAAGCTCTACTTCTTGTAGTAGTGCTGCATGGCTACCGGTCTTTACCGTCTTCGTCACCTTGGTACCTCTGAATCTCTGCATTAATTATTTGAAAAGCAAAACAAAAAATTAGCCCCGGTGGTGTAGTGCTAGTACCCTTCTCACAGCTGTGATTGAAATGAATGCATGCCTTTTGAGTCTGAAATTTTTTATAGCAACAAATGAACCTTTGGTTAAGGTTCCATTGGCATTTCATGCATTGAAAGGTCACTTCTGGTTTATGGTGTACGGGTTTAGAGTTCGTTATGTTTTCTTCCCAAACCTTACAAGAAGCTCAGCTGTTTTGCAGTTAATGGCTACTTTTAAAATGTGCTTGATCAAATAATATGAATAAGCAGCTTAAGAAAGAGCCAACCAATTCATTCTATAGCTACTGACAGAAATCCTAGAGCTAAATTGCAAAGATTATGAAATCTTCTTTAAATACTTCAAAGAGAAGCACAATGAAGATAAGGGGATCCTGGCAAGATTAGCTGCAGCTGTCAGATCCTGAAAAATTAGGAATCAAATTTTGACACTTGTAATTGAATCATCCACCCTTCTAAGTGAGCCCAGGCAAACCTGTGATATTTTTAGAGCCTTTCAAATCACATTACACTCTTTAGAGTTCATAGCAGGACCTAAGGCCCCTAAAATTTCCCAGGAGATGGAACAAAACAGAATCAAATAAATTTGGCTCAATTCACTGTAATAGAAGTAGGGTATTATATATGCAGTTTAGGTAATCCCACAGTGTTAACCCAAAACGTGAAAACTTTTCATAGAAATTTTTTTTGAGAGTTAACTGCTTGGACAGCAGTTGAAAACCCCATTAGAGATATAGTAACAGCTGTGTGGTGGTGATTTGATTTATAACAGAAGCAGGGAGACCTTGGATGGTATGATTACCTGTGTTTCCCAGATAGATGTTCCTGTACCACAAGTTTCTATTAAGACAGATTTCTACTAGCATATATCATATTGCTTATTATAGACTCTCTCAAGAGAATCAGCAGTTAACTATCCACTACCATATGTAGGTAATTGCATTGTTTATGCTTGGCTTGGTGAGATTTTCTAATTTAAAGTTGAAAACATAATACTAACAGGTTGGAAAAAGGTTTGAATAGTATTTGTATGTCTATATATATTGCACTTGTTATGATGGGTGATTTGAAAAGACTAACATTTTAGCAGAAAACAAAAGTTGCTTTAAAACATTTTTTCTTGCCTTAAAACAAATAGCAACTCTGAGACGAGACTTCGGGGAGTACAAATGATTTATGACATGAAGCGTGACTTAAAAGTTGGCCTTTTCAGGTTTTCTGCAAGTCTGAATTCAGACAAAATAGAAACACTGACAAATGGGCAAAAAAATTATGGCCATTTGGGCATATTCCTTCTACTCTTGAACAGTTGGTGTTATCCATTTCATACGTAACTCTCTTGGGCCTATTTCTGTAGTTTTCTGTGCTTAAAAATCATTTGATGAAATACCTGACAAAGATGTGATTCAGTTAATAAGTGGAAAATAGCATGAATAGTGGACTAACAGGATTTGAGGACAGAAGTATTCATTCTATTCCAGTTTTTCTAACTTTCTGAACTTTGGTGAGTTGTATTAATTTCTCTATAGGTTTCTTCTCTGTAAAAGGGGGAATAGTATTTTTTTAAAAATGGTTCTTTGTGGTTCTTGACAATATAGAGTACTTATTATATAAAGTCTTCACAGCTAATTACTGTGAAAATAGTTTCACACCAGATGTTGAGTTGGAAATTTGCAACAGGAGCAGAGATTCTTGTTTCCACATAAATATCCAGAATGATGTCTGGAATCCAGTAATACTTTTGAGTTCCAGATAAGCTTGAAAAGCATTTGTAAATGGTTACATACTTAGGGAAATAAGCTGCCTTGTCCTTTTAAAAAGCTTGCCTAGATCATTACTATTAAAGGTTCTAAAACATATTAAATGGGTAAAGGAGAAAGAAGATCTGTCAAATACCATTTTGATCACAAAGGAGCTGAGTCTGTAAAATTGGTTCTAAAGTCAGAAGCTAGCACTATTAAAACATTAATCTTACTGATCTCAGCATCTAAAATGATGGCTGCTCTTTCATAAATGACAAATTTAGATTACAAATGTGTATTGGACCAAATGATTAGTAATAACTGCTATAACGGGCCTTCCTGCACAATGGCAATCTTTATAGTTCACTTTCATGACAAATTTGCTTGATTGGCCTGCTATATTGCACTATTGAAAGCTTTTTCCTTAATATTCCAAGGATTTATTGCTTATCTCCTATGCCAGAGTTCCTTTAAAATATTTTTTTAACTTAAATATTGAAGAAATAAATCTCAAAGAATTCACTCATAACCCTACCTGCCCAACACAACAGCTATTTTTATTTCTTCATTCTCTCCCAGTCTTGGTTCATAGACATATATACAAACATTTTACATAGTTGTACTCAGAGTATGTAGATTTGTAGTTTCTTGCAGTAGTGATTGTTCTGTTTTAGTTCTAAAGAGCATTGTGTCACACCTAGACCTTTACTCTTCTGTTTGTTCTAATTACTTGACATTTCCTTGTTTCTTAGTATTTAGAAGGAACAGTAAATTATCTCATTTTCTAGGTACTTTTTAACTGTGTTCAAACAAAATGACAGATATTATTAATCATTATCCATTATTCAATTTTTATAGAACTTTAGTACATTTTATAGATCTTATTTAAAAACCTCCCCAAAGTCACTTTAAGTGGTGGGGTCAGGATTTGAAATCATGTTTCTCTGACTGCAAAGCCCGTGGTCTCAACAACTCTCTGAACTGCTTCTGTGACCCTGTTGTACTGCTCCTAGGACCTTTAATGATTAACTTATAAATTTGTGAATTTTTGCTCAGATAAGTTATTATTACACAGAATTAATGAGTAAATTTAATTCTTAATACCCTAAGTCTATTCAAAATAAAATCTATCAGCTGTTAGGTTTTTGTTGGTGATGGGCTTTTTTGGGGTGGATTGTTCTTTTAATTATAATTGTTTAGATTAATACAAATATGTAGTTTAAAAAGTAAAACGGGGGGCTTTCCTGGTGGCGCAGTGGTTAAGAATCCGCCTGCCAATGCAGGGGACACGGGTTCGAGCCCTGGTCCTGGAAGATCCCGCATGCCTTGGAGCAACTTTGCCCATGCACCACAACTACTGAGCCTGCACTCTAGAGCCTGCAAGCCACAACTACTGAGCCCACGCACCACAACCACTGAAGCCCGCACACCTAGAGCCCGTGCTCCGCAACAAGAGAAGCCACTGCAATGAGAAGCCTGCGCACCGCAACAAAGAGTAGCCCCTGCTTGCTGCAACTAGAGAAACCCCGTGCGCAACAATGAAGACCCAACGCAGCCAAAAATAAATAAATAAAATAAATAAATTTATGAAAAAAAAAAGTTAAACGGTATCAATATTCTTATGTATGTCTCCCAGTGACTATGAGCAAGGGTTTTTCCAGGGTAGTGTTCCGTTTCTTACCTTTTTTCACCATACGACACGTAAAGAAAATGGTTATTGTTTAGCATACTGAGGTAAAAGGATAAAGCTGCTTATAGCTGAGGATGACTGGCTTTGGAGTTCTTTATAATATCTTGCACATCTTGGCACACCCATAATATTTGTGCCACGTGAATATACTGGAGCATACCCCATTCAGGATGATCTGCTCTGGAACAGTGCTTCTCAAAGTGTGGTCTGAAGACCAGTTCTAGTCTACAAACTGTTAAGTTACTAATCCACAACCATATAAATTAAGAGGAAGCATTTAGAAACATTTATAGTAATTTGATATTGTATAAACATTTTTGTTATTTTATAAAAGTATCCAGTCCACAAATGGTTAGAAATTTTTAAAAACTGGTCCATCACCATAGCTAAGTGTGAGAAACCCTGCTGTTTGTGGGAGTGGAGTTGATGGGGCATGGGATGAACACAGGTCAACTTTAGTAGGTATGCCAAGTTGTCTTCCAGTCTATTGTTGTAAATTATGTATCCCTCAGTCTCAGTGGTGTATAGGTGTTCTACTTCCTCCACATCTTCAACAACACTTAGTATTGAAGGACTTTTTATTTTTGCTAATTGGGTGGGTATTACAATGGTATCTTATTGTGGTTTTAATTTGCATTACTAATTTGGTTACAGATGAGGTCAAACGTCTTTTAATATGCTTATTGGCCATTTTGGATTTTCTTTTCTATGAAGTGACTATTCAAGTATTTTATCCGTTTTTCTGTTGGATTATTTACCTTTCTCTCATTGATTTGTAGGTTTAATTTATGTATTTTTGGATACAAATTCTTTATTGGATTAATGTGTTATAAATATATTCTCCCAACCTGTGACATATATTCTTAATCTCTTAATATATATTTTGATGAACAAAAGTTCTCAATTTTAGCAAAGTCAAGTTTATCAACATCTATTTTCAGTTTGTGCTTTTTTTGTGTTTTGTTTAAGAAATCCTTTACTATCTCAATAATCATAGTAATATTTTCCTATATTCTAGATTTTTAGTTCTGTCTTTCACATATAAGTCTATAATCCAGTTGGAATTGATTTTTATGCGTTATGAAGTAAGGGGTCCAATAATTGAATATTCTGTTCTTTTTTTTAATTGAAGTATAGTTGTTAGTCTCAGTGTTAGTTTCAGTTGTACAGCAAAGTGATTCAGTTATATATATTTCAGATTCTTTTCCATTATAGGTTATTACAAGATATTAAATATATTTCCCTGTGCTATACAGTAAATCCATGTTATCTATTTTATATATAGTGGTGTGTACCTGTTAATTCCATAGTCCTAATTTACCGCGCCCCCTTCCCCTTCAGTAACCATAAGTTTGTTTTCTGTGTCTACGAGTCTGTTTCTATTTTGTAAATAAGTTCGTTTGTATCATATTTTAGATCCCACATGTAAGTGATATCATATGATATTTGTCTTTCTCTGTCTGACTTACTTCACTTAGTATGATAATCTCTAGGTCCATCCATGTTGCTGCAAATGGTAGTATTTTATTCTTTGATATTCATAGTATTGCATTCTATGGCTGAGTAATATTCCATCGTGTATATATACCACATCTTCTTTATCCATTAATCTGTTGATGGACACTTAGGTTGCGTCCATGTCTTGGCTATTGTAAATACTGCTGCTATGAACATTGGGGTGCATGTGTCTTTTTTTAAATTTTATTTATTTATTTTTGGCTGCATTGGGTCTTCGTTGCTGTGTGTGGGCCCCCTCTAGCTGCAGCGAGCGGGGGAGCTACTCTTCGTTGCAGTGCGTGGGCCTCTCACTACGGTGGCCTCTCCTTTTGCGGAGCATGGGCTCTAGGCGCACGGGCTCAGCAGTTGTGGCTTGCAGGCTCTAGAGCACAGGCTCAGTAGTTGTGGCACACGGGCCTAGCTGCCCTGCGGCATGCGGGATCCTCCCGGACCAGGGCTTGGACCTGTGTCCCCTGCACTGGCAGGCGGACCCTCAACCACTGCGCCACCAGGGAAGCCCCATGTGTCTTTTTGAATCAGAGTTTCCTCTGGATACATACCCAGGAGTGGGATTGCTGGATCATATGGTAACTCTATTTTTAGTTTTTTATGGAACCTCCATACTGTTCTCCATAGTGACTGCACCAATTTACATTCCCACCAACAGTGTAGGAGGGTTCCCTTTTCTCCACACCCTCTCCAGCATTTATTATTTGTAGACTTTTTGATGATGGCCATTCTGACTGGTGTGAAGTGATACCTCATTGTAGTTTTGATTTGCATTTCTCTAATAATTAGCGATATTGAGCATCTTTTCATGTGCCTGTTGGCCATCTGTATGTCTTCCTTAGAGAAATGTCTATTTAGGTCTTCTGCCCATTTTGTGATTGGATTTTTGGTTTTTTTAATATTGAGCTGTATGAGCTGTTTGTATATTTTAGAAATTAAGCCCTTGTCAGCCGCATCATTTGCAGATATTTTCTCCCATTCCATAGGTTGTCTTTTCATTTTGTTTATGGTTTCTTTTGCTGTGCAAAAGCTTATAAGTTTGATTAGGTCCCATTTGTTTCTTTTACTTCTTTTGCCTTGGGAGACTGAACTAAAAAAACATTGCTACAGTTTACGTCAGAGAATGTTTTGCCTATGTTCTCTTCTAGAAGTTTTATGGTGTCATGTCTTATATTTAAGTCTTTAAGCCATTTTGAGTTTATTTTTATGTGTGGTTTGAGGGCTGGGGTAATACAGCTCTCCAGCTTTCCCAACACCACTTCCTGAAGAGATTGTCCCTTCTCCATTGTATATTCTTGCCTCCTTTGTTAAAGATTAATTGACCATAGGTGTGTGAATTTATTTCTGGGCTCTCTATTCTGTTCCACTGATCCATATGTCTTTTTTTGTGCCATTACCATGCTGTTTTGATTACTGTAGCTTTGTAGTATTGTCTGTAGTCTGGGAGGGTTACGCCCCCAGTTTAGTTCTTTTTCCTTAGGATTGCTTTGGCAATTCTGGATCTTTTGTAGTTCCATATAAATTTTAGGATTATTTGTTCTAGTTCTGTAAAAAATGCCATTGGTAATTTGATAGGGATTGCATTGAATCTGTAGATTGCTTTGGGTAGTATGGCCATTTTAACAACATTGATTCTTCCAATCCAAGAGCATGGGATATCTTTCCGTTTTTTGGAATCATCTTCAGTTTCCTTTTTCAATGTTTTATAGTTCTCAGCATATAGCTCTTTCACCTCCTTGGTTAGGTTTATGCCTAGGTTTTTTTTTTTTTGGATGTGATTTAATTTTATTTTTTTATTTATTTTATTTAATTTTATTTTCTTGGCCCTACCACATGGCTTGTAGGATCTTAGTTCCCTGACCTGGGATTGAACCTGGCCCCTTGGCAGTGAAAGCATGGAGTCCTAACCACTGGACTGTCAGGGAATTCCCTTGACGTGATTTTAAACAGAATTTTTTTTTTTTTTACTTTCTCTTTCTGATATTTCATTGTTAGTGTAAAGAAATACAACAGATTTCTGTATATTAATCTGGTATTCTGCTACCTTGCTGAATTCACTGATGAGTTCTAATAATTTTTGTGTGAAGTCTTTAGGGTTTTCTATGTAGAGTATCATGTCACCTACATATAATGACAATTTTACCTCCTCCCTTCCAATTTGGATACCTTTTATTTCTTTTTCTTATCTGATTGCTGTGGCTAAGACTGCCAATACTGTGTTGAGTAAAAGTGGTGAGAGTGAGCATACTTGTTCCAGAATTTAGTGGGAAGGCTTTCAGCTTTTGGGTGTGGGTTTGTCATAAATGGGTTTATTATGTTGAGATATGTTCCCTTCTATACCCACTTTGGTGAGAATGTTTTATCGTGAATGGATATTGAATTTTATCAGATGCTTTTTCTACATCTGTTTAGATGATCATGTGGTTTTTGTCTTTTCTTTTGTTGATGTGGTGTTATCACATTGATTGATTTGCATATGTTGAACCATCCTTGCATCCCTGGAATGAATCCAACTTGATCATGGTGTATGATCCTTTTTAGTTGTTGGATTTGGTTTGCTAATGAGTATTCTATTCTTTTCCCTCAAATTTATCATGCCAGCAATGTACATAAACAAAATCCCTTTGAGATCATCAATAAAGGGTTCCTGAGACCCAAAACTTTGAAAATCACTATTACAGATCCACAAGAAAGGCTCCAATTAAAAAATGAGCCAAAGACAGGCATATCATTTTAAAAAATCCACACAAATGCACAATTAACATGGCAAAAAGTGAAGTTTCCTAATAAAGAAATGCAAATAAAATATAAGATACTATTCTGCTTATTAAATGGACAATTATAAACAGTACTATAAATAGCCTTTGAAGGGAAGTTTGGCGGAAGGTATCAAAACCCAATAAAAATTTAAAAATAAAGCTAAGTTAAAGGTAAAAAAAAAAATTTCCTTCTGACCATTTTTGGGAATATGGCCTATAGAAATTATTAAGAATGTATCTGAAGATTTAGCTTCAATATTTTTATCATGGTTTTTTTTTTAATAATCTGAAAGTTCAAAAATAACCTAAAATCCAAATGATAGTTAGAAAAATCTTCCAATGGAAGAAAATCATGGATAATGCATTTTTTTCCCTCTAATTCCTCTAATTCAGTCTAAGGTAATAGAACCCTTAGAGTGCGTTGATGGCCACCTATTGCTTAATTTTATGGAACTGTCATTAATCTGACTCCGACTCCCTTTCCCCTAGGTAGTTTGTCCAGTGAATGCCAAATAATAACCAATCAGCATAGAGCACATTGAGTAATCGGTAGGTTTGTTCTTTCACCAAAAACATTTATAGCTTTTAGCTTTTAAAAATAGTTCCAGAGCACAGCAAGATAGAGAAGGGGAAGATTGGCCTAGATAATACAGAGGATAGCAGATGAACAGGATTGATTTCATTTTGGGCACTTTGCCCAGGACACTTTTAATAGAACATATAGTTAGTCTGGGGATTCTGAATCTGTGGTTATGTCAGGCTTACACATTTATTCTTTAAAAGGAAAAATTGCAAGTAATTAGATTCTAGGTACATTGGTATGACTTAAATTTTTTAAACTGTTTCTGTAATACAGCCATTGATAATTTGCTTTTTGTAGGCTGGATTCCTTAATATTAAAGCTAACTCAGTCATGAATAGAAAAATATTTTGAACTTCCTTCCTCTAAAACACAATGTGTTCCTCATTTCTTTCAAAGTTTAAGTCAAGTTTAAAAAAGATGTCTAAACTAGGAATTAGAGGGTTATTTTTATGTGAAGAATTTTTAATCTTACTATTTTTAAGGACTTTGTATATTCAGGAATCAATCAAGTCTTTAAGAAAAAAAAAAACACCTAAATTTTAGAAATGTTCTCCTTCCTATTTTGCTACCTTACAATTTATAATACTGACCTTAGATTTAGCCTTTAAAATTAGGAGGTAAAATACCATATGATAATAGAGCTTGCATTGGGATAGTGGCTTTGAGTGAATTTTTTCCTTTTTTCTGTTTTCTAAAATTTCAGTAATACATTCATTACTTTCATTATTTATAAAACTATTTATAACCCCCCCCCCCAATTATCCTTGTAAAGAATTGGGCATTTAAAAGGCTAAGCTTATCAAAGAATTTTCTCATATTAGGTAATATGAAGGCTTTCTTTTGTTTTGAAGTGATGCGTTTAAGTATAATAAGCCAGATTCTTACCATGGACATTTTAAAAATAATGTAGTTAATAAAAGGTTGGAGCAGAAAAAATTATTTTATGTAGTAAAAATTCTTAGTACTAATGGTACATAAGAGAAAGTGATTTTTTTTTTATGTGTTATGTTCTGTTTCAGAAATACCAGAAAATTTTCACATTTGCTTCTCATATTGAGCAATACTTTTAATGAGCCAGTGCCTTGGGACCTTTACACCTGCTGTTTCCTCTACTTGGAATGCTCTTCCTTGCTTCTTCCTCCTTCCTCTGATGTATTCCTGCTACTTCAGTCTTGGCTTAAATTATTTTTGAGAAACTTGTCAAAACCCACCTCCCTAAAATCCAACCCCACATTTCCTACCTTCATCACAACCCAGTTTAAACTCCTGTTATTTATTCTCAGGTCCCCTTCACTGCTTCATAATGTTCACTGTGGTTGTGAACATCAGTTCAATGTTTATTTCCCCCACTATTCCTTAAGCTTGATGAGGGCAGGACATGCGAGCATCTTGTTTAGAATTGTATTCTCTGCATCTGGCACAGTGCCTAGTACATAATAGTTAATAAATAGTACTTGTCAAATGAATTCCTTTAAATATTCACTTCACTTGCTTTTCCAAACTCTTGTTGGTATTATTTAATAACGGGGTCTTTCCATTAGAGTAGTTATAACTTTAATATCATTAGTAGGTAAATAGCTGAATTAAGCAACTATGAGTTCCCACTAATTTGGAATATTTTTAGCTTTTTAACATTTGGGATGAACTTCAGATGCTTCATAGGGTATATGGTCACAGTACCTTTCTTAAATGATAAATAGTAGCTACAAGTGTTGACTATTCTGGTTGGCTATTTTAACCCCAGTAGATCCAGTGCCACCAAAATAGTACAGTACATAAGAGATATCATGATAAGACCCCAACCAGAAATGGTCTTCTGCTTTCTTATTCTTCTTTTTTAATATTTATTTATTTATTTATTTTGGCTGCGCCGGATCTTAGTTGCAGCATGAGCACTCTTAGTTGCGGCATGCAGACTCTTAGTTGCAGCATGCATGCGGGATCTAGTTCCCTGACCAGGGATCGAACCCCGGTCCCCTGCATTGGGAGCATGGAGTGTTACCCACCGAACCACCAGGGAAGTCCCTTCTTCTTCTTTTTAACCTTTTTACATTTATAGTGTTGAAGTTTCTGTTTTCCTAATCCTTATTTGTAAAACCCAAAATAAATAGCTTTTGTATAATGATTTACAGTGTTTAATGGGTCCAAAAAATAAAAACATACACAAAGTATTTTAACTGAACAGTTAGTCTTTCCAACTTTTCTAATAAAACTAAGTTATTATTATATACTTGTGACCCACATGTAGGATGGTAGAAAAGAAAATTTTTCTAATACACTGAGGTTATATATGATATTTAGCAACTACTTTTCTACTTATTAAACTACATGTTGTGTTCTTTTACAGTTCAAACGATATGTCAGTAAACTTCGAAGCAAGAGTACAGTTTTCAAAAAGAAGCATCAGATAATAGCTGAATTTAAAGCTGAATTTGGTCTCTTGCAGAGGACAGAAGAACTTCTTAAGCAACGTCATGAAAATATTCAACATCAACTGGTAATACAGTGTTATCTCGGGGTTCTAAAAGTACAAATGCCAGGAGGTTTATAGGTTATAGCTTTTTACTGAGGTCGTTGTTTTTATTAGAAAAACCATAAAATTATTCATTTTCTCTGATTAATTACAGAGATGACATAAAAGTCTATTTTTTGTATTTTACTGTAGCAGTAGGCACTAACTTTTTTATGTGTTCTGACTTTGGGGTAATTAATAGAAGTTGAATTCTATTAAGTAGGTTTTTCTTTTGGTTAGCTAGTTAATATGACCAAAATGATCATACCAAGAGATTGACTATAAAATAATTTATTTATCATGGCCTGCTGGGCAGAAATCTAAGCGGCCACTTCCATGGAGCTTTGGAAAGAAGTATCCAGGGAGGGTTCTATATGGAAGTTTGCCTGCAGGCTTGTTCCTTATATATTTGTGCCTTGGTTTTCAGAAAAAAGTTAAACCCAGAGAAATCCCTCTAGCAGCAAAGCTGTTCTCATCGTGGGTACCAGTTCCTCTGAGTTTTCTTGATTTGGCTTTTTTTTTTCTTTTACCCATGGGGAAATGATTTCATCAGGATGTTGGCTTACCAGCTAGCAATAATCTGGTAGAGGTGAATGAAATTTCAACCAGTTGTAATTAGCTGGCAATATGAACTTTTCTGTCTCATTCTGTTGAATATTGTTTGCTTCTAGGGAACTTAAGATTGAAAATTTACAGTGCATCAAACATAGATTCTAACAGCGCTAAACATAGATTGTAACAGCACTTTTAAAATTGATATGTAGTAATTGCATTATTGCTCACTTTAAAATATTTTCTCATTTTCATTGTGATTTCTTTGACCTATGGTTATTGCTTAAAACCAAACATTTGAGGATTTTCTAGTTACCTTTCTGTTATTGATTTCTAGCTTATTTCCGCTGTAACCAGGAAATATACTCTGTGATTTCAGTCCTTTGAAATTTTTGAATGTTGCATTATGGCCCAGCATGTGGTCTGTTTTGATCATTGTTCCATGTGCAGTTGAGAACAATATATATTCTGCAGTTGTTGGGGATGGTGTTGCATAAAAGTCAATTCAGTCCAGTATGTTAACCATGCTACTCAAATCTTCCATGTTTCTTTTTTTTTTTTTTTAACATCTTTATTGGAGTATAATTGCCTTACAATGGTATGTCAGTTTCTGCTTTATAACAAAGTGAATCAATTATACATATACATATATCCCCATATCTCCTCCCTCTTGCATCTCCCTCCCACCCTCCCTATCCCACCCCTCTAGGTGCTCACAAAGCACGGAGCTAATCTCCCTGTGCTATGCGGCTGCTTCCCACTAGCTATCTATTTTACATTTGGTAGTGTATATATGTCCATGCCAGTCTCTCACTTCGTCCCAGCTTCCCCTTCCCCCTCCCCGTGTCCTCAAGTCCATTCTCTACATCTGCGCCTTTATTCCTGTCCTGCCACTAGGTTCTTCATAACCTTTTTTTTTTTTAAGATTCCATATATATGTGTTAGCATACGGTATTTGTTTTTCTCTTTCTGACTTACTTCACTCTGTATGACAGACTCTAGGTCCATCCACCTCACTACAAATAGCTCAATTTTGTTTCTTTTTATGGCTGAGTAATATTCCATTGTATATATGTGCCACATCTTCTTTATCCATTCATCTGTCAATGTGTACTTAGGTTGCTTCCATGTCCTGGCTATTGTAAATAAAGCTGCAATGAACATTCTGGTTCATGACTCTTTTTGAATTATAGTTTTCTCAGGGTATATGCCCAGTAGTCGGATTTCTGGGTCGTATGGTAGTTCTATTTTTAGTTTTTTAAGGCACCTCCATACTGTTCTCCATAGTGGCTGTATCAATTTACATTCCCACCAACAGTGCAAGAGGGCTCCCTTTTCTCCACACCCTCTCAAGCATTTATTGTTTCTAGATTTTTTGATGATGGCCATTCTGACTGGTGTGAGGTGATACCTCATTGTAGTTTTGATTTGCATTTCTCTAATGATTAGTGATGTTGAGCATTCTTTCACGTTTTTGTTGGCTATCTGTATATCTTCTTTGGAGAAATGTCTATTTAGGTCTTCTGCCCATTTTTGGATTGGGTTGTTTGTCTTTTTGATATTGAGCTGCATGAGCTGCTTGTAAATTTTGGAGATTAATCCTCTGTCAGTTGCTTCATTTGCAAATACTTTCTCCCTTTCTGAGGGTTGTCTTTTCGTCTTGTTTATGGTTTCCTTTGCTGTGCAAAAGCTTTTAAGTTTCATTAGGTCCCATTTGTTTACTTTTGTTTTTATTTTCATTTCTCTAGGAGGTGGGTCAAAAAGGATCTTGCTGTGATTTATGTCATAGAGTGTTCTGCCTATGTTTTCCTCTAGGAGTTTTATAGTGTCTGGCCTTACATTTTGGTCTTTAATCCATTTTGAGTTTATTTTTGTGTATGGTGTTAGGGAGTGTTCTAATTTCATTCTTTTACATGTACCTGTCCAGTTTTCCCAGCACCACTTATTGAAGAGGCTGTCTTTTCTCCATTGTGTATTCTTGCCTCCTTTATCAAAAATAAGGTGACCATATGTGTGTGGGTTTATCTCTGGGCTTTCTATCCTGTTCCATTGATCTATATTTCTGTTTTTGTGCCAGTACCATACTGTCTTGATTACTGTAGCTTTGTAGTATAGTCTGAAGTCAGGGAGCCTGCTTCCTCCAGCGCCGTTTTTCTTTCTCAAGATTGCTTTGGCTATTCGGGGTCTTTTTCTTTCCATACAAATTGTGAAATTTTTTTGTTGTAGTTCTGTGAAAAATGCCATTGGTAGTTTGATAGGGATTGCATTGAATCTGTAGATTGCTTTGGGTAGTATAGTCACTTTCACAATGTTGATTCTTCCAATCCAAGGACATGGTATATCTCTCCATCTGTTGGTATCATCTTTCATTTCTTTCATCAGTGTCTTATAGTTTTCTGCATACAGGTCTTTTGTCTCCCTAGGTAGGTTTATTCCTAGGTATTTTGTTCTTTTTGTTGCAGTGGTAAATGGGAGTGTTTCCTTAATTTCTCTTTCAGATTTTTCATCATTAATGAATAAGAATGCAAGAGATTCCTGTGCATTAATTTTGTATCCTTCTACTTTACCAAATTCATTGATTAGCTCTAGTAGTTTTCTGGTAGCGTCTTTAGGATTCTCTCTGTATAGTATCATGTCATCTGCAAACAGTGACAGCTTTACTTCTTCTTTTCTGATTTGGATTCCTTTTATTTCTTTTTCTTCTCTGATTGCTGTGGCTAAAACTTCCAAAACTATGTTGAATAATAGTGGTGAGAGTGGGCAACCTTGTCTTGTTCCTGATCTTAGTGGAAATAGTTTCAGTTTTCCACCATTGAGAATGATGTTGGCTGTGGGTTTGTCATATATGGCCTTTATTATGTTGAGATAAGTTCCCACTATGCCTACTTTCTGGAGGGTTTTTATCATAAATGGGTGTTGAATTTTGTCAAAAGCTTTTTCTGCATCTATTGAGATGATCATATGGTTTTTATCCTTCAACTTGTTAATATGGTGTATCACATTGATTGATTTGCGTATATTGAAGAATCCTTGCATTCCTGGGATAAACCCCACTTGGTCATGGTGTATGATCCTTTTAATGTGCTGTTGGATTCTGTTTGCTAGTATTTTGTTGAGGATTTTGCATCTATGTTCATCAGTGATACTGGCCTGTAGTTTTCTTTCTTTGTGACATCTTTGTCTAGTTTTGGTATCAGGGTGATGGTGGCCTCGTAGAATGAGTTTGGGAGTGTTCCTCCCTCTGCTATATTTTGGAAGAGTTTGAGAAGGATAGGTGTTAGCTCTTCTCTAAATGTTTGATAGAATTCGCCTGTGAAGCCGTCTGGTCCTGGGCTTTTGTTTGTTGGAAGATTTTTAATCACAGTCTAAGTTTCAGTGCTTGTGATTGGTCTGTTTATATTTTCTATTTCTTCCTGGTTCAATCTTGGAAGGTTTTGCTTTTCTAAGAATTTGTCCATTTCCTCCAGGTTGTCCATTTTATTGGCATATAGTTGCTTGTAGTAATCTGTCATGAACCTTTGTATTTCTGCAGTGTCAATTGTTACTTCTCCTTTTTCATTTCTAATTCTATTGATTTGAGTTTTCTCCCTTTTTTTCTTGATGAGTCTGGCTAATGGTTTATCAATTTTGTTTATCTTCTCAAAGGACCAGCTTTTAGTTTTATTGATCTTTGCTATTGTTTCCTTCATTTCTTTTTCATTTATTTCTTACCTGATATTTATGATTTCTTTCCTTCTGCTAACCTTGGGGTTTTTTTTGTTCTTCTTTCTCTATTTGCTTTAGGTGTAAGGTTAGGTTGTTTATTTGAGATGTTTCTTGTTTCTTGAGGTAGGATTGTATTGCTATAAACTTCCCTCTTAGAACTGCTTTTGCTGCATCCCATAGGTTTTGGGTTGTCATGTTTCTATTGTCATGTATTTCTAGGTATTTTTTGATTTCCTTTTTGATTTCTTCAGTGATCTCTTGGTTATCAAGTAGTGTATCGTTTAGCCTCCATGTATTCATGTTTCTATTTATATTTTCATCTGCTTATTCCATCAGTTATTGAAAAAGATGTTTTAAAATATCTATGATCTTTATCCTTTTAGTTCCATCAGTTTTTGCTTTACATCTTTTCTTTTTTTTGTTGCTTTTTTAAAATTTATTTTTATTTATTTATGGCTGTGTTGGGTCTTTGTTTCTGTGCGAGGGCTTTCTCTAGTTGTGGCAAGCGGGGGCCACTCTTCATCGCGGTGCATGGGCCTCTCACTATCGCGGCCTCTCTCGTTGCAGAGCACAGGCTCCAGACGCGCAGGTTCAGTAATTGTGGCTCATGGGCCCAGTTGCTCCGCGGCATGTGGGATCTTCCCAGACCAGGGCTCGAACCTGTGTCGCCTGCATTGGCAGGCAGATTCTCAACCACTGTGCCACCAGGGAAGCCCCTGCTTTACCTCTTTTCTTAAGCTGGGTTCCTTAGAAGCAGAGCCTGAGAGGGGAGTACTTGGTGCAAGTGATTTACTGAGGGAGGGAGTACCTTCAGAAGAAGGGGAATGAGGGAAACAGATGGAGCAGCAGAAAAAAGCCAAGCAAGGATGTATTCCCGACTGAAAACAGCTTCATTTTGATTCCATGAGGAACTTTGGAGCACACATTGCACCATGGAGTTGATTCCACCTTGAGGCAAGGGGGCTGGGCTTTTATACTCCCATATCAGTCAGTCATTGGCTATGGCATGGTATAACCTCCTAGATGAGGCAGCCCCCATTGGGCTAAGGGCATGTCCTGGAGAAGGGGGCATCTGTGAGCCATTAGCAGTCAACACTCATTGCAGCTTGCAGATGAAGTTTGAGTAGAGCACCAACAACATCCACTATAAGCCACCCCTTGTACTACTGAGATCTACTTGTTTCTCACATTAAAGTCACTCCATTCTGGTATAGTTTATACAGGATTACAGCTGGTCAAAATTTCTAGGAAAACAGGAGGGTTAGGAGGACAAATTAAAACTCTCTTTGCTTCATTTGATCCCAAGGACATAATTGATACTCAATACCTCCTTCCTCTACCATCCATCCTAGATTCCCCACACCTTTGGCTAGCACCTCCAGTGGTCTATCAGGGGTCCCCAACTCCCAGGCCATGGACCGGTACTGGTCTGCAGGCTGTTAGGAACTGGGCCACACAGCAGAAGGTCAGCGGTGGGCGAGCCAGCGAAGCTTCATCTGCCGCTCCCCGTCACTGGCATTACCTCCTGAGCCATCCCCCCCACCCCCACCCTCCGCCGTCTGTGGAAAAACTGTCTTCCGCGAACCCGGTCCCTGGTGCCGAAAAGGTTGGGACTGCTGGATGACTTACTTGGTGGGATGACTCAGTCCCTCATCCTTAAGAGGTATGAGATTCTAGTACAATGCCCTTATCAGGCTGTGGTTGCTAAACTTACCCATTTAGTGTTAAAACTGGGCATGAGAGTACCAAGATATGCCCTAATGGATCACCTGAATGCCAAACTTATTCCTATCTGTCCCTCATTATATAGCAGCATCTGTATATCCTTAACATGTTCTGCCAATAAATCGCTCTTTTCTTTGCCTGCTGGTCTGTGGGCATGACGAGCCCAAGTGACAAGATGGTAGGCAGAGCATGAAGTTTAAAGGGCCTCTCAATGTGCCTTCTGGTGGAATCATGTGCCTTATGGAAACCAGAACATTTATACCCACAGAGCCTAAAGTTGTCAAGAAGGGAAGCATAATTCCCTGTGGATGAGTGGGAATTCTGGTGAGTGATAACACTCATACTTTCATCTCATGGTTCCAAGACCCATGTATTTTTGGGTCTTTGGATCTATTTGGAACACAACACCATGTAATGGGCATTGGTTTAAGATATACACTCCATCATGAAGAATAGAACTTATCTTCACAGGCCATCAGTTCCAAGCTGGCACCTTAGCTGTACATTCATAGGGCCCTTCCACTATTCAGTCAGGCCATTAGCCTTCTGGATGGTGTGTGGTACAGTGACTGAATCCTGTGGTCATGTTCCCATCACCATACCTACTTTGCCATAAAGTAGGTCCCTTGGTCTCAGGTGATATTATGTGGGATTCCACATTAGTAGACCAGGCATTCTGAGCCTTTGGATAGTGGTGCTGCCTAAAGCACTGTGGGCAAGAAAAGCAAACCCTTACCCAGAATATGGGTCAGTCTCATTCAGGATGAAGTGTTGTTCTTTTCAAGGTAGAAAGAATCTGGTGTTATCAAATTGCCACTAAGGAGATGATCAGTTTCCTCAAGGGATGATTCCATACCCAGAACTCAGGATTGGTCTCTGTTGCTGCCAGCTCAGACACTTGGCAGTAGCATTAGCTAGATGAGCATTAGTGAGAGAGCCCATGTTATTTGGTCCATACTTAGCCTCCATCTCTGCCAACATAGCCATTCTGTTCATGAGCCCATTGTCCACACACTGGGTGGCCAATGACAGAGGCTGGCTGACATCTACTGTCAGCCTTTTTTGGCCTT
Source organism: Eschrichtius robustus (assembly GCF_028021215.1). Classification (NCBI taxonomy): domain Eukaryota; kingdom Metazoa; phylum Chordata; class Mammalia; order Artiodactyla; family Eschrichtiidae; genus Eschrichtius; species Eschrichtius robustus. The sequence continues at coordinate 8,796,333 of NC_090837.1, forward strand.
TTTGGAAAGGCCAAATCATCCTTTCCACTCGGCTGCTGAGTGCCTCTTCTGCTGTGGACATTGTCCAGTGGCCATATACATGTGATGAAGAGATCTTCACACTTAGTGTTAACTCTTATAGCTCCATCCAGATGCCTCTTCCCGAGACCTCCTTGTCCCCAGTCATTCAGTCTTGCTATCTTGCTTCCTCCAGGCCCCTGACCAACAAGCTAAGCCATTTGCCACTGCCCAGAAGATAAAAGATAATCTGGGGTTTTAAGGTTCTCAAGTGAGCCTATCCAGTTATCCCCATTTCAGACTCAGCACCCTTTCCCTTCCCTATCAGAGCCCTGACTTTGACATAGGATATATTCAGCCTTCTCTGAAGTTTTGCCAGTCTTACAATTTAAGTCCTGTCCGTGGTTTTCAGCTCTCTCTGCCCCGTAGCCACAGGAAATGAGGGTTTCTTTAAAGCTCCTAAGGAGGTTCTCTGACTTATCACTTTGCTTTAAATTACTGATTAGTGGATTTGAGCCTGTCATTTGAGCTTAGCAACAGCCACCCCAATTTCATAGTCCTTATAGTTAACTATTTCTTCACGCTTCTCGGACACCAGCAACATTGTACCAGCTAGTATGTTCCTGTGATAGTTCAGGTCCTCCAAGAAGCATACGCCCAGATTGGGTTAGATGTACAAGAGATTTATTGGAGGAAGCCTTTGTGAAGGGCAAAGGGAATTGAGCAGCAGACGGCAGGGAAAGCCTTTAGGCTCTAAATGCCTTTAGGCTCTTCTGTGAAGGAAGAAGAAGGAAGGAGGATTGGAGAGGAAGAGCCTTAGGCTGTAAGCACAGTTTTAAGGAAGTTTTGGTTGGGATGATGGGGAGTTCCTGAGCCAGTCACCAATTAGAGGAGTTCCCTGTCAGGCAGGAATGGGTCAGCCTCTGGCTGGGAACAGCCTGGGGGAAGCATGGCCTTGGTGTGAACGTGATGGTGGATCCAGAGGAGCAGCAGTTATGCCTGTCAGTCAACTTTGTTCCTCTCAGCAAACTCTCTTGAAGGAGACTCAAGCCATCCATTGTCATGCCCACCATAATCCCTTCCACCTATATTCTGCCCTAGTTCACCATTCTTAGCAATTGTACTGCTATAACATGCCTAGTACTAACGATACTCTGCTTGCCCCCAATGATAGGGCTCTCAGTTGCATTCACCCGGCGAGTGATCCTACCCTAGAAGCCCATCCTTGTAGTTTGGTCAGGTTCTCTAGAAGCAGAACCTGAAACAAGAATTCTTATTCCTCCCCATATGATTAATTCAGTGAGTGCTGTTAGGAAAAAAGAAGTAAAGGAAACAGGATGAAGCAGGAGGAAAAAGTGGATTCAATTGGAGTCCAGTTTCATTCTGATAGCATAAAGAGCTCTGGAGCATAAATTGCATCACAAAGTTGGTCTCATCTTTAGGCAAGAGGGCTACCCATTTGGACCCCTGTGTCAGTCAGTAATTTGCTATGGACCCTCTTACTACCACCCAAGAGTGGTGTGATACAGTTCCTGTTAAACCAAGGGTACACTTTGAAGAAGGGACAGCTGTAAACCATCAAAATACCGACTCTCACAACAGCTAGGGGTTAGGTACACTGACACAATAAGCAGATCAGGGCAGAGCACCCACATTATCCATGGAAAATATCCTGAGATTAGTCCATACAGATTCATTTTAGTTATCTTCCTATTGGCAGTGTTTGACATAGTTCATAACTCCCTCTTCCTGTAAAATTTTTCTTTACTTGTCTTCTAGCACACTGCACTCTCCTTGTTTTTCCCTTACTAACACTCCTGTTCCTACTCCATGGCGGATTTCTTCTCATTTCTCCAAAGCCTAGATGTTTGAGTTCCCCAGGCTTAGGCCTTGGATCTCTTCTCTACCCTCACTCCCTTGGTGATCTTATTCTCTTATGGCTTTAAAGACATTGTCTATGCAGACAACTCACAAATTTGTATCTCCAGCCTAGATTGCTTCTCAAATTCCAGTCTTGTGTATGTAACATCTTGAACTCTCTTGGATTTCTACTAGAGATTTCAGATTTTTAACACGTCCAAAACTAAACTTCTGATCTTTACTACTCCCTCACCTGTTCCTCCCAAGTCCTCCTCAACTCAACAAATGGGCGCTCCATCCTCTCAGTTCTTCAGGCTGAAAACCTTGGAGTCATTCTTTACCCCTCACTTTCCCTCACACCCTACATCTAACCTGTCATAATATCTTGTTGGATCTATCTTCAGAATATATACAGAACCACTTCTCATCACCTCTGCTGCCCCCACCTGATTCATGCTACCATCATCTCTAACTTGAATTATTGGAATAGTCTTCTAACTGGCTTCTCTGCCGCTACCCTTGCCCCTCTATAGTTTGATCTCAGCACAGATGTTAAAGTTTTCATTTAAAAATTCCTTTACTCTGGGGACTTCCCTGGCGGTCCAGTAGTTAAGACTCCGCACTTCCAATGCAGAGAGCACAGGTTCGATCCCTGGTTGGGGAGCTAAGATCCCACATGCCACACGGTGCGGCCAAAAAAAAAAATTCCTTTACTCTGAATCTTCCAACAAGCCTCCCATTTCATTTAAAATAAGTCCAAGCTCTTTCACTAGCCTAAAACATAAGATAACGATATAATTTATCATCTAAACTAGGACACTTTTGAGAATGCAAAAGACAATAGATGTAAGCTGAGACTATTGCAGCAAACCAGCTGAGTCCCGTATGATCCCTCCCCAACCTCCACCTCATTCTCACTCCATTTTGAGCTCCTCCTATCTAGCTATTTCTTGAAAAGGTCAGGTATGCTCCTACCTCATGTCTTTTGCACTTGCTGATCCCCTGGATATCTCTTTGGCTTGCTCCCTCTCTTCCTTTAGGACTTTACTGGGCGTCATCTTCTCAGGAAGACCTTCTCTAACCACCCTGTTTTTTAAGATTCCAACCCCACTCTTACCTAACACTATATGTATTTTACTTGTTTACCTATTGCCCGTTTACTCTCACTAGAAGTTAGCTCTGTTTTGTTCACTGCAGCATATCTGGTGCCTAGAACTGTACTTGGCACATTAAGGTATATAATAAATATTGGATGAGTGAACAAATATGTACAGTTGATCACTTGAGAATTCATTCATTCACCAAATATTTAGTGAGTGCATCCTATGTTTTAGATTCTGTGCCAACTACATAGCATTATTCTAAAGTCTAAAATTATAATTACTTCCTATGCACCTGAAGATACCATAGTAAAACTTAGTATAAGTTTATAACATGTAAAGGAACGTAATTATTGTTGAAGTCAATAAAGATTGTTCTTTAGGATTCTAAACTACTTTATTTTATTTACGACTTTATTGTTACCTATTAAATCTATATGCTTCTTATGTTTCTATATACTTCTTATGGAATCATCAAGGTTTTGACACCCATTTTGTGGACCCCATTTTTTACACCTATTTTTATTCTTTACTTTTAGCAAACTATTGAGGAGAAAAAGGGTATATCTGGATATAGTTACACCCAAGAAGAGCTAGAAAGAGTATCCGCCCTGAAGAGTGAAGTTGATGAAATGAAAGGACGAACACTGGATGACATGTCTGAAATGGTGATTACACAGGCTTTGTTTGTTTATTTGTTTTATTGTCTACCTCTGAGGCAGATATTTTTGTGTTCTGTTTTCAGTGAAACATTCAAATTTTCATTTCTGCGCATTGTTTTCTTTACATTCTTTCATCTGTCTTTATCACTCTCTTTTGAATTTTCCATTCTAATGAGGTTGTAAAGAGGTTGTTCAATGTTGTGGTTTTTGAAGTGTGTAAAAGTTACATAGCATTGGGAATTACCTGGCAGTCTAGTGGTTAGGGCTCTGTGCTTCCATTGCAGGAGGCACGGGTTCGGTCCTTGGTCAGGGAACTAAGATCCCGCATGTTGCACAGCTCGGCCAAAAAAAAAAGTTACATGGTATTAAAGAAATATTTAAGATAAAAAACAAGTTTTCCCAAATCATGCTACTTAAATTAATACAATTATTTCATTTTTGTGTATGTCCTTAGTATCTTTCTGTATTCAGGACTGCTATTCAGCCAGAATGCACGGATACAGCTTCATCAGGCATTAAAATGTTGAAATCTTTCACTACTTACTGGTAAATAGCTGCTGCCCCAAACTCTCAGAGTACCCACCTCCACCTGTCTTGTCCACATTGGTCCCAGAACCCTCTGGATTTCACCACATTCTAACTCCTATAAAGATGAACATTTAGTACAGCAGAGGCCTCCAAGACCCTGTTCATCTCTATGGCTGATGTCCATTCTGATTGGTCATTACTTATGCCTTTTGGGTTATTAAGTATTTTGAATATCACTTCATCTATGTTTATGTGTATTTTATATAACCTACATAATTATATACTTTTTACATAATACAAAGCTGTATAAAGGCAACTTTGTAATTTGTTTTAGTTATTCAGTGCTAGATTGTAAATATTTTCCCATAATGGTTTGCAGTGTTAATAATTGACATTTTGAACAGTTAAATGATATTCCTTCTTATTGAGGAATCAATACTTACTAAATGACTTCCCCACTGTTTGACATTGAAGTAATTTATAGTTTTTTTCACTCATATATAACACTTCAATAAATATCTTTATAGTATTTTTGTTCTTTTGAATTCTTTTCTTAGATGTCATATATTTTGTTTAAATGACAGGTAAAAAGACTAAATTCTCTGGTATCTGAAAAGAAATCAGCTCTAGCTCCAGTTATAAAAGAACTACGACAATTGCGTCAGAAATGTCAAGTAAGTGAATTTAATTTTGTGATACTTTTTTTTTTAACATCTTTATTGGAGTATAATTGCTTTACAATGGTGTGTTAGTTTCTACTTTATAACAAAGTGAATCAGCTATACATATACATATATCCCCATATCTCTTTCTTCTTGCGCCTCCCTCCCACCCTCCCTGTCCCACCCCCCTAGGTGGTAATTTTGTGATACTTTTAATACTCTCGCTTGTTCAGATGTATTAGTTAGAATCCCAAATATTTTACTTGGGTAATTTCTGGAAATAAATTATTATTTTTTATATGATTCTGCAAAAGAGAATAATAATGTGACCTACAACAGTTTTTGTTTAACTTTTGCTGTTTGCTTTGTCATAAATTTTTGGCAGGGGCGGGGGAGAGAAGGAGAGGAAGGAGTTTAAGCTAAAATCACAAGTGCAGCCAAATGAGATTTTTGCTTTAAATCATACTCATGTCAGAGTTATGAAGTCACATTCTTCTGTGGCCAGGTAAAAGTTCAGAGTCTGCCAACGAGTGGTGACAAGTTAATGTTAGATTAATGAACTTGCTTTGCTGGGGAGCAGGGTGGGGGGCAAACCATGATGGCTTATGATTAAGTGATGAAATACAGTTACTTGGAAGCTAATTCCAGCCACTGCTTTAAAGATAAACTGTGAGAAAGTAAATGCCCTCCACAAATCCAGATCAGGTGGCCTTCGCCGTTTGTCATTAACAATTGTTATTTTATCATTCTCCACGTAGTAATTTTAGGTTTGAATGTGAGCTGTACTGCATGTGCCTAAGGATGGAACTATAAAACTCTTCATGAATGCCATCCATCAGAGTCAGAGAAGCAGAGTGAGAAATCTCATGGACTTTAGAATCAGATGGATATTGTTTCCTTTTTTATAGAAAATGCCATGGAGTCTGAGACAGGTTGAGTGACTTATCCAAAGAGAGAAGTAGGAAGTGAGAGAGTTGGGGCTTGACTCTAGCATCTCTAGCATCTTATTTTAAATCTCCTGCTTATTTCATTATACACTCCTGCTGCCACGAAAGAAATAGAAGAGACAAGTCCCTGTTCTCTGGGGTTCATACTGTCATAGGTGAGATGGAACAAACACATGAGGAAATTAGGAAAAACAAAAGATAACCCAACCTAAGAACAATATAGAAAAAATATAATCAGAATCATATACTTAACCGGTAAGGAAAAGGGAAGGAAATAAGGAAATGAAATGATTGTCAGGAAAGGAAAGGAGATTTCAGAAAGGAGATTTTTGAGCAGGGTTTTCAGATTGAGGACATCAAGGATTGTTTTCATGGGTACTTTCTAAAGAATTGATTTTCTTAATGCTTTTCTTGAGTCAGCAACTTGCAGACAAAAGGGAACACTGATGTGTATTTCTGGTGATGGTAAAATTTCTCCCTAATAGTAAAAATAAAATATATAATAAAATAAAATATAGTAAAATAAATCTGTAAATACAGGCATACTTCACTTTATTACATTTTTACAAATTAAAGGTTTGTAGCAACCCTGTGTCAAGTAAGTCTATTGGTGCCATTTTTCCAACAACATTTGCTTACTTCATGTCTCTGTGTCACATTTTGGTAATTCTTGCAATATTTCAAACTTTTTCATTATTATATATTTGTTATGGTAATCTGTGCTCAGTGATCTTTGATGTTACTGTTGCAAAAAGATTGACTTGCTGAAGACTCAGATGGTGGTTAGCATTTTTTAGCAATAAAGTATTTTAAAATATATACATTTTTAGACATAATGCTATTACACACTTAATAGACTACAGTATAGTGTAAACATAAGTTTTATATGTACTGGGAAACCAAAAAATTCATGTGATTCGCTTTATTGCAATATTCACTTTTTTGCAGTGGTCTGGGGCAGAACCCACAATATCTCTAAGGTATGCCCATAGTTCTTTTATTAAGTCCATTTACATTTTAAATGAGGAGTTTTATTGAAAGGATATTTAGAACATTAAAGGAAATATGCTGTTATGCAAATCCAAGGATCAGAACTATAGTCTCTCTGGAGCAGGTAGAGGTACTATACTTCTCTACCCGAGCATTTTGCTTCAGCGAAGCTTCAGGAACCTTAGCGGGAGCTTGTGGATAATGATGATGAATGTGATAGTAATAGCATTTATCAAGTGCTTTCTGTGTGCCAGGTACTGTTACATTACTCATTCAGGCCTCGTAACCACCCAGTTAGATAAACCACCCTTTACACAAATGAGCAGATAAAGGCACAGAGGGATAAAGGACTTGCCCAAGGTTACACAGCTGGTAAATGGCAGAGCCAAGTTCTTCATACTCATACTACACCAATAACATGACACAGTGAATCACTCTGTATTGGCTTCTCACTGTGCCTGCCACCAGCTGTATGTCTGCCTATGTTTCTTTTCTCCATCTTTTAGTTTCTCCTCATTCTTTGGATTGGCATACTTGTAACCTTAGCTCGCTTATGGCTCCTCATTGTTCATATCTCACACTGTAGCCTTTCTCTCTACATACATGTTGAAGTTTTCACTATAACTGCCCTGTTTTCTCTGCCTTTTGTAATTTAAACTCCTGGTGCAGCTCCTCTCTTTTGGGGGCAGTTTTCCACACCAGACTACCTCAGAGATTACTGGCTATCCTCAGGTCAGACCAAGGATCCATCCTTAGTGTAACCGGCTATGCTTGTGGGTAAGGATCAGCAGAAAGGAGGGTGATATGGTACTAAATATGGCTGCCTAGAGAATTTTCCTTCTGGAGAGGCTGTGGGTACTTTGGGTACTTTACTTCAGGGGTCCCCAACTCCCGGGCTGTGGACTGCTACTGGTCTGTGGCCTGTTAGGAACCAGGCCACAGAGAAGGAGGTGAGCAGCAGGCAAGCGAATGAAGCTTCATCTGCCGCTCTCCATCGCTCCCCATCGCTGGCATTACCGCCGGAACCATCCCCCGCCCTGCCCTGGTCCGTGGAAAAATTGTCTTCCTCGAAACTGGTCCCTGGTGCCAAAAAGGTTGGGGACTGCTGCTTAACATCTTTACTACACCACCCATTATCCTATTATTAACAGCTGAACAGTGTTCATCTTTGCATTTTATCCTTGTCCTCTTATATATACTTTTTCTACATGGTTGGAATGGTAGTATACATTGCATTTAGTTACTTTAAGGTTCTATTCAGTTAATATATTTCCCTTGTTTGCCATAGTCTTTATAATTATTCTTTTCAACAAATAAAAGTGGCATCAAGTGCCTTTTGATAGCCTAAGTTAGAGGGAATGAGGTCCCAAACTAGTGTTGGTGGAAGGAATGGACGAGAAGGAATAGATCTGAATGGTATATGGAAGAACACTAATTATGGACAAGGGAACAGAAGATCGCAAAATAATTTTGAGGTTTGAAACCACTGACAGTGCAGATTAGGGATGAGGAAGAGCTAGTTTTGGTGGTAGCAGTGGGTGAAGAAGAGGAGAAATGATGAATTTCTTATAGACACTTCAAAGTTAAGATCTAGCAAGAGTTCAGGAGAAGATATGGGGGCTCAAGTTGAAGTGTGTAATCATCTGCCTAGATGTGATGTTTGATCACAGCTCAGGAGAAGATGCAGTTACCAAAAAGAGCATGGAGTAAGACTAGATGAAGTCTGAGAAGACTTCAGGAAAGACCCTCTTGGGTTTTGGCTTAATACTATATGATGCAAATGAAATTACTTCGTATACTTAGAGTTTATTTTTGTTTTTTGTGTTTGGGAGTTTTTTTTGCCACAACACGCAGCTTGTGGGATCTTAGCTCCCCGACCCTGGGTGGACCCTCGGCAGTGAAAGCACGGAGTCCTAACCACTGGACCACCAGGGAATTCTCTATTTTTGGAGTTAAAAAAAATTTGCTATTAAGGTCCTTACAGTAATATCTACCAGAGTTGTGAGTGTCTGGTTTATAGAACCATGTTTAGAACAATGTAGTTGTTCAATAAATATTTGTGGAATTCATTAACGGAACATTTTTTAAAGTATTTTAAAAATCAATTATAAATATAAGTGGCAAGAATCTTCTAGAGCTAGAAGCAGATCTCTACAGAATTATATAAATAATTATTATTGAGCCTTCACAGTGTTCTCTTAATGCTTTCTCATTCATGCATTTAATATTCACAATTATAAAATATTTTCAGATTGTCCTTAGATAAGGAAATTGAGGCTTAGAGAAGTCAAATAACTTGTTTAAGATGACTTAAGTGTTGGCACAAGGACTCAAACTGCAGTCTCTGTGAGTTCAAAGCCCTCTTCCTCTATACTGTGCCATTCTGCTCCACACTTGTTAATTCTTTTGAAATATATTGATAATTTATTATTTCAATAAAAGAACCATTTAATGTATGAAACTAAACTGTGCCATATGTCAATGTTGGGCCATTTAGGGCATATGTCACATAGATTTAGGATAAGCTTTATCCTAAATGTCAGCAGGTGAAAAGCAGAGGGTACCAATTGTGCTAATTATAGAGAGACAATATGGATAGAATGATTTAAGAACATGGGCTAGAGAATCAGGCAGACCCTAGATAACCTTGGGTAGATGACTTCATCTCTATAAACTTCGGTTTCCTCACCTGTAAACTAGTCCCTTCTTAATAGGGTGGTTGTAAAATTAAATAACACATATAAGGTACTTTGCAACAGCAATGAGGAATACATAAAGACTTTTTTAAAAGGTATTTATCATTATAACTATTAAAAAATGGTTTTAAAGGAAGGAATACTATTGCTTTTCAACTAAATTGTTTTCTAAGTAAAATCATATACCAAATCTTTAATTCTGTAAAGTCATTTATTATAGGGACTTCCCTGGTGGCGCAATGGTTAGGAATCTGCCTGCCAATGCAGGGGACAGGGGTTTGAGCCCTGGTCCGGGGAGATTCCCACATGCTGCAGAGCAACTAAGCCCATGCACCACAACTACTGAGCCTGTGCTCTAGAGCCCGTGAGCCACAACTACTGAGCCCACGCGCCACAACTACTGAAGCCCACACACCTAGAGCCCGTGCTCCACAACAAGAGAAGCCACAGCAATGAGAAGCCTGCGCACCGCAACAGAGTAGCCCCTGCTTGCTGCAACTAGAGAAAGCCTGCGCGCAGCAACGAAGACCCAACACAGCCAAAAATAAATTAAAAATAAATAAATAAATTAGAAAAAAAGTCATTTATTATAATAATGTAACCAGAACCTGAAGTTCATTTTTATACGATTTAACTAGATTTCTCTGTATGTCTACTTCCTGCCTCTTCCATTACAAAGAAATATAGCTGTCTCACTACTACTCTCAAATAATACAACTCTCCAGTTCTTAACACACTCATCAAGTCAAGGGGCCCCTAGGTCCTCTAAGCATTTTCATCTCTGTCTTCTGCCATGTTGAAAAGTAATGGGTACTGAGTTTCAGTTTTAGAAGATGAAAAGAGTTCTGGAGATGGATGGTGGTGATGGTTGCACAGCAGTGTGAAGGTACTTAATGCCACTGAACTGTACACTTAAAAATTGTTTAAGTGATAATTTTTATTTTATGTATATTTTACCATAATTTAAAAAATCTAAGAGTACAGAACTTGCCCACATTTTCATTAACTTTTTAGTTTTTTTAAATGTTTGAATTCAGTGCAGTTGGTGAGTCCTTGATGCTCATTTTGCTTAGCTCCATGTGTTAATCTCCCACATCCATGTATAGTTCTCTTTTTTTTTTTTTGGCTGCGTTGGGTCTTCATTGCTGTGCGCGGGCTTTCTCTAGTTGCGGCGAGCAGGGGCTACTCTTCATTGCGGTGCGCGGGCTTCTCATTGCAGTGGCTTCTCTTGTTGCGGAGCACGGGCTCTAGGCGCGCGGGCTTCAGTAGTTGTGGAGCGCCGGCTCAGTAGTTGTGAATTGCGGGTTGTAGAGTGCAGGCTCAGTAGTTGTGGTGCACAGGCTTAGTTGCTCCGTGGCACGTGGGATCTTCCCGGACCAGGGATCGAACCCATGTCCCCTGCATTGGCAGGCAGATTCCTAACCACTGTACCACCAGAGAAGTCCCTATAGTTCTATTTTTACCCAGAAACCTTTTGTAATGAAAAGTATACTGAAAAAAAAAGCTGCTTCATTGACTTTAAGCTGTGCCAAATATTAACTGAAATTCGTAATTGTTCTCTGCTTTGAATAGTGTTTATTTTTAACTTGCATAAGTATATTTAACACTCAAAACTACACAGATGTATTATCATATTGTTAAAGTGCAGGAGTACTTAAAAATACTTTATACTTCTTGCTTTCATGGACAACTCTCAAATATTTAGGAAATTTTATAGTGACTTGTTAGTACATTTCCATTCTTTTTATTTGCATTTTGTTATAAATTTGAATGTTCATAACTGTTTGAAAATCTCAAGACTTTGAAAATCACAACTTATGTTTATCTAAACCTTTTATAATTATCTAGAATTAGATAGCATCTTGAAAATCTTCATGTTTGTTTTTTTAGATGCCGTTCCGTAAATTATATGTAATTAAATGACATAATACATATAATTGCTAATATATGGGAAAAAGCTAAAATACTTGTTTTAGAGTATATATAAAATGTGGTAATTATTGATTTCATTGAAATATTTCTTGTTGATTGCTTTTTCTTATAGAAGTAAAACCATGCTCTTGGCCAGAATTCAAACTGTAAGGAATTGGTTAAGGGAAAGAATAGAAATTATTTCTCTCTCTACACCCCACCCCTAGCATACTCCCCAGAAATAATAACTGATAACAGTTCCTTATATATTTTCCAGAAATTTTCTGAAAATTCATGAATGGATAATTATTTATTGGCTACCTGAAGTTTGATCTCCACACCTTTGTTCTACTCTCTAAAAAAAACAAAGGCTTTTTTTTTGGTGGGGTGCCAGAAGTCAACTCTGACTGATATTAATGTTTGCTTCCTTTTGTTTGCATTTGCCTGCTGTACTTTTGCCCATCTTTTGCTTTCAGCTTTTAAAATTTTACCTTGTTTTAGGTGTGTCTCTGAATAGATCTTGAACTGTGTTTTGTGTTGTGACATAATCTGAAAGTTTTATTTTAATAAATAAGTTTAGCCAGTTCATATTTATTGATATGCAGAAATATTTGGTCTTTGTGCATTTTATGTTTTGCTTCTGACTTTAAAGCCTATAAAAATAAATTCCTCTGTTCATCCTCTGTGTCTGTGTGTCTCTCTCTCATATTTTCTGGCTCTGGTTTTGCTCTACTGGTTATATCTGTAATGCCACCATTAATCATCCATTTCTGGTGATAGTATGTATTAATCCCCACTATGAGTAGTGATGAAATTGGTATTTTTCCTCTAACTTCTCCTTCCCTCTGCTTTAGCACCTGATTTTGGTCATTTGTATTGTCTTTCTTACTGTTTGCCTTTATACTTGTAATATGCTTATACTATGACTTGATTCATCAGGTTTAAGTTATATCTTTTGACATTCCCCCATCCATCCCCAGCAATTAAAAATTGAGGAAGCTGGCTTATTCATTCTGCCTTCCACCTTCTTTTCCCCTTCCCCTCCCTGCAGGTTTTATGGTATCGTGTCTACATTGTCAGGGCATATAACATTTATGTTCTGTTCTATTACCCTAGTTCCCACTTTTGTCTTTAGTATTATACCTGTACTTGTCAGATTCAGTGCTCGTTAACAATCCTCTCACTGCCCATTTTCCTACTTTTTATTGTCTCTCATTTGTTTTCTAATAGAGTCCTCAAAGCTTAGTAGAGCAATATTACCTGATGAGTTCTTGCAAATCTAGAGTTTGTTGCCTTAAATATTTCAACAACTGCTTGATTGAGCATAAAAACCCTTACATCATGCTTTCTTTCCTTGAGGATTTTTAAAGTGTAGCTCCACCGTCTTTGAGAGTTAAGTGTGGCCATGGAGAGAGCTGAGGCCAACATAATTTTTTTAGTGACTTGATCCGGAAAAGAATGTATTTTCCAGTTGTTGAGTGCTGGGTTCTCCATGTGTTTGTCAGATCAAGCTTCTTAAATGTGTTGTTCAAAACTTCCTGGTGAATGGGAACTTGTGGTGTAATAAGTATAGAGTTTCAGTTTTGCAAGGTGAAAAGAGTTCTGGAGACTGCTTGCACAATAATGTGAATGTTTTTAATACAGCTGAACTGTAGCCTTAAAAATGGTTAAAATGGTAAATTTTATGTTATGTGTATTTTACCACAATTTAAAGATTCCTGGTTTTTAAAAAAAACACTTAAAATTATTCATTTTATCATTATTTTATGACTCTTTATTCCTTGCAGTGCTTTTTGTCTAGGAGCCTTATTTTGTCTGCTATTAACGTAAGTGTGGCAGCTTTCTTATGATTAGTGTTGCTTGGTATGTCTTTTTATTTGTTCACTTTCAGCTTTCTATGTCCTTATCTTTGTCCTATGTAAGTCTCATAAATAGCATATAGTTGGATTTTGTGTGGATATAGTTTCTTACCTCCAGTTTGAGAATCTTTTTTTAAAAAAATTTTTATTGGAGTATAGTTGCTTTACAGTGTGAGAATCTGTCTTTTAATTGGTGAGTTTAGTCCCATTTACATTTACTCTTATTGTTGATACATTGGAATTTATTTCTATTTTGTACATCCTATGTACTGTGCTTTTCGATGTTTCTTTTCCTCTTTCTGCCCTCCGTTGCATCAATCCTGTTTTCTTTATATTCTTTTTTCCCTTTATTTCCTTTTCTATCTTCATCTATTCTGATATTGTTTACTCTTAAATTTTTAACATATTTTTCCTGCCTAAAGTTAATCAGCTGAACAATTGTTAATCTCCTGAACAATACAGGAACCTCAGAATAATTTAACACCCTCTCCTGCTTTACACATGTGTTGTTATCCTGTGGTATTTTATTTCCATTTTATTTCTTCATCTCTAAAAGTGGTTGTCATGGTGATCATTACTGTTATAATTACTACTTCATACAGTCATTTCCTGTTTAGATTTACCCACGTATTTAGCAGTTCTCACCATTGCTTCATGTACTTTATTCCTTACTTCTGGATTCAGTTTCCTTCTTCTTGAAATGAAATTTCCTTGTTTTATTTTTTTTTCTTTTAGTAGTTCTCTCAGTAAAGAATCATTGCCAAAAGTAAACCATCTTTGTTTTTCTTCATAAATAGTGACTTGGTCAGAAAAAAAAATTATTTTCATTGCTTTCTGCTTTCTCTTGTTGTGTTGAGGGATCTGCTATCGGTTTAATTCTCATTTCTTTTTAGGTAATGTCTTCCCTATTAAAACTAAAGTTTTAATTTTTGTTGTTATAGTCACTAGTTTGTTTTATTATTTAGATTCCACAGAAAAGTAATATCGTACAGTATTTGTCTTTCTCTTTGACTTATTTCACTAAGTATAGTACCCTCCAAGTTCATCCACGCTGTCGTAAATGGCAAAATTTCATTCTTTTTAATGGCTGAGTAGTATTCCATTGTGTGTATATATATATATATATATATATATATATATATATATACACATATATATATACCACATCTTCTTTTTCCATTCATCTCTTGATCGACACTTAGGTTGCTTCCATGTCTTGGCTATTGTAAATAATGCTGCTGTGAACATCGGGATGCATATATCTTTTCAAATTAATGTTTTCATTTTCTTTGGATATATACTCAGGAGTGGAATTGCTGGATCATATGGTAATTCTATTTTTAGTTTTTTGAGGACCCTCCATACTGTTCTCCACAGTGGCTGCACCAATTTACATTCTCATCAAAAATGTACAAAGGTTCCCTTTTCTCCACGTCCTTACCAATATTTGTTATTTGTGGTCTTCTTTGATGATAGCCATTCTGACAGGTGTGAGGTGATATCTCATTGTGGGTTTGATTTGTATTTCACTGATGATTAATGATATTGAGCATCTTTTCATGTTCCTGTTGGCCATCTGTATATTTTCTTTGGAAAAATGTCTTTTCAGGTCTTCTGCCCATTTTTTAACTTTTTTTTTTTTTTGAGTTATATGACCTGTTTATATATTTTGGATATTAACCTCTTATCAGTGATATCATTTGTAAATGTTTTCTCCCATTCAGTAGGTTATCTTCCGTTTTGTCCATGGTTTCCTCTGCTATGCAAAAGCTTTTAAGTTTAATTAGGTCCCATTGGTTTATTTTTGCTTTTGTTTCCTTTGTTTTAGGAGACAGACCCAAAAAATATGGCTGTGATTTAGGTCAAAGAGTGTTCTGCCTGTTTTCTTCTGGGAGTTTTATGGTTTTTTACATTTAGGTTTTTAATCCATTCTGAGTTTATTTTTATTAGGTTTTTTTTGTTTTAACATCTTTATTGGAGTAAAATTGCTTTACAACAGTGTGTTAGTTTCTGCTGCATAACAAAGTAAATCAGCTATACATACACGTATATCCCCATTTCTCCTCCCTCCCACCCTCCCTATCCCACCTCTCTAGGTGGTCACAAAGCACCAAGCTGATCTCCCTGTGCTATGCAGCTGCTTCCCACTAGCTATCTATTTTACATTTGGTAGCGTATATAAGTCCATGCCACTCTCTCACTTCGTCCCAGCTTACCCTTCCCCCTCCCCATGTCCTCAAGTCCATTCCCTACATCTGCGTCTTTATTCCTGTCCTGCCCCTAGGTTCTTCACAACCTTTTTTTTTTTTTTTTTCAGATTCCGTATATATGTGTTAGCATATGGTATTTGTTTTTCTCTTTCTGACTTACTTCACTCTGTATAACAGACTCTAGGTCCATCCACCTTATTACAAATAACTCAATTTCATTTCTTTTTATGGCTGAGTAATATTCCATTATATATATGTGCCACATCTTCTTTATCCATTCATCTGTCGATGGACACTTAAGTTGCTTCCATGTCCTGGCTATTGTAAATAGTGCTGCAATGAACATTGTGGTACATGACTCTTTTTGAATTATGGTTTTCTCAGGGTATATGTCCAGTAGTGGGATTGCTGGGTCATATGGTAGTTCTATTTTTAGTTTTTTAAGGTACCTCCATACTGTTCTCCATAGTGGCTGTATCAATTTACATTCCCGCCAACAGTGCAGGAGGGTTCCCTTTTCCATTTTGAGTTTATTTTTGTACATGGTGTGAGGAAATGTTCCAATTCATTCCTTTACACGTAGCTGTCCAGTTTTCCCAGCACCACTTATTGCAGAGACTGTCTTTTCTCAATTGTATATTCTTGTCTCCTTTGTCATAGATTAGTTGGCCATAAGTGTGTGGGTTTATTTCTGGGCTCTCTATTCTGTTCCATTGATCTATGTGTCTGTTTTTGTTGCCAGTACCATACTGTTTTGATTACCATAGTTTTGTAGTATAGTCTGAAGTCAGGGAGTATGATACCTCCAGCTCTATTCTACTTTCTGATTGTTTTGGCTATGCAGGGTCTTTTGTGTTTCCATACAAGTTTTAAAATTATTTGTTCTAGTTGTGTGAAAAGTAACATTGGTATTTTGATAGGGATTGCCTTAAATCTGTAGATGGTTTTAATATTTTTATCTTTGTCTTTGGTGTTGTCCAGATTCACTGCCATGATCTAAGTACAGATTTAGTTTTATCTGCTCTGCTGGAACCTGTGCTTTTTTGTCTCCCATTAATTCTGGAAAAATTCTACATGATATCTTCAAATATTCTCTCCCCTGGTCTTTCTAGTCTGTCCTTCAGCAACTCCTGTTAGATATACGCTAGACGTATTTATTCTGTTCCCTGTTGTTTAACCTCATTTGCATATTTTCATCTCTTTGTCTCTCTCTGTGATGAATTTTGGATAATTTCTTCAGCTCTGTTTTCTAGTTCATTATTTTATCTCCTGAGCCAATCTTATGTTTATGTCACCTACTTAGTTTTTAATTTCAGTGACTTTTTTTTTCATTTTTGTCTATTTTTACTCACTGTGCCTTTTTTAGTCTTTTATTTTCAGTTCCTCCTTTATAACTTTAATTATTTTAAGCATATTTATTTAATAGACTTTCTTCTAGTATTCGAAGTTCCTGGAGGTATAGTTCTGCTGTGTGTTTTATATCTTCTGATTCTCACTCATAATGGATTGATTGTTCCTTATATATTTATACTTTTGGATTGTGAGTTTATCTTTAGTAGGGTTTTGTCTCTTGAGTCCTGGCAGCTAAGATGGAGGGTGTGTCCCTCCAGAGTGGTTTTGCTGTTGTTCTGCCAGGTGTTTTAGGAATATCACAAGCTTGGAGCTAATTTTGAGTTAATGTCTCAGCTTGGGAGTTCTTAGACCACGTAGGTAAGGTAAATCCAAATCCCAAACCTGCCTGAGGACAGACTCCTTTTTTCCATCCTCCTCTGAAGTAACATAGCTGCATTTACTGATCAGTTTGGCCATCAAACTCACAAACAACAAAAGGCTTTCATATACTATAGTATCTTCATCTCATTGTCAGGCCCAGCAGCTACCCAAGTACACAGCCTCTGTTGCCCCTTCTCCCACTTGGGGTGTATGTGACTGTCAACCATGAGAGCCTTAGATGTCTGTAGGTCACTTTGATTCACAAAAGCCATGGCTCCTTTTTCCCACCAATCTTTTATACTGTGCTAGTCACCCCAAACCAGATGCAGTCCCACACAACAGAAGCACCACACAATATTACCCATTTATGTTAACTCTCCAGTTCCCAAGGAAACTGTGCTGTATGAAACCAAGGTCATTCCCAGGCTGGCCTGAATCAATCCAGGCCTGGTGTTAACCCTTTATTCACAGGTTTCCAGGTCTTTTGCCCTGCCTGGACATTATAATCATTCTGTTATCAAGATTGACTCCCAACTCCTTCACCAAGTGTAGCCATAGGCTGTCATCCTTTGTTTCTAGTCCTGGTAATTCCTTTTACTTCCTTGAGAGTTCAGTTAGCTCTGGATCTGAAAGGATGTTTGCCCTACCTTATCAAGCATTTGTTGATACTTATAGCATTTCCAGGTGTTGGTAGAAGATTTTCAGATTATCTGTTTCAAAATATTATGTTAGAAGAAAGTGTGAAACTACTCAAACAGCCTGAATTCAAATTCTAACACGTCTTTCCAGCAATACAATCTTTTGCAAGATACTTGTCCTTGCACAATGTGGGGATATTAATATCTACCTCAAGAGGTTGTTTTGAGACTTAGTTGTTTTTTTTTTTAACGTTCTTTTTATTTATTTATTTATTTATTTATGACTGTGTTGAGTCTTCGTTTCTGTGCGAGGGCTTTCTCTAGTTGCGGCAAGTGGGGACCACTCTTCATCGCGGTGCGTGGGCCTCTCACCATCGCGGCCTCTCTTGTTGCGGAGCACAGGCTCCAGACGCGCAGGCTCAGTAATTGTGGCTCACGGGCCCAGTTGCTCCGTGACATGTGGGATCTTCCCAGACCAGGGCTCGAACCCCTGTCCTCTGCATTGGCAGGCAGATTCTCAACCACTGCGCCACCAGGGAAGCCCCAAGACTTAGTTATTTTTAAAGGTAAAGCTCAAACACCCTTAACATGGTTTACAAAGTTCTGATCAGGCCTCTGCCAAAGTCTTCAGCCTCTTCTCACGCTTCCCAGACATGCTCCAGTATAATAAACTACTTATATGTCCTAAATTGTCCTTCTTCTCTCTAGTTCCAAGTCCCAGACTTCATACATAGTGTTCCTTTTTTTATGAACATCCTCCTCCTCTTGTCCCTTCTAACTATTCTTACTAATCCTTCGTACCTCAGCTTAGATATCAATTTCTCCAGGAGGTTGTCCGCACTGATCCCCAAGCCTGGGTTAGGTCCAGTGTGCGTCCCATGTGCTCCTATAACACCTTGCATTCATCCATCATAGCACTCAGCCTGTTTACTTGTCTGAGCATTACTTGAGGGGAAGGATTTTTGGCTGTTTCGCTCACTGTTTTATCCCCAGCTTCTAACAGAGAGCCTGGCACACAGCTCAATACATGGCAGCTATTGTTTTTATCAGCACCTTCATCTGTCATAATTCTCAAATGTCTGATTGTTGTATAAATAACTCCTAAGTATGCCAAGAAGCTTAGAGTTAAGTTACAAGACTGACAAGGGCATGTATTGTTTCAGAGCTACATTTTAGGCCTTTGTTTTTTACTTATTCAATTAATTACCCTTTTCATACTAGGAATTAACCCAGGAGTGTGATGAAAAGAAATCCCAGTATGATAGCTGTGCAGCTGGCCTTGAAAGCAATCGGTCCAAATTAGAACAGGTAAGAAGACAGTTTTTATTTTAACAACTTAGCAGAAACTGCCTGTATATGCATATTTTCACTACCAATGTCAAAAGATTCCCAAATCTTTACCCTCATCCCCTGAGTCTGTCTCCTAAGCGGCAGAGATTTTTATTTCTTCAAACTTGATGTGTACATACTAAATTCTCCATCTGCACCCCTACCGCCAGAGTCCAGGCCCCCTAGACTCGCACTGTAACCTCCCACCTACTCTCCCCTTCCACGCTTGCCTTCCTAAGGTTTATTCTCCATAGAGCAGCCAAAGAAACCTATACAACACTTAGACTACCCTCCACTGGCTTCCTGTTGCACTTAAAATCTAACTTCAGAACTGTGGTCTATAAGGCCCTACCTGCTTCCATGAACTTCATATCCACGTGCTCTACTCCTCGCCCACAGGGCCCCAGCCACACTGGCCACCTTCTTGTACTTCAAACAGGCCAAGCTTGTTTTCATCTTGGGGGTTTTGCATGTATTCTCTCTCTGGGATACTCTACCACCAACTCTTTGCCTTGATCTCTCCTTTTCACCTTTTAGGTCTCACCCTAAGTGTCACATCCTCCTAGAGGTCTTCTCTGATCACCTAACATTGCCCACTCAGTCACCCTATCACATTCTACTGCAGAATTTTCTTCATAGCACTTTTTCCCATCTGAAACTACCTTCATTACATGTTTCCTTGTTTATGTCTGTTTCCTCTACTTGAATGAGAGCAGGGACCTGTCTTGTTCACTCCTCTGTCCCCAGCACCTAGCACAGAGCTGGGCACACAGTAGGTACTTAATAAATAACTAAACCTTTAGGTTGTAGAGTGATATGAGTGATCTCTAGCAAAGATTGCAACCTAGTCTATTATAATAAAGTTTCAGTTGCAGAAGAGGAAATACTCTAATGGTATTTCTTTTGTTGTAAATTTAGTCATCCTTTCTGTATCTGATTATTCTTTCGATAATGTTGGCCATTTAAAATTATATACATTAGGAAGTCAGAGGACTCCGTGAAGAATGTCTTCAAGACGAAAGTAGATACCATTATACAAATTGTATGATTAAGGTAAGACAAAGAAAGTGGATCAAAAATTTTTCTGAGATTTTTCTGTATCAAGGACTTAACCTAAAGCTTAGTCTTTCCACTTAGAACCTAGAAGTACAACTTTGTCGTGCTACTGATGAAATGAAGGCATATGTCTCTTCTGATCAACAAGAAAAAAGAAAGGCAATTAGGCAAGTAATTTTGTTGTTTTTATATTGAGTTACTTAATGTTTTAATCTATAGACGTTTTATAAATAAGATGGAATTATACAAAGTCAGAGTACTTAAATAAGCAAATAGTAAGATATTATTTAGGATTAAATCTTGTTAAACATCTTCTGGATAGTCCAGCCCTGCTGACTAAGTAAGAATACATATAATTTTTCTTGCTTGCTTGCTTACTTTTTTATTGTGGCAAAAGATAAATAGCATAAAATTTGCCATTTTTAAGTATATAATTAAAAGTGTTGCATTGATTACATTAAAAATATTATGCAACCATAACCACTATATATTACCAAAATTTTTTCATCACCCGAAACAGAAACTCTTACAACCATTAAGCAGTTAATCCCCATTACCCCCTCCTCAGGAATACGTATAATTTCATAATTGCTTTTTTAAAAGCACTAAGGTTGGTCTATTTTTCAAGTCCTACATGGCCTGGCCTCTGGTTGTTGGCCTGCTCATTGTGCAGTGTGAGTGACTGCATTTCAGCTAGAAACTGTGTGATTGCAGTGTGTCAGCCTTTAAAACAAAGAAGGGTGTATAAATACTACTAGTCCTTATATGGTGATTTTTTCTTTTTGTAATCCTAGCTTGGAGCATATTGTAATAAATCAAATGCTGTCTTAAAAAATACGTTTATAGTTGAATTGCTAGCTTTGATAAAATGCAGTAATGAACAAGATAAGCTTTCTTTGCCCCTTATCATAATTCAAATGTTTTGCTTTTACCATTCGGTAAGAACTCAAATGAAGTGTAGGATTCACATTTATTCTAGACTGCAGTTGAGATTTTTAGTGGCATATACATTAATATTACAGAAAGGAATCTAAGAAATAGAATGTTTTGCGAAGTCTAAATTTTTTTTATATAATGCAGGCCAGACCAAAAATATCCTATAAATAGGATATTATTTTTTAATAGTCTAACATATTAAACATACAGGGACTTCCCTGGTGGTCCAGTGGTTAAGAATCCCCCTGCAATGCAGGGGGACACAGGTTCGATCCCTGGTCAGGGAACTAAGATCCCACATGCCGCGAAGCAACTAAGCCCACATGCTGCAACTACTGAGCCTGCGCACTCCAGAGCCCACGTGCCACAATTAGAGAGCTCGCGTGCTGCATGTACTGAAGCCCACGTGCTCTGGAGCCCGCGCACCACAACTAGAGAGTCCGCGCACCGCAACAAAAGATCCCAAATGCCGCAACTAAGACCCGACACAGCCAAATAAGTAAATAAATATTTTTAAAAAATAATAAGTCTACATTAAAAAAAACATACTGAATGTACTTATTCAAATTCTTTCATTGAATGTAAACTTTGCTCATTAAATCTATATAGTCAATGCTAATATTTCACAAATGTGAGAAGTTAATTTTGTTCTTGAAAAATAAAAGTTTTAGAAATTGTTTCTTTTCTTCCAAAGTGATCAATATAAATAGTAAAAAAAGGAAATATAGCTCCTGAACTATTGGTTTTCTTATCAGTTTTCTAGCTAGATATTCCTCTTCATCATTTTAAAAATCATTGTAAACCTTTACCATTCCTCAGTTTTCCAATAGAAAAATACTGCGCCCTGACTAGAGTAGTACATGATAAGAATGTTAAGAATAAAATGGAGTTAATTATACTCTAAACTCACTGATACATGTTTAAAATATTATTACTATTGTAGACACAATATTTTTAATGTTATTTCATTTTCTACTTTTATGGTACTTCCTGGTAAGGCCAAAGGTGTAAGAAATTAGCTTGGTTTTGAAAGATCATCTGCAAATTTTAATTTTATTTAAAGAGGCAGCATATTATATATCAAAGTACTAGAGAGAGACCATAAAATTGTTTCTAACCTGATTTTTCCAGTTCCTAGTTTTGTGACCTTGGACAAATCATTCCTCATCTATAAAATAAGGAGAATAATATATACCACAGAGGCTCAAGTTAAATATAACGTATGCAGCAGTATTTTGGAAATGATATAGTATGAATTCCTAGAGGGCAAGGACCCTGTCTGTCCTGTTTTCTTTTTGAAATCCCAGGGCATGCTTGGTACATAACAGGTGCTCTGTAATTATTTCTTGAATAAATTCATTGAATAAATTAAAATTACATATTAGTGTTATGGGGAAAGAGCATGTGCCTGTTGATTTCCTGATAAAATATAAATGGAAATTCTAAAACAGTTTGGACATTCCTCAGGCCTAGGGTAATAAATGAATTATTTAAAGCTCTCTTAATTATAACCATACATTCTTCTTGAGGGATATGTCATTTATTTCCTCCCAGCTTTTTTTCATTGGAGAGCTAGAAAGGTAAACAGTTTTGACTTAGTGTCTCATAAATTTTAAGGGCAAAATGAAGGTTCATCAAGATTGTGTCTATTTCCTTCCACTCTTATTCCTGTGCACAAATTCTACCTTCACTTCAGCTCTGTAAGGACTTCAGGTACTTTTGATTGCCATTCTCTCTGTTCTAATCATGTTTACCTCCCTCTTTACATAAATACAAATCTTTCTTCACTTAAGCTGCCAGAGTTTGTCTTTGTGGTTTATGACTTCTTAGATTCCCAATTTTGTGTTGTTTAATTTCTTCTTAAGTACTACTGTGTAGCTTTACACAGAAATACAGTCTTTTTCCATACAAATTTGAGGTCTAAAGTCTGTTATCTTCTTGTCATTGGTTCCTTTGTCCTTGGTTCCTGTGTCCTCATCCTTCAATCTTTGTCCTTAACACTTTAAATCTCACTTTTTGTCTTATATAATATTAAAATATAATTATACCTTTGTTTAAAAATACAATATTATGTTATTTGTATTTCTATTTTTACATTAAAAATTTGTAACTTTTTTAGCTTACAAAAGAAATACTTATAAAAACAAAAAGTAACCATTATCAAGTATAGCACACAAAAATTGAATGTTGTCCACACTGCCATACCTCATAAATGTCTACTGTTAATATTTTGTTGTATATTACCCCATATTCTTTTCCCTTGCTTTTGCTAATACGTCTGTATATGTGTGTATACATAAATAAAATTAAACTACATATACAGTTTTTTTCTTAATAATTTATCTAGAATTTTCTCCACTTTAGTATTTATAGATCTACCTCATTCTTTTTTTACAAGTCCGTATTATTCCTTGGAACGGATGTACCATAATTTATTTAAACATTCCCCCATCTACCAACATTTAGTTGGTTGCAGATTTTCACTACTATAAGCAATGGTGAAGTAATAGTCTTTGCTTTCATCTTTATTAACTTATGAGAGTTTTTCTGTAGGATGACTTCCTAGAAGTTGGATTGCAGGGTTAGATGCTACGTAACGTTTTTTAAAAATGTGTATCCTTTCTCTCTTCTGCAAACCTCTTTAAAAAAAAAAGTGTAATTTAAGCAAATGGATTGACATTGATTTAAGTGTAGATTAACTGGAAATAGTATTTAACTTCTTACATGATATTTTGCCTTGGTTTTTTCCTTATATTACTGTTTATTAGATGAACTGACTAAAGATTAGAAAAGGGAGTGTTTGATAATGGGTTTCATTCTGACTCTAGTACTCTAAACTGTATTGTCTAATATATTTAGATAGATATGTTAATTTATAATTTAATTGTATGACCAAATCGATTGAAGTAAATGTAAACTAAATCATTATGTTTACTCCCCAGGGAACAGTATACCAAAAATATTGCTGAACAGGAAAATCTTGGAAAGGTAAGAATGCATTTTTTTTTTTTGGCTGCGTTGGGTCTTCGTTGCTGCACGCAGGCTTTCTCTAGTTGCAGCAAGCAGGGGCCTGGGCTTCTCATTGCTGTGACTTCTCTTGTTGCGGAGCACGGGCTCTAGGCACACAGGCTTCAGTAGTTGCAGCACGTGGGCTCAGTAGTTGTGGCACGTGGGCTCTAGAGCGCAGGCTCAGTAGTTGTGGCGCACGGGCTTAGTTGCTCCGTGGCATGTGGGATCTTCCCGGACCAGGGATCGAACTTGTGTCCCCTGCATTGGCAGGGGGATTCTTAACCACTGCACCACCAGGGAAGTCCCAAGAATGTATTTTTTTTTTAATGTGTCTATTCAGGCTTTCAGTACATGGTTATGCCATTGTCATTTTTTTTAAGGTTATAGAGAAAATTGGAACTTTCTTACTCCCTTTCAAAGAAGAAGACTCTTCCTTAGGAATTTAGTTTTATAAAAGTGAAGGCACATGAATTTGGGAGGAGGGGGGAAATCCAGTTTTGTTTTGTTTTGTTTTTAACATCTTTATTGGAGTATAATTGCTTTACAATGGTGTGTTAGTTTCTGCTTTATAACAAAGTGAATCAGTTATACATATACCTATGTTCCCATATCTCTTCCCTCTTGCATCTCCCTCCCTCCCACCCTCCCTATCCCACCCCTCTAGGTGGTCACAGAGCACCAAGCTGATCTCTCTGTGCCATGCGGTTGCTTCCCACTAGCTATCTATTTTACATTTGGTAGTGTATATATGTCCATGCCACTCTCTCACTTTGTCACAGTTTACCCTTCCCCCTCCCCATATCCTCAAGTCCATTCTCTAGTAGGTCTGTGTCTTTATTCCCATCTTGCCACTAGGTTCTTCATGACCTTTTTTTTTTCTTTCCTTAGATTCCATATATATGTGTTAGCATACGGTATTTGTTTTTCTCTTTCTGACTTACTTCACTCTGTATGACAGACTCTAGGTCCATCCACCTCACTACAAATAAGTCAATTTCGTCTCTTTTCATAGCTGAGTAATATTCCATTGTATATATGTGCCACATCTTCTTTATCCATTCATCCGATGATGGGCACTTAGGTTGCTTCCATGTCCTGGCTATTGTAAATAGAGCTGCAATGAACATTTTGGTACATGACTCTTTTTGAATTTTGGTTTTCTCAGGGTATATGCCCAGTAGTGGGATTGCTGGGTCATATGGTAGTTCTACTTTTAGTTTTTTAAGGAACCTCCGTACTGTTCTCCATAGTGGCTGTATCAATTTACATTCCCACCAACAGTGCAAGAGTGTTCCCTTTTCTCCACACCCTCTCCAGCATTTATTGTTTCTAGATTTTTTGATGATGGCCATTCTGACTGGTGTGAGATGATATCTCATTGTAGTTTTGATTTGCATTTCTCTAATGATTAATGATGTTGAGCACTCTTTCATGTGTTTGTTGGCAATCTGTATATCTTCTTTGGAGAAATGTCTATTTAGGTCTTCTGCCCATTTTTGGATTGGGTTGTTTGTTTTTTTGTTATTGAGCTGCATGAGCTGCTTGTAAATTTTGGAGATTAATCCTTTGTCAGTTGCTTCATTTGCAAATATTTTCTCCCTTTCTGAGGGCTGTCTTTTGGTCTTGTTTATGGTTTCCTTTGCTGTGCAAAAGCTTTTAAGTTTCATTAGGTCCCATTTGGGAAATCCAGTTTTAAATAACAAAGAGTTCATGCATAACAAACAAAATGCCACATTTAATGAACTACAAGTTTCAGATTATCCCCAGGTATCTGGGAATACTGGGATTATACGTATGAGATAAGTATAAACTTATTCATTTATTTTATTTAATAAACACAAAGCTCTTACTATGAGCCAGGGGCTAGTCTAAGTCCTTTACAAACATTGATTTAATTAATACAAATAATCAAAAAACTTTACTTAAGATACTCACTCCCTACCTGCCAGTCTTATATGAGGGCTCCTAAAAATAGGAGCGTGTGATTGACTCTTGTTTTCTCAGTTCTCTGAGCCACTCCTAGTAGAAGAGGTGGTAGGGCCTTGAACATCAGGACTTAAATGACTAATTGATTTTTCTAATTGATTCTAATCTTCAATGATTTTAAGTCCATGTTGCATAGTGAATGCTAACCATGCTTCACTATACGCCATTTTATCTGTTTCTTTACTTAGTTTCACTATTGAAAATTGAAGTTCCTTATTAGTTTTTCTAATAGGAGTGTCAAGTTTGTAGCATCAGAGTTAGAAATTGTTGGCTGCAGTTTTTCTTTTAAAATACTGATTATATATGGGTGTCTAATTTCAATGTTCAAATATTCTTGAGTCTAGTCTACAGCCTGGAAATGATTATATATATATATAGGCTTGTCCATCCTGAAAGTACAAATGAAAAATGTGGCTTTGTTTCAGTCTTAATGCATTGTACAGTTTAGCTATTGGTCTGACTCAATAAATTGGTGATAGTAAAATTATTCATTCTTACTTTCATTTTTTCATTTGAGTCATTATTAAAAACATATTTACATATATCTGCTTTTACATAAAAGCTGAATTAGCTCCCATAAACCTGTAAGTAATATTCTAACAATGAACTTCAGAAAAACAAGTAGTGTAGAAAACAATGAAGTAATTGCTAAGCAGACTTTTTTTTTTTTTTTAATTTTATTTATTTATTTATTTATTTATGGCTGTGTTGGGTCTTCGTTTCTGTGTGAGGGCTTTCTCTAGTTGCGGCAAGTGGGGGCCACTCTTCATCGCGGTGTGTGGGCCTGTCACTATCGCGGCCTCTCTTGTTGTGGAGCACAGGCTCCAGACGCGCAGGCTCAGCAATTGTGGCTCACGGGCCTAGTCGCTCTGCCCGATCTGGAGATCTGTGGGATCTTCCCAGACCAGGGCTCGAACCCGTGTCCCCTGCATTTGCAGGCAGATTCTCAACCACTGTGCCACCAGGGAAGCCCTAAGCAGACTTTTTAAAAGTCTTTTTGAAAAAAAAACTTTAAAAAGAACTAAAAAAATTAAAATTTTTTATTATGGAAAATTTCAAGCCTAAATAAAAAAATTGAGGAAATAATGTAAAGAACTCACATGTAACCATCACTCAACTTCAGTAATTAAATATGTGACCAGTCTTGTTTTATCTATAGTCCCACTCCCAGATTTGCCCATTTTTAGGCAAATCTCAGAGATTTAATTGTTTTATCTGGTCATATTTCAGTATGTATCATAAAGACTCTTTTTTTTAACATAACTGCAATACTATTATCATGCCAAAAATAATTTAACAATAATTGCATAATACCCAATACCCAGTCAATGTTCAAACTTCACCAATTGTCTCATAATTTCTTAATGGTTTATTTGTTCAGATCAGGATCCTAATAAGAGTTCATACATTGCTATTAGTTGATACATTTCTTAAGTCCCTTTTTCTCTAGGTTACTAGTCCATCTTTTTTCTTTACAATTTATTTGTTGGAAGAAAAAAAGCTGATCATTTGTCATTTTCCAGCATTCTGAGCTTTGTTGATGGCCTCCCTGTAGTGTCAGTTAGCATGTTCTTCTGTCCCCAGTATGTCCTGTGAATTGGCAGTTAGGTTTAGAGGCTTGATTAAATACGATTCAGTATTTGGGAAGCTCTCTTTCTGTAATGTAGGCAGCCAATGAAAATCACTTCCTCAATCCATTAATTCATTAGAGGTTGCAAAACAGTCATATTCTAATTATGTTGTTCCTTCTTCATTTATTGGCTGGAATAATTCTGTTAAGAGCAACTTACCAACTCCTTGGTTACTCTAAAGTACAGGTCATATAGGAAAGACAGAATAACTGCTTGATTTGTTTATTACTGGTTTTCAAAATGATGAGTTCATTTTTTATCATCCTTTAAAAGTATCTTTATAACTCCAGATTTAACATGTTTTATATGTTTCAATCAATTGCAATTATTATTCCTATCCATGCTCAAATTGCCCCATGTTTGGCCGGTGGAAGCCTCTTGAAGTCAGCTCCTGAATCCTTTTGAAACAATCCTACTAGGCTTTGATGGCTTCTTTATTTTCTGGAATGACAAAATGTTCCAGACAAAAGGCTCATTCTGTACATTTCCTGTCCCAAACCTGGAATCAGCCATATCTATAAAAAGTGTTCATCTGTTCTTTTTGTATGAATTGTGAATAAATGTCCATCATATTAATCTAAGTAAAAAATAAAAAGAAACATTAAAGCTGATTCTTCCATTTCATCAGAGAAATTGAGTTCTGTACACCTTATTCCATTTATGAAATGTCATGCCATACTCAAAAGGAAAAAATAATTTTCATATTTGAACGTATGTATTTGAATCAAGTTGTATGTTCATTTGTACAGTATTTTAACTAGAGATTTTGGGGGCTTTAGGATTTAGTATGATTGTCAATAATTGACTTTCATCCAGGTATTTCATAAGTTAAGTAATATATGTTTTTTATACGAAAATATTCCTCTATTTCATTTGTTTTGAAAAGTATCTGGATGGATGCTATGTGTAGAGAAATATTTGTCAAACCTTGAATCCTTTCAAAGACCCAAACTTAATTGCTAAATATGATTAAAGATTATTCTTTCCCCTACCAGTGTAGTGTTTTATTGCAGGATTTTGGGGGAAAGCAGTAGCAGAAGTCTGACATCAAGCATGTTCCAGCAAAATGAGCCACTGATTAGTTCATGCCCCGATTGTCAGGCTGTATCATTTAAGAAACAAAGCTTCTTGATCCTCTCACTCCTAGAGTAGATCTAGATTTTCAAGGCAAACACAGAACATACCTAGGCTTTGAAACTGACAATAGCGTATGCCTTCCAAACCAGCAAAGACTGGACATCCACAGACCTCCTCATGCCAACTGAGTTTCTGAAATTAAACCAAGCTATAGTGCTACAATTCCCACTATCATATACTAGAATTTGCCTTACCAAGATGGAATATTGTACTGAAAGTTGTAACTTTCCTCCTCCTGTACCACCTCTTCCTTCTAAGAACAATGAAATCTGTGACAAGTATTTTTTGTACATTGCAACTATCCACAAAATAAATCTGTAATAAGTGACAGTAACATAATATTTCTGATACAGACAGTCCCCACATCCTGTCTTTGGCTCTTTAAATAACTTTTATAGGTTGTTAGGATTTTGACAAGGAAATTATTCCAATAATATAAGAAAAGTTACAGTTAAGTAGTACCTTAATCTTAAAATCATGCTCAGTACTCTTAAAACTCTTGATCTGACTTACTACTTTTGTTTTAGTTTATGAGGATAAAAATATTTGTTGTAAGATACTTTATTTGTAACGTAGACTTAAATAGATGTATTTGCATGCCAGGCATTGTGTCAAAAATTTGCTGTTATGAGTCAGCTCTACCCACCACCAGAGCCTCCCATCAAGCCTCTTAGATAGCCTCAACCACCAGAGGGCAGACAGCAGAAGCAAGAAAAACTACAATCCTGCAGCCTGTGGACCAAAAACCACAGTTACAGAAAGATAGACAAGATGAAAAGGCAGAGGGCTATGTACCAGATGAAGGAACAAGAAAAAACCCCAGAAAAACAACTAAATGAAGTGGAGATAGGCAACCTTCCAGAAAAAGAATTCAGAATAATGATAGTGAAGATGATCCAGGACCTCGGAATAAGAATGGAGGCAAAGATCGAGAAGATGCAAGAAATGATTAACAAAGACCTAGAAGAATTAAAGAACAAACAAACAGAGATGAACAATACAATAACTGAAATGAAAACTACACTAGAAGGAATCAATAGCAGAATAACTGAGGCAGAAGAACGGATAAGTGACCTGGAAGACAGAATGGTGGAATTCACTGCTGCGGAACAGACTAAAGAAAAAAGAATGAAAAGAAATGAAGACAGCCTAAGAGACCTCTGGGACAACATTAAACGCAACAACATTCGCATTATAGGGGTCCCAGAAGGAGAAGAGAGAGAGAAAGGACCAGAGAAAATATTTGAAGAGATTATAGTCGAAAACTTCCCTAACATGGGAAAGGAAATAGCCACCCAAGTCCAGGAAGCGCAGAGAGTCCCATACAGAATAAACCCAAGGAGAAACACGCCAAGACACATAGTAATCAAAGTGGCAAAAATTAAACACAAGGAAAAATTATTGAAAGCAGCAAGGGAAAAACGACAAATAACATACAAGGGAACTCCCCTAAGGTTAACAGCTGATTTCTCAGCAGAAACTCTACAAGCCAGAAGGGAGTGGCATGATATACTTAAAGTGATGAAAGGGAAGAACCTACAACCAAGATTACTCTACCCAGCAAGGATCTCATTTAGATCTGATGGAGAAATCAAAAGCTTTACAGACAAGCAAAAGCTAAGAGAATTCAGCACCACCAAACCAGCTCTACAACAAATGCTAAAGGAACTTCTCTAAGTGGGAAACACAAGAGAAGAAAAGGACCTACAAAAACAAACCCAAAACAATTAAGAAAATGGTCATAGAAACATACATATTGATAATTACCTTAAACATGAATGGATTAAATGCCCCAACCAAAAGACATAGACTGGCTGAATGGATACAAAAACAAGACCCATATATATGCTGTCTACAAGAGACCCACTTTAGACCTAGGGACACATACAGACTGAAAGTGAGCGGATGGAAAAAGATATTCCATGCAAATGGAAATCAAAAGAAAGCTGGAGTAGCTATACTCATATCAGATAAAATAGACTTTAAAATAAAGAATGTTACAAGAGACAAGGAAGGACACTACATAATGATCCAGGGATCAATCCAAGAAGAAGATATAACAATTATAAATATATATGCACCCAACATAGGAGCACCTCAATACATAAGGCAACTGCTAACAGCTCTAAAAGAGGAAATCGACAGTAACACAGTAATAGTGGGGGACTTTAACACCTCACTTACACCAATGGACAGATCATCCAAAATGAAAATAAATAAGGAAACAGAAGCTTTAAATGACACAATAGACCAGATAGATTTAATTGGTATATATAGGACATTCCATCCAAAAACAGCAGATTACACGTTCTTCTCAAGTGCGCACGGAACATTCTCCAGGATAGATCACATCTTGGGTCACAAATCAAGCCTCAGTAAATTTAAGAAAATTGAAATCATATCAAGCATCTTTTCTGACCACAACGCTATGAGATTAGAAATGAATTACAGGGAAAAAAACGTAAAAAAGACAAACACATGGAGGCTAAACAATACGTTACTAAATAACCAAGAGATCACTGAAGAAATCAAAGAGGAAATCAAAAAATACCTAGAGACAAATGACAATGAAAACACGACGACCCAAAACCTATGGGATGCAGCAAAAGCAGTGCTAAGAGGGAAGTTTATAGCTATACAAGCCTACCTAAAGAAACAAGAAAAATCTCAAGTAAACAATCTAACCTTACACCTAAGGAAACTAGAGAAAGAGGAACAAACAAAACCCAAAGTTAGCAGAAGGAAAGAAATCATAACGATCAGAGCAGAAATAAATGAAATAGAAACAAAGAAAACAATAGCAAAGATCAATAAAACTAAAAGCTGGTTCTTTGAGAAGATAAACAAAATTGATAAGCCATTAGCCAGACTCATCAAGAAAAAGAGGGAGAGGACTCAAATCAATAAAATCAGAAATGAAAAAGGAGAAGTTATAACAGACACCGCAGAAATACAAAGCATCCTAAGAGACTACTACAAGCAACTTTATGCCAATAAAACGGACAACCTGGAAGAAATGGACAAATTCTTAGAAAGGTATAACCTTCCAAGACTGAACCAGGAAGAAACAGAAAATATGAACAGACCAATCACAAGTAATGAAATTGAAACTGTGATTAAAAATCTTCCAACAAACAGAAGTCCAGGACCAGATGGCTTCACAGGTGAATTCTATCAAACATTTAGAGAAGAGCTAACACCCATCCTTCTCAAACTCTTCCAAAAAATTGCAGAGGAAGGAACACTCCCAAACTCATTCTATGAGGCCACCATCACCCTGATACCAAAACCAGACAAAGACACTACAAAAACAGAAAATTACAGACCAATACCACTGATGAATATAGATGCAAAAATCCTCAACAAAATCCTAGCAAACAGAATCCAACAACACGTTAAAAGGATCATACACCACGATCAAGTGGGATTTATCCCAGGGATGCAAGGATTCTTCAATATACGCAAATCAATCAGTGTGATACACCATATTAACAAGTTGAAGAATAAAAACCATATGATCATCTCAATAGATGCAGAAAAAGCTTTTGACAAAATTCAACACCCATTTCTGATAAAAACTCTCCAGAAAGTGGGCATAGAGGGAACCTACCTCAACATAATAAAGGCCATATATGACAAACCCACAGCAAACATCATTCTCAATGGTGAAAAGCTGAAAGCATTTCCTCTAAGATCAGGAACGAGACAAGGATGTCCACTCTCACCACTATTATTCAACATAGTTCTGGAAGTCCTAGCCACGGCAATCAGAGAAGAAAAAGAAATAAAAGGAATACAAATTGGAAAAGAAGAAGTAAAACTGTCACTGTTTGCAGATGACATGATACTATACATAGAGAATCCTAAAACTGCCACCAGAAAACTGCTAGAGCTAATTAATGAATATGGTAAAGTTGCAGGATACAAAATTAATGCACAGAAATCTCTTGCATTCCTATACACTAATGATGAAAAATCTGAAAGAGAAATTATGGAAACACTCCCATTTACCATTGCAACAAAAAGAATAAAATACCTAGGAATAAACCTACCTAGGGAGACAAAAGACCTGTATGCAGAAAACTATAAGACACTGATGAAAGAAATGAAAGATGATACCAACAGATGGAGAGATATACCATGTTCTTGGATTGGAAGAATCAACATTGTGAAAATGAGTATACTACCCAAAGCAATCTACAGATTCAATGCAATCCCTATCAAATTACCAATGGCATTTTTTACAGAGCTAGAACAAATCATCTTAAAATTTGTATGGAGACACAAAAGACCCCGAATAGCCAAAGCAGTCTTGCGGGAAAAAAACGGGGCTGGAGGAATCAGACTCCCTGACTTCAGACTATACTACAAAGCTACAGTAATCAAGACAATATGGTACTGGCACAAAAACAGAAACATAGATCAATGGAACAAGATAGAAAGCCCAGAGATTAACCCACGCACCTATGGTCAACTAATCTATGACAAAGGAGGCAAAGATATACAATGGAGAAAAGACAGTCTCTTCAATAAGTGGTGCTGGGAAAACTGGACAGCTACATGTAAAAGAATGAAATTAGAATACTCCCTAACACCATACACAAAAATAAACTCAAAATGGATTCGAGACCTAAATATAAGACTGGACACTATAAAACTCTTAGAGGAAAACATAGGAAGAACACTCTTTGACATAAATCACAGCAAGATCTTTTTTGATCCACCTCCTAGAGTAATGGAAATAAAAACAAAAATAAACAAGTGGGACCTAATGAAACTTCAAAGCTTTTGCACAGCAAAGGAAACCATAAACAAGACGAAAAGACAACCCTCAGAATGGGAGAAAATATTTGCAAATGAATCAACGGACAAAGGATTAATCTCCAAAATATATGAACAGCTCATTCAGCTCAATATTAAAGAAACAAACACCCCAATCCAAAAATGGGCAGAAGACCTAAATAGACATTTCTCCAAAGAAGACATACAGGCGGCCACGAAGCACATGAAAAGATGCTCAACATCACTAATTATTAGAGAAATGCAAATCAAAACTACAATGAGGTATCACCTCACTCCTGTTAGAATGGGCATCATCAGAAAATCTACAAACAACAAATGCTGGAGAGGGTGTGGAGAAAAGGGAACCCTCTTGCACTGTTGGTGGGAATGTAAATTGATACAGCCACTATGGAGAACAATATGGAGGTTCCTTAAAAAACTAAAAATAGAATTACCATATGACCCAGCAATCCCACTACTGGTCATATACCCAGAGAAAACCGTAATTCAAAAAGACACATGCACCCGAATGTTCATTGCAGCACTATTTACAATAGCCAGGTCATGGAAGCAACCTAAATGCCCATCAACAGACGAATGGATAAAGAAGTGGTGGTACATATATACAATGGAATATTACTCAGCTATAAAAAGGAACGAAATTGAGTCATTTGTTGAGACGTGGATGGATCTAGAGACTGTCATACAAAGTGAAGTAAGTCAGAAAGAGAAAAACAAATATCGTATATTAATGCGTGTATGTGGAACCTAGAAAAATGGTACAGATGAGCCAGTTTGCAGGGCAGAAGTTGAGACACAGATGTAGAGAATGGACATATGGACACCAAGGGGGGAAAACTGCGGTGGGGTGGGGATGGTGGTGTGCTGAATTGGGCGATTGGGATTGACATGTATACACTGATGTGTATAAAATTGATGCCTAATAAGAACCTGCAGTATAAAAAAACAAGCAAAACAACTAATACTAAACTTTCATTGGGTTATTTGTATGGAAATATGTTAACATAAATGTTTCAGACATTACATGAAATTTCTAAAAATCTTATATTTGTATTTGTATGGAAATATGTATGGAAATATGTTAATATAAATGTTTCAGACATTACATGAAATTTCTAAAAATCTTATATGTTCTGGTATAATGTTATAAGTAATAATCCTAGTTATTACTTTAAAATGTATATCTCAGAAATAACTAATTTTCTTGTCAACTGCATTATTATGAACTTTCATCAAATCTTTAACTGTGGTCATTTTTAAGTCTTTTGTCATTTACAGACAGTTCTGGGTGTACTCCGATGATTTTGCAAATATGTTCCTATAAAAGGGTTTCATCTTCAAGAAATTCATGGAAAAGACTCTGACAAGTACAGGTTTCTGGTAACTGACTGTACTGCTGAACTGAATGAATAAGCATTTTCAGAACTCTAATGAAAAACTGATGAACTCATAAAAGTGCTAACAAAAGATCAAGATGAAAAAAAAAAATTAATTACATGGGACTGAGTGAACTGATGAGGATGATTATAATTTTTGTGACTTTCTGTCTGAATTAAAAAAAAAAAAAATCCCACAAGGACTCAGAGGCAAAGAATATACAAATCAATTTTCACTGCAAAGTAAAGGAGCTGTTACAGTGGAGGATTACTGGACTGAATGTCAATATTATGACATAGTATGAGTGTGTTTCATGTTTGGTAATTGCAATCATTGTTGCTTTTGTTGTGGTCATCCATGTACAATGCTTGGTGTCAGTCTATTTATCTCTTGTAAAAATAAAATACAGTGTGTGTGTGTGAAAAAAAAAAAGAAAAACCACCTTTAGCCACATCTGTGTTCCTCTCTAGAAGGTCACCTTGCTGAGAGCTGACACTGTTCTCACCCACCAACTTCATGCCCCTTGGACATTCAGGAGATACTGGTTGAGTGAATGAAGGATGGATGGAGAGATGAATGCTTTCTTACTGGTTTTCTCTCTGTCTCACTAGTGTTAGGAGCCCTTTTTTCCCCAAGAATCTGCCTTCTCCATTAAGATGGCCATATTTTAAAGGGATAGTTTGGAGGGAGATATAAGTTTATACTTGTTTTTATACAGTCTGAGAGTTTGTCTTTTAATAAAATAGTTTAACACACACACACACACACAAAAAATTTGCTGTTATGTTTAAATTATATTTTCTTAATTCTGTTTTGTTTCCTGTTGCTATTTGCTGTTAACTTTGCTTTTCATTAACCATAGGTGGAGAGGGCAGTCTTTAGTAAGCGTTTTGAACCTGGCCTCAGTTTAGTTTAGCCTCTTATTTGGGCAAGTACCAATGACCAGCCTTTTCACTTGTGTGCTTAGGTCACCTGTTAGATCAACCGTGTATACTAAAAGAGGAAAAGATGGAGATGTTCCTGTGTAATCTGTTTCTGTGTCTTTGCTTGTTTTTCTGCCCTTCTTGGTGATTTCTCACGCTCTGTGTCAGTGTATGTATTTCTGTCGCACTGTTTCCTTATGTGTGTACTATCATCTCTGTTTTTCTCTTCTTTCCTTCCTTCTTTTCTTTCCTCTCACTGTCTCTGACTTTGTGCCTCCCTTTCTTTGTCACTCTCCTCAATTTGCCATAATACAGAACCAAAGTATAGTTTTGCAATGTACTGAAAAATTTTCTTATTCCTATTTATAATTTCAGAGTCAGTAAGTAGAACAATTTTGGCAGGTGGAACTATATAGGGTAGTAGTAACAAAAACAATTCTGATAGGGATTTGGGCCTTTTTAGAATATCACTAGACCTTCTCCCTGAGGAATATTTACATACAATTTGATTTATTTGGGTATAGAGCATACCCTTAGAGCATACTGATTCAGGAAAGAATACAGTATTTAATAATAATAACATATATAACACATGGTAGTTGATAATTTTTTCCATATCTATTGTCATGTGGAAAAAATAATCTTATAAAGCAGATACTTTTATAATTACCCCTATTATTAGCCTTAATTAACAATTGAGAAAACTGCAGTCCAGAGAAATTGTCGTCCTTACAGCTGGTGACAGAGCCAGAGTTGGAACTCAAGTCTTCTGACTTCCAAAATCTGCATATTTTTATATACCATGTTACTACCCCACTTTCCAGATTCCCTTTATTTTTTTCCCCCTTCCTTTCTTTTACATTTTTCTGTTCTTTTTAATTTCAGGTTGTCCTAGGTCTATCATAAATTTAGTTAACTTTTATCATCTTTGTTTTCATCTATCATAGGAGAACCTGGCTTAGCTATTATTCATCAGATGTACAAAGCATACCATATTCTTCTGATTAGAACAATAGAAGTAAATCCCTATATGAGATTTAATTATTCTTGATTTTTTTTTAACAATAGAAACTCCGGGAAAGACAAAAAGCTGTACGAGAAAGTCATGGTCCAAATATGAAACAAGTGAAAATGTGGCGTGATTTTGAACAATTGATGGAATGTAAGAAACAGTGCTTTCTGAAACAACAAAGCCAAACTTCCATTGGTCAGGTAATTCAGGAGGGAGGAGAGGACCGGCTGATACTCTGAGTTCATGTGTCATTGTTTGGGGTTTTAGTTGATACTGCTAGGTATAAGCATAATCCCATGGTGTATTCCCTTTCTTGAAAGTGATTTGTACAACATTTTGCTTTCAGATTAGCCATTCCCTATTAAGTTTTCTTGGAAAATAATGTTAAGGTAGATTTAGGTTTTAAAAGTTTTTTAATATGAAAAAGAGGCTTTTATTTTTTTGCTTAGTTTAGACATCAGTGGTGTCTTCTGTGTTTTATGAGACAGGAGACTGAGTTTACTATCTGTAAATGTAAACATATGTCCATTAAGAAACGTAGGTGTTTTTTTAGCATAATAACCAAGTGGCTTAATGTTTTTCTTAATCTTTTTTTAACTTTAGAGGAATATTTTAGGAATTAATATCTCTTGTTTTGAAGAAACATTTATCTGAAGTTCAGCAATTCCTACAGTTTCACTTCAGTTTCATTTTCTTCTGTAAAATTCAAGAAGATTTATTATTTTGAATAACGTATTTGTTCTATTTGTATTGTTTAAAGGCAAATAAAACTTGGTGCACATATCATGGCTATTTATTTAAAATTTATATAGTGTAAATTTTTATTCTTTTTTAAGTAAGTATTCATGTTATAGTACTGTGTTAAATTTAAGGATTATTACTTATTTTCACCAAAAGTCTAATATAGTATTAAGGTTTGGGGGACTATTATTTTAAATATAAGAAATTGTCGAAGTGCCTCCAGCCTCTGCTTCATCTGGACAAGGTATTTGAAGATTTCTTTGGTTTTTCCTTAAAGAAAGATATTAAATTCATATGCCACCCTTTACTTCATTTCAGTTTCAATTTACTTTTCAAAATTTCTTTTAGATTTGAAAACTCAAATTTCAAATTGTTTGCATGTCCATCTTGGGTTCTTTCTTTTTAGCTATCCTGGAGAAAACAAAACAAAAACATTTTAATGAAGAAAGTTGTTTCTACCCTGTGCAAAATATACAAACTGGATTAATGGCTTTGGGTGTCTTTGTTCCCACATGTGTTCTACTCTTGATTTTTGTTAGAAAGTGTCTTTCTTGGTGATCAGAGAATCTTATTAGCATGGAAATTATTTGTAATTCTAGGAGCTATTACTGAAAGAGATGGGATCCATCAGAGTATGGAAGAACTTACCAGGAAAGTATAGAAACAAAGTTCTTTTAACATATTTTAAGAAAAAAAGAAGCATTTCATTGTTATTAAGTGGTTTGAATCTGGTCCTCAGCTTACTTTAGCTACTTATTTGGGCAAATATCCGTTACCAGCATTCTCATTTGTGCCCGTAGATCAACTATTAGATCAACCATGTACTAAAAGAGGAAAGGCTATGTTCACTGTGTGGAAGCAAACCCTTATTAACTCAATAATCAGTTTTTGAACACTGAGGTAAATGTATTTGTTCAGTGTTGGCTACTGCCTTGTTATTTTTAAGCCAGTAGTAAGTGATATTCCTTTAACCAGAGTATGAATTCCTTTGCAAATATTTGAAAAAGACTAGATGCCCTTCCCAGAAACAGCATTTTATTCCCCAAAGTTATGTCAATTTGTAAGATTATTAAGCCTAATGGTTAGTTTTTTCAGCCTTCACTGTCTTTGATGCTCTTCTCTTAATTTTTAAAATTGTTAGCGACAGATACTCCAAGGAATGCTTATAATTCTAATTTGATTATTGCTTGCCTTCTTTATTCCACACAGAAAGAGTATGTGGATTAAACTCTAAGGCAGCTCCAAAATTACTTTATTAACTGAAGCCGAACATCATTATTATTTTAAGAAAAGCAAATTGGAAAAAAAAAAAAGCCCTAAAAGTACAAAGTTATTTATAGTTTTTATGTAACATTGGACATTTAGTAACACAGCTTAATGGGTTTTATACAGTGACTTTCCACTCATTTTATGATTTGATTGGAACATTAAAAAGCTTTGACTAACTCTGACAGTTTTTGACAGCTGGCACTTACAGAAGAAGAATTTATTACATTTTTCATTCAGGATTGATACTCTAGCTGGCTAATTGATGAGAGTACTTAATCATTTTGGAAATAATCTGTCTTCCACATGATGGCCCAAATAAAGGAAAAAAATGTAGCCTGTGAAATCTGCTTCTGTGTTCACAGATCTTCTCCTCCTAGGACCCAGTATTGCCAGCTGTTGCATGGGACTGACTATTTAAACTGTAAATTTCAAAAGGCCACTGCTTATCTTGCTTCCTGTATTAGTTAAGGAAATAATCCAACTTTAAAGGTTGTCCTTTAAGAAGAATCTTATAATAGGATAATGTCTTTTCTGTTATAAATCTATTAATAACTGAATCCAAGATCATGTATTTTCCCGGTCCAGAAGGTGTAGCAGAATTGTCTTAGAACATTGTTCGAAGGCATATGGAAATTAAACCAGATCTCAGGAAACTGTAGAACATTTAACTTTCTTCTTTAGATTAATATTTTCTATCATTTTGCTTTAATGCAGCAGACAGCAGTAATAAAAGAAGCCATTTCATTAAACTATCAAATAATTAGTTTATATAACATATATAATTTTTTGGGAAAATTTTAAGCTCTGTGAATTTTCCAAGTGTGTTTCTTAAGTTTTTAGGCTAACGTAATACAAAGAACTTTTTGGTAATTTGACTAAAGGAAGAGACTGAATATGTTGCTCAAACTAAAAATATATAAATTTGCAGAATTCTTCTGAATTGAATTTGAAAATATGCACAAATGGGTAACTCGCCAAAGCTGCCTTTACAAAGGCAAAAATCAAATTTGTATTGAAAAATGACTTCTTATGGAGATGTGTGTCTTAGTCTCATAGAAACCTCCTTGTCTTACACAGGCATTCACCCAACATTAGTGACTAATAATAAGTGTGAATCAAAGACTTGTTTCTACAAAGGGTTCTAGGCGCTTATATCATTCCTCTTGCTTGGCAAGAAGGAGTGTTTAGCCCTAGGAAGTGAGTAAGTTAGCACCACCCTGATGATTAACTTTCCTTAGACTTGGTTATATCAATAACTTCTCCATTGTTGTAGTAAAGGTGAGATCTAGCTTATATATACAATGAATCCTTCTGTTTAAACAATCCATGGCAGCCAGGAGAGAAATAAAGTCGTACTTTTATTAAATATGTAATTGTTTCCCTACTCAGGAGAAGCTGCTAGCCTGAGCTCCTCCTCCCTTTCCTTTTAATGAGAGCAGTTTACTTAGAGCTATTTGATGTGTGGCAGCCAGGCATGAGGTGACTTTTGTCTGGGGAGGATGGAGAGGGATTGTTTAAAGTTATGTGTATATTTTCAATCTTTGACCGTTCTGTCTGAAGACAATCTTAAAAAGAGAATATTGTCTGTAACTGTCATTTAGTCTCATCCCATCCCTGCAAAAGAAGTCGAAAACTAAAGCACAGAATCCAAACAAGTATTTTTTTAAAGACTTGGACAAACATGCTTTCTGCTCCCATGCTCCCTCTTTTGGCAAACTGTAAGTACTTTCTCAGCGAACACCGATAATTTCACAATTTCCTTTCTAGAATTGCTAAGAGACTTGAGTCACCAAATTTGGTTTCAGAACACAAAATTCACTGTTCAGAACACAGAAGGAAATTAAAGATTTCTGCTTTTCAGTGAAAGTATTTGTTTCCGCCTCAGTTCAGAGTGTTAATGGCAGGTTCCTGGCAAGACCACTGCTTAACACTGCATGTGAGAAGCTGGTAAATAGGCATAGAGTTTTGGAGCTTGAAAGGAACCTCAGAATGAGTCATGTAGTCATTTATTAGATTGGGACCTTTGAGGGCCCTCTTTCAGCCTCTCTACAGTGCAGAAATGAGGACGTTAACGCTTGTAGCAAATCACTTTCAGCCTGGGTAGAGTAACCGCAGTGCAGCTCACTCCTCACGAGGGAGCCTGTTCCATTGTTAAAGAGCACAGCCTGATTGGTTTATTGGTTCTAGAAGCAAAGCAGACTTAAAGAGGAAGAGAAATTTTTTTCAACAGCAGTTAGGCAAAGCGAGATTGAACAAATTTTACTCCCTGTAATGTGAAGCTCTGTAATCATAATAATCATAATCGTGATGATGATGATGCTAGCAGCTAACCCATTATTAAGCACTTGGTGTGTACCAGACACTGTCCTAAGTGCTTTATGTGTATGAATCAATGTAAATCTCAAAATAATCCTATGAGATACTATTATTCTCATTTTATAGATGACGAAACTGAGGCACAGAAAGGCTTTCACAGTATTACACAGCTAATAACTGTGGCAGAGCCAGAGTCCAAGACCTGTGCTCTTAACTACTGTGTTGTCCTGCAGTGTGACCCATGAATATACTGGTTGTATATATCCGTAAAGGTTAATGTCCATTTATAAACTATAATATGTGTGAAATTATTTTTATTGCTTCTTTTTTTAAATATTTATTTATTTATTTATTTATTTTTTGGCTGCATCAGGTCTTAGCTGTGGCACGCAGGATCTTTTGTTGTGGCGCGCGGGCTTCTTTCTAGTTGTGGTGCAAGGGCTCCAGAGCACACGGGCTCAGTAGTTGTGGCGCAAGGGCTTAGTTGCCGCGCTGCATGTGGGATCTTAGTCCCCGACCAGGGATCAAACCCGCGTTCCCTGCATTAGAAGGTGGATTCTTAACCACTGGATCACCAGGGAAGTCCCTATTTTTATTGCTTCTTATAATGCTTTTTTAAAAATGTATTTGCTTACTGTACCTGAAGAACAAACTTTACTACTTTACTAAATGATTAAAAATAAGCTCTACCAACCAGATGAAGGGATTATAGTAAAAATGATTGTCAAGTAAATACATGAAAGAAGCAATAGTTTTAGATACAGAGCAAATAGAAGCTTTATAGGTTATAATTTAAAACTTTCTCTGTGAAAGTCTTAAAATCATGTGTCTCCTGTTGCTGGACATTTAGATTGATTCCAGTTTTTTACTTTATGAATAATGCTGCAATGAAACTTAAAGATCGAAATGCAATAAAATATTAAGCAAAACCACAAAATTTATTTAATTTGGTCAAATCCAGAATCCATTGAATAGTTTTATGGACATTTCTTGCCTTCATCTATGAAAATGCCAAGGCTAAACCAAAGAAATTAGCAAGATATTACTTGATTAATTGGAGAATGAATTTGTAAGTTCATTCATTTACTTATAGGCAAATATTTATTGAGTATCTTCTGTGTGCCTGACACTGTGCTAAGTGCTAAAATAGAAAATGAACACGACCTAGTTTTTGTTCTCAAAGAGCTCACAGTCTAGAAAACTCTAATATTAGGCAGCAAAAAGAAAAGTTTTTTTTATCTATAGAACAAGGAGCTCAGAGGAAGAAGCAATTAATTCTAACAGGGGGGTTTGAGGAAAGATTAATGGAAGAGG
This sequence comes from Eschrichtius robustus, assembly GCF_028021215.1. Taxonomy (NCBI): domain Eukaryota; kingdom Metazoa; phylum Chordata; class Mammalia; order Artiodactyla; family Eschrichtiidae; genus Eschrichtius; species Eschrichtius robustus. The sequence continues at coordinate 8,838,945 of NC_090837.1, forward strand.
TGGGACTTGAGCTAGATTTGTAAGAATGAGTTAAGATTTTGATAGGTATAAGAAAAGTGGAAGACATAAAGGCATTTAAGGACATGGCATTTTCAGGAAATGACAAGTCTAGAATGGCTCAGTAAGTTACCCAGTTGCATGGGGCCAGGGTAAGGAGTTCCTATTATGTGCTAAGCTCTTGTGCTGTGTAATTTGATATGCTGGGCATTCAGCTGGACTCTATGAAAAGGTACAGTAAAAGTATAAGACATGGCCCCTGTCATTAACAGGAGTAACAACAATACATTAAACAACAGCAAATATATCGAATACTAATAACCAAGTGCTAAATTTTGTGTGCTATCAAAGTTCAATCAAAATGGAGATCTAAGGAAGACTAAAAGGTCAAAGGGGAGTCCAGGAGGCTTCATCAAAGAAGGAGGAATGATCTGGGCCTGGAAAGATGAGTAAAATTTGGATAGGAACCAGTAATCGAAGGAGTTTACAGCACTGGATTATCCAGTAGGCAAACAGATGTACCCCAGATATTTGATATTTCAGAAATCAAAGAAGTTTTCATTAGAAAAATCAGAACTCAGACTTTCTTACACTCTTTTTAGGGTTTAGGGTCTCTAAAAGTTTCAATTTAACTTTTTGGAATGGGATCAAGAGTTAATAGTCCTACGGGAATTCAAAAAAAAAAAACACTGTGGGCTGGAGCAGTCTAGGCACGCTAGAGAAGGAGATAGTACAAGTTTCAACCATTCTGGAAGCATGGGTAGAATTTGGCTTAGGGAGGGAACAAGAGCTCCATGGGGAAGAGGAAGCCCCAAGAAAGGGATGCCCTGAGGTACAAGCCAGACAAGGCTGGAGAGAGTAAGAGAGTTGAAGCTGGAAAAGGAGTTGGAAACCAAATTGCTGAAGGTTTTGAGTTGGTACAGTTGTCGGCGTTGTTCTTAATATCCCTGCTTCCTTTTGGACCCTTGATGAAATGAGAGATTCATACATTGTAGAGAATCACAAATTGATCATCTCCAAGAGAGACTGCTATCATGGACTATGTTTGATTTCTTTTTTATGACAAAGGAGAGCAGTATAGGCAATAAGCCAGTTATTTGTTTCATTGTCTTTGGAGGAATATTTTTTACACTAACTCAAAGATTCAACATTTTATTCTTTGATTCAGTTTACAACTCTCTATCATCTCACCTATACAATCACGTTTTTGTTTCATGTCACATTTTCAGATATATGGAAAAGATTTGCTAATTCAAAGGAGTTTAGGTGAGAAACAATATTTTAAAGTTATATTTTTGTTGGGAGACATTTTTATAATTTTATATGATTTCCTATATATCCAAAAATGTGAGAAAAAAATTCAGAGCTGGTGTTTAACAGTGCTTGATTTCTTTTTCTTTAGAGTAGGAAAAAGAACTCTTTTATGTTGTAATAATTGCCAAGTCGCTGAGGAGAGCCTCAGCCCTTGAAGAGACCCACTTGCTAGTGACTTGGCAGTGTCAAACAAATGTTCAACTTTTATTCTGACACTTCTTGAAGAATTTGATTGAAACTATATATGTCCAGATAACACTCAGCAAAGTGCCCTTCTTGCATTTGTTTCAAGATATATTTGGAAACAAGAGAGATGACCTTGGACTCAGCTGCTTTTCCAATTTAGGACTTCTCTCTGGGTCTACTGAATAATATTATCCAACATTGAAAATTCAACAAATGGAAAAACATTTTAGTTACTATATGCCATAAGTCCTATGATAGAGGATTTTTTCCCCCAGCAATATGTTCTGCCTCTGAAAGAATGATATATTTAGACCACAAGCTCTGTATTAGCTTTCTAACCATCTACTTCAAAATACAGGAACACATTTGCTTTTCATCAGAGTGCCTTTTTATAATCTAAATTGAGCTGTCCTTGCTTTTTAAAATATTTTAGCATCTAAGAAATAAAAAACAACGAGCAGTTAACCCTTCACCTTTGCTTTTTGGCATTCAGAATTTGTTCGGAAGCCAGGGTTCATTGTAGCTTGATGTAAGATCTAAAAGAAGACTTTGGAGGCTCTGACATCCCCGTCTAAGGTTATTGCCACCTGTCCAGATGACAATAGAAGCCCTACTAAGTCTAGCCTCAAGGCTGAAAGCCAAGGTTAGCTTCCAAATGTATCTACATTTAGCCCATGGAGATGGATGGTTTTAACTGTCATTAAAGCGATATTCTTTCAGTTACCGTTTTGCATATTTTGGAGGTTTAAGCAGTTCCATTTTTAATTTGTTGTCACAGTCACAGGACAAGACTTAGGTAACCTTTCTGATAAAGCAATTTTACTTTTAAGCAAATGATAACAACTGATCATTGTCCTACATGGCATATTACCGGGGATAGTAATGTTTTCTATTTTCATATGGTTTCCTAAGATGTTACAGTCAATCAGAGCATTTAAAGAGATGATTATGTTGTTAGCAATAGTCTCCAGCATGCGCAATTCATTAATTCCCAATAAAATGTTGTGTTAACACACGTGCACACACTTACATGCACATGCAGAAATAGGGAAACACAACATATTATAATACTTCAAAGGATAGCTTGTTCTCGAGGATTCCTTGTTGCTTGATTTTGAATCAAGTATTATGTCAACTGTTAGCCACATGGTGAGTGATTTTTGCAACTATTACCACTTAAGCTACTTTTAAAGGTGATCCATCCCATCAGATAACAGATTGATCTTAGATTTTTAATTGTTATAAATTATTGCACCAGCGGGAATTCCCTGATGGTCCAGTGGTTAGGACTCCGTGCTTTCACTGCTGAGGGCACAAGTTGGGAAACTAAGATCCTGCAAGCCACTGCGCAGCATGGCCTTAAAAAAAAAAAAAAAAAATTTTTTTGCACCAGCATTACTTTGCAGTTTCCTAATTCAAAACTGGTGACTTATTTTTAATCTGATATTTACTTCTTTAAAAAAACAGGTTTTGCATGGGTGTGGCTATCCTGTGTACATTTCCATTATTTTATTGATGTTGAACCAGATCAATTGCTACAGTCACCACAGGGCCCTAATTAACTATATATGAGCTCTTAGTACCCAAGCTAATTGATTTTATAGGATGATCGGTGAAGTTTGCTTTTCCTGGTGCCAGAGATTCCTCCAACTGCACAACTTTGGAACTGTGCTTTTTAAAGATACAAAAAAAGGAAATAAGGTGATATTTTACAAAGTGTTCCTAAGATCTGTAGTGCTCAAGCAAGATTTTAATGAGGGAAAAGTCTCAGAGAAAAGGTAATTTTAAGTAATACACAGATTAAATGTGAGTTTTGCTGAATGTTTTCATAAAATATTATCTTTCAAATGTATGTTTTCTCATCCTTCTTCTAAAAACATATGCAAAACTTTGAGCCAAAGAGTCAGAATATTCCTACATGGTTTGTGCTTATTAAGTTTGTCGGTATGTTTCAGGAGCCCTTTTCTCTCTACCCAGCTCTCCTTATTCTCAGGTATTCTTAAGCAAATCAGAGCATTGTTGATGTTCAGTAAGTATTCGTTGCTTAAGAAGTAGTATCTCTCTGTCAACTTCCTAAGACAGGAGAGAGTTCTAGCAACTACAAAGTAAATATATTTTTCTAAACTAAATTCATATCCAGCTATCTGCAGATTTATATAGAATCTGGTCCAAATATTTGCAGTACCATCAAATCAAGGCTTTCTTTGTTTTCTTTTTCTTATCATGCCTAAATATCTTACCTTGATCTTGTTGGTACAAAATCCAGATGTGTTGATTTAATGAAGGCAGATCTGATATATTCCTAGTTAAAACTCAATTTAACATCTTTATTTTTTTTTGTCTCTGACCCTCTCCATCATTTTTTTCCTCCCTGTTTATGTGTATCATTCCCTTACTCTTCAAAACTTTCTTTTTTCGTATCTCAGACACACATTCTCTTGCCACTAGTAAGTTTACTTTTAGAGCATTTTTCAAAATATTTTTCATTAAAAAAAATACACACCGTGGTGATGATTGTACAACTCTGTGAATATACTAAAAAATAGTGAATGTGTGCATACATTTAAATCACTTTAAATCGGTGAATTGTATGCTATGTGAATTATGTCCCAATAAAGCTGTTAAAAATAAAAATACAAGATCAGTGTAACAAAAGTCAGATAATATCAAAGAATAGTAGTTTAAAAAAAATACACCCTCGGGCTTCCCTGGTGGCGCAGTGGTTGAGAATCTGCCTGCCAATGCAGGGGACACGGGTTCGAGCCCTGGTCTGGGAAGATCCCACATGCCGCGGAGCAACTCGGCCCGTGAGCCACAATTACTGAGCCTGCGCGTCTGGAGCCTGTGCTCCGCAACAAGAGAGGCCCGCCCACCGCGATGAAGAGTGGCCCCCGCTCGCTGCAACTAGAGGAAGCCATCGCACAGAAACGAAGACCCAACACAGCCATAAATAAATAAATTAATTAATTAATTAAAAAAATAAAAAATAAAAAATAAACCCTCACCTGTCTCAGTCTTCTCACTTCTCAGAGGTATTTCCGCAGTTAGGTTTTAGAATATTCTTCCAGACATTTTAATTGCATACACAGGCACATATATGTATTTACAGCCTTTTAAAATTGTATACAGAAAGGGTTATATTCACTATTCTGAAACTTGCTTTTTGCACTAAACAGTAAATTATAATCATATGTACATATAGAGCTATCTTACTCTTAATAGTTTCAGAATATTCCACTATATAGGTGTAAAACAGTTTAACAAATTCCTTATTGAACATCCTTCTGCTTACATCTTTGCACCCTTATGCAAGTATATCTACATGGAAAAAAAATCTTAGAAGTAGAATTGTTGGATTCAGAAGTATGTGCATTTAAAATTTTAGATAGATATTTTAGATCAATAGATATTGCCAAATCACCCTGCAAAAAACTGGTGACAATTTGTAATCCCATCAGTCATGAATGACAGTGCCTAGTTTACTGTCCCCTTACCTATACTAGGTATATTAGCTTCATAACATCTCTGTCAATATGATAGGCTTAAAGAATTATTTTAATTTGTATTTTTTAAATTATGTAAGGTTGAGTTTTTATGGCCTCTTTTTTAATTTTTTAAGTAATATTTTTTTCTAAATGAGAAGTCCATAATGTTAATTGTGGAAATTTTGAATACAGAAGATAATTAAAATAACCTGTAATCCCACCACCCAGGGATTATCACCATTTACAATTTTACTTCTGGTCTTCTTTCTGTGAAACTTATCTCATGATTATTTTTAACAAATAATGAAGCTTATTGGCAAAGGAATTTATTTTTGTATTTAAAATATGCAGTTTACAAAATGAGGTTATAATACAGCTACTTAGACTACTGCTTTGAGCTGTTTTAATCAAGGTGCTATATAAACATTGTGTGGACTGAGCTCCCCTCTGCCAAGCTTTTGGGATCAGCTAGTGGAAAAATCATTAGCATTCTTTCCTTGACACTGTCCTGTCACTACCAGGGCTCAAACTGGATGAGATTTCCTAGGAGCCAATAGGTCTCTTAGTGGAGGAGAAGGAGCTCTATAATCCCTTAATGGCATGGAAGATAGAGGAATCCTGTACCTTAAAGAACAAGCACATTTTCTTTAAATATATGTCTATAAAGGAATATATTATATATATAAATCTTGTATTATATATGTTTATATGTGTATATATAATCATTGTTCTCTCACACACACACATAAAACAGGAGATGAGATTGGTGAGCCAGGGTAAGAACCTTCAGAAAGTGTAGTAGACACCTGGGGAACAGTAAAATGCTGAACATATAGGGTCAGCCATTTAAAGATACAAGTCCTGTATGGTAATCATCCATATCCTTATCTGATTCTCCTTTTGGACTGTAAGAGCATGGAATGCGGAATTGGTTTCTGTTCACAGTTGTATTTCCTGTGCCTACTTGCACCTAAGCAACTTTGATCAGTTAATACTGATTAATAAATGAATGAATTAATTAGTTAAATGAATAATGAATGAATGAAAGTAATAGAGTGTGACCTTGAGTAAATCACTTAATTGCTTTGGACCTCAGTTTCTTTCTCTGACAACTTCAAAGAATGGTTGAAAGGATCAAATAAGGTTATGTATGAAGGTGGTAGGTAAGACTGGGACCCCTCTCCAAGCTGATTGTCTTTCTCATTATTTTTACCGAGCTACTTACAGTCACCATTCGGGTAGGGCTTACTGTAGCAACTGCCCGAATATGATCTTGATTAACCAGATAGAGAATAAAGTAAATATAATATAGCTCTGTAATTAGAAATAATCTCCAGTATGTCCTGGAGACTTTGACATCTTAACCACTGCTTCATTCTCACTATTCAAAAGTATGTTATATAAATCTAATACTAGAACACTCATCAAGCTTAGGATAAAGTTTATAGAAAATGAATGTTGGGACTTCCCTGGTGGCACAGTGGTTGGGAGTCCGCCTGCCAATGCAGGGGACCCGGGTTCGATCCCTGGTCCAGGAGGATCCCACGTGCCGCGGAGGGGCTAGGCCCGTGCGCCACAACTGCTGAGGCCCGCACGCCTAGAGCCCATGCTCTGCAACGGGAGAAACCACCGCAATAAGTAGCACACGCACTGCAGCGTTGAGAAGCCGCTCACCACAACTAGAGAAAGCCCAAGCGCAGCAACGAAGACCCAACGCAGTCAAAATAAATAAAATAAATAAATTTATTTTAAAAAAAAAAAGAATGTTGTCATGCCTTTAACACACTTAGAAATGCATATGTATGAAAAAAATGCATATGTATGATTGTCTAAAAGCAGAGACGGTAACTCAGGAATGCACATAGTATAAGTATAGAATAGTTAGTAGCTGTTCTCAGAGTGACCCATTGTACATGATTGTAATGAACATCTGTCCTTTTTGGCTTATCTTGTATCAAATTGTCACAGACACTTCCAGGCAGTGGTTACATTTTAGAGTTAATATGATGAAATCAAAAAATCTATGAAATATTTTGTGTATTGCTCAAGATAGATTCTGTGACCTTTTAAGTTTGTTGAAAGAGGAAGCTAGTGTATTGTAAAACCAGTTAAAATAAGAATACACTTGGAAATATAAAGTAGCATCAGCTCATAGACCTTGGAAGATGCCTTACTTAGTGGCCAAGGCCCCAAAATTTCAATTTAGTTAGAAATAAATCTGTATAAAAACTTATATAAGTAGAAATATTTCTCAGTCCAGTCCTCTTAATGTAATGCCATAAAAGATGCAAAAATAATAGACTAGCACATAAACTTTTCTTTTTTTCTATTTGTAACCAAAAGCATTGCATAATCAGGCAGGAACCAGGAAGTAAAAATAATCACAAAATTAAACCAAGTGATCTGTTTTCATTATACTCCAGCAGGAGTAAAAAGTAAAGATAAACACAAGCCAGCAAGTTTCTTTATCAAATTTGAAAATTCTTTCCATGTCAGTCATACCTTAATACAATAAAAATGAAATTTTTATTAAGGCTTGTAACTCAACACTGTCCTTTTTAAACTTTTTAAATTATGGTGAAAAATACATAACCTAAAATTTACCATCGTAACCGTCTTTAAGTGTATGGTTCAGAATATTCACATTGTTGCACAATAGATCTCCAGAACAAACTGAAACTCTATACCCATTAAACACTAACTCCCCATCCCCCTTCCCCAGACCTTGGCAACCACCATTCTACTTTCTGTCTCTGAATTTGACTACTCTAGGGTCCTCATATAAGTGGAATCATATAGTATTTATCTTTTTATGACTGGCTTGCTTCACTTAGCATAATGTCCTCAAGGTTCTTCCATGCTGTATGTACCATGTGACAGGATTTCCTTCCTGTTTAAGGCAGACCGCTGTCCTTTTTTTTTTTTTTTTTTAATGCTATTCTTGTCTGCTTACATTCTTTTTATGTATGTATGTATGTATGTATGTATGGCTGTGTTGGGTCTTCGTTTCTTGCTTTCTCTAGTTGTGGCAAGCGGGGGCCACTCTTCATCGCGGTGCGCGGGCCTCTCACTATCGCGGCCTCTCGTTGCCGAGCACAGGCTCCAGACGCGCAGGCTCAGTAATTGTGGCTCACGGGCCGAGTTGCTCCGCGGCATGTGGGATCTTCCCAGACCAGGGCTCGAACCCGTGTCCCCTGCATTGGCAGGCAGATTCTCAACCACCGCACCACCAGGGAAGCCCCGCTGTCCTTTTTAATGTCATTTTTATGGTACAGTCTATTCTACTCTTAAACATCTTTGCAGGTATTATCTATGTTAATGTCCCAGAGCATGATCAAGTACAGAATGATGAGAAGCAAGTTGAAATGCACATCTGAACTTCCAAATTATCTTGTCAAGAAATCAAAAGTGGTTATAAAGTGATTAAACAATGCAGGACTTAAGTTTGAGAAAAACCTTAAAGACCTTTTGCAAGCCCCTTGTATTGAAGGTTTTTAGTTGCTTTGTTTTTCTAGAAATGTATTTGACCTATTACAACTTTTTTTGAAGTATCTTCTAAAAATATCTGCTGCTGGGTTATTTTTTTTCTTTCAAGCCTGCAGACATTTTTTCTCACTTCTTCAATTGAGTTAGCTGTATTCCTGTTCGTGAATAGCACTCCTCCCCTGTTCTGTCATAGCACAGCCTTATGTTCCTACAGTTCGTTAAGGGAAAGCAGTCGTCAACTGTAGATATTGTTAGATCACAGAACCTAACAATAATAATTTTTAAAAAGAAGCAGTTCATTCATTTTCAGTCTTTTTACCTTAATTTTTTAACAGCTTTATTGAGATATAATTTACATACCATACAATTCACCCATTCAAAAATTCATTGATTTTCAGTATATTACCAGAGTTGTGCAACCATTACTACATTCACTTTGGGAACATCTCACCACCCTGAAAAGAAACCATGTACTTATTTAGCAGTCACTGCCCATTTCCCCCAGACCCCCCAGCCTGAGAAAACCATTAATCTACTTTCTAGCTCTATAGATTTGCCTATTCTGAAATTTCATATAAGTGGAACCATACAATACATGGTCTTTTGTGTCTGGCTTCTTTCCCTTAGCATAACGTTTTCAGGGCCATCCATGTCATAGTATGTATCATTAGACTTCATTACTTTTTTTTTTTTATTGTGGGAAAATACACATAACATAAAGTTTACCATTTTAACCTTTTTTTGGGGGTGGGGGGGTGGGGGGGTGCCGCACCACACAGCTTTCGGGCTCTTAGTTCCCCGACCAGGAATTGAACTTGGGCCCATGGCAGCGAAAGCCCCAAGTCCTAACCACTCGACCACCAGGGAATTCCCTTAACCATCTTTAAATGTACATTTCAATATTTTAAATACGTCTACTTTGGTTCTACAACCACTCTCCAGAATCCTCTTCATCTTATAAAACTGAACTCTATTCCCATAAAACAGGAATTCCCCATTTTCCTTCTCCCAGCCTCTGCAACCACCATTGTATTTTGTCTCTATGAATTTGACTCCTCAGGAACCTCATATAAGTTGAATCATACAGTATCCTTTCTTGACTGGTTTGTTCCACTTAGCATGATATCCTCAATAACCTTGTCATTCATGTCGTAGCATTTGTCAGAATTTCCTTTCTACTTCATTAACTTTTTATGACTGAATAATACTCCATCATATGGCTATACCACATTTTGTTTATCCAGTCATAAGTTGACGAACACTTAGGTTATTTCCACTTTTTGGTTATTACAAATAACAGTATTATGAACATTCATATACAAGTTTTTGTATAGACATGTTTTCAGCTCTCTTGGGCATTTACCTTGGAGTGGAATTGCTGAGTTATACGGTAAGTCTATGTTTAACTTTTTGTGGAACTGCAAAAGTTTTTCAGAAACTTTTTCACTGCACCATTTTTTACATTCCTACCAGCAAAGTGTGAAGGTTCTAATTTCTACACATCCTCACCAAGGATGCTGGAAAAAAGGATATTGTTACCATCCATCTTCTTTATTATAGCCAACTTAGTAAGTATGAAATAGTATTTCACTGTGGTTTTGTAAGCATTACCCTGATGGCTAATTTTCATATATTTATTGGCCATTTGCATATCTTCTTTGACAAAATATCTATTCAGATCCTTCGTCCATTTTTTAATTGGGTTATTTGTCTTTTTATTGTTGAGTTGCAGGAGTTCTTTATTCTAAATACAAGTCCCTTTTCAGACATATGACTTACAAATATTTTCTCCTATTCAACTTCATTATTTTGCATGTGGATATCCATTTGTCCCAGCACCATTTGTTGAAAGACTATTATTTTCCCGATTGAATTGTCTTAGCACCCTTATTGCAAATCAGTTGATCATAATTGTGACAGTTTACTTTTGGACTTCTCAGGGTTAACCTTATAAAGAGGTTCTGGTTCCCATCTGATCCTTAGCCCTGGGTCCCAGTCATCCCGTCCCACTTCTCCTCACCTATCATCCCTGTGTGTGCATATTTCTAGCATAAGGCAAGGAGATTCGGGGGCATCGATTATTTTTAGTTTAGGACTAATACAAGGTTGAGGGTTAGTCAGTCAAACTCAAAACTGCGTCTGTTAATTTAAGCTCAGATTTTTTTTTTTTAATTTATCTTTTTTTTTTTGGCTGTGTTGGGTCTTTGTTGTTGTGCGCGGGTTTTCTCTAGTTGTGGCGAGCGGGGGCTACTCTTCTTTGCGGTGTGCAGGCTTCTCATTGTGGTGGCTTCTCTTGTTGCAGAGCACAGGCTCTAGAGCGTGGGCTCAGTAGCTGTGGCTCCCGGGCTTAGTTGCTCTGCGGCATGTGGGATCTTCCCAGACCAGGGCTTGAACCCGTGTCCCCTGCCTTGGCAGGCGGATTCTTTTTTTTTTAATTTATTTTTGGCTGCGCTGGGTCTTCATTGCTGCACATGGGCTTTCTCTAGTTGCGGCAAGTGGGGGCTACTCTTCGTTGCGGTGCATGGGCTTCTCATTGCGGTGGCTTCTCCTGTTGCGGAGCACGGGCTCTAGACGTGGGGCTTCAGTAGTTGCAGCATGCTGGCTCAGTAGTTGTGGCTCGCAGGCTCTAGAGCACAGGCTTAGTAGTTGTGGCACACGGGCTTAGTTGTTCCGTGGCATGTGGGATCTTCCCGGACCAGGGCTCGAACCCGTGTCGCCTGCATTGGCAGGCGGATTCTCAACCAATGCGCCACCAGGGAAGCCCTAAGCTCAGATTTTAAAAATCACTAACCAGGGAATTCCCTGGTGGTCCAGTCGTAGGACTCCACACTTTCACTGCCGAGGGCTCAGGTTTGATCCCTGGTTGGGGATCTAGGATCCCACAAGCCACGTGGCGTGGCCAAAAAAATAAAATGAAATGAAATAAAATAAGTAAATAAAAAGCACTACCCGTCTTGCCAAGTGCCATGTCCCACCAGTCCTTCCTTTCATCTTGTCTTGACATCTTTGGCCCCCCATGGTGTTGTTTTGTCACCTTCCTCCACTCAAACACCGAGGGTCATTGACTTTGCCTTTGTCAGCTGCCGTTTTCTGCCCTCTGCCTCACATGACACAGGATCCATGTTGTGGGCCCACTCTGGGCCCTTAGGGAAGGCACCTGGCAACATCAGCTTAATTTTTATGTCCACTTTTACATGACAACCCCATTAGGAGTCTGCTACACTTTTAAAATAGTGTAGTGTTAAACCAGGTCATTCTATTCTCCTTTCTTTATACCTTAAAGAATAGAGAGGGGCACCCTTTCATAGTCTTTGAGAGTCACAAAATGTAGGTGGCAGGAAATGAAGGTGGCTCTGCAAAGCCCCCTGTGCGTGAAAGGGCAGTAGATGTGGTGGAGCAAGTGCAGAACTTGTCAGCATTTCATGCCGAGCTGTGGGCATTGGTAGTTCTGGCTCTGAAGCCAAAGCCGCTATTCAGTACAAGCCAGCACGATCCCCTTGCAATGAGTGTGGGGAATCTATTAGTTTTGCTCCTATAGTCAGATTTCAGGCTCTCAGAAGAATGGTAGAGGGAGAGAGAGGAGGAGGGATAAATGAGAGAGAAGCTAGAAGAAGATTTGTTTTGATGGTAGAAAAAGAAAAACAAAAGCTCTTCATGGGTTTACTAAGGTAAGGTAGGGACTTCCCTGGCTGTCCAGTGGTAAAGAATCCGCCTTACAATGCACGGGACGTGGGTTCCATCCCTGGTTGGGGAACTAGGATCCCACATGACGCGGGGCAACTAAGCCCGCGTGCCACAACTACTGAGTTCGCATGCCTCAACTAGAGAGCCTGCCTGCCGCAAACTACAGAGCCCACGCGCTCTAGAACCCGCGCACCACAACTACAGAGCCCACGTGCCCTGGAGCCCACACGCCACAAATAGAGAAGAGAAAACCTGCACGCCGCAACTAGAGAGAAGCCTGCGTGCCGCAACGAAAGATCCCACATGCCTCAACAAAGATTCCGCAACTAAGACCTAACGCCGCCAAAAATAAATAATAAATAAATCTTTAAAACAATATGTCTTAAAAAATAAGGTAAGGTAGAGTGCAGATACCTTGACCTGGCAGTTGTTTCACACCCCTGACTACCTTCCAAATTCTCACACACGCACACACACACACCAGACATACAGAGCAATTCAGAGCTCTATTCTGGTCTGGAAAAATCTTTCCCCTGGGGCATCAGTAGCTTGCCTTGTGATGACAGGCTTAATGGTTTGATATCTCCGCATTCCACTGAGACCACCTACCCAGAGGCTATGCCCTACTGACCTGGTTCACCAGGGCCTGAGACTAAGCATGAGAACGCGAGGGCAGTGCCAGTCTAGGAGTCGGGGGAGCTATGTTCTGGTTTGGGCAAATTGTTTTAACTTGCTGGGTGACTGTGTCCATGTTGCTGCTCTCTCTGTAATACTCAGGGTCCCAAATTATAAAATGGGGACCGGACCGATGGTTCTTGTCTCCTAGAAATGTCATGAGACCGAGTAAATTACGGTCTTCCCGTGCTTATGCTTCTAGGAGGCAAGGAACTAGGGGAATCCTGTGCTTTTCTCTTTTTTTATTGAGATAGGGTTTCCTAGGCTCTCTATGCAAGCCCTTAGAAGACATTTAATCAGAGAATAGTCTGGAAAAAAGCAAACCTGCTCACAAAAGAAGAGAGAGCCTTGAAATCTCTTAAGTGTTTCCTTCCAAACAGGGGTCCAAGAGATTCTCTTCTAGTTTCTGGCCGGCTACCTGGAGTAGGGAGATAGAAGTGGTTTATTTTTCTTTCTTCCAGTTTTTTCCCTTTCTGGTCTGATCCCTCTGAGTGACACTGGTTGGGGTGGGGCCACAAGTTATGGGAGAAAACCATGTCCCAGACACTCAAGTCTGCCTATTGGATAATAGATTGATCAGTCTGCCCTGTCGGTGGGTAAAAATAAAAGAGCAGCCTTTTTATTGATTTGTGTTTATTTGATTGTTTGTTTAAAGGAAGCCATGAGATATAATAGTGAATCAGCCCACCCGATTCAGTGCCCTCCGATGGTCTGGTCATTTGTGGTAAAGTACATCAGGAAGGAAACACCATGGTTTCCCAATCATCTGCCTGCAGTACTAGAGTATAGAGGACCCAAGAACTAACAGAAGGCTTCTTGTCCTTGTAAAAGATCCTTGGGTTCTCAGTTGCTGTATTAGTCTCCTATTGTTGCTGTAACAAATTACTACAAACTTAAAACAACGCAAATGTATTTTCTTACCTTTCTGGAGGTCAGAAGTCTCATGAGGCTAAAATCAAGGTGTTGGGAAGGGTACGTTCCTCCTGGAGACTCTTGGGGAGAATGCAGCTGCTTGTCTTTTCCAGCTTCTGGAGACCACCTGTGTTCCTTGGCTTGTGGTCCTTCGACTGTCTTCCAGGTGCATCACTCTAACCTTTCTTTCCATCGTCACATTCCTCTCTAACTCTGACCCTCTGCCTTCCTGGCACAGGACCCTTGTGATTAAGCTGGGCCCCAGCCCTCTTCTTTCTTGGGCTTCTAAGGACTTCTCAGGAATAGGAGTTGCAGTCATTGTCAGGGCTGGGAGCTAGTGGGGAGGTACATTGATAAGAATCTTTGTAACTTTTCTTAGGACAGGAGGCGGCCTGATATTATAGCCTTTTTGAGCCCCTTCCCCCATAAAGGTGTTGATGACCATGGAAAGAACTAAGAGTCCAGGAGTAAAAATCCAATATGCCTGGATTATAAGAAACTCAGTTAAGGGTGAAAGCAGGCAAATGGGCTGATGTGACATAAAAGCAACCTAACTGACACCTTTCTCCTTCACTCCAATTTTGGAATTATTTCCCCAAGACACCACCATGCTTTCTATCCTTTAAAGCCTGTATTTTTAGTTTGGGGTATTTTCTATTGTTTGAAGGTTGCCTTGCAACCCGTTTGCCTGGAGGGTTTAAACAATATAGAGTTTCTTTGCTGAACAGCAACAGTAGCCAAGAGAGACGGAATATAAACCTTTTTTTTTTTTTTTTTTTTGGGAATATAAACCTTTAAGTCTGTTTTCTCAGAGTTCATACATTTAAAGCGATGGCTTTAAACAGAATAGCTTATGCCCCCTGGCTTGCTTCTCCCTGGGGGAGGGGAGAAGGGTGGCTGGTGGAGAACATTTTGTGTTCTCTTATCTTTCATACTAGTGGAAGGGGATAAGCACCAGAATAGGAAAACAAAATATCTGTCTATTAATATACCCTAAGTCCTCTAGCACATGGATTGGATTTGTTTATTTGTGAAAGAGAAGGATGCTTCTCTCTGACTGTGGGCTCCCCTGCCAGATGGAAGGGAACTGGCAGGCGTAGTGCCCTCCATAAGGTGAAGGGAATAGGCAACCAGGGCCTAACTTCTTACTTAAAAGAGAAAACTCTCAGCCTTTTCTCAAGAAAAATTGGTTTTCTGGCTCAACCTGCCTTAAGCCCCAGCAGCATCATTCAGGGAAACTAAGAAAGAAAGGGAAAAAAGCGGGAGGATTTACCATGAAAGAGCCAGAGAGTACCCCTACCTCCCCACTAGACATGTGCCTCCATCACCCTCCTTGTGTCCAGCCTGGGGAGCCAGAGGACTGGAGAACCTTGCTGGAAGAAAGGACACACAGTTTCCTCAGAACAACCACTTAACTGGCAGTGAGCAAGGCAGAAACAGGAGCGTTTCCCTCCCCAAAGGACGAGCCCTGCAAAGAGAAAAGCAACCCTGCTGAGCTCAAATTCAGGGGCACTGTCCTTTAATATATTCCCTTGGATCCCTTAGTGGTTCGTAGAAGGAGTGCCCAGAGTAGACAGTTTTCTAAAGGAGTAGATGGCTAGTTAATGATAAGCCTTCTAGTTGGAAAAAAGCCAGAAGGGAAGAGATTTCTTTCGGGAGCAGGAACGTACACATGCCTAGGAGCCCCGTGCCTGCCATGTCTGGACAGAGGTTCAGAGCGCCCTTTGGCTGCCAGAAGAGGTCTCTGCTTGCCACCCACCAGGGTCAGGCTTTCTCAGGTCCCGGAGAACATTTTGATTAGCAGGAGTCCCAGGCAGACACGGAGAGAAAGAAGAGAGCAGCATTGGCAGGGCCCGCCCTCTCCCAGAGCAAACGGGGACAAAGGTCGGTGTACTTACAGCTGCCTCTCCCAGCCTGCCCGCCTGCCAGCCAGGCCAGATGCCGCAGGTTGTCCCGGCGTTGCTACATGATGCAGGAATCTGTCATCTTTGTGCCTGCTGGGTCACCCATTACCCCAGATCCAATTCCCAGGCAGGGAAGGTTAGGACACGTGAGCAGAAGCAAAGGCTTTGGCATTCAGTAGCTTTAAAACAGAAATGCCGTCATGTCTTTACCTGTTCAGTTGGGAGCAAAACATGTTTGTTAGGGGTGTGATGTGCTATTGTGGAATAAGTACGAGAGGAAAGAATCTGTGAGCTGCCCATCTGAGAGGAGGGCTCTCTGTGCAAACCGTGGTTCTTCAGGCACTCTTAGAATGTGAACAAACTTTCTTTGTGATGATTTCTTATCCTACATTTCACTGCCAGCCCAGCATGTTTGAATTTGTCTCGGCTTCAGCAGGTCTGAGTATCCATTGGGATTCTCTGTGAGAATTTAAACAACTTGGAGGCCACCGAGGTTACCACGTATAACCAGGTCTGGCACAGATTTGGCATGAGAGTAAGCAGGAGACAGAAGCTTTGTGTGTTATGAAATCATTGAGGCTGTAGCCCACAGCCCTTCTTGTTTGGGATTACAATTAGAATTGCTGTTATTTGTTTGTTCGTTTTCTTTGTTTGTACCTAGGAATGGGCTTCAGCTAATGAAATAATGGTGATGTAGAAGCTGACATTCATCAAGGCACTGAACTAAGCACTCTCCTTGAATTATCTCATTTAATTTCCACCTCAAACCCATGAGGCAGACATGACATGATCCCCATTTAAAGGTGAGGATCCAGGCTCAGAGAAACTGAGTAACACACTTAAGATGATCTGCTATATTCATCTGGGATTATGACTTGCTAGCGCCGTATTCTGAACATAGAGGAAGAAAGAATATGAGAACAAGTATTTCTGAGGGCTGCAATTGTGTACAGGTTTCTTGGAAGCTAGGGCCCTCTTGATTTATGCTCCATGGGGCCATCTGGGGAAGTTGTTTAGCTTCAGAGGTGATAGATGAGGGCTGGGTCACTTATGTTTGCAGAGCATGGGTTGAAGGGTAAGTCAGGACAACATTTCTTCTCTGGTCCCCATCAGGGACTCCACAGGCCAACCTCTGTGGCTGTGTTTATATCATTATTTTTAAGGCATCAGCACCAGCACAGCAGCTCTAAGCTCTCTCTTCCTTTAGCCATCCTCCATGTGGAAAGAAGCCAAATGGGAGAATTTCCCCAACCATTTCCCTCCAGTGCAGCTGGTACCAACTTGAAACCTAAGACATTTAACACTGCAGCCCAACCGAAGCCTGGCTAAGCGTATTTCTTTAGACACAGCAGGAAGCCATTCTGTGCTCTAGTATCAAGAACCATCTCAGGGCCCAGGGTGGGCTCTGCTTCCTTGGTTTGACCCCAAGAGGTCAGCTGGCTGATGAAGCCCATCAGAAGTACTTATGTAGACTAGGACAGTCAGCTGCAGCTTACCAGAAGGGAGGGGAGAGGATGCCCAGGATTTTCATATTTAATTGAAAAGTAGTGTCTTTGGAAAAGGGGATGGTAGAGGAGTTCCTACAGCATTGAAAGAACTCCCTCCACTTGTTGCTGTGGGAGGGTAGTGTAGATCCAGCTGCTTCAGAGCCATTCATTATCCTTCATCCTGGCAAATGGAACACTTCTATGGATAGGCAGTGTTGGTAGTGAGCCCCTGGCTCTCCCGGCTGCCCCCACAGGTCACAGGACCCTCCAAGCTGATGCTCCAGCGTGGTGACCAGAGTCTGGTTCCATCCTCTGTCACCCAGACCGCACACATCAGCTTTGCCCCACTCTGTGCTTCTGAATTACACTCACTGGCAACCAGCACCAGCTCTCCCCTCCCAGTGCCCTGATATCCTCTGGTTAATAAGCAGCTCACATAAAGACACCAAGAACTATTGCAAGAGGGGGAGGAAAGCTGAGGCTCTGAATACAGGCCAGGAAGCCCTGGACTTGGCCCAGGAACTCGATGGCTGTTTCTGTTCTCTGCCCTTTGGTAGCCTTCCTCACAGGTTATAGAAGGAAGAGAAGCAGGAATGCTTTATCTAAAGCTGTAGTGGACCATAAAGCAACGACGTATTTATCTATCAGTGAGAGACTCTCGCTGAAGCCTGAGGTCCCTTCATGGAGACTATTAGTCCTCTCCAGAAGAGACCAACTTTCTGCCCTTTATCCTTTCAAACCTATTTCTAGAAGAGTCTTAGGTCCCTGTTAATTAAAGCACTAAGCTCCCCACTTCCCTCTCTCTCCTGTCTTTCTGAGCTTCCCAGATGGCACTCTTCCCACCTTCACCTTCATCTCCCATACTACGTTTTATCTCCCAAGGTTTGGAGATGTCCTTGAGACATCCCTGTGGAAGGAACCAGTGGGGAGTATGTGCCAGATCCCCCCTCATTGTCACTTTGGTCTGAATCAAATCCTGCAAGGGGAGCTGGAACCCTCTCCCTGGGCCTGCCCATTGTCAAGGTCCTGGTCACCTTTAAAGCCTCCTGCAGGGATTCCCACTGCCAGCGGATCCTTTTCTCAAGCCCAGCACTGTGACATTTTAGACTTGGAAATCCCTAGACAAATATGTCTCACTTAATCCTCACCACACTGGAGACTCTCACTTGGCCAAACGTAACAAGTACCACTAGTTCTTGCAGCAAACGTTCCCCGTGTTCCAGGCATTGTGTTCAGGGCTGGGAAAAGGATAAACAAGGTAAGGTCCCTGTCCTTGAGGAGCAACCAGCTATTAGAAGAGACACATGAAACAGGAGCTCCCCTCTCACTCGAAATGCCTCATACCCAATGTTCCTTTAACTTTCCCAGGCTCTCTAAGGCCCTGTTCTTTCACCATTTACCAGCTCTATAACTTTAGCTCAATTGCTTGCTCTAAGCATCAGGTTACTCATCTGTAAAATGGGTTTATTAATAGTATATATCTACCTTTTAGAGATATTATGAGGATTACATGAAACCACTTATTTGTAAGGCACATAGGGCTAAATAAATGCTGGCTGTTACTATTTTCCTCCTGAGGATAATGTTTGCCAGGAAGAGTGGTAAAAGCAGGGAGAGCTGGGTTTGAACCCCAGTTTCCCCACCCCACTGATACTGTATGCTTATGGGCAAAAAACTATTCTCTCTGAGCATCAGTTTCATGGGTGATAATTTACTTAATTAGAGTAAATTAGTTGATATATGTGAAAGTACCTCACACATAGCAGGAGTTCAACACATTAGCCCCTTGGAACTTCTTAAGGATCCGAAGACCCTAAAGCTCCAGGGATCCAGAAGAGACGCAGAAAGATGCTAGCGCCTCCTTTAGGAAACGTCCCCCATTCCCCTGGTTAATCCTTAAAGCATGACCCTCCCCTATTTGGTTCTCGTTCAGCCAGAGAGGCTGCTCGGTGATCAACTGTGTCCCTCCCTCTGTGCTCTGTGCTTCTGTACTAAGTACCTGGAGGCCCTTGTCCTGTCCACACTCAGGCATCACTTGGCCGAGATATCCATTGAGCTCCTCTAATCTTTCCCCACAACTCAGTCTCCCCCTCTCCTCACCCTCCACTTCATCCCTTGTTCCCCTAGCTTCTTAATCAAATTAAGGGAAAGAAGAGGATTTAGATAGGGTTACTAATTATGTTTCTGTTCAGGGGAGGGAGGCACAGAGGAGTCTGGAGGAGGAGGCAGAGTGTGAAATTCCTTAATGGAATGTGCTCTGAGAGCCTCCTTTCTCTAGAATAAGCCCCAGAATCGCCTATCTGGATAGAGTTTTCTCTTTGGCAAAGTGCTTTCACAAACGTTATCTCATTACGATACAGGCCCAGGTGGCAGAGTGCCCACTCCCCGGAAAGGTCTGCTGAGGCCATCATGCCTCACAAGCTGGTCTGACCCTGGTCTATATATTTCACAGGACACCCTGGCCTCACAGGGGTGACTCGGCTTTCTGTGGAGCACGACACCCGCGGAGGGGCCACTCACAGCTGGAGGTCACAGTTTTCCCTTCTGTGTTCTCCCCACATCAGATTTGGAATCTTTGGAAATTTTTTACTTTTTAAAAATGATAACGTGCTTATTGTAGAGGTTTTTGAAAACACAGTAACTTGTAAAGGAGAAAACAAAAACCACCCATAATCCACAACTTAACTGCTGGTAATATTGTGAGGTAGCTCCTTTACGTGTTTTTGAAATGCATGCGTATATTTGTGTATATGTGAGTGCATTTGCAAAATGGGATTATATGCACACGCATTATTTGTATTCTGCTTTTATATTTAATATGTTATTTTTGTGTTCCATTTCATCAAAAACTCTTCTGAAATATTATTTTAAAATAGCATGAATTAGGATTTTTCCTTATTACAAAGTTATGCATGTCCAATATGAAATAATCATTGCCCACATTGACTGAGTCTCGTAATCAGCCGGAAACCCTGATCACATGATCACATTTAATTCTCACAGCAGCTCTCCTGGGTAGATACTGATAAACTCATTTTACGGGTAAATAGAGTGAGGCCTTGGAGAGGTAAAGAACTTGCCCCACTAGCAAAGACTTAAAATGCCCATGGGATTTCACACACATTTTTGGACCAAATTGCCTATACCAATGACCATATTTAATAACTGCATCATATTCTCCAGTGTGGATTTATCATGATTAACTATTCTCTTTTGTTGGCCATTTCAACTATTTTTTTGTTGTTACAATGAAGCAATGATCATCTTTGCATAAAACCATCTTTGTTCACATCTCTTGTTATTTCTTTAGTCATTTCCTAGAAGAATTACTGAGTCATCATTTTCAAGTCTTGTTACTTATTACCAAGTGACTTTCCAGAAAGCCAGTATGCACTCCCACCAGCATGCGTAAGAGAAGGCCCTCTTTAAAAACTGTTCAGTTTGGTAGGTGGAAATTGTATCTCTTTGATTTGATTTACGTTTCCTTGATTACTAGTGAGGTTGAACTCTTCTCCACGCACTCATTAGTCAGTTGTAGATCCATGAGTAAGCATCACAGAGAGCAGCTTGTCCTTCCTGCTGGCACTTACTTCTCTCTTGCTTTCACTCACTGTCTCTGTTGATTTTGAGTTTCAATCTGGACCCAGATGATTTAGGAGTGCATCAGCAAGGAGAAATTTTTTCATATTCAACATGCCCAGGAGGACTTGGGGTCTTAATGAAGATTTGGGTCCCCATTTTGCCCCCTGCCCCCTCTTCTCACCCTCAGCCACACTGTGTAGCTCCCTCAGAATTACCCCACCTCAGAGCAAAGGTCAGATTTCAAGATTTCTCAGACCATTCTAGAGACAGTATAGTTTTATTCAGGAAGTAACTGAGCTAGAGCGCTGCTTTCTCTTCCCAAGAAACTTCAGTTCCTTTTGTTCTCAGGGGAGGTGAGACAGGGATGGGGCCAGGAATAAGAAACTGGCGTTCACAGCCCCTTGGCTGAGGCTGCCTGAGTTCCCCCTACCGAGCTTTGTGACAGGGACCCCTCCCCCCTCCCGTCTTTGAGGAGCCCTTTGATCCTTTGAGTTAGGGAGGAATGCACTGTCATTTCCCATGGGTTGTGTAACCCTCTCTTCTGCCTGGAGCATGAGACGCACAGAAGGTGCAGCAGCACTGAGAGAGGCAGGTGCCAGCGGGTTAGTCACGTGCACCCTCAGAGTCCTGGAGGACTTTGCACAAGAGTTCCTCGATTCAGGCTCCAGCCTGAAATGCTGTCTGACAGGTGTGTTCACTTTGGGTTCAATCCCGCACCGCACTACCCCCGTCCTACCTGCTGTTCCTGGACCACCAAACGCTTCCTGCCAGGCTCCACATTGGGTTGTCCTCTTGCTGCCATCAGAGAACTTAGGAATCTCTCTTCTATGGACTCTCTCTCCTCTGCCAAGCTCCAGCTTTTAGCCCCTGCGTCCCCCATCCTCACCTCCACTTAGATCTTCCACTCAGGTTGTTGGACATTCAGTTCTGTCAGGTGTTCCCTGCATGGAGCCAGAGGGGACTTTGAATCACTCCAGGCAGGGGAAGTGGAAAAAAGCAGAAATCTGGCCTGAGGACTGGACAGTAAGACCAACAAGACCTTTCCTCAGCCTCTTGATGTAACTCCTTTGTGGTTTTACATCAAAATCGTGTCTTTGACTCTATTCCCTACTTGGAGTCATGTTACAGAAGGCTCCCTTCTGTTATTTTAGCCTGTCTGAGCACCCCCAGCACATGGGTGGGGATGTTCCGCACCGTGAAAATGTTGGCACTTATGAAGGGACAGGAATTATGAAAGGCATCAGAAAGCCAAAAATGGCACTCTGCTTGGGCTGGTAGAGTTTCAGAAGCATCATCTTTGAGTAGAGTAGCAGTTAGGATTTGGGAAACAAAGGTGTAGAGGTCATGCTTCTGACCCTTATGGGGTCATAACAATATAAAGTTGGACTGCAGGCCAAACAAGTGGTCACCCACAATGCTGTATGAATTCAGAGGAGAGAGTACCGCCAGATCCCACACAGCCAGGAAGGCTTCGAAGAGGCAGTTCTTCAAGCTGGACCTTAAAGGCAGGATGTAAGACTTGAAAAGTGGCCTCGTGGAAGAGGACATTCCAGCAGGGGGTAAGGAACAAGCTAAAACATAGAGGTAGAAACGCAGTTGGCACATTTGGGAATTGCAAGATCATTCTAGCTGCTCCAGAACACATGTGCAGAGTACTGTATCCATCAGGGTTCCACCAGAGAAACAACCAGTAGGTGATATACAGTAAGAGATTTATTGCGAGCAGGTGGCTTCTGTGATGGCGGGGGCTGTCCAGGAAAATCTGAAATCCATAGGGCAGGCTATCAGGAAGGGCAGATTGGAAGGAAACTGTCACGCAGGAAGTGGAGCTACTCTCCATGGGCAGAATTTCTTCTTCAAGGAAGCCTCAGCTTTGCTCTTAAGGTCTTTCAACTGATTAGATCAAGCCTACCCAGATTATCTAGAATAAATTCATTTACTTAAAGTCAGCTGATTTTTTTTCAGCTTTATTGAGGTATAATTGACAAATTGTTAGATATTTTAAGTGTACATCATGATGATTTGATTACTATATGCATTGTGAAAGGATTCCTTCCCACGTAGTTAATTAATACATCCATCTCACGCACACACACACACACACACACACACTATATATATATCTATATATAGATATATATATAGTATATATATGGTGTGTGAGAGAATATTTGTTTTACTCCCTTTCCAAATTTCAGTTATATAATAGTTATCATCTGTAGTTACCATGTTATACATTAGATCCTCACACTTTACTCATATTATAACTGAAAGTTTATACTCTTTTACCAACCTCTCTCTGTATCTCACACCCCCGCATCCCCAGACCCTGGCAACCACTTTTCTACTCCCTGTTTCTTTGAGTTTAACTTTCTTTTTTTTTAGATTCCACATATAAGTGATATCACACTGTATTTGTCTTTCCCTATCTGGTTTATTTCATTTAGCATAATGCCCTGAAGGTCCATCCATATTGCTGAAAATTGCAGGATTTCCTTCTTTCTTGTGGCTGGATACCATTCCAGTGTGTGTGTGTGTGTGCGCGTGTGCGCATGCGTGCACACACCACATCTTCTTTATTCATTCATCCATTGACAGACGCTTAGGTTGTTTCTTTATCTTGGCTGTTGCGAAGAATGCCGCAATGAACATGGGAGTGCAAGAGTCTCTATCCTGTTTTCATTTCCCTTGGATATATACCCAGAAATGGAGTTGCTGGATCATACAGTAGTTCTATTTTTAAGTTTTTGAGGAGCCTCCATACTGTTTTCCACAGTGGCTGCACCAATTTACACTCCCACCAACACTGCCCCAGGGGCCCCTTTTCTCCATATCCTCACCAACACTTGTTATCTCTCGTCATTTTGATGACAGCCATTCTAACAGTTGTGAGGTTAAATCTCATTGTGGTTTTGATTTACATTTCCCTGATGTGAGTGACTTTGAGTGCCTTTTCATATATCGTGTTGGCCATTTGTATGCCTTCTTTGGAAAATGTTTATTCACTTCCTCTGTTCATTTTTAAATTGGGTTGTTTGGTTTTTTGCTATTGAGCTGTGTAAGTTCTTTATTTATTTTGAACATTACCCCTTATCAGATATATGATTTACAGATATTTTCTCCCATTCTGTAGCTTGCCTTTTCATTTTGTTGATGGTTTGCTTTTCTGTGCAGAAGCTTTTTAGTTTGATGTAGTCCCACTTGTCTATTTTTGCTTTTATTGTTTTTGCTTTTGCTTTTGGTGTCAAGTCCAAAAAATCATTGCCAAGACCAAAATGTCAAGGAGATAACCCCCTATGGTTTCTTCTAGGAGTTTTACAGTTTCAGGTCTTAAATTTAATTATTTAATCCATTTTGAGTTGATTTTTGTTTATGGTGTAAGATAGGGGTCCAGTTTCATTCTTTTGCATGTGGCTGTTCAGTTTTCCCAGTACCATTTATTGAACAAATTACCCTTTCCCTATCATATATTCTTTACTACTTTATTGTAAGTTAATTGACCATATTTATGCATGGGTTTTTGTCTGGGCTCTCTATTCTGTTCCACTGATCTATGTGTCTGTTTTTATGCCAATACCATACTGTTTTGATTGTTATAGCTTTGTAATATAATTTGAAATTAGGACATGTGATGTCTCCAGTAAAGTCAACTGATTATGAATGTTAATCACATCTACAAAATACTTTCACAGCAACAATTGATGTTTGATTGAATAACTTGAGACTAATCTAGCCAAGGTGACACATAAAACTGACCATCACAGCTACCAATCATAATGAAAATGGAAAGAGAGAATTGGGTCAACATGATTTTTCAAGGCATGAGACTGACATACATGAGTAAATTTATTACTACCTCCCCATGGAATCAGATTCCCATTATCTTTACCTATTCCCAGATTCTCTAACTGGTGTCTCTTTAGTGGAAACTTAAGATTCAGAGAGGGAAATTAGGTTTATCATGAACCCCCTTTAGAGATGAAACCTCATTTTTCTAAGGCTAAATCGAGATAGGTTAGTTAATTGGTACAGGTTCCAGCCTACCCATGTTTCCAGCAGACCGCATCAATAAATACTCAGCCCAAGAATTCTGGGCTAAGGGAGAAGACTGTTTTGAACCTTTTCCCTCTCCTCTCCTTCCAACTCTATCCATCACTGAAACTGGAGGATATGGTTCCAGAGGGTAAGAATAATGTTTGAAGGTCTTTGTTTCTCCTTCCATACTTGCCACCCTTCCTCACAAGTTTAAGGTGGACCTCTGAACTCCAGCAGGTCAAATCTACAGATGAAGCCAAATGAATCAAGCATAGGTGGGAAGTTACTTGTGCTAGACCTACCCTGGTTAGAAGATGATTCAGGATTCCCAAGCTCAGGATTAGCAGTGAGCCAGCTTGCCCATTGATGGGGTGGTTGTACAAAAAAGAGAAACTCTAACTTTTTGGTCCGATATGGAGCTTAAGGGAAAGATGTGAGCAAGGACTCCATCCTTCTGTGACTTGGGAATTGAATTGTGCATGACTCTGGGCTTTTCCCTTTAAGAGCTCAGTGCTGTCAAACCCCTAGAGCTACAGGTGACCCTGAGGAGCAAGAGAACAGAAAGGAAGTTTCTACTAAAAGTTTAGATTC
The DNA here is from genome assembly GCF_028021215.1 of Eschrichtius robustus. Taxonomy (NCBI): domain Eukaryota; kingdom Metazoa; phylum Chordata; class Mammalia; order Artiodactyla; family Eschrichtiidae; genus Eschrichtius; species Eschrichtius robustus. The sequence goes on from NC_090837.1 coordinate 8,864,283, forward strand.
TGTGCACCTGGGCTTCTGAGAGCCAGTTTCACCCACTTCAGTGGCCTCAAGAGCAGAAAAATGACAGATTGAGGCCAACAAACTCCTTCTAACAGTTACATCTCCCTTCCTAGAAGAAAGAGGAGGAAAATAAGAAACAAGTGGCAATGCTTCCCAGATCTAGAATGTAAAAAATAACCAATAGGGAATGTGAGATCGTTTGGTGACCAGGAACTTAGGGCCTCTGCCTGAGCCCTGCTCCATCTGGAATCACTCTCGGAAGCTTAACCAAGGGGGCTGAATGGGGTGGAGCATCCAGAACCCCGAGCACCTAGTGTAGTGAGTTGAATCAGCAGGATAGAGAGAACAGGTGGAAGGTGGGCTCACTAAACTGGTGGGGCAAAGCAGGGCAATGTGGCAAGGATCAAAAGGAGGTGGACCACTACTGTTGATAGGAATGTAAAATGGGGCGGCCTCTGTGGAAAACAGTATAGAGGCTCCTAAAAAAATTAAAAATAGAACTACCGTATGATCCAGCAATCCTACTTCTGGGGATATGTCCAAAAGAATTGAAAATGGGATCTTGAAGAGATTGGCACACCCATGTTCATTGCAGCATTATTCACAATAGCCACGAGGTGGAGGAAACCTAAATGTCCATCAACAGATGAACAGATAAAGAAAATGTGGTCTATCCATACAGTGGAATGTTTTTCAGCCTTTAAAAAACATAAGGAAATTCTGGGGACTTCCCTGGTGGCCCAGTGGTTAAGAATCTTCCTGCCAATGCAGGGGACATGGGTTCGAGCCCCGGTCCAGGAAGATCCCACATGCCGCGGAGCAACTAAGCCCGTGCCCCACAACTACTGAGCCCCCACACCTAGAGCCCGTGCTCCACAGCAAGAGAAGCCACTGCAATGAGAAGCCCGCGCGCAACAACGAAGACCCAACGCAGCCAAAAATAAATAAATAAATAAATGTATTTTAAAAAACATAAGGAAATTCTGATACCTGCTACAATGTATGTGAACCTTGAGGACATTATGCTAAGTGAGATATGCGAGTCATAAAAAGACAAGTACTGCATGATTCCACTTATATGAGGTATATAAAGTAGTCAAACTCTTAGAAACAGAAAGCAGAATGGTAGTGGCCAGGGGCTGAGGGGGGAAGGGAAAGAGGGGCAGTGTTGTTCAATGGGTATAGAATTTCAGTCTTGCAGGATGAAAATGTTTTAGAGATCTGTTGTACGACAATGTGCACCTAGTTAATACTACTGGACTGTGCACTTTAAAATATTTACGATGGTAAACCATTTTACCATGCTTTTACCACAATAAAAAAAAAAAAAAGAAGAGGGAGGGCACTGTACAATGCAGTTATACACATGCCAAAGATTAGCTCAGTAACGAAACTTGGGGTGAAAGCCTGTCTGCTGTGTAGCAGACCGCACACATGTGGCATGGCAGGTTCCCCTGTCACATCTCACCAGGCCACCTGGTCCACCCCAGAACACAGTATCTGGAAGACCCAAAACATCATCTTCATACGCACTGGCCATTTTCCATGCTACCACAAATTGAGTTTTTTCTTCTAATATTTTTGCAAATTTTGTTATATACTTCAATAACAATAGTAATAACTAGCATTTATTGAAAACTTACACAAAGGAATTACATTGTGTATGATGAGCAAGGTGAAAATTAACTATAGTCAAAACCACCTCCGAAAGTCTCTTCAATTGCCAACAAAGTGCAATATGTATGATTTAGTGTAAACAACTCTCCCATACAGTATTTCTCAAGCAAAGTAAAGCATAAGAATTATTGGGGTAGCTCAGAGGAAAGACCAAAAGGAAAGTTTATAAGCAGATGTCTGGGCATTCACACCATTCTACCTTTAAGATAACTGAAATATGCCCGATGGGGGTGGGGGTGAGTGAAAAACTCCTGCTGACCTGCAGGTTTTACTTGATTCTCTCTTAATACTAAGGCTCTATCAAAAGCCTGACAATCGAGAAATGTTATCAGCCAAGTCCCCTGCAGTGCCAGACCCCATGGCGATGCTGGCTTCAGCTTTCTTCCAGGTAGGAGCAGCCTTCTCAGTCTGAAATTGGGGGTGGGACCTGACCTACACGAAGATGAATTCTCTACAGTGCGAACCAGACAGTCTGTTTACAGGCACCTGCAGTGTGAAATTTGGCAGCTTTAAATGAAGTCTCATCAATTTTGGAAGCAGAGGAAAAAACAAACAGAGCTAAGTGTTTTGGGAAGAGAGAGAAAGTGAAATCCTCATCTTTGATTTTACCTGGGAAGCCTAACATTGTAAACTACTTATAAGATGGATGGTAGGGGAAAGGGCACAATGAGGATTTCAGCTTTTTCTGTGTGGTTTTACTTGTTTATTTAAAAAATATAAGTAACTACATAGCAACAAAAATGAAGTAACCAGAGCTACATATATCTTTGTGGATAAACCTAAAAAAAAAAAAAAACTCATTAGTGGTAAGTAAAAAAAGCAAGATACAGGACATGCACAGAATTGGTGAGGTTTATGTAAAATCTGAAAAATGCAAAACAGTACAGTTTGCAAAATTGTTTTTGGATCTATATATCTGTAGTCAAAATATAAAAATATGCATGAGAATGACAAACTTCAAGTTCAGGGTGGAGTTTATCACTGGGAAAGCAAGGTGGAGAGTGAGTTCAAGGAGCTCACAAAGAACTCCCATGGTACAAATCATGTATTTCTTACACTGGATGGTGGGTATATATTATATTATTATTGTACTTTTTTTTATGTGTCGAGCATGTTTCTTTAAAAGGGAGAGGGGGATATGGAGCCTCTGTATCCTCAATTATGTTAATGATGTGTTTGTTGTTATGAGATTAAACCAAATGTTTTGTTTTAAAAGGGCTGGATCTTAAGGTGAGCCTAAGACAAAGGTGTGTCTCTCTACCAGCTGTACCAGGCGTTGCGCTCTGCACTTCACATTCAGGAAATCTACATGAGGTAGATTCTGTTATCCGCATTTGACCAGTGAGGAACTAGGGACATTGGTTAGTAGTGTGTCTAAGAGCATGCTTTCCTTACCAGGTGGCTGCAGTTCTCTGAATTTGTTTCCCCACAATTTGTGAAAAGTGGTATTTTGAAGACCTGTGATAACATGAAATCATGTAGCTGGAACAGGGCAAATCACAAGTTAAAACATCCCTGGGGAATTCCCTGGCAGTCCGGTGGTTGGGACTCTGAGCTTCCACTGCAGAGGGCACGGGTTCGATCCCTGGTCAGGGAACTAAGATCCCGCATGCCACGCGGCTCGGCCAAAAAAAGAAGAAAAAAATCCCTAATGTCTGACGTCTACAAAGTACCCTCTGAGAGTATCATTAGCCTAAAGTCTGGTTCTAATGCACTAAGCCCTTTCCCTTCCTTCCCCACCCCAGTGCCCTTTTGTAATTGACATTCATTTGCCTGTGGTCAGGTATCTTTCACTCCCAGTGCCTACAGGCCCCTGATCTTGGGGGACTGGGAGAGCCAGACCTAACTTTTCTTAGATTTCCACTGACTTCTCAAGTTTTTTTGTTTGTTTGTTTTTAATTTTTTGGCCGCACCACGAGACATGTGGAATCTTAGTTCCCCCACCAAGGATGGAACCCACGCCCCCTGCAGTGGAAGCTCGGAGTCTCAACCACTGGACCTCCAGGGAAGTCCCAACAAGTTTTTATTCTTGGTTACAATGGGCTCCACGTGCACGTCTTGCTTTATATCCCTTTTTCTGTGCACGTGGCGTTAGTTGGGCAATCATAATGCCTTTCTACCATTACGGTTGGTACGGAAGTGAGTAATCAAACTCTCAATTCTAAACTTCGGTAAGATAAGGTCAGCAGCATGTGTGGTATCGGGATGGCACCCGCAAGGGAAAATGACTCTCGGTGGCTCACATTGTTTTGGGGCTTGTTTGTGTTGCCGTGCAGTTGTAATGGAAAACGAATAAAAATAAAAATCCCGGGGCCCATTTTGGCCAGCGCTTGGGAATCTAATCCCACTGTCTTGGCAGAATTCCAGCTCAGGTCACTGCATTCTGCTGGCGGCAGCCTCCTTGCGCAGTTTTCAGTGGATGTAGCTTTCTGCTTTCTCTTTCTCGGCTCCCTGTGCAGTGAATTAATCAGCTGTCCCTTCCCCACCCTGAGGAGGGTGTAGTTCTGCGAGCCTCAGAATGATCCACTAGTGGGATCCTACCATAGTGGGAGTAGGGACTGATCTGGGACCAGCCACAGAGATATTTGCTACAGTCAAGATCTATGTGCATGTGTCTTTCTCTGAGTGCATTTATGCAGTCATTGAATCAGACTCCTAACATGAAGTTTTTTCAGCAATCATCTAGTTTCTTTCCAAAATTGTGTGCATATATTCCCTCCATTTGTTTTGTGGCCCTTTGTTATGCAAATTTAAAATGTTCCTTTATCTGAAGTACTTAGAAATTTATCTCCCTTCCACACATGTATGCTTTTGTTGCTTCTTTTAATTGTTTTACAAATTTTTTTCTACTGTTTAACTCTCTTTCCCATAAGAAATTGATTGCATTTCATGGTGTGAGGAATAGCTCCAATCTAATTCTTCTCTATACAAATAATCTTCTATTCCCAACACTGTTTATTGAATAGTGATTTCTAATTGTATGACTTCAGCAAATGACTTAAACCTCTCTGAGAATTAGATGTGTCTGGAAAAATAGAGATGATAATGGTACCCTATCAGATGGGCTTGTCCTAAGGATGGAGTGAGACAACACATGCTTGGCAAATATGTGTCAAATAAATGATGTCTTCCTTTTTGTCTCCTTTCCTTCCTTTTTATCTGCATCGGCCTTTTTTTTTTTTTTTTTTTTTTCATGTGGGATCTTAATTCCCTGACCTGGGATAGAACCAGCGCCCCCTGCATTGGGAGCACCAGGGAAATCCAGCCTATTTTTTTCTAACTGACCCAAAGGTTGTCTGTGCCAGGTTTTATATTAGGAAGGTACTAAGTAGAAAGGTTGGGGGAAGTGAGGAGAGGGTGAAGGCACTTGTCTTGAAAAGACCCATCCTAACAACACATGCACTTTGTTTGCTTTCGAGTCACCAGGCTGTTTCTGCAGCTACCTCTCTCCCCAGTCAGAGAATCCTCTTAGAGGCTGTTCTTCTGAGGCCTCAAAATGCCCCCCTCTCCAAGCTGCCATGTCAGATCTTCAGGGGAAATCTGATTTTTGAGGACAAAGCTCTATGTGTGGGTTGTTTTATTTTGGGGGTAAGATGGGGGTAGGAGTTGGCCATGGGTTTGCGGCATTCCGGGAAGAGGGAGGACTCTGCTGTCCTCTGATGAGTCATGGAAGAGAAACGCCTAATGTTTGCAAACAACTCCGGCCAAGCCTCTGCTTTCTTGTACTCCACCCATCCCCCATCTATGCAGATTGGACCCACCTGAGAAGTTTCCAACGTTAAGCTTGAAGAGTAAAGCAGAGGCCCTATGTTCTACCACCCTTTGAGATGGAAAGCAGCTAAGAGAAGGAGAGGCAGTTGTCCTGTACCTCTGGACTCCAGCAAGTGAGACACAAGACAGGACCTTACAATGAGTTTATCGGTCTCCAGGACACGATCTGGGTGGTGCAGGAGGACGAAGTGAAGCAGCAGGGCTGTCCCCAAGGGGCCTGCGTGAGAGCACTCCCAACCAGCCCCACCTCGCAGAGGGGTGGGAGATGGAGAGAAGCCACGGGTGGGAGAAGGGAGCAAAAGGGATTGTGGAAAAGAAGGCAAAGGCTAGGAAGAGGGGAAAGATGAAGGCTGAGCGGGCTGGAGAGGGACAGGAGCGGTCGGGGTGTGCTGGGAGAGGACCAATGCCTCAGCCTCGGCAGCCTGCTGGAGCCAGATGGGGCTCATGATGCATCCTCCCAGATGGCACGGATCAGCCTTGTCAGACATGCTTTCCTCAGGATACACAGTGTCCCCCACCCTCCCCCTCTCCAAAATCAGGAGAGAATCACAAGGTGACTTGCGAGGGCAGCCAACCTCCTGGGATCTTTTGTGAACTATCAGGTTAACTACAGCGGGATCACAGTAGGAGACCTAAACATGCCTCTGCCACCTCCACCCCACCCCACCCCCTTTTTTTTTTTCTATTGTGGGACATCAAGGGAGTGAGCTGGTCAGCTTGGGAACAAAGATCCTATTCTAGGAATTTGCCCACTGCAACTCTATCCACTGCATTCACAGTCCTTGGATTTCTGCCCCTCGTCGGAAACTCTACCTGCTCACTGTGCTACCACTACTGCTAGAGCAACACCCTGGCACCTGGCAGGGAAGGGGGAACTCATCATTTAAAATTAAAAATCGCATTTAATCACTGTTCATTTTTCTACCAGGTTCAGGAGGCCCTGTCATCTCTGCATTTTAAGCATTTTGCTGTTTAAGGTCTGAGTACCTTGGTGGCGGGGCAGGGTGAGGAAGGAGGGCAGTGGAGGAGAACTTTTGAAATCTTTCCACAAAAATCAAAGAACAAACCGACTGGAGGGAAAAAATAGCTGCTATATTTAAACTACATTATCCCATCAGGGAGCTATGGTTTTGAAAACCATTCCACAGTACTTTGTTTGGCACTGTGCTGTATGGGTTTCTCTTCTTTAATTTTTTTTTTTTTTAATGGCAACTTTTTTTTTCCCCCAGAGCAGTAATAGCAAAGGAAGTGAAGGGCCTTATTAATTGATGCAGTAGACAGACATGTACTGAGCACCTGCCACATGGGCCACACTGTGCTAGGCACTGGGGACACAAATAAGGGACACTCAAAGTCCTTAAAGCAAATAATTATCACACGTTCATTCATCACTGTGCATATATCCTAAAGGCATATGATCCCTGCTCTCCTGGAGTTTATAATCAGGTGAGTAAGTGCTAGTGATGAGTGCAGTAAAAGAGTACTCTTTGGGTCTGTCTCCTTTGCTTTTCCTTCTGACCCGAATGCTGTTGTCTCAGCTCTGAATATGCAAACGGATGTATATTATTCACAGCTCACTTCTCCGAGGGAGGGTCGCCCCAGCCCCCACCCCCACCCCCACCCCCCTGTCATTCTCACAGGAGTCCAAGCCCCAGTCAAATGGCAAAGTCAGGTAGAGAGCTGGGTGTAGGAGTCTGGACATACAAATGGGTGTGTCATCAATATTTTGGTGTGGTTTAAACCAATGGGCCTAAGGCAAAATCCAGATAGAGAAGAAGGCTAAGTCCTCAGTGGTAGGACACTGCACATTTCAGGTTGAGTAGGAGAGGGGGAGGTGCGTGAAAAGAAGGCTGAAAGGATCAGCCAGAGAAGCAGGAAGTAAACCTGAGTTACTGTAGCAGAGCTGAGTGATATACAAAGTGCTGCGTGGGACACAGAAGAAGGAGCAAGTAATTTTCTGGGTGGTGAGGATGGAAGTGATGGAGCTGGTCCTTATCAGGGAAGGCTTCCCAAATGGGATGGGATTTGAGCCTTCATTTTGAAGGCTGATTAAGCGTTCACCAGGCATATCCAAGCAGGAACCTCTGAGCAGAGGTGCAGAGGAACAGGTAATGATCCACTGTGGCAGGAGCTTAGAATCGGAGGGGAGGTTGTGGTCGATACAGGGCAGATGAAACTGAAAGCTGCAATGGAAGAATCTAGGGCATCTCCAAACAAGGTTTCCAGTGCTCCATGCTAGTTACCTCCGCTTCCTCCAAGTCTGTTAGATCTTTGACTTTTCTCGGTGAAGTACATATCTTTGGTTTTGCTAGCCCAACATCCGTTCCCCTCCTTCTGGTAACAGCACCAGGACCTTCCTCTGGGGTATTGTTTTTCAGGGTGTGGGTCCTGAAGTTGCAGCATCGACATCACGTGGCAACTTGTTAGAAATGCAAATTCTTGGTCTCCATCCCAGACCTACTGAATGAGAATTCTGGAGGTAGGGACCCCGCAGTCTGTTTTTACAAGCCACCCACGTGATGTTGATGCATGCCAAAGTTTGAAAACCACTGCTTTGGGGACCCACTTCTCCCCCTACTCTCTGTCCATGAAGTTCAGGTGGAGCTGACCACAATCCCTGCTTCCAGGGGTGGACACATGGCCCAGAGAAAATATTAGCCCTTTCCTTCCATTGAGATTGCTAAACTTGGTGGACTGTAAACTGGAGATGCTGGGGGTCATATGTGCTACCACCTGGAGAGAACTCACAAGACCGTAAAAAGCAAAGCAAAACAGAGTTTTGCTTTGAGATTCTCAGTTACTTTATTTGAGCACCTGGATCAAGCTGTGCTGAATTTGGAGTCTATTCCCCAATAAGTCCTTTTTTTTATAAGCATAAGCTAATCAGTTGGTTTTTTGACGCTTAGCCATCAAAAGAATGCTTATTAATGGGAGAGGGCCAAATTCTGGAAAAGACATTCTGTTAAGTTTGGCAAATTCTCAGATGTTAAAGTTATAGTTTGTGGGCATGTAGAAAAAGTGGTGGTCACTAGGCACTGACATGTGATCAGTAACACAAGCCATGCCAAACGGGACACATGTCTGTGAAAAGATCACTAGAATATGGACTGCTGTAGACAATTTACTTAGATCTTAGCAACACATTCGACAGAGTCCTCTCGTTAAGTTCCTATGGACCAGTAGAGAAATGTAGGCTAGATAATAATACAGTGGACCAACATCTCATGATTACCTTAAGACACTTTAATTTATGTATGGTCAGGCCACTCAAGATGGCTGTTCTCTTGCTCTCTGTACATCTCCTGCCTGACGAGTGCCAGCTTCACCTATACCCTACACACATGACTGACCTTCCTATGTACTTGCCCCAGCTAGTGATATCAAAGGGGTGGTGAGGGGCATGCCCCTCTGCTGGTTTCCCTAGTAACTAATGAGCCAACCTGACGTCAATCTCCCATTCCCCTCGGGAGCGAAGACTGCCACCATGTCCTGCCCTCAGTGGGGTTGTCGCTCCAGGACCTCGCTTCAGACGTGTAAGCTCCCCTATCCATTAAACCGTTGATGTCTCTGTTGCTAACTCTGGGCTCTTTCTTTGGTCTTGAAGCTGGGCAAGTGCAGGCCTTGTAGGGGGCTGCCCAACAATTTACAGAACAAAGAATGTAAATAGTGCAGGCAATTTTGCCCGGCATTCTACTCAATAAGCATGTGTTCCGGAGTCAGTAAGAGACAGCAGATGTGACTAAGTTGGATGGCCTTAATTCCTACTTACCTTTCAGTGTAAACACCTTACTGTGCCAGTTCTGAGTCTAGTACGTAAATATGTATTTTTCATATATCATGATCCTTAAGTCACGCTGACTACATCAGGTGCTCAACCAAAAGAATGACCTGTATAATAATGTGTTATGGGAGGTAAGGAGGCAAGAGAGTGCATTATAAGATTTTTACTTTCCTGACTTTGGGACCTGTAGTCAAGTTGATTTATAGCAGTTGACAGAAGTCATGCTTATCAAATTTGTGTGTAACCCTCGTTCGGGCATATGGCTGAAACATCACTTGAAGACTCCAGAAGACCACAGCGGACTGCAAAGATGGGCCAAAGTGAACAGGAGAACATTCCATTACAGTCAGAGTTCAGTGCCTGGGTTAAAAAGAATCAATTGTGCAAGTAGACGATGGGAAGATTAAATGACTGCAGTTTAGATATACAGGAATCATTTTTGAATTGATAACACAAATCAACAATGTGCAGGGGAAAGCATTGAAACAAAGGTGAACAGTGATAACTCCACCGCAAGATCCTTCCCAGACTTCTGTCTTTAGTGTTGGGTGTCTCCGCGACTGGACAACAAGGATGCTGAGGGGTTGCAGACTCCCGCTATACAAGGCACAGCTCAGAGACAGAGCTGTTCTTTTTAGCTGAGAAAAGAGACTCTTAAAAAGCACAATAAATATCTTGAAGTACTGGAAGAGCTCGCACACAGAGGAGGGATTAAACTTATTCAGTTATTCCAAAGGGCTAAACAAGAACCAATGTATAGGAGAAGTTGTTAGTGGGGGGTGGATTCAGCCCAGAATGAGATGGTTTTAATGATTAGAGCTGTCCAAATATGGAACAGACTGCCTTTTACCATCTCCATTGCCTTACAGGAGGGTTGTAGAGCGTTGGGAAGTTAGCATGTCATTCTTTTCTATTGGGCCTTTTCTGTCTACCTAGCTTTTTAAACCAGCCTGCCTACTACCAGATAATATCCTCCTTTATTAATTCCTTTGAGGTTCTTTGATCAAATCATCCATCTTTCTGAATCACAGTTTCTCTTTTTTCCTCTCCCTGTCCCCAACCGACTGAAAATAGCTACAATCCTTGGTGAAAAATAGAGTACAGTTGACCCTTGAACAACAGGGGGGTTAGAGGCGCCCACCCTCCATGAGGTTGAAAGTCCGAGTTGGCCCACATACACAGTTCCTCCACATCTGTAGTTCCAAATCCGAGGATTCAACCAACCATAGGCAGATCATATAGTACTCCAGTATTCATTATAGAAAAAAATATGCGTGTGAGTGGACCCACACAGTTCAAACCTGTGTTGTTCAAGGGTCAACTGTATTTCTAAAACCCATTCTTACTTTGTTTAACCTTATTAACAAGAAGCATGTGTATAAAATACATTGAGGGCTTCCCTGGTGGCGCAGTGGTTGAGAATCTGCCTGCCAATGCAGGGGACACGGGTTCGAGCCCTGGTCTGGGAAGATCCCACATGCCGCGGAGCAACTAGGCCCGTGAGCCACAATTACTGAGCCTGCGCGTCTGGAGCCTGTGCTCTGCAACAAGAGAGGCCGCGATAGTGAGAGGCCCGTGAACCACGATGAAGAGTGGCCCCCGCTTGCCACAACTAGAGAAAGCCCTCGCACAGAAACGAAGACCCAACACAGCCATAAATAAAAATAAATAAATAAATAAATAATTTTTTTTTAAATGTTTCTTTAAAAAAAAAAAAACATACATTGAGCATAAGTCTATTTCTACATAAGAGTAGATAGATCTTTCTGCCTTTGGGAGGCTATGTTTTGCTAAATTTGGGCAACCTCTAAATAACAGGTTTCACCCCAATGTTCGTTGCAACACTATTTACAACAGCCAGGTCATGGAAGCAACCTAAATGTCTATCGACAGATGAATGGGTAAAGAAGATGTAGTACATATATACGATGGAATATTACTCAGCCATAAAAAGGAATGAAATTGGGTCATTTGTAGAGATGTGGGTGGACCTAGAGACTGTCATACAGCGGGAAGTAAGTCAGAAAAACAAATATTAATGCATATATGTGGAATCTAGAAAAATGGTACAGATGAACCATTGAAAAGCAAAAATAGAGACACAGATGTAGAAAACAAACGTGTGGACACCAAGGGGGGAAGGAGGGTGGGATGAACTGGGAGATTGGGATTGACATATATACACTAATATGTATAAAGTAGATAACTAATGAGAACCTGCTGTATAGCACAGGGAACTCTACTCAATGGTCTGTGGTGACCTAAATGGGAAGGAAATCCAAAAAAGAGGGGATATATGTATACATATAGCTGATTCACTTCACTCTACAGCAGAAACTAACAGAACATTGTAAAGCAATTATACCCCAATTAAAAGAGAAAAGCCACTGTGACCATTATAAAAATAAATTAATAAACAACAGGTTTCAGAGACACCAATGGGTTGAGGAACCAAGGGCATAATTAGTATGTGATACAGAAGGGGCCAACCCCAGGCTGAAGAGCACACTGTTTCAGTTTAAGGGAATACAGACCGTCCCTGACTTATGATGGTTTGACCTACAATTTTTCAACTTCAAGATGGTGCAAAAGCGATACACATTCAGTAGAAACTGAATTTTGATCTTTTCCCAGGCTATCAATACGCAGTACCATCCTCTCTTAAGATGCTGGGCAGCAGCAGCGAGCTGCAGCTCCCAACAGGCTGCGCAGATCACAAGGGTAAATACTGATACACTTAAAACCATTCTGTTTTTCACTTTAAATAAATTACATGAGATATTCAATACTTTATTATAAAATAGGTCTTGTGTTAGATGATTTTGCCCAACTGTAGGCTAATGTGTGCTGAGCACGTTGAAGGTAGGCTAGACTAAGCTATGAAGCTCAGTAGGTTAGGTGTCTTACATACATTTTCGAATTATGATATTTTCAACTTATGATGGGTTTATCAGGACGTAATCCCATGGTACGTTGAGGAATACCTGTATTCCAACCTCCAGGAAATTTGCAAAGAACAGTCTGGTAACACGACCAATGTGAACTTAGACATTACTCGTCTCTGAGAAACCTATAATGCTGCCTCACTTTGTTTTTTGTTTGTCCGCTTTTAATATTTATTTATTTGTCTGTGCTGGGTCTTAGTTGCAGCACGCAGGAACTTCGGTGCTGCATGCGGGATCTTTAGTTGCAGCATGTGGGATCTAGTTCCCTGACCAGGGATTGAACCCAGGCCCCCTGCATTGGGAGTGCTGAGTCTTAGCCACTGGACCACCAGGGAAGTCCCTGTTTGTTCGTTTTAAACCTAACCTTCACAGCCATTCACATGAGGCGAGTAGTTCAGAGGCCTTCCGGTTTATATCACACACTGGAAATCAATAAACTTGAGTTCAGCAAAAATTTGCTGAGGTCCTCTCAAAGCCAGGCCCTTTGCAAGTCACTGATAGATCAGGGATGGTGGGGCTCTTTCATTCACTCAAATAGTAGGCATTCAATAAATGATGAGTGTATACCAGGGGACTCCTATATCCTGAAGACGGACAAGCTAGACAAGACATGCTGTTCTCATGGAGCCTACGTCCTAGTAGGGGGAGACAGGCAGTAAACAGCTAAGCAAAAAATACAACATCAGAGATAAGTGCTGTGAAGAAAATAAAACAGTAATGTGATAGCAAGGGTGACTGGGGAGGGTAGCCCTTTAAGCAGTCAGTCAAGACATCTCTGAGAAGGTAACATGTAAGCTGAGATCTGAACAATAACATGGAACTAGGAGCTCAGAGATCTGGGGAAGAGCATTCAGTACAAAAGCACAGATCAGGAACCTCTCAAGAAGCTCAAGAAGCAGAAGCACTTACAACCCCAAGCAGAGACCAAGCCACAGAATGGAGATCCAAAGTCAAATGCTCAAGATAATTTCCAGGCTGAGAAAGGTAACAATCCTCCTGCCTGGAGTGCTTTTACACTCGCTGGGGTGAGGCAGAAGAGTTGGTAAGAAGTGGTGCAGACCTGGTCTGAGGGGGAAAAGAACCACCAGCCCTCCATTACCACACCCCCCCACCGTGCAGCCACGTGTCCCTGCTGGAAGAGGCTCCAATCCTGTGACCTGACCAGTTTCCACTCTGCTTCTCTTAGTGCATTGCCATACACTAGAATTTTTGTTTGTTTATTTGGGGTAGGATTTTGTTGGTCCTTTTCCAAGTATCAATCAAAACTGTATACCGGCCTCCACTCCTTGGAAATAATTAAATGAAATGACAAATAAAATGACGTGCCTGATTTTTTCAGCTAGGTAATGCACTGTGATTTGCAGCTGTTAAAGGACTTTAAGTCCTGAAGCTGAGCCATCTGGGACAACTGAGGTGATTTTTGTTCTGCCTTGGCTCCTGTGGATGGTACACCATAGCCAAACACAAAAGTGGACTAAATGCTTCATTCTGCAACATAGTCCCTTAAGAAAACTGCCCTTTGTGATGCAAATGTGTTCACCTTTTGCTCAAGAATTCAATGAGAAGGTCCCTTTCTCTGTTGTCTAATTTTTTTATATTGGCAAAATTCCCTTTATCTTGCTGTTACATAGGTTTTCTTTTTTTTAATTTACTTTTTATTTTATATTAGAGTATAGTTGATTTACAATGTTGTGTTAGTTTCAGGTGTACAGCTACGTGATTTAGTTATATATATATATATATATATGTTCTTTCTCAGATTCTTTTCCCATTTAGGTTATTACAGAATATTGAGAAGAGTTCCCTGTGCTATACAGTAGGTCCTTGTTGAGGTAGGTTTTCTACAGACCGCAAGAGCAGATTATCTGTGGTTTAAGAATAGATTTTTGGATTAAAGTCCTTTTTTCCCCCATTGGGGAAAGGGGCAGTCTAGAAAATAGCCTTAATCAATGCCCAAGCGAGGCACCTTCTAGCACAACTCTCGCTTATTTAGCAGTTACAGTAGCGTAATCTGTGACTTCCATGCAGACATGTATCAAAGGCTGTGTGGGATATTAAAAACAATATAAAACCTCCTTCTTCCTCTCCCCAGAGTGGGGTTCCCTCAGTCAGAGCACCAGAAGCTGCTGGGGAAGGGCTGGTATTTGCATGCGGTGGAGCTCTCGGCGCGGGCTGTGGGATGCGGTGTTCCTGAAGCGACAGATGAGGGATTTTGGCCGTGTGGGAAGTGAACTGAGGAATTCCTCCCCTCGGTTCCTAAGAGGGGCTCTGAAGTACACAGATTGGGTTGCAGAGTGCGGCCCTGGGGGGTGGAGGGCAAGGGGGCGAGCCAAGAACACCAACCCCAGCGCGCTTCGGTGAAGCTCTGCGCCGACCGAGTTCGTAAGGTTCCTCAGCCTCGTCTTCCCAATCACCCACCCCAACCCGAGGCCGACTCTGAAGGGTAGGCAGTTTCCTTGGGGCAGCGAGTGCAGGGAGCCCACGTGAGCCCTCCACCTCCCTGGGTTCTACGTCTGCAGGTGGTTGAGCTGGGCGGGAATCGAGATCCGCGTTAGCCAAAGAGAGGCCAAGGGCTCTCCGCCTAACAGCCGGTCAGACCGCGCAGGGCGCGGGCACGCCGACTTCGATCCGGGTTCCTGGGGGCGGTGCGCGGGAGGAGGCGGGGCTTGCGCGGCCGCGTGGGCGCAAGTCGCGCGGGAGGGAGGGAGCCTGAGGGAGGGGGCGGGGCCGCGCCTCCCGCGCCGCGCTGGGCCCTCTCGGCCAATGAGCGGCGTCCACATGCCGCGGCGGCGGCGAGAGGGGAGGCAGCGGCGGATAAATGCTATTAGAGCAGCCGCCGCGGAGCCGTCCCCGACGCCACCTCCTTCCCCTCCGCTGCGGTTTCTTCCACTGCTGTCGGGGGTGCAGAGCTGAGGGGAGAGGGCGAGCGCGCCGCGCATCACCCCGCCGGCTCTCCTCCGTTGCTCCGTTCCGCTCTCAGGGGTCGGCCGAGCGCCCCCTCCTCCGGCCCGGGCGGGGCCGAGAATCACCTCAGGAGAACGGGGAGGGGGCCTGGGGGCCGCGGTCTGCACTCCCGGCGGGCGGTTGAGGGTGAAGGAGGCCCTCCCTTCTGACGAGGGGAGGGAGGGTCGGGAGGCCCCCCCACCGTCCAGCTGTGCCCAGGGCGGGCGCCGGCGAGGGCCGGGCTGCGAGAGGGGCGGTTGCTGGGGGAGGGGGCGCGGGGTGATTCAGCGCCCGGCGAGGCGGAAGCGGCCGGAGTAGGAGAAGGAGGGGGGAGAGGCCAGTCCGCGCCTGGGCGCACGGGGTGGCACGAGCCCGCGGCCCGAGTGCGAGGCGGAGGCGAGGAGGCCGCGGGGACTGGAGGCGAGGCCGGCCTGGCCCCCGCAGCCATGGAGAACGCGCACACAAAGACGGTAGAGGAAGTGCTGGGCCACTTCTGCGTCAACGAAAGCACAGGGCTGAGCCTGGAGCAGGTCAAGAAGCTCAAGGAGAGATGGGGCTCCAACGGTAGGTGCCCGGCGCCGGGGCTGCAGCGGCGCCGCGCGGCTAGGCGCGGGCCCGAGAGCCAGGAAAGATGGCTGACCGAGCTCCACCTCGTGGGTCTCGGCTCCGCGCCTGCCTAGGGCTGCAGGCGGCGGGTTGAGCCCGCGCGCCGGCCCCGCGGGAGAGGGGTTGCAGGCTGGGGGCGCCGGGGTCGGGTCTGCGCCTCTTCTCGACTTCCTCGTGGCTCCAGCCCTTGACCTTCCCCGCACGCAGCTAGCTCCGCGGCTTCTCACGAGCAGCAGCTGGCCCCGGCGGAGGGAGGGATGAGCCTCCTGCATCTGGGTTGAGCCCTGCGAGACATTTTCTCGTCCCTACCCGGTTTATGAGGCGTTGTAGTTGAGAATGCCTCTGACCGTTCTTGTACTACCCAGAGTTACACATCTGGCAGAAGTGATGACAGAGCTGAAATGACTCCTTGTTTCAGGAGCCTTGCTTAGGTGGTGATGAGATTTCACGTTTTGGAGTAGATCAGTACAACAAATACTGCATATTTTCTTGGGGTACCATTTTGGTATGGTTTCTGTTAAATATGGTTGAATGTTCATATATCTAGATGCGTCTTTCAAAGACAGTGATAATTTAGTAATTCTTTTTGTAAAGGCAGAGTGCTAAAATGTTTTTTTTCCCCCCTCTTGACACGTTGCCTGGTGAATTTCTACATTCTACAGAGTTACCGGCTGAAGAAGGTGAGTAATCTTAACACGTTTCTTCCCCCACTTTGTGTGCTGATCTTAAGATGACATTTACAAAAGATATGTTTGTTTCTAACAGGAAAAACCTTGCTGGAACTTGTGATTGAGCAGTTTGAAGACTTATTAGTTAGAATTTTATTGTTGGCAGCATGTATATCTTTTGTAAGTATAAAGAAATTTACTTTATCTCCAAAAAGTTGAGACTATACCATAGATGAAAAACCAGGAAACAAATGTCTATTGAGTGAGAACATTATATTTGGAGATTTAAGCTGTTTCTTAATGTTTTGTGTGGGGTTTTGGGGGGTGGTTTTTTTTTTTTTTTTGATTCCCTAGGTATTTTAAACTTACAAATAAAACATTTGAAGCCATTCGCGTACAGAAAATAAATGGATGTCTGACATTGGCAGTGCAGTTAGAAATTGTTCCCAAATGCGGCAGGCAGGGTCTTATAAATTCTTGTGGTTTATCAGCTTTTAATATCAAAAAGTTCTTTATTGGAAGGCCTTGTCTGTTTTGGGTTCTTCCGTTGTGTAAGATCATACTAAGATGATGTTGGGCTCTTTGTAGTCTGTAAATAGAACTTACAAAAGGAATATTCCAGTTGCTCTCCCTTCCTGGTAATGGCAAGGTGACAGTTGTTTCTGACAGTGACAAGAATGATGACGGCAGTGATGGCACCACTGTTGACCAAATTTGGTCACTGACCTTTAGGGTGGTATATTTATCTAAATTGGACCCCTGTCTTGAGTGGCTCCTAGGTTGAGAGAACAAGGTTTAGTACAATTGGTTCTAGATCTTAAAAGAAAAAAAAAACAAAACAAAACTTTTTTCATGTTCTCTATGTGCTTACCAGCTTGAGTTCTGTATGGTTGCTAAGAAACTGGTGAAATGCAAAGAACAGCAGAAGAAAGGTGATGGGGGTTGGAAAGGATAATTCTAGGTTATTATTAACATTTTTTGTGTGTTCAATATTGATTTTTTTATTGCATTTTTTTTCTTGGGCATTGGATTTCGAAGTTTTCCTAAAAATGGTCATGAATAGGACACAGATGTTCCTAATCCTAACAGCATGAGATGCCTTTTGTTCTTAAAGTACAGTATTTTATTCTTATAAAAACCAAGATGGGAAGTGAAATTCACTCAGTGCGAAAACTTGTTTCAGGCTTTGCAAACTTGACACAGCTTCAAGGCCTCATTTTTGTGTGTTTGTAAGCATGCAGGCCTCAGGGATCTACCTCTGTCTTTATTGACAACCTTACCCTAGAGGGCTATTTTGAGAACTAAATACACGAAGCAGTGGGCATTTCTTTACTTTAGGTGAAGGGAAAAAATTGGCAAGAGGTGAACTTTTTTGGAGTTTCTGTACGCAGATTCTGCCATGAGACTTTCATATGTCATGCCATGTTAGCCAAGTGATGTGTAGCCGTTAATAATTAATTCCTCACGAATGTTTTCTACGGTTTTCATTGAATAAAATTAAGAGAGTGTCATAGCAAATCATTAAGCATCCTGAATTAATCACTCCATACCTTATACGTGTCTGTTTTTTCTTGGTTGGTTAAAAAAAATTCCCCTTCAGTAAGTGGCTGCTGCTTTACCAATTCAGATAAAGGAATAGAGCTGTTTGATTAATTAGTTTCAATACATTGTCCTGGAACAAAACGAATAATGTGTTTGAGGTAGTATAATGTTTATGTTTAAGCTGGCTACATAATTTTAAAATAGTCTCAAGTTTGGTAGTTTTAATACTGGGCTTCAATAAGGTCATCGGGGATCTCTTAGAAGTTAATCAGCTGCTATATATGAGAAGAGATAAAATAAATTTTTATTGAGTTATTTTGTGTGTGTAATTTAAGGCAGTGTTGTAACATCGGTGGCATTACTTCCAGTAGACAAGCTATTGACTATTTGGGTTGTATAGGATCTCTTGAGTGGCCAGTTTGAGTGACTTTATATTAATATTTTGAAATAATGATGTGAGTTTTACTTTGAAGTAAGGAGCTTAAATCTTCTGGGCATTTTCACGTTTTTTTTTTTATTATTATTATTCTATTTTATTTTTTGGCTGTGCTGCACAGCTTGCAGGATCTGTAGTTCCCCGATCAGGGAATGAACCCGGCCGCAGCGGTGAAAGCCCCGAATCCTAACCACTGGAGTGCCAGGGAATTCCCTCAAATGGGTTTTTAAATAAAAGCTTTAATTTTGTTGTAAGGTAGGATGTTGGCTTTTTGTAGCTTTATAGAGCTATATTTTGGAGTTGAAATTTGAGCTACCTTTTTGGTAACTACATGGAGTTATTGCTTAGGAAATGAACTATGTTACATTTTTATTTTATGGGTTGTTAAACAGAAAAGTTTAAACATTTATTGTTTAGGAAGCACTGTAACAATTTGCTTTGATTTGTTTGATCAAGAAATTGCAGATATAAAACTTGTTGATTTTCTTCATGTGGGATTAGCACTACTGCTACATTATACTTGACCCTTTTCACTCCACATTTCTTTACCTTTGAAAAGACCACTGAGTTTTTTGTGGTAGTTAGTTCATTCCTATTCGTTTAAAAGGAAAAATGGTAAAATATACATGCTCTTTTGGAGAAGCAAATAGGCAGTTTTTATAATCTATATATGATACATCATCAGGTTCTGCTCAAGTTAAGAAATACTAGGCTTTAGTGATATATTTCAAATATCTAAGTAGTAAACTGTTAACCAGAGTTAATATTTTGCGTTGGCAGAAAGTAGGAAACAGCATTAATGTTTTATACTTGTGACCTGTAGGGATAAAGTTTAATTAACTTGTCACTTGGATTGGAAGAAGTGAGCTATATATCTCCCATTGTATGTGAAGTAACATTAGAAATTCCTTAACTTGACGTTCAGTACCTTCCTATCCTTTTCACTTTTTCTTTCCATCCCCCTTGTTCACCAACTTTGCCCTTCATATAACACATCATATGGTTGCTTAATTGGAATGCCTGTTCTTTTCTCTCTTCCCTGCTTTGTTAGGAATTGAGCACCTTAGGTACATGGCACAAACACTGGGAATACAGCATGGAACGAAATACACGGTCTCTTAC
This sequence comes from Eschrichtius robustus, assembly GCF_028021215.1. Taxonomy (NCBI): domain Eukaryota; kingdom Metazoa; phylum Chordata; class Mammalia; order Artiodactyla; family Eschrichtiidae; genus Eschrichtius; species Eschrichtius robustus. The sequence goes on from NC_090837.1 coordinate 8,883,774, forward strand.
CTGGAGCTGATGTTCTAGTGGAGACAGATAAAAGTAAATTATATAATAAACTGTTGGATTGGAGATAGTGCTGTGGAAAAAAATAACATGGTTGGTGGTGGCGGAATAGGGGAGACTGTGGAAGGAGTGCAGTTTTCAAATAGGGCAGTCAGGAGAGGTGAGCTTGAGGACCATATTTGTCTCTTCTGTCAGAATCATAAAGTCTTCTCTGGTAACACAATTTGCATAAGCTTCTCTACCCTTCACCCCCATTTCCCTACCTCAGCTACTTAGATTGACCCTAAAATGCTAATAAAACTTTTTTAGACCAGGGCACTTCTCAACTTTGATTTACATTTGAATAATTTGTCTTTTCTTCCTACTGGAACCTTTGAAGGGATTCATAATTCCTTTTAGAACCTAGGTTAGTGCTTCTTTTCTTTAATTAATTAATTTGTTTTTTATTTATTTTTGGCTGCGTTGGGTCTTCGTTGCTGTGCGCGCAGGCTTTCTCTAGTTGCAGCGAGCGGGGGCTACTCTTCGTTGTGGTGCGCGGGCTTCCCATTGCGGTGGCTTCTCTTGTTGCGGAGCACGGGCTCTAGGCGCGTGGGCTTCAGTAGTTGCAGCACGCAGGCTCAGCAGTTGTGGCTCGTGGGCTCTAGAGCGCAGGCTCAGTAGCTGTGGTGCACGGGCTTAGCTGCTCCGTGGCATGTGGGATCTTCCCAGACCAGGGCTCGAACCTGTGTCCCCTGCATTGGTAGGCGGATTCTTAAGCACTGCGCCACTAGGGAAGTCCCAGGTTAGTGCTTTTGATATAACAAATATTTGGATGAGTTTGTGTTGGTAGCATTTTCAAAATACATGAAATTTGTTTACTTTGGTTTTCTCAGTAAGATATATTCAAAAAGTATTTGATAATGTAGTGCTTTTAAATTTTTCCTGTGTTTTAATTATTTTGAAGGACAAAATGGGCAGTTTACTGATTGGTTTAAGTAATTTATTTAGAGCCTGTCTTTAAAATATGGTTTGAAAGGTGAATGTGTATGGGGTTTTTTTGTTTTCTTTTAAAGAAGATTGTATTTTCAAATCTGAAAATATTGAAGAGTGTTTTCACATAAGCTTTATGTGTGGTTCAGAAGAGAATCTATAGTCTATAATTCATACTATTTTTTTTATAATGGCTGAACTTTTGTTTCTCACCTCAGATAATTGCTGTAACACTTATTGGTGATACTTTATTTCTGTTTCCTCTTTTTAAATTTCTTGATGTAAATTTTTTCCTTCATTGAACAAATGTTTGGGTGCCCTAAGGCATTGCAAATTTCTAAGGATACAAGGAGGAATGCAGACCTGATACATGTTTTAAGACCCTCAGCCTTAAGAATGTGCTTATGGTCTCTCATTTTCTTCTTATGTTCTTGTTAAGAGCTCTGCACATTATCCTAACGTGTAGATAACTGAGTCATGGTACCATGACTGTCTCCTAGTTTATACCAGAACATGCCTTTTTACCTTGGATTAAAATTTGCTTAATTCATTAAACCCTGCTCTCTGGCATCTTTCGGCTGTACTCTCAGAAGTTATGGTGATATACAGAGATCAGTCTTCCATATAACAATTAGAAGATACCCTACCGTGTCTAAAGTAACCTAGCAAGTGAATTCCCAGTGGTTAGGACTCGGTGCTTTCACTGCCAGGACCCAGGTTCGATCCCTGGTCGGGGAACTAAATAAATAAAGTAAAACAAATAAATAAATAAAATTAAATAAATAAAGTAACCTAGCAAGTGTTTACTTTGAATAGGATTGACAAGTTTGAAACTTTTGAACTTGCTGTAGCTGGATACTGTAAGCCCCAGAAGTACTGTTACTGTATTAATAGTGCAAAGCAAAGAAAGAAGAAACACTATGCCTAAAATTATACTGCAGTAGCTTTTCCTTCCACTTCCATTTGATATTGTTAATGAGGTTGGTTACCTTTTTGCTCTCTTAATGTTTAAGTTCATAGACTGCCAGGCAGGGACTTGTACCTTAGACGTTTTATGAGATTTTGTTTTGTTTATTCATGCATCTATTCAATAAATATATAGTGAGCATCAACTATGTACCAGAGACTCTTCTAGATCCCTGGGGATAGAATAGTCAACAAAAGGAAATACAAACAGATAATCCTTTATATTCAACCTGTTCTCAATAAAGATTTTTTAGAAACATTCTCTCTGCCCCCTGTATATTTTGTATAACTTCTGGTAAACCATAATTATGAACTGACTGTACTATAATGCTAATAAGACATAATAATTTGTCACTCATCCAGTTTCCCTCTTCACTACCCCCTTCCCCATCTCATGGGATCTTTCATTTGTCAGCTTCATCTTCCCATTTACACAAGAGAGGTTTTCTTTTCAATAGAACAAAACCATGAAGGACTGCACCATGTGGTTTGAACATGATTGACTGGATTGGTTCTTAGCAGTAAATGAAATACGGTTCATCTTTATTTTGAGTTGTAGCACTTAATTCTTTGGGTTATTTGTGGGTTTCAAAATATTTTTTAAAATATTAGAAAATTGGTAGTTGTCAGTGTTAAATAGGTTCAGCACTGTCCTTCCACACTAAGAGATTTGCCCACTAGTTTCTCATCAGGCAGTAATTATACATTGTACAGAACCCTCAAATAACTATGAATGCCTGTGTTTCTTACACATAAACATTTAAAGTCACATAGTGGAAGAAAAGGCTACTACATAATACAGATGAGGATTATTGCATTATTGATAAATACCACTTGTGCAAAGGAACCACACATTTCTTGAAAAGTAGAGGTTTGCTTTGATAGTCCTGTCACTGCTTGCTTGCTTTAGTCTTTTCCTTTGTTCCAGCTTATGTGGGATATTGCTTTAAGTTTGTTCCTCAGGCCTAGCTGCCAAGAGGGAAATTCATACCCGCTTTAACAAGGTGTGAAGCTTATCTTACAGTTGCTAATGCCTCACTGACCTTTTCTAAAGGTCCTCCTTACTCTTCAAGTTGAGCAATTTTTCTCCCCCAAGAGCTAATTAAGTTTCTTATTTCTGATATGCTCTCCTTGGCAAATGTTTGAAAGGCTAGTATCAAAGCAGCTGTGATCTTGCGTCTATCAAAATTTATAACTTCCTAGAGAAGTTTTCATCCTGCCATTAGGCCTGGCCTTAACACCAGGAATGCCCAGCTGAAAGCTTGCAGCAACAATTTATATTCATTCTGGTGTTCTGCTTGCCCTGGTTCATTAGCTGTCAGTGGTGATTGGCGTCTTTCAGGACCTGGCCTTGGGTCTCCTGGTTTTTTTCCTGCTCAAATTGATATTTCTTTTGTTGGTGGTATAGTGGTGAGCATAGCTGCCTAACAAATTGATATTTGTTGTTAATTCATCGTTACCCTCTTTTACTTGCAAAATTCATGTTGGGTCTTGCCTTAATCATCTTTCTGGTTGTTTGCTGTTTGTGTCAAAGCTCACTTTATAGTATTCCACTAGGTACAAATGTAGTCGCCAGATGGCTTCATTATTGCCATACATCATATCTGACAGTATTAAAAAGTATCAGAAACAGTGCTTTCATTGTTTACTGAATAGATCTTTTAAAGAAAAGATTTCATTGTGGAATATACAAACATTTTAAGCAGTGTTAAAAGGCAAAGGCAAATCTTACCTCCCAGACTGTTTCATGAGATACCTTTAACATCCTTTTTGGATTGGCAGTTTTCCACAAAAATTGGTTGTTAAATTTTTAACCATTTAGATGCCTCTTTTACTATGTTGTTTATTATTTTAAGATTCATTGTGTTGGATTCTTTCTTCATAGGGTTGCTCAGTTAGAAAGTACAGTGTGGCTTGTGTGAGCTAGAAGTTAATTCTCTGCTCATTTTTCTTGGGACAGTGTTCTGTGCCCAGGTATAACATTTTTGGATTTATGTCATCTCTGAAGTGCTGTGTTCCTATACTAGATATCATATGGAGGATAACCTTCAAAATACATTCCTGATCGCAGAACAGCCTTGCAGTAATGGCCTTCAGCAACACCACTGAAAATACGTGGGACATTAGCAGATTATATACTCTAATTTTGAGTCAATGATTAAGTTGTTTTTACTATGAATTTGTGCCACATAGGTATTATTTGATGTGACTATTAACCAAATTAACAAAGTTTCATGATTGCCTTTTGCTTTAACAAAATCAGGAATTTGTTTTATTTCTTTTGAAAAATATACACAGAAAATGAATGGGATTTAGTTCCCCAAAAGTATTTGTTTTGGATTTTGAACCAATTATGACATGAAAAAATAAATTAGTTCTTAAGGGTATTATTAAGAAGTTTATAGTTTTGAGTCTTAAGAATTATTGGGAACAAGATATAAGCTTGTTGTTTATGTCATTACATTTTGCTACCTTTTGTTTCTAAGGATGGTAAGAAAAGAGATTTTATGTATCATAATAATTCCTTTAATGCCAGCCGCTTTTGTTGTAAGAACACATTACAGTTCTAATGCATGCCATTTCTCTTTTAGGTTTTGGCTTGGTTTGAAGAAGGTGAAGAAACAATTACAGCTTTTGTAGAACCCTTTGTGATTTTACTTATATTAGTAGCCAATGCAATTGTGGGTGTATGGCAGGTAAGCAAAAATTCCTGCAGTGCGAAATTTTGGTAATTTACGTAAGTGATTTAAACTGTGTTAAAACAATCTGTGGAACTACGTGTGTTTTTTATCTGTTTATTTAATGGCAAAATTTTAGACCTCATGCATATATACTTTGCTGTTAAAATTGCTCATCCTTCATGGTAGCATGGAATTAAGAACAGTGGATAAAGAAGCTACTTAAGGAAAACCAGAAAATTTGACAACCAGTATTCTCTTTATATTTTCTAGTTGCTTCCTATGAAAAACTTTTATTCTCCTTGGGGGTGTGTGTGTGTGTGTGTGTATTTAGCTATAAAAACTGTTTAAATCCTAAATAATTTTACCTTCAGAGCATATTCCTGGCTATTTTCCCTTAACTGCCCAGTACCCAGGCCTTTCTTATTCACAGAATGGAAGCTAATTTTACTACAGAAACATAATGGGATCACACGTCTGCCCCATATTTGCATGATTGGTCTTCTGCAGATAGCTAGTTTGAGAATTTAACTTTTTTAAGACTGTGGATCTGTTAGGTTTTTGTTTTTGATATATTTTAACAAACCCAGACTAATATTTCACATTCATCTTTTTATTTTTGGCTGCGTTGGGTCTTCTTTGCTGTGTACAGGCTTTCTCTAGTTGCGGTGAGCGGGGGCTACTCTTCGTTGCAGTGCGGTGGCTTCTCTTGTTGCGGAGCGCAGGCTTCAGTAGTTGTGGCTCGCGGGCTCTAGAGTGCAGGCTCAGTAGTTGTGGCACACGGGCTTAGTTACTCCGTGGCATGTGGGATCTTCCCGGACCAGGGATCGAACCCATGTCCCCTGCATTGGCAGGCAGATTCTTAATCACTGTGCCACCAGGGAAGTCCCTCTCATTCATCTTTTAAGTATTGATCTTTTAGATTTTTGATAGATATAGTCACCTCTTTCAGGACTAAAATAGAGTGCATCTGTCATTCGTAAAGTGGAAGCATCTTATAAACATACTTAGTCCTATTGGAATCGTAAATTTCTGATCTTATTAATAAACATGAAGGCCTTTATGTGGTGAGCTCATATAGAAGGAAGCCTACTTAGAAGAAATTTTTAATTGTGCTACATTCCTCTTTTGATTTTTTAAAAATTGCTTTTATTTAAATAGAAATGATCTTTTTGTGAATAATTTAGGCAAAAGAAACAACATATAGCATTAGATTGTCCTTCTCAAGTTAGTAATATGCATTTTTAAATTAATTTATGTCAGTTACGTAATAGATACCTCATATATATTCCCTTTTCATGCTCAGAGTGATTTTGTAAGGCAGATGATATTCCCATTGGACAGATGTGACAGAAGTTCAGAGTGATTGACTTATCAAAGGCCATACAGATAGTACATACATAGAGTATCTGAGATTTATATCCAGGGCCAGGCTGATCTGAACTCCAAAGTAAAATTTTATAGCCATTTTCACAGGACTTTTAGATATGTCTTAGCTTAAAGAAAAGAGTAATATTTTTGATGGATATCCTATTGCATAATATACAGAAGGGTATGAGCAATAAATACTATAGGGTTCTTTCTGGAAGTAATGAAAGTTATAATTATAGTGTAAGGTAGTATTTGGGAGGGGTGGGGCATGTATTTCTGATCAGTGTCATCAAGGAAGGCTGACAAGCAATTGGGGGAACTATAAAGAAGTGGGACTTTTGTGGGTGGAAGCTGGGGAGAATATTCCAGAGAGGGGGTGGCATGAGCAGAGAGGTACAAAGTGTGTTTGAGGAATGACATTTAGATCTTTTTAGGTTTGAGTGGAGGAGGTAGGAGTTGTAACTTTTAGAACAAAGGAAACCTTAGAAGGTCTTCTAAGTTTTTGTTCATAGTAAGTTAGGTATATTTGTTTTTCCCCAAGCTGACCTGTTTTTTGTTGTTTGTTTGTTTTTGGTTTTTTTAATAAATTTATGTTTGGCTGTGTTGGGTCTTTGTTGCTTCACGCGGGCTTTCTCTAGCTGCGGTGAGTGGGGGCTACTCTTCGTTGAGGTGCGGTGGCTTCTCTTGTTGCGGAACACGGGCTCTAGGCAGGTGGGCTCAGTAGTTGTGGCTTGCAGGCTCTAGAGTGCAGGCCCAGTAGTTGTGGCGCATGGGCTTAGTTGCTCCGTGGTATGTGGGATCTTCCTGGACCAGGGCTAGAACCCGTGTCCCCTGCATTGGCAGGCAGATGCTTAACCACTGCGCCACCAGGGAAGTCCCCCTGATTTTTAATGAAGTCTTTATTGAATTTGTTACGATATTGCTTCTGTTCTATGTTTTGGTTTTTTGGCCACAAGGCATGTGGGATCTTAGCTCCCTGACCAGGGATGGAACCTGAACCCCCTGCATTGGAAGGCAAAGTCTTAACCATTGGACCACCAGGGAAGTCCCTCCCTGATTTTTAATAGAAGCAAAATACAGTGCTCCTGGACATCTTAACTTTGGTCAGTCCAATTAAACTCTACCTGACATGACCTCGAGGAAGGAGAAAAAAATAAAACTGCCACAATTCATAAATTCTAGGGGGAAAAATCCTGAGGAAAAGTAGTTTCAAATTTGAATAATTGAATAGCAGCAATGCTCAGAATTTATTCTTTCTACAATATCAGTAACATTTGAACTTAACCTGAAGGACCTTTTAGCAGTGACATTAATTAGAGTTAGATATGCTGGTATTTCTGTTAATTATAAGGTGATACAGATAGACTCATTCTTTAAGCAGATCTGATTGGGATTTAAATTATTTTTATCATGAACTTTCCAAATATAAGGTTTCCTGTACTTTCTCAGGAATGCATACGTAAAAAGTTAGACACATGCCATTAGCTTTCAGTTTTGTGTCATCTAAATTCTCTTTAAGCAGGTTTGAGGACTTAATTTTTACCACAGTGTGAAAAATGAGATTGCATGGTATCGAGCATAAATTTTATCCAAATGAAGGTTAAATTGAAGAGGTTTAGATTGGAGGGCAAAGATGTGAGAGAAATGAAAGAATTGTTTCCTTTGTCCACTGAGTAACCTCAACTGGGCACGTGCTTTGTAGATTTGCTCCTTCTAATTGCTTATTTTCTTTTTTTTTTAAATTAATTTATTTTATTTTATATTTATTTTTGGCTGCGTTGGGTCTTCGTTGCTGCGTGCGGACTTTCTCTAGTTGCAGTGAGCAGGGGCCACTCTTCGTTGTGGAGTGTGGGTTCTCATTGTGGTGGCTCCTCTTGTTGCAGAGCACGGGCTCTAGGCGTGAGGGCTTCAGTAGTTGTGGCACACGGGCTCAGTAGTTGTGGCTTGCAGGCTCTAGAGTGCAGACTCAGTAGTTGTGGCGCACGGGCTTAGTTGCTCTGCGGCATGTGGGATCTTTCCAGACCAGGGCTCAAATCTGTGTCCCCTGCATTGGCAAGCGGATTCTTAACCACTGCGCCACCAGGGAAGTCCTAATTGCTTATTTTTTAAAAGGAGAAAAGGCAAATTTCACACATACTCCCCCACCACCCCCCAAAGGAACTTTCCCTTAGCTTTTTTTTTCAACATGGCTCATTTTAATTCTGCATCTTTCATCTTGAAATTAGGAAATAAAAATTGTGTGTGACTAAGTCTTGACATGTTCATATATAATATTATGGTAAATGTGGTATGTGACTGGCAGTGCTTCCGGCCACTTATTGGTCTTCAGTACTGGTGAGAGATTTAGAATTTGAGACGTAACTGGATTTTCTTAATTCATCACTCAAAGCATTTACTGTGTGCCAAAACAATCTAAGCATTTTACACATAGCTTGTAAATCCTCACAACCCTTGAGGGTGGGTACTGTTAGTGTCCTGGTTTTGTAGGCCATAAAGCTGTGTGTCATGTAACTTATCCACAGACACATAGTTTTTGAGTGCAAAAGCCTGGGTTGAGCCTGGGCGGTCCAACCCCAGACCATCACCTTTCATGGGGGTCAAGATTGACTTAATGGGGCTTCCCTGGTGGCGCAGTGGTTGAGAATCTGCCTGCCAATGCAGGGGACACGGGTTCGAGCCCTGGTCTGGGAAGATCCCACATGCCGCGGAGCAGCTGGGCCCGTGAGCCACAGCTACTGAGCCTGCGCGTCTGGAGCCTGTGCTCCGCAACAAGAGAGGCCGCGATAGTGAGAGGCCCACGCACTGCGATGAAGAGTGGTCCCCACTTGCCACAACTAGAGAAAGCCCTCGCACAGAAACGAAGACCCAACACAGCCATAAATAAATAAATAAATATTTAAAAAAAAAAAAAGATTGACTTAATGATGTGAGTGTGTGAAGCTGAAGGTGAGGGCCATGTTGCACAGTGTGCATAGGGACAGCAGGTTCTAATAACTGCTTCTTTCCATTGATTTTTATCTCCTTACCCTTCTTCGGGTGCTTATTTTTTCATTTTTAGTACAAAATCATAAGGGCCTAGTGTTTCTTACCTTAAGATGTGAATCATTTATTACAAATGTCATTAATGTGCATCTCCTGTATTTTTTCTTTTTAAGTTTAGTTTACAACTCTTAAAATTTGATTCCTAGGGCTAGAAACCCTTGGCAGTGGCAGGCTATATTTACTACTGTTATCTTTTGTTTTCTTTTTTACAGGAAAGAAATGCTGAAAATGCAATCGAAGCCCTTAAGGAGTATGAGCCTGAAATGGGCAAAGTGTATCGACAAGACAGGAAGAGTGTACAGCGGATTAAAGCTAAAGACATAGTTCCTGGTGATATTGTAGAAATTGCTGGTGAGTTGAGTTTGTCATTTTTATTTTAGGTTGTATATCTGAATACAGTCCTTTTCTGAAGGCTCATACTTAAGAGTTTTAAAAGTTAGGCTCATGTGTATCAATTACGTTAACAGATTTTTAGTGCTATCCAAACGAATCAGGTTTTCTGTAAAATTTTCAAAGTGTTTTGGCACTTCCCTTCATGTTGATAAGTGTTTTTCTTTTATTTTTTTTAAACAAGGTGTTTTGAATTATTGTGCTTATTACTTTTAGTACATTGTGGAACACTAGTGCTGAAGAGATAATGAACTTAATCTTGATTTGACAGTTAGTTGTAGTGAGCAGTTTGTAGAATACTAGTTAATGGCTACATAGTTTTTCCTGTTTTGGTTCTTGGCACAAATAGGTCAAACTTGCAACCGTCAAACCTAGTTGATGGCTAAGGATAATCTCATGACTTTAAAAGCTCTACTTAAAAATACTTGGACATAACACTGAGCCAGGGATCTTAGCCAGGGATCTAGGTTTGGGCTTTAAAGAGTTAGTGAATCCACTGCAATGCCAGAGCTCTACACAGATCTCAAAAAGGTCCTCCTTGCTATAGGTCAATGCCATGTTTTCAGGCAACCCAGAATGCCCCTGGAGCCAATCAGAACTGTGTAATCTTTTTGCTGGGGAATCATTACATTGGGTTATTCAAATCATTGTGGTTTTTCACACCCTCCTGAGCTCAGAATACTTGTTTTCTTTTTGTGAATTGTCTCATAGTAATACCTTTACACTGACTTGTGGGGAAAGTGTGCTTTGTCTTACTCATTGTAATGAGAATTCAGTGCTGAGTCTCTTGGCCTGTGCTCTGCAGTTTCGGCCTTTAGAAGTAAATTACTGGGACTTCCCTGGCGGTCCAGTGGTTAAGACTCTGCCCTCTCAATGCAGGGGGCCCTGGTCAGGGAAACTAGATCCCGCATGCTGCCTGGCTCAGCCGAAAAAAACAAACAGAAGAAAAACAAAAGTAAATTACCTTGTCATAGGTCTTCCAGAAAAAGAATAGTGTTGCCTGTGTACCCACACGTTGATTACTTAGGACAGCAAAGTTTGTATAAGTGACCTAACGGCTTGCTTAATAGTGTTAACAAAAGTACAACTCAGAATGCAGTGTTTTGGCCAGTGGATTTTTTAAACTTAATTTTGACATAATTTCAGACTTAAAAGTTGCAAGACTAGTAAGAGTTCCAATTTAGCTTTTACCCAGATTCTCCAAATGTTTGTTGTCACATGTGCATTATCCTCTTTCAGTCTGTGTCTATACATTCACACATTTTTGTCTGAACTATTTGAGAGTAAGTTGCAGAAATGATGCGTCTTTACTCCTAAATACTTGAGTGTTTATTTTATAAAATTTAGAGCATTCTTTTAATATGATTCCAATTAACTACTGAAAGATAACAGTATTATATCAGTTTTTTAATCTGTAGACCTTATTTAGATTTAACCATTTGTCACCATGGATTTTACCGCAAAAATATGACTTACAGAGGGAATTCTGGTGGTGATGTAGGAAGTAGGTCAGAATGGGAAGGCTGGAGATAGGTAAGAGCTAATGAGAGCAAACAATAACAAAGGCTGTAGCATTAAGAATAATGAGGGGAAGATTTTGAGTTTATAAGTAGGAGTTTTAAAGCAAGGGTGCACATCAGAATTATCTGGGGACCCTCCTTAAAAGTATTTACCAGGTCTCAACCCAAAGTATTAACTCTGAATCTCCCTTGGGCAAGGAATTACAGCCATGTATAGTTTGAAAAGTGAGCCTCAGGTTTAGGTGCCAAGCAACAGGTTTTGATAACTTAATAGATATTGGGGTGGATGTGAAGTAGGGTGTGGAATCAAAGATACTGGCAGGATATCTAGTTCAGGTGCCCGGGTGGTGATGGTGCTAGTAACTGAGGAAGGAAACATTAGAGGAAGATAGTTTGTCTTTCCACAAATATATATGTGGTCAGTGCACTTGCAGATCACCTAAATATTGCACAAGATTAATTTTTGACTTTGTATGTTTTCCAGTTCTCCAGCTTAGTCTGGTAATATACTTTCAGCCTGTCAAATTAAGATATTGTAAGAATTTTTTGTGCTAGTTAAGCTATTTCAGTATATTCAATCTATCTGAAAACTTAGAGAAATCACCCCCAAAGTGTTTATCCTTGGTTTGCATCAGTAGATGGCAGTGGTTTACAGCGTCAGAGGAAACTGTAACCTTGATCCTCAAAGCACCATCTTCCCTTTTGAAGGAATAAACTAAGACCAGCTTCTCTTCAATGGGGGTGGTTTTGGTTTCTCTTTTTCTCTGAATTCTGGTTCTCTCCAGTCTTTCCTATCTCAGTAAGTCACTCTTACCACCTAGTTAACTGAGAGAAACTTGGGAATCATCTTGATTCTTTCCTCTCTTATTCTGTCTCTAAGACCAGTTGATTCTGTCTCCAAAACACACCCAAATTTGTTGACTACTTTTTCCTCAGTCACCACACCAGTCCCACCATCACCTCACACCGACATTGTCATTGTGTCCTAACGAGGCTCTGCCTTCCTTTACTGTTTTCTTTCCACGCAGAAGTCAGGGTTTCCTAAAGGTCATGTTTATTCACTTGCTAAAACACTTCAGTGGCTTCTCTCTTGCACCAGAAATATAAATTTTTTTCTTTGACCCTAAATGACCTTGCATTGTATAGCTCCTGCTTGCTTCTGTGATTTCATCTTATGCAACTCCCTATGCTCTAGCCATACGGGCCTCTTTTTTTTTTTTTTTGGCTGCATTGGGTCTTTGTTGCTACGCCCAGGCTTTCTCTAGTTGTGGCTAGCAGGGGCTACTCTTCATTGCAGTGCGCGGGCTTCTTGTTGCGGAGCACGGGCTCTAGAGTGCAGGTTCAGTAGTTGTGGCGCACAGGCTTAGTTGCTCTGTGGCTCGTGGGATCTTCTCGGACCAGGGCTCGAACCCGTGTCCCCTGCATTGGCAGGCGGATTCTTAACTACTGCGCCACCAGGGCAGTCCCTATATAGTGTTTTTTGGGGTTTTTTTTTAAGCATTTCTTAATTTTTTTAAAAAATTATTTCTTTTGTTTTATTTATTTTTGGCTGCATTGGGTCTTCATTGCTGTGCACAGGATTTTCCTAGTTGTGGCGAGTGGGGGCTACTCTTCATTGTGGTGCGCGGGGCCTCATTGCGGTGGCTTCTACTTGTTGCAGAGCACGGGCTCTAGGCACGCGGGCTTCAGTAGTTGTGGCTTGCGAGCTCTAGAGCGCAGGCTCAGTAGTTGTAGCGCACGGGCTTAGTTGCTCTGCGGCATGTGGGATCTTCCTGGACCAGGGCTCGAACCTGTGTCCCCTGCATTGGCAGGCAGATTCTTAACCACTGCACCACCAGGGAAGCCCTATGTAGTGTTTTATATGTTGCATTTGATAGTTTAGGAAGGACAGATGATGATTGATCCGTAGTATGTGTGACACAGGAGTAGTATCCCTTTCCTATTTTTATTTTTTTATATTGTGGTAAAATATACATAGTACAAAGCTTACCATTTTAACCATTTTTCAGTATACAGTTCTGTGGCATTAAGTATATTCACATCATTGTGCAGCTGTCACCACTATTCATCTCCAGAACTTTTTCATCTTCCCAGACTGAAACTCTGTTGCCATTGAACAGTAATTTCTCTTTACCTCCCTTCCTCTAGATCCTGGCAACCACTGCCTTTTTTTTTTTTTTTTTTAATTGATTGATTGATTGCCGCATTGGGTCTTCGTTGCTGTGCACGGGCTTCTCATTGTGGTGGCTTCTCCCACCGCGGAGCTCGGGCTTCAGTAGTCGTGGCTCACGGGCTCTAGAGCACAGGCTCAGTCGTTGTGGAGCACGGGCTTAGTTGCTCCGCGGCATGTGGGATCCTTCGAACCAGGGACCGAACCCGCGTCACCTACATTGGCAGGCGGATTCCCAACCACTGCGCCACCAGGGAAGCCCCACTGCCTTTCTTTTAATATTCAAAAAATATATATTAAAACATGAGTTTAAATCCCTCATCTTAGGTGAATCTACTTATTACCAATAGTAACTGTTCTAAGCAGTACACATACTCATCCCTATTCCGATTTCACCTGTTTTTGAATCCTTTGTGAGGAGTCTAACAGGTCCTGATAGTTAACACTTTTTTCCTCCAACTCTTTCCCCACTGTATACTAATTGCTAAAAGTATATGCAATGCTTGGACATTGGGCTCTTGTATACTACTCTTTTTTGAATTTTGACCATTCTGAGGGATGCTGAACAGAGGTGGTAACTAGTTTTAGATAGATATGAGCAACTAGTTTTAGACAGATATGAACTTTTTATTAAACACTATTGTCATACTACTAGGCAACGAGCACCTTAAGGGCAGAAGTGTGTCACACTGATCATTGTAATCTTCTTGCTGAGCATGTAACAAGCTCTCAGTGAGCAATAAATGAAACTTGAAATCAGAAGTATGGAGTAGGTTTAGCTAATGTAAACCTGCTTATTGTGCAGCTTCTGTGCAGAATAGATAATTTTAAGTCTCTGTGCATAAGTTCAGTAATAACGAAGCTTAAAGTGTGTGCCAGATACAGTGATAAACTTGCTAGTGCTTGGTGTTTAACCATCAACCACTCTATGGGGTGCATACTGTTAGTCATATTTTACAACTGAAACTGAGTCTTTGTGGTTTATTGCTTCTATCTTCAACTGTAGTTAATTTGCTAGAGAAGATACAGCATCCTTAGTAAATGTATACATATTTCATATATCAATTTGTTGGAGGCCTAGTTTACAATTTTTTAAAAACAGCTTTATTGAGATATAATTCACATGCCATAACATGCACTCCTTTAAAGTGTGTAATTAAAGTGGTTTTCAGAGTTCTACAGTCATTACCACTATCTAATTTCAGAACATCTTCCTCCAAAAAGAAAACCCTATACCCATTAGCAATCACTTCCTCTGCCCGTCTTTCCCCAGTCCCTGGCAACCACAATTTGTTTTTAGGGATTTGCTTATTCTGGATATTGCATATAACTGGAATCATACAATAAATGCCCTTTTTAGACTGGCTTCTTTCACTTAGTATATTGTTCTCAGGATTCATTTATGTTGTAGCATGTATCATATAGTTCATTCATGTGTATACTGTATTCATTATGGCTCTAATATTCCATTGTTTAGGTGTGCCACATTTTGTTTATTCATTCATCAGTTCATGGGTATTTGAGTGGTTTTCCCCTTTCTGGCTATTATGCTACTGTGAACATTCAAGTATAATTTTTGTGTGAACATATGCTTTCACTCTCTTAGCTATATACCTAGACATGGAATTGCTGGAGCTTATGGTGACTCAAAGTTTAACATTTTGAGGAACTTCCCAACTGTTTTCCAAAGTAATTGCATCATTTTACATTCCACCAGCAATGTATATAGGTTCCCGTTTCTCCACCTCCTCATCAACACTTGTCTTTTTTAATTTTAGCCATGAAGTGTTATCTCATTGTCATTTTAATTTGTACTTCCCTAATTTCCTAATGATATTGAGCATCTTTTCATGTGCTTATTTTCAGTTAGTATGTCATCTTTGAGAACTGTCTAAATCCATTGGGTTTAGTTGGGTTGTCTTTTTAATGTTGAGTTGTAAGAGTTCTTTATATATCCTGGCTTATCAGATAGGGTTTGAAAAATTTTCTTCCCGTTCTGTAGGTTTCTTTTTTACTTGACGGTGTCCTTTGTAGCATAAAAGTTTTTAATTTGATAGAGTCCTATTTGTCTTTTTTTTTTTCTTTCATTGCTTGTGCTTTTGGTGTCATATCTAAGAAGCTATTCTATGATCTCATGTCACCAAGATTTTGTATATGGTGTGAGGTAGGTGTCCAACTTGATTTTTTTGCATTTGGATATCCAGTAGTATCAGCACCATTTGTTGAAAAGACTTCTTCATTGAGTTGTCCTGACCCTTGTCAAAAATCAATTGACTTCATTTTCCACTGCAAATTGACTATTATTCCATTGATCTGTATGTCTGTCCTCATGCCAGTACCACACTGTCTTGATTACCGTAGCTTTGTAGTAAGTTTTGAAATCACTAAATTTGAGTCCCCTGGCTTTGTTGTTTTTCTAGATTATTTTGGGTATTCTGAGTCCCTTGCATTTCCATATACATTTTAAGTTTAGCTTGTTAATTTCTGCCCCAAAACCCTGCATAGATTTTGATAAGAATAATGTTGACTCTGTAGCTCAGTTTGGGGAATATAAACATCACAGTAATATTAAATCTTCTGATCCATGACCATGGGGTGTCTTTATGTTTATTTAGGTCTCGTTTCTTTTAACACTGTTTTCAGTGTTCAAGTCTTGTACTACTTTTGTTAAGTTTATTCCTAAGTATTTTATGGTTTTTTGTTTGTTTTTTGTGGGGGAGCTATTTGTAATTGGAATCGTTTTCTTAATTTCATTTTCAGATTGTTCTTTGCTAGTGTATAGAAATACAGTTGATTTTTGTGTATTGATATTGTACCTTGCAGTCTTGGTAGACTCTTTTATTTTAATAGTTTTTCAGGGGTTCCTTAAGATTTTCTCTATATAAGACCATGTCATCTGAAAACAAATATTTTTATGTCTTTTCAGCCTGGATGCCTTTTCTTTTTCTTGTCTAATTACCCTGGCTAGACTCTCCAGTAGAATGTTGAAAAGAAGTGGCAAGAGTAGACATCCTTGTCTTGTTCCTGATCGTAGGGGAAAAGTATTCAGTCTTTTACCATGAAGTATGATGTTAGCTATGGGTTTTATAGATGCCCTTTATCATGTCGAGGATGCCTGATCACAATTTTAATTTTTAGGTTGTCAATATACTCTTGTTTGGTCTGTCCTGGTGACTTTTCGTGGTGGTTATGTATTTAGATCCAAATTAGAAATGGTAGTTTTGCTAGATTACTAGTTCCAGTGGGTCACTGAACTGGGAAACATGTAATCCTAAGGCATTTTTTTTTTTTTTCTAAGGCATTTAAGTGAATTATATGGAACATTTTGGGGAAACATTGTGACTGCTTGACCTGGGCCAGATAAATAGGTATTTATTTTATTCAGACTTTTAAGACTATACATGTTGAGGCTTTTTAACTTCTACTTTTATTAGGATTAATAATCTAGTTGACCCTGCAATTTGGCATTTAGCCCAATAATTCAGTTCTGTAAAACTGTAGAAATGAACTTCAGTTCTAAATGTAGATCTAAATTATTTCTTGTCAAAGTCTTACTCTCTACATGGCCTGAAGGGATAAATGGCATGAATTGTGCTCTTAGACATGGTAACTTTTATACTGTTATTTAAATTATGAAATTGAGTGTGAGAGGGTTCTTTCTGGTGAATTGAAAAACTGGAGAATACTTTGAACTGTTTTGAAGATGTAAGTGAGTATGGAGTTGCTTTTGATATTTGCCGAAAGAAAGAGACCTTTTTGTAGTCATTGTTTGGGTGTAAGAATCATCTCCTAACTTCAGATGATAAACTTCTTTTTGCTAGCTTCTGGAAGACATCTGGTAGGATGGTTCTGCTGAACTTCCTGAAGACTAGACTGGGTGGCTTTTTGAGGGGGAGATGGCGGGGGTTTAAGGGAGTTATATTTTAGATGTTGCTGTACCAACTAATAACCTTTCCAAGAAGACATTGTGTAAGCATGCATAGCAAAACCATACGTATACTTCTAACTATCTACAATACAGGAACCAAATAAAATTGATTTGGCAAGTAAAAATATGGAGACAGTTACCCATGTGTTCATCTTCTGAAGCCACAATAATTTTGTATTATCTTAATGCCAGGAAAATATTTCTCTGATGGATGGAAACCAAAAGTAATAAAATCAGGTATAATTTTATGAGAAATGAACATCAGTGTTTAAGCGTTCTGTATTATCTGCCAATATTATCAAGGTGAATCGAGCTATGATAGTCCTGAAAGTCTTTAACTTTAGAATTTGGGGAGGTTTCAGTATTTGCACGGGAGGGGTATTACTGAGTTCTCAAGGCGACTGTTTTCAGATTTTTTATTTATTTATTTATCTTTATTTTTGCGTGTGTTGGGTCTTTGTTGCTGTGCGCGGGCTTTCTCTAGTTGCGGTGAGCAGGGGTTACTATTCGTTGCGGTGCGTGGGCTCCTCATTGTGGTGGCTTCTCTTGTTGCAGAGCATGGGCTCTAGGAGCACAGGCTTCAGTAGTTGTGGCCTGTGGGCTCTAGAGTGCAGGCTCAGTAGTTGTGGCGCACGGGCTTAGTTGCTCCGCGGCATGTGGGATCTTACCGGACAAGCGCTCGAACCCGTGTCTCCTGCATTAGCAGGCGGGTGCTTAACCACTGCGTCACCAGGGAAGTCCCTTCAGAGTTGTTTAAAACAAACTTCTTGTATCTTGGTAACCCAGAGTTGATGACTAGTGCAAGGACGTAAATATCCTCAGATGACTTCTGTCCTGTAGTATACTCTGGAATGAATCATATTTTAAGATTATGTAGGTGATAGAAATGAGTCTCAACATAAAACTGCATTTGCTTTATTTAGGTTCCGGAGAAGTTGATTTTATATTTCCTAAAATGAAGAATAAATATTCAGCAGTAGTGCCAGCAATTTCAGGATTTTTTAAATGAAAATAATAATTCTTAAACTTGGTAACTATTTAAGGGAAGAAAAGTTTCACTTTTGATAGCTTGCAGTAATGAAATTTAGTAACATGTATGAAGTGGCATTTCCAAGCATTTGAGGAAAAGAAAAGATAAACTTGTAAAATAGAAAGATGACTGATTCATATAAGAACCTGTGTTATTATCCTAATTCCATATGACACTGGACAAAGTAAATTAACCTAACCTCTACAGAACTGGGTAATTGGAGTAGCCTCTTAAGGAGCTTTCTGGCTAAAAAGATGTATGATTCAGATAATGTAGCCTTATTTTTTTAGCTGGGGCCATGAGCCTTTTTTTCTTTTGCTTTTAGAAAAAAGGATTGGAGAAGCCTGACTGAACAGTCAGCAAACACTTAATCCATACCTGTTGAGCTCCCTAACACAAATATGAGAAAAGTTAATTCTGTGCTGTAGAGCAGAGGGGTTGGCAAACTTTTTTTAACGGAGCTACCTAGTAAATATTTTGGCTTTTGTGGTCCCAAACAGTCTCTGTAGGGGAAAATTAATTTTTTTTTTAAAAAAAGACTTTAAAAATGAAAATCATCCTTGGCTCAAGGGCTGTTTTTATATTTATTTTTATTATTTTGTTGTTGTTGTTTACTTAGGTTGTGCCAGGTCTTAGTTGCAGCAGGTGGGTTCCTTGGTTGTGATATGCAAACTCTTAGTTGCGGCATGCATGTGGGATCTAGTTCCCTGACTAGGGATCAAACCCAGGCCCCCTGCATTGGGAGCGCGGAGTCTTATCCACTCTGCCACCAGGGATGTCCTTCAAGGGCTGTTTTTAGTGTGATTTTTTTTTTTTTTTTTTTGCCTGCGTTGGGTCTTCATTGCTGGGCGCGGGCTTTTCTCTAGTTGTGGTGAGCGGGGGCTACCCTTTGTTGCAGTGCGTGGGCTTCTCATTGTGGTGGCTTCTCTTGTTGCAGAGCACAGGCTCTAGGGCGGACGGGCTTCAGTAGTTTTGGCACGCAGGCTCAGTAGTTGTGGCACACGGGCTTAGTTGCTCTGCGGCATGTGGGATCTTCCTGGACCAGGGCTCGAACCTGTGTCCCCTGCATTGGCAGGCAGATTCTTAACCACTGCGCCACCAGGGAAGTCTACAGCAGTAGTTCTTAATCATTTCTAGATCATAGGTCCTCTAAAAATTAATGAAATCTGTGGACTCTTTCCCCAAATACACGTATTCAAAATCTTGTATGCAATTTCAGGGGATTCTTTTGCCCTTCTCCCTAGAAATCCACCCCAAGATTCTAGCTATTTGGTTTTAAAAAATGAAGTTACAAGCATACCCAGTTTTACTGTGCTTCTCTTTATTGTGCTTTGCAGATACTGCATTTTTTGCAGATATTTCAAGTTTTTATTATATTTTTATGATCTGTGATCTTTGATGTTACTATTGCAAAAAGATTGACTCACTGAGGGCTCAGGTGATTAGCTTTTTTTTTAGGTGATTAAGTCTTTAGATTAATGTATGTACATTTTTTTTTAGACAATGCTATTGCACACTTAATAGACTACAGTATAGTGTAAAATCTTCCATGTGGCTCGCTTTATTGCAATATTTGCTTTTGTGATTGTCTGGAATTGAACCCACCGTGTCCCCAAGGTATGGCTATATACTATATAATCCAGCAATTCCACTTCTGGGGTATATATTCAAAAGACATGAAATCACTCTCCTTAAGAGGTCTGCACCCTTACGTTCATTGCAGCATTTGTGTATAATAGGCAAAACATGGTAAAAACCTAAGTATCCATCGACGGATAAATGGATAAAGAAAATGTGATGTGTACACACACTCTCTAGAATATTATTCAGCCATAAAAATGAAGGAAATCCTGCTGTTTGCAACAACATGGATGGATCTTAAGTGAAATAAGTCAGAGAAAGGCAAGTACAGTATGATCTCACTTACATGTAAATCTTTAAGAAAGCAAACTCATAGAAACGTATATCAGATTGGTGGTTGCCAGGGGCGGGGAGTGGGGGAATTGGGTGAAGGTGGTCAGAAGGTGCAAATTCCAGTTTTAAGACAAATGTGTTCTGGGAATGTAATGTACAGCATGATGACTGTAGGTAACAAAACTGTAGTGCATATTTGAAAGTTGCTAAGAATAGATCTTAAGTTCTTATCATAAGGAAAAAATTGTAACTGTGAGGTGATGGATATTAACTAATTGTAGTAATTTCACATTGTATGTGTATATCAGATGTTTTACACCCTAAACTTACAGTGTTACAAGCTGGTTTATATCTCAATAAAATGGGAAAAGTCGATTACAGTTAAACAGTGTAGTTAGTAAAATATTGTCTGATTAAGCAGTTTACATAGTGTTGGAATATTGTTAGAATAAACCGTTTTCACCTGTTCCTAGAATGATTAAACATAGCTCAGAGAAATAGAAGCAAAGATACATGACCAAATAAGGTTTGTTGTCTTTTGCCTTTTCCCCCATATGCAGTTGTTTCACAACAAGAAGGATGAGAGAACAAGGCTAGTTAGAGATGTAGATCTAAGCCATCTGTAACCAAGTAACAGTAGAAATCATTATTTCAGTTGTTCCCGTAAGTTACATCTCTTTGCGTAGAGATATAAGTTCTTAATCTTAAGAACTTGTATATAAGCAGAACAGCAAATAGTCTAAAACAGAAATCAGCGTGGGAAAAAAGAAAGAAAGAAAGAAATCAGCGTGGATGTATTAGAAGCAGAGGGTTTTGAGACCTAGAGCCCTTTATTCATCACTTTGAGAGTAGCTAAGACAGCTAAGCTAAGTAGTTAAGAACAATGAGAAATGAAGAACTCAGAAAGATCTCCCCAGTCATCAGATCATGATGGACCAGTTGATCTTGAAGGCTGACCTGAATTTCATGGGGCTGGCATTTCCTCATTTCCTGTAATCATCTCCTCCCCTTCTCCCCTCTCCCTGTGACTCAGTGATAGTCACAGTACCAATAAGTGCCAACCTTTCCAATCCTTATCAGTGTGATTAAGATTTGGGGAAAATTAGAAGAAAGACATGGTATAGGGAGCACATTTCCTAAGTGTGACACAAAACCACCAAGATCACCAGATTTGACTGTGTAAAAATATAAAACAACTTTTGTTTTGAAGATGATAAAAGAATTTAAAAAAATAAAGTGTTTGGTGTTAACAGTGGTCAGAAGAATACAAGATTGAGAGTATGGGGAAATGGCAAGAAAATAAATTTGGTGGAAGTATACATTTGTAGGAAAATTCTGTTTCTGTGAATCTTTTCTCCAGAAGTAATCTAAGTGCACAAAGATGTTCTCTATATAACATTGTAATAGGAAAATTGGAAACACCTAGATGGCTATGAAAATGGTGACTGATTAATTTCGTCCATCCACAGTTTGGCTGTGAAATACCTGTGACCTTGAGCAAGTTAGCCTTTTGTGCCTCATTTTCCTCATCTGTAAACAGGGGATGAAGATAATCAGACCTTCCCTAGAACTGTGAAGATTAAGAGTTAGTAACTCATAAAGCTCTTCTAGTAGTGCTTGGTATAGAATAAGCATTCTCCAAAATTTAGCTTTAGAGATTATTGCTTTAGCTTTAGGTATTGTTACTATGTAGCCATTAAAAAAGAATGAGACAGATAAGTATATACTAATGTAAAAGGAGGTTTGTGATTTTTATTTTAATGAAGTTTTAATAAGTGTTATCCATAGAGAAAGGTATCTGATAAATACTGTTAACAGCTAGATATTTGGATGAAGGGAGCGAGGGATGGGTTTTCACCTCGTAAAAAGCATACTTTACTTTTGTAATAAAGAGGAATTTATGTTGGTATCCCAGATATTGTATACTCTAAATTTGCCTAATGATGGGCTGCCTCCACAGCATCTAATGAGCCAGTTATCTTCCATTCTAGTAGCTAGAAACTTGCCTGCCTAGGAACCGCCATGCCAGTTTTATTGGTAGTTATATATTACGCCAGTTTTATTATAAAATGTTCCTTTATAAGGAGCTAAAATATACTTGTCTGTTTTATACGTTAGTTTTTTGCTTTGGAGGCACATAGAAGTCTGATTCCTCTTCCTATGGTGGCCTGTTAACGTAGTTGAAGATAAATTCGTCTCCCTTTCAGAGCTGGGGGGAGACCTCAACTAAAACTCTGAGAGCGTGCAACTTGTCCAAAAGCATGTGGCAGTTCATGGTAGAACTGGGAGTCTCAAGTGTTAACGGTGTGGTGTATCCTAAAATTTTTATTTTCAGGTTAGTCTTGGCTCTTTCTGTTGTTCATGTAATTATTTTTAAACCCTTTACCATCTTGATGGCTTTTTTTGGTGCCCAGACTTGAATGCAGTTAATGTAAATGGAGTCTGGTTGATATTCTAGACCTTATCCTCCACTCTTACACATAAGGACATTTCTTTGGCAATCTTAATTGCCCTACCAGCTAAAACCCGTGAGTCTTTTTCATGCTTCTCTTTCCCCACTACATCTAGTCCTCCACTAGCATACATGTATTTTGTTTTTAGTCTAAATTTTAAGCAGCAATCACTGTTAAACCTCATTCAGCTCAACCAAGTCTAAGGTCTGTTTGGATCCTGATTTTTTCGTTGTTCCCAGCTTTGTGACATTCTTCAACTTGATAATTATCATAAGTTTCTGGTGCTTGTTTTTTAAAGAAAATAATGTGTGTGCAGGTACTTCATTCCTTAACATATATTTTACTTGGTAGCCACTATGTGCCAGCACAATACCAGGACCTGGGAAATCAGTGGTGACTAAACGACTGCCTTCTTGGACCTTTTGGGTCTAGTGGGGAAGACACATCAAATATGTAATGTGGTGAGTGTTAGGAAAGGACAGCTCCCTATTAGGTTGGTATCCCTTAATCTTGGAAGTTCAAGGAAACCCTTGCTTTTTGTGAAGACTCAGAACTTTGAGGAACTGAAGAGCATTGTGTTTGAAGCTTAGAGGGAAGGGGAGAGTCATAAAAAGTAAGAGCAATTGGGTCATGGAGGGTGTTAAAAACCATGGTTAAGACACTAAACTTTATTTAAAGTCTAGTAGGAAGAAGCTCTTGAAATGTTTTAAAGAAAAGAATTATATATCTGCATTTTTAAAAGATGAGTTTCATTTCATCATAGATAATACATCCAAAAAACCAGACTGGGAACAAATATGATATAAAGTATGGCAGTTTGTAATGTTCCTTCCATGCTCACCCTGAGGCCTAGAAGTAGTTTTAAGTAGGCAAGTAGGGCTTCGCAAATGAAGAATTTCATTCATTCTTCTTGACTACAAAATTTATGACTCAAATTGCAAAGAGTGAAAGTATTTGAGTCATAGTTAAATGTTTAAGTAATTTAGGTTAATTAATTCTATTGTCGGTTGTTTTTCCTCAGAACCATCTAAACCCAGAAACAATAGTGGTATTTAGGAGATAATTTCTGATCCTATGTATAGTTTTCTCTTAAAAAAAGATTTGAATAACTGGTAGAATTTGCCACAATAAACTAGATTTTTTTCCTTATATATAATTAATTCAAAAAAGGCTTTTTCTGAGTAGTGCTGATTTTAACCATCAGTCTTTTTGACGTAATGATATAAACAATGTTAAAGTATCCTGGCTTTATAAAACTCCTTCTTAGGTTTTAAGGTAAAGAAAGCTCGTGTTCATTCGATTCTAAAATGTGGCCAAGTAATAATTTCCTTTAAATGACTTTTACTTGCATTCTTGGTAACCTAGCATAAAGTATACATTGAAGAATTTGTTCAGAGTGGAAATCTGTGATAGCAGGTTTTAAAGAGCTACAGACTTAAGGAGCCAAGAGCTGAATTTGAAGTGTCAGATGTTAAACAAATAGAAGGTAGTTTATAACAGAGTTTATTCTTTTATTACACTGCCTGAACTCAAGAGACAAAAAAACTTTCAGAGGAAATTATTGCAGAGCATCCCCTTGGCAAGAGTAAGAATTTTCCACTACCACTTGCCCTAAGGGCATTGACATTCCCCATCAGGGAAATATCACTGGATGTGATCATCAGAACAGGCTGCCTACTCCTCATGTACAAAACTCTTTGTCTGGAATTCACAGAAGCCTGCAGACAAAGGAAAATTATGTCTTAGTGGAAAAGTATTCATTGAATCTTTGCTTTCTTGGATTTTTCACTTCCTTAGACAACCAGCTTCCTAACAGATTTAATCCTAAATTGACTCCTACAAACAAAAAGCACAGAGTCATACAGTAAGATAAAGGAAGTCTTTCATTAATTGAGGCTCCTTAGGCAAGACTCCTTTTACTTACTACCTTTAGTTTCCTGTCTAAAATGAGGACATGAGTTGGGTTGGTCAAGATGATGTGAGGGAGGGTCTTTCTAGCTAAGAGAATACTAGAATTTGGCAGGTTTTTAAAACCAGTTTGGATTTATGCTATTTAGTACCTTTCCACAAAGAGATCGGTTTATAATGGAAACAAATTAAATGTGAAACTTTAAGGTAGTACATTTCCCAAGTGTTGGGGGATTTAGGGTCTTCTTGGTCTAGAGCTGTGGCATACGTGGCACATGAGAAACAGCACATAGTAAAGGCTATTCTAAACAGGCCCTTCACAGGACCTGTGACACCAGGTACTAAGCTTTTTTTTTTCTTATATTAATTTTTTAATTAATATAAGTGTGCTTGGAGAATTTCTTTAAAATATGAATTCCTGGACCCCAGACTCTTGAAGAGCAGGTCCTGAGATTCTGTAGTTTATAAAAGGCCCCCAGGTCATCTCTTAATTTTAGAATGGCTGTTACAGGATGGAAGAAAAGTGAAGAAGAGCTTGAGGTCAGTTTTTAAGGACTTCCCAGTCACTTGTTCCACTAGCATTTTAAACTTATTTATTTATTTTTGGCTGCATTGGGTCTTCATTGCTGCACGCGGGCTCTCTAGTTGCGGCGAGTGGGGGCTACTCTTCACTGAGGTGCGCGGGCTTCTCATTGTGGTGGCTTCTCTTGTTGCGGAGCACGGGCTCTAGGCGCTCAGGCGTTAGTAGCTGTGGCACGCAGGCTCAGTAGTTGTGGCTCACGGGCTCTAGAGGACAGGCTCAGTAGTTGTGGAGCATGGGCTTAGTTGCTCCGCGGCATGTGGGATCTTCCCGGACCAGGGCTCGAACCCATGTCCCCTGCATTGGCAGGTGGATTCTTAACCACTGCGCCACCAGGGAAGTCCCTCCATTAGCATTTTACATTTGACTCATTCTTGAATATTAACCAATAATTAAATGTATATGAATACAATTTTTGTGCAGCAAAGAGACAGCCTTCATATATTTAAGACAGACATATAGGGGGAAAAATAGCTTGTTTCTTTGTCGTGCCAGTTTAAATATAATTTTAAATGCTGCATATATAGTATCAATCCCACCTTAAACTAGTAGCTTATATGTTGACTGTGTTACCCAGGAAAGAAATTTAATCTTGGTATTTTTTGCCTCAAAAACACATTTTTCATTCATTTTTAATCCTCTGAGCTTCCACTGAAACACAACAAAGTAAATGGCAAGATAAAACTCTCGGGTCCTCAATTTGAATATTAGATTTGCTGGCCTTAATTAAATTGTGGCCAGGTATATGAGAGTATGAGCTAGGGCTAATACATGAAATTGTTTAAAAAGAAGTAAGAGATTCAACTTTCAGTATAAAATGATACCTTCTGCTTTTTTTTTTTTTTCCTCTTTTTTTTTTTCTTTTTTGGCTGTACCACTTGGCATGCGGGATCTTAGTTCCCCAACCAGGGATCGAACCCTGTGCCCCCTGCAGTGGAAGCGAGGAGGCCTAACCACTGGATCGCCAGGAAATTCCTGGCATTGTGCTTTTAGATTGCTGGTTTATGTTCAGTTGTTACAGTGCAGACATGCTTATAGATTGTGGCGATCTCTATACCATGTTAGAAGTTTTCCGCTCCTGTAGGATCATGACAAATTGCTTCAGACGTTAAAGGAACATTTTCAGGTAATTTTTCCATTTAGGGTCATATGCTCATCATTGAACTTGCATTCTTTTCATGTTCAGGGTCATGTGGGATAAAATTAACTATGACAAACAGAAGTAATACAGAAAAAGTTTTTTTTTTTTTTTTTACTATGACAAACAGAACTAATACAGAAAAAGGTTTTTTTTTTTTTTTTTAAGTTTATTTTATTTTATTTTTTGGCCATGCTGTGCAGCTTGCAGGATTTTAATTCCCCAACCAGGGATCGAACCCGCGCCCTTGGCAGTGAATGTGTGTAGTCCTAACAACTGGACTCCCAGGGGATTCCCTAAATTGATTTTAAAGTTTTATCTTCATGAGGTATTTTAGGTGTTGAAGGTCACTAAAGTTTAGGGTATGGTTACTTTATTGTAGTATGAGCAGAATTATATTAAAATGAAAGGTTCTCGTTTCTTCAGTCTGAATATTGCTGTTTGTTGCATAAGCATTTCCAGCAGGAATTTCACCTTAATGTGTCCGTGCAGTCAAATGCAGGGATGATCTTTGCCTCTTGAGATTATATATTGGCAGTCTCTTTCTGTGCCACCTTGTGACCACATTTCCTACTTAGGTTACAGGATTGTTTCATGAACTAGAGCTCAAAAAGCATACCATACTTTCCCTGAATTTAAAAGCTCTGAGATACAGAAAAATTAGAACTAAATTAAAGGTTTAGCAAATGAAATAAACCTACTTCTTGGACAGAATGGCTGTCTTGCCAGTTTATGTATAACCAGTGACAGTTACAGTTCAGTACAGTAGGGTAAGTCTTTAAAATTAAGATTTAACTTAAAAATACCATATGCAGTTGTAGGGGGGACTGTGCTTATTTGTTCTGACTTTTAGCTGTCCTTGCATAAGACTTCTAAAACCACCGTAGTACCTTTCAGAAAGTCACGGAAAGCTGTTGTATACTTATTTTTTACTGTCCAGTTGCTTTGGTACTGATGCATACTCATCCAGCAATATTTGAACACCTACAGTACGCTGGGCATTGTTCTCAAGGTGCAGGTGAAATACTGGCTTTATCTGTTGCTGGGTCTGTGTTGTGGCATTTACTTCAAATACGTCAAGGAAAGGGGCTAAGACATGGTCTGTTTAAGAGCTGTTAAAGGGACTCTTTGGCCCAGAAAAGAAAACTCAGTTGACTTAAAGATCTTCCAGAGGTTATGCAAGAGGTTTATTCATTTATCTGATAATTCAAACTTCAAAAGGTACCAAAGGGTACAAGGTGAAAAGTCTCCTGCCACTCATGCCCTGCTCCCTAGTGGTACAAGTCTGTTACACGTTCCCAGAGGTATTTTCTCGTACCAGTGGAGCTCCATATACATGATGCTTCACACTTGTGTTTTCCCCACTTAATGTATAGTATGTCTTAGAGGAAGTTTTTACTTTAGTATGAATAGAGTTGTCTCTTTTTTCTACTGCTGATAAAAAAAACTAACCACATACAGCAAGCATATCTGTAGAATAAATTCTTTGTAGTGGAATTTATGGGATAAAAAGATTGTGCTTTGCATTTTTTTTTTCTTTTTGGCCGCGCCATGCGGCTTGCGGGGATCCCAGGTCCCCGACCAGGAATCGAACCCACGCCCTCAGCAGTGAAAGCAAAGCGTGGAGTCCCAACCACTGGACCACCAGGGAACTCCTGTGCTTTGCAATTTTGATATGTATTGCCAGTTTGCCCTCCAGAGATTTTGTAAGTTTTTTTCTTTGTACTCAGCAGTATATATAGGGTCGTCACAAAGTCTGGACGCGTAGTTGAATTAAGAATACTAAATGGGTTACTAACATTACATGGTATGTTTAGTGACATTATATTCAGTTTGTCCTTGTTAGCAGTGCACTAACACCGAGTTTTCATTAATATCTGCTCATGCACTTGCCTCTAAATGATTTGTGCCTCTGGTTTTGTTTGTTTTGGTTTGTTTTTTTGCTTATTAAAACTAAACTTTCCACATCTTACAGTCACCCTGTATAAGAAGCCCTGTTTCTATACATCCTTTCAAACTTGGTGCATTTTTCTCAACTCCTTTGTCAATTTGATAGTTTAAAAGTGGTCTCTCTGTGTAGTTTTATCTTGCCTTTCTTTTATGAGTGATATTAATTGAACATCTTTTTATAGAGGCATTTGTTTCCTGTTCATGGTAACTTGGCTTTCCTAGTGGAATAAATCATGGCTTGTACAATTCAGTCCCCTTCACCATGCTGTGTGTGTATGTAAGTGTGCAAATAATGTGTACTTATAGCTGTTTGCCCGAGCATCATTATTCTCTTCTTGTGTACTTCAAATCTTGTATCTATCCAGGAAGAGTTTTTATGACCCTGAGAATAAGTTGATTATATTGCTTATTGCAATAGCAGATTTTTTTTTTTTTTTTTCCTCCCTGCCATGCCATGTGGCCTGCGGGATCTTAGTTCCCCAGGATCAAACCCGTGCTCCCTGCAGTGGGAGCTCGGAGTCCTAACCACTGGACTGCCAGGGAATTCCCTATAGCAGATTTTTATATATTTGTGCCGTATACAGGCTGTTTATTTCCTTTAAAAATTGTGTTTGATTTGGAGACAGATTTTTCTTTATGTAACATGATTGCAAAAGTTGCTTATTTTAGCTGACTTTTTTTTCTCCCCAATTAGTTGGTGACAAAGTTCCTGCTGATATAAGATTAACTTCCATCAGATCTACTACTCTAAGAGTTGACCAGTCAATTCTCACAGGTAAATATTATGTATTGGGAGGTTGTTTAATTTCTGAAGGCTCCCTCAGATTCCATGCTAATAATTGAGTTGACTTCTTGCCTCACTGTCTCTTAATCCTCTCCAGGATATTTATTTCTTAATGCTTTATCAGTTAGGCTTTTTGCCAATACATGAGGTAAAGCTATGATTTTAAAAACAATTGGCTTTCATCTCATAAGGCCTATTTATCTTTAAATTTTATTAAAAATTAGTTTTGATTTAAACTTAACCTTTTAAAATTTTTTTAAAAGGTTACAAATTCCTTCAGTAGCAGAGGTAATATTCTTAAGGTTGAAGTAGTGTTGTTGTCTCTCTGTTTTGTGGAAAGTGAATTAATTACTTAGTGTTCTTTTTCCAAGCAGGAAAAATATAGACTCCAGGAATGCTAATCTCACATCTGACATACTTTGCAATAATCAGATGTACAATTAACAAAAGTTAGCACCCTCCAAAATGGTGAATGTTTACTACCTAAAGTTTGCACACTTAGATTTGGGATTGTTTGGAACATTTTCCCATTTTTGTTTGATACAGGCATAGTCTAGGGTGGAGGGTTCATATTAACTGGAAGTAAGGTGGTCAGAAGATTAAACACAATGCTAACCTGAATTAAATAGAGAGTAAATATAAAATTCAAAGATTTATCTGATTATTAGCTTTGAAAAGCAACTCATGTCATAGAAGTAGGGATGTGAGTAACCTGGGCTCTGTGTTTTTTATTGTTTCTTTATGAATAGCTTATCTACTAAAACTCCCATTAGCAGCAACAACCTGGAAGCTGATTAAGCCATAAAATGGTAGGGAATTGATTGGGTTGAATGTATGAAATTCTCATATTGTGCCTACAAAAATAATTTCCATTTTAAAACTTTCCGTAGAGTTTCTTGAATGTTTTTTTTTTTGTTTAAAAGTCATACTCTAGTTTTAGGCTAGATTGAAGAACCAGATTCTTTTGTTAAATTTTTAGAGTGAAATTTGCTACCTGAAATTTGGCCTAACAACTAGGGCCATATTTCACCCTCATTATATACAGTTAACCCTTGAACAACATGGGTTTGAATTGTGCGGGTTCACTTATCTGCGGATATTTTTCAATAGTAAATACTGCAGTACTTACACTATACTAGTTGGTTGAATCCTCAGATGCAAAACCGCAAATATAGAGGAATTGCATATACGGAGGGCCAACCATAAGTTCTGTGCAGATTTTGACTGTGCAGAGGGTTGGTGCCCCTAACTCCTGTGGTTTTCAAGGATCAACTGCATTTCATAAGTGATGTTAAGTTGAAACCAGATTCAGACATTGTGAAAGTTTTAAGAAGTAGTCTCTTACTTCTTAGAGACTTCTGCTTCTTAGTAGACTCACTTCTTAGTCTCTTGCTGTTTTTCATTTTGGTTTATTGAAATAGAATGGTCTGATTACTGCGTGCAAATATTTCTAGAACAATGTTTTCATTTCTCATCTTCGGCATTATTGAACAAAAACAAAAACAGGCTTTCCAGTGGATGATCCTCAGTATTCATATACTGTACCTACAGTTTGTTCATTTTGTTAAAAGTAAATATACTTTCACCGTCTTAAGTATCAGAGTGTATGTGTATATAAGTATACAACAAATCTACATTCACAATATTAGAGTATAAAATGATACCTGAAAATGAACTAAATTTGTATAGTTATTCAAGAAAATAAAGGTAATTGGGATTTTACTTCAAAATTAAATTCCTTTATTTTGATTTTTTTTCTTTGAAATTAGTTTCTATTACTGAATTTTACTAGTTTATGTTCTTTTGAATGAATTGGGCCTTTTTTTCTTTTTCCTGAGAGTGGTAGTGGCATGAGTGGATGAGGGTACCAAGGTTCTAGGTGCAGACTGCACAGATCTAAACAAACCTTCTGTATCACAACCTGCTTAGGTGAATCTGTCTCTGTCATCAAGCACACTGACCCCGTCCCTGACCCACGGGCCGTCAATCAAGATAAGAAGAACATGCTCTTTTCTGTGAGTACTTTGTTTGGAAAAGACTTAGCCTATAAAGGGATGTTTTCAAAATGATGTGGATGATAACTGTGTGTAGTTCAGTGTGTGTTTAGAGAGAAGGCGAATGCGGGAAACCGTTAATAGTTGGCGAGTCTGGGTGAAAATGGATGGATGTTCATTGTACTACTTCAATTTTTCTGTGAAATTTTTTTGAAATAGAAAGTTGGGAAATTTATAGTTTTCGTTTGTTTAGAACTTAAAGTGGTATTTCAAGTAGTGGGCTTTTGTGGGTTAGCATGGGAATCTATCCACCCCATAGTAAGTAAAAAAAGTAGAGCTACAATGAAAATAATGAAGCCCTCTGTTCTTCCAACATTAGGAATTAAAATGGGGTGGGGGGAACCTTACACTTGATCGTATTGATCTTTGAATACTAGTGCTAAGGTGGAGGTCCTCAAGGACAGCCCATGGTCCTGGTTGCCCTTCTTACTATGGGTGATAGAAGTAGGAGGGGTTGAGTTGTTGGAGCCAGAGGTGGAGAATGCTTAGGGTTGAGAGCTGTATGAAGTATGAAAAGTCAGGAACACAGAGGGGTTAAGCGCTGTCCCAGCCCAAAGCTAGTCTGCAAGCCAGGCTCAGTATTGTGAATAGAGATTCCAGGTGGGCCGGTGTAGAGGGCTCTGGGGCAAATAGGTACCATTCTAATTTCATGGAGAATCAAATCAGGGAGAGATGGACCACACTGCCTGCATGAGGTATTGCTCATCATCAAAGTTAGATGGCTGATTGCCACTGGAAGGCCCAGTAGAATGTGGTGAGAGAATCTGGGTGCGCTCTTGAAAATCCACACAAGTCTGAGTTTACTAGTCAGTATTTAAATTGGGTGTGATGTTAATCTTGTAACCATTTCTCTACTTCTGTCCTAGGGTACAAACATTGCTGCCGGCAAAGCCATGGGAGTGGTGGTGGCAACTGGAGTCAACACTGAAATTGGCAAGATCCGGGATGAAATGGTGGCCACGGAACAGGAGAGAACACCCCTCCAGCAGAAACTAGATGAGTTTGGGGAACAGCTATCCAAAGTCATCTCCCTTATATGCATTGCGGTCTGGATCATAAACATTGGACACTTCAATGACCCAGTTCATGGAGGCTCCTGGATCAGAGGTGCTATTTACTACTTTAAAATTGCTGTCGCCCTGGCTGTAGCAGCCATTCCTGAAGGTCTGCCTGCTGTCATCACCACCTGTCTGGCTCTTGGAACTCGCAGAATGGCAAAGAAAAACGCCATTGTTCGAAGTCTCCCTTCCGTGGAAACCCTTGGTTGTACTTCTGTTATCTGCTCAGACAAGACTGGTACACTGACAACGAACCAGATGTCAGTCTGCAGGGTAAGTGGGAATAGTTTCAGAATCTTTGCAGGTTATGGTTGTTGATTCATCCTAAGAATATGCCTTCATGCCATCAAAACCTTTGATTTATTATTTTTTTAATTGGTGTATAGTTGTTTTACGATATTATGTTAGTTTCTACTGTACAGCGAAGTGAAGTAGAGCTCCCTGCGTGATTTATTTTTTTATTTTATTTTTATTGAAGTATAGTTGGTTTACAGTATTATGTTAGTTTCAGGTATACAGCAAAGTGATTCAGTTATTTTTTTACATATATATATATATATATATAAAATTTTTAGATTCTTTCCCCGTAGAGGTTATTAGAAAGTATTGAGTATAGTTCCCTGTGCTATACAGTAAGTCCTTGTTGGTTATCTGTTTTATATATAGTAGCATGTATATGTTAATCCCAAACTCCTAATTTATCCCTCCTCCCCCTTCCCCCCCTCCCCCCTCCCCCTCCCCCCTTTCTCCTTTGGTAACCATAAGTTTGTTTTCTATGTCTGTGGGTCTATTTCTGTTTTGTAAATAAGTTCATTTGTATCTCTTTTTTTTTTAAGAGTCCACATACAAGCGATATTATATTTGTCTTTCTCTGACTTACTTCACTTAGTATGATAATCTCTAGGTCCATCCATGTTGCTGCAAGTGGCATTATTTTCTTTCCTTTTTTTAAAAAATTTTTATTGGAGTATAGTGGATTTACAGTGTTGTGTTAGTTTCAGGTGTATAGCAAAGTGAATCAGTTACATATATACATATACCTGCTTTTTTTTTTAGATTCTTTTCCCATATAGGCCATTACAGAGTATTGAGTAGAGTTCCCTGTGTTATACAGCAGGTTCTTATTAGTGATCTATTTTATATATAGAAGTATGTGTATGTCAATCCCAATCTCCCATATTATCCCTCCCACTGCTTATCCCCTGGTAACCATAAGTTTGTTTTCTACATCCATAACTCTGCTTCTGTTTTGTAAATAAGTTCATTTCTACCCTTTTTTTAGATTCCACATATAACAAGTGGCATTATTTTCATTCTTTTTTATGGCTGAGTAATATTCCATTGTATATCTATATGCCACATCTCCTTATACATTCATCTATCGATGGACAGACACTTAGGTTTCTTCCCATGTCTTCCTCCCTCCCTCCCTCCCTGCCTCCCTCCCCGCCTTCCTTTCTTTGCTGTGCTGGGCCTCAGCTGCAGCATGCAGGGTCTTTTTTTAGTTGCGGCATTCAGACCTCTTTGTATGCGGGCTCTTAGTTGCAGCGTGCAAACTCTTAGTTGTGGCATGCATGCTGGATCCAGCTCCCCAACCAGGGATTGAACCTGGGCCCCCTGCATTGGGAGCGTGGAGTCCTACCCACTGGACCACCAGGGAAGTCCCTCTATGTCTTTTTTTTTTTTTTTTGGCTATGTTGGGTCTTCGTGCACGGACTTTCTCTAGTTGCGGTGAACGGGGACTACTCTTTGTTGCAGTACGCAGGCTTCTTATTGCGGTGGCTTCTCTTGTTGTGGTGCACGGGCTTCAGTAGTTGCAGCATGCAGGCTCAGTAGTTGTGGCTTGCAGGTTCTAGAGCGCAGGCTCAGTAGTTGTGGCACACGGGCTTAGTTGCTCCACGGCATGTGGGATCTTCCCAGACCAGGGCTCGAACCCGTGTCCCCTTCATTGGCAGGCAGATTCTTAACCACTGCACCACCAGGGAAGTCTCCCTCTGTCTTGACTATTATAAATAGTGCTGCTATGAACATCGGGGTGCATATATCTTTTCATCATTTCTGGATATATGCCCACGAGTGGGATTGCTGGATCTTAAAACCTTTGATTTATAATTTGATACCTTTTTATGTGCTTTAAGCAAATTGGGTTGTATGTGTAGCCTGAGCCCAGGGTAATTTCTTACACTTCAGAGGAATTAATCATTTAATTCCCAAAACTATGTCATGAAATAAAGGTTATCTACATGGCTGATATATTTGTACTGGGGAAATAACTGTAAGCAGTCTGTAAATGTGTTAGGTGACTATGCTTACTTTATTTCCATGTTCTTCTCTCTCTAAGTGTATGTATGTTAACATAAGCTTCAAAGGAAGAGTTGTATAAACCAGCTAGTTACCTGCCTACATAAAATTCTAATTGGTACTTCCTTAACACATTGAATGAGACATGTTTTCTTCTTGGAAAGTAAATAATTGCCTTTAACTTGCTTCATTCTCTGTGTTCATCCTTCCTTTCTTAGGTTGTTTTGGGGTTGTTTTTTTTTTTGTTTTTTTTTAATATTTATTTATTTATTTATCTTTGGCTGCATTGGGTCTTCATTGCTGTGCGTGGGCTTTCTCTAGTTGCAGCGAGCAGTGGCTTCTCTTGTTGTGGAGCACGGGCTCAGTAGTTGTGGTTCGCAGGCTCAGTAGTTGTGGCTCACGGATTAGTTGCTCCGCGGCATGTGGGATCTTCCCGGACCAGGGCTTGAACCCGTGTTCCCTGCACTGGCAGGCGGATTCTCAACCACTGCGCCACCAGGGAAGCCCTCTTAGGTTGTTTTGACCATCACTTGGGGATAAAATTAAAAACTTTAAACCTTCCCTTAGCAAAATAAGAACTAAAGAAATAATGTAATGGTACAGCTTAATGAAGTTCTTTCATGTAATTCAATTTCCCTAGGTTTTGTTTAAACAACTTTGAGGTGGGGGGGGGGATGAGAGAAACAGATGAGGGAAATTGAGGTACAAACTTCCAGTTACAGAATAAGTGTGTCATGGGTATGAAATGTAGAGTGCAGGGAACACAGTCAATAATAATGTAATATCTTTGTATGGTGACAGATGAGAACTAGACTTACCATGATGATCATTTTGAAATGTTTAGAAATATCGCATCACTATCCCATGCACCAGGAAGTTTTAGTTCAATTACACTTCAAAAACACACATAGAAAAATATCAAATTTGTGATTATCAGAGGTGGGGGTGTGGGTGGGAGGGGGAGGAATTGGATGAAGGTGATCAAAAGGTACAAACTTCCAGTTATAGGATAAATAAGTCTTAGGGAATGTAATGTACAACATGATAAATATAATTAGCACTGCTGTATGTTATATATGAAAGTTGTCAAGAGAGTAAATCTTAAGAATTCTCATCACAGGGAGAAAACTTTTTTATTTTGTATATATTAGACGATGTTCATTAAACTTAACTTATTGTGATAATCGTTTCATGATGATCGTAAGTCAGATCACTGTGCTGTATACCTTAAGCTTATACAGTGCTGTATGTCACTTATATCTCAATAAAACTGGAAGGATAAATTAAATATAAAATTGACACACGCACACAAAAAAACTACTACTACTTTGTACAAGGCAAAGTAATTTTCCAGAAGGTACACAACTCATACAAATATTGAGTGGACACATGTCAAAGATTCTGTTTGGCTCATTAATTCAATGAGGGAGAATCAGTAAGATGGTAAAACTGGTTACAGGACCAAGTGAGGAAGTGCTCAATATTAGAATAGAATTGATGTGTGTTAGATTACAAAAACTGGTTAGTATCCTATAGGGCAGTAAAACTAAGGTTATCTTTTATAGAGGACAAAAAGCCACAACTTCATAAAACATGAGCCCTTGATAATAGCACAGTGAAAGAATGTTAAATTTTTCCAAAACACTAAATCTTTGAGTGTGCTTGTTTTAAGTAATGCTTCTGAATGACATTGAAAGGACATGCCAATCCTCCCCTTGGCCTTATCTCCAGGTTTTTAGTTAATGTTTTTTTAGCATTGGAAATTGTTCTTGTTTTAATAGTTGAACCCTCGGAATCTTTTTCTTGCCAAATTTATATTCATGGTATTTTTTTTGATATACACACCCTCAACTTTTTGTGTTGTCCAAAACCCAGATTTCGAGTGAATTGACAGGTGTTTAAAACACACTGGGGTGTTCTCTCAAGTGGTAAGCTTCTAGCTTGTCTTGAGTTTCTTGAGTAGATGCAGGGTGTAACTGAGCTACCCAAGTTCTCTTTCCTTGGAACCAAAAAAGGTTGGACGAATCTGCTAAAAGCTAGTTGTCAGCTAAAAGCTGATTGATTGGGAAAGAGAAAGGGAATTTCATTTTACCTGTTTGGTTTCCCCCAGGAAATTGTTTAAACTTAGACTGTAAGCTTCAATTCCTCAGAATAGTCCTTATATCCATGAAGGTAAAGCAGTGTGTGAAATTGTAATCTTTAAAAAATGGTAAGGTTGGGGCAGCTTCAGACTTCAAACTAAGACTAAAACACAGTCCATGATAAAAAATGTTTTTGTTCTTATATTTTCCCTTAAATGATTTGATTTAAAATGTTCTATTGAAGAAATAGCTTGCCTCTTTGTTCTGTTCTACCTTTGGCGACAGAAAGCTGATGCTAATCAGTATTCTACAGGAGGTTTCTTGCAGTGGATTGCATAACTGCCCTTGACTTCGGGATACTTTCATCATGCAGTTTCTAAATGGTTTACTGGCTTGCAGTCTAAAATGCCCATGTGCATTCAGATTGAGTTGGTGTGGGTTAGAATTCTGAATGTCTTAGAATATTTTGGACTCTGGTATAGACCCAAAGAGTTTCACTTTTATAAACAGTGTCATTAAAGAAATGGCATGTTGTATAGTAGTAATAACGCCAACCGGCTTTGATAAGGCTTAGTGCAGTTAATTTTTCACATGTGACCTTATTTGACTCGTATGGTAATCCTGCTCAAGAGGTTAGAAAACTTAGGCTCTGAGAAGTTGTGACGTGTCCGAGGGTCACACAACTTTTAATGGAAAGGTAAAGTTGAATTTTCTGATGGGAAACATTGGTAAACCTGGTTCTCTCTCTTCCACTGAATAATTGTGTAACTGTGAGCACATCTTTTAACCTCTCTAGTCCTTTGTTTCCTCTTCGGTAAATGTCAGACATCTTTGGAAAGAGCTTTGTGCCAAGCTTCCTTTTTTAGATGTCGTGTCTGTTAGAAAGAAGTTGTAGGGATTGGTGATCTTGCTGCATGTGACCTTGGACATGAATCTTTTCCTCATTTGACACACCAGTTGTATGTGTTTGAACTAGCACCTTTTATCAGGAGTCATCACAGTTTTAAATCCCATTGTATATTTTAATTTTTTAAAACATTGTTTTTTCTTACTCATAGCTTTAGTTCAGTTCCAAGGTTGATTTAGTTCTGAGTGTGCTTTTGAAATGAAGCTTTTGGAATTTGAAAGTATGTGCCATAATTGACATACATACACTACCAAATGTAAAATGGATGGCTAGTGGGAAGCTGCTGCGTAGCACAGGGAGATCAGCTCGGTGCTTTGTGACCACCTAGAGGGGTGGGATAGGGAGGGTGGGAGGGAGGCTCAAGAGGGAGGGGATATAGGGATATATGTATGCATATAGCCGATTCACTCTGTTGTACAGCAGAACCTAACACAACATTGTAAAGCGCTTATACTCCAATAAAGATGTGGGGAAAAAAATATGTGCTATATAACAAGCAAATCTTATGAGGCAAAAGAAGTTATTTTAAAAGAAAAATGAGCAGAGTTTCTTACTGAATATGAGTCAGAATGCCCTGAAAAGATGTTTTTAAAGCATTACATGGCCCTTTTTCACTTTAACATTTTAAAAATTCCTTATTGTAGAATGGTTTGATCATTCCAAACTGGACTTCTGAATTATAATCGGAAAGCAAACCAAGAAAAAAAAGCCATCTTTAAGAAACTAGCTTATGTCACTTTATTATTCTGTAAAATTAAGAATTCTTTCCTAAGCATGCTTCCATCTGTATTGTCTTGGTAGCATCAGTTCATTCAGCTCTGCGGGCTCCTTACTGTATACATGTAGTTGTGCAGCTTCATAGAAAATGAGCTATTGCCACAATAAAAATAAGTAGGAAGAAGTAGAGAAGCAATTTGTCTTATTTTACTTGGGGAGTGTTCATGCAACTCTGAAATGTGAGTTTATTCTTCCTAAGCTTTTACTGTTAGCTCTAAGGCAGGAATACCTATGTCACTTCCTCAGCCAGCCATTTGAAATTTGGAATTCTGAGCATTCTAAAGAGTACTGCTTTGCTGCAACTAGAGAAAGCCCTCGCACAGATACGAAGACCCAACACAGCAATCAATCAATCAATCAATAAATATATATATATATATATATATATATATATATATATATATATATATATATATATATATATATATATTAATAAAAAAGAAAAAAACTTAAAGAGTACTGCTGAGTCTTTGGAATTGACTGACCCAGAGTCCTCATAACTCAGATTTCACATGGGTTCTCTTCTGTGTCTGGTGCTGTTGCTGCTTATTATTTACTCAGCTCCTCGGTGATGCTGTTTCTCAGACTGTTAGGAGGATGGGGGAGGCAGTCTTAATGGTGTCCAGTTGGAATAAGGGACAATATTCCTCATGCTGAGCTTCAGTTAATCACTTTCATCAACATTGATACTTAAGTGAGAAAGGCCTTTTGTCTTAGCAAAAGTTATATGTTTTTTCTAGCATATTTTTTATACCTTTTCAACACTTAGCTTTTTTTTTTTCTGTAGATGTTCATTCTGGACAAAGTTGACAGTGATACTTGTTCCCTTAATGAGTTTACCATAACTGGATCAACATATGCACCTATCGGAGAAATGTGAGTAATCCCTCCTTGTCTTTTAAAGGCTCCACTCTGGTAGTTTGGTGCTTGTATAGACTTGCAGTGTCTCTAAAATGTTCAGACAGTTTTCCTAATGTGGCTCATGTTTATCAGAGTAGGTCATTTTCTTTAAAAACAAAATTGATAATACATACTTTGGAAATTGAAGTTGATATTACAGGTTGTATAGGCCAGTGACCCTTTTTCATGTTTTGAAGCCTAAATTTTCAAGTGGGGTTTCTGGTTTGGTTTTGGTTTTGGTTTGGTTTTTTTGGTCACGCTGCACGGCTTCCGGGATCTTAGTTCCCTGACCAGGAATTGGGCCCGGGGCCCTGGCAGTGAGAGCACCGAGTCCTAACCACTGGACCACCAGGGAATTCCTGTTTGTTTTTCATTGATAACAGTGGTGGAGGAATTTCATTAACTAAGAATTCCTGGTCTTTACTGATTAACTATTGATACCAGAGAAACATTCTGTCTCCAGCATCAGATTGCTTTTGAATGCTTGCCAGTCTGTTGTCCACAAAATTCTATTTATTAGTAGATAATTAAATAAAAATCAATAGAGATGACCACAGTGTGTTCTAAGAGTTACTTTTTCTTTTGACAGACATAAAGATGATAAACCAGTGAAATGTCATCAATATGATGGTCTTGTGGAATTGGCAACAATTTGTGCTCTCTGTAATGACTCTGCTTTGGATTACAATGAGGTAAGCCTCCTCACAAATGAGAGACTAGACCTGGCTGTTCGTAGTTCAAGGGTGCGGTGGGTGGAATGAAAATCCAGCCTTCCTTCCTCCCTTTTTGAAAGTATGGGTTCCTGGTTTTATTTTCCCTTTCCATTAAGAGCCTATCTCTATCAGAGCCAGCATGACCCTACCCAAAGGAAGTTGGGAGCCTTTCATATATTCTCTGTGACTGAGCATTGCAGTTACTTAACTAGGAGTTGTAGCATACATGATGTTCTCTTCTGTGTATAGCTTAGTTACTATAAATGATTAAAACCCAGGATACTTTTTCCTGAAAGTATAGGGTATTGATCTTGCTTTTTTTTTTTTTTTTTTTTTTTGATCTTGCTTTTTAAGATGGGTAACATTATGTCCTAGAGGACAGACTGAGGCTTAGAAGGTTGTTTTGATGATGATGATGATGATGATATAATATAAAATTTAACCAACAGAAAACCTTTTTTTCCTCCCTTTTTAATTATAAACAGTGAGATAAATTCTTTGGTTTCTAAAGGCAAGCCAGTCCCCAACAGAAACAGAACGTAAACTCTGTAGAATGATAAATAATGACAAGGAATTACAAATACTGTTTGAAAGCTATGTTTGAACTAATACTGTGATTATTGGCTTCTTATGGTTAAGGGAAATGAAAGACCTAATTATTAGAAAAAGATAAAATGCACACCTATGCTTTGAGTTTATTTTTAATTATCTGGATCATATGCTCCAGAATAGGATAAAATGGCCCAAAGAATAATGGTACAATGGACGAGAGATTGTCCACCTATGGAAAAAGTCTTTATTAAAGAAAATTTACTACTTTTCCCTTTTTGTAATTTGTATGCTTTTAACTACTACAGGCGAAGGGTGTGTATGAAAAAGTTGGAGAAGCTACAGAGACTGCTCTCACTTGCCTGGTAGAGAAGATGAATGTATTTGATACTGAATTG
This sequence comes from Eschrichtius robustus, assembly GCF_028021215.1. Taxonomy (NCBI): domain Eukaryota; kingdom Metazoa; phylum Chordata; class Mammalia; order Artiodactyla; family Eschrichtiidae; genus Eschrichtius; species Eschrichtius robustus. The sequence goes on from NC_090837.1 coordinate 8,924,300, forward strand.
AAGGGTCTTTCTAAAATAGAACGAGCAAATGCCTGCAACTCGGTCAGTATTTGAGCTTAGTGTTTTATTCATGTTGCCCATCACTCAGACCATATATTCTTAGTCTGCTCACTCTCTTACTCTCTTAGATAACTTAGTATATACCTTATTTCCTCAAACTTGCAATATCTCCTTCCCCATACTCACTATAAGGTAAAATGGTCTGGCCATTTGACCACGAAAATAAAAGTAATCAATGGATAATTTCCACATGCAGCCTCTGTGCCCATAAGGTCTGCCGTCTCCCCTGGTGCTGTGAAATGGACTCTTCTTGCTCCCAGCAAAACCCAGCTGCTCCTTGTCTAGTAAGCCCCAACATCTTTCCTGCTTATCAATCTCCCATCTTTACTGGATCTTCATTAGAGAAATAATAGTATGTTTTTTTTGTTTTTAATTAAATTTATTTATTTAATTTATTTATTTTTGGCTGCGTTGGGTCTTCGTTGCTGCACATGGGCTTTCTCTAGTTGCGGCGAGCGAGGGCTACTCCTCGTTGCAGTGCACGGGCCTCTCATTGCTGTGGCCCCTCTTGTTGCAGAGCACGGGCTCTAGGCGCGCAGACTTCAGTAGCCGTGGCACGTGGGCTCAGCAGTTGTGGCTCACGGGCTCTAGAGCGCAGGCTCAGCAGTTGTGGCACAGGAGCCCAGCCGCTCTGCGGCATGTGGGATCCTCCCGGACCAGGGCTCGAACCCGTGTCCCCTGCATTGGCAGGCGGATTCCCAACCACTGCGCCACAAAGGAAGCCCAATAGTATGTTTTTTATCTAAAAACTTTCTTTTGCCTTAAGCACCCTGCTTCTTTTCCTTCACAGTAAAATTTCTCAAAAGAGCTGTTTTTATGTATTGTATTGTTTCATTCTTCCCATTTTCTTGAATCCACTCCAGTCAAGCTTTTGCCTCCTTCTCATCTATCAAAACCTCTTGTCAAAGTTGCCCATGACCTTGTGCTAAATAAATGGTCCAATTGTTTATGCATGTGTACTACTAACACATTTAAAGTACATGAAGCAAGGACTTCCCTGGTGGCACAGTGGTTAAGAATCTGCCTGCCAATGCAGGGGACATGGGTTCGAGCCCTGGTCCGGGAAGATCCCACATGCCACGGAGCAACTAAGCCCGTGCACCACAACTACTGAGCCTGCGCTCTAGAGCCCACAGGCCACAACTACTGAAGCCTGTGTGCCTAACGCCCTTGCTCCACAACAAGAGAAGCCACCGCAATGAAGAACTCACCACAACCAGAGAAAGCCCGCATGCGGCAACGAAGACCCAGCACAGCCAAAAATAAGATAAATAAATAAAAATTTTAAAAAGTACACGAAGCAAAAGTTGACAGAAATAAAAGGGAAAGTAGATGAATTCACAGTGAGAGTTGGAGATTTTAACACACCTATCTCAAAAATTGACAGAACAAGCAGTTGAAAAATCAGGATATGGAACAACACTGTAAATTAAATATACTCAATCCAACCCTTATTTCTATTGTGCTACTTCTTTTTAATTTATTTATCTATCTATCTATTTTTGGCTGTGTTGGGTCTTCGTTGCTGCATGCGGGCTTTCTCTAGTTGTGGTGAGCTCTTCATTGCGGTGGCTTCTCTTGTTGTGGAGCAAGGGCGTTAGGCACACAGGCTTCAGTAGTTGTGGCTTGTGGGCTCTAGAGTGCAGGCTCAGTAGTTGTGGTGCACGGGCTTAGTTGCTCCACGGCATGTGGGATCTTCCCAGACCAGGGCTTGAACCCATGTACCCTGCTTTAGCAGGCGGATTCTTAACCACTGCGCCACCAGGGAAGTCCGTATCGTGCTACTTCCAATATACTTTTCAAATGCATAAGGAACATTCACCAGAATAGACCATATTGCTGGTCCATGAAGCAAGACTCAACAAATTACAAAGGATTGAAATACAGCCGGTCGCTGACCGTGAAAGAATTAAACTAGAAATTGATAACAAAAAGATAAATAAGCTTCCATCTGAAGAAAGTAGAAAACCAGCAAATCAAATACAAGTAGAAGGGAAATAGCAAAGACAAGATCAGAAAGCTATTCTGAACAATTTTGACGGCGTAGAAGAAATCAACAAGTCCTTTCAGTAACACAGCTTTCTAAGCTGACACAGAAAAATGGAATAATCCTGTGTCTGTTATATTAATTGAATCTATAATTAAAAATCTACCCCACAAAAATTCCTCAGGCCCAATTCTGCATAACGCTAAAGAAATACCAGTTTGGGGGAGTTCCCTGGCAGTCCAGTGGTTAGGACTCGGTGCTTTCACTGCAAGCTGTGCCGCATGGCCACAAAAAAACAAAGGGCAGAAAATGGAACCCTTACCAACTCATTTGATGAGGCCAGCATAACCCTGATACCAAAACCTGACATGGATGCGACAAGAAAAGGAAGTTACAAGCTAGTATTCTTCATAATATATCGATAGAAGTAGAGATTCTCAGCACATTAGCAGATTGAGTCTAGTAATATATCAAAACTTTGACGTGTTATATTTGAGCAGAATTACCACAACTACATTGACATTCAAAGCTCAGTGAGGTGGCAGTGTTGCAGGGTGCAGGCGTGTCTGCCCTAGACACTAGACAAATCTGTGGCTCCTCAGCTGCCTTCCCCCTGCCTGTCGGAGCCCCAGAGCCTGGGTTTCTTGGGCTGAACAAAGTGGCAGGCAGGATGGACCAGTCTGTTGAGGAGACCCAGGAGCTGGAGGCTGACCAGATGGCCAGTGTCTGCCAGCCTCTGTTGCAGGTGGTTTTACTCAGGTCCAGCTGTACCAAGTGTGCGAGGACACAGAATCCACTGACAGTTTACTGCAGGACAGATCCAGCCTTTGTCCTAGCCAGAGTGGTGAGTGGTTGCTTAGATGAGAAGCAGCGTAAGCAGTGTGCAAACAAGATGTTATAACACACGAAGGTCAGAGTAACAGGCAGCGGCACGTACAAGTGGAACGAGAGGAAGAGAAAGAAGCATGGCGCCAAGAAGCGAGCTAAGGAAGCTCAGAAATGGGAACTGCGGAAGCCAGAGAAGACGGGTTGAAGGGACTGTGATGCCGGGCAGGAGCAGAAGGTACCTAAGAAGGAAGCAGGTCAGGCCCCAGCGTCTCCGTCTGGGCCCACCCCCACAATCCACCACCCTGGAAACACGCCTGCCCCTCTGCACCAGGGTGAACACCATCTTCATGCAGTGCAGGGTGGTGTAGCCAGGAGGTCCTATGGTGGATCTCCAGACCTATTCCCAGTACCTGCTGCCTCCCAGCCTTGGAGCTTAGATTTCTTTGGAATTGGGTTCTGCTACACGTAATCTCTTAGTACCTGTCATCTCCAAATGGCTGCCAGTTAGTGCTTGAGGCTCCTCTTTGTAGCACTTCTTTGATTTGTAGTCAGGGTTTCCTGGTAGAATAAGGAGAAATGGGAACTTAAAAATACAGCCTTTCCTAGTTATGCAAAAGCAAGACTCATTTCTACTAAATGAGCTGTCAGCTGTCACTACGTTTCCTTTCTTTCATCCTCCCCTGGATATCCAGGGCAGATTAGGAGGCAGTGTGTTTTGGGGGAGTAGGGTGGCACCACACGGCACAGGCAGCCTAAGGTGGGCGACAGGGTGAGGCAGAACTGGACTTCTGCTCTGGCACTCTGTTTCCTTTACATTGTTTTGCCTCCTTTATACTATCCCGAGAAATCAAAACTCGCACCGGCGTGGAGGATGTCTCAGCTGAAGTATAGTCGCCCTATTTGTGCTTCACAACTAACAGTCTCACTGCCGTGAGGGTCTTGGGCAGCTCCTATGGCATCCTGCCCCGATTTACATGGTTTTCATGAAATAGACATCCAGGCCCTTTGTTTCTGTTATAGGGAATTCACCCCAATTGTCATTAAGCAGGGGGCCAATCCTTGCAAAGCCACATTGTCTGACAGCTCTATTATTAGTTGGTGTGACTAAACCCCTCAGAAGCAACCCGAAGATTCAGCTTCACAGAGACTGAGGTTTAGAATTATATGATTCTAGACCTGTAACTGCTCAATGAAGGGAAACAAGTAGCAGCATGGAACTTAAAAAAGTGGTACGTTAATTGTAATGACCACTGCAGATAAGGGCAGGAGTGTCCGTTCTGTAAGAGTCTGCGGTCTAAGTATTTTCTTGCTCTGTGCCCTCCTTTGCCTCATTTTTTGCCACAGCAGCTGAGTGAAGGGATCAGAAATGACTGTCATGGTGCTCACTCACTGAAAATTCCCAGAAATGAACTTTTGCCCACTCCTCCCGCCCCCGAAAGCAAGAACCTTTCATAGTACAGAGGTGAATAGAGCAGGACCAGCTTTTTAAGGCCTAGTGGCCCATTTGGATAGGACTGTTGATCTTCACAGCCCTGATACTGGAAGCAATGGCTTTGTTCTTCTCTCCCCCTAGGATGTATCTGGCGCCGAGGTCCACACCTCACTCAGAATCACTACCCATTCTTTCAGTCTTCCTAGAGTCATTGGTACAAATGCTTAATGGAAACTAAATACATAAGTAATATATCAAATAACGTAGAATTCATAGTGATTGTCTTTGTTGCTTGGGGCAACTCTTGCTGAGAGGATGGCTTCAGTCCACTCGTAATTGCCTACATTGGATGCTGAGGTTCTTTGGGATTTCTACAGTTATTATTAAATACTTGTCTGAATTAGGGAAAAATCAGTGTAATTCACCACATAATTGAATAAAGGCAAAAAAACGTAAGATCATTTAAATAGATGTAGAAAGGCATCTGATAAAATTTAATCTCAGTTCATGATAAAAACTCAACAAACTTATCTTCAAGTTGATGGTGTATTTACACAAAATTAACATCATATCTAATGGCAAAAGAAGAATTTCTACTTTCAACATTTCTATTCAGTGTTGTACTGGCAGTCCTAGTTCATGCAGTAAGGCAAGAAAAATCAAAGATATAAAAATTGGGAAGGATAAAGTATGTTTATTTTGTAGGTAACATGGTTGTATACATAGACAGTCCAAATCTGAATCTGAAGGTTCTTAGTCTTCGTTTTACCTGAGCTGTCAGTTTATCCTGTCAGTCTCTCCCTCCTTTAAAGTCCTTCACTTCACTCGTTCTCCTCCCTCCCCAGCCCCCTGTCCCCTGCCATCTCCTTGGCTGCATCTTCCACATCCCACCAGAGGTGAAGAGGTTCCAGGGCCCAGTCCTCGCCCTTTTCTGTCTGCAGTTACTCCCTTGAACTCTTCTCACCTCATGACTTTTAAATACTGTCCATGTGCTGACATCTAATATAGTACCCACTAACTATCTAAAGCTATTTAGAATATTTAAGTGGTGTTCCTTGCCCCTGCTTCAGCTAATACTTAACTGCCAGAGCTCGAAACCCTCCATTGTCTTCCTGTTTCACCTGTTAAAAAAGCCAGATGCCTTACATTGACTTTTAAGATCCTACAACCTGCTTCTGCCACCCCTGCCATTAACCTCTCACTTCTTTTTTGCAAACTCTGTTCCAGCCATGTTGGCCTGGAGGCTCCTTGAACGTGCCAGGTCACGTCAGCCTGCACGTCTGTTCTCTCTGCCACACTCACACATCTTTCACATTTTTACTCAAATACTGCCTTCTCAATACTTTATGTAAAAGCGCAATCATACATAATTTTGTCTCTTCCCTGCTTATTTTTAAATATTCTTCTCCGTAGCACTTATAATCTACTTTCACATTCTAGTGTGTCTTTCCCAAACTAGAGGGTAAGTTTTATGAGGGTGAGAACTTGTTTGTCTGTTGCTGTATCCCCGTTGCCTTTCACATAATAGGTACTTAGTGAATGTTTAACAAATCAAAAATGTACAGAAATTGCCATCCAATAATATTGCATATATGTTCTCCTTATAGGTCATTAAACAGTTGATGAAAAAAGAATTTACTCTAGAGTTTTCACGTGATAGAAAATCGATGTCGGTTTACTGTACACCAAACAAACCAAGTCGGACATCAATGAGCAAAATGTTTGTGAAGGCAAGTACAGCAGATTGCAGTTGAGATGTTCTTACCAGGATTGGAATCCTGGGTGAGCTAATAAATAAAATTGTTGATCTAAATCTGTAACATTTCCAGGGTGCCCCCGAAGGTGTCATTGACAGGTGTACCCACATTCGAGTTGGAAGTACTAAAGTCCCCATGACTCCTGGAGTCAAACAGAAGATCATGTCTGTCATTCGGGAATGGGGCAGTGGCAGCGACACACTGCGATGCCTGGCTCTGGCCACTCACGACAACCCACTGAGAAGAGAAGAAATGAACCTGGAGGACTCTGCCAACTTTATTAAATATGAGGTTAGCTAATGAAAAGCTTCTTTGCCCACATCCTGCACATTCATTGTGTTCAGACAGCACTCCTTCAATAAAAGGTCAAATGAGTCTTGCTTTTTCCGAGAAAAGGGTGCGGTTATTTGTTTTTCTGCAGGCCAAATGTATTACCTTTATAATTTAGACTGCTGCTTCAGACATACACAGTTAACAACTTAATACAGGCCTATAACTTTCAAAGTAGAATCATCAAGGCTAAAAACCTATTTTGCAGCTCTCATGTAAATTAAGATGTTTTAAAAATTGAGGCTATTTTTAAAACACTTGTTAGTTACTGAAGGTCAAATTGTCCAAGTGGAGAGATTCCGTCTACTTTTCTGCTCACGGAATACTTTCATATCAGGTGTGTGACTTCCTGAAGCCTTGAACAGGGAACAAATTTGGGTACTATGGGCCACTAATTGGCCACTATCAAAATGTTTTTATTCCTCGGTATATTTTTTTCCTCATTTCAGAATATTATTATGAAAGCTAAAGAATTATTTGGTAACAAGAATGTAGTGATTTTTAATTGTTTCTGATTTATTGGAATTAATACTGTTCTTCATTGGATTTATATCAATGGTGTGAATTCTGTCATAAGAAAATGCAGAAACCTTTGCTGTCCACACTAGAGGAAAAACCAGAATTTCCTGTTTTGACATAAGGTGATTCTTTAACTCTAGACCAATCTGACTTTTGTTGGCTGTGTGGGCATGCTGGACCCTCCGAGAACTGAAGTGGCCTCCTCTGTGAAGCTGTGCCGGCAGGCAGGCATCCGGGTCATCATGATCACGGGTGACAACAAGGGCACCGCTGTGGCCATCTGCCGGCGCATTGGCATTTTCAGGCAGGACGAGGATGTGACATCAAGGGCCTTCACGGGTCGGGAGTTTGATGAGCTCAGTCCTTCAGCCCAAAGAGAAGCCTGCTTGAATGCCCGCTGTTTCGCTCGAGTTGAACCTTCCCACAAGTCTAAAATTGTAGAATTTCTTCAGTCTTTTGATGAGATTACAGCCATGGTGAGTGTCTTTAGACATGTACGGGTAACAGACTGCACAAACACAGCAGATTCTAATTCTGACCATTAAATTTTCAGTAATAGCTCCCATATTTGGAACTTCTTTATTTTTGTCATGATCTGGGGCTGTTTCTCAAGGGTTCTATTGACCAGTAGTTGGCATGCTGTATGTTGCATGCATGGAAGATTCTGGAGAAGTTTTAAGACCTGGAAGTCTGAATCAGTCACAGGGGAAATATTTGGTGATATCTTTTTTTATCTTTGATGTGGTTAAAATATACATGTTTGTATCTCACGTTTCTAAAAGCTGATTCAGGACATAATCCACACTCTTGTCACCCAGTTTTGGATAGCCTTACCTGAGATGAGATGTACTGGTGATGTGTTCTCTTAAGAGCTACCTGTTGATGAAGCATTTCCCATATTCTTCCTCGCATCTGATTTTTTCACCGAGACATGTTAACATTGTGTCATATTTGCTTTCTGCTGCTTATCTGTGAAACTTCACACTCTTAAAAACAACTTAATTTTGTTGCTTGAAACCAGTTATTATAGTTGTCTTCCTCCCTTCCTCTTTCCTCCCCCTTCCCTTCTCTCTCCCAGAGGAAAGCACCATTCTGAATTCAGTACTGGGTGTTTAGTAAAAGTATAGAAAACGTACATGGGAATGATAGTTTTGTATCTGTAGACAATATTTAAGTGTTTTTGCCCGTTTTTGGTCTTTATATATATATTATAGTTTTACATATTTTTGAAGTCTGCCTTTATTCTACTTGAGATTTATCCATGTGGATACAAGTATTTTGTCTTGACTGCCATATTGTGTTTTGTTTGGTAAAAAAATAATACAGATAATTTGAAGTCCCCTTTGTCCCACTTCCCTCTGAAGTGTCACCTATTAGCTCGTTTGGCAGTTTTACATTTCCCAGGTAAAACGTGTTTTATGACACCAACTTAAAAAAACGAACTCTCTCCCAGAGAATTCTGTTGTCCAGAGGCCCAACAGCTCCATTCGTCATTCCCTGGCTTTAGGATGGCTGAGCATTTGTTGGCAGCGTGTTAGGTGGCAGGTGTAAACCAGTGGTGGGTTTTTAACCCTTTCAGACTGGAGACGGTGTGAATGATGCTCCTGCTCTGAAGAAATCTGAAATCGGCATTGCCATGGGCTCTGGCACCGCAGTGGCTAAAACCGCCTCTGAGATGGTCCTGGCTGATGACAACTTCTCCACCATCGTGGCTGCCGTGGAGGAGGGACGGGCGATATACAACAACATGAAGCAGTTTATCCGCTACCTCATCTCGTCCAATGTCGGGGAAGTTGTTTGGTGGGTCCCTATGACAGGTCACGTGTATCCCTTGGCTTGTGATGACCAGTTTTCCAGATTTGCTCTTCATGTGGCAGCAGCTTTGCTCTTAGTGCAGCAGGAGAGAGGGAGGGCCGGGAAAGATGAAGGAGGCCCTTGTGAAGTAAGAGGTACTTCCTCTGGCCCTCAGGAGGGCTGTCGACGGCTGCTCCAGTGTGCAAAGGATGCACTTTAACATAGAAATGAATTTAAATTAACTATATAAGGTAACATAAAATTCTTAGTCTTGTAAAAGTTAATTTGGAATTGGATATAATAAATGTTTTATGATTGCCCAGGGAAAAAGTTAAAACAATCATTGCTGTCCACTGATTTTTATGGAGGAAGATGGAGTGGTGATGTTATTTTAAATAGTGGCCAAAAATAATTTGGGGTCTTTTTCTTCTTTCCTTGGATGGAAACAGTATTTTCCTAACAGCAGCCCTTGGATTTCCTGAGGCTTTAATTCCTGTCCAGCTGCTCTGGGTCAATCTGGTGACAGATGGCCTGCCTGCCACTGCACTGGGGTTCAATCCTCCTGATCTGGACATTATGAACAGACCACCCCGGAACCCAAAGGAACCACTGATCAGTGGGTGGCTCTTTTTCCGTTACCTGGCTATTGGCTGTGAGTACAGTTTTTTATATTATTGATTTTTAAACGAATGTTTGAGTCCAAATTTTGTAAATGCATCCCTTAAAAGCACATTTTTTTCTATCCCCATATTAGGGTAGCAAAATATGGAGACTGCCCTCTTGCAGTTTAATGAGCTGTGTATGTGTATACCCAGTTTACAGTAAAGTTAGTCCCTTACTTGAGCATCCTCGTTCTTCCTTGGGCCTTTGTGAATGAGGTTCTCAGATTTAATCTATGGGCAAAGGAAATACAGGGACGACTGAGGCCTTAAATGACCAAGATGTAAAACGAAGTCCCCCTTTCCCTAAGTGAGAGAAGCGATCTGTGCATTCATCAGCAGTGGTTGGTTCTTCCACATGTGTTGTCTTTGTAGACCTCGTCCTGACCCAGGATGCTGCTTCTCTCTTCCTCATTTCATAGGTTAGGAAAGTGAGGCCCAGAGAGAGGTTAAATGACTTCCTTAGGGTCCCATAGGAAACTGTTTTGTTTTAATATGTTCACATGATTTAACACTCAAAAAGCACACAGTGGCATAAAGCAGGAAGGCTCTCAACCAGTTGGTTCCCCTCCGGCATGCCTTCTTGGGATACTCTAGCAAATAGATCCATCTTAGGTGTTTATTTTCGCAAGCGATGGCATGCTGTACACACCTGTATGCTGAACCTTGTCTTTTTGTATTTCTGTTTTTTGGGTAGTTTTACATCAGTACTAGTATAGCTGCCTCATCGCTGGGCACCACCTGCCTACTGCTCTGTTGGAATTGCTGGGTTAGACGGGGTGCACTTGGACCTTTCAGTGGATACTACTGCATTGGGACAGGCTCTTATTCTCAAGTGCCTGTGTTCTCCACTACCCTTTGTTGCTTCTTTATAATAAACTTGCTGAATTCAAAATTGTTGGGGTGGGGGAGGGGATGGTCCCAGAATTGGCTTCAATCACTGCCATGTGCTCAGCGTTCTGCACTAACTGCTCTAATGGCCTTTCCATATAAAGGTTCTGCCAGGCCTTTGATGGAGCAAATAAATTAGTGTATAACTGGTAGCACGAGTTTGCCAGAAAGTCATGACGGGTGTCATCTGGTGCTCCGGCACAGCATGGCCTTCCTTACGTGGAGAACACGTGCCTGCAGCCTTAACATACTGGCTGCTGGTTAGAGAGGGCATGGCTAGTGTAAAGGTCCTACCAATTCTAGTAGGTGCTTTTCCTCACAAATTCTGGAGGAAAAGTTGCCTGGTTCTTCTGTACCACAGACACCCTTCTCATTGCGGAAACCGTCAGCCTAGCTGCTTTATCTGATACGAGTGAGCAGGTGCTAGCGGCAGCACAGGCTCATTGACATACCATGTCTTTGATCTCTGTCCTAGGGGTTGGCCCACGAGGCAGCACCTGCAGTAACGCTGCAGGCCGTAAACCCCATGTGTGTTAGTGTCATGATGTTTGTTCCCAGGTTATGTTGGCGCTGCTACCGTGGGTGCTGCTGCGTGGTGGTTCATTGCTGCCGAGGGTGGTCCGAGAGTGTCCTTCTACCAGCTGGTACGTAGCCACCTTTCTTTCTGTACCTTAGATGCAAAGTGTTGTAAGTCTTCACAAACAAAGTTGTCCTTGAGCTTTCTATGGTTTGGATGTCAGTCAAATAATCTTAATACTTTAACAATAAGCAGTTGCATCTAAGGTTATTCTGAAGGACCAGGGCTTCTCTGGGAAATGCGGTGAGATTTTGTGTGGGTCTGTGTTCTGGGCTTGGTGTGGACTTTGAAAATGTCCTTGGCTGATCAGGAACTTGATTGGGCTTTTGTTGCAGAGCCATTTCCTACAGTGTAAAGAGGACAACCCGGACTTTGAAGGAGTGGATTGTACAGTCTTTGAATCCCCATACCCAATGACAATGGCGCTCTCTGTTCTAGTAACCATAGAGATGTGCAACGCCCTCAACAGGTCAGTGAGTCTTCTCAGCATGCTGGGGCAAGAGCCTGATAGCCAGGGCGCTGGGGGATTGTGTGTGTGTCATGGTTGATTGAGAATCACAGGAAAGCTCCGCCCTCCCCAAAAGGAAGAACAAGCAGCACCGGTTTTAAGAGCTTTAAGTCATCATCACCTCCAGGAAGTAGTGGGAGTGCTTAGCCACATGTTCTTCAAGAGACAGCAGTGGCCAAAAATAGGGACTTCTGCACCCCTGTGTGCCAGTGCCCACAGGGAAGGAGCTCTTGCCCTTTAGCATTGAGACAAACAGTATCATCTAATTAAGCCAGTGACAAAAATGGAAATTTCAAAATAGCCTAAGTGTCAAGGGCAATTGAGAGCAGCTTTGAACACACTGAAATGGGATTGCTATGCTGAAGCCTAGATTTAAATTGGAAGTCTGTCCTACATCAGCATTCTTCCTTAACTTTGCCACTGTAGAAACTTAATAGAATTAGGTCAGTAGGCAATAGGCAATGCCAAGTTAGCCGTCGCTTTATTGAAGTGTGGTTCTGAACAGTCTCTGTCGGTGATGGCATATGCCTTTGCCCTTTCAGCAGGCACATTTCACCCACCTACCTCTCCTTGTTCTGCAGCTTGTCTGAAAACCAGTCCCTGCTGAGGATGCCCCCTTGGGAGAACATTTGGCTCGTGGGCTCCATCTGCCTGTCCATGTCACTCCATTTCTTAATCCTCTACGTGGAACCCTTGCCAGTAAGCGGTGGGGGGAACCTGGGCTGGGGCCTGGCTGCCTGTCCAGCATGTTGGGGAGCTTGATGAGGTTTCTTTGTGTTTCAGATTATCTTCCAGATCACACCACTGAATTTGACCCAGTGGCTGATGGTGCTGAAAATCTCCTTGCCTGTGATTCTAATGGATGAGACCCTCAAGTTTGTGGCCCGCAACTACCTAGAACCTGGTAAAGAGTGTGTGCAGCCTGCCACCAAATCCTGCTCGTTCTCAGCATGCACCGATGGGATCTCCTGGCCCTTTGTGCTGCTCATAATGCCTCTGGTGATCTGGGTCTATAGCACAGACACTAACTTTAGTGATATGTTCTGGTCTTGACTGACAGTTTTGCATAAAGATGATGTTTAACTTAATCAATTAATTTTTTTATTGTTTAAAGCAACTGTCTATTTCTGCTGAATTTTCACATGAACATACTGGCTGGTGAAGGAGGTTTCATACTCTAGATTTTGTTTTGCTTTTTCTGACTCCAGTGGGGCAAGATTTTCCTTTTTTATACACATAATTAAAGTGTCCATTGACATGTACAGAGAACTAACACTATTTTATGCAAATATTTTTTTGTAGATGAAAAAGCATGTACAGTGTTCTGTTTAATACTCATCCTTGTATAAAAAAAAATAGTTGAGCCAGCAGACATTGTCAGCAAATTAATTGGCAGCAGATTTTAGGAAATGAATGTGTGTGGTTTTTTTCTAAAACTAAATAGCATGTATTGTGTCTTTTGCATGATCATCTGGATTTAATCTGAGATCACAGTCTAATTTTTATTCATAAGCCAATTTTTCTGCACTGAGCAGAGTACTGCTACCTCAGTCAGTATTTTTTTTTGGTTTGCCCCCCACCCCTTCACTCCTTGGCCCTTGTTCACCTCCACCCCACCTCCACCCCGACCCCGCTCGGCTGCTTCTCCTGTAGGGTTTTGATGGTTCTGTTTACATCAGTCTTAACAAGAGGTATGCTTGTTCTCGCTTGTGCAGAAAACATTGTTCCAGATTCAATCGACTGGGTTCATGTCCCCTCACATAGTTTTTAAGGTTATTTATTTAAATGTCTAATGTATTTTATTGTAACAGACATTGTTTTGCCAACATTGCCTATTTCAGTGGCACTTCACAATCTAGTTTAAAAAGAAAAATAAAACATTTTAAATGGACAGAGAAAAATAACCGTCTTGTTTTTAACTCTTAAGTGGCTTAGTTTGAACTAACATGTCCAACTTTCTCTTAAGTTCTTAGTTTTACTGTGCTTGAGGGGAAGAAGGATCCTGTTCTGCTGCATAGGTAGTTGTAGGAATTTTATTTTTAGTGTATAGGCGCTAATTGTTATCTGTGATACATTTTTATGCAAGTTTCTGCTGGCCTGTTTTAGCCTGGTGTAGAGGACGTAAGGGCAAGTGTGTGTGTGTGTGTGTGTGTGTGTATGTGTTTTGTAAAATCTGTAAATAGCACATGACCAAATGAACATATTGTATAGAACTATTTTTATTTGAATGTGGCACTAACCACCACCATCGTTACTATGATAAATGTTTGCGCATGTTCGAGATCAGTCTTAACCAACAGTGTGTAAGTCATTAACAGTCCTAACTGTGGTGTTTTCCTCCAATGCCTTCCAACATCCATCAACTAACGTGAGTATTCCCTGAAATTTGGATGCTTTAGCCTAAAGGTGACTGCCACTAAATGAGCTGGCTATGTGACACTAATGAGTAAGCCCCTTATGTCAGGCACCCTGAGAGCAGCGGGCATACGATTTTATGTGGCACCTATGCACCTGTGGGCTGGGGTAGCTGTTCTCGACGCCACCCACTGCCTAGGGCAACAGCACAGCCACATGTTAGTGGGGGAGCGCCTGGGGGAAGAGAAGGTAGTTCTGCTTTGGTCAGACTGACAGGTGCCTTCACAAATGCCAAGATGAGGATTCACAAACAACTTGTCATGGTTCCTTTGATCTTTGTTAGCTGCAAGGACTCGTCCCAGAATCTTGCTACCTGGTTCATTAAAAAGCAAAAAGTGAGTGAAAGCAAGTAACTGAACCAATAAACTCATGCATCATTTTTTGCATGACTTTTTTCTTTTTATGGCTGCGCTGCGCAGCTTGTGGGATCTTAGTTCCCTGACCAGGGACTGAACTCGGGCCCCGGCAGTGAGCGCACTGAGTCCTAGCCACTGGGCTGCCAGGGAATTCCCTGGTTCATTTTAAATAGGCCACCTTTTTCCACCTTCTGGGTCATACTCTTTGCGGCTGAGATTTAACTGTGCTTTAACGTACCCAGGAGAGAAAAGATATTGGCCATAGTTCTGCTCAGCTAGCAAACAACCTGCCCCATCATTAGCCAGGGTGAAGGAGGGCCTAGGCAGCAGCTCGGTATTCAGGGTGGTAGCTCCCTCCACGTGAAGCCCCAAGAGTTCTTGTGAGTACTTGAAGGTACTTGGGCCCTGGATACAGGGCCAGCCAGAAGACATGATGTAAATGCTGAGAGTCTGGGGAAAGGTTAACAGGTATCAAGCAGGACAAGGTGCTGCGAAGTTAAGAGGTCTCCGTGTAAGGGGGTAGAAAGGGCACGTGGAGGCGGATTCTTAATTTAGAGTCCTGGCCTGGCTCATGGAGGCCTCTCAGAGGAGGTTAGTAAGCTGGTTTGCTTGGCAGAGAATGTAGCGGGTACATTTTGCCAATTTTAGCGTTGTGGGGTGTAGAAACAGGTTGAGCAGATCAAATGCAAGGAATGTGTCTCAGCTGCAAACCAAACCAGCATGTCTGAGCTTGTTGGGTGGGGTGCCATTCAGTGGTCAACTTTTCCTGACTCAGTTCCTTGATCATTATTGGCCCTTACAAAGTAAGTTGAATGGTATGGAAGGCTGTTACCCTGTGCTTTCTCAGCTTCAGGCCTTTTCAGCCCACAGAGGTGGTTTAGGCACCCATTTCCCTCAACTCAGACAGCTGGGAGTGGGAAAGACCCAGTGGTGCAGAGTCCTTTTGTCTGCTCTGTTTCAGGCTTCGCCGCCAAAAAACGTCTGCATTGGCACCTCCTCAGTAGTTAGTGCTGCTGTGGGCACATCCCTGGCCTCTGTCCTATGGGGAGCAGCAGGTACCCAGCCCCATCCTCACCAAGTACCCGCAGGAAGGCACTGTTGGCCTCTCTGCTTCTGCTGCCATCAGTAGCTGGATAGGACGGCACCATCCTCAGACCCATCATGTTACATGCTCTCAGGCAGCTCTTGCCTGAAACTTGCTCCAGGTTCTTTCTCGACGGGCAAGTGGGCTGAAGGCCCATCCCATCAGTGTTCTGGTTTTTTGCCACCCCATGCCCAGACTGACCTCTTTAGTAGAGCTTTACCCTTTGCCCAGGAGATGGCAGTCTTACGCGTTTCCTAAGTGGGGTACTGTGCCAGCAGCTCATTCTGCATCTGCACAGTGCAGGTGACACGTTGGGTAGGGAGAGTTGCAGGAGCTCAGAGACAAGCAGGGCAACTGCCACCTTCCCTCCCAAGCAGTGGCTGCCACGTTACCTTCAAACTGGGGCCTCGGGCCCCTGAATGTCTGTGTGGTGGGCAGACCTCAGGAATATCCAAGACCACAAGGCGTTAGCTCAGTGTTTGCCAAGCCTGTTGTGTCTGCAGTGCAGATGCACCAAATTGTGTCAAAACCACCACCCTGCATATGAGGGTAATTTGCAGCCTTTTTTCTTGAAAGGGAACAGTGATAAGCAGTTCCCCTTCTAGGACTGGGTGCAGCCCAGAGGCTGGCCCCCGGGGAAGGAAGGAGAGGGGTTTGGCGCTGATTACCACGCTGCTCACTCTGCTTCGCCTTCCTTACCCTCTGCACTGCTAACCGAGGACTTCTTAACTTTTGTTATACCTGAAGCGATTAAGTGTCTGCCTGGTGGGATTCTCTGTAGTCAGGTGACATGAGGGGCCTGTGTTGCTGAGCCAGTGCTTCTGGATGCTACCCTGTGTGGGCAACCCCTCAGGGACAGTTGATCAGAAATGCTAGTCTTAAAATCTTAAAAGATCAAACCGAATATTCCTTTTCATCTGTCACTATTAATCTTAAATTAGTTATTCTAACATTTCCTCCCCATACTTCATAAAGCTGATTTCCTCTCTCTTTCCTTTTCAGCAATACTGGAGTAACCGCTTCCTAAACCATTTTGCAGAAATTTAAGGGTGTTCAGTTGCGTGCATGTGCGTTTTTTAGAAACACATCTACCAGCCCTCTGCATGATTGATGTTGGGGGGAAAAAGAAAATTAGAAAAAACTCCCCAACTCATTGTGTGTTATGTGGAGGAAACGTGTATTACCAGTGGGGTTTTTAGCTTTTAAATCAAAATAATTACAAATGTACAGTTTAGCTTAATGAATCAGAAAGCCTCTCCAGAGAAATTTGGTTTCTTTGCTGCAAGAAGAATGAGGTTCTGAAACCTTATCCAAGAACTTAGAAGCCATCAGCCAAGTCTCCATATTTCTCTGTGCAAGATGTCATAGCTTAAATAAATGTACAATATTCAGTTGTAATGCATGCCTTCAGTTGTAAGTAGCCAGATTTCTCTGTGGTGTCATTGAAACATGCTACTTTTTAATTGGCCCTGTACAGTTTGCTTATTTATAAATTTATTGAAAACACTACAGGTGTTGAATGGTTAAAAATGTAGGCTTCCAGTTCATAACTTCAGTTATTTTTTGAGTGTGCAGCTATTTTGCACTGTATTAAATGTAACTTATTTAATGAAATCAGAAGCAGTAGACAGATGTTGGTGCAATACGAATATTGTGATGCATTTATATCAATAAAATGCTAAACGTCAATTTATCACAACGCATGTTTGACTTAGACTGTAAATAGAAAGCAGTTTGTTTCTGTGCTGGTAACAGGCATTGCACAGACATGGTTTCAGGTAAATAAATCTATTCTACGATAAGTTCACAGTGTGGTGTTGACTGTTCTCCTGCAGGAGGGGTGGGTGATGTGCACTGAGGGCCTCCAGACCTGCACCCTCAGCAGTTGTGCCCTTAGGTAGATAAAAGGGACAGAAAGTTCCTGTTGACTTTCTGCATAGGAGAGCAGAGTGGTAGAAGGTCTGGTTGTGTGACATGAGATCTATAAAATATTCCTGCCCTGGTTCCTGTCTCCCCTCAAGTATGAGAAAAAGAGTGTGTCATGAGTGGGGTTTTCAGAGATAATTAACATGATTTAAAAGTTGTCAGCAGCTTGGAGACTATAGTGATGGAGGGATACTTGTAATACTACTCAGATGCAAAATGTAAAATTTTACATTCCCACTGTTAAGAGATACAGAAAAGAGCTGAGTAAACCAACTATACTCCAATTTAAAAAAAAGAGAAAGGAGGCCCCCCCCCAAAAAAAAAGGAACTGAAATCTATATACATGGGAAAAATATTTGATAAATTTTAACATCCATTCTGTAAAGGAAAAAAAAAAACTTTCGAGTACCCATAATTCCCATTTTTTGACGTAATGAAAAATAAGCCAGAAGTATTGAATTCCAGAATTACACTCACCGTCCACTATTGCCCACAACTTAGCACTGTTCTGGAGAGTCACTGTAGTCAGACAAGAGAAGGGAAAATGCCTAGGAGTGAACAGAAAGGAGCAATGGTCATACTGGATCAATGAGAACACCTTATTTTTAGGAAAGTTTAATAATAATTTGGGGGAATTAACATCTTAGTATGAATGACACACACGTCATACATTATTAATAATATATGAAAATATCAACAAGTGTTTTAATTGGACTGATTCTAATAAAAATGAAGAAAATGCAAGAGTAGCAAGGAAGGGTACAAACCTCAGGTATAAAACCTGTAGTCATTAAATGTATTATCTGAGAAAGGTGGCATTTTAGCTTAGTAGGTAAAAGTTGGGTTATCCATTATGTCACTGGTTATTCTGAAAAAAAATATGGCTGTATCCCTCACACCCAATCGACTGCAAATGGATCAGAAGATTTGAAAAATGAAGTTACACCCCCCAAAAGAAAAATGGCTAAATGATATAAACAAAACTTGTAAATATAAGATGTTCAATCTCACTAGCAAATTAAATTCACAATGAGATACCATTTCATGCCCATCAATTGACAAAAAAATGGGTCTTCTAATACCAAGGATGTGGACAATGGGCCATCCTTACATTGTAGAGCAATTGGGTATCATCATCTGGTACATTTACAGATGCTCTTAACATACAACCTGGCAGGTCCTTACCTTAGGGAGTTCCTCACAAGTGCTGGAAGGGCCATAGCAGGATGTTTGCAAAAGAAAAGCACCAACCTAAATGACCAACAACAGGAAAATGGGTAAGTATATTTAAGGCATGTTGAAATCACTGCATCAGTGAAAATGAATAAACAAACCAGGCATCAGCAAATAAACCTCCCTGCACAGTGCCACCAAGTGCAGTGTATATCAAGTTTAAAATACGCAAAATAAGACCATATCATAGTGGGGGTTTTTTTGTTTTGTCTTTTCTTAGCTGCACTGCACAGCATGCAGGATCTAGTTCCCTGACCAGTGGTCCAACCTGTGGTGTGCCCCCTGCAGTGGAAGTGCAGAGTCTTAACCACTGGACAACCAGGGAACTCCATAACCATATTATACTCTTTAACCTGGCCCTAGGGCCAGTGCCTGTCTGTGCTAAGGCATGTGCACTAGCTTCCTTGATGAGAAAGTCCAGCTCACAGAAAGTCAGCTAAACTAAATAGCCATGTGGTGGGTTCAGAGCGCAAGCTCCTCTCCTCTGTAGATTAGGAGCAAACAGATAAGTAACAAGTTCACAGACACCAGCCACAGGGATAGGAAGCGAGTAGGTGGATAGTGGTTAGTTCCAAGAGGGAGGGAGAGCAGAGTTTCACTTCTGTAAGTAATGCTTGGGTGCTATGTATGTAGGGGTTCGTTATGCCTTTCGCAAATCTGAGATTTTTTTTTTTTTTAAGTCATAAAAGTACCAGGAGAAAACATGGAAGCTGAGAAGACTTTCTAAGCATGACACAAAATCCCAGGAGAGTGATAAACTTGACTACATAAAAATGTAAAATTTTTGGAATAGCATACACCTCTCTGGAGTTAGTAAAATAGATGTGCTATGCATATAACAAAGAGCAAATTCTCTAAACATACTAGCAAAGATAAAAGTTTAATGATCTCTCCTTTGCAGCTGGCATTAGGAAACAGCTCATGCTGATGGTGAAAATATAAATTGGCCCAGTCTCTAGAGGGGAATCTGACAGTATCTATGACATTTTTAAACATCCATACCCTTCGATCAAGCACTTCACTTTGGTGAAATCCCCCCACATGTTTACAAAGCCAAACATAATCCTGCTGCACTATTGTTAGCAAAAGATTGGAAATAACCTGTATGTCCATCAATAAACAAGCTAGCTGTTAAATAAACTAAGAACATTCTTACCATGGAGTATTATGCAGCCTTCAGAAAACCCAAGGTTAGATCTATGAGCCAGCAAGGAATGACGTCCAATACACATTTTCTGCCCAGTGAAATATTCAAGTGCAGGTCCATCCATGTTGTCATAAAGGGCAAAATTTCATTTTTCATGGCTGAGTAATGTTCCATTGCTATGTTCCACATCTTTATCCATTCATCTACTGATGGGCACTTGGGTTGCTTCCATGTCTTGGCTATTGTAAATAATGCTGCAGTGAACATAGGGGTGCATGTATCTTTTCTAAAATACGCAGGAGTGGAATTACTACATCACATGGTAGCTCTATTTTTTTTGAGGAACCTCCATACTGCTTAGTGGCCATGCCAATTTACTTTCCCACCAGCAGTGCACGAGGGCTCCCTTTTCTCCACACCCTCCCCAACACTTGTGATTTGTTGTCATTTTGATAAGTCATTCTGACAGGTGTGAGGTAATACAGCTAACTGTGGTTCTGGTTTGCATTTCCCCGACTGTGATGTTGAGCATCTTTTTATGTACCTGTTGGCCATCTGTATGTCTTTGGAAAACTGTATTCAGATCATATGCCCATTTTTTAATCAGGTTTTTTGATGCTGAGTTGTATATTTTGGATATTAACCCCTTGTCATATGTATCATTTGCAAATATCTCCTCCCATTTAGTAGGTGGCCTTTTCATTTTGTTGATAGTTTCCTTTGCTGTGCAAAAGCTTTTTAGTTTGATGTAGTCACATTTGTTTGTTTTTGCTTTGTTTCCCTTGCTTGAGGAGACAGATCCAAAAAAATATTACTAAGACCAATGTCAAAGAGCATACTGCCTATGTTTTCTCCTAGAAGTTTTATGGTTTCAGGTCTTACATTTAAGTCTTTAATCCATTTTGACTTTATTTTTGTGCATGGTGTGAGAGTAATCCAGTTTGATTCTTTTGCATGTAGCTGTCCAGTTTTCCCAAAACTATTTACTGAAGAGACTGTCTTTTCCCCATTGTGTATTCTTGCCTCCTTTGTCATAATTAATTGCACATATAGTCGTGGGCTCATTTGGGCTCTCCGTTCTTTTTCATTGATCTATATGTGTTTTTTTGTGCTAGTACCATGCTATTTTGATGATTGTAGCTTTGTAGTATAGTTTGAAATCAGGAAACATATCTTCAGCTTCGTTCTTCTTTCTCAAGATTGTTTTGGCTATTTAGGGTCTTTTTTGTTTCCGTACAAATTTTAGAGTTATTTGCTCTAGATGTGTGAAAAATGCCACTGGTATTTTGATAGGGATTGCACTGAATCTGTAGATTGCCTGGGATAGTATGGTCATTTTAACAATATTCTTCCAATCCATTAGTATATATCTTTCTTCCGTTTCTGTCTTCTTCAGCTTCTTTCATGAGTGTCTTATAGTTTTCAGAGTACAGGCTTTTTACCTCCTTAGATTTATTCCTAGGTATTTTACTCTTTTTGATGTGATTATAAATGGGATTTTTTCTTAATTTCTTTTTCTGATACTTAATTGTTAGTGTATAGAAATTCAACAGGTTTCTGTATATTAATTTTGTATCCTGCAACATTACCAAATTCATTGATGAGCTCTAATAATTTTTTGGTGGCATCTTGTGGATTTTCTATGTATAGTATCATGTCACCTGTAAACAATAAATTTATTTTTTATTTTTATTTTTGGCTGTGTTGGGTCTTTGTTGCTGTGCGCGGGCTTTCTCTGGTTGCGGCGAGCATATGGCCTGTACTATGTTGAAGTATGTTCCTCTATATGTACTTTGTTGAGAGTTTTTATCATAAATGGATGTTGAATCTTGTCAAAAGCTTTTTGTCCATCTATTTATATGATCATCTGGCTTTTATTCTTCAGTTTGTTAATGTGGTATATAACACTTATTTGCAGATATTGAACTATCCTTGCACCCCTGAGATAAATCCCACTTGATCATGGTGTATGATCCTTTTTATGTATTGTTGAATTTGGTTTGCTAATATTTTCTTGAGGATTTTGCATCTATGTTCAGCAGTGGTACTAGCCTCTAATTTTCTTTTTCTGTGACATCTCTGTCTGGTTTTGGTATCAGAGTGATTCTGGCATTGTAGAATGAGTTTGGAAACATTCCTTCCTCTGCAATTTCTTGAAATAGTTGAGAAAGATAGGTGTTAATTCTTCTCTAAATGTACAGAATTCATCTGTGAAGCCATCTGGTCCTACACTTTTGTTTTGGGGAAGTTGTTTTATTGCTGATTGAACTTCATTAATGGTAACTGGTCTGTTTCTGTATTTTCTTTCTTTTTTTTTTTTTTTTAATTAATTAATTTATTTATGGCTGTGTTAGATCCTCATTTCTGTGAGAGGGCTTTCTCCAGTTGTGGCAAGCGGGGGCCACTCTTCATCGCGGTGCACGGGCCTCTCACTATTGCGGCCTCTCTTGTTGCGGAGCACAGGCTCCAGACGCGCAGGCTCAGTAATTGTGGCTCACGGGCCCCGTTGCTCCGCGGCATGTGGGATCTTCCCAGACCAGGGCTCGAACCCATGTCCCCTGCATTGGCAGGCGGATTCTCAACCACTGCGCCACCAGGGAAGCCCTGTTTATGTATTTTCTATTTCCTCCTGGTTCAGTCTTGGGAGAGCGTACATTTCTAGGAATTTGTTAATTTCTTCTAGGTTGTCCATTTTATTGGCATGTAGTTATTTGTAGTAGTCTCTTATGATCCTTTGTATTTCTGGGGTGTTGGTTGTGACTTCTCCTTTTTCATTTCTTTTTTTTTTTTTTTTTTAATTTATTTTTGGCTGCATTGGGTCTTCGTTGCTGCAGGCAGGCTTTCTCTAGTTGTGGTGAGCAGGGGCTACTCTTTGTTGCAGTGCACGTGCTTCTCATTGTGGTGGCTTCTCTTGTTGCGGAGCACGGGCTCTAGGCGCATGGGCTTCAGTAGTTGTGGCACGAGGGCTCAGTAATTGTGGCTTGTGGGATCTAGATCACAGGCTCAGCAGTTGTGGCGCACAGGCTTAGTTGCTCCATGGCATGTGGGATCTTCCCAGACCAGGGCTCGAACCTGAGTCCCCTGCATTAGTAGGCGGATTCTTAACCCTTGCACCACCAGGGAAGCCCTTCATTTCTGATTTTATTGATTTTGGCCCTCTCTCTTTTTCTTGATGAGTCTGGCTAAAGGTTTATCAATTTTGTTTATTTTTTCAAAGAATCAGCTCTTAGTTTTTTTGATCCTTCCTATTGTTTTCTTAGTCTTTATTTCTGCTCTAATCTTTATGATTTCTTTCTTTCTACTAACTTTGGGTTTTGTTTGTTCTTCTTTTTCTAGTTCTTTTAGATGTAAAGTTAAGTTGTTTGAGATTTTTCTTGTTTCCTGAGCTAGGCTTGGATCACTATAAATTTCCCTCTTAGAACTGCTTCTGCTGCATCCCACAGATTTTGAATCATTCTGTTTTTGCTTTTATTTGTCTTCAAGTATTTTTTAAATTTCTTCTGTGATTTCTTCAGTGATCCACTGCTTGTTTAGTAGCATATTCCCCACGAGGGAAGAGAACAAAAGAAGAAAGGGAGAAAAAATAACTACAAAAACAACCCCCCAAACACTTAACAAAATGGCAATAAGTGGGACTTCCCTGGCGGTGCAGTGGTTAAGAATCCACCTGCCAATGCAGGGGACCCAGGTTCGAGCCCTGATTCGGGAAGATCCCACATGCCACAGAGCAACTAAGCCCGTGCGCCACAACTACCGAGCCTGTGCTCTAGAGCCCGCGAGCCACAACTACTGAAGCCCGCGCACCTAGAGCCTGTGCTCCGCAACAAGAGAAGCCACCGCAGTGAGAAGCCCACGCACCACAATGAAGAGTAGCCCCCGCTCGCCGCAACTAGAGAAAGCCCGCACGCAGCAATGAAGACCTGATGGCTGCATCAGGCTGCATAAATAAATAAATTTATTATTTTTTTTAATGGCAGTAAGTACATACCTATCAATAATTACTTTAAATGTAAATGGACTAAATGCTCCAAGACATAGAGTGACTGAATGGATACAAAAAGAAGACCCATATATATACTGCCTTCAAGAGACTCATCTCAGATCAAAAGGCATACTGAAAGTGAGAGGATGGAAAAAGGCATTCTATGCAAAGGGAAATGAAAAGAATGCTGGAGTAGCAATACTTGTGTCAGACAAAATAGATTTTGAAACAAAGACTTTAACAGGAGGCAAAGGACATTACATAGTGATCAAGGGATCAATCCAAAGAGAAGACATAACAACTCTATATATATATTCACCCAACACAGGAGCACCTAAATACATAAAGCAAATATTAACAGACATAAAGGGAGAAATTGACAGTAACACAATATTAGTAGGGGACTTTAACACACCACTTAGATCGATGGACATATCATCCAGACAGAAAACACTGGCCTTGAATGACACATTAGAACAAATGGAATATATATATATAAAACATCCCATCCAAAAGGAGCAGAATACACATTCTTTTCAAGTACATATGGAACATTCTCCAGGACAGAGTCATAAACTGGGGTTGGTAAATTTAAGAAAACTGAAATCATAGCAAACATCTTTTCTGACCACAATGCTATGATACTAGAAATCAAGTATAAGAAAAAAACAGAAGCAAAAAAAAACCCTGCAAACACACAAACATGTAGAGGTTAAATAATATTCTACCATTTCTTTTCAAAAACAAGAGGAAGTTTTCAGTAATGATGGTTGCTGAGAATAACTGAAAATGCCGTGATATAGATGGCAGATGGTGGTAGCCAGTTTTCTCACTGCTGGAGTAGGAGGCTACAGATAAGCAAGGGAAGACAGCTAGAATGATCCATGTGGTAGTGAATTACAGTTGGAAACACCAGGATAAATTATGTTTAGCTTAATATTAATACAGACAATTCCATATAGAAATATTTCTAGTTATGTGTATACACATATGTATTGCACTGTCAACTGAGTGGGCCAAGAAGCAAGGACACTCCAGTGGCGATGAGCACACTTAGCTCCTAGTTTAGGTTTCTGATGCCATTCTCCAATTAAAGGAATCAAGTCTCCTTGGAGAAAATGGCTGATTCTAGAACTGAGGCAGAAAATGTACAAATGCCTGGAGAACACTAGTGCCAGAAAGTAAGGAAGTGCTCAAACACAAAATCAATGATCAAGGAGATGAAGTTATGTCAAAGGGACACAGGAGCCAAGTGAAGAAGCTTTGAATGGCCAAAGCTGGAACAATTAGAGCAATAAAATAAAGTAGTATTGAATTATAATCCAAAGTATAAAATAAACATCCATGAGTTCACATTGATATAAATAAATGGGAGAAAACAGAAATCTCCCTTGTAGAAAGAATCCAAGTAATTTCTATAGGCAATCTGCCATTACAGAGGTGAAGTTCTTTAAGCCTGAGCTTAAATCACATAGTGACTTCCTTCCAAAGAGTACATATGGGGACGTCCCTGGTGGCGCAGTGGTTAAACATCCGCCTGCCAATGCAGGGGATGCGCGTTCGATCCCTGGTCCAGGAAGATGCCACATGCCGCGGAGCAACTAAGCCCGCGCGCCACAACTACTAAAGCCTGTGCTCCTAGAGCCCGTGCTCCGCAACAAGAGAAGCCACCACAATGAGAAGCCCCGCACATCGCAATGGAGAGCAGCCCCCCCAACTCACTGCAACTAGAGAAAGCCCATGTGCAGCAACAAAGGCCCAGTGCAGCCCCCCACCCCCCCAAAAAAAGAGTACATATAATGTAGACAGGGGAAAAAGTAACTCAGAGTGGAGAAACCTGACAGACCCTACCTCAGCTAAGTGATGTCATCCTGAGAGCATGTACCCTTGATATGAAGTGAAGAGGACGACATTTTACCTGTGGTCTTCCTCCCAAAACACATAACCTCAGTCTAATCAAAGGAAAAACATCTGACAAATCCCAAAAGACACTCTGCAAAATCCCTGACCAATGGTCCTTAAAACTGTTGAGGTCATCAAAAAGAAGGAAAGTCTGAGAAACTTTCACAGCCAAGAGAAGCCTAAGAACACATGCTGACTAAATGCAGTACGGTATCCTGAATGGGATCCTGGAATAGAAATAGGAAAAGACTAACGAAATCTGAATAAATTACGGACTTTAGTTAATAATAATGTATAAGTATCATTAAAAATGTACCATATTGTTAAAAAATGTTAATAACAAGGGAATCTGGGTCTGGGGTATATGAGAACCCTCTGTACTATCTGCTTAATTTTTCCATAAGTCTAAAAGCATTCTATATTATATATATATATATATGACTCAGCCACAAAAAAGAATGAAATCTTGCCATTTGCAACAACATGGATGGATACATACCACATCTCCTTTATCCATTCTTCCACTGTAAAGCTGGTTTCACGATTTTGTGTGTGCCCTTTAAAAGCACCCACTGACCTTTGAAGCCAAATGTTCTGGGGACTCGTTTTCCTAGTGTGACGTCCCTGGGCTAGGGAGCCCAATGTGGGGCTCAGACCCCTTTACTCCTTGGGGAGAACCTCTCTAATTGTAATTATCCTCCCATTTGTGGTTCGCCTACCTGGGGGTATAGGTCTTGACTATACTGTGTCTCCACCTATCCTACTTGTCTCATGGTTCCTTCATTTTATCTTTAGTTGCAAAAGATCTTTTCTGCTAGTCTTCATGTCGTTCTCGTCAATAGTTGTTGTGTATAAATAGTTGTAGTTTTGCTGTGCCCATGGAAGGAGATGAGCTCAGGGTCTTCTTATTCCACAATCTTGCCCACTCACCAAATTTTTTAAAAATCCTCATAGAAGCATCGAAGAACTATAAGGTGGTCCAGAATTTCCAGGCAAAAATCTAAGAGAAAGCAAGAGAGATCATCAGAATACCCACTAGGAGAGGTCAACTCTTCTCCTAGTGGCATCGACCTATCCAAATAAACTAAGCTGTGAATGCAAGCAGGGGTTTTGAGGGCTCACAGAGTAAAAAAGGCAAAGTCAAATCCAGGGCCCACCAAAAGTGGGAAGTCTCAAAAGACATTAAGCTGTGACCCCTGAAGGGCTAACACCTCAGGGTACAAGCAAACCTTCCCCAAAACTCAAGGAATGGTAGGCAGCATTGCCTTGGTGCTGAGCAGAACCAGGAAAATATCTGCAGCCCAAACTCTATCCTAGTGGTGACCTATGAAACCTCAAGGCATGAATTTAAAGTCACTGACAGTACTCCTAAGCACCAAGCAGAAATAAATGTAAATCCTGTCTGGGGGAAAGGCACCTTCATTTTACGTCATAGGAGAACCACACAATTATTTTTCAAAGCAGCACACAGTAGAAGACAACCAAGTACACAAGAAAACAAGGTACCATGAGTGAGAGCCTACAGAAACACACATTACAGATCCACACAGACTTCACATATGGGAAGTATTAGATATAAAACATTCATACTGGGACTTCCTTGGTGGTCCACTGGTAAAGAATCCGCCTTCCAATGCAGGGGACGCGGGTTGGATCCCTGGTCAGGGAACTAAGGTCCCACATGCCGCAAGGCAACTAAGCCTGCACACCACAACTACTAAGCTTCCACGCCTCAACTAGAGAGCCTGCATGCTGCAAACTACAGAGCCCATGAGCTCTGGAACCCGAGCGCCACAACTACAGAGCCCACATGCCCTGGAGCCTGTGCGCCACAACTAGAGAAGAGAAAACCCGTACACCACAATTAGAGAGAAGCTCGTGCACTGCAACAAAAGATCCCGCATGCCACAGCTAAGACCCGACACAGCCAAAAATAAATAAATAATTAAATCTTTTTTAAAAATAAATAAATAAAAAGAACACATTCATGCTTACTTTGCTTAAAGAAAAATAGATGAAAATCTGCAGGACACAGGAATTATTAAAAGTGAACAAAGGGGGACTTCCCTGGCAGTCCAGTGGTTGAGACTTCACCTTCCAATGCAGGGGGTGCAGATCAGATCCCTGGTTGGGGAGCTAAGATCCCACATGCCTCACGGCCAAAAAACCAAAACATAAAACAGAAGCAACATTGTTACAAAGTCAATAAAGACTTTAAAAAATGGTCCATATCAAAAAAAAATCTTAAAAGAAAAAAAAAGTTTACATAGGGACTTCCCTGGCAGTCCAGTGGTTAAGACTCCATGCTTCCACTGCAGGGGGCACAGGTTTGATCCCTGGTCTGGGAACTAATATCCCACATGCTGCAGCGCAGCCAAAAAAAAGGGAACATAGCAGAGAGGGAAGTTAAATGGAACCCTAGAAATGAAAAGTACAATAACCAAAACTAAAAACTTAATGGATGGATGGACGTGGTATCAGAGTGGACACTGCAAAATAACAAATGAAGTGGAAGACAGATGAAAAGAAAATACAGCAGAATGCAGCAGAGAAAGGAAAAAAAAGCTAGAAAATACAGAAGGAAGGTAAAAATACCTGGAAGATAGACTGAGAAAGGTGACAAAGTCAAATATACATTTTATCATAGTTTCAGAAGACGAGAGTATGAGAGAGGTATTATTTGAAGAGGAAATGGCTGAGAATTTTCTAGAAGTGATAATCCAGATGCAAGAATCCCAACAAATCGCAAAAAGTGTAAATAACAAGAAATCCGGCCCTAGAAATAGTATAGTGAACTGCAGAGAAGCAAAGACAGAGAAAATCTTAAACGCAACAGAGGGCAAAAAAAAAAAAAAAAAAAGGCACTACCTTTAAGGAGTGACAGCCTACTGCTGACTTCACAACAGTTAGTGGAGGCCAGAAAACAGTGAGATGACAGCTTCATGTGCTGAAATTACTGGCAACCTAGAATACTAAACCTGGAGAAAATATACAGTAATTAAAGAATCAAAGTCAAATACTTTCAGACAAACAAAAACAGAATTCTTCACCAGCAGACTCACACTAAGGGAAACTCTAGATGGGGGGCAGGGGTAAGCAATCTAAGTGATGTGCAGGCCTCTGTCACCCAGGAGCATGGCAACGTCACTGGCTAGCTCCAGATTTAGATACACTGGTAAGTATGTTGCTATTTCCTAGGGTAAACACTAAATGACAGAAATAGAGGCAAGACTTAACAAATCAACAGAAGGACAAAAATGAAAGAAATCTAAAAAGATATTAAAAAAATGAAAAGGATATAAAAAATAGAAAGGATAATAGAAGGTGATAGAGCCAACCCCAAATATAATCAATAGTAACATTATAAGAACATACTAAATATGTTATTCCTGTTGCTCTGTTTCTGAGAGAATGATTTCCGCATGACCCAGATATTTCTATTTTGAAAAGCAATCCATGCTTCTAATATGATTCCAGCAGCAGGAAGAGATACAAACATGTCCAGCAGTCAGCTAGGAAGTGTTGGAGGAGCTGAAACTGACTGCTTTTTCATCAAAATTAGTAGAAATTATAAAATACATTTTGTAAGTTAAACTTACTTAAAATCAAAATGGTTTTAATTCAGGACTAAAAGTGTACAAAGTTTAACATTTTTATGTCTTTGATATTTATACATCATGACCTATTAAGAAAGATTTCACTGAATATGGAAAGTTTACTTTTTAAATAAACTCTGCCGATGAACAGTACAGGTACAAAACGGGGGGTGGTATAGTATATATGCAAACATGCAATTTCAAATTATTTCTGAAAAAATACACAAGAAACTAGTAATTATGATTGCTTCTGAGGAGGGAATTCGGAGAAGAAAGAAGACGGGGAAGTTTCACCTTATGCCCTTTTGAAAATTGTGAATCTAACTTAAGAAAATATATTAGACCATCTGATACTAACAATTTAATGGAAGTGCAAAGAGCTAAGAATAGCCAGAACACTTCTAAGAATAAGATCAAGGAGTCTTGCCCTTCCAAATATCAATAAATTTTATAAAGCTACAGTAAAATTAAGACAGTGAGGTATAGGTGCTGGGATAGAAAAACTGACCAATGGCATGGGAAAGAGAGCTTAGAAACAGAGTTGCTCATTTCGAACACCTGATTTGTAACCCAGCTGGCATTAAAGATCAGTGGAAAAAGCAGGTAATTTTTTAATACCTGATGGTTATGCATGTTTAAACCTAAATTTTTAAAAATCAATAAAATTGGATCCCTACCTCACACCGTACATACAGGAGAATAAATTTTTGACTCTGAGATAAGGAAAGATATCATAAGAATTAGAAAATACAACCATAGGGAATTCCCTGGTGGCCTAGTGGTTAGGATTCTGGGCTTTCACTGCCGTGGCCCAAGTTCAATCCCTGGTTGGGGAACTGAGATCCCACAAGTCACACGGTGTGGCCAAAAAACAACAGGAAAGGAAGGAAGGAAGGAAGGAGGGAGGGAGGGAGGAGGGAAGGAAGGAAGGAAATACAACCATAAAGAAAAAGACTGGTAAATTCAAGTACATTAAAATTAAGACCCTCTGTTAATCAAAGATACTATTGGGGCTTCCCTGGTGGCGCAGTGGTTAAGAATCTGCCTGCCAATTCAGGGGACACAGGTTTGAGCCCTGGTCCAGGAAGATCCCACATGCTGCGGAGCAACTAAGCCCATGCGCCACAACTACTGAGCCTGTGCTCTAGAGCCTGCAAACCACAACTACTGAAGCCTGTGTGCCACAAATACTGAAGCCTGCGCGCCACAACTACTGAAGCCTGCGTGCCTAAAGCCTGTGATCTGCAACAAGAGAAGCCACCACAATGAGAAGGCCTCGCACTGCAACGAAGAGTAGCCCCCGCTCGCCACAACTAGAGAAAGCCCGTGCACAGCAACGAAGACCCAACGCAGCCAAAAAATAAAATAAATCTAAAAAAAAAAAAAAAAAAGATACTATTAAAGAGAGTAAAGGAGACTTCCCTGGTGGTCCAGTGGTTAAGAATCCGCCTTCCAATGCAGGGGACGCAGGTTTGATCCCTGGTCGGGGAACTAAGATCCCGCATGCTGCGGGGCAACTAAGCCCACGTACCGCAACTACAGAGCCCACGCACCACAACTAGAGAGCATGCACGCTGCAACTAGACAGAAGCCCGCATGCCGCAACAAAAGATCCCGTGTGCCTCAACTAAGACCCGACGCAGCCAAAAATAAATAAATAAACATTTCCAAAAAATAAAGAAAGAAAGAAGGCTGGAGATAGCATAGCTCTGACTTCCAAAGATGAAAAAACAAAAAGGTGAATGTTAAAAAAGAGAATGAAAAGGGAAGTCGCAAACTGGAAGAAGGTATCTGCAACTCATATTCTGAATTACATCCAGAATATATAAAGAACTTCTGTGAATTAATAAGAAAAATAAATGCAATAGAAAAATGGGCAAAAAATTTTTTCACAGAAGAGGAAGCACAAGTAATTCCTAGATATATGAAATGATGTTCAATCTTGTTACAAAAACAGAAACTTGTAAATTAAAATCACTATGTCATCCCACATCCAGGAGAAAATTAAGGTTTGACAATACCAAATGCCAGTGAGGAACTGGGACAAAGGACTGCAGGTGTGCATGTAAATTTGTACAACTTCTTTGGAAAACAGTTTGACAATATCTGGTAAAACTGAACACGCGCATACCTTACACCCATCAGTTCCACCTCTGAGTATAACCCTACACAAGTCTGTGCTTATGTACAGAAGTCACATATGAAAACATACATAGCAGCAATGTTTGAAAAAAACTAGAAACAACTAAAATGTCCATCATTGGCAGAATTAATAAGATGGGGGTGTTGGATACACCCCGTGGAATATTATATAGCAATGAAAAATGAATGTAGTATCCTACGAATGCCTGACCACTCCTCACCAAATTTTCAAGGAAAGTCATCAAAAAAAAAAAAAAAAAGGATAGTCTGAGAAACTTTCACAGCCAAGAGGAACCTAAGGAGACATGATGATGTCTAAATGTAGTGTGCTACCCTGGATGGAACCCTGGAACCAAAAAAGGATATAAGGTAAAAACTAAAGGAAACTTGAATAAACTATGGACTTTTGTTAATAATAATGTAACAGTCTTCATTAATTGTAATAAACATGCCATACTAATGTAAGATGTTAGCAGGGAAAACTGTGTGCAGGGTATATGGGTATTCTCTGTACTATCTACTCAATTTTTCTATAAATCTAAAACTGTTCTAAAAATAATGTCTATCAATTAAAAATGAAGCTATAGGAGTATTAATATGAATCAATATTTAAAATGTTAAGTAAGGGTATCATGGAAAAATATAGACAACATGACTATTTACATTAAATTCAAGAACAGCAAATAAATGTGTTTAGGATAAAAACATGGTAAAACTGAAAATAAAATGGAAAAACAATATTACAGGTGAGAAAAATGAGCTATCTGTTCAAGGTTCACTTGAACTTCCAGGGTCAGAAAGTAAAGGAAGTATATAAAAACAAGATTCAGAATAGTGGTTACCTCTGGCAGGGGTAGTGGAGAAAGGTGGGCAGAAGGAGGGAGGGAATCGGATGTTATCAGTTTTGAGCACAAGGGGTCTTCTGGGATTGTGAAAATGTTCTATTTCTTGTCCTGGATAAAGTGTACATGTGTGTTTCTACATATTTTCATATACTTCTATATGTATGCTATATTTTACAAATTTTACATTTTTATTTAAAAAGAAAGGAAAAACTTATCTGTCCCCTAGGCAGGCTCTGGCCCTAGTGCCCTGGCACAATTATTCTTCATGGGAGGCGGTTCTGCTAGATTTGGTTAGGGGTCTTCACATGGCCTTGTCCTCTGAGGTGGCTCCCTCTGGCCTCCCCTAAGCTGACAGAAGCTGTCTTTCTGGTCAACACGGCTGGTTAGAGTAGCTCCAGATGGGGACTGTGCATAGGGGTCATCTCTGTCCCTTCCCATCAAACACCATCAAGCTCAGCAAAGCAGCAGCATGGGACTGGGGAGCAGTAGGGGCCTGGGGGGATTTGGAGATCAGCTTCTTTCAGCCCATCAAGGACGGGGCTTCAGTCTTGGCACCACCCAGGCTGGAGGGCAGAGGCCTCTCTCAGAAAAGATCCCTGCTTGCTACCATTCCCTCTCAATCCCTGGACAAAATCCCCACTGCCCCAGGGGCCTGACAAGGGAGATGGGCTGGTGGGTAGAGTGGACTGAAGTCATAAGTGGAAAATGATCCAAAAATTAAAAATAATTTCTCTGGGCCACAGACCCATGCAGGACTAAACCTGGCACTGAGAGGGGCTCAGGGCAAATCTGTTCATCCAGCACCAAAGGGGGCCAGAGGGCAAGGCTCATGTCCACAAGGATGCTGACCCCAAAAGGACCAAGGTTTAGCCTTGGGAGGCCACTCCCCTCCCACACGACCCACCCAAAGGCTCCAAGGCTGACAGCCCTGCCACAAAGCCCCACACACTGGATGACCCAGAGAGGGGTCCCGACTCCCTGAGTTCTCTTCCAAAAGAAGATGGAGGCACAGAGAGGTTGAGGGCCATGTAGCCAGTGACAGGCCATTGACCTGAGCCTTCTACCTGGTGGTAGGGACAGGCCCTTCCTTTGAGAGGCTCAGCCCTCCTAGTGGGGAGGGTGGAATTCCTCCAAGGAGGCACTGAAAGAAGGATGGAGGCTCAGAGAGGACACGAGTAGCCCGCAGTCACCACTGCCACACACACACACACAAACACACGCACACACACACGATAAGCCTCATCAAGCACGGTCTCCCTCAGCCCTAAAATAGAGATGTGACCTCAGTCCAGGAAACACTCTCCAACCCAGAGCCAGCAAGGGCTTTCCCATGGGGGAAGGGGTCCCCAAATCCCAAAGGCCTGAGAAAGCAAAGGTAGAGGCCTCAGCAGACCTCACCAGTCCACCATAAGCTCCCACTCCAGCAAGAGGAAGTGAGATGGGAGTACCAGAGACTGGGAATCTCCTGGTTCACCCCTAACCTGAAGCCAATGGATGGACTCCCTAGGTAGACTGGGGCAGCTGGGGCACACTGACCAGAGACAGGGAGGCCACAGGGCTGGCCTGAGCTTACAGATTCGCTTCACAGAAACAGGACCAGCTAGTCAGCCCCCTTGAAAATTCCAAAAGAGATCACTATATCCTTTCACTCTGAAATCCCCCTCCTGGGAATTTACCCAAAGAAGGAAAAAGCTGTGAGCACAACGGAGGTCACCACAGGGTTGTTTATATAGAGAGACAGACACTGGAAGATTGAAGTGGCCAGCAAGAGCTGCATAGTGATGGTGTTGCCCTTGCCAAATGGTTTGGCAGCCCTTAAATCCAGCAAGACTGAGGATTAAGATGGACAGCAAGGGGTGCTTAGAGCCCATTTTTTCCTTAACAGACTAGAAAATTGTGCAGAGATCGCAGTTAAGAACACACAAAAACTCTTAAGATGAGAAATCTTGGACAGATGAAGACTGTTTGCTCATCTATGAAATGCGGCTAATTTCAGTGATGCCTCAGGAGTGTGAGGCTAAAATGTGATAACACAGGCACAGGGCTTACCTTATAGCTCAGGCCGGACGAGTGCTCAAGAAATAGCAAATCAAAATGATACGAGCTTTTATCACACCGGAGACCGGTAAAAAACAAAAACACGTGATGACACCAGTGTTTACTGAGGGTTCAGGAAACAAGCACTCCCATCTATTGTTGGAGAGCAATCTGACAGCATCCATCAAAGCCTTTAAATGCACATACTCTGAGATCAGAAATTTTACTACAAGGAACTTGAACTCTGTCTTTGGAATACTATGCCAAAACATGTTCATGGTAGTGCAGACTGCAATAATTATATACAAAGCTGGAAACAGGGGTCTACCAACAGCAGAAGGGTTACAACAGAAATGGTTCCATCCACAGAATGGGATTCTGTGGAACTGTTAAGGCAAGGAAGAGCACAGTGATACCGCTGGCAGGAACTTCCGTGTGTACAGCATGACCAATTTAGTGTAACTTTCATATACATTATCATTAGGTAAAAGCTCAAGACTATTTTTCTAAATGTAGTCCAGAAAATTTATTTTGTGGAGACACTG
This sequence comes from Eschrichtius robustus, assembly GCF_028021215.1. Taxonomy (NCBI): domain Eukaryota; kingdom Metazoa; phylum Chordata; class Mammalia; order Artiodactyla; family Eschrichtiidae; genus Eschrichtius; species Eschrichtius robustus. The sequence goes on from NC_090837.1 coordinate 8,958,852, forward strand.
GGATTCAGTAGGTTGGGAAGTAGATATATTTTTAATTTTATACCTTTCTCTCTTAATTTTAACCATGTGTACATTTATATAACGTCTATATATTACAAACACATGGGTTGACAGGGTTATCTGAATGGCAGAATTACAGGCCATTTCTTTTTTTTGGATATATGTATTTTTTTTTAACCATCTTAACCATTTTTAACCATCTTAACCATTTTTAAGTAGTTTGTTATACAACCATCACCACCATCCATCTCCAGAGTTTTTTCAACATTCCAAACTTGTACTCATTAAACTCCCCATTCCCCCTCCCTCCAGGCCCTGGTAACCACCATTCTACTTTGTCTCTATGAATCTGACTCCTCTAGGGGTCTCATATAAGCAGAATCATTCTACTGTCCTTTAGTGACCGGCTTATTTCACTTAGCATAATGTCCTTAAGGTTTATCCATATTGTTAACATGTGGCAGGATTTACTTTCTTTTTAAGGTTGAATAATATTCCTTTGTATGGCTATACTATATTTTGTTTGTCCATTCATCCAACAATGGACATTTGGGTTATTTCCATTGTGAACAGTGTTGCTATGAACACAGGTGTGCAAGCATCTGAGACCCTGCTTCAATTCTTTTGGGTATATACCCAGAAGTGGAATTGCTGGTTCATATGGTAAGTGTTTAAATTTTTGAAGAACTCCCAGACTGTTTTCCACAGCAGCTATATTATTTTATCTTCCCGCCAGCAATGTATGAGGGTACTTGGTTATTTTTAAACTGTTTTCTTCTAATGGCTGCTAAGGAGACTTACGTGATCTTCTGGATTTTCTTGGTGTTGCTGGTACCATGTAGTTTGTGAAATAAGTAACATGTTCTGTGATGGCAACAACTGACATCTTGCACACACCCTGGCCCCAAATGGTGGAGGCCCAGGTGTAGCCAGGGCAGGTCAGAGCGTCTAGACAATAAAAGCCTGCCCTCTGTGGCCCGTGAGTGGTACCCCTTCCACTGCCCCAGGGCAGGGAAGCTCCTGGGGGAAGTGGAAAACCTTAGTAAGGCACTTACCTCAACAGGCCCTCCCAGTGCCAGGAATTCCTGGCCGGCCTGGTTATGGCTGCTGTCCCTGCACGCTGAAGTGAGGTTCTTGTTGAGTCAGGCCTCACTGCCTGCTGTCAGCAGAGAGAATGCAGCAGGCAGTGCCCATGGCTTCGGGGTCAGCAAGCAGGCCTGGGCATGGGCTCAAGAGGCCTGGTCATGAGAGTTGCCCCACCCACAGGCAACTACAGAGTGAGGCCCCCAGGGGCCCTCTAAGGTCAGGCCTGCAGCTTCTGGGGCCCTCAAACCCTTCTCCCAGGTTTCTCAATATTTGGACCAGGGAACACCTGCATCAGAATAGTAAATTGGGATGGGATTAAAGATGCAGACTCTTGGGCCCAGGGCCCAGACTCGGATTAAAGTTTGGTGTCCAGCCTAGAAATCTGTATCACTGAGAAGCATAATCAAGTTTCAGAATTACAGATTCAGGCAAAAGCTGGCCTCATTCTCTGGGAAAGAATTCAGAGGCAGGAGTGTGGCCTCCAAACTAAGGCTGGCAAGGAGCACTCCTGACATAAGCTCTGTAGGGGTCACATCTGCCAGGTCCCTGGCACACAGCATGGGTTCAGAAATGAAGAGTGAAGGGCCAAGGTGGAGGGCATGGGACACCCTTCCTTAGGACCCTGCCTCCCTGCTCAGCAGAGGGACCTCCAGGAGAGAAGAGCAAGAAGGCTTCAGAGTGATACCACCAGTCCCCAGTTCCCCAGGAAGGAATTGGCATTCTAGCATCTCCATTACCCTCGTGATGGCGATGATGTTCCCAATGGGGACCATGCTGAACTCCTCACAGGATTATTCAGTCCTCAGCCCAGAGGATGAGGGAGCCCAGAGCATGGAGGCTAACCACCTGGCCCCTGACCCACAGCACTAACAGGTGAGCTCAGACTTTTAGAACCCAACCCAGTCTGATTCCAAACCTGTGCTTCAAACAATCTGGCAGGAGCCAGGAGGAATGACAAGCATCGGTTAAAACATCCCCATATTGGCTGTGTGAAAATCCAGACAGCAGAAGGTACCTGTGGTGACTGCAGGCATGTGGAAGGGCATCCCTGATAAGGTTGCTTGGTCTCCTGCAAGTGGATCAGTGGGACAGCGACACGGCTGGTCAGCCTGATTGTGCCCCTGCTTCCTGGGGCTCCTCACCCTCATGAGGTTTTCTGTTTATGAGAGCAAGTGACTGGCAGGGAAGAGCTTCAGCACCCTCCAACTCAAACTCCTCTGATTCTTTGAAGTAAACTGAGAGTGTTTTCAATCCTATGTCAGGTGCTCTAAAAATATAGTTTCAGTTGCCACTTCAACCCAGTTGTCACCCCAGCACTGCTGAGATGGAAATACTGGAGCTGCAGGTGTGAGGGGCCTGAGGAATCCAGTGCAGGGTGTTGCTGGGACGGAGGGGCCTGGGATGGACAGGCCAGACTGATCCAGGGGCTCCCAGCAGAGATGAAAGGGGAAAAACGTGAGGCTGCTGATGGAAGGTGGGGCACAGGTGCGGGTTCCAAGGCACAGACTGATCCTGAGAGAATCTCAGGGCTCATGGTGATGAGCCTGATGTGCAGAAACAAGATCAGGAGGGTGGGGGCTGGGCTTCCTCCCCAGAGGAGAGATTTCACTTTTTCTCCCAAAGCACTAACTGATCGTGGATGCTCAGAGGCGAGCTGAGGAAGGACATGAGCCTGCATCCTGCGGCGAGCTTGCATCCTGCAGCGAGCACCAAAGAGCAGTGTCTTCTCTGGGCCACCCATTCACCTGGCTTGACTCCCACTGCCTGCTGGGCTCTTTAAAGACCGCTCCATCAAATGATGCTGCCCAAGCTTTGGTTCTCATACTGAAAGATACTTTAACAGTAACTTTTTGCCCACTTTAAACTGCAGTTACCAGATGTTCTAAGCTCCTGAGCTATTGTACACTTCTCTGTTTTTACACATTAAGACAGAACTTTACATTTATGTCAAATTCCCATTTTGTACCACCTTTGACTAATTTTAATGAGAATCTGGGGTTAGCTGCGACACCCCCCACTACATTCACCTCCAAAAGCATCACATATTAAACAAGGGGGAAAGGGTGGGTAGTCTCCCAGCACCCGAGCCCAGGGAATGAGCCCCCTGCTGACCCCACAACAGAATGCTGAAACCAGACACCGACCTCAGCGCCCCAGACAGAGACAGGCAGAATCAGTCTAAAATCTGGCCAAAGACTCTCCCCAGGAATTTACCAATTAAAAATGCAAATGGATGAACCAGCTCAGTGTTACCTGAGGTTCCCAATCCTCCCAGCTCCCAGCACTCTGAGAAAAAGGGAGTCTATTTATGGCAAATACTTCTAGAGCTGAATCAATGCACTGTAAATAAGAGACCAAAAAAAGAATCTATAAAGGGCTTCCATTCTGACCAACCCAACACCATTACTGTACAAAAAACAGTTTTATTAATTACCCCAACTGCGCCTCTGTTCATGCTCTAGGTCACACTTGTTTCTCAGATTCAGCCCAGGCTCAAAGGCAAGTTACCAGATTAGCAAATAGGAAAACTGTTCTGCAAAACAGCAACTGTCAGCTTAAGGCATTACTAACATTGCAGAAGGAAGCAAGGTTACTAGGGAAGTTTGGACAACCCAGGATGATTTCTGGGACAGGAAACCCTCTCTGAAAGGGCCAGTCCATGCTGCTGCTGGGAGATGACACTCTTGCTCTGGGGAACAGGTCGCTCCTTTAAACCCATCCACAACATCACAGACAAAACACTGTCTATTCCTCGAGCTTTCAGATTTAGAAGTTAGTTCTATAAAAAGCACTCTGTCCCAGAAGCCCCGACATGTCCACGGGCCTCTGAGCGCTCACTTGGTCCTCCCTGACCGGAGCAGAGGAGGATGGAGATATATGGAAGGTTGGTCAGGCTCAGTTTTTAAAAATGAAGTCACTACTAGAAATATGGAGCAAGGGGCAGAGACCCCTGCTGCAATCACATGCTGAATCATTGTCCTCCCAGAGAGCGGGCTCCTACAGGTTCCTTCAGTCCATGGAAGTGCTCAGAGCAGGGCAGGCCAATGTGGCCACGGAGCTGTGCCTGCCTCACTGCATGCCGAACCACTGCTCCTGGTCAGCCCACTGGGCCGCCTCACTGTCGCTGCCCTCCAGGTCCCCTTCTTCCCCACTCCCTTCCATGTCGTCCACATCCTCCTCCTGAGTGGCATCCGTGGGACTCTCCTCCTTCTCCATCTTCTGCATCCCCTCTAGAGACTTCTGGTCATTGGGGTCCAAACTAGGGGACAACAAAACAAAGGAGAGGCCTGAATCTCTGCCTTGCTTCTTGCTGGCTGATGCGTCATCTCTCCCTGGCACAGCAGTGAAATGACCACCCAGTCACAGAGAAACTGCTAATGCCTGGCCTCTCCAAACAACTCCAGTTCCATAGGGAGGATCGAGGGAGTCCACCACTAGAAGCGAGAAAAGGCATCTTGTCCTAAGTTTTAGAATTCTCAATTTGAGTTTTCTCCATTTATTTCTTAAACCTTTTCACACTTAATACCCCTAGCATTCTGCCAGAGGAAGATACTAGATAACACAAATGAAAAAGTAGCAAACAAGCACTAACAGAAAAATTCAAATATAATTTAACAGTATTGGGTTTTTAAGTTACAAGTTTACAAAAAATACTTATTTTTCTGTGAGTAAAATTGTTCCAGGTTCTTATGATATAATTAAACATATCAGCATTTCAGTAGTCAACCAAAATCATCATGCTTACCATGGAACAGATCTGTCAACTCCTAGGTTAGACCCCAGGACCCAAAGCTACCCCACCTGGGCATTTGACTGTAGCAGCTAAGAGTATTGTGCATGCCAAAACCCTCAAAGTTCAGAGGGTCCAGAACATTTATTTACTTGGTTCCTAAGCAATCTCTCCTCTTGCCTTTGTGACCATCACTGAGGCCAGCCGGTGTCCAATCTAGCAAATCCCGTCTCTATATTTTATTTTCACATTTGCTTCTGGGTTTCCAAAAAGCAAATGAAACCCATGTTGGAATCCTGTTCCTACTTATATAACTGTAGATTGATTGTAACAACTCCTATTCTCTGAAACCTTCCATACAGCTCTCACCCACACCCAGCGCTCCCCACCCTCTGCACTCCCACCTTGCCTTCTAGAGACTGCTTTGAAAGCACTTAGCACATGGTATCTATCAGTCTGCATGTCTGAGACTGAGAGCTCCCGGAATCACAGCATCCCCAGTGGTTACTGAGATGCCAGGCACATGAGTGGTGCTTAACTGCTGAACAAGTAAATGGATGTGATCAGACTCAATTAAAGACAGGCCTCCACCATAACTTTATAGACACACAGACAACCCTCAAAGAAATCACTTCTGTATTAAGAAGTAAGAATACCACTATTTATTTAGTATTTACTATATACCAGCACAGTGCTAAGAGCTTTACATGGAATAATCATTTAATCCTCATTTAATCATTTAATACCTAATAAGGTAGATATAGACAAGGAAATCTGTTAGTAACTTGCCCAAGATAACAGGTGGTAAAGGTAGTACTCTTCAGAGCTTAAGTTCTTAACTACTACAGTAGGTAGAAACATGGGAAAGTACTTACAATACGTTGATTGAAAAAGCAGAATATAAAATATATACTACGTATAACCCTATAAAAATACGTATATGTGTTGGCAAGGCCAGGAAGATGATCTACACAAATGAAAACAGATGTTATAGTGGTGTGGCTGGTTATGAGTGAAACAGTTCTTTAATGTTGTTAATATCACTTAAGGAAAAGACTTTAGAAGTCATAAATTTACAAACAACTCTACCATTACTATTATTACTGTTTTCAACCGTGGGCACAAAGTGTGTGTGTTTCCAGAACTCCTGTTACATTGTTCCCTGCTTCCTCTACCCCTCAATGACCTTCCCCCCATGGGAGGCTAAGTGCCTACCTTAGTGCTATACTATACTGGTCCATTGCTTCCTGATACTCATTGACAGCTACAAGGAAATCTCCTAGGATCCGATGCAGGACACAGTCACTCTGATTAGCTAGTGCGTTCCGCAGCAAAGCAATTCCATCTTCATATTTCTGTTCTCTGCCTGGAAAGAAAAAGACCCTCATTTTCCTACTTACACAACATTTTGAAATATATTCCCATCGCAAGTCATATACACAAAACCAAAACAATGATCACAATCCAACATCTATTTATAGATGTCAAGAGAACAGTGGTGTGGCAGGAAGAACAAGCTCGTTTGAATTCTTATTCCATTAGGAACTCTGCAGTTTGAGTTCTGATTTTTAAAAACTTACTCACGACCAAAGTTCATATAAAAAGCCAAAATGGATTTTATTTGCCAAACTACCCTAAACTCAGTCCATCATAAATCAGGACTTAAAAAACCAAGGCTAAAAAGGAAGTCATAAGAGAATCAAGATGGGTCAAAACAATTCAAATTGGTTAAAACCAGTTATATTTGGCCCAGATTAGTTCAGGACAAAGTGAGCTGAATAGGTACTAACCAAGTACACCTGGTTTGAGCCACTCCACAAAAGTCATTCACTGCCAATCCAAGCAGGTCTAAGCCAATTACGTTTGGTTGTGCTAAATATAAATCAATTCACATGGGCTCAGACCCACTGCAAAAGCACACACCTGTTTGGTCATCTGTAACCAACTGGGACTAGGGAATCCAACTGAGATGAGGTTTTACACAATTAACTACGAACAGGGAAGTAAACAAGATACACTTACTAAGCAGTTCCGCTTTTTTCACCACAGCCTTAATGTAGTCCGGCCTTTGAGTCAGGGCTTTATCTAATAAAGTTTTGGCTTTCTCCTGTGTCACTGGGTCTTCAAGACAAACGGTGGCTAAAAGGGTAAGGGTCTGTGCATTTGCTCCTAGAGTTTTGTAAACATTGTTAGCCATTACCATGGCTTCACGAATACTGTTGGAGGCTAAGTAACATTCGATGAGACCTGAAAAAATATAACACAAAGTTCAACCACATTACCATTCCAAGCCATGCTTCCATTCTGACAGCCTTCCAAATTACAAACCTTCAAAGTTTCAAACAAAGGGCAGGCCAAGGGAAAACTCTGATGGTGAGATCAGACTGAAGGGTATGTTGATGGAACAGCTAAGAGGTGCTCTTCCCCAGAGCACCTGACGGACGTGGAAAAAGCCTGTAGTGCAAAGGCACCTTCAGTTAGTGAAGGAAACAAACATGCACCAGTAAACCAAAGCATGTAGGCAGCCCAGCTGCATGTCAGAGGAACAAATGTGACACTACTCATTAATTGATACTGTGAAAGATGAGGTTTCCAACAAAACCCAAGGTTTTGCTGCCTCTTAACAAACTGTTAATTTCCAGCTGTGCTCAGTCACCTTTAGTCCTACATTTAAAGGGGAGGGCTCCTACAGTCCACAGCGAATGTCCAGCTCTAAAAACTAAAGGACCTAGGGAGCAACCTCAGGAGAAAGGAAGACCTTTTCATTTGAAACATAAACGTTATCTCAAGAAGCATTTGCTGAGGGTTTCCCTAAACTGGATGGAAAGGGCTTAATCAGATGGATCAAATACACTGAGATCGGCAGCTCCTGCCTCTTTCCATACCCACGGCAAGATGCTCCACGGGGACATTTCAAGTACAGTCAACTCTCAACTGTTCATGCCAAGGAATCAAAGAGAACAGAGGAGGTACTTTTTACCAAAGCACTCATCAAAACAGAAAAACAGCTTAAACCCCAAACCCACACACTCCCTGGCAGATTTTCTCTGTATACTCCTCCACCCTAGTGGCATTTATAACATATGTGCACATTCTACCACACACTATGGTTACTTAACCAGAAATTACCTAACTCTTAAGGGCCACATGGTGGATTCAGAATATGGTGGTTGGTTGTAACTACCTACTGAATAGTTTTACTTTCCTGCTAAAGCCCCACTGGAAATTCAGAGGGAAATGTGAAGAATGCACTTCACTGATCCAGGGCCCCCACCAGTAAAGAAAGCTTGGTTGGCGGCTGCAAGAAGCACCAGAAGGCATAACCAAGTCACCCTGACCCAAATTTCCAAATTGTAGCTTGAGTGAAGGCATCCCATAAAGCCTCACTGGCCAACTGGGGAACAACTCTTAACTATCCTGTGTCCAACCACTCACTGTGGTAATGCAGTTAGCTGCATTCCTGGGCTCTTGTGAAACAGGCACACAGCAGACAGGAGTTAGCGTGATAAAAGCAGCTGGGAGGCTAGGGAAGTTACAGTTTCAGGATCAAGAATTTAATTTGAAACCAAAAGCTTGGTTTGCTGCAGTTTCTTAAGAACAAATCCACAACAGGCATAGTTCTCTGGCTATCTAAGCAGATTTGTTCTTTACTCCAACTTCCAAATTTTATTTCTCAAATTTGAACTCATCTTCCTGTTAAGAGCAAATCACTCCTAGACTCCTGGGTTTATTTTTAAATTCTTACAAAAATATGCTTTGGAGGAACTGCATCTTGTAAGATCTATTTTAATGCCTCTGACTGAGTCACCAAATGCTGCTGAAGCTGGCACAGCTTTGAACTCCTAGGGGCAGTTCACACGAACTTAAAATAGTACATAACAAAACAAAATTTGACCCTGATCATGCCTACTCTAGAGGTCACAATGAACTGACCAGTTCCCACAACCAACACTGTCATGTGGATATTGAGTTACCCTATGAGTAATATTTCTGGCCCAAGGTAAGACAACTGTAAAAAAGAATAAAGACAGGGACTTCCCTGGTGGTCCAGTGGTTAAGACTCTGTGCTCCCAATGCAGGGGGCCCGGGTTCGATCCTTGGTCAGGGAACTAGATCCCACATATGCTGCAACTAAAGATCCCGCACCCGACAACTAAGACCTGGCACAGCCAAATACATAAATAAACATTAAAAAAAAGAAAAAAAAAAAAGAATAAAGACGTACCAAGCAATTCAGCACAGTGCCAGCACAGAGAAACTCACATCAATGAGTGGCCCACGTCTGAGAAACAAAACAGGAAAAAAACCCAACCCAACTATACCCTAACCAAAAATCAGAAACAAAAAATGAGAAAAATGGATTGAAAGTATGGAGTGAAAAGTCCGGCCCTAAATGAATTTATAATGCCTAATGCAGTGGTTCCCAAATATGTCTGCACAATGGCATTACCTGTGATCTTAAAAAAGTACTGATGCCTATATCCCAACAGCAAATATTCTGACTTAAACAGTACTGGAGTGACCTAGCATCAGGATTTTTCAAAGTTCCCCCAGAGGACTCCAATGTACAACAAACTTTGGAAACTGCTGGCCCAACAAAACCTTCCATCTGAGTGCTGTCGCCACATCTACAGATCCACACCATTCATCTATATTTTTTATCTTACCTTCATAACAATCTAAGCGACAAGGTGCAAGACGTATAGCCTCCCGAAAGTGGATTATTGCTTCTTGGACTCTGCCCATGTTTCTAAGTGCTGCTCCCTTAAGTAGCAAAGCTTGAACACTATTACTGTTCAGCTGAATGGCCTTGGCTCCTAAATAGAGGGCTCGGGAGTAGCGTTTGCTATAGAAGCTATGACACCTGGAAGAAAAAACAACCAAAAGTTATCTGAGATAAGACCATAAAGAAACTTCTTCGAAAAGGAAAATCAAAGAAAAGGCCCTCTACGTGATCCTTACTACAAACCCCTTACAACTTTAGCCTAAGATATTAGTGAAAAAACAGAACAAGAATCTACTGAATATTTATTTTTAAGGGAGAAATCTTGATACGGTAGGGAAAAATTACAAAAAAGAACCTGATGGGGACTTCCCTGGGGGTCCAGTGGTTTAGAATCAGCCTTCCAATGCAGGGGACGTGGGTTCAATCCCTGGTTGGGGAACTAAGATCCCACATGCCGCGGGACAACTAAGCCCGCACGCTCTAGAGCCCGCGCACCGCAACCACTGAGCCCACAGGACGCAACTAGAGAAGCCCACACGCTGCAACGAAGAGCCCATGAGCTGCAACTAAGACCCGACACAGCCAAATAATAATAAAATTAAAAAAAAAAAAAGAACCTGACGATCTGGGTATGTTATCAGGTCAGAGACATTCAGAGAATTTGTAAAGCCAGGTTAATAACAGCAGCACAGTTCCTGGCCTGCTCACTGATGGCTGCCCGTGTGCAGGTGCAGTGCTGAGCATGATGCATTCACTATCTCAGTAAACACCTACCCCACAAAGCTGGGGTATTACCCGCATTTTCCAAATGAGAAAACAGACTCAGAGAAGTAAATGATGTATCCAAAGTCACAGGCAGACCATGATTTGAATCCAAGTCTGATTATCCCTTAAACCAGAGCTTTCAAATCTATATTCTATTGAGGAGGAACCACAATTTCCTAAAGAATCTACTAAAACTGGGGAGAAAAGGGAATGCATAAACATACCCAGAGACCACCCAGGGTTCTGCATGTTGATCAGAAATATTGAAAAGGCGGCAGCCAAGGTTCTCCACATCCTCCAGCCGCCCTTCTCGTGCCAGGAGGTAGCCATATACATCCATTCCTACAGAGGAAGAGGCTCATTAAACAAAGCAGCAGGGGTCTTTTCTGAAGGAGCTGTAACCTTCATCAGAGTCCACACTGAGGCCCCAGCTCCTGCAGGGTCTGAGCCCTCTCCACCATCATGAGCTCCTCCCACCAGCATTCCCAGTTTCCTACAGAATGACTATTAAAAAGACAAAACACAGGGCTTCCCTGGTGGCGCAGTGGTTGAGAACCTGCCTGCTAATGCAGGGGACACGGGTTCGAGCCCTGGTCTGGGAGGATCCCACATGCCGCGGAGCAACTGGGCCCGTGAGCCACAACTACTGAGCCTGCGCGTCTGGAGCCTGTGCTCCGCAACAAGAGAGGCCGCGATAGTGAAGAGGCCCGCGCACCGCGATGAAGCGTGGTCCCCGCTTGCTGCAACTAGAGAAAGCCCTCACACAGAAACGAAGACCCGACACAGCCAAAAATAAATACAAAAAAAAAAAAAAAAAGACAAAACACATCCAAAAGTTCAAAAAAAAAAAAAAAAAAAAAAAAGACAAAGGAGTAGAAGGACCTACCTCACAATTTGAAAGCCTGTTATTTTCAGGAATTATTTGTCCCTATATCCTGTGGCGTGATAATACAGCTATCCTAACACATAACCAGAAAAGGCCCAAAAAAGGCATCAAATTAAGTTCTCTCTTCCAACAGGTCTAGACACAGTCAGGAGTACACACTTAATATGACGGTCTCAGAAAAAGTTAGCCTATTCTAGAAAAAGCATCTAGTTCCTTCTGGAGTCTAGTTCATTTAAGATCATCCCCCAGCCCTACCCCCCACCCCCCCCTATTCTCGCTCATGTTCTATTAAAAAAAGGCCCCAAGCTCGCTGTCACCCATCTCTTACCACCATTACCCTCCATTCCTTAACATTCCTTCAGATTCCCAAGAAAATGCCTCTCAAACCAAGATTACTGCAACTCTCCCTGCTGGCCCCTGGACTCGGGTCTGAGCTTCTAACTCCAAGATGCTGACTACTGCCAGGCTAGTACTTCTAAAACATCATTTTCATCATGGGCACAGGCAGTTTGAAGAAGAGGAATAACACTGGGCAGGAGGGGACCTTGGGCAAACAAATTCATCTTTCTGGATCTGTTTCCCCATCTACATGCTTGTGAAGTTCCACCCCACCACTCTGTCAACTCTACAAAACTGGGACTTCCCTGGTGGCACAGTGGTTAAGAATCCGCCTGCCAGTGCAGGGGACACAGGATCGAGCCCTGGAACGGGAAAATCCCACATGCCGCGGAGCAACTAAGCCCATGCGCCGCAACTACTGAGCCTGCATGCCACAACTACTGAAGCCTGTGCGCCTAGAGCCCGTGCTCCACAAGAGAAGCCACCGCAATGAGAAGCCCGTGCACCACAACGAAGAGTAGCCCCCGCTCACCACAACTAGAGAAAGCCTGTGCACAGCAACGAAGACCCAACACAACCAAAAATAAATAAATAAATAAATTTATTTATTAAAAGAAAAAAAAAAGAGTCTACAAAACTGTTTATTGTCACAAGGCCATGTTTTTCTGATGACCTTTTTTGGGCCTTTACAAGCAGACTTCAGCCTATCTACCCAACCTTAATTCCTACTATTCCTGCGCACATTACCCTTCACTCACTGCCACTTACCCGACAGCCACCCTTTGGAAGTCCCTGCGGCTTACCTCCTTCAGCAGCAATCTTCTTTTAAATCAATGATTTTTTTGTTGTTCATTTCTAATTACTTCCTTTAACCACCTGATCACTTTCTTAGTATCTGTTCACTTACTCCTTTTTAACTATATTTAAGGACACAGTAAAGCTAAATTCCCTAAAAGGATATACGGTTCTGGGGACGCCATCCAAATTCTCAGTCAGGCACATCATAAATCTGTAAATCATAAGGAAGGGCTATGATCCCTCCCCAAAGAAAAAAAGCCAAATAATGATCTGTGGGGAGATGACACTTGAATTCACGCAAAAACAACTGCTCAAAATGGAATTACCCAAGTGTCAGAGACATTGTCAAGACCTAAAAAAAAAAAAAGGTAAAAGGCTACTCTCATAAATTTTATAAAATATTTTTTACAAAAAATTGTATCAGAAGATCATGTTACATCTTCTCCCTATCTTCTGATTTGCCCCTCTACAGCCACCTCCATCCTGCCCCAAGAATTACTTACCTTTTATCAGATAAGGATCCAACATCTGTGCCTGTTCAAACTTGAGGACAGCGTTTTTATTGTCTCCAGCTCTGAAGTACAGATCTGCTAAGCTTCCCAGTAGGTCCACGTTATCTCTCAACAAGGACTTTTTCTCTAGTGAACTTTAAGATATTAAACATTGAACCTTAAAATCTATTGTAAATCCTCTTAGTTGTTGAATCTGGGTGATGGGTATATGGGCACTATTTTCTTCTGTGTATGGACAAGATTTTTCACAAGGAAAGACTAAAAAAAAAGTGTAGCTAGATTTTCTTATTCTGAGCTTTTAACTTAAAGTTATACAAGATTGGATAGTAAATACACAGAATAAAGCAGAAATCTCTCTCATTACCTAGAAACTTTCTGGTTGCAGTTTTTCAGAGGATAACATACACTATATGGTGTTAAATGTAACGTCATTCAAAGTGACAGCTACTTATTATTCAACCAGATGACTTTGTCTAACACAAACCCCACTCTGTTGTCCTTGGACTTTACCTGACTAGAAAGAAAAATCCCAGTCCTGAGGCAACCCAGGTCAGATGCTGCAATAAACTATGCTTCTGGGGCATCCAAAAAGATGTTCTTCCAGGTTCAAGTATGACACACTAAGGCCGTCTGTTTTGCAAAGGTTACTACTTTTGCAAGTACAGAGCTAAACTCGGTCCAGGTTTACATTTAACAGAGACTATTACATCTGGGACCATTCAGTACATTAACAGACTAACAAAGCCTAGGGACAACTGGCTGTAATACCAACAGATAAGCATCCATTTTTCTGTTTTGTTAATTTATATACATAAAACCCCCATACAAGGGCCCCAGGAATACTGAATTAACTTCGTGGCTCTCACCAGATGGTATTGATTGCTCTCGAGTTGTCACCAACGTGCACAAAAGCATACGCTTTGATCCACACAGAGAGCCAATCTAAGTTAGGCAAGGTCTGGATCACGTTCATCGTCATTGATGCCACCTCTGCACCTTTTACAGAAAGGGACAGCAAACCTAATCCAACAGAAAGTAGGAGAAAGAAGGTGAGGCATAGCATCCTTCTTCTACAATGCAAAAAGCAATAGGCTACCCTTTCCCTAGGTTATAAGGCAGCCCTTTCCCTATTCTAAGCAAGATGGATATGACAGAACAAGTACAGTATTTCTTGATCAGTGAAAGAATACACGGCAATAGTAACCTATTGACTCACTCTCTGGAGGTGAGGCATGGGCAACTTTAAAAAAAATAAAGTTATTCTAATGTACAGCCAAGATTATCTTAGAGAGTAAACACTCCATGAAAATAGGGAGAGAATGACCTGTACCTAGAATGGCATCAAGGGCTAATGGGCACTGCCTCAGCACTTCCTTATAGCTGGTGACTGAAGGTCGCTCCTGACCGGCCTTCTTGTACAGGTTTGCCAGCATCATGTTTATCTGTAATGAAAAGAAAGGACAATAAGGTAAGTATATATTTAAAAACAAAATCTCACCATCAATAAGTCCTGATTTTTATTATCAGCTATTCTACTTTTTACTGGAAAATCTACCCAAAGCCGTGTGGAAATAAAGCCCAACCCCATTCTTCAAACCAAAGAGGAAATTACTACTTTGTTTTTCCTATGTCCTCCCATTTCCCCCCAAATTCCTCTCACTTACCCAGCCAAAAGGTCCAAAAATATCTGGACCAAAGATGCTGCCTCTGGAAATGGAAGTAACATTCATTTGAGAAATGTTACAGAATTCTAATTACCTTGATTTTTAAGACAGAAGGTGAACTACCCTAAAAATGTTTGTTTACATATTTTATTTTTTAAGTTTACATATTCTAAATGCAATTAATATCACAGCATGAGAAAGTGAGGAATTCTTAACACAGCTAATTAAAAAAGATCAGATGAATTTTCCTCAAAAAGGAAATGACAGATACAGAAGTAAAACACTTGGCTTCTCTCTGACAATTGGTCTAGCAGCTAGACTCTAGCCTTTCTAATGCTTAAAGCTTTGACCCACAGGTACTGTCTGACTGATCAAAGTAATGCTACAAAAATCAAACTCTAACTGACCTCTAGAGGTGATGATGATCCTGAGATTAGCTACACTATTTAAATCTAGTGAATGCATTTTTAGCACAATTCAAATATGTAACTCAGAAAACCTCTAGTTAAAAAAAAAAAAAGATAAAGAAAAACCCTTCCTAAAAATGCAACAGGGAAAATTTGAGAATACCTAAAAGTTCCAAAGAATATAGAAGTTACAGGGAAGGGATAAATATTCTCAATAGTACAAAGAGAAAAACACAATTTTCCAATTTAAAATTAATAGATATTAAATAGAACACATTGTTTGCCAGATCATTAACCTAAGGAAGCAGTCAACATGAGGGCACAAAAGAAAAAAAAAAGCCAATCCCCAATCTCCTCAATTATCTGAAGCTTGGTATGCCAGACACTTACTAAAAATTACTCTGAAGATGAAGAACATCAACATCTGTTCCAGTTATGAACTCATAGTATATAAAAATCTAGTATGCCATTAATCCATACTGATTCAAACAATGAAATAATGAAATACTAGAAATAAAACTTTTTTTTTTTTCATTCAGATGGTCTTTTAATCGGCTTCGTGAAGCCAAAGAAAACTGCGTATAAGAATTCCTTCACCCCTTCAGATACAACATTGATGGGATATGTGTACGTCTTCCGGTAAAAAAGGACAATATAAATACACATTTTCAAGAACCTCTCAGGGATGTCTGCAAGTCTACTGTGGGTCCCACAGGACAGGTGGACGCCCGGGCCAGGGCAGCCCGGGTGCTCTGCTGCCACCCGCACGGTTCTACCACGCTACACTCAGAAACGTGACACCGAGTTGGAAAAAAGCTACAACTTGCTCAGCTTCGGACAAAGAGCAGATTCAGAGTCTGTTCAATCTCAAACAGAAGTGACTCGGGGCACCCAACTTCACAGGGCCGACCCCAATGAAAAGAAAAAGAAAAAAGCAACACAACCGAAAACAAAAAACAAAACTCTCACAACCCCTGGTGATTTAAAAAAAAAAAAAAAACTCTTGGCTCACAGTAAAAAGGTAAAAGTAAAACTGGAAGTGCTCTTCAAAACGTTTTTAAGACTCTTAAAAACAGACAGCGCTTCCTTAAAAAGCAAAGTGTAGTAACAAGGCCATCTGGGGGCCAGAAGCAGTCAGGCTGTGTTTGACAAGATCAGAACCAGTAAGACTACAAAAGTGGGTACAAGGAGGTGTAATCACTACACATAAACGATTCAGCGGAGCTCCCAAAATCTTTAAATATACGGCCACTGGAAGGACGATCTCGAGCAGGAAGGATTTTTACTCGTTGTGCGTAGCGTAACTGTCGTAGCTGTCTCTGTAGGACCCGCCCGAGCTCCAGTCACCGCAGCTGCCACCCTGACTCCGGCTGCTGTAGTAGTCTCTGGAGCCTCCATAGCCCCCACTCCTGGACTCGAACTGGCTCCCCCTGTAGCCGCGGTCCCCTCTTCCTCTGGAGAACCCACGGCCCCGGCCTCGGCCCTCGCCCCTCGCGGAAGAAGCCCTGGCCCCCGGCAGAGCCACCTCGGTACCCGTGGGATCGGTTATCAGACGACTTGCCAGCCTGGTCGACCTGGATCTGCCACCCATCCACAGACTTCCCATTCATGGCCATCATGGCGTCCTTGGCATCGTCGATGTTCTCAAAGGTGACAAACCCAAAGCCCCTCAATCGCTGGGTCTCCGTCTTTCACGACCACCACTTCCGAGATCTGTCCATATTTTGAGAAGACCTGCTCCAGTGACTGCTCGTTGGTGTCAAAACTCAGCCCTCCGACGAAAAGCTTGCCTTCATGTGATGCCGTGGCGGCCACTGAGTCGGGCAGGTCCCTGATGCAGGCGGGAAGACGGCACAGCACAACGACCCGAGCTCCTAACACGCGAAGTGACCCAAACTATTTTTTATTTGGCCTCAGATTTTCCATTTTAGGCTATGTTGAAATGCAAAAAAAAAGGTACTTAAAGGAAAACTCCAGTACTGGTGTCAATACTTGAAAAAAATAAAAGAATTAAATGTAATATCCTTTCTCGACTGCTTGTTATTAGCAAACTATGACGGATGGACCATCTGTCTCAACAAATATTCAAATTCCCTTTAAACTACCTGACACTTTGAAAGAGTGAGTTTTGAGTACTACCTAGTAGGAAAGTCAATTCTTTTTAAAATAGATCCTCACTTGGGGGCATCATTAAAGCCACATTCTACCAGTTATAAACACAAGCAGTCATCGTGTTCTAAAAACTGAGTGAGAAATTGTTTGATGGTACGTTTCTCTTAAAAGTTGAAGATTTTCCAAGATATAATAATTTCACACTGGAATTTTCCTTTAAAATTGTGAAAGAATGTGTGGCGGTGTTTACCACACATTAACAGACGTTCATTTTGACTCACTTCCTTGTCCTTTACACAGACTGAGAAGCCAGTTAACTCCCTAACGGACAAGAAAGAAAAACTGTAAATATTCTAGGTTTATGTGTGAGGCACACATCTTTGCTTGCTCCTGGCTCTACAGAACAACAGCTCTACAGAATAAAGAATGAAAGATATGTACTCCTAACATATGTGGACTCCTCTGGTCTCTCCTGAAATGATGGCTGTAAACACCAAAGTGCTAGATACAAAACTCAGCTTCTTTGCCATTACTCATTTTAAAAAATGTCCCTGAACTCCCTCAAGTCATCAAGAAAGAAATTATGGTACATTTCCAATATGATAAGGAATAGGTACCATGCAAAGTTTATAATCAAAACAGCATTTTCCAAAAGAAGACACTCTTCATATATATAAAAAAATTATTCTTGGAGTAAGACTTTCATAGCGTACCAGAACATAATTTAGTATATAGCACCCAGCTTATTATAAGACAAGTTAATCTATAATACTCTTACAAATGGTTTTAATAACAGCTATCACCATAAAATATACTGAGGAAATAGCTTACTTTTTAAAATTCAGAAAATATTAAATAAATCCTCAACATGAGGAGATGCTTCAACATGTTCTCATAAAGTTTGATTATTTACTTTTAAAACTCAGTAACACCTGCGTGAAAAAACACTAACTAAATACACCAG
Source organism: Eschrichtius robustus (assembly GCF_028021215.1). Classification (NCBI taxonomy): domain Eukaryota; kingdom Metazoa; phylum Chordata; class Mammalia; order Artiodactyla; family Eschrichtiidae; genus Eschrichtius; species Eschrichtius robustus. Next base: position 8,976,841 of record NC_090837.1, read on the forward strand.
GTCCCTACTGGTTATGATTCCTTTTCTTTTAAGGGCAGGAAGATGTACATAGACATCATACCTATAAAATTCCTTATTGTTAAGCACACACTGCACAGAACAGTTTTTCAATGAAGTGAGGACGGTAGGTGACATGAGAGTATGAAGAATATTAAATACTGATGTGAATTTACTCCTAAGAGCTAAGATTTTCATTGTTTTTCTAAACTGGACTTCAAAAAAACCTGTAATCAGAGATGCCCAATATAATACTCCTTATAGAATAGTACTTTTAAAAAGAATTCTCACATACATGAACTTAATTTATACCAGAGAAAGTATCATTATCCTCAGTAAGAAAAAAAAAAGTAAAGCCAGATTTTTAACTTGTGCCAAGTTCACACTGCACACAGCTTGAATGCCCTAAACTCAGACAAGACACCAGAACTTTTGATTTCAGTTGAAGGTGTTCTATACACTATAATATGTTGACAAATCAAACACAAATACTATCCTACACACAAATAAGTACAAAAGGATCTTGTAGTCTTAATTCTGAAAATGAAAGGAATACACATTATCAAATGGATATACCTATAGAATACAAAAAATGAGGTTCTAAAAAGTATTGTTGCTACCTGGAAGTATATGGCAAATCATATTTCCTACAATAAGAAACACCAAAAAATAAACACATGTAATATTATTCTCCAGCTACCACTTTCATTAGCTGAATTTTCAGGGTCTCATAAGAAAGTCACTCCTCCATCTCTCTAAACAGGGAGAACAGCGGAACAAAGCGGGAATTAGAGACAAGGATAAAATGTTCAGATGGAGTCCCTGAAAACATGGCAGAAGAGGGTTGGAAGGACTGGGGAAGAGAAAAATATGTAACAAGTTGTTAATTCAACTTACTTTGGGAGTTCTTTGTCTTGAAGGGATCCCATCAAGAATAGCAATGGCATCTTTATCTTGTTTTAGCATTGTATAACATTCAGCCATTTTGTATTTTACTTCAATTTCAGATGGAAGACACTTAAGAGGAAATGAAAACATCTCTTCAAAATATTACTTCAACAGTATAGCAGTTCTTCAAAACGTTAAACATAATTACCATATGACCCAGCAATTCTGCTTTTGTGTATACAGCCAAGAGAACTGAAAACATGTCCACACAAAAACCTGCACACAAATGTTCATAGCAGCATTAATAATAGATAAAAAGTGGAAACAGGGCTACCCTGGTGGCGCAGTGGTTAAGAATCCACCTGTCAATGCTGGGGACATGGGTTCGAGCCCTGGTCCAGGAAGATTCCACATGCTGCAGAGCAACTAAGCCCATGCTCCACAACTACTGAGCCTGCGCTCTAGAGTCCACGAGCCACAACTACTGAGCCCATGCGCCTAGAGCCCAGGCTCTGCAACAAGAGAAGTCACCGCAACGAGAAGCCCACGCACCGCAACGAAGAGTAGCCCCCGCTCACCGCAACTAGAGAAAGCCACGTGCGGCAACGAAGACCCAACGCAGCCAAATAAAAATTAACTAATTTTTTAAAAAAGTGGAAACAACCCAAATGCCCAACAACTAATGAATAGTTAAAATATGGCATATCCATACAATGGAATATTATTCTGCAATAAAAAGGGATAAAGAACTGATTCTTTATTCCATGCTGTAACATGGATCACCCTTGAAACCATTATGCTAAGTAAAAGAAGCCAGCCACAAAAGGCCACATATTGCACAATTCCATTCATATAAAATGTCCAGAATAGGTAAATCCATAGAGGCAGAAAGGTTAGTGATTCCCAGGGGCTGGGGAGATAAAGGGCACAAGGTTTTTCTAGGGTGATGAAAATATTCTGGAATTAAGACAGTACTGATGGTTGTACAATTCTGTGAATACACTAAAACCCACTGAATTATGAATTTTATGTTGTGAATTGTATGTCAACTTTTTAAAAGACTCTTTAAAGATTAAACGTATTTAATTCACATGGAAGGTTCAGCATGGCGTTAAGCATACAGAGTGCTCAAAAACAGTTAACTACTGGCCTTCCCAGGTGGCGCGGTGGTTAAGAATCTGCCTGCCAATGCAGGGGACTCGGGTTCGAGCCCTGGTCCGGGAAGATCCCACATGCCGCGAAGCAACTAAGCCCGTGTGCCACAACTACTGAGCCTGCGCTCTAGAGCCCGTGAGCCACAACTATTAAGGCTGCGAGCCACAACTACTGAAGCCCGCATGCCTAGAGCCCGTGCTCTGCAACAAGAGAAGCCACCGCAATGAGAAGCGTGCTCACCGCAACAAAGAGTAGCCCCCACTCGCCGCAACTAGAGAAAGCCCGCGCACAGCAACAAAGACCCAACAAAGCCAAAAATAAATAAATAAATAAATAAATAAAATAAATTTATTAAAAAAAAAAGAGTTAACTACTTCCATGAATGATCCTGTGTGGATAATACACATGACTTCCATTCAGTGTCAGAAAACAGAAGTCCTGGCAATCAGCTCTTTAATAACAAAAACAAAGCTTCTGGGCTTCCCTGGTGCCACAGTGGTTAAGAATCCGCCTGCCAATGCAGGGGACACGGGTTCGAACCCTGATTCGGGAAGACCCCACATGCCGTGGAGCAACTAAGCCCATGCGCCACAACTACTGAGCCTTCGCTCTGGAGCCCGCGAGCCACAACTGCTGAAGCCCGTGCACCTGGAGCCCGAGGAGAAGCCCGCGCACCACAACGAAGAGTAGCCCCTGCTCACTGCAACTAGAGGAAGCCCGCGCGCAGCAACGAAGACCTAACGCTGCCAAAAATAAATAAAAATTAAATAAATTAAAAAAAAAAAAGCTTCATTTAAAAAAAAAACACAAACAAAGGTTCTACATAAAAAGAAAGAAAACAAGAGGAAGATGTACAGGCTTTAAAAGAAAGCAACAATATTACTTTGTATCTTTTTTTAATGTGGAAAAATACAGAACACAACTCATAATTTCACTTCACAGTTCATTCTACTGACATTCCTTTTAAATATAAGTTGCATGTATAATTTAAATGTAAAGACAGATTCAAACTGAAAAGTCAAAGTTCCCCTCTCCCTAAAGCCTCCCATTAAATGTATTTCCTTCATGCACACAGAAAATTTTTCATGTATATTAACCATATATATTTTAGGCATATGCCAAGATATACTTATATAACTATAAACTATCCCCTTTAGGGAATTCCCTGGCAGTTCAGTGGTTAGAACTCCGTGCTTTCACTGCCCAGGGCCAGGGAAGGCCCGGGTTCAATCCCTGGTCCCGCAAGCCGTGCGGTGTGGCCAAAAAATAAAAATAAAATAAACAAACCATCCCCTTTAAACAAAAAGAGTAGTGAACACACTGCTTCAAACCTTATTTTCTTTACTAATATACACAGTGTTTTCCACATCAGCACATATACCTCTATATTTCATTTCTTCAATATTTCCATCATAGTCCATCCTAGGGCTATATTATAATTTAACTAGACCCTACTGATAAACACTTTTGCTTCCAGTTTCTTACCATTATAAACAATACTACAATAAGCAGCCTTAATTATATACCCTTGTAAACCTTTTGTGAATCTACTATTAGGATTAATTTCTAGGAATGGGATGACTGTCGAATGGTGAAATTATAATTTTTTACCCTTCATTTATTTAACTAATTATCAAACAACCAAAACTAGTAGGAATTCATAAGATTATTTTGTATAAATTTCCCCAGGTACTCACTATCCTAAAAACTGAGTTACATTTTAAGAGTGTACTTTCATTAAAATTATTAAAAACACTTTAGATTTTGAGTTCTGTTTGTATAAAAGGGAGGAACAGGGACTTCCCTGGCGGTCCAGTGGTTAAGACTCCGCGCTTCTAACGCAGGGGGCGCAGGCTCAATCCCTGGTTGGGAAACTAAGATCCCACGTGCCGTGTGGTGCGGCCAATAAATAAATAAATAATAAAATAAAAGGAAGGAACAATGAATGGCTTTGGTTAGAGCCTAGATAATTCTATTTAATTTTTAAACTAATTAATTTAAAATTTAATTCTATTTTTAGATTCACCATAGAGTGAACTTTGCTTCTAGCCCTTAGTGCTCGGTTGGATGCATTCTTGCATCTAAGTGGTTTTTCATCTTTGTTTCTCCAGTCAGCTCCCCTTTAAAATTACTTTTTGGGGGCTTCCCTGGTGGCGCAGTGGTTGAGAATCTGCCTGCCAATGCAGGGGACAGGGGTTCGAGCCCTGGTCTGGGAAGATCCCACATGCCGCGGAGCAACTGGGCCCGTGAGCCACAATTACTGAGCCTGCGTGTCTGGAGCCTGTGCTCCGCAACAGGAGAGGCCGCGATAGTGAGAGGCCCGCGCACCGCGATGAAGAGTGGCCCCCGCTTGCCGCAACTAGAGAAAGCCCTCGCAGAGAAACGAAGACCCAACACAGCCATAAATAAAATTAAAAATAAATAAATAAATAAAATTACTTTTTATTTTACTTCTTCTACATCTAATCAGCAGTCTTTCAAATTCCTTCAGTGTCTCTTGCTCTCAAAACAACCCAACCAACCAAAAACACATCACACATCTATCTCCAATTACCTGACTTTGTGGAGTGGATGCAGAATTTCCAGTTGAAGGTCTCACTTTTGAAGTTTTACTTAAGGCTTTCTTCTGCTGTAAAGCCATAGTATACTTACTCACAGCATTCCGATATTCCTTATCGTGAAAGAGAGAATCTGCATGATACACCAAAAGCTGGTACTTCTGAGATGGGGAGAATAACTCACTAGAAAACAAAGAAAGTATACCCCCTACATGGGTTGTTTTGAAATGTTAGAAAGAACGCTCTTCTTAGTGTCTATATAAGCCTAATACAAAGCCTTGTGTTGACAGTTTACAAAAAAGTAAATTTATCTCAAGTGCTAGTCCCCCAAAAAAGAGGCAAGAGTCATACTTCATGTCAATATGGTCAACACATGTAGGAAATTGCCTTAAATTGTTCTTTACTATAAAAACAATGATACATCTAAATCAAATTCAGTAATACAGAGATATACAAGAGAAATGTAATACAGTTGACCCTTGAACAAACCAGGTTTGAATTACAAGGGTCCACCTATATGTACAGATTTTTTTTCAATAGCACACACTACAGTACTACACCACCCTTGGTTGAATCCGTGTATGCAGAACTGCAGATGTGGAGGAAATGCATACATAAAGGGCCAACTATAACTTATACGTGGATTTTTGACTGTGGGGAGGGCTGGCACCCCTCCCCTCCTCTGAAAGTTGTTCAAGGGTCAACTGTGTATCTTTTCCTCCCCTTCTTTAACCCAAGCCCTCTTAATTGAAGAGTCTGATATATATCCATAACTCTCATATTAACATCAATTTTTAGGGTAATACAGACAAAAGAGAGCAATCATGACTTAACTAATTATTACTAAATATTACTAAAGAAGGGTTAAAGAACCTGGAAAAGAGAAACTCACCACTCTGAATCCTTTTTAGCTAAGTGCTGAACAAAAAGAGGTTTGGAGGGTACTTAAAACTCTTCAAATACTGAAAAAAATGGGAATACTAAAATACTGAAGTATGGGAATAGACTAGGATAAGCCAGTGGAACAGAATGAGTGAGGATTAGCCTTATTTGATGAACGGTTTTTTTTTTTTTTACATACAGAAGTAAACTTCACTAACAAAAGAATTTTTACTTCCTGAGTCTCAGGGATTTAAGGACAGCGTAACGGAACCAATACATTTCAGAACCTTTTCTTTAACCTTGAATATTGCTCACAAGTGTTATAAGTGCCTAGGACTGGCCACCAATCTTAATGGGAAACTCGTATTTTTAATCTCCAATCCCATCCTTCCCCCAGTTAGAGTTTACATTTTTTCACTGACAGGGAAAAGCTACAGCCACTTAAAATGAAAGAACAGTCAGAGTCAAAGAACTCTGTAGATGGTTAACTGCTCAGCAAATGAAGGATACTCAAGAACAGGTACCATAGATTAGTAGTTGCCAGGGGCTGGGGCAAGTGGAATTGGTGAGTGACTACTAATACATTTGGCGTTTCTTTTGGAGGTAATGCAAATGCTTTGGAATAGACAGTGGTGACAGTTGTACAACTCTGTGGATGTACTTAAAACCACAGAAATGTATTCTTTAAAAGGGTGAATCTGATGGTATGTAAGTTTTATCTTAGTAAAAAAATAATTAAGAAAAAAGGATAGGTAGGCTAAACACTGGATATAAAGTTACAAAAGAAAGTCAATGACTGAAAGGTACAGTCCAGATAGTTGAGATCTCTTCCAACTCTGAGATTCTATATATTTAGTGAGAAATAAGATGTGAAAGAAAATAGTTGATTTGATAGAAATACTACACTCAGAGAAAGGATTCAGATGTTTATATTTTATAACATACATGCCTACTTATGCATGCATAAGTTACCTCTGAAATGATACATGAAAAACTGTTAAGTTGTTGCCTCTGGAGAAGGGAAATAGTGGGGTGAGGTTCAAGACTCAGGGGCAGACACCTATCTGCATACCCCTTCAGTACTGTTTGATTTTTTTTGTGGTGTGTATTGGCAATTAAGAAATATTAAAATATAAATGATAAAGGTCAGAATTTAAACACTTCCTGAAGCGAGGAAGGAAACTGCCAGTTTAGCCTAATATAAAGAAGAACAGGCCAAGTCTAATCAAAGGACCAAACTCCTTCTAACTATCCTGTAACATCTTCAAGAACCAAGAATAATGACTAACTGGTGCATAAATTCCCAATGGTAGACACTGTATACTTTGACAAATCACTCAGAACCAGGTGAAAGGCTCCAGAATAAACAAAGAAGGCCGACAGAGACCAGGGCTCCTCACTGTCAACACTAAGTGGATGGTGGTAAAATGATGGGTCTCCCGTAGTGAGGTCCAAAAGCACTAATGGAAATGAAATAGGTAGCAACAGCTGCAACGCCCTTAAGTGGCCCAGACAGCTTCCAGAGCAGGCCAAATGCAAATGGGTCCACCCTGAGTAGAAGATTACAATGCCATTTAGACGCAGTAGACTGTGGTGGGTCAGAATGGAGACTTTAGAGTCAGAAGGACCAAAATCCAGACACTGTGGCTCTTCCACTTACTAGGTGTGAACTTGACCACGGTATTTCACCTTCCTGAGGTTGCACGTATTTCCTTAGCACCTTCAATAAACGTCTGAGTGCTTACTGCACACAGGCACTGTGCTGATTTCATTAGGTGTTAAGTGATGAAGAATATAGATCTTAAAAGTTCCCATCACAGGAAAAACATTTTTCTGTAACTATGTGAGGTGACAGATGTTAGCCAGACTTACTAATGATGATCATTTCACAATACAGACAAATATCGAATCATTATGTTGTACACCTGACACTAGTATGTCAATTATATCTTGGTTAAAAAAAAAAAGAGTGATGTAGAATATAAAACAGGGCAAAGAGACAAAATGGTGAGGGTAAGGGACAATTCTGGTGGCCAGACAGGAGTTTTCTAGGAGGGACACTGTCATACAGAGTGAAGTAAGTCAGAAAGAGAAAAATATCGTATATTAACGCATATATGTGGAACCTAGAAAAATGGTACAGATGAACCGGTTTGCAGGGCAGAAAGTGAGACACATATGTAGAGAACAAACGTATGGACGCCAAGGGGGGAAAGTGGCGGGGTGTGGGATGAATTGGGAGATTGGGATTGACATATATACACTAATATGTATAAAACACATAACTAATAAGAATCTGCTGTATAAAAAAATAAATAAAATTAAATTAAAAAAAAAAAAAAAGAGTTCTCTAGGAGGGATATCTGAGCTGAAACCTAAATGAGGAGGCAGCTCTGAGGCGAGGACTCCAAGCAGAACCGCAAATGCAAAAGCCCTGAGTTGAGAACGAGCTTGGTGTGTTCAAGTAACAGAAAGAATAGCCAGGGAAGCTGGAGCACAGAGTGAGAGAGAGAGATGTTTGGCATCGTAGGCCGTGGGAAGGAACTTTAATTTAACCACAAGGGAGAAATTTAAGCACAGGGGCGACATGCACTCAAGGCTGAAAATAGCCCTGTGCTTCATCCGCAATAAGACTCCATAAGCGGCAGCTTTGGAAACATGAAAAGGGCACTGCGAGTCCTTAAAAAGGCGCCACTCTCACCCATCAAGGAAGTCTCCCGTTTTCAGGTGTCTGCAGGGACGAGAAAGTAAACCCTACTGACACACCCAGGGAAAAAATCAATCTCAAATGCAGGACAAGGATCTAAAACCAGTGGATTGGGCTTCTTTGAGCCTCGGCGAGCGAGAAAACGTTCTTCGGGAAGGAGCTGGGAAGGGATGAGTCAGCCCAGCGATGTGACAGTCGCTATGCCCGGAGACAAGTTCCTCAGGAAAACCTCTGCTCCCAACTTTCGGGAAACCCTCGCCAGGGTGGTCCTCACAGCCCCCGCCTTCCGTTTCTCGAAGCAGCCGCTCGCCGCATCCCCGGCAGGGAGCGCATTCCAGCGCCCGGCACAACGCGGGGACCCAGTGAACTCAACTTCGTTCCTAAGTCGGCTCCGCCCGACGAGGCCCTCGCTGACCTCGGAACCTCGGCTGGGGCCCGCAGCCGCTCCTTCCCGCCAATCCCCAGGTCCCCTCAGCCCCTGCTCCCAAACCGGCGCCACTTTCTCCTCAGCCCCAGGCCGCTCCCCGCCTCAACTCACGGGTTGTTATTACTCATTGTAAGTAACAAGCTGCTGAGGAGCCGCACGTTGGAGTGCAGCCCCGCTGCCGCCATGTCTCGCAAGTGGTCTATCACATTCATTCTGCCCAGCAAGGCCGCCGCGACAACAGCGCGAAAAGCCGGTTGGAGCTCCTTCGGGAAGACTCCAAAATGGCCGCCTCGCCAGGGTCCATCGGGTCTACACGCGGCACCGCCCCCAGGATAATAGGCAGCTACCGAAATGCCTGAGAAAAACGAAAACAAAAACAACCCCCTCAGTTCCTTCCCCGCCAAGCCCCCTGTGAGGTGGTACGATTTGGTTTGGGGTGTGGGGAGGTTGTTTTTAGCAAAAGTTACATCATCATTCTAAGCTGCAAACTTTATGGAGGGCTTACAATGGGCTGGGGACAAAAGGCAACTCAGGACGAATGCATGCCCAATTGAAATGAGTCTGAGCGGACTCTCAGAAATTAATAAAAATGTATTGACATTTATCATAAATAAAAGTTAATATACTAGTAGGATGCAGGGGAAAAAAATCCCCGACAGCTGGAATTAGATATTTTAATCAGGCGCCAGGGGCAGTCCTAACTGCTTTTAGTCTCGCACAAGCGCTAAGGCTGAAAGCGCCACGCCCCCTCCCCTCAGGTGTTGCGTGTACCTTTGGGAGTCAGGCTTCACTCTTCGGGTGCAAAAGTACATATTTTTACCATGGGAAATTACTCACCAGCTCAGAGTGAATAAAGACTAGGTTGAGTTTTAGCCGTCCTAACATGAGTGTAGTGTTATCTTGTGATTTTTATTTGCCATTCCCTAATGACGTATAAAATTGAGCATCTTCTCATACGCCTATTTGCCATCTGGGTATCTTCTTTGGTGAGGTATCTGTGCAGTTCTTTTGTCCATTTTTTAGTCCGGGTGTTTGTGTTCTTTTTTTTTTTTTCTTTCTTTCTTTTTGGCCGCAGGGCGCGGCTTGTGGGATTTTAGTTCCCCGACCGGGGATCGAACCTGGGTACTCCTCAATGAGAGCGCGGAGTCCTAACCATTGGATGGCCAGGGAATTCCCAGGGTGTTCGTGTTCTTATTGTTCAATTTTAAGGGCTCTTTGTGTATTTCGGATAGCAGTCCTTTATCAGATTTTATCAGAAAATATTTTGCAAATATTTGCTCCAAGTCTGTGGCTTGTCTCATTCTCTTGACCACTCCCTCGCTTTTACTTTCAGTAAGAGTCCTGAAATGAAATGACTAATAATAATGGCCCGAAAAGAAACAGACAGTGAAAATATTATTTTATTAAACTTCAGCTAAATAATGATGTCAGTAAAATTTTTAATGAAAAAATAAAACCAATATTACAGGACAACAAGTTAACGGATTAATACTTTTTAATTATATTAATGTATTTTTTAAAACTGTTACCCTACATGTTGGACTAGCAAAGAAATGAATAATATACAGCTTCTGGTTTTGATCTTTAAATTCTGAAAACTTGTCAATGACTGCCAAGCTGATCATCTTTGCGTATTCATGTTCCATACACAGTGTAAACAGATTTGTCAATCATTGGAGCAAAGCCGTGAAAAGACAGGGAGGAAACTTAAATGCATATTACTAAGTGAAAGAAGCCAATCTGAAAAGGTTACATTCTGTATGATTCCAACTATATGACATTCTGGAAAAGATAAAACTGGGGACAGTAGAAACATCAGTGGTTGCCAGGGATAGAGGGGAGGGAAGAAGAGGTGGAGCAAAGGGCATTTTTAGGGCAGTGAAACTATTCTATATGACACTATGATGGTAGATACATGTCATACATTTGTCAAAACTCATAAAATGTACATCACCGAGAGAAATCTAAGGTAAACTATGGACTTTGGGTGACAATGGTAGGTTCATCAGTTGTAACAAATGCACCCTGAATGTGAGATGCTGATAGTGGGGCAGGCTGTGCATGTGTGAGGGCAGGGGTATATGGGAACTCTCTGTTAGTTGCCCTCAGTTGTGCTCTGAACCTAAAACTGCTTGAAAAAAGTAAACTTAATAAAAAAGAAGAAAGAAAGGGGTGTGTGTGTGTAAAAATTGACCTTCTCTGGGTGTCAAACACACTAGATACACCACTGTATCTAACACACTTGCAACAATGGCTGACACACAGTAAACATATAAATGCTTGCTATTATACTTTTTTCTACATTTGAAATATTTCATAATTAAAACCACATCTAATAATAGCAAAAAGTGGAAACAAGTGAAATGTTCACCAACTGATGACTATATAACCAAATATGGTATATTCATACAATGTAATCCTATTCAGCAAAAAATTAAAAACGAAAAGAACAAACTAGTGACAACAACATAAATGAATCTCAAAAATATTATGCTAAAATATAAAGTCATGCTAGGTGAAAGAAATCAGACCAGAAGAAAAAAAAATCACATAATCCCTGACTCCATTTATATGAAATATCCAGAAAAGATAAACTGAAAGCAACAGAAAGATTTGTGATTGCTTGGTGGTGAGGGTGGGAACAAAAACAAAAGCCCATGTTCTGGGACTTCCCTGGTGTCGCAGTGGTTGGGAGTCCGCTGGGACACAGGTTCGAGCCCTGGTCTGGGAAGATCCCACATGCCGTGGAGCAACTAAGCCCGGGCGCCACAGCTGTTGGGCCTGCGCTCTGGAGCCCATGAGCCACAACTACTGAAGCCCACGCGCCTGGAGCCTGTGGTCCGCAGCAAGAGGGGCCACCCCAAGGAGAGGCCCGTGCACCCAATGCAGCCAAATAATATGTAAATAAATTTATTAAAAAAAAAAAAAAGCCCATGTTCTTATGGAGCTGACATTATAATGAGGGAAGATAAACAATAACTAAGTAATACAAATAGTATTATGAGAAGGTAATAAAACATACGAAAGTATTCATGGAAGAAAAAATGTATAGGGTTTACTTTAAAATATTCCTGGGAGTGGAGGGAGATAGATGAAACAAAATTAGCAAAATGTTGATATCAACTGAAATTAAGTGGCAGGTACATGGGAGTTCATTATGCTATTCTTTCAACTTGTATGTATATTTAAATTTTCCATAAGTGTTTTTTAAAGGTGCTTAAAAGGTAAAGAAGAAAGAAAGGGAGTGTCGGGGCAGGGGCTGCCATTTTTAATCAAAATCAGAGAAGGCTGCACTGATTAGGTGACATATGAGTAAAGACCTGAGGGAGGGGAAGTGGAAGCCATGTAGAAATCTACAGGGAGAGGATCCCAAGCAAAGGAAAGAGCAAGCTTAGAGGTCTGAAGCAGGAGTGAGCTTGGCATGTTACAGGAAGAGTAAGGAGGTAAGTGGGCTGGAGCTGAGCAAGCTGGGAGAGGAGTAGGAAACAAGTTCATGGATGCCAATGGAGAGTCTTGAGCAGAAAAGTAACATGATCTGACTTGCTTTTTAAGAGGAGTGTTCTGTCTGATGCATTAAGAGTAGATTGGAGGAGGCAAACAAGTCCAAAATGCCCAAGTGCCAAGGTTGAGAAGGCCTGTTATAAAGGGAAGGAGGAAATGAGTGACAGCAGGTGGGAGAAACAGAATGAAGAGAGGATTTTTTTTTAAGATGGAAGAAATAACATGTTTATATCCTGATGGGAATGAAGGAGAATATATCACTAGCTAAATGGCAGGAGAAACGTTGATAATTTCTATAAAGAAATAGTGCTAAAAGACATCTGTGGAGTTGATAAACCACACAAAGAATGCATGAAGCAAAATATTTATAGAGAAAAAGAAGCAAAGGAGAGACCACCTCCTCTGGAAATTTTTTTATAATCCTCTTTAAAATAAATTACTCCAAAATAGGATGGATTCCATGGTTAAGTTCCATTAACTTCATGTAAGTCAGATCATACTGATTTTCATATTATACAAAGGACACATGTAATATTAAACTAACATGGGACACACAAGAGATAAATCCAAGGGGACAAAGCCTCCTCTTTCTCATGGAATCATCATCTTCTAAAATTATAATTTTGTAACTGGAGGGGTCTTTTCAGACACACAGCTGGCCATGAACATTTAGATAAGCCACTTAGATGCAGAATGATGTGAATTCCATGAAGTGTTGAATCAGATACATTTAGAGGAACAATTTATAAATGTAAATGTTTTGCTCCACTTAAGTTCATTTCTAAATCTCCAACAGCCTCCTAAGAATGAAAATCTTTCCCAGCTGCCTTAGACATTTTTCTTAGATCTGTCTTTTGTGCAAGGGGAAAAACATAACAATTGTAAATTGCTCTAAGGGAAACATTACTTAATATCCCTTAAGTGTCTCCTGGCAGTGATAGCCTTCCTTTCAGTGGAAAAGTAACTTCAGGACAAAGAATTTGCCTGGACAACTGGAGGGAATAAATATAGCCATCTTTCCAAATGATTTTCCCTCTTTTCAGTAAAAGTGGCTGGCAAAGCAATATATTCTAGGGTTCTAAGGTGTCCAGATTGGCACTTTGTTTATGAGATGGTCAGACAAGTAAGGATAGAGCAACTAACTCATTCACACACAAATGCAAAACCAACAAGGCTTGCTGAGTTAGAGTTCAACTGCCATAAAATAAAGTTTTCTGGAGATTTTAATACTATTAACAACCCCCTCCAAGAAATTCCTCTCTAGGACTCGCATGTTTTATTGATCCACCCTTTATTCCGATTAACCTCTTAGACTGATTCGTTGCTGAGTCCTTCCTTCTTCCTGATTCCTAACTGCTGACTTGTCTCAGGGATCAAATTCTATCTCCTAATTCCGCTAAAGACCTCCTGTCTCTCAAGTCTTTATTTCTATTCCTTTCACATATATTTTTGTTTGCTGCTGGATATCACCCAGGCCATCAGCTGCCCCCTCACACTCAAAGTGCTCAGAATTAAACTCATCTCCCACGCCCCTTCCAAAGGACTTCCAATTATTGATTTCTAGAAGTTTGCTCGGGACAATTCCAGTTTATGTCTGCTGTTCCAGAATTAATTATAGCACGCTCTTTTATGCTCAAGAGTTTGGATGACAAATTATGTCATCACCCAACCTATTTTCATCAAAGGAACTGCTATTGTGCAAGTCAACTAGACTCAAAACCAAAACAAAACAAACAAACAAACAAACAAAAAAAACCCTCAACCTAGGGGAATTCCCTGGCGGTAAAAGAAACAGGTGAATTTAATAAAAACAAAACAACAACAAAAAAAACACCTCAACCTAACCTTCAGCTGCTAATTCGAATGCAGTAGAATCTCCCTCAAATCTCCCCTTATTTTTACATTCCCAGTAACACTCACTAAGCCCTTACATGGGAACCACTAATAAAGCTTCTTACTCCCTGGTGTCTCTCCCTCCCATCTCTCTACCCTCCAATCCATCTGGTGCACTGTAATTAACTAAATTTCATAAAAGTCCTGACTTTATCCTTTCACCATCCGCTTGAAAATGTAAATGTAATCTTCATTCAGTATATATTTGAATGCCTCCTCACCTCGTTTCAGGCATTGGGGCTACAATAATGATAGGCATGGCTCATGACCGTGTTAAGAAAAAGTTAAATAGTAATATAAGAACAGACAAGATAATGACTGGTTCAGGGGGAAGTCTTCAGAGGACTTGTGATGAAATGGCAGATGAGTGATTTTTTTTTAAAGCACTGTAAGAAACAAGAACTCGAACAGGTACTTGTACACTGATGTTCATTACAGTATTATTCACAAGGGCCAAAACGTAGAAACAACCCATCAGCAGATGAACGGATAAACAAAATAGAGTATATCTATACAACGGAATATTATTCAGCCACAAAAAGGAAGGTTACAACATGGATGAACCCCCAAAACATGATGCTAAGTAAAAGATGCCAGTCACAAAAGGACAAATATTGTATGATTTCCCCTTATATGGGACACATAAATAAGCAAATCCAGAGACAGAGAGTAGATTAGAGGTTACCAGGGGCTGGGGGAAGAGGAATGAGGAGTTACTGTGTAATGGGTACAGAGTTTCTATTTGGGATAATAAAAAAGGTTTGGAAATAGTGGTGGTGGTTGCATAACATTATGAATTTAATGCCACTGAATTGTACACTTAAAATGGTTAAAATGGAAAAATGATAATGTAATATGCTACAAACCATTGAATTGTATACTATAAATGGGTGAATTATATGATACATGAATTACATCTCAAGAAGACCGTTTAAAAAAAAAGTTCTTGAGAGTTAAGCACAGAAACTCTGGAATGGCTTGGGGAAAAATGGGGCAGGAAAAGTGATGTTCAGGCAAATCGTTCTCATCATGGTAGGTAAAAGCAGAATGGTGCCCTTGTATGGAGAATCTGTCATGTCCTTTGTCCCACTAATAGAATACAGTTTAAAGTTCTAACCCTGGGGGCTTCCCTGGTGGCACAGTGGTTAAGAATCCGCCTGCCAATGCAGGGGACACGGGTTCGAGCCCTGGTCCGGGAAGATCCCACATGCCACGGAACAACTAAGCTCATGCGCCACAACTACTGAGCCTGCGCTCTAGAGCCTGTGAGCCACAACTACTGAGCTCACGTGCCACAACTACTGAAGCCCGTGTGCCTAGAGCCTGTGCTCCGCAACAAGAGAAGCCACCATGATGAGATGCCTGCACGCCACAACGACGAGTAGCCCCCACTCGCTGCAACTAGAGAAAGCCTGCGCACAGCAACCAAGACCCAACGCAGCCAAAAAAAAAAAAAGTTCTAACCCTGACCCTGGCTCTCAAAAACGTGGGTCCTTCATTATTACCTGCTAGGGCAGCTTTGTCCCCATCACATTCTTTGCCCTAACGTTTCCTTCATGCCAGGCCTGATCATGTCACAAAGCTGCCCAATATACTTCTTTCTCATTTAGCCTACCCAATTTGGTTCACCTGTTCTGAGCTCAGTTAATTTGAGTGCCGTCTTCATTAAGTTTTCCCCAAGCGACCTCAGCAATAACAGCCTGCTCTTTCTCTGGGCAGCACTGAGGAGTCATGTCAATCTTTCAGTGTTTCGTCTCTCCTATCTTGATATACACATTTCTCATCAGATGGCTAAGGTCCTGAAGAGCATAGTTGCCCTTTACATTTCTTGTATATCCTCAATCTCCTGCTTTTGTTGCCTGAATGTTCTACTAAAAGTTGCAGTGTAGCCAAGTGACCATCTTATAATGGCTGAGAGGGCCAGCCCTGGGTTTGGAAAGACTTAGGTTTCATTGCCATTTCTGCCACTTCCAGGTGCTTGAGTTTGCAAGTTATTTAATTCCTGTAGGCGTCAGCGTCTTCATCTGAAAAGGGGGATAGTACCTGTATCTGCCACAAAGATTCTTGAAAGGGTTAAACAGGATTTAAAAAGGCAAAGCGTTTAGCAAGCTGCCAGATCACCCGTAAACTGGAGCTGCAGTGTTAAAGGAAAGTGGAAAATTGTGATTGGTGATTTATCTCAAAATCAACACAGAACAGATGTGGCCCTAAAATTACACTCTCCTAATGGAATGGTCTTCCAAACTTCTATAAACAAAATGAAGGGAAAAACAAACCAAATGGCTTTTGGTATAATAGTATTACATCCCTTTCTGGACACAGCTCCAAACTTTTTATTAAGGTCTTCAGTACTAATAATTTTGGAGGAAAGGAAAATGTAGAATAAAATAATTCTCATAAATCTTGTTCAAGCATTTCCATGTACTGTAATTTTTCTATGCATATGACAATAATTGGTGGCATATTAAAAAATTAATAAATGTAAACAGGATGCTTAAGAAAAGAACCAGGTGACTGTTGTCCTCAGCCTGGTTTTTGGCTAATATATTTTTTTCTAATATTTGATTTTCTAGCAATGTTCTTTTTAAAAACTAGATTTTTCCCTCCTGGTTATTAAGGAAACACATCTCTTACTGAATTGTAGTATATATGACTTAGAATGTACAAGTCTTTGTAATTGCCCCTGGCGCAAAATAATCACTCTTAACAGTTTGGTATATGTATTCCCATACTTTTTTTTTGGAGTACATACAATTAAATAAACAAGAATGGAATCATACTATAATGCTACCCTCAACCTTTTTTTTTGTTTTAACTCAATGATCTATACCCTAAGGCATCTTTCCATGAGAGAACTGATAGAGCCCCTTACTCTTTTTAAGGGCTGTATATTTCATTTTATGGATGCACCATGATTATTCACTTATCCAATTCTCTATTAAAAGATGTCTGGGGCTTCCCTGGTGGTGCAGTGGTTGGGAATCTGCCTGCTAATGCAGGGGACACGGGTTCGAGCCCTGGTCTGGGAAGATCCCACATGCCGCGGAGCAACTAGGCCCGTGAGCCACAACTACTGAGCCTGCGCGTCTGGAGCCTGTGCTCTGCAGCAAGAGAGGCCGCGATAGTGAGAGGCCCTCGCACCGCGATGAAGAGTGGCCCCCGTTTGCCGCAACTAGAGAAAGCCCTCGCATAGAAACGAAGACCCAACACAGCCAAAAATAAATAAATTAATTAATTAATTTAAAAAAAAAAGTGTTTAAAAAAAAAATGTCTGAATTATTTCCAGGTGTGCGTGTATATGTTTTTGTGTGTGTGTGTGTGTGTGTGTGTGTGTGTGTGTGTTTCAGCATTCAACAATACTTCAAGATGAGTTGCTGAACCACAAAGAATGAACATTCAAAAATCTGATACAATTTTAAAAAGACAAACAAACAAACAAAATCTGATAATTATTATTAAACTGCCTTCCCTAAAAAGTTGTTCCTTGTAATAATATTCTTTTAATGTCGACATTACATTTTGCTTAAAGATGTATTTTTGAACCCATTATGCTATACTTCATGTATAATTTATTCTAAATCCTTTGGAAACTGTTCTCTCTGGTACATTAAAAAACAAAACACTTATCATCATATAGCACTAATGGGAAATGATTTAGAAGCCAGGTTTTTAGCGCTTATTGTCTGTGCTCTCCCTGCTGCTACTAATGGAATAGGCACCCCAGGAGTTGGTTTTTATCACAAAGGTTCCACAATTAAAAAAAACAGAACACATCTGTTAGAAACAAACCTTTAATCTTGACATGAATCACTGTGGCTTTCTTTCTTTTTGACATGTCTCTGAGTCTATAACAGAAGTTCCAACCCAAACACCCAGAATCTGATTTTAGATAAGAATTTTAATTATAAAACAAAAACACAAACAACCCAACAATAGCACTCTTTTGGCTTCAAGACTATCATTTTACCTATCTATGGAGTATGTTTTAACATACCCACATTCTTGGGTATGTGAAATGTGGTACTTACTTAGTCCATAATTCAGATCTTCAGTGAACAGATGCTCAACAGTATTTAACTCATACATTTAAATTACATATTAACCCATAAAGCCAAAATGGAAATTCTCTAGTCAATCAAGTATCACTGCAAAGCTCCAGTTTTAATACAATTTGAAACTTAGTTCTGTTCCTATATAGCATTCCCTTTGTCCTTAGTAGCACATTACAAACAATCTAACTAACAACACACTCAAAACTTTCCTCTTTCCAGGCTCCCTTGTAGCTAGAGGTCAAGAAGACACAAGTGGAAGTCTGGGCAGGATTTCTGGGAAGGGTAGGTAAGGTGGCACTCAGTTGGTATGCTCCTTTGGCCCTCATGCTCTCCCCTCTTCCTTCTGCCAAGCTCAGAGATGCAGGAGCATCTAGAGACTATGAGGATGAGAGCCACATGCAAAGGAGAGTGGAGCAGGAAGACAGGAGGAGACTGGGCCCCCCATGACATCCTTAAATGGCTGCCCCATGTGGGACTACTTCCAGATTAAAAACAAACAAACAAGGACTTCCCTGGTGGCACAGTGGTTAAGAATCCTCCTGCCAACTCAGGGGACACGGGTTCGAGCCCTGGTCTGAGAAGATTCCACATGCCGCAGAGCAACTAAGCCCGTGCGCCACAACTACTGAGCCTGTGCTCTAGAGCCTGTGAGCCACAACTCCTGAGCCCACGTGCCACAACTCCTGAGCCCACGTGCCACAACTACTGAAGCCCGCGCACCTAGAGCCTATGTTCCACAACAAGAGAAGCCACTGCAATGAGAAGCCCGCGCGTCGCAACAAAGAGTAGCCCCCACTCGCTGCAACTAGAGAAAGCCTGCGCACAGCAACAAAGACCCAACACAGACATAAAGACATTAATTAATTAATTAATTAAAAACAAGCAAACAAAACCCCCAAGACACCGTAAATTGGGTTTTCTGTACTTGTGGCCAAATACAATCCCAGCATAGATACCAAAACAACTGAATCTTTCTTTCTTTCTTTTTGGCTGTGTTGGGTCTTCGTTGCTGTGCGTGGGCTTTCTCTAGTTGCGGTGAGTGGGGGCTACCCTTCATTGCGGTGCGCGGGCTTCTCACTGCAGTGGCTTCTCTTGTTGCGGAGCACGGGCTCTAGGCTCACAGTCTCTAGAGCACAGGCTCAGTGGTTGTGGCGCATGGGCTTAGTTGCTCCACGGCATGTGGGATCTTCCCCGACCAGGGCTCGAATCTGTGTCCCCTGCATTGGCAGACGGATTCTTAACCAGTGCGCCACCAGGGAAGCCCCAAAACAACTGCTTCTTAAAGTAAAAGTCAACCACGTAAAGGTATGATAAAGGTGGCAGTGCAATAACTACGTCCAAAGGACTCGAGGCACCTCCTGAAATATCTAATCTATAACCTTAACATACCTGGAAATACATGGTCCCATAAGTTTTTGGAAGAACTCACACTTTCTGTCAGTCTAACAATAAAAACCTCTTAAAAAAAAAAAAAAAAAAAAACCTCTTAAATGCTAAAAACTGGCCAAACATAAAAATGAATGCCACATAAGGATAGAAAGTAGCATCTAAAAATAAACCCAGGGCTTCCCTGGTGGCGCAGTGGTTAAGAATCCGCCTGCCATTGCAGGGGACACAGGTTCGAGCCCTGGTCCGGGAAGATCCCACATGTCTCGGAGCAACTAAGCCCATGCTCCACAACTACTGAGCCTGTGTTCTAGAGCTCGCGAGCCACAACTGCTGAGCCCATGCACCTAGAGCCCGTGTTCTGCAACAAGAGAAGCCACCGCAATGAGAAGCCCTCGCACCGCAACGAAGAGTAGCCCCCAGTCACCACAACTAGAGAAAGCCCACACGCAGCAACGAAGACCAATGCAGCCAAAAATAAATAAATTTTAAAAAAATAAATTAAAAAAAAAAGTTTAGTTTAAAAAATAAGTAAATAAATAAAAATAAACCTATACATTTATGGTCAGCTGATTTTTGACAAGGGAGCCAATACAATTCAAAGAGTAAAGAATAGTCTTTTCAACAGATGGTATTGGTACCAATGGATAGTCACATGCAAAAGAAAAAAAGCTAGACCCCTATCTCACTTCACATACAAAAGTTAATTCAAAATGGATCAAAGAAGACTATACTTTCAGGGATCATATAGAATGGACCTGAGGACATGGGGAGGGAGAAGGGTAAGCTGGGACGAAGTGAGAGAGTGGCATGGACAGATATACACTACCAAATGTAAAATAGATAGCTAGTGGGAAGCAGCCGCATAGCACAGGGAGCTCAGCTCGGTGCTTTTTGTCCACCTAGAGGTGTGGGATAGGGAGGGTGGGAGGGAGACGCAAGGGGGAGGGGATATGGGGATATATGTATATGTATAGCTGATTCACTTTGTTATACAGCAGAAACTAACACACCATTGTAAAGCAATTATACTCCAATAAAGATGTTAAAAAAAAATAGATCAAAGACCTAAAATTTCTTGTTACATTAAATTTCTTGTTACGTGAAAAAAAAAAAAAAAGACCTAAATGCAAGAGCGAAAAGTATAAAATGCTTAGGAAACTTAGGTGTAAACTGACAGTTTGGTATAGGTAATGGTCTTTTAGATATGACACCAAAAGCACAAGCGACCAAAGAAAGAATAGACAAACGACACTTAACTAAAATTAAATATATCTCTGTGCTTCAAAAGACACAATCAAGAAAGTTAAAAAAAAAACAGGGACCTACTGTATAGCACAGGGAACTATACTCAATGTCTTGTAATAACCTATAATGGAAAAGAATCTGAAAAAGTGTACTTTCCTGTACATGTGAAACTAACAAAACATTGTAAATTAACTACACTTCAATTTAAAAAAAAAGATCTTCATGGGAAATAAACATTTCATTCATGGCAAAAAAAAAAAAACCTATGGAATGGGAGAAAATTTCTGCAACTCATATATCTGTTATGGGTCTAGTATTCAGAATATATATAAAAAACCTACAAACACAACAAAAAGACAAATCAAATAAAAAATGAGCATAGGATTTGAATAAACATTTCTTTAAAAAAGTTATACAAACGGTCAATATCCACATGAAAAGATGTTGAACATCATTAGCATTGGAGAAATACCAATGAAAACCACAATGAGATACTTCACACCCACTAGGATGGCTACAAACCAATAACAAGTGTTGGTGAGGATGTGGGGAAATCAGAAGCTTCATACACTGCTGGTGAGAACGTTAAATGGCACAGCTGGCGCAGCCTCTGTGGAAAAAAAGAGTCTGGCGGTTCTTTAGAAAGTTCAGTATAGCTATCATGTGACTCAGCAATCCCATTTCTAGGTATATAACCAAGAGCAATGGAAACGCAGGTCCACACAAAAACTTGTACATGAATGTTCTTGGCAGCACGGTTCATAACAGCCAAAAAAATGGAAGCAACTCTGATGACCATACACTGATGGATAAACAAAACGGGGTCTATTCACACAATGGAATATTGCTGAGCCATAAAAGGGAATGAAGTACTGATGCAGGGTACAATATAGATGAACCTTAAAGATTATGCTGAGTAAAAGAAGCCAGACACAATAAGACAAATACTGTTCGATTGCAGTTATATGAGGTGCTGGGAAAAGGTAAATTCAGACACTGAAAGCAGATTAGAGGTCACCAGGAATCGGGGGTTACAGGTACCAGGGGTTTAACGGTTAGTGTTTCTGCTTGGGGTAACAAAAAAGTTTTGGAAGTAGATAGTGGTGATGGTGGTGCAACACTGTGTATGTAATTAATACCAGTGAATTATATACTTAAAAGTGGTTAAAACATAGTAAATGTTATATGTATTTTACCACAATAAAAAAAAAAAGAAAAAAGAAAAAGGAATGAGGTACTGATATAACATGGATGAACCTTTTTTTAAAAAAAACATTTGGCTGCGCCAGTTCTTAGTTGTGGCAGGCAGGTTCCTTAGTTGCGGCATGCAAACTCTTAGTTGCGGCATGTGGGATGTTCCCTGACCAGGGATGGAATCCAGGCCCCCCTGTATTGGGAGAGTGGAGTCTTAGCCACTGGACCACCAGGGAAGTCCCTAACACGGATGAACCTTGAAAACATTATGCTGAGTGAAAGAAACAAGACAGGAAAGACCCCTTGTTTTATGATCCCATTTATGTGAAATGTCCAGAATAGGCAAATCCATAGAGACAGAAAGTAGATCAGTGGGAGGAAAGGGTTGGATAGGAATTGCGGGGCAGTGACTGCTGAAGAGTACAGGTACATCTTTTTGGGTGGCAAAATATTCTGGAATTAGTGGTGATGACTGCAAAACTTTGTGTCCATATTAACCACCACTGAATTGTACACTTTATTTTTTTTTAAAAAACATTTATTTATTTATTATTTATTTATTTATTTTTGGCTGCATTGGGTCTTCCTTGCTGCACGCGGGCTTTCTCTAGTTGCGGTAAGTGGGGGCTACTCTGCATTGCAGTGCGCAGGCTTCTCATTGCGGTGGCTTCTCTTGTCGCGGAATGTGGGTTCTAGGCGCGTGGGCTCAGTAGTTGTGGCTCGTGGGCTCTAGAGCGCAGGCTCAGTAGTTGTGGCGCACGGGCTTAGTTGCTCCACGGCATGTGGCATCTTCCTGGACCAGGGCTCAAACCCGTGTCCCCTGCATTGGCAGGTGGATTCTTAACCACTGCGCCACCAGGGAAGTCCCCTGAATTATACACTTTAAAAGGGTGAATATTATCTCAAAAAAATTTTAAGTGAATGTCAAAGATAAGCAATGAAGTTTTCCTGACATGAAATGTTAGAAAATTTCTTTATTATTACTCATTAAGCACCAGCTTAATACTGCAGAAATTTCAAATCACCCGTCAACAACTCATTCTTCCCCACCCCACAGCCCCAAATTCTTGATAAAGAGCTCTGCAAGAAAAGACACGCTCTCTTCTCTCCTCTGTATAAAACTTTACGAAATAAAGGCAAAGAACTGTGTACATCTTGCTGTAAATGCTGCCCACAGCTGTGGAGACAGTGTCTGCCCAAGGCTCCCTTTACTGTCCAGGTCCTGAAAGACTCTTGTTCATGAATTGTCTCTTCACAAAGCAAGTCCACCACTAACAAGAGGGGACAAAACAGAATGAACAGTGGTGGTCAAATCACAATGCAAGTTCAAGGTAAGGTCAGAATATGAATTTACTAAATAACAAAACTTAATATTGGTCTGGCAGCCCTTATATTATATAAACTCTTTGAAGGCACATAAAAAACTTTCCTCCCTCCCTCCCTCCCTCCCTTTCTTTTGGAGTGACTCACAGGTTACTCAAAACTACAACAACAAAATAAATGTAATACATTAAAGCTATCTCACACAAAAAAGCTGTTCTATGGGTTTACAATGCCCCAACATAAGAATATACAACCAAAATTTTTTATTACATGCAATTCATTATTCAGTGTGATTCAGTGAACTCCTACTATGTACAAGGCACCAAAGTTAAGCAACACTGCAATGCAAAAACTAAAGACCTCAGTGTGTTTAACAGTGGCTACAGGGTAAAAGGTGATTTATCAACTAAATAAGCAGAGAAAAGAGTTTTACCTTGCTGGGTTTATCATTCTGAGGGTCAAAAACTTTCTCACAAAGTCTCAGTCCAGTCTCTTGCCTCAGCTGTTGTAAGTAGGCCCTCATCACTTCTAAAATCAAGAGCAGGTAGAACAATAAAAAACTGTATTTGAGAAAGCATCCCAAATGGGCTGGCTACTGATCTGGACATTGACCTTGGCAATACATTTCAATACCTTCGAACAAGATAAGAAATAGAAACAACAGTTCAAATGATTTTATAACTATACTCATTTTGGTCCAAAAGATTCTCTACATGTCATGGTTGTTGCCAAGGATCTTTTGTGACAGTGAGTAGTAAGATAATGTACGGGCTAAAGATTCCACTCTCAATCTGTACACCAGTCAAGGCAAGAAAAGGAGGGGGGGGGTTTAAAAAGTCCAGTGGAGAAAATCTTGTGCCATATAGGAAGGTAGAGATGTTGTTCTTACCATCTTCCTGTTTGTTTGCAGGTTTGGCGTAAATTGCATTAAGTGGAAAACCAGGCTCTCCGGGAATGGGAAAATTAGTGATTCCCAGTGTATACATTTCTTTCTCGCCTTGGCTTTTAGAATTGCACTTAAAAAAAAAAAAAAAATTATATACACAAACATAGGGAAAAAGGATAGTAATATCCAATTTTCAGTTTTTTATCTAAGTAGCCATGTCTGGGGTTATGTTTTTGGTACCCTTTTGCAATCTGGTGAAGCCTGTAGGCCCCTTCTCAGACTAATGTTTTAAATGAATAAGATAAAACAGAACTACAAAAGAAACCAATTATAGTGAAATACAGTAATTACAATATTAAAACATCAGATTTATGACACAGTCATACATGTGCTTCTTTATTAATGCGCTAAATAACAAGACCCAGCAGTGGGCCTAACAACTAAATTTTGAAGTAGTAATGAATGTAAACAAAATTTCAAAATATCTTCAACTCTAAATGTAATATGAAAACGCTGGGGACTTCCCTGATGGCGCAGTGGTTAAGAATCTGCCTGCCAATGCAGGGGACATGGGTTCAATCCCTGATCTGGGAAGATCCCACATGCCGTGGAGCAACTAAGCCCGTGTGCCACAACTACTGAGCCTGCGCTCCACAGTCTGCGAGCCACAACTACTGAGCCCACACGCCTAGAGCCCGTGCTTTGCAACAAGAGAAGCCACTGCAGTGAGAAGCCCATGCACCACAACGAAGAGTAGCCCTCGCTCGCTGCAACTAGAGAAAGCCCGCACGCAGCAAGGAAGACCCAACGCAGTCAAAAATAAATAAATAAATAAATAAATTTATTTAAAAAGAAAATGCTACAGAAAGTCACAGGTATTGCTAATACTACTCTGGATGCTGCCTACATTAATCATTAAAGTAAATGCTAAATTTCAGTTAGAGATTAGTGAAAAGAAAGATGTAATCTTTTCTCCACTCAAGTTCATGGAACCTTGAATTCTATCCTTGGACCCCAGGTTAAGAACCCTTCAGCCAAGGGCTTAAAAGGGAATTTTCTGGTCAAGATTTCTGTCTTGGGAAAATATATGCAAAGCCTTAAAACACCACTGCCCTTATCTTCTCATTAGTCAACTACACTATAAGTTTAGAGATCTACATTCAGATTTTCCAGATTTTCCTCTCAAGTCCATGCTCTAAGTCAGAGGAAATATTTTCTACTTGTCCTTAAAGTCTCAACAAGTCTAAATACCTATTAATTTGTGTTCCTGACAAATGATCATACAAGTTTAATTACCTTTTGGAGTTTCTTTAGACACTCAGAAATGTAGAGAGTTATATATATCAAGGTCCTATCAGCTTCATTCTATGGGAAGAAAACAAAACTTAAAAACAGTTCTGATCAAAACCTAATAATTATGTGCAATAAATGAATTCAATCTTTGTCTTTTGATTTATCAACTGAAAACTGTAAAAGCATAGTTACTACAGCATCAAAAATTCCCATTCTCCACATGCAATCTTCTCAAGCCCCCTTTCTGTCTGCCCCTGGGGAGGGAGCCACCAGCTTCCACCCTGAGCTTGTGTGGCTGCCCCTGTTTTCCTCAGCTCCGCTCGCCCTTGGGTTCCTGAAGAGTTGTGCCAATAGCCCCTCATTCTGTGTAGGAAGGAGAGTTAACAAAGTCTCCTGGAAAACCTGAGATGAACCATATGGCTGGCTAATCTTTAAAAACTCTTTCACTTCAGGATCTCTGCCAAGAACAGAAACATTTATGACTCTAAAGGAGGAAGCAATTATTTCACAAGTGACTTGTTCTTTTTTTTTTTTTTTTTTTAAGTTTTTAGCAAATGTTTCTGTCCATTTATTTTCTGTACTCCCTAAAGGTGACTTGTTCTTGAAGAGCTCCATTAGCCCAACTCTTGACCTAACCCAAAGGAAAATGTGGAGAAGACAAATTGATGCTAATCAAACGTGGCATATACTTCATGTCAAATTTTACACAGATTTATAATTTTAAAGAAACAAACTAATTTTTCCCTATTTTTAAGATTATATGATATTCGAGAGAGAATGAAATGTGGCAGAATTTTAATTACAAACACCACACTTAAGACCATGCATTAGATATAGAAACATCTATAACATCATAGAATGTTTAGACCACAGTTTATAGACCTAGAGTCTACAAATAAAGATTTCACACCCTGCTTGTTTCCAAGAGATTAAAGTTTGGCAAGGAGTTGAAGTTCCATATTCTAGAACATTATCAAGAAGATTTATTGACATTCCTTGTAACTTGCTCATAGCAGCATCTCAGAGAACTTCCTTTTCCATTTTCCCCCCTCCTTTTCTGCCCCCACCCCACTTCTGCCTTCCTCCTGAGCTCACAAGAACTAAGAGCAGAAGGGAAGAAATGAGGGTTGAGGGAAGGGTCCAGGTCATTGAATTTTCTTTATTTCTCCATCTTAGGTCCAGGACATAGAAGTATATTAAAAAAGTAACATAGCATGCAGAATTTTTTGGTTTTGGACTGTCATACAGTAGGCGCTTAATATTGTTGAATAAATATAAATAAGTGTCTAGACCATGGGCTGGTAAATTTCCTCTGTACAGGACCAGATAGCAAGTATTGTAAGCTTTGTGGGCCATAGTCTCTGTCACAATCACTCAACTCAGCTATTGTGGCATGTAAGCAGCCACAGATGATATATAAACAAATGCACGTGGCTATGTTCCACAAAAGTTTATTTACAAAAAGAAGTGGTGGGCCAGATTTGGCCCTCAGGCTGTAGTTTGCCAACCCATGGTGTAGACCTTGGAGGAAAAATGAGGAACTAACATTGATACAGAATTAGGCACTGTTCTGGATTTTTAAAATCACACAATCTCATTTCATTTAATTTATTTCTTACATCAACCCTGACTGCCAGGTAGATACTACTCCCATCAGAAAACTAAATTAAAGAGTAAAAGCTCTATACAACATTGTAAATCACCTATACTCCAAGAAAAATTTAAAAAAAAAAAAGAAAGTAAAAGCTCTGTACTTTACCTTAATTTCATAGTTTTTGAAGAAGACATTGGCCTTGAAGTAATAGATAGCTTCATCCACAATATCTGTGTCTTTTGCTAAGCAGCACACAAGGGGAGGAAGGCAGAAAACATTAGCCAAATGTAAAACATAACATCTAAAAAAGCTATAAAGAGGGGCTTCCCTGGTGGCGCAGTGGTTAAGAATCCACCTGCCAACACAGGAGACATGGGTTCGAGCCCTGGTCCAGGAAGATCCCACATCCTGCGGAGCTACTAAGTCCCTGTGCCACAACTACTGAAGCCCGCGTGTCACAACTACTGAAGCCTGCGCGCCTAGAGCCTGTGCTCTGCAACGAGAAGCCCTCGCACCACAACGAAGAGGAGCTCCTGCTCGCCGCAACTAGAGAAAGCCTGCGCACAGCAACGAAGACCCAATACAGCCAAAAAATAAATAAATAAAATAAATGTATAAATAAATAAATAAAAATTAAAAAGCTATCAAGAAAAAAAATATCCAAGCTCAACGGTCAAGGGTTTTGGAGTTGAATAAAATAATATGAGACTAAAAAAAAAAAAAAGTAAAAAAAAAAAAAAATAATAATAATATGAGACTACTGAAATATAAAGTCTTTAGAAACAATTTCTAGAAAAATAAGCACATGATTTATGCTTTTTTTTTTTTTTAATTTATTTTTTTGGCTGTGTTGGTTGTGGCACACGAGCTTAGTTGCTCCGCGGCATGTGGGATCTTCCCGGACCAGGGCTTGAACCCGTGTCCCCTGCATTGGCAGGCAGATTCTCAACCACTGCGCCACTGGGGAAGCCCCATGATTTATTCGTATAGCTTTATTGTTTTACAAAAATTATACATGCCCATTAGAGAAGCTAATTAATCAATCCAGAAAAAAAACTTAACTGTCACCCTAATCTCACTACCCAGAAATAACTACTACCAACATTTGGTGAACATCACTCCAGACATTTCTCAATACATTTATAAAAATAGACTGAGACAGGCCATTGGGATTGACATATATACACTAATATGTATAAAATAGATAAGTAATAAGAACCTGCTGTATAAATAAATTAATTAATTAATTTAAAAAAAAAAATGACTGAGACAGGGACTTCCCTGGTGGTCCAGCGGCTAAGACTCCATGCTCCCAATGTAGGGGGCCTGGATTTGATCCCTGGTTAGGGAACTAGATCCCACATGCATGCCGCAACTAAAGATCCTGTGTGCCGCAACTAAGACCTGGAGCAGCCAAATAAATAAATAAATATAAATATAAAAAAAAAAAAAAAGACTGAAACATAGACTAACTTTAATAAAATGCTTTTTAAAAAATACAAAGTACTCAATATAATTTTATTTGACCTTACATACTATAGCTTTAGGTAAAAAACTCTTAACTGTCATTTAGGAACACACTGGGATTCACACATACATCTTTCTTTTTACGAAAACTGACTTCAAATATATTTGTACAAGCTGTTCAGATGGCTAGAGACTGAGAAAAGCCAGAAGTACTGTTGTAACAAAGACAGATCTCATTACAAAATTTCTTTGGCTTTTTTTCTGGGTTTTCCTTTTTTTTTTTAATTTTAAAAAGGTCAAAATCCCAGGGTCTTGATATCCGACAGCTGGTTTCAGCAATGCAGAAATGGTTATTTATATTTCTCGTCCCTGACTTCTATCCCTCTCACACAGCAGAAATGCAAAGCAATTCTGAAGTTTTGGTACTCTGAAGAATTTCAACAGAATTCTTTCTTTTTCTTTCCTTTTTTAAAAAAAATTTTTGGCTTCGCTGCACAGCCTGTGGGATCTTAGTTCCCCAACCAGGGATCAAACCCATTCCTCCTGCAGTGGAAGCGTGGAATCTTAACCACTGCAACACCAGGAAAGTCCGCAACAGAATTCTAACTCTAGACTTGTGTTCCCTGCAATCTATTTTCTTATCTGCAAAAAGGAAACTTCCTCAGATGATCCAAACAGCGCTTACAAGAGCCAGCTAGTTCTAAATGTCACATTGCAGGGAGGGGGAGGAGGCTAGACTATAGGATTCAGAACCTAGAAGAGTGTTTGGCATATAAAAGGTGTCCAAAAGATATTTGTTGGATGTAAATAATTAGATTAATGTTAACAGTTACTTAGCCTACAGCACAGGCTTTTACTTCTCCATAATTCCAATTCAGTCCTAATCCAGCCCCCAGGGAAGAGTTAAGAGGTCACTCCTTATCTACAGAAATCATGGAGTTCCGGTTTCTTGGGGTCCCATTCTCCCTCAAGGGCCCAAGAATTGCAAAGGTGGTAATTAGATTTACTCCATCCTTGGTCAACTGCATCTTCTGATATATAATATGGTATTTTGTAACGATCTGAGAAGAGCTCTGGGCCAGCACTGATTCGTATTCTTCCTTTGCACTGTAATTCTTTTACACTATTTTTTCTCTTTTTGGTCTGCTTTTTCCCACTGTTCCTTTTTTTTTCATCTCAGAACAAGTAAACAGTGTGGTGACTCACCAAATTTATTAAGTTTACTGAGCTCTCAAACGGTGTTGAAAACAAAATTAAGAGGAAGTCAAGTCAAATAATCTGGCAGAAGAATGGAGACAGGGTCAGTACAAAATTGGTAATCCAAACTATGGTCTTGGAAACCATGAATGGAACTCACTGTAGGCCCTTCCTGGGTGCAGGGAAACTGTGTCTAATATAATAACAAATTACACTGTTGGCAGAACATCTCAGAATGTGTCAGAAGAGTCTCAGATAGCATCTGAAATGAATGAAGCTTTCTGAACAGTAAAGAAAATGGCTCACCCCAGCAAAAAAAAAAAAAAAAAAATGAGTACCAAGAAAGAAAGTAAAGATATAACGTTCAATGAGCAAGAGAAGAAATTAGTAATGTTATACAGGACACTTAAGATTGAGGTATTGCTGAAAACTGAGATCCTGAAGAATGGACAAAGAAAGTAGATTTAAATAAGGAAGAGGTTAAAATACATTTTGTTTTTTCCAGCTTGATAACAGAGAAAGGAGGGAGACATGGTGTTCTACAGAAGTAGCAGCATTAGATTAGTTCTTAAGAAATGATAGTGATGATAGGAAGAGTGTCGAGAATTAAGCACATTTCCTCTTCCCTCTCAACAAAATATCCTGGAGAAATTGGCAGCAATAATACAGTTTCTTGTTAAATGCAATACAGACCCATGATCTGAAAAGGTCTAGAGCACAATATCCCCCAAGCAAATAGAAAATACAAGAGCAACCTGAGACAGAATTTCCCTGATTTGATAATGTCAGAGGGTTTCATACCAAAATCTGAAAATAATGGAGTTTCGACTTACTCTCTCTAGGGGCAGGTCCTTTGAACTGACTTCTGATAGGCAACAGTGCCATGTTTCCAATGAGTTTCGTGTCAGGGTCCATGAGGGAAGAGTGGTAAGCCTGTAGCGGCAAGCCAGGTAAGAACACAAAAGCAGAAAGAGAGCCAATGTCAGCAGGGCAAACAAGTACATTTCCCTAAAGGAAAAAAAGACTAACTCATCCAAGATTAACTGGCTCATGAAAACTGACTATTAAATTTTGAGAAAATTTGAGGCAAGCTGGTTGTTGAACACAGCCATTATTAAAAATGAAATTATATAAATTTACAATTACATAAATTATAATAAAAACAAAGGTAATAAATACTTGAAATTCATTACTTCCTATTTAAAAATTTATTTTTAATATGATCTTAAGCTTATTTATGTCTTTTGTATCTTTATGGTGGAAATACTATATAATGAGGTGCTAATGTGCATCTCTTCCAGTTCCACATTCAGTGACACCACATTGGTAACTGGTGGGGTATTTACACTATAGAAATAGGCAAACACTATATAAATCAGGGGTACCCAGCCCCCAGCTGTTGTTAAACCACAACCCAAGCACTGGCTCTTCAGCTCTGCCACTTCCTGGCTTTATGCCTTTTGGCCAAGACATCACTTTTCTTCTCTTAGCCTATTTCCAAATTTGTAAAATGAAGAGATACATACTTGCTTTCAGTGGGTGGATGGGAGTTAAAGGAGGGGGCAAAATCACATTTATGAGAGCAATTTATAGGCTGATTTCTAGTTCTGCTTGTTACAAGATGTCTGGCTTTTTGTAAGACAACATGGGTCCCATTCATTTATTCATTCATTCATTCATCAAAAGATTACTAAGCACCTTCTGTGTGCAAGGCATGCAGATACAATGGCATGCAAGGCCAGTGTGGGCTCTGTCCTTGAAGAATTTGCAGGTGAATGGAGAAGACAGACATTAAGTCTGTCTTCTTAAGAGCACCCGGACAGGGGAAGTCCAGGTGCTCTAAGTGCAACTGGAATGATGAGCACAAGTCTTTAGTGTTCTGGTAAAATCTGGCTTTATCAAGATTTACTAGTGTGCAGCCTTGGGCAAGTTACTTAACTTCTCTGAGCCTCAGTTCCCTCCTCAGCAAAATGAGAAAACAATAACATATCTACTTGATAGAGTCACTGTGAGGATTAAATGGGATAATTTATATAAAGTGTGTAGCTCAGGGCCTGCCTGGCATACATCAGGAGTCAAATGGTGGCTATGAGATCCATAAAGATACGTATCGATAACTATGGTTTGCTCCTTTTTATTACAGATATGCTTCATCTTAACAAGCCTCTACCCTCCCCTTCACCAGCTATACTGTCTTGTTACCCATCTATTTCCTTCATGGCATTTGTCATTATCTGAAACAATCTCCTTTATTTTATTTGTATTTACATGTTTATTGTCGGTCTCCCCATTAGAATGTAAACTCCTTAAGAATAGGGATTTGTTGGCCTTATTCACTGCTGTCACAGTGCTTGGCATGCAGCAGGTGTTCAGTAATGTTTGTCCTATGAATAATCACATGTTATTGAACCTCTTTTTTCCTCATCTGCAAGATGGAGACCATGATGGTGATAAATCTACCCCAGAGACTGGCTGTCAGAACTTAAGAGCAACCAAACCACCATCAATTTTTACTCCCACTTTGATGCACGCGAAAACAGAAACATCTGGAAACCGGGCGCGGACCTAGCGTCTGCTCTGAGAGCCCTAAGCCCAGCGGCGCAGGGGTGGCCGCCACTACCCGGGTGACAGGGGAGGAGTCCGGGAAGTGGGGTCTCACAGATGACAAGCAGCGGAAGAGACCCGCCCCCAGAGGCGGAGGAGGAAGTGGGCCTGCAGGAAAAAAAGGAGAAGCCGGACTCTAGACTTGAGATATGAAAAATTAAAAGGGCAGCCCTGGCCTTCGCAGCTCTAGTGAGGCTTTGGGAACCCTGCTGGAGTCGGGCGGGGGGAGGCAGAAAGGGCGAGAAAAGGGGTCGGGATTGGAGAGGAGAGGGCAGAAGAACTGAGGCAGTCTCCTCAGCACGCCCGGGATCTCTGGCCCACTCTGCCGCGCCCCGGTCCTCCAAGCCCGGTCTACAGCCACGGGCCGCCCGAATCCTACAGGGGCCGGCCCGCTCCTCTCGCCTCTCCCCTTCTCAGGCCCCTGCTTTCTCTCTACCGCCATCGGCCCGCTTTTCTCAGCGCACCCACGACTTCTAGCCACTCTCCCAAATCCCCGCCTTCTCCCAACACGCCCAGCTCGGCCCCTTTACCGGCATCTTGGAGGCGCCCGGGTTTCAACCCCGATGAGGAAGATCAGGTTAGAGCGCGGCGCTTCAGGTCTGGCAGCCCGGGCGGGGTAGGCGGAAGTGAGCCGGAAGGGGAGGGCGAGGGCAGGACGCCGCGCTTCCGGCCTTGCTGTCCGCGGCTAGCTGTTGCGGCTGCGCGGATTCGAAGGGGCACCAGGGGGCGCCCGAGCCTTAGGAATGGGCTCTGAGTGTCGCGCATGCGTGAGGTGTGGGCAAAAATGGAGATGGATCTCGGGGTTACTGAATCCCAGGGAT
Organism: Eschrichtius robustus; assembly: GCF_028021215.1. Classification (NCBI taxonomy): domain Eukaryota; kingdom Metazoa; phylum Chordata; class Mammalia; order Artiodactyla; family Eschrichtiidae; genus Eschrichtius; species Eschrichtius robustus. The sequence continues at coordinate 9,009,914 of NC_090837.1, forward strand.
AAATCACCTCCTTTGTTTTTCCTTAAAGATCACCTTTTCAGTGAAGCATTCCTTGGGGCACACTATTTTAAATTCAGTCCCACTTCACTCCCCTTTTTTTCCTTAGTTCTGATTCTTTTTAGTTTACTTCTGTGTTTTGTCTTCCTCTCTCCGTGTGAACGTCGACAAGGATTGTGTTTTGTTCACTGCTATATCCCTATGCCGATAACAGTGATGGTACATGGTAAGCATCAATAATACTTGTTGAGTGAAAGAATGAACTCAGTCCACTGATTTTAAAAACGGAGAAAGGATCACAGTGAGAAGGGATTTGTGTATTACTCTTGTGTGATTACGTGCTGCAATTCTTTGTGTAATCGTTGAGAAAATGGACTCTGGGTTTGAATCCAGCTCCAAGATTTATTGGCTGTGTAACTCCGGGCAAGTTAACCTCTCTGTGCCTCAGTTCTTTGTCTGAAAATGGAGATAACAGTACTTACCTCAGTTTTCTGAGGATGAAACGAATTGCATGTAAATAGCTTGGAAATTACACGCCCGGAACATACTAAAAGCTCAGGAATTCTTAACCTATTATGCCTCCAGTTAAAAGCCAAGGTCATTGCTGCTTCTGGCCATTTCTTCTGCCAGTGCCTCAAACTAGATTACTTTGTCCCATGTTCCCACAACTGATTTCTTATTTACATCTCTGGCCAAAATGCACCTTTTAGGGGGAGACTTATTTGACGGGCATGCAAAGTAGCCCCACAGTCACTCTCCATTTCATTACTGTTTTCTTTTCTTCACATTCCTTATCAGAGGTTTCCTTGTTTATGGTTAAGGGCCCAGCATATCAGTGCGATGAGAGTAAGGTCGTGTTTGCCCTAGGCGGTCCCATCTTAGCTCCAGTGCCTGGCACCCACTAGTAAATTTGTCTGAAGAATCACGTCAGGCTCTCCTACAAGACAGTGAAACCCTTCAGGACTGGAACTGTCATATTCATCTTTTAAACTCGTCAAGAGGGGAAGGAAATGGAATCTGACCCTTCACCTCTTCCCCACAGGCACACACCAGACTCTCCAGAAGCTGAAGTAGGGAGGTATAGCTCAAGGAGTAATGAAGAGGGCGAATGAAAAGCTTTCTTTCTTCCCCTGTCACATGACAATAACATTTCTAAAATTTAGCAACACTGGGAGATGAGGGTGTTTTTGCCCTTTGCATACTCGAGGGCCACAGAAAAAGTCCCCGAGCAGCCCAGCACGTCCTCACGTTGTCCACTCATCATGTTCTCCTGAGTGCCCTGTGAGAATAGCTCACACCAGCGGACCATGGTGCAAATACCCAACTCCTGCCCCCAGCCTGGGCCGCTAGGCACAAGTTACCACTGATAGCTATGGCCCCTCACACTTTGCATCTTTAATGAAAATGGATCAAATTTGACACTGCAGGTGTACTTCTGCTATCTAGGCCCAAGTATGATTAAAAATTTAACCCAAGTTACAGGTTTTCTACAAGGACTTAATCTGCAACAGCAGGAAGATCCAGCACCAATGGAGACCAGACCTGCTGTGAGGATTAAATGAAAGAGATTATGCAAAATGCTTCTTTTTAGCACAATGCCTGGCAGAACTCAATAAAAGAGATTCTGCTTTCCTTTAGTGGGTGCTAGAGAAGTATCTGTTGACTGACTAGCCATTCCCCAGGGCCTATCACAAATGAACTTAGAAATACTGAAAATAAACAATTCAATGTGTCAAGAAGTTAAAAAGAAAAAATTATCTTTTGCATTTTTGTGTGCATTTGTTATTCAAGTAAAGTAAACATTTTTAAGTGCTCAGAGACTACAAATCACACTTAAAAAAAAAAAGTCACTGCCTACATTTGGACACTTGGGGAAATTTACACATTCAAAACTTTGAAAAAAAAAACCAAAAAACAAATTGCCCTGGCTGAATATTTCAAATTCTGACTGGAAAACAAAAGTGTAATGAAAAGTTAGTACTATTTTCCTGTTTCTTTTATTTATATACATATATATCTTAAAACACAGTTACTTTTCATTTTTAAATTACACAAATAATACATTTTCAATGTAGGAAAACTGGAAGATACAGGTAAGCAATGGTCTTATCTATATCCTTCCAGATTTTTTTTTCTTTGGACACATATATGTATATTTTGTTATAATAATTCCTGTCCCTCCAAAAAAACTTCAAAAATAACAAAAATCAAACAGTAAAACTAAAAGTAGACTGGTCTTAACTATCACAGGTGCTAATTTATATTATAAACACAAATCTATGTACATTCATTTCAATTTTGACTTTTAAAATCTAAATTATGCTGTTCCAATAATACTAAAAGATGCCACTTTAAACAGCAGCAGTTCCAGAATAACTAAGAATTTGATTCAGGCATGTTCCTGATTGCTGATAAAGAGTCAAGTATTATTTTTTTTCATTAAAATAAGTAGCTTCTAGTATTCCATCTTTCGAAGAGAAGAAGGTTCTGCCAGTTCAGCCACAAGCTCCTCACACATTCGGTTACTTTTTAACAAACTCTTCATTCATTCTGGTGTTCTTGAAAATATTCGTCAAACATGGAAGATGACTCATCTTCATGTTCCTGACACAAAGGAAACACAAGATAGAAAATACATCCACTTCCCCTCAGTTAGACCTAGTATGTGCTTACGTGTTTTTCAGGTAATGCTCTATAAGGAGCTAACGCCCAGCATCAGCTCCAGGTGTTGCTCACAGTAATCGTTAATAATAACAAAAGGAATGACTGACAGAATGTTTCCAGACGTGGTAAATTAAAGGGCTTATGTCTCATTTAGAAGTAAACTCTTCCTCGATTTTACACTCACGCCGATTCTCAGCTAATGTGCTGTGACAGGGCCCCACTGACATATGTGAGGGCAGCCCGAGCCCAGTTGCATTTCACCTCCTCTTTCCATGTATGCCCAAGCTCTGAGTACAAAGAGCTTAACTCCATGGATTATGCAGGAGGCCAGTGAGTGCTGGTAAACGTTTTTACCAAAAGGCAATAAACACCCCAAACCAGAAATTACCTTCGGTTCTTTAAATTCCAAGTCTTCTCCATACTGAATGGCAAAATCAATATGCTGTAATACGATGTTCATGCTTTCTTCATCTGACTGATCGTAAGGCAAAAATCGAACCATGCTGTAGTCGTCAATCTACAAGTTGAGGATTTCAGAAAGGGTCATTCTGAAGTACAGAATACTTAATTTTCAAATTATATTTGAGTTTTATAACCATTTACACTTCTGGTTAAAACCATTTGTGTGTGAGTGTGTGTATGTGTGTGTGTTGTGGGGAGGAGGGACAGGCAGAGACAGAACAACAGCAAATCAATACTGATTTTTCTGGCCTCTGACCAACTAGAATACTTGCTAACTTTTTACTGAACCAGACACTGTTTCATAGGCATTTACCTGAACTCAACCACCACTGGTAATTCCAAAAGGCAAAGACAGTCTGAGCTCCCAAAACAGCTTGGAATAATAGACACGTCAGTTAACTTACTGGCTACTGCCAATAATTGCTTCTAAATTAAACTGCTGACCAGCCAGCCCACAGACTCCCACCCTCCTCCCTTGGCAAGGCAATAGGGTTGGACCATGTTTTCCAAAATGGTGGCCACTGAATGGATGCCAATACACACCTGACCAGGTCATTAAAAATAAAATCCAACAATTTCGAAAGCTTACCAGTCCACATATAGCATTAGTTAATTTTTTGAATTTTTTGCTTCTTAAGTCGCTTGTAGGGTCATCTAATAAAGAATACATGTCTGGATCTAGAAACCTTTAAAAGTGAGAAAGAAGACTGATGAATAAAAGGAAGAATAAATCAGGAAGCTAGATTTATAGACTGACAGAACCTCACATTGAAATAAAGCTTAGAAGGTTCATCTCTGCAGCTGACATATGATGATATGGAAGAAGCGAACTCACTTCTCAATTTCCTTTTTAGCTTTCTTACTCAGCAGATCCATTTTCGTCATGACGTTAACTTGAGGAATTTCTAGAGAGATCATAGCACTCAGGGCTGACAAGATGCCAGAAATAAACTGAAGGAGGAAACAGAAAAGGGAAGATGAATCAACTGGTGCCAACAAAGTTCCCTGGTCTCCACATAAAAGAGAGGCTCCTGCTCCTTTCTGAACAAAACTGCCCTAAGTAAAAGAAAGGCTAAAGTAAAGTAAAAGAAAAGACAGTCCACTAATCAGATTGTTGACCCCTGGTTTCCAAGGGTGAGGATAAGGAGGGCAAATGTAGCTTTAATCCATGGTGATCACAAATCTCAATTTAGGTGATATCTTTAATCTTTTCCATCAAATATTCCTTAGGGGCTACTAATGGGAAATAATGTTTGTTTCAGATAGTTCATAAACTAGACAAAACATCATCAGAAAAATAAACTTATATGAAGATACACATCTACCTAATTTTTCTTGGTAAGTAGTTCCCCCAAATCTATACAGTATCACAATTTATCATTTGAGTTAAAAATACATTATTATAAGAACTTATATTAAGGGATATTAAATAATTCTGGAGTATAGTTTGTGAAACATCCAGAAATCACGCAACAATTAAAGGAGATTGCCATCTGCTTGTACCCATGACTGAAAAATCGACAACAGATTTATCCTCGAACCTTGAACGACTCCACCATGAATTGAGAATCAACAAGAAAAACTCCACAGACTCGAAACTCCCACTGTTCTAGTTGCTGGACCAGCTGTTTCATCACGGGCAGGTGAGTGTACAATTCAATCTGACCTACATGAAGAACATTATGAGACTATTACAATCAGGATATATGTTAAATTACCAAATTACAGGAAAACAATTTCCTATAAGACAGCCGAGGAAAAAAAAAAAAAAAGGAAGTCAACCTCTGGTGGTAATATATTCAATTTTTAAGGGGTCTTACAGGCTCTTGAAGCAATCACAATACCACGAGAATCCCAAGGAAACTATGCAGTTTTTATGTAGAAAGTGAGGTTCTTCACACTTCCATTTTTGCTGATCAAAAGTGAATGCTACAAAGGTGTGTTAGGTTTGGGAATCTTCATCAAGCTGTACACTTATGACCTCTGCACTTTTCTGTGGGTGTGTGTATGTTCAGTTAAAAACAAAGGGGAGGGGGCTTCCCTGGTGGCGCAGCGGTTGAGAGTCTGCCTGCCAATGCAGGGGACACGGGTTTGAGGCCTGGTCTGGGAAGATCCCACATGCCGCGGAGCGATTAGGCCCGTGAGCCACAACTACTGAGCCTGCGCGTCTGGAGCCTGTGCTCCGCAATAAGAGGCCGCGATAGTGAGAGGCCCGCGCACCGCGATGAAGAGTGGCCCCCGCTTGCCACAACTAGAGAAAGCCCTTGCACAGAAACGAAGACCCAACACAGCCAAAAAATAAATAAATAAAAATAAAAATTAAAAAAAAAAAAAAACAAAGGGGAGGGACTTCCCTGGTGGCACAGTGGTTAAGAATCTGCCTGCCAATGCAGGGGACACGGGTTCGAGCCCTGGTCTGGGAAGATCCCACATGCCGCGGAGCAACTAAGCCTGTGCACCACAACTACTGACCCTGCGCTCTAGAGCCTGCCAGCCACAACTACTGAGCCCACGTGCCACAACTACTGAAGCCCACGCGCCTAGAGCCCATGCTCCACAATGAGAAGCCCGTGCACCGCAACAAAGAGTAGCCACTGCTTGCCGCAACTAGAGAAAGCCCGCGCACAGCAACGAAGACCCAACGCAGCCAAAAATAAATAAATAAATAAATACATTTATTTTTTTTAAAAAGTGAGAGCCACAAACGATCAAAACTAGGTTAGGCTTAAGTCTTAAATTCACAGTTCGGCTTGAGCAGTCGTGTGATCATCTGTCCCCTACCAGTCTCACCTCGGGACACTTCCCTTTGTTTACTGTGCTCCAGCCACAAGGGCCTTTTTGGTGCCTCAAACCCAGCTCATTCCTTCCTGCCTCAAGGCCTTCAGCATGCCGTGCCCTCTGCCTGCAGCACAGTCTCCCTCACCTCACCCTATGGTCTGGCTTAAATGCTACTTGATGAGAAGCCTCCCCAACCTCCCCAACCTCCCTGCTGTGTGACAGTCTGTGCTACTCCTGTGGAGTGCCTGTCAGAAATATATTAAATAATCATTTGGGTGATTATTTTATTTGTTTATTTATTTATTTATGGCTGCATTGGGTCTTCCGTTGCTGTGCGTGGGCTTTCTCTAGTTGCGGCGAGTGGGGGCTACTCTTTGTTGTGGTGTGTGGACTTCTCATTGCAGTGGCTTCTCTTGTTGCAGAGCACGGGCTATAGGCACGCAGGCTCAGTAGTTGTGGCACGTGGGCTCAGAAGTTGTGGCTCGCGGGTTCTAGAGCGCAGGCTCAGTAGTTGTGGCACATGGGCTTAGTTGCTCCACGGCATGTGGGAGGGATTTTCCTGGACCAGGGATTGAACCCATGTCCCCTGCATTGGCAGGCGGATTCTTAACCACTGCGCCACCAGGGAAGTCCATTTGGGTGATTTTTGTTTATACTGCCTAGCACTCCCACTTGCCTGTGGGCTCCATGAGGGCAGAGACCATGGCTACCTTGCTTTCTAGGTATTTCCAGTGTACAAAATAAGCACTCAGTAAACTCAATGAATTAATATAAGCCAATGAGTAAGCAAGTTGTACCTTACCGCAGCAGGGTTTAGAGCTACGAATGCTCACTCCACTTACTCCACTTTCTCCACTGAGGACAGAACGAGGACGACCTCAAGGAAAATGATACATTCAAATAGCTGACTTACCTGGACAGTCAAAAAGGATGTAGTCATCCTCTACATGGCCGAGACAGTCCTCTAGCCAATCGAAATTATTGGCAAAGTATTCCATGCAAAATACCAATCCTCCATTGGGACCGAACTGCAGAGTATTGTCCTCCATCACGTCATCCACTTCAATCAATTCCCGGATGTCTGAAACCACAGAGAGGGCCCAGAATACAAGAGCATTATCCTCACTGGTGATAATTAACAATTATATAAAAACTCACATGCATGAAATTACTTCTGTACATGGTTATTCACTGTAGCAGCGTCCATGGTAACAAATTAAATACATTTTTGTATAGCCAATGAAATCCTATCCAACCATAAAAAGGAGAAGCTCTTTGGGCTTCCCTGGTGGCGCAGTGGTTGAGAGTCTGCCTGCTAATGCAGGGGACACGGGTTCGAGCCCTGGTCTGGGAAGATCCCACATGCCATGGAGCAACTAGGCCCGTGAGCCACAACTACTGAGCCTGCGCGTCTGGAGCCTGTGCTCCGCAACAAGAGAGGCCACGATAGTGAGAGGTCCGCGCACCGCGATGAAGAGTGGCCCCCGCCTGCCGCAACTAGAGAACGCCCTCGCACAGAAACGAAGACCCAACACAGCCAAAAATAAATTAATTAATTAGAAAAAAAGAAAACTTTTTTAAAAAAAAAAAAAGGAGAAGCTCTTTAAGAACTGAGGTGATATAATCTTCCAGGTATACTGTTAACTGAAAAATGTAAGGTGCAGAACTCTGTGTTAGAATGCCATCATTTGTGTTTAAAAAAAAACAAAGACAAAAAGACAAAAATTTACTATATACACAAATATACATATTTTATTTTACATGCATAGACTATGGAAAGATACCCCAGAAACTAGCAACACTGGCTGCCTCAAGGGAGGGTAGCCACATGCCAGGACATGGAGCTGGGAGGAAGACGGTCTCCTGCATACTTAACTCTTCTGTACCTTTTGCAATTTGAACAATGTGAATATACACCACCTTTTCTTAAGCAAGTAAAACAAAACCATACCAAGTAAACCAATTACCATTTCTTAACATTATCGCCCTAGGGAAGCTACTTAACCTCCCTGTGCCTCACTTTCCTTATGTATAAGAGTGGGGACAAGTCATATATCCTGGGGTAGAAGGATGAGGACTATATGAGATAATGTAGCTAAATCACCTATAGCAGGAGCTTAAACATTCTGGTATACTCATGCTTCTCTTCTATTACAAATTTTTGGAAATCAGTACTCTTGTGTTCAAACCTACAATCTCGGTTCACTCACAGCCACATTTATATGGATAATATCTTCCTATGCACTTTCCCAGGGATAAACATCTGCTCAAAGTTAGGGCCTTCTAAAAGGATGACTCAAGGACACTAGTCAGTAAGGCACTTGGACCAGAAAGTGATGTGCACTTGGGGTGGGGGTATTTTTGTTGGCTGCCATGTGTATCCCGAAGCAGAGAAGGCTGGTCTGTAAGACAGACAAAAAGAGACAGAAAGCCAGCCTAGATTCCTGTTAGTTTTTATGTTTTGGGTTCTAGTCTCTCATAAAGCCTTGCTTGCTCTTGGGTTTTGTGAGAAGTCCCCCAATTCCTTCTAAAAAATCCTCCTTTTACATAAGCTAGCTTGAGTGCTCTCTGTTGGAAGCAACCAAATGAGCCCAAAGCAATGCAATGCTTTTTCTCAAGGAAGATGACTGTTTCATACCTCTTCCTCTCTTTTCAACCTGCCTCCTTCACCCTACCCACACCCACTTCTAGCCACCCTCAGCTAATGACCACACATGACATTCACAGAAACCAGAAGTCAACAAAGGAGAATTTCCCACATTCCCACCACCAATATTACATGGTGCCTTCCACCTTGGCTTCCTTCCGGCTACAATGGAAGAACCCCCCAACTCTTGGCAAAGGCAAAACCCTCCACCTGTTTGGGAGCCCCTCCCCTTTCTCACTCTCGCAGTCAACCTTGCAGTCATTGCCCTCTCTGGTATCTTCAGTTTCGTTCTTTCTATTGGATCATTCTCTTCAGCACACAATTCTGTTCCAGTTACCATCTTCAACCTTAAAACCTCCCTTGACCCTCACACACCCCTCCAGTTACAGTCCCACTTCTCTGCTTCTTTCACAGCAAAACTTCCTCAGCAAGTCATCTCCGCTCAGCATCTACACGGCATCACCTCAGTTCACTCTTCAAACCACTCCAACCTGGCCTCCATCCCTACCATCCCACTGAAATCACCAAAGTCGCCAACACTTCCACATTCCCAAATCTCACAGCCACTCCTCTGTCCTCTTCTCGTACAACTTCCCAGCTGCATCTGACATAACCAGGCACCAGCTCTTTCGTGAAACAGTCTCTTCTCCTGGCTTTTTAAAAATAGATTTATTTATTTACTTATTTATTTTTGGCTGTGTTGGGTCTTCGTTGCTGCGTGCGGGCTTTCTCTAGTGGTGAGCGGGGGCTACTCTTCATTGCGGTGCGCAGGCTTCTCATTGCGGTGGCTTCTCTTGTTGCGGAGCATGGGCTCTAGAGCGCAGGCTCAGTAGTTGTGGCGCACGAGCTCAGTTGCTCCGCAGCATGTGGGATCTTCCTGGACCAGGGTTCGAACCCGTGTCCCCTGTACTGGCAGGCGGATTCTTAACCACTGCGCCACCAGGGAAGTCCCCTCCTGGCTTCTTTGACGCTACATTTTCCTGACTTTTCTCCTACCTCACTGACCCCACCTCCTCTACCAGACCCCTGAAGATGAGACACCTTCAAGGCTTGGTCTTGGCTCCTTTTCTCTAATCATATTCCCTACCAATGTGATCTCATCCAGTTCTGTGGCTTTATGTTCTAACTATACGCTGTTGACCCTCAAATTTACACCTCCAGGCCAGACCTCGTCCTGAATCCCAGAATATTACATCCGAATGCCTTTTTTTTTAAATTAATTAATTATTTATGTTTGGCTGCGTTGAGTCTTCGTTGCTGTCCACAGGCTTTCTCTAGTTGTGGAGAGCAGGGGCTACTCTTCATTGCAGTGCGTGGGCTTCTCATTGCGGAGGCTTCTCTTTGTTGCGGAGCACGGGCTCTAGGCTTGTGGGCTTCAGTAGCTGTGGCACGCGGGCTCAGTAGTTGTGGCTCACGGGCTCTAGAGCGCAGGCTCAGTAGTTGTGGCGCAGGGGCTTAGTTGTTCCGTGGTATGTGGGATCTTCCTGGACCAGGGCTCGAACCCGTGTCCCCTGCATTGGCAGGCGGATTCCCAACCACTGCACCACCAGGGAAGTCCCCGAATGCCTTCTTGATATTACCTCTTAGACAGTTATCAGACATCTCAGACTTAGCAAGTGCAAAAAGAACTGCCTCAAACTTAAACCGATTTGTCTTCCTCCTCAGTAAACAATATAATGCACTCAACAGCTCAAGTCACAAACCTAAGAGTGACCCTTGATCTCTCCCTTTCCTACACCCTTCTAGTTCAATCTCCCACAAAATGCTGCTAATTTTACTTGCAAAATATATACCGTATCTGTCTGCTCCTTTGTATCTCCACCATGATCACCCTAGTCCAAGCCACCTAGACAACTGTAATAGCCTCACTGCTGGTCCCTGCTTTGACTCTTGACCCTCTAGAGTCCATTTTTCATCTAAGAGCCAGTTATTTTTAAAAACATAAATCAGGGACTACCCTGGTGGCACAGTGGTTAAGACTTCATGCTCCCAATGCAGGGGGCCCGGGTTTGATCCCTGGCCCGGGAACTAGATCCCACATGCATGCTGCAAGTGAGAGTTCGCACGCCACAACTAAGGAGCCAGCGAGCCACAACTAAGGAGCTCACAAGCCGCAACTAAGGAGCCCTCTTGCCATAACTAAGGAGCCCGCCTGCCGCAACTAAGACTTGACACAACCAAATAAATAAATAAATATTAAAAAAACAAACAACCCCTCCACCAAAAAAACAAAACGAAACAAAAAGAAAACCGTAAATCAGATGTCAATCCTCTCCTCCTGCTGGAAACCCTCTAATGGCATTCCACTGTTGAAAGATGATATAAATTGAGGATTTTTTTTTTTTGGGGGGGGAGCTGTGCCGCACACAGCTTGCGGGATCTTAGTTCCCCGACCAGGGATCGAACCCATGCCCCCTGCAATGGAAGTGCGGAGTCCTAACCACTGGACTTCCAGCGAAGTCCCTTATAAATTGAGTATTTGTGTCCCTCTAAAACTCATATGTTGAAAACCTAATGCCCAGGATGATGATATTAGTAGGTGGGGCTTTGGGGAGGTGAATGGGATTAGTGCTTTTATAAAAGAGGTCCCATAAAGCTCCCTCTCCCCCTTCCATCATGTGAGGACACAGTGAGAAGTCAGCAGTCTACAACTGGGAAGAGGGCCTTCGCCAGAATCTGACCATGCTGGCAGCACCCTAATCTTGGACTTCCAGCCTCCAGAACTGTGAGAAATCCATTTCTGTTGTTTATAAGCCACCCAGTCTGGTATTTTGTTACAGCGGCCCAAACAGACTAAACAGGGTAAAAAACAGGAAAAAAACCCATACTTCTCATGTCCTACTAGCTCCTACCCATCTCTTCCTTCACTCCTTATGCCCCAGCTCATCAGCATCTTTGCTTTTTCTGGAACACACCAAGCCCTTTCCCATCTCTCCCTTATATACTGACCTTGATGTTCTTCCATCTTGGAAAGCCTTTCGCCAACTTGGTGAGCACATTACCATCTTCAGGTCTAGGCCCAAATAGCTCCTTCTCAAGAGACGTCGTCCCTAAAGCAACCTCCCCCAGTTATTCCTTCTCATCAGCCTAAAGCAGTCCTTATCACAATCTGTAACATGTTTATCATTTTGCTTATCTCCCTTGCTAAAAGGTCCACAAAGGTAGGGATAGTATCTGTCTTGTCCTCTGCTATAACCCTGGTGCCTGGCATAAAGTAGGTGTTCAACAGACAATTGAATGAATAAATTAAAAGACTTAAAAGACAAAACAAAACATTTAGGTTGTTCACTTATAGTATGATCAGCAGTAAAACAGATTTACCAAACATGATCAAACATGAAAGAAACAAAAGGGAAGGGTGGTGAGGGAAGAGTCTACTCACTTTCAATTCTTACATCAGAGACTAAGAATGTCACCAAATGACATTCAGCCTCATGTTGTTCACCACGAAACCAGGGGACCAGACTGTATTAATTTTCAGCTTCTGTGTTGAGCAGCCAGTGCTCACTGCCTCCCTACTCCCTTATTTTTCCTGAAGGTGGGGGAAGGCTCTGCTCAGGACTTACCAGCCATCACAGAGTAGCTGAAATGTTCTGCTGCAGGATCTAGGTTCACAACTTGGACAGACCGATTGAGGGCTTCGCAGTGCTGGACGATGGTGGCACAATAGGTGCTCTGTAATATCACAAGGCATGAGGGGTTAGAGCAACAAGCAGTGCAGTGCTTACCCTCTACAACTCCAGAAGGACTCTCCACACCCCTTGGGCAGTGTCTAAGGCCAAAACTATTCCTTCATTGACCACGAAGCTGACTGAAAAGAGGGAAAAGGCACTGGGCTGGGAGTCAGGACACCTGACTGGGCTGCAGATCCAGACCTGGCTCGGACTCATGGGTAACTCTGGGGAGGGTGCTTTTCCATTCTGTCCCTCAGTTTTCTTGTCTCTAACTGGAATGGCCTCCACGATTACCAAGGCTCCTTACTGCTCTAACATGCAACAAGTGGAATTTAAAGGGAAGATTTCTGATTACACAGTGCAGCACCTGACACAAGGTGTCTCCACTAGGATTGGTACAGTCCAAACAAAGCTTTAGGTGGGGTGGTCAAGGACGATGTCTCTGAGAAGGGAGTATCTGAGCTGAGAGACAGCAGTGTGCTTGCCAAGCCAGGGGGGTAACATTCCAGGATGAGAGAATATCAGGCCAGTAAATAGCCTGGAAGTGCACTATCAGTTTACAACTTTTGGTTTAGAGAATTTTTTATCCCTCATATACTACGTTAAAATCTCTAGGCTACTTGTCTGTCTCTCCCACCCTCTATTTAAAGGCAGGGATGTGGGAACTTCCCTGGCGGTCCAGTGGTTAGGATTTGGCGCCTTCACTGCCAGGGCCCAGGTTTGATCCCTGGTCAGGGAACTAAGATCCAGCAAATCACACAGCAAGGCCATAAAGTAAGTAAGTAAATAAATAAAAGCAGGGATGTGTCTTATTCAGTTGTATACGCCCAGGGACTAGAACAGTACCTGGTACATAATAAATGCTTGATAATTATTTCTAATTGACTCATATGTTTGAATAAACTCCACAAGTACACAGGATTTTTTGTGTGTGTGTTTTAGTCACTACACAATCCCCAGGAACCAGAACAATGCTTGGCACAAAGAACATGCCCAGTGAGTATTTCTGGTAGCAGGCATCAAAAGTTTATAGAAAGATACTTATCTAACACAATCAGTCTGAAAATTAATCTAGAACATAGAAATAACCTCTATCATGCTTTTATCTTTCTCCTCAGTGACTTTACACACACTGTTCTCTCTGCCTAGGAGGTCCTCTCTATGCATCACACTGTATTTTAAGTAACTAGTTACCTATAAGTATTCCCAAATAGACTACTGGCTTCGGGTAAGCAAGGGCCATATCATAGTCGCATGTGTATCTCCTGCACCCAGAATAGGCCAAACATCAGAGCAACGTGTTTGTCAATTTAAACACTGAAGCCACACAACACCTCCACAGTCTCCAGTGTTTCCCAAACTCCTGTTATTTGATCAATATCGTCACAATTTCTACCATATTTGAGTGCCCCTAATAGGATTCCCTTACTAGTTGTTTACAAGAAAAAACTGTATCTCTAACCAGAAAACCAGTTATACTTGCCATAACGTGAAGGTAACCATAAAATTATATACAACTTTAACAAAATTCTTTCAGTTCTAGCTAAATATAATTGCCTGTCAAAACCTCTGAGTCTAAGATATGCTCTCCAAAAAGACTTGAGAATTAAAGAAGTGTTGAAAATACGCTAGCACCAAACTGATGATTTCACCTCAATGCAAACTGAAAAAAAACTGAAAAGGGAGCAACTTTCTCAATACACGATTCACTGTTCATTAATGTCAGGCCCATGTACCTCCTAAAGTCTCCTCAAATTCCAGAAGTCCACGTCTCAATCTCTGAGAAGCAGTGATTAACGAGACCCCACCTTAACCTCCTGGGTTAAAGACAGGGGACAAATTCTGGAGTTAGACAAAACTGGATTCAAACTCCAGCCATCACTTACTAGCTGTGTGACCTTGAGCAAAAACTTAACCTTTCTGTGTCTCATTTTCTTTACCGGCAAAATGGGAGTAACAGGACAACTCACAGAGTTGTTAAGGAAATAAGTTTTTTTTTCCTTAACAGGAAAGGATCTGGGGCTTAAGTACGCAATACCTGGGGCAGTATCTGGGGCTTAAGTACGCAATAAATATTAGCAACTATCATCAATCTCCTTTCAAAACAACAAAAGGGACACTGAAGCCCAGGCTGCAGCAGCGAGCTGCCCAGGGTCTCAAGGTCCCCAATAAACACAACCGCCAGCCCCTCCCTCAGGACCTGAACCTCCCGGCCTCCCACAAACTTCGACATTTCTCTCCTTCTCCCGCCAAAGCCTCACCTTCCCGCTGCCTGCGGGGCCCATGACCAGCTGCGCATACCGAGGCATGGTTGCTCCCCCGGTTCCTGACACCTCCCGCCGCCGAGACCCAGAGGGCGACCACGACGCTCCCTTCAGCCTTCGCGCGACGCCCACTGAGTTCCCGGAACACGACTACAAACCAATTGCAGTCCAAATTCCTTTTGCGTCTTCCGTTCTGCCGCGCCTCTGACTACGGAGTGTCCCGAAGGCCAAATCCCATGTGAAACGCGTTTTGCGAAAAGCCCGGGGAGGGTTTGCGCGTGCGCAGAAGTAGTTGGCTGAAAAAGACGGTTGGTATGCTGGCGAGGTCTGGTTGCCTTGGTGATAACGGACAACCGTAACACTGCATCCCTCAGCCGCGTGCTTTGGTCCTTTATTTGCGTACTGATGTTTGACCTATATGGTGACCCTCGAGATTTACAAATTTGCAGAGGATCTGGATACTGAGGTGGAAGGCACCTTTCGTTTTAGAGGGAAGGTATACTTCCTTTCCGTGACGCATACCTTCCACAAAAAGATGCAAACGTACAAACGCTCAATCAACTAAAGGACTCCCGCCCCTCCCCCAACTTAACTCCAGGATCGTGGATCTGCCCTCCCCGCTCTCCCGAAGCTGTTCGGGCAGTGTCCGGACTTCATCGGAGGGGGCTAGAATCCGGCGTCTGCCTCTTCACCCCCAGTATCGCCCGGCCTGACGCACGCGTGCTGACAAGGGAGGGGAAAGGGGAAAGCTTCTCCCGCACATAGCTCGCGGTCAGGGCACCCGGGAGGAGATGCCCGGCCAGGGTCCAGTGTCCGAGTGGACGGAGTGCAGTTCTTCCACAGAGCCGCCCACAGTGGCCAGGGCCGAGGGTGGCGGCGGCGGGTGAGGCTGCGGGGCCCTGAGGGGTTTGGGAAGATGGCGATCAGCCCCGGGTCGTGATCCCCGGGTAGAGGAGGGGGTAGGAGCAGGCTGCTCCAGTAGGCTGGTCCCCAATGTACTGAAGTGAGAGGAAGAGAGAACCTTTGTTGTGGCCGCGATGGGAAATGTGGAAGCCGACTCAGTTTAGGGGAAGGGCTTCTGAGGGAAGCTTAGGAGAAGGGTTGGTGCAATGACTGACTAAACGCGGTGACTGCGACAGTCGCCTGGGTGCCTCTTCTGCCCCAGGGGGCGCTACGAAATCTGCTGGAAATTTTGCGGTCTGGTCAACGTACTTCTACAAAAAAAGCGTTGGCGGGGTGGGATTGGGGGGTTGGGGGGCACCAAGGGAACAGAGGTTCAAAGAAGCGCTTCCAAGTCAATAAATCATTTCCCTGTGTGTGACATTAGCCACCTTTATGTCAAATTGGGATTCATAATCTGTAATGAGACAGATGACTCTGAATCTTAGAGACACCTTGATTTTAACATTTTCTTCACTCAGTAGTTCCTTTTTCGTAAATCCATTTCATTTTGACCAGGTTTTTACTATTATTTCCTGGATGCTGAAGACAATTAGTTGCTGAAGTTACTGCTGGGGGCAGTACCTCCTCATCCCATGAGTTATTCCCTAAAAGTGAGAATTGCCCGGTGTTCCTCTCAAGCCCACCGTCATGGCTCCTGCTGCACCCATGGCCATCTTTTTTTAAAAAATAAATGTATTTGTGGATGGAGGACTTCTAAAGATGGGATGGGGTTGTGTGTTTCTTTTCTGTTCATCACAGCGCTTGGTGAAGTTCTGGATCCTAGTATCTCAGGGGATCAATGAATTCTTGGTCATTGAATAAATTGCAGGAAGAGGAAAGGGGGAGTGTTTGTCAATTTGAGAAAAGAAAAACTGAACTTGTACAAAATTAGAAACATTCCAGACCAACTTATCAGTTCCAGTTCACCTTAAATTACATACAATAAATTAGTTTATTAAAAATAAAGGAAGAGGGGTGGGGAGGGAATAAAATGAAAAAAAAAAAATAAATAAAGGAAGAAAATATCATGGCTAGCACAGAAGCCCAAACAACTTTATTGAGCTCGGTGTAGGAATTAGATTAGGTGGCTATAAAAGTAAAGCCAAATCTGGCTTAAAGTAAATCCTTTACAGAATGGTAAAAATCTCAGATAACCCACTTTGAAGAAGCCTGGAGTCATTAGGATATAACCAGAATTACAGGAGAAGAATATGCAAGACATTATTATCTGATGGAAACATGAAAAGTAAAAAGCATCTGCAATACTGTCCTTTTTTCATTTAAAATACTTTCTTTAATGCTTATAAAGCTGTCAATTATTACATATTATTTACATCCCTTTTTTTTTTAAACAGATCAGCTGGATATTCTTATTACCAGAATTCCAAAGGTATTGGTGAGTAGAGCATATAAAGCAGATAATATGTATCAATAATATGGCTCAGAGAAGCCAGTTTTGCTATAACTACTCACACAATGGAATTTTTAAGTCTTCATTAGTATCCTTGGTAAACCCACTCTTTAAGATTTTCAAACAACAATCCAGCAGGTTCTTTGTCTCCTGTTAAGATACCTCACATCAAAAGAGTACTTCAAAATCGCAGTGAACCTGAAAAGAACTGTGTTTATAACTGATGTTGGTTGAAAAGGACAGAACACAACCTGGGGTTTATACACAGGTTGAAGGAAAAAATTCTAAATTGTTCAACTTCAAAGAACATAAAATATTTCTCAGTGCTGCTATTTTCCTCTCACTTGAAATAAGGGATAGAGCTGCTGGAGGAAAGAGGTTAAGACAGGCCCCCAAGACCTCTCACTAATTTTTTGAGGGGAGCAATTTCAATTCAATGATATATAAACCTGAATTCACTTTGCTTTTCCTTGGAAAATTTATAGTCCTTACAGTTACCTAGGAAAAACACACACATATCTGCGTGTATATACATATATATCACTATTTTATATACATGTGGTTGTTTTAAAATGGAATTGCTGAATCATATGGCAATTCTGTTTGCTTTTTTTGAGGAACCGCCATACTATTTCCACAGCAGCTGCATCATTTTATTCAATATATTCCCACCAGCAGTGCGCAGGGGTCCAATTTCTCCACATCCCAGCTAACACTTGTTTTCTGTTTTTTTGATGATAGTCATCCTTATGGATATGAAGTAATATCTCATTGTGATTTTGATTTGCATTTCCCTAATCATTAGTGGTAGTGAGCATCTTTTCGTGTGTTTATTAGCCATTTGTATATCTTCTTTGGAGACATCCAAAGTCTATTCAAGTCCTTTGCCGATTTTCAATTGGGTTGTTTGTTGCGTTTAACTATTATTATTATTATCATTATTATTATTTTTAGAAGATGAAACCACCTTGATGGCAGTTTCTCTTTTTTTTTAAATTATTATTAATTAATTTATTTATTCATGGCTGTGTTGGCTCTTTGTTGCTGTGCGCGGGCTTTCTGCGGTGAGCAGGGGCTACTCTTTCCTGCTGTGCGTGGGCTTCTCACTGCGATGGCTTCTCTTGTTGCAGAGCACGGGCTCTAGGCGCGCAGGCTCAGTAGTTGTGGCTCGCAGGCTCTGGAGCACAGGCTCAGTAGTTGTGGCGCGTGGGCTTAGCTGCTCCGCGGCATGTGGTATCTTTCCGGACCAGGGATTGAACTTGTGTCCCCTGCATTGGCAGGCAGATTCTTAACCACTGCGCCACCAGGGAAGTCCCTAAAGCTCTTCATTTTAACACTGCCTCATTAAAGGGATAAAATGTGTGTTATTCTATCCTGAGTCTAATGCAGAATACAATTTCGAAACTATATACTGAAGGCAAATGAATGATAAAATATTTTTGAAAATCTTTAAAGCACAAATCCTGCATGTATATTCCTGTTTAGTATGGTCTGACATACAATAAACTAAAGAAATAAGTTACTGTCAACATTTTGCATCTCAGCTGAGTTCAAAATAATTTTGTCCATATGTAATGATTATATATCATTATATATAGTAAGTATTTATAAATACCTTAGATTTTTGTGTGCTCTAAAACCAAATGGCATATCATAATGTCTCTTCAGATTTAACAGTCTGACTCATACTGGTATTCCAGGATAATCAATGACACATGTAAATAGATGGATCTTAATATTTAATTTGTTAAACTGATCTTTGCTCATGAAATTCACATAATAATGTCCTTGCCTACAGATAGACTCAAAGATGGACACAAAATGAACTCACACATAACCAAGCTGCAAGAGTTATGGAAAACGCCTCAAGTTCAAACAATTCACGTCCCTAAGTCAATGACAGAGACATCTCTTCTAAAGGTATGCTAACCAAATACCAATACTTTATTTAAATACCAATAGTCTTTGTGTTCAGAGCTGAACTTTTTATTGAAGATAAGCTAGCTAGAGAGGAAGGCACTGTAGAAGACAAGTACACCCAGCACATTGTCTAGGAGTCCATAAATATCTGCTGGGTAAACTCATGAGTGAATGCAAGGATTTTATCATTATAGATTCCCTATCATAAGAGTGCTTTCAGGGTTTTATGATACTTTGGATCTAATGTGCCTTTACTCAGGAAGCTCAGTGCCAAGCACAAAGATGCTTGAGGAAAGTTCCACTCTAGAGACAGAAACCCAACCTCATAAAGATTTTGCTCAAGGACTACAAAATTAAAAGCAAGCAAGTAAAGAAAATGGCAATAAACACTTCATAACTGTTGACCTGTATTACCCATTAAAGATCATAGCTGGCAGAAGTACCCTCTCTAGAGCAATGTAAATTAGGGTTACTAAAGATCTGTGCAAACTGATAAGTTATTTCTGACCAACATTTAAAATTTTCTCTGGATTTATTATCCAGTTCAGTAAATCTTGTGTTTGTATGTATATACACATGCATATATAGTGGAGTCTTGCATTTTAGGTGAGCGTTAACTTCTAAAATCAGCAAGTACAGTGAAAATCTTAGTCAAAATTACTTCTATGACTGGGACTTCCCTGGTGGTCCAGTGATTAAGACGCCACACTTCCACTGCAGGGGGCACGGGTTTGGTCCCAGGTCAGGGAACTAAGATCCCACATGCTGCTAGGCATGGCCAAAAAAAAAAAAAATTTACTTATATGAGAGACCAACACACTACCCTCAGTCCGTCCAACACCGAGAATTATTCTTCTGGTGCTAGAAAAGACTGTTTCTAAGACTAGAGTAATTGTGTTGCTTTTAGGTACCACTTTTGAGGTACCACCTCAAACATCATATTCAGAAGGCAAGATGCCTACACTCACTGAGAGGCACATGGGAACTAAGACTCATTGACAGAGAGCAGATTCACTCTTTCCTTATTCTTCTAGGGCAGTGTTTCTCAAACCCAATGGGCATCTGAATCACTTGAGCGGAAATGGCAAACAGAGTCACTTGTACTATTTAAATGGCCATTTCTTTTTTGGCCAAATGAACATTCTATCCTTTCAGATATGGAATATTGCCAACCTCTGTTCTACAATGCAGCCTGTAAATCTTGTTTTGTCTTCTAGCATCCAGACCTCACCTTAGGCCAGAAGCGTTACCTGTGCAGCATTGCTAAGTTCTATAATGCAAACTATCTGAGGACGTTAATGAAGAGGCAGTACATGCATGTGACCCAGCACAGCTCACAAAAGCCAGGCAGGTGCACCTCCAGGTAGTTTCTCACTAGTTCTCACAGGAAACAAGAGGGTGTTCTAACAGAGGTGATTTGTGTGACAGGTATCCCCACTCATCACAGGAGCCACCTCAGTTCTCGTTACTCACAGAAGCAGCATTACCCCTGCACTACATGGCGACACCAGCTGGAGAGAGAGGACTCGGGGCCTTCTAACATTGCAGCTGCATCTGCACCTGAGATGATCATACAGCATTCCCTTTGGCGACCAGTGAGAAACAAAGAAGGGTTTGTTTCCTACTCTTTAAGAGAAAAATGTACCCCTCAATTTTATTTGAGCTAAATGACATTAAATCTTGTGTTCCCTAATATGTTCACTTTGTTAAATTCAGAATAGGTTGGACAAAAAGCACAAAAGAATGCTATCTTATAGTCTCTTTACTGAGCTGACTGGGATATGCTACTGTTTTTAGAATTTTGTGGAATTGTAAAAATTTCGATCAGCTAAAGATATGGAAGACTGCCCTTTTAAATGATTCCCACTCAAATTTAAAATAATACATACACTTCCAAAAGGAGAAGCATATGGTGGCTTATGCGCAGGGGAATACTATAAACAAAAAAGGAAAAAGGAAAAAAGAGATTAAGATGTCTGATTATTCAACCTGCACTACAATCGTTAGCTTTGCATATCAGGGTTAGTACCTCACGAGAGAATTCAGGGTCTGAAAGGGTCTCTTTGGTGACGCCGGCAGCTTAATAAAAAGAATTTGTATGGTCTTCCACATGCATTTGACAGCTGTTCACTGTGCTGGTTCCAATTAAGATGCTTCTCTTTCTTACAGTTTAAAAACTGGATATGCATCTAAAACAAGATGTAAGTCACTGAAGATTTTTAGAAAACCAGGCAGACTGTTCATGCAATCAGGTAAATGTGGAATTCTTAATATATGCATTTTTAAAGATGTCATGCTAAAAAATATTAAACCCAGTATAGTTCCATTTCTATTAGAGAAGACATTAAAAAAATTTAGAATGTGACTTGCTTATATTGCTCCAAACAAAACTAAACATGAAATCGATTTCTGCTTTCATTTAAAAGAACACACTGCTCAGGGACTCCTGCATGCAGGATCTTATTTCCCCGATCAGGGATCGAACTCATGCCCCCTGCAGTGGAAGCGCGGAGTCTTAACCACTGGACCACCAGGGAAGTCCCCAGATAGCAATATTTTGTATAGAATCAAATAGTTAACAAAGGGCTATATCACCTATACCATTTTGTTTAATATTCAAACCAGTGGAAACAAGCCAATTATTATTATCAAAATTTTACAGAGCAACTCAGACAAATCCACATTTGGGAAGGATCAGCATAAAGGATCCTTCTACCACAAGTACAGAATATCACAAAATGAAAAAGGCAAGAGAAAGACTGCTCAGAAATATTTCTCAGAATTGATAAAGTGGAAAGGATTAAGTGGAAGTTAAATAATTTCCTAGTTACTACCACAGTGAGTAGGGAAGTGGGTAGGAAACAGGGAACTTAGGCCTTCTGAACCCATATCCCACTGCTGTATGACAGCACCACCCAGCTCTGCTATAAATACCATACCATGCCTATCCAAGAAATGAGGGAAATGGCAGGGGAGAAGGTAAGTCTGGTTCCAAAAAGAACAGCTGGAGGAAACCACAGATAGAGGAAAAGTCCCCATGGTCCCCCAAGAGAAAAGAAATGAGAAGGAACTTAAGGAAAATAGAGAATACTGAAGCTATAACTTCCCCCAGTCAAAAGATTTTGCAAAACAATGGGAAAATAGGACTTAGTAACAGAGAATTTGCTATACAATAACTTGGCTAGAATACAGTACTGGGCATCTTATTTTTTAAAATAAGAGATTTAGGGGGAGGGGGAGATAATTAAATTTTGAAAATTGCAATTTGTTTTTGCCAAAAGCTTATTAATAAAGTAGGTCATTTTGAAGGTTGTTCTTGTATACAAATCTCAATTTTCAGGATGAAATACTTTATTTCCAAAACAGACATCATAAACTCTTATTTTTTCCTTCAGTTTCTCCAAATGATTCTGAATCATACATGAATGAAGAAAAAAAGGAAGACGATTTGCTAAATAAGTGTATGCAATCAATGTCAATTGAAGAACAGGGAGAACATCTGATGCTAACTTGACAATCTTGTCTTGAGTATTGGTGATGTGCCAAAGGTGGGGGGAAGGGATTGTGGATTGTGTCCTCTCTCTACATTTAGGATAGTATTGTTATTCACCACTAAGTCATTAAGTAATTTTAGTTTGTTCAGAAACTTTTACTACCATGTAAATGGTTTGATGTAGTTCCATGTACCAATGATATTTGTGTAATAAAATGTGTGTGAAATATATGCGTGTAATCTAGCTAGGTACAATTAAAATTTTTCTTGTCACCTAAAACTGAATTATTCTTCTTTAAATCTGACAAATACATTGTATAATTCTTCTTCTGGTTACAATAAGTCCTAAAATAGCAACATTAGAATATCCTGGAAATATTTTCCAGATCAGGCTGAGGAAAACTCTGAATATCCTGATATAGAATAGCATTTGATAGAGGTAACATCCTGGCTTGCTCAATAAATATTATCTGCTTGAACACAACTTAAAAATGGAAATATCAATTTGCCCTATTTTATGAAAATTGCCAAACACTTGGACTCTCAAACTAGATTTAAGTTGGGAATAGTTGTATTAATGAAAGGATTGTTCACATTACATTTTTGCTCTAGTGTGCTTGCCTTCTAAATCTTTTAGAACATTAGTGTTTTAAAATTTTATTTTTAAAAATTTTAACTTTCTTTTGAGGTATAGTTGATGTACAATATTATATAAGTTGCAGGTGTACAACATAGTGATTCACAATTTTTAAAGGTTATACTCCATTTATAGTTATTGTAAAATATTGGCTATATTCTTTGTGATGTATAATATATCCTTGTAGCTTATTTATTTATACATAATAGTTTGTACCTCTTGATCCTCTACCCCATCTTGCCTCTCCCCACTTCCCTCTCCCCACTGGTAACCACTAGTTTGTTCTCTACATCTGTGTTTCCTTTTCGTTATATTCACTAGTTTATTTTTTATTTTTTTATTTTTTTTAGTTTATTTTTTAGATTCCACATATAAGTGATATCATACAGTAATTTGTCTTGCTCTATCTGACTTATTTCACTTAGCATAATACCCTCCAAGTCCATCCATGTTGTTGCAAATGGCAAAATTTCACTTTTTTCTGGCTGAGTAATATTACACTGTGTATGTACGTATGTATGTATGTGTGTATATACACACACACACACATACACACCACATCTTCTTTATCCACTCTTCTGTTGATGGACCCTTAGGTTGCTTTCATATCTTGGCAATTGTAAATAATGTTGCTATGAACACTGGAGTGCATGAATCTTTTCAAATTAAACAGTAGTGTTCAAAAAAATTTTTTTGTTGTTAAAACGTAAAGAATAGGGCACTTAAAAGCAACAGTCTGAAGAATCATTGATGATTTACTATGTCAATATGGTATTCTATTTAGTTAATAAAATCTGAGTCCAACATTATGACCTAGAACGTTGTAAGAAAGAGCTCTGGGGCTTCCCTGGTGGCGCAGTGGTTGAGAATCTGCCTGCTAATGCAGGGGACACGGGTTCGAGCCCTGCTCTGGGAAGATTCCACATGCCGCGGAGCAACTAGGTCCGTGAGCCACAATTACTGAGCCTGTGCGTCTGGAGCCTGTGCTCCGCAACAAGAGAGGCCGCGACAGTGAGAGGCCCGCGCACCGCGATGAGGAGTGGCCGCTGCTTGCCACAACTAGAGAAAGCCCTCGCACAGAAACGAAGACCCAACACAGCCATAAATAAATAAATAAATAAAAATTAAAAAAAAAAAAAAAAAAAAAGAAAGAGCTCTGAAAGGTCATCTCATCTACCTTACCACTGTAACATTTGTCTGCAGTTTCATTTGGCCTCTTATTTTCATAATTTTTAAAAATTAAAACACAGTCTATCAAGAAAGTATAAATGAAAGGTAACTGTTTATTACTGGAGAAGAGAAGAATGTATACAAGAAAATCTAGATTCTTTCTCATCATGCACTACTTTGGTAGTAAAGTTCCAAATATCAACTATGAAGATATTTACAAGGATAAATTTTTCTTAACATGGGACCATTTACTGTGTGGTGGACGATTTTTCATAGAAGTCATATACTTAAACTAAATATAATCTTATAGTTTACAAGAAGCTTAGACCATTGTATTAACAGAAGACGAGATTACATTTTACTGCAAAATATTATAAAAGTGATACAATTTTGTGGCTCTTAAACATTTAATTACTTGAGTTGAACAGGGGAATGAAAAAAAAAAAAAAAAAGCCCAACATCATCAGGACACACCTCGCTTTAAGATTTTTTGTATTCAATTCGTTCTACTTTCACGTCATCTCCAATTAGCTGATACACATAAGTGACAACTGTAGAAGCCTGGATATCCATCAACACAAATGAAGGAATAATGTTTCTGGAAGAAAATATAAATAATGTCAGTGTTTTGTACTAAAAAGCAGTAGCACTATAAATTTCAATTTAGCATGACGATTTGGATTCAAGGAGAAATCTGGTTGTTAGACATATTAAAAAGAATAATCACCAATAGAAGATTGCCAAAAAGGCTATAATTATTTAAATAATCACATTTCTCTTTTATGAAATGTCACTTGTACAATTATTAACTTTATGAAACCCCCAAATTCCCAAATTGCATACTACTCACGTTTCCAAGGCATTATATGCTCCAGTGGCAGAACCTGGATTAATGTAGAATTTATTTTCATGCTCAAATGCTTCAAATTTATGTGTGTGTCCTGAAATAAGAATATCCACATCAAACTGCCTCTGCAACAGGGCTAAGCTGGCCATATCTCCCCATGGAATAACTTGATGTCCATGGATCAAACCAATTTTGAATTGCCCAACAGTTACAACTTTCTGTTCTGGATAATTCAGATTCTAAAATACGAAATAGACATAAGAAAAACAAATATTTTAGAGACACAGAGGTTTAAAAAATAACCTTCTTAAATATTCAATCTCATACGGGTGTTTTACTACAGTGCTCCACAACCAACAAATTTGTTAAATATTTGATTTCTTCTCAATCTCTAAGGCTGCAACGGTGCTCAAAACATAATTTACTTTAGGTAAACTGGAACTTATCATGCAATCCCTTTGTTGAGTTTATTTTTATAGAATATGAGTTCTTTTCGGCTTTCTGTAGAGAATAATTCCCCCAAATTTGTGTTTCCTCTATCTAAGAATCCAAGGAATATGACCTGTAAGCTAGGATATGTTCAAATTATATCCCAGGCTTTAACAGTTACACAGATGGCTTAAAATAATAATGATAGTTAAACTTATGTAGCACTTAGTATGAACCAGGCACTATTCTAAGAAGTTTATAAATATCAACCTATGTAATAATTACAAACAATCCTAAGAGGTAGGTTCTATTATGACCCCCATTTTATGGATGAGGAAACTGAAGCACAGAGAGGTTAAAATAACTTGCCTAGGAGCACATGTTATTAAGTGGTTGAGACAAGATCCAAACCCTGGTAGTATGGCTCCAGGGTCAAGCAAAAAATTTAATTCTTGCTACTGAAACTATCTTTAGCATATCATAAACAGAACCCCTAATATATTTTTAACAAATGGCAAACCTATACTCGAATTATTGACAAGATGTTTGCCCTTTCCCTTCTCATCCCCCCACCCCACTTTTCACTTTCATGCCACCTCTAGTTTATTCAAACTTAACACCAAAAAAAAAAAAAAGCACCAATGAATTTAAATAATTTATGAAAAAGCTTATATTCCCAGGAATAAAAAATAAAATTTTCATACTAGAATCAGGTTTATTAAGCTAGGTCATACAATGTTAGCACTGTCAGGGGTCTTAAAAATCATCTATTCCAATCATATTTACATAGTAGGGAACTAAGAAAGAGGATGTAATTTGCCTAAAATCTCATTATTAATTAATGGGCAAAGTTGGAACTCAGAACTCCTTATTTTTTCTTTAAAGTTAGGTTTATAGAGGTAAAATTTACGTACAGGAAAATTACCCTTTTTGGTGTACAACTCAAGGAGTTTTGACAAATGCATACAGTTGTGTAAGCACTGCCACAGTAAGATATAGAAAAGTCTATCCCCTCCTCAAAACTCCCTCATGCCTGTTTATAGTTAACCTTTGAGATAGGGAGCCATGGCAGGGTTTTCAGCAGAGAAGTGATGTAATCTTACTTCACCTAAAAAGGATCACTCTGGTTGCTACGTGGAGAAAAAACTGTGGAGGGAGCAAGGATAGAGTCAGGAAGCTGGAACACAGTAAAGTGGTAAGTAGCTTGGAACAGGGTAGCAGAGGTGGTGGCGGGTTAAGTTCCTGACAAAAACTTTGTAAACTAAATGAGAGTACTACAAAAAATAGTGAGAAAACCATACCAATTTAGTTAGAACAAGTATGTAATATGTTTATTAAGCAGTCTAAAATCAGTGATTTTCAAACTGTAAGGGAGGGGTATGTGTAATAATTTTACATTGGAAAACTAAAAAAAAAAAAAAGCCAAACAAACCTTAACAGTTGAGAAACTCTGGTCTCAAAAATAAACCTTATATATATAAAAATCAAGAAAAGGAAATATTTAATTAATATATAATCAACACAACAGGAAAAAAAAAAGGAAAGGAAATATTTGGGAAGGGAAAGGGAAGTACATCACCTCATCGAAGTCTCCTCTCACAATATGAACATCACCAGCCAGAGTCTTGAGATAGTCATAACTCTCTTTGGTACAAAGGTTTCCAGTGCAGAGAATGTGCTGAATCTTTCCTGGCACCAGCAGTTTTTTGAATTTAGCTGGCAAACTGTTGCA
This sequence comes from Eschrichtius robustus, assembly GCF_028021215.1. Taxonomy (NCBI): domain Eukaryota; kingdom Metazoa; phylum Chordata; class Mammalia; order Artiodactyla; family Eschrichtiidae; genus Eschrichtius; species Eschrichtius robustus. Next base: position 9,036,981 of record NC_090837.1, read on the forward strand.
CCGGTGTGGGATGTGCAGGTCTCCTAATACCAACACCAACTTTAAAGTGTCAAGGTGAGAAAAGGTGTAATGTTAAACATGATTTCAAAACAAGATATTCTCCTCCCATAAGTCCTCTTTTAAATTAAACTAATCAGAGATTCCAGAACCCAAAAGAGCATAAGTTATTCACACAGTTCCTATCATGACCATTTAAACAAACACACATATGATTCTAAATCAATCTTAGTTTATTTTGGTCCTAAATAGGTGTGCACACAATACAGGTAATCATTCTATTTATCAAGAATAAAATCAAGCTTTCTAAAGCGATTCATTTAGAGACCTATAAATTACACTCAAAAAAATTGAAAAATGAAAAATATACTACCGGGCCCTACAGAATTTGATATGGTAATTCACATTTCTGCAGTTTTAAGGTAAAACATCATATATTGATTCCAGGGATGTTAATAAAAAGAATGGTTAAAATTATAATGATAGAGAAAAAAAAGTTAATTCTATAATTTACTAGACTGACAACTATTTGGAGGAACAGTAACCAAAATTTACAATATGTGTTACTTAAAATATTAACTATACATTGCAGAGGAATAAAAACAGCCTATGTTACAAAGAGTTTCAATAGGGCAAACATGTGCTTTTGAACTATAATTTTGTTATCTTCTCTTTCCTTCATCATTAGAAATCCTAACTGTCATATTTTTGTCTAGATTAAATTGCTTATGTATCCTCAGTTTAGTTCCCAAACTTAAAATAACAAATCAATCTTTCATGTGCATTACAGCATTAAAAAAAAGAGAGAGATCAGCTAAATAAGTGATGAATTCAGCAGGTGGTGGTTTAGAGTTGGAACAATCTCAGATGACAAAAACAAATTCTGCATATAAATATAAAAGAATTAAAAAATCTCAGTCCTGCAGATTTTTAATTTTAAAATTTCAAGATTTGACATATATACACCATTTAACACAATAATGTCAAAAAGATCATTTAAAAATAGTATTCGCTCTCCAAAGGACAAGAGAGTCAATTTCACCAGGTCGATTGGTATAAGCACCTTCAGACGAGATCTGGCGCGTTCAGGGTGGTATGGCTGTAGACAGCATAAGCACCTTCATTCTATGACAGGATGCTTTCCCACACAGACATCCCATCCATAAATGTACATGCCCTTTAACTGGTTCCAAAGAACGCATGACTATTCTTTAATATTACCAAAGAAAACATTAAATATCTAAAACAGGATAAACAGCAAAGTTTGGCCACTACAGACTTTGTAAGTTGAAATTAATCAAAACCAAAACGTGTAAAATTAAAATTATTACCACAATAAGCTTGATTCATCTTGCAACAAATATCAAAATGATTACAAAGGAAAGAAAATGTTATCGGGACATAAAGTAACTGAGGTAACACAAGGTTACAAAACTAGCTCACTTTAAAAGAAATTATTAAATAAGCTTCTTTACAAAGAGTAGTTTCAGCTGGTATTTGCTCAATGACATATTAATTGTTTCAATCCAGATCTTAGTGGACAAAACATCCATAAAACTAAAAACCACCACATAGTTTCCACCCTCAGTGATAATCAATACAAAAGTACCTGGAGATAGAACAATCTTCATCTTTAGAGGGGGATCCCTTCAGATATGGATTGAAGTACATAGTTAATGTGGGAAGCTGGCATTTGAGAAAAAGGTAAAAAAATAGATTTCTATATTAAAAAAAAAGAACCTCAAACTCATAAATTAAGGGTATATGTCTAATACAGGTTGAAAATGTTTGGGCCTAATAATGAATGAGCTGTTCAATCTGAATGTGGTAGAACGAACATTAGTAAGACATGATACTTTATAATGATCTATGACCTAAATTCTATAATGTACTGTGGATTATGCCCAAGTGTACCTAGACTATTAGCAGTCTAAAGATATAACTATGAATGGCCACACAGAAACTATTTCAAATTAGTAAGGATCCTTACTAGGACTTTGATTTCCTGCAGCTTTTTAAGTTATAGGGGGAATAGTGTCACATAACAAATACCATACTTTGAGCAGTGTCTTTGCCCAAATTCCACACTTTGGACAGTTCAGGTTAGACACAGATTACAGAGTCTTTTAAGACAGCAAAAGATCCTGGAAATGGCAGTCTTGTTAAATTCAAATAAAGAACCAACCTAATCAAAGCATAGGAATTTGGTTACTTCCTATTTGATAGACATAAAAGGGTGAAATCCCAGTAACAGCACCCAACCACCATTGTTAGTAGGAGCTAAGAGAAGAAACTTACTCTGTGCCCAGCCTTAGTGGAATGAAGAAGTTGATTGCAGACAGGGGAATGAAAAAAAAAGGGTGAAACATGACCAATGTTAAAAGAAAGCAACGAAAAGAAACAAACCAAAAAAAGAACAAAAAACTCATCGAATGAATATGCAAACAACTGTTAATGATTTCTGAGTGTTATGAAAGAAAATGTTAAAAATCAGCTTTGCTCAAAACAATACCAAAAGAACCATTTGCTGTACTATTAAATATCTCTCTCTCTCACACACACACACTTAAAATTTTTTCTACTTTTCCTAATCTCATTTGCCACTTTGACTCCCATCCGTTTTGTTCCCTGTTCTGTTTAGAATTTTATAAAACAATTTGGAAAATTCATCAGCAATAGCTTAAATGAAAGCTAACATTTTCTGGATCCTTTAGGACTAATTATTCTTCAAGTATATTGATTTTAATCCTCCTATGTTTAAAATTCTAGTAGTTGGAAAATTATGCTGCAGCTAGGTCATTTTGTACAGAAGATCTAACACAGCACTATGAATACATTATCAAGTATTGGATGTACTGGATGATAAAAACAGACACCTTCCTCCAGCTAAATCTGGACTTTCCCCACACTTGAATTTGCTGCCCATAGACTCTGGATACTACTGTATATTGAACATTTCTGGTCTCTTTCGCCAAATAAAATGCTTTTAATTGTAAAAGAATCGACTAACTCTAAATTTTGCCCAGTTCTATTTCACACGAAAAGTGATACTTCAGTACAACTACCCTGAAAAAGTGTTCACCTCTCAAAAAAACTTCAGAAACATTAATATAGAAATCATGTCAGGTAATTTCATCTTCTCCCAGGGATAACTGTCTCAAAACTACTGTAAACTGGACTACTCTAATCTGGAGTCTGTTTAGAAGCAAAAATCAAAAGTGGGATTAAAGTCTCTAACATACATAAAGAAGCTAAAGAACCAGAGACCATGAATCTTTGGCTGTCACATCTATAAGGCACCTTAAAGGCTGCTGGTCACAGAATCACGATCTTAAAAATGCAATGGATGTTCATCAGAGAGAGAAGTCTCTTTTCAGCAACACATATACCAAGATCATCAGAAATCCTTTTAAAACCGTTCTTCACTTTGTAGGGGGTCAAGGGCACTTTGAAAATCTGATTACCGCTATTAGCCCTCTCTGGCAGCAGTTCCCGAGTTTACACGTAGGCAGGTCTTGGGGTACCGACCTACTGGGGGTGAGGGGATGATCTGGGGCAATCTGATGGACGAATGACGTAAAGCTTCCCAAACTACTCCTTGCTGCCAACAATGGCCCTTTCACCAGAAAAACGTTCCAAAACGTAAAATTTCCAAACCATTTCAAGGAGTTCGAAAACCATTAAGGAATCCTGCTCTAAAGGGTCGCAGCAGCCTGAGGAAGTAGTTCCAGCAACCCTAAAAGCTAAATCCAGTCCTTTTCAGGGCCCACTGCCACATTTCAATGGCAGCTGCACGTTATTTCAGGGGCGAAGGGGATAGTTCTTATCCCCTTTCTCTAGAGAGCAAACTAAAATGGGTAGCGAATTGTGCTTGCTTCTTCCCGTTTTGCCTCCGAGAAGCCAGCTTTCGCCACATGGGGGTGGTAACCGGTGGGTTACCTACTAGCGGGAGGTGCTTTTTGCGCGAAAGGAGCAAGGAAACGTCTGGAAACGGCGGAGTTCCCGTGCTCCTTTCTCTGGGACGCTCGAGGCACAGACCCAAAGGCCTTCCCCGGCTCGGGCGTGAGGGGCTCGTTGACAGAAGCAGCAGCTGAAAGGGACCCTTTCCCCCCTCGGACGTCCTCTGGCTCCTGGGGCTGGGCTGCGAGGCCAGGGCTGGCCGCACCCAGAGGTGGCCGCTCTCTTTCCTCCCTTGTCTTTCCCCAGGCCCGGGCCCCGGCCGCGCCCGCCACGGCCTCCGGGATCGCTTAAGCCCTCGCCCAGAGACTCCCAGCGGCTCCCAACGACGCAGCACCCCAACCGAGAGGCAGGCCTCGGTCGCCGCAGCTGCCGCCCTCACCATCCTGTCACTGGGCTCCGCTCCGTCACCGCAACCGCCGCCACCCTCTCTTCCTCAGACGCCTCGACGACCCGCCCACCTCGCTCACAACCAATGAAAAGAGAAGTCGGCGAGAGACAGCTCTACGGAGGCCCGCGTAGGCTCTTCCCCGCCGTAAAGCGAAGTTGTTCTTTGGGAAATTGTGGTGCGGCGGTGGCCAAGATCGCGAAGTTTCCGAAAGCGCGGGCAACATCCGGGCACCTGGGGCCCTCGAGCTGAGGCGCGCAGAGTGACTGACTTTTTTAGGGATTGCAGCCATGTTGAAGTGCGGGATGAGCGGCAGTCAGGTGAAAGGTGCAGAGGCCTTTTTTGCCTTTCTGTGTAGAAAAGGGAAAGACTAGGGTTCATGGGGAAGTTTACACCATCGTCTAGTTTCTTGACCTTTGCCTTTCTGCCTAGGGGCTGAGGACACAAGGCCTGGCCACAGCCAGCCCCCACCCACCCAGGGTCTTGTTAGCTTCTGAGGGGCGAATGACGGCCCATCTGCTTTTATTTATGCATAATATTTATATTCATAGGTGTCCATAAAATGAAGTTGCACTATCCGGACAGATATTGGAAGGGCAGCTTGAAACTCGGGACGATAAGGACTGTGTGGGAAGTTGGGAAAAACAATGCTTGGACAGTAAAAGTACTTTAGTGCCATGAGAAAAAAGCATAAACCTGTATTTTTTTCCAAATTCTAGCATTTTTAATGTATGACCTGGGACAAGCCACGGAATCACTTCAGGGCTCAGTTTTCTCATCTGTAAAATGAGAATAGTAACAGCATCTTCATTATAGGGTTTGTTGTAGGAATAAAATGCAGGTAAAGAGCTCAGTAATGAATGGGAATGTACAAGAACTATTGTTTATTGTAAATGGTACTTTAAACATGTAAGTTACTCCAGAAAGTCTCTATTTAGAAAAGTAATGGTCGTACAGATCATAACCTGAAAGTGATTATTGAAAGGCATCTTGTGTTGCAGCCGGCTTCCCCTGTGTTGACGACCTCTATGCAACAGTATTAACAGGAAAGGAAAGCACAAGCCCCCCCAGTGTTGCTGTTCTCAGAGTTCTAGAAAGTTCTCTCTTGCAGTGTGTACCTTAGTTCTCAATAAGTGATTATTTGTATGATTGTTTAAATTTGTTTTTCCTCCATAACTCTAAGCCCTGTGAGGGGAGGAGCTGTAAACCCATCTTGTTCATTGCTATACCCCCATTGCCTTGGCTTGTACCGTCCTTGGAACATACTAGGTGCTCAATAAATACTCATTGAATGAATGAAAGGTCTTCATTAGCTAGCTCCAGGAAGAAGTGGTGAATGTGAAGTGGTAAAAAGGGACAAACGCCTCTTTTTTTCCCCCTAGTCATCCTCTCTTTCTCAGTTTGAGGCCTGCACCCCACTTCCGGCCATGCCGTGCAGCTTGCAGGATCTTAGTTACCCCACCAGGGATTAAACCCGGGCCCGTGGCAGTGGAATTGCGGTGTCCTAACCACCAGACCACCAGGGAATTCCCCGAACTCTGATTCTTTTTTTTAAATTTATTTATTTTTGGCTGCGTTGGGTCTTCGTTGCTGCGCGCAGGCTTTCTGTAGTTGCGGCGAGTGGGGGCTATTCATTGTGGTGCACGGGCTTCTCATTGCGGTGGCTTCTCTTGTGGAGCATGGGCTCTAGGCGCGTGGGCTTCAGTAGTTGTGGCACGTGGGCTCAGTAGTTGTGGCTCACGGGCTGTAGAGTGCAGGCTTAGTAGTTGTGGCTCACGGGCTTAGTTGCTCTGCGGCATGTGGGAATCTCCCCGGATCAGGGCTCGAACCCGTGTCTCCTGCATTGGCAGGCGGATTCTTAATCACTGCACCACCAGGGAAGCCAGCCAACTCTGATTCTTAAGCATAATAATCTGATTTTATGCTCTGAAATTATTTTTCCTTTTTTCTACTTTTCCATGGATTGATGTGGCCATCCATTTTTATTGCATAGTAGCCCATATCTGTTTGCCATATTTTTTACTTATTCATAATTTATAAGAACACTAATGGTGTCTTACCAGATAAGACCAATATTTCATCCAGCCCTGGCCTCTCTTTCTGACAGGGCATCTAACTGTGTTTTCTGGGAAGATCTGGCATGTTCTGTGCTCAAACATCAGAGATACATCTTGAATTCCTCTAATTTCTCTCTCATGACTTGTTTTGACTTTGCCGCCTGTGAAGTTATTAAAACCCTTCAAACCATCTCCTATATGCTCTGTTTTCACACTTTTGGGGGGTGGGGGGTATACATTTATTTAAACCAAGTTTAAAAATGCATTAGTATGGAAACTGGCTTGCCACAATAGTTCCATGCAACACTGTGAACACATAGAAAGGAAGAATTTTGTTGCATTTTATTATTTCACACACTCACTCTGTGAATTTATTTATTTTTAATATTTATTTATATATTTGGCTGCGCTGGGTCTTAGTTGCAGCACGCAGGCTCTAGATCTAGTTCCCGAGATCTAGTTCCCTGACTGGGGATTGAACCCAGGCCCCCTGCATTGGGAGGGCAGAGTCTTAACCACTAGACTACCAGGGAAATCCCTCATTTTGTTAATTTATTGAGTACTTACTGTGTGTCTGGCATTTCGCCAAGGGTATTATACTGTATTTCTTAAAACAATTTGTAGCATTAGTCTATAAAACACTGTTCTTTATGAATTTATCTTGAGTCCTGTGAATGCTGAAGTAGTCCTGTGATTTTATTGTTTGAGAAAAATAATGTAAAAGGCACCTTTCTTTTTCTCCATAGTATTTGGGAAAGCGATCCAAGCACTCTCACGAATTAGTGATGAGCTGTGGCTAGACCCTTCTGAAAAAGGTGTAAGTAAGAAATTTAACTAATAGATTAAGGACAAAAGAAGATGTTTATAAATCCCAGTCCAGATTGAATGTTAGCTAGGAAATCCAGAAATTCTAATCAGCCCTTTCACTGTTCATCTTTATTTTACATATCTAAATACATCTAGAGCGTGGTAAACTTAAAAATCGTACACAGTTGATTTAAGCCAGAAGAAACAAACTGGTGGTCAAGAGGCTAGATATGGCTTGCAGAAATGTTTTGTGGGGCCTGCACTATGTTTTTTTTAAAAAATGAAATAATTTTCTAACACTTAGTAATTGGGAGAGTCCACATAAAAATCTGAATTTCCTGATTCTGTTGAAAACTCAGAAGATCTGATAGTTTGGGGCCTGCATTCCCAAGTGGCAGTAGTTGGCTGACTAACAGTTTCTCCCCTTAGGCGAGGGAAAATTTTGCTGCAATCTTTTTACTCCCTTTTATATTGCCTTCTGCCACTTTGTGCTTTAAAGTTAAGGCCCCTGTGGGCATTTACATTTTTACAATTATAAATATGTTCTTGTTACCAAAAACAAACAAACAAGAGAAAAATACAATTTCAGCATGCAGGATTTTAGACTTAATACCTATATATAATATATTCCGTTTAGATGTGTGTACATATGCAAATTAAATGCACACTGTATAATGCAGTCCATATTACATCAGTACTATAACTTATGTGTATAATGTAGTCCATATCATGCAGTTCACATCCCATAGCCTTACCCGGACACATTTCAGTGCGATGTTAAACATAATAGAATTTTTAAAATTAATCATTAAAGTTGATTTTTTCCTGTATAGCTATTATTTTATTTTTCTAGCTTGCTTTAAGATCTGTGAATTCTTGTCGGTCAGCATATGGATGTGTCCTCTTCTCGCCTGTGTTTTTTCAACATTATCAATGGTCAACCTCGGTGAAAACGAATGATAGTGACACAATATCGAATTTAAATTGCAAATTGGGAATGAAGGTAAGAGTAAGTGGGCATGGTTTTCTCTTGTATTGTAGAAATATTCATTATATAGGGCATAACACCTATTCTGTACTTAATACTTGGTTTAAATGGCATGCAGGACAGTCTGTTCATTTACGAATATACTTACTCTTCTTTTGTTAGTTTTTTTTTTAAACTAATCAAGCAACCCTATTAAGTATGTGCTCTTCTATAATGTGTTTGTGTTACAGTCAATTCTGCCTATCTTTAGATGTCTGAATTCCCTCGAAAGAAATGTAGAGAAATGCAAAATATTTACCAGATCTGATAAGTGCAAAGTAGTTATTCAGTTCTTCTGCAGACATGGTAGGTATAATTAAATCCAGTTTAAAGTATGTGTGTGTTTTGTTAATATTTTTCATGCTTAGAATATTCAAACCGCATATCAAGACTTCCCATTGCACTACTGCTTAGAATTTGTATAGTTTTGTGGTAGGGCAGTTATAAATATTATCTTGTCTCTGTAGAAGTACTGTGAGTTGATTGGTATTAATTATTTCCTTTTTTGGCTTGTCAGTGGCACAAGCTTTGCCTGCACACAGACCAATTTTTTAAATGTCCATCTGAATTCTAACAATTGAGTATTCTAAAATTAACTAGCTGCTTGATGATATTCTGTAAGACTGCCTTGGTAACAGTGTTCCTTGGAACGAACAGAAAAGAATAATGCCTACCTGTATTAAAAATGCTCCAGGAGGTAAATAGTATTTTATCTGGGGCTGAAAGAAGCATGGTAACTGGCCCAAGGGCACAGAACTAGTAAGTCACAGAGCCTGGATTTGAGTCCAGCCCCACAATAGTAGGAGCCAAAACCTTCATTCATTCTCTCTGCTACACCAAGAGATTTCCTGCCTCCTAGCCTTGCATGGTAGATATTCAAATGTTGTAGTCATATAGGATTTTACATGGTTAAATATGTATAGCATGGTGATAAAGTGCATGCACTCTGGAGGTCAACAGGGTCTGGGGTGGAATCCTGCTCTGCTTCTTCCTTGCTGAGACATTGGACGAATTATTTTACATCTTTGTGCCTCAGTTTCCCTATATGTAAAATGGGGACAATGGTAGTACCAGCCTCCTAGGGTTTTTGTGAAGCTTCAATGAGTTATAGGAAGTTATAGTTCTAAAGTGTTTAAAGAAATACCTGGCATATTTTCTAAGAGTTAGCGCTAGTAATATTTATGATGATTGCTGCTATTTTATTTGAAGTTACCAGTTAGGAGTGTATGTTTTAAAAAATCTTGTACTTGTGGTATTGGTCCAAATCTTTTTATAGTGGAATGGTCTTCTGGAAGGTTATATTAGTGTTACGATTTATCTTATATTTCTTAATTTTGTCTTACATTTATCTTAATATTTTTATTTCAGCTCTTACTCATATTATATTCCTTAATTTTTCCTCTGCAAAATATCAATTTTTAACATTATTTTTTCCTTCTTTGAGCTTCAGTTCATGTCATAGCAGAATCATGTAAAGAGCATGATTAAAAGCCCAGGAAGGGTGGGGGGAGGGATAAATTAGGAGTTTGGGATTAAAATATACACACTACTGTATATAAAATAGATAACCAACAAGGACCTACTGTGTAGCACAGGGAACTATACTCAATATCTTGTAATAAGCTATAACAGAAAAGAATCTAAAAAAGAATAATATATATATATATGTATAACTGAATCACTTTGCTGTACACCTGAAACTAACACATTGTAAATCAACTGTATTTCAGTAAAAATTAAAAAAAAAAAAGCACACACACACACACAAAAAGCACCGCAAGCTCTGACATCACACAGATTTGGATGTGGATTCTTCTATAATTCTTATTAGCTTTGTGACAGTACATAAGCTCTCTGAACCTTCATTTGCTTTTCTCTAGAATGGGGATAATCTTACCTACCCTCAGATTCTGAGGTTGTTGTGAGGATGAAGTGAGATCACATGTGTAAAGCACTTAGTGTGGTACCTGACACAGAGGCAGTACTGAATAGTCAGTGACTGATGTTATTACAATTATCCTCATCCCTTATTTCCAGCTAGATTTTATTTTTTAATTTTTTATTAAAAAAATTTTTTTTTGGCTGCACCGCGCGGCTTTCAGGATCTTAGTTCCCCGACCAGGGATTGAACCTGGGTCCTCGGCAGTGAAAGCATGGAGTCCTAACTACTGGACCACCAGGGAAGTCCCCAGCTAGATTTAAAAAAACCAACTTTTCAGCTTCTTAAGTATGTCTCAAGTGGCTTGATTAATGTCCAATACATATTTGTGATTGGTTGATTTTTAATAGCTTTTGTAGGGAAGTTGTATGAGTTAGAATGCTATAAGTCAGCGGTCCCCAACCTTTTTGGCACCAGGGGCCGGTTTCGTGGAAGACAATTTTTCCACAGACGGGGGTGGGGGGATTGGGATGGTTCAGGTGGTAATGCCAGCGATGGGTAGCAATGGGGCTCAGCTGCCACTCACCTCCTGCTGTGCGGCCCGGGTGGTGGGGGTGGGGGATGGGGACCCCTGCTCTAAGTTACAAATAACAGGGGGAAAAAAAAACCACCCAGAAAATCCAACTCAAACTGACTTAAACAATAAGAAGGAATATTGGCTCATGTAAACTAAAAGTTCAAAATTAGGTCATAGGCGTGTTTCGATCCAGGCTGCAGCAGCTGCTTCTCCTTCTTTTTAAAATTCTCTCAGGTCTGCTTGCCTCCATGTGAGTTATACTAAGGCGAGCTTCTCTTATAAACTTTTTTTTTTAATATCTTTATTGGAGTATAATTGCTTTACAGTGGTGTGTTAGTTTTGCTGTATGACAAAGTGAATCAGCCATGCATATACATATATCCCCATATCTTCTCCCTCTTGGTGTCTCCCTCCTCTTATAAACTTTTAATAATGAGATGACTTCTAGCAGCAGCAGCAGCTGGGGCTACATGCTTGCTCTTTCACATCTGGGGGAGTGAGAGCCATAATTCATACATGCACTGAACAAAAGTGCTTGACTTTGCTCTGATTGGACTAACCTAAATTAATCCTGGGGAGCCAGGGGAATTCCATTCTCTAATTGCCTTGGCTTATTGCCATATCTGGACCAAATTCAATTGCAAGGGGGATAAGATTACATCAATTGATTTATACCAGTGAGGGCCCACAAGTGATACTGGAAGTGAAGTCAGTCCCACCCAAACCTCATGGCTGCTACATAACAGGGAAGGATGGCTCAGGAAGGAAGGGAGAAGTAGGGGATAGATGCTGATACCCAGTAAATGGGGTAAATAGTTATACTTCCCACAACTGTATGTACCCAGCCCAGGAAATTATGTTTGCAATTTTATTTTTATAATCTGGTGGAGAAACATTGTTCAAATTTAGTTGAGAAAAATCACCTGGGCAGAGATATCCAATAAACTGCTAGAAATACATATTTGGAACTGGGGAAGAAATTAAAGACAGTGAAGTAAATTTGGCTCTCTTCATTGATAGAAAACAATTGCAAAAGCATGAGCTGCTAAAAAAGACTAACTTCTCTGAATCTAACCATAAATGGTTTCCAGAACGGTGATTTCTTAGGTTATTTAGCATCTGCTAATAGAAAAAAAAAAAAGATGATTTATGTCATCAAGAACCAAGGTTCATATGAAATATTTACCTGCCTAATAATAATTCTATCAATTCTCTGTATTTTCATTGGCACTGGCCCCAGAGTGGCTAAAAATGAGTCAGTGAATTGTCCCTGAAGAACATGCTCTGATCCAAAGCACCTGCTAATAAGTTCTGTCCTGGTCAAGAAGACAGATCTCCGACAGAGAGGGGCTTCCATACGAGGGGTGCACTGGCTATTGAGTGAAAATAAAACCCTGATTCATACATGTATATTAATGACATGGTGTCAAGAGGGCAGGATTTCCACTTCACTGTTTTAAGGTTTTGTAAAAGGGCATTCTACAGATACGCTAATGACTTTAAACTTGCATAACAGTGAACTTAAAGGGATTGAGAAACATTTGCCAACTTATAAGTATCATTAACCTCTGAAATTCCAAACCCCACAAATGGAACATCTCCAAAATAATGCTTGTTCCTTAGCTGTACCTCTTTAAGTTTGAAAGAGTTCTCTGGAGCCACTGAGGGAAGTTGCAAATTGAGCTATGAAACAGCAAGCAGAATTCTATCATAGCATCATATATGCCATGGCTGGCAGCTGATGGTATAAGGCAGTGCTCCTCAAGCGGTCCATGGACTGGCTGCTGGACCTCAAATTGTCTGTTACTGGTCTGTGAGAAGATAAGGAGCTTGTGTCAGAATTTAAGTCAACCACATTACTAGGCATTCTCTTTAGTTCCGCTGTTTTGTTTTTGTTTCAATAGTGAGACTTTCTCAATGAAGGAAGAAATTCTGGTGAAAATTCCTTGTCTCTTAGAGTCCAGTACTTTGTGCAGCACTAGATAAAATCAATAAATGACACAGAGGAAACAGGACTTCTAAATTTTTATCCTGTTTGCATTCTATCAAGGAAAATTATTATTAAACTGGAAGACTAGAAAAACCACAATGAAGAGGTACACCAAGCCAAGTTGCTTTAAAAAGAGCACAATGGATGTACTTGGGGCAAGAGATTCAAAGGAGAGAAAGGTGAAGAGGAAGGGCTATCTGGGTGGTAGCATCACATGTTGGTAAATTTCTTTTCTTTTTTTTTTTTTAAACATCTTTATTGGAGTATAACTGCTTTACAATGGTGTGTTAGTTTCTGCTTTATAACAAAGTGGATCAGCTGTACGTATACATATATCCCCATATCTCCTCCCTCTTGCGTCTCCCTCCCCCCTCCCTATCCCACCCCTCTAGGTGGTCACAAAGCACCGAGGTGATCTCCCTGTGCTATGTGGCTGCTTCCCAGTAGCTATCTATTTTATAATTGGTAGTATATATAAGTCCATGCCATTCTCTCACTTCATCCCAGCTTACCCTTCCCCCTCCCCGTGTCCTCAAGTCCATTATCTATATCTGCGTCTTTATTCCTGCCCTGCCCCTAGGTTCTTCATAACCATTTTTTTTAGATTCCATATATATGTGTTAGCATACGGTATTTGTTTTTCTCTAACTTACTTCACTCTGTATGACAGACTCTAGGTCCATCCACCTCACTACAAATAAGTCAATTTCGTTTCTTTTTATGACTAATATGCCATTGTATATACGTGCCACATCTTCTTTATCCATTCATCTGTAGATGGACATTTAGGTTGGTCCCATGTCCTGGCTATTGTAAATAGTGCTGCAATGAACACTGTGGTACATAATTCTTTTTGAATTATGGTTTTCTCAGGGTTTATGCCAAGTAGTGGGATTGCTGGGTCATATGGTTGTTCTATTTTTAGTTTTTTAAGGAACCTCCATACTGTTCTCCATAGTGGCTGTATCTATTTACATTCCCACCAACAGTGCAAGAGGATTCCCTTTACTCCACACCCTCTCCAGCATTTATTGTTTGTAGATTTTTTGACGATGGCCATTCTGACCGGTGTGAGGTGATACCTCATTGTAGTTTTGATTTGCATTTCTCTAATGATTAGTGATGTTGAGCATTCTTTCACATGTCTGTTGGCTATCTGTATATCTTCTTTGGAGAAATGTCTATTTAAGTCTTCTGCGCATTTTTGGATTGGGTTGTTTGTTTTTTTGATATTGAGCTGCATGAGCTGCTTGTAAATTTTGGAGATTAATCCTTTGTCGTTTGCAAATATTTTCTTCATTTGCAAATATTTTCTCCCATTCTGAGGGTTGTCTTTTCATCTTGTTTATGGTTTCCTTTGCTGTGCAAAAGCTTTTAAGTTTCATTAGGTCCCATTTGTTTATTTTTGTTTTTATTTCCATTTCTCAAGGAGGTGGGTCAAAAAGGATGTTGCTGTGATTTATGTCATAGAGTGTTCTGCCTATGTTTTCCTCTAAGAGTTTTATAGTGTCTGGCCTTACATTTAGGTCTTTAATCCATTCTGAGTTTATTTTTGTATATGGTGTTAGGGAGCGTTCTAATTTCATTCTTTTACGTGTAGCTGTCCAGTTTTCCCAGCACCACTTATTGAAGAGGCTGTCTTTTCTCTACTGTATATTTTTGCCTCCAAATCAAAAATAAGGTGACCATATGTGCATGGGTTTATCTCTGGGCTTTCTATCCTGTTCCATTGATCTATATTTCTGTTTTTGTGCCAGTACCATACTGTCTTGATTACTATAGCTTTGTAGTATAGTCTGAAGTCAAGGAGCCTGATTCCTCTAGCTCTGTTTTTATTTCTTAAGATTGCTTGGCTATTCGGGGTCTTTTGTGTTTCCATACAAATTGTGAAATTTTTTGTTCTAGTTCTGTGAAAAATGCCATTGGTAGTTTGATAGGGATTGCATTGAATCTGTAGATTGCTTTGGGTAGTATAGTCATCTCCACAATATTGATTCTTCCAATCCAAGAACATGGTATATCTCTCCATCTGTTTGTATCATCTGTAATTTCTTTTATCAGTGTCTTTTTTTTTTCTTTTATTTATTTATTTATTTATTTATTTATTTATTTATTTATTTATTTATTTATGGCTGTGTTGGGTCTTCGTTTCTGTGTGAGGGCTTTCTCTAGTTGCGGCGAGCGGGGGCCACTCTTCATCATGGTGCGTGGGCCTCTCACTGTTGCGGCCTCTCTTGTTGCGGAGCACAAGCTCCAGACACACAGGCTCAGTAGTTGTGGCTCACGGGCCTAGTCGCTCCGCAGCATGTGGGATCTTCCCGGACCAGGGCTCGAACCCGTGTCCCCTGCATTGGCAGGCAGATTCTCAACCACTGCGCCACCAGGGAAGCCCCCTCATCAGTGTCTTATAGTTTTCTGCATACAGGTCTTTTGTCTCCTTAGGTAGGTTTATTCCTAGGTATTTTATTCTTTTTGTTGCAATGGTAAACGGGAGTGTTTCCTTAATTTCTCTTTCAGGTTTTTCACCATTAGTGTATAGGAATGCAAGAGATTTCTGTGCATTAATTTTGTATCCTGCTGCTTTACCAAATTCATTGATTAGCTCTAGTAGTTTTCTGGTAGCATCTTTAGGATTCTCTCTATATAGTATCATGTCATCTGCAAACAGTGACAGCTTTACTTCTTCTTTTCTGATTTGGATTCCTTTTATTTCTTTTTCTTCTCTGATTGCTGTGGCTAAAACTTCCAAAACTATGTTGAATAATAGTGGTGAGAGTGGGCAACCTTGTCTTGTTCCTGATCTTAGTGGAAATGGTTTCAGTTTTTCACCACTGAGAACGATGTTGGCTGTGGGTTTGTCATATATGGCCTTTATTATGTTGAGGTAAGTTCCTTCTATGCCTACTTTCTGGAGGGTTTTTATCATAAATGGGTGTTGAATTTTGTCTAAAGCTTTCTCTGCATCTATTGAGATGATCATATGGTTTTTCTCCTTCAATTTGTTAATATGGTGTATCACATTGATTTATTTGCATGTACTGAAGAATCCTTGCATTCCTGGGATAAACCCCACTTGATCATGGTGTATGATCCTTTTAATGTGCTGCTGGATTCTGTTTGCTAGTATTTTGTTGAGGATTTTTGCGTCTATGTTCATCAGTGATATTGGCCTGTAGTTTTCTTTCCTTGTGACACCTTTGTCTGGTTTTGGTATCAGGGTGATGGTGGCCTCGTAGAATGAGTTTGGGAGTGTTCCTCCCTCTGCTATATTTTGGAAGAGTTTGAGAAGGATAGGTGTTAGCTCTTCTCTAAATGTTTGATAGAATTTGCCTGTGAAGCCATCTGGTCCTGGGCTAAATTTCTAATAGTCAGAAATGGGAAGGCATTCTATGATGAGGGAGCAGTGTGGTCAAAGGTATAGACTGGAAGTGTTTAGTGTGTTAAGGAAAAAGGGGAAGGAGGCAAGTAGCAGGAATGAAAGCATCAGGGATAACAAAGAAATAAGGCATTTCTCAGCTTGGACATCCTCGGCAATGCCAATAGAACTTTCACCCAAGTCAGGTATTTGTTATAGAGATATGATTGTGCTTGTATATGCATGGGCTATTTCTAAAGAATACCTAAGAAACTGGTAACCGTAGTTACCTCTGAGGAGGGTACTGGGGTGGCAGGAGTCAGAGGTGGAGGGTGACTTATTTTCACTGTCTATTCTTTGGTATCTTTTGAATTTTATACCATGTACATCTATTACCTTCTATTACCTATCCATCTAAAAGTAACTTGAAAATATTTTTTAAAATAGGTAAGATATGCCAACTTTTGAGCTTTGTGTCTTCCCAAAATAGCAGCCACAGTAATCCCTTTAAAATAGGTCAGATTATGTCACTCCAGTGCTTAAAATTCTCAAAAAGCTCACCATTTTACCCAAGGTAAAAGCCGAAGATCTTACAATGGCCAGTAAGGCCCCACATGATCCGGGAGTCCCAGGCTGGGCCCCTGTTCTCTCTGCCTAGCAAGCCTCCTTCTCCAGATAGCACATGGCTTGCTCTTTCAAAAACCTCCTTCAGTCTTGCTCAAATGGCATCTTTTCCATGAGGTCTTCCTTGACCTCCTTATTTGAAATTGCTGCCCACCACCACCGGCACTCCCCAGCCCCCTTTCAGCTTTCCTTTTTTCTTGTGCTACTTGTCACTATGTGACAGACCAATTATTTTACTTTTTCTTTTTTTGGCCACACCGCACGGCATGCAGGATCTTAGTTCCCCGACCAGGGAGCAAACCTGTGCCCTCTGCAGTGGAAGCGCGGAGTCTTAACAACTGGACCACCAGGGAAGTACTACTTTTGATTTTCTTATTGTTTGCCTCCCTTCGCTAGAATGTAAGCTCTGTGAGGTCAGAAATTTTTGTCTGAGTTGTTCTTTGCTAGTCCACAGCTCCAAAATTCGTCCCTGTGTGTTTCCCTACTTTGAATCTCAGCTGGCCTTGGAGTTGCTTTGATATCAATAGAATGCACTAGAAGTGATGTTGTGTGAGTTCCAAGCCTAGGCCTCAAGAAGCCTGTCAGCTTCCACTGTTAAACTAAGAACATTTCCATCAGCATGAGAATAAGCACAGCCCAGCACAGACTCCTGGAAGATTGGAGACCATGTGGTGAGAGGCCCCAGCCATCCCGGCTGTCCCTGTTGTCCCAACTGTGAGGCCCCAGATATGAATGTGAGGCCATTCAAAATGATCCAGCCACAGCTAAGCCAACCCAAACCAGAGGAGCCACTCAGCTGAATTGTTAGAAATAACAAACGTTTGTTATTTTGGGCCACTAAATTTCTGATTAAAATTCGTGGTTTTTAATCCATTAAAAACTAACTGATCAGGAATTCCTTGGTGGCACAGTGGTTAAGAATCCGCCTGCCAATGCAGGGGACACAGGTTAGAGCCCTGGTCCGGGAAGATCCCACATGCCGCGGAGCAACTAAGCCCGTGCGCCACAACTACTGAGCCCGCGTGCCACAACTACTGAAGCCTGCACGCCTAGAGCCCATGCTCCAATTCAGCAAGAGAAGCCACCACAACGAGAAGCCTGCGCACCACAACGAAAAGTAGCCCCTACTCGCCGCAACTAGAGAAAGACCGCACGCAGCAACAAAGACCCAACACAGCCAAAAAATTAATTAATTAATTAAAAGAAACAAAAACCAAAAAACTAAGTGGTCAGGGACTTCCTTGGCGGTCCAGTGGTTAAGACTCCGCGCTCCGAATGCAGGGGGCACAGGTTCGATCCCTGGTCAGGAAGGTCACACATGCCTCACTGCGTGGTCAAAAAAAAAAAAAACCACAACAAAACAAAAAAAAGAACAACTGATCAGCCTTGTACACAGTAAGTGCTCAGTAAATATTTATGAAAATAATAAATATTGCTGTTGTTATTAATTCAGTTAAAAAATAAGTGGAGAAATGTTTATGGTGACTCCTTTTGATTCTCATTGTAACATTATTATGCTGTCGAAAGTTATAGCCCACCTGGATTTTATTACACGGGCTCCATATTCAAACTCAGATTCAGAAAAAAAAAAGAGATAAAACAAACTTAGATTCAAATTCTAGCTATACTTGTTAAAACAGCATAGCCTTGAAGTCATTTAACAGAGCTAGAGCTATAGTTTCCTCTTCTGAGATCAAGTACCTATCCCATAGGCATAGTGTGAGGATCAGAGGTAATGTATGTACAACATATCCTGCAGTTGCTGGTACATTGGGCCGTAGCCATAATTGCTCCACAGTCCTCTTCTCCTCTCAGAGGGAAAGAATTCACAGACTGGATGCTCAGGTTTTACTTTTAAAGTTCCCATCCAAAAATATCAGTTTGGATGAAAAATACTGAAAAAGAATCATAGATGTATGATCTGTTTTGGGCAATTACTATTTTACACACAATTTAAGAAATTACCTGTATTTCAAAAGAATGTGGGAACTCTACTGCCTAATTGGTTGGAGGGTGTGACATGTTACATGGTGTCCACTAGGGAGCGATAAACACGTTCATTAAGGGATAGTGCTTCTTGTGAGCTTTGTGCACCTGTCAGATATTAAATATTACTTTAATTTTATTATTTTAATCTGGCTCTGAAACTTAAAGACTTTAAAAAATCTGTTAATTTTGCACTTAAAATTATTAACTGGTTGCTTTATTTTTTTAAGGTATTAAAAGGATTCATAATGTGTGTTTTCAAGAAAGTCAGCCTTTGCAAGTTATTTTTGAAAAGAATATGTGTTCTAACACACTAGTGATTCAGCCAAGGTAATGAGTTCTCTGTTGTTTATTTTTATTTTTCTGAATAGATTATGGTCACAGAGTGAAGAATTAATAGCCTAGAGCTTTTAAATCAGTTAACATTTTTTTAAGCTAACACTGGACTTGTAGAAATCACCGTACAGGATCAAGAGGAAACCTTGAGAAAGATAAAAGTAGATAATAACTGCCTAATGGTAGAAATAATAATTTAGTGGCCAAAATGTTCTAGAAGTATCCCATCAGTGGCTTTCTACATCAAGTGGTATTAAGAGAAAAATATATTATCTAATAATACTTTGCATTTATATGGTGCCTTCTATCTGAGTCTTAACACACACAGCATGAGGAAATTTTAACACTTTTTACATGAACTGATTTTATCCCCAAGTGTTTGTTTGTTTGTTTGTTTTTTCTAGAGAATGAGTGGGACATATTTGTCAGTGAAAGGTACTCAATTTTTCAGTTAAGCTGTAGCTTAAACATTAATTACTTTGTAAGCCAAAAGATATTTTATCCTTATTGTTTTTTAAATTACAAAAGAAATACATGCTCCTTGCAATACATCTGAAATTTATAGAAGAGTGCAGAGATGAAAAATGGAAGTCTTTCTCCTCTACTTGCCGCATATATCCCACTTGGCAGGGGTTTAACATCTATTAACAATGTGGTGTATATCCTTCTATATCATCTTCTATTTATAGCCAGTCTTTCTATAACTTTCTTTTTCCCTATAGCTATGGATATCTTTCTTTCTCTCTTTTTCTCCTTCTCTCTCAAATTTATATCACCTACTAGACACATACATAGTTTTTTAAAAGAAAATGTCCTACTATCCTTATTGCTTGGCAACTTCCTTTTTTAGTGTCTATGTCAGTTTAGTTAAATCAATTTTATTCTTTTTAATGATTGCATAATTTTTAATTGTATGAGTGAACCATAATTTAGTTACCCATTACCCTATTAGTGAAAAAGTTGGTTGTTTCCGACTTTTTGCCATCACAAACAATGCTGCTAGTAGTGCATAAGATAGTTATTAGTTACCTATTTCTGTGAAGCAAATTTCCCCATAACTTAAAGCTTTAAAAAAACCCAGTTGTTTATTACTTCAAAATAATAAGTGTGGCTTAGCTGGGTGCTTTTGGCTCAAGGTTTCTCATGAGGTTGAAGTCAAGCCGTCAGCCAGGGCTGTGGTCTCATCTGAAGGCTGAACTTGGAGAAATTCACTCCCAAGCTCACTGACATGGCTGTGGGAGGCCTCAGAAAGTCAGCTTCTAAGCTCACCCATGTGGTTGCTGGTAGGCCTCAGTTCCTCACCATGCAGGCTGGCCGATTGTCCTCACAACATGGCACCTGGTAACCAGAGGGAGAGAGAGAGAGGGAAAGAGAGAAGGAAACTCCTATTATGGAAGACATAGTCTTTTTTTTATATATATATAAAAAAAAAGTCATTTTTTTGGTGTTTATTTTATTACTAGGGAGCTTGAGCATCTTTTCATATATTTATTAGCAATTTGTATTTTTCTTCCTTTTTGAATTGCACATTCATGTTGTCATTTTTGGTATCAGGTTGTTTAGTATCTTGTACAACACCTCTCCCTTAACACTGGAAAAGTTTCCAGATTAATTTGGTAGGTGTTCCTGACATTTTGGCATTGAGAAACTCTGCTAATCTAATGTCTAGTGGCAGGTTAACACTAACATTACAGAAATTCTAAGAATCTCATTTTTATCTGACCTCACCTCAATTTAAAAAATAGGCCAGGGCTTCCCTGGTGGCGCAGTGGTTAAGAATCCGCCTGCCAATGCAGGGGACACGGGTTTAAGCCCTGGTCCGGGAAGATCCCACATGCTGTGGGGCAGCTAAGCCCCTGTGCCACAGCTACTGAGCCTGCGTTCTAGAGCCCGTGAGCCACAACTACTGAGCTCACGTGCCACAGCTACTGAAGCCCACGTGCCTAGAGCCCGTGCTTCGCAACAAGAGAAGCCACCACAATGAGAAGCCCGTGCACCACAACAAAGAGTAGCCCCGGCTCGCCGCAACTAGAGAAAGCCTGTGCGCAGCAATGAAGAACAAAACAAAACAAACAAAAAATAGGCCAGAACTTTTAATGCAATAATAAAAAGATAATAAATAACCTAACTAAAAAATGGGCAAAGGATTTGAATGGACATTTTTCCAAAGAACGTATGCAAATGGCCAACAAGCACATGAAAAGATGATCAACACCATTTGTTGTTAGGGAAATGCAAATCAAACAATTTTAAATCTGTGAATTGTGTAGAACGTGAATTATATCTCAATAAAGGTGTTTTAAAAAAGGGAGCCCAGGATGAAAGGGCATTTGGAATGTCAGGACAACCTTGAAAGAAATAGTTAATAATCTAGGACAAGTGACAAAGGGAAAGAGAATACAGGCAGCAGACTGCTTGTAAACCTCTACCCCTCGACTGCATCTCCAGCATAGTTCACCCCAGTTCTGTTTGAACATCTCCATTTTCTAGTATCTCCCTTAGGAGTATGATCCCAGGTCATTTTTGTTAAAAAATGTATTGGGTATGTGAAAGCATAGAATTAAAGATATTTTATTCTAGTGTTTGGTTTATTCTGCAGTTTTCACATGTTTTACTTAGAATATATTTTGCTATTCTCTTGGCCTTCAAATGATGTTGTAATTCTTTCTTTTTTTTTGGCCGCAGCCGAGCGGCTTTCAGGATCTTAGTTCCCCGACCAAGGATTGATCCCAGCCCCCAGCAGTGAAAGCGCCGGGTCCTAACCACTGGACTGCCAGGGGATTCCTAATATTGTAATTTTAAGATATACTAAAAATATAGCAGCTCATATAGAAGAATGAAGATAGGTCTTTTGGGTAGATTTTTCTAAATCCAGGACAATTAACCTATTTATTTCCAGGTTAAAGATGAGTCCCATTTAATATGATAATTTCTTTCTGTTTGTTCTTCAAATAATGTACTACTGTTCCTTACATTTTATAGAGTGCTTGCTGAGGCAATTGTTCTTTTTACATCGAGTCAAGAGGAAGTTACTCTTGCTGTTACTCCACTGAACGTTTGCATTAAGAGTTCTAATGAGGAATCAATGGGTAAGGATTATATCTGTCACTGTGCTTTGATGGAATATTACTTCGTGGCTTTCCTGATTACTGTACGGTTATACAGCAAATATTAGTGACATAATACTTTTTCTTGTCTAAAAGGCAGTAAAATGTAGAAAGATCATTAAAATTTTTAAGAGACCTGAGAAATTTGTCACATTCAGTAATTAAAATACTTGGCTTTGAAATTCAGATTGTTTTAAAATTAGGAGAATGGGACTTCCCTGGTTGCACAGTGGTTAAGAACCCACCTGCCAATGCAGGGGACATGGGTTCGAGCCCTGGTCCGGGAAGATCCCACGTGCTGCAGAGCAACTAACCCACAAGCCACAACTACTGAGCCCGAGTGCCACAACTACTGAAGCCCGTGTGCCTAGAGCCTGTGCTCTGCAACAAAGAGAAGCCACCGCAATGAGAAACCTGTGCACCGTGAGGAAGAGCAGCCCCTGCTCGCTGCAACTAGAGAAAGCCCACACGCAGCAATGAAGACCCAACGCAGCCAAAAATAAATAAGTAAACAAATAAATAAATTTATTAAAAAAATAAAATTAGAATGGTTACTGAGAAAAATATTTTTTCAGTTAAAATTTTAAGGTCTATTTCTCATCCTTTGTATTTAGCATAAAGAAAAATTAAGAGGCCAGCAATCCAGTTGAGATGATCTTTGACCACATAAAAAGGAAAAGTAACTTTAAGTTAGAAATGTAAGATATTCCAGATGGCAAATATATAGGGCAGAAAATGTGAATATTTCTTAATGAATGAAATATTATTATTATTATTATTATTTTTAATTGGTCTAGAATGTTGCCTAGGAATCAGAAATTTTTTTCTTTTTTTAATTAAACCTTTCTTACAACACTTCTTAATTTTATTTATTTATTTATTTATTTTTGCTGTGTTGGGTCTTCGTTTCTGTGCAAGGGCTTTCTCTAGTTGTGGCAAGCGGGGGCCTCTCCTCATCGCGGTGCGTGGGCCTCTCACTATCGTGGCCTCTCTTGCTGTGGAGCACAGGCTCCAGACGCGCAGGCTCAGTAACTGTGGCTCACGGGCCCGGTTGCTCCGTGGCATGTGGGATCTTCCCAGACCAGGGCTCAAACCCGTGTCCCCTGCATTGGCAGGCAGATTCTCAACCGCTGCGCCACCAGGGAAGCCCTGAAATATTATTTTTTATAAATTTATTTATTTTATTTTTGGCTGCGTTGGGTCTTCGTTGCTGCGCGCGGGCTTTCTCTAGTTGCGGCGAGCGGGGGCTACTCTTCCTCGCAATGAGCGGGCTTCTCATTGCAGTGGCTTCTCTTGTTGCGGAGCACGGGCTCTAGGTGCGCGGCTTCAGTAGTTGCGGCACGTGGGCTCAGTAGTTGTGGCTGGCGGGCTCTAGAGCGCAGGCTCAGTAGTTGTGGTGCATGGGCTTAGTTGCTCTGCGGCATGTGGGACCTTCCTGGACCAGGGCTCAAACCCGTGTCCTCTGCATTGGCAGGCAGATTCTTAACCACTGGGCCACCAGGGAAGCCCCAACGTGACTATTAAGTCAGCTCTTCTAAGAGTTATACAGATGGAATGGAGAAACTAAAGCATGATTAAGTCAGGAGTTTTGCTATTAAGGAAATTTACTAGGGTATTTTGGGCACAACTTGTCTGAGACTCTTTGACCTTGGATTTTTTTTTTTTTTTTTTTTTTTGGTGATAGCAGTAAAGAAAGAATACAAAGGAAGAAACATTATTTTGAAGTGAAAAACCAGTATAACCAGGGCTTAAGTTGGGTCAGATGACTTTGCAGGGTCTAGTTTGTGCCAGGTTCTGTTCTAAATGGTTTACATTTCTGAATCCATTTGATCTTCGTAACAAGTCTGTGATGTAGGTACTATTAGTATCCCTATTTTCTATATGAAGAATATGAAGCACAGAGAAACTAAGTGACTTGCCTGCTGTCACACAGTTAATAAGTGGTGGATTATGATCTGAATATAGACTGTCAGGCTCCAGGACTTAGTCTCATTACCACTGTGCTCTTATTTCTTCTCTCAAAGTCCCATCTAGCATTCTGTTTTGGCACTCAGGGGTGCATGATCTGGAAAATATATGCTTGGCTAGTGAAAGGGTCTGTTTTATATTCATAATGCCATCTCTGAATAAATGGCCATTTATTCAGACACTGTCCCTTGTGAACAGCTTTCTAATGAGTAGTTATAGTTATGGTTAACTGGGGACCCAAGTGTTTAACTTTATTATTGAACTTACTCTACGCCAGCACACTGGGAGTGACATGAGCCTTCTTGTTTTAAAATTAATTTTTTAAATATTCTGTTTCATATTCTTTTCCATTATGGTTTATTACAGGATACTGAACATAGTTCCCTGTGCTATACAGTAGGACCTTGTTTATCCATTCTCTGTATAATAGTTTGCATCTTCTAGTCCCAATCTCCCAATCCAGCGACACCCCCCACCCCGCCGCCCCCGGCAACCACAAGTCATGACATGAGCCTTCTTGATTGAGATGAAGGTATTTGTAAGGTATTGTTTGGTCCTTTTAAAATATATATACCATTTCTCCTTTGTTCTTACACTTACATAATTCATGTTCATTGCAGAAAATTAAAAACACATAAAAAGCACTAATAAAGTCACCTGAAATCCCACTGTCTAGCGACAAGTACTCAATAGTTTGGTTCATCTCTTTCTATATACCTTAGATCTGACAACAGGAGATTGGTTTAGTGAAATACTATGAAGCTATTAGAAGTAGTCTTGGGAGTTCCCTGGTGGCCTAATGGTTAGGGTGCGGCGCTTTCGCTGCTGTGGCCTGGGTCCAAGCCCTGGTCGGGAAACTGAGATCCCGCAAGCCATGTGGCATGGCCAAAAAAAAAAAAAAAAATCTTGTGTGTGTGTATATATACATTTCTTTCTCTCTGGGTGTGTATGTCAAAGATGTTTATTGAAGTTAATTTTGTAGTGGAAAACACAAAACACCAACACACATAAATAATTAGGAAAATGTACTTATTGACATGGAAAAATAGTCAGGATATATTATTGAATAGATTATAAAATGGTATGCATAGTATGATCATATTTTCATTTTAAAAAATGCACATAAAAGTTTAATTAAATATTAGGGAACAAAATTCAACACCTCTGGGGGAAAAAAAAATTCAACACCTCTGTTATTGTCTGTCTTTTGGACGATAGCCATCCTAGTGGGTGTGAAGTGTTGTCTTATTGTGGTTTTGATTTTCATTTCTCTAGCAACTAATGATGTTCAGTATCTTTTTTTGTGTTCTTATTGCTTATTTGTATATCTTCTTTGGAGAAATGTCTGTTCACATCCCTTATTTTTCACTTGAGTTATTTGTCTTTTTATTTTTCTCCCCTTTTCATATATATGATTTCAAACATTTTCTCCCATTCTAAGTTGATTTTTACTTTTTTTTTTGGCTGCCCTGTGTGGCTTGTGGGATTGAGGAAGTGGAGGCTGCCAGTCTCTTAAGGCCTGGGCCCAGACCAGAAACTAGCACCAGGTCACTCCACCATATCCTATTGGTGAGAGCAGATGAAGAGCCCACTCACCCCAGATTCAAGGGGAGGGGACATAGACATAGACCCCACCTCTCAATGAAGGAATGTCAGATAATTTGTGGCTATTTTTTTTTTTTAACTTATTTATTTATTTATTTATTTTTGGCTGTGTTGGGTCTTCGTTTCTGTGTGAGGGCTTTCTCTAGTTGTGGCGAGCGGGGGCCACTCTTCATCGCGGTGCGCGGGCATCTCACTGTCGCGGCCTCTCTTGTTGCGGAGCACAGGCTCCAGACGCGCAGGCTCAGTAGTTGTGGCTCACGGGCCTAGTTGCTCCGCGGCATGTGGGATCTTCCCAGACCAGGGCTCGAACCCGTGTCCCCTGCATTGGCAGGCAGATTCTCAACCACTGCGCCACCAGGGAAGCCCTTGTGGCTATTTTTAACTTATCACTTATGCTTATATTTTCTTATCAAAATTTAACAAATACCTCTGGAACTAATTTTATTCTTTACTTTCCTATAACATTGAGCAGATTTGACCAATTCTGTATACAGTGAGATGTTTGTTGGGCCAGATGAGTTTGACTTCTTTCAAATTGGAGTCGACACTGAAATAACATTTTGCTTCAAAGAACTGAAGGTAAGCCAAAATTTGTGTACAAACAGAATTATCAATGGCAATTTTTAATAAAGATTTCACATTTTCCCCCTTTTTTTCCTTTCAGGGAATGCTGACATTTTCAGAAGCTACACATGCTCCTATAGCCATTCATTTTGATTTTCCTGGGAAGTAGGTCCTTGGGAAATTTCTGAGTTTGTTTCTTTTTCTTTTGTCATACATTAATAATAAAACCCTTTGGTTCACTTTGAAATTAATTCACACCTCAGGAATTCCTTAACTTTACTAGCAACACTTATCAAACTAAAATTTTGAAAGATGTCATAACCTAGAGTTCTTTTTATTGGTAACTTGATTTAGAAAGATATATTATTCTGAAGAGTAAAAACATTTATAAACTTGACATACTGAATAAATTGCCGAATTAGAAAATTATACATGGCTTAAACAAGTTAAATCTCTATGAAACTATGGTACTTTATATGATATTTCAGAACTAAAATTTCAGAGAGATTGGGCTAGGATGAATGTGTTTTATGAAATTGGATGTGATGATTTCTAAGGACCCTTTTAGTTCTTAGGACTGTCTCAATTTGTGAAAAGACAAGACTTTTACTGTTTCTTTTTACTCCAAAATTAAGTATCATTTTTTAATGTTTTCCCAATGTCCATCAGAAAATGAGTGTGAGTGTGATGAGTGTGATGTTTGCTCTGACTTTGCCTTTTTTAGACCCATGGCTTTAAGTATTGACGATATGTTATTGGAAGCCAACTTTATTTTGGCTACATTAGCTGATGAGCCAAGTAGAGCGTCTTCTCCACAATCACTGTATCTTTCACAAAAACGAAAAAGGTAAGGCCATGTTTTAACGTCTTTATTGGTTGGGATAAAGCCATTGCAGTCTTATTCTGAAATAATTCAATGGCATTCATTTAGGAAACAATTGAGGATGAAAACATTAGAAGATCAGAAATTTTAACTGAATCAGGAAAGCTCCAGGAAGACCTAACTGTAACAGAGAAATATCACCCATCTTTCACTAGATATTTGCTTTTTCTCTTTTTTTTTTTTTTTTTGTACATGGATGACCACAACAAAAGCAACAATGATTGCAATTACCAAACATGAAACACACTCATACTATGTCATAATATTGACATTCAGTCCAGTAATCCTCCACTGTAACAGCTCCTTTACTTTGCAGTGAAAATTGATTTGTATATTCTTTGCCTCTGAGTCCTTGTGGGATTTTTTTTTTTTTAATTCAGACAGAAAGTCACAAAAATTATACTCATCCTCATCAGTTCACTCAGTCCCATGTAATTAATTTTTTTTTTTTCATCTTGATCTTTTGTTTATGAGTTCATCAGTTTTTCATTAGAGTTCTGAAAATGCTTATTCATTCAGTTCAGCAGTACAGTCAGTTACCAGAAACCTGTACTTGTCAGAGTCTTTTCCATGAATTTCTTGAAGATGAAAGCCTTTTATAGGAACATATTTGCAAAAGCATCAGAGTACACCCAGAACTGTCTGTAAATGACAAAAGACTTAAAAATGACCACTGTTAAAGATTTGATGAAAGTTCATAATAATGCAGTTGACAAGAAAATTAGTTATTTCTGAGATATACATTTTAAAGTAATAACTAGGATTATTACTTATAACATTATACCAGAACATATAAGATTTTTAGAAATTTCATGTAATGTCTGAAACATTTATATTAACATATTTCCATACATATTTCCATACAAATACAAATATAAGATTTTTAGAAATTTCATATAATGTCTGAAACCTTTATATTAACATATTTCCATACAAATACAAATATAAGATTTTTAGAAATTTCATGTAATGTCTGAAACATTTATATTAACATATTTCCATACAAATAACTCAATGAAAGTTTAGTATTAGTTGTTTTGTTTGTTTGTTGTTTTATACTGCAGGTTCTTATTAGGCATCAATTTTATACACATCAGTGTATACATGTCAATCCCAATCGCCCAATTCAGCACACCACCATCCCCACCCCACCGCAGTTTTCCCCCCTTGGTGTCCATATGTCCATTCTCTACATCTGTGTCTCAACTTCTGCCCTGCAAACTGGCTCATCTGTACCATTTTTCTAGGTTCCACATACATGCATTAATATACGATATTTGTTTTTCTCTTTCTGACTTACTTCACTCTGTATGACAGTCTCTAGATCCATCCACGTCTCAACAAATGACTCAATTTCGTTCCTTTTTATGGCTGAGTAATATTCCATTGTATATATGTACCACCACTTCTTTATCCATTCGTCTGTTGATGGGCATTTAGGTTGCTTCCATGACCTGGCTATTGTAAATAGTGCTGCAATGAACATTCGGGTGCATGTGTCTTTTTGAATTACGGTTTTCTCTGGGTATATGCCCAGTAGTGGGATTGCTGGGTCATATGGTAGTTCTCTTTTTAGTTTTTTAAGGAACCTCCATATTGTTCTCCATAGTGGCTGTATCAATTTACATTCCCACCAACAGTGCAAGAGGGTTCCCTTTTCTCCACACCCTCTCCAGCATTTGTTGTTTGTAGATTTTCTGACGATGCCCATTCTAACAGGAGTGAGGTGATACCTCACTGTAGTTTTGATTTGCATTTCTCTAATAATTAGTGATGTTGAGCATCTTTTCATGTGCTTCCTGGCCGCCTGTATGTCTTCTTTGGAGAAATGTCTATTTAGGTCTTCTGCCCATTTTTGGATTGGGGTGTTTGTTTCTTTAATATTGAGCTGAATGAGCTGCTTATATATTTTGGAGATTAATCCTTTGTCCGTTGATTCGTTTGCAAATATTTTCTCCCATTCTGAGGGTTGTCTTTTCGTCTTGTTTATGGTTTCCTTTGCTGTGCAAAAGCTTTGAAGTTTCATTAGGTCCCATTTGTTTATTTTTGTTTTTATTTCCAGTACTCTAGGAGGTGGATCAAAAAAGATCTTGCTGTGATTTATGTCAAAGAGTGTTCTTCCTATGTTTTCCTCTAAGAGTTTTATAGTGTCCAGTCTTATATTTAGGTCTCTAATCCATTTTGAGTTTTTTTTTGTGTATGGTGTTAGGGAGTATTCTAATTTCATTCCTTTACATGTAGCTGTCCAGTTTTCCCAGCACCACTTATTGAAGAGACTGTCTTTTCTCCATTGTATATCTTTGCCCCCTTTGTCATAGATTAGTTGACCATAGGTGCGTGGGTTAATCTCTGGGCTTTCTATCTTGTTCCATTGATCTATGTTTCTGTTTTTGTGCCAGTACCATATTGTCTTGATTACTGTAGCTTTGTAGTATAGTCTGAAGTCAGGGAGTCTGATTCCTCCAGCTCCATTTTTTTGCCTCAAGACTGCTTTGGCTATTCGGGGTCTTTTGTGTCTCCATACAAATTTTAAGATGATTTGTTCTAGCTCTGTAAAAAATGCCATTGGTAATTTGATAGGGATTGCATTGAATCTGTAGATTGCTTTGGGTAGTATACTCATTTTCACAATGTTGATTCTTCCAATCCAAGAACATGGTATATCTCTCCATCTGTTGGTATCATCTTTAATTTCTTTCATCAGTGTCTTATAGTTTTTGGCATACAGGTCTTTTGTCTCCCTAGGTAGGTTTATTCCTAGGTATTTTATTCTTTTTGTTGCAATGGTAAATGGGAGTGTTTCCATAATTTCTCTTTCAGATTTTTCATCATTAGTGTATAGGAATGCAAGAGATTTCTGTGCATTAATTTTGTATCCTGCAACTTTACCATATTCATTAATTAGCTCTAGCAGTTTTCTGGTGGCAGTTTTAGGATTCTCTATGTATAGTATCATGTCATCCACAAACAGTGACAGTTTTACTTCTTCTTTTCCAATTTGTATTCCTTTTATTTCTTTTTCTTCTCTGATTGCCGTGGCTAGGACTTCCAGAACTATGTTGAATAATAGTGGTGAGAGTGGACATCCTTGTCTCGTTCCTGATCTTAGAGGAAATGCTTTCAGGTTTTCACCATTGAGAATGATGTTTGCTGTGGGTTTGTCATATATGGCCTTTATTATGTTGAGGTAGGTTCCCTCTATGCCCACTTTCTGGAGAGTTTTTATCATAAATGGGTGTTGAATTTTGTCGAAAGCTTTTTCTGCATCTATTGAGATGATCATATGGTTTTTATTCTTCAATTTGTTAATATGGTGTATCACACTGATTGATTTGCGTATATTGAAGAATCCTTGCATCCCTGGGATAAATCCCACTTGATCGTGGTGTATGATCCTTTTAACGTGTTGTTGGATTCTGTTTGCTAGTATTTTGTTGAGGATTTTTGCATCTATATTCATCAGTGATGTTGGTCTGTAATTTTCTTTTTTTGTAGTGTCTTTGTCTGGTTTTGGTATCAGGGTGATGGTGGCCTCATAGAATGAGTTTGGGAGTGTTCCTTCCTCTGCAATTTTTTGGAAGAGTTTGAGAAGGATAGGTGTTAGATCTTCTCTAAATGTTTGATAGAATTCACCTGTGAAGCCATCTGGTCCTGGACTTTTGTTTGTTGGAAGATTTTTAATCACAGTTTCAATTTCATTACTTGTGATTGGTCTGTTCATATTTTCTGTTTCTTCCTGGTTCAGTCTTGGAAGGTTATACCTTTCTAAAAATTTGTCCATTTCTTCCAGGTTGTCCGTTTTATTGGCATAAAGTTGCTTGTAGTAGTCTCTTAGGATGCTTTGTATTTCTGCAGTGTCTGTTGTAACTTCTCCTTTTTCATTTCTGATTTTATTGATTTGAGTCCTCTCCCTCTTTTTCTTGATGAGTCTGGCTAATGGCTTATCAATTTTGTTTATCTTCTCAAAGAACCAGCTTTTAGTTTTATTGATCTTTGCTATTGTTTTCTTTGTTTCTATTTCATTTATTTCTGCTCTGATCTTTATGATTTCTTTCCTTCTGCTAACTTTGGGTTTTGTTTGTTCTTCTTTCTCTAGTTTCTTTAGGTGTAGGGTTAGATTGTTTATTTGAGATTTTTCTTGTTTCTTTAGGTAGGCTTGTATAGCTATAAACTTCCCTCTTAGAACTGCTTTCGCTGCATCCCATAGGTTTTGGGTCGTCGTGTTTTCATTGTCATTTGTCTCTAGGTATTTTTTGATTTCCTCTTTGATTTCTTCAGTGATCTCTTGGTTATTTAGTAACGTATTGTTTAGCCTCCATGTGTTTGTCTTTTTTACGTTTTTTTCCCTGTAATTCATTTCTAATCTCATAGCGTTGTGGTCAGAAAAGATGCTTGATATGATTTCAATTTTCTTAAATTTACTGAGGCTTGATTTGTGACCCAAGATGTGATCTATCCTGGAGAATGTTCCGTGCGCACTTGAGAAGAACGTGTAATCTGCTGTTTTTGGATGGAATGTCCTATATATACCAATTAAATCTATCTGGTCTATTGTGTCATTTAAAGCTTCTGTTTCCTTATTTATTTTCATTTTGGATGATCTGTCCATTGGTGTAAGTGAGGTGTTAAAGTCCCCCACTATGATTGTGTTACTGTCAATTTCCTCTTTTAGAGCTGTTAGCAGTTGCCTTATGTATTGAGGTGCTCCTATGTTGGGTGCATATATATTTATAATTGTTATATCTTCTTCTTGGATTGATCCCTGGATCATTATGTAGTGTCCTTCCTTGTCTCTTGTAACATTCTTTATTTTAAAGTCTATTTTATCTGATATGAGTATAGCTACTCCAGCTTTCTTTTGATTTCCATTTGCATGGAATATCTTTTTCCATCCGCTCACTTTCAGTCTGTATGTGTCCCTAGGTCTAAAGTGGGTCTCTTGTAGACAGCATATATATGGGTCTTGTTTTTGTATCCATTCAGCCAGTCTATGTCTTTTGGTTGGGGCATTTAATCCATTCACGTTTAAGGTAATTATCGATATGTATGTTCCTATGACCATTTTCTTAATTGTTTTGGGTTTGTTTTTGTAGGTCCTTTACTTCTCTTGTGTTTCCCACTTAGAGAAGTTCCTTTAGCATTTGTTGTAGAGCTGGTTTGGTGGTGCTGAATTCTCTTAGCTTTTGCTTGTCTGTAAAGCTTTTGATTTCTCCATCAAATCTAAATGAGATCCTTGCCGGGTAGAGTAATCTTGGTTGTAGGTTCTTCCCTTTCATCACTTTAAGTATATCATGCCACTCCCTTCTGGCTTGCAGAGTTTCTGCTGAGAAATCAGCTGTTAACCTTATGGGAGTTCCCTTGTATGTTATTTGTCGTTTTTCCCTTGCTGCTTTCAATAATTTTTCCTTGTGTTTAATTTTTGCCACTTTGATTACTATGTGTCTCGGCGTGTTTCTCCTTGGGTTTATCCTGTATGGGACTCTCTGCGCTTCCTGGACTTGGGTGGCTATTTCCTTTCCCATGTTAGGGAAGTTTTTGACTATAATCTCTTCAAATATTTTCTCTGGTCCTTTCTCTCTCTCTTCACCTTCTGGGACCCCTATAATGCGAATGTT
Source organism: Eschrichtius robustus (assembly GCF_028021215.1). NCBI lineage: Eukaryota > Metazoa > Chordata > Mammalia > Artiodactyla > Eschrichtiidae > Eschrichtius > Eschrichtius robustus. Next base: position 9,069,703 of record NC_090837.1, read on the forward strand.
GTTGCGTTTAATGTTGTCCCAGAGGTCTCTTAAGCTGTCTTCATTTCTTTTCATTCTTTTTTCTTTAGTCTGTTCCGCAGCAGTGAATTCCACCATTCTGTCTTCCAGGTCACTTATTCGTTCTTCTGCCTCAGTTATTCTGCTATTGATTCCTTCTAGTGTAGTTTTCATTTCAGTTATTGTATTGTTCATCTCTGTTTGTTTGTTCTTTAATTCTTCTAGGTCTTTGTTAATCATTTCTTGCATCTTCTCAATCTTTGCCTCCATTCTTATTCCGAGGTCCTGGATCATCTTCACTATCATTATTCTGAATTCTTTTTCTGGAAGGTTGCCTATCTCCACTTCATTTAGTTGTTTTTCTGGGGTTTTTTCTTGTTCCTTCATCTGGTACATAGCCCTCTGCCTTTTCATCTTGTCTATCTTTCTGTAACTGTGGTTTTTGGTCCACAGGCTGCAGGATTGTAGTTTTTCTTGCTTCTGCTGTCTGCCCTCTGGTGGTTGAGGCTATCTGAGAGGCTTGATGGGAGGCTCTGGTGGGGGGTAGAGCTGACTGTTGCTGTGGCGGTCAGAGCTCAGTAAAACTTTAATCCACTTGACTGTTGATGGGTGGGGCTGGGTTCCCTCCCTGTTGGTTGTTTGGCCTGAGGCAACCCAACACTGGAGCCTACCTGGGCTCTTTGGTGGGGTTAATGGCAGACTCTGGGAGGGCTCACGCCAAGGAGCACTTCCCAGAACCTCCACTGCCAGAGTCCTTGTCCCCACAGTGAAACAGAGTCACCCCCCGCCTCTGCAGGAGACCCCCCCAACACCAGCAGGTAAGTCTGGTTCAGTCTCCCCCAGGGTCACTGCTCCTTCCCCTGGGTCCCGATGCGCACACTACTTTGTGTGTGCCCTCCAAGAGTGGGGTCTCTGTTTCCCCCAGTCCTGTCGAAGTCCTGCAATCAATTCCCACTAGGCTTCAAAGTCTGATTCTCTAGGAATTCCTCCTCCCGTTGCCGGACCCCCAGGTTGGGAAGCCTGACATGGGGCTAAGAACCTTTACTCCAGTGGGTGGACTTCTGTGGTATAAGTGTTCGCCAGTCTGTGAGTCACCCACCCAGGAGTTATGGGATTAGATTTTACTCTGATTGCGCCCCTCCTACCGTCTCACTGTGGCTTCTCCTCTGTCCTTGGACGTGGGGTATCCTCCTTGGTGAAGTCCAGGGACTTCCTGTCAATGATTGTCCAGCAGACAGTTGTGATTCTGGTGCTCTCACAAGAGGGAGTGAGAGCACGTCCTTCTACTCCGCCATCTTGGTTAATCCCCTGCTTTTTCTCTTATGATCACAACTTAACAGGACTGCCTGGTTTATCTTTGTCGTTACCTAAAACTCATTTCCATTTTCGGTAGTTGTTTTTTAGGAGTGATATAGTGTTAAGGTTCACAGGAAAGTTTGTATTCACTACCCAGAACTCTCTTTCTTAGAGAGAGAAGCAGCCATTGCTTTTCTTTCTTTTTTCCCCTTTTGTCTCTCTCTCTCTTTTTTCTTTTTTTAAGTTTGGCTGCGCTGCGCGGCTTGAGGGATCTCAGTTCCCCGACCAGGGATTGAACCTGGGCCACGGCAGTGAAAGCACCGGATCCTAACCGCTGGACCACCAGGGAGCTCCCCCTTTTGTCTCTTAATAACTTTTTTTTTGGTGGAAGGTGCTTCACTCTAAAAGTAACATAAACTTACTATGGGAAATTTGGAAAATGCAGGAAAGTACAAAGAATAAATTAAAAAACACCAACAATTTTACCATCTAGTGATAGCCACTGTTAATGTTTGACACACTGTGTTTTCTTTCAGACTTTTAATTTTGCATACAGTTGCATTTTAAAACAAGATTGGGTCATATAGCATATGTAGTTTTGTATTCTGTTTTTTCCCACAAAATATTATATTGTGAACATTTTCCAGTATTGCTGATAATAACTTGGAAACATGATTTTTAATGACTCTATACAATTTTATCATACAGATATATTGTAATTTATTTGACTTTTTGCTAACTTCGCCCTATTACAGTGTCACAAGATTGTCTCGTACACTTTGGGTTGCTTTACTGAAAAATTTGAATCTGTCAAGAGAATTTCTAAATAATCGTGTATGTAAATCTTAACTTTCAACAATTAGTTCAATGTTATTTCAGTATATTCCCTAAACCAGTGTTATTGTCATCCCATATTGATCCATTAGTTATATAAAAATATATCTTTCAAAGTAAACAGTTCATTCATTTAATCTCTATTAATACCTCAGGTCAGAGCTGATAGATTCAAATTCAGAGGCTGGTAAAAATGTAACCAGCAAGGATGCAGAGTATATCTCGAGAAAAGCAGTACCCAAAAGGCTTTATTCTGAGACTCGCACGAACATCTCTTCATTGGAAAACTGTGGCAGCCCTTTAACGGAAAGAGCAAACGGAGACATTAGTGAAGTACCAGAAAGCAGTGTCAGTGACACGGAGGAAGTGCCAGGATCTTCATACCTCAGGAAGGTAAAAGAAAAGCACTGAGACACAACTGCATCTCAGTCAAGAATTCTCATCATCCGTCTCCCTTTGCAATCTCCCTGCCTCAGCCCACCCCCAATATCCGGGAAATTAATTTTATTATTTTTTGATAGGGGAGAGGTGAAACCAGTCTGACATGGAGAAAAGGCTGATTTACAGAATGTCAATACAAAATAGTTAAATTGCTCGTTGAGTAATTCTAACAAAGTATATTCAAATAGAAATTTGAGTCACTTGTTTTAAAGAATAAATTATGATTTCTTATAGCATACTTATCTTTGAATACAAATAATATGCTAAAGTCATATACTTTGTTTTCTAAAATACATGTCCTTCTAATTTTATTTTTCAAGTTTGGTTGGGAAATCCTTTATTCATGGTAGTACAAATGTAAATTTCATCACAACAAACATCACAAATTCCTTCATAGTGGTGTCCCAGTTAAGAACATTATTATGTCACCAACATTTTACTAGATGGATGATAAACTTCACAAAATGCTATAGTGTTAAACCTTAAGAAATCCACTGAACTGAAGATAAACATAATTTATTAGAAGTATCAAATAATGATAGTCCCTGTTTTACATGTTTATATTAATGTTTTATTCAAGCTAGTTTTGCTGTTATTATTATTGGTTTGGAAATACGAGTTTCTTAAAGTTAGAAGTAACTCTAAGGAGAAATAATATTACTAAAAGTCACTACTTCCACTGTATGAAGACTTTTAGGGTAGTAAAATTGGATAGTAAACTCCACTTATTATTCAGTTTGATGCCACAGTGTTTATTGAATACCTGTTATATGCCTGGCACTTATGGCAATTTTCTCTTCTCGTGAATTACTAGCTTGGCCATAAAGTGAAAACTGAAATCTGTCTTTTCATTATACAGAAACATTTTCCTCGTCCTGTTTTTTGGTCACACATATTGTGCTTACTTTTTCGCAGGCAGCAACAGGAACACATTTTCCTGCTGCTTCACTTCCCTGAAATTCACTAAGATTGCCAATTTCCTCACTAGGCAAGGTGACATTTAGAGCTGTAAGCTCCATGAGTACCATTACAGCACTCTTTTCTTCAAATTTCCTATCATGTCACTTAAATTCTAAATTCTAAAAAGAAAGTTCTATTTTTAAAGGGAATTATTTGCCTTAACTCCTGCAAAAATGAAATTACATTATGGGTAAATAATTTAGACCATTATCATCGTCTATCTGAACTACGGTGAGCCTTCCGATTGACCTCCATGCCTCCATTCTCCTCCACTCTGGTTTCCTCCACAGTGTACCAGAAGATTCTTTTGAGACCTTATATTTACAGTGAGGTATAGGACTCCAGAGCACTGGCTCTAGAGTTTCTGGGTTGGAATCTCTGTCTTGCCACCTATTAGCTGTGTAACTTGGATAAGTTACTTATCTTTGCTTCAGTTTTCTTTCTGTTAGTAAAATGGGAATAATAATAATGCTACCCAATTGAATTGTTGTGAAAATTAATTGGGCTAATACATGGAGCTGGCACATGGTCAGTGCTCATTAAATGTTAGTTGTTGTTATACATCACTCTCCTGCTTTTATTGTCTCTTGGATCATTCTGCTTCTCCCATAGGATTTCACCTAAACTCCTTGGAATGGCATTCAGGGACTTTCCCTAGGGTATTTAATAAAATCTTCTCATTTCCTCCCCTGAGGTCCAGTTCTAGCCCTTCAGAGTATGTTTTAATGTCTGGTAGAGTTAGTATCCCTTTGTAGATTTGGTCAGTTTTTCCTGGCTATTCCTGAATGTGTATTTTTTACTTGAACTTTAATATCAACTTATCTAGCTCCAGAAAAAGTCTATTGGTATTTTTTTAATTGGGATTTCCTTAAATTTCTGTTAACTTGGGGATGTTAAGTGACACCTTTATGATGTTGAGTCATTCTATCCAAACACAGGCAATATATTTCCACTTGTTCAGGTCTATTTTTGTGTGTTTCTCAGGAGTGTCTTAAAATGTTTCTCATATACATTTACACATTTAAGTTTATTCCTAAGTAATTAACCTTTTATATTGCTATTGTGAATAGTTTCCTCTACCATTATGTTTTCTGACTGCCTATTGTTTGAGTATATGAAGGCTACTGGTTTTTTTGGTGTTAATTTTATATCCTATTACCCTTCTGAATTATTTTATTGTTTCCATTAGTTTTATCATTGATTCTCTCAGGGTTTCCAGACACGCTATATGTCATTTTTATATAGAGATAGTTTCATTTCTTCTTTAATCTCTCCAACTGACTCTTTTGTTCAGTTGTATTAGCACATAATCTCTAGTACAACATTAACAGTGGAGAGAGTGGGCATGCTTGCTTAGTTCCTGATCTTAGTGGAAACATTCAGCAAATGCTTTTGTGTTCTACTTTTGTTCATACTATTGCTCCTACAGTCTGGGGTGATAGTATTCCTTTTTTCACTGTTCAAACCCCTACCCACCCTTCAAAGCCCAGCTCAAGTGATACGTCTCTTTTTGAAGTCTTCTCATTCTAATCAAATCATTTTGTTTGTTTTATTCATTATTAATGTCACGTAATAATTTAATAAATATGCTTGTTACTCCACTAGGTAGATTGTGAGCTCATCAAGGGCAGGCCTGAGTCTTACTCATCTCTGTATTCCTAGTGCATAGCCAGTGGTTGGCAAACCTTCAGCCCCGGTTTGGGACAGCCTAAGAAAGTTTTTTAAATCCCTCAAGTAGTATCACAAAATTCCAAAATGAAATCAATTTTAATTCACCTTATTTAAACAAATAAATAATATGGTAGTATTCTACTTTGGGAAAGGGGATTTTCAAAATTAAACTATTGTAGAGGAGTATTACTATATTCTAATATTCAAATGACCAATATTTTTTTCCATTGTGGATTTTCAATAAGTTATACACAGCTCTCAGGGGCACCAAAATGGGGGAAATATCTATATTATTATCATATTTTTTATTGAAGTATTATTGACCTACAACACTATGTTAGTTCTAGGTACAGAACATAATGATTTGATATTTCTATACATTACAAAATGATCATAATAAGTCAATAGCAAATTTAGTGCAGTTTTCAAAGACCAAAGTCACCATACAAAGTTATTATAATATTGTTGACTGTATTCCCCATGCTGTACATTTCATCCCCATGACTCATTTATTTTATAACTGGAAGTTTGTACCTCTTAATCTCCCTCACCTATTTCACTCATCCCCCCACACCCCTCCCCTCTGGCAACCACCTGTTTGTTCTTTGTATCTATGAGTCTGTTTCTGTTTTGTTACGTTTGTTCATTTGTTTTGCTTTTTAGATTCCATATATAAGTGAAATCGTACTGTATTTGTCTTTCTCTGACTTATTTCACTGAACATAATACCTTCTAGGTCCATTGATGTTGTTGCAAATGGCAAAGATTTTATTCTTTTTTGTGGCTGAGTGATATTCCACTGTGTACACACACCACATCTTCTTTATCCATTCCTCTATCGGTGGACACTTAGGTTGCTTCTATATCTTGGCTATTATAAATTATGCTGCAATGAACACAGGGGTGCAGATATCTTTTTGAGTTAGCGTTTTTGTTTTTTTTCTGAAAAATACCCAGGAGTGGAATTGCTGGATTGTATGGTAGTTCTATTTTTAAGAGAATATGAATATTATTTTTAAATTTTTATAATAATTTATCTTCTTACCCAATTCGTATAGGAGTTGGACTAATTCCAAGTTGTATGGCCATTCATAAACTTTCTCCATTAGAAGACTGGTATATACCAGGGAAGGGCTTGATCATCCAGCCATGAAAGATTTAAAGGCCAAAGAGTAGGTAGGGAAAAGAGGGGGTAGCAAATGACATTTACCTTAAGTCAATGGCAAATTCAGGGCAGCTCTCAAAGTCCAAAGCAAACTAGTAGGTTTTTAGTTTAATATAGCACAATAAGCATTATGAAGAGCTATTTGCACATGATATTATACATTGAACAGACACAGATGCTATCATTAGGTCAATTCCAGCCTTTGGATCTTGACCTTGGTTAACACTAGACTCTTCAGAGGCAACTGAGACTATGCCTTCAATTAAAATCAAAGCCAGTGTATTAGTTTCCTATTGCTGCTATAACAAATTACCACAAATTCAGTGGCTTAAGACAGCACGAATTAGCTTACAGTTCAGAAGTCCAAAATCTTCTCACAGAGCTAAAATCAAGGTGTTGGCAAGGCTGTGTTCCTTTGCGGAGACTCTAGGGAAGAATCTGCTTTCTTGCCTTTCCTATCTTCTTGAGATCACCTGCATTCTTTGATTGTGGTTTCCTTCCAGCTTTAAAACCAGCAACGGCCGGTCAAGTCCTTTTCACATTGCTTCACTCTGATGCTGATTCGTCTCTGCTTTTCACATTTAAGGATCCTTGTGAGTCCACTGGGCCCACCTGGATAGTCCAGGTCACTGATTAGCAACTTTATTCCATTTGCTACCTTAATTCCCTTTTTTTAAAAAAAAATTTATTTATTTATTTATTTATTTATGGCTGTGTTGGGTCTTCGTTTCTGTGCGAGGGCTTTCTCCTGTTGCGGCCAGTGGGGGCCACTCTTCATCGCGGTGCGTGGGCCTCTCACTATCGCGGCCTCTCTTGTTGCGGAGCACAGGCTCCAGACGCGCAGGCTCAGTAGTTGTGGCTCACGGGCCCAGTTGCTCCGCGGCATGTGGGATCCTCCCAGACCAGGGCTCAAACCCGTGTCCCCTGCATTGGCAGGCAGACTCTCAACCACTGCACCACCAGGGAAGCCCCCTTAATTCCCTTTTGCCATGTGATATAACATATTCACAGGCTCCTGGGATTAAGACGTGGACATCTTTGGGGGCGAGGGCAGGCCATCATTCTGCCTACTGCAGGCTATATCACAGCTAATTTGGGGTGTTTCATCTGGAGCAAGGGTTCAACAGCTGCTGTCAGAACTGCCCCATCCAGAGGGCATCTTCACCTTCTGATGTGTGAGGATGAGCCAAGAACAGGGATCATTCATTTATTCATTCTTGCTACCTACCATGCAACTCCCACAGGTATTTGTTGAGGGCCTTGTGTTGTAGATGTGGGGTATACAATGGTGTGCAAAATAAACAAGAAAGGTTCCTAAACTTGATTATAGACTAGGAGGGAGATAGACATTAAACAAATAGTCACATGACTAAATATATGATAATTTTTAAAAACCTGTGGTAAGTTCAATAAAGGAAAAGTTTAAGGTGCTTTGAGAGGATTTAAGGTATGAACTGACCTAATCTAGGAGGTCAGAAAGTCTTCTCTGAAACTGGTGTTTGAGCTGAACTGGAAAGGATAAGGTAGTAGGGGGGAGTTGAGTGGATATGTGGCATGTGCAAAAGCCCCTGTGATGGAGGGAGCGTGGTGGTTTTAAGGAACTGGAGGATGACCAGTGTGGTTAGCAGGCAGATAGCCAGGGGGAAACAATGGCACAGGGTGAATGAAACTAGAGTAACTGGTGAGTGCCGATTCATGCCAGATGTAAACAGCCATGTAAACGGCCATATAAAGTACTGTGGCATTTAAAGTATTTGAAGGATTTTAACAGGGAGGGCTGCCAGAGTTGAATTTTTGCAAGATAACTTTAGTTGCAGCTACTATGTGCAGAATGGGGTGCAGTGAGGCAAGAATGGAAGTTCAGTTGTGGCATCTGAGAGATGGTGATTCAGTAGCAATGGAGAGAAGTGGCCAAAGTAGACAGCTAATTGAGGAGGTAGAAGTAGCAGGACTCTGTGATGGATTGGTTATGGGGCTTAAGGGAAAAGGAGGTATCAAGGTTTGGAGCAACAGGTTCAATGCTCACTAAGATCATGAATTCTATTTTGGACATGTTAAGTGGCAGAAATCAAGTAGGTAGTAGGATATATGAAGTTCAAATTCTGTGAGGCTCCCTGGCATATACATACATAGTAATTTCTGCCAGCAGTGTGAATGAAAGTTCCTAGGGAGAGGGTGCAGGGGAGAGTACTGCCATCATTTAAAGCAGTGGTTCTTAACCAGGGTCAGGGGACGTTGGGCAATGTCTGGAGACAATTCTGGATGTCACAATTCAGGAAGGAGGGTGCTACTGGCATCTAGTGGGCAGAAGCGAGGGATGCGGCTCAACATCCTCCCATGAGCAGGACAGCCCCCACCACAAAGAAGCATCAGGCCTCAAATGTCAGTAGTGCTAAGGCTGAGAAACCCTGATTCAAAGGCTGGGTAGAAGAGCGCAAGCCAGCTGAAAAGTCTAAGAGCAACCAGGAGAATGCGGCATGAGGACTATCAAGGGGGATGGAGACTGAAAATGGTCATTGGCTTAAGGATCTGGCAATTTTTGGTGACCATCTTGAGAAGAGCTTCTGTGTGAGGGTAAGGAGCTTTTTTAGATGGGACAGAAGAATAGGAGAATGAGAAAATGGAGAAAGCAAGTGTAGACAACTCTACAGCAGAGGTAAGGATGGAGGGAGGAAGGGAATGAGGCTATTTATATATTTTAATGAGAGACATTTGATTATTTTAAAATGCTGACATTCTTATCCAGTAGAGGAGAGGCATGGGAGGGGCTGGGAGTCAGAGACAGGGAGAGAAGGACTGGCTCTAGTCAGGAGTAGCTGCTTCTGTAGCAGCAGGAGGGAAAGGGGAGAAGATGGATGGAGTCGAGCAGGATGGCCTGCAGAGTCTCCCTTTATCTCTGTCTCCCACAGCCTTGGTGTTAGTTTCTTTCTTTCTTTCTTTTTAAAATTAATTAATTAACTAATTTGGCTGCGCTGGGTCTTAGTTGCGGGACACGGGAACTTTGTTGCGGCATGTGGGATCTTTAGTTGCATTTGCTGCATGTGGGACCCAGTTCCCCGACCAGGGATTGAACCTGGGCCTCCTACACTGGGAGCGCGGAGTCCTAGCCACTGGACCACCAGGGAAGTCCCTGGTGTTAGTTTCAGTGGCTCGGGCAGGGTAGTCAGAAGCAGACCACTGATCCCACACTGTGTGCCTTTGGAGTCCAGGGAAGGGTTTTATTTTAGGATGTTTTGGGCCACTCAAGAAGGTTCTGGGTATTTCATGAACCATCACTATTAAAGTTAGGGAGACCACCTTGGCTGAGTTTCTGAAAAGGGGTATTTGATGAGCACTAAATTACTCTGAATAAACAGTACAGTTACTTTTTTCCCCTCCAGTTTTCTTGCATGTTCTTTGGAGCAGTTTCTTCTGACCAACGAGAACACTTCAACCACCCTTTCCACAGTCTGGCAACAGCAAGTGACAGTGAAGAGGACGTGAATAATGGCAGTTTTTCCACATTCTAACACTTAGTGATGGCTGAGCTGGCCCCCGACCCATTTACTGGCTCACTTGCACCTCAAACACATTTTCACATTTAAGCCTATGAAGATATTGTCTTGGACTTCCTTGAAATGGATAATGGGCTGCTGGTTTTCTAAACATCTTCTTATACAACAACCATATCTAGAAATAGCTGCTTGTCAAGTAAATGTAATTTGCTTTAAATCCATTATGCTTCTTGGGAGGGAGAAGAGTTTTCTGTGCAGGGAAAAAGCTCATTAGAATTCTTCAATTCAGGGACTTCCCTGGTGGTGCAGTGGTTGAGAGTCCACCTGCCAATGCAGGGGACACGGGTTCAAGCCCTGGTCTGGGAAGATCCCACATGCTGCGGAGCAACTAAGCCCGTGCGCCTCAACTACTGAGCCTGCACTCTAGAGCCCGTGAGCCACAACTACTGAAGCCCGCGTGCCTAGAGCCCGTGCTCTGCAACAAGAGAAGCCACTGCAATGAGAAGCCCGTGCACCGCAATGAAGAGAAGCTCCTGCTCACCGCAACGAAGAGTAGCTCCTGCTCACCGCAACTAGAGAAAGCACACGTGGAGCAATGAAGACCCAATGCAGCCAAATAAATAAATAAAATTAAAAAAAAAAATAAAATAAAAAAGAATTCTTCAATTCAGTGCACATTCATACTGGAGGTTTTAGCATTTTCTTTACCAGTTTTATAAAGGTATTTAAACTTTCTTTAGCAGCCATTTTGAGTGCATCAATATGGCTTGTAGAGTTCAGGTATCTTCCGTGTTTGATTGCAAACATTTGAGTTTTGGTGCTTTCAGACATAGTAAAAAGTTATGCATGTAATGCCATAACTTTTTTGGTCTATTGCTTGTTATATTTTGTTAAGATTTTAAGTAAAAAAATATGATTTTAAAATTTTGCAGTGTGATGCAGAAAAGAAGTGATGCCAAAAATTATTTCTGTATTATCTGATACAGAACAGCAGCCTCGGCTGCCAAGAAAGCCTGCGTTTGGAGGGGAATGAGGTGGAAGATGAATGTCTCTGTTCTTTGCCTCTTTAAGCATTAGCTTCTTACCTGCACAGAATAAAAAATCTGGCACAGAAACACTGTTATATAACATCTTAGGATGTGTGCCTCTCCCTCTCCCAAACCTGTTTAGAGTCAATTATAACCTGACAAACTAGACTTTTGTAACACCTTAATTGTTAAGCCTGTGAAACCATCAAATCACAAGGAAATGTTAACTGGCAAGCAATTGTGCTTTAGATTTTGTAAGGAATTAATAAGACAAAGGTGGCTGAGTGGATTAGTAAACTTTAGAACTGTGAACAAAGTTCAAACTAAAACCAGAATGAGTTTGGCTCTTGTAGCTTGGTAATGAGTCATAGCTACCCACAATAACCTAATAAAAACTCGAGTTCATCCCAAAACGTTCCTCAGTGAATGAAACTGGGCTTTCATCAAGCTTTTTTTGGAAACTGGCAATGCCCACATAATTTCACATTGTAGGCTAAAGATTTATGTATTTTTTGCTTACACTGATGACTAACACTGAATTTCACATATTCCTAATAAATGCAGATGACTACACGGAGAACATCTATACCCGAGAGTAACTGTAGGTCTCCTTGCTGAGGATGAAGTTTCTGGTTCGCTCACTGAAATGGGCCAGGGCAGTTTAGGCTGTGAAGGCATCATCATCATCATCAGTAATCACCTAGATGCAGCACTGGTCTGTAAAAGATAGTTACACTGTCAAATTGTATATAGTTTGGATTTTAGAATTTGGATACAGAATGCTAAAGTTAAATGACACCAGATTTTTGTTTGACTTCACATACCATTTAGAAGATGCAAAAGCCTTCTCAGCTGGGAAACCATCTATATGTTACATTCAATTATTAATCCAGTTTGATGAATTTTTTTTTTTTTTTAATTTTTTATTTATTTATTTATTTTTGCTGTGTTGGGTCTTCGTTTCTGTGCGAGGGCTTTCTCTAGTTGCGGCAAGTGGGGGCCACTCTTCATCGCGGTGCGCGGGCCTCTCACTATCGCGGCCTCTCTGGCTGCGGAGCACAGGCTCCAGATGCGCAGGCTCAGTAATTGTGGCTCATGGGCCGAGTTGCTCCACGGCATGTGGGATCTTCCCAGACCAGGGCTCGAACCCATGTCCTCTGCATTGGCAGGCAGATTCTCAACCACTGCGCCACCTGGGAAGCCCTGATGAATTTTTGAGGAAGCTAAACTGATGTAGTAAATGAGCTGGTGAAAAAGAGCCTTAGTGAATAAACTAGTAAAAGACAGAAATGATAGCTACAAAGTATGGAGTCACTGCTAGACTGACTAAGGGGCTTGGAAATGAGGACCTGATAGGGACCAACAAAATCAGTGTCAAGGGCCAGTGTCTTATTTTGTTACTACTCAAATTAAAAGGAGTACACAGATTAGTATAAATACTATATTTATTAAATATCTTTACAGTTTATTTAAATGTATTTACAGAACTATTCCTGCATAAGTTATACTTCAGACGTCCAATTCAGGTCATTGCCTCTTGGGTAAGACAAATAATGATAGTCTCAACAGAAAAAAGCAGCTCATTAGTATACACAAATTCAGACTTGCTTCATTATTTAGCCATCTTTGCCACAAACTACCTGCTTACAGTTAAAATTTTGACATGGACACTGTCGATTTTTAGTTGAGGAAGTTCAATTTTGCAAAGAATTTAATTTTTTTAAACAGTAGAATCCAAATGTTTTCTGTTTCACATTTTGTTTTATAAGCAGATTTTGGTTTTTTGACATTGCAAAATTTGTTAAATGCAAAAATGTGATAGTTTCCAGGAAAACTGGATGCTGTAGCTTCTACCAAAGATAGCTGGTATAAGGTGACAAGGAACCATGAACTTAATCAGAAGTACAAACATTTACAGTTCTAGCCAATCTTGTTTACAATCTCCAAAACGCTCAAAACTGACTCAGTGAATTCCCACAATTACTGCCTTGTTACATGATGTGGTATGTTGGTGGTACTGAAGGCGGTACTGAAGGCTACTATTCTATCCAGAATGAATGCAACCGATGGGATAAGACACTCGCCCATCATACAAAGCTCGAAATCTAGTTTCTAATCTAGTTACAGCCCAACTCCCAGACATACACACCTGGAATGGATTCTTTTGTGATTTAGTACCCATCAACCATGTCAAGCCAGTACAGTAATTCAGGACAAGTAACTTGTTTTCCCCACCTCATTTCTTCTTTCAGTTTTTAGGAGCCTATGGACTCTAATGCGTATCCATTTGGTGAATTCTTTTTTGTGCGCAGGCAGCTTAAGTTCACAGGAAGAAATAAGGTTCTGATATGTTTAGAGTGCACACTTTAAAACAGAACAAAATAAAAATTTCAAGCATGTGATAAAAATATTGATTTTTATAATACAGTATTGCTTTATAAATATAGATGGAAAAGCTATAAACTTTACTGGTCTTTGGTGCATCCAGAGAGGGATAAATAATTTGCCATTTGTAAATTAGAAATCCAAATTCTCTTTTGTTATAAAAGTCCACTACGTGAGGCAAATGTATCAATATGTGTGTTTATACTGCTTGATTTAAAATATAATTAACACGTCAAGTTCAGAATTAGACCCACCAAGTGGTATATCTCAGGCACACCCCACAAAGACTTGGGTCCTGTGACGTGGAAAATTCCAGTATGGGTACTACACAGCCTCTGACCACTGACAGTGGAAGGAGAGTTACTTGTTAAGCAGCACTCCAACAGACCCCCGCAGTCATAAAATTAAGTGCATAACACAAAAAGGGCAGGGGAAAAAAAGAGAAAATATTTTGTGTCCCAAATCTACAGGCCAGGTCCAAAGTCAGTTCCCCTGTGAAACTCAATTCTTGTCCCATTATTTTCAACATCCCTGGAACAAACACATTGTCAATTTCTAACGCTCATTTCTCAAAAAAGACTAAGTTGATTAAATGAGTTGTGTAAAACACCATCAATCTACCTTTATGAAGATTGTGTTTGATGGGTTTAGATGAGTGCAGAGAAAGCCAGTGACGTGACCAGCACTGCTCTTACCAGGAATTAAATGTATGCATTGGAAAATTAATACAAAACATATCCAGATCATAAGGCTCCATACCTCTGACCAGAAATAATTAAAAACCCAACAAAAGAACTGAAGTTGTCAGCCCAAGTGTAAATGTATTCCTTCCAACAAAACCCTTCTGGATGCAACTTTCTTTACTTTTTAAATACACAGAGACTGCAAATAGTTTGTGCAAAATAAATACCCCGCCACTTGCCACTCACGCTTCTGTGTTTTATCACAGCACAATGGATTCTCATTATTTAAACAGAGTCTCTCTCCACCCCCCACCCCACCCCCATCTCCTCTACCAAAGAATTCTGTTTTGTCAAGTTAGGGTAGTTAAGGCATTCTGACATGTAATTAAAGGTGATTCAAAATAGATATCTAACATTATGCCAATTTAGGAATAGTAGATAAATTACTGAACGGCTTACAAATGAATAACTCATTCTTATTATAAATGAAATGCCTGTTACAAGCATGATGCATTGAAATATAGTAATGACATGTACATGGTACATGTTAAACAATTTTAAATAAAACAAAAGCTTGACAGTTACTCAAATATACAGTACAAATTCACAAAACAAAATCTTTTAAAACAAGTTGAGGTAACCTCAAACGTAAGTTTTAATGCAATAAACCAGGGAGTAAGTATCTCCTTTAGAGAAAGAGACTTTCTATATTCTCAAGTAGATTCTCATTAGGTTTAATTGCATTCTCATCTATACACCAATGTTACCTGACATATATAAAACATGCCTTTAATTTAAGGATTTCTAAGTATATATATTTTTCTACCATGAAGTTAATGAAGGAAAAAAACTGACCCAAAAATATATATCTTTACAGCAGTCGACTTGTACACAAACCTTAAAAATAAGTTTGAGCTTGCAGATAATGGAAAAACTGAATGTGGGGTAATTTTGTAAGGAAACTATACACTGCAAGATGGCTATTCGGAAACTGTAAACATTAAGCTTGATTCAGAAACCCCTAAATTTCTGTGTAGGGCAAATGCAAATGTCAGATCATCACTAGGAGTTTTCCTCGTGGACTCTTGTGCCACTGCCCACAGTGCTCTTTCCACAGGGACTCCCTGAATTTGGTACATGCTCTACAGAAAGCAAGGCTACTAACAACAGGTCTGAGAGTGAGACAAGGGGTATAGCGTGACCATCAAAGGCCAACAAAATTCAAAGTTAGAGCTGTTCCATTCTCAACCCATCAGGCCTGTGGGCCTTAAGCTCCCAGACAGGGGCATCATATCAGATAGCTGGGAGGAATTTCAGCTGTAACATTAAATCTGTAGGCTTTGAGGAATTTTATAACCTTGAATAATGTTTCCATTAAAAATTTTTGGTAAGGAGTCTCCCCAACCC
The DNA here is from genome assembly GCF_028021215.1 of Eschrichtius robustus. Classification (NCBI taxonomy): domain Eukaryota; kingdom Metazoa; phylum Chordata; class Mammalia; order Artiodactyla; family Eschrichtiidae; genus Eschrichtius; species Eschrichtius robustus. The sequence continues at coordinate 9,085,064 of NC_090837.1, forward strand.
CCCCTGCAGATCAGGCCACCAGCCTGTGATATGCAGTAATCAATAAACTGCTGAAACTTTCATCACAGGAGCACAATTAAGCATCTTTTAAAAACCATGAAACATTTGCATACATAGAACTAAACTGAATTTTTCTTCCAACTTGTAACCAAAAAAAAAAGCTCCCCGGATCAAGATTTTATAATCCAGAGCAATGTTTTAGAGCAAGATTATAAGCCCCTGAAAAACAGGAGTTTATAATGAAAACATAAAGCCACACCCAATCATAACACAGACTGTATAGTACACGTGTAACATATGTTTTGATGAATAACGTATGTTTCTAGTAGATGTACCATAACATACAATTTGTGTTAGACTTTTAAAATCCCTTTAACACATTCTAATTTTGAATTCACTTTACCAATATTACTCATTTTCAATACTTCAACCGTTTTTGAAAAGTTATAGACATTTTGGCTTTGAAAACCTCCATCCCATCATGGAAAGGACAATGTGAAGTCAAGGCCAATCTTCAAATCTTGATTCTCTTCAAATGTTGCTGGCAGATATGAGCTAGTGAATGACAGTAGTGGTTCTCAACAAAGATCTCAATGGGGTCTCAAAAAGACAGGCAAAAGGCTTACATCACTGGCCATTGAGATCAGTAGCAAAGAAACATGGTCCTGCCAGCAGGATCAGCACACACGGTAGGGGAGAATTTGGGATGATGAAAGGAGAGGCAGGAGTTGACACCTAGGTGAGTCAGTCTGTATACTCAGCCACTATTGAAAGAAGGACGGTGATGTCATCTGGCTTTCCACCTAAAATGAAAATGAAAACGTATTTATATATTTTAAAAGGAAAAGTCAATAAAAAATGTAAGCCTAAATAAATAAGTACTAGGAAACAAATACTGGCATTTCAGGCAGGTTTGATTTGTCAATATACTCTGGCAGAAAAAAGGAAAAAAACCTGATAAATAGTTAAAACGCACCAAGAAATTACATGTAATTTAATTGAAGCTTTAAAAAACAAAAACCTTCCCTGCTCCTTTACAACAGCTCTGTTAAAATGGCCACCACCACATCCTCTGTTTATAGCAATCACAATAAAGACAAAATGTGGCTAAGATTAATTCTGCCTGACAAGAAAGTTACATGTTATACCCACAATCCTAATTTGGACAAACATATCCAATGTTTTGAAACTAGTAATAGTCTTGTATTCTAATCCGGCAAACAGCTATGGCATGTGCTTTTTTCTATTTTAATATTTCCTGGACAGCTAAGAAATGCTTTACATGTCATAAGATTATACCAGCAAGAAACTGACCAACTCTACTAGTTCTGATATGCTAGCACCAACATGTCATCTGAGCTCCAAGACTGAGCTACTTGGCCTGCTCCCAAAGTTACATATCGCTCAGTAGATAGGAAGACTCTTTAGGCAAGGACAGTCTAACATTACTTCCATCTTCAAAACCTGCCATGGCAATTTGGCAGGCAAATACTGTCAATGAGTCCCACAAAGCCAGAGGAAGGGAGATGTGAAATGTCAGACTCGTGAAGGGCAGAATGTTTAAACTGTTAGGAATGTCCAGACCCTCCAGGAAGAGCTCGGAGGCTTTTGGGGCTCAGGTCCAAGCAGTGCAGTGGCAGCAATAAAGGGCTTCAGGTTCCACCTGCCTCTGCAGCCAATTAAATTCAGTTCTGAAGGGCACCTCTGTGGGGAACACCTGATGACATGCACTTGCTCTGTCCTTCAGCGTTAGACAGCCTGCTGACCTTGCTCCCACAGTCTCACAGCTGGGAGAGGGCACCTCAGCAGTGTCACCCCAGTGCTGTAGTTTGCCTCACCCAAAGCCCAGAATGCTCCCATCCTCTATGTCCCCAGTTAGTCCCTATGACTTTCCTAAAGAATGCTTACCTCTCACATTCAATCCATTGTCACATGCAAACTGTGCAAAAGGTGACATATAATTTGGGTCATAGGCCAGCTCATGAGCTTGCTCAGCAATGCTTCTTGCCGTCTGTTGTATACTCTCATAATTTGAATTCTAATATGAAAACATGAGGGAGTTATTTTTACCATAATGCCTCACATGATTTCTGCACACAGTAAACATCACTTGCAAGCATCACTTTTTAAGACAGTAACATTTATCTAATCATAGTTTCCACCATTTAAGTTTTATTCCAGTTAGAGAAGACAATGAAACATTATACCTCGACTAAAATGAATGAGATCACCAGTGCTGCCTGCATAAGATGTCAATTTGAGAGTCCTTTGCATGGACTTGGGTCCTGAAGTTTGAATTTTCCTTTTTTTTTTTTTTGGCCACACCATGCGGCATGTGGGATCTTGGTTCCCTGACCAGGGATCAAACCCACACCCCGTGCAGTGGAAGTGTGGAGTCTTAACCACTGGACCACGAGGGAAGTCCCTTGAATTTTCATATTTGTTTTTTTTTCCCACTTGAAATTCTTAAGGCATTCTTGCTAAAATGGGATGGGGTTGAAAGGGCGGATTTTGATAGCACTTCGGGATGACCTCAAAAGTTTCCTTGCTTGGGAATGCACCCCTGGCCAAGCACAGTGTGCTCTCCAAGTAAGGGCTGCCAGCTGCCCTACTGAAAATCCCTCTCTATTCTCTATTCCTTCACCTTGCTTTATTTTTCTTCTTCTTATTTACCACCACCATTATAGCCATTCTTTCTTTCTCTGTATTATCTGTCTTCCTCCACTAGAATGTAAGCTCCATAATGGCAGGGAATGTGTCATTTCTGCTTGTCACTCTGTTACCACACAGAGCACAGTGCCAGCACGTGTAAGCGCCTGACCTTTACTAGGCCCCACAGACAAGGCGTGGTGCTAAGGGTTTCTAATGCATGGTCTTGGTTTATCCTTACCAAAACCCTACAAAACAGGCCTTTTGTACCACTCCACCATTTTGCAGGTGAGGAAAATATTGCTTAAAAAGTTTAGAAACTTACTCAAAGTCATACTGGTTAGTGGTAAAAACATGAGAAAAGACTAATTTTCCCGAGTCAGTACTTTACAAAGCCAGGAGAATATGCAGACTGGTTTTCACTTCCTTCCACTCTCTGTATGGGCCAAATCTGAACAGTTTCATTACTGATGACAGCTCAGATCACATCAAGGCCCCTAGCTGCCTGCTGCCCTTGGCTGCTGCCTTGGCTGGCTCTGGTATGATGATTTCCTATCTTTCCCAGCCTGAACACCTGCTGAGTTTGCTAGGAGAATAAAGAGTGAAAAAGACAACCAGCAACTAACACCATTAAATACCATTAAAATACCATTAAAAACACAAACAAAAAAATCACCCATCTGGACTTTTCCTACCTTTACCACCCTACTAAATAAAGGCTTGGATGAGAAGCCTCTTTTCCCCTCAAGTTCTCCAACTGTGAACATTTCCATCTACAATTGTTTGAAAGATTAGAGCCATTTTTATTTTCCTAAATTCACAAAATAGTCCTTTCCAAAACTACAAAAAGAGATAATGCAATTGAATTAATAAAACTCAGCTGCCCAGAGAGGGTCACTGTTTCCAAAGGCCAACCTTTGAGTTAATTACCTTTAACTTTTTTAGCTCCTGAAGGATCATATAATCAGGCATGTTGTCAAAGAGTCCATCTGTTGCCGTCAGGATAATGTCTCCTAACTGGACATCAAAAGATGTGCTATCAGCGGCATCCGGGCTGTGACAAGGACAGCGTAGGGACAAAGTTAACAGAGCCCTTTAGAGATAACTGTTAAGTTTCCAATGGGATTGATGCTACAATGTAATGAGGCTTTAAGGAAAACTAATATATAGTAGCAGTCAATAATAAAAACCACCATTCTGAAATTTCTAACCTTGAAAAAAATTAACTGAAAACTCTGATACAAATATTTCAAAAGCTTAACTAAAACTATCAAGTAAAACTGAGTTTGATGATTAGTCACATGTAGTTTAAAAGGCGGAAGGGTTCTTTTCTGAGTCAGACACTAAAATGCCTCTAAAATCCTAGTGGAAATGAATCTTTGTTTCCTAATTCTTTAGAGCCAAATTCCATCCTCTCTTATTCACTTTCCACTCATCAGTTTCCCTGCAGGCTTGAATTTGGCTCTCAGGAGGCTGTGTTATAGTGGAATAACTGAGCACTATGGAGGAGAGCATGCAAATCCTATAAGAATTAATTCATATGAAATACCTGCAATGGTATTTCTTACTATAATACTAGTAATTACTAGTATATATTACTAGTAATACCAAATTAGTATTACTAAGTCATACTTACTCTGGTAGAGTAAGGACTGTGTGTCTCCCAAGGCTTACAAAGTGCTCATCATGTACAAGTTACTTATTTATTAGTGTGCCTGGCACACAGTAGGTCTTCAAGTAATATCTAATGAATGGAAGAAACAAAGTGACCCTCCAAATTGGGGAAAAACTCATTACTATATTGTTAATGAAGAGAAGAAGGTACTCTGTGTGTGTGTGTGTGTGTGTGTGTGTGTGTGTGTGAGAGAGAGAGAGAGAGAGATACATACATATAGACGCTTCTATATGCAGAGAATAAATCTGGCAGTGGCTGCCTCTGAGGACAGAATGTGTGGATGGGTGGATGGGGTAGGGACAGAAGTTTGATTTTTCACTACATCTTTTTGTGTAAAACTTTTAAAAAGATATAAGAAAACAGATATAAGAACGGGGGGTGGGGGGAACCACAGGTGGGGAGAAGAGAAAATATATTCAAAGAGTTAATGGTCCCCTCAGAGGCTGGTTCTCAGCCATTTCCAAAGGCCAGCTCCACTGCTTCCAAGCCTCCAAGGTGAGATATCTGATAATCTACCTTCACTTGTAACTAGGGAACAAGAGCCAGGAAAAAATTCATACACTGACCCAGAATGGAGGGGCCAGAACCAAAGCACCCTAAGCTTGATTAAAAAAAAAAAAAAAAAAACAAAGAAAAACTTGTGTAAGTGACATGTTATAAAATTTGCAAAGAGAAAACATAAAAACAAACAGCCCACCCATGCCTGCTGGGGATTTATGCAAAGCGCATTGAGGAAATTGCTAGTTCATCTTCTCTTGACTGAGGAAAGCAGCAGCACATCTAAAAGTTCTGTGACGGGCTTTTGGCAAGGAACAAATTAGCTTTCGCTTACACAGTTATACAGTAAACATTTTCTAAGAACAGCTACTAAAGGAAATCTGTAAGTTAAGCTTAATATAATATTTTATAGATAAGAGGGACTAATAACTAAGGAGATAACATGCAGCTGGGAAACAAAAAAGACCAAAAAATAAGAAAATTTTAAAAAGACTGTAAAACTGGTAGAAACCAGGTTGATTTCTTCCGTGGAATAAAGAGAAACAATACAAGACATTTCACATTTGCTCAGTCTTTGGAAACTAATCAGATTCTAGAAGTTTAGATTAATGACCAGGTTGGCACGGAAGTTCTATTTTATGCTGAGGTTTTTCTTTCCCTAGGAGTGTCCTTTGCTATTCTGTCTGTGAGAGACTCACTGCCATTGGACAGATCGTCCTCTTCTCCCAACACTCCCACCCATGAGCTTGGTGTTCCGCCAGCTGCAGTTTTGCCCATTTTGATTGAACATACTGTGCTGCCGGAAACTTTTGACTGCACTGAAACACGAGCTGAAATCACATGCTAGCACACTGCCTCTGGGCTCCAGGGGAAGCAACCTCCACCTCACTGGCAGGCCAGGCCAAGTGCTGTCCTGACCAGACTGTCCAAAGATAGCGTGTGAGGTACAGCAGGGCCACTCTAGCACTCAGAAGCCAAAATAACAAGGGTCAAGTAAAGGAAAATTAAAACACTGTTCTCCAAAAACTGTTAGCTGAACTTGACATCTACGAAGGCCTTGGGGTTGAGTTCTCCCCACTCCAATAGGGCTAATATTGATGTGCATTACAGCCAACTGAAGAAGGGCCTATAATCAAATTTTCTTCCAATTATGGTAATCTGCCTTAATCTGAAAGTAAAAAACTGCTTCCCTCTCTCTAGGAGTCAGCAATAGATGGGCAATACTGAGTACTTAATTATATAGTATGCTCATTCCAGTTTAAAAGATGGCAGTAATCATCATTTTATCTTAGTTTGGACTTAAGATTTGGCCCAATAAGAACTATTAAGTAGAGACAATAGGCACTTGCTAGAATGCTTCTACTTTTACAAAAGGTTCATTACCCATTTAACCACATTTATGAATTGCCAACAATGTTTGTGTCAAGCCCTATAAGGTTGTTAAAGGCAGTGAAATCTGAGACTGTTTTAGTGTTACTCTGTACTCTGATCTTAGAAAAGATAAACTGTAAAAGTTGATTCAAAAAAGTACTGATTTTCCTGAAAAGTTCTTGACAATTTAAAAATGAACTGAGAGAAGGTGTCAGAAGAAAAAAAGAACAGAACACGTCAAGAGCACCATCAGACCACCTCTGAGTCCATTTCCTGAAAGTTAACTTTGCCTGACAAGTTTTGCAGGGACTGCAAGTTCTATTTGATGCATATTATAGGAGGCCCCGAGAATCAGGAAGTTATTCTGATAAATAAAGCAGATGTCTGTTTGCATTCTTCCCTAATAACGTACGCAAAATCTTGTATAGGCAATGGCACAGACAAACAATGACTCATTTCTCCAGCACAATTTAACCAATACAACTGTATGTACCATGTGGTCTTGGTATGAAAAACTGATATTCTGTAAGCCTGAAATAGTATTTTCACAGTCTTGTCAAATTATCAGGTGTTTATCAGAATTCAACTTGGCTGAAATATCAAGTTCAAGCACAGTATCTTTCGACGTCAGACTAAAAGGTCCTCAGTGTGCCTTCTTTTCTCACATGAGAATGGAAAATGCCTATCTCCAACACTGTAGTTAAGGGGAATGAGAGGGAACCTATTGGTGAGAAAGGGGAGATTACCTGTCACTCAAGACGACTCCCTCAGCTTCGGGGGGTGCGATTGAGAGCTGGAACGGAGTGTTGAAGTAATGCTGCTGTTCATCTGATCGGTGCACAACTTCACCACCCCTGACAACCAGAAAGCCTGAGTCGCCCAGGTTTGCTGTGTGTAAGCGGTGGCTAGTTCTGTCCAGCACCACGATGCAGGCAGTACTGCTACCTAGAAACAAAAATGATCTCCATTTATTTTCTCTTTCTAGGCTGTCTCTGCATACACATTTTTATCATATTGCCCCAAAGAGCAACATGCCATAATTTGAATCTCCTTTGCCTAAACAGGACCTTTCTTAGTTATGGCTCCATATCAATGTCCGTAGTAACCTGATCAGGATCAACATGACGGGGAAAGAAAACAGGATTTATACTATGCAATGTTAAGTGGGCCACTGATGATTTGGATTCTTCCACTTGCAGAGATAGGAAACAATAAAAATGGCTGGCATTTAACCACATTATTTCAATAGTGCTATAATCTATGCCAAATGCTCAGAAGGATGTTGTTGAGATATTAAGTTTTAATACTTAAAATGCCAGAAGGAGCATGTTACGTTTCCATAACATTTCTCATTAGTCATAGGCAGAAAGCCTGCTCTGTGAAATTCACTAACATTTAAGACAAGGCACATAACTACAATTTTAAACAGAATTTCCATCTGCTGAGGTCATGAAGAACTTTTACTGCAGACTGACTCACTATGAAGTAACAAGACCAATTTTCCCAGGTAGCTTGTGGAATCAACCTGTTCACTTTACAGAGACTACCTGTTCAGAGAGAAGAGACCACATTCCAAGCAGAAGCTTCTGTGTACCTTTGCAGCACACAGCTCACATGACCTTCCCCAGACTGAGGCTGATAGTACAATTAGTGAAAGTTCTTTCTAGTGCTAAAATTTCAACCTATACCTACAGAAAAATGGCAAAATAGAAAAATGAGCAGTTCACCAAGAAATAAATGTAAATGGTCTGTAAATATATTTCTAAAAAATGATCACTGCACTAGTGTAGGAAACATGGTCTCATTTCACTCTCAATTCACTCTCATTTCACAGTGGTAAGAGAGTAGAACTAAATAACCTTTCTAAAGGACAATATTGCCCTGAAATATGTGCATATCCTTTGATCTAGCAATTCTACTTGTGAGGATTTATCGTAAGAAAATAATTAGAGATGCAAACAAGACTTAAGTACAAAAACACTGCATAAGATCACAAAGAACTGGTAACAACCTCAACATCTAAAATTAAGGGACTGGGGACTTCCCTGGTGGCACAGTGGTTAAGAATCTGCCTGCCAATGCAGGGGACATGGGTTCAAGCCCTGGTCCGGGAAGATCCCACATGCCGCGGAGCAACTAAGCCCGTGCGCCACAACTACTGAGCCTGCGCTCTAGAGCCCACAAGCCACAATTACTGAGCCTGCCTGCCACAACTACTGAAACCCGCGTGCCTAGAGCCCATGCTCCACAACAAGAGAAGCCCGCGCACCGCAACGAAGAGTAGCCCCCGCTCGCCGCAACTAGAGAAAGCCCACGCGCAGCAACGAAGACCCAACGCAGCCAAAAACAAATTAATTAAATAAATTTAAAAAAATAAAATTAAGGGATTAGTTATATATTTTACAGTTCATCCATACAATGGAAAGCTATGCACTATCACATAATACTTAGGAGTACAGACTCTGTCGTCAGCCTGCCTGAATCTGAATGCTAGCTCTGCCACTTACTAGCTGTGTGACCTGGGGCAAATTATGTAACCTGTCTGTGCTTCAGTTTGCCCATCTATAAAAGTAGGGGTAACAGTAACTATCTCACAGAGTTGTTTGTAAGGAAAAAAATTAGTTAAATCATGTCAAAGACTTACAACACATAATAAGTGTTAGCTATTTGATAGCCACTAAAATTGTGTGAGAGAAATATATCTGAAAATGAAAGATAATTTAAGTGAAACAAGTGATTATAAGCTAGTATTAAAGCTTCCTTAAAAGAAAGTGATATCAAATATAAAGAACTGTACATCAAAAATAATGAAATTTTGGGCTTCCCTGGTGGCGCAGTGGTTGAGAATCCGCCTGCCAATGCAGGGGACACGGGTTCGATCCCTGATCCGGGAAGATCCCACATGCCGCGGGGCAACTAAGGCCATGCACCACAACTACTGAGCCTGTGCTCTAGAGCCCATGAGCCACAACTACTGAGCCCACGTGCTGTAACTACTGAAGCCTGCACGCCTAGAGCCTGTGCTCCGCAACAAGAGAAGCCACCGCAATGAGAAGCCCGCGCACCGCAACGAAGAGTAGCCCCTGCTCGCCGCAACTAGAGAAAGCCTGCGCGCAGCAACGAAGACCCAACGCAGCCAAAAATAAATAAATAAAATAAATAAATTTATTTAAAAAAAAATAGTGAAATTTACTGTAAATTTTTTTTTAAAAGCACAATATGTAGGCAAAGGCTAACCTGATAAAATGATAATTAAAAGGCAAAAAGAAACAAAATAAACAGGCTGTGGAACCAGCTGTGTTAAATCCCAGGGCTCTATCATTTTCTAGCCACGTGACATGACTGTGGGCAAACCACTTATTCTCTCTAGGCCTCAGTTTCTTCCTAACAAAATGAGGAACAAAACCACCTACAAATCTACCTCACTGGAGCTATTGTGAGCACAGAGTAGATTCAATTCCTGTTGTTATTATTCTACGGGCAAAGAAAAAAAGTCAGGGAATATAATCACTAAAAAAATTAACAGTTTTCTTAGTGGATTATAGGTAATTTAATTTTTGTTATTAATTCTTCCTTAGTGAAAATGTGTAACTTAATTTAAAAACACTTAAATATAAGCATTTGTGTCACTGTCATGTTCAGAAATTGTGTTTCCTTGTTAACTACAGTGTGTGCGCGGGTACAAACTTGACACTTTAATGCTAAGCTATCTAGTCCCTACCCATTAACTGTCAAAGAAAAGCAAAGCATGGGTATTGTAACTAACTGGCCATGCTGTCAGAGAACCTACTCCATGGCTTATATTAGAGCTAGAATCACCAATTACCCTTCCTTCCCAACTCAGTGCACAAAAACTCCAATCAATTACGTCATTAATAGAATCACCACACAAAAGATCTTCTGAAAGCTGATGGGATTGATTTAACGGAGAACAAAAAATGACAGATGAGCAGCACAGCCTTGAAAATTGTGCTGCAGGAAGGACTCACATTGACTCATTATTACTCACTGACAAATCCAGGCTATCATTTTGCTACCCTTGTGGCAGTAAACCGCTGCGTTAGACTCAAAATGGTCCTCGTGAGTGACAGACAGAGCTTTAATATGCAAAGCAGCACCAACGAAGGGAAGCTCAGCCTTACAGAATCATCTGGGCTCTAGTGTGTAAACTCCTCTGCCTCTTCAAATTACTGATGCGTACAGCGGCTCAGGCCCTGGTAGCCTAATACTGGGAGAAGAGCTCACCATTCTTACGTGTCTGGAGAGGAACAAACTGGCAAAGAAGAAAAGAGTGCTAAGAACAACAAGTGTTGAATGTTCAGACGACTGAGCAATCCAGACAGGTCCCTGAGCAAATCCCTCACCCTAACATGGAAGTATTTTTATCACCTGGCCCTTATTCTGTAAACTACCACTAAGCCTTTTGTGCAGCTAAGAAAGAAAGGGATAACCTTACTGGGATTAACCCCTCAAATTCTTAAGATATGTTGGCTTCATAAGACCTAAATCCACTTAAGGGTTTCTGAGGAAATAATATGTCAACAATTAGCCTGTGATGCCAACCCAGATCTAAAAGCAGCTAGAAATTCTCAAGAAATAAGTGGTCACAGCTATCAGCTTGCCCTTTATATTGGAATTATGTTATAGGCTTTTTAGCAATGGCAAAATTTTTAAAAAAGGATCACCTAATCTTATAAAATTATTACTTGCAATTATAGCTGAGGATCAGTAAAACTCAGCAGCCTGTCTTTGCCAAAATATGCTTGAGTTTTAGTTACAAATAGCTTAGAGCTGTGTAGATAAGTAAGGTAAGAGAGAAGTGTATATGTGTCAAACATGGTAACGAAGGATTATTTCAACGTGTCTTTTAGGAGAAAGAGGTAGTTGTAATATTCAGTGTAAGAAAAACTCTTATATGTCCTTAAGTTTATTTTATTAAGCTCTCCCAGTTACATGAAGGTGAATAGGGGAAAAAAAGTAGGAACAAGGAAGAAATACAGCAAAAAACAAAGCTTTCAAAGTACAAAATCAGGACAGTCGTTACAGGTTTTAACAGGGTATTCCAAGTCACAGTAATTTAGTAAATGCACTATGGGGTGCAGGGTGGGGTGGTGTTGGCAGAAGACTCAGGCCCCTGGTATCCCTGTCTACAGGTCCTTTTGTTAGATGGCACCCTGCAATGTTCTCTTTTCCCTCAACATGTTTCTGAATATTGCAAGAAGCTTTAAGTCATTGCTTTTCATAAAAAGATTTATCCAGTTAACATATGAAATAAGGGGTCAGAGGTTAAGTGGTTTGCCCAAAGTCATATGGCAAGTTTACAGAGATGAAATAGAATCTAGGATGTTTCACGGTATCAGGCAAGCTCAAGACTGCATGCCCAAAACAGCAGATTAAGACAAACCAGTATGTTGAAACTTCTAGACAAGATTTCTCTTCAGTTAGAAGGAGAACAAGCTAGTTAATCACAGCACAGAGAAGACAGAAGATGGCAGCATGATGAAAAGTACCCCTCCTTACAAAGGTTTTAAATGGAAGGCAAAATTCTACAACACGGAGATCTCCGTTAACGTTGAACATTGAGGGCTGATTTTAAATGTGCATGGTGATTGGGAGGGAGGCCTTCTAGTAACCAGAAAGATGCTGGCAGTTAGCAGAAACTTAATAACACCCTTTCTGAGAGCCTGCTTAGAAGGCTTGGGTAAGTTCCCAAGAAACCATTTAACAAACAAATGTAGAAGCTTAGCCAAAGGATGCTCCATTAGCATACCAGATAAACAAACACTGGGTATTTGTAAATTTTCTAATACAAGATTAACAGGGATCTACACAGACTAAATGTTAACTGCTAGCAGCTGCGGAGCCAATTTGCAACCTGAACTCCTCACAGGTAATCAACTGAGTTTTACATGCTGGACCTATCCCCTTTTTTCCTCCCTGGGAGAGAATCACTACCCCAATTATACAACCACTTGCTTTTCTTTCTTCTTTTGTCGTATTTTAGAATCCCTAAACAATACAGTTTTACTTGTTTATGTTTCTGAATTTGAAATATATGGAATCAGACTGTTAGGTGATATTCTGCAATGTCCTCTTTTTCCTCAACAACATGTTCCTGAGTACTGCATGCAACCTTAACTCGTTCCTTTTCAAAATGCGTTTTTCTACTATAAATGGGCTTTTAGGTTGTTCCCAGTTTTCTGCTATTATAAATAATGTTACTATGAACATTCTTGTACCTATCTTTTGATACACAGATGTGCATGAGTTTCTCTAGTCTAGGGTAAAGACCCAGAAGTGGAACTACTGGGGCATACTATCTGTTCATGTTTAACTTTATTCTGTAATTCTAAATTGTTTTCCAAAGTGGTTGTATCTATTTCAAGCAGTATTATGTATTCTGGTGTTGCCCACAGCTTCTCCATCAAATTGCTTAATAGGAAGAGCCTCAGAAAAAGAGCTGGGCTGGTAAGTGATTTTCTTGGTTTTGTTGTTAACCATCTCCTGGGCTTCTTTAGAGAGGAAAATGCATAGGATATCTACTTACCAAGCAAAGGTACTTTATTTTGCAGCAACTCACAGTAGCTTGTGGTGAGGATTCCAATGGGATTACTCGGGACGAACCGTCCTTCTTTTACTAACCGTTCACATGTCCGCATTAAAGTCCCTGAGAACTGAGACGGATCAACTCCATAGTCTCTCCATCCTCCTACACCATCTGCGACTCCTAAAAAAGAAATTTACATTCAAAGGATATTCTTACCAATGTCTCAGGATTTCTTACCCCTGTTTTCCTAATACTAATTTTACTACATACTAGTACATCTATTTACCCTGAAATTCAGAATAAAAAGTGCTCAGGTTTAATGTATTATACACTAATACTCCTAAGCCACATTCTCTACTTAGAATCTGATCTTTCATATATTGACGAATAAACTCGTGAGCTACCACAGGGTGGCATTGCCTCCCAGCCAAGAGTTCGATTTCAGCAGGATTTTCATCTTTGTACAGAAGTATTTGTGTTATTAATCTTTGTTGTATTTTATAGGAATGAAAATGAATTTTTTTAAAAAAGTGCTGATGCTAGTGAGAATACAACTGAGCCAGAGCTGTCCATCATTAAGAATACCAAAAGCAGCAAACTTCTAACTTCAAATATTGGTCAATAACTGTGAAAGAGAGAACAAAATTAAGAATACATCCCACCCCCTTTCCTCCTCCCTCTGAGACAACCTCTATCCTGTACAGGGCCGCACTGCCCAGTATAACAGCCACTACCACACGTGGCTAGCGAGCACTAGAAATGGGGCTGATGCAAACTGAGAAGTGCTCTAAGTATAAAACACACACTGGATTTTTGAAAACTTGTTAGTATGAAAAAAAGGGTAAAATAGCTCATTAATTTTTATATTAATTACATGTTGAACTAATATTTTGGATATAATGTGCTAAAGAGAATACATTATTAAAATTAATGTGACCTGTTTCTTTTTATTTTTAATTGATGTGAATATTAGGAAATTTAAAATGACATGTGTGACTCACATTATATTTCTATTAAACAGCACTGGTATAGAGATTTTTCACGGGTCCAAAGAGCTGTTGATGAGTTCACAGTCTGCCTAAGACTCCTTTATCGAGAGGAAACCAGTGCTCAAGAAAAATTAGACATCAAAGTCAACACCATACCATCTCCTATTCAATCCCTTGCAACACCAAGCTAGTTGTTCAACATTAAAATCAATTTCTAAATTCAACAGTCTACTAAATTCAAAAACTGTGAGGTTGTTTATTTGAAATTCAAACTAAACTAAAATTCAAACTAAAATGTCAGATATATACATTATTAAAATTTTAAGTGACCACAAATGAAGCTTTCTGGAATGACCTATAAGAAATATAGTTGAAAAAAAAAAAAAAAAAAAAAAAAAAGAAATATAGTTGTTTTCAAAATAAAAGATCCGTGAACAAATGGGAGAGTTAAGCTTTTTACTTCATACTGTTCTGTATTACTAAAATTTTATTTTTATAATGAGCAGGTATTGATTTTATAATAAAAATATTAATTAGGGAATTTATAATTTTTAAGGCTATCTGAGCATGAAACATCCTCCCCACATACACATTTACATTTTTTTCTTCCAGTTTTATTGAGATATAATTGACCTACAGCACTATAAAAGTTTAAGGTGTACAGCATAATGATTTGACTTACATACATCATGAAGTGATACCACAGTAAGTTTAGTGAACATCTATCATCTCATGGAGACACAAAATTAAAGAAATAGAAAAAAATTTTTTTCCTTGTGATGAGAACTCAGGATTTGCTCTCAACAACTTTCATATATAACACACAGCAGTGTTAATTACATTTATCATGTTGTACATTACATTCCTAGTACTTATTTATCTTATAACTGGAAGTTGTTCCTTTTGACTGCCTTCATCCAATTCCCCCTCCCTTATTCCTGCCTCTGGTAACCACAAACCTGATTTCTTTATCTATGAGTTTGTTTTTAAGTATAATTGACCTATATTTACATTTTTTGTACATTCAACTTTCACACACACTTCAAAGAGCATATTTGGTGCAAAAGTAGGAAAGTGCTTATATATGTATCCCTGAAAAACTGGCTTAACATGAAATGAACACATTAAACTATTTTTCTCGTGATGGCACTTATCATGCAGAAATGGAACACATCCTGAAAAAATAAGAAGAAACAGAATTGGAAGACAGTAAAGAGATTGACAAATAACTTACCACTACTGGAGAAGCAACCTTCCTCACCTTTTGTGACCAACAGGCAAAATTTCACTTTTTTTTTTTTTTGGCCACTCTGCACAGCATGTGGGATCTTAGTTCCCAGACCAGGGACTGAACCCATGCCCCCTGCAGTGGAAGCTCGGAGTCTTAACCACTGGACCGCCAGGGAGGTCCCAAGGCAAAATTTCACTTTAGGGCAATTCCAAACTAGTTGGTTAGATGATATGATGTCTGCGATTTCTTTCAAAATATTGGGGGGGGGGGGGGGCGGGTGACAAAAGAGTAGATGAAACAGGACTGGCCATGAATGGATAATTTAAGTTGAATAATGAGAGGTACATTCATCCCTCTACCTTGATGTATATTTGAAATTGTCCATTATATAAAATTTAAATAGTAATAATGATAAGAAAAAAGATCCTTCTGCCTGCTGTGTGGAGAGAAAAGCAGAAAAGGGAATGAATCAGGAGACTGTCTCAGTAGCTCAGTTGTGAAATGGTGGCAGTGCAGTTAGAGTGCAGGGATTTGGGATCCAGTGAAACAAAAGGACTCACAGGTACACTGAATGGGGTACACTGAGGGTGGGGGAAAGAGAAGCATCAGGGATGACTGAGGTCTACCCTCCCAGGAAGAAGTATCATTTTTTGGTGCTTTTCAAGCAGTTGTAAGGATATCTAGAAATTCTTACAAAAATTTAAGGTAGTTTAATAGGAACTTCTTTTGAGGAATTCTTACGTCACCAGGGATAAGATTTTACCATGATTTAAATGCAACAATTTGTGTTAAAACACAGAATGCAATTATAGTCCTTGCAACTCCATCTGATGAATCATTCATTCTTCTCAAACTACTGTTTGCTTGAGGAAAGAATTTCTTAACCAGTTTCTGATCTAAGAGCCACAATTAACTTTAAATACAAACTGGTTTCATCTACAAATGCCCTTCATAAGAAAACCATTAAAACCTGAGATAATGTTGAGAGTTGATCCTGGCACTCACTAAATAATCTGTCAGCAGGTTACAGAGTCTGACTTGGCACAGCCCTTCAACATTAATCAGGTTTCTCCCAGAATAGAGGTAACCTTTCAGGCACCTGTTTGCTTTTATATGGGAAAAAGAACACAGGCAAAACTCCATTGGCCAAGTCTCTTTAGGGGGAAAAAGAAACTCAAAAAGCATATAAACTTTTCAATAAAGCTGTGTGAAAAAAGTCTTAGTATACATACATAATGTACTTACAAAGAACAAGTTATATAACAGGAAGAGCTATATTTGGGATTAGAACAGGCTAAAACCAGAATAACCTACATTTGAAACCTAGTTTAATTCATATTAGGCAGTTATTTCTATAAGAAAATGAATATTTCCTCTCTTGCATAAGCAAAAGCTTCAATCCACAGAGAGAACACCTTTTAAAACAGTGGAACTGATCCAGATATAAAGGGAAATTTCATTCAGAGGTAAAGAAAACAACTGTTAAAGGAGAGATTGCTTCGGATCTTGAAGATATCAAACAACAAAGGATAAGAATATCCCTAAGAGCAAATGGAGGCTACAGTGAATACTAGGAAACAGAGGCTGAGGGAGACATATCCTGCCTCCGGGAAGCTCACCTTCTAGTGGGCAGCTAGACTACTCACTCATGGGATCTAGACAAACGGCTCTCACAAATGCTGCTACAGAAGAGTCAAGAGCAAGTGGTTAATGCTTACGGGGCACTGCGAGAATGGAGCAAGCTTTCACTAGGAAGTGGCATTCGGATCTGGCCCTGGAAGGTAAGTCAGATTTCCTCAGGCAGGGAAGAGTAATTAAAGGAAAAGAATGGCAAATTAGGTGTGGGTGGGGCTTGGGTGAGTGGGGAGAAGTTGAAATATGCAGCGCAGGGGCTGAAGCTGTGGGGTGCCCAAAATTGCAGTCCAAGAACTTTAAGCTTTATGCTATAGACCTGTGCTGTCCAATACAGGAGCCACTAGCCACATGTGGCTATTCAGTTTGAAATGTGGCTAGCATGGATTGAGATGTGCTGTTAAATGTAAAATACACTCTGGATTCCAAAAACATAGTATCCCCGAGATTGTAAAATGTCTTAGTTTCATGTTGAACATACATTTTAGATATACTGGGTTAAATAAATATATTAATTGAAATTAACATCATCTGTTTCATTTTACTTTTTTAAATGTGGCTACTAGAAAAGTTAAGATTACATATACAGTTTACAGTATATTTCTACTGAAGAGCACTGCTCTAGACAATAAAGAGTCACAAGGTTTCTGGGTAGAAGTGATATAATCCAATCTATATTTTAGAAAAATAATCCTGACAGCAGTGGACAGAACGGGTTCAGAGAGGTAAGAGGTCAGGCATCAGCTGCAAGATTTTAGGTTAGAGGTAATGAGAAAAGTAGAATAGACAACCACTGGAAACACAAAGGACATAAAGACAAGATGGCTCTCCATCAATACATTTTATATCAATAGGTTTCTGGATTTCAGGAATGAATATTGATTAGATGATTCCCCAGTTAGGAGGGGGTGAAAATGCCTTCAGAAGATACTGACCTCTGTCTCAGGTATGCTGAGTTTCAGGCACCGGTAGGGCATTTTTGTGGAAATGTTCTGTATGAAGTCAGGAACTAAGAGTCTGCACTGGGGAAGGCAATCAGGGCCAGTTCTTTGACAAAGGTCCAGTACTGACACCACAGGACGGACTGGATGCTCAAGAGAGTACAGAGTAAAAAGTTTAAGGACTTAAGGGGGATCTTATCTTAGGAATGAGAATTCCTGGCCAAATAGCTCACTCGAGATTTGCATCTTACTCTAGGCATCAAATTACAAACACAGATATAACTGATCAAGTTTAGGAAACAGCCAAGTAATCCAATTTGTCAGAATGATATAATTTCTTTAGCGGTGAAGAGAGGTGAAGTTGAAGAGGTGGACTGAACTGGAAAGGCTTTGAATGCCAAGATAAAGAGTTTGCACCAATACAGAAGCTATTTCATTTAACTCACTGTAATCATCTTATGCCTCCATTAATAACATTCTGTCAGCCCACGTCTAGCTTAAGTGTTTCCTTTGACCTAAAATCCAATTAAAACCATTATTAGATTAAGATAATGGTTACATATCTGAAACAGCTGAGCAAAAAGCTGAGAAGAGACTATAGGGCACAGAAAATTCCTTTAGTTGTACCATTTACAACTGAAAATGTCAAGTTTTATGAAGTGGGAAATAGCCAACTAGAAAATATTTATATTTATGATTTTTATAAAATATTTTGCTAAGTTTTCTGTAGATTGCTTTTCTAAAGTAAAGAGTTAAGACAGAAGGAGAAAGAGTAATTCTGGTGTTATCTCCCATCATTTAAATATATCTTTTTATAGGAAGAAAATTCTTAAAAGTAACAATTTTCATTTTTCTAATTAATACATTTTTGTCTTTGCCTTAGTTATAATCATATAAAAACAAAACTTTGCTGTACTTGAAAAAAAATCACTTAGCTTGTTATTAACGCAGAATTTTACTTAATAGCTTTATTCTAAGCAGAAAATTCAAGGAAAAATGATTTGGTAAGTAAGCTGAAATTGTGGAAGCTTAAAAATCCTCCTTCCAACTGCATTCGGCCACCTAACTGTGTAGCTGGCAAAGGCTCACATTGAAAAAGATTTTGAACTAAGCGATCATCAGCCTGAGTCTCTCCATCATTATCCATTATCAGCCATCAGCATGAGGCTGCCGTTCTTCTTAAACTCTTCTTACTACACTCATCTTCAGATTGACATGCAATTAGTTACATTTTCCAGAAGAAAGTGATACCCAAAAAATAAATACTAAATTTCAATTTTAATATAAGCATCAGGGAAGAAAAATAGGCAATTTGATTTTATCCAATAGCTCTGGCAGAATTTCAAATACTAAGTAGTACCCAAAGGTAATAGAGCTTTATTCCTTGCATCTTTGATGATCTCAAGGCATTTTACATTGAGCCTCATACTCTCTCTAATGAAGTAAGACAGTTCTACAGGGATTGTTTTTCCGTCAGTGAAACACATCTCCTATCTGCTAGGATGGGTACCTGATAGTGAACTGAAACTCCAGAGGAGAAATTGAGTAAGAATCTGGCTGGATCACAAGAGTTGAATAATAAAAGCAGCAGGAGACCCTCTGTACTCAAGGGATAAGGATATCTGGTTTTACACTTTCTGCAGCGAGCACTCATCTGATGAGGAACTGGTTAGGCAGTATCTATTGCAGTGCTACAGCCGGCTTCTTTTCAGATGCCAAGGCTCTTCTTCAAATACTATAGTCTAGTGGTCTCAAAGCCAACCTTATTTGTCTAGGGGCATCACAACATGAAGCATTATAACTAGAGAAAAATGAGATCAGAGGATAAACTCAATTTCTATCAAATGGAACAGATCACACTTGTATCAACAATTCTGAAGCCTCAACTATTTGGGCATTAAAAACACTCCCCTGTGATTCAGGACTGTGAAATGCTTCTGCAAACAATTATCCTAAAGGGAACAAAAAGAAGGATTACTGGAAAAATGTATTCAAAAGTTGATTTATTCAGAAAAGTACAATTTGCTTTGACTAACACTCCTTTCAGTTCTCTAGAGATGAAATTATATAGATTATCACGTTCTTCCTGCTTTAACAAGTGATATATTCCCTTTGCAAGAAGTTTCCCCAAAATAACCACTATGCATTAGTCACAATGAAACCTGCATCTTCTAATTCTCCAGATACCAAGTCTACGTCAAGAACTCAAGATCTTGGGCTTCCCTGGTGGTGCAGTGGTTGGGAATCCGCCTGCCGATGCGGGGGACACGGGTTCGAGCCCTGGTCCGGGAAGATCCCACATGCCACGGAGCAACAAAGCCCATGCGCCACAACTGCTGAGCCTGCGCTCTAGAGCCCGTGAGCCACAACTACTGAAGCCCGCGTGCCTAGAGCCCGTGCTCCGCAACAAGAGAAGCCACCGCAATGAGAAGCCCACTCACCGCAATGAAGAGTAGTCCCCACTCGCCGCAACTAGAGAAAGCCCGTGCACAGCAACAAAGACACAAGGCAGCCAAAAATAAATAAATAAAATAAATAAACTTATAAAAAAAAAGAACTCAAGATCTCTAAGCAGAACAGCTAACTCAAAGCTGAGGCAATAAAGCTGAAAGGATGGAAGGAAGAAAGGTTCAACCCTATGACAAAATGTATAAAAAGGGACACTTACAAGCAAAACTCAAATCCTGCTCAAGAAATAGTACTGTCCAGGACAGTTAACAAAACTCAAATACGGACTCAAAGCAGGAATAAATGTTCTATTTTATGTTTTAGAATTCTAAACAAAATAACTGTTCCTTTCTAGCTTACTAACCTGAAACTACTTAATAATTAATCAAATTAAAATGCACACACATACATATACACATTTAAACCCACTGTCCAGAATACTTCATTAATTAGACACGGTAATCTCCAGACTACTCTGGGTAGTAGAAGACGATTAGGAAATGATAGTGTGAAGGCAAAGAAACTCAAAGTCAACCTTTTTAAAAGAAAAATGGTCTTCCTCTAACTTCCTCTAGCTCTTCTGTTTAAATACCAAATATTTAATGTGGAATGATGTGTTTTGACTTAACTGTGGCTGAGGACCTTGGGTATCTTACAAAGTTGAAGGTTAAGTCACAGATAAAGGTCACTTCACTCCTTTCTGAGCTGCAACAGTATCTTCCTCAAATGCTAAATGCTGTCAGCAATGCTTTCTAGACAGGAGGAAGCAACAGACAAATCATCTGGGGGGCTCACACTTATTTTAAGATATGAACAATAGAGACAGGGACCTTAGTGTGTTACAGAATTAAGGGCTTCTATTAAAGCTGATGCTTCTGTTAGTTTCTAGATATTAGAAAATGTTACACAGTGCCTAATAATTTAACGTTTAAGTAAGAAAGTAACAGCAATTAAAGTCCAGCTATCTGATGTGTGTCTACTTGTACTGGCCCTGTAGGCTAAGAGAAAATTTTTCCTTCTATTTATAAGATTAGATCTAGAATTCCGGTCTTAAAGGTTAACCTAATATTTATAACAATTAAGCCATATACCCTGACCTAACCCCAAAGAGGATACTATTTTACCCCCTGCTTTCTCCACCCCTCTATAAATATAAGAGCTGCTTTTTACTAAAATACCCCCTTCTGGGAGAGGTCGAGTCACATGCAACCTTGGCACAAATGCTTTTTTAAAAAAAGTGAGAACATAATTCTTTTGAATAAGCCTGCCAAATTAAGGTCTTCCCTGGTGGCGCAGTGGTTGAGAATCCGCCTGCCAATGCAGGGGACATGGGTTCGATCCCTGGTCCGGGAAGATCCCACATGCCGTGGAGCAACTAAGCCCGTGCGCCACAACTACTGAGCCCGCGCGCCTAGAGCCTGTGCTCCGCAACGAGAAGCCACCGCAATAAGAAGCCCGCACACCGCAAAGAAGAGTAGCCCCCGCTCACCGCAACTAGAGAAAGCCTGTGTGCAGCAACGAAGACCCAACACAGCCAAAAATAAATAAATTTAAAAAATAAAAAAGCTTGCCAAGAACTGACCCTTAATTTCTGAAAATTAATTATATTTTCCCTATATATTGTTCAACTAAGTAATGACCTTTGAGGGGGCAGAACAAGTAATTTTCTTTTTTTTTTTTAAGATTTATTTATTTATTTGGCTGCGTTGGGTCTTCGTTGCTGTGCGCCGGCTTTCTCTAGATGCGGCAAGCGGGAGCTACTCTTCGTTGTGGTGCGCGGGCTTCTCATTGCGGTGGCTTCTCTTGTTGCGGAGCATGGGCTCTAGGCGCGCCGGCTTCAGTAGTTGTGGCACGCAGGCTCAGTAGTTGTGGCCCACGGGCTTAGTTGCTCCGCGGCACGTGGGATCTTCCGGGACCAGGTCTCGAACCCGAGTCCCCTGCATTGGCAGGCGTATTCTTAACCACTGCGCCACCAGGGAAGTCCTTTTCTTCTTTTTATTTTCCACACTTCCCCATTTTTCCAGTAATGAGTACATGTTGCCTTTATGGGAGAGATGATAAACTATATGAATTCAATTAAGAATTGCATTTTACACTTACATTCAATATTAAAGTTAGTCAACACATTTTATTGAACATCTCCTATATGCAAGACATTGTAGTGAAAGGGAGCCAAAGGGATTTACATATAATAAAAGATTTCCCGCCCAGAGGAACTTAAAATCAAGTGGTAGTGATGGGGGAGGCGGGGAATTGGAGCAGCTTAAGATAAATGGCTATAATAAAACAAAATAAACACGTACCACTAAAGCCAAGTGCAAGGAAGATCAGATTACATCTAGCTAAAGGAATTAGAAAAGCATTCATGGAGAAGTGTCTGATTTGAGCCTGGAAGGATGAAAATACCGAGTTGTGGGGGAGGAGGAGGCTGAGGAGAGAGAGGCATTTTGGGCAGTTCCCTGTGATTTTGACTAATATGGATAAAGTATAAGTAATAAAGGCGGAAGTTACAGCTCTAAGAGCAGAGAAACCTCACCTCTAGGTAAATGCCTATCACACCCCTGCCACGAACCTCTCACCAGCAATTAGCGAAACAATGCACTGTAGGAGTTAAGGTATTTAGGAGGTCCCCCAGAAGCAAAGGGCTGGCCTGAGGCCACCAAAGTTCCTGTGGCCTACTGACTAGTTCAACAGGCTCGCTAAGGCCTTTATTTGCTTTATTTAAGGGGCTTTGCTCAATTATTAGCCTAGGAATAGTTATAACTAAATAGTACTCAGACCCAGCAAAGACCCAGTAAAACAAAGTTTTAAATGATCATTTCTGACTTAAAAGGCAGTGTACACACACTGGGCAAGGCTTTGGAGTCAGATCTGGGTTCAAATTCCAGCTCCAGGATTAGGATGAGGTGTACTAAGGGTGTCTTGGGTAGCTCTCTGAGACTCATTATGTTCACCTGTAAGTGGGAATAAAATCATGAACATCACAGTGCTGGTGTGAAGAACACGGATAATGGTGTTAAAGAGTGCCTCGTCACAGTGCTCAGCTCACGGCCAACATGCAATAAATGAGAGTTATGTCTCTCTTAAGGCCAGGGCTTCCCTGGTGGCACAGTGGTTAAGAATCCACCTGCCAATGCAGGGAACACAGGTTAGAGCCCTGGTCCGGGAAGATCCCACATGCCGTGGAGCAACTAAGCCTGTGTGCCACAACTACTGAGCCCACGTGCCACAACTACTGAAGCCTGTGTGCCTAGAGCCCATGCTCCGCAACAAGAGAAGCCACCACAATAAGCCCCTGCACCGCAACGAAGAGTAGCCTCTGCTCGCTGCAACTAGAGAAAGCCCGCACGCAGCAACGAAGACCCAACGCAGCCAAAGATAAATTAAAAAAAAAAAAAGGCCAAATAACAGTATATAGACCGGTCTGCCCTGTAGCAATCAGAAAAAAAGTCTTTGATCAGTGTCGGCTGCAAGCTCTACAAACACTGGTCTACGGTCACAATCAAAAGACAATTCCCACTCATATATAATGTTTAAAATATGAGTGGCCCATTCAGCTTTTCTGGTCACACATCCACCACCATTCAATATTCCATTAAACATTTAAACAGCAACATTTTCAAGCACTAAGGAACAAATCTGTATTTGTCTCCAAAAAAATACATGAAGAAAAAAAGATTCATCTGCACCTTGAAAAAATAAGTTTTCTTTTTCCAGAAGTGACTCTGAAGTAACCTTATTTAACAAATACCTCTTAAGTGCCTGCTGCCTACTATGTGCCAGGGTTCAGACTTAGAAATTTCTCATTTTAAATGGGAAATCTTATAACGACAACGAACACATAAATGTTAGTGGGCCTAACCCTCTCCCTAGGTCACTACAATAACAGCAGCGCCTGTATCATGACTTTCCTGTCTCCTTTCTCCCACTCCGTAATGTGACCCCCTTCAGGGCTGAGTCTTTTTCATGCTGGTAACGTCTTTCATTCTGGAGTGCTAGCCCGGTTCCTGGCACAACAGTTCTCAATTCTTGCTGCACATTGAGATTACCTGTGGAACCCAAGCCCTACTTCCTGAGCCAGTATGCCCAGCCCAGGGTAGGCCTGGGCCTTGTAACAGAGCATAAAAATCCAAACTATACAGGTGATTCTAATGAGACTCACTGTCAGAGCACTAAGGACTCAACAAAGACCAGCTGGATCCAAGCATGCCACGAACCAGATGATTCTACCTCTGAAATGCCTCTGCTACCAAGCAACCCCCTGTTTTCAATTCCCAAAGTTTTGATTCTTCTCTTGCATTTCCTAACCTGATTAATGGCAGCCCAAACCACCCCACACTTCCAGGCTAGAAACCTTAAAGAAGCTTCTAGAAGCAAAACCTCAAAATCAACTCCAATTTCTCTTTCTCCTTCACCCTCTTCGTCCAATTATCACTAAGTCCTGTTGATTCTTTGTCTGCCATGTGCCTGAAACCCAATTACTTTCCAGTACCCTTAAAGACCATTCTAGCTCAGACTATTTCAGTAGCCTCCTAACTGATCTTTTGCCTCCTGTTCTCCCATTACACCGTTTTTATCTTTTTTTTTTAAACAAGATTGCTATGTCCATATTACACTTCTAGTCAAATACCTTCCATGTATATACACTTATTTACTTGTATTTCCAAGAACATTCTCTAGAAGAATATACAAGAAACTGATAACATTGGTTTCTTTTGGGAGAGGAACTTTTGCAGCTAGGAGACATGGGTGAGAGGGAGACTTTATGCACCCTTTTGAATTTTGAATACCTTTTCAATTTTGTACCATCTAAATGTGCTGCTTCTTCAGAAAAAACCAAACTAAACCCAAAACAACAAAAGCAAAAACATCTCCTATAGCTTCTACAAAAACAAAAAATGAAACAACACCCAATATGGCAACTGTGACCTTTGACAATTTGGTCTTAACCTGTTTTCTAACATCAATTCTCAACCATCCTCCCATCCCCACCCCGCCAGCCCAAACTACTCTCTAGCCACAAAATAGCTGTAGTTTGGGAAGTCGTCTTCTGTGCATTTGCTGATCCCTCAATCCGGAGAGCCTTGCCAATCTTCTCCTCACTTGCCTCAGTTTATTGAAACACCCATCTCTCGGGACCTGACTCCATGCTTCCACAACATCTAACGTTTCTGTTCCTGTGCATATGTGTACCTTCTCCCCCAGACTGTGAAACTTCAAGGCTAAAGTCTATTTTGTTCGTGGTCTTTTCCCCAGCACCTGTCAAGGACTAACAGGAAACAACCAGTAAACAATGAATTCAGTTGACTGTACTGATAAGTTAGAATACCAACATTCTGATAAACCAACTTTCATCTGAGAACTACAAAAAGAGAATGAACCCACTGGGGATAAGGGCGGGGGGGGGGGGGGGTGGGATAAATTGGGAGATTGGGATTGACATATATACACTACTATATATAAAATAGATAACTAGTAGGAACCTACTGCATAGCACAGGGAACTCTACTCAATACTCTGTAATGGCCTATATGGGAAAGGAATCTAAACAAATAGTGGATATATGTATAACTGATTCACTTTGCTGTATACCTGAAACTAACATAACATTGTAAATCAACTATACCCCAATAAAAATTAAAAAAAGAAAGAGAGAGAGAGAGAATGAACCATTATCTCATCCTAGAGTTGCACAAGGTGTTGTGCCCTCTTCTCACAGACTGTTAAAATAAGGCTGGATGGAAAGAGCCTTGAAAAGGAGTCTTGGAGATGACACAGCTCCCAGCTTTCTTTGCCACTAACTGGCTGTAGGACACTGGCCAAATAACTTCTCTAAACTTTAGTTTTCTCATCTGTGAAAGAAAGGGCAGGAGGACAAATTCTCTTGAGAGTTCCTTTTTCTAAGATCTAAGATTCTGGGATTCTAAGTCACATTGCAAGAAAAGGGAGCCTGTTTTAGAAACTCTTTATAAAATAAAAGCTAACAGATACAGCTATATTTTACTTTTCATATACAATATTACATTTACTGCATGAACTAGTTTTGAAACAAAGGCTCCATTTCAGGCTTCTCAATTTATCCTTTCCCCTTCGTACACCACCTCATGTATGTTTTCAGAGAAGTTTTGATAATGATCCAGAGGGTAAAAACACTGCCCCATGTCCTTTTACTTCAGTTTTAACCACCAGACTAGAATATTGGAAAAGTTTTTTTTTCCTTTAGGACACTGACAAAAAGGCAGGCCAACCATTTTTCAATTTGAAATTCTGATGAAAGAATAAAAGATAGTTATAGATTAATTGGCTTCACTGAATTCAGACGATCTGTAAATTATTTAATATGTATGTACAGAATGTATTCACAAAACACACCAAAGACCATTGATTGTTCAGTGAATTCAGGGTACATGCACAAGAAAATAAGATCAACGTTGCAGCTCAAGAACCAAGAGAAGTGAATTTTTAAAAACAATACATGCATAAATGACACCTCTGTTTAGACTTTCTCATTTCATAGAAACACTGATGACCATATTACCAATTAGTATTCAAACTAGAGGCCAGGAACAGTTTTCCAGCTCTAATGTAAATAGCTCAAATCTATTTTCTTATTCAAAACTGCTATCCAAACATTGATGTGAAAACAGAAGCACTTTTTGTTGGCTTCATTCAGCACAGCTAACCTTTTGCATCTACCTCAAATGACAGCACAAATTTTGATAAGTCAAAAAACCTACTGGAGATGGCATCCTTGAAAGATCAAAATGTACAGTCACAGTAGTACAAAAAGAAAGAAGTTCCCTCTTCATGAGGGAATGAGTAAAAAGAAATGAGTAAAAGAAAAATCAGTGCAAAAATGTGTTGGAACTGGCTTGAGTCAAAATAGTACTCGGTCCCTCAACAGAAAGCACTCTTTGTAGTAAGTCACTTTTGCAGTCTCTGGCAAAATTTTTGCAGTCATTTTGTAGCCCTTGGGATTCATACCAACAATTCAATCCGTTCTAGAACTATTCACCAGGTACAAACTTACCTCAAAAACAACTGTTTAAGAACCTAGTAAACTTATAAATTGTTAAATGTGACAGACTCAAGATCAACAATAAGCTTACTGATGAGAGTAATTTCATAGCAAATGGAAAGGTATAAATTAGTATAACCTTTCTGGAGGGAGCTACACTAATATTTAAATCAGAAACCTTTCAAAAGTTCACAGCCTTTGACTCAGGAACTCCTCTTCAAGGAGTTTATCCTAAGGAAATACTTACATGTAGAGGTATTCACTCTAGTGTTACTTATAACAGAAAATTGGAAATAATCTAAATAACTAAAAATAGAGGACTTCATGGACTATATACGCAGTAAAATATGATAGCTATGCTTATTATGGAAGTATGCTCAAGCTACATTACATAACAATAACATTACAGAGCAGAATACACACTAACCCAACCTTATTTACTAATATGTATACATACAATTGTATATACACAAAGGCTAGAGGAAACCATACTGACTATAATTGAGTTATGAGTTACAGGTATTTTATACCGTGCTTTTGTGAACATGTATTACTTTTATAAGCGCAAAACAAAACCATTTATTTAAAAGCACTAGATGCGCAAGAGAAAACTTAGGTTCAAGTCCCAGCTTTGATACTAACCTTACTGATGAGTCAGCCTTATAGATGAGGAAACAGATGCAGGTTAAGCAGAAATAAGAGCAACTATTTCACAGTTAAAAGATTAAATAAGGTAAAACATAAAAATACACTGTAAAATCTAGGGACTTCCCTGGTGGCGCAGTGGTTAAGAATCCGCCTGCCAATGCAGGGGACACAGGTTCGAGCCCTGATCCCGGAAGATTCCACATGCCACGGAGCAACTAAGCCCAAGAGCCACAACTACTAAAGCCCGCATGCCTAGAGCCCACGCTCCACAACAAGAGAAGGCACCGCAATGAGAAGCCCGCACACGGTAACGAAGAGTAGACCCCGCTCTCTGCAACTAGAGAAAAGCCCGCGCACAGCAACAAAGACCCAACGCAGCCAAAAAAAAAAAAAAGAGTAAAATCTAAAGCACTGTATATGTATAAAACACTGGTAAGTTGAACCATATTTTGTGTCAGATATTGAATAAATGTTTAGCAGAAAACAGAGTGAAGTATTTTCCACTCTTTAAAGAAAAGGTTCTGCTCCCTCACCCCCACCCCATCCACCCAAAATCCTGTTTGGGATCCCATTCAAAAGTATTTATCATCTTTTCTTTAAAATTTTAAACTGAAAGATCCGTGCCACTTGTCAACTCAAGTTTAAATGAGTAAGTGTGTGTTATCAGCCCAATGCCTCCTGCAGTTGGTCAGCTTTTGCAAAAAAGTTTTGATTTATGATGCAATTCTGTAAACTGTGTGAATTGTTTAATAACAGGAAACAAATGATTTTAGACCTCAGAGAGATAGAAAACTGAGATTTTAAAAATATTTGACAACTCTCAAACAAGACAGATCACTGAACTTTATTACTAATGACAAAAATTAGGATCTAGGTAACCAGTTCTTAAAATGAGACCAAAAGTTAACACTAATTTTGAAAGGCAAACCCACAAGGCACACCATTTTTCAACTGACTAGAAAGGTAAAATTTCTTTAGAAAGAAACTGTCAACTTACCTTTCCAAAGCATTTCCCTGAAAATTCTGAACCTAAAGCCCCAGGTAAGGCCTCTCTAAAAGGCACGGGGACCTATATAAAATGAATTTGACATTTAGTTTGAACTTGACATAAGCGTTTATTCAAACCGACATAGGCGTTTATTCAAAGGACATGGTTGTAGGTCAAATACTCTGACCTGGTGTAGTACTTCTTGAGTCACACACAAGTACAAACTCCATTTGGATACTGTTGCAACCATTCAGGTTATGTATTGCCCAGTTTCAGAAAGCAGTGCTAAAGTTCAGGAACAGCCTCCTCCAATCCAGGTTCCCCCAACTCCCTCAACACCCTGCCCCCCCCAAAAAAAACCCCACAGCACAACCAGTTAACATCTACATCTTACCTTCTGCTACAATTTAAAATCTTTTAACAAAAGTATATTTTCTAAAAAAGTATAAACAGTCATGCTTTTAAAATGCAATTACTTGCTCTATAAAAACAAGATTTATCCATATTCCTTTAAGGAGATTATTAACAAATTGAGAGAGAAGCTGGAAGTCAGGAAAATTTAAAACTAAGCTCAAGAATTTCTAGATTAAAGACTGAACAAAGGAAAAGTAGTTCTAACGGTATAACAAATGAGAAAATGACTTTAAAAATAATGTGCCTTATAAGAACCTTATGAAAAGTACAATATATAGCAAAATGAGAAAAATATTGGGGAGCAGGAGTTTAAGAAACAAACAGCAAAATTCCTCTATCCATCAACCCTGTAATCTATTCATTACAGAATGACAGAATACTCAGAAAAGTCAGAGGACAACTAGTCAGTGGCTATTTTTTTGTCAGTAGCTTCTTAAACCCTGATGTTTCTGAATCCTAGAAGGCTCTTTTACTGAAGCCACAACTCTCACACTTCCTTAACATTCCACAATTTTCTCTTGAAAGCACACAGATTATTATGAAATCCAGCATATTTAAAGTACTGATTGATCTCAGAACTTACATACCTGATTGCTGACATTTAAAAAAGATTTCCCCCTCTATTAAATAATTATATTAATGATATATAATCATTATATATGAATGATATAAAATATATAAAAAACAACTATATTGCTCATAAAGTTGCAAAGTTACAATATGACCCAACGATTCCATTTCTAGGTATATACCCAAGAGAATATATATGTTCACAAAAAAGCCTATACATAAATGTGTCACAGCAGCACTATTCACAACAGCCAAAAAAGTGGAAACAACCCAATGTCCATTAATAGATGAATTTTTTTAACGTGGTATATCCATACAATGGAATATTATTCAGCCATAAAAAGGAATGAAGTACTGATACATGCTACAATGTGGGTAAATCTTGAAAATCTTATGCTAAGTGAAAAAAGCCAGACACAAAAGACCGCATATTATATGACTCCATTTATATGAAATGTCCAGAATAGGCAATCTGTAGAGTCAGAATCTACTTTCTGTTGCCAGGGATTGAGGGAGGGGAACTGGGAAGTGACTGCTAATAGGTAGGGGTTTTCTTTTGGGGTGATGAATACGTTCTGGAACTAGTTAGTGGTGGTGGCTGCACAACCTTGTGAATGTTGTGCTACTGAATTTTTCACTTTAAAAGGTAAATGTTATGGCAGGTGAAAAAAATTCAGTCAGGGTTATGTCTGCTGTCAACAGGAGGATCAGACTGAATTTTGACTTTCAGAAAATTATGACTATATAATAATGAGACTAGTTTCCTGACACAGCTTGAAATCTAGAAGAGGAAAATTCGAAAGAGGGCTTCTTGAAAGGTTGAAATTAGCGCGTACACACACTCTCCCAAGGTGACTAGCACTTTATTAAAAGGACAACTCACTTTCAGATATAGAGGTTCTACCAAATACATTAAAATTACCATGACTATTGGAAAACATCAAATTCTACCTAATCAATTCACTTCCTAAATAAAATTTTGATCTTTATATTGTTTGTGTAATCCTCATACCTTAAGACAACTACTTTTTCTTTTGGCCGTGCCTCGTGGATTGCAGGATCTTAGTTCCCCGACCAGGGATTGAACCTGTGCCCCCAGCAGTGGAAGCGCGGAGTCTTAAACACTAGACCGCCAGGGAATTCCCAAGACAACTACTTTTAAGACTGTATTACTCACAAAAACACTTCAAATTCCTGGCCACAATCAAAATTATATCTAAAGGCTAGAATTTTTCATTTATTTTTAAGGTTTCAAGTTAATCAAGCTTAAATAAACATTGTGCAGTTTTAAAAGAATTACTTTACAAGTCAGTATTCATAAGTCAGAACTTACATGGCATACACTATGCTGTCTTTTTTCCAATAAACTGTGGTTTAGTATGCAGAGGAGTTTTTTTGCACTTTAATGAGTCATAGAGTGAATAAAGAAGTTGTACACACACACACATCCCCATACCCTTAAGCAAGAAAAGCATTACTAGAACGCTTTAACAGTACCAGAAGACAGATGGGTTTTGAATTCACCTATCTTGTCAAGTAAACTTAACCAGTGGTGTAACGGAAAGAGGACTGGAACGGAGAATCTTGGTGCTAGTCCTAATTCTGCCCTTAACTAGTGGAGTAACCTTAGCAGAGTCATTTGACCCTCTGTTTTGTCTTCAGTAAAATGAAAGAATTGGATTGCAAGGTTTCTAAGTCTTACAACTCTCAATAGTCTTTGATTCTATTGTTAAGTGGCTTAGGGCTGTGGGAGGCCCAGCAGTTACACGCTAGGCAGTTCTCATATTTTTACGTACTTAAGCAACCATGCCATATAGAGTAATAAGAGAACTCAATATTAGTCACAGGGAAGAAGGAAAAAGAAAAGTGCACATAGCTCCTGCTGGTACTGGTTTACTCCTGTTGGACCTAATAAAGAGAAAGCACCTTTGCCAGTTTTCCAGGGGATAGGAGTAGTTCTTATGTCTCACCACACCCACCATAGTTGGTTTTTCCTAAAAGAAATCCAGTGGGACTCTACAAAAATGTTGTAAAGCACCAAGTACTTTTAGTCACTGCATGACTAATACAACAGATCAATTCTAAATTAAAGAAATAAAACAGCTTTCTCTTTCTAATACAAAAGAAATAAACAGTTTTCATTCCAAACAAAGAGTCCTAGATGACCACAGTGAGTTGCACAGATAACTTAGCAATAAACACAGTGTCAACCCAAAGAAAATGAATTATCTACAGAACTAGAAGGTTCAAAGCACTGAGGTTCAACATAACATTATCATTCGACATAGCCTTTTTTTTTTTGGGCCCCTCCGCGCAGCCTGTGGGATCGCAGTTCCCCGACCAGGGATCGAACCCAGGTCACGGCAGTGACAGCACCAAATCTTAACCACTAGGCCACCAGGGAACTCCCTCAACATAGCCCTTTAATGAAATTCAGTTTACAACTCCAACTTCCAGAGTAAAAAGCAGTATTAAAAACTCACTGAGACTCATCACCTCTTTCACAGCAAGAGATAATCAGACCTGCCTGTGATGGGATGGTGTCAATAAAATAGAAGTCACCATCATACGGACTGGACTGTGGAAACCAAAGATCAAATGAGGCCAACTCAGAAGTTGTATCAGGTGGCTCCCAAGAAGGCTTTCTGGAAGAACTCCTCCAAAACAGGACAGTCCTAGCTAGAGAACCTGTGCTCCCTGATTTGCATGCAACTCTCTCTCTTAAAACGGCTCTTTGTCAAATATGGCCACAGACCACATAAGCAACCATCTGTTTGGTTATGCCTAGCAACATTCCTTTCCAGAGGGGTACAGAGCTGTGGTTTTTAATCTGGTACCCATTCATGGACGTCTAGGTGGCACATGGATGGACTTCACGGGGTCAATGAAGTCCCCAAGGGCCTACGCAAACTTTTGTCTCTCTGCACATTTTTGGGGCAAGCGAGCCCTTGGGCAGTAAACCAAGAGGCTGTGAACCAAGGAAAGTTAAGAACCACTGGTGGTTAGCGACAGATTTAAAACAGAACAAATCTACTGATGGTGCCCATGTAAATAAGACAGGAAGTAATGCCCATTATATGAGATGCAAAATAACAAAGGGTGCTGTCTTTTCAAAACAAAAAGAAAATATGATATGATGGTTGGAAGTTCTTGAGGGTCAGGTAGTCCACTCCCTTCATCCTCTAGTCTAGATGAGGAAAATGAGCTGAGAGACTCTTATCCAAAACCACAGATCACAGAGTGGCAAAGCTGAGCACCAAACCAGGCCAGGTTTCTGCCAGGATGGTATGTTTATACTTTTTTCAGAATGGGTTTGACCAAAATTTTCCTTATGAATACCCCACTCCATTAAGCAGGTAGCCTTCAAAAAATTTTAAATCAAGCTTCAGCCTAGGAATTTGACACATCAAAATATCCCCCAAATCATAAATCAAATCACAAATCTTTCACATAAGCCAGCACACAGCAGATTTGTAAGGGGGAATCTTAGTGGCTCAATATCCCCTATCCTGCTGCACTATAAGTGCAACTTGAAAAAGCAGCACAGGTCACAAGCTTCTAATTGTGAAGTGCCTCAACTGTAATGGAAAAAGACAGCCACTGACAGACCTTTAAAAAAGATACCGAGTCAGGGTCAAGCTGACTTTAGAGTGGATTTGTAGGACTTCAATTTGCAAGTTCCCACAGGGAACTTTACTCAATACTCTGTAATGACCTATATGGGAAAAGAATCTAAAAAAGAATGGGTATATACATAACTGATTCACTTTGCTGCAGAGCAGACACTAACGCAACACTGTCAATCAACTATACTCCAATAAAAATTTTTTTTAAAAAATTGCAAGTTCCATTCTGAGGAGTCTTAAGTGTTGCCTAAACACTAACTGATTTTTTTCAACCCAGGTAATGGAGACTTTCATGAATTAAACTGATAACCACTTTTCTAGTTCTATGTTCACAAACAGTACATGAGTAGAAGCAAAGATAATAGGCAGTTATTCTAAGACCAAATTAAAAAAATAATTATGGTCATAAAGTTACAGGACCATTTGTTCCAATGCCTAACTTTGCCTCAGAATATGAAATTTAATTTTTATTATTTATTTTTGGCTGTGTTGGGTCTTCGTTTCTGCGCGAGGGCCCTCCCTAGTTGTGGCGAGCGGGGGCCACTCTTCATCGCGGTGCGCGGGCCTCTCACTATCGCGGCCTCTCTTGTTGCGGAGCACAGGCTCCAGACGCGCAGGCTCAGCAGTTGTGGCTCACGGGCCCAGCTGCTCCGCGGCATGTGGGATCTTCCCAGACCAGGGCTCGAACCCGTGTCCCCTGCATTGGCAGACAGACTCTCAACCACTGCGCCACCAGGGAAGCCCCAGAATATGAAATTTAAAGTAATCAAAATAATCTCACCTGAGAAGTGAAACCAAAGCGACATTTGAACCTAAGTTCAATGACAACATGTCCTTCAATTACAAAGGAAGTGCTTTATTTATTAAAAGAGATTTAACGGCATAGGATTCTGTGGCATACGCACTGCCTCCAAAGACATACAATATGGTAAAGTTTCTGATCGCTTGTGAATTATATTTAGCCATATCTGCAAGCTCTAACTCTAGACTCCCAACCCCTAAGGTGTAACTGGAATGGGCCGTTGGAAGCACCTGTGGCCTTTAAAGGCTTTAACCAATTCTCAAGGCTTTCTTGGCCGCAGTCTAGAAGAGGGTTTGACCATTCTATTTTGGGTCAAGGAGACTCTCTTCCACCCCAAGTGACCTCAAGTGGGCAAGATCAGTTTGGAAGAATGCACTGCGAGTGATTTTTCACCAGGCCAGCGGCCTCCGCTGCGAGACTTCCAAAAGGATGTAGATCTGGTCTCGATCGAGACGACGAAAGAATGCGGCTGGGCTGTGTGGGGCTCACGACAGCTAGTCGGCTCGGGATCCCGCTGCCCGCGGCCGGGCTGTGGCGTCAGGAGCGTGAAGAAGCAGGGATCCCCGGGCCACGCAGAGGGAGGAGAGAGGAGAGAGGGAGGGAGCCAGAGCGAGGTTCGGAGCCTGCAGGTGTCGCCGGGGGAGGGGACGAGATCGTCCGGGGCTGGCACTACCAAGTGACTGACTAACAGTGCGGTTCCGGACTCAAACTGGTCACATTCTCAGGCTGTGTGACCTTGAGCGTGTGGCTCGCCCGCTCTGCGCCTCAATTCCCTCATCTCTAAAATGGGGGTTGTTCAAGCGGAAAACGCACCTTGGATCGCTTGGCAAGGCGCCTGGCACATAGTAAGCGCTCCGTACAAATGAGCTACTACTGGCTCTCGGGCTCCTCTTACCGCCCAAAGGAGCGAGGAAAGCCCCGAGCAGGGGAGTCCCCAGGAGGCGGATCCCGGGCTGGGAAGGGGGGACCTGGCCGGGCACTCACCGAGCACGTCTGCCGAGCGGTGCCGGGCTACGAAGCACGCATCGTCCCCGTAGCACGCGCCCTTCTTAAGGAGGCCCTTACGGAAGTCCTTGCCGAAGCCGCAGCCGGCCGTCACGAGCCCGTAGTCGCCGCCGCCGCCGCCGCCGCCGCCGGCCCTGGGGTCGGTCTGCGAGAGGCCGCCGAGCACGGCGCGGGCCACCAGTCTCCCGTACGAGAGGACCGAGAACATCGCCGCCGCCGCCCCCCCGAGGAGGCGGGGGGCCCGGGGAGCAGAAGGACGCGGAGGCCCGGAGCCGGCTCTCTCCTCAGCCGCAGCCGCGCCGCCGCCGGGACGCTCCTCAAGGCGGCGCGCAGTCGCCGCCGCCCCTGTCCGACGCGCGGGGCCTCGCACACGCTCCGCCGCGCGCACTGAAGCCAGAGCGAGGTCAGAACCGGCGGCTCCTCCGCCTCAGCCCGACTGGGGTCCCGGCTGCAGCCACCACTGCCGCCGCCATCTTCCACTCCGCTAGCGTGTTCCGGGCCTCGCCGGCAGCACCGCCCCCTTTGTGGCCACGCCTCTAGCCCCGCCCACGGCCCGCTGCTTAGGCCCAAGCCCCGCCTCTTCGGCTCGGTGCCCTACGCAGCCACAGAGGTCGAGCGTGCGCAGAGGATGTGGACACAATTTCTCTTGGGAGTTGTAGTCGCTTTTTTACTTCACTGCCTAGCTTCAAGGACTTAGGAGGATTCCCCAGACGCGGGACCTAAGTTAAAATACCGAGAATTACGGGTGGGCTGTTTTCTCCCCTGCTTTAACCATATCTTTTAAAAGCTATTGTTTTAAATAACGCCACTGTTCCTTTAAAGAAAAACCTGGAAGAAAGTATCGGGTCATATATCATTATTCTGTAGTATATATATTAAGAAACTGAAGTACACTAATCTAGTGACACCTCCAGAACTTATATATTGGAAGGGTTTAGGGGAGGCAATCTGTTTGGAAAGAAGAGCCGTTTTGCATAATGTTTAGGAAAATTCGAGAAAATACTATATGTTCCCATTAGACGGTGGGGTGAGGGTGGAGGGTTAGTGATGGAGATTCAGGCACGGCCACTGCAGCCATGTCATACAGAAGTGTTTCAGACTTTCAGACGGTTCTGCCAAGTGGGGAATAAAAAATTCTAGGCCCCAGATTTCTTTGCCTCAAATCTTAATTTTCTTGAAGGTCCACCTAGCTAAGCAGGTCTTTTCCCCACCTCTGATTTGGGTGCTCAGAGAGGTCATGCAGTGCCAAAGACTTGCAAAGATGAGGGCCCTGCCTCTCTCCTCCCACAGCTGCCACCTCTTCTCATCAGAAGGACAACTCTTAGCAAGAAAGACAGCTCCCCTACTTTTTTTTTTTAAAGCTCTCAGCCCACCCTTAACAAAGACATCACAGTAGCCTTCTCCAGATTTTGACTAACCAACCTTCTTCTGAAAATATTTAGGTTGAAAAATAACTAAATTTAATGGGGAGTTTGTAATGTAATGTGAAGATTAGCTCACCAAATGTGTGTAATATGTTTGTATGTGTATATGAATGTACATTCAAATTACATACCATGCTGGTGGGACTGTACATAATCTAGCCCCTGCATACCTCTCCACCGCATTTGGTCCTGTGCCTCCTTCACTAACTGGGCTCTAGCCATGCTCAAAGCTGCCTCAGGGCCTTTGCTTTTGCTCTTCCTTCCACCCACTAGAATGTAATTCCATTACCTGAGGGTCCTGTGCTCTTTCTTACTGTATCCCCAGAACATATGGGCACACAGTAAACACTTTAGTAAATAAATGAAAGAATGAATGAATATTTCACTAGATCCTAAGCACCCCAAAGGCAAGGATCATTTGCCATTGTATTATTACAACTAACGGGCAGTTTGTAAATGTTGAATAAAAGAAGGGATAATTGAATAGGAAGCATAAATAATACAAAAATAGTATTTGTTGAATAAAGGAATGACTGAATGGATTCAGGAATAAAAGAAAACTGAGATTTGAGGCAAGTGATCTAATTTGGAATACTTTTTGGTTTTATTGAAACATAAATGTATATCACCGAGAAGCACTGGTCCTTTTCTAGTTCACTTTTGACAGAACTGTAGTTCCTCTGGGGATTCCCATCTCATTCTATAAATGAATCTCTTTTATACCTTTTTAAATACATCTAAAGACCTGTAAACCATCCACTCAGAGCACATTCCGTTATCCCAGTTACTGTCATCGTTAAACACTTTCGTGATTTACAGTGTGCTAAGTACTCTATATGTTTCTGTCCTTAAGGGTTTTCATCAAAATTGGACTGAACAAACCACTTCACATAATGAGTGGCATTTTGTCAAAGGTGTAGACAAAAAAAAGTTCATTTACTGGTTAAAAGATATAGCGATCCTAGGAATGCAGTTACACCTTGCTATTTTTTATGGCCCACAAGAATTGGAGAGCGCCCAGAATGAGGGGGTGGAGCTTTGCCGAGCCTGTGCTTGGCATTTACGTCTGTGCCAGCTGTGCTAAAGGTTGTTCTTTTAAGCACACACCACTACCAAATCCCAGCCAGGATGTCAGGTAATTCTACCCCAAGGACAAACTTTTTAAAATAGCACGTCAACCCCTGTTCCTTGCCTCAATTAGACTGCTCCTACCTTTCATTTTCAGGGCATATATTACCTGATTTCCATGTCACTCACAAGAACCGGTTGGATGAGATGAGCAGCAACATAAGATGTGACTCTGACGCTGGTAACCTCTGCTCTGTTGGGGTGACTGTTTTCACAGTTAAATGATACGAGTGCCTTGAGTTTCCTGCAAATGAGTTTTCTGCAAATGAGTTGCTCTTCGGAGCACAATGCGAACAGAATCCTTTCTCAAAGATCCTTTGCACCTTTTCGGAAAGGAGAGGAGACAGGGCCTCAGGTTCCCTTGAATCATTTATTCCAGAGCCAGTTCTAAAAAGTTTCACTATTGTGGGGAAGCCAGGAGAGGGTACTCTGAAAAGAAAAAAAAAACCATTTTCCCCTGCCCTCCCCCAGGAGCACAATTCACTTGTGACATTTAGCTAGACTTAAAAAGCCCTAAGAGTTTTCTTCCTTAACAGAGTTACATTCCTAGCACTTCAAGGAT
This sequence comes from Eschrichtius robustus, assembly GCF_028021215.1. NCBI lineage: Eukaryota > Metazoa > Chordata > Mammalia > Artiodactyla > Eschrichtiidae > Eschrichtius > Eschrichtius robustus. The sequence goes on from NC_090837.1 coordinate 9,123,230, forward strand.
TCCTGGGAGGTCACTTGTCACTCTCAGAAGCGAGCAAGTGGTGAAAATACCATCTGTGTTCCCAGGGCACCTCTATGGCATTAGAAAAGAGCTTTGCACTGGACTCACCCCCAGCACCTAAAAAAAGAAAAAAAAAAGGCATGAATTCCCTAATGAGATTTTCTGCCACACTGGTACACTGATCTCGTCTGATTTCTTTCTGCTAACCTATTCAAAATGAGAAGTAATTAGTTTCTCATCCTTGGTACTATTGACATTTGGGGTCAGATAATTCTTTATTGTAGGGGGCTGTCCTACACATTGAAGGGGGTTTAGCAGCATCCCTGACTTGTACTTACTAGATGCCAATAGCACACCTCACCCCCTAGTTGGGACAACCAAAAATGTCTCCAGAGTCTCCAGATATTGCCAAATGCCCCTGGGTGGGGGGCGGGCAAAATCACCCCCAATTTAGAACCACTGGGTTATACCGATGCCTTGCAAGTGAACAAATATTTGGGGAGCACTTGTTAAGTCTGAGACTCTGGGCTAAGGATAAAAAACGTTGGTGCCTTCATGGCAGTCACAGTATTGACACAGAGGGTTAAAATTAAGTAAATTTAGAGAGAAAATAAACACCACTGGTTGAAATAAAGGAGTGTGAGGAGGAGAAAGAGGACCCATTGGGGTGGGAGAACACTCAGGGCACTTCACAGAGGGTGACGTTTGTGAGAGGCCTACATGGACAGAGGTCTGAGGAGGGGGTATAACCATTCCAAGTGAAAGAAATGGAAACTCAGCAAATGCAGAATGATTGGAGAACAACAAGTAGTCCAGTGCAGCTCAACCTTAGGGTTTGAATGAGGAATAATGAGAAATGGAGCTAGGAAAATAGTTTAGGAACTATTTAGCCATAGAAAGGAATGAAGTGCTGATACATGCCTCAACATAGAGGAACCTTGAAAACATTATACTTTTTTTTTTTTAATATTTGTTTACTTATTTATTTGGCTGTGTCGGGTCTTAGTTGCGGCACACGGGATCTTTTAGTTGCAGCATGTGAACTCTTAGTTGTGGCATACGGGATCTAGTTCCCTGACCAGGGATTGAACCCCGGCCCCCTGCATTAGGAGCATGGAGTCTTAGCCACTGGACCACCAGGGAAGTCCCGACAACATTATACTAAGTTAAAGAAACCAGTCCCCAAAGACCACACATTGTATGATGCTATTTATATGAAATGTCCAGAATAGGCAAACCCATAGAGACAGAAAGCAGATTAGTAATTGCCAGAGACCGGGAGGAGGGAGAATGGGAAATGATTGCTAATGGGTTTGGGGTTCCTCTTTGGGGTAATGAAAATGTTCTGGAATTAGATAGTAGTAACGGTTGCATAATCTTATATATATACTAAAAAACAATGAACTGTACACTTTAAAAGAGTGAATGTTATGATATGTGAATACCTCAATTAAAAAAAATAGGACCTACTGCAGAGGGCCTTATATGTTAAGCTGAAGGTACTTAATGCTGGAGACACCAAGGAGTCACCAAATGCTTTTAATATGCCAGTAATAATAATAAAATAATAAATAATATTATAATAAAATAATAAAACAAGAATAGTAATGAAAGTGAGAGCAATAGATACCATGGATTGAGCACTTCCTATGTGCATTACCTGCATGGTCTGCACTGACCACCTATTTAAACATGAAAACATCCAACAGTCCCATCTGCATTTCACACAGGACTTATTTTGTTTATTGTTTCTTTCCTCCCTGACTAAAATGTACGTTCCATAGGAGCAGGGGATTTTGTGTATTTTATTCACTACTTTATCTCAAGGGTCCAGAACACTGCCTAGCATACAATAGGTACTGAATAAATAAGTAAGAAGTGAATGCTGTTGATTAAGAGAACCGTAGAGGTCACATAGAACAAGCAACTTGTTTTACAGCTGAGGAAAGGGGGGGCAAATAACATGTTCCTCCCATAGGAATTTAATGGGTGGAGCTGGGCCAACTGGAGAGGTATCCAGGGGACTCTTGGTACCTGCCCTGCAAAGCCCCTTTGAAGGCATTAGCCACAAGCTGTTCTTTCCATTGAATTTACCTTGCTTTGCATTGTGTGTGATGGTCATGTTTCTCCCACCTAGTATCCATTCCCCTCATTCTCTGAAAATAGTATTTTGATTCCTTGGAGGAATAATCCATGTTGGTTCATGTGGTTTGGGTGGAACTAGATGGCAGGGAGACACATGACCCAGGTCTGGCCAATCAGTGCACTGCATTCTCTTGGTCACGATTGGTCCAGTAGGAAGGCGCATGACCCAAGCTAGTTGAGTGAAACTCCATTATGGGATTTTGCTGAAAGCATTAAGGAGAAATTCTCACAGGGTTTCTAAGCTGGTAGAATGAAAGCTTGGAGCTGCTGATGGCCATTTTTGCCACTGCTTGGGTATATCTAGCCTGAGAATGAAGGGAATTCAGAGAGAAGCAGAGCCTAGAGATAGTAAGAAACAGAGGCTTCGTGATAGTGATTAAACCCCCGAATCCAGCTTTGCCTGAAGAAAGATCAGTCCCTCTACTCATATTAATTCCCTGATTTGCTTAAGCAACTTTGAGTTTGGCTTGCAAGGAAGTGAATCCTGACAAACACATCATATGATCCTCATAGCATGACTACAATTATTGAATCAAGAATAAGTCACCAGGGGCTTCCCTGGTGGCACAGTGGTTAAGAACCCGCCTGCCAGTGCAGGGGACATGGGTTCGAGCCCTGGTCCAGGAAGATCCCACGTTGCCATGGAGCAACTAAGCCTGTGCGCCACAACTACTGAGCCTGTGCTCTAGAGCCCATGAGCCACAGCTACTGAGCCCACGTGCTATAACTACTGAAGCCCACATGCCTAGAGCCCATGCTCTGCAATGAGAAGCCACCACAATGAGAAGCCTGCGCACCACAACGAAGAGCAGCCCCCACTCGCCGCAACTAGAGAAAGCCCATGCACAGCAACAAAGACCCAATGCAACCAAAAATAAATAAATTAATTTAAAAAAAAAAAGAATAAGTCACCAAACCAAAGGCAACTTTTAGAAGGAAACTTATCCTCCGCCAGTTTACATAGAGGAGAGGGAACTGCCACTTCTCAGTAGAAAAACTGCTGAAGCAAAACTTCTGATCTCTTTCTTTACTACCTCCATGAGATGAGGATAGGGTCTGATTGGTGGATTCAGAAAAAGATGCCGATGTTACTGAACTGAACACGGGTCCACTTGCCTGATGCTCAGCAAAGCCAATCTACTGAAGCCAGGTTGTGGTAAAGAAAAGTACAGCATTTATTTGCAGGGCACCAAGCAAGGAGAACAGGCAGCTAGTGCTCAAAAGACCCAAACTCCCCAATGGCTTTCAGGCAAGGGTTTTCTGTTTTTTGTTTTTTCTCCCTATTTGTGGCTTATTTTTTTCACCTCTTAACATTGTGTCCTTTGATGAATCAAAGATTTTTTTTTTTTTTGGCTGCATTGGGTCTTCGTTGCTGCATGCAGGCTTTCTCTATTTGTAGCGAGTGGGGGCTACTCTTCATTGTGGTGCACAGGCTTCTCATTGCAGTGGCTTCTCTTGTTGGGGAGCATGGGCTGTAGGCATGCGGGCTTAAGTAATAGCATGCAGGCTCAGTAGTTGTGGCTTGCAGGCTCTAGAGCACAGGCTCAGTAGTTGTGGCGCACAGGCTTAGTTGCTCTGCAGCATGTGGGATCTTCCTGGACCAGGGCTCGAACCCATGTCCCCTGCATTGGCAGGCGGATTCTTAACCACTGCACCACCAGGGAAGCCCCCAGGCAAGGGTTTTTAAAGGCAACATTGGGAGTGAGGGTTGCAGGGTGTATGATCAGCTCGTGAACGTTTTTCTGATTGGTTGGTTGTGAGGTAACAGGGTGATGTTTCGGGAATCTTCATCAGCCTTCTGGTTCCAACCAGTCTGGGGTCTTCGTGTTTGTGGTCAGCATGTTGTCACCATCCTCCACCTGGGGGGTAGGGTCTTAATTTCTGCAGAACAGTTCAAAGGTATGTGTCAGACTGTTGTCTATATCCCTTTGGGAGGAACTAGGAATCCTGTGACTCTTCTGTTCTAGTCATTAACTGCTTCAGTCTGCTCTTTGAAACTCGGGGAAGGCCAAACAGGAAGTGGGGTACACGGAGGGGCTTGTACCTGGGAAGGCCCTGCAGGGTCCGCTCAGTTTCAGTCCCACCTTTTCTTTGATACTGCTCAATCCTGAGCGGAACAGGAGTGGGACAAGAAAGGGAATAAAGTGTTGGATAGAGAGGTTAATCATAAATGTGGCAGGGGAACTCAGTTTTAGGGGGACTGGGTTTCAATGAGCATGTTGCCCAGTCCTTTCTCTTTATTCTTTCTTGCCATGGTCTGTCCTTTGGATACTCATTTCCTCCTCTGCCATGGGGAGCCTGTCCCTCTGGAGGAGGCCTGCAGTCTGACCAGGTAACTCAGTGTAATCCAGATGGGGATTGTGTGCACAACAAAGCCATGTTCTCCAATCAGGCTCATCAATAAAGCTGATACTTGGAGCCCCAGCTGCCTGATTCATGCATCTACATCTCAGTGGGTTTAGAATTTGGAAGGGTCAAGAAGGGGGTAATTAATTATCACTCCATGAACCCCAAACATGTTAATTTTCTCTTCAGAAAACCTCAGAGATGGGCACGAAGGCTGACATTTGGGGGCTAAAATAACACATGGGATCAGGTTTCTGGTGTAGTCAGGGCTCGAGGCTGAAAGGTAATTGTGGGTCAAGTGGATTCTTGACCTGAGCAGTTTGTGACAGCTACAGTTGTTCGGTAAGATTTTAACTGGCAGGGGCCTGAGTACGAGGGCCTCTGGGGCAGGCCTTGACCTAACCCGTGAGAGTACAGCTTTGACCTCAGCAGGCAGCTGGGACAGGGATTACGTTATTGGGAAAAAAGCCTTTCTGTCCCAGGGAAGGCTTACCTTAAAGAGGACAAGGCTTTTTTTTTTTTTCAAATTTTTATTTATTTGTTTATTTATCCATGGCTTGTGTTGGGTCTTCGTTTCTGTGCGAGGGCCCCCTCCAGTTGCAGCAAGCGGGGGCCACTCTTCATTGCAGTGCGCAGGCCTCTCACTATCGCGGCCTCTCTTGTTGCGGAGCACAGGCTCCAGACGCGCAGGCTCAGTAATTGTGGCTCACAGGGCCCAGCCGCTCCGCGGCACAAGGGATCCTCCCTGACCAGGGCCCGAACCCATGTCCCCTGCACTGGCAGGCAGACCCTCAACCACTGCGCCACCAGGGAAGCCCGAGAGGGCAAAGCTTTAGCTTACAAACATTTAGGCTCTGATGGGTAGAAGATTTTTGCTTCCTGTATTACGTATTTCAGCAAAGCTTCAGGCTGGATTTTAAACAGCAAAGACAACTAAATTCTCGAGTCAACAGAGATCTTGTCTGTGAGATTGTAGCCTTTTTACAGCATAAACACAGGGAGTAGGTGGATGCTGCAAATCTGTTCTTCTGTAGGTCGTTCTGAGCTTCATTCAGGGTCATGAGCAGAACCTGTGAAGGGGCTGATCTCTTGACTCCATTTGGCTTGTCACATGCTGGTAAGGTTCACCCCACTACTGGTATCGAGGTTTGCTCTGATTTGTTAATTGCATAAGCCTTGATCATGACTTTGGATCTGGGGAGCCAAGACCTTGAGTTTACCTGCAGAATGGGGGCATATTTTGTTAGTGAAAACAAATGAATAGAACAGGACCCTTATATAGGAGATATGCTTCTGGGGTTGAGGTAGAGAAAGCTAATGAAAATCCAAAAGCTAAGAAGGCAGTTAATGAAGCTTATGCCTAAAAGACTTTGTCTCTGGGAAACAGGTTTGCTCAGGCAATCAAGGAAGAACTAGGTTGTTTTTAAAAATATGATTCTGTCATGCATATTTGAAAGTTGCTGAGAGGGGATCTAAAAAGTCTTCATCACAAGAAAAAACATTTTTTTTTTGTAACCATGTATGGTGATGGATGTTAACTAGACTTACTGTAGCGATCATTTTGCAATATATACAAATATCAAATTATTTTTAAACTAGTATAATGTTATATGTCACATATACCTCAAATATAGCAATTTTTTAAAAAAAGCTTCTGTCATGCTACCAGAACAGAACCAGTGGAAGAGTGAAAGGCAAATAAAAGAAGACCGACTGACTAAACTGGAGGAAGGCAGGGATTTTTTTTTTTTAATTTACAGTATTTTTAATCATGCTAAAGAGAAACAGACACATAGATCTGGAAGTGAGACTGGCAGAGGTAACAGCAGATTTCTGTCTTCTCCCATCTGTTGCCCCCTGTGGGGCATGAATCCTTGGTTCCGGGAGGAGAATGGGGGGGATGTTTGCACTCCTTAAACTGCTTGTTTTTGCTTGGAATTTTCTTTCAATGCTGGTATAATTGACTTCACCCAGGTTTTCTGTGCCCTGTGGGATGCTTTTCCTCTGTGGTCTCAAAAGTCTTTGCTTCCAGCTTGCTCCCATCTTCACAATGATTACTCTCCTCAGAAGGGCAGAGATTTTTTAAAGCTAAAACTGTGATCTTAGTAGACAGACCAGACAGATATGAAAGGGAAATGAGTTTGGTTTTTTTAAAATTATACTTAAAAAAATTTTTTTCTTTCCCTTTGGCCACGCCCCGAGGCTTGCGGGATCTTAGTTTCCCAACCAGGGATCAAACCCGGCCCCAGAAGTGGAAGCGTGGCGTCCTAACCACTGGACTGCCAGGGAATTCCCTGGAAATGAGTTTTTGAAGCCTCAGCTAGGTAGATATTAAGAGGGCGAATAGACTCATGCCTATGTGGAAACTTGAGAGGAAATGGAGGTAAAATTACAGATTTGTGGGAAGAAATTATTTTAAAAATGGTGGGAGGACATTGGTAATCCCTCTGGGGGAAAAAGAAATTAAATTGGATCCCTAACTCACAACATATACAAGAGTAAATTCCAGAGGTCAAAAGCAAAAGCAGGGGCTTCCCTGGTGGCGCAGTGGTTAAGAACCTGCCTGCCAATGCAGGGGACATGGGTTCAAGCCCTGGTCCGGGAAGATCCCACATGCCACGGAACAACTAAGCCCGTGTGCCACAACTACTGATCCTGCGTTCTAGAGCCCGTGAGCCACAACTACTGAAGCCCGCGTGCCTAGAGCCCATGCCCTGCAACAAGAGAAGCCACCGCAATGAGAAGCCCGTGCACCACCACAATGAAGAGTAGCCCGCGCTCGCTGCAAGTGGAGAAAGCCCGCATGCAGCAACGAAGACCCAAGCAGCCAAAAACAAAAAGAAAGGACTTGAATAGACATTTCTCCAAAGAAGGTAAACAAATGGCCAATAAGCATAGGAAAAGATGCTTAACATCACTAATTGTCAGGGAAATGCAAATCAAAATCACAAAGAGATACCCCCTCACACACATTAAGACGGTTACTATTTAAAAAACACAAAACCCAGATAATAACGAAATGTTATCAAGGTTGTAGGAAAAATGGAGCTCTTGTGCACTGTTGGTGGAGCTCTTGTGTACTGTTGGTGGGAATGTAAAATGGTGCAGACTCTGTTCCTCAGAAATGAAACAGAATTACCATATGATACAGCAATTCCACTTTTGGGTATATACCTGAAAGAATTGAAAGCTGGGACTCAAGCAGATTTTTTTTTTTTTTTTTTTTGGCTGCGTTGGGTCTTCGTTGCTGCACCCTGGCTTTCTCTAGTTGCGGTGAGCGGGGGGCTACTCTTCGTTGCGGTGCACGGGCTTCTCATTGCGGTGGCTTCTCTTGTTGCGGAGCACAGGCTCTAGGTGCGCGGGCTTCAATAGTTGTGGCTCGTGGGCTCTAGAGCGCAGGCTCAGTAGTTGTGGCGCACGGGCTTAGTTGCTCCGCGGCATGTGGGATCTTCCCGGGTCAGGGCTTGAACCTGTGTCCCCTGCGTTGGCAGGCAGATTCTTAACCACTGCGCCACCAGGGAAGTCCCTCAAGCAGATATTTGTATACCCATGCTCCTAACAGCATAATTCACAATAGTCAAAAGGTGGAAGCAACCCAAGTGTCCATTGATGGGTGAACTGATAAACAAAATGTGATATATACATATGATGGAATATTATTCTTTCTTAAGAAGGAAGGAAATCCTGATACATGTTACAACATGGATGAATTTTGAGGGCATTATGGTAAGTGAAATAAGCCAGACACAAAAAAGACAAACACTATATGATTCTGCTTTTATGAGGTAGATAGAGGAATCAAATTCATAGAGACAGAAAGTAGAATGGTGATTGCCAGGAGCTGGAGGGCAGAGAGAATAGGGAGTTATTGTTTAATGTGTACAGAGTTTCAGTTTTGCAAGATGAAAACAGTTCTGGAGATGGATGGTTGTGATGATTGCAGAACAATGTGAATGTACTTAGTGCCACTGAACCATACATTTTAAAATGCTGTCTTATTTCTCCAAAGAAGATATACAGATTGCCAACAAACACATGAAAGGATGCTCAACATCACTAATCATTAGAGAAATGCAAATCAAAACTACAATGAGGTATCACCTCACACTGGTCAGAATGGCCATCATCAAAATATCTACAAACAATAAATGCTAGAGAGGGTGTGGAGAAAAGGGAACCCTCTTGCACTGTTGGTGGGAATGTAAATTGATACAGCCACTGTGGAGAACAGTATGGAAGCTCTTTAAAAAACTAAAAATAGAACTGCCATGTGACCCAGCGATCCCACTACTGGGCATATACCCTGAGAAAACCATAATTCAAAAAGAGTCATGTACCCCAATGTTCATTGCAGCTCTATTTACAATAGCCAGGACATGGAAGCAACCTAAGTGTCCATTGACAGATGAATGGATAAAGAAGATGTGGCACATATATACAATGGAATATTACTCAGCCATAAAAAGAAACGAAATTGAGTTATTTGTAGTGAGCTGGATGGACCTAGAGTCTGTCATACAGAGTGAAGTAAGTCAGAAAGAGAAAAACAAATACCGTATGCTAACACATAATATGGAATCTAAAAAAAAAAAAAAAATGGCTTTGAAGAACCTAGGGGCTGGACAGGAATAAAGATGCAGATGTAGAGAATGGACTTGAGGACATGGGGAGTGGGGGAAGGGTAAGCTGGGACGAAGTGAGAGAATGGCATGGACATATATACACTACCAAATGTAAAATAGATAGCTAGTGGGAAGCAGCCTCATAGCACAGGGAGGTCAGCTCGGTACTTTGTGACCATCTAGAGGGGTGGGATAAGGAGGGTGGGAGGGAGACGCAAGAGGGAGGAGATATGGGGATATATGTATATGTATAGCTGATTCACTTTGTTATAAAGCAGAAACTAACCATTGTAAAGCAATTATACTCCAATAAAGATGTTAAAAAAAATGCTCTCTTAAATTTTATGTCATGCATGTTTTACCATAGTTAACATTTTTTAAAAGGTTAGAGCTTCTGCATAACAAAAGTCACCATTAAAAAAATACTTAAATAAAAACAATAAGCCACAGCCTGAGAGAAGGTATTTGTGATGCATAAAACCAAGAAAGGATTAGTATCCAGAGTACATCAAGAATTCCTTCACATTAGTAAAGAAAAAGAAATAACTCAATAGAAAAGTAGAAAAATATAAAAAATGCCCAACAGTATGTTAAATTAAACAAGGAGGCCATTAGATTGAGGTGGTTCTAATGCCTTAGCAGCCTGCATAAGCCAGCCAAAAAGTAAATGCCTCAAGGTTAAGAAATCAAAACCTAAAGACAACCAATCACAAACAGCCAACTAGTCTTTCCCAAATAAGGCAACCGCTTAAGCTACAGCCAATCAAATAATTTCCTTGCTTTGTTTCTGCCTCTTCTCAGTAAAAGTCTTGCCCCTAGCTCCTGTCAGAGAAGCACTCCCAACCACTTCCGGTTTGGCATTGCCCGATTCAAATTGATTTTTGCTCAAATAAACTCTTAAAATTTTTTTCTTTTTAAAAATTGGAGTGTAGTTAATTTACAATATTGTGTTAGTTTTATTAAAATTTTTGATTTGCCTCAGTTTATCTTTTAACGAGGCATTTCAGAAGAGAAAACCCAATAGACATATGAAGAGAGACCCAATTTCATTAGTAATCAGGGAAATGACTGGAGTGGGGAGGCTAAATTACGGTGGGCAGAGAAAGCGTCTCTGAATAGGTGTCATTTGAACTGAGATCTAAGTGAAAATTTGAGCAAAACAGCCAGCCATACAGAGTTCTGGAGGGGGACTTCCCTGGCGGTCCAGCGGTAAAGACTCTGAACTTACAATGCAGGGGGCCCGGGTTTGATCCCTGGTGGGGGAACTACATCCCACATGCCGCAACTAAGAGCCTGCATGCCGCAACTAAAGAATCCTGCATGCTGCAAGGAAGATCCTGCACGCGGCAACAAAGATGCCGTGTGCCGCAACTAAGACCTGGTGTGGCCAAATAAATAAAATAAATAAAAAAATAAAGTTCTGGAGGAAGGGCATTCCAGGCAGAGGGAAGAGCAAATGCAAATGTCCTGGGCTGGAATAAGTTTGGCGATGTCTCAGTCAGCCCAGGCTGCCATAACAAAATACCACAGACTTGATAGCTTAAAGAACAGAAATTTTTTTCTCACAGTTCTGGAAGCTGGAAGTCTGGGAACAGGGTGCCAGCATACTTGGGTTCTGATGAGAGCTCTCTTCCTGGCTTGCAGATGGCCACCTTCTCATAGTGTCTTCACGTGGCTTTCTCTTCTTATAAGGCCACAGTCCTATTGGATTAGAGCCCCATCCTTATGACTTCATTTAATTTCAGTTACTTCCCCAAAGCCTTATTACTAATTTCAGTCACACTGGGGGTTAGGGCTTCAACATACGAATTTTGAGGGACACAAACATTCAGTCCATAACACCTCAGTGTGGGGCTTGCTTTAAAAAGTCCATTTGAGGGAATTCCCTGGTGGTCCAGTGGTTAGGACTGCGTGCTTCCATTGCAGTGGGCACAGGTTTGATCCCTGGTCGGGGAACTAAGATCCCACAAGCCTTGTGGCTAAAAAAAAAAAAAAGTCAATTTGAGGAGGCAAGGACTTCAGTACTGAATGTGGAAGTGAAAACCTACAGATCAACTCCGAGACTGGATAAGATAGAATGACTCCTCCCACAGTCCATTTTTGGAAGTATAAAGAAGTAAAGCTTATGCAGGCTGAGGGGAAGGGAATTTGGGGGGAAGTTATATTGGCTTTTAATTCCTTGCCAAAGGCGCAAAAACTCTGTTCCCCTTCACAGGGGGTTTCCCTCCTCTGTCCTCTGAGTTTGACAACAGAATGAGATGCAGTTCCTAAGTTCCTTCTTTCTTTACTACCCTCCATGGTAACACAGGGCTCTTAGTTAATAGGTTTTACTGCTAATTACCAGGGAACAACAAAAGTATAACAAACAACAACGTCTAAACATGACTCATTCAAATAGAGAATAATCACATGTCAAAAATTTCTTCACCTTGTTAAAGAGGAAACAGTAAGATGGTGAAGCTGGTTCAGAGAGCATTTTGAGGAAGTAGATATTTGAGGAGGGGGTCTTAGATACTAAACTGGTTAATCTCTGCAGGGTAATAAAGAATGATAAGCTTTGGGATTCTTTTTTATACTGGAAAGTAATACTTTGGAACTCAAACCAGACAAAAATCTGAGCCTTTAATAAATAGTAAATAGCTAAGCAAACAAAGATACATTCCTTGGCCTACATATATGGCCAGTGGGCCAAATCTGGCTCTGCTGCTTGCATTTATAATAAAGTTTTATTGAACCACAGACACATCCATTTGTTTACATACTGTGTAAGGCTGCTTTTGCTCTAAACAACAGAGTACTATGATGACAGAGTTGAGTAGTTGACAGAGAGGAGATAGCTCAAAAGCCTAAAATATATACTATCTTGGATCCTTACAGAAAAAGTTTGCCAACCCCTGCTAGAGAATTAATCCTTGGGTGGGCTTGTTAATCAACGTCCTAGATGACATGGCAAGAGCTACACTGCCCTCTCTTGGTCTTATTTGCAAATTTTGGCTAATTTTTCTTAAAAAGGAGACGTTTGGCTTAAAAGTTGAGGGACATTTGGAGAGTTGTCATCTCTGGCCTATAATTCATAAATCCTCCCGTCCACCCACTTCAACACCCCAACACCCGCTTTGTGCATGTGACTGTCTCAATGCACCTCCTTTTAAGGGCAAGGAGGCCTGAAAAATAATTGGTGTTAAGTAATGTCCTTTACAACGTCATTTTGCTCAACAGGGCAGTCTGTCTTGGAATTAGGACTCCAGTTAGGGCTTGTGCCTCATAGTAATAGTACATTCAGATGGAAGGGTTTCTTGGGATGTTCTCTGAGCTTCTTTGAATTAAGTTCTACAGCTGTTGCAAACTGCAAGTTTTGAGAAGGCAGCAATAGTGTGTGCTTGACCACTGCCTGCTTCCCTGGTTCCTGGCACATAGTAGGTGCTCAGTAAAATATTTGTTGATTGAATGATAGATCCAATGAAAGACTAAAGACAGGGTTTGTTTTCCCCTCATGGTCAGCCCTGTGTGAGGAATAAAGTTTTGGTGACAAAGTCTGCCACCTTCAGGAAGAAAAGTGAAACTGCAAGATTCAGAACTGCTAGGCCCTGAGGAAAACACAGTCAACTGCAACACAAGATTACCAGAGAATCAGTTTTTTCTCCTTTAGCTTAAGACAGAATTAATCAACATCATTTTGCCCTTTCCAATTAAGGAAACCTGCTCCCTTTCTTTAATAACATTTAAAGCCTTTGGAGTGCTTAATAAGTGCCCAGCACCATCCCATGCACACACAATTTTGCGGTAGGTACCACTAGTCATCTCCATTTTATAAATGAGGAATTTGAGCAGAGAAAGCATGACCGAGTTACACTAGCTAGAAGGGGGCAAAACTAGGAGTTTGAACATCGTGGCTTCAGAATGTGTGCGTTTAATCATTTCACTATACTACATCACTATGCCTGATATGGAAAATGTTTATAGGAAACATAGAAACATGGCAAATGGAACCCATGCAGATATCTCTGCTCTCTCCTGAACACTACTAAAATGATAGAAAAGGGATCCAAAAGGTCTAAACCCACAGAGAACAAGAGAGAAGATGACTGCTCATGAGAGATGTCGAATCCTTTTCAGAAGATAGAAAGTAGATGGATGATTTAGCTGAGTGGAGAAACCGTAGGAAGGGGATGCCAGTGAGGAGTAAGCCTGGGCCCTTGGCAGTGAAAGCACAGCGTCCTAACCACTGGACAGCCAGGGAATTCCCCTGAAAACAGATCATTAATTGTACATACATACTAGGAGCTGTTAACCCCAGATTCCCTCCTGTGACCCCTTACCCCAATCCCTGCAAAGATTATTCTTTGGAGAACTTGAAACATGACAGCTCTAGGTTCAGAGATCGCAGTCAGAGAAAAGTATGGAGGTGAGGCAACATGCTAAAGACAGGTTAAATGAAAGCGTGCAGCTAAAAAAAAATCGGACCTTTTTTTTTTAATAATCATGTGTTTGGTGGTAGTATTGGTATTGCTATTCTGCTAAGTGTATTTTAGGACAAAGCAAATAATAAATTATGTTGGAGTTTTTGAGAACCAAGCTTTATGGTGTGGAAGAAAGGAAATACATATGTATGGTCAATATGGTTAAGTAAAACCCCTCTAGTCTTAATTTTAATTGGAAACATCAGTATGATGGACTTTGTCAGAGAGGTTAAATAACTTGCTCAAGGTCACCCAGCTAATAAGGGATGGAACAAGAGTAACTCAGCCTGGTCTTGCTCCAAAATTTGTGAGGGCCTCCTGGAGGAGGTGAAATTTGAAGGATAAGTAGGATCAATAATGGACTTCTCTCGATCTATAGAAGATGTGCTTACCATGACCCAGGAATCCTGGGCTGACCTGGTAAGAGTTTGTTTCTGAAATGTCAAAACTCAAGGCCAGCCTCCAAGTCATGGTGACCAGATGACCAACAGAAGTTACCTGGGTCTCCCCCGTGCCATCCCTTTAAAAAATTTCAAGAACGGTGAGATGTATTTTCACGAAGTCCTCAAAGTAAACACTTCTTACAGTACACCCATAGAAGACTACACAATTTGTTTGAGTCTAATTTTTTTTTAGACTTGAAAAATGTTCACAAGATTTAAAATTTGCTTTCATGTCTAGTTTGGCAGTAGATGTTGGGCAAGGCTGGCAGGAGGAAAGGATTTGTGCCCTATTTTCCAAATGCTCCCCCTAATGGAACATAGGGATGATGTGATTAAGAGAGGGAACATATGTTTTTTAATTTGTTTTATTGTTGTGGTTATTTAATTTAAAAATTAGTTATTGGGAGTTCCCTGGCGGTGCCGTGGTTAGGACTCGGCGCTTTCACTGCTGTGGCCCTGGGTTCAATCCCTGGTCGGGGACCTAAGATCCTGCAAGCAAGGAGGCATGGCCAAAACAAAAAATTAGTTATTAAGTGAAAAGTAACACATGCAAAATAGATTGAAGATCGATTCTCCTTCCTTCCTCCTCCCCAGAAACTGTTACATCTACCAGCTTCTTATGTCTTGCAGAGAACACTTTAAGAGGAAACTTTTAGGCTGATTCATGTTAGAAGGCGACAGAAGTTAAAATATGACTGATCTTTTATTAGCCCACTATAGTAAGCATGGGTTACTTTTATTATCCCACTATAGTAAGCCCTCTGAGGGAGAAACTACAGCTAGATTTAGATTGGACGGACTTTCATTATTTCTCTTAAGGAATGCACAAATGATCCCTATTAAAAAGAGGTACCAATTTAAGTCTTTTTCCAAACAGACCTAGTTAAACTTCATCTTTTCTTATCAGGCCATCTTTTTTTTTTCCCCCTAATAAATGGACAATAATGTAGAGATGGGGATTCTGGGGGTTTGGATTTAGGGTTAATTCCATCCAGATTTTTCATAACTATGACTATAATAATTCTGATGTTTCCAGGACATTCTAATTTTTAAATTGTCTTCCTAACTACATGCATGCTTGTCAGACCATGGATTCTGATTTGGGGCATGGAGAACACGCTTTAACAGTGTGAGGTTGGTGCTTTTGACATAGGCTTACGCAGTCTTGTATTTGCTTTTCTTTGGTCTCCACGTTCTTTCCAACAAATCTGGGTTAACAAAAGGTAAAAGCTTTAAACAAGCTGTAGCAGAAATGCCTGACCCCATGGCCAGGCAAAATGAAGCAGGTTCAGGCCTCAAGAAGAACTCACTCACAGGCTGCCAGAAAGGGGTGGATGAAAACGGAGCTACCTGCAGATCCTGAGAACAAAATGATGAAAACATGTTTACAACACGGAAACAGAAATTGAAGTGGGGGAGGAGAAAGCAGTGCCCCTCAGTGGTACCAAGAGGTCAGCTCACTTCCATTTTTTGAGGCTCTTTGTTTACAGAAAAATGAAGAATTAAGTTCTTCATTTAATATTTAACAAATTCTTTTAACAAATTCATTTTAACCCCAAGGTTAAAATGCCATGTAAATGTGCCATTACAAGATGATTGGATTTATTAAAAGCCAACTAATAAAACTGCAGTGAGATACCACCACACAATTATTAGAATAGTTAAAAATGAGATTGAAAACAAAACTGACCATACCAAGTTTTCAGGAGCATAAGGAGCAACTGAAGTCTCATATATTGTTGGTGGGCGTGCAGAAGGTACGTCACTTTGGGAAAAGGTTGGGAAGTTTCTTATAAAATTCAACATCCACTCACTATACAACCCAGAAATCTCATTCCTAGGTGTGCACCCAAGAGAAATGAAAATCACACAAAATCTGTATGTGAATGTTTATAGTGGCTTTATTTGTAATTGCCAAAAACTGGAAAAACTTAAATTCCTTCAACTTGTGAATGAATGAAGAAATTGTGGTATATCCATTATGGAATACTTGTCAGCAATAGAAAGGAGTGGATTGAAAGAAACTTTTGCATATATGGCCAAGTTGTTTTCTAACAGTGGTGCTAGGACTATATAAAGGGGAAAGGACAGTCTCTTCAACAAATGGTGTTGGGAAAACTGGATATCCACATGCAAAAGAATGAAATTAGACCCTTACCTTATGCCAAATACAAATATTAACTCAAAATATATTGAAACTATTAAATTCCTAGCAGAAAACATAGGAGAAAAGTTTCAAGACATTGGATTTGGCAATGATTTCTTGGATATAACACCAAAAGCACAGGCAACAGTGGGACTACATCAAACTTAAAAACTTCTGTGTGTCAAAAGAAACAATCAACAGAGTGAAAAGGCAACCTATGGAATGGGAGAAAAATAATTGCAAATCACATATCTGATGAGGGGTTAATATCTAGAATATATAAGGAACTTCTACATCTCAAAAACAATAACAAAAACCCAATTAAAAATTGGGCAAAAAACCTGACTAGACATTTCTCCAACGAAGACATACAAATCTCCAATAGGCACAGGAAAAGATGCTTGATATTACTAATTATTAGAAAAATGCAAATCAAAACCACAATGAAACATCACCCCACACTCCTCTGGATGTATGTTCTAGAGATCTGTTGCACAACAATGTGAAAACACTTAACACTGCTGAACTGTACACTTAAAAATGATTAAGATGGTGTTTAATGGTATGTGGGTTTTTTTTACAATAATAATAATAATAAAAGTAATAAAAGAAACACCCCTTTCCTCAGCTGCCGCTAAGGTGCTCGGTCCTTCCGAGGAAGCTAAGGTCGCGTTGGGGTGAGGCCCTCACTTCATCCGGTGACGAGCCCCCGCCTAGCACTGGCCTGTACCATGGCCTCTGTCTCAGGGCTCACCTGCATCTACTCGGCCCTCATCCTGCACGACAATGAGGTGATGGTCACCCAGGATAAGATCAATGCCCTCATTAAAGCACTGGTGTAAAGGTTGAACCTTTCTGGCCAGGCTTGTTTGCAAAGTCTTTGGCCAATGTCAACATTGGGAGCCTCATCTGCAACGTGGGGGCTGGTGGACCTGCCCCAGCAGCTGGTGCTGTCCCAGCAGGAGGTCCTGCCCCCTCCACCACTGCTGCCGCAGCTGAGGAGAAGAAAGTAGAAGCAAAGAAAGAAGAATCTGAAGAGTCCGATGATGACATGGGCTTTGGTCTTTTTGACTAAACATCTTTAGTAACACGGTCAATAAAAAGCTGAGCTCTTAAAAATAAATAATAATAATAAAAGAAACAGACTGTTGATACATGCAGTGTGGATAAATCTCAAAGGCATTAGGTTAAGTGAAAGAAGCCAGGCTCAAAAGGCTACATACTGTATGATTCCATCCATGTGACATTCTGGAAAAGGGAAAACCACAGGGACAGAAAATAAGTAGGTCAATGTCTTACAGGGCTGGGACAGTAGGAGGGGCTGACTATAAAGGAGCATGAAGGAACTTTTCTGGGTGGTAAAATTGTTCTGTATCTTGATTATGGTTGTGGTTACATGACTGTATGTGTTAGTTAAAATCATAAAACTGTATACCAAAAAAACTGTACATTGGTGCATGAGAAAACCTGTATATAAAAAACTGTACACAAAAATTTATACTGTATATAAATTATCCCTCAATAAAACTGACTAAAAAGAAATGTGGAGTAAATGTGGAAAAATGTTAAATTTTAATGATCTCAGTGCAGTGTACAGTGGTCTTTTTTGTACCTTTTATTGTGATTGAAATGTTTCAGTCTGAAAATAATTTTTAAAGTTATTCTTTTTTTAAGTATTTTTTAAAAAATTTATATTATTTTTGTCTGCGTTGGGCCTTTGTGCTGCACGCAGGTTTTCTCTAGTTGCGGCAAACGGGGGCTACTCTTCATTGCAGTGCACGGGCTTCTCATTGCGGTGGCTTCTCTTGTTGCTGAGCATGGGCTCTAGGCGCCCGGGCTTCAGTAGTTGTGGCACGCGGGCTCTGTAGTTGTGGCTCGCGGGCTCTAGAGCACAGGCTAAGTAGTTGTGGTGCATGGGTTTGGTTGCTCCGTGGCATGTGGGATCTTCCTGGACCAGGGCTCGAACCCATGTCCCCTGCATTAGCAGGCGGATTCTCAACCACTGAGCCACCAGGGAAGCCCTTTAAAGTTATTTTTAAGAAGCCAATTAGTTGGGACTTCCCTGGTGGCACAGTGGTTAAGAATCCGCCTGCCAATGCAGGGGACATGGGTTCGAGCCCTGGTCCAGGAAGATCCCACATGCCGCGGAGCAACCAAACCCATGCACCACAAATACTGAGCCTGTGCTCTAGAGCCCGCGAGCCACAACTACAGAGCCCGCGTGCCACAACTACTGAAGCCCGCACGCTTAGAGCCAGTGCCCTGCAACAAGGGAAGCCACTGCAATGAGAAGCCCGCGCACCACCGCAATGAAGAGTAGCCCCCGCTCACCACAACTAGAGAAAGCCCGCATGCAGCAACGAAGACCCTAATGCAGCCAAAAATAAAAGTAAATAAATACATAAATTAATTAATTAAAAAAAGCTGATTAGTTTATTCAAACCTCAGTATGGTCCAATAATAGGATGCAAGTTTAAAGTTGTCTGGTAAACAAAGAATTGTTTCATTCCTGTCAATGTATGTCTGTGACTGTATTTATTACTTCATTTTCAGAAAAGGTCAAACTTGTAAATTTGAGACCTTTCAAGAATGTGAAGTCTGCTCAAATAGCCCTTCTGCCCCCATAATGTTTCAGAAAACATTTGAAGAACAAGAATAGTATCTGGTGGTTGACTAGGCATGTGGGAAATGCAAGGAGGAGAGAAGCTGGGGATTATTTTCTTCTGGGTGTTGATTTAGAAATGAATTACTGGACGGTTCACTTCAGTCAAAACAATAGAGTCAGTCCTTTGTCCTCACACAGGCTTGATCTCCTGTCGTTCGAAGAAATCCCTTTATAAAGCCTAATGATTCTGCCTCCCTATTTGTAAAATATTTGGCTCGGATGAATAAAGATGGGTGTATATACTTAATCATAGGCAAAACTGCATACTTAATTTTAGACAGATTAGAAGCCACGACTTTAGCAATAATAATAACAACAATAATAGTCAACTCACCCCAAACCACACCAAAGACCAAGACAGAGGGGTTATCACTGCCATATGAAGTCAGACTCAGCTATGTTTCCACCCAGCTACTCCTGTCTTTGGTTTTTCAGGCTCCTCACATGCGGCAGCTTCCAAGTGCAGAATTCCAAAAAGCTGAAATTGTCTTGATTCCTCCCAACGTTGGCACAGGCTATAAGGAATTGAGAATGCCAATAATCCTAGAGAAACAGATGGACATTTTAGATCACAAACATTTACGCACAACGCGAATGCTGCAGTTTTGGACAAAATATGGAAATAGATCTTGGCCCTTCTTTGTGTCCTTCCATCTTAATGAGGGAACCTGCCAAGGCCAGGGGACAAGGAAGGGAGAAAGGATCCTTTGGGTTGAAAGATGAAAAAAAACCTGGCAGAAAGGAGTCAGCTGTGAAATGAAAAGTTTCAGTGTTCCCAAGGTTTGCAAAATGGATCTGAGCTGATGCAGCCGTCATCTTGACTGTGTAAAATGTCATAAAATTACTTTTAGGCCACCTACGGAGTGTTTGAGATTGAACCAAAAGGGGTGGTGAGATTATTTCCCAAACCATAAACTCAAAAATGTTAGAACTGACGGTCACTTTATCAAAATTTAATCCAACAGCCTAAAATTTCAAAACAGAAAATAGGACAACATGATTGACAGATATTAAGGTATAGAAAAGAAAGTAGAGGCCTGGAAGTAAAGAGTAGATTGAAAAACAAGTCATCCTGGATTTAGAAGTTATGAGATGAAGGTTTGGAAAATAATAGTTTTTTTTTTTTAAAGGAAAGCGTTACATACAAGCGTTATTAAAAGTGGTCCAGAATTTCAGGTGGATGTTAAAACAATCCTTTGTAGAAAAGAATTGGAAATATCTGTATTACACATTTGATCCAATTATATTTTATACACTTTCTCTGGAATGCCATAGGAAGGTGGTAAAGATGTCATTTTGATGATTTAGCTTTGCTGTATAAATTTAATAAACTAGGTATATATACTGTTTTGGCATTCTTCTTTTTTTAAATTTTAATTTTAATTAATTTATTTATTTAGTTTTGGCTGTGCCATGGCTTGTGGGATCTTAGTTCCCCAACCAGGGATGGAACCCAGGCCCCCAGCAGTGAAAGTGCCGAGTCCTAACCACTGGACCGACAGGGAATTCCCTTGGCATTCTTCTGAATTGGAAAAATGTGTTTCTTGAATAATTACCATGATATGTTTAAGTATTTTCACATTCACTTCTGAATTGTAAGGAGATTAAGTATCAAAGATATAGCCAGCATACCTGGGCTGGAATACTTCTATAAATATGGCAGCTTAGAAATGAGGGGCTTCCCTGAGTCTTGTGGTCTTCAATTCATTTTGTAGAGTTACAGTAGATTTGCTTTGTTTTTTCCTTTTAACACCTATAAATCATTCTACTTAATTTTTGTCAATTTTTTTTGTCTGTAGAAAAAGTTATTAAGTTTTCATCTGTCCCCCTTATCACAACACAGTGAACAGAAGTTATCTGGCGACTTCCTGGGATACAAGCCCTAGAGGTAGATACTATACCTGTCATACAGATGAGAAAACCGAGGCTCAGAGAGCCTAAGTGGGCTAAAACAAAAACGGCAAAGAAAGTGTCAACAGGTGTGAGACAGAAAATTCAAGGATAGTGATGTGATCTCTGCTCCTTCAAAAAGCCCTATTTAGTAGCTTTAGGAGAGTGGGTCCCAAAATTTCTGTCCCCCCGCACTGGTTGCGTTAGGACATTTGTTAAAAATATTGATCCCTGGACCCTGCCCTAGGCTTATTGATTCAGAATCCCCTGAGGCGGAACCTGGAAATCCGCATTTTTTAAACAAGTACCGCAGTCCGCTTGGAAACTACATGCGGGATTCACAAGCCCCAGGTGTCCACTGGCTTCACACTGCCCCAGGTCCGCGTCCCACAGTCCCGCCCCTCTCCCCCGCCCCCATCCCCGCCTCTTGTGGCCGGCCCCGCCCAGGCCCCGCCCCGCCCTCCGCCCCCAGTCTCTCGCGGCCTCTCGCGACCCTTCCCGTGATGCTGCGCACCCAGCCGCCGCGGTTGCCAGGTAGCGCGCGGTCCTTGGCTGCTAGCCGCGCGGGTTTCCGCTGGGTGATGGGGCTGTGGGATCTCCCGCCGCTCCTGCTCGTGCTCCTGGACTGCTGGGCCTCCGTGAGCGCCCAGGCCGGGGCCACCCCGGTGGTGACGACGGAGGGCCTGTACTCCACGAAGCCAGCCCCGACGACTTTCCGACCTGCTGTATCTCCTAGGCCCCATGAAACCCCCAGGGCTCCCAGGCCCTCCTCCGGCCCCAGGCCCACCCCGGTCACGGACGGTGGGTACCAAGTGCCAATTCCTGGGGATCTACAGTGATCCAGACTGCGGGGGGTGGTAGCCGGGTGAGGATGTAATAATAATGATAGTTAACGTTTATTGACCACTTATTGTGAGCAGGCATTGCTAAGTGTTTCATAGGCATTAATTCTCTCAGCAACCGTTGGAGGTAGATGTTATTATTCACTGTCATACAGATGAGAAAACCGAGGCTCAGAGAGCCCAAGTGGGAAATATAAAAAGCTTTGAAAGTACTTGCAGTGGTCTTGGACAACATTAACGCTAAAGGTGATAATGAATGAATACTTGCTTGCAGCTTTGCAGCAGAACACGAAATTAAATCGAAAGTTTGTAGACAGTTGTGGGAATTAAGTGCATAGGATACGTTGAACTTTTCACTTATCAAAAAGAGACGCGAAAAGTCTAGTTTACTGAAAGTGACTAGGTCAAGGCCCCTGTCTGTTGACTTGAATTATAAGAACCCAGGATTCCTCCTGTGTTGAGCTGGAGGTGGGAAGTTATGGGGTGAGGGCTTATATCCACTTCGTAAGATTCATCTTTAGGGATAATTAACATATTTCTCAGAAAGTGATCTAATCCTTGAGTCACACATTTGGTGACTATTTTGTAATCTGATTCGACACGGATGACTTCAGGGGATAGCTGTGACTCCAAGATAGAGGGCAAACTTTTGTGAATATGCATTTTTCTGGGGTGAGAGTTCATAGAAGTGAGTAGTTTGTCAAAGGGGTTTGTGATCTCAGAAAAATCCCTTTTAAGTCCTCTGACTGTAACTCCAATAGGTATGCAGTATTTTTTATCCCTTCTTAAGAGAAAAAGATCTTTTCTTAAATTGAGTAAGGTTCAGTATTAGTAAATGGAAAAGTCATCATTGGCTGACATCCTGAACTCTAGGACTTAACATCAGTTACTGAACCATTATTTCTCCTTTATAAATTATGAGTAGTCCTAAGAAAAAGTACAGAGAAATATATTTGCTATTTCAATATATAAAAAAGCTTTGTTTTATATCAAAACTTTATTTGATGAATTAGTAGGGAAGTTAAGTGATAAATTGGGACAGAATACAGCAGAGTATTCAATATCTGAAATTCTCTAAGATTTTTTGGACTGAGTTGTCTTTTATCCATGTAAATGTTTCGTCTGTTAATGCACTTTCTCCCCAAAATGAAGCTGTTCTTGAACCATCATTAATAGGTGTTCAGGGCTGTTTTTCCAAAATGGGAGGATGAATTTACACTTTCCTTCGTCTTTTTAAAGGGCCTCTGTTTAGACCTGTGCAAGTAATGATAATAAATGCCAGCTGGCATTTATTAACTGCTTACTGTGTAGCAGCCCCTGTTCTAAGCATTTCATCTGTGATGTATCTCATTTAATCCTTATAACAACCTTAGGATGTTGGGTTATTCCCATTTTTTCATGTTAGTGAATTACTTGCCTGATTTTAGGTCACACCCTGGGTACATGTTGTAGCAGGAGAGTGACTCGGAGTGGAGAACTGGGCAGCCGTTTGCAGAATGGGTTACAGGTGGAAGAGAAGGATGATAACTTTCATCTTGAATGTGAGCTCTGTTCATTAGTACCCTGTAGACGTGAAGAGGCTTGGAAGAGCAGCTGAGTGCTACTTAGACCCTGGGAGTGCTCAACACATACTTGTTGGCTGATTAAGTGTACTCACATGGATAGAGACCTTTTTTTTTTTTCCTAAGTAGAGTTATTAAACACTATTGCTTTGTCCCTAGTAGTCTTATAGCTACCTACCTACAAAGGCTTTAAGTTTTGTAAAACAAATCAACATTAATTTTGAACACATAAGGCAGGGTGCCTCAACACTTCTAAGCACACAAAGGAGTCCTTGGCTAGAGGGAAACATTGTAAAATAATTCATAAATGCAAATAAGAATGTTGTATGTATTGTCTACCAGCATTTGCTTGAGATCCCTTTTTTAAATTTGTTTGTGCATGAAATCCTTTTTCAGAAAAAGAAACAAAACATTACAGGTAAGATTGAAGCACTGATCTTATTCCCTCCCTTCCAGCAGTAATTAAACTACCATGAGTTCAGTATTTATCATTCTCATGCTCTGCTATCTCTTTAAAAGTTTTTTGCCCCCCTGTTTGACAGACTAAAATAGGGAATTAAAAATCCAGGTAGTCATCATTATTAAAAATTAAAATTTGCTAAGTGGGGCTTCCTTCCTTTTCCCATGCTTTTATTGTCTGAATTACGAAAGATATTTCTAGGATCCCAAGTACAAAGAACTTGAGCCGGTTTGATTCTTGGCCAATAGCCTGTGAATGTGGGCTCAGCTTCAAAGCTGCAGTTGACGTCTGAGGAGAGGAACAAGATAGAGAACCCTGATTCTTGGCAGCCTTAAGTGGGCCCTTCCTCTGAATTGGAATCTCCAGAGGAGGGGCTCAGGAGTCTGCAGTGTTAAAGTGGTGGTTCTTTTGATCAGGCAAGTGATTTACCGTGCTGGTTCTTAAACCTGTTTTAATTATCAGCATCACCTGGAAAGTTTTTGAAAAACAGGTGTCTGGTTTCATAGTTAGCTTACCAAATCAGAGTCTTTCTAGGTAGAACACAAACAGAACTTTCCAGGTGAGTCAGATGATTAGCCACTTTGGGGAAACCTTGGATGGAGGGGTGCTCAAACTGACTTATTTTCACTTCACAAATTTCCCCCAAAGTGCAATAGGAAAAATAAAATGGACCTTCTGTATGAGATGGATTTTTGGTACCTTGCAGTGGCAGGGGGGCAGTCACTACCTGCTGATTGTGACACTCTGCACCCCACCTCTCTTGTTTCTGTAGTTGCTGCTCTGTGTGTCTGTGACTTGTCTCCAGCACTGTGTGATGTCAACTGCTGTTGTGATCCTGATTGCAGCTCCGTGGATTTCAGTGTCTTTTCTGCCTGCTCAATCCCAGTTGTCATGTAAGTTTATGACACATGCAGGTTTGATAAAATTGGACCAAGATTATAAAATTTGGGGACAGGAAGTGAAAACTCCCCCAGGCTGAAAAACCCAAACCTGATTTTCTGAATTTTGCATCATTCAGAAGTCATGCTGTCCAAACCAATATGTAGAAGAGTGTCTATCCCTTATTTGCATCCAGCCAGATGATAGCTCAGGCAAAAGAGAAGAGAGAGTGTACTTTTTACAAAGGGTATAATGAAATCTCTGTGTTCAGATATTGAATTACGTTTCACTGTGATTTGTAAACAGATAAGGTGTCACATTTTTGTATCTGTGAATTAGTCTCCTGTATAGCCTAGGGTGAAAAGTACAGCTTAATTTTACAGCTTTTGTTGTAGACATAATACTTGTAACAAAAAATAAAATAGATAGGAAAGCTTTGTTTATACTTTTCTGATGGACAAATCTACCAGGAATTCTCACAGTTCACATTGTCTAGGAGAATAATGGAAAATGACATTCCCAGTCGATTATAAGGTAAAGAAATAATCTCTTCTGATTTATCTGCTTCTCATAATTCAGATAAAATAGCAGCACTTAGGAGAGGTTAGAGGTTAATTTATTCAGGATGGGACCAATTTATTATTCAGAGATAGCTAATTTACATTTAGTCTTGTATCAAGTTTTAGCGATTGAAACTTGATAGGTTGAATGCTTTTTGGAAGTGTGATGTGTTTTTCCCATGGGAAACTATTTTATTGACCAATGGGAAATTGAATCTACTTCTGATATTGTAAAAATGCTTGGAGCATGGGGTGTTGTAGTCAGATTATTTTTCTGGCTAGCTGGACTACATTGTGGTTCAGTCTTTGTTGAAAATCATTCTGTTTTCCTGTCTTAGTAAGTACCAGGAGCCTGAGAGTGAGGTATCTGCTCCGATTTGAGATCGTTATTTAGAATGTAATTGTTTAAAAAAAATTAGCCAGTACTGTAATTTTAGATATAGACTATTTAGAATGGGGGTCAGCCAGCTTTTTTCTGTAAAAGGCCACATAATAAATACTTTAAGCTTTGCAGGCCATAATGGTCTCTGTTGCAACTTCTCAACTCTGCCATTGTTGAGCAAAAGCAGTATCGACAATATGTAAATGAATGGGCACGGCTACGTTTCAGTAAAACTTATTTACAAAATTAGGTGTGGTTTGTGGACCTCATGGTTTAGAGGTTAGAGCTGAATTCGTAGTGCCCTCAGGAGAGGACCTCAGAATTTTTTGAGTTAGTTTTGCTTGTGACTTTCTCCTGAATATGAAGTGTAGAAATACTGAAATCAAAACTAATAGTCCTAACTAGTTGTGTGTTCCTGTTATGTAGATTCCAACTCATAAAAAGTTTATTTACATTTGCTGAACTGTCATCAGCTAGTCCTGTCATCCAATAACTTGTAAATTTATTGTTAAGATTATTGGATTAATGTCTGTTTTCCTCATTAGATGTAAGCTTCTTGAGAGTAAGAATTATCTTTTATATACCATTTACCACTAGTGCCTAGCACAGCTTCTGCCACATAGTTGGCCCTCATTAAAAATGAGTTAAATGGATGAATGAATTTCTCCCCTCCACCCCTAACTGACCCTCAAGTATCCCCTTTTTTCGTTCTCTACCCAGTCAGAAACCCAGGCCAGAAACCTGGAGGCTACCCTGACTCCTGTCTCTTCCTTGCCTTCTCACATCTAAGCCGTCTTTCACATCTCACCATGCCTTTCTTGAGCCCTCCTGTGTGCCAGTACCAGGGATTTAAAGATGACTTAGACATGGTCCTGCCTTCAAAGAGCTCATGAGTAAGGGAGACAGATGAGTGGATGGCAGTTTCTGCCCCAGACACTAGGAGAACTCAGAGGAGTGGCATCTAACCCAGACAGTGGGAGTAGTGAGGTCTTTCTAGAAAATAACTGAGCTGGGTTCTGAAGAGCAAGTAGAAGTTGGCCAGCGTGGAATCAGGAAGGGCATTCCAGGCCGAGGGAGCTGCATGGGGGTGAAGGAGTACAGCCTGTTGCCTTAACTGCAGGTAACTCAGCATGGCTAGGGAAGGGTGGAGCCAGAGGAGTGTGGGGAATGGCAGGGGTCAAATTCTGAGGGGCCTTGTGTGTATGCTGAGGGGTTCGGATTTTTCCTGAATTCTTCAGGGGGCCGGGAAGTGAGGTGATCAGATTCCCAACTTAATAAATTCAGCAGCAGCATGGACAATAGATCACAGGGGCCAGGCCTGGTAACAGGGAACCAAGTAGGAAGCTATTGCAGATGAGGATTAATAGGTGTCCTCTCTTTTACCCCAGAAGGTTGTGACAGTGGGACTAAAGAGAAATGTACGGATGTGATACTGATTCACTGCACAGGATTCGAGAGGTCCCTGACTCGAAGGGGAGGGGTGAAGAGTCCCATTCTGCTGAGTTGTCTTTTACGATTGCCCTCATATTTATCCATTCCTACTTCCTTCCTCTTCATAAGCTCACGCCTCAACTTATCACTCACTTCCTAAAGAACCTTCAAAAACTCTCATTACCTACAGAATCCATAACCTGGATTCATATCCATCCCAACCTCTTTCAGATCTTATTTCCTACTAACCCCATCTAGTATCCACCATCCAGCCCACCTTTGGTACTTTGTTTTCCAAATACCATCAGTACATTACCCATCCTTGGCCAGTGCCATTTTTGTACTTGGATTAGTGTCCCATTCCCTTTCTGTCTAATTCCTACTCATCCTTTAAGGCCCAGTAGGACTCATAGATTTTTCAGTGCTGGATCTTTTCTTATTAATACTGCTCACGGTTTTTCAAAAATATTCTTTATGCCTACAATAACAACTTATATACCATTAGAACTAT
Organism: Eschrichtius robustus; assembly: GCF_028021215.1. Classification (NCBI taxonomy): domain Eukaryota; kingdom Metazoa; phylum Chordata; class Mammalia; order Artiodactyla; family Eschrichtiidae; genus Eschrichtius; species Eschrichtius robustus. Next base: position 9,150,574 of record NC_090837.1, read on the forward strand.
ACAGAGCATTTGGAAAAGAGGCCAGTTACAAAATAAATCAATACCCCAGCAATAAACGTTCAAAAAATATAATGGAAATGGATTCTATTCATAACACCAATAGAAATTTAATATAGTTAGAATTAAACTTAACTATTGAGAATTTTTGTGAAAAAAAAACTTCAAAATATAGTGAGACATAAAACATTTGAATAACTGGAGAGATACAGTCTGCATAGTGGGATGGTAAGAATCATTACTTATACACTTCAATTTATTATAATGTAATTCTAGTCAGATGGGAGAGGGATAATGTGTCAAAATGATTCTAAAATTCATCTGGAAGAATAAACAGAACAGCCAAGACGTTATTGAATAAGAAGAGCAAACTACTAGGTTTAAAACAGTTGTAACACTGTAATAGTGAAAATAATGTGTATTAATTCAAGGCAGATTAGTAGGTCATTGGAAGAGAATAGAAAGGCCAAAAATCAGTTGTGTGTACTGATTTTACACCAGCTAATTTTTTTAAAAAGTATTATGTTTTTTTCTGGGGCTTTGCTGGTGGTGCAGTGGTTGAGAATCTGCCTGCCAATGCAGGGGACACGGGTTCGAGCCCTGGTCTGGGAAGATCCCACATGCCGCGGAGCAACTCGGCCCGTGAGCCACAGTTGCTGAGCCTGCGTGTCTGGAGCCTGTGCTCCACAACAAGAGAGGCCGCGATAGTGAGAGGCCCGCGCACCGCGGTGAAGAGTGGGCCCCACTTGCCGCAACTAGAGAAAGCCCTCGCACAGAAACGAAGACCCAACACAGCCATAAATAAATAAATAAATAAATAAATAAATAAATAAATAAATAAATAAATAAATAAATAAATAAATAAATAAATAAATAAATAAATAAATAAATAAATAAATAAATAAATAAATAAATAAATAAATAAATAAATAAATAAATAAATAGTATTATTTTTTTTCTACTTATGTATTTAATATAAATATGGTATTTCATCTCTGTGGAGTAAAGGTTGGATCATTCAGTAAATGATGTAGGATGATTATTTAAAAACAAAAGACATGAGGTTCCTGCTTCATAGCATTACATCGAAGTAAATTACCAAGAGATTGAAACGTTAAAAAAAAATTAATGAGCAAATGAAAAATATAGGTGAACATTTATTAATCTTGGGTTAGGGAATGTCTTTTAAGCATAAACCCAAAGGCAAACTATAAAAGAAAAGATTGACAACTTCATTAGTTTAAAAAAATCAGGTACTTCCCTGGTGGCACAGTGGATAAGAATCCGCCTGCCAATGCTGGGGACACAGGTTTGATCCCTGGTCCAGGAAGATCCCACATGCCGCGGAACAACTAAGCCCGTGCGCCACAACTACTGAGCCTGCACTCTAGAGCCCGCGAGCCGCAACTACTGAAGCCCGCTCGCTCTAGGGCCCGCGTGCTTCAACTACTGAAGCCCATGTACCTAGAGCCCGTGCTCAGCAACAAGAGAAGCCACTGCAATGAGAAGCCCGTGCACCGCAACGAAGGGTAGCCCCTGCTCGCCGCAAGTAGAGAAAGCCCACATGCAGCAACGAAGACCCAACGCAGCCAAAAAAAAAAAAAAAATATATATATATATACACATATATACATATATATGTGTATATATATATATGGGTTCTTTTAAGTAAATGAGAAGACAAACGTTCTAATAAAAAATGGTCAACTTACTGAAGAATAAATACCAGTGAGCAGTAACTGTATGGAAAAATATTTAACCTCACTAGTAAAAGAGAAAATTCAAATTTAAACAATGAGATAACAGGCTTTTGCCCATGAAATTCGCAAAGGGTAAAAACTGAATGATAATATCCAGTCTTGGCAAGAGTACAGGAAATACGCGCTCTTGTTACTACAGTGTTGGTGAGGATGCATCTTGCCTTTCTGGAAGGCGATCTGGCAGTATGTCTCAGAAGCCTTAAATTATGAGTACCTACCTTTTGACCCAGCAATTCCACTTCAGGAGATACGGCCTAAGGAAATAAATGGTGATATTAATAAAAATGTATGTACAAGGATGTCATTATAGCATTATATATAATCGGGGAAAATTAGAAACAGCCTAGATCAACAGTAGAGGATTGGCTAAAAAAATTGGGAGTATCTTAATAAATTGGTATACAATGAAGCTATTTAGTATAATAATACAAAAACATGTTTGATGATATGGGAAATATTGGGCACTATATATTAAGTGAAAAAAGCCTTAAAGCAGTATGTAATATGATCTCATTTTTGTTATATCTCTATGCCATATCTGTATCAGTATCAAATAGATTAGGGTTTGTTAAGTCCGGGATTGGTTGAAGACTTATCTATACTGTAACTTCTAAGCCCCGAAACTTCCAGATGACGTTACATTTTCTCATTCTCACAATCCTTTGTGAAGACAGCTTTATTCTAAAGACTAGGAAGTTTGGATCCATTCTGGGTACTTACAAACAATCTGAAGTTCTGCAAAATTTTATGTAATTGATTCTGTCAGGGTTTGCAAGGTTCATTTACATCAAAATTATACTCTGATCTATATTCCATACTTGACAAGATTTTCTTAAAGGTGATTCTAGTTGTCTTCATATTTTCACTGTTGGAGGAAGAAGTTTAAAATGCCAAACAATTTAACACTGAATAAACTAAATAAAAGTGGATTCAATACTAACATCGCACTTTCATAAATATCCTCCATGTAGTTGTTAACATAGTACAGTGCAAGCATCTGACAGTTTTAAAATAATCTTGCTAAGATTGTGTGCATTTGCCTTAAAACTTTGTCTTATTATTTTTTTAATTTTCAGGGGTGATAGTCAGTTTTGTAGTCAAAAAGCAGCCATCTATTCATTGAATTTTACAGCAGACCCACCTCAGAGAGTATTTAAACTTGTTGACCAAATCAATCCATCTATTTTCTGCATTCACATTACAAACTGTAAGTATTTGATGGTGATATACTTTGTGAAACTCTGAAAATTTTTTTCTTTTAAAAGTTCTTTTATGGAAAAATGTCCCATTGTTAGATTTAAAGCAGTTATTCTGTGGTTTGGCTAGAGTTTATCTTGAGGCCATTCCACAGACAACTGCAAGTAACTTTATAAACCTGTGGCCATGCACGTTTTCTTTAATTGTGCTTGTGTAGTTATCTTTTGAAATCTCATACTTTATTTCAAAGGTGTTTATAATATGTAGACATGCATAGGAATCTAGATTTATTTAGGGGTGTGTGTGTGTGTGTGTGTGTGTGTGTGTGTGTTTTACTTTATTTCCTCCTGATTTAATAGTTAGGAATCAGGTTCAGCTTTGGTTTCAAGTTCCCTTTTTCTCTTTTATTTTTACTAAGAATATTTGCATGAAAACAGGATCTTTATTTTTATCTGAGCATTTAGCTCAGTTAGGTGTCTAGTTCCAAAGTACATGTGAGTGTAAAATGTTATCAAGATATCAGAGATCAGAGACACATTTATGGTTTTATCAAACTTTATCGTCTTTTCAGAGTGTCTTTATATTTTGGTTTTGTTCCTTTGCACTTGAAAATTTAGGCGATTTTTCTGTGATTTGTAATCTGAGGTAATGACTGGTCAGTCATTGTCATGTTCTCTGACATAACAGGGCCAGTGAACATACCAGCCTGTTCCCTCCTCCTCCCACCTCTCATGTACAGGGCACATTATCCTCCTGGGCTTTGGAGGTGGCTGTGTGAGGGTAGAAACAGGGTCTTTCATTCCCATAGCCATCTGGAGAGAGTTGCCCCTTAGAGGTTTATGCAGCAGATGCCTCAGTCCATGGGCCAGAGAAAGAGATTGATTATTATTGGTTTCTGTTGTGCTCTTTACCTGTAGGCTTTAGAAACTATTGCTTCCACAATAGAGAAAGATCCTATTTATTTAATAAGATTCAAGAAATCTTGGGGAAAGTGAATATAAAAAGAGACACTTTAATGTCTTCACATCAGCCTTAATGCTACTGAAAGTTGTTTCCAAAATACTACATATGTTATATATACTATACATGTTATATTTTATACTGATCTAAAATGTTTTTTCTAAAAACAGATAAACCTGCATTATCCTTTATTAATCCAGAAGTGCCTGATGAAAGCAATTTTGATAAATTGATGAAAACATCTGATGGTTTTTCATCGAATGCAGAATCAGATGTTTCCTTGACAGCCAAACCGGATGCTCCAAATACTGCAAAATATGAGGTGAGCCAGGAACTTAAGTCCACTCATCCCGTCACAAATATCTTGTCTTTGTAAGTTAACTTTTCAGTATGTTCCCAGTAAACCGGCTTTCCTGAGACATAGAATTCATATTATAAACTAAAAAACTTAACGTGCGTGCCTATAGATCAAAGATCGTGAAAATTAAACTTGAGTAGTTGAATTCTAACATAGGGTTTTGAGGCATTTATTCTGTGGTAAGCTTGCATTTGTCTCTGCAGAATTTTTTCTTCCTTTCCACCTCAAAAGATGCAGCAAAGTGCTTTTTTCTTTGCAAAAAAAAAAAAATTTGCAAAAATTTGTAAAGATGCAAATTTTATGCATCTTCCCATGTCACTATAAAAGTTACCATTTCTTGAGAATTTCCCATGTGCCAGACACTGTGCAGAGCTTTTCAGACATCACTGCACACAACCCTGGGAAGGATATGTCATTGTCTCCATTTAAGTGATGAGGAAAACATAGGTATAGGAAGGAGCTAGTGTTGGAGCTATATTTTACTGGTACAAAGTATTCTTTCCATGGATGTGTCGTTATTTATTATTGTCATTCCACCATTTAACAGACATTCGTTTCTAGTTTTTGCTATTATAAATAATCCACAATAAACATTCTTATAGGTACATATATTTATATATATATATATATATATATTTTTTGGCTGTGTTGGGTCCGTTGCTGTGCACGGGCTTTCTCTAGTGGCGGCGAGCGGGGGGCTACTCTTCATTGCGGCGTGCGGGCTTCCTATTGCGGTGGCTTTCCTTGTTGCAGAGCATGGGCTCTAGGCGCGTGGGCTTCAGTAGTTGTGGCACGCAGGCTCAGTAGTTGGGGCTCACGGCCCTGGAGCGTGCGGGCTTCAGTAGATGGGGCACATGGGCTCAGTAGTTGTGGCTCTTGGGCTCTAGAGCGCAGGCTCAGTAGTTGTGGCACACAGGCTTAGTTGCTCCATGGCATGTGGGATCTTCCTGGACCAGGGATCGAAGCCGTGTCCCCTGCATTGGCAGGAGGATTCCTAACCACCGCTCCACCAGGGAAGTCCCTAGACACATATATTTTTGTCTGATTAAATCCTTAGGATATGTTCCTATAAACGGGTTAACTTGGTCAAAATGAATGGGAATTTAAAATACCGATACCAGATTACTCTCCAGAAAGATTGCAGGAATTTATACTCCCAGCTCTAGTGAAGGACAGGGCTTGTTTCCCCCTTGCTGGCACCTGTGTCAGCTTCTTACATACCCTTCCAGTGGAATAGAAATAAAATTGCCAAGAATTAAAAAGCCTGCAAATGCAGTAACATGTGTACACAGAAACACACATCCTTAAAAGGAAAAGGGTGGGACAGCTAGAGGTAAGCTCCCTGCGGAGAAGGACCACATCTGTTTTTTAATCACCCCTGTGTTCCCAATGCCTGCAGTGCTGCCTGTCACATAGTAGGTGTGCAGTAAGTGTTGAAGGAGTGCCTTAGTAGCACCATGACAGCTGTTGGTTGTTCTGTTTGCAGTATGGGGTTCATCTGCAGACTTCACATTCATTTCTGAGATTTCCTTCTCCCCTTACATCATCTCTGTGCACCGATAATAACCCTGCAGGTAAGAGAGTGGGCACTTTTCTTCCTCTCTGCAAACAGAGTTTGTTCTTAGTTTATATTTATAGTAGTCACAATTAAACAGACTTCGTAACTAGAAACAGAGAGTCTTAGAGTTGAAAGAGACCTCAAAGGTTGTATAGTTCAGTTTCCCACCCAGTGCCGGAATCTTTTCTACAACATGCAGTCACTGTCTGAGCACTTGCAGTGATGGGGAACTCACTACCTGTAACCAGCTCATTAAGTTGTTTAACTCTTAGAGTTGTTGGAAAGTTCTTTTTTTAAAAAAATATTTATTTATTTATTTATTTGGCTGCAGCAGGTCTTAGTTGGGGCATGCAGGATCTTTTAGTTGCGGCACGCGGGATCTGGTTTCCTGACCGGGGATCGAACCCGGGCCCCCCTGCATTGGGAGCGCGAAGTGTTAACCACAGGACCACCAGGGAAGTCCCTGTTGGAAAGTTCTTTCCTCGCTGGAGCTAAAGTTTGTCAGTAGCTAACACTGATTAACTGTATGCTGGGTATTGTGTTAAGTGCTTGCATGTGTTTTTTCCATGTGATCCTTACAATGATCCTCTAAGGGAGGGTTGTTTTCATTCTTTAGATGAGGAAACTGAGAAACGTTCAGTTTCTTACTCAGGCGGTGGTGGAGCAGGGATACAACCCATGCAGCTGCCTCCCATGGGTCCTGCTTCTCCTTCAGGAGCATCATAGACTCCGTGGAGTAACCCTCTTGGCAGTGGAAGGGAATAGGCCTGGCTCTCCAGTCCTTAGCCAGCCTCACTATGCAGAAACCTGCTAAGCCGTGGATGATAGCATGTGGCCTAATGAAGCAACACTTGCTACACAAAGGAAAATGCGTTCTATTGAATAGATGCTTAACCTTGCTCACACAAAGGAACAGTGTAAATTAAAACGAAACTGAGGGACTTCCCTGGTGGCGCAGTGTTTAAGAATCTGCCTGCCAATGCAGGGGACACGGGTGTGAGCCCTGGTCCGGGAAGATCCCACATGCTGTGGAGCAACTAAGCCCCTGCACCACAACTACTGAGCCTGCGCTCTAGAGCCCATGAGCCACAACTACTGAGCCCGTGTGCCACAACTACTGAGGCCCACGTGCCTAGAGCCTGTGCTCTGCAACAAGAGAAGCCACCACAATGAGAAGCCCGCGCACCGCAACGAAGAGTAGCCCCCGCTCACTGCAACTAGAGAAAGCCCGCGGGCTGCAGCGAAGACCCAATGCAGCCAGAAAAATTAATGAGAAAAAAAAAAAAACAATGAAACTGAGATACCGTTTCCACCTAATGGATTGGCAAAGTGTAAAGAAATTTAAGGCTGTGGATAAGTAGGCACTTGTCTATATTGCTGGTGGGACTAAAAATTGGTATGGCCTCTGTGAAGAGCACTTTGGCATTATGTATCAATATTGCAAATGAATATGCCCTTTGACCTAGCTTTTCTACTTCTAGGAGTTGGTCCTACAGAAACTCTGGCCCACATGCAAAACAATAGATTGCAGCATTATTATAGCAAAGCTGGAGACAGCTTCCATTAGTGGGGAACTGGTTGAATAAATTATGGCATGTCTGTAATAGAATACTAATTCTCCCTAAAAAGAGTAGGAGGAAGCTCTTCATGTACTGAGATAGACTGAGCTCCAAGATACATTGTTCAGTGAAAAAAACAAAGGGCGGAATATATATTGTGAGTTTGTTTCCAAAAGGGGAAAGAAATACTAAAAAAAAAAAAAAATTTATATATACACACACACACACATACATACATACATACATACATATATGCATACATATATATACACACATGCTTTTCTTTGCATAGGATATTTCCAGAAAGATACACAAGAAACTTCATGCTGACTGTCTCTGGGGAAGGGAACTGGTGGTTGCTGGGGGACAAGGGTTGGGGGGAGACTTCTCTCAATATCTTTTTGTGCCTTTTGAATTTTGAATCATGTGAATGTATTATGTATTTGAAAAATAATTTTTTAAACCCTATATTAAGCATATTATATGTCTGTGTCATAACTTTGCAGTTTTACTTAGATTACAATTTTTTAGTTACTGTTGGACAGTTAAAATTTTTCTTGTTTTTAAAAATTTTTTTTCCCTTTCCCTTGGGAATGCTACGATTTCCAGCATTTCTGGTTAACCAAGATGTTAAGTGCACCAGAAGGATAAATTTGGAACAGTGTAAAGAAATTGAAACCCTGAGCCTGGCTTATTACAGCAGCCCTAAAATTTTGAGGGTAAGAATTATTTTGAAGTGAAACTTGATTCATTGGCTTTATTTTCTGTTCTTTGTACCCTTTTACAATATGATAAGTAGAGCATCATTTCAATACATGATTGACACTCAAAATTTTTCTTCTCCAGTTCTTTGGTATACTGATACCAAAGATATTGACATAATCACTTAAAATAATTTTTATTTTTATATAGTTAGCTCATATTTTGCTTTCTTCTTTTTTCTTTTTTTTTTTTTGCTTTCATTCATTTTGATGGTAACCAATACTCTGTCTCCTGAATTAAAAAGACCTTTATTAATAACCAAAACCTTTAGAATTATAAAAACATCTTAATGTCTGTCACGGAAATGATCATGTTAGCACCAAAAAGTTATCTTTCTGGTTGGCAGATGAAATAAGCGCCCAGGAAAGGGCAGGAAATAGGTTTGCTGGAGAAGAAGAGGCCCCCGTGTGAAGAGGCCCCTTCTTCCTGGTTACGGTGACTGAAGCCTGAACTGAATAGATGAGAGGCCACTGGCCTGCTTGGTGGGTGATGTGAAAGGGTTGCCAGGGGAGAAGACATTTTTCAGTGATTAAAAACCATATGATTATTGTGAAAGCCCCCTTCCCCTTCTGATTTCTGGAGTGTGGTGACGGGGGCATCCATGGCACCTGTATTCATCTGGGCTTCAGTTTTCAGAATCAAGTTTAATCTTTCCTCTCTCTGCCCTTTCCCTCTCCCTCTCTCCTCAAAGTCAGCCATCTATGCCTGTGAATTCTTCCAATTCGTGTGACTTCTCACAGTTGTCCTGGAAGCAGTCCCTGAGGTGTGCAGGCACAGTTCTTTTTCATCTTAGGCCCCCCCCACATGTCCACTCATCCCCCTCCCCAAAGCTCCCATTGGCCTAATAGGGCATCATGGGGTTAGAGAAGTGGGATTGGCGGCGTGGGGACAGGAATGAAGGGAGGTGGAGCCCTTCAGGAAAAGAGCTCCGGCTGTGCTGGAGAGGCAGGAGCCTGGCCTTGAGGGGGCTCGGGCTACAGGCAGGAAGGCCACTTAGGAGACTGGACACTGCCTGGGCAGGCAGTGGTGTCCTTCTGATGAGGACAGGTGCAGCGCAAGTGACCAGGAGGATGGGAGCCATGTCTTCCCTACAGTGTTACGTCACTGATGACCATATGGAAAATACCACATAATTACACTGAAGCATGGAGGCTTCCTGAGACTAGCTCTGTTGGGCTGGTCTCCTGAGCTCCCAATCTGAAGGAAATGAATATAGAAGGGAAATGTAAAGTTATTATGACACAGATACAAAAATATATAGGTGGCAAGTCTTGATTAAGGAAATTCTGTTTTCCTCTTTGAGAAGTCTTTAATAAGATGAATGTGCCCTTTAACCCACGGTCTGAAAAAGCAATAAAAATGCTTCTTTTTGTTGTACTTAACAAAATTTGTTGTTCTTTTTATCTAGGTGCCTGGTTCAGGAACAAAGGTAAGAGTACTTCTTAATGGAATTATTGTCTTACTTCGGAGCGTTTGAAATGAATACACTTATGGTCAGAAGGGTACCTTATTGCCAATAACGAAAACATTTGCCAAAAAGCAAGCAGAAATGAAATAGGGAAACTCCTTAGTAGACCATCCTTTTGCTATCACAAAAGGGTCAGATTTTCAAATTCCTTAGTTTTTGTAGTCCACACTTGTTCATGTTTAAATGACTCAGCTGTCTTGAGTGACAATGGGTGTGATTGGCTTCTGTGCTTTCAGGGCATCCCTTGATATCTTCTTGGCCTCTTGTCAGGAGAGCTGGCTAGCTCCCAGGATGCTGTCTGTCCAGTGTAGAAGATAGAAAGAAACCTTTTGCCCAGTGAACGTACACACCTGTGTAGGAGCTGAGCACTCTCAGTGTAGCTTCCAGTGTTGAGTTGCAGGTAGGTTCTATTCAAAGCCTTATGGCCCCAGCTCAGGGGCCCTATAGAGCTGTGGTCAGGAGGCCACAGTCCCTTTGCAGATATGTCAGAGAGAAGGATGGTGGATTTACCTCTTACTCTTGGGGCTGCACCCTGTGCCTGCCTGTGAATACAGTCCCCAAGGAGGCCAAGGCAGTGGCCTTGTCATAGTCTCCCAGAGCCTGTGAAATTGGTTGCCCTTGGTTCAAAAGTCAGCTTTGCTGTTGTTTTCTTGTGTTACATATGCCTCAGTCTCCCCAGTTGCAAGTGGATGGTAGGTCTCTGCCCCAGAGGCTTGATGTAAGGCTCGAGGGAGAGAATGCACATGATGTAAGACTCAGTGCTTGGTGCAGCAACTGGCACGCAGGAAGCACTGCGGACAGCAGTACCCACTGTGATTGATTTCATTACGTCTCTGGACACAAACATGTTTGAGGTAGACATTTGGAAAGGAATGGTTGTGTGACTTTGGACTTCACACTGCTGTGTGTGGGCCTGGATTTCCTCATCTGTGAAGGTGCTTTCAAACTTATTTCAGTTATAGTGCTTCTTCAAGTGAAAGAGCCTTCCCTAGTGTGTAACATGGATTGAATCCAAAGCCCCTAGCTGGGGCTTCCCTGGTGGTGCAGTGGTTAAGAATCCTCCTGCCAATGCAGGGGGCACGGGTTCGAGCCCTGGTCCAGGAAGATCCCACATGCTGCGGAGCAACGTAAGCCCGTGCGCCACAACTATTGAGCTTGTACTCTAGAGCCCGTGAGCCACAACTACTGAGCCTGCGTGCTGCAACTACAGAAGACCACGTGCCTAGAGCCTGTGCTCCGCAACAAGAGAAGCCACCGCAATGAGAAGCCCGCGCACCGCAACGAAGAGTAGCCCCCGCTCGCCGCAGCTAGAGAAAGCCCGCGCACAGCAACGAAGACCCAGTGCAGCCAAAAACAAATAAATAAAAATAAATTAATTAATTTTAAAAAAAACCCAAAAAACAAAGCCCCTAGTTGGAGCAGGGGTGGGGTCAGAAGCCCCTTACCTGCCTGACCTCCCCATCTTTCTCCTTTTTCGTCCCTGTGAGGAACCCTACAGCTCCCAGGGACCCAGTTTGAAAGTCATATAATAGACTAGCTCTCAAATGCTTCCAACCACTAAAAAGTGCTTTTATTATAGCATTCAAAGCTTGAACTGTCTGTGGGGATAGCTGCCCTGTACGCCATATAGTGTTGGTACTAAGATGGTGCCTAGTAGGTACTGGGCCCTCAGTTGGTTATGTGTTAATTGAATGAATGACTAAGGATTGATTCAATCAAGAAGGGAAGACCTATTGTGAGGGATAATAGGACGTTACTCAAAGGCACGTACTATGTGCCAGGCACTGTTCCAAGCGTATGTGTGTCTGCAGTCCTTTAGTTGTCCCAGTGATTCTAGGAGGTAGGCCCTGTTGTTGGCACTCTGGCATGTGAGTCACAAAGAGATGACTTAGCTTGCCCAAGGCTACACAGCGGGGAAGAGGCAGAGCTGGGACAAGAAACCAAGCTGTCTGGCTCCAGAGACCTTATTCTTAACCATGACATTGGACTCGTTCTACTGTGTGCCAAGCCCTGAGTTTGGAAGTTTCACACACGTTCTCTCTTTGCGTCCTATGGCCACACAGTCAGGAAGTGGCAGACTGCGACTTCCAACTCAGATCTGTGTGACACCAAAGCTTGTGCTCCGAAGGATATCAAGTAATATCAGGGATGTGTTTAAATTCTTTTAAAATGCAGCTTCCCAGCCGCATAGCACGGGGAGATCAGCTCGGTGCTTTGTGACCACCTAGAGGGGTGGGATGGGGAGGGTCGGAGGGAGGGAGATGCAAGAGGGAAGAGAAATGGGAACATATTGTATATGTATAACTGATTCACTTTGTTATAAAGCAGAAGCTAACACACTATTGTAAGGCAATTATACTTCAATAAAGATGTTTATAAAAAAAAAAATAATAAAATAAAAAATAAAATGCAGCTTCCAAGGTCTGTTAGAGGATGAGGAATATAAAAATCGGATCCAGTCTCCCCATTAATAGAAGCCCATTGTGATTGCTTGGAATTATTGTTGATATCTATTGAACCATCAATGAAAGATTGTCATGGCCCTGTAGTTTCATTGTTAAGTATGCTTTAGTTCTTTGCCAGTGGGTAGTTTGGGAATAGGATATGATTGAATAGGACATTCAGGAAACCAGAAGAGCCGTACCATTTTCATTCTTGTGTCTGGTCCAGTGGATGGTGATATACTAGTGCAGCTCTTGCCACTTACACTCATCCATCAGTCTTTACAAAGCCAACTGAACCCTTCGGTGTCTGCCAGCCACACACACCCACCATGGGAATGGCTCCATCAGAGGCTGATATGGAACAGTGTGCACTTTCTTAGAACACAGTATCATTGCTGAATCAGGGCATTTTCAGATAAAGGAATCCAGGGTTATCTTTTGATGACTTGTTTAAGAGCTAATTAACGGGTAGCATGGGACTCCCTGCGTAACTCTTAAACCCAGTGGTGCGACTTGTTATGCAGAGGACGTTGTGGTGACTGGTGTTGCCCTCCTGTGACTCCATCATGTGACAGCTCATCTTTGCTTCCGAACCACGTCACGTTCTTATATTAGAGGTTTGACTTACAAGGGTAGTTGCCAGTCTTCTTGGTCATGGGAGCAGTACATAAGAACTCCTTGTTTATCTATAAAATTACAGCTTAAATACTTAATAATTTTGAATTATAAACAATATAGTACATGGTTGAGGGCAAAGTTCAGAGCAATATGAACAACTAGATACAAGTTAGGTTCTTTCCTAAACAGTGGTTTCTAAGAGCAGGCATTTAGAGCAAACATCAGACTTGTCTCATGGTACGAAGAGGCCAAAATATCTAGAGCTTTGAGCCACTTAAAGGATTGCTTGGTGCTTTGTCACTCTGCTGGCAATGGCCATAAGTGAAAAATGTCCTTTAATAGCATTGGTCTAACCAGGGCTTCCTGATTTTGCTTTAAAAATTTGTTTGTCTCTTTTTCTTGCCCATGATCCCACCACCCATTGTGTGCGTGTGTAAGGGTGTGTGTAGAAGTTGTGTATAAACTGGGTCAAGCATATATTCAGAGAGGTTGTGGGGCTTTAGGAGGATGGACCCTGGGATTGTGTGAAGAATGTGCACGTGCGTGTATACAGTGAGTGCGTTTATCAGTAGGAGCTGTGGTTTGGAGGTGAGAGTGTATGTGTGCATTTGATGGTGTGATGGGAGTTTGTGTGTATGTGTGTGTATGTTTGGGATATAATTCACGTACTATAAAACTTACCATTTTAAAGTGTACAATTCAGTGGTTTTTGATATATTCACAAGGTTATGCAATCATCACCAATATCTAATTCCAGAACATTCTCACCACCCCAAAAAGAAACCCTGTGCTCATTAGCAGTCACCCTTCATTCTACCCCAACCTTCTCCCCCAGCCCCTGGCAACCGCTTATCTACTTTCTGTCTCTATGGATTTGCCTATTCTGGACATTTCCTATAGATGGGATCATGTAGTATGTGGTCCTTTGTGTCTGGCTTCTTTCATTTGGCACAGTGTTTTCAGGATTCGTCTATGTTGTAGCATGTGTTAGTGCTTCATTCCTTTTTATGGATGATTCTTTTTATTTATGATATTCTTTTGTATGGATAGACCACATTTTATTTACCCATTCATCAGTTGATGAATGACAACTGGGTTATTTTCAGTTTTGGGCTATTAAGAATGCTGCTGTGAACATTTGTGTACACGTTTTTGTGTGAACATGTTTCCAGAGGTAATCACTTAACATTTTGGTTATATCCTTCTCAGATATTTTCTTTGTGAATGTATGCATGTGTTTACATATAAATATCTGTGTTTTTGCAAATGTGGATTTCTAGTATGCATATTGTTCTATAGCACGCTTTTCCCTTCTTGGCGGTGTATCTGTGGAGGTGTGTTTCAAGATTTTCGTTATTTTAACCCATTCACCTCTGTTGTGGTGTGTCTTTAGTAATCCAGGACTTTACTTTGCAGGTCCCTATCACTGTTCAGTCCATCACCATTCAGTCTCTAAATAAAACGCTAACCCTACAGGAAGACACTGATGTATTGAGGCCGCTGGTTCTTGTCGAGGCTGGGCATGATAAAATCTGCACTAACGTCATTCTTGAGGTAGGCGCCCAATTTGGCTTTGAAAGTTTGCTCTGTTTGTGGGCGACTCAAGCTGCGTGGTCCTGAGGGGTAACTGGACGCCCTCCAAAGGGGGCTCTGGCCATCCGATGGTATCACTTTTCTTGTCTTGGCCTCCTACTTCCCTTTATCCTGTCTCATCAGAGGTCGCTTCTTTGTCTCTGAAATAATTGTGTGATTTTTCTCCACAAACCTAGTAACTTATAAGACTACATCAAAATTTGTTGTTCCTGCTGTTGTTGTGTTTTTTTTTTTTTAATATTTATTTATTTGGTGGCACTGGGTCTTAGTTGCGGCACACAGGATCTTCATTGTGGCATGCGGGATCTTTTAGTTGTGGCATGCGGGATCTTTTAGTTGCAGCATGCAGGCTCCTTTAGTTGCGGCATGCGGGATGTAGTTCCCTGACCAGGGATCAAACCTGGGCCCCCTGCATTGGGAGTGCAGAGTCTTAATCACTGGACCACCAGGGAAGTCCCACTGCTGTTGTTTTAGCACATTTATCTGCACAGATAGGCTGATTACATTCTGCTCAGACCAGCTGATTTGGAACTTATGTAATTGGGCACAGAAAGGCTTAGATGCCCCTGTCTGTCAGCTGGGGCCGATGCTGAGGTAACACCTCCCATAATCCGATTGGACAGGAGAGAAAAGCTTTAACACGTGGAGAAGTGGGAAAGGACTTGCCTCCTAGATACATGTTTTTTTATTTGAGTTATTAATACAGCTACAGAAATTTATTGGAAACAGGTGTATTTGAAGTATCATTTTGTTTTTTAGGTGAAGTATAGCCTCATGTATACAGATGCAGGTGAGATAGTAAAAGCTGATGTCTTTGTTCTTCTGGGAGCGGTTAGCAGTGCAATGGTTCCATTCCAGCAAAAGTTTGAAATTTATTTTATTCAGGTAAGTTTGATCAATTTTGTATAAGTATGTAATTGCCAAGTATAAAGAAATCATGACTTAGTGGGAAAAAAAAAATCTCAAATTAGAAGTATTACCACATCTAACCATTTGTATGGAACAAAGGGCTTGCATGTAGCCTGTGGAGTTTGTAATGAAATCAAGCCAGAGTCCTTGTATCTTTTCCATTTGGGAATAAGATTCTCTTCCATGTGAGCTTGTTCTTTTACAGCATGATGTACTCCTACACTCAGCAGATATATTTATAGTTCTGAGTAGGGAGAGAGATTCTTTTATTGGTTGGTAATCCCAGATTTTATTATGAAAACCATTTCATTTTCTCTCTGCCATTTCCTTATTAAAACGAGAATTACTTGGGGCATTTCTGCATTGTCTTTCAGCAAAATACAAAGCCAGTTCCTCTCAGTGGAAACCCTGGTTATGTTGTGGGACTCCCGTTAGCTGCTGGATTTCAGCCTCAGAAGGGATATCCTTTTTGGCACCATAGAGAAGCTTGATTTCCCTGTCCACGTGTGTGGGCCGCACTTCTTATTGCTGAGAGTCCTGAGGGCTGGGCTCTTGAGACCAGTCTCGGCCAGAGCTTCCTGTGGGTGGCTCTGCCTACACAGCAAGTAGGGCTGTGCGGAGCCTGACAGCGTGGAGCAGTACGGCCCAGGAGACTGTCAGTGTCTTACAGTGAAAATCTTAAGGCAGAAAAGTTGGCAGACATTTAGAGGTATTTAATTTTATACTTAAACAGAGACTCTTAAACAAATTGAGTGATTTTGAACATTTGGAGTTAACTTTGAAGGGCCAGTTTCTGAGAAGTTTTCTCCTGAGGATGTCCTGATCAAGGAAAATAGTTGTAACTATTTTTTGCCTTCTTCTGGGTAATAACTGTCAAAATTCCCGAGACCTAGAGAAAGGGATATTTGGGTCTCTCTCATGTGACTCATGTGACACCATCTCCTAAGAATCAGCTGCTTTAGTACTGGGCAACTCCCTTAACCTTCTGTGAATGTCTGGGATTATGCAGACCACGAACAGATACGGACAACTTACTCTTCTTCGTAGCACAGCTGAGCAAGACTGCTTGGCAATAGCGGGCATCCGGACCCCAGTATTATTTGGTTACAACATGCAATCTGGCTGTAAACTCAGGTAAGAGAGTAACTTGCTTCTGTTGGAGCCTATTTGTGTTGATCAGAAAACAAAGCATTCTTACTCTTCGCATTTTAATCAAACCTCTGCATCAGCTGACAAGCTCATTAGCATTATTATTAGTGGGTAGTAGCAACAGTAACAGTAACTTACAATGATGTCGTTTTGGTTTTCTAATTTTAATTCTCATAACCATAAACCATTTGTCATGATTCAAAGGAAAGTGTTACAACCCTTTCGCTTATCAAATACGGCAGAGTAAAAATCTCAAGGCTTCGTATGTTTTGTTTCTAAGGTGGCATAGCTCTTGAGTTCACAGCAAAAATATGTTCTCTGAAAGTCCTTCCTGTATTTCTGAATTTTAATATATTCATCTCAACAAACCCAATGAGAGGCAACCTGAATGTGATCTGTTTTTAGTTTATCTTTTTATTATCAAACATAATGTAAAATGTCAAACAGCTCTTCATGGCTTGTTCTAAAGGCAGCAGTTCTTACCTTCATTTCCCCCATCCCAGAGACGATCACTTGCAACTCTTTCAGCTGATTTTTTGGAAATTTACCCCCAAATCTTTAAATAACCCACACGTAATGCTACTTCTTGATGTTTTTGGTTTTATGACATTTATTTATTTATTTTTAATTTTAATTTTTTAATTCAAGTATAGTTGATTTATAATTTCAGGTGTACAGCAAAGTGATTCAGTTATATTCTTTTCAGATTCAGATTCTTTTCCATTATAGGTTATTACAACAATTGAACATAGTTCCCTTTGCTATACAATAGGTCCTTGTTGCTTATCTATTTTATTATGACTTTTATTATTTATTGAGTTCCCACTGTGGAAGATGAAGATTTGGCTCTTTCTCCTTTGATCCCCTACCCCACCACCCGCTCACTTCCCATCCTTATGTCTCCCCAGGGTATCTACATCATTATTTTGGTTAGACCAATATTCACCATTTACATTATTCTGATTGCTTTAGACTAGCATTTCTCAAAGAGGGTTCCATGGGATACATTTCCATAACATGTCAGCAGGAGTAAGTCTGTGGTCCAGTATGTTTGGGAAACACCAAATTAAAGTTAAAAACATGATTCCTTACTAAGTAAGCACTTCTCAGAGTCTTCAGTACGCCAGTGTACTTCAGGGGGAACGTGGGTATGCAATAGTTTCCAAATTTTTGGCCATGGAACCCTTCTTGTACAGAGCCTCTCCATGGAATACAGTTTGGGAAACATTGTTTTGGATTCATCTCCCTGGCCAACCAAGATTTCACAAAGTGAGAGACACTTTAACTTCAAAAAATCCCCTTTTAGAGAGTGAGAAAAGAAACTAGAGAGAATATGCGTGTTGTTGAGGGCTGTAAAAACTGCAGGTACGATATCCTATAATCAGAGATGTTACAGGTACTAACACTGTGTTAAAGTGATGCATTTCGCAGATGTAACATAAAGGCTAATACCTCGTCTCTCATTTTTAGTACTTTTTGTGTACCAGAGAAATGTCAAAATAAAATATGACCCTGACACTTATTTTAAAAAAAAAACCAAAAAACTGTAGGTCTGAACAATCACCTCATTCGGTTGACCTTGTTTTCTTTCCCAAAAGACTGACCAAAGCTATCACGTGTCGGCTGGTAGCGCAGAAGATGGAGAGCCTGCTGAAGGGCCAGGGCTTCCCAGATTATGTGGCCCCTTTTGGAAATTCCCAGGCCCAGGATGTGCTGGACTGGGTACCCGTCCACTTCATCACCCAGACGTCCCACATGAAGGTAAAGGGGGAGAAGTTGAAGGCCACATGCTAGTGGTCTCTCCAACGTGCACCTGCCCCTCACTGTGGAGAGGTAGAGGCGATGGGGGAGCTGGCGGTGGGGGGCTCTGGGTACGAGCTTGGGCTTTGTCATTAGATGAGCCTGGATCTTGAACACTGATTTTGCCCCTAGTTAGCATTGTCGCCTTTGGCCAGTGGTTTTACAGGTTTGAGCCTCTGTTTCCTCATCTGATAGCTATATTACTGACCTCATGGGCTTGTTGAGAGTTAAATGAGGTACCATTCATGGTGCCTAGTGGTCACTCCATAAATGGAAACCACTGCCAGTCACCATCCTATTCCTTGTTGGTGTTATGTAAGGCCTTCTCTAGGCATCATGATATGATAGGTAAATGTCAGGACTGTTTCAACAAGACTTCCATCCGCACAGCTGTCCCATCCATTGTTCCCTGGTCTATAAAAGCAGTCCACATGTCAGAGCTTTCAATTCTAAAGTTCCTAGAAGAGTTTAATGGAAGTTGACATCCTCCAAATAGGTTCTGGATCACGTGTGGTTCTTCTGCCCACCTTTTTCTTTTGTCTCAGCAGTCAGAGTGTGGGCCAGCCCCCGTCACTGCAGGTGTGCTCCCCATTTTATCCTTTAATTGCCTGGCTTTTTCTTGTCACAGTTTCTTCAGGCCTCTCATTACCTGCTTAGCACATTTATAGCATGGGGATAATGGGGGTGAGGACTAGCTCCGATCCCGCCCTCCCCACCGAGTTTCCCAGCAGGGACCCGTGGTTACTCAGTCCCTGCTGTGCAGCTAAGTCTTTTTTTTTTTTTTTAAATAAATTTATTTTATTTTATTTTATTTATTTTTGGCTGCATTGGGTCTTCGTCGCTGCACGCGGGCTTTCTCTAGTTGCGGCGAGTAGGGACTACTCTTTGTTTCGGTGCACGGGCTTCTCATTGCGGTGGCTTCTCTTGTTGCAGAGCACGGGCTCTAGGTGCACGGGCTTCAGTAGTTGTGGCACGTGGGCTCAGTAGTTGTGGCTCGCGGGCTCAGTAGTTGTGGCTCGCAGGCTCTAGAGTGCAGGCTCAGTAGTTGTGGCTCACGGATTTAGTTGCTCTGCGGCATGTGGGATCTTCCCAGACCAGGGCTCGAACCTGTGCCCCCTGCATTGGCAGGCGGATTCTTAACCACTGTGCCACCAGGGAAGCCCTCAGCTAAGTCTTGGCTCAGCTCTGCTGCCTCAGTGAACCAGGCAAATTCTTTCTAGTTTCTCAGAGATGGGTAAGACATCCAGTTATTACTTATCCCTCAGAAGGGAAGACATAGGTTGAGGGGAGAGGGGCAGCAGTGCAGACAGTAGCACTGCTGGGGTCTGTGCTGGTCGGGGAGCTCAGAGGGCCTGGAACGGGTTTTGTACCAGCCTTCTAGGCAGAGCCGGCACGAGAGCATCTGCTAAGCTCAGTTGATACCAGCTGCGTGTTGCATCTTCTCCTAATAACAGGATATTCTCAAGGATTTTTCAGCTTGCAAATTTCTTAAAAGGCAGTTCTGAGCCAAGGAATTCCACCCGTGCCTTTTTGGCAGGCACCAAATTTAGCAGGCCTGCTAGCTTTTCATGCCCTAAAGAGATGTATTTTTAAAAAACTTTTTATTGTGGAAAAATTTCATACATACACAAAAGTAGAATACTCCAGTGGAACTCCATCTCCCCGTTGGGCAGCTTCAACATTATTACATTTGCCAACTGACGAGACTGTAAAGGCAGGAAAGAGGTCTGGAAGGCCCCCTCGCCCATTTTCCCCTTGGGGCTGAGCAAACAGGGGTCCTGGGCAGAGGCCTCAGGCCCAGGTCCCAGTGTCTAGCCTGAACTCGGGCAGCTTCATTGTGGCACCAGTGCTCTTGGTGCAGAGGGAGAGTTAACGTCTTTGACAGCTCTAGACGCCGCCTGTATACCCCGATGTAGCATCTTAATTGCCAACTGATGATATCAGATAAGTGAAAAGGAGGCACTTAAATTTCCTCTAAGTGCATTTTAACATGATATGCAGTCAGGTTTAATTTCTGTCTGTTAATAATACCGTTCTCGCTCTCCCCCCTCCCCCCGTGCCAACTTCTCTCCTGAAGTATCTCTGAGGTAGATGTAAACAGGCAGGTGCAGTTAGAGCTGTTAAGGCCCTGGAGGTTCCACAGTTGGGTATTGGGGTTACCACAGCTGCCAGGTAATGCTGGCCTCTTTAGAGATGGGAAGGGATGGAAAAATTATGCTTTAGGTGTTAAAATATTTTTGGAGCATTGAGTACTTTAAAATATGTGCTTTTTCTAAGCTGTTTTTATCTGAACTTCTAGAGTCTATTCATCCTCTTGTTCAGAACATTTTGTAATATGTGAAACATTTTATAATTAAAACTCTGAACTGCAGATTAAGTTTGACTTGAGGTTGTTTAATACTCAGATTGATTAATGGCATTTTGTTTTGCAGGATTCTTGCCAGCTCCCAGTGGCTTTGGCTATAGAAGTGAAGTGGACTAAATATGGATCCTTATTGAACCCACAGGCTAAAATCGTCAATGTAACTGCAAATCTGATTTCATCCTCGTTTCCTGAGGTAGGCCTAATTTTAAAGGTATAGGTTAAGACACGAGTCCAGACAAAACTCAACTGTGATAGGTGAAATTGATTTTGTAAAAAAGATAATTAAAATTTAAACAATCTGGATTCTTAAAACAATTTAGCAGTCATTATCTTTTACTTGGAGGAAAAAAACTCCTCTGAACACAGTGGTTTTATTCACATTAACATTCTTGTTTAGATTTAATCTTTAAAACTCTTGTCTTGAGTTGTGAATGGCGTCGATGTGTTAGGACAACCTGAGTGAAAATTGTATCTCTCCTCTGAGTTAATGGCTGATTAGCCCTCCACGTACCTACCAGATTCATGAACCAACAGTGGTCGGGTGAGGAAGGAAATGAAAGTTGTCCCATCTTTGTTATCCTGGTGAACACACTGGAGGGCAGGGCTTGCATCACTCTGATTTTTTTTTTTATTACAGACCAACTCAGGAAATAAAAGGACAATTCTTATTTCCACTGTGGTTACTTTTGTGGATGTGTCTGCACCCGCAGAGGCAGGCTTCAGAGCTCGGCCTACCATCAATGCTAGGCTGCCCTTTAACTTCTTCTTCCCATTTGTTTGACGTAAGTCATTAAATAGGGAAACTACACCACACCTGTCTAATCAAGCGTGCGTGGGGCCCAGGGTCCCTCGGAGACATCCCACTTTATTATACGTATGACCCTTGAGGTTGCCCCCAAGCCAACACACTTCCCCTCTCCACTCACTTCCCTCCTCTCTTTTCTCCCTTTGGGAATTTCATTCTACTTGCTCTGACTTTAGAAGGGGTCTGGCTTGGCCATTTCCAGTACTCTCAACACATAGGTCATATGCAGAAGCCAAGTTGCACCTTTGGGAAGAACGTAAAGAGAACAGAGCTTGAAGTAGTGCAGGCGTTGAGGGTTTATCCAGTTTATTCATCCCCTGCTTTAATGTGAGTTATTTTTTAAAATATTATTTTTAGTTCAGGCTTTCTTTTCAGGTCCCGTTAAAATGAGTACAAAAATAGCAAGTTGTATAAAATCATGCAAGTAGAGTACAAGGCCTCAGGAGGGGATCTTCCCCCAAATGTCATGTTAATTACCGTGGAGTCTTGGGTCTAATTGCTACTTTTGTACCAGGCACTGGAGCTAGCTTGCTCTCCAGCTAGTGGGCCGGTATAGGATGCCACAGAGTGATTCCAAGCAGTTGAACCTAGAAAGAATACAGTAGGAGGGCCCGTGGGAAGGAGAGAGTTTATTTTATACGTTAATTGTACAGTAATTGAGAAAAATGTTGTCAGGGGGCAGAACTAGGTGGAGCCAGCTAAAAGCTGGAGGATGCAGAGGAGGGGCTGGGTACTTGAGAACAAGCTCCTTGGGGGAAATTGTGATTAGCTGTTTAGAACAGCTTGGAAACAGAAAAGACTTCTAGAATGTGCTGATAGCTAAGGTAGCTCTCTTTTTTCTCTTTTGTCTTTCAGAGTGGTCATATGAAAGGATGCACTGGTTCCTTAATATACATGTGAAATGTGAAAACTGTACATTTGATGAGATTAAGTTTTATATACAGCTAGTAATTGTCCAGCTTGTTGTTCATTTTCAAGCAAGAGTAAAGTGTTCAGCATGAGAAAAATATAGTTTATGATACATTTGTTACACAGTGTGGGGTGGGAATGGGATGGGACGTTCTCAGTCACACCAAGGAAGAAAATAGAGCCTCTGACAGACTGTGTCCCCCAGAATCCGAGCTGGCGGCAGTGAGGCAAAGCCATCAAAGCAAACCTCTCCCCAACATGGCCCCAGGAGGGGCGGCTGTCTTCCTCGTCACAAGCCCGTGAGGCAGGTCTTCCCTCTGGGGTGGAGCAGGTATGCCTCTAGTTCACCTCACCAAGAAGCCCATTCTGTCTCAGTAGCTTGTTAAGTCTTTCAATTTCTTGTTCCTGTTATTACAAAAAGTAGACAAGTAACTGAATTTACCTTCTGAGCCTCACCAGGGATGTGGCAGTCACACAGTGAGCCCCAGACATGCACAGGGACGCAGAGCTGAATGAAAGCCATACTCCTCATGCAGTCAGTCAGCCGGGGCCCAGCGGCGATGGCAGTGAGGAGAGAGACCTGGCGAAGCTGCAGGGAAGGAGGCAACGCCTAAACTGAATCCGAAAGGACAAGGAAGGCCTGACCGAGGGAAGTGGGCTCCGGGCGAAGGGCAATGAGTGAGCAGAGGCCTGGCCTGGAGAAGCTCAGGGCTGGAGGGAGGGAACGATCCGTGTAGACAGAGGGCGTTTTCCCGAACACCTTCTTACCTTCTCAGAGCAGCTGAATTCAAGGTGTTGGATCTTGGTGGCCAGTTGTATATTTATCTGTTTTAACCTTAGTAGTTGCCGTTCAGAACGTGTCTTAACCGAGATAATTATCCCTGAAAAATAATTGCGAGGGTCTCCGTGATACTGATCTCTAATTTAGCCCCTTGGGAAAAAACCTGTATTCCTTACAAATGTATAGCTGGGAAGAGTGGTGACAAGTAAAACGTCATCATGGCTTAAAGGCATCAGAACTAGGAGGGTCAGATTTTTCATTTCTGAGCTACTCAGTACCCAGCTGTGAAATACTTCTTTGGCTTGTCCGGTGTGAGAAATCCTTAAAAATAATCACTGACCAGATGAAGGTTAAGCTCCTTAGCAGGGGGCAGTTCACAACCGTCTTGCTACTTAGCAGCAGTTGTTCAAAAGGCACTAAGTGCAAGCCTGGAAATGCTCAAGCTTGGGGTTGGGACTGTCACTTTGCCAACTTTCTGCCTCCAGAGCTGTGGCCAGTTTAGTTGTCAGGCAATGACCTGCATCTTGGCTTCGGGGCTGGGGGGGCTCCCAAATGCCCACACCCCACTGTGGACACGGCCTCAAAGCCTGGGCTGCAGTGGGGCCGCTCCGCCCCTTTCCAAGTGTGAGTGACTTGAGTCCAGACCTTCCCCGACACGTGTGGCGCCCACAAGGCCTGGGAGTAGCCGTCCCTGGTCCACAGTGTTCCTGGTTGTCTCACTGAATCCGGTTTAGCCTTGTGTTGCTTCAGTCACGCTACTAAATTTGACAGCAATGTAATAACGGGCAATAGCCAGTCCTATGCCTCGCTGCCATTTAGACAAAGAAAATGAACAAATCTCACAACAGTGGGATGTGAGATTACTGGGTAGTAACTGCTTCATGAGTCATTTATAATCAGTCATGGTCTATCTACCTCACATAACCTTTGCACAGAGTATTTTTCTGTTAGATTAGATGAAAAAATCGACATAAGCATCTAAAATATTATCTGAAAAGCCTCCATTATTTCCTTTGACAGAACCCAAATAAAGGTTCTTAATAGGCTTTACTTTAATCACTCGATCTGAACTGGCCGCCCACATGCCCGACAGAGTCACTGGCACAGCTCCTTCCCCGGCCGGGTGGCACCACAGCAGGCGGCCGCAGAGCCCAGGAGGCGCGATGGGGCTCACTGTGCCCAGCAGGGGATGGGCCTGCTTCCAACAGGCTGCACTGTCGCTCACTCAGTCTCCTGACAGACAACGACCCACAGCCCATCGTGTTGGGCACTAGTCTAGGGATTCCCAACCCTGCTGGACACCCAATCACCTGGGGGTGCTTCACAGACAGACACCTCCCTCTGGGCTCCGCACCAGACTCTCCACTTAAAGTGTTGAGGGTGATTGATTCTGATGCGGCAAGTCCGAGGACAGGCATTTGATCAACTCTGACTAGTTCGCTGATGGCTGAGCCGCTAACCAGTCACTAGGTCCACATAAAATCACAGCACAAACGGCTTCTCTGAAACAGAGGCTCCCTGCACCAACAGAGTGTGTGAGGAAGAGGATCTGTACCTGAAATACGGTAAAGCGGTATTTCCCCAAGTGTGTCCTCCAGAGCCAGAGTCTACAGCACGCTCATAGGTGTTATTTCCTCCCAAAGTGTTGAACTGGTCAACTTGGAAAACAATTATAGTTCTCAGAGACTTCATCATGCTAACTCGTGTTGTGACTTTCTCAAAGGGGGCAGAGTCTAGTGTACAGCATTTCTCAGCTTCCTTGCTCCCCTTCTGGATGGTGCCCCTCCCAAAGTGGGATGAGGTTTGGTAGAAGACTCCCAGGAAACACCAAATGAAAAACAAAGGTGCTTTGGGAACGAAGCCGGCAGGGATTGATCAGGGATTAGTCTAACCCTTTCCATAAACATCTTTCAGTAATCATAGAAATGAGAGTCTGAAGGAGAAAGGCACTTCCTCCCAGAGCACATGTCCTGGTGTCAATTTGTAGCCACAAAGGTGGCAGTGGGACACCAAATCAGACCACTTCATGTTTCTCTTGGTTGCCAGGAGGAGGACCAGGGCCTCTGCGCCCCTTCCAGGCTCCACCCACTGTCCCATCCCCCGTACCCCCCCCCCCCAGCCCAGGAGCGCAGGGGACATACCGTTGATGATCCGGGCCACCCGCCACAGGCGGAGCAGAATCAGCAGCCCTAGAGCCTCAAACTCATGCTCCCGGAAAAGGAGGACAACGTCGAGGACGAAGGAAACCACCACGATGATGGCGTCCAGGATTTCAAACTTGTGGTGAAAGAACTCCAAGCGGAAGACAAATATTTTAAAGAAAATCTCCATCATAAAAAAGGTCAAGATGGCAATGCTCATGTAGTGGAACACCTGAAGAGGACAAGGAGACACAGTGAGAGTAGACTCAGGCTGTCATGGGCTGGGGCAGTTCACACGGACGAGCTGGCCTTGAATGCACCTGCCCGGCCACCGAGAGAATCCATTCATTTGACCAATCCCAAATTCCTGCCAGCACCGGGTGCTGTTGTCGGGCCGGACTGTGGCTGGAACAGCACACACGTTGCTCTCTGAAGGGCAGTGGGGCAATGGCAGTTGAAAACATCCACCATGCCCTTTGGCCCTGCAAAGCTCACGCGTGCACAAAGAAAGACAGTAAGGGTATTTACTGCACATCATTTGCAGAACAGAAGATTTTCTACATTGTTTGGAGAACAACAGAAATGTCCACTAGACTAGGGCACTTGTTAAATGCATTATGGTACCTCCACGTGGAGCATTACGCAATTGTTCGAAAGACCAAGGCTGATCTGTATGT
This sequence comes from Eschrichtius robustus, assembly GCF_028021215.1. NCBI lineage: Eukaryota > Metazoa > Chordata > Mammalia > Artiodactyla > Eschrichtiidae > Eschrichtius > Eschrichtius robustus. The sequence goes on from NC_090837.1 coordinate 9,176,384, forward strand.
ATCTACTAGAAATGATGGTAAGATGGTAAGTGAAGAGAGTTCCCAGATCTTGATTTATAAATACTAGCCTTCACTAAAGTAACCTTTTCCATTCTGGGGCAGGGGAAGTTCGAATGACCTGGGACATCATCCGGGGCCAGAAAGCAAGGAAACGCTCAAAGGCTATGGAGTCATGTCAAGAGGACAGAGCAGTCAGCTCGAAGAGGCTCACAGTGACCAAATTTGGGACAGTTTGGATATTTAGTATTTAGGGGTGAAGTACCGTGATGTCTAACTTACTTTCGAATGGTCAGACAAAAATAGATGGGTGTGGGGTGTGTTTGTGGATATGTATATATATATATATATATAAAGAAAGCAAATACAGCAAAATGTGTATTTGCCACTTTTCATAATAAAAAGTAAAAAGGCACAAGACAGTGAGTATAGGAGGTATATTACTGATTCTACTAAACAACAGAGGGAGAGGAAAGATAATCATCTATCTGTGGGAGGACTTGGGTTGGCACAGACGAAAACGTTAACGGCTGCCGTGGTGAAAGGGGCCACGAGTAGGAAGGAGGTTTAATATTTTCTCCCTGCTCTTTTACCATTTGAAAAGACATTTTTGCACTGTCCACTGAATTATTTTCAAAGGGTGTGGGGAGATGCTTTTAAGCCCCCGGCCTTCTCCCCTGTTACTGGTGATGGGCCGCACAGTGCATTTTCAGTGTGTCCACTGCCCTTTGGGTGAATGTCTGGGATGGGCTCAGGCAGGAACTGTGAATCAGGGAATAAATGGTGGGCACATCTCCCCAGATGGCTCCAGCACAGGGACCACGTCAGAATGTTGACAGGAGGAAAAACAGCTCGTCCTCCTCTGGGGGATGGGGAGGAATCATGCTCCTGGTTTGAGAATCATCAGTGACAAACTCCAGCTCAGTGGTCTAGGATAGCTCAAGGTTCAAGCCATCAAGTGACTTGAGGAGGTTTCCTGCTTGTAGTAAATTCATATCTATAATTGGGAAAGGAAGACATTTTCTCTGCTCTTTGACTGAAAGCACCCAATCAAACTACTCTCAAATAAGGCCTGGTTACTCCAAGGCAGGTGCTGCCCCACTCTGCCCACCCACAGAGTGAACCACATTAAAGGGCTGCGGACACACTACCCTGGCGGCATAGTTGTTCTTGTCAGGCTGGATGATCTTCAGGTCCAGAACGAGCTCGGCGAGCACCAGGAGGGCATCCAGAACGACCAGGCAGATGATGATAACCTGTGGACCAAGGGAAGAAGCAAGAAACATGAGACCTAAATGGGGACCCTCCTCCTTTCATCTTTAAGGGCTGGAAACATCTGAGTGAAACCACTGGGGAAAGATGCCAAGGATGGTAGGCCACTGCCCACAGCCCGAGCGTCCTGCAGGGAGCCTGCTGGGGGCCAGCTCCTCTCGACAGGAGCCCCTTCTTCCAGCCCTGGGCAGTGCCTGTCCTCCTAAAGCCTCCGTGTGGCTCACTGAGTGACCCTCGGTCACCACTGGTCTTTCTCTTACTCGTAAATTCACTGCTTCTCAGCATCTCTCAAACCAAACTGCTAATTCCTAGATGGCAAAAAATACTAAAGTTTCTACAAGTGTTTATTTTTCTAGTTCTGGGGATTGCTCTTGCCAGGGTACGCCCAGAACAGATGCTCAATAAGCAATTTAAAATTTAAAACATCCAGCCTCAGAGATATGGCCTCCTCCAGGCAGCTGGGTTAGAGTGACGTCCACTGTGCCCATGAAACAGCTTCTGGCTGGAGCCATGAGGTACCCACCCCAACTCCCATGTGCTCGCTGGGAGTGAAGGGGGAGGGAGTCCTGCGTCTCCTGGAGAACAGAGAAGAGCTGCTGTAGGAAAGACAATCCGGTGGGTTTTGTGACCTGCTGGATGGGGGAGGAAGGTGAGGACCAGGGTGAAGTGAGTGGGTGGTCTTATCGATGGCAGTGGGGGTAGTCATGGTGACGGAGGTGGTGATGATGGTGAGGACATTAGAGGTGGGATGGAGGTGATGGCATTTGGGGAGACCCTGGGGATGACATGGTGGTGGTGGAAATGGCAGCAATGGGAGGAACCCCAAAGGACACTGTGTGACCCTTCTCTTCCCTTGGAAATACTGGACCATCACTTACTTCCCCCAGGGCCTTGCCTCTTACACTCTCAGGTAGATAGATTTTGACCTCTGAAAATTAATCTGCCATTATCTTGGCAGTTTCTACAGTTTCAGGATGAAATTAAGTTCAGGCCTATAAAGAGTGGACTATTAAACCTTTTGACCATTTCAACCTGTAGTAATTATTTCAGTAATTATAGTATTTGATGACATGGTTTATTGTGAAAACTGTATGGCAAAGTGCTTTGTAATGAAGTTTTCAGACAAATCCAAATTCAGTAGCTTAGTAAAGGTTCAAGGGACTTCCCTGGTGGCTCAGTGGTTAAGAATCCGCCTGCCAATGCAGGGGACATGGGTTTGATCCCTGGTCCGGGAAGATGCCACGTGCCACAGAGCAACTAAGCCTGTGCACAACTACTGAGCCTGCGAGCCACAACTACTAAGCCCGTGTGCCACAACTACTGAAGCCTGCGCACCTAGAGCCCGTGCTCCGCAATAAGAGAAGCCACCGCAATGAGAAGCCCGCGCACTGCAACGAAGAGTAGCCCCCGCTCGCCACAACTAGAGAAAGCCCGCGCGCAGCAACGAAGACCCAACGCAGCCAAAAAAAGACTCAAGCCTCAGGTGAGGTCTTTCTTTCCTTCTTTCTTTCCTCCCTCCCTCTTTGGGTTTTAGACCTAAAGGGATCTAAGAGCTCATCTGGTCTAAAACCAAGGCACAGAGTTATTAAAAACAGACTGAATATTCAGCCATAAAAAAAGAACGAAAGCACTGACACATGCTACAATGTGGATGAACCTAGAAAATATTATGCTAAGTGAAAGAAGCCCAACACAAAAGACCACATATATTTTATGATTCCATTTATATGAAATGTCCGGAATAGGCAAATCAATAGAGACAGAAAGTAGATTAGTGTTTATCGGGGATTGGGGGTTATTGTTTAATGGGTACTAGATCTCTTTTTGGGATGATGGAAATGTTCTGGAACTAGATAGTGGCTGACGGTTGGACAACATTGTGAATGTACTAAATAAATGCCACTGAATTATTCACTTTAAAATGATTAACTTTATGTCAATCTCACCTCAATTTTAAGAAGTGAGAGAGAGAGCCAAGGTCACAAACTATAAAGCCCAGGTCCCAACCGCAGCCTCTATGAACTAATCCCTAAGGCCCTGAATTTGCCAGTTCACAAGGCAGTACTAGTTCTGAAGGGAGCCACATCACAAAGAATAATGCTGAGAATTCAGGGAAACTGGTTAATTCCAAATCGTCACTGGAAAATGGCCGTGCTTAGCCTCAGCATGCAGCAGCGCAGAGCGCGGACGGTGGGGCAGCCGGTCCTGGGCCGGCTCCCCCGTTAGCCTGGACTTTGGGCACAGCTCTCAACTCCACTGAGCCTCAGCGTTAACTCTAAGCTTCAGCTTCCTTCAGGGGATAATGGGGTTGGCCACATTTTCTACCCTGAGCGACAAGGGGAGCATCGTGTGAGATAATGTGTGAGGAGCGCTCAGCAGAGGGCCCGGCCATGGTGAGCAGGTAATAAAAGTGAGGCTCCTGGCCTTCCTGGCCATCCTCCCCTAGCCCAGCTACCCTGTCCGTCCGTGGTTTCCACAGAGGCCTGACTCACCCCAAATTCTCTCCCTTGGTTGGTTGTGCCATTCTGTGGGAGAAGTGACAACAGTTAACTATATATCATGTCACCTCGGTCACCTCAAACCATGGGAATAGGTGGAGACTGCACCCAAGAAAGGGATTCCAGAATCTTCTTGTATGCTGATTCTATCTGCAGAGATCAAACCCTTAAACCCTTAACCCCTACTCCAAGGTGGCCTCCCTGCTTCTACTCTGGGCGCCTCTACAAACTGCTCATGTCAACCCCTCCCCACCCCCAAACTCAGAACCTTCGATGGCTGTCCACTGCCCACGGATGGCCTTCCGGTGCCTCCTCTCCCTCTACTGGATACACATAAGCCACGTGGACCCTTCTCAAATCCTCGAATACTGAAGACCCTCTCCTCCCCCCGGCCCTTTGCAAACACGGCCCCCTCTGCCTGGGAAGCTCCTCCCCTCCCATCCACAGAGCTCACTCCTGCCCAACCTTGAGGTGTCAGGTGAAATGTCACCTCCTCTGCCACACGTCCCCCACCTCACATCCCAGGTCGGGTCTCCCCCACCCCCAAGATCTCTCAGAGCCCCCTTCAGTTTCCCTACAGAGGACTTCTCTCCACTTGATTCCAGCATCTGTCTGATTACTGGAATGCCCACCTCTTCGCGGACCATTAATCCTCCAAGAGTGAGGGCAGGGACATGCCCACCACGCTCACTGCTGTACCCCTGGCACATAGTAGAAGCTAAGAAGCGACTGCTGAGTGAATGAATAAACATCTCTACTCTGCTTTCCCCCAGAGCCACGTGCCCCTGGGGGACCCGGTCAGGAGAGGTGGGACCTCCCAAGGGCTCCCCTTGCAGCTGGAAGGAAGCTGGCTCCTTCCTTCTCTCCTGAATTTGAGGGTTTGGGAGTTCAACACCAACAACTTAACACCAGAAGTCTTCTCTTCTGTCAGAGCCACAGAGGAAAGCACTAAGCTGTCAGGAGTGCTGTGTTGCCTGCTTTGTTTCTCTAAGTCACACGAGAGTGGAAAAAAAAAGACTAAAATAATTCCTTCTTTCTATTTTACCATGGAACAAAGTCAGTGACGGGAGAGGCAAGGGCTGCTTCCCTCTGCTTCCAGGGGGGACATCAGCTCTAGGGAGGGGCTGGATTCTCGTAGTTATCCCTGCAGCAGGGACCCCAAAACGGCTCCGTTCAGGGACTGGGCTGACAAGGAGCCTCCTGCTTTCTCCTGGGACTCAGAACATGTTCCAGACACCTGCCTGCCCACATCGGGGACGTGGGGTGGGGTTCAGACAGGGCTGGCCAGACTCCACCCGCGTTTGTCCTTCAAAATCGGCAGATGTTGGGACAGACGTTGAACCCTGTAGAAGTCCCATTCCCTTTGCTATTCTTTGAAGTCTGCATCTCCCTCTCAGGGTCTCCCCATAACCACACCTGGAGGCTGGCGGTGGGTTAAGCAAGGCAGATATTTTTGGCATCACTTCACAAAAGAAGAGACTGCCCCCCCTCCCCGGTCTCCTTTGTGTGTGTGTGGTAAATTTTGCATAACATAAAATTTACCATTTTAACTATTCTAAAGTTGGCATAAAGTTCAGAGGCATTAAGCACATTCACAAGGTTGTGCAACCATCACCACTATCTAGTTCCGGAACGTTTTCATTCCTGCAAATGGAAACTCTGTATCCATTAAGCAGTCACTCCCCCTCTTCCATTCCCTCCAATCTGCTGTCTCTGTGGATTTACGCGTTCTGACTTTTCATATAAATGGAATTATAAGACATGTGGCCTTTTGTGTCTGGCTTCTTCCACTTAGGATCACGTTGACAAGGTTCATCCAAATTGTAGCATGTGTCAGTGCTTCAGTCCTTTTTATGGCTGAGGACAGATAGATCACATTTTGTTTATCCATTCATCAGGTGATGAACTTTAATTGACTTTTGCATTAGGACTTAGTTGGCCCCAGACCACATGGGACCTGCCCAGCACATGGTCAGTGCTCGGTAGATGTGTGTGGAGTGAAGAAGCTGGTGGCAGAGATGGGCCCCTACCCTGCCCTCGTGACTCTTTGCTGACGGCTCTGCCCCACCCCAGGCATCTCGGGCCTCTGCCCACCTACCTGAAACCTGTGGGCGCTGAAGAGCTTCCTCAAAGTGGTCCTGAAGTCGAGGCGGGGCCTGGGCACGGGGGCAGGCGCCGTGGTAGGATCAGCAGCTCTGCCCTCCTCGCCCGAGGCCGGTGTGGGCGGTGGCTGCTCCTCCTCCTCCTCCTCTTCATTCTCCCACTTCTTGTAGTTGATGTTCCACGCGTGGTAGTCATCCCCAACGACGGTGAAGTGCTTTAAGAACTTGCTCATCCTCTCGGCGGGAGCCACCTTGGCCCTGCGGGTGACTGCCTGAAGGGAGGGGACAGAGAGGAAGCGCCCAGGTGGCCCGTCTGTCACTCTGGGGGAGCAGGGCCCCCGCTGGGCCGGGCCACAGGGTGAAGACAGTCCCCGTGCTCAGAGCACCGTGCAAGCACAGACCATGAGGTCACAGTGGTTTCTCGTGCATTTATTTTTGGAATCCAGGGTCTCAGGGCCGGTGAGGCAACAGGAAACCCCAGATTCCGTCAGGCCTGCCACTGTGGTCTGGTTGGCAGTAACCAACAGGAGAGATACTGCCACCCAGTCGCAAAACACCCACCATGGGCCCTCATGTAAATACTGGAAGAGCAGCCCATGGTTCAGAGACATCACAACCTAAAACCCCAGAGGTGAGAGTTGGCAGGGCGGGGAGAGGGCAAAGGCAAAAGTAAAAGTACCCAAAGTTTCACACAAAAGTGAAGCCACCCTCCCCGCCTTCCATGCCACAGATCAGTCCTGGAAAGGTCTGAGCAGCAAGCGGACTTTTCCTAAGTTCAGCCAGTGCTGTTTTAAATACATTATGGACAGTTGTTTAAAGACGGATGACTTCAAAGCAAAAAAGCAAATATCCCCCCATTCCTTTGCCCAACTTACCCTACCAGACATCAAATTTTTTATAAAGTTCAATAATGAAAACTTTCAGGTATGTTTATAAGAACAGGCAATATGATCAGCATAACAGGAAAAAAGAGCCCAAAACAGAACCAGGTCCCTGTGGGAACCTGGATGTGATGGCAATGGCAGTCCAGATCAGTGAGAAAACACTGGAGAGGTTAGGATATCTGGCTTCCCCAACAGGGGAAAAAAATCCCTACCTCACACCACACACAGAATAAATTTCAGTTGTATTAACCTATATAAATGTATTTTAAAAAACTTTAAAAGTCTTAGAACAAAATACAGACAAGTATCTTTATGACCTCAGGTCTGGGAAGGATTGCTTAAATAAGACACAAAACACAAAAGAAATGGATAGACCTAACTCATCAAAGCTAAAAACCTTTATCTCTCGCTCTCTCTTTCTCACACACACATCTGTACAAAGTCAGATACACCACAGACTGGGAGTAAATATTTCCAATGTATTTGATAGACAAAGATTTTAGTGTCCAGAATATATAAAGAAATCTTACCAAAAAAATACAACTCCATGTAAAATTAGGTACTGGATATTAACAGGCAGGTCACATGAGAGGAAACCCAGATGGCCAAGACACTCAACTTCACTAATATTCAGGAAAATGTGAATTGACGTAACAATCACATAGCTTTTTGTTCCTCACGCTGGCAAGAATTTAAGTCTACAATAGCAAATGTTGGTGAATGTGTGAAGCAATGGAGGTCTCCTGAACCCTGAAGACAGGAACAGACACTGGCACCACTATTTTTGGAAGCAATCTGGCATTGTTTTGTCAAGATGAAGCTGTACTAGTTAATGATCTAGTAATCCCACCCCTAGATGGGCTTCAAAGAGAAACTCACCCATATGTACTCAAATCAGTAACATGTTCAAGAATGTTCACAGCAAATGTTCACCTAAATGGTAGGAGACAGAGAAGTGAATTTTCTCTATTCATATGATGGAATTTTATACACAGTTAAAATGAATGAACTACGTCTCTGTGTATCACTGATGACATCCACGTGTACCCCCTCAGCAGTACTGAACACAGTAGATCACTCCCTTTTTTCAAAAACTTCCTTCATTGGCATCTGGGATTCCACACTCTCCTAGTTTTCTTCCTACGTCAATGGCCACAAAATATTACTATATATTGTTTTCGGAATGTGTAAAATGTGAGCATAAACACACAAAAGAATGGGATTTCTGATTCTGACCATGATACAGTAACTGGTATAAACAACTATACCAGTTAGAGCAACTGCCATAAAATTAACTATACCAGTTAAAGCAACTGCCATAAGACTAGATAAACTATAAAACTGGATAAAATATATGAAATTTACTGTGATCCCTGAGAGAAGAGAAACAAATGAGATGAGCCCCACAATCACCTGCCTGGAAGTACTTTCTGGATTGTGGAGACAAAGATTATAGTTCAGGGCTATTGAACTTTCCTTCCTCAGGAATTTGTGTGTCAAGGTACCAGAGAAAAGGAAGCAGCACAGAGAAGAAACTCAAAAAATTGGACTTTGGCTGAGTCCTAAAATTCCCATGTGCAGAGCAAGACTCCATGAGGCAGGGCAAAATACAACTTTCAGGGAAAAAAAAAAAAAAAACTCTTGGGGAACTGTGAGCTGAACAACTACCAGTTACACAGGGCTGGGTTAGGAGATCTGAGTTCCAAACAGCTAGAGTAGAGAGATCTTGTTGAACACTCTGAGCATTCAGTAGAAATTCCAAAAAAGCCATGCCTTATAAGTAGACCTAATCTAGCCCTCCAGTCAGGGCTACCTTAGACCTCTCCCAACTAAGCTTAAAAATAAGGCTTTTTAAAAAGATCAAACTTATCCCGAAGTAAATTAACTGCCAGTTGGAACAAAACTCAAAAGTGCTCTTTTGAGGAAGACAGCGAAACACCCTCAACAACATAACATTCATAATGTCCAACATATAATAAAAAATTACTAGGCAGATAAATAAGCAGAAAAAATGTGGCCATAACCAATAGAAAAATTAGCTTAATAGCTCAAAAGGGACAGAGATAATGGAATTGGCCAATGGAGACTTGAAAATAGCCATTCTAAATATATTCAAGGATTTCAAGGAAAACATGAACTTAATGAGGAAACAAATGGAGAATCTCAAAAGAGAAATGGAAACTATAAAAAAGATCCAAATGGGTACTCTAGAACAGAAAAATACATATATGAAATGAAAAATCATTGGATGGGCTTAATAGCTGATTACATGCTGCAGAAGAAAATTTCAGTGAACTAAAAGATAAAAAATTGAAACTATCCAGTGGAAGCATGGAGAGAAAAAAGACTGGGGGTGGGGGGAAGAATAGAGCCTCAGGGACAATATTAAGTGGCCTAATATACATGTACCTGGAGTACCAAAAGGAGATGAGAGGAAAAATATTTGGAGGAATAATGGCTGAAGAAAATTTCCAAATTTGATGGAAAAATATAAACACGTATATACAAGAGTCCATGTCCCCAGAGTATCATGTGACATCTGACCTAGAGCAGAAGCCCATCAAGTGCCTGTTGGCTGAGGGCACTGGTGCCCTGTCTCCCACGCCAGCCCTCCAATTGCTGGGTTCCCAGAGCTGGCCAAGGGCCAGGCCCACAGATGTCCTAAATCTCTCTGGGTGGCTACTGGCCATAATCCGCCCCCCTCAAAACACCTCACCTAGCAGATGGAAACCTCCTGTACTAGTTCTCAGCATGGTGGGAACCTCAGGGTGCTTTGCAAAAACCACATTTTATATTTCATACAGGAAAGGAAATTTTTTTGGAAACTTTGCACCCAGTAAAGAAGCACCTTTCAGTAATTTGGGATGAAAATATTTATGGCACCCAGCAGAGCACAAAACAACTCTGGTTTTAAGTCAAAAATCTGTCACTCCGGAAGCAGAAAAGTTCCAGAAAAGGGCAAAGATCATGAAAACGTTGTGGGCCTCAGCAACTTCACCACCCACTCTGGACTCTCAGCTCTCGGGATCCCCCCACCTTGCCTGGGTGGGACGGAAGGACTGACTCAGTGAGTTACGGGGACCACTGGCCTCAGTGCCTAGCCTGGAGCAGCCCCTCTGTAAGCACCGGCTGGTATTATTATTCCTCAACAACAAAAACTCTCACCTCCACTCCTCCAACTTCATCATCACCCGTGGATATCTTGTTTCTCTGGTTACTAGCCCCACTGTCTGCTCTGCAACCCCCAGACTATTTAGTTACATGAACTGAAAGATTCCTTTTCTGGCTGAAGCTATATAGATAGAGTTGTTTCTTTCACGTGCAACCCGGAGAATCTAGATCAGTGGAGGCCCTGGCACTGGACACCCCCATCTCCATCTCCCCTGCATTAACCCTTGCTGTCCCAATATATCCTGGCATTGCTCTCTCTGGGGTCACCTTTCCGTATCAAAGCCCACAACTATGGTTCCAGCTGGACTGGACTGTATCCTCTCACACTGTGGACTTGGTTCTGTTTGACAATCTCGCCTCTTGATTTTTCTCCCATCTCCGGCCTCCCTTCCTGTACCATGTCCCTGCCCCCACGCCACCGGAAGTCCTCAAGTCCCCAACCCTGAGCTTGTCCTGGCACAGCGCGACTCTCTCCCTTCGGTGGTCTCTACACACCTGTGTTTTCAATGCTGCTCAGGTGCAAATCAGTCTCCAGCCTGCTGTCTGATATCCTGCCAGGTCATTAGTTGCTATGACCCAAACTGAACTAATTTCTTATCTTTCCCCCCAAATCCACTCTTCCTTACATGTTCCCCTAGGTCATGGTGTCACATCCACCCTGCTGCTCAAGCCAAGAACTAAAGATCATTCTTGGCTCCTCTCTCTCCGTCAATCTAACCTCCTAAACACCACTCATGCTGCACCTTCTCTTCTCCGTCTAACTCTCTCCTACCGCTCTCACCTCTTGCCAGGACGCCAGCACCAGCCTCCTCACTCAGCCTCCTGCCTCTGACCCTTTCCCCACCCAGTGGTGGTCAGGGTCACCTTTCCCCAATGCTGGTCTGGCTGTGTCCCTGCCCTCGCCTATCCTCCCCCTCTTCCCATTACCTTCAGTCCCTCCACCCTCACCCACTGCCAACCGCTGCCTTCAGGACAAGGTCAAAGCTCTCTTGGTCTCCTCCCCAGCCTCCGTCACACTCCAGTTACACCAACTGCATTGCGGTTCTAGAATAAACCATGCTCTCTCTTGCTTCCAGGACTTCACACGGCCTGCCCCCTGCCTAGAATACCCTCCCTCACCTGTCTCACCCTAGTTCTCTTTCAAGTCTTACAGACGTCAATTTTACCTCCCCTGGGAGGTCTTCCTTAACCGCCGCCCACTGGGTGAGGGTCCTTCCTCTACTTCCCCATCAAGCCACTCACTAACAAACACTGTGACATCTCAAGGTTGTCTGTCTCCGGCACTGGTCTGTGAACTCTGGGAGGGCAGATGCTCTTCCTCCTCCAGTCACAGGGAGGGGCTCAATAAGTATTTAATAAATGCATTAACAACAAAACCGCAGGAGCTACCCATCAAAGGTAATCACCTACTTCTAGTTTACACATGACAGGTATTATATTTGAAAAATTACTACCTGGGAAAGAGGGGGAAAACAAGAAAAACAGACCCACGATTGATGGAGAAGAAAACGTTCTTGTGAATGTCTATTCTTACAGACTCTGAAGCTGCCATCTGTAGGAGGGGGAAGTCCCTATTTCATGGTCATCCAACAATCACTGAAAAAGGTACTTTTAAAGAAAGTCAGCTGACTCTTGATTCCCAGGGCCTAATATCCCCTAAGTCCCCATTTCCCCGTTCCGTCCCACAGCCTACTTTTAGGGACCTGATTTGCTTATTAATCAATACTCGTACCCCAAACAAGACACAACAGCAGCAACATCTATTATTGCTGATTGTTTATTATTTGTTGTATCAGCACACCGGTAAATTCCTTAAATGCACCATTTCATTTTAATTCCTAACACCCCTCTGAGGTCGAAGCCATCATTTTGAGTCTGGGTGAAAAAGGCGCCTTGTCCAAAGTCATACACTCAGAAAATGGCAGAGCCAGGATATGCCCTTGAGCTGTATGACCTGGAGCCCCTGTGTTAGAAGACATGGCTGAGAAAAAGCCAGGCAGCCCGTGACCGGAGATCTGCCTGTTAGGAGGGTGCAGTGGGATGAACTGTGGCTGCCCCCAAATTCATGTCCATCTGAAACCTCAGAACATGACCTTGCTTGGAATACAGGCCTTTGCAGATGTAATTAGTTAAAGATCTTGCTGGGAATTCCCTGGTGGTCCAGAGATTAGGACTCCGTGCTTTCGCTGTCGAGGGCCTGGGTTCAATCCCTGGTCAGGGAACTAATATCCTGCAAGCCACACAGTGAGGCCAAAAAAAAGATCTTGCAATAAAACCATTCTGGATTTAGGGTGGACCCTAAATCCAGTGACTGGTGCCCTTATAAGAAAAGGAGAGGACACACAGAGGAGAAGGCCACGAGAAGATGGAGGCAGAGATTGGAGTGATGCATCAACAAGCCAAGGAATGCCAAGAATTGCCAAGGATTGCCAGCAACCACTAGAAGCTATGAGAAAGGGATGGAACAGATCCTCCCTCTGAGCCTCCCTCTAACCCAGCCAATACCCTGATTTTAGAACTCTGGACTTCAGAACTGAGAGAATAAATTTCTGTTGTTTTAAGCCATCTGGTTTGTGGTCATTTGTTATGGCAACCCCAGGAAGCTAATACAGAGGGTGTGTGTCCGAGTCAGCCCAAGGGTACTACTACAGACCATGTGCTCTCTCTCTCTCTCTCATCTTCGTGGGCCACACATCCATCCTGCATTCCTGGGAGAAAGCAGGCTCCTTTGGAGGTCACAAAACCACTTGTTTCTTTTTGCTTGCAGCTTATAGGCCACCTCCATCCCCTCTTGCTCTCACTTGATGCTGACAAAAATCCTGAGAAGTAGGTAGGACAGGGAGGTGTGGTCTCTCCATTCTACAGAAGGGGAAACTGAAGTTTGGGGAGGGGAGACCTACTGCCCAAAGTCACCTGGTGTGGCAGGGTGACAGAGATGGGGGGAGGAAGGCACTCCCCTACACCACCTGGTGGGCAAGGAAATGGGTACATCCTTCTTAGGAGGGCAATGAGGCAGTTTCATCTTTTGAAAAAATATTTGAGTCTCTCCAATGTGCCAGGCATGGGAGCAAAGGAGAATCAGCCTTAAACCAGTTTCTATCAAAATTTTAAATGTCATTGTTTGACCTGACAAGGGACTCACACATGAGCAAAAAGACACTCACACATAATGCTCACTGCAGACCTGCTACAACCTCAAGGTCCATGGTTAAATACACTGTGGTAGACCACACTATGGAATACCACACAGCTGTTAAGAATGCAGTACGCCAGCGTGGCTGTACGTACTGACATAGAAAGATGTCTTTCATCTATGATCCAGTAAAAACCAGTATATTACAGATCAAAATGTATAATGCCATTTTTGTTAAAAACAAAATCAACAACCCAAACCAAGTGGTTACCTCTATGAAGGGATAGGGATTGGGATTGGGTTGGAGGGTGAAGAGAAACTTTCTTTTTTTTTTCCTATTAGGTTTAACCATAAGAAATAGTCATTTATGTAATGAGATCTAACCTGCAGAGAATGAAGTATTTGGGGGGAGTGGGGAGGGAGGGAGAATGAAAAAAATATATATATATACATACACATACAGACACACACACATATATCTAATGTATACATAACTGGAATCCTTGAATAAGAAAACCAAAACAATGAAACAGAATGGTTCAAGATATAATTCAAGAAAACTTTCCTGCAATAAGACTTTTTAAAAAATGACCATTTTGGGGGACTTCCCTGGTGGTCCAGTGAGTACGACTCCACACTCCCAATGCAGGGGCCTGGGTTCGATCCCTGGTCAGGCAACTAGATCCCGCGTGCATGCCGCAACTAAGAAGCCCATGTGAAGCAACTGAGAAGCCCACATGCCGTAACTAAGACCAGGTGCAGCCAAAATAAGTAAATAAATAAATATTAAAAAAAAATTTTTTTTAAATGACCATTTTTGTAGGTCAAAATTGGTAGAAACTGACAATTTCATGTGGTTCAACCTAATATATACTGTTTGTTGTTTTAATTTCTTACACTGAGAACTTGTTGGTGTACAGTTTTTAAAAACAAAGAAACGTAAGTGGTAAAGCTGGCATATGAACTCAGGTCTACTAGCTTTGTTCTTTCTGAGATGCTCTGTCAATGAGGGAGAAAACATGCCAGAAAAGCTGATTTTTTTAAAGCAACAAGAACGATGATATTGAAAGAGGCTGAATCAAGGTTCTGAGATGCAATCCTCCCTCCCTTAGCAGGGGAAACTGAGACTTGCAACATGGCAATTGCCACCACCCAGTGGACAGTCCATGGACTTGCACCTGCACCTCGTCTTCTGGGTCCAGGGATCTTCAGACACACCCAGCCAGGGTCAGAGAAGTTGTCCCCAACCCCTGCCTTCCATCTCCCTCTCCCAAAGCCCACCTATCACTAAGCCCTGTGCATTTTAGCATCTAAATGACCCTTGAATTCATCATCTACTTCTCCCATCTTCTGCCACCTCCCTGCCCCAGCCTCCACCTTTTACTCGGAGGGTGTACCAGCTCCTCACTGTTCTCCCCATCACTCTTAGGTTCTCGTCAGCAGCCTGTGCTCTCGAGAGCACTTCTTGAAACATAATCATGTCACTCCCTGTGCAGAAAAGGCCTGGGGCTGCTGCCCTTAGAAAGGCCTGCTTGGCCCTTGGCTGACATCTGGGAACTTGGATTTTGGGAGGGTTCCCACCTGGTAAGGACAGCTCACTGTGACCGGACTGTTTGTAAAGACAAGTGGTTTATGTAGAACACCTGCTTTCCTCTGGGTAGTCTGGAATTTTTGGAGTTTGGAAGGTACCCATGTGACCAGCCCCCAAATAAAAACCTTGGGTGCTGAGTCTCTAACAAGCTCTCCTAGCATGTGTTGTCACAATTTGCTGCTGGAGGAATTAGGCAAGTCCCATGTGACTTCACTGGGAGAGGAATCTGGAAGCTTGTGCCTGGTTTCCCCTGGATTTCACCTCATGTATCTTTTCCCTTTGCTGATTTTTCTTTGTAAAAATCTTAGCCATGAGTGGAACTGTATGCTGAGTCCTATGAGCCTTCCTAGCGAATCACTGAACCTGGGCTGATCTTGGGGACCCTAATGCACTCCCTTATTTGAAACTCTTCTTTGGCTTCCCACTGATCTTAAAAATAAAGACCCAGGGAATTCCCTGGTGGTCTAGTGGTTAGGACTCCACGCTTTCACTGCCAAGGGCCTGGGCTCGATCCCTGGTCAGGGAACTAAGATCCCACAAGCAGTGTGGTGCGGCTGGGAAAGAAAAAAAAAGACCCAAGTGCCTTCCAGAGACCTATAGCCATTCTGCACGCTGTGGCCTCTGCCTGCCTATCCGACCTCACCTGTCACCAGTCTCTGCTCTGGCCACATGGTCTCCATTCAGCCCTTTGTACTCAATAGGTTCCTTCGACCACAAGGCCTTTGCACACGTGATTTCCTCTGCCTAGAACGCCCACTCCTCTTCCACCTTGTCATTTTTCTTTTCCTCCTTCAGGAGGTCTCCCTCAAGCATCCCAGCTCCAGGAAGCTGACCGTGTACCTCCCCTGTTGCATTCATGCATGGCCCACATGCCTCCCCCGTGGAGACGGATCCACCTGTTTGTGTAACAGAGTCTGTTTCCTCCCCCACTCCCCATTAGGGGACTGGGTAGGTGGGTTTCTGCTCATGCCATATCCTCCGTATTCTTCATGCCTGGAAGACCACAGGTTCCCTCCCACTAAACATACCTGGAGGGTGGAATGAATCCCTCGAGCAAATATCTCCTCTTGGGGGACTCATGTACCCCAGAGGCTCACGTACTCTACCGCCACCTCCCCCTACCCTGTCCCCAGGGATTTATGTTCCGAGGAATGCCTATTTTTAAAATCAGGGAAGTCTTTAAATAAGCGTAGCAGCTTTTCCTTCTCTAGGGTGGGGAGGAAGTTTGAGGTTTCATGAAAATAACCACCGTGACGGCTGACTAGTTTGGGCGGTGGGTGGTGTTGCTGGTAGACTGAGAAGCCTGACTGGTGGCCCAGGTGCCCCAGAGACGTATTCTCCAACTTTTCTCTCCATTTCCTGTAGGGTCAGAAACCCTCCTGACTTGATGGAAGAGTCTGTTGACCTGGCAAGTGGATCATGAGGCTGGGTGGAGACGATGTGGGAAATAATATTTAAGGTAGTGGAAACTGCAGTGATTGTAACTATCCCCAGAGCACCTGCCATTTTCTGAGCTCTGTGCAAAAGCCCTTTGTAACATACAGCAACAACTCGACAAGGTGGGGACTGAATCCTCTTCATTTACAGGTGAGGAAACTGAGAACAGAGAGGCCAAGCAACTTGCCCCAGGTCACACAGCCAGTGAGAAGCAGAGCTCAGACTCTAACCCAGGCTGCCTGGCCCAGAGCCCTCTCCCTCCTGCACGACCTCTCTGAATGCTGCCCTGGACCCAGCTCACAGCTGGTGAAGGCCAATGCTGGGCGGGGAGTTCAGTCCAGTGTTACTCAATAAGAAACACATTTTATATCCTGCCACTTAGTACACATTGACATATATACCTTCTATAACCAACACTAAAGTTAACATGTGAGAGACTTGTTTTCCACTTTATTCTATTTCTTAAAAGGCTGATGGCAGCCCATTAATGGATTTCAGGAATCACTAATGGGTTGAGTTTGAAAAACACGGGTATGGTGGGATGTACTCTGTCTATTTCCCTGGGGGAGGGAGAGGATGATTGTCAGAGAGGTGGCAGTCCTGCCCAAAGTCTGTGAATCAGCCATGTTAACTGAGAAGCATAAGTCAGGCTGCTATTTGTGTTAACAAAAGCACAGAAAGAAATGAAAGCATAGAAAGAAAAATATATAGTTATCCAGCTAGAAATTAGGACCTATCACCAGTACAACTGAGTCATCTGGGCCACCCCATCCCCCAACATCTTAGTGATGCTTCAGCCGTGGAAAAGATGGGATAAACAAGAATTCAGGGCTCCCCTCTTTCCTGCCCCACTGTGGCTCAGTCCTTGGAAGGAGGCCAGGGCAGCTGCAGTTTAACCAATGGCTCTCAGCTCTGGCTGCACATTGGAACCACCTGGATGCTTTAAAAAAAAAACCCAGTGCCTGGGTCCCAGGCCCCAAGATTGTGATTCAGTTGGTCTGGGGGTGGCCTGGGTGTTGGGATCTCTAATGTACAGCCAAGGTCAAGAACCAGCATCATAAATGAACCTGGTGCCTCCAAACACCTTGTGAGAAATGTGCCAAATGGCCACAAGGATTTCTAAGCACACCTGGCAACCAGGTTCCCCAGATGTGGCTGGTGACATGCAGTCATCTGAGCTGGGGACTAGGTCAGCTGATGGGCTGAAAACCTACTTTATCCTCTTGATGGCATCAATAGCTCCTGTGTTTCAAACGTTTGTTATAGCCCAGCACCCTGCTAAGTGCTTTCCAGGCACTATCTTGTTTAATCCTCACTGTTCTCACTTTACAGAAGAGGAAAACGGAGGCTCAGAGAGGTGGGAAGGGGCAGGGAGGGCCTCTCAGGAGGGCAGATGTCCACAGCCGGCTGGGGGCCCCTCTGGGCAGAGCTGGCTACAGCAAATCAGGTCTGAGCCATGGCTAAAAACCCCACCAGTTTTTTCTATGACAGAGCTGTTTTCCTCCCCAAAATTAGAGGAGCTGGACAATTAAAAAGCTCCTAAAAGCAATCCTATTAAAACAATTTTTTAAAAACATAATTAACTTCACAAGGTAAATTATTAAAAGGAACTTGTTCTTTGAATCAGTAAGAGGCTTATTTGCTACACGTGGCCCTGGTCCAATTTCCCCAGCTCCCCAGCAATGCCGCTGGGGCCACCCCTTCTTTTGGCCTCTGTGCAATGACAGACAGGCTCCTGCCCCCAGGAGTCCCCCGAGGTGTGTCCTTGACTCTGCATTCCAACACTCTGCTTGCCCTGATGTTTCTGTGCCCTCACCCCCACCCTTGCGACTTGTCCCTGCAGCCAGACCCGCTGAGGTACCCGGAATCCCCAGCTTTACCTGCTGTCATTCACCCCAATGAGCAGACCTTTACTCCAGATCTATTTTTTTCAGTATTACTATTGTGAAAACATGAGCAAAAAGAAATAAATTAATAATCCCAACACACCAAACTTATCATCTACTTATCTACCCATCTCACTCTCTATGTCTTTTATAATTATAATCGAAGACTGCAGACAACTTTGTATCTTATTTTTTCCCCACTACCTATATGCATCAGACTTATGACTTTTTAATGGCCAAGAAATTTACCAAGGAGTCAGTGCTCATTATTGCATTTTCTGTTCATTTTTAGCACCTTTATCACCAATTCTAAGGCCACATTTTCTACATATTAACATTTCTGAAGTCTGTCTTACAATTGACCAGTGTCAGTGTTGTGTCACATTAGATCACAGTAAATGGCGGCACTTTTTCTACTTCGTAGCACATAAAATAATGGTGCATCTACAATCAATGGCATCTTACGTGCTAAGAAACACATAAATTTGTGTTTCTAAATTGTGCTGTAAATTATACTTTTTCTTTTTTATCGGTTGTTTCCTTTCCCGCAAGTAAGATGACCAGGTTTGATTATGACTATTTTCATGACTCTTGATACACCCTGTCAAGTTTTTTTCCAGCAGTCGTGTGGGTTGATCCAGCCCCTCATGAGATGTAGGAGTGAGCCGGTTACACCACAGCATAACCACCATCGAGCGTTTCCGCTTGTTTTTTTGGTTTGCCTAGTAGGGAGCTATAAATGAAGGAAACTGTTCCATTTGCCTTTCTGTGAGTATTAATGATAACTAGAACTCATGGAACTCCTGTTACTGGGTGGCAGACACTAAGCTTCCCATATCTTATCAGGAATTGACACAACTCTACAGAGGGTGATTGTCATCCCTCTGCTGGAAATGCCACCATATTTCATTAATGCAAAGATGAACATTTTCCCACGTTTCCACATTTCTGAAATCAGAATTGGTGGCATGTTGTAAGTGCCATTGGTCATTTCCTCCTCCCACATTGTAAACAGCTTTAAATCAGAAATACTCTTACAATTAAAGGGGCCATCAATTTGACAAAATGCAAGATCACCATCACCATCATCATCAACATCATCATCCCATGGTCCTCTAACCCTCACACTTGCTTCTCCAACTCTGCCCCATCACTCTTCTGCTACCCTGAGCTTCTGGCACTGCCCTGACAGCTCTACCTGTCCAGGCCCCCAGAAGCTCCAAGTGAACAGCTGAAATGGAAGCCAACACTTCCTCTTCACCTTGCCCCACCCTTCACAACTAATGTCTCCCCAGATCCAACAAGCCTGCACCCCAGATATCAAGGACAGAATTTGTTAGTCCTACTCAGGATGGCCGCACAGTACAGGAGGCAGAGCATTCACTTTGGAGTCAGGCTAGGTTGAAATCTCATTTCTGCCACTTCCTACCTGTGTGATCTTGAGCAAGTAGCTTTACTTCTCTGTGCCCAAATGCCTCTATCTGTAAAATAAGCAGTTGGGAGAAGTCCTTATGGGCTCAGTATTGGCCTAGCATTCTGAGACCATTGCCTCCTCAACTCCTCCCCGTGAGCCTTCAGGAACAGGAGTGGTTAAGTAACTTCTCCCCATTTTCCAGATAAGGAAACTGAGGCTCGGGGAGGTGAAGGGCGTGACCAAATGATACCGGGCTATTAAAATGCAGAGCTGGGTTTTGAATGGTCCGTTTCCGATTATCAGGCTATCTTGAGGTTCCTTCTACAGCTTTCACCTCGGTGACTTTTAACACTTTGGTATGGCAGAAGCACCCTGAACACGTGCTTTTCCTCTATCCGGTTAGAAACACCAAACAGAATTATCTTCTCAAGGCTCGGAGGTCCTTTAACGCTGCTAGTCTTCCAGAATTAATTTACCTTTTCATCCCAGGTGGCCATTTTCCTGTCGTCTCCGGATCTGGAAAATAAGAAAACATTTGTCCAGATCTGTCATCCTACTGTCATTCGCCTTAGTATGTGTTTTCCAACACTTCCTTACAAATTATTTTTAACTTGCTTAGGTTAACAGTGTCTGAAAATAGTAAATAATAAAGCTCAAAGCATGCGGAGAAGGATGTACATCCTGAGTATATACCCAAAAGAATTGAAAACAGGCACTCAAACAAATACATGTACACGAATATTCATAGCCAAAGATGGAAACAATCCATGTCCATTAACATATGAATGGATAAATAAAAGATGTTATATCCATACAATGGAATGTTATCTAGCCATAAAAAGAAATGAAGTACTTTTGCAATATATACAAATATCGAATCACTATGTTGTACACCTGAAACTATTGTAGGTCAATCATACCTCAATAAAAAATAAAAGAGATATGAAGTGCTGACACATGCTACAACATGAATGAACCTCTAAAACATTATGCTAAGTGAAAGAAGCCAGACACAAAATGTCACCCAGTACTTGGTTCCATTGATGTGTAATATCCAGAATATGCAAATCTGTACAGACAGAAAGCAGACTGGTGGTGGCCAGGAACTACGGGGAGAGGGGAATGAGAAGTGACTGCTTAATGGGGACGGAGTTTCCTTTTGAGGTGACGAAAGTGTTCTGGAACTAGAAAGAGGTGGTAGTTGCACCACATCGGGAATGTATTATATGACAATGAATTGCTCACTTTAAAAGTTAATTTAAAAAAATTTAATTTTATGTTATGTGAATTTCACTCCAATTAAGAACCAGACAGACATATGTTAGTGCTGAGATTGCTCTGGAAAGCAGCAAAGAATCTAAATGTCCACCAACGAGGGAGGGTCTGGTTGAGTCAGTTACAGTACATCTGGGAGTGGGAGACTCCAGTGCTGTTACATTTCCATATGTGGATGAGGAAAGATGTAATATAACAGGTGCCCCCCCATCACATTATAGCATAGTGTGTACAGTATGATCCCATCTATGGGATCTATGATATATGCATTTTTTAAAAGTCTGTAAGGATACAGCCAGACTCTTTACAGTGGTTATTGCTGGAGAAAATGGGAGTGATTTGAGGGTGGGGTAGGTATTTTCTTTCTCTTAGCTTCTGGAAGGTCTGAACTTTTACAATGACTATGTGTTACTTCTTAAAACTTATTTTTAACATAGCTGACATATGTAGTAAAAAATTGAAATACAAAAGGATACTACGACAAATAAGTCTTCTTTCTACTCCTGTTCTTCCCAGAAAGCCTCTCCTACCAGTTTCCCACATAGCCTTTGGAGGTATTCTATGTCTTTCCAAGCACAGCCATATTTATTCTTTTTTTTTCCCCTTAAACAAATGTGAGCCCTCACACTGCTCTGAACCTTGCTTATTTCCCTTTAGGGTGTGGGAGGCTGAAAGATAGCCCCGTCAGTCCTAATCCCCAGAACCTCTGAATAGGTCAATTTACACGGCAAAAGGGACTTTGCAGGTGTGATGAAATTAAGGACTCCAAGATGGGGGATTATCCAGGTGGGCCCAGTGTAATCAGAAGGGTCTTTACAAGTAGAGCAAGAGAATCAGAAGAATAGGAGATATGACTACAGAAGCAGGGATTGGAGTCAGAGTGAGATTTGAAGATGTTATGCTGTCTTGAAGATGGAAGGATGGGGTCATGATCCAAAAAATAAGGGCAGCCTCTAGAAGCTGGTAAAGGCAAGGAAACAGATCTCTCCTAGAGCCTCCAGAAGCAATATAGCCCTGCCAACACCTTGATCTTGGCGTACCAAGACTGATTTTGGGCGTGTGACCCCTAGAACTGTAAGATAATAAATTTATGTTGTTTTAAGCCATCAGATGTGTGGTCATTTGTTACAGCGGCCATAGGAGACTAACACAGTGTCCCAGAGATCGTTCTACGCCGTGTGCTCTAGAGCAAGTGCACTCTTTGGATGACCACACAGGATTCCCCTGAGGAAGTGTGTGTAGTTCCCATTAGTGACCAACATTAGCTTCCCAAAGTTCCAGTTCCTTATATATCATGTGTTATTTTTGTAATTTAAAAAATATTACCATTTTGAAAAAAGATCACAAAGACCTAAAGAAAAAAAGAGTTCTTTTTCTCCCCACAGTACCATGCTTAGGGCACAAGGGACTCAGTTTCTTGCTGGTTGACTGGCAGAGCAGCTTCTGCAACCAGCAGCGTTCACCTGGGTGTGTTCCTGTTCCAGCCCCTGGGGGCCCTCACCCTGCTCTCACGAGGTGGGCTCAAGTGGAACCACCACCAAAAGTGAAGGTGAAGGGAAAAATTAAGGTGCCCTGGAGATTTCCTTCCTCCACAGGACAGGAAACAGAACTAGCGCATGCATAGAAAAACACCCAGATTCACTAATTCAAGCAACGGAAAATTTAAACCTGCCATAACCTCCCCATTAAACTAGACAAAACAAAAATGAAAAAAGCCACTGCTTGGGCTGTAGGAAAACTTGCACACATTGCTGGGGATAATTTTTCTAAACAGTCACCTGGTAATAAGTGGTATATGCCTTCAAGATGATCATACCCTTGACTTGAACACATCAGTTTGGAAACTGTAACTCAAAAATCATTTGAAAGCAAAAAAAAAAAAAAAAAGTGCAATTTGTACCACAGTGTTTAAAGCAAAGTTGGATATTAGGGTTAGAACCTGGAAACAGCCTATAAGCCCCACTGTAGGGAAAAGCTGAGGAAGGCAGTGGGAGGAATGACAATTCTGAGGTCTATGTAGAAATGTAGAAAGAAGGCTATTAAGCAATGAGAAGTAGAACTCTGATGGCTGCACACACTGCCTGCAATTGTACAAAGTTATCGGAACTTTTACTCTGTGCAAGGCATGGCACTGGGTTCTGGGGAATCCAAAGTGAAGAGACAAGAAAAAGGTCTGGGCTCTGGTAGGCTGACATTTTAGCCAGGAAACACAGAAGCAAGGTAACATCACCCAGGGCTAAGCTCCGGAAAGAAAAACAGTAATGCAATAAAGGGCAGGCAAGAGTGGCTCCTGCGGCTTGGGGTGGTGAGGTAAGGCTTCTGAGTGACTTTTGTGGTCGTCTCTGAATTGCAAGGAGGTGCATCACAAGAAGATGGCAAGAAAGAGAATTCCTGGGAGAAGGAAGGGCATGTGCACAGACCCTGAGAGAGCAGAGAATTTAGTATGTCCAAGAAAGAAGGAGGAGGCCAATATGGCTGTAGTGAGCAGGCAAAGGAGTGAGGATGGGGGCATGAGAAGAGTCAGGAATCAATCAGGGCCTGACTGTGCAGAGAGTTCAGCAGACAGTGCTGAGGATCTGGGGGTCGCGGTGGGGATGCAGAGGAGTGACCAGATTCAGAATATGTGGAGGGGTCGCACTTGCTGCTGGCCTAGATGTGGGGGACAAAGAGAGGAGCAGGTTTTGGAGCAAGAATATGCTAGGCTTCCTCCTTCTTGCTAAACTGGTGGTGGGGGAGGGCTTGGGGGCTACAGGGCAGTCCTGGAATTGTGCAAGCCTCACCCCAAAGATTTTCAAAACCCTGCCCCTACCAGCCTTGCCCTCGGAGTCAGAGAGGGAGGAGTTGCAGCCCCCAGCCTTGGTCTTACTCAAGAAGCTTCCAGCTGCGGCGGGGCTGCAGGAAATACCGCTGATCTCAGATAGCTCTGACTTGAGGGTGAAGGACAGAGAAGTGCTTTCAGATGGGTGGGGATGGTGGAGGGGGGCACAGCTTGAGTCACGCACTAGGCTAAGCCTTCACACCAACCATCTCATTTAATCTTCTCGACAATCCTCTGAGGCACGTAGCACGCTTAACCCCGAGGCTAAGGATAAGCAAAGGAAACAGACAAGGAAATTGAGGCACGGAGAACTGAAGTCCCATGGCTAAGCCTGCAAGAGCCCCCCTGTGCCCAGTGGGAGCGCTGGTACAGGCCCAGGAGTTCCTGGACAGGGGCTGCACCGCTCTCTCCTCTCTGTCCTGGAGTTTAACCTGGCGCCAACCCACTGTTCTTGTTCCTTGGCACCCCCTACCCAGGCGAAGGATTTGTTGCCGTGGAGGTTCTTCCTGCAGGGATGAGCAGGCTGGCTCATCTCGGCCTCCTCCACTATTCCCAGCACTGGTTTCTCCCTGCCGTCTCCCTAGGGGTGCAGGACAGGGCAGGGCAGGCATGATGAGTAAGAGGACTCAGGGGTTCACACCGACCTGGGTGAGTTCTGGCTCTGCCTCTTTGGGCTGTGTGACCCCCGGCGAGTGGCTTGGCCTCTTTGAGTCTTGGTGTCTTCACCTGGAAGAGGGAGACAAGGATGGTACCTACCTCACCTGTTGTTGCTGCTGCTGCTACGCGGCATGTGATGAAGTGAAGGCACCTGGCCCATGTAAGCACTCCATACAAAAGGGTAGTTCTTATCAACACTTACGTTTTCAAGGGGAGATGTGCGTGCTGTCTCCTGTCCTCCTCTCCTCCACTGGATTCTAGAATCCGTGGGCCAGGCAGGGATCCCTGAGTTATCACTGCCTGCCCGCGTTCCCCCAAGCTGGGAAACGCTAGAACCCAGGGCAAACCGGGGCCTCCTGGGATCTCGCGGGGGTCCCTGGCAGGCTCGGGCTGGGAGGGCTCGGAGAAGGGCAGCGCGCCCCGGGCGGGCCCTGGAGCACTTACCCTGCGCCCGGCCCGCCGGCGGCCACCGCAGCAACTGCGAGCTCGGCGCCTGCCCAGCCGTCCCGCCCCCTCCCGCCCCCTCCCGCCGCCCGCCCTCTAACTCAGTCAGCTGCAGGTCTCGGGCTCTGGCCCGCGTCCGTCCCGTTGCCCTCGTTCTTGCCTGTCTGTCGGTCTCCCTGTTGCTCTCTGGCTTCCCCCCATCCGGCCCCCTCCCGCTCCGCAGGCCCAGGAGCCTGACCTGGGCCTCCTGCAATCCCGCAGATGGACAAAGGTCCCGCCCGTGGGAGCCAATCACGAATCAGGAGAATCCTGGCCCAGGCGACCCTAAGGGAAGGGGTGGGAGGAGGGAACCACTTCCTTCCTCCAACGGGATGTCTTGGCAGCGGGTCCACCCGCCTCCCCACCACACACACTCAGGGAAGCAGGGCTGGCTCCGGCTCGCTCCCCCTACCCCCTGCCAACTCCTGGTTACTTAAGGGGGGCCCTGAGTGTCCCCTGCACAGTATCTGCAGGCAGGGGATGGAGGGTGGGCAGAATGCCCTAAGGGGGTGGCCAACCTCGAAGCTGTCAGGACGCCCCTAGAATGGGGGGGGGAGGTGAGGCTGGAGGTGAAGAGGAGGTGCCCTGCAGCTGGGCTGGTATTGGCACGAGGGAGGAGCCTTCCGGCCTCGAGGCAGAGCACACCCTTGCTCAGGCCGACGAGTGCTCCCCTTCCCCAGCTTCCCCGCCCCTCCCCTGCAGGCCCTCCCTCACCCAGGCTTCCCCAGCGCTCTGTCCATACCTTATTTCTGGCACTGTTCGCACTGGTCTCAGTTCTTCCGTTAGCTTCCATCTTCCCCAAAAGACCACTTGTCCCAAACTTCCAAGGGCAGAAGCCATCTATCTTTTACACACCTCCCTGCTTCTTCTGGTTAGGTTGGCGGGCAGGGGCAGGGGGGAGTCTCAACTCCTTGGAGCTGTACTAGTTTTCTGTGGCTGCTGTACCAGGTTACCACAAACCTAGTCGCCTAACACAGCACAAAAATAACACTTAGGGGCTTCCCTGGTGGCGCAGTGGTTGAGAGTCTGCCTGCCACTGCAGGGGACACGGGTTCGAGCCCTGGTCTGGGAAGATCCCACGTGCCGCGGAGCAGCTAGGCCCGTGAGCCACAATTACTGAGCCTGCACGTCTGGAGCCTGTGCTCCGCAACAAGAGAGGCCGCGATAGTGAGAGGCCCGCGCACTGCGATGAAGGGTGGCCCCACTTGCCACAACTAGAGAAAGCCCTCGCACAGAAACGAAGACCCAACACAGCCATAAATAAATAAATAAATAAAATTTTAAAAAAAATCTTCTTGCTTAAAAAAATAAAATAACACTTAAAACAACAAAGCACTGGAGGTCAGAAGTCCAGGGGGTTCTCAAAGGGCTAAAATCAAGGTGTCAGCTTGGCTGTGTCCCTTCTGGCTCTTGTTGTGGAGCACGGGCTCTAGGCGTGTGGGCTTCAGTAGTTGTGGCACACGGGCTCAGCAGTTGTAGCTCACGGACTCTAGAGTGCAGGCTCAGTAGTTGTGGCGCACGGGCTTAGTTGCTCCGCAGCATGTGGGATCTTCCTGAACCAGGGCTCAAACCCGTGTCCCCTGCATTGGCAGGCAGATTCTTAACCACTGTGCCACAAGGGAAGCCCCCCCCCCTCTTTTAAAAGGACCCTTGTGATTATATTGGGCCCACCTGAACAATCCAGGATAATCTCCCCATCTCAAGATCCTTGACCTAATCACATGTACAATGTCCTTTTGCCATGTGAAGTAGCATATTCATAGGTTCTGAGGATTCAGACTTGAATATCTCTGGGGGCCCAGTATTCTGCCTATCACAGAGATACTGTTTCCATTAGCTTCTATTGAGTCTGCTCCTCCCAATCCTGTCTCCCACCTCCTGCTGGGTAGGGGGCTTTCTTAAAACATGTCTGATCTGAGTTCTCAATCACGTTTTGTTATTACAACAGTCCCATTCTGGTCCCTAAGGCGTAGTCTGGTCCATTCTAAACTTCCACTTTATATTTTATTAGAAACTCCCTTCCTGCCCCCAGGGCCAGCTAGACAGAGTAGAGGAGTGTGGACTGTTCTTCCCAGCCCTCCCCTGCGTTCACTCCCTGAGGGCTGGGGAAGGGAAGAGAGTGAGGGAACAGGATCAGGTATTCCTTCGCCTAACTCCCACCTCAAAGCTGCAATCCTCTTTCTGTTGGTTTTAACAACTAGTCCTGCCTGTAGTTTTAAACTTAGTACAGACAGCTGGTGATCTCAACAGGCCCTACCAAGGAAAGGCTCAAACACTGCCCCTGGCCTGACCTTCTGGCTGACCCCTGCTGGAGGCACCACTCATTATTCTTCCCATGCGCTTCGTCGTTGACCTACACTGCAGTGTTCCCGGGAAAGCCTGCAGCTGCCAACCTTACCTATGCCCTGGAGGCTGGGGCCACCAGCAGGGACCTATTTCCATACTTTTTTAGGAATCAGGATCCTGAGGGAGCTGGTCAGCAAGTCTGGAGAATTTGGTAATGTTCTCAATACTGCTATCTTCACTGGAATCCCTCTACTACTTAGTCTTCTCAGTGGACAGGAAAACATCTCAGTTGTGTTAACATCTTTAGCAGAGAGTCTGGCACAGCAGGTGCTTTACATTCCATTATGTAATTATGCAACAGCATAAATTAACAAATGAGTACTGAGCATAATACAGTAAGGGTGCCCACCATCACTGCTTCTCTTCAGCATTGTACTGAAGATCCCAGCTAATGCAATAGGACAAGAAACATGAGGTATAAAGATTGAAAAGAGAAAAGCTAATATTTGCAATCAATGTGATTGTCTACCTAGAAAATCCAAAAGACTCAACAGACTGGCACTGGATACCAACTGCGTGGCAGGCCTTTTCTAGATACTTAATATGAGATGAAGGAGCACCTGTTCTCAGAGAGCTCCTATTTAAAAAGTTGAGGAGGTGAGGCCAACAGTCCTTAGGGCAGAGTCACCTGCGGTCCACAGAAAGAATCCAAGAGGTCCATAAACTTGGATGGGAAAAAAATTACATCTTAATTTGCATTAACCTCTAACTTAAATTTAGTACTTCCTTCAGTTATGAATGTAGGTAACAAACCACAGTTGTATTAGCAGCACCCATGATTTTGTAGTCAATGAAAATCACAGATGTTTCCAAGTTACAATATAGTATTTGTAGATATCTCAAAATATAACTTATACTCACCACGACTTCAAAATTACAGTAGTTATTAAACTAGTTCTTAGTTCTTATAGTTTAATGTGTTAACAAAGAATTTCATATATTGCTTTATCACAATTAGAAAAATAACTGCATTTCAAGATAACTGGGGTCCTTTGGAAAATGATGTGTTTTCTTTTATGCATTTAAAAACATTACCCTGAGAGGAGGACCCACGTTACAAAAGAGATTAGAAACTCCTGCTTTAAATGAAGGCCGTGTTTTCTGGTTTGGGCGATGCTGACACAGTTCTCTTTCACAAGGCAGTCCCTGCCCCACCGCCCATCCTTCACATTTCTTATCAAGCAGTAAGCCCAGCTTGCTCAAGTATGTGTCAGTCATTGTCCCAGGAGCTTTCTGGGTGTCCTGCCTTTTGATGTTCATGGAGCATTTTGGGAAGCTCTAAGCTTTGGGTCTAGGCTGCTTGCGCCCCTGAAGAGCCAAGACAGTGCCAGTTCTGGTTTTACCCAGTAGGAAGAGAGAGGGCTATCTCTGCTGGTTTTGGTTCCTTCAGGACAGTGTTTCAGCTGTTGCAGTTGACCACTTCCCTTCATCGGGGAAAAGCCAGGCTCTAGGAGAATGTACGAAAATGGAAAGGAGGAAAGAGAAGTCGATGCGATCTCAGCCAGGGCCAGGGGCAAGGGCTCTGTTTGGATTTCCCAGAGTTACATCTACCGCCTAGGTCAAGAGACTCCTTTTCCAGCAGGTATGATTCATCTATACCAGTGACAGCCACACAAGGATACCTATGTATGATAGGTGTGGGTACCTACATAAGATAATGTAGCTACATTAAAAGGTCATGGCTATCTCTGACCCTCTTCTCTGATACTTGGCTCAAACTTCTGCTTCATAGTTCAGAATCACATGAAAGGGTAGTAAGAACACAGGAGTTGGCATCCAAGAGACTTGGGTTAAAATCCTGCCTCCATCCCTTCCCTTGCTAGCTGGGTGATCTTTCATTAATTTAGTAAATAATTTCTGAGTGTCAGCTATGTGCTAGACACAGAATACAGAGGTGAATGAGACAGGTTCCACCTCCTCTCATCAAACTTACTCTTTAGAGGAAGACACAAAGAATAATAGTGGTGGGGATAGAGATGAGGCCCCACCAAGGTAGGACAGTTGGGAAAGGCCTCTCTGTGACATTTAAATTAATACTGAAAGCTGATATAGAGCTGACCATGAAGAGAGGGGAAAACCTTCTAAGTGGAGGGAACAGTAGGTGCAAAGGGCCTGAGGTGAGCATGAGCTTGGCCTGATGAGAAACCAAAGGTGGCCAGAATTACTGAAACATGGTAGGAGGGAAAGACAGTGGTGAGAAGTAAGGTCAGAGAGGAAGGCAGAGGCCAAAGGGAAGGCTGGAGTTCAAAGTACAAGAAGCGATGCCAGTTCTAAGCAGGGGGAGAGTCTCAGTTTGATATATATCTATTTTTATTGTAGTTAAATATACGTAACATTTTAACCATTAGAAAGTGTACAATCAGTGGCATTTAGTATATTTATAATGTTGTGCAAGCTTCACCACTATTCAATTTAAGAACTTTTTTATCATCTCAAAAAGAAACCCTGTACCCATTAAGCAATTACTCCCTATTCCTGCCTACCTCCAGCCCTAAAGCACCCACTGATCTGCTTTCTGTCTCTATGGATTTGCCTATTTCAGACATTTCATATAAACGGAATCATATAATATGTGATCTTTTGTGTCTGGCTTATTTCACTCAGCATATTTTTGAGGTTCATCCATGTTGTAGCACGTGTCAATACTTCCTTCCTTTTATGGCTGACTATTCCACTGTATGGACAGACCACATTTGTTTACCCTTTCATCCACTGACATAGTTTGATTTTACAAAAGTAACTCTGCTTGCTGGGTGGGGACTGGATTATAGAGAAGGCAAAAAAAGGAAGTACAGGTGAGAGATAATGATGGCTTGAACTAGAATGTTGAGAAGAGGGAAGGAAAAAGGGCATGGGTTCGGGATCCATTTGGGATATTGAACAGATGAGAAACTGAGGCATTGGACGTGGAGGGTGAGGAAGAGGCTGGAGCCCTTGAGTGCACAGTGGTGCCATCACTGAGATGGAGAAGGCTGGGAGGGGAACAGGTAAAGGGATGTCCTAGTTGGTTTTGATAATGTTTGGTTTGAATTGTTAAAGTGGCAGTGTCATGAGGGCAGTAGGATTTGAGTCAGAGATTTAGGGTGTGATTTTGTGATAGAAGAACTATATATTTTGGGTTTTGTCCCTGGGATCCTGGCCAGAGCTCCTAAACTTGTAATTTCCTAAGTGATAAGAGTAATAGGAGCATCTTTTCTTTCTTTAAAAAAAAATTTTTTTTTTTTCTTCTTGGCCACACCACGTGGCACATGGAACTTCCCCGACCAGGGATCCAACCCGTGCCCCCTGCAGTGGAAGCGTGGAGTCAACCACTGGACCACCAGGGAAGTCCCAGGAGCATCTTTTCTTATATTTGGTTTTGTCCCCAGCTCCTGAGATGCTCTAGTAATTAAGTTTAAAGGACCATCTCTTGCTATTCAAAACGAGCCCCTTTGAACCACATCTGAGTTTATATTAATGAAGTGACTTTGGAAAGCCCCCAAGGATGGGGGGCTGGTTGCCAGGGGAACCAGCTAAGGGGTTAGATGGTTGCAACTTTTAGTCCCCCACCTCTCTTGGGGAGGGGAGAGGGGCTGGAGGCTGAGTTAATAACTGGCAAGGAAGGATGGCATCACCCAGATTGGTCTAGATACTGGCAAGGAGACCAATGATTTAGTCAATTACACCGTACATAATGAAGCCTCCATTAAAAATCCTAACTGAAGGGGTTCGAAGAGCTTCCAGGTTGGTGAACCTGTGGAGGTGCTGGGAGGGTGGTGTGCCTGGAGAGGGCACGGAAGCTGTGTGTTCCATCATCCAATACCTTGCCCTATGCATCTCTTCCATCTGGCTGTTCCTGAGTTGTATCCATTTATGGTAAACCCTAATTTGGAGTAAACCATTTTCTACAGTCCTATGAGCGATTCTAGCAAATTATTGATTGAGGAGGGGATCAGAGGAACCTCTGATTTATAGGTGGTAAGAAGCACAGGTGACAACCTGGACTTGCAACTGTTGTCTGAAGGGTGGAGGGCGAGAGAGGGGAAGGCGTATGGGGCTGGGCCCTTAACCTGTGGGGTCTGTGCTAACTCCAGGCAGTTAGTGTCAGAATTGCTTGGTGTGCAAACCCCACACATTTGTTGAAATGAAAGTACTGGGTAGAGAGAAAAACATGGAGTTTTCCTTTTAGGGGGTCATGGGCACACAGCTGGTGTTGAAAACCATGGACCAGGCTGAGATTTCCCCCTCCCGAGTGTAGGCAAAGTGGCCCAGGACTGAGCTAGAGATGGATCAGGTGAGGAAGAGGCTGCAAGGGAGACAGAGTAACCGGGAGGTGGAAGGAAAAACCCAGAGCGTGTAGGATCCTGGGGACAAGAGGAGAGTGTGTGGAGGATGGAGGAGTGGATGGTGTCAGATGCTGATAGGAGTGGGCTGAAGAGTGCAGAGAGGGAGGGACGTGGAGGGAAGGCACAGAAACCACTCAAGGAAGAATGAGCGCTCACGAAAAGGAGCAGAGAAACAGGGCAGAAGTGGGAGGGCTGGTAGGGCCAAGGCCGGAGTCCCCCTGGCCTAGCACGGAACCTGGAATGTAGGAAGCTGCGTTTATTCAGCTCTTACTGTATGTCAGGCGAAGACATACTAAGCATCTTCGCAGAGAAGACTGTGAGTTACAAGGCCACACAGCTGGTAAGAGGCAGAGGTGGGGCACGAACCGTGCCCCAAACATAGGATTCTCAGTGGACTCCTCCTCCATCTGTGCCAGGAGCAGTGGGTGCCAGCGTTCAGGGGTCAGGTTCTCCAGTTCTCTGGAATCTTTCCTGTCGAAGTGGGTGAGACTTTTACACCGGGAAGAAGAGGACAGAAGGCACTATAAATATTTTCTGACTCTCACTGTGGTGAGCAGAACCTCAAACTAAAAGATTTAGCAGCACCGCTTTGTTCCACCTGCTGGTTACTCATGGAAACTACTCTCGCCCATGTGGTTCGGCCCTCCTGGCCAGCTGGAGAAGGTCCAACCTGATGGATGGGTCCCACATTAGTCCAGAGGTGGACTGACTCCCCAACTTCTCTCCACCCAGGAGATCAGTCTAGACCAATCTGGGTGATGCCATCCCTCCTTGCCAGTATCTGTTTCAGGAAAGGGCATATGACCCAACGCTCTGGCCAGTGAGACCTGAGGGGAAGCTTGCTCTTTCCAGGAGCGTCGCAGGAGCCTGCTGCCTTTCTCCTTCCTCTGGTCCAGGTCTGGACCTAATGCCTGGAGTGCACTCCTGCTCCCCGCTTGAGGAGGGCAGAGCGAGGGGCGGAAAGCACCCAGGCCCCTGATGACGCTGCCGAGTCACCGATCTACTCAGCCCACAGCCACTTGCCTAATTCTGCTTTTGAGAGACGATACATTTAACTATTGTTTGGGTGAGGATCTCTGTTACTTATTGCCAAGAACATCCAGCGCTTGTCCACACTTGGACACTTGTTGGGTTTTGGCTGCTGCTAGCATCCATTCCTGTTAAGGGAACTGACTCACCTGTTGGGTCCAGTCTGATGGAACTGTTCAAGGTGTCCCCCTCTTCTAGCTGAGAGGTGGGCACGTGACCCAAATGGAGCCAATGGGAGAGAGACAGACAGCTCATATCAGGGCGGGGTCTGCAGTGGAGAAGCTCTGGGGTTGCTGGTGTCTGTCTGTGCCAAGCCTGGGTCTCCAGCCTTCCCTTCCACCTTGTGGGTGTCTCACTGCCTTCCAATAAACTCCCTGTTTGTTTCTGTCTGCCTGAGCTGGTTTCTCTCATTTGCATCCAAGGAACCCAGGCCAGGAGCTGAGGGAGAGAGAGATAGGGGAAGTTCCTGCTGTTAAGGTACATGTCCTCAGTGTGGGAGGCGGAGCTGTAAACATCCCACTGGAATGTGTGGCAGAACAACAAGGGCAGGGAGCATGGTAACTGGGAGAAAATAACAGCCACCTGCATTGAGTGCATGCCTACTGCATGTCAGGCACTGTGCGGGCACATTCAACACATCTCCTTGTTTAATCTCTACAACAACCCCGTGAGGCAGGAACTCTGATGAGTTAGGATTAGGTCCTGCTGTCAGAGAAAGTCCGAAGTATCAGTGGCTTAAACAAGCCAGAAGTTATTTCTTGTGCCAAAGGCCGGAGGTGCCTCCGTTCCACAAAGCACCTTCCAGCTCGCTGCTCCACCTTCCTAGGGCCTTCATCGTCATGGTCAAAGATGGCAGCACCTGCGCTTCAGGCAGGAGGACGGAGGATAAACAAGAAAAGGACACTAGATGGGTGTATGCCAGCCCTCTCTTCAGAGCGGCTTCACAGCACTGCTCCCACCCCATGGGGAGCCCTTGGTCCCAGGACACCCAGATGCAAGGGAACATGGGAACTGCAGTCTTTATTCAGGGCACCTTGTGCCCAGCTAAAAAGTCTATGGTGTTGAAGAAGTGGAGAGAGATCTTAGGGAAACGGCCAGTAATTCTACAGATGAGAAAAACAAGGCTCAGGCAGGCGAAGTCACTTGTCTAAGGTCACCCAGCCATGAAGTGGCGAGGCAGGACGTGACCTCACTGTCCATGGGAGCTGTGGTTACAGTCACACAGAGGAAAGCAGAGCCACAGGGCAGCTGCGGGGAGGAGGCCTCTCGGGGGAAGTGGTATTTAAGCTGAGTCTTCTCGGTTGGGAAAAGGGGAAAGAAGGACCTTGTTAAGAGCCGAGGTCTAGAGGAAAGAAAATCATTTCTCGGGGTAGTGTCTTATAAAGTGCACCCTGGTCACAGCCGGACTATCTCCAGCAACGGGGAGCTCATTAGCTGTGAGACAGCTCGTTGTATTTGGGCGTATTTCTAGTCAGGCTTCTCCCTTAGAAAGCGTGGTGGCCCTCTTTAGCGTTTCCCTGCTCGGCATCGTCCCCCGCCTTCTGGTAATGTCAGCCATCCCCTAATTTCAATCCAGGTGGTTTGAGAGAGGCTGACCCAACCAGGCCAGTGGGGTTCCACAGAGGACTCTGGCTGGAACTCTTCCCTGAGAAGTCCTCTGCTGGGACTGCTGTTTGCAAGGATGGGTAAGCCTGGACCTGTGGGGCATCATGCGGAGAAGGCCTGCCGGGGAGTTAGGCCAACACAGAGGAGAGCAGAGGTGTCTGATGGAAAAATGGAGGCTGCATTCTGCTGATCTCATTTGAGGCCCTGCATCCAGCTGTGCTCAGAGCCCTGGTCATGTCAGTTGCACAACCCAACAAACTCCCTTTTTGCTACAGCCAGTCTGATTGGTATTCCTGTCACTGCCAACTAACAGAGGTAGAAATGTCAGCCCTCTTTTTGTCACCATCTAGGAGGAGGTGGGGAGTATCTGTGTATTTTATGAAAGTAGTAGGGCTTACAGCAGAGTTTCTGCAAGTGTGGTCCATGAACCCGCAGTATCTGCGTCACTCTGATACTGAACTTGATGAATGCACTTTCCTGGGTCCCAATTTCCAAATCAGAATCTCTGGAGGTGAGGCCCAGGACTCTGCATTTTGTCAAGCACTCCAGGAGGTTCTCGTGTCACCCAATCTGAGAAGCAATGGCTGAAACAGGTGACCTGGGATCCAACAAAGATCCTGCCACCAACTTGGACGTTACAACAAGTCTCTTTAGATTTCCAGTAACAGCCAAACAGAGCCCTTCCCTTGACTCGTTGTTTCATGGGTGCCCAGCACAGTGCTGTGGAAATGCTTTATGTGTGCACCCCCCATGTAATCCTCACAACCACTGAAAATCTTTATTTTAAGAAAAGGAATGGAGGCTCAGAGAGGCTTATTGACTTGCCTAATGTCACTCTGTTGGTGAATTTAAAACCAGTTTCTGTCTGTCCCAAAATCCCCACTAGTAAGCACCTTGCCAATACTACCTGCTCTGTCTTTAGAATGAAAATAGAACTTTTTACATGCTGGGCACATGGACTTTTTACTCATGTAAGAAAAGGAGTCTTGATTCCTCCTTGCTCCACCCACCGCCTGCCCCAACCTGATAACTCCCCCGAAGCCCATTTCCTACCCCCTGGTGTCTGTCTTCTTTCTGTCCTCACTGTAACCATCCTGGGCCATGTCACCACCACCTGCTGCTTCCAGCAGTCTTTCTACTTTCACTCTTGTCTTCCTCAGACCTGCGCTCCCCACCCAGTACTGAGAGCGACTTTCGCAAAATCATATCTCTTAAAAAATATCGCAGACATCCAAATATTATACAGAATACTATAAAAACAGCCATGTCCTCACCACCAGGTTAAGGAATAAAGTTATTTTTCTTGAGTCACAAAGCTCAGAAACCTTCACTGGTTTTCCCTTGCTCTTGGGATTAAAATCCTGTGGCCAAGGAGGCCTTCCCTGCCTGGCCTGGGCCCTGCTCCACTGAGCTTCGTCCGCACCCCTACTCTGCTCCTGCTGCCCTGCCTTGATTTCCTCTCCTGCACCAGGCTCCTCACTCAGGGCTGGCATGCCTGTTACTCCTCCTGTAGAAACGCCAGCCTGCCACGTGGGTGCAGCCGGCAGTGCCTTCTCACGCTCAAGTCTGTTGCAATGGCACTTCCTCAGGAACGCACCCTCAACCCCCCAAAGCAGGCCGTCCCTGGTCATTCCCCCGCTCACACTGATCCATACTATTTAGTTCTCAGCTTAATGCCTGTCTCTTGTACCAGACTGAGTTCCGTTGAGGGCAGGACTCCTGTCTTCCCAGGGCCTATTGCAGAGTAACTGCTATAGTACCTGGATGAAGAAAGGTAATAATGAAGTGTCAGCCTTTTGCAACCCCAGTAAAACATGTAACACGTATTCACCTGACAAACATTTACTGAGTGCCTACTATGTATTTGGCTGACCTTTATTTCATTTAAAAAAAAAAACCACGGGGGCTTCCCTGGTGGCGCAGTGGTTGAGAATCTGCCTGCCAATGCAGGGGACACGGGTTCGAGCCCTGGTCCGGGAAGATCCCACATGCCGCAGAGCAACTCGGCCCATGAGCCACAATTACTGAGCCTGCGCGTCTGGAGCCTGTGCTCCGCAAGAAGAGAGGCCGCGACAGTGAGAGGCCCGCACACCGCGATGAGGAGTGGCCCCCGCTTGCCACAACTAGAGAATGCCCTCGTACAGAAACGAAGACCCAACACAGCCATACATACATAAAAAAAGGAATGTAAGCAGACAAGAATAGCATTAAAAAAAAAAAAATTAAAAAAAAAATAAATAAAGGACACAGCCAAAAAAAAAAAAAAAAAAAAAAAAGAT
The DNA here is from genome assembly GCF_028021215.1 of Eschrichtius robustus. NCBI lineage: Eukaryota > Metazoa > Chordata > Mammalia > Artiodactyla > Eschrichtiidae > Eschrichtius > Eschrichtius robustus. Next base: position 9,212,586 of record NC_090837.1, read on the forward strand.
GCAGGGAGGGGCTTCCCTGGTGGCGCAGTGGTTGAGAATCTGCCTGCCAATGCAGGGGACACGGGTTCGAGCCCTGCTCTGGGAAGATCCCACATGCCGCGGAGCAGCTGGGCCCGTGAGCCACAACTACTGAGCCTGCGCGTCTGGAGCCTGTGCTCCGCAACAAGAGAGGCCACGATAGTGAGAGGCCCGCGCACCGCGATGAAGAGTGGCCCCCGCTTGCCGCAACTACAGAAAGCCCTAGCACAGAAACGAAGACCCAACATAGCAATCAATCAATCAATCAATAAATCTTAAAAAAAAAAAAAATGCAGGGAAACTCAAAGAGGCTCTGACTGGCTAAGGATGGTAAAAGGTAAACTTTGAGGATATGAATTGCAACGGATTGAAGCCCATGAGTTCATAATGATACTAAAACAGAGCAAAACAAAACAAATCCTGACTCTCTGGTCACCTCTGAAAGGATGGTGACACATTTATTTTGAAAACTGGTAAATAAGGGATTTCCTTGGCAGCCCACTAGTTAAGACTCTGCGCTTCCACTGCAGGGGGTGTGGATTCCATCGCTAGTTGGGGATCTAAGATTCCACATGCCACGTGGCGTGGCCAAAAAAATTTTTTTTAAATTGGTAAATACAAGGAAAGAGTCAAGTGTTTATCCTGACTTTCCTGGCACATTATAACTCAGGGTAATCATAGAGCAGAGGAAGGAAAGTTTCTCTGTAGAGACATATTCTTGGTAACAAATGAAGAAAGAATGTCAGCATATGGACAGTTTCCAATCCCTAATGTTTTAGTATCATTATGTCTTTCAGTGTATTTGAATGCTGACTGGGTATTAGGTGTGATAATGGTATCATAGTTATGTTTTTAAAAAATCATCTTTTAGAGGTACAAACTGAAATATTTATAAATATGATATCTAGGACTTACTTCAAAATGATGTTAGGGGAGTTAAGTAGAAATGACATAGCTCGGCTCTGTGCAGGCTGAAAGACACCCACATGGGGGTTCACTACTCTTCTAATTGTTTACATATTTGAAATTTTTTCAGAATGAGAAGTTGAAAAACCTGACCTCCCCTTCAGATTAACAATTTGACTTCATGGAGTCTATTCAACAGATAGCACTTGAGTTGAACATGTGTTCACCTCACTATGGACAAGGATATTTATTCAGCATTAGTATAGCAGCAAACAAGGGCAAACAACCTAAAAGTCCATCCAATGCGGGCTGGTTAAATCAATTATGGTAAAAATATACAAATAGCTCTAAAAAAGAATAAGGCAGCAATATGTACACATAATATAAGATGATCTCCAAGATTACTGAGTATAGGTTAATATACTTACATAAACCAAAATGTAGAAGTGTGTTAAAAATTAGTGTGTAAGGAAAAAAGATCAACTTACAAATACACAGAATTGGAGATTCGCTGTCTCTGAGGAGGAAAACTGAAGCTTTAGGAGACCTTTCACTGTCTATCCTTTTTTACCTTCAGGAAAAAAAAAATCCTTTTTAACCACATGCATGGCCATTATCCACTACATATAACCAATGAGAAAATCTGAACAAGATGCTCTAGGGTACATGGGCACAGGGGTAGCAGCTAATGAACCATCATTTTGAGTGAGCTGCCACACCTGGCAGGTGCCCTAGGTTCCCTCATTGTCTTGTGCCCAGCCCTTGCTTGGTTTTGGGGGTGCGGTCCCTGCTGCTTCCTTCTGGCACAATCACAGAGCTGTACTGGGGCCCGCTGAGCATATTTCCGTCTTTTGGAACTGATTCAGAAGGCACTCCTCAACCTGCACTTGAGAAACCAGGGCTGGGAACGTGGCTTGTTACAAAGAACAAATGTTTACAGGTAAATACTGTCCGTTCTGTCGGCATAAAACAGCTTTCTGTGTCTGATTGTGATCGGATTTTCCTCCCCACACTTTACTATTGTATTCCTGACTTCACACTTCTCTATTTTCCACAAAGGGAGGAAGAATGTTCTTTTAATAAGCTTTTTGAAAAATTAGAACCAGGAGTTGATTTCAAAGAATGAGGTAGCTGTATAATATACTAATACGGGAAAATCTACCATAATAAAAACAATGTTCCAATACCACTGGCATTAAAAAAAAAAAAAAAAAAAGGAGTAAGATATATACTCATACACACTGGTGTAAGTAGCCATATCCATGAAAAGTGCAAAAAAAAACAGGAACAGCTTCATCTGGGGAGGGTGGCCGAGGGGCCAGGGAGAATGGAAGATTTACTTTAACATTTTAGAGTGTTTTGGAAAATGACTTACGTGCATTACACCTTTTCAAAAAGTGAATTAATTTAAAAGGTTAAAACATGCCTTAAAAAAAGAGAATTAATTAGTTGTAATTGATTTGTTGAGACTGTGTGTGAAACTATTGATATTTTTCCTTCAGTTTCCTGGTTGGCTTGGTGTGACTTGTAGAAAGCTTGTGGATCTTTGTAGAACAGAATTTCACAACAGTGCATTTTGCTAAGTAATTCCATTTTTGGTTATCAACTATAAGACGGTAAGGAGGCTGGGATTAGAGTTTTCTGTTTTAACTGATTTATACCTTTCATTTAATGCTACATGGTTTGGTGGCAGGATGCAGTCAAGCAATAATAGTAATGTCTCATATTTACCACACAGCTATTATGGGTCTGGGTCTCAGTTCTTTCCATGTATTAATGTTTAAAATCTTTACAGCAATCATTGATGTAATGTTTCCATCCCTATTTTTTTAACCAAGGGAAACACTGAGGCACAAAGAGGTTAAATGACTTGCCCAAGGCCACACAATCAGCAGTGGCAGTGAGGATTCCCACCTCGACCCTAGGGTGCAGAGTCCATGCTCTAACCACTGCCCAGTACGGCCCTTAGGAAGGGGAAGAGCTGTGAGCTGCTGCATATGTGGGCTTCTGCAGACTTGGGAGCTAGTGTAACTAGCTCAAGGCCACACATATCCATAAATTCATTACAGAAATGGGTACCTCTGCGTATGTAAGAACTAGCTTGAGCAGCAGTTTGCAGAAAACCCTATAATTTTGAGTTAGTTTTTCTACTTCTTTGTAACAAACGACTCCTAAAGGAATAGGAAGCTTAAATTGAATCTCACCCATCTATATTGTAAAGAAACTACTAACAATTCAGAAAGTTCCCTTATGGCTGTAAGATATATGATTCTACTGTTTTTTCATCAAAATGAACACAGATCTGCTCAACATAAATAAAAAAGTTATTACCAACGGGATTTCTGTTACTCTTGGCCATGAGTGAGATAATTACTAAAAAGAGTGCATAAATACCATTTTAAAACACGAGATTTAAAGAAAAAAAAAAGGGAGAATTAAATTCTAGGCCTGGGAATTTTCTTTGTATTTTAGAAACCCTCTCTAGATAAAGTAGTCATCATGAGAATGGCCACCTTCAAACCAAATGAAGTCTGAGGTAGGACCCAGGCCCACTCACTCATTCAAACCAGCACTTACCCCCTCTAAACTATGCAAACTTGATGAAGCTATAAATCCTTTCCTTAGAAAGATTCACAGGTAATAATATACTGCACAGAATTTCACGGAGCTCACAGACCCGGATCAATAACCCCAGAGGCTGAACTGTGGAATTATGGAGTGAGGAACCTCTGCTGCCTGGTCTCGCTGCTCAATTCCTTTGACCTAAATCCTGATAGTCTTTCCACCACAGCCGCTTCACTTCCTGGTGTGGAATCCAAGTGTATAATAAATTCTTATAAAAGGTAAACTGCATAGCAAATCAACATGGGTCTTTAAAACAGTAGTAAATACACCCACCCAGTAAATTATTTCCTACATCAAACTCTGATCTTAAAAGGATTTGCAGGTGGTAACTTCAAACAATTTAAATATAAAGTAAAAAATAATTCCCACTTGAAGTGGCATCCAGGATCAAAGAATGGAACTATTAAAGAGAAATCTGACAGGCACCTGAATACTAAAGTCTCTGGGTTTAGGTGGTGGTATGTTTGAATTCATAAAACAATGCCAAGGATTCAACTTAATTAGATCAACTACTGAAATAGAAACGAGCTAAAGAGACTCGAAGAGACCAAAGGATGGAGAAAGACCCTGAAAGATTCTCTTAATTAAAATAACTAAAATATTAAATGAAATGTAAAAACTATGTTAAAAAATAAATTATAGGGCTGGCAGGAAAGAGATTAGCAGACTGATGCCTAAACAAAGTGGAAATAGGAAACTTGAACTTTGGGAAGCACATGGGCACCAAGATGGCTTTGTCTTAAAGGCTTCTTCAAAACCCTGGAGACCTTCCACTTCAGTTTTTATAACGCTCTAGCGGTGCTGGGGAAGGGGATAAAGCCCAGAACCTACTCAAGGCAGGGAATCTATTAGAAAGCTGCCATTTTTTTAAGGCCCCAAACTTTATGACATTGCTGAATTATGTAGGCATTCCCCCATAGTTCAACCTAATTATAGTAGACCCCAATTACAGCTGGGTATATGGCATTAAAAACAGAAGAAATAACCCTGCCATGCAGGAGATGGCAAAGAAGCTTGCCTATCTTGACCCTGGCACTGGGTAGAGGGGAGTAAAAAGCTCTTTCCTACGAATTCATAAATAGGACCTAAACGTTTGAGGCTTAATTTCATGATACCTGTATGATGTGAAAAACATCAAGTGAGGAATTTAAAGATTCTATGGTGCTACTGCCCCAGTTTACCCAGAAAGGCAAACTCCTATCTTCTCCGGGGAAGCTTAACTTCAATCCAGGCTGCAGAGACTCCCCACAGATAAAGATAAATGGACAAGTAAAACCGGCAACTCCAAGTAAAATATCACAAAACACACAGAAATGAGAACCAGCAGGAACAACAAAGAAACTCCCAAAGATTTCAGATATTGGGATAACAACCATTTTACCATATTCAGGGAAATAACACTTAAGTTTAAAAAGATTAGCAGGACTTCCCTGGTGGCGCAATGGTTAAGAATCCGCCTGCCAATGCAGGGAACACGGGTTCGAGCCCTGGTCCAGGAAGATCCCACATGCCGCGGAGCAACTAAGCCCATGCGCCACAAATACTGAGCCTGCGTTCTAGAGCCCGCGAGCCACAACTACTGAGCCCATGGGCCACAACTTCTGAAGCCCGCGTGCCTAGAGCCTGTGCTCCGCAACAAAGCTAAGACACCGCAATGAGAAGCCCGCGCACCGCAACAAAGAGTAGCCCCTGCTCGCCGCAACTAGAGAAAGCCAGCACGCAGCAACGAAGACCCAACACGGCCAAAAATAAATAAATAATTTATAATAAATAAATAAATAAATAGGAGGGAGTAAATGACAACAAAGAATAGCCAAGCAGATTTTGAAATCTAAACAAAACAAAACTTGAAGTAAAAATATAGTGATTAAAATTAAAAATTCAGTGGATGGATTAGATAGATTAGGCACGACTGAGGAGAAAATTAATAAACTAGAAGACAGAGCTGAAGCTATTTTTGAGAATGCAGATCATAAGGACAGAGACGGAAAAAAATGAGAGGTTAAAGAGAAATGGAAAAATGAGGTCTAACACATATCTCGCTGTAAATGTCAAAGGAGAATGGGAAGAAGAGCAAAGATAATAACTTCTAACACTAATAATGTAAATTAAATTTGTTAGAGTAACCACTTAAAGAACAGTGAGTTATAAAGAACATAACTTCAAATAGAAAACAAGTGGAGGAAAAGAAAAGCAAAAAGGAGGGGAACCCCCCACCACACGCCCACAAAACCAAAAACTGGGAATCAAGCATGTCAACATGGATAAACCCCTAAAAAAAAACATGTTGAAAGAAACCATTTACAGAAGAATACACAGTGTAATTTTCATTACATAAAGTTCAAAAATTGGCAAAATTTAACATATTGTTCAGGGATACAATGAAGAAAAGCAAGGAAATGATTATATACACACATTGGAATACATTTAATTACACCCACACACACTCAAGAAACATAAATGGCATGGAACACCCTCAGTGAAAAACCCTGGTCTCCTAAAGGATGTTTTGTTAGGATCTGCAGAACGCTTTCCTGATCTACTGTGTCCCATAATGCAATGCTAAGAAATGAAAGCCAGCTAAATAACTCTCAAAGTGCTAACTTGTTTGACTTTCTACCCAAAGAATACTTAGCTAGTTAGATCTTAGACATGGCATCACAAAGTTTGAAAAGGCTCTAATAGTAGAAGGTTATACTGACATCCTACCGATGCTTACAGGCCTGTAAGTATATAGAATGATAAGCCTCTGCTTCTAACAGAGGCTTTCTGATTTTATTTATTTTACAAATGATGCCTTTGATACGTTTTTGTTTGAAGGGTTCCACCTGGCAAAAAAAAAAAAAAAGTTTGAACAGCACTGCAGGAATCCTAGCTTCCTGGAGTTGGAAGGGAATGCAGATCACCTTTCTCAAGTCTCAGTATAAATACAAATGAAAACTGTGTTAATCTGAGCAAGATTATGGATTTTAAAAATAATCTTATAAAAGCACATCATGGTGACCAAAATGTGCACTCAATAAGCAATCTGCACTGCAGCAAACTTTAGGATTGCTGGTTTTCTTTCCTCTCTTTAGTGCATCATCATTAGAAATACCCAATGGCCCTAGAACAGCAAAAGGAACACAAAGCAAATCTCAAACCAATCTAAGCAAAGCAAAATCCAGCCAACCCCTGATCCACCACACTGGATCCGTGCGTCTTATTTATGCTGTACAGCCTCCCAACCAGGGGATTAAGTCTACAATCTGTTGAAGTCAACTCCAGCTTTCCCTTAATCAGAAAGATTAAACCTAAATATGAGAAGGAAGATACTGGTGTTTGTCAGTGGGTCAACAAAATTTGGAAAGTGACTTTATTTTGGTAAATAAAAGGTAGAGAATTTGCCTCCACTAAAGGCTCGTGGAGTTGGTGAATGAGAACATTTCCAGCAGATGGCATGTGAACTTCTGCCAACCTCAGCAAGAACATCCTTAATCCCACCCGCTCTCCTGCCACACCTACCTAACTTGCCAGGGTTTTGCTGGAAAGGTCAAGCAGCCAGTCTGTCCCAGAACATAATGACTGGTTACTATTCTCTTGTTCACCATCCCTGAACAACTGGTCATCTCTGGGAGACATGGTATTTGATACTGTGCTAACTGGCTGGCTAGGAGAAAAAAAGAATAGACATTTTTAAAGTGGTTCCTTAGTATTTCTTCTACAGTTACATCAAATATACATCTTGGCTGAATGATTATTAAAATTCAGTAGCTGGTTACAGCCAAATATCACTGCTAGAGAACTGGTTGTTTGAGACATAAGAATGAATTTGAAATTTATCCAAAAAAATCTGTCTTAAATTATTAAAATTGTCAGAATTTTCCAAAGTAGACACTAGGCAGGAACGATTCTTAGCACCATCAGTTGCTTTACTGCCCCGTGTGGTCAGCATCTGCACATCTGTAATACTAGGCAGATGCTCACCGTTACCTGAAGCTGGTGGAAGAAGTTGTCGTTTGGCTGGCCCTACAACCAAATTGAGTGTTGCGTCCTAATAGTAAGATAATGACTTTAAAAGCACTTAAAAGATTGCTGCCACACTGATTAATTTCCAATATTTTGCAGCCTTATAAACTTCTGTTAGCTCAAAGAATATAAAGTGCATCCTTAACTTATCTAGGTAACAGTCTATTTCCCTACTTATTTCTAACTTTCTTAGTTTTAACTTCTTGGCTAAAAAACTGTGTTTGTAATTAACTGAACTGAAGTGCTTTACTTAATCCTATAACATGTACTTCAAATAACTGAATATACATACCCATAATTCTCACAACTAAAATGCTTACCTGTACTTGAAATTTTTCAGATATTTGAAATAAATCCAAATGTCATGACTGAATGACTGAAGCTATTGTGCTGATCAGATGGATAGCAGTCACCTCCGTGTTCACACAATCATTAATGACGTACTAATTCCCGGATGCAGAAATTTTAAGTATTCATTCTATCTCTTGGGCTGAGGTTGACGGCACTGATAGTACATCTTCATTTTCATTTTTTAAAAAAAATTAATTAATTTATTTTTGACTGCCTTGGGTCTTCGTTGCTGCACCGCGGGCTTTCTCTAGTTGCGGCAAGCGGGGGCTACTCTTCGTTGTGGTGCACGGGCTTCTCATTACGGTGGCTTCTCTTGTTGTGGAGCACGGGCTTTAGGCACGCAGGCTTCAGTAGTTGTGGCACGTGGGCTCAGTAGTTGTGGCTTGCGGGCTCTAGAGCACAGGCTCAGTAGTTGTGGCACACGGGCTTAGTTGCTCCGCGGCATGTGGGATCTTCCCGGCCCAGGGCTCGAACCCGTGTCCCCTGCATTGGCAGGCGGATTCTTAACCACTGCACCACGAGGGAAGTCCTTCATTTTCACTCTTCATCTGAAGTTCACATACATAATCCAGTAAAGATGAATGAAAATCGACTTTTGCCTGTACTTGTATCAAATTTTCCTAATGTAACTTTTGTGCTGCCATCGATGTAAATCTTGGAAATATTCTTTGGTGTCTTATAACTCTACAGTGAATGCTTATGTGTAAGCCAAGTTGTAGGCACTTTTTATGGGTTTAATCTTCACAATTCCACCATTTTACAGGTGAGGAAACCGAAGCCTGGAGCAGAAGATGTCACATTCTTCTGGTGTAGGCTGACGTGTACATCTGATTTGCAGAACAAAAAAAAGTGAAGAACCATCCTTGCAGATTCACACTAACTGGTCTGCAAGGCTGAGTGAGCTTTGGGTCTGTCTTTTCTTAAGAGGTAGGAAGTGGCATACAGAACTTGAAACCTCTTTTTTTTTTGGGCTGTGTTGCGTGTAATCCTAGTTCCCCGACTAGGGATTGAACCCGTGCCCCTGCATTGGAAGTGCGGAGTCTTAACCACTGGACCGCCAGGGAAGTCTCCACTTTATTTTTGAAGGAGCTCTTTAATTTCTATGTAACCAGACATGAACAAACACTGCTTCTCTGCCCTCATGCCAATACCCAGCTCTATGCCCTCTCTTCTACTACATTCTTGATAACTTGGATGAGACCCTTACCTTAGAGGGTGTTTCTGCCAAAATAAACCTAACATTTTCCATTTCCCTGCAATGGCTTTCGCCTTTCTTGAGTACCAAGATGCCCACCTTGTCTTAGCTGTACTGGTTGATCTTACATCTTCACTTCCCCACAAACTGAGTTTTCTTTCAACCTTTCATCATGGCTCCACACTGGGAAACTTAGGTTCTCTTCCTTTCCAGCAGTCTAAATCCCGTGCCTTCTTCATGGATCCCCAGTCATTTGTTCCCAGCTCCCATGTCTCATATTCCACTTATGTGTATGTTACTTGAAATGCCTCTAGTCTTAAATCAAGGTGCCTGAAGAACAAGATGCTATGTTAGCATCTGCTGTTTACTGCAGATAGATGTGGGCAAGCCTAATCCAGTAGGTACAAATCAGTAATTTCTGTGAATGGGTTTAAACGTATTATGTTGACTATTTAGCTACATAAGGATGGCAATACCTGTCTTTCTGAATGGTTTTGTAATGGTGCTGTCAACTTGAGAACCGAAATACTTTACAAAATACTCACTTAAAAAAAAACTAGAATTGAAAAAATTACACTAATAATTGCAACAAATTCATTTCCTAGTTATTTCTTTTGTTATCTGCTGAAAATATCTATAGGTATTCTGTATGCAGTCAGTGCTCAGAAATGCTTAGCTAGGGACATCCCTGATAGCACAGTGGTTAAGACTCCACGCTCCCAATGCAGGGGGCCCAGGTTCGATCCCTAGTCGGGTAACTGGATCCCACACGCGTGCCGCAATTAAGGAGCCGGCGAGCCACAACTAAGATCCGGCGCAACCAAAGAAATTTAAAAAAAAAAAAGAAAAGGAAAAAGAAATGTGTAGCTAGCTATGGCTCAGTATCAGGTCATAATAGGGCTACAAACAAAAGGCAGGTGCTACTTAGAACTCAGCTAATTGAGATATTCACACAGATGGAACAACTGGGATAAATTAGAAGGCAACAAATAGCAAATATTTACTGAATACTATTCTGAGTCAGGCATTCTTCTGAATGTATCTCATTACTTCATTCAGTGATTCACAATGAGAGGCAGATACTGTCCCTGTTTTATAGCTAGGGACACTGTGGCTCAGCATTTAAGTCACACTCAAATCACACAGCTAGGGGAGGAGCTAGGACCTGGACTGAGTACAACCACTAGCTTATAAAGGCAGATGTGACCTCAACTGCACACAGAGATAAAGGACAAATGAGAAAGTAAGGTTAGTGCAGATTGGGATTTACAGGGCAAAGCCCCGAGTTCTGTCATCACATACTAGTTTCAAATTACTTGAGTCTCTCCTAAGATCTTATGTCCTAAAACCAAAGATTGATTTTGTTCTCTACTTTACCAGTGCTATGCCTGTTCTTTCTGGAAGAATTTAAAGCTAGATAATACACTCCACACTTTATAACCCAAGCCCAATGGGTTATAAATGGCCCAATTTTACAACTTTATAGGATTTTGAAATCCTACAAGTGATACAATTGATAATGTCCAGGGCATAGATTAAAGATTTATGAAACTGACACCAATTATTGTTCATCTTCTTCTTCTTGTAGTCAAAGAGATCTGGGAGAATATCATTAAGTAAAATAATGCAAACTCTGAATTTGTCACAAACATGGAGCAGGAAGGAGCTAGAGCTCACGAGGTCATCCTCCTTCAAGTCAGGAGCACGCTGCGGGTAAGGACACAGCCTATGCCTCAGGGCCAGAGCTCGTAGTGCAGACTTTGCTCTTCTCTCCACAAGCAAATGTCGGTTCAAACAATCCCTCACTAGGAGGTCCTCTCCCAACTCCCTAAGAGACACCAGTTTTTGATATAAGAAAGTGCTTTTCAAATGACACTCTCTCCACCCACTTTTAATGTACCTGAGAGATTAATATGCATTCGACACACTTGTGACAAATATAAAAGGACACAACACTGTGTTCCATATGAATTAGGGAAGGGAGAAGAGAGCAAAGGTCTGTGTATAAAAACACTGGTGGTTGATTTAGAATAATTTAAAAAGTAGCTCTTGAATTTTACCGCCAAGTTCAAATGAACCCAGATAAAAAGAAAACTATGGATACAGATGATGTCACAACTCATGAAGTCCCACACCTCCCTAAATAGTAGGGGAAGATAGTTCAATCTCATCGCTCTACTTCAGAAACTTAGTTATATCCAGGTAAGAACTCGAAGAATATGAGCATCCATATTATAATCCATCTTAGAAAACAGACTATTTGAAGGAAGACAAATCCAAATTGAAACTGTGTGGTTTCCAGAGCAATTTATTCATTAAAAGCTACTCAATATGCCATCAACAGTTCTCCTGTGTGTACTGTGCTGATAAACTGACACTGAGAGAATTTAACAAGTTCATCATTTAATAAGTCTGAATTTATTTTCACCACATGGTATTGTACATGGTCATCTGTTGAAACAGATTTCTTTTGAACAGATCTTAGTTTAAAAAAGTCATAGATACTGTGAGTTCTGTATAAACTGCTGGATAGTAAGTTAGTTCCTTTGTTTTGACTTATAAGCCTCAACTTCACCGCAGAATAAAGAATGTAGGCCAAAGAAAGCATAATCAGTCACTCGTATAGAACAGTATTGTTTCTATAATTTGAAGCTTTCTGAATGGACGGGTTCAGGCCTGATGTAACTGTAAAAAGATTACTTAATGAATAGGCTATATGGAAATCGTACAAAATGTTATTAACTTTAATCATTAATAGCTTAAACAGCACTATGTTACTAATTGCTATTCAAACTCAAAAACCTGTTTTTGAATCCCCAAAAAGGCGGCAGATGTACACAACCATGCCACCTTGTACTTAGAGGAGTGTCAATATATATTTCAACAGAAACTTTGGCTTCAGGAAAGAGTCACAAACATTTAAAATAATGGCTTTAATCGTCATTTTAAGTATATCGCAGGGGAAAGTGTGCTTTAATTAAATATACATACCAGTGATGCTGGCAAGGTTGAAAGTTACTCCTAATGTTGATAGCTATAAAAACTAGCTTGTACATGATAAGACAATGAGAAAAAAAAAGCAATCCCTTTGAAAAAAAAAACAAAAAAAGAGTTCACAGTGGTTTGTATCCAACAATATGCATTTTATGACAATAACATGTACAGATTGAGCACCCTAGGGCTCTCTTTATATCCTAAAGAAAGTGAGCATTTACATTATTCATGGGTTGTACGGAATTAAAAAAAAGATCAGCTGTACGCTCACCCCTTAGAAAGGATAAAATGTCCTGGGGTGTACAGCTTTAACACCATCATTAAAGTTGTTTGCAAAAAGGAACAGAGAATAAACAAAACAAAACATTTTTCCTTGGGAGTGGAGAGTCTTTCATTTGCTGTTATAACCAGCAAATACTATTCATTAAGTCAAAAATGGAAGGGGGGGGGGCCCACAAACACTTTTTGAGCAAGCTGACCAATACACATTACAGTTTTAAAAATGAGGGTTATACACTATATGTTACAAGTCCGAACTAGGCAGTGTCAAAATGACATCTATTTCTTTGCTTGCTTTGTGATCATACCCCTTGGAGGTGTTACGGGCCTCGTGGCATTCGGCTTCTTTTTTTCTGCAGGTTTTAAAATCTGCAAAGATTCAAAAGACCATGCATTTTAGGAAATACACTCAACCTCAAATCTTAAATTTCACTCAAATCTTTTGTTCAGAAAGTTTTTTGTTTAAAACGGACCCAACAACTTGGAAGGCCCCACTGGCATATTAATACAAACCAAGCTGACAAACATTTTGGTAATAAATGCTCTGATGAACAGCTAAGATATATGAGCTGAACAAATTATTTTGCCTCTGGATAAAACGCCAATTTTTGGAAGTCACACCTTTAGGTATCCCTTCTGATGGGGAGGGGGGGAAGTTCTTTAGAATAGTGTCCCTCAAACCCCTAGGGCAGCAGTTCCCAACCTTTTTGGCACCAGGGACCGGTTTTGTGGAAGACAATTTTTCCACAGGGCGGGGCTGGCGGCGATGGTTCAGGCGGTAATGCGAGCAATGGATGAGGAGCGGTGGGGAGTGGCAAATGAAAACTCAGTCGCTCACCCAGTGCGGCCCGGTTCCTAACTTGGCCCCGGGGGTTGGGGACCCCTGCCCTAGGGAATCTTGTCACAATCTCTGGGAGCTGCAAGCTCTCCCTGATACTTGGTTAAACACAAAAAACACCTGTTTTAATTCAGTTAACTGATGACTGCCACATGAGTTCAGTGGCTGTATTTTTGTTATGATTGGGCTAGCCTGAAGTCATACAAGTTTATTCATAACAAGTGAATGAGAAAAAGATTGAGGTAGACTTCATGTGTAAATGATTCTTTTGTGCCAAGTGAAGGCCAAATGATGTCATGGTGAATCAATAAGAGGTTTTATAGAAATTAGACTAGAGAAAAGTGGTGGGAGAAGTGAGTAATTACATAGCACATCTGGCACATGGCAGTCAGTATTACTTTCACGTGCAAGTGGTGATTTAATTTTAGCTGAACGTTGCACTGACACTGTAGTTTTAGACTTATAGTAAAGGAGCCATAAGCATACGAAGCTAATATACTGCGGTTTTTATGTACTTAAATAATGTAAAAACCGTTAAATTCAACACTGGAGGAAGGGTTCTATGATAATTTTTTTCCTTTAAAAGGAATTCACTCATTACTGAACTAGGACAAACACCAGTTAAGGGAAAATAAAAATTCAGTCTACTCAACATAAATGAATAGTAGGCAGAAGGAAGTAGCACTTTTTAAAAAATCAGTAAAATTCAGACATAATAAAAGGAAACAATGCTGAAAGCATCCTCTACCTGAAAAGAACACATTAGTGTTTCGTCCACACTCATCATGGCACCTGCATTGTCAAACTCTCCACAATAATTGGGTGCAGAAAACAGAGTGACCAACTGCCTCTTTGCAAAAAATTCATATCCATCTTCAACCACCTTGGAGAGAAAACATTTTCAATATAAGGAGGTGCAAATTTTAGGTGGGTAAAACCACTCTTCAGTTTCCCGTTGAGCCTGATATCCTGTAGGTCACACTTCCAGAGACGTTTTGTATAAAATAAGCAATACCTACCCACCAAAATCAACAAGGAGAATCTGTGCTCACACACATGCTCTTAAGTGTACATGTAAAATTCAAAATCAATACCTGATGGGCTCTACATATAAGATCCAAATCATGCTTATGGAGAAATTTTGCAACCACTTCTGCACCAAATGTGAAGGACACTCCTCTGTCATTTTCACCCCAGCCTAAGACATCTTTATCGGGGTCAGACCACAAAAGATCACAAAGAAGACCTTGATCCGGTACATCAGTTGGTCGCATAATTCGCCGAATCTGCTCCATAGATTGAAGATCTGGTGATAAACCTAGTAAATGAAAAAAAGAAAAAAAACTGAAGAAAACAGAACTCTAAAAAGGATGTTAGACCTGCTGTATAAAAAAATAAGGTAAATAAAATTCAAAAAGTTTTAAAAAATAATAATAATAATAAAAAGAAAGGCTCATGTAGCAATGCTCCTTACTACTTAAAATAAATAAATAAAAATAAAAATAAAAAGGATGTTACCACTGTAACAGCTCCATTTGTCTACAGAGACACCCAGTGACTCTTACAAAGGCTTACATTAAATCTTTGGCTACGTTTTCTTATTTAGCTTTGGTCAAACAAAGGCAGGGGGCACTGGAACTTATTACATGCACTGATTTGCAAGGCACAGTGTGCTTAAATAGCATATGGAAAGTTACCTCAACATACAGAGCACCCTGGTGACCATTTGTAGTGACTGGGCATAGAGGATGCAGACACTCGGGTGATGTAGCTTTCTAGGAAACCTGCGCTGTCCAAGGACCATAAAGTCTATCAGACCAGCTCAGATGTAGCTGACTCTCATATGAGTTTAAAACCACATGCCCAACTCTACCAAAACCAGTTTAAGTATATAAGGAAGGCAGGGATGGTGGATTTATTAAAGTATAGTGAGTTGGCTCTTTGATGGTTGTCTAATTTCTGACCACAGATGAAAAGAAATCAATCCTCTTTGCAATTATTATTTTAATTACATCATATACAGCACAACCACCAAGCAAAATAACTTTTAACATCTAGGTCAGAAAAATTTCTGAAAGGAAAGGATCAAAAACAGACCAAGGGGAAGTCTATTCACATTTTCAGTATCCTCGAGGATCTATGGTACAGCATATTAATTGTTTATTTTATATTCAAAAATCCTTTTGCTCTCTATTTTCAAAGCTGTTACAGAACCCTTAATTCCCTGTAACAAATCAATTGGGTACTCTGGACTTGTATCCAAATGATCCTGGATGTGCCAGAGTGGACCCAAGATGTAACACAGCAATATAGGAGTTACCTGACAGAGGAAGTCATCCCAATGATAACTCATTGGGATGATAGATGTCAAAGTGTACACTCCTTAGAAGAGATCAAAATCTATGTGGAATTAAAATCAGCCCACATACCTCCATGACAGCAGAATATTTTCTCATCCACGATGGCTGCTATCGGTAAACAGTTAAAGCAGTCTGTGAAAGTTTTCCATAGTTTAATGTTATATCTTCTTTTACCTGTAAAAATTTTGGGATGGTTAAAAAGAGACTGGTGTTCTGTGGGTACATTCCCTCAGGACAAGTCCTCCAAGGCAAGGTTCTGACTACCTTAAGTAAACAAAAACTATGCTTTTATTAAGAAAGAGAGAATCAGATATATATAATAACTTGGAGATGTCTGATTTATAAGCAACAACTTACAGTTTCATATGAAGTATTTTAAAATTCCATGGAAGTCTGAAATCAGAATTCCAGATATAATGATTAAGGATAACCATTAAATCTCAACAATGATTTGATAACACCAGCTCTGTTTGAAATCTAGTCTGTTTTGTCCACTCTCAACCTGCAAGTAGGTTCCTATTTCTAAAGGCAACTAAGAAGAACTCACACATGTGCCATTATAATCTTCCTTCTGAGGAAGCCTCTGAGAGTTAACACCCATCTCATCTCCCACCACCCTCAATAAGCTACTGGAACCATTTAATTCCCAGCCCCCCTAAATATTCTAGTAGGAAGCACAACGACTATAAAGGAATACAGATTGCTTATTACAGGCACGCCAGGATAGCCCTAACATGCTGCACAAACACTGAGAATGCCCCCCACCAAAAATGTTACAGGGTCGTTATATTCCCACCTCACCAACCCATATATTCCATGCATTCTGGAGTCATTGTGTGCTTTGAACAGAAGCATACCTTTAAGGCACTGTTTCCACAGGAAAACTATGTTCTGAGTAAAAAACCCACTCATAAACCCTGGAAATACAAATCTTTCTGAATTGGATGAGGAAGACCCAATTGTCAGGGTGCCTTCGTCTCCTGTACACTCCATACTAAAAAACACCAAAGGTCAAAGCACAATCTTACTCCTAAACCAAGAGTTTGTCCTCAGTCTCTTCTCCATTTTTATCCTGTGGACACTGAAAGGTTTACAGCTTTCAATGTACCCTTTCTTTTGAGTTCGAGAAGGGCCCAAGCAACAGGCTTCCTGAACCACATCTTCCACTCCACTGCAAATCAAGTCAGGGAGAAAGTTTAGCACAGGTTTGAAACGCAATGCAAATTTAACAAACATTTGACTTCTCCCTTTGCAGAGGAGGATTTTTGTTTTTTCTCCTAATAGTTTATGTTTCTCTATGACTGGGTATAACCCTCACCATGGTTCACCCTGTTTTGTATTTCTTTGGAGGCCACTAATTCCCTTTGTCCCATATCTTCCTTCACTGGAGTTTTCTGGAAGCTTAACAGAATTCCTCTCTACAAAAGCATGAAGGGGAACCTGTGCACCTCCAATTTCCAACAATGGTAATAATACAAGAACAGGGCTGGGCTGGGCTGTCCTAACCCCTATGTATAAAAGTGATTTGGTTCTGTCTCCATTTTCTACTGAAGCCTGTCTCTGAACAACATTCCAATGGCTCCCCTGGATTTTTCCTTTGCTCAGATGCTGCATTTGCCAGTGCCAACAGATTCTCTTCCTTCTTGAAGTCTGCTTCACTCCTTGATTCTTTAGTTTCACAACGCACTCCAGCTACTCTCATGGATTCCTTTGCTATTTTTGTTGGCTTCTCTATCAAAAATTAAGATCCTTGGGCTTCCCTGGTGGCTCAGTGGTTAAGAATCCGCCTGCCAATGCAGGGGACATGGGTTCCAGCCCTGGTCCGGGAAGATCTCACATGCCGCGGAGCAACAAAGTCCATATCCCACAACTACTGAGCCTGCGCTCTAGAGCCCACAAGCCACAACTACTGAGCCTATGTGCCACAACTACTGAAGCCCGCGCGCCTAGAGCCCGTGCTCCGCAACAAGAAGCCACCGCAATGAGAAGCCCGTGCACCACAACGAAAAGAGTAGTCCCCGCTCGCCGCAACTAGAGAAAGCCCGCGCACGGCAACAAAGACTCAATGCAGTCAAAAATAAATAAATTTAAAAAAATTTTAAGATTCTTCCTCCTGTTGTCTCTGAGCATCAACTAAGTCCTCGGCTCCTGCTTCCTCTCCTCTCTCCATTTCCTCCCTAAGGCCCCTTCAGACCACTAGCAGCATCTGGCTCCAGGATTCCTGGATAATTGCCAAGGTCTCTTCAAGCTTCCAAATCCTCAGATTCTGAGCCAGAACCCCTAATGCAGTTTCCTATTACTACAGACCAGACAGCTCTGGTATCAGAAAAGGATAACACACATTCACATTTTATCCAACAACAGATACCTCGGCTTTTCCAGGACTACAGTCATAAAATTGGGTGGCGGGGGAGAAATTGTAGCATAGAGTGCTTGTTACACTTAGGAAATAAGTCTACCACATAAAACAGTGGTTTTTAAATTGTTCCATGGACATTTCCATTTGAATAAAATTTTTCAGTACAATAAAAATTTAACAAAATTATCAAAGTTTTTAAAAAAAGTCGGCAAAGCATCAACTGAAAGCCACCTAAGTCAAGGACACTTTTAGGCCCACAAATAGACTGGGTGGCAAATTATACCTGCCTGATGGGAGAGGGGAAAGCTGGAGTACAAGGTCATTACATCAGTCTTGAGGACGAACAAGAGTCAAAACTGATTCCAATCAGTGCTGACCTTCTAAATCATAGGGCCTCACATTAAACAGAAACAAAAATGATGTAGCCAATACCCTCAGACTGGGATATATGTCACAACGAAGAGATCTTATGGATTTGAACTTCATTAATGAAAACATCAAAATACTTGCTAACAGCTGTGTAAAAAGGAACCTGTTCTAAAAAGTAGTACCTGTAACAAATACCTAAAACACAATGTTATAAAATTCTCTGCCTCTCATTTCATTACCTAAGGAGTAGTAACTAACTGCCCTACTAGTACTTCTCTGATAGACTCATTGTCAATATCAAGTATCTTTCCTGCCCAACTCAGGTGTCCCAGTCAGTTCAGAACCCACAGGATTTTTCTTCTTGATAACCCCTCCTGCCTCATCCTGTTTTGTTTTGCTTTTAATTTTTTACTGAAGTATAATTAATTTCCTCCAGCCTCATCTTATGAGCTGGGTCTCAGGGCCATAGACAAACATATATAGTCATGTAAGAGGCTGCGAGTACGAGGGCCAAGTCTTTTAAACATAACCTTTCTAGCAATGTACTTCTAACAAATACGCTAGCTGAACACATCTATGTGAAACTGAGATGGAAAAACACCATACCCTGAGAGACTATAGGTTATTATTACAGTCTAGGGGAGGGTCACAGTGACAATGCTTTACCAGTCTTGTTATAATTATACTGGCAAGTGCTAGTAATTCAAATTCCTTTTCCTCCCAGCCTGAACCCTCCCGCTGGCAGAAATGATGAATACAAAAGGAAGATGGAGGTAAGGATTTTTTTAAATTAAAAAAAAAAAAAAAAAAAAAATTTTTTTTTTTTATAGTTACTTAAAAACAGCAGCACCAACAAAAAAACTCTCCACCAAAACTGATTATTTTCAAGGCTTTAAGAAACTTGTTTCTGGGACTTCCCTGGTGGTGCAGTGGTTAAGAATCCACCTGCCAGTGCAGGGGACATGGGTTCGAGCCCTGATCCGGGAAGATCCCACATGCCACAGAGCAACTAAGCCCGTGCGCCACAACTACTCAGCCTGCGTTCTAGAGCCCGCGAGCCACAACTACTGAAGCCTGTGCGCCTAGAGCCCGTGCTCCACAACAAGAGAAGCCACTGCAATGAGAGGCCCGTGTACTGCAACGAAGAGTAGCCCTGCTCTCGGCAACTAGAGAAAGCCTGTGAGCAACAACGGAGACCCAACTCAGCCAAAAATAAACAATAAAAAAAAATATATATAATAAATTTTAAGAAAAGACTCTTGTAAAAAAATAAATAAATAAAAAATAAAAGGCTTACTTCATTTAAAAAAAGAAACAAAAACTTGTTTCTGTCAATTATCAACTCAAAGTGCACCTTCAACTAAATAATCCAAAATGGGTCATAAAATGTATAAATTATACAAATATTTTTAATTAGCTTTTTTCCCCAATTTTGTTTTCTCCTTTCAGCACAATTTCAGATAGTAACTGCTATTTTTCCTGGGGTGCAGATGTGCCAGAAGGAAAAAAACTACATTACAAATTACAAAAAGTAATTATTTGTATATTGCAAGTTTCCATTTATATGAAATGCCTAGAAAAGGCAAACCTATAGAGACAGAAAGTAGATTAGTGCTTGCATAGGGCTGTGGTGATGGTTGCCTAACTATGAATTTACTTAATCACTGAATTGTACACTTAAGATGGATGAAGTTTACAAAATGAAATTTTATCTCAAAGTTGTCAAAAACGAAGCTAACTATTTGGACAGATTCTCAGAGTTGTACTAAGAATTAAATTATCTGTGACTATTTATCACAACAATTATCTTAAAGAAATCACCACTGTGATCGCTACTTCCTAATCTAATCATCACATCATACAAGAATCCAGGGCATTATTATACTGCAACGAGTGCTATTTTTTACCCCAAGAAAGAAAAACCAGGATAAAAACAAGTTAATGAAATAGTAAACATGAGAAATCACAACACTACATCTAAACTTGCAAATCCTAACAGAAATATGTTCAGTTTATGACCAAGAATCTCAATTTGAGTAAATCTTCCTTAGACATAGAAAGTACTTACATTCATCATAAAATCCATAAATTCTATTGATGCTGGCACATTCGTGGTTTCCTCTGAGAAGAAAAAAATTCTCGGGATATTTGATTTTGTAAGCCAGTAAGAGGCAGATGGTCTCCAATGACTGCTTTCCCCTGTCCACATAGTCCCCAAGAAACAGGTAGTTGCTTTCTGGCGGGAAACCACCGTACTCAAAAAGTCGAAGCAAATCATAGTATTGTCCATGGATATCACCTAGAAGCAAGAATTTTGTTACACAGTGTCTGCATACACATAGTCCAAACCACTAACATTACTAATTTCCAAACTTGTATCATATTTAGTTCAACTGAGCTTAGTGATAATTTTACGTGTATGTGTGTATCCAGACTCTCACACAAAACTCAACTAATTGGGAATTTATTTTATGGAAAGGATTATTAATGCCTAGGCAGGTCTTCTTGCCAAGTAACACGGTTTTCCTTTCAGGTTGGCTGATCAATATCAGATCTCCGACAGCGCAGTCTCTGGGGATCGTGTCAGCAGAAGTGCTGCACTCTTAACAAGCCCTGGCCTGGTGTGAACAAAGGTGTACACACACTACACCCACCAATGCATCTGGCTTTCAATGTCTCCCTGCTAGATAATGCCAAAGAGCATTTTACTTAAAAACAAAAACACCACAAGCTTCATCAATGCAGTCAAATATGTTAGAAGAATAAATATAGCATTTCTCAGATAGAGTTTAGTTTTTATACCAGTTATCTGCATCTATCATGTAGAAACAGAACTACAAAACGGCATATTTTTAGGCATAACCAGTGTTGCTTTAAGCTTAAATATAATCCCTATATACTCATAATTCAGGCCTTTTCTTAGCTCTCCATTCTGTTTCATTTCTTTCCTTTCCTCTGCAATGTTTATATTCGTTTAGTGAAATAATTTTAAGAAAATGTGAAGCACATCTAAGCACATTAAGTCCATTAGAGGTATTTATTCTAAAGCTACAATTATTTAATTTTAAGTAGTTCCAGGTTACTCATAAATGGTAAATGATTTTGTTGGCTAACACAAAGTCATCTATATATCCTTGACTCAGTCAATCAATCACGTAACCAAAGATAACTGTTAGTGTGCCAAAACTTACCACATATTTTGAGTGGTGCTTCAAGTTCTAGTAGGATAGGCTGACTGAGAAAGATCTCTCGGGACTTTAAGCACAGTCCTCTGATTTCATTCTCCTGTAGCTGGACATTCTTACCAGGCTTGGACCCTCTCACTGTAGGGGAGAAAAACCCCAATTCAGTCAAGAGAAGTCAAAATAAGATTTAACGTAAAAATTAAAAATATCGGAAAAGGTAGAAGTTTTAAATAAAGAGGAGGCAAAAACAGTTTAACTACTTTCTGGCTAGGCTTTATTTTCAGGACACTTATAAAGAACATGATTTTAATGCTTAATTAGAATCTTAAAATCTTAAGACAGGATTTCAGAGATTTAGTTGCATTTTCTACACCAAGGTAAGACTTCTTTACAGTATCCTGATCAAGGGGTCATCCTCTCTGTGTATGAATACTGTTAGAAAAGTCTTATCGCTTGTGAAATCAGACTCCCCCTGGGCACAGCTCAAGGCCTCAGTTCTGCATCCAAGACATACAATTGGCCTGGTTCACCTATAACCCGCCCACCAGGCCAGCTCTTTTTGCCTCTCATCTTGTCTTCTCTTCTCCTGTCTTATAAATGAATTAGTATTTGTGTAGCAGGAGATTTTAGAGATTGCCATGTTACTGAGTTGGTTCTAAGAATTCCTCGTTTTAAAATGTGAGATTGGAAAAGCTCAGCTCTCCCCTCTCAATCAGTGTTTTTCAGAGGTCCACAGGTCTCTCAAGGGTCCCAGATTTATCTATGAAAAAACTTAAGTGTTGTTTTCATTTCATTAAAACACACTGTACGCTTGCTGTGCATATTTGGCTGTGCAACTTTCTGGGCCTGCATTTGTGAATACAATCATGCCTGTACAGGGCAAAGGATGTCAGTGTGTACTGTGAGAAAGGTTTCCTAGTAATTTGAACAGATAAAAATTGAGAAAAGGCAAAAAGAAATCATGGCACAGCACCAAGTGTCCTAAACTCCCAAGTGCCCGCATCAGAGCACTCTGAGTTCTACTCACTATCAAAGTGAAGTACTATCAAAGTGAAGTACAAGATATCCTCTGGCCTTATAACAATTCATTTATCAGCAGGTAAGTAGTAGTAGGAAATAAAATTGTTTTGATTCCAGTTGTAACAGACTAGACAGTTATTAAATACATAATAAATAGCACTGAATTGCTAAATTTACCTTAATCTCACAGTTATGAACTGGCCTGCTTGCCAAAAACTCGCAGTCAAAGCCTTAATACTTGTTTTGTACAAGATTTATGAAAGCAAGCATTCTCCAAACTAGAATTGAAGCAAAAACACCGGACCAGACTAAATACAGAACTAAGGCTACATCTTTCCACCATTAAACCCAATATAAAGTGATGAGCAGATTAAATCAATGCTGTTAATTTAAATTTTATCAGTTTTGGAGGCTTTGTTTGTATTCAAAATCACAAAATCATTTGGCCTAATAGCTGAACAAGAGCAACAGGTTTAACTGGTTTGTATCTAGCTTTGTTCTGTAAATATTTAAGTAACATTACAGAGTAATAAAAACTACAAGTAAAAAACTCTGATGTCTGTTGAGAATTTTTTTCCATTAAAAAGGACTGTGTCCAAGTTTGAGAAATATTGTCTTAGGGGAAGCCATCCTTCAGCCTGAAGAGCCACTGAAACTGAATTCCCTGAAGAATCAAGTTTTGAGCAGAAATGGAAGGGTGTTATTTTTTTTCAATGAAAGACAATAAATAAGAAAGGATGACACGTGAGAAGAATCAAACTCTTGAAGGGCACAAAAAAAAGAAAATGTTGAGTGCGCTGCATTGGGAGCCAGAAGCCCCAAGTTTCTGTCTTGATTTTATAGCTTGGGCAAATCACCTCTTTGGACTCCAAAATATGTAACTAAACTAAATGACTGACAGTCTCATTCTGATCAAATATTAAGAAACAAGAAGCAATTAAAGGGAAAGCATAGTAAGGATAATCTTTTGAGGGAATTATGCAAAACAGACACATATATAATATTTACAATAGCAACTGAGCTATTTGTACAACAAAAAATGATTTTTTTTCAGAACCAAAGAAATTTTTTGTCTCTAGACACACAAAGGAGAGGACTCAAGAAACACTCTCAATGGAAAGATAGTGGGATCCCTACTTCACTGGCCAGAAAACCCCAATCATTAGTGATTTTACCACAAGTCAGCCAGAAGCTTGGGCAGACTGCCCAACAGGAAACTTTACTTTTGGCTAGGAGACTCCTAGATGCTTCTGGTTTCAACCGGAATCTTTTTCAGCAGAGCCCCACACCTGTAAGTGAATAGCCCACTCTAAGTCTTTTGGGAGAATATGTAATAACTGACTTACACCTATAAGGAACACACAGGCTATTCTTTTAATATGAATGCTATCATATTACACCAATGCCATCAGATTAAATCAATGCTGCTAATATAAATTTTACTGGTTTTGGAGGCTTCCCACTACCACCGTTAGACATAGTTCATGGTAATTTTAGTTCTCTTATTCTGTTTGTCCCTCA
Source organism: Eschrichtius robustus (assembly GCF_028021215.1). Taxonomy (NCBI): domain Eukaryota; kingdom Metazoa; phylum Chordata; class Mammalia; order Artiodactyla; family Eschrichtiidae; genus Eschrichtius; species Eschrichtius robustus. The sequence goes on from NC_090837.1 coordinate 9,236,614, forward strand.
AGTGGGAGTGTACAGAGATTAGTAAAGAACAATACTAACAATTTAAAAAGTATTCCTAATGTGGAGTGAGGATTTTTTTTTAATTGGGGTACTGTTGTTTTACAATGTTGTGTTAGTTTCTACTGTACAGCGAAGTGGAGACCCCTGTGCTATACAGCAGGTTCTCATTAGTTACCTGTTTTATACCTATTAGTTAGTGTGTATGTGTTAATCCCAATCTCCCAATTCATCCACCACCCTCCGCCCCGCCCCTTGGTGTCCATACGTTTGTTCTCTACCTGTGTCTCTACTTCTTCTGCCTTGCAAACAGGTTCATCTGTACCATTTTTCTACATTCCACATATATGCATTGGAGTGAGGATTAAATGCAGTTTTTCCAGAACAAATCAAGATTTATTTTATATTTGATGAACAGCACTCATTAAAAACAACATAGTCCCAAAGCTTCTTAAATTCCCTACAATCAGCTCAAAAAATAAAATTATAAAAATAGAAACTGCCAAAACCATCTACCAACTGGCGAATACCTGCTCATCTTTCGTGACTGCTTAGATATCACTTCACTCTGGAAAACCTCTCTTAGCCATCTCCTCTCCCCTCAACAAGCCTGCTTTATGCTTTCTGAAATGCTCTCACAACACCTGGTCACTGCCCAGCACACACTGTGTATTATAATTGCCAGTCTGTTTCCACCTATTCATCTGGACCTCCTGGTAGAATGTAAACGCCAGGACCACACCACTTGCTCTGCAGTGTACATGCCCATGGTCAGTACATGGTAGGTGCACAAAATCTGTTGCATGAATGAAGTCTGAAAAAAATCTCTGTTAATTTGTGGCATTACAATTAGCGTGCATTCCAAGCTATATACTTTTGATTAGCAAAAAACAAGAACAAAAATTGTGTCTGTGCCTTAAAATTACAAAGCAATAGTGTCATTTCCCCATAGGCTTTACTAGAGTTTCTAGTTGTGAAAATTTAGGATTACTCTTCAATTTCAAGTTGAAGATAATTTATGCAACAGAAGATAAAGATTTCAAAATGGGTTTTGGCAGTCTGAGTGAACACTGCAGACATTTCTTAAAAATGGCCAGTTAGCTAACAGCATAAAAATCTACTTTCACTATTTTCAGTGTCCATCAAATAGAATCATGCATTAGTTATAGCTAACACGAACCGAGCACTTCCCAGGCTTTATACTGCCATTCAACACAACAATCCCATGACGTTAGGCACTGTCACTTCTTTGGGTTACAGGCTGGAAGAGGCTCAGTGACTTGGTCCAAGATCACAGAGCTTGTAAGGACGACACCAGGCCCTGACTGACTCTAGGTCTGAAGCAGTGCTTCCACCAGACCACCCTCCCAATTAAGAATTTGTTCTTCATCTTGAAAATAAGTTTAAAATATACGGTATTAACTTAGAAACAAAACAACTGAAAGCAAGTAAACTAACACATAACTGTTTTTGTCATTTTACCAATTCATAAGCAATAATAAAGATGAAAAAGTGAAAAAAAAGGAATTTGTTCTTCATTAAACTTCTAAACCAAAGGAGTTTTTATAGGACAAACTACTGAAACTCCAACATACAGTCATTGCTCCCTAAGAAAAATTTGATATGGGATATAAAATCATAAGGCATCCTTACAAATAGGAAGCATTAAATAAGAACTAAATGATGTAATCTGTTTAAGACTTTCAATATTCAGTTTTACCATGCTTCATTCAAATATTCAACAAAATAGTTGCTGGGCACCACTACATGCCAGACCCTGTGCTGGATGCTGGGGATACCCGGGCAACAGGACAGACAACTCTGTCCTTTTTCTTGAGAGGTTTACATTCTAGTGGAGGATGCACAAAATAAGACAAACTAGGTAACCGCAGATTATTATAAATGCTGTAGCTAAAACTCGCCATCCATAAAAACTATGAAACTAAAAGTTTATCTCAGGGACATCTTCAATACCATTAAAAACACAAAGGCTTGAATATCTACTTTATCGCTATTAGCTACAAAGAAAAAATGCAAACAGTACAGCTCTGCTCAATAAAATCAGTCACTACTTTGTGGTTTAAAACCCTCACTGTGCTCTGTGCATGATGGGAGAAACCTACACAAAAAGGAGACCCTAGGTGGGAAACTCAAGGGCTGTCTCCTCATGATACCTTCCTAAGTAGTAGTTCAAATTGCATGTATCAAATTATTTCAACAATTGCCAACAGAATCCAAAATACTCCAACAAATAAGAATTCCATTTTCCAGGTGGAATGTTTCTCCTAAGTCCAGGTGCTAGGCACTGCATGGAAATAAAATCAGCAGGCACAGTGAACATATGTAGGTTAGTGATTGATGTATCAAAACGGTCAACTTAGATCTTAAACTCAGATCTTAAATGTGTGACTTCTCTCTCTTTTTTTTGCTGCACCACGCAACTTGTGGGGGAACAGCTTATGGGATCTTAGTTCCCAGACCAGGGATTGAACCCGAGCCCTCGACAGTGAGAGCTCAAAGTCCTAACCACTGGACCGCCAGGGAATTCCCAAACGTGTGATTTTTGAGTGAAAACTTTTCTTTATCTGGTTAAAATGGTAGATTCAGAAAAAAATGCACTATGGCTGTTACCAGCAAGGACTGCTCTGTTCTGACTTATCTGATCATTTATCTATCTGGCAAATCACTAACATGAGCACATGATAAAAACTCCCATGCAATTTTACTGAAAACAAACTGATAAAAACCTGATATAATAAAAGAATGTCACTGGTGATTATTTGCAATGCCAGCTTTTTCTCACATAACAACATTAACTTTTCTGACAGACTGGTAACAAAGCAGAGATGAAAACCATAGAGGGAAATTTAAGACTACTCCGGGATTATTTATGAGGAATAAGCAAGTATTCTTCTTGCCCCTTAACTGTTAAAAGAAGATCATAGAAAAGGAATAGCATACCCACCAAAAAGCCTCAGCTGAACTGTAATCTAGTTTTAAAACCTAAAACTGGCACAACCGGTGTAAAAATAAATCAACAGAGATTTTGCTAATAAGATAATCCTATTAAAGTAGGTGGCAATCTTAACAATATGCCACATCATATTCACTTCAGTGACAATCAATAACCTCACAATATTTGACAGATTTAGGAAAATAAAACCTCAAACCAAAACAAACAAAAAACAGTGAATATTTGTAACATTAAAACTTTCCTGCAAACAATGGAGTTCTTGTCTACAAAAAATATAAGCCACAAAAATGTTAATCGAGAATCACTTGGTTTCTCTGCAAAGTCACCAGCAGGAAGACATCCACTTTCTGGCCATCTTAATTTCTAAACCACCCCTCCCCCATCTTGACTTTCCTAACTGCTGGTGTTATACTTTGGGCATTTAAAGGTGACACCAATTTTCTCAAGGCAGATAATCAGGATATAGCTGCAAAACACTGTCTATTGCTCTCAGTAAAGAACCTTGAGTTTTCTACACCTAGAGTGAAGCCAATTTATTGAAAAATGTTTAACTCTCTACAGTCTAGCCACCAATTCTGATAAACTACCACTGATTAGGCTTCACATCTGAACCTACATTTGTAATGAGTGGTTTTCATTTTCATAAGCCTTAATATCAGTGACATACACTCTCCTCTAGATGAGGGATGCCAGTAAACCCCAGAGTAGGGGTGAAATTGGAGATTTCAGATAAAACATCAAGGCAATTAAGTAAATCATCTATTTTTACAAGCTTTGGATACAGTGGTCTGATCCTAAAACGTAAAAATTTGTCCCAGAATTCTATAAACTCCAAAGAGATTGAAACCTTCCTTTTTCTTCTTGAATAAGATTTTCCAGTTTTCTCACTTACAAAGCAATTCATATCAGAATATTACCTCCTTCACAATTCAATCTTTAAGGTCTACTAACAGCCGTGATTGTAAATTAAGTGAAATGATTTCCCTGCTTCAAGATCAGTAATCCTCACCCTAGTCAAGCAGACTGACTGGCACTGGCACATGCTTTTGCAGAAATAGGTTATTATAGGACTGCAGTTTCCCAGATATAAAACAATCTCACCAACCTCTACCGCAGACGGGCAACCAATGCATGGCGCAGCATGGCGTGCATTTCCCCAGCTTGGAGGAGGAAAGCCTGGCCTCCTGCTCCTGGGGCTAACATTCCCTCCCTCAAGCACAACAGAATGACACACACCATCCCGTTAGATTTCACTGCTGCCTCCTGCTACTGACAGGCGAGGAGGCACTGTGGGCAGAAGGAGAGTAATCCTTTCCATGCCGTGGTTTAGGATTGGTGCAAGCTGCTGATCATGCCTCTAAAAGAGCTTTCTTGCCTTACCTTATAGGAGAGGACGCAGCATACAACTGACATGCGGGAGTTCTTGTAACTTAGAGTATTAGTAACACACTACTTTAATATTACTGTCTTTATCAACAAAATGCCCTATGATCATTGATTCCAAGAAAAGCCTCTAATGGGTAAAATTATCTGATGTGTAAAGAAAAAACAATTGCAGAGGTCTCATTAGGAAAAATTATTTTTGTTTTCTTTGGTCAGCATTTTCAGATTTTTCTTTCTTTTTGCCATTACGTTTGTCCTTTATTATCTTCAGGACCACTGTCTTTTAAACAATATACGGTTACAATATAACCGTTACCACTGTCTTTTAAACAATATACGGTTACAATATAACCGTATTTCATTTCACACCGAAAATCTAAACACATGGGTTACTTTTACAAGTCAGAGGATTAAGTTAGTAAATGCTGTCTGAGGGCCAGGGCAGAGGTCATATTTAAATCACTAAAGCAAGTCAAGCAATTGTGCAGAGCTTGGCACAGTCTTTCAGTGTGACAACCGCCATCTTCAGAGCCAAGATGCTTCTGGCAAATCAGGATGTGAAAATAAGTTACAACTGCCTGCTTTGCAAGAAAATCGCTAGCCATCACTGCTCCCTGAACGAGATCACTTACAAAGTTACTCTGCCTCAAACATTGCTTTTCTCCAACACAGTAGGACTATGAGACAAATCAGCAGCTGGCTTAGTCTCTAAATCCGAAGTTTTACTGTGCAGTTATTTAAATAAGTGAACATGAATGATACGAAGGAGTGACAACCTTAAGGTTTTATCACCCACAAGGCAGAGATCTTCTGAGGTGGGTTGCAGAAGTGATGCCTCCTTAAGGAAAATCTACTAAAAAGTTTAGAGTAGAAAAGAACTGCAAAGCTGTAGTGACTAAAATCTAAAACCAACATGGTATTCTCTTAAATAAGACTTCACCAAAAAAAAAAAAAAAAAAAGACTTCACTTTTGAATGGTCTTTTTAGTACTATTACCGAGCTACTCCTCACTTAGCTTGTACAGTCCTCCACCTTAAAAAAGGAGACAATCTCTAACATGTAAACAGTTCTAACAAGGCCACAAAACTCCCATTTCCCTCCATTTTCAGATATACTCAAATCTTAATTAAAATTTTTAGAGGAAAAAGTTTGTGGGGCATTAAAAAAAGGAATCACAGAACTTATTATCAACCTTTTCTACCTTGGATTATATATATACTCAATGGATCATTTTCAACCATTTCTCTGCCAATTTAACATTGATTAGAAAAGAAGGAAATTTATGTCTGTTGAGCAGCTAGCTTATTCCCGAGGAATTAAAACACAATGCTTTATTAATTTCAATGAAAAAAATGAAATGTTAAAAAAATCTGGTTTTCAAGTACAAAACATGTATAGAAATTACTAATAAACAAAGATTGATTTCATTATAAATGATCCAAGTTTATCAAGGCAAATTTCTTAGCACAATTTAAAAAACAAGATTAAAATTAACAAAATGTTATATGAATACAAGAGTTATGGGCAACCCTGAACTTAACAAGACTTAACTAATCTTAAAATTCTAATGTTTCTAATCCAGATTCCATTTTTTCCTGACTTCTCAGCGAAATGAAGCCAACTCTTAACTCGTCACACGTGTCCCTGCATAGATATGCAAAATTTACAATTTTTGAATGAAAAAAAGAATTTTTAAGTTCTTTTCTTATTGCTAACTGTTTTAATCTGTTTCTGACCCACTGCTGCCTCACATAAATCAAAGAACTGTAGTAACTAGTATTAAAAGTGTGGTTCTTCGGTTCGCAGGGCAGAAGTTGAGACACAGATGTAGAGAACAAGCGTACAGACAACACCAAGGGGGGAAAACCCCAGGGAGGTGGGGATGGTGGTGTGCTGAATTGGGCGATTGGGATTGACATGTATACACTGATGTGTATAAAACTGATGACTAATAAGAACCTGCTGTATAAAAAAATAATAATAATAAAAAAAGAAAATAAATACATTCATGAAGGTGCAAAAAAAAAAAAAAAAAAAAAGTGTGGTTCTTAAAATAAATGCCAGGTACTGAACAAATAAGGTTTTCACCCACAAATGGCAGCAACATTTCAGGGGTCTATTTAATGGGTTTTTCTTTTAAGAAACTATAAAATGAAAAAACCTTACAGAGATTAAGTAGAGATATTTTTAGGAGTTTCATTCTAATGACTTAATCAAAAGATCTGCAAATTCTAACACCAGAACTGTCCAACTGTTTATGCTCTCGACTCCATTTCTCACAGCATTTATAGTCCAACAATATTGTAGAAATGTACAAAGGCAAAAAGCAGTTAAAACTCAGCCAAATCTACATTATCCAGTATTCAAATTAAGAAAGGGATGTGAATTATTTCAAAGTTTGGAATTAGATGTTAGTATTAATAATACTACTAATAATAGATGTACTCTGGAATTTGGGGGGTGGTGAGAGGTGATTTCATTTCGGTGTCCCTCCTTAAAATCCGAACTTCATCCGTCTCCCACATCAATATAAATCAATCGCCAGACACCTCACGAGTCTTAGGTCAGCCAGTATTTAAGATGTGTTTTAACCTTTGCTCAACCACTGGACACCTTCTTCCTTCATACATAGGGTGACTTGAATGACTTCTAGCTCCTGGCTGCCTGGGTTTGAAACTTGACTGTTACTGTGTGACCTTGGTCAAGTGACTTCACTTCTTTGAGTCTTATTTTCCTCTGAAAAACAGTAAAAAATAATAGCACCTACCTCGTAAGGTTGTTGGGAGTATTACATGTAATCTGTGTAAAGTGCTCCAAAAAATGCCTGACACACAGTAAGCGCTTTAGAAGCGCTGGTAATATCATGACTTTATTTATCCGATGAGCGCAAAGCGCTTAACACAGAGCCTGGCACATTGGAAAGATCCTAACGAAACTGTCATCACTGCTGGCTTCTCGGTTCAGAGGCACGTTCAGAAAAGAGCGCGGAGACCTCTTCAAGATAAGGACAACTTAAAAAGAGTATTTGGAAGGGCAGGAGGAGATGAGTTCCAACATCTCCTTGAGATATGAACGTTCGTCACCAAATAACAAGTAATGGACCCCTCGACCCCAGCCTCACAAAAAATAAAAATGAGCAGGATAGGAAAGAAGCCCCCAAGCCCGGTGGAATCCATATCCCCATCATGTTGCTTTCCAAGAGAACGAGGACCAGAAAGTTCGTAACGTGCCGTCCTGTAAGTTGGACTGGGGCCCCCAACCTTCATCCAAAGATTGGTCGGGTGTGCGGGGCGCACTGGGGTACGTACCGGAAACGTGGGGGTGGGGAGCGGAGTTTTCAAATTTCAAGGCCAGTAGGAAGGCTGCACCCTCGTGCAATGAATGAGTGGAGCCAGGAGTGTCCGCGGGTTGGCCCAAGTGCGGAACCCCGGGCAGCCTCCCTCCCGCTGCAGCCCCCGGCCCGCGGGCGAACTCGCGGGGCTCACTCCTCTCGGCGCTGCAAGTCCAAAAGGCCTCCCAAATCCCCCTTCCCCCGCGAGTCCCCGGAGCCGCCCGCCGCCCCCTTCACCTTCCAGCAGCCGTTGGATGATGCTGTCGATGTTGAGTTTATCTATATCCGCCATCGCCTTCCCACCGCCGACCCTCCCGCAGTGGCGCCGCCGCCGGCTCGCGCCCGGGATTTACACCTCCTTTCCCACGCCACGAGCACAGAGATGGTGGTGGCGGCGGTGGCAAAAGCCGCGGCGGGTCCCCCCCAACCGCCCCGCTCCCTGCTTCCTCCTTCTTTCCCCACTGGAACCACGAGAAGAACAAAATGGCCGCCGACTCCTTAGCCAGCCTCGGGAGGCGCACGGATGCGCGCGGGGAGTGCAGCGGCCCAGCCGGGACTTCTTTATGGGCCATAGGGCACCCGGGAGGGGGCGGGGCCAGAGCGCGGGAAGGGGGCGGAGATGGTTGAGCGTAACTGCGACAGCGCGCGGAATCCTTCCGCCAAACGGGCCGAGCAAATAGGCCCCCTGGCGGGAGCGTGAATTACAAAGTTGTACGCGGGAGTTAGGGTTGGAGGAGAAGATGCAGCTGTGTACCCGAGGATTGCGGGCTCCGCGGGACGCTGTTCACTGGAGCCAGGTTTTGCAGACCTGGCCATGTGAAAAGCCCACGGAGGGGATTCGGGAGTCCTGGAATCTCCCCTTAAGATAAATCTGGGGTGGAGGTGAACAGGGAGGATAATAAAGAGAGGTAGGTTGACTTTCTTTGGTTTCAGATTTGCTGGGATTTGGAGGAAAGGGAAAGGTTTATTTGATGACTAATAAAGAAACTCCTCTCCCAGGTAAATAAAAATGTTAAGTTATTCTTTCTGAGTGTTGGAAATATGGGTATTTGTATGTACGTTTTTTGTGCGCTCTGTAACTTACATTTGGAGAAAAAATTTTTTAATCCACCCTCAACAAAATTTTATCATCCCTATCTTTGGATTGTCTTTCTTGAACTCGGGAAGTTATAATCATCGGAACGGTTACCCTGATTCCAGCCAGAACGAAGACGAGCGAGCGTGTGCAGCAGATAAAGGGAGAATTTGCAGATTTCGCGCGTCGGAGCTCGAGGCCGGAAGAGAAGAGCGAGTGTGCACCCACGGGCATTGCGGGCGGGTCTCGGGTTCTACAGACACCCCGGGAAACTTTGGCCCATTTCCTTTGGCTTCCCAGTCTCCCCAAGTGCATCTCTCTCTAGGAGACCCCTCCAAAATGTGCCACCTCCGGGGGCTGTATGTCGCTTCTAGCTTGGTTTTAAAGTGCAGTCTACACTCAGCAAACACATCTGCTCTCTTGCATCCTGACCTTTTCATATAACTGCTTTTTCCTGCAGCGCTTCACAGTTTGCAAAGCCCTTTCCCTCCCCCTAGAGGAATTAATTTTGTTTCTGAAGGCACGCAGGATGCACGAATTCCCATCCTGAAATGCCATCGAGGTGATTGCACCACCCGGGCATCCAATCTCAAAATCGGTGTTCCTCCCCCCCACCCACGGGGGCCCAAGCAGTGGTGGGGCCCAGGCTCCTTGCACATGGACCTGTGGCCTCCCTGCTGCCAGCTTGGGGGCGTTAGGGTTCAGAGCTCCCCTTGCTTGGATCAGCTGCTCACTCCACTTTCCCCAGTCACCAACTCACTCTCCCGCGCTGTAGCTCTGTTCACCAGAAGACACACAAGTGTCATTTGTCAGCTCAGGGCACAGAGCCCAGTTGGTGACATCAGAGTTGATGCCGAGCGCCGCTGTGAACAGCTGGCTGTCAAGGTCAGGGTGGCTCTCCCCGGAGTCCACGAGACTTTGGGCTCCTCCAAGGCACATATGGCAAGGGCAATTAGAGCAGGAATATCAGACAGCGATTCATTCAGCAAATATTTATGGAGCACCTACTCTGTGCCAGGCATTGTTCTAGGCGGAGAAGCAGGGGTGAGCAAGAAAGACAAGGCCCTTCTCTCATGGAGAGTCATCTAGTAAGCCAGACAGACAAAAAAACAAAGACGCAAATAAAAATAGCAGCTTCTGATAAATACTAGTGGAGAAAAACAAACACTGCACTTGTTTTCTTTGTATGTGTCGAAAATTATCTCACTGAATCCCCAAGATAATCCTAGGAATTATGTACTATTCCTAGCACACCCATTTTACAGATGAAGTGAGACACACAGAGGCTAGGTTGTTCGCTGAAGGTCACACAGATAGTAAGTTTCAGAGCCACAGCTGGAAGTCAGGACAGCCAGAAACCAAAGCCCTTGTTCATATTTAATAAATTCCCACTGCAAATCCCCAGTACCTAGCACAACTCTGGCACACACTAAGCACATAACAAATGTGGGAATGGTCTAAACACATCTCTATGGACAATAAGAGTACCATAAATTTCCATGCGCAAAGTAGCAGGTGTGTTAACATCTGCTGACATCATCAGGGCTGGAGGAGAACTTCAGACTGCACTGGGACACGGGGAGGGCCACATGCCATTCTCTGCCAGGCAACTCCCCTCCAGAGTCCAGTTTTGCTGAAACATGTCTAAGAAAATTAGCTGGTTCTGAGCCTGAGAGTGGCATGAGCTCACAGGGTAGGCCTGAAGGGCTCCCAGAAAATAGCAAACAGCTCTGGGAGGAAAGAATGTATCGCCTATTGACTTTTTTCTGCTGTTATCAACACTAAGGACTAGCAGACAAACATTTGCCAGAAAGGCTACTGTTCCAACAGGTGGAGTGTCTCTTCCCTCCTCTAGTTTGCCTATAGTGAGGAGAATGGATTAAAATGTACTTTGGGGGGACTTCCCTAGTGGTCCAGTGGTTAAGACTCCCCGCTTCCACTGCAGGGGGCACGGGTTTGATCCCTGGTCAGGGAACTAAGATCCTGCAAGCCGCGTGGCGTGGCCAAAAAAAAAAAGAAAAATGTACTTTTTGAACCGTCTTCCTTGGATGCACAGAGTTTTCTTAAGGGCCTGCTGAAGATGATGGGGACCTGATGGGGTTCTGATCCCCGAACCCTTGAGTCAACCAAAGCAGAACCATGGCACACAGTAAGCACTCAATCAAAATGAACTGTTATCACTATTATCTGTTTTAGACATTGAGCTTCCATGTAAGGTTTGAAGAGAGGGGCTGTAGTGAAAATATTTGAAAACCAGTAGTATTCGTAAGGATGCTTTAGCCTTTGAGGGGGAATCTTAGTGACTAAAGGGACCAGGCTAATAACATGAAAGAATTAAGCCAGTTGGATAGGAACTGTGTTAAACTGAAGAGCACACACCCCAGCTCTAGTCCATTGGGAGCCTGTGGGAAACTGAGGCCCACTGGGGCCAGATCCTCTTGAGTTTTCAGGAGAACTTGGGCATCTGAAGTTTGATGTGAAATGTTACAGTTTTTAAAGTTTGGTCATGAACTCAAATTCTTCTAAAACACTGTGTAAGGCTGACAAAGCACATCCATGGGCTACATTTGACCCTAGGCCAACAATTTGGAATACTGTTCTAGAAGGTTGGGGGTGAACTCTTCCCCTTCCCTTCCCCCAACTTAATAAGCATTGGGATTATTGTTAAATGATTAAACGAAATGTTGTTGATGAGGTTTGCCAGCAGATCTGGACCTGCCTGGATATTCTGGAGGTTTTGTACAGAGTAGGGAACCACAGGAAAAAAGATGGGTGAAAGCCCTTTGACAAAGTTCACCGTTTTATTTCAATGTCCTGTGGTATTACCAGCAGACACTGTTTTTTGTTTTTTGGGTTTTTCTGGGGGGTTTTTTTGGCAAATGTTTATTGAGGCCTTACTCTGTGTGAGAAGCTGGGGATATAGCAGTCTCTGTCCTCATGGAAGTACCAGTCTAGTGGAGGAGACGGAGAGGAACAGAGAACCCAGTGAAGAAGATAATTTCAGAGAGTCATGAGTTTTGTGAGAGAATTAGAAAGGGTCATGTGACCACACGAAAGGGATTCTGAGGATTTGACATTTGAGTCAAAATCTGAAGAATAAGAAGGAGAAAGTTATGGGAAGAACACCATAGGGGAAAGATTATTCTCAGCACAGGGAACAGCAAGTGCAAAGGCCCTGAGGCAGGAACAGTCTTCCAGTGTTGAAACAGTGGAAAGAAGACCAGAGTGGCTGGAGTGCAGAGTGAGAGGGGGAGTGTTAGGAGAGGAAGCTGAAGAAGTGGGCAAAGGCCAGATCACTCAGGGCCTTACAGGTCACAGGAAGGCACTCAGATTTTATTCTAAGCCGAATGGGAAATCACTCAGTTTTAGGCCAAGGAGTAATATGATCTGATTCATTTTTTAAATAAGCTTTTTATTTTAAAATAATTCTAGATTTACTGTGAAGTTGCAAAGATAGTACAAAGATTTTCCATATACCTTTCACTAAGTTTCCCCTTAATGTTAACATTTTACACAACCATGGCATTGCTCTTAATTTTTCAAGATATTTAAATCATAAAGAAATGTTGGGTCATAAAATATCACATAACATCATTACCCAGAGAACATCTTCTCCTAAATAAGATCTGACTTCATTTTTAAGAGATTCCTTTGGTGTCTGTGAGGAGAATGGACTGTAGGTGGGCAGGAGTGGAACCTCTGAGATCAGGGAGGGGGCTGATGAAAAATGTGGCATCACTGCTCTGAGCCTCAGTTTCCTCATCTGCAAAATGGGAATGATATATCACCCATCTCAGAAGGTTGTGAGAATGTACCTTACCCTGTACCTGGGGAGATAAAAGTAATATTGAGGAGAATGATGATAATGATGATGATAATAATAGTAATAGCTAGCATTTACTGGGTGCTTACTGTGTGCCAGTTTTTGTGCTTCAGGCCCTTCATGCAGAATCAGGAGAGCAGATTCTCTGGGATGTTCCCAGAAGCCTTGGAGAAGGGGGATTAAGATGGGTCTTTCAAACCATCCTTGGCCCTCATAGAGTACATGTTGATGTTGGGTGTTTCTCTGTTTAAGAAGGCCCCAAATATATTTTCATCTGGACTAACCTAACGGAGAAATTAGGATGATTATCACCTAACTGAGTGTTCCTTAGCTTCACAGAATGACTCACTCCAGGTCGGGAAGGTAACAAGTCCTCCCGGTATCTAGAGGGTGTATGACACTGTTGTTTGGAACTAAGTCTGGCAAAGGGAAGCTCACTTTGGTGCAGGGCCTCTCAACCTGGGCACAGCTGACCTTTGGGGGCAGATCATTCTCTGTTGTGGGGCTGTCCTGGGCATTTAGGATGTTCAGCAGCATCCCTGACCTCTACCCACCAGATGCCAGAAGCACACCCCCTCTCCCCAATAGTGACATTCAAAAATGTTTCCAGGTGCCACCAAAAACCACCCTCCCACTCCTGGATAAGAACCACCACTTTGCAGCATCTGGGACCTGTGGCAAAGCGGCTTTGAAGTTTCTCTGTTCTTCTGTCAGTCTTAACCCTGTGTGGTAAGTGCTTTGCCAGAGTAGCTCCTCAACTACTAATACTGATATAATAGCCGTCATTTATTCAGAGTTTCTATGTGCTAGGCATTGACCCAACTCTTGCTTTATATACCTGTCTATCTATCTATCTATCATCTATCTTCCAGCTTTATTCCCACTTAATGCATAAGTCATTATTCTCCATATATAGATGGAGAAAACAAGGTTCAGAGAGGTGACTTGCCGAAAGACACACAGCTAAGAAGCGACAGAGCCTGGATTTGAACCCAGATTTATCCAATTCCAGGGGCCATGCCCTTTAACCACTCTGCTACTCTGAGCCTCTGAAGCCAGAGGTGTTAGAAAATCATGTGGGGAAAAATATTTTATAAACAGTAAAGTGCCATTCTGGTATCAAGTAGGAGAAGCAGCATGGAGAGAACTTGTTCTGGACTCTCAGGTTGGAAAAGCCAAGTTCTAGTGCAGAGTTCACACATGACTCATTGTGTGGCCTTGAGCAAGCCACTTACTTGACTTACTAGGTGAAACAAGCTTAATAAGCCCAGCCCTGCCTTCTCCCACTGTGGGCGAGATGGCACTTTGAACAATGATGGTATCATGGAGGCACAGTGCTGGGAGCTTTGCATATGTGTTCTTTTAAATTTCATCCACAATAATTCTAGGAGGCACAAGCCCTCCCTCCACCCCCTTTTTGAATTGAGATGAAATTCACATAACATAAAACCATTTTACAGTGTACAATTCAGTGGTGTTTAGTACATTCACAATGTTGTGCAAACACCTTCTCTATCTAGGTCCGAAACATTTTCATCACCACAAAAAGAAACCCTGTACCTATTAGCAGCCACTCCCCATTCCTCCTTCCTCCCAGTTCCTGGCACCACCCACCTGTTTCCTAACTCTGTCTTTGCCTATCCTGGATATTTCATATAAGCAGAATCATACAATACATGACCTTCTGTGCCTGGCTTCTTTTTTTTTCTTTTTTTTAATAAATTTATTTATTTATTTATGGCTGCTTTCGGTCTTCATTTCTGCACGCGGGCTTTCTCAAGTTGCGACGAGCAGGGGCTACACTTGGTTGCGGTGCGCAGGCTTCTCATTGTGGTGGCTTCTCATTGCGGTGGCTTCTCTTGTTGCGAAGCACGGACTCTAGGCGCGGGGGCTTCAGTAGTTGTGGCGCACTTGCTCCACAGCATGTGGGATCTTCCCGGACCAGGGCTCGAACCCGTGTCCCCTACATTGGCAGGCGGATTCTTAACCACTGCGCCACCAGGGAAGCCCTGCCTGGCTTCTTTTACTTAGCATCATGTTTTTGACGTTCATTGACATTGTAGCCTGTGTCAGTACTTCCCTTTTATGGCTGAGTCATATTCCATTATATGCAGTGACCACATTTTGTTTATCCATTTATTCGTTGATGGACATTTGGGTTGGCCCAGCCCTTTTTTCAGATGAGGGACACAAGACCCAGCAAAGTTAAATGACTTCACCAACATCACAGAGGAATTGACAAGCTGGCGGTTCTGGATTTTAAACTATGAAGACCGAACTGTCTTTTACCTGTCTTATCAATACTGGAAATTTCCTAACAACACTGGTTGATGAACTACTGAATGCTTAGAGCAAAGCTTGGATTACCCTGTTCACAATCCAGAGTTAATAAATGCTAACATTTGGCCATATTTGACTTGGACTTTTTTTAGGTAACAAAAGAAATAAAGCATTATAGTTGAGACTCCCTTTGAACCCCTTCTCCCTTCTACTCGCTTCCTCCCCCCTCCCCAGCGGACCTTGCCTGAGATGTTGTGTAGGTGATTGTGTTCTTACCAGTATACTGAACAAACTAACAGTCAACAAGGAACTAACAACAACCTTACCCCCCAGGGGATAAATGGAATGCTCTTTTTTTTGGCTGTGCAGCATAGCTTGCAGGTCCTAGGCAGTGAAAGCACCATATCCTAACCACTGGACCCCCAGGGAAGTCCCTCAAATGCATTTTTATAAAGCCAGATTTATTCCATTAAAAAGACCATCTTTGACTCTGAGAGCAGGGCTTTCCAATTTTATTTATATTAAAATGTCCTTCCTAAAGTGAAATGGTGGTGATAGTGACAGCTATTTTTTGAAATGTTCCATTTGGCAAAAGAAAAAAATCCTATAATGGGAGGATGGAAAAATAACTTGTGGCATGTTTATGCAGTGATGGAAATGAATGAAACCAAGCTACATGTCTCAATATGGATACATCTGGAAGCTAATGTCAAGTGAACAAAAGCCAGCTGGGGAAGGATTAGGACTGTACCATACTATTTACATAAAAGTTAAAATGACAAAATATATTATGTTATATATTAGGACAGTGTTTTTTAAACTTTTTTGGGGCCACAGTGCTCTGTAAGAAAGATATTTTAAAAATAGAATTACTGGGGCTTCCCTGGTGGCGCAGTGGTTGAGAATCTGCCTGCCAATGCAGGGGACACGGGTTCGAGCCCTGGTCTGGGAAGATCCCACATGCCGCAGAGCAACTGGGCCCGTGAGCCACAATTACTGAGCCTGCGCATCTGGAGCCTGTGCTCCGCAACAAGAGAGGCCGCGACAGTGAGAGGCCCGCGCACTGCGATGAAGAGTGGTCCCCGCTTGCCGCAACTAGAGAAAGCCCTCGCACAGAAACGAAGACCCAACACAGCCAAAAATAAACAAATAAATAAATTCATTAAAAAAAAAAGAAATATACCAGAGCAATCTATATTTCTTAATAAGGCCTGCCCTTATTAACTCTAGTTAACCAGAGCCTAGCTTTACTGTGATATTATCAGAGACTAAGTGACCTGGGGGAAGGGAAATTCCCAATTAACTTCATTCCTAGGCTTTCAGGTGGGAGTAGGGAAACACCCAACTCTAGGACCCACTAGTCCCCTCTGTCACCTAAGTGGGGAGTAAAAAAAACTGAGAAACACCTGTGAAGTTCACAGTCCCGTAGAATACTCTCACTAAAAGACTGAGACCTAATTATAGGGCTATGGAAATCTTTAAAAAAAAGAAAAGAATAGAGGTGGTGGTTTGGGGAAGGGAGATGATGATTCTTTTAATTTTTATTTCTCTTGATGATACTGCAATGCTGATTTGGAACTTTGGAAAATAAAATCAATAAAGAGCCATTTGTTCTTCACCTCCATTCCTACCATCAAAGTAAGCAAGGTTTTCCAAGCCCCAAGAATCCCTTTGGTGCTCTTCCATCCTTAGCCTATAAAGCAGTGAGGCCAGAGAGAGTGTCCTTGGCCCTAGGGACTGCTTTCTTACCCTGCAATGATGGACATTCTAGCGCCTGGCGGAGGCCTGCTCCGCCACATGAAATGCACAGAGATGACCACTGTTCCTCACTGTCCCCAGGTACTGTCCCCTGGGCCTCAGACAGCCTTGTGATGTGAGGTAAATAACAACCTTACAGCACACTCCTACTTAGAGTGCTGTGTTAAGCATTTACCTGCATCATTTCATTGAATTCTGCCCCAACTATTATTATCCCCATTTTGCAGCTATATTATTATTATTATTATTTTTAAAGGGACCAGTTTATTTTATCTATTTATTTATTTTGGCTGCACCGGGTCTTAGTTGCGGCATGTGGACTTCTCAGCTGCAGCATGCAGGCTTCCTAGCTTCGGAACGCATGTGGGTCCTAGCTCTCCGACCAGGGATAGAACCTGGGCCCCCTGCATTCGGAGCGCGGAGTCTTACCCACTGCCACCAGGGAAGTCCCGCAGCTATATTATTAACAGTGTTACTAAATCCTAGCTTGCACTGCTCTCTGCAGGACAGGCCAGTACATCAAGAGATGAGTTGTTGGGGCAAAGAATAGCAACTTTATTCAGAAAGCCAGCAGAGGGAGAAGTTGGTGGACTAGTATCCCAAAGAACCATCTTGCCAGAGTTAGAATTCAGGCTTCTTTTATATTAAAAGGGGAGGGGCTGTGGCTAGTTTTTGCAAATTTATTGGTGCTGGAATTTTTTGTTCTTATAGCTGTCTACATAGGTCTGGTCACAATGTTCCTTATAAACCTCCAACTAGACAAATGTTATTCTTAGTTCTGCAACTTTTAATCTCTATATGCATGGGAAAGTGTTATAGCTTTAAGGTCAGAGCCTTGAGAACTGGGCTATCCTGTATATTTCAGTCTATAGGTAACATTCTTTTACAAAAGGTGCAGAGCCAGCATGACTCAGCACAAGCAACAAAACACGAAGGTTAGAGCTACAGGAATAGATTCAATATGGAGTCAGGTTTGTTCTTCTCTGTTTCAATAGCTTCGATGTATTTGTTTGTTTGACAAATTTTTACTGAGCATCTTGGATGTGCCAGGCACCCAGAATATAGCAGTGAACCAAGCATACAAAATCCCTGCCCACGCGGAGACAGAAAATAGATGGACAAAGACATAATACAATGGCAGATAACTAGGAGTGACATGGAGAAAAATAGAACAAGGTGAGGGGAGAAAGGGTGACAGAAGGGTTGGGGAGAGAGGGCTATTTTAGGTATGGTGGTCAGGGAAGGCCTTCTGACAAGGTGACAGCTGAACAGAGACTTGGATGGAGAGAGGGAGCAAATACCTAGGGTGAAGTATTTCTATCCAAGGAACAGCTTCAGGATGGGAACGTGCTTGGAATGTTTGAGGCATAGCAAGGAGGCCAGAGTGGTTGCCAGTGGCAAGGCGGAAAGTGGTAGATAGAGTCTGAGGCTGGAGTGTGACGCAGGGCCTGGCAGCTGTCGTGTGTCATAGGCTTGTTCATATGGACTCTAAGAGCTGGCAAATGCTATAAATCAGGGCTTTTTTTTTTTTTTTTTTTTCTGAGAGCAGATGTACCACTTAACCAGCACACCCGTGTTTTTGTAGGCAACAGTCAGGGTTTGGATTTTATTCCAGGTGTGACCGGAAGCCATTGGAGGCTTCAGAGCAGAGAAAGGCATGACCATACTTTTGTTTCTAAGAGCTGGTTCGCAGGCTGGGTGGAGAAGAGACAACAGGAAGGCAAAGTAGAAACAGTTTACTTTAAGTCCTCCAGGCCAGAGGTGATGGTGGCTTGAGCTTGAAAGGGTTGGATTTGGGATGTGTCTGGATTTGCTGTAAACGGGGAACATGGAGTGTGAGCAAAAGACAGACAGCAATAATGACACACCGAGGTTTATTGTGGCCTTTCTGTGCTCTGGTTATCCATCGCAGCACAACAAAACACCCTGAAGCTTGGTGGCTTAGAACAATAGCGATCATTTACTTAGCTCATCTTTGCCCGGAGTGGAGGGAAGGGACTGCTGTAAGGGAAGGGGCCTGGAAGGACTGCTTGATGATGGGATCTTCTGAAAACTCTTCACTTGCATGTCTGATGGTTGATGCTGGCTGTTAACTGGGACCTCACCTGGGGCTGCAGCCAGAGCACCTGCCTGGACCCTCGGCATGTGGCCTTAGCCTCCTCACAGCACAGTGGCAGGGTTCCCAGAGCCAGTGTCCCCAGAGAGAGCTGGGGGAGTCATTCTACCTTTTCTCCCCAGCTTTATCCGGATGTTATTGACCTGTAACATACACATGGTTAAGGTATACAATGTGATGATTAGATAGATACATGTGTATATTGTAAAACGATTACCACAATTAGGTTAACACTCTATTCCCTCACATAATTACCATTTTGTATGTGTGTGGTGATAGCATTTAAGCTCTACTCTCTTAACAACTTGTGAGTATGCAGTACAGCCTCATTAATTATAGTCACCATGCTGTGCATTAGACCTCCAGATCTTGTTCATCTTATTGCTGGGAGTTTGTACCCTTTGACCAACATCTCCCCAACCCGTCCACAGCCCTCCACTCCCTGGCAAGCATTCTACTCTCTTTTTCTATGAGTTAGGCTTTTTTAGACTCAGCAAATAAGTGAGAACATACAGGATTTGTCTTTCTCTGTCTGACTTATTTCAGGCCAGGAGAGAGTGCGATGGTGTACATTACCTTTTGAGACCCAGCAGGGTAAGCCACATGGCATCACTTCCACTGTAGAGACTCCCACCCAGACTCAAGGGGGAGGGAACCTAGATTCCATCTCTTGATAGGGGAGTGGTAAAGTTATAGAAGAGCAAATGGGACTGGAAATATCATCATGGCCAATTTTAGAAAATACAGTCCACCACCTTATGTTTCAGGTACCATGCTAAGCAGCCCACATACATCATTTCATTCAATCCTGCTCTATCCTCACTTCACAAAACTGAGGCTTAGCGATGTCACTTGCCCAAAGCTACTCAGCTACTAAGGGGAAAGAGCTGGAGTTTGATTCCAGGTAACAGGCAAGCACCCGGTGGGACAGACATGGGGGTGGCAGAGAATGGCCTTTGGAGGTGAACCCAGAGAGGGGGCAGCCAGCAGCACAGAACTGGCTGTTCTGAGCCCACTCACAGCCCTCTGCCCTCCCCAGGGTTATCCTTTGTTTCTCAACTATGTCCAAGGCCACAGCTTTACTGTAATTTCAGGGCTGTGAAGAGGAGATGAGGTTTGAACACTCACGGGCAAAAAAGACAATTTGCTCTGAGTCAGGCCCCGGTAGCCTGATCTGGTTTGGCTCTGGAGGGCCTGGAAATCTGGATGGAGCTTCACTGCTGGGCTGGGTAGGGGCCAGTGTGTGGGCAGATGGAAGGGCTGGTGGAAAGCACTTCCAGAAACTGTCAGTGTGTGGCTCAGAGCCTCAGCAAGAGAGCTGGAGGGCTGGACATCCCAGACCTCACAGATCCGAGATCCCCAGAAGGCTTCTAAGCCGAGCCAGCAGCCCCTTTACTGTGATCGATATTTCCTAGGAGAAAAGGCCAGCCCAGAGCAAAAACCAAGATGGGCTCTAGGGACCTCCGGTTTCTCTGCCCAGTGGCCCATCATTAACTTCCGCTGCAGGCGGCCTACAGTGGTTTTCCAGACTGCCGGCGAGGAAGCGTTGACTCGGGGATGTGACCCCAGAAAAATTTTCAGAATAACGTGGCGGGTGCGGGGAGGGGGTGTTGTAGATTATATTTATTATTTTTGTTTGTTTTTTGTGGTTCCCTTTTCTTTTTATTATTTTGGAACTATCTCAAATTGTATATTTATTTTTTATTAAACCAACTTGGACATGAACATTATCAAAAAAATTTCCCAAAACTGGAAACCACCCAAATGACTGCCGACAGGTGAATAGATAGACATATTGTTATCTATCCACACGATGAGTATTACTCAGAAATAAAAAGGAATGGATCACTGACACACACAATATGTACCAATCTTAAAAACATGTTGCGTGAAAGAAACAAGGCACAAAAAGAGCCCGCTCTGTATGATCCCATTTATCTAAAACTCTAGGAAAGATCACTATAGTCTATAATCGCAGACAGGAAATCAGTCATTGCCTGGGACCGAGGTTTGGGGGTGGAGAGAGGTTGACTACAAAAGGGCTTGGAGGAACTTTTTGGGGGTATTGGAAATGTTCTATATCTTATTGTGGAGGTGGTTACCTGAGCATATTCATTGGTCAAAATTCATTAAGCTGTACACTTAAAATGGTTGTCTTTATCGTATGCAAGGTGTACCTCAAATGAAGTTGATTTTAAAAAAGTAATATAACAAACTCCCACATACCCACCTTCCAATACAGGAAACAAAACATTAGAAAGAAAATTGCACCCCTGTGTACCCCTCCCCAATCTCCTCCTTTCTCCTTTCCTCCTAAATATGATGTGTTTCATGAATGTGTCTTTATGTTTTCGCTACATGGAAACACTTTCCTGAATGTTGTATGTTTCTTTCTCATTTGTCTTTATACTTTTACTGCATGGGGTATATTCCTACACTGGTATTTTTCAAAATCAGTTGACACGGTCACAGCCAGCATTTTAATAATAAGGATAGGATAGGATTAAAAAATAATCAGAGTGTATGATACATAGTAAGGTAAATATGTCTTGTGAAATTTTTGTTCAGGTTTTACGTCTGTATATATGTCTACTGGGTTGAGACATAAAATATCTTTTTTTTTAAATTAATTTATTTTTTATGCAGCAGGTTCTTATTAGTCATCAATTTTATACACATCAGTGTATACATGTCAATCCCAATCGCCCAGTTCATCACACCACCACCACCACCCCCCACCGCTTTCCCCCCTTGGTGTTCATACGTTTGTTCTCTATATCTGTGTCTCAATTTCTGCCTTGTAAACCGGTTCATCTGTACCATTTTTCTAGGTTCCACATATATGCATTAATATATGATATTTGTTTTTCTCTTTCTGACTTACTTCACTCTGTATGACAGTCTCTAGATCCATCCACGTCTCTACAAATGACTCAATTTCATTCCTTTTTATGGCGGAGTAATATTCCATTGTATATATGTACCACATTTTCTTTATCCATTCGTCTGTTGATGGGCATTTAGGTTGCTTCCATGACCTGGCTATTGTAAATAGTGCTGCAGTGAACATTGGGGTGCATGTGTCCTTTTGAATTATGGTTTTCTCTGGGTATAGGCCCAGTAGTGGGATTGCTGGGTCATATAGTAATTCTATTTTATTTTTTAATTTTTTTAAAAAATTTTTTATTTTATTGTTGACAGTTTCTTGCATATCCTTCCAGAAATGTCCTCTACCTTCAATGCTTTTTATTTTGCACAGCAGGATGATGTTTTATTTACTGCTCTGCAACTTGCTTTTTACACCGAACAATAGATAAATCATTGTCTGTTTTCAAAGCAGTACATACATCTTGCATCTTCAACCTCCATCTCAATGCCTGCTTCCAAAGAACCCAACTTGCAAACAAGTTACTTGGAAGCAAATCTCAGACATCATGTCATTTCACCCATAAATATTTCAGTAACTATTACCAAAGATCAGGACCTTGTTTTTATTTTTAAACATAACCACAAAACAAACAAACAAAAACCGGAGCAAGAATAGAGGTGGTGGGGGCTTCCCTGGTGGCGCAGTGGTTGAGAATCTGCCTGCCAATGCAGGGGACACGGGTTCGGGCCCCTGTCTGGGAAGATCCCACATGCCGCCGAGCAACTAGGCCCGTGCCACTCTCTGCACTGTTTGAATGTTCAAAGTATTGGACACACATTACTTTCATACTAAAAGTCTCAGGCTAAAATGTTGGCCACGATTGTTAGTCTACCTTTTAAAATATTTAACATTCTACTACTCATTTTTAAGTAATGCATCTAATACATGCGCTAGGGGCTGAACTGTGTTCCCCAAAATCCATACATTGAAGTCCTAACCCCCAGTCCCTCAATGTGGCTGTATTTGGAAATAGGGTCCTTAGAGGTAATTAAGGTAAAATGAGGTCATTAGGGTGGGCCTTAATCTAACATGACCAGGGTGCTTATAAGAAGAGGAAATTTGGACCCAGACACACGTAGAGGAAAGACTAGGAGAATACACAGGGAGAAGACTGCCATCAACAAGCCAAGGGGAGAGATCTTAGAAGAAACCAACGCTGCTGACATCTTGATCTTGGACTTCTGGCCTCCAGAGCTGTGAGAAATAAATTTCTGTTGTTTAAATCACCACTACTTTGTTATGGTAACCCAAGCAAACTAATACAATGTATCAAATATTTGGAAAATGAAGAAACGTGGAAAGGATAAAATCATACATAATTCTACCACCCAGCAAAACCCACAGGAAGATGCCACTTCTGGCTCAGAGTGAGAAACAAGGGGCTCTGACCACTCTTCTCCTTCTGGGGAAGGCATTCCTGGCTATTGCCTTCAGAAAGGTGGGAAGAATTTTGCATATAAAGAGCCTGCTTCACACAAACTGGATGGCATTTGGCCTTTCAGATTGCCGTGGGCTTTTTATTACAAGGAGATGCTTCCCTTAAAGGTGATAAAAATCCACACCAAAGAATTTGAGCGTGACATGATGTAGAGCAGGGGTCAGCAAACTTTTTCCATAAAGGGCTAGATAGTAAATATTTTTGACTATGGGCCAAACGACCTCTTTCCCAGTTACTCAATTCTGTCACTGTAATATGAAAGCATCCCAGACAATATGTAAATGAATGGGTGTGGCCATGTGCCAATAAAACTTTATTTACAAAAACATGTGACAGAGGACTTCCCTGGTGGCGCAGTGATTAAGAATCTGCCTGCCAATGTAGAGGACACGGGTTCGAGCCCTGGTCCGGGAAGATCCCACATGCCACGGAGCAACTAAGCCTGTCCGCCACAACTACCGAGCCTGCGCTCTAGAGCCCGCGAGCCACAACTACTGAAGCCCACAAGCCTAGGGCCCGTGCTCTGCAACAAGAGAAGCCACCGCAATGAGAAGCCCGCGCACCACAATGAAGAGCAGCCCCCGCTCGCCGCAACTAGAGAAAGCCCACGTGCAGCAACGAAGACCCAACATAGCCAAAAATAAATAGTATAAATTAAAAAAATAAAAACGTGACAGGTCCATGGTTTGGTCTGACAACCCTTGGTTTAGAGCAGTTATTTACTTTTGAATATAATGTAATATTTTAATTAGAAGCAATGATTACCTTAAGGAGAAAGTCTCAGTTATTGCTGATAAGTCCTAACCTTGATAATCTCTTTTTATATATTTATATATTTATTTATTTATATTTTTAAATAAATTTATTTATTTATGGCTGCTTTGGGTGTTCGTTGCTGCGCATGAGCTTTCTCTAGTTGCGTTGAGCGGGGGCTACTCTTCATTGCAGTGCACAGGCTTCTCATTGCAGTGGCTTCTGTTGTTGCGGAGCACGGGCTCTAGGTGTGTGGGCTTCAGTAGTTGTGGCACACAGGCTTCAGTAGTTGTGGCTCTTGGGCTCTAGGGCACAGGCTCAGTAGTTGTGGCACACGGGGTTAGTTGCTTGGCAGCATGTGGGATCTTCCTGGACCAGGGATCGAACCTGTGTCCCCTGCATTGGCAGGCGGATTCTTAACCACTGTGCCACCAGGGAAGTCCCGATAATCTCTCTTTAACAAAGAGAGATTAGACATCAGGTCCAGCCTTTAGGTGTGAAAAGATCCTGTTAGATTTTAAATACTATATATATTTACAGTTATCTTCTATTTATGGCAAGTGACACTGGTTTTCCATTTACGAACATTTTCTTTTTAAAATAGATTTTAGGGACTTCCGTGGTGGTCCAGTGGTTAAGATTCTGAGCTCCCAATGCAGGGGGCCTGGGTTCAATCCCTGGTCAGGGAACTAGATCCTGCATGCCACAACTAAATATCCCACATGCTGCAACTAAGACCCTGTGCAGCCAAATAAATAAATAAATATATTAAAAAATTGATTTTACAGGAATTCCCTGGCGGTCCAGTGGTTAGGACTCCGTGTTTCCACTGTAGGGGGCTCGGGTTCTATCCCTGGTAGGCGAAATAGGATCCCACAAACCGTGAGGTGCAGCCAAAAAAAAAAAAAGATTTTAAATACAAAAATTGCATGTTGATTAAACATATTAAATATGTAATGGTACAAAGGATATAAAGATATGGCAAACATTGTGAAGAAGTTTGAAAAACACTGACCTTTGGAATACCTGGCACTTTAAATTTTATTTTTCACTTTTAAATTCTGTCTTTTAATTTAATATTCTGATGAGGTAATAATACATATGTCTCAGTCTGTTTGGGATGCTATGACAAACATACCATAGACTGGGTGGCTTATAAACAACAAACATGTATTTCTCACAGTTCTGGAGGCTGGAAAGGCCAAGATTAAGGTGCTGCAGATTGGGTGTCTGGTGAGAGCCTGCTTCCTGAGCCATAGACAGCTGTCTTCTCACTGTGTCCTCACATGGCAGAAGGGGCAAGGGAGCTCTGTAGGGTCTCTTTTATAAGAGCACTAATCCCATTTACGAACCTCAGTTTTTTCTCTGTAAATTGCGATAATGATGGCACCTACTTGGGGGAGATTGGGGAGTTAGATTCAGTCAGGCAATTCATGTAAAGGGCTGAGAGTTTCCCTGGCAGCAGCAAGAATTCAGTAAATGGTAGTTGTCATGGTGACTATACTGTCCTCAGAATGATAAGGGAACTTCAGTGCAATATAATGTAAGAGCAGTGGACTTTGAGCCAGGATGATTCAGTATAAATGTTAGATTGTCCATTAATTAGGCCAGTCACTCTGGACACATTAAACTTCTCAGCTTCAGTTTTCCTTATCTGTAAAATGGGGGCAAGGTCCAAATGGGTTTTATATATATATATATATATATATATGATAGCCTCTATTCAGGACTATTCAGGCCTCTTTATTTTTCTATTAAAAAAAATTTATTGAGCATCTACTATGTGCCAAGAACCATTCTAGGTTCTAGCCCTATGTCAGTAAGCAAAACAGACCACCGCTCCCCCCAAAAAAGAAGCACTGGGAAGAGGTAGGGGAATACAATAGACAAGATAAAGAAACTATAGAGAATGTTATATGATTATATAATGAGGGAAAAGGGATAGAAAATTGGGACTTTTATTTGCAAGAACCAGAAAGCCAAACTCCAAGTGGCTTAAGCAGAACATTTAATTGCTTATGTGCATGAAAAATGCATGAACAACTTAAAAAACATTCAGGTGTGGCTTGATCCAGGAGCTCAAATGATGATATCAGGGCTGGTCTCTCTCCTCCCGTCACTCCATTCAGTTTCCCTTTGTGCTAACTCCACTCTCTCAATTAGATGCTGCCCTGTGGGTGGAAAGATGGCTGCCAGCAGCTCCCACTCTCATAACACCAAGACCAGCAGAGCAGAGAGCCAGCTTTTCCCTAACAGACAGAACAAAAGTCCTGGCCTGACTCTCAGTGGTCCAAACTGAGTTGGCAATCATGGCAACCAGAGGAATGTGAGGCTCTGATTGGGCAGGTCTGGGTCACGTGACCATCCTGGTCATAGGAAGTGGAGTTGCTATCACTTAGACCAAAAGAACCACTGGTTGGGGGAGGGGATGTCCTGAGGAAAATTGAGGTGTTGTTCCTTGAAGAGGGTGAAAAGACGGGGGTGGGTGGGTAGAGAAACAGAGTAGGTGGTCAGTAGATGGCAGCCAAACTTGAAGGGAGTAGTTGGCTTCCTTTTTCCAAAGTTCTAACCTGTCTATCCTTGGCTGAGTCAGAAAATTATTTCTGAAAATTTTTCAGCAGTTCTGGTGTGTTCTGCCAAAAAAGAAGTATCGGTCAGGATATAAAGGCCTAGCTGCTTAATTAATGGGCCTGGCAGGAAGAAGGACAGGTGTACCGTGAGTAGAATGAACACCCAGTGAGGTCGGGGCAAAGGGGGAGGGGAAGAAGGCTAATGTGGTTTCAGGGCCGCTCCACCCCCTCAGGCATGATCTGATGCTGCTGCTGATGTTTCCCCTTGTGTCTTTAGAGAAAGCAGGAGACACTTGGTTGGATCCCTTTGACAGGTAACAAGGTGACAGAGATAAGAGGAGGGCTGGACTCCAGGGTGGGAACAGGGCAGCAAAAGTCTGCAGGAGTCAACCTGGAAATTGTTTCCTCTTTGCAGGACTTGAGAACTTTCCTGGGCAACCACCAGATAACACAGTTCTCCTCCTATGCCATGCCCAGAGCATAAAAAATAATAGAATACAAAGAAGGATGTACACCATAGAATTAACTTTGGCTGCATATAACAGAAACTCAGTACATATTAGTTTGTTTTTCTCTCACTTAAAACAAGTTCATGGGTGGGCAACTCAGGGCTTGTGTTGCCACAAAGTCATCAAAGACCATTTTTCTAACTTTGCCCTCTGCTTTCTTTTGGCTTATTATCTCAAGGCTGCTGGAAAGTTTACTCTGCCCACTCAAGGGAGGAGCAAAGCAAGGGCGTGAATGTGTGATTCCATTACCGGAGGAATGAAAGAACTCCAGTCCCCCAAAAGGGCCAAGACAGAGTGTTAACACTTCTTTTTAAGAGCCCTCACTTCCCATCTAAGTGTCTTGCAACTTGCGGGTGTGCAGTAAATATTGCCAAGTGAATTATATCTTCCTGGCTGCTCCAACACAGCAGCAACTTCCTGCTGGTATGGAAAATTGAACATGCAGCAATCTCAGCTAAGATTTATTGCACATTTTCAAGTCAGGCACACTGCTTAGAGAAGCATCTTGCATGCATCTTTTTTTCTAGTTGTGAAGTATCTTATTATTTAATAATGATTTTAAACATCAGGGATCTGAGGCCCAGAGAGCTTAAGTGACTGGCCCAAGGTCACACAGGGATCGGGGACTTGAACCCTCATGTGCCTGACTCCAAAGGATCTTAACTATTAGGTGAACTTGCTTCCTTGGTTCTCAAAAAAGGTCAGTACTATAGTATTCATTGCAAAGTCATCAGAGCTAACGCTTATGGGAGGCTTATTGTATGCCCAACTTTGTTCTAAGCATTTTATGTGAATCATCCCATGTAATCCTCATGCACAATCCTAAGTACTATAATTATCCCAGTTTACAGATGTGGAAGCTGAGTCACAGAGAAGTTAAATAAGTAGTCCTTGAGTGGCGGAAGTAGGATTCAAACACAGGCAGCCTGACTGCAAAGCCTGTAGCAGATGCTGTCCGTGCCTCCCGCATATCCTTTCAGCAATCACCTTTTTGTGCAAGCCGATCTGATGGTTCACACTTCCCACCCTGCACTTGAACAACCCTAAGAGTGAGTGCTGCCTTAAATTTTATAACCTGGGCACCTCACTCACCTCCCTCTAGTCCTGGACCTGCTAACTGCCAGAACGTGGACTTGGCTCTGTCCTCCGGGGCTGGCTGGGCAAGTGTAGGGGCATATCAGAAGTGCCAGGGAGTTAACATCCTCTGGGGAGCATTCCTCAACCAATGACTGACAGGAGTTGAAGGATAAATACCCCAGCTCCCTCCCCTCAGGTGGGATCATGTTCTACACAGTTCCCAGTGTTCCTCCAGAGCCCCAGCTGCCCACAGTGGTACTTTGTACCATTTTATTAACTTCATTTCCTTCCCTGTCTCCCTTCCTTACTCCCTTCCTGATATTTCCTGGAATCATCCCTCCAATAAACAATTTGCAGTAGAATCCTTGCCTCTGAGTGTCTTTGGGGGGAACTCAAACTAAGTAGAGCTTCAAGTTCCAACCACTACACAGATTGCCTACATATATCAAGGTTATTTGTAAGTGCAAACAAAACTAGCAACTTAGAAAATACCTGGAGGGCACCTAAACAGGGAACTGGCTAAATCAATCTTTGTGTGCATGTGTATATCTTGCAGTATATGCATGTGTGTATGTGTGCATAGGTGTGAAGTTGTGTGTGCACAGACCTCTCAGATAGGCTTCTTACCTTAAAGCTCAAGGTCATCCAGTCCAGCCAAGAGCAGGCAAACTTTGAAGAGTGAACCAATTTCTCTTTCCAAACAGTTTGACAGGAAGGGCATCTATTATAGATAAGATCAGCACAAACTAATTTGCCATTTGTTGTGAATTTTCAGAGTTCAAGCCAGAGGACCTCCACCTGTGGGTATTCTGTTCTTCTGGGGTTTTTGGTGGGAGAGGGCTTCTTTCAGAGGCCCGAGGCTGGGAAGAGAAGCTTGGAGGAAGGAAACTGATGCAGCTTAAATTGGAGGCTGCTGTGGTGTTCTTGTCAACCTACATTTTACATATATTTTTACCAGGTTAGTTAGCGGTACTTTGTCAGAGCCTGACTCAGGTTACAATCCCAGTTTGAGACCCAGGATCAAGCCTTGGTCAGGCCTGGGATCTGAAATGTCAGCTGAACTGGTCCTTCCACTTCAGAGAAAAGACTGTGCCTTAGACTTTGCTCTCTCCTTTTAATCGAGCCCTTTCCCAACACCAAGCCCTTTATGTATGTTGTCTTGTCTAATCCTTACTATAACCCCATGAAATGTAAGCACTGTTATTTTTATTTTATTTTATTTTTAAATTTTTTGGCCGCACCTTGCAGCATGCAGGTTCTTAGTTCCCCAACCAGGGATCGAACCCATGCCCCCACAATGGAAGCATGGAGTCTTAACCACTGGACCGCCAAGGAAGTCCCATAAGCACTGTTATTATCCCATTTCACAGATGAGGAAAATGGGCCCCCAAGGAGTGAAGTGACTTGCTCAAGGCCACCCAGCATTAGAAGTTTGGCAGAGCTGGGGTTTGAGCCAAAGTCTGTTTTCCTCCAAAGCTCTCAGCCCTTCCCAGAAGCTGGGGGTGGATGTGTAAGTCAGCTTTGCTGCGTAACAAACAACCCTAAAATTTCAGTCGTTTACAAAAAACACATGCATTTTTTGCTCTTGTTAATGTCACTGGCTACAGCTGTGGGTCTGTTGGGCTCTGCTCCATGTGTCTTCTCATTTTGAGCCCCATGGGACATACCCATTCTTGCGGTGGAAGGGAAGTGAAAGAAAGCAGGAGAAGACTCTAGCAATGCCTCTGAAACCGCTTGCTTGGATGTGAAGTCCATTACTTCTACTCACATCCAATTACCCAACATGTCATTTGGCCAACTCTATGGGGACAGAGATGTATAATCCTTTTACAGGCAAAGGAGGAAGGAGTGAAAAATTGAGAACAAGAATGCAATCTACCATGTTTGCCCTCTTGGTCACAAATATATACTTCTCTCCCATCTGCACTTAAAATACACCCTCCCAATCCCAGGAAGACACCTCAAAAAGTCACATCTAGTCATGACAGAAGGCTTGGAATCTAGGTCTTGTGACAGTCTCTGCTTTATTTGCTAAGATATTTTTGCCTTTGAAAGCCTCTTCTGCAGCACCTTGTACCATCTGGGAGGAACAGAATAGGTTGTCGCTCATTCAGCCTCCCATGGCAGCAACCTGTAGGGGAGCGAGAAGACCAGCTAGGCCAGTCATAGCAAGAGACAGTAGTAATAATAATAATAATAGCAGCTAATATACATTGTGTACTTCTGATGGGCCAGGTATCATGTTGAGAACCATGTCTCATTTTAATCTCCCAACACCTTTTTATTATTTTATTCCATTCATTAGCATTATCAACCTGTTTTACAGATATGGAGGCTGAGGCTTGGAGAGGTTGTCCCTGACCTCAATTCACAGAATCACTTGCTTAACCACTGAGATAACTCCTCATTGCTTACCCTACATGATGGTTTATAGTCCCAAGATATTAACCTTTTAATCTCTATAGCTACCATCCCACTTCTAATGCTGAAGGTGCCATCTGAAGCAGTCCAATACCATGCTCTCCCAACAATCCCACTGACCTCTCCTTCCCCACTCCACTCAGTCTACAGCTTGTCACTCTGAGCAATGGTTCTGCATTCGTTTTATTTTATTTTTTATTTTTATTTATTTTTAAAAAAGATTTTTATTTGTTTATGTTTATTTTGGCTGTGCCAGGTCTTAGATGCGGCATATGGGATCTTCGTTGAGGCACGTGGGATCTTTTAGTTGCAGCATGCATGTGGGATCCAGTTCCCCGACCAGGGATTGAACCTGGGCCCCCTGCATTGGGAGCGCAGAGTCTTACCCACTGAACCACCAGGGAAGTCCCTGCATTCATTTTAATAAAGGTATAGTTGTTTTAACAAAGAGACACCAACTAGTTGTTACTGAAATAAGATAGAAACAATTATCTTTCATATGAAGATACAAATACAGAACCTGGGGCTATATGGTATCCCTAGAATCATCAGATGTCCAGATTCCTTCCATCTTGTTTTTCTTCTATCCTCAACATGTGCCTGCCAGCTCATGATACAAGATGGCTGCCTGCCATCATGTCTGCATTTGAACCATGGAGAGCTTGTTAAGGGGAAAAGAAGGGCATGTCCCCTACTTTTAAGGACACTTCTTAGAACTTACACATACCACTTCTGTTTACATCCCATAGGCTGGAAGGTAATCATACGGTCATAT
Organism: Eschrichtius robustus; assembly: GCF_028021215.1. Taxonomy (NCBI): domain Eukaryota; kingdom Metazoa; phylum Chordata; class Mammalia; order Artiodactyla; family Eschrichtiidae; genus Eschrichtius; species Eschrichtius robustus. The sequence continues at coordinate 9,267,823 of NC_090837.1, forward strand.
CTTGCTGCAGTGGAACTACAGTGAAGTGTAGTCTCTATTCTGGATGGCCATATCTGGTTTTACTACTGAACAAAAAAAAGAGCAGACATTGTGGAACAAGTTTCTAGGGAGGGCCTCACCAAGCCTATTGGCACCCCAGACTAGTAAATAAATAAAACCACTACTCTTCAAATGTATGCTACATATTAGAGCAGTTTATAGCAGGGGCTGGACTTTGCAAGGGGAAGGGCAGAGAAAGAAGTGTGGGAGTGGTCTGGTTGGTTTGTCCTCTGGCCCCCAGATTAACAAAATGAAGCGCCTCCTTAGAACGCTAGTATGACATGGGCTTGCATTTCTCTTGGGGCTTCTGCCCTTTACCCAATGCCAACAAACTTTTCAAAGGCTTCCTTCTGATTACACTCATCTCTGAGGTGAGTCCCCATGAATGGCTTTCTTGTTCTGTCACTGCACAGGGTTAGCCCCATGAGTGATGTGTTCAGACTGCTGCTCTGCTGCTTCCTGGCTGTGTGACCTTGGGCAAATGACTTCACCTCTCTGAACTTCAATTTCCTCCTCTGTGAAACAGAGTTAAGAACAGTGCTTTCCTTGTACAGCTATTGTGAGAGGAGGGATGAGATCACAGATGGGAAGTGTTCAGTCTGGCCCAAGAGCACCTGATATAATTGAACTATTATTACCATTCTCAGTGAAATTTTTAAAATAGAGTGTCTTGGGACCTCCCTGGTGGCACAGTGGTTAAGAATCCGCCTGCCAATGCAGGGAACATGGGTTCAAGCCCTGGTCCGGGAAGATCCCACATGCCGTGGAGCAGCGAAGCCCATGCGCCACAACTGCTGAGCCTGCACTCTAGAGCCCGCGAGCCGCAACTACTGAGCCTGTGTGCCACAGCTACTGAAGCCTGTGCGCCTAGAGCCCACACTCCACAAGAAGAGAAGCCACTGCAATGAGAAGCCCATGCGCCAAAATGAAGAGTAGCCCCCACTCGCCACAACTAGAGAAAGCCCACGTGCAGCAACAAAGACCCAATGCAGCCAAAATAAATAAATAAAATAAATTAATTTAAAATAAATAAATAAAATAAAAATTAAAAATAGATAGAGTGTCTCCTTGATAAACTGTTTACAAGGGTACTATCCACTGGAAGTAAAATATTAGTCATATATGGAGTTTAAAATTTTTCCAGTAGCCACATTAAAAAAATAAAAAGAGCAAGTGAAATTAATTTTAATTATATATTTGATTTAACTCAATATATCTAAAATATTATCATTTCAATATGTAATCAAATAAAGTATTCATGAAATATTTTGTACTCTTTTTTAGTGCATTAAGTCTACAAAATCCGGTGTGTATTTTACACTGACAGCACATCTCAGTTTGGACCAGCAATATCAAAGTCTCAGAACCACATGTTAGGAATGGCTGCCATGTGAATGCCATAAGCGATAAGCCATCCTTCTCTGGTTTTGTCTATGTGTAGAGCCAAAGAAACGTTATTATGCATCCAAATCTCTGGGACCTTGGCCAAGTCTATCTGCCGTAAGCTTTCAGAGTATTTATAGGTAACTGATCTTCAGAAAATGGAAAGTAAGACCATCTCCAGCCCCCACTGTCCTCCTTCAATCTCAGGTTTGCTGCCTCAACTACTGTTTTCTAGAGGCCCAGTGGGAAGGATCTGAAAGGTAGTAGTCAAGTACATATGTAAATGTGTAGGAAAAAGTCCGGAAGACTTTTCACCAAATTGTCAACAGTGGAAATGAGGGGTAACATAAAAGCAGACTTTAGTTTTATCAATAATACCCCTAATTTTTTCCACCAAGAATGTGTTCGTGTGTTACTTATGTAAGCAAAAGTCAATAGAGGAAGAGATACAGAGAGAGAGATAGAGAAAGGCAAAGAAAAGTGATTTGAGGTAAATCCACAAGAGTTTGAACAGAAAACACGGTGAGTGTGTGGGGGTTACCAAGTGGGCTTTGGTGCCAGCTACCTGCATTTGCACCTCAGCCCTGCCATCTACTGTCTGGGTGACCTCGAATAAGTTTCTTATGCTCTCTGGGCCTCAGTTTCTTCATCTATAAAATGGGGATGATAATGGAACCTCCGTCTCTGGGTTGTTTTAAGGGTTAAATGAGTGAATGTGTGGAAGGTGTTGTGATCATGTCTGGCATATAGAAAGTGCTCAAGAAATGTTTTTGAGATTTCTGGTGGGGAGAAGGTAGCAGGAGACTCTCTTGGTGAAAATACACTGGCATGAGAGCTGGGAGATCTGGATGCTAAGTCTGGATCTGCCATCAACTAATTTGTGTGAACTTGGGCCTCAGTTTTATACTAATACTAATACTATTACTAATACTAACAACAGCAATATACATTTTTTGAGTACTTCCTATCACCCAGGAACTTTACATGTTTAATTTCATCAGACTTCCCTCTGAGGAAGATACTACTATTATTTCCCTTCTACAGTTGAGGAAACAGAGGCTTAAAGAGCTGCAGTAGCTTGCCCAAGGCCACAGCTTCTACCTTCCAGTGGAGGGATGTGCACTCATGCTGTCTGCTTGACGCAAGAGCCCGAGGTGACGCCCACTGCACCACGCTGCCTCACGTAAGGTCTTCTCCAGCTTTGCTGGTCTGTGATGCTGGGAGTTGAGTTGCTTGCTGGGAGTTAACAGTTCTGGGTTAGAGAACTAGTTCTCTTGAATTTTTGGGCCCCAGAGTTGCCTATCAGCTTTTTCATCTGTAAAATGGGGCCAAGAATAACACAGTGCTCTGCCTTTGAGGGGTTTCTTTCCAGCTTTCTTCTTAGGTCCTCCTCTAGACCTTCCTACCTCATTTTCTTTTCTCTTTCCAAACACTTCACTCAAGAGATCACGATGAAGATCACAGGACACAGGTGGAAGGTCTCTGAGATGCTTAAGATGAGATGTCTAAGCCAGACAGCGCAAGAAGAGGAAAAAGAGGGACGTTGCAGGGAAAGAAATCTGAATCAGATTACATTAAAGTATACGAGTGGGGGCTTTGAGAGAATGGGGACATGTGCGTTGTGGGACAGGGTCCCACAAGGGAACACATGGTGCATACACGTGTGCATCCTCACACAGACACGCTGTCTGAGACGCCCTGGTGGCCGATGTTCTGGGGAAAACAAGGAAGTTGTTAAATTATCCAGCTGTTCTGTCTAAATATGTTGCACATCTGGTGGCCTGGAAACCTCTGGGTGACTTTTCATTTTATATTCACTGTCTTGCTGTCTGGACCCAACCTCAGGGCTCTAGAGGAGGAAAAGGGGGAGGAGAAAAAGAGGGGGGTGGATTGGAGGCAGGGGGTTGGGGAGAGGAAAAAACAGAGAGAGAGAGAGAGAGATTGAAGGGCAAAGACAAAGAGACAGAGACAGAGATTGAGGGTGGATTGGAGGCAAGGGGTGGGTGAGAGGAAAAAGTGGGGTGGGGGAGAGATTCACTTAGAGAGACAGACAGAAACATACAAAGACAGAAAGATAGACAGAGGGAGAGAGACAGATGGACAGATAGATAGGAAGTGGGAGGAAGAGAGAGAAAAAGGAAGAGGAAACTCAAATAAAGAGATGAAGAGAGATAAACACAGAGAGAGTGATGGAGAAAGAGAAATTCATATAGAGACAGAGACAAAAACAAAGGAAGAGGTAGAACAATAGATGAGATAGACTCAGGAAGAGAAAGACTGACAAACATACAGAGTAAGAGGAAGAAACTGACAGAATGAAAGCAAGAAATCCACATACAGAGATGGAAAGGAAGACATAGACAAACACCCCCCCACACACACACAGAAATATTCAAAGAGGAAGATTCACATAAGAGATGGGCTGCCAGGCCACTGGGAGAGAGGGGGACAGAGGTAGAGAAAGACAAAGAGATTGAGACTGGGAGAGACAAATACACACACGGAGCAGAGAATATAAAGAGACAGAGAACGAGAGAAACAAAAAGAAAAAGGCAAAGAAACAGATCCACGCAGAGAAACAAAATAAACCATTCAAACAAAAAGAGCCATCAGGATTTTCTGTTCTGCCAAAAAATCCTGGGAGTCACAGTGAGTTGTGTTAGGCCTTAATGCAGAACATTAATCTTTTCAGAGGAAAGAGTGGGCTTTAAAAAACGGTTTTTTTTTTTAAAAAACGTTTTTGATATAAGTAAATGCTCCCCAAATGGGGAATTATTTTATTCATTTTTCCTTTTCTCTTTATAACATCAGAACATTCTGAGGAGCACCAAAGACAGCATTTGAGGGTTGATCTACTTTCAACAAATATCTAGCATCAGCAGTTTCTTTTTAACAGGAGAAAAAAAAGTTTCCAGACAAGAATGAGACTTCTTGATCAATGCTGTGGGGTGCAGAGCAGACTGCCATGTAGAAAGTACTAGAACAGGGAAGGAAATCCCCTTGTACCTCTCACATGGTGGCTTCCCAGAGTGCTGCGTAAAAAGGAGTTCTGAGGCCAGGTCTCAGGGAGAAAGAATGCTGAGATCTGTAACTGATGTCTGCCACGCTCTGGGAGGGGGCAGTCGTGGTGGTGTTTGCCATATATTTGCCATTCCTTTACCAGAATCTAGTCCCTGCCTGAAACACTGGCACAGTCTGAGATAAGAGTGCAAGTGGAAGCCCAAATACCATATGTCTAAATACATTAAAAATTAGAAAAGGGTGAGGAATGGTGTGAGGTAGCGCTGGCAAGGGAGGGTGAGAGGGAGTCCCAGGTGAGGGAGGGTGAGAGGGAGCCCCGGGTGAGGGGGGGTGAGAGGGAGCCCCGGGTGAGGGGGGGTGTGAGGGAGCCCCGGGTGAGGGAGTCCCGGGTGAGGGAGGGTGTGAGGGAGCCGAGGGTGAGGGAGGGTGAGAGGGAGCCCCGGGTGAGGGGGGGTGTGAGGGAGCCCCGGGTGAGGGAGTCCCGGGTGAGGGAGGGTGTGAGGGAGTCCCGGGTGAGGGAGGGTGAGAGGGAGCCGAGGGTGAGGGAGGGTGTGAGGGAGCCCCGGGTGAGGGAGGGTGAGAGGGAGTCCCGGGTGAGGGAGGGTGAGAGGGAGCCGAGGGTGAGGGAGGGTGAGAGGGAGTCCCGGGTGAGGGAGGGTGTGAGGGAGTCCCGGGTGAGGGAGGGTGTGAGGGAGTCCCGGGTGAGGGAGGGTGTGAGGGAGTCCCGGGTGAGGGAGGGTGAGAGGGAGCCCCGGGTGAGGGTGGGTGTGAGGGAGCCCCGGGTGAGGGAGGGTGTGAAGGAGTCCCGGGTGAGGGAGGGTGTGAGGGAGCCGAGGGTGAGGGAGGGTGAGAGGGAGTCCCGGGTGAGGGAGGGTGTGAGGGAGCCGAGGGTGAGGGAGGGTGTGAGGGAGCCCCGGGTGAGGGAGGTTGAGAGGGAGTCCCGGGTGAGGGAGGGTGTGAGGGAGCCCCGGGTGAGGGAGGGTGAGAGGGAGCCGCGGGTGAGGGAGGGTGTGAGGGAGTCCCAGGTGAGGGAGGGTGAGAGGGAGCCGAGGGTGAGGGAGGGTGAGAGGGAGCCCCGGGTGAGGGAGGGTGTGAGGGAGTCCCGGGTGAGGGAGGGTGAGAGGGAGCCGAGGGTGAGGGAGGGTGTGAGGGAGCCCCGGGTGAGGGAGGGTGAGAGGGAGTCCCGGGTGAGGGAGGGTGAGAGGGAGCCGAGGGTGAGGGAGGGTGAGAGGGAGTCCCGGGTGAGGGAGGGTGTGAGGGAGCCCCGGGTGAGGGAGGGTGAGAGGGAGCCCCGGGTGAGGGGGGGTGAGAGGGAGCCGCGGGTGAGGGAAGGTGTGAGGGAGCCCCGGGTGAGGGGGGGTGAGAGGGAGCCGCGGGTGAGGGAAGGTGTGAGGGAGCCCCGGGTGAGGGAGGGTGTGAGGGAGCCGCCCTACCAAAAAGAAAGGAAAAAGGAAAAAAAAGGAAAAAAAAAACCTTAGAAATCAGGTTGCATCCTAGCCAGTCTTGTGTCCTTGCTCATGGCCCTGGCAGCCAACCCCATGGGATTTCCCTGGCAACCCACAGACTAAAGGAGGTGCGTGCTTCTCTGGGCCAGTCTTGCCACCAGCAGTCCAGCATGGAAACACCAAACCCCTTCCTGATTCCACCACTACTTGACCAGGTTTGGCCTCTGTCTCTTAGTTTATTGTTTAGAGCAGCAATTTTCAAATTATGTGCCAAGGTACCCTGGGACTTGTGGCCACATCACTTCAGTCTCTGCCTCAAGGTTGGATGAGTGAGACGGACAAGTCAGCCAAGACTGACAGAGGCAACTCTGAAGTGTTTCTAGAGCATTTGACCCAGCCTGGAGAAGTCAAGGGAGCCTTCCTGGAGGAGGTGACATTTCAGTTGAGACTTAAATGACTAGAAGAACTTAGGTAGGTGGGGGGAGTTGAGGAAGTGGGAGAGGGCATCTCAGGAAGAAAGAACAGCAACAGTAAAGGCCTGGAGGTAAGAAACAGCACGACACACTGGGGAGCATAAGCAGTTTGATGTGGTTGGAATAAAGGGTGGAGGCAGTTAAAAAAGTGAAAGGCTTTGCATGCTAAGCTAAAGAGTCGGAAATAAAATATGAATTAAAAACTATACATATTTTAAAAGGATTCATACTTGTGTGCTTGTTGTAAAATATTCAGATGTATATTAGAAATCAAAGCCCCCATAATCCGAACTGTTCCAGGAGACGATATCTAATAATATTTGGGGGTATATCTCTTTTTTCCTTTTAAAAGATTGAGATATAACTATATACAGGAACATGTGCAATTCTTAAGTAAAGATTGATGAGTTTTTGCCCATCTTTATACCTGTGTAATCATCACTAAGATCAAGATATAGAACCAGCAAATTTGGGGTCTTTCTAGTTTTTTTTCTGTTTATTGGCCAATAACCATATACATACACATGTAAATACTAATATATATGGATATATAAATGCATATGCTAATATGCAATATAATTTTATGTATATATAAATATGTATGTACTTATAGCACATACATATATAATAATTTACATATAAATATAATCTGAAGTATAATTTATGTATATATAATTATCAAAAATAGAATCATTCTTGACATAATATTCCGCAATATTCTTTTTTCACTTAACATGGACATTTTTCCATATCAGTACATAAAGATCAAGAGAGAAAACATCTGGTTTATTCGTGCATTTATTCATTTACTCACTCATTCAACAAATACTCTTTTTTGAGGTTGTATGATATGTTCAACTGTGTGTCACTGAAGGGATTTAAACAGAGGAGGGTCATAAAGAGGAACAATAGAACAGGCTTTACTTTTTAGATCATTCTGGAAGAAGTATGCTATCCCTCACTCCCTTTGGTGGAAGAGGAGGGGTAAACCATTTTCCTTCTCAAATATTAAGCAGTTATTTTTGAATAGGTGTTACATTCAATGATTCAATATTCAAAAGAGGCAAAGGACATTTTAGTGAAGTCTTCCTTTCAACCATCCCTCAAGCACTCATTTCTACTCCGGAGAGAAAGCTATCATCACTAACTTCTTATGCATCCTTCCAGAGACAGTGGCTGGATACACGAGCAGACACGTGTACATTTTTTTTTTTAACCCTTTAAAAATTCATCTTTTCGTACTCAACAACATCTCTTAGAGACCACTCACATCAGTGCATAAAGAGCATCCTCGTTCATTTTTTGTGACTGCACAGTTTTCTATTGAAGGGAAGGACAAGTTCTGTTTTCAAACCTTGCCCAGAAGCCTGGCATCTTTTAGTCCCTGCCAGACTTCTCTCTACCCCTGGCCGGTGGACACCTAGGTTGACCAGGAGGCAGGGCTCTGAGAGCTGGAAATGTTCCCTGACCTGACTGGGAATCTCAGAGGCTAAACGTGGGAGGCCCCTGGGAGATGTCTTGTGGCCTCAAGGCTGTTCTCACTCTCTCTGTTATTTCAGAATCTGCCCTGGCTTGTTTATGGTCCTGTCCCCCTTGTTCCTGAGCCCAAGTGCATCAGCAGTTGGCCTGAGGGTCCTCCTGCCCACATCTGTTCTTGATCACTCTCCCCCGAGGGCATCCAACTGTTCCACAGCTGTCTCAGAGCCCCCAGGCCTGTGCCCACATTTTCTAGCAGACAGGGTCACCCTTGGTCATGGAATGAAAGTATTCGTTCAATGAATACCTACTGTGTGCCAGGTTGTCTGATAGGCTTTTACAAGTTAGTTCATAACAATTCTACCATGTATACCATTTTTTTATTTTTATTTTTTTTTTATTTTTTTATTTTGTTGTATACCATTTTATGGATGAGGAAACAGAGGCTCAGGTAGGGGAGGTCAGAGCTGGGTAACGGTGAAGCCTGAATTTGAACCCACCAACACCAGACGTCTTGGTTCCCCTTGTATCCTGAGGCTCCCTGAATCATTATGCAGTAAGCACTCAATAAATATGTGCTGACTGAATGAATGAATGAATTTGAGAGATATTTCCTGAGATCTTGTTTGTCAGGCACTGGTGTAGGCACTAGAGATGGGGCAGTGAACCAGAGAGACTTCTTGGAGTGAAATTCTAGTGGGGAAGACAATCAAACAAGCAAAAGTAAGGTAATTAGGTAGTAATACGAACTGTGGAGGAAAGATAACAAGATGTGGAAGACGGGTGGGCCTACTTTAGATAGGGACAGGACAGGATGTATATGGAGGTGCCCTTTGGATTGAGATCTGAATGGCAAAAAGGGGCCAGCTATACAAATAAGTGGTAGGGAGGAGAGGATTCCATGCAGAGGAAACAGCACGTGCAAGGCCCTGAGGTTGGATCAAGCTTGATGTGTTCAGGGAACAGAAAGAATGCTAGTGTGGCTAGAGAAGAATACAAAGGACAGTAGGAGGGGGTGAAGTTCAAGATCTAGGCAGGGGCCAGATCATGCAGGGGCTTGCCAGCCACATAATGACTTGGAGGGCTTAGGTAGGGGAGTAATATTTTCTCACGTTACTGTGTGGAGAATAGATGGTGAGGTGGCAGGAGAAAAAGCAGGGAACATGGTGAGGAGGCAACTGTGGTCCCTGGCCTGAGATGGCAGTGACATGGACCAAGGTGGGAGCCATGGAGACAAAGAGAAGAAAACATACTGGGGATATATTTAGTAAGGAAAACCAACAAAATTTGCTGATGAATTACAGTTGGGTGGTGGGAGAAAGAGAAGAATCAAGGATAATTCCTTGGTTTCTGGCTTGAGCAACTAGGTGGATGATGAGGGAACCACTTATTGAGATGAGCAAGATGGGGGAGAAGTAGGTTTTCCTGAGGGCCATTGGGGAGAGAGCAGGATGAAGTAGAGTTCCATTTTGGACACAGGAAGTTTGCTATGCCCATTAGACATCCCAGTGGATGTATCAGTTAGCAGCTGGATAATGAGTCTGGGACTCAAGGGAGAAGGCAGAGCAGGAGACTGATGAGTCATCATAAGGAGGGTATTATAGCCACAAGCCTGGATGAGAGTGTGTGGGGAGCGAGTGAAGACAGACCCTTCATCGAGAGAGGAGGATGATGAGGATGCATGTAACCGAGGGGCAGGGGGGACTGGCTTCCAGAATGATGACCAGGATATCCAGCTACTCAGTCTCAAACCCAGAGGGGCCCTCAGTCTCAAACCCAGAGGGACCCCATGGCTGGGGTCACTGTAGTGTTCTGGAAGCTGGATCTTAGATGCTGTCCACAGGGACTTTGACCTGCTCCAATGCCCTCAGTCTGAAGGCCCTCAGATAGCATTACCTGGAATTGCTGTTTACCTAACACCTTCCTCCAAGAAATTCAAAAGCCTGGCTGGGTCCCCAAGGAGCCTCCATTCTTCCCTTGGGGACTTTACCAGAATGCAGGTCAGGAAACTGGGACAGCAAGTATCTCATTCAAGGTCACAAGGGCTAGGGTGGAGCTGCCTGCAGAACCAGGGAAGCAAACCCCTCATTCACCCACATTCATATTGGTTTTGTTTCTGACGAGGCTTTTGTTTTGCCAAGTGGAATATGAAAACTAAAAAAGAACTTCTCAGAGTAATAAAGATGTTTAGCAGGGGAGAATTGGGAGAAGACATTCTGAATCACAGAGCTTGAGGAGAGAGAAGTTTAATATAAAGTTTGATAACATTTGGCTTGTAATATGTGATATAATACCATCCTTGGTCTCTACTTGGAAACTTCAGCAAAATCTGCTGCACTTCAGTGCTTTGGGGGTTAAATTTGTGGTTTGGTGATGGAACAATGTGCTGAAACTGGTTTCTGGAGGGTCCTGGGGTCTGAACCACATATGGGTTATGTTGAGAGTAAATTTAAGAAGGCTAAGGGATACCATGGAGTGCTTCTTGTTCCCGTCTGGAGCTCCTGGAGGGCAGGGAACACATGTGACTCCCTTCTTTGTCCCCAGTGACCAGCACTGGATGTGAATAGAGTAGGAGATCAGGAATTGTTTGTGCAATGAAGCTATCAAGAGTGGAGTAGCTGAGTGAATGAGTGAAGTGTAAAGAAGCTTATGCATAAGAGAGGGAAGGAAAGTGGACACCAACAAGAAAAAACAAAAATTAAAAGTCTGACAATATCAAGTTCTGGTAGCCGGTCTCCAAGATGGCCCCCAATAATTCTTGCCTTCTGATGTTCACAGTGGTATTCATTTTCTACTGCTGTGTAACAAATTACCATAAATTTAGCAGCTTAAAACAACACTTGTTTATTCTCACAGTTTCTGTAGGTCAGAAGTCCTCTTTTCAGGGTTTCGCAAGGCTGAAATTGAGGTGTCAGTGGGGGCTGTGATCTTATCTGAGGTTCAGAGTCCTCTTCTGAGCTCATGGATCATTGGCAGAATTCATTGCCTTCTGGTTGTATGATGGAGGTCCCCATTTTCTTGCTAGCTGTTGACAGGGCAACACTGTCAGCTCCTAGAGGCTGTTATCAGGTCTTTGCTAAATGGCCTTCTCCATGGGTAGTTCATACATAGTTATTTACTTCTTCAAAGCCAGCAGGAGAAATCTTTTCTTTTTCTTTTCTTTTTTGCTTTGAATCTTTCTGATCTCTTTTAAGGGCTCACCTGATTAGGTCAGGCCACCCAGGGTATTTTCCCTTTTGATTAACTGAAAGCCAACTGATTAAGGACCTTAACTACATCTGCAAAATCTCTTCTGCCAAATAATGTAACATAAGCGTGGGAGTGAAATCCCATTATATTCACAAGTCCCACTCACACTCAAGGGGAGAAGATTCTACAGGGCATGCACATCAAGGCGTGGGAGTCTTGGGGGCTATTTTAGATTTCTGCCTACCACAATACCCTTGTGTAGAACTCTCCCACACTGAACAGGAATGACCTGTGTAACTAGAAGAATATTGCAAAAATGATGGTGTGTGAATTCCAAGACTAGGTCATAAAAGACATTGTGGCTTCTACCTTGCTCTCTCTCTCTTTCTTGGATTATTCTTTCTGGGGGACTCCAGTTGCCATGTTAGGATGCTCAAGCTGCCCCAAATATCACAAGCATACACAAAGAAAGAAAGAATTTATTAAAAACACATGGAGATGTCTGTCACTTGGAGTCTGGCACCCAGGGCTGTCACAGAGAAACCTGTAGTCCTAAACATGCACTCTCCTGAATACCATCATTCAGGCCCCTGGGAAAAGCTTCTCCACATCTCTTAGACAGTGACCTCAAAATAATAGTTGTGTCTGAATGCAGTGAAGGTTCATGGGTAGTGCTGCTGCCAACACTGGAGATGAACATTCTAGTTCTGGTTCTAGTGCAGGGATAATTTGAGAATTGGAAGCACTTAGATAAGAGCAAATGCAATGTATTAACTTGCAAAATCCTTCCTCTCTGATAGCATAAATGCATAAAGAACTCTCAGGCTTCTCCTTGTGTTCCAATTTGTGGTTCTGGATGCACTCACACATTAGTGTAATCTTTGCAAGCACCGTGCATGGCCACTGTGGGAGACAGACTCTAAAATGCCACTTCCCCACCCCACCCCAATTCTCACCTTCTGGCGTTCATGCTCCTGTGTCATCCTCTGCCCTTGAGTGTAGGCAGGATTTGTGACTTGCTTTTAACCAACAGAATGCAGCCAAGCTGATAGGATTTCACATCTGTGATTACCCTGCATAAACTGTAACTACTGTCTTGCTTGCAGACTCTCCCTATTGACTCTCCTTTGCTGGCTTTGATGAAGTAAGCCACCATATGGAGAGGCCCACATGGCAAGAAACTGAGGATTGTCTCCAGCCAGCAGCTAGGAAGGAGCAGAGATTCTCACTCTGGCAGCCCATAAAGAATCGAGTCCTGAACCACCACGTGAGTTTGGAAGTAGGTCCTTCTTCATCTGAGTCTCAGCTGAGACCCCCACCCCTGACTGACATCTTGATTGCAGTCTTATAAGAGACTCTGAAGCAGAGGGTTCAGCTAAGCTGAGTCTGGATATCTGGGTTGTGATATAATAAATCTGTCTTGTTTTAAACTACTAAATTTATGGTAATTTGGTACACAGCAATATATAACTAACACAGCAGCAGAGGATCATTTTGAAATATTAACGATTCATATAACTCTTAAATTTGAATATATGTAGATCTAGATGTAAAATGCATGAAGTGTGATACGTTTCTTTACATTGACTACCAGACATTTGAACTCTAAGATTGTCAGCACTTTTATTTTTTAATATTTACTGGGATTTAATTAAATTTAAAAATTCATATTTGTAGCTTTATTTATTTATTTATGTTAAAATATTTATTTATTTATTTTGGCTGCGCTGGGTCTTAGTTGCGGCATGTTTAGTTGTGGCACGAGGGATTGTTAGTTGCAGAATGCAGGCTTCTTAGTTGTGGCATGTGGACTCTTAGTTGCAGCATGCATGTGGGATCTGGTTCCCAGACCAGGGATCAAACCCGGGTTCCCTGCATTGGGAGCATGGAGTCTTACCCACTGGACCACCAGGGAAGTCCCTGTAGCTTTATTTTTATTTATTTATTTTTCTTTCTTTTTTTTTTTAATTTTTAAATTTAATTTTATTTATTTTTTTATACAGCAGGTTCTTATTAGTCATCCATTTCATACACATCATTGTATACATGTCAATCCCAATCACCCAATTCATCACCCCCCCCCCACCCCAGCCGCTTCCCCCCCTTGGTGTCCATACGTTTGTTCTCTACATCTGTGTCTCAATTTCTGCCCTGCAAAACCGGTTCATCTGTACCATTTTTCTAGGTTCAACTTATATGCGTTAATATACAATATTTGTTTTTCTCTTTCTGACTTACTTCACTCTGTACGACAGTCTCTAGATCCATCCACATCTCAACAAATGACCCAATTTTGTTCCTTTTTATGGCTGAGTAATATTCCATTGTATATATGCACCACATCTTCTTTATCCATTCGTCTGTCGATGGGCATTTAGGTTGCTTCCATGACCTGGCTATTGTAAATAGTGCTGCAGTGAACATTGGGGTGCATGTGTCTTTTTGAATTATGGTTTTCTCTGGGTATATGCCCAGTGGTGGGATTGCTGGATCATATGGTAATTCTATTTTTAGTTTTTTAAGGAACCTCCATACTGTTCTCCATAGTGGCTGTATCAATTTACATTCCCACCAACAGTGCAAGAGGGTTCCCTTTTCTCCACACCCTCTCCAGCATTTGTTGTTTGTAGATTTTCTGATGATGCCCATTCTAACTGGTGTGAGGTGATACCTCATTGCAGTTTTGATTTGCATTTCTCTAATGATTAGTGATGTTGAGCATCCTTTCATGTGTTTGTTGGCAATCTGTATCTCTTCTTTGGAGAAATGTCTATTTAGGTCTTCTGCCCATTTTTGGATTGGGTTGTTTGTTTGTTTACTATTGAGCTGCATGAGCTGTTTATATATTTTGGAGATAATCCTTTGTCCATTGATTCGTTTGCAAATATTTTCTCCCATTCTGAGGGTTGTCTTTTCGTCTTGTTTATGGTTTCCTTTGCTATGCAAAAGCTTTGAAGTTTCATTAAGTCCCATTTGTTTATTTTTGTTTTTATTTCCATTGCTCTAGGAGGTGGATCAAAAAAGATCTTGCTGTGATTTATGTCAAAGGGTGTTCTTCCTATGTTTTCCTCTAAGAGTTTTATAGTGTCCGGTCTTACATTTAGGTCTCTAATCCATTTTGAGTTTATTTTTGTGTATGGTGTTACGGAGTGTTCTAATTTCATTCTTTTACATGTAGCTGTCCAGTTTCCCCAGCACCACTTATTGAAGAGACTGTCTTGTCTCCATTGTATATCCTTGCCTCCTTTGTCATAGATTAGTTGACCATAGGTGCGTGGGTTTATCTCTGGGCTTTCTATCTTGTTCCATTGATCTATGTTTCTGTTTTTGTGCCAGTACAATATTGTCCTGATTACTGTAGCTTTGTAGTATAGTCTGAAGACAGGGAGTCTGATTCCTCCAGCTCTGTTTGTTTCCCTCAAGACTGCTTTGGCTATTCAGGGTCTTTTGTATCTCCATACAAATTTTAAGATTATTTGTTCTAGTTCCGTAAAAAATGCCATTGGTAATTTGATAGGGATTGCATTGAATCGGTAGATTGCTTTGGGTAGTATAGTCATTTTCACAGTATTGATTCTTCCAATCCAAGAACATGGTATATCTCTCCATCTGTTGGTATCATCTTTAATTTCTTTCATCAGTGTCTTATAGTTTTCTGCATAAAGGTCTTTTGTCTCCCTAGGTAGGTTTATTCCTAGGTATTTTATTATTTTTGTTGCAGTGGTAAATTGGAGTGTTTCCTTAATTTCTCTTTTAGATTTTTCATCATTAGTGTATAGGAATGCAAGAGATTTCTGTGCATTAATTTTGTATCCTGCAACTTTACCAAATTCATTGATTAGCTCTAGTAGTTTTCTGGTGGCATTTTTAGGATTCTCTATGTATAGTATCATGTCATCTGCAAACAGTGACAGTTTTACTTCTTCTTTTCCAATTTGTATTCCTTTTATTTCTTTCTCTTCTCTGATTGCTGTGGCTAGGACTTCCAAAACTATGTTGAATAATAGTGGTGAGAGTGGACATCCTTGTCTTCTTCCTGATCTTAGAGGAAATGGTTTCAGTTTTTCACCATTGAGAATGATGTTTGCTGTGGGTTTGTTGTATATGGCCTTTATTATGTTGAGGTAGGTTCCCTCTATGCCCACTTTCTGGAGAGTTTTTATCGTAAATGGGTGTTGAATTTTGTCAAAAGCTTTTTCTGCATCTATTGAGATGATCATATGGTTTTTATTCTTCAATTTGTTAATATGATGTATCATATTGATTGATTTGTGTATATTGAAGAATCCTTGCATCCCTGGGATAAATCCCACTTGATCATGGTGTATGATCCTTTTAATGTGTTGTTGGATTCTGTTTGCTAGTATTTTGTTGAGGATTTTTGCATCTATATTCATCAGTGATATTGGTCTGTAATTTTCTTTTTTTGTAGTATCTTCGTCTGGTTTTGGTATCAGGGTGATGGTGGCCTCATAGAATGAGTTTGGGAGTGTTCCTTCCTCTGCAATTTTTTGGAAGAGTTTGAGAAGGATGGATGTTAGCTCTTCTCTAAATGTTTGATAGAATTCACCTGTGAAGCCATCTGGTCCTGGACTTTTGTTTGTTGGAAGATTTTTAATCACAGTTTCAATTTCATTACTTGTGATTGGTCTGTTCATATTTTCTATTTCTTCCTGGTTCAGTCTTGGAAGGTTATACCTTTCAGAATTTGTCCATTTCTTCCAGGTTGTCCATTTTATTGGCATAGAGTTGCTTGTAGTAGTCTCTTAGGATGCTTTGTATTTCTGCGGTGTCTGTTGTAACTTCTCCTTTTTCATTTCTAATTTTATTGATTTGAGTCCTCTCCCTCTTTTTCTTGATGAGTCTGGCTAATGGTTTATCAATTTTGTTTATCTTCTCAAAGAACCAGCTTTTAGTTTTATTGATCTTTGCTATTGTTTTCTTTGTTTCTATTTCATTTATTTCTGCTCTGATCTTTATGATTTCTTTCCTTCTGCTAACTTTGCGTTTTGTTTGTTCTTCTTTCTTTAGTTCCTTTAGGTGTAAGGTTAGATTGTTAATTTGAGATTTTTCTTGTTTCTTGAGGTAGGCTTGTATAGCTATAAACTTCCCTCTTAGAACTGCTTTTGCTGCATCCCATAGGTTTTGGATTGTTGTGTTTTCATTGTCATTTGTCTCTAGGTATTTTTTGATATTCTCTTTGATTTCTTCAGTGATCTCTTGGTTATTTAGTAACGTATTGTTTAGCCTCCATGTGTTTGTGTTTTTTACGTTTTTTTCCCTGTAATTGATTTCTAATCTCATAGCGTTGTGGTCAGAAAAGATGCTTGATATGATTTCAATTTTCTTAAATTTACTGAGGCTTGATTTGTGACCCAGGATGTGATCTATCCTGGAGAATGTTCTGTGTGCAGTTGATCGTACTTTTTTTTTTTTTTTTTAATTTTTATTTAATTTAATTTTATTTATTTATTTGTGGCTGTGTTGGGTCTTCGTTTCTGTGCGAGGGCTTTCTCTAATTGCGGCAAGTGGGGGCCACTCTTCATCGCGTTGCGCGGGCCTCTCACTATCGCGGCCTCTCATGTTGCGGAGCACAGGCTCCAGATGCGCAGGCTCAGTAATTGTGGCTCACGGGCCCAGCCGCTCCGCGGCATGTGGGATCTTCCCAGACCAGGGCTCGAACCCGTGTCCCTTGCATTGGCAGGCAGATTCTCAACCACTGCGCCACCAGGGAAGCCCCCTGTGCAGTTGAGAATAAAGTGTAATCTGCTGTTTTTGGATGGGATGTCCTATAAATATCAATTAAATCTATCTGGTCTATTGTGTCATTTAAAGCTTCTGTTTCCTTATTTATTTTCATTTGGGATGATCTATCTATTGGTGTAAGTGAGGTGTTAAAGTCCCCCACTATTATTGTGTTACTGTCGATTTCCTCTTTTATAGCTGTTAGCAGTTGCCGTATGTATTGAGGTGTTCCTATATTGGGTGCATATATATTTATAATTGTTATATCTTCTTCTTGGATTGATCCCTTGATCATTATGTAGTGTCCTTCCTTGTCTCTTGTAACATTCTTTATTTTAAAGTCTATTTTATCTGATATGAGTATTGCTACTCCAGCTTTCTTTTGATTTCCATCTGCATGGAATATCTTTTTCCATCCCCTCACTTTCAGTCTGTATGTGTCCCTAGGTCTGAAGTGGGTCTCTTGTAGACAACATATATATGGATCTTGTTTTTGTATCCATTCAGCAAGCCTGTGTCTTTTGGTTGGAGCATTTAATCCATTCACGTTTAAGGTAGTTATCGATATGTATGTTCCTATGACCGTTTTCTTAATTGTTTTGGGTTTGTTTTTGTAGGTCCTTTTCTTCTCTTGTGTTTCCCACTTAGAGAAGTTCCTTTAGCATTTGTTGTAGAGCTGGTTTGGTGGTGCTGAATTCTCTTAGCTTTTGCTTGTCTGTAAAGCTTTTGATTTCTCCATCAAATCTGAATGAGATCCTTGCCGGGTAGAGTAATCTTGGTTGTAGGTTCTTCCCTTTCATCACTTTAAGTATGTCATGCCACTCCCTTCTGGCTTGTAGAGTTTCTGCTGAGAAATCAGCTGTTAACCTTATGGGAGTTCCCTTGTATGTTATTTGTTATTTTTCCCTTGCTGCTTTCAATAATTTTTCTTTGTCTTTAATTTTTGCCATTTTGATTACTATGTGTCTTGGCGTGTTTCTCCTTGGGTTTATCCTGTATGGGACTCTCTGCGCTTCCTGGACTTGGGTGGCTATTTCCTTTCCCATGTTAGGGAAGTTTTCGACTATAATCTCTTCAAATATTTTCTCGGGTCCTTTCTCTCTCTCTTCACCTTCTGGGACCTCTATAATGCGAATGTTGTTGCGTTTAATGTTGTCCCAGAGGTCTCTTAGGCTGTCTTCATTTCTTCTCATTCTTTTTTCTTTATTCTGTTCCGCAGCAGTGAATTCCACCATTCTGTCTTCCAGGTCACTTATCCGTTCTTCTGCCTCAGTTATTCTGCTATTGATTCCTTCTTGTGTAGTTTTCATTTCAGTCATTGTATTGTTCATCTCTGTTTGTTTGTTCTTTAATTCTTCTAGGTCTTTGTTAAACATTTCTTGCATCTTCTCGATCTTTGCCTTCATTCTTTTTCCGAGGTCCTGGATCATCTTCACTATCATTATTCTGAATTCTTTTTCTGGAAGGTTGCCTATCTCCACTTCATTTAGTTGTCTTTCTGGGGTTTTATCTTGTTCCTTCATCTGGTACATAGCCCTCTGCCTTTTCATCTTGTCTATCTTTCTGTGAATGTGGTTTTTGTTCCACAGGCTGCAGGATTGTAGTTCTTCTTGCTTCTGCTGTCTCCCTGTAACTTTATTTAAACAACTTATTTTAAAATGTTATTTTAATTTTGCCATTTGCATTTTGCCTTTTGATTTCAAAAGATAATTTAATAAATTATTTAATTTTAACTGAAAAAACTGATAAAATATTCTAGAAGAATTACTTTAGAAAACATGTAAAATAATTTTAATTTGCTGATTTTTTAATATTTACTTTAATTTACACTTCTCCTGAAAATATATTCAAGCTTTGTGTCCTTTGATATATAATTTCAATTTATTTTTTATTCCTTTAGATCATTACTGCCAATAGCACAGAAATTATGTAAAAATCTTGATTATAACAATAGGGTGAGTGATTTTGCTAAAATGAAGGCAAGTAAAACAAATTTTAGGCAATGAATATATAGCAATTTCTTAATTATGCATGTCTTTTTAAATTATTCATTTAGACATCACTGGCACATCAATACAACATAATTTAATTCCATCATCTTTGATATTTTGCCAATTTTCAGACATATAAAAACCATAGCTTTACACATATATTTTGACTTTGTTTTAATGAAGGTATACTTGTTAAAATAGGAGGTTAGACCATATGTTTTTTGACAATTTGTAAGCTTGATTTTTTTTAATAGGTCTTTATTGAAGTATAATTGCTTAACAATACTGTGTTAGTTTCTGATGTACAGCAAAGTGAATCAGCCATATGCATACATATATCCCCATATCCCCTCCCTCTTGAGCCTCCCTCCCACCCTCCCTATCCCACCCCTCTAGCTCATCGCAAAGCACCGAGCTGATCTTCCTGTGCTCTGCTGCTGCTTCCTACTATGTAAGCTTGATTTTTACCATGCAGACTTTTAGACACATGGCCTGTGGGCTTCCATTTGTACTCTTGTTCTGGGTGCTCTGTATGTCAGGGCAGGCTGCCCAAAGTTACCCAGCTGGTAAATGGAGCCGAGATTCAAACTCTCATCTGCCTGGACTCCCAGGTGTGGGCTGTGTGACATGTGACCTGCCCTGGGTCAGTTCACAGTTCAGTGGCGGAGCTGCCACCTCAGGAAGCCCTGAGTGTCACCGAAGCTGGGATACTCTGTGGTCAGGGGCAGAAGACGCTACAGAATTTATGGGTTCCAGTGCAAAATGAAAATGCATTATAATTATCGTTAATGAATTATTAAGGATTCCCAGATGCTGAGAGTAGAGCACTAAAGTAAGCAGGAGGCCTTTCTAAGTGCAGGGTCTGTGCCACTGCATGGTTGGGGGGGCTTCCTGGAGGTGGTGGCACCCAGTCCCCCTCTTCCACTTATAATAGGTAGATTTGGGTGTGGTGGAAAGAAGGGTCAAGAGCAAATGGGAAAGATGAGGACCATCTATTTATAGCACTTTCTTTTAAAAACCAATTTATTTAAATAAAAATGTGAGTCATTCAAAGGAAAAATTAAGGAAATAAAAGCATATGTGATATGCAGATATGGAAAAAGTTGTGATGGGTCATTTGAATGACTGGGGGTTGGGAAATTGCTGTCTGGGTGTGTGTGTCTACAAACATGTAATTGTGAGCATGTGCATGAGTCTGTATATGAATCTTTGTATCCTTGAAAATGAGTGTGAGTCTATGTCTGAGTGTGGTTGTGTGATACATTTGTACACGGTGTGTGACAGTGGATGTGTGTCTGAGCATGTGTGTACAATTGTGTGAATGTGTGTAGGGGAGTCTGTGTGGATGTGTGCATGCAAACCTTTCTTATCCTGAACTTCTGCAAGAAGAATGTGAAATTATGAGCTTGCTATCACTGGACGCATTTCTAATACCTGTGTATATATCAGCTATCGCCACAATGACGCTGTGTAACAACAAACAGGGAAATGGGAAAAGACTGTTAATACATTGGATAGGCGATTTTTCTTTTGGGGTGATGAAAATGTTCTAAAATTGATTATAGTGATGGCTGCACAACTGTGAATCTGCCAAAAAAAAATTGGATGGTACTATTTAAATGGGTGAATTTTATGGTATGTGAATTATTTCTCAATTCAGCTAATAAAAACCAACAAGAAACATCTATTTTCTTGTTCATTAGTCTAGAGTGAACTATAGCTCTGCTGGAATCATCTGGGGCTTGGCTCCCGGTTGCTGAAGAGTTCAAGTATATTCCACATGCTTCTTCTACATGTCTTTCACCCTCTTTTTTGGCTCAGCAATGACTCAGTTATATTCTTTTTGTGGTGAATAGCAGAAGTTCAAGGGGGCGAGCAGACACATGTAAGGTTTCCTAACACCTTGGCTCAGAACTAGCACATCACTTCTGCCCACATTCCATTGGCTGAAAAAAATATCATATGGTCAAGTGCAAGTCCAACATCCACAGGACAGGGAAATATACTTGTCTCACTCTCAAGCCCTTCAAGGTCACATGGGGGAAGGGAGTGAAGACCTGAGAAGGATAATCCAATCTACCACAACTGCATAACATGTTGCTCCTGCCCCTTTAGAGATCTGGTTAAACAGGTCATAGACCTGAATTCCAAGTCTGGGGCAGCCTCAAGTCTCCCCACAATTTCTGCCCATTCTGGTGTCTTATTTCCTCATGCTTTTCTCTTTCCTGTGCTTCTCCCTATCTCAGGGCTCTTGTGCCTATGCGTGCTATCTTTCTTCCACCCTGAGTCAAACTCAGATAAGAAACCCAGCCTCATTGCTATTTTTGAAAAGAAATCCAGTCACACCCAGCACATAGTGCATTTAGCAACTTTGCGGAAGATTTCAAGGCTTATGGAGAAGGGTCACATGGCTTTTTGCACAACCTTCTGTATTTATGGCTCCGCCCCTCTCCCCCTCTGCCCGGAGACTGCAGGGAAGACTTCCTAGAGGAGGTGACATTTGACCAGATTTTGAAGGCTGAGGAAGAGGTGGGCACCTCTTCCTGAAGAGTTCCAGGGAGAGGGAACAGCATGGATAAAGTGAGGCAACGTCTGGAATAGTTGAGAAAAGGCAAGTACAGTTGACCCTTGAACAACGTGGGGGTTAGAGGTGCCCATCCCCACAACACACAGTTGAAAATCTGCCTATAACTTTACAGTCAACACTCTGAATTTGTGGTTTTGCATCTGCAGATTCAACCAACCTTGGATCATGTAGCACTGTAGTACGTATTTATTGAAAAAAATCGCATATAAGTGGACCCTCACAGTTCAAACCTGTTTTGTTCAAGGGTCAACTGTAGTCAGCATGGCTGGAGTGGACGGTATGAGCTGGGGAGTGGCGGGGGGTGAGGCTAAGTGTCCCACAGATCCATGAAGTGGCTTGTACTGGGTCCAGCTGGGTTAGAACTCTTTTTCCAGAATTACCTTCCCTGTGTGGTTCTGGGTTAGCATCGACCGTAAGAGAAACTTGTGTGGGTTTTGGAAGATGGATGTGAAACTGAAGCCATGTTTTTTATGCTCTGAAGGTCAAGCCAGGGCCCCAGGCACTGTGGACACTTGTGCCACTTGATCCTCTCAGTTGTCCCTGTGGCTCCAAGTTCATCCTCCCAGGTTCCAATTTGTCCTTGCTCTCATTCATGTCCAGGGCTCCTCCTTGACAACTGATCTAAGTGACTGCAGAGGCAAGATCATTGAATAGATTCCTCCACCAGCTCCCACCACTGTGTCCAGTCTCGTCCCTGTAATTCTTTTTTCTACGGTGTTCATAGTGGTTCTGTGGTTGAACCCTGACTGATACATCTAGAATCATAAAGACCTTTGTGTGCCACCCTGAGGAGTTTGGGCTTCATCTTTTAGAATGGTTTTTCTCAAATTTCAGTCATTTGAGGGCCACTGTGACAGAGGTAATGCTAAATGTTCACCAAATCCCCTTCTTCCCAAGCATATGTCTACATCTCCAGCCTCTCTCGCAGCTAGGTGGGACCATGTGACGAATTCTAGCCAACAGAACATGGGCTGAAGTGAAGTGTGTATGTTCAGGCCTGGCCCCCAAATCCTTCCATGTGACACTGCAGATGCATTCTCGTTTCTCTAGTGTGCCAGCTGAGTGCAGAAGGTCCAATGGTGGGCTTCAAAGGCCGGAGGGTTTCAGAGCCATTAGCTGGAAGGAGCCTGGGTCTCTGAATGACTCCCTGAAGCAGAGGCCCCCACTTCCCTGCATTGGGCTGTGACTTGAGATATAGAACTTTATTATGTAAAGCCAGTGGGATATAGAATTTTTTGCTAGAGGGGGTAGCTGACCTTAACAAAAACAACCACCTTCACAGTTTTAGTCATAACCTTTTACCATCTGTATCATTATTGATTTAATCACTTAAAATTCACTCTTTATAACCTTAATTTATTTAAAAAGAGAACTTTGTGTCACTATTCATAAATAGAAAAGCAGCCTCACTCATGGTAGAGAGAAGGTAATAGCAAAAAATAAATGCAATGAAAATCAAACCATGATATGAAATTCTTGTTATATCCTGTTCCTGCTAAGGGCTCTGGAGCCTGAGACCTGCTTTTGTTTTGTTATAGAGAGATTAATGGGTGTTTGATAGGTGTTAAAGACAGATTAGCACCAAACTGAGACTTTCTTTTTAATGTTCTTGAACTACCAGTGATAATCACCACACTATGAAACTACATGAGCCAAAGAAAGATGAAGAGTTTTAAAACTTTTCTCATTATGGAAAATTTCAAACACATGGACATAAATTTAATGAGAATAATAATATAACACCCCTTGTGTGCATTACCCAGCTTCAACAGCGATCAACTTTTTGCTATTCTTGTACATCTATTCCCCCTCCCCCTGCTTCCGTTTTTTGATAGAATATTTTAAAATAAATCCCAGACATTATATAATTTCACCCACAAATACTTCAGTATGTACTTTTTTTTTTTGGCCTCGCTGCACGGCATGCGGGATCTTAGTTTCCGGACCAGGGATTGAACCCTTGCCCCCCTGCAGTGGAAGCGTGGAGTCTTAACCACTGGACTGCCAAGGAAGTCCCTTCAGTATGTACTTCTAACAATAAAGACATTTTAAAAATTCACACAACACCATTTTTGTACTTAAAAATCAACGATTCCATATTATCATTTAATACTCAGCCTATGTTCCGTTTTCCCTAATGACCACAAAAATGAGGTTTTGCAGTTGGTTTGTGTAAATCCGGATTTGAATAAGGGCACACATTGCATTTGGTTGATATGTCTTTTTTAACCCTGAGGTGGATTGATTGCAGTAAATGGCCTCTCTCCATATTCACTGCCTTAGCCATCTGACTTGGCAGCTTCTCCTGTTGAGAGGTGGAGTCTATTTCTCGACCCTGGAATCTGATCATGTGCCTTGCTTTGGTCAATAGAATGCAGCTGGATGATTCCTGGGTCTGGGCCTTGAGTTGTCTTGCATGATTCCACTTATTCTCTTGGATTCTTATCTCAACCAGGAGAGCAAACTTAGGCAGCTTGCTGTGGGGTAACCATGTAGGGGAGGACTTTCCTGGGTGAGCCCATTCCGGACCAGCTGGTCCCCAGCTGACCTGTCAGCTGACCATAGATGCATAAGCAAGCCCAGCCCAGATCAGCTGAGCCTGGGCCAGACCAAAAGAACTGCCCAGCTGACCACAGAACCATGAGAAATAATACATTGTTATTTTAAGCCACTATGTTCCAGTTTGGTTTATTACATAACATTATTGTGGCAGTTAACTGATACAAATCTACAAAATTTCTGCTCCTTTTTAAAATGTCATTTACTTGCTAAAGACACTAGGTCATTGGTTCTTTAGTTTCTGACATTCTAGATTTTTATATCCCATGTGTCATTATATTACATTACATTCTAGATCATTATATCCCATGTATCATTTAATGTTAGTTCCTGTATTTCTTATAAACTGGTAGTTAATCTCGAGGCTGGATTTGATTCAGGTTGGTTATTTGGGCAAGGATACTTTTAGGCATGCTTCCTCTGCCTCACATCAGCAGGCACACAATGTCTGGTTATCCCCCTTCGAGTCATGTTAAGATTGATCAGTGGGTTCAGTGAATAATTTCAGACAAGAATGGGATACCCAGGGAGACTTCCTGGAGGAATTGGGAATTGAGTTGGACCTCTTTAAAGGACAAGTGGGATTTAGATAGGCCAAGGGAAGGAAGAAATATTCCAAGTGAGGAGAGAAGGAAGGATGCGTGAGTCAGAGAGTGTTCCGAAAATACTGAGCAAAAACTGGTTAACCCTCCCTCATCTCAGCTTCCTTTGTTATCCTCTGCTCTAGAGGCCAGGGCAGGAACCAGATTTTATCTGGCTTTCTGCAGAGCTGGACTTACCGTCAGGTTTTAATTCTAATAGGCGCATGGAGTATTTTGTTGGGACACATTGTGAAATCACATTCCTGCTCAGTGGGAAAGATTGCTGTGATCAACTAGTGATGTCTGGTATGGTGGTATGGTTGCTGTGAATCTGACAGAGATCAATGACTCTGTCCGACCACAGGGTCTTTGACATTGGACCCTAGAAGGAAATAAGGGCTGAATGGGGTACCTGACATGAACTGTGGCAGTCCTTGTTGGTTGTTTACTAATCTTCATTCGCCTTTTTGTTTTTGCTAATGGAACCTTAGGTATTGGATGGCAGGGATTGATTTAGACATGAACAATGACCCAGTTCTGGCTAATGAGAAATAAGGGGAAGTCTGCCCCTGGGGCTTCTGCAGAATTTTTTCTTCCTGAATTGAAAGAAATGTGTGAAGGGATGCTTCCCACCCCTTTGGAGGTGGTTGTATAAGGACATGATGCCTGGAGCAATGGCAACCATTTTGTGGCTATGAGAAAACATGGCCAACATGTCAAGGATGGTGGAGAAGAAATATGGAAAGAACCTGGGTTTTTGATGAAGGTGTTGAGTCATGAACAAACTCTGGAACCACCTATTGTCAAATCTTTTCTTGTGTAGAAAGTAAACCTCTATTATTTAATCCATGTTTAGTCAGGCATTCTTTTATTTATTTATTTGGCTGCACCGGGTCTTAGTTGCAGCATGCAGGATCTTTAGTTGAGGCATGTGGGATCTAGTTCCCTGACCAGGGATCGAACCTGAGTCCCCTGCATTGGGAGCACGGAGTCTTAACCACTGGACCACCAGGGAAGTCCCTAGTCAGGCATTCTTTTACTTGCAGCTAAGGACAGCCCAAAAGATACACTGACCATCCTCCGTGCTTCATGGGCATAGTCCAGACTAGCATTTTCAAACCATGGCTGAGTCATGAAATCAATTTATTGGATCATGACCAACATTTTAAAAAATGAAATAACATAGATTATATGAGAATGCATGACACAGAGAAAGGATAAATATTGGTTTTGTTGAACTCTTGTTTTAATTATGTGGATCCCAGGTTATGTTCTCCAAGGAAGCAGACCCTGAGACAGAATTTAGTGTTTGGAAGGTTTCTGAGGCAGTGTTCTTGAGATCAACTCCTGTGGAAAGGAGGGGAAAGAAGCAGGAGTGGGCGGGGGAGAGGTCAAGCTGGGATGGAGGTCTAACAATGATCTTGACTAACCCCACGGGGAATCTGGGAGTTAAAATGGCTCTTCAGAAATTGTCCTGAGTTGGGCTAAGATGGCCAGGCTTTTATCTTCCCCTCACTGGACATGAACCACCTCGGGAAAGAGGTGTGACTTTGAGCAAGGAGGCTCCATGAAGATAAGGCAGGGACTCAGTCCAAGGGGCTGACAGCTGGAGGCTCTCTGCAGACAGCACTCCCAGAAGCTGGGACAGTAAAGCCTTCCTGGGATGAGGATGGAGCGTTTCATGTCTGTCAGTGTGTGTGTGTGTGTGTGTGTGTGTGTTAGAGTGAACCAGATTGTGGTGCAAATGCATTCCTTATTGTGGGTCCTGGTCAAAGCAGTTTGCAAGCCTCTGGAAAATCTGGGTTGTGCTTCCACCCAAGTTGTTTTCCTCCTAATTGCCTTTTGGGGTGTCGTCCCTTTTCCCGAGGCTCCGCTTGTGAGAGGCAGCCCTGTCTTGTGAGACAGTGCCCTGGCATATTTGAACACCAACGCTGAGCTGAGCTGTTGGTCCCGCCCATGCATTAAGAAATGGCAGCTGCTGGGCTTCCCTGGTGGCGCAATGGTTAAGAATCCACCTGCCGATGTAGGGGACATGGGTTCGAGCCCTGGTCTGGGAAGATCCCACGTGCCTCAGAGCAACGAAGCCCGTGTGCCACAACTACTGAGCCTGTGCTCTAGAGCCCGCGAGCCACCACTACTGAGCCTGCGTGCCGCAACTACTGAAGCCTGTGCGCCTAGAGCCCATGCTCCTCAACAAGAGAAGCCACCTCAATGAGAAGCCCACTCACTGCAACGAAGAGTAGCCCCCGCTCGCTGCAACTAGAGAAAGATTGTACGTAGCAACAAAGACCCAACGCAGCCAAAAAGAAAAAAAAAAGAAAAACAAAAAGAAAACCCTGAAAGAAAAAAAGAAATGGCAGCTGCTGCCAATGTCCCCAAATGAAAATGACTAAGGAGGATTAAAGCCAAGTGATGTCATCATGATCCCTGATGAAACAAACACACAGGAGCTGTTTGGTCCCCCAGGGTGCCCCTTTAGCCTGTCTTGGTAGGCTTCTTCCTTACTCTCATTTTATTTCTTCTATCTCCCTTCCTCAGCAGATTGTCTTTAGCAAATTGTATTTTAAGTCATGTAATTATAAGTGGGCTAGAGGCTCGGAGCAAGCTCTGCTCTTGACAAAAATCTGGAGGAACCTCCCATGCTGTTGGTTTGCAAAACCCTCCATTAGTGGCTCCTTGTTTGTTGCCTGGAACAGGTGGGGAAAGGAAGGTAAAAACTGGAGGAGCTGTGCCTCTGCCCTCTGACTGGGAAAGAAGGCCCACAGCTTTCTGCAGAGCTGGACTTACCATCAGGCTTCCTGCGTGCCAGAATCCCCTGGGGAGCTTGCTAGAAATGCAGATTCCTGGGTCCTTCCAAAGATCCAATGAGTTGGGCTCTCCAGGAAGAGGGGAATGTGACACAGGAATCTGCATTAAAAATTTTTTTTCACTTTGAAATAATTCCACTCTCACAGAAAAGTTGCAAGGATAGTGCAAAGGATTCACGTATATCCTTTGTCCCATTTGCTCAGTCATTTCTCTCTTTCCATATATAAATATGCATTTTTTTTTCTGAATCATTTGAGAAGCGGTAAACGTGATGCCTCTTTACCGATGCTTATCTCCTAAGAACAAGGAAATTCTCTTACATAACTGCAGCATAATTATCAAATTCAGGATATTTAGCATTGAGGCAATACTATTATCTAATCCACAGTTTGTGGCAAATTTCCCTAACTGTCCCTCCCCCCGCCCATTAAAAAAAATAATCCAGAATCACGCAGTGCTTTTAGTTGTCATTTCTTTTTTGTCCCTTTTAATCTGAAACAGTTCCTCAGATTTTTTTGTCATTTATGATCCTGACATTTTGAAGCGTCTAGACCAGTTGTTCGGAGACTGTCCCTCAGTTTGCATTTGTCTGTGGCACCTGTATTTTTAACATCTCCTTTGACTTTGAGCCCTTTGAGAGGACTGGGCAGCCCTAAGATGCAGGTACTCAGAACTCTTACCTCTCAATAATGCCGATGCTCAAAGGATTTTAAAAAAATAGCTTCGTGGGGTACCAGACTTCGCTCCTCAGTGGGTTTTTTTTAAATTAATTAATTAATTTATTTTTGGAGGCGTTGAATCTTCGTTGCTGCGCGAGCGCTTTCTCTGGTTGCGGTGAGCGGGAGCTACTCTTCGTTGCGGTGCGCGAGCATCTCATTGCG
Organism: Eschrichtius robustus; assembly: GCF_028021215.1. Lineage (NCBI taxonomy): Eukaryota > Metazoa > Chordata > Mammalia > Artiodactyla > Eschrichtiidae > Eschrichtius > Eschrichtius robustus. Next base: position 9,296,001 of record NC_090837.1, read on the forward strand.
GTGGCTTCTCTTGTTGCGGAGCACGGGCTCTAGAGCGCAGGCTCAGTACTTGTGGTGCACGGGCTTAGTTGCTCCGCGGCATGTGAGATCTTCCCAGACCAGGGATGGAACCCTCATCCCCTGTATTGGCAGGCAGATTCTTAACCACTGTGCCACCAGGGAAGCCCCTCAGTGGGGTTTAAAGTTTGGGAGCTTTTTTTTTAAGATCCGATTTGCTCAGAACTCAAATCAAAGAGATTCTTTAATTGGCTGTGTTGTTAGGCTGGCAGAGCCTGCAGGGATCCCGCTGGGCTTTTAATTTCTCCCAACTTTGAGTTCTGGCAAGGTCGGTGAGCAGGCTGCTGGTTTGGGGTGGGAGGTGGGCTGGCGGGAAGCAGAAGGAGACAGAGGGGTCAAGACTAGGCAAGTAGTAAAACAGAAGCTATCTCCTCCGTGTGCACCACGAGCAGGCAAGGTGCCGGGCGCTTGGGCGGATTTGCTTGCTCAGTCCCCACAGCCATTCCGGGAGTGAAACATCGTTAGCTCCATTTGGCAGATGGGGCAAATGAGGCTCAGAAAGGTGACATCACTTATCCTTCCCTGCTTAGTTAGGAAGTGGCTGAGCTGGGATTTGAACCTAAGTCCATCTGATTCCATAGCCCATGTTTGCTTAATCATTAGGGCACCCCACTCACCAGGGAACAATGCACTAAGGGAAATTTGTGGTCTGAACGTGAATTCATGAAACAGGAGGGCAGGAGTGGGTCAGCTCGACTCTGGTTTGGGGACCAGAAGCATCTGGGGCACTGTGTCTGGCTGGGTGGCAGGATGTTAGGGAGGCGTTTTGCTTGGATACAGTGCCCAGGATCACCTGCTCCAATCCCTGCTCAGCCACTTCTGGTGCTTGTCACCTTGGCAAGTTGCCTAACCTCTCTGTGCCTCGACTTTCCCTGCTATAAAACGGGGATAACCACATTACCCACCTCATAGGATTGTTGTAAGGATTAAATGAGTTAATATAGTAAAATGCTCAGAACAATATCTGGTAAATACCATTGTGCTTTACATTAATGTTAACCATCATCTTCATCATCATCATCATCATCTCATTATCTATTACAAACCCATGGGTGTGTGGAGCTGAGTTGGGCATCTTTGGTGAATTCATTCTTACCCCTGCTGCCTGGCTCTGAGCTGGTCTCTCCTGAGTCATTTTACTTCTTTGTCCTCATATACCAAATGGAGACCTTTCCCCAACTCCCTGGCCTTCAGATCCACTCAGAAGGGGGTTAACCCTCTCTGGCCCTGAGAATTCCAAGTCTTTATATTTCAGGATTGAGCCGAGAGCCTCGTTAATTGCCACCACCTACTGGAGGGCCAGCCTGGATCCAGCTCACTGCCATAAGCTGTCCTAACACCCCAACTTCTCATTCACTCACACCCACAGTCAGTGCCTTTACTGAACACCTGCTGTGTGCCAGTCACTGTGCAGGGTGCAGGGGCCATACTATATCAAGGAAGATCAGAGACAAGGTCCCTGCCCTCATGAAGCTCACGTGCTAGAGGGGGTGACAGATACCTGGCAAGTAAACAACAAATAAATGAATATATAATAGCAGAGAAAATAATGGCAATGAAAGTAAAAAAAAGGCAAAGCAGAGAAGGGGGCTAGAGAGTGACTGGGAGGGGGGCAGGAGGTGTGGTGTATGAGTATTTTAGGCTCAAGGAAGTACCTTTTCCTGGGATGCTCTGGTATATTCTGGGATACGTGGGATGGCCAGGTAAGATCCCTGGGAATTTATTGCTGACACTGCCATCATTTCTAAGGGGTTTCCTGTCAGTAATTCTGCCCCCCTTGCAATCCATCCTCTACACTGTGGCTAATGTGCTTTTTCCAGATATGATCACATCACCCACTTGCTTCCCCCTGTGGCAAGGATGAGGACTAAAATCCTCCCTGCAGCCTGTCTGACCTGCCTTGTCCACTCCCTTCTGCCTCCAGCCTCAAGCTCCAGTCACACCCTCTCCCATAGTGGGGCTCAGCCAGGCGGCCCCACTCCTACCTGCTGGGAGTATGCTTCCTGCCTCGGTAACACCCATTCTTCATCTCAGCTCAGATGTCCCTTCCTTCAGGAAGTCTTCCATAACTAGGTCAGACCCCCACTTATAAACTGCCACTGACTCCCGGGACTTTTCCTACTTAGCACTTGCAATAAATCCAGCATGTAATGAATCCTGTATAAATCGAATCCCCAGTAGAATTCCAGGGCACTCCTGGTCCTGTTGGATACTTGCTAGTTTGTTGGGATCCAAGACAATTTGCTAATTTTGAAATCAGAAAATAAAAACTTCCCCCTTCCAAGAAAAACTTTCCCTGCTTCTGAGAAGGTGATTACCTGTCAAGAGTTCAGAGCCCCTCTGGCCAGGCTCCTGGATGGGCAGGAACGGAGGCTGCGTATTTGTTTTCCTGCTGAAGCGAAGCAGTAAAATGAACTGGTAGGGCCCTTTGACTGGAGACCCAAATCAGTCAAAACTGCCAAACAACCGTGTTCCCTGGCCAGACAGGATCACCAGCAGCACCATGACTGGGATCTCTGCTCCGACACACACCGTGGGGCTGACAGGGTCTTGGTGCTCCAGCCAGGCGTCAGACCTGAGCCTCTGAGGTGGGAGAGCCGAGTTCAGGACATTGGACTGCCAGAGACCTCCTGGCCCCATGTAATATTAATTGGTGAGAGCTCTCCCAGAGATCTCTGTCTCAATGCTAAGACCCAGCTCCACTCAACGACCAGCAAGCTCACCCCATGCCAAACAACTAGCAAGACAGGAACACAACCCAACCCATTAGCAGAGAGGCTGCCTAAAATCATACTAAGTTCACAGACACCCCAAGACACACCACCGGATGCGGTCCTGCCCACCAGAAAGACATGATACAGCCTCATCCACGAGAACACAGGCACCAGTCCCCTACACCAGTAAGCCTACACAACCCACTGAACCAACCTTAGCCACTGGGGGCAGACACCAAAAACAACAGGAACTACAAACCTGTGGCCTGTGAAACGGAGACCCCAAACACAGTAAGTTAAGCAAAATGAGAAGACAGAGAATTATGCAGCAGATGAAGGAGCAAGGTAAAAACCCACCAGACCAAACAAATGAAGAAGAAATAGGCAGTCTACCTGAAAAAGAATTCAGAGTAATGATAGTAAAGAGGATCCAAAATCTTGGAAATAGAATGGAGAAAATACAAGAAATGTTTAACAAGGACCTAGAAGAACTAAAGAACAAACAAACAATGATGAAAAACACAATAAATGAAATTAAAAATTCCCTAGAAGGAATAAATAACAGAATAACTGAGGCAGAAGAATAGAATAGATAAGTGACCTGGAAGATAAAATAGTGGAAATAACTACTGCAGAGCAGAATAAAGAAAAAAGAATGAAAAGAATTGGAGACAGTCTCAGAGACCTCTGGGACAACATTAAATGCACCAAAATTTGAATTATAGTGGTCCCAGAAGAAGAAGAGAAAAAGAAAGGGACTGAGACAATATTTGAAGAGATTATAGTTGAAAACTTCCCTAATATGGGAAAGGAAATAGTCAATCAAGTCCAGGAAGCGCAGAGAGTCCCATACAGCATAAATCCAAGGAGAAACATGCCAAGACACATATTAATCAAACTATCAAAAATTAAATAACAAGGAAAAAATATTAAAAGCAGCAAGGGAAAAGCAACAAATAACATACAAGGGAATCCCCATAAAGGTAACAGCTGATCTTTCAGCAGAAACTCTGCAAGCCCGAAGGGAGTGGCAGGACAGATTTAAAGTGATGAAAGGGAAAAACCTACAACCAAGATTACTCTGCCCAGCAAGGATCTCATTCAGATTTGATGGAGAAATTAAAACCTTTACAGACAAGCAAAAGCTAAGAGAATTCAACACCACCAAACCAGCTTTACAACAAATGCTAAAGGAACTTCTCTAGGCAGGAAACACCAGAGAAGGAAAAGACCAATAACAAACCCAAAACAATTAAGAAAATGGTAATAGGAACATACATATCAATAATTACCTTAAATGTGAATGGATTAAACGCTCCAACCAAAAGACATAGACTGGCTGAACGGATACAAAAATAGGACCCGTATATATGCTGTCTACAAGAGACCCACTTCAGACCTAGGGACACATACAGACTGAAAGTGAGGAGATGGAAAAAGATATTCCATGCAAATGGAAATCAAAAGAAAGCTGGAGTAGCAGTTCTCATATCAGACAAAATAGACTTTAAATAAAGACTATTATCAGAGATGAAGAAGGACACTACATAATGATCGAGGGATCAATCCAAGAAGAAGATATAACAATTGTAAATATTTATTCACCCAACATAGGAGCACCTCAATACATATGGCAAATGCTAACAGCCATAAAAGGGGAAATTGACAGTAACACAATAATAGTAGGGGACTTTAACACCCCAATTTCACCAATGGACAGATCAACCAAAATGAAAATAAATAAGGAAACACAAGCTTTAAATGATACATTAAACAAGATGGACTGAATTGATATTTATAGGACATTCCATCCATAAACAACAGAATACACTTTCTTCTCAAGTGCTCATGGAACATTCTCCAGGATAGATCATATCGTGGGTCACAAATCGAGCCTTGGTAAATTGAAGAAAATTGAAATCGTATTAAGTATCTTTTCTGACCACAACATTATGAGACTAGATATCAATTACAGGAAAAAAACTGTAAAAAATACAAACACATGGAAGCTAAACAATACGCTACTAAATAACCAAGAGATCACTGAAGAAATCAAAGAGGAAATAAAAAAATACCTAGAAACAAATGACAATGAAAACACGACAACCCAAAACCTATGGGATGCAGCAAAAGCAGTTCTAAGAGGGAAGTTTATAGCAATACAATCCTACCTCAAGAAACAAGAAAAAGCTCAAATAAACAACCTAACCTTACACCTAAAGCAATTAGAGAAAGAACAAAAAAAAAACCCCCAAAATTAGCAGAAGGAAAGAAATCATAAAGATCAGATCAGAAATAAACGAAAAAGAAATGAAGGAAATGATAACAAAGATCAATAAAACTAAAAGCTGGTTCTTTGAGAAGATAAACAAAATTGATAAACCATTAGCCAGACTCATCAAGAAGAAAAGGGAGAAGACTCAAATCAACAGAATTAGAAATGAAAAAGGAGAAGTAACAACTGACACTGCAGAAATACAAAAGACCATGAGAGATTACTACAAGCAACTATATGCCAATAAAATGGACAACCTGGAAGAAATGGACAAATTCTTAGAAAAGCACAACCTTCTGAGACTGAACCAGGAAGAAATAGAAAATATAAACAGACCAATCACAAGCACTGAAATTGAAACTGTGACTAAAAATCTTCCAACAAACAAAAGTCCAGGACCAGATGGCTTCACAGGAGAATTCTATCAAACATTTAGAGAAGAACGAACACCTATCCTTCTCAAACTCTTCCAAAATATAGCAAAGGGAGGAACACTCCCAAACTCATTCTACAAGGCCACCATCACCCTGATACCAAAACCAGACAAAGGTGTCACAAAAAAAGAAAACTACAGGCCAGTATCACTGATGAACATAGATGCAAAAATCCTCAACAAAATACTAGCAAACAGAATCCAGCAGCACATTAAAAGGATCATACACCATGATCAAGTGGGGTTTATCCCAGGAATGCAAGGATTCTTCAATATACGCAAATCAATCAATGTGATACACCATATTAACAAATTGAAGGATGAAAACCATATGATCATCTCAATAGATGAAGAAAAAGCTTTCGACAAAATTCAACATCCATTTATGATAAAAACCCTCCTGAAAGTCGGCATAGAAGGAACTTACCTCAACATAATAAAGGCCATATATGACAAACCCACAACCAACATCATTCTCAATGGTGAAAAACTGAAACCATTTCCTCTAAGATCAGGAACAAGACAAGGTTGCCCACTCTCACCACTATTATTCAACATAGTTTTGGAAGTTTTAGCCACAGCAATCAGAGAAGAAAAATAAACAAAAGGAATTCAAATCAGAAAAGAAGTAAAACTGTCACTGTTTGCAGATGACATGATACTATACATAGATAATCCTAAAGATGCTACCAGAAAACTACTAGAGCTATTCAATGAATTTGGTAAAGTAGCAGGATACAAAATTAATGCACAGAAATCTCTTGCATTCCTATACACTGATGATGAAAAACCTGAAAGAGAAATTAAGGAAAAACTCCCATTTACCATTGCACCAAAAAGAATAAAATACCTGGGAATAAACCTACCTAAGGAGACAAAAGACCTGTATGCAGAAAACTATAACACACTGATGAAAGAAATTAAAGATGATATAAAAACAGATGGAGAGATATACCATGCTCTTGGATTGGAAGAATCAACATTGTGAAAATGGCTACACTACCAAAAGCAATCTACAGATTCAATGCAATCCCTATCAAACTACCAATGGCATTTTTCACAGAACTAGGGCAAAAAATTTCACAATTTGTATGGAAACACAAAAGACCCCGAATAGCCAAAGCAATCTTGAGAAAGAAAAACGGAGCTGGAGGAATCAGGCTCCCTGACTTCAGACCATACTACAAAGCTACAGTAATCAAGACAGTATGGTACTGGCACAAAAACAGGAATATAGATCAATGGAACAGGATAGAAAGCCCAGAGATAAACCCACTCACATATGGTCACCTTATGTTTGATAAAGGAGGCAAGAATATACAATAGAGAAAAGACAGCCTCTTCAATAAGTGGTGCTGGGAAAACTGGACAGCTACATGTAAAAGAATGAAATTAGAACACTCCCTAACACCATACACAAAAATAAATTCAAAATGGATTAAAGACATAAATGCAAGGCCAGACACTATAAAACTCTTAGAGGAAAACATAAGCAGAATACTCTATGACATAAATCACAGCAAGATCCTTTTTGACCCACCTCCTAGAGAAATGGAAATAAAAAGAAAAATAAACAAATGGGACCTAATGAAACTTCAAAGCTTTTGCACAGCAAAGGAAGCCATAAACAAGATGAAAAGACAACCCCCAGAATGGGAGAAAATATTTGCAAACGAAGCAACTAACAAAGGATTAATCTGCAAAATATTCAAGCAGCTCATGCAGCTCAATATCAAAAAAACAAACAACCCAATCCAAAAATGAGCAGAAGACCTAAATAGACATTTCTCCAAAGAAGAGATACAGATTGCCAACAAACACATGAAAGGATGCTCAACATCGCTAATCATTAGAGAAATGCAAATGAAAACTACAATGAGGTATCACCTCACACCAGTCAGAATGGCCATCATCAAAATATTTACAAGCAACAAATGCTGGAGAGGGTGTGGAGAAAAGGGAACCCTCTTGCACTGTTGGTGGGAATGTAGATTGATACAGCCACTATGGAGAACAGTATGGAGGTTCCTTAAAAAACTAAAAAGAGAACTACCATATGACCCAGCATTCCCACTACTGGACATATACCCTGAGAAAACCATAATTCAAAAAGAGTCATGTACCACTATGTTCATTGCACCACTATTTACAATAGCCAGGACATAGAAGCAACCTAAGTGTCCATTGACAGATGAATGGATAAAGAAGATGTGGCACATATATACAATGGAATATTACTCAACCATAAAAAGACACGAAATTGAGTTATTTGTAGTGAGGTGGATGGACCTAGAGTCTGTCATACAGAGTGAAGTAAGTCAGAAAGAGAAAAACAAATACCGTATGCTAACACATAATATGGAATCTAAGAAAAAAAAATGGTTTTGAAGAACCTAGGGGCAGGACAGGAATAAAGACACAGACGTAGAGAATGGACTTGAGGACATGGGGAGGGGGCAGGGTAAGCTGAGATGAAGTGAGAGAGTGGCACTGACATATATACACTACCAAATGTAAAATAGATAGCTAGTGGGAAGCAGCCGCATAGCACAGGGAGATCAGCTCGGTGCTTTGTGACTACCTAGAGGGGTGGGATAGGGAGGGTGGGAGGGAGACGCAAGAGGGAGGGGATATGAGGATATATATATGTATAGCTGATTCACTTTGTTATACAGCAGCAACTAACACAACAATGTAAAGCAATCACCAATAAATTGTTAAAAGCAAAACAAACAAACAAAAAAGGAGTTCAGAGCCCAAGCACTAAACTCCCCCTGAAAAGGCCCAGGATTCCAGTTTTGCCCAGGGTGTCCTCCATTGGCAGTGTCCACTCACCCCCACCCTTATTTACCATCTTTGGGCCCTGCCCCGTTTCAGAGGAGGCCAGGCCCCGTGTCACCCAGGCTCCTGAAAAAATGTTGGAGAAGCAAATGAATTGTGCGGGTTAATTCAAAGGCCACCTTTGGGCTCTTAGGAGCACAAATTGTTCCTGGGGACCTTGGCTTGCTTCCTGGAGGCCAAGGGAGGCACGAATTCACCGCTGACTGCTCCCAAGGTGGGAAAGCAGGTCCTGAAGTTTTCTCTGGGCAGCTCCCTGTCATCTACCCAATCAGTGAACCTGATTGAACCCGGGCACGCCCCTATTTGGAACAGAAAACACTGACTTTTTTTTTTCCTGATTATTGACTACCAGGATGTTTTACTGGTCATCATAATAATCACTAACACCTATTGCTAATTTACTAAGCTCTTGATACCCATTAACTTAATTAATTCTCACAAGGACCTTATGAGGCAAAACTATTGTTACCCCCCACTCACAGAAGAGGAAATTGAGGTCTGGAGAGCTGTGGCAAAGACTGCTGAGTGTCCCCCAACATCTATTCTAAAGTTTCCCTCATCTAAAGTAGAAGTAATCCAATTTTTAGCAGGTAATTTCACAGCCTCCTTTGTGGGTAGGTGTGGACATGTGATTGAGTTATGGCTAAAGGGTGTGAGGGTTACCGGAGAACTCTCCCTAAGAGATGTAGATGTGCTCGCTTTGCTGTTGCTTCTTTGTCCTGCTTTTACCTGCTGTCTGGAACACAAACGCCACCATCTTGGACCATGATGTAGGGCCCTGATTGAAGGTACATTTGACTGGGAGGACCCTCGGTCCCTTACACTGTTGACCACCATAACCAGGCCTGGTCTGGACTTTTTCAGCAGAGGGAAATGAACTTCTTTCTTCTTTAAACTATTTTCATTTATTGAGCCAACTTCAATATCAAACACAGTTGCAGAGCTAGGATTCGAACCTATATCTGTGAGGCTCTTAACCAATCGAATTGTAATTGTTGGAGTGCATCGTATAACGTTGCAGGACACGTGCCACCTTGGTGAGAGGGAATTGGGAGCCAAATCCTGTGTCACCCCCATAGGCCTTCTCTGCGTGGCCCGTCTGCTGTGGAATCTGAGTGAGAAGAGAGGCCTCTGGTGAGGATTTGAGACCATGGGCAGTGGGGGCTGAGGGAATTCACGCATTTATTCCACAGCTATTTACTGAGAGCACACCATGTGTCAGACCTGTGTTAAATGCTGGAGTCTTCCAGGTCAGAGGTATGGGAGATTGCAACGTGGCCCCAAGTCCCTCCCATCCCTGTACACTCGCCCCTGTCATTGTGGCATTGCTGTCTCTTCTATCAAGAGGTGGAATCCATTTCTCAAGCCCTCAAAGCTGGACTTGGCCGTGTGAGTGGCTTTGGCCTGTTGGATGCTAGCAAACATGATGCAAACAAAGGCTTGAAAAGCACTTGTGCATTGGAATTTGTTACCTCTAGCTGCTGGGAACCCTGCAATCAGCACTGTGGGGAGGAGCTGGGCTAGCCTGCTGGATGAAGAGGGATGCGTGGTCACTGAGTTGACTGCTGGACATATGAATCTAGAGGACTGCTGGATCTTCCAGTCCCAACTGAGCCAGCCGAGGCCAGAACTACTCAGCCGACTCGTAGAATCATGAGAAATATTAAGTGTTTGTTGATTAAAGCAGCTAAGTTTTGGGGTGTTTTGTTATTCAGCAAAAGCCAACTGGTTCCAGGGGTATTAGTGGGTATGCACTGACTACAAGTTTTGATAGGATTCATTATTTCACAGATCAAGAAGTCCAGGGTGGGTTGGGCAGTGCCGATTCAGCAGCTCAGTGGTGCTATCAAGGACTCAGATTTTTTCTCCGTCTGTCTGGCCAGTCATTGTCAGCGTGTTGCCCTCTTCCCTAACCTTGTCCCCTCAAGTTGCCAAGATGGCTGCCATGTGCCCCAGGCAAGACAGCATCCCAAGCATGAAGTTGCAACTCAGTGGGTAAGAGCCTTCTTTTTGAATAGCTCTTTATCAAGTAGAAAAATATTTTCTAGAAGTTTCCACCTGTAGATCATTGGCCAGGACTGGCCACATGTCCACACCTAGGCCAATTGTTGGCAAAGAGAAATAGGATTGACATATTTGGCTTTGACTAATCATGATTTGTCCCCTGAGGTTGGACACATTGCTGCCCAAACAAACTTGGGGTTCCTCTAGCAAGCAAGTTGGTGGAGTGGCTGTTGGGGACAGTTCCTGCAACACTGGGGACACGATATGAGCAGAGTTGCTGTGACTGAAATGTGCAAAGTGTGTTCAAGAAAGCAGCGAGCAAACCTGTGCGGTCAGAGGGCAGGAGGTGTCTGAGAAGCATTCCCTAGAGTCACTGTCATGCGTGTTCTGTGAAGATTAGAAAAGGGTCCTTTGGTCAAGTCAGTTTGAGAAAGGTCGAGTTACATAACGTCCCACAGCTTGTGCTGCTGTCGCTGTCGCAGACCCCCTGGGAGCCTTGAAAATGCTAATACTAATATGCCCCACGAATTTCCAGGGTCAGGAGCAGGGAGGTGGACTGTATGTCTTTTCCTAAACTGTGTTGACCACAGAAGGTTATTTTCCTCAGAGCATCTCCCAGTATTTCCACTCGTGGAACAAGCTTTGGGAACTGCTAAGGGACAGTTGGTGCAGTGGTTCTTGACCAGGGTTATGGGGTCCCCCAGGGAAAGTGGGCAACACCTGGAGACATTTTTGGTTGTCACAGCCTGGGGGCCTGGGTACTACTGGCATCAGGTGGATGGAAGGCAGGGATGCTTCTAAACATCCTGCAATGCACAGGGCAGCACCCACAACAAAGAGCTGTCCAGCTGAAAGTGTCAATAGTCCACACAAAAGCCTGTACATGAATGTTCATGGCAGCATTATTCATAATGGCCAAAAAGTAGAAACAACCCCAATGTCCATCAACTGATGAAAGGAGAAACAAAATGTGGTCTATCCCTACAAAGGAATATTATTCATCTGTAAAGAGGAATGAAGAACTGATACACACCACAAGATGAATGATCCTTGAATACATTATGCTAAGTGAAAGAAGCCAGATACAAAAACCACATACTATATGATTCCATTTATATGACATCTCCAGAATAGGCAAATCCATAGAGACAGAAAGCAGATGAGTAGTTGCCAGGGCTGGGTAGTGACTGCTAATGGGTATGGCGTTTCTCTTTGGGTGATGTAAATATTCTAAAATTGATCGTGATGATTGTTGCACAACTCTGTGAATACACTAAAAAACATTGAATTGTACACTTTTTTAAAATATTTTATTTATTTATTTGACTGCTCTGGGTCTTAATCGCGGCACACAGGATCTTTGCTGCTGCAGGTGGCATGCAGGATCTTTAGTTGCGGTATACAGGTTCTTGGTTGCGGCATGTGGGTTCTAGTTCCCTGACCAGGCATTTAACCTGGGCCCCCTGCACTGGGAGCGTGGAGTCTTAACCACTGGACCACCAGTCCCCGAATTGTACACCTTAAAAGGGGGAATTGTAAGATACAGGAGTTGTATGCCAATAAATCTGTTTTTTTTTTTTTTTAAAGTCAGTAGTGTCGAGGGTGAGAGACATTGAACTAGTAGATAACTAGGTTGACAGGAGAAAGTGGGCGGATCAGTTTAGGGGACCATGAAGGGCAGGCTAAGGAGTTTGAATTTTATTGACACTGATGGGTGACAAGATTAGTGGACTCACCCCTGTATATACATCCATATTTCAAGATTCTTTGAGCATGTGCTGTGTGCTGGGCATTTTCATGTACATCATCCCCTGTAATCCTCATGATGAATTTGTAGCTAGGTCTGCATCCCATTGTTCAGATGAGTAAGCTGAGGCTCAGAGAAGTTCACTGACTTGACTGAGGCTGCACAGCTGGTAAATTGTAGAGCTGGGGTCTGAATGCATTTGGATTTGCCCTTGAACCCACAGGATTTCCACTGCTGTATGCTGACTCTCAGTGAGCCATCTGCCTTGGCTCTCTCCTGCCTCAGTCCTGGTTGCAGCCTGTGGTCCTGGCAGCGCCCCAGGAGGCCCTCCCCAGAGTGCTGACGCTCATCCCTCTGCCCAGGCTGCAGCTGGCATCTGGATAGGGGTTGGTTGCTTAGCAACATGGGGGCAGATTCTGCCCTGAGCCAAGCGAACCATTTCCTCAGTCTTGGCTGCAGGAGTTTCAAGGAGAACAGCTCCAGGAGGGCCTGAGGGAGCAGGGCATGGGGAAAGCAGGAACAACTATGTGTCCCCGGGAGGGCATGGAGATGGGGACCCTCCTTAAGGAGCATACTCAGCTTCAGGGACAGTGAAAGAGAACCAGGAGACCTGCGTCAATCATAAAGATGTTATTATTATGACCACAGCAACACTTCTTGAGCACTACCTGTGTGCCAGGCACTGTGCTAAGTGCTTTACAGCCTATGATCCTTTCCAAACCCCAGGCAACAGGTTACTATTATTACGTTCCTTTTGCAAACGAGGATCCAGGGCTCATGGAAGTTGACTTGTCACACAGTCAGAAAATGCAGAAGCTGGGATTTGAACCCAGGTCTTTCTTTTCTTTTTCTTTCTTTTTTAAAAAATAAATTTATTTATTTATTTTTGGCTGTGTTGGGTCTTCATTGCTGTGCGGGCTTTCTCTAGCTGCGGCTACTCTTCCATGTGGTGCGCGGGCTTCTCATTGCGGTGGCTTCTCTTGTTGCGGAGCACAGGCTCTAGGCGTGCGGGCTTCAGTAGTTGTGGCACATGGGCTCAGTAGTTGTGGCTCATGGGCTCTAGAGTGCAGGCTCAGTAGTTGTGGCGCACGGACTTAGTTGCTCCGCGGCATGTGGGATCTTCCCAGACCAGGGATAGAACCTGTGTCCCCTGCATTGGCAGGCAGATTCTTAACGACTGCGCCACCAGGGAAGTCCCAAACCCAGGTCTTTCTGACACCCCAGCTCAGTCCCCATTACAGCCCTGGCTGGGCTTGATAGAGAAAATACACTATGGGGCTCCCAAGGCCCTGGGCAGCCTGCCCCACTCTCCCTGTCACTCTGCTTGCTCCAGACATACTGTCCTGGCTTTATTTCCTCAAACACTCCTACCTCCTTTCAGCCACAGGGCCTTTGCACATGCTGTTCCCTCTGCCTAGGATGCTCTTCCATCTACTCTCTTCACTTGGTTTACTCCAACTCATCCTTCTGGTCTCCCGTGGAACATCACTTTATTAATTCATCCATTGATCCAAACCTAGTTAATGAATGCCTCCCAATGCCAGGTAAACGTTAGCAAATAAAATGTACATGACCCCGGCCTTCTTGGAGTTTATAAGCTAGTGGAAGAGATAATAGATTAATAGACAAGCCACAATTGCATGGGAAACATTCCCTGACCCCTCTGCCCTTTGGCAAGAATAATTGTCAATTAATTGTACGATTATTTATTTAATGCTGGTCTTCCCTTCTAGGATGTAGGTTCTGCAAGGCCAAGGACTGTGAGGGTCAGTTCTATTATTATCCCCATTTTATAGATGAGGAAACTGAGGCACAGAGAGTTTGAGCAACTTGCCTAAGGCAAGAGCTGGTGACTGGTGGAGCCAGGATTTGAACCCATGGCTCCAGGGTCCATGTTTTCTATCAGCAGGTTATGAGAAGTTTAGGAGGAAGAAAGAAAGAAAGAAAGGGAGAGAGAGAGGGAGGGAGGGAGGAAGGAAGGAAGGAAGGAAGAAAGGGAAAAAGAAAGGAAGGAAGAGAGAAAGAGAGAGGAAGGAAGGGAGGAAAGAGAGGGAGAAAGAACGAAAGAAAGAAAGAAAGAAAGAAAGAAAGAAAGAAGAAAGAGAGAGAGAAAGAAAGGAGGGAGGGAGGGAGGAAGGAAAGAAGGAAAGAAAGAAGGGAAGAAAGAAAAAGCAAGCTCGCTTCAGCAGCACATATACCAAATTTGGAACGATACGGAGAAGATTAGCATGGCCACTGTGCAACGATGACATGCAAATTTGTGAAGCGTTCAATATTAAAAAAAATTTTTTTGAAGGAACTAATTTTTAAAAAAATTTATTTATTTTTGGCTGCATTGGGTCTTCATTGCTGCGCGCAGGCTTTCTCTAGTTGCAGCGAACAGGGGCTGCTCTTCGTTGAGGTGCACAGGCTTCTCGTTGCGGTGGCTTCTCTTGTTGCAGAGCATGGGCTCTAGGTGCACAGGCTTCAGTAGTTGTGGCATGCAGGCTCAGTAGTTGTGGCTCACGGGCTCTAGAGCACAGGCTCAGTAGTTGTGGTGTATGGGCTTAGTTGCTCCACGGCAGGTGGGATCTTCCCGGACCAGGGCTCAAACCTGTGTCTCCTGCATTGGCAAGCGGATTCTTAACCACTGTGCCACCAGGGAAGCCTGTTCCATATTTTTAAAAGACAGCCTCTTCAATAAGTGGTGCTGGGAAAACTGGACAGCTACATGTAAAAGAATGAAATTAGAACACTTCCAAACACCATACACAAAAATAAACTCAAGGTGGATTAAAGACCTAAATGTAAGACCAGACACTATAAAACTCTTAGAGGAAAACATAGGCAGAACACTCTTTGACATAAATCGCAGCAAGATCTTTTTTCACCCACCTCCTAAAGTAATGAGAATAAAAACAAAAATAAACAAATGGGACCTAATTAAACTTAAAAGCTTTTGCACAGCAAAGGAAACCATAAACAAGATGAAAAGACAACCCTCAGAATAGGAGAAAATATTTGCAAACGAAGCAACTGACAGAGGATTCATCTCCAAAATATACAAACAGCTCATGCAGCTCAATATCAAAAAAACAAACAACCCAATCCAAAAATGAGCAGAAGACCTAAATAGACATTTCTCCAAAGAAGACATACAGGTGGCTAACAAATACATGAAAAGATGCTCAACAACATCACTAACTGTTAGAGAAATGCAAATCAAATCTACAATGAGGTATCACCTCACCCCAGTCAGAATGGCCATCATCAAAAAATCTACAAACAGCAAATGCTGGAGAGGGTGTGGAGAAAAGGGAACCCTCCTGCATTGTTAGTGGGAAAGTAAATTGATACAGCCACTATGGAGAACAGTATGGAGGTTCCTTAAAAAACTAAAAATAGAACTACCATATGACCCAGCAATCCCACTACTGGGCATATACACAGAGAAAACCATAATTCAAAAAGACACATGCACCACAATTTTCATTGTGCCACTATTTACAGTAGCCAGGACATGGAAGCAACCTAAATGTCCATCAACAGAGGAATGGATAAGGAAGATGTGGTATATATATATATATATATACAATGGAATATTACTCAGCCATAAAAAGGAAAAAAATAGGGTCATTTATAGAGACGTGGATGGACCTAGAGACTGTCATACAGAGTGAAGTCAGAAAGAGAAAAACAAGTATCATATATCCTAATATCGTATATCGTATGTTAACGCATATATGTGAAATCTAGAAAAATGGTATAGATGATCTTATTTGCAAAGCAGAAATAGAGACACAGACACAGAGAACAAACGTACAGATACCAAGGGGGGAAGGGGGAGAGGGAGGAATTGGGAGATTGTGATTGACATATATACACTATTGATACTATGAACAAAATAGATAACTAATGAGAACCTACTGTATAGCACAGGGAGCTCTACTCAGTGCTCTGTGGTGACCTAAATGGGAAGAAAATCCAAAAAAGAGGGGATATATGTATACGTATAGCTGATTCATTTTGCTGTACGGTAGAAACTAACACAACATTGTAAAGCAACTATATGCCAATAAAAATTAATTGAAAGAAAGAAAGAAAGGGAGAAAGAAAGAGGCAGGGAGGAAGGGAGGAAGGAAAGAAAGAAAGAAAGGTGAAAGGGAAGGAGGGAGGGAGGGAAGAAGGGAGAAAGGGAGGAAAGGAGGAAGAAAGAAAAAGAAAGAGAAAAAGAAAGACTCCATCAAGGGTCGTGCCTTCCCTGGCCAGCTGGTCCCACAGGAAGCTGTGGTCTGTTTCAGAGCCAGGCCCAGCTTCCTGGGTCCCCACCTTCCCTGCAGCTGTGTAGCAGCCCAGGGTTGCTCAATAGGCTGGGAAGATCATTGTTGCCCACGAACTTGCTTTGGGTCATGGGGAGGGAGCAGTAGAAGACAGCTTTGAATGTCAGAGAGACCTTTGGGATCAGCATTCCAACCTCTGCTTCTCTGCTGGGCGAACTGGGGTCTCAAGAGTACAATCTCAGAGCTCCTGAATCCAGCCCAGTGTTCTGGAAAGATTACTCTGCCCCAGTATTCCAGAGTGTACATTCTCACAAGTCTGTGAGCCAGTAACCTGGGCTTTCTGGGGCCTTTTGTGTTTTCCTATCAAGGAAAGATTCTGGCCAGAGAGCCCTTGAGAACAGTTTTATGCAAGGCTGTGGCCACGGAACAGAGCCAATCCGTTTTTATACCAAAGAAGTCTGGTGTTATCGAGCTCATACCACGTGCCAAGCAGTGTGCTAAGAATTCCACATGCATCCACACCTCCAATGGTATATAGTGAAGATCTTGTCTCTATTTGATGTAATTTGTTCCCCTTCTTACCAGCTGTGTGACCTTGGGCAAGTCCCTTCATTTTTCTGAGCTTCCATTTCCGTTTGACGTTAGAAAGATGAAGGTACTTGTCCAGAGTCACATGCTTATAAGAAGGAAAGACAATTTTTCCATCCACAAAACTTTCCTGAGTTCTTAATATATGAAAACTTATAACTATTTTGGGGCAGGAAGTGGGCAGAGCTGATTACGACTCTACTGCTGCTCTCAAGGAGATTACAATCTCGAGAAGGAATAGCAAATGTGTTTTTTTTTTTTGTTTTCTTGACAGAACGCTAGAATCAGCGGGTAATGGCTACCTGCCTGGACTCCTGCATCCTGGATCTGTGGGGAAGGAGTTCCCGGATTGATTAGTGATGTCTGCCGCAGGATCCAACGTGATGATCTAAGTACCAGCGGCCAGACGGGGACTGTTAAGAACAAAGGGAGGGTCTGCGTGGAGTTCTGCAGGGGTGGGGGAAGGAGAGAGGGGAGACAACCATTTGCACTTGAGAGAAAACTCATTGGAGATGGTAGCCGTGCTCTGAGGGGAAAAGGGTGTACTGTGGCTGTGAACATGTGTGTGGCGTAGTAGCTATCCAAACTGGAGGCCAGCAGACTAGAGAGGGCACAGGCTCTGGATGAAAAGAAACCTGAATTCAAATCCTGACCCAGTCACTTTTTAATGTGTGACTTGGGACATATCATTTAACCTCTCTGAACCTCAGTTTCCTCTTCTGTTATTGGGTTGATTGCTGAGTGCTTACTCTTGCTATAGTGACCACTGACAACAATAATCCAGGGAGGTAATATCATCAGCGCTTCTCCTTGCTGGGCTCCTGGGTTGGCATTCACTCCATAGCCTGTGAAAACTGGTGCCCTCTGGTGCCACAGTGTGAATGACTACCTCCTGGAGTTGTGTGACATGGCCGCCTGGATGAAGGAACAGAGGCCCAGAGAGGTTAAGTCACTTGCCCAAGTCACACAGCTAACACATGGCAGAGGTGGGATTTGAGCTCAGGTCTGTCTGCTCCACAGCCCAAGCCTGTAACCAGCATGACCTCCTGCCCACGAGCGATTTGCCAAGCCTGGAGAACAGTTCAGCCTCTATGACAGTTTGAACTTTGGGAGATTGATGAAGTCATGTAACTTCCCCACCTGGATTTTCCTGCAGGGATAGGTAGCCAATGAACTCATTTTCATGCCTGTGAAAATCCCGAGCATAGTGCCTGGTGCACAGTGAGAGTAACTCAGAGTGGTGAGGTTGAGGGCTGCTGGGAGACTGAACCCCACTCTGAAACTAAGTGTGAGAAGGGCAACCCTAAAAGAAAGAGGATGGCAGTAGAATTTTCAATGAGAGGGAAGCAGATGAGTTCTTGGGCCTGGGGAAACAGACTTGGGGGTGAGAGTGGTGCTCAGCTGTCAGAAGGGCTACTGGTGTATCCACCTGCAGGGGTGCCAATCAGTTAGGGTCCCACAGGGAACATGGGGGTAACTGATGATCATTAATGAAGGGCTTGTAACAGCTGTGAGCAGGAGAAAGGGAACCAGCAGCGGGTGGTGACACTTCTGGGACTGGCAGGAGCGGGGAGCCCGGGGCCCGAAGGCACGAAGGGAAAGGCTGCTCTGGGATCTGGTGAGAGCTGTAGCTTTACGAAGGAGCCGGGCTGTAGGGAGACGAACGCAGCCTCATCCAGGCCGCCTGCATCCAGACACCATGGGGGCGGCCCCCCAAACCTCACAGACTGAGAGGGGTCAAAGGGATACTGGGATGCCCTTACCACAAGAAAGTAGGAAAACTCGACAGACGTTCATCACACAACCCTGACCGGATGATTTGTGAACATTCTGGCAGCTCTCAAATTCTTTAATTTGATGACCATTGACTCGATCAGCTTTTATTTTCTGGGACATCAATTTATGTGGAATCTGGTGGAGCTTTCAAATGATGCAGATTCAGGGTGGGTAGCTGGGGGGATGGGGAAAAGGGGTTAAGAGAGGCGTGTTTATCTACAGCCTGACATCAGGCGGCCTCCGTGTTCAAGCCAGAGAGTTTCCCAGAAGGTGAAAAACACACCATCCCCAAAGTCCCTGCTGTTATTAATCAGCAAATGTCTCAGCAGCAGGTGTGCATGAGTGAATTTTGGGGTCACGGCAGGTAATCCGGTCTGGCCAGGCCGTAGCAGGTGACCTGACTGTCTGCCTGATCCTGAGCCACTGGATAAGGGGATTAATCTAAATCTCTTGGAGGAGAGGACGTTTTTCGAGAAAGCCTGGGACCCAGAAAATGAAAGCTGACTTAGTGACCTCAAACTCCGTTCCCTGGGATCATTTAGAAAAGGTGCCGTTGCGGTTGAGACCCCCAGGGATGCAGGGGCGGAAAACACGGAGCTCAAAGGGTCTGGGAGGAATGGAGATAGAAAATCAGGGAGATAGAAAATCCGGGGAGTTCATGCCCTTCTCAAGGGGGCAGTTAAGACTCAGTGCTAGTTGACGGTCACTGAATAGAGCCAGATGGGCTGGATTTGGATCCTGGCTCTGCCTCTTACTCATTGTATGACATTGGGCAAGTCACTTCCTCTCCCCGTGACTCAGTTTCCTCATCTGTAAAATTGGACAATAATAAAACCCACTTCATAGATATGTTCTGTATGAATGAATGTTTGCAAACACCTAGAACAGTCCCTGGTATGTAGTAAAAAGCACTATATATAATGTTTGCTAAATAATTAGATAAATAAGAATATAGGTTATTTGTTGTCAGATCTTCCAATCTTTAAAGGGAACTAAATCTGGAAATCTAAGTTTTAATAATCATATTAATGGCAAACACTCAGGCAGTTTCGAAACACCTTAAATATTGACTGAATGTTGTAAGGTAGATATTGTTATTATCCCCATTTTACAGATGGGGAAACTGAGGGGGTCACATGTTTTGTCCTAAAGTTACATACCAGCAAGTGGTAGAAATGGAATATAGGGTGACCAACCGTCCTGGTTAAAACCAGGACACTAGAAGCCCCACCTCCCAGGAAACTCTTCAGTCTGGGAGAACAAGGACTGTTGATCACCCTAGCTTCAAACCTGGTCAGCCTGGCTCCAGCATTCTGCTCTTAGCACCGTACTCTATTTTCTTTTGCATGAATGCTCCTGATTTTTAAATGTTGGCCACTGTGGGCCAAACAATTTGCAATTCCTGAAAGAATCTGATATTCCCTTGCATCAAATTTCCCACTTGTTACACAGAAGTGCCTGTGTTTCCTCATCTGTAGAATGGGAAAAGAATAACACAGACCTCATAGGGTTGTGTTGAGGATTAAATGAGTTCAGGTACTTAAGGCACTTAGAATAATGCCTGGTATGAAGCAAGTGCTATATAAATCTTTGCTTGTATTATTGCTGTTCTTAAACAGACATTATCAAGACCCTCTCAGACTTCCTGAATTTGAATCTCCTGGCTTGAGGTCTGGGCATCTGTTGTTGTTGTTGTTGTTGTTGTTTTTAATACCAAGTTCTCCAGGCAACCAGGTTTGGGAGTCAGCAATCCTGGGGTCAAGTCTGAGTAGTACAATTAATGCTCTGTGTGACCTTGAACAAGTTTCTTCACCTCTCTTTCTTCCCTTGGCAAAGGACCAGGAGTCCTGCCTCTCTCAGAGGGTTAATGTTTAGAGGCTTCTAGAACCTCTTGGAAAGGGAAAACATTTGATATAAGGCAGGTGAGGAGGTAAAGAAGTAAGAAGGGAAGCCCCACATTGCACTTGGAGGGGACTTAGGATTCAGGCCTGGGGGCTAGGCTACAGGATAGTCAGGATGGACTAGGCTATGCTGAGTGACAAAGAGCCCCAATAACTCAGTGGCAAGTGTTTGTTTCTCACTCTCACGCCACATGCTAGTTATTAAGCTGCTGTCTCTCAGCTCCAAAGCTGCCCTCCCATACGCTACTCTGTGATGCTGGGGCTGGGACCCCACTAGCCACATTCCTGGTTTGTCAGCTGCTCCTGGTAGGCTCTCCAAGCTCCGGACAGCCTGGAGGAAAGAGAAGGGACTTGCTCCTTCCTTCTGTTGTCTGTTCAGGTCAAGGTCACCCAAGCAACACTTCTGCATCCTGGCAGTGGCTACTGGTTCCAGTCTCTGGGTTTTTTACACACACCCCTGGATCCAGCCTCCTTGTGTCCCCACAGTGCCGAGCACTCCCCACTTGGAGGTCTGAGTCCCAGCTCTGAGGGGGTCTCTCTTCCAAGGCTCTGGGTTCTGACACTCCAACCTCCACCCTTTGTCCACTGGCCCCAGGGACAGTGGCTGCTTCCTGTATTAGCATCTCTGTGTTGCCTAGTTGCTCTCCTGTGCTTTTTCAGCCCTCCAACATTCAGTCTAATTCTCTGTTAAAATGACTGCAGTGGTTTCCTTTTTTCTGTCAGCCACCCTGACCCACACACTCCATGCATACTATGAAGCAGAGCTCACTCTGAGACCCAAGCTAAGAGAGCAGCCCACCTGGAAATTGCCAGGCAGAGTGGCGGAGGGGAGAGAGCCTGATGGACCACACACTAGCTCTTCAAGCTTCTGCCCAGAAGTAATGCGTCACTTCTGTCCACATTTCATTGGCCAGAGTAGGTCACGTGACCACATCTGAGTTCAACACGGGATGGGCAGTGAATATTTATGATCAGTAGTACAGCCTACTAGTGTGTCCTTGGAAAGACGGAGAAACTATACTCTTTTCTCCTTCCTGACAGTCAACCCTAATCAGATCCCTAATTAGATTTTTCTGAATAATAATAACCAGCAAGTTATTGTGCATTTACTATGTGCTAGCCTAAGCGCTGATTTTCAGAGTCCATGGGTAGGTAGTTGTTACCCCTATTTCTCAGAAGAGATGAGGCTCAGAGAGGGGACGTGACTTGCCTCAGGCTATAGAGCTGTAAGAGACAAAGCCGAGATTTACACTCGAGTCTGTCAGACTGAAGCCCAAATTCTTCAACTTCTGAACTCTGTGGGGTGTCCCTTCTTGCTCCCATTCCAGAAACCCTGGGGAGGGCGGACAAGGAAAAGCAGGTATTTAAACTGGCTCAGCCCCTTTAACTGGCAAATCCTGCCTCCCACTGAAAGTTGCAGGTTCTCCATAGGGCAGCCCAGTTCTGGAACTCAGCAATCCAGAAAACTCCCCATGATTCTGCCCCTGGGAGCCTGCTCCTCTGGCCAGTCCTACTGCTGGCCTTGGCGCTTGGTTTTCACCCTCCAGCTGCCTCGCCCAGCACCTTGCTCATCCCCAGCCTGGCTCAGGTTCTGCCCAGAGGGCGTTCCCAGGAGGGGAGACAATGGCCAGGGTCTGGGAGCCCATGAGCCTGAGCTCTCCCAGGGCTCTGTCACCCCTCGACATTCAAGGGACACTGGGCTGTGCTTGGGGCAATAGCCACTTGAGTCTTGTCCCAGCAGACAAGTTCCTCAGTTAGAATATAAGCTCTTAGAGGTCTGAACTGTGTCTTTGTATCTTCTGCACAGTATTATTGACAGCTGATGCCCTCAGGCACCCCAGGCACCAGGCACCATGCCTATTTCAAGGGTACCTGGGATTTGTTTTAATCAGGTGTGGTAAGACACACAGACATGGAAATGGATGCCATGAAGGAAGAAGTTTATACTCTCACATCCCTAGAAATAGGCACAGCAGACACAGATGTTTAAAAAGAACTCACTTCTCCTGTGTTCCTTCTTTACTCACACTATTACCACACTCACAACACTTCTGACACCAGATGTGTGAGTTTTTTTCCCACACCACGCAATTCTCTGTGATGCCAGCTGGGTGTCCTACAATTTAACTCAATTCCGACACTGTCTACCTGGAGCCCCATGACACTGCCCTCCACTTCAAGTGCCAATTGCCAAGTCATAGGTCCCCAGGTTACCCACAACTTCTGTCCAACTTGGCTATACATCAGAGGTTCCAATGACCTCCTCCCCCTTGGATTCGATTATTTGCTAGAACAGCTCACAGAACTCAGGGAAACACTGACTTACGTTCACCAGTTTATTATATAATAAAGGATATAACTCAGGGACAGCCAGATGGAGATGCATAGAGCAAGGTATGGGGGGAGGGGTGCAGAGCTTCCATGCCCTCTCTGAGAGCACATCACCCTCCCAGCACCTCCACATGTTCACCAGCCTGGAAGCTTTTCGAACTCCACACTTTGGGGATTTTTATGGAGGCTTCATCACATAGGCACGATTGATTGTTAACTCCATTTTCAGGCCCTCTCCTCCTTCTGGAGAATGGCAGGGAGGGGCGGGCTGAAAATTCCAAGCTTCTAATTATGGCTTGGTTATTCTGGTGACCAGACCCCGTCCAAAAGGCCACCACAAATCACCTCATTTGAACAAAAGACACACCTCTCACCCAGGAAATTCCAAATAATTTAGGAAATCTGTGTCAGGAACTGGGATCAAGATCAAATATTAGGGCAAAAGATGTTCTTAATGCTCTTATCACTTAGGAAGTTCCAAGGGTTTTAGGAACTCTGTGCCAGGAACCAGGGGCAGAGACCAATATATATATTTTTCTATTATTTCACAGTGTAGGGAAAGGCACATGGGGAAGCACCAGGGTCAGTCAGGAGGCAGAAGGAGTGAGGGGAAAACGTGGGCAGGAGGTTTTACTGTAGTTTCTGCAGGAAGAAACGTGCAAGGCAGAGTAAGCAGGCTGAGAAGGTTTAGGATTGGCTCATTTGATTACTTATAGCAGGCTCTAGGGTGCAGGTTCCTTCCCCAGTTGTCTGGTACCTGGCCCTGGGGTGATTAAGGCAGGGGGGTATTGGCCTGGAGCAAAGAGCTTGATAAAGTAGATGGTTGGGGCGTGGGCTTTGGATTGGTTGGTTTGCAGGGGAAAGGCACACTCCCAGGTGAGTTGTTTGCTCTCTCTAGGAATTAGCTAATCTTGAGAGGGGCAGGCCTTTCTAGTGTCAGCAAGGCCCCGAGATGTCAAGGCATCAGAATAAAAAGATATGCTTACTACAGAGCCTTGCAAGTATCATATCGCTCGATATTTGAAACCAATCTATTATATCAGTTGGCGTGAGCTCAGCAGCCAGTAACAAAAGAACTAATTAATAGAGGCTTAAGAAATAAGATGTTTAATTCAACCTGATATGACAAAAAGTCTTGAGGAGGAAGCTTCCAGCTTTAGTTAGTCAACTCAACAGTGTCATCCAGGACCCAGACCTTTTCTCTCTTTTGCCTTTTTTCTGTTCAGCATGTTGGTGACATGGCTCCATATAATCCCAAGAAGCTGACTCAGCTCCAGGCATCAAAGCCCCACAGAACATGGTCCCAACGAGATGGAAAGGTATTTCAGTTATCTATTGCTGTGTAACCAACCATGCCAAAACTTAGTGGCTTAAAACAACAAGTTATTATTTCTTACACTTCTGTGGGTTGACACGAGTACAGCTGGGGGGTTTTTCTGTCCCACATGGTGTTGGCTGGGGCCATTCACTGAAATGCATTCAGCTGGCAGCTGAGCCAGGCTGGAAGATCCAAGAAAGCTTCACTCACATGTCTAGGGCCTTGGTACTCTTCCACGTGGCCTCTTTATGTGGCTACTTGGGGTTCCTCACAGCATGGTGGTCTCTGAGTAACGAAGTGTCTTTCACGGTGACTGGCTTCCAGGGCAAGAGTGGAGGCTGCCAGGCCTTCTTAAGCCCTACGCCTGGAAGTGGCACAGCATCACTTCTGCGGCATTCTATGGGTCAAAGCAAGTCACAAGGCCAGCTCCAATTCAAGGGGAGCTGTTATCCGCAATAAAAGTAAGAAAAGGAAGGAAGGAGAGAGTAGATATTGGGGAGGCAAATGGCAGGGTCTGCCACAGTGAAGCATCAGTTTCCCCTTGAAGAGGTGGCCAGACAGAGACTGTCTTTCCTTAGAGCAGTTGAGTAGCACGGCGGGTGTGTACTACTGCTTGGGGCACCAGGGTAATATGGTGGCATCCAGAGTCTTCTCTTTCCCTCTCCCTCTCTCTCCTAGCTCAGCGTGCTCTACCTGCTCATCGCCTCGCCCACAGGGGTGGGACCATGACAGGGAGAGGATGATAGCACATATGGGGAGGGGGGAGAGTCCAGTTATCTGCTTTTTCAAAAAGACCGAAGCATTGGGCACCGCTCCTGGTGCCAAATTGAAATTAATGCTGGCTACACTCCCAGCCTGGCTCCCATCCCCTCTGGAGGGCAGAGTCTCTGCAGCACTGAATCCAGGAAGGTCACTTGCTTGTCACAGGGGAAGGTGGGCGAGGGGCTGCAACAGTCAGGGCCCCGGAACAAAACTGAATCCAGTTCAGATGCTCAAGGGACCTTAAAGAAGGGACTGTTCTCAGAGTGTGGGCAGGGTTAGGGGATCAGAGAAGGGAGGTAGAGGCACTGAGAGATTAGCAACAGAGGGAAGCCATTACCACAGTAAAGGCAGGGAGAAGCAGGGGGAGGAACTAGTGTGCGAAGCCCAGCGAGGGCAGGAGCTGGGGGAGGCATCTAGACAGAGGCTGTAGTTGTGGAGGTGTGTAGCCGCCAGCAGGGACATGATATTGAAGCAAGGAGGGAGTTTGAAAGAAATGCCCCACCTCTCTCTCCCCCTGCCTTCTGATCTCCTGCTGGTCCTTCCCATTGGCTACACCCAATCAGAAGCCCGAGGGCAAGGGAGCCCATGGGTGATGTGGGCCATACTACCGATTTCTGGGAAACACAGGGCAGGCAGAGGAGGCTGGAGAATGAATTGGGGTGGGGTGGGCAAAACAATACAGTTGTATTATGCAGATGCCCAAAAGATGTGGTTATTTTTGTATAACTATTTTTCAGTACTCCAGAATGTCCCCCATTCATAGACCTGCCACAAGTTACTTAAAAAGTCCTTCTCTTGGGAGTTCCCTGGTGGTCTAGTGGTTAGGACTTGGCACTTTCATTGCTGTGGCCTGGGTTCAATCCCTGCTCCGGGAACTGAGATCCTGCAAGCCACTCGGCCAAAAAAAAAAAAAAAAAAAAAAAAATCCTTCTCTTGTTCTTCTTTGTAGAGAACTGTTTTATTGAAGAACAATATACATATATAAAAGGGATATGTCAGAAGTGCACAGCTTGATGAATTTTCACAAGAGAGCTTATCCGTGTAACCAGATCAAGAAACAGAACATTCCCAGCACCCAGGAAGCCCCCTGAGTCCCCTTCCAGTTATCACCGCCCCAGCCCCCCTCCACCAGAGAGCCTGGATTCTGGCTCCCAATAGCACAGGCTCATTCTCCTGTAGAGATAATGTTACAATGGGCATCTTTGTGTCTTCGGATTTTTTATTTTTTATTTATTTATTTATTTTTGTCATTGACTTGTTTTCTTAGGATGAATCTCCAGATTTAGGTTTCCTGGGTTGAAGGGTGTAAACATGTTTATTGCTCTTGCTGTATGAGGCTGCATTACTTTCTGAAGGATATACAGATTCCTTATCACTCCTTTTCTCAAAAGTCAGCCACTGAGATTATAATTGGTGACTCTGGCTTCAGTAGAAGGGAGCCAGGAGGGAGGCAGTTCTGGATCCCATTAGGGAGGAATCTGAAACTCTAAATACCAACAATGCCTGCTCTCTTGGTATATGATGTTTTTGATTGCAAATGACAGAAGCTGCTGTAGGCAGACATGGAGATTATTGCAGGCAATTAGGCAGTCCGCGATTCCTGGGTGGGTTTGCAGCTCTGCAGCAGGAACAGAACTCAAGTCCCCCCTGCCCCTGGGCCCAGGCACTTCGGCTCACACCTCCGTGCACTGGAGGTTCAGCCAACATTTGGATCTGTTCCCAAATCCCCCAAGCGGACTTCCCCTCACATCTCATTGGCCACCCCCAGATTTCAGTGGGCTCACTTTCTATGAGATTCAGTGCTCTCCACTCAATTCTGCAACACAAATCAGGGTTTTATTAGCAAGGAAGATGTGAGGGAAGGGCTTTGTGTGTGTTCAACCTCTGAGCAGTGCATATACTTGGGGAAAAATAGCTGCCCCAGCCCTGACTTCACACAATCTCTTGGCTCTTGTACCCCACACCTATTAATCAGTCTTTTGTTTCTCAAGGAATTTTTTGTCCAAATTCTGTTTTCTGGGAAAGAAGCTCTGATTTGTCTAACCTGGGTGAGGGGTTCTTGTCCAGTCAGCCATAGCAGAAAGAAGGATTTGGTGACACCACATGCCACCAACATGGAGATTAGGCCACTCGGCAGGGCTGGGCTGGAGTGGGTAGCCTTTGCTGAGTTACCCAAAGACAAAAGAAAGCAGTAGCAAGGGCACCAGTGACGTAGGGACACCCAGAAGTATTTTTTTCCCCCAAACAGTTTGTTATTTCATTTGAAAAAGCATTATGGCAGAAGTCAGAATCCTGTCAGACTACCTGACCCTTATCTTATGGATCAGTACTGTTTTTATTTTCAATGCCATAGGTGGGATGAAATACTTTACAATCTTTTCAGGCTTTAAAGTTCTCAATTTGGCCCTGGCAGTCTGAAGAAATTAAGGCTCAGAGAGGTCAACTGACTTTCCTAAGAGCGTGTAGCACATCAGTGGCAGAGCTAGGACTAGAACCTGGATATCTTAACACCTTGTCCAGTGTTCTCTCCATTAGATGACTGTGCCCTCCCGTTTTTTGAGAATTATTTTCACAGTCCCTGTGGAGGGGCCATGGTGCCACCTGATAGCGGCCCCCTGGCCCTTGTTATTGTGCCAACAGTGGACATAAAATCTAGACTGGCCAAATTGGGTTCTCTTTCCTGGGAAGTTGAGATTAAGAAGACATTGATTTCTTTTAAACTGGGTTTCAAAATGGGAATTCATAAGAAGCAAGCTGAGGGGAAGAAAAATTTGTCTTGAAAATAAGAGGCCAAGTTGAGAGACCGGGTGATTCCAGAGGGAGAGCTGGAGAGAGGAGCTGCCTTGATTTCTGACAGCTTTCTAGTTCTTGGTTCTTGTTCCTCAAGGGGATCTTCCTCCAGCTTACATGCAATAACCATGATATTCATATAATTTAGCATGCTTTTGGCTGCAAGTAATGGGAATCCAGACTGGCTTAAACAATAAGAAAATGTATTAATTCCTTTAACAAGAAGTGCAGAACCAAGGTGGATTTCAGGTATGGTATGATTACACTTCCAGCTACACTGTTCTGCAATTCTGTCTAGGCTCTTCCCTCCATAATGTGTTGGCTTTGCTCTCACATTGCCTTCCCTTATGGTTACAAGAGGGCTGCCAGCAACAATAGGGGCAACATGCTTCCTTATTGTCATCCATGGAGCTAGAATAGAACATCTTTCCAGCCCTGGACTGTAAGTCCTTTCTTTCTGTCTGATTAGGCCATTGTCAGTTATGTGCCTATTCCTGGACCAGTTGCAGTCTCCAGGAGAATGCTATGCACAGATTGGTTTAAAATTAGGTTCCAGGTCCAATCATTGGCAAGGAGGATGGGATGGCTGTGATGGGCTAAGAGTAATTGAGAGCTATCCTGGAGATGTGTGTGAAAATCAATTTCTCTTGGCCATGTAGGCTGAATGGGAGAGGGATGGTTACCTGAACAAATTGGGATCTGTTGGGAAGGAGGAAGGGGGAACAGATGCTGGAGAGCCAAAAAAAAAAACCATTTTGAGTTATTTCAGGTGGGTTTCTGATCCTTGTTGTCAAAGAGTCACTTGGACAATCAACTTCCTGGTCTGTGGCGAAATGCCTTCGCCCAGCCCCTCTGCATCCCGACTCTCATTTTCTCCTCCATTCTGTAGACTCTGCTGTCATCAACATTTCCCACCGCTAGCTCATCATTTTGGCAAGCTGGCATCTCACTCTGCTCCAAGCCCCGCTGATGGAGCTGAAGATCCCTTTAGCAGAATTGATTCTGGCATGTTCTAATTTAAAAAGCCTTGCACTTCTCTGCATGGAGGCTGCTGAAATCTGTGCCCATAAAAGCAGAGAGTAAATTCTTCTGAGGAAAGCCTATTTTTAACAAGTCCTGAACCTAATTGAACTTAATCATTTTTCAGTCGTTGACACTTGAAATTATGAGTCATTGGGCTATATATGGAGCTGAGGGCTAGAGCAGCCCTTTAAATATCATATAGATGGTAGATATCAGCTTCCAGAAGTACTTCTCAGGTTTGGAGCTGTGGTTTCACTCAGAATTGTGATAAAGCATGGGTCTCTAGAGACAGCCCTGGGTTCAAATCCTGAATCCCCCACTTACTGCAAAAGTCACTCTATTTCTCAAGCCTCAGTTTCCTCATCTGTATTGAAAACAATCTTTTTTTTTTTTTTTTTGGCCGCAACGCATGGCGTGTGGGACCTTAGTTCCCTGAACAGGGATTGATCCTCTGCCCCCGGCAGTGGAAGCACGGAGTCCTAACCACCGGACTACCAGGGAATTCCCTCTTCATCTGTAAAATGAGGCTGGCAACACTTGTCCCAAAACATCTTGTGTGAATCATCAAGGCCTGACATGAAGCTGCTTATGATCATTATTTATTCTACTTTTCATTAATATTCATGTTTTCTTGCAGAAATGTTAATGTGTTTGATTTTGACATGTTGCCCAAATCCCATTAGTAAAATATAATGTCCCACTAACTTCCCTCATGGTTACAACATGGCTGCCAGCAACATCAGGGGCAACATGCTTCCTTGTGCACCATATCACCTTTCTGAAACCAAAAACACAGTAACTTCTAAAACACATCTTGTCCCAAGAGTTTAGGTATAAGAGAATGGAGAACTTAGTAAGACTGAGCTACAATTCACTCAAGGGGTTAGAGGTAAGGTGGAAATCACAGGCATCAAAATTACCCTAGAAAACCAGTACCCCTAATCATTTCCCTTCAGTAATGTGGCTGCTTCTTGAGTTTAGCCCCAGAGGAAGTGGTTGGCTTATGTTTCAGGGCCATTTGTATGAAAAAATGTCTATCTTTAAACCATCAAATGCGGTTAGGCCAGTGAAAAAGGCTCATGCCAGGAGTCACAGGTGACCTGGATCAGACTGGGGTGCCCATGTCAAGCTCACAGAGCGTGGGGTGGGTGCTCCTAAAGAAAATTGATGGACAGATTCCCCTGCACCCGTGGTTATTTGTCTCAAGTTATCGCTCTCTTTTTTTGCAGAGCAGAAAGATCTGGGTTCTGGACTTCCCTGGTGGTGCAGTGGGTAAGAACCCGCCTGCCAATGCAGGAGACACAGGTTCAAGGCCAGGTCCGGGAAGATCCCACATGCTGCGGAGCAACTAAGCCCGTGAGCCACAGCTACTGAGCCTGCGCTCTAGAGCCCATGAGCCACAACTACTGAGCCCACGTGCCGCAACTACTGAAGCGCGTGCGCCTAGAGCCTGTGCTCCGCAGCAAGAGAAGCCACCGCAATCAGAAGCCCACGCACTGCAACGTAGAGTAGCCCCCGCTCGCCACAACTAGGGAAAGCCGGCGGGCAGCAACAAAGACCCAAGCAGCCACAGCCAAAAATAAATAAATAAATAAATTTATTTAAAAAAAAAAAAAAAAAAAGAGAGAGAGAGAGAGAGATCTGGGTTCCTTTGTAGTGCATGTTAAGTATGTACCCAGCAGGGTTGCTGTAAGTACGCGTGAGTGTGAGATGGGTAGTAGGGAGACAGTGAGAGGACATGTGGGTGAATGAGAGAGGAGATGGAACGGCGATTGAATGGCGGTGTGAGTGGCCGAGTCAGGGAAAGAGAGCGGTGACTGAGTCAAGAAGATAGTGGCGTGAGGGTTAGAGGCTAGTCTGGTGAGGGGTCGCCGCGGGGGAGGAGGGGTCGTTGAGGAGTTTGTCGTTCCCCCCCCCCAAAAAAAAAACTTTTCCTCTCACCAGCTGCTCTGGTCCTCACTTAAGGGCCCTGGACCCTCCTAGCACCTTCCAGGGGAAAACGCCCCGTCTGTGCGAGTCACAAAGGCGCCCGTTCCAGGGTTCCGAGAACACCCGGACGTGAGAATGGGGGTTGGCTCAGCACAGGCGCGCAGCAATCAGTCCTCCCGGCGCCGTCGGACACGCAGCTGCGGTGGCTGTTGGACACGCGGTGGGAGCCGTCCTGCAGGGCGTCCCTGGTAAGTTTCACAGAGCGCGCAGCCGCGCCTGCTGCTCCACAGCTCCCCCTGCTGGGGAAAGCAAAGACGTGGCGGCTGCCCCTCTCCCCTTCAGACGTTTAGCTGCCCCTAAACCTGGAAAATATCTTGGCCCCCCTCAATTAAACGTAAATAAATTACAGTGTGTAAAATAACTCCAAAGAAAGTACAACAAACTTCCATTTCCCCCCGTAACGATCCCAATTTTTAAAAATCTGTGGGTGTTTCTGCACCTCTGCTTGATTAGTGCTCCAAGCACATGTTTAAACCATGTTATGCACGCAGCCTTGGCTTCATTTTTTTTTACAGGATCCTCCTCTCTCAGACTTGGCATTTATAATCCACGTAGTGGCCTGTCCCAGGGGCCCTGCAGAGCCCTTCAGGGGTCAGGATTTTCTTTTAAGTTCAGATTGTTAAAATTCAGAAGCAGAGAAGGATCCAGCCTCCTCTACCCCAGCTAATTAAATATTAGACAATAAAGTCTTCTCCCGCCTGGGAGGAGACTTTATTCATTTAAATAGTATTTGCTAAGAGCTTATCATGTGCCCAGGACTACAGATACTGTAGTGGATAGACTGAGGTCCGGGGAGCAGGAGGCATGTTTGTGATGCTCCCTGACCTGGACCTCTAGATTTCTTAGCACTTTCCAGCGCACACAAACGGGCAGCTTTGAGATTCGTCCCAGGAACTGCATACTCAAATTCCTGCTGGCTCCAGGCAGTTACAGGAAATGTGGGAATTGGGGGGAAGAGGAGTTAGGCAATGGGGAGGAATGAAGCCTGCAGCCAGTAGTGTGACTGCATGACCCATATTCACATCTTAAAACACTGCCTGCTAAAAAGAACTGAAGGCAGGTTGAATTTGCCCTGTGGGCCTCAAGTTTGAGACCCCTGACTAAGAGGGTGGTGTGCCAGGGCCCAGGACACCTTGCAGGTGCTCTCTGAAGGCCCAGCTGTGAGAATGGGGGTCGATCTGTTCCCAGGGAACAGAGTGGGTCCAGCCCACAGAGCACAGAAAGGGAAAGGCTTGTGTTGGTGTCTGGAAGCCAGAGAAAAGCCGGTATCCCAGGGGGAGCCTGGTTCTGGGTGTGTGTATGTATCAGCGAAAAGGTAGGAGTTGATGGAGCCTCCAGCTCCTGGGGAAAAACACACAACACAACCAGTTAACTCAAGGGCAGGATAAACTGATACTTGAAAATCCTGATTCACAGACAAGTTACATTCATCAAACACCTGTTATGTGCTAGGCACTGCGCTAAGAGCTTTATATACATTATTTTATGCTGAGTGTGGGGGTGAGTATCCCCATTCTATAGATGAGGAGACTGAGGGTCAGAGAGAGAAATCACATTGTCAGTGAATTTCAAGTATACTTTATTTCATGCTTTTAGAAGGGTGCATTACAGATCCACTTAGGATCAAAAGAGCCCTTAAACATAGAAAAGCTCCTGCACCATATGAAATCGGAGCTGCACAAAATTCTAGAATTGAAAGAGTTCCTAAAGTGAGTATCCTTTGCCCAAACCTTATCAGTCTAATAAATCCTGCTATAGCCTCTACCCGTACCTTGAGGGCTCTTCCAGAAATAATCAAGCTATGGAACCATAGTCTTTATTCCACTTCCCTGCCTGTGGGAATTTTCCAACATTAGATATTTTCCTTCAGATATGATTTACCAAAAATCAGTTAGTCCTCAAACCCTCTAGAGACCCTCTAGAACATATTAGGGAAACGCCAGAGGTCTTACAGTCTCAGCCACTATATTCTTATCACCCAGCAGCTTGAGAATCATTTTCAAGATAGTGGATCATGTAGGGCAGGAATGATCTAGGCTGCAATGAACAAAATACTTGATAAGGGTGCCTTAAACAATGGTGACACTTAGTTATTCCACTTAACAAGAAGCCTAGGGTAGGCGGTTCCAAGGATGGGGCAGTGGCAAACAGTGTCAGTGAGGCCCTAAATTTTCCCCCATATTTCTTCTTTGTTCTCTTTAGTGTGACAGTGATATTTCTCCTCCTGGTCACAGGATGGTTGCTCCAGCACCAACCATTATAACCTTCACAATAATTTCCAAAAGCAAAAGAGAGGGGAACATGGACAAGCTCTTTTTATCACAAAGGAATAGGAACAGACATCTCCTTATGTCTCATTGGCTAGATCTGAGTCACATGTTCATCTTTCAACCAATCATTGACAAAGGGAAATGGGTTACTATGATTAGTGGGAACCAATCATGATTCATCCTCTGGAACTGGGCAGATTGAGGAGGGACAAGCTCAGAGTCCTGTTAGGAAGGAAGAAGTCAGAGTGTTCTTAGAGTCATACTAGCTGCTGTAGCAAAGATGCCCCCTCATTTCATTGACTTAACACAACAGAAATTAATTTCTCTTTTTTGTAACAGTCCAGTGAGGATGTTCGTGGTTGGCAGGTGACTTCTCCACAAGTTGATTTAAGAGACCTGTCTTGTGGCTCTGCCCATCTATGGCTGCACCTCGCATAGATGTCAGATAGGGAAGAGAGGATGGAAATGTCACATCCACTTCTTAAAAAGTCATGGTCTGGAAGTGACACACCTCTCTGCTCACATCCCATGGGTGAGAATTCGTACCTCTGCCTGGGTTCAGGAGGAGCTGGGAAGTGTAACCCCTGGCCAGGCAACTACCTTAGCAACAACTCTTCATGAAGGAGAAGTGACTGTTGGGAGGCAATTAACTTGTCTCTTACAGGCTGATCTTCTTACATCCCTGCTTTTAAGGAATATCTTGGCTTTTCCAGACCTCTTGGCCAGTCACTTCCCAGTGGGTACTGCCCCCTACACTAGACCACACATCAGTCTCTGAACACTCCTTTTATTCACTTGCTTCTCAGCCTTTGCCCAGGCAGTTCTCTTTACCCCAAATTCCTTCCCCACTTTTCTTCTCTGCATGGTGAACTCCTATCAATCCTTCAAAACCCAAATTGAAAATCATCTCCTTTGCGCAGCCTTTTCCACTATTTTACCCTGGGCAGGGTTCATACCACCTTGGAGGTTAACTTATCCCTGAATCCCCTACAATGTTTAGCACATAGTAGGGGCTTAGTTTGTATGTTAAAGAGATCTAGGTACTTCAGGCATGAGAACTCATTTGGTTGCAAGCTATAGAAAACTCATCTCGGACTGCTTTAGGAGAATATGTTGCTTCATATAATTGGACATGACCCAGAGGTATCTTCAGGCTTGGCTATATCCAGGGGCTCAGATGATTCCCCTACGGTTCAATTTCTCTTGATTTTGTCTTCTGTCCTCAGTGATAGCTTTATTCTCAGGCTCCCTGAAGAGGCAAGATGGCTGCCAGCCACTCCCAACCTCATTCACATAGGTTAAAGTGCAGCAGGAAACAGAGTTTCTCTCTTCCTGTGTGTGCAAGCTTAAATTCCACTATTCACTCTGCTTGGACTAGCCAAGGTCATGTGCCCATTCCTGAAATGATCACTCAGGCCAGGGGGCTGGGATTATGCAGACTGGCCAGGGATCTGGCACTCTGATTGACCCATCCAGACTCATAGGTTCCAATCCAGAAGCTGATGGAGTGGGGTCAACCTCAGGGGCGTAAAAAATGACCAGGAGTAAGGGAGGGAGTGGCTTCCCACCGGAAATTCCAGGTATTGCTACCAGGAGACAGAGGAATGCTGGATGCCCCATAAGCCCACATAAATGTTTTTTATGCTGAACCTTCATCCTATGAAAAGACCCATATCGCACCACATCATAACAGCCACTGTTTACTGAAGACTTACCTTGTGCCAGGCTTAGTGCCTTACATGCTGAACAACCTGTGAAGTGGCTTCTAGAATTTCTCCTATTTTCCAGATGAGGAAACCAAGCCCCAGAGAACTGAAGTGACTTGCTCAAAGTTACAAGTGGCCAAGGAGGAATTTTTGCTGAGATCTGATGGTTGACACAGCAATGCTTTAAACCACTGCACTGTAGGACCCCTCAGTGGGTGGCAAAGCTAGAAGTTTCTTGTTTAAGAATCTAGCTCCTAAAGCCTGTGAGTTGGGGTGCAGTGGATCTTACAGCCTCATAGGGCGCATAGGGTTAGCATTTTCCCCTTCTTTGAATACCTAATGTCTCTCAGTACTACTGGGTCCTGCTTTAAAAGGGGGGGGGTGTCCCCACAGCTGAAGCTGGGCGAATTTCGATGTAACCCCATCAGAGGACACACTGCCCTGATGCCATCTTGCCCCTCTTCTTTGGGAACACAAGGAGCAAGAGGGCAGACATGCCAGAACCATCTGCCTGGCTCCTAATAATAAATCATGAGAGGAACAGGTTTCAGGCAAACGTTGCTTAAAAGAAAAAAAAAGCCTCTTCTCACACCCGGGCAGCCATCTGCTGTGTCCTCCTCATGTGCCAAGCTGTGGGAGGAGGAAGGTCTGTGGGG
Source organism: Eschrichtius robustus (assembly GCF_028021215.1). Taxonomy (NCBI): domain Eukaryota; kingdom Metazoa; phylum Chordata; class Mammalia; order Artiodactyla; family Eschrichtiidae; genus Eschrichtius; species Eschrichtius robustus. Next base: position 9,331,441 of record NC_090837.1, read on the forward strand.
GGTGGGGAAGGGGGGGGTGGGGAAGGTAGAGGGTGCTGCCGGGTCCTGCACCACCAGCAGGGGTGGCTCACAAGTTCTCTTCCTTTCGCCACTGTGGACAGGGTATCGCAGAGAGAGAAAGGAGCACTTGCTGGCTTTGACCTCCCTGGATACAGTGTCTGAGCAAAGGGAAAGCACAATTCCTTCAAGATGCTGACGGTGGGTAACAGTAGCTCCTACATACAGAGGGCTTACTGTGGGGTCAGGCATTGTGCGGTCCTCTGTACACGTATTAACTCATCTAATCCTGACAACAAATCTATGTGCACCCATTTTATAGATGAGAGACTGGAGACTCAGATGTTAAGTGACTCACCCAAGGTCACACAGCAAGGCTACCTCTTCAGTACACAATAATGAGGCCCAGCTTCCTCTCCACCCTGGCAACCCAGGGTGGGTTTTCCATGTAACACCTAAGCAGTTGACATCACCCAAGGATGGTCTTCCTACTCCAGCCCTGCCCCAAGCACTCTTCTTGCCCTCCATCCTTAAGCCGAAATGTGGGCTTTTCTAGTCACCTAACCTGTTGCTTAACACTCACCCTGTCTCACTCAGAAGAAGCACAGAAGAAAAGACCCTGAAAATTCCCAGGAACCTTCGGAGAAGACCAAAGAGCAGCTGGCCGAGGCAGAGCTTCGGAAGCTGAGGCAGCAGTTCCGGAAGATGGTGGACAGTCGGAAGTCCTTTAACTTCCGCTCCCAGCAGAAGATCACAAACCAGCAGTAAGTGATGCTCAGAGTTCTGTACTGAGTGAACTTGGAGAAAATTTTGGGTTTGGTTTCATGGGGCTTGTCTTCTGATGGGGCCTCTGGGGCAGGGACCCACTTGGGATAGCTTCAGTGGGGAGAGGAGATTTATTCTGAGTTCAGGGTGTCTCAGGGACTCCAAGGGGAGCAGGGCACCCATGTCTCAGGGAAGGACCCAAACAAGAAAGTGATTCTGGTTCCTGTTTCTTTCAACACATGGGTTTTGTTCTTTCTTCTCTGAATCTCAGCCGTGGCTGGTGGGAGATGGCTGCCTCCAATTCTTGAGCGACCAAAGGCCACACAAAGAGACTGTCCTTAGTCAATTCCAATCCCAAAATTCCCAGGAGAGGGAGAATCTGATTGGCTTAGCTTGGGTCTGGTGTCTGCTTCTGGCCCAGTCAGCTGTGGCCGGGGGTGGTTGAGCCATAGGACAAAAAATAGCTATGGGTATCCCCAGCGGTTCTAGCAGTGAAGGTGGGGAGTTCCCAGAGAAGGGGAAATCACCAGTCGGTGGATACCCCAAAGGACGTTTCCTGCTTGTGCATCATTATGGGATCTGCAGGCCTGAATATTTGAAATTGAGTTGCCCTAGAAATGATGGTGTGTATAGTTTCTTTGGGCAACAGAAAGGTGTTCCCTGAGGTTGAATAAACAAACATTAAACAAGCATTCTTAGATTCCGTCCAAAGAAATGTGATTCCTTAACCACATCCATAATGTTTATGCAGGCAGTAACTGCCTATTGTTAGAAAGAAAATTTTACTGTTAGATGATGTGTGAAGTCCAGAGGATAGGGAAAAGGGGTTCTTTAGATTTTCCAGGGATTGGTTCACTCAGAGCCACTGCTAGTCCATATGGGATCACTATGTGAATTAGAAAAAGGCACCCTTTCTCAAAGACCCTTTACTGCCATCTGTTGGAAACATTGTCATTATGTAGGGATTTTGTTAAAACAAGACAAAGTGTCTCTCAGAAAAGTGTAGTAAATCAACAGATCAATGATATGTTTTCAAGCAGATGGTGCTTCCTTGGGCTGTGCAGTCCACAACCTGCACATCTGTGCTGGTGACCCTGATTCACAGCCTACCCTTGGTGGGCATCAGGAAATGCCTACTTCTTGGTGTGGCTTCAGTTTTTCTTGAATCTTACTTACCCTTCTGCATCTCACTCTACCCCAATCCATTTGATCTGGTTTCACTATGGTGGAACTGAAGGGGAGGAGAGTGGAAGAGTGGAGATAAACACCCATAAATAGGAAGAGAACTGGGGTGAGGTGAGTGAGGTGCTTAGGGTGTAATATTTAAGGAGGTGCTTTTCCCCAGCGCAGACCCTGCACCTATACCACCCTGAAAATGAAGACCTCCTTAAATTTTGGGGCACCTCACTCCCCTCACTGCAGTCCCAGCCCTGCCTAAAGACAGACAAACCTTCCTTTTGCTTTTCCGACCTCACCGCACCCCCGAAAGCCTAACTCTGACTTACTATCCTGCTCTCTCTCTCTCTTTTCTCTGCACCTTAGCAAAGACCCCTCCTAAGAGGGTCTTATGGGGAGAAAAGTCCCAAGGACCAGGTTTAGAAGACAAGATGCTCTAGAACTGGGCGTGCACTCCAGTGGTCGTTAGCAACATGTGACTATTTACATTTGCAATTAATTAAAATAAATAAAATTAGAAATTCAGTTCTTCAGTTGCACCAGCCACGTTTCAAGTGCTCAATAGCCACACGTGCCTGATGGTTGCTGTCGGACAGCGCAGCTAGAGAACACTTGCATCACTGCAGAATGGTCTACTGGACAGCGCTGCTTTAGAACATCAGTCAGCAAACGGTGGCCAGTGGGCCAAGTCTGAGTGGCTGCCTGTTTTTGTAAATAAAGTTTTATTGGCACACAGCCACGCCTCTTCATTTTTGTGTTGCCTATGATTGCTTTGTTGAGTAGTTGCAATAGAGACCCTCTGGCCTGCAAAACCTAAAGTATTTACTCTTTGGCCCTTTATAGAAAAGCTTTGCAGAGTCCGCCCTTGAACATTCTTTGCTTTTCTAGAGTGGCGCTTCCAAAACTTTAAAGTGCGTACAGTTCACTTGAGGATCTTGTTACAAAGCAGATTCTGATTCAGTAGGTCCTGGATTGAGACCTGAGCTGCTGCATTTCTCCAAGCTTCCAAAGGGCGTTGAGGCAGCTAGTCTGCAAATCGCACTGAGCAGCAGGAATAGGCTGCCCAGACTTTGCCAGAAACTCGGCCTCTGTACCATTTCCTGTTGCTCAGTTGCTGTGCAGTCGCCTGAGTCTTCTTTTCTCTTTTAGAAACCCCTGGTTGCTCATGTCCCCGACACCCTCTCTTCTCCAGAGTAGACAGAGGAAGAGGAGACTCATGTCAGCCAATTTCATAAATCAGTAGCCCCCGAGTAGAAAAGTTGGTGCGGGTTAGAGGTTCCTGTGCAGCTCTGTGTTGATGCACAATTGAAAGATCCTGCCTGATGGGTTTGCCTCTTATTACCAGAGATAATTGGCTGTAAAGCCGGAATAGAAAGTCTGCAAAATCAGACAGATGCCAGTGAGCTGCTGGCAAAAGAGAACTTGGGGGCTCTCACCATGTCTAGGTAATGGGTTTTGACAGGCACAGCTGCAAATTGTTCTGAGGAGAAAAAAAAAAAAAAAAAAAAATGCCGCTCAGAGAAGGGCGGAGCAGTGGGAGTTGCAGTGAACTGGGTCAAAGGACATCTGAGTTCTGGACCTGGGTTGGAGACCTTGGGTGAGTCTCTTCCACTTGCTGGGTGGGAAGTACCCCTCTGAGTCTCCTTTCAGGACCTAGGGGTCTGAAGTGTCTGATCCAGGCAAACTCAGGGATTCAGGGTTAATCACATGCAGCTCTCCCAACAGCAAGGAAATCAAGACCCTGCAGGAGGAGCAGGAGGAGATCACCCTGCTTTTGAATCTCATCAAGTCCTCTAGGAACTTGGATCTGAATGAGAAAAACTACATGGAGCTGCGTTTCCTGCTGCAAACCAAGGAGGACTACGAGGCCCTGATTAAATCGATGAAAGTGCTGTTGGCTGAACTGGATGAGAAGGTGTGGTCTTTCTCTTAAAGGGTTAACCAGAACACCGAGCAAGGGGAAGGAGTGCGGGAGGTGTACTCCCCACCATACCCCCACAGTTGGCTTTTCTAAACGTGACTGTGGTCACTGTCTCCACCATCATTGTAACCCCTGATCTCTCAGCTCTATTGATCAATTTCCCCACTGTGGTCTCCAGTGTCTCCCCATTACAGTAAGAATAAATGCCCCAATCCTTACTGTATCAGTCAGGAGAGGTTAGATTATGCTGCAGTAACAAAATTCCCTCTCCCCAACTCAGTGGTTTAAAACAACAAAGGTTTCTTTCCCATTCATGGTTTATGTCTATCGTGGATTGGCTAGGGGCTCTTATATCCTCTCATCCTGGGGCCAGGCTGATGGGATAGCCCCCATCTTGAACATTGCCAGGTACTGTGGTAGAAAAAAGTGAGTCCTGAGGGTCTCACACTGGCAGTTGAATGCTCCAGTGACATGTGTCACTTCTGCTCATGACTCGTTGGCTCAAGATAGTCTACCAAACCGGTAAATACCCCAAATACCCATACCTACACCCAAAATAGTCAACTCTACCCATTCACAAAAGGGCCTAGGAAGTACAACCCTCATGGATCCAGAAAGCAAAGAGCTAGAGACATTTGCTGTACAGCGTTAATCCCTTACTATCATTTGAAAGGCCCTGCCTACCCCTCTAGGCTCATCCCATGTCATTCCTTCCTTAACTCTTCACACTCCAGCTGCAAAAGACCTTTTTTTTTCTTTCAAATAATGCTGAGCCTTTTCTCACCTCAGGGCCTTTGCACATGCTCCCCACACTGCCTTACCCTAGTTGCTTATCTTTATGTCTCAGCCTAAAGGTGACTTTCTCAGGGAGGCCTTCTCTATGCCCTCTCTCCGGTTTAAAGTATATCCCCCTGGTATTAGTTTCCTGGCCAGGAACAAATAGTACACTCTGTAGGGTACTTGGAGGAGTAGGGCATTCTGGAACCTGGAGTAAATACCGCAACCTCTCTTTCTTCTCACCTCTGACCCCAACTACAAGGGAGCCATTGTGGACCCTTCCCGGTTAGCTTCCTGGGGCACAGAGCAGGGTGGAGAGTGGATCTCGGGGGGCAAATAGAAGATCCCAGCGCACCCCCTTATCCTCTTTCATGTCACCCCATGGCACCTCCTTCACAGTACCTTTCACAGTGGTAATTATGCCTTAATATGGGTGTTGTCTAATGTCTTCCTAACCTGTCACCTGCGTGAGTCTGTTTTGTTCCCTACTGTACCCCCTGTTCCTATCCCAGTGTCCAGCACCTAGCAGGTCCTCAATAAATATTTACTGACTGAATGAATCTGGAAATCTCATTACACGTTTCCTCTGCTTCAAACTCTTCAGTAATTTCCGACTCTTGCTGTGATAAGGGCCCCAAGTCCCTGGTGTAATTTGCCGGCTCTGCTGCCTCAGCCCCTCCTGCCTCTTCCACCTTCTCTCCTGCCTCCTTCTCCTCTGTGCTCCATCCACACTGGCTGCCTTCATGGATCCACAGTGCTGTCTCTCACCTCCAGACCTTTGCACATGCTGTTCCCTCTGCCTGGAGTGCTGTTCCCCATCCTCTCTGCTTGGGGGAGTCTTATTCATCCTTTGCGTCTCAGCTCAAATGCTGTTTCTGCAAGATAATTGTCCCCTCATCTTTCTCTGCTACATGCCCCTACTGTGTGTGTGCAAATTACCATCTATCTCCCCTCTCCTAGGGCTCTTCGTGCTTCCTGGCTTGTTTCCAGTCCTAGATTGTAGGTTCCCTGAGGGCAGGGACCACTCTGTCTTGGTTACCATCATACCCCTGTTGTCTGGCACCAAGCAGGGGCTTAATAAAACTGATGAATGAGTGAATGAATGAATGAGTGAACAAACACATGAATGTATGAGAAAGGAGGCAATAAAAGTGAAGAAGAAAAATGGGGATGTGGATCCTCAGAAACATTAGAAAAGGCAACCTAGTTTTGGAATCCTCCAAAGAGTACGGCACTCACTGCCCAACACGAAAACCCTCTTGGTCTAATTCCATCTCAGTGTGGGCAGCTCCCAGAATCCCCTCCTGCTGTGTCCACCACACAATGCTCAGAGCTTTGTCCTTTCAAGGGGTCACTGGAGGTGAGGATATCACTGGGCCCTGCTTAGCCTCACAAAATAATTAATAAGCTGATGCCTTCCTGCTGAGCATCTAGTGTAAGCAACGTATTTCCCCATCAGCCACAGCCTTGGATAATGTCTCCCATTGGGCTGAAGCCTAATTACTTTCAGCATCACAAAAGCAGTGTCTGACATAAAGGTGCCAAAGGGAATACAGCTCTGAATTTAATCACAAGAGCTGATGCCACAGCTTCCTTTGGCAAGGAGGTGGAGCCCTAGGACTCTGGGGGTCAACTCAGGTTGGGGCAGGCATCCTTTCAGAGCATGTGATGCCACACCTAATATATGGGGGAGGATGCTGCCCTCCCAATATCAAAACAAGTCATTTGTTTTATTTCATAAGAGAGCTGGAGGGGGTTTGTGTTGAGGATGCTGCCTTGTGCATAGAACAGGAGAGGAGAACAGAGTAGAATAGGAACCTGACTTGACTTGAATCTGACTTTGTCAGTACTGATGAAGTAATTTGTTTTTGCTGTGAGGGAGTTTGTGGGGGAGTGTGTGTGTGTGTTCCAGCTAACGTCCAAAGCCTGGCTAATATCAATCATAAACAGCATTCATATACCTTACCAGTTTTGTGTGAGACCCAATGGTTCCCTTGATGCCTGATCTTTTGCTTGAGAATGTGTTGGGCTGCAAGTATTGATAATAGAATTCTTGACTGGAAGCAACTGGGAGAACAGAGGTTTGTTTTGCTCACTTAATATGATGTCTGACTAGAAATAGACCATCCCAGGGATGGTTTAGCAGCTCTACAATGATGGGTTCTTCTTTTTCTCTATGACTCTCTTGACCAGCCTTCCCCTCATGGTCACAAGATGGCTGCCAAAGCTTAGCTAGTATAATGTCTCATGTAATTGCATTCAAAAATATGGAGAAAGGATGGGAAGTTTTCGTACATGATATTCTCTTCTTATGAGAGGGAGAATATTTTACAAAATTCCTCCAGCAGATTTTCTCTGATTGGCCAGGGCTAGGGCATATGCCCATTCCTTGGCCAATCACGGGCAAAGGGAAATGGAATTTCTGTAATTGCTTTGGGGTAAACCAGGGGCAGCAGATTACAGTGCAAGCACCAAGTCTGGTCTGTTTGTTTATGGCCCTCCGGCAAAGAATGGTTTTTACATCTTAAATGTTTACTTTTTAAAGTTATGTGAGTACCTACATATTAATCTCTTGGTCCTTGAAGCCTAAAATATTTACTATTTAGCCCTTTAAGAAAAAGTTTCCCAACACCTAGTTTAGACCAATGATGATTTATCCCTTGGGTCTGGGGGCAGAGCCCACCTTCCCTAAGTAGATTACTGGCAATAAGAAAATGTTTGTATCTCGTATAACAGGAAGTATAAAGATAATGCAAGCTTCAGGGTTTGTTGATTCAGCAGCTCAATTAGGTTATCAAGGTATTTGTCTTTGTCCTTTGGGGGCAAGACAGCAGCAGCAGTTCCAGGCACCACATCCAGATGGAACAATACCTTCAGGAGAAGACAGACCATTTCTTCCTATGACTCTCTTAGGAATGAGGAAACTTTTTCCAGATGCTTCCCTACCAGACAGCCAGAGGCTCCAACTGGTCTAGTCTTGCCCATCCCTGAATAAATAAATCATAGGAAGAGTGATTAGAGTTACCATGCTTGGCTTGGATCAGTCTTCTGGGGTGGGATGGGTATGCTTCCCCAGAACACCCATGACGGGTCAACCACCCACCATGTCCACCACAGTACAGTTCTGGCTGTTGTCACCTCTGCCAGCCTCCTGGTTCTGGAACATTCTTCTGTCTTCTGTTAAGCATCTCTTGCTGCCTAAAAACCATCTTTCATCACTTTTCTGTGGTTCTTCCATGACCCTAAGTGTATGAGTAGACCAGTGGCCTTCAGAACAGGCTGAGCCTGACAACACGAAGGCTTTGGCCTAACATGTTAAAAATCAGGAGATTTCATGTAAAAATTCACATATCTGGCTTCTCTTTTAAAAAACTGGAAGATCTGGCAATAGTGGGCCTGAATTTCCTTGAAGCAACTGTAACTACATAGTGTTGTGGGTGACACTGCCAGCTGTTTACCCATTCTTTATGTTTTCCTCTCTAACAGATTCCTGACTTTATTCAGGGTGAGCATGTGCCCAGCTAAAAAGCTGCATTCCCCATCTTCCCTTGCGCCTAAAGGTAGACAATGAAATGTAAGGGGACATCTGTTAGGGGTGTCTGGGAAAGTTTTGCTTTCCAGATATAGGTCGTACCCTTCATCCATATTGCTTCCTCTACTTTCCTCCCTGGAAAATAACTGTGTGAAGGCTGGTGTAATGGCAGCCCTCTTTTGGTGGAGAAGCCGGGTGAATTACAGAGATCTTGTTTTTACCTCCTTGAGTTACTGAACTTAAGCCAGCAGTGTATTATGAGAGAAAGATAAACCATAATTTGTTTAAACCACTGTTAGTTGGGCTTTCTGTAATTTGTAGTTGCATATGTTCCTAATTGATACAAGCTGCTGCCCCTGAAGGGAGGCTGCTGAGATCTGTGCCCATAAAGGCAGAGAGAGTAAATTCTTCTGAGGAAAGCATATGTTTTTTAAAATGCTTCACTTTTTTTTTTTTTTTTTCTTTTTTTGGCCACACCGCACGGCTTGTGGGATCTTAGTTCCTCCACCAGAGGTTGAACCCAGGCCCTCAGCAGTGAAAGCGAGGAGTCCTAACCACTGGAGCACCAGGGAATTCCCAAGGAAAGCATGTTTTTAACAAGACCTGAACCTAATTGAACTTAATCATTTTTAGTTGTTGACACTTGAAATTATGAGTTACTCAACTGCCAATGCCCCTTTTTAACAGCAAATATTTGGTAATACCTCCTTTACAATCCTGAAGTGAAATTCATAGATGATATAATCCTTTATCCTTCTTCTTTTAAATCAATATGATGCCATAACTATAATACAAAGGAAAAGTAAAGGAAAGCTGCTTATACTAAAATTATATGTATTTCGATACGTGCAGGTTTTGGCCTGACTTATTGAGACCAGGGCCAGCAAATTGCTCCGCAGAGGCCCTGAGAGTAAATATTTTGGCTCTGTGGGCCACACTACTCCACTCTGCCTTCATAGTATGAAAGCAGCCATAGACAATGCAAAGAATGGGCATGGCTGTGTGCCAATAAAACTTTATTTATGAAAACAGGCAGTGGGGGGCTTCCCTGGTGGTCCAGTGGGTAAGACTCTGCGCTCCCAATGCAGGGGGCCCAGGTTCGATCCATGGTTGGGGAACTAGATCCTGCATGCATGCCGCACCTAAGAGTCTACATGCTGCAGCTAAAAAAAAAAAAAAAAAAAAAGGATCTCGCATGCCGCAATGAATATCCTGTGTCCCGCAAGTAAGACCCAGTGCAGCCAACATAAATAAATAAATATTAAACAAACAAACAAACAAAAAACAGGTAGTGGGGCAGATTTGGCCCAGGGCCTTAGTTTGCAGACTCCTGGTCTAAAAGATGTAGTCAGAGGCCAGTGTTACTGATATGCAGAATCACTGAAGTTTCCACACTGCAGCCTGATTTGGGCTTGTTGTGTCCACAACTCAAAGATGATGATCCAGGTTGTGCTGGTGTCATGATTTCAAAATGGCGGCCAACTCTTGGTAAAGTTCCAAACAAATCAACGAACGTTCTCTTGATTTATACAGTGACTACCTTCCTGGATAATTAAGTGTCTATTAAAACCTAAGGAAAAATACGGTGTGTGTATATGTAAAAGACAGTTTGATTCTAGGTACAGAAAATTATAGAGAGGTTCTTCACCTGCCTAACATCCAGAGCGGCACTGGAAAGTCAAAAGGGATGGGGGACAATTCTTGGATGTTTGGTGCTGTCTTACATGTTGCAGGGTATGTGACATCTCATGACCTGCCATTAAGTGCCACTAGCATCCTCATCATTGCAAGAGCAAAAAACAAAACAAAACAAAACAAAACAAAAAACAAAGGTTACAGACGGCTTCTTGGGGGAATAATGCCATTTCTTCTGGAAACCGTGGCTTTAGGGTCAGGTGAAATTTTCGCCCACAGGTGAGTGAAATTTACATGCACGGGTGAGAGTAAAAACCCTAAGTTGCCTCATTTTGCCCCAGACTGGCTAAGGTTGAGTTGAGCACACACCCAAGAGAGAATTAAAATTCCATTCATAGGAAAAGAAAGAACTTTGCAGTTTTTGTTTTACCACACTTGAGTTAGTGAACTGTCGCATTTGTACCCATACAGATGTTAACACAGCTGGGTTTTCTCTCTCTCTCTCTCTTTTTTTTTTTCAGATCGTTCAGATGGAAAAAAAAATTATAAACCAAAGACAGATCTTCTCAAAAATACAGGAGGCCAACAACCCCCGGAAACTGCAAAAACAGATCCACGTTTTGGAAAGCCGTTTGCATCTCGTACGTAAGGTGTTCTCTGGGGGAATTCCCTGGTGGTCCAGCGGTTAGGACTCCATGCTTCCACTGCAGGGGGCACGGATTCTATCCCTGGTCAGGGAACTAAGATCCCACATGCTGCAACGTGACCAAAAAACAACAAAAAAACACAAACTCTGCAAACAACTCTGCCTCCTTTTGCTAAGAGGGAAGAATGATGTCTGTGAAGCCGTTAGCAGAACCTACTCATCTCATTGGTTGAGTTGGGAGAAGGTGAACGATGGTGTGCACACAGGCCAGGCAGCACTCCAATCATTGTTCTGTGGGCCTGGGGTGGGAGGTGAGGGGAAGACCCTTCAACCCTCTGGCTGCCTTCTGGAAGCTTGTCTCATGCCCCAGGAGTGAGCCTTATTTTGAAACAGAGCCCTCCTCACAGGTCACTGTACACTTTGACAAGATGCTGACCACCAATGCGAAGCTCCGGAAGGAGATTGAGGACCTACGGTATGAGAAGGCTGCTTACGACAACGTCTACGAGCAGATTCATCGGCGCTTGTTGATGCAGAAGAAAACAATGAATGTGGCCATCGAGCAGTCTGCGCAGGCCTATGAGCAGAGGTGGGCTGGGGGAGAGACCCTGGGGGCAAAGATGTGTCAGCCCCCTGCTGAGCTTCCTACTCTGGGCCACCTCTACCCCCTGTGCTTACGTGTTGAGGAACCTGAAATCATCATCATAATAACTCTGAGTGCTGACTGTGTGTCGGCCAAGCGTGATGCTAGATGCTCTGGGTAGTATTTCAACCTTCACAACAGCCCTAGGAGTTATTATCCCCATTTTACAGACCAGAAAATGGAGGCTTAGAGATGCCAAAATACTTACCTGAGATCCAGATAAATGGCAGATGTGGTGGAGTTGAGATTCAAACCCCTATGCTGTACCATCTCCCCCAGGTGTCCCTGCCTCTAGTCCTAGGTGTCCCTCTCAGTCTGGGCGTCTCCCGGCTTCACACCTAGAGGGGCAAAAGGCATGCAGTTTAGTGGTGAAGAGTGCAGATTTTGGAGTCAGAGAGATCTGGGTCCATCACTACTACATTGTTGGAGGACCTCTTCGGGTGGTAGTGAGGATTAAATATGTGTATATAAGCGAGTGGCTGGGACATAGTACTTGACAAGTGGTGATGATGATGGTAATAGTGATAATGGTGATGTGTGGTGATGCTGATGGTGGTGATACTGCTGATGGTGATGATGATGCTGATGGTGGTGGTGGTGGTGATGGTGGTGAAGATCATGATGGTGGTGATGGTGTTGCTGATGGTGATGATGATCATGATGACGGTGGTGATGGTGGTGGTGATGATGATGATGATAGAAAATCATTTCCTGAGGGTGGTCTAGAGCTGTCAACTGCTGTCCTTCAGGTGAGGAAAGTTGTTCCTCTACTCCCAGAAACCTCCATGATTAAAAGGAGTGATGGTCATTGACCAGGCAGGAAGTCTGTCTGGACTGGTAGGGAGAGGGGAGGAGAAGGAAGGCGTCTCCGGACACTCAGTCTCTGTCGTGCCCCCCTCGCCCAGGCTGGAAGCCATGGCTCGAATGGCTGCCATGAAGGACCGCCAGCAGAAGGACATCTCTCAGTACAATCTGGAGATCCGAGAGTTGGAGCGTCTCTATGATCATGAAACCAAGCTCAAATCCTTCCTGCTCACCAAGCTGCATGATCGCCTTGAGTTCGAGGAGCAGTCCAAAAAGGAAGAAGGTAACGCTTTCCAGGTGTCCTCTTTTCTCTCTCTCTCTCTCAACTGAAGGTGCCCGAGTCTCCTTGTAGTAGGTTTGCCAAATTTAGCAAATAAAAGTACAAGATGTCGTTAAATTTAAATTTCACATAAACAATGAATAAAATTTTAGTCTCATGCAGTATTTGAGACATACTTATACTAAAAAATTACTTGTGGTTTATCTACAATTGGGACATATTTATACTGTTAAAATATATCATTTGTCTCAGGACTACCCTGGTGGTCCCATGGTTAAGACCCTGTGCTTCCACTGCAGTGGGCAGGGGTTCGATCCCTGGTTGGGGAACTAAGATCCTGCGTGCTGTGCAGTGTGGCCAAAGGAAAAAAATATATATTGTTTGTCTGAGATTCAAATTTAACTGGATGCCTTGGATTTTATCTGCCACCCCTAACCTGTAGGATGTGTCCTCACCCTGTGGCTCTCCTTCCATTGTTTAGAGGAGGAACTTGTGTGTCAGAGGTCCCCAAGACCACCCCCGGGCTGGGTGATTCTCAAAGAGGACTCACAAGACTCAGCAAACATAGCTATGATGTAGGGACACAAAGAAAAATCAGCAAAGAGAAAAGGTGCGTGGGGCGAAGTCCAGAGGAAACCAGGCACAAGTTTCCAGGATCTTCTCCCAGTGGAGTCACACAGGGCACGCTTAATTCCTCCAGCATCTAATTGTGACAACACATGTGAAGAGTCGTCTGCTTGGGGAGCTCATTAGAGACTCGGTGCCCAAGATTCTTACTGGAGGCTGGTCACGTAGGCGCCCTCTCCCCAGCACATACCAAAATTCCAGCTTCCCAGCAGGAAGGCAGGTGTTCGGCATAAAGCGCACTGTCTGTACAGTCTTGGCTCAGTAGCCACACTTACCATTTAGGAAAGTTTTATATCAGTGTAGGGAGCTGTTCACCATTTAAGTTCCCAGATGAAGGCCAAGGGCCAACCTTGCAAGCAGGCCTTTCTAAGGAGAGCAGTCTCAGGTCTGCTATGTTAACTCTCTCCTCAACAGATTGAAGGGAGAGCCCCCTGTGCAGCTGCATTTGCTTTTTTTTCTTTCAGCCCCTTCTGTCCCTTCCTGCTTTATGTGCAACTGTATGGCTGGAAGTGTTTTTCTGAGAAATCCCATCTCTCACTCTCTAAGATTTCAAAAACCACCTTTTGGACCTTCTGTCCATCCATCCATCCATCCATCCATCCTTCCATCCCCCATCTATCCATCCATCCATCCACCCATCCATCTTCCATCCACCCATCCATCCATCCTTCTATCCTCCATCCAGCCATCCATCCATCCTTCCATCCTCTATCCATCCATCCTTCCATCCTCCATCCACCCATCCATCCATTTACTGAGCCACTGGCTCATGCCAGCTTCCATTCTCCATGCTTGGCATGCATGGCTTCCATTTAGCCTTCACAACATCTCCAAGAGGCAGACTTTATTATTAACACTCCCAGTTGACATATGAAGGCACTGCAGCTAAGAGTGGATACATGGATATAGCCAAGGTCCTCTGCAATGTAAGTAACAGATCCAGGACCCCATCCCAAGTGTGTCTGCCCCCCAAAGCCTGAGGTCCTACTACTATCCTCTTCTCTCTCCTAATCCACTGAGCAGCCTCAAGATTCCACTATGCATCCAAGACCCGAACTGTGCAGTCAACAGGAGTTCTCCCATTCACTGCCACTCCAGTTGACTTGTGCGTCCATCCTTCCTCTTCTCACTGCCTCAGCCTTGTCATCTTTCTCATCACATCTCCTCTAGCAGCTTCTGCTGGGTCTCCCAGCCTCCAGGCTCCTCCTGTTTCTGTGACACTGCAGGGCTAAGTTCTTTATGATCAGTTGACTCCTTCCTTCATCCATCCAACCACTGCATTCCTGGTCTTCCAACAAATTTTAATGATCACCTATCCTGAAAGAGGCACCATGTTGGGGACCAGAGACAGAGCAGTGATCAAGACAGTGTTAGTCCTTGATGTCACGGAGCTTATGTTCTAGATATGGAGACACAGAAAAAACAAGCAAATAGACAAATACAAACACTTCAGGTTGTGATAGAACCTTTGAAGGAAGAAAACAAGGGATTGAGATGGAAAAGTAACAGGGATACCTCTCTTGGATAGGATGGCCAAGGAGGGGCTGTTCAGATTGTGATCTAAAGGATGAAAAGAATCCAGTTGTGCAAGGGTGAGGAATCCAGGCAGAGACAAAGGCCCAGAGGCAGGAACGTGTTAACTGGAGTATAGACACAAAGCTGGAGAAACAGGCAGAGGCCACTCCTGCAGGACTGACCATGTGCCAGGAACTGGGCTACATGTTGGGAGACAGTGGGGAATAAGACAGAGGTCCTGTCCTCCTGGAGCTGACCTTCTGTCAGGGGAGATGACAAATTGGCAAATGCAAAAGTTAATCTGATCTCTTGGGAACCCATGAGCATGATGAAGAAAACAAAACAGGGTATTTGACAGAGAGTAACCAGGGGCTGCTTTATCTAGGGTGGTCAGTGTGGGCCTCTTGGAGGAGGTGCCGTTTGGGCAGAGACTTGAATGATAGGAGGGAACCAGCCACATGGAAGCCTGGGAGAAGCACATCCCAGGAAGAAGGAATTGCAGGTGCAAAGGCCCTGAGGTGGGAGTGAGGTAGGCATATTTCTAGAACAGAGAGGAGGCCAGTATGGCTGGAGTGAGTTGATGCCAACAGGAGAGTGGTAGGAGATGAAATTGAAGGGGTGAGGAGGAGCCAGACCACACAGGCTCTTATAGGCTGCACAGGGAGCTCACGCTGATTCTAAGTGTGGTGGGAAGCTATCAGAGGATTTAGGCAGACTAGTGACTGAGTCTGATAGAGACCAGGCACTGAGGGGTAGAGGGGATCAGATCTTAAATGATGCTGAGAAACTTCAGCTTCATCCCAGGGACGGTAGGGAGCCACACATGAAAAGGGGTCACGTGGCCAGATGTGCCTAGGAAGATCTAGAAAGATCCTTCCGATCACCATGTGGAGGCCAAATCAGAGAGACAAGACTGGATTCAGGAGAGGTGGGGCTATTGCAGGCATCAGGCTGGGGAGCAAGGCTTGGAGAACTTTCTTGGTTCTAATGCCTTGAATCTGCCAAGCTCTGAGCCTGCTTAAGGCCCTCTGCCAACAGGGCTTCCCCGGCCTTCATCCTGCTCATGTCACCTCCTTCCCTGGCCACGCAGCTCCCCCATCACAGCACCTACTACATCTCCTCCATTGCCTGGGCCACAATGGTAATTATTGGATTTCTTTTTCTGTTTACTTGGTTATCTCTTTTTCTTTTCTCTTTGTGGCTGATTCCTCCACTAAAAGCTCTGTGGGGCAGTGACTTTGTAGCTACGGAGCCCAGCACAGTGTCTGGAACATAGTAGACGATCAATTAGATATTTGCGAAGTGACTAAGGAGGGAAGCTGCCACTCCATCTCATGGGAAAGTCTAGCCTTCTCCTCAGGGCACAATGATAATGCTACGGAGCACATCCCTCCACTGGGCACTACTCTGAGCGGCTTCCCTTTCAGACTCATGGTTGCCAGTTCTTCCTTTTCTAGCTCTCAAGGCAAAGAAGCATGGGAAGAAGAACAAGGGTGAGAGTTTTGAGAGCTATGAGGTGGCTTACCTCCGGCTGCTGAAGCTGATGAAGAATGGCAACCTGAATCAGCTCATCGAGGAGTTTCTGGCCAAGGAGGAGAAGAACTTTGCTCGGTTCACGTATGTCACAGAGCTCAACAATGACATGGAGATGATGCACAAGAAGACTGAGAGAATCCAGGTCAGGGCACCTCTTCTTTCCCAGGCCAGGGGCCCACCTGCTCCCACAGCAGCCTTCCCCAAAGTGGGTTCCTTGGAACACCCCTTGAGATACTCTGCAGAAAAAAGGGCTTCAAGTCAAAAAAGTTTAGGAAATACTATATTCCCCCAGTGTTCTCCCCCCTACATTTTAACCTTCCTGAGATTAGTATTTGTCTTCCAGTTGATACATACACTTAATGTGTTCATGTCCCCTCACCCCCAATAAGTGACATTTAAAATCCGTGGTATGTCTTATAATCCAGAGTTCAGTAAACTATAGCCACAGCCAGATATGCCCTTTGGCCTGTTTTTGTACAGTCCATGAGCTAAGAATGGTTTCACATTTTTAAAGGGTTGTGAGGAAACAAAATATGCAAGACAGACCATATGTGGGTTGCAAAGCCCAAAATATCGACAATCTGGCCCTTTGCCTTAAAAGCTGGCTGACCCCTGTTAATCAACAGCTTCACAGAATTGAGGAGAGATGGTAAACTGATCTTGGAGAGAGTTGATGTATATGAGCATAATAAAGGCTCTGGCAAATCCTACAGTAAAGAAACTATTTACCTTGTTGAATCCATAATTTCCCAAACTTAATTGGCTCCCTGGGCTACTTCGCAGAACACACGTAACCAGCCTTTGGAACTGTCTGCACAGGAGAGAGTCTAAACTCCTTAGCGTGACACTCCAGTCCCTTCAAAATTTGGCTTCAACCTGCCCCTGCATGCTCAGCTCCCATCACGACCCCCAAGGCACTCTCATCAGCTGCCAGTCCCAGCTTTCCCCTGCCTTTCCCTCCTCTGAGCCTTTCCTCATGCTATTCCCCGCCCCTCCCACTTTTCTTCTGATGCAATACCGCTCATTAGTCCTGACAGATGTCACCTCCTCTGGGAATTCATTACTCTTTCCTCTGAGGTCCCTGTGCTCAGTGGGGACTGAGGGGAGCCCTTCCTTTTGCAATGTCACTGTTTCCTGAATGTGGGGCCATGTGCAAGTAGATATGCCTGTGGGAAAATGTAATTCAGAAAAATATAAGGAAAAAGTACAGGTCACCAAAATATCACCACTCAGAGATACTGCCAATAAATATTTTGGTGACATTGCTTTATGAAGGCAGTGTGCACTTAAGCACGTGTCCGCGCGTGCACACACACACATACACACACACACACCCCTAGATGCCCATTTATAGTACTGGGTGTATACTAGATAGTTCATGCTGTTTAATAAACTTTTTTCTTCAACAATTCATCATAGATACTGCCCAACATCTTCTATGTTCTTTTTAGTGGCTTCTGGAGACCCTAGATGCTCTGTGGTAGTATCACAAAATGCTTCTTAAAAAAACAGATTCCCTAGGCCCTATCCCATACCTACAAACCTAGATTCTCTGAGAATAAGCCAGGAATCTGCATTTAAACCATATATTTTAAAAAATTTATTAATTAATTTATTTTTGGCTGCATTGGGTCTTCGTTGCGGTGCGCAGGCTTCTCACTGCGGTGGCTTCTCTTGTTGCGGAGCACGGGCTCTAGGCGCGCGGGCTTCAGTAGTTGTGGCACGTGGGCTCAGTAGTTTTGGCTCGCGGGCTCCAGAGCGCAGGCTCAGCACTTTCAGCGCATGGGCCTAGCTGCTCCGCGGCATGTGGGATCTTCCGGGAC
Source organism: Eschrichtius robustus (assembly GCF_028021215.1). NCBI lineage: Eukaryota > Metazoa > Chordata > Mammalia > Artiodactyla > Eschrichtiidae > Eschrichtius > Eschrichtius robustus. The sequence goes on from NC_090837.1 coordinate 9,349,118, forward strand.
CAGGGCTCAAACCCGTGTCCCCTGCATTGGCAGGCAGACTCCCAGCCACTGCGCCACCAGGGAAGCCCTAAACCATATTTTAATTTGAGACCCTTTCCCCCCCATGATGTAAATGTACCATCGTTTACTTAACCAATCCCCAACCGGTAGACATGCAGGTTGTCCCTAACAGAGATTACAGTTAATAGCACAAGGGACAGCCTTGAGTGGCCACCTTGCCCACATGTCCTATTGTTTCCATGGGACAGGCTCCTAGAAATGGTATTGCCCCATCAAAAGGTGCGTGCCTTTTACATTTGGACACACTGTTCTAGCCCAGGAGTTCTCAAATCTAGTCCCTGGACCAGCAGCAGCAGCATCTCCTGGGAACTTGAGAGAAATGCGCATTCGTGGGCCTCACGCAGACATACTGAATCAGAACCTCTGGTGTGGGGTCCAGATAGCTGTGTTTTCACAAACCCCCAGGTGATTCTGATTCATGCTAGAGTTTGAGAACCCCTGCTCTGGAGCTGCCCGTCCATTACCATAACCATCAGCCACATGGGGCGATTTAAGTTTAAATCAATTTAAATTAAATTAAAAAATGAGCTCCTCAGTGGGACTAGCCACATTGCAAGTGCTCTGTGCCCATGCGTGGCTAGTGGCTGCAGTGCTGGATGGCACAGATAGAACGTTGCCACCATTGCAGCAAATCCTACTGATTATACACAATTCTCCAGAAAGGATGAACTACCCACCTGCTCATGCCTGCATCCTCCTTTTAATTCAGAAACATCAGAAAGAACCTCCATGGACATAAGAGGGGTCCAGGGGTTCTGGGGCTACTTGAAATGGATAATTTAAATCCTCACCAACGCCTCGAGGCATTGGTTTATTTTTAAGTGTGTTGGGGAGGGGAGCACTTGCTTTTCCTTATGGTCTGGTTCTCTCCTGAGCAGAATGAGGTTATCCGCTCGCAATCCCAGCAGAAATCATCCCATGAGGACAACTGCTCCATCCTGAGACAGCTGGAGGTAAGGCCAGGGTGGGGAGGGAGGGATGCAGGAGTCTCCATTGTCTGTCAGGTGACCTGTCAGTTGGTTCTCAGGAGGAGGAAGATGTCTGCCCCGTGACTATTTACTGGTCTGGGTCATGTCTTGACATGTCCCGACCTTTTGTTACAGGCAGCCTCTGCTATGGATGTTGCTGCAGAATTTTGTCCCTAAGGCCCTCTTTGTCCATTTTAAAGACTCTCCCACTTCAGGGAGCCTATCCCAGGCCCTTGCGCCTATAATTTCATCCCAGGCTGGTAAATTCCAGACAGATCTCTGCCTCAGTCTTTTCTTCTCTCTCCCCCTTGTCCTGGCTGTGGCCTGTTCTCAATCAATAATAGTAATTACAAACATTTCCTGAGCCATTACTACATACTAGGCACTGGGCTAAGTGCTTTGCTTGCATTATCTCATTTAATCCTCACAACAGCTCTCTGAGGTAGGTGATATGATCTATTTTACAGATGAGGAAAATGAGGTTCAGGGAAGTAATCGCCAACATCATGGAGCTGGGATACTGCACGAGCTTTGCATTGCATTCAGCTGCTAATAATAGGGACCCAAAATAACAGTGGCCTAAGCAATAGAAGTTTATTTACTTTGTTAAAACATGAATCTGGAGATAAACACTTCAGGGCTGGTCATGATGTCATCAGTAACCCAGGCTTCTCCTTTCAGTTTTTCCATCTTTAGTGTGTGGCTTACATTCTCAAGGATGCCTCATGATTGTATTATAGCTGCCAATGGCCCAGCCATCACATACACATTCCAAGCAGAAAGAAAGTAGGGAAGGAAAAAAAGGCCTTGCTAATTGAGTTAGTCAGCTTAAAAGTTTTTTCCCTGAATTCTCAGCCAGTGACTTCTGTATCTATGTCTCACTGGCCATCCCTATTGCAAAGGAGGGTTGGAGATATAACTTTTAGCTGGCACATTGCCACCCCAAATACAATCAGCATTTTGCTATTAAGGTATAAGGGGAGAATGGATAGCAAATGTCTGACAAAGATATGAACCAGAGAGTTTGACTGCAAAGCCCTGTTCTAATCCAGTAGTTCCTGGCCCAGGAACTACACTCCTTGGTCATTTCCCTTCCTTTCTCTGTGGCTTATTTCTACTCTTGGCACGCAGGTGGCAGAAAGGGTTGGCCATGCCATTCTCTCATGCACCACTGGAGGGCAGCAAAGCACCTCTCAGGCTCAGCAACCTCTCCCAGGACTCAGGAATGGGGAATGTAGACTTGCAGGCAGGGCCCAAGTTCAAGGAGACCCTCCTCAAGTTGGACACATGCTTGGGGTCCCACATCCTTGGCTCTGAGCCATCCAGTGTCCAAACGCTTCCTTGGGGTTGGGACTGGTGCTGTTCTGCCTCTCGGGGTTTTGAAGGCCTAAAGGGGAACACAGTTTGGGGAGGCTGACCAGGCAACCCCAAGCATCTCTCCCACCTCTTCCTGAAGTCCTCCAGCAGCTCTTTGTTCCTTGGGCTTTAGTAGGAACTCCTGGAGCCTCTTTTCAAATGCAAATACTCTAAGCAAGAGAATTTGTCTTAATAGCAATGGGCTCACTTAGAACCCACTTTTCTTACCCCCCTGCTAAAGATCGCTTCCACCTCCTCTACTCTTGGAACATTTCCACTTAACTTCCATTTCGTCGTCCCCTCTGGGAGAAGTGGTGGGAGCAGTCCTTTAATGGGAGGGTTTTGCATAGGAGTTAAGCAACCAGGCCCTGGGAACAAACGCTTGGGTATGACTCCCAGAAGAGTCGCTTCCTGGCTGTGTGACTTTGAGAAAGTGACTTAACCTCTCTGAGGCTCCGTTGTCTCACCTGTAAAATGGGGATAAAAATTGTACTCACTTTGTAGGGCCGTGAAGATTGAATAAAATCCTGCATGTACACGTTTGGCACACTGCAGGGCAGAGAGCTATAAACATAGCTATCATTATTGTTGTTGTTTATCCTGTAAGTCAATAAAACCTCAAATCACCATCATCTTGTTACCAAATAATTGTCCAAATAAAGAGTTGTGCCCATGGTCAGGTATTAGACAACTCAATACAGAGGAGCTAAACACAAGTTCACTTTTCTTCTCTGACCTCAATATTCCTCATCTGAAAACTGGGGCAGTTGTGAGGATAAGTTAAGATGATGTGTGTAATGTGCCTGGAACATTTTAGGTGCTGGACATGTGTTATCACTGTCACATCAGGCTTTAAGAAATGTTTTTAATCATGTGATCTGGGTTTTTTTGGCCATGCCGCGCAGCTAGGATCTTAGTTCCGTGACCAGGGATCGAACTCATGCCCTCTGCAGTGGAAGCACAGAGTCCTAACCACTGGACCGCCAGGGAGTTCTCAACCATGTGATCTTTTAATGCACCTTTAGAAAATGAGGGGGGGCTCTTGCTGTCATATGAGGAAATGGAGCCCTGGGAACTGAATATTCCAGTGTTTGGGACAGAGGAAGCTGCCTGGTGTGGTGGTTGAGAGACAGTTCAAACCATGGCTTCCCTCTCCTGGCTGTATTCCTTAGAGCCTCAGTTTCCTCACCTGGAAAATGGGGGTGTGGATAGGGCCCTTTGGGATCCTTATTTGGAATGGTCCGTACGGAGCTGGTGGGAACAAGGCTGGTCCTTCCAGGGCCCAGTTCACCTTTGCAAGCTGAGAACTCAGCGGGAGAGGCAGGAAGCCACTGAAGCACTCATCCCAGAGCAGCGATTCTCAGTCTGGGCTGCAAGTCAGAATCACCTCGGAGGCTTTAAAATTCCTGATGCCCAGGCTGCATCCCAGACCAAGATGTCTAAATCTCTGAGGCTGGAGTTTGGGCAGCAAATGTTTTAACACTCCCAGGTGATACCAATATGAAGCCAAAATTGTGATCCAGTGGACTCACAGAGGTTCTCAAATTTTATCATGCATCAGGATCACCTGCACTAAATACAGATTGCCAGGCCCACCCCCAGAGCCTCTGATTCGGTCGGTCTGGACTGGATCCCAGGAATCTGCATTTCTAACAAGTTCCCTGGTGAAACTGATGCTGCTCGTCCTGGGACCCCACTTGGAGAACCACTGTGCTCTAATGTGATTTAAACTGAGTGGTGAAATTGGTTTGTTGGATTGCAACCAGCATTTAAAAATAACAAGATAGAATAGAACAGAACAGAATGGAAAATACTAGAACACACAATAAGAATATGATTTGTGAATCTATAATTTCATTTGATTAGATAAATATATAAAAATACACACATGTATATAAGTATTGGGCTGCAATGTAAAATGTATTTCTTCCTGTGGGCCATTTTTAAAAAATGAGTCACCAGCTTTTAAAAAATACTGTAATCCAGTACACATGTAGACACACATACACATATGTAAGTAAACAAAACTTACATTAAACAATATCTACCCTCACTACCTGCAATGCATGGTAGTATTTTCTCTTCCTTTCTTTTCTGATCATTTTATTTCATTTTTTAAAAAAATTGTGGATTGAGGCCCATTAAATTGATCTTGCACCCCTTTAGAGGTTTGCAAACCTGCACTTTGGAGATCCTGGCTCCAGAGGGTCCTAAATCCTCATCCCCAGCGAAAGTTCTCATGTGAGGGCTCAGCCCAGGGTGGTGACCTGGCTGACCTGGATGGGAATTGGGGTCTGCCACAGGAGAAACTAAAGAAGACCACGGAGGAGGCAGATATGTATGAGAACAACTACAAGGAGATCAACAAGACCTTGGAGTATCTCAAGAACTCGGTTGAGAATCTGTTTAAGAAGATAAATTGTGATGCCACCAAGATCCTGGTACAGTTAGGGGAGACAGGGAAAATCACCGATACCAACCTCCCACAGTACTTTGGTGAGTTGAGCTGGGGTAGCAACCATTTCCAGAGATTTCTATGACCAGGCCCAAGGACTTGTTCTTTTGGAGGTAGTGAGCCTGGTGGTGAAGCATGTGGATACTAAAGCCAGGTTGGTTGGGTTCAAATCTTGGTTCTACTCTTACTAGCTGTGTGACTTTGGGCAACTTTCTGAACCTCTCTGTGCTTTAGTTTTTTCATCCAAAAAAATATTGGGAGGATTAAATAAATGAGGAGTTCTTAGGGAAATAGTACATGATCATCTCAATAGATGCAGAAGGAAGTATTTGACATAATTCAACATCCATTCATGATAAAAACTCTCAACAAACTAGAACTAGAAGGAAACTTTCTTACCTGATAAAGGGCATCTACAAAAACACCTACAGCTAACCTCATACTTAATGGTGAAAAAACTGAACGTTTTTCTTCTAAGATCAGGAACAAGGCAAAGATGTTTGCTCTCGCAACTCCCATTCAATATTGTGTTGGTGGTCCTCGATAAGGAAATCAGGCGACAAAAAGAAATGCAAGGCATTTAGATTGGAAAGGAAGAAATAAAGTGCTCAGAGCAGTGCCTGGCATGTAGCAAATGCCTATTAACTATAACACACATTTCTAGGCATAGGCCTTGAACTTAGGATAGAGAGGGAGGATGCACCTACAGAGATCATGACAATTTAGAATGAATGGCTTCCACTACTCTTAGAATAAAATCTAAGGTTCTTAATACAATCTGTTTTTGAGAGGTTCCCAAGACACCTCCCTCCTCACCAGTTTCAGTGATTCACTAGGAGGGCTCCTGGATTCAGCATATAGTCATATTCATGGCTCTGATTTATTATAGCAAAAGGATACAAAACAAAATCAGCAAAGGAAAAAGGGGCTTGGGGTGAAGTCTGGAGGAAACCAGGAGCAATCTTCTAAGGGTCCTCTTCCAATGGGTTCACACAGAATGAGCTTAATTCCTCCAGCAATGGGTTGTGACAACACAAGTGAAATGTTGTCAACCAGAGAAGCTCATTGGATACTCATTGCCCAGGGTTTGGATTGGGGGCTCATCATATAGGCACCTCCAGCATGACACATACCCAAATTCCAGACTCCCAGAAAGAATAGTGAGTATTCAGCATAAATCACATTTTTTATACCACAGTTTAGGCACGATGAGCCACTCTTTTAACAGTTAATGGTAGTGGGGACCTTCCTGAAATTCAAGTTCCCTGATGCTATCCAAGGGCCAATCTGGTAAGCAGCCCTTTCTAAGAGCAGTCAGGCTTTGCTGCGTTAACTCTTTCTTACCCACAGCCTATCAGGTTCTTTATAGCCTGGCCCCTGCTTACATTTTTCATCATCTCTTGTCCTGCTCTCCCTCCTTTCTCACCACATCCAGCCACAGTGCTCTCCTCTCTGTATTTTCAAATCCCTCCCCCAACTCATCCCCGCCACAGAGCCTTTGCATGGGCTATTCCTGGGATACTCATCCCATGCCCAGTTCCTCCTCATTCTCAGATCTCAGTTTAAATGCCCTCCCTCCAGCAAGGCCTCCCTCTGCTGCCCCATATGAAGCTGGTCCTCCCCCACCCACTATTATTCACTCTTATAGCAGTCCTATTATTTAATACTCGCCCAGTTTGTCTCTATGTACAGGTAATTCTCATTATCTGAATCTATGAGGTTCTTGAGATCCAATAGCAAGGTTCAGATGCAAATCTTTTTGGTTCCTGATTTTCAGAGAGAATAGAAACGGTATGGGTTGTGTGAGTTTTTTTCAAAAAAATTATCCAGATCCAGTAGTTACTGAATTCAGATAATAGGCATCTGGATAGTGAGGGATAGATGTATTTATTTGCTGAACTTGCCTTTCTCTCCGTCCCCCCATTCATACTGAAGCTTATGAGCTTCATCAGGACAGGGACTGCATCTCTGTTATTGTTTATCGTCATTTTGTTTTTCTTCCATGCTTTGTAGCACCATGCCTGGCATGATAGGTATCCAATAATAATTTGTGGAATGAATGAATAAATGAATGAATGAATTATTTTGGTGACTCCATGAGGCTATGAAACACGGTGGGAAGGGCAGCTCCTTCAAACTCAGATACAGCAGTGAGGAAAAAATCCATAGTTTAAGGCAGAGCTTGCCCAGGGCTCCCAATTTTTAGTGTAACCCAGTGTTCCTCAATCTTCTTTTCATTATTGTCCCCTAAGGAGCCTTTTTATTTTTTTTATTTAATTTAAAAAAATTTGTTTAAATAAATTTATTTATTTATTTTTGGCTCTGTTGGGTCTTTGTTGCTGCACGCGGACTTTCTCTAGTTGCGGAGAACAGGAGCTACTCTTTGTTGTAGTGCTCGGGCTTCTCATTGCTGTGGCTTCTCTTGTTGCGGAGCACTGGCTCTAGGTGCGTGGGTGTCAGTAGTTGTGGCACGTGGGCTCAGTAGTTGTGGCTCGTGGGCTCTAGAGTTCAGGCTCAGTAGTTGTGGCATACGGACATAGTTGCTCTGCAGCATGTGGGATCTTCCCGGACCAGGGCTTGAACCCGTGTCCCCTGCCTTGGCAGGAGGATTCTCAACCACTGTGCCACCAGGGAAGCCCTAAGGAGCCTTTTTAGACATTCTTTTCCCAACTGCTCTGCCTCGTGGAATTTTAATACAGTTCATATACCATATAACTGTTTACGTCGTGTATGTATATCTGTACTTTATATATTAAAGAGTCAGATTACTTTTGCTTCTCAAGAACCAAATTGTGCCCTCTAGGGAACGTGTGATGTAACCCAAGAGAAAGCCTTGTCCTTATAGGAGCTCATGACCTGCTCCACTTCCTGTTGCTACCATTCATCTCCAGCAGGGGGCGCAACCTCTAGCTCCCCCCGGGACTCCGGTCTCCCGGCAGCCCTCTTGGTTCTGCTTATTTTTTTCCAGCCATCATTGAAAAGAAGACCAACGACCTGCTGCTGTTAGAATCCTACAAGCAGATCATGGAAATGGAAGTGGCAGAGGCGGACGTCCCGCCACCCTTCATCAACCCCTTCTGGGGCGGCTCTGCCCTCCTCAAACCTGCAGAACCCATCAAGGTCATACCCCCAGTGCTCGGGGCTGACCCCTTTAGCGACAGGTTGGATGAAGGTGAGTTCTTTCTTCCCGGACTTCTCTTTCTACCGCGCAATGACTCAGCCACAGATTCTGAAGTTTAGTTATCCTGGGTACTTTTAAAAAATTGCAACAACTTTGTGACCATTTCATGAACCTTAAAATGTGCAAAATTCCCAGGTTGTCAAGTTATGGGCACAGGAGATTCCCTGATCCCGGCTCCCACCCTCACCCTATGCTCTTGAGACTCGCTCCTCCATCTGTGACCTCCTTTCCGCAGCCCCATCCACGTCCCCCAACCCCGTGGTTGAAGCGCCCGAGACGGTTCACGCCAGAGCTGAACTGTGGCCCTGCGGGCGCCTGCGCATTGATCTTCTTTGCTTTCGGAGGCAGAAGGTCATGATACTCCTCCTCGTGGGGGTCTGCCCTTCTCTCCGAAGGTGGGGATATAATCGGCCCCACATGGTTTTTGGAGGGCAGTTTGGCAACACGTTCGGGAAGCCTGAGAAATGGTTATGTTACTGAGCCAGGTTCGGTTTTTGCAATACGCAGCAAGCCAAACGCTGAGACGTGGAGGGTTGCAGCTGAGACGGGGGTTATTCACAAGGCAGCGAAGCGAGGAGATGAGGTGGGAGAACAAATCTCCAAAATCTGCCTCCCCGAAAGCAAGGGGCTCGGGTATTTATGGAATAAAGAATAAAGAAGCAGGGTGGTCTGAGGCGTGGGGAGTGTGAGGAAAGGCAATTGGAAAACGGTGCGGTAATCGGGGTTCTGTGCCGGTGTAACTAGGCTGTGGGCCTCTGCACGTTCAAGAGGTCATCCAGTGACACTCGCACGTGCCCAGTTGAAGGATTGGTGGTTCCTTCCAGTGTTAACCAGCTCACCTGGAACTAGACATAGCTGAATCCAAGCTCCTGGAAAACAACTCAGGCAAACACATTGTTTAGGCTACATGCTGCTTGGAGGACAAGCAAGTCTTTTGTAGCAATAATTAAAACGACCTTGCTTAGTGAAGACAGGTTACAGGTGAAATGGGGTTGACTAATGATTACCCACGGTTTCAGATACACACGTTGAGCCTGTAATCTCGCTTGTGGGGATTGGCCCTTCAAAGAAAAACTTATTCAAGTGTTAAAGATGGAAGTAGGAGGGTGATTGAACTGGAAATGACTGAAATGCTCACCCGTTAGAGATTGGTTAAATAAGTTATAGTTCACCCATGCATGCCACGGAATACTATGCAGCCACTAAAAAGAATGCAGTGGGCCGACATGAACTGACATGTATATATGGCATCTAGTGGCTGGGGATGCTGCTAAAAATCGTGCAGTGCACAGGACAGCCCTTCACAACCTGATTTATAATAGAGAGAGGGGGAGAGAGAGAGAAGGAAGGAGGAGGAGGAGGAGGAAGGGAAGGAGGAAGTTATCTTGATGATACATACAAAAACGAAGAGGTTGTATACTGCTGACTTACAGTGGTTATTTCTGGGTGGTGGTTTGCCGAGAACTTTGCATTTCTAAGTTAATTCTGTATTGCTTAGAATTTTCTTTTACAATGACCTTGCATGACTTGAGTAATCAGAGGAAAAAATTTGGTTTTTTTAAAAGCTGCCCCTCTTCTGTGAGCAACGTTTCAAGTGTGCAGGTGTGCCAAGGATGGAGGGAGGGGACGGCCAACATGCACGCTTGCACAGATGCACAGGCGTACACACACCTCCTGTTTGATTTATTCAAGGCACCTGAGACTTAGCAGGAGTGAAAACTGGGCCTGATATTAGCCACCTTAGCACAGCTTCCCTTGGCCCTTTGAGTTCTTAAAGGAGGAGGGTGGCAGGGCACAGCTGCTGAGAACACTGCCCTCACAAGGTCAGGAATGTACAGATGAGGTCTTCATTTCTGTTCAAGGCAATGTTGATAAACATTAGGTTCTCTTAGCCCACTAGCCTCTATGGCTTGTATGTGTGAATTAGAAGAGGCAACCCGCTCTGGGCAGATTAATTAGGAAAAGGAGCCCCTGATGGGTAGACATGGCTTGGCAATCAAGTGGGGGGCTGAATTTCAGCCCTGTAGAAACAGGTGTCTTTGTGCAATCTATATCCTGAGAAACTGCACATGGTGACCCTATCTCCTTGATACTAAACCAAACTCATCTTTACATCCTCATCTTGGAGAAAAAAAACAGTTATTGTCTGGCCATCCCTGAGCAGTACATCTCTGCCTGTCCTCCCCCTCCCTGGACTTTGAGAATTTTTACACTCCAACCCCCAGCACTATGGAGGGACACCAAACCAGGCTTGGACATCCTTGAACAGGGCAGAGAGACACTGTCCCTGGGAAGGAAGCCCACCCCCTGCTGTGCTGGGTTTGATTTCCAAACTCCTCACACGAGTCCCATCTTTGGCACAGTGGACCAACCCCTGGACCACAGCAGCCTTCGGCAAATGGTGCTCAGCCATTACACCGCAAGAGAGTCTAGAAGCAGGGATTTACGCATGGAGAGCGTGCCTGAAAATGGGGACGATCTGAGGCCCAAGAAGAAGTTAACGGTCTGAGGTGGACATGGCCATGTTTGTACCATAACCAGAGAGAGTAAATGTTTTGTTCCGTAACCCTGGTGCCTCTTCACACTCATTACTAAGAGACTGGAGTGCTGGAGCCACCCCAGGATGGGGTAGAGGAGCAGGAGGGTCGAGTTTCAAAGCCAGCAAGGGGGCAAGAGTGGTGTGAGGTCACCATGGCTGGGAGCCAAAATACTGATTTCACGTCCTAGAACCACATGGGGTGTGGCAGACGCTCACAGGTGGGAACCAGGAGCCTTGGAGGCTCTGTGTGTGTGTGTGTGTGTGTGTGTGTGGTGTGGATGAATGTGTCACTGTGGAGCTGTGTCCAGGGTGTCTTGCCCTGAAACACAAACTCCACTTGAGCGCTCTGAGCTGGGGCCTCTCCCGGGCCTGGCCGTGTCTCTGTAGGAGCCCCAGGTCACAGGTTCCAGACGTGGGGGATATGGATTGTTGTAGGGTTTGGATCATGATGGGTCATCATGGCGTGGGGGGCCCCTGGGTCCCTGCCTTCCCAGCTTGCTGTTGGCTTTGAAAGGGACCCCCCCCCTTCCCAGCAGGTGATGTCATTGGAGCTGACCCTGAGCTCCTCCTCTGGGGGCTCTGGTGTTGTTCTTGAACCTTGGAGACTGGCTCCAGTTCTGGCTCCTTCAACCACCTGGACCCCCTCATACCCCCTGGTCGACCCCAGCTGCCACTCCCACCCCCAATTTCAGCCCTTTGTTTCCATCACATCATTCGCTTTGGCTGTGTCCTGGGTTCTTGGGGTTCTCTTGAAAACTTTGAGTGCCCGGCATCCACTCCCCTTTCTTCCTAAAAGGCATTTGAATTTTCCTTTGGGGAACGGCCCCTCCCACCCTCAGGCCGTGTGGTTTGGAAGGGGCTGGTTTCAACCCCAACGCAAGGGTTAATCATGTGACCAAGTCTGCCAGTCAGAGCACTACACCTGTTTCGGGGTTGGTTCAGGTATCCCATACGCCCTGTTCTGGGATTTGTGTGGAGCTGGGAGAGAGGGAGGTGCCCTCTTTCCACTAGGATTGCTGTGGGGATAGACAAGAGCTAAGAACTGCTGGTGACCATTCTGTCACCACTGAGAGCAGAGCAACATGAAAGAAAGCAGAGCAGTGGAGAGGCCTCCTCAGGTTCTGTTGGTACTGTTTGAGCTCCTGGATGCAGCTATGCCTGAAGCCCTCAGACTTCTCAGTTATGTGAACTCATTTGTCTCCTAAGTTGGGATTCTTGCAGCCAAAACAGACCTCAGTGTTTCAGCAATGATTTTGGTCACCCAAAATCAAGAGTCAACTCACACCTAGTCCTAGTTCCTAGACCCCAGGCAGGGTCAGAAGTCATTATCTATGTATGTCTGTGTCCCTCCCCCAATTTGCCAGGAGAGAAATACAGACAACTTCTACTTTATCTGAAATTAGAAATTAACCTCTTACAATTAATGGATGTGATTTTTTGGCCAAATGAGCCATATTTTTAGTGTACATGTGAGGCCTCTTCTTCTTAACTTATCCTGGGGCCTAAACACATCTATGGGAGAAGCATTCCAGTGACATCCTAAAGGAAAGTACGCCAGGGAAGCTAGGCTCTACCAGTGCTCGAACTCTTTGAAAGAAAGGGTTGTGGTCCTCTAGTTAACATTCCAGTAAAATGTGGACTTTCATGGAAATAGTCCTGAGTGGCTGTGAAGGTCTGTGGCCACGCTATGCGGCCTGCGGGATCTTAGTTCCCCGCCCAGGGATGGAACCCGTGCCCCTGCAGTGGAAGCGTGGAGTCTTAACCACTGGACCACCAGGGAAGTCCCTGAAGGTCTATCTTACAGAGTCACTAAGATTCAATAATAATGACAGCAGGGCCATCACTAGCTCATACACCACCTTCACGGGAACTAGCAAAGGGTCTTCCATACTCAAGGACACACCATAAACAAATACACAACCTCCTGTTTATTTGAACATGGCCTCTGGATGGATTTCCATCTGCCGGCTGCGTGGCCACATGGTATCTCTAAGGCACCCAGGCTGCGAAGAAGATGGAGGTAGATAAATGAGGCGGCCACACAGCCAACACGCCAGGGGCAGGGGTGGTGGCATTACTGGGCAAAGTGAGGAGAGGACAGGGACGCCCCCCATCCACCCACCCAAAGGCAATCCCCTCCTTAGTCCTTCTCTTCTCCGTGGGTGATGATGTGCACCAGGTTCTTATAGTCCAAGTTGCCAGTCACATCAGGGGGGAAGGCGGCAAACATCTGGTCGATCTGCAACGAATCAGCAAGACATGCTGAGGACATGGGGAGGGGCAGTGGAGGGGGGAGGGCTGTGTGCGGGGCGGCCCGAGTGGAGAGGCAGCTGGGGGCCTGGAGGACATGGGTTGCGGTGGACATCTCCCTCCGTGCCCTCCTGCTTCCTTGCCCTTTGTAGCTCTTCCACAGGTGCCAGCCCCAAGGGCCATCCTGCAGGGATGTTCCCGGGAACCAGCCTGCGACGGGGAAAGAAGGGATCGCAAACTCAAGTGTGCAAAGGGGCGGGCAGGTTATGTGGGGGAGCAAAGTGGGCCTGGTGGGGACTGTGGCTAAATGGAGGCTAGTCCATCTACAGAGGTCGCAACTGCTCAGGGCCAGCCCATGTGTCCACATGGGCAAGGAGGTCAGACTCTTTGAGGAATTTGTTTCTTTGAGGGAAACTAGAAATTAAATTTTTTTAAATGTGCAATTTCTACATTTAAAAAGTATTGGCTAGTTATTTGTTTTTTAATTTGGGGTTAATAATAGATAACATTTATATTGCCCTTATTACATATCAGCACTTTATACATGTGAACTCATTTAATCCTCACAGTGTACTATGAAGTAGATTCTATTATTGTCCCCACTTTACAGATGAGGAAATTGAGGCACAGTGAGGTTAAGGAGCGTGTCCAAAGTCCCAAAGCCTGGTGAGAGTTGAAAGGCAGGCTCTTGCAACTGCTTGAGTTTTGAGGGGGAAATCCAAATAAAATTTTTAGTAAAATGTGAAACTTGATGGAATCAGGCCAGAGAGGCTATAAGGGACCATTTTAAATAGACTCATTAAGGTTCATTAGTAACGTTGACAAGGCAGTTGCTTGTTTATACAGGGCCTTTGGTGAATTAACAATAGTGCCCCTTCTTCCAGGCACATCTGCCACCTGCCAGAAAAAGTCATATATTCTGATTTCTAAAAAATTATAACAGGACACTTTACTGCCATCTGCTGGAAAACTATTGCAACAAATAAATACTCTGCAGTATTAAGGGCATCCAGGAGGATTGTGCAGTGTACAACCTACACGACTGTATGCGGTGACCCTGCATGCCACCTTCACTTCATCAGGAAATTGATGCTCTCAGCAGGTATCCATGCATTATGAGGAAGACAGAACCTGGAGTCAGACAGACCTAGGTTTGAATCCAGGCCCCGGCATTTCTCATTAGTGTTGTCCTTTTAGTCAAAGCAAAGTGACTTTGCTTCCCTGAGCCTCAGTTTCCCCATCTGTAAAATGACCATAATACTAGTCCCTACCTCACAGGGTGATTGACAGAGTGAAATGAGATAAGGGCTTAGTAAACAAGAGCAGATTCTCTCTCAGTGTGGGGTCAGGGGTGTTTTATATAAGAGAGTCTGGAGAGGGAGTCCCCAGAAGGGTGAGGCCAGGAGCTGGGGTACAGAGAGTGTCCGAAGGGCCCTGTTACCTCCTCCTTGGAAAACCTCTCTGCCTGCGTGGTCAGCATCTCCTGTATGCTGCAGAGAGAGAAAAGCAGGTATTGCAGCTGGCTGTGTGGAGAGGTCTGGGGGGAGAAGCAAGGAACCCCACGTCTTCCCCCACAGATCCCACTCACTAATCAGCCCTGAGCACCCCTTTGCCTTCAGGGTCAAACACTTTGAACGCGTTGAGAATGGTCTCCTCGGGGTCTGCCCCTGAAACAGAAAACGGGGTTAAAATGTGCCATGGGTGGCTGGGAACCTCTGGTAAGCAGGAAAGGTCCTGTTGCCTCCTGAACACTGAGCCTTGGCGTTTTGAAAGAGTGGGCTGAGAATCCAGTTCTTTCTTTCTTTCTTTTTGGCTGCGTTGGGTCTTCGTTGCTGTGCGCGGGCTTTCTCTAGTTGTGTTGAGCAGGGGCTACTCTTTGTTGCGGTGCATGGGCTTCTCATTGTGGTGGCTTCTCTTGTTGCGGAGCACGGGCTCAGTAGTTGTGGCTTGCAGGCTCTAGAGCGCAGGCTCAGCAGTTGTGGCACATGGGCTTAGTTGCTCCGCGGCATGTGGGATCTTCCCAGACCAGGGATCTAACCTGTGTCCCCTGCATTGGCAGGCGGGTTCTTAACCACTGAGCCACCAGGGAAGTCCTGAGAATCCAGTTATTTCTGAGGAAGCCCAAGGTCGAGCATGGATCTAGACTTAGAAAGACTCGGATTCAAATCCTGACTCCAGCATTTGTTAGCTGTGTGGCTGCAGGCAAGAGACTTTCCGTCTCTGAGCTTCAGTTCCCCATCTGTAGACTGGGATAAGAATAGAAACTACCTCCTAGATGCTATTAAATAAGGTGATGCATATAATGTGTTTAAAGTGCTTAGCATGAGGTCTGGATCAGGGTAAGCCTTGGAGCACTGTTAACTGCTGATTTTATTGTTTTTTCTTCCCCCTGACGTTACTCTGCCTTCATGGGCCAACCCCAATATGTCCTCCCAGTGCTTTAATTGATGCCCAAAGATGAAGACACATAAAGACAGACAGACATACACAGACAGATGCACAGAGACACATATACACAGATATACATATACACACATAGATGCGCAGATATACACATGAACTTACCCTTAAGTTTCTCCCCAAACATCTGTAGGAACACAGTAAAGTTAATTGGACCTGGAGCCTCCTTGAGCATTTCATCAATTTCCTCATTTTTCACATTCACACGCCCTAGGGCAGGAGACAGACACTTAGCAACTCCAAGCTGGGACAGAAACAGCTGTCAGAACACTGGCATTTGCCCTTATAATCCTACTTCAAGGAATCTAGTCTAGAAATAATCAGAGACGGAGTGAATGGGGCCAAAGATTCACGTGAGAAGATGTTCTCAAAAGTGTTATTTATAAAAGTCAGACAACTGGGAACAACCCAAAGAGGGTTTAGTTACTTTTTAAAATAGTGCCTTCAGAACCTGGAACAAGTTATACAGATGTTTTAATATTTTACTCAATGGGAAATGCTCGTATTATAAATTAGCCCTTGTTACTTGGAGGTGGGCGAGACATCAGAATTACCTGAGGGAACTTTTTCAAATTACACCTGCTATAACCCATACAGCCTTGGAGATTCTGATGTACCTGCTCTAGCCACTGCCACAGGCCATATAGTACCTCTGTGTAAGTTAGAAAAAGCCACGCCTTCTTAAGATAATTTATGTTTTAAATGTAAAAGTCTACAGTGGCTACAAATATGAATAGTACTCTGTATAATTGCTCAGTACACAACCTGCACAGCTGTTCATGGCCCTGAGTTCTGGGGTTAGGAGTGGAGGAGCGGTTAGTGGTGGCAGGTTGGACACATATTTTGAAACAGCTCCATGTACTCATCCTCATCCTACTGAGATGTTAAATTTTAAAACCTGAATCCAAAATAGAATGATTCCAGCTATTAAACACACGCGTGCGTGCACACACACGCGTGCACACACACACACACACACACACACACACACACGAGATGCCTAGAAAAAAACTTAGAGGCTGAGATGTTAACAGTGGAATGTGGCCTAATGGCCAACGTTGTTTCCTCTTTATACTTTTCTGAATTTTCCAAGTGTTCTATTGTAAACTGCCATTGCATTCAAAACCACACAAAAATTACTTTGAAAGAAAAATAAAACACATGTGAAGACGCTCAAAGACTAAAACACTTCTTTCCTATCCTCTGAAATTTGCCTTAAAGACCAATCTTGGTTGAGCTGTTTCTTTGGAAAATGACAAGCTCTTGACCTTTTTGATGGCCCCACCTCCTGCCCCTCACAGGAGTGGGATAAGGAGACCCTCCTGCAGGCGTTGGTGGGGCGACGTACCAAGAGCAGCAAAGGTGTCCCTCAGATCGTTCTTGTCTATGAAGCCATCCCTGTTCTGGTCCATGATGGTGAAGGCCTGTGAAAGGGAGGCGGTTGTCTGGTCAGCCCAAGAGAAATTGGGGGCAGGAGCCCTAGAGGTTATGCCAAGGGCTGGGGGCAGTGGGATTCTGGGGTTTTCAAGGCACATCAAAGGACATTAGATCAAGAATCAAGGATTTGAAACAGTCTAGCAGTTCCTCAAAATGTTAGGCCTAGAGTTATTGTAGGACCCAGCAATTCTACTCTTCGGTGTGTTCCCAAGAGAAATGAGAACACATGTCCACACAGACACCTGTAGGTGAATGTCCACAGCAGCACAATTCACAACAGCCCCAAACTGGAAACAACTCACATTCCCATCAACTGATGAGTGAATAAATAAAATGTGGTCTCTCCCCATGATGGAATATCATACAGCAATAAAAAGAAGGAAATTCTGACACATGCTGCAACATGGATGAACCTTGAAACATGATGCTGAAAGAAGCCAGACACAAAAGACCACATAGTATATGACTCCATTTCTCTGAAGCTTCCAGAACAGGCAGATCCATAGAGACAGAAAATAGATCGGTGGTTGTCAGGGGCTGGGGGAGCGGGAGAAATGGGGAGTGACTGCTAATGGGTATGAGGTTTCTTTTGGGGGCAATGAAAATGTTCTAAAATTAGTGATGATGGTTGCAAAATTCTGTGACTATATTAAATAACCACTGAATTGTACAGTTTAAAAAGGTGACTACATGGTACATGAATCATATCTTTATAAAGCTGTTATTGAAAAAAAAAAAACTAAGTTAAAACCTGGAGTCTGTCCCCGCCAGCTCGCAAGCCCGCATTGTCTGTAAAACAGAGCCAGTAATCTTTCCCAGCTGGCTCCAGGGAGACTCTAAGAGCTTTGTGAATGCCCAGGTAATTGACAAATGATGTATTATATCTGTGTTTTTTTAGTTCTTTTAGCAACTGGTTCCTGAAAGTATTTGCGTCCCCAGGTCACACCCCCAGCAGCTGATCTCATTCCAGAGGTTGGGACAGAGTGAGGGAGAAGGGCGGGTGTAGTCTTCTCCATGGAAGGGGACTATTTCAAGTTCAGATATGATATTTCATCCCAGGAATTCCTCTTTCCCTGGAAGCTTATGGGCCACGGCGTTCCTGTGATCTGAATGTTGGTGGGGACAGCAGGGGCCAGTCTTCATGTCCCATTGGAAGAGCCCCAAACAGTTTCCCCTTTTATATGAAACAGTGTCCTCTCCAGCATAGCTTTAACGTATTTTCCTCTGAAGGGCCAGGTGAGAATGTGGATGACTCAGTGTGAGCCATCAGGACTGCTGGAAAATTAGTTCAGTTTATCCTTCTGAGCCTGTGGCAGTGGCTTAATTTTGCCTAATTGGTACTTAGGTTTGCTTACTAAGGCACATGGCCATAGTCTGTGATAGGGTTTCAGACCCGGCTAGCATTCAACAACTGAGGACTGTAAAAATTAAAATCTAAGATACTCTCAGACGTCTCTCAGACTGACAAAAATAATTTTTGAGATGTTAACGCCCTATGTTGATGGAGATGTGGCGGGAAAGGCACTTTCTCCTCTTGGTGCTGATGGGAGTCAGAATGATCACAGCATTTCTGGAGGGCAACTTGGACCAGTGGTTATACTTGGTTTTAGTTCCTTTTTTAAAAAGTTCCTTCGATCCAGCTGTTCTGCTTTTAGGAATTTACCCCAAGGAAATAACCAGAGATACAAGCAAAGGTGTGTTATTTATAATAGTACAACATTCTGTATATAACATCCAACCATAGGAAGCAGTTTAAATAAATTATGGAAAATGTTGGTGCTGAATTGCTCAAAGAAAAACAGCAGGTACTGATTAGTGTGCTTTGTTTAACAAACGTGTACATATTTTGGGTTGGCCAAAAAGTTCGTTTGGGTTTTTCCATAAGATCTTATGGAAGAAAACGAAAGAACCTTTTGGCCAACCCAATATATAACAAAAATCACCGGAAGGGTGAATACCAAAATGTTAACTGATTATCTCTGGGTGGTAGAATTGTAGGTCAGGTCATTTTTATTCTTTGTGCATTTCTGAAATTCTTTCCTGCATTTTCAACAAGACATATGCTTTACTTTGATGATCAGCAAAAGTTAATTCCTTTAAGTCATTCACACACACATTCAGACCGAATTTGGGGTTTTGGGGGAGGATAAAGACAACCTAACTGAGAGGTCCTTGCAGGGAGTATGGAACGAGGGAAAGGCTCTTTCTAGCGTGTGGGCATCTCCACCCAGGCGAATGATTCCACAGCTGCACCCACCTCCTTAAATTCCTGGATCTGGCTTTGTTCAAACATGGAGAACACGTTGGAATTGGCGCCCTCTGCTCTCTTCTTGGCTTTCTTAGGTGACTAGGGGGTAAAAAAGCATCGATTAAAAAAAGTCAGAGGCTGGGAATTAGAAGACTAGGTCAGGTGACATCTCTGGGTGAGCCTTAGCTGCTTATCTGTGAAATGGGGGTATGGTGCCCATACTCATCTCAAAATGGCGATGCTGGAAAGATAAAAGGACACGGAATAAGGTTTCTCAAAAGCACCCCAGTTCTGGTGGATCGTAAAAGACTGTGGGTCTTGCAGCAGCTCCTTTGCAAACTAGGGGAGGTAGAGGTCTGTCTCCGGGGATGGAGGCCAGGCTTTCGGATCAGGCCCAGCAGGACCCAGCTGCTTTTGTTTCGATGCATTTCACAAAAAGTTCAGTAATGCACAGAAGGAGAATTGATTGGAGGCGAAAAAAAGTCAGGCTCACTGAACCATGAGGAATGCGAGATGAAATGACACATTTTCAGGGTGTTAAAACCCAACTGCTCTGTCCCCCTCAATTTTCTCTTGATCCAAATGGCAGCAAAATCTCCTCTCTAAATGTTCTGTCCTTGCACCGTGCAAACAGAGCAGAGAAGAGCGAGTTAACATTTCCCCACCTGCTTCTGACTTGAGTTACAGCAAACGCTTGAACACTGCATATGTTATTGCATTTAATCCTCATAACTGCTCTGTCAAGTGGATGCTATTATTACCATCGCCATTTTACGGGGAGGCAACCGCGGCTCAGAGAGGTTGGGTCATGTACCCAAGGTCACACAGTCACAGAAAGGCAGAGCTGGTATTGAACTTGGGCAGACTGACTCCAGAGTCTGTGCCCCTAACCACAGTCCTACACTGACCCTGATTTGGGGGCTTCCTGCTTCGGGAGGGGGACACCTAACCAAAAACATAGGGAGAAAGGTTTTAAATTTGCAAGTTCAAGAGGTGAAAACAAAAAAGATTCTTTTCCCCAAACTCCTGAACAAGAGAAAAGAATTACAATTTGATCCTTAAAAGTGTTCAATCCCATTTTGCAAGCCCTGGGAGTTATTGATTCCTTGAGAGGTCAGTAGACAAGCCATAAAAAAGCCAACTCTCTTATTTTGTTTTTGCGAGTCCCCGGGAGCTGCTGTTATTTGTGGCTTATTGGGGCATTGATTGGGGTTCCTCTGTGTGCACACAGCAAGTAGTGCTTTTTCCACCAGGGTCTGGGGCCCCAGAGAGCTGCCTTTCTCCCCCTCCCCTTTCGTCCTTTGCTTGTAGGTGGTGTCCTCACCTCACCGCCCAGCATCACTTACCTCCGGGGGCCCTCGATACTCACCATGGTGGAAAGGACACAGCACTGCTCCCCGAGAAGAATCCCACAGGCTGCCCAGCTTTCCTCAGCCCAGGAACAATAAATACTTCCTCCCCAAGTTTAAAAATAACCCCATGACCACTTTTGGCAGTAGTAGGTGAGGCGGACACCACCTAAGGCCCCCCCCGCCCCGACCCCATGCCGTTCTTCTGAAGTAAGGGCAGCTCACTCGCCACCCAGTGACACGTGAGACCCAAAAAGACATTCAAGGTTAAAGAGACTGGCGGCTGGTGCATGGGGAGAGATGTGGCTCGCTTTCTGCAGCGCTTGGGTGGTCAGCACTTGTGCTTGTCTGTTTTGAGAAGGAAAATGGCAGGGAGAGGAGACTTAAAATTCTCTAACATTATCAGGCATGGGTCTCACCTCAGGGTCTTTGTACCTGCAGTCTCCTCTGCCTGGAATGCTTTTCTGTCAGACATCTGCAAGGCTCCCTTCCTCACCTCCTTCAGGTCTTTGCTCAAACGTCACCTTCTCAGTGAGACCTCCCTACCACCCTATTTAAAATAGCCGTTTAGCCCTGCCCTGCAGAGACCTTTCTCTGCTTTGTTTTTCTCCCCAGCATTTACCACTTTCTAACATACCATGCAATTCACTTATTTTGTTCACTGTCAGTGGACAGCTCAGGAGGGTGGGTCCTCTTTTTTTCCCTCACCACTCTCTCCCTGGCTCCAAGCTCGAGACTGGCAGGCACACAGCAGCTGCTCAACGAGTATGTGTTAATTGACTGAAGAAATAACAGCTCTTGGGCTTTCCTGGTGGCGCAGTGGTTAAGAATCCGCCTGCCAATGTGGGGACACGGGTTCGAGCCCTGGTCCAGGAAGATCCCACATGCCGCGGAGCAGCTAAGCCCATGCGCCACAACTACTGAGCCTGTGCTCTAGAGCCTGCGAGCCACAACTACTGAGCCTGCGTGCCACAACTACTGAAGCCCGTGTGCCTAGAGCCTGTGCTCCACAACAAGAGAAGCCACCGCAATGAGAAGCCCGTGCACCACAACGAAGAGTAGCCCCCGCTCGCCGCAATTAGAGAAAGCCCGCGCGCAGCAACGAAGACCCAACACAGCCAAAAATAGAGGGAGGGAGGAAGGAAGGAAGAAATAACAGCTCTCACGGAGTGCCTGGGTACACGTCTCGTGTTCCAATTTAAATTTCTAATCACCCTGTGTGGTAGAGACCACCTTATTTTCAGTGTCCCCGTTTTACAGATGAGGAAACTGAGGCTGAGAGGCAAAATGAGCTGCCTGGAATCAGGCAGTGAAGTTGGGAGTGGATCTGAGGCTCATTTGCCTCCAGAGTCCAAGCTCTTAAAGGGCCTTGGGAAAGGCCGTTTGCTCTCAGAATGCCAGGCACTGTGGTTGTTAATCTCCCTCAGGATGGTTTTCCTCCTGTGGCCTCACAGGCAGCCTTGGGATCCAAGGAGTGAGAAGTCAGGGCTTGGAATCAAGTAATGGCCTTGTTTAGTGGCCGTGGGTGACGGGCTCCAGAGTCCATGCCTCTAAGAAGCAGAACATTCTCTCAGCCGTTCTGTCCCTGGTGGTGTGGCCCCAGGGCCGATGGCTGGGCCAGCGGTCACCCCCTCTGTGGAGCCTGCTTTGCGCCATGCGCGGGGCTAGTGTGGGAGACTGCCGCCGAGTGACAAACTCCATGCCCTCGTGACGCTGTGTGCAACGGGTAGATGGATAAAAATAAACAAATGCACAACCCAGAGAATTTCAGGTAGTGACACATATTACAGAGAGATGAAATAGAGAGGTGGGCAGTGCTGGGCGGTAGTACCGAGCAGAGACTGGGGGAGAGTGCTTCTGGCCACGGGATGGCAAGAGCCCCAGAGGAGGATGGATTGGGAATCTATGAGAAGCAGAAGGACCGTGTGACTGGAGCTGTGTGTGGGCCAGGGCACAAAGTGAGGCCAGCAAGGTGGGCAGGGCAGATCACGTGGTATGGCCTTGGGATTTCATTCCAGAAGCAAGGGGAGCAATAGGGAGTTCCCAGCAGGGAGACCCTTTGTCTAACCAGCCCCCGGGCTGCCCATGCCAGGGACAATCTGATTCGGGGCAAGGCCAGCAAGCAGCACCCCGGAATGAGATCCTATCAACCAAATCAATCCACAAATATGTGCTCAGTTACTCTGATGTGCTGAAACCTTTGTGGATGTAGCTGGAGAAAACTGGAAGATCCTTGGCCCCCAGGAATGAACAAAGTAGTTAATAAACAAGTAACACAGACTTTGCTTTCCTTGCCAAGGGCCTGAGTAGGGATTGTTAGAACATTTTCATTCAACCTTGGGCAGTTTGAGGCAATGGAGTGGAGTGATTGAGCCCTCAGGCTTGGAAGTCAGACAAAATTGCATTTGAACTGGTGGGCTCTGTGTGACCTTGGGCAAGTGACTTTACCTCTCTGAGCACATAAATAAAACCTTCCTTATGAGATTTTCCAGAGGGTGAGTGGCGATGAGGCCCAGTCAGGTCCTCAGTAAATGGCAGTGATCACTCACTTCCTTTCTCAGGTGAAAAAAAATTTTCAATTTTGGGGGTGCAAACCCAAGAATCATTTATTGCCATGACCAAAAAAAAAAAAAAACGGTGTGAGTTTTTACCTCTCTAACATGGGTTAGAATTACCCAGGAGCCCCTTCTAACAATCTTTAATAACAAAAAATGTGTTTTCCTGTATGGGCACAGGCACAGGTACACACACTTGAGTGGGCACCTGCACCCACACACGCACACACACACATGCCCACACATCTGTGTGCGGACCAAAACACACCCATGCACTCGTGCACATACACAGAGGCACATATTACACACAGACTTATGCAAACTTATACACACATGCATGTGCACACAGACAGGTCAAAAAGAGCTTTTCTGTCCAAGATTCTCTGACAACACCAGAACAAATGTTTCCCTAGCTAATAGGCACACCATGGATTTTCGTTAAAACACTTGTGCGAGCAGTCAGTAGCTATAAATGCCAAGCGAAAAGGTTGTTGCAGCCACAGCGGATGTGTAGAATGCATGGTGAGGGTGGAGAATCCCTGGTTCAGGGGTGAGGATGGGCTCAGGCCCTCCAGAAGTGGGTGGTGCCCCTGAAGGGCATCCATATAGCTGGGCCCTCTGAGAACATATTTTATTCAACTGAGCCTTTGGGAGAAGGTGCTGGCGGGAGAGTTCTGGCTCCATAGCTAGAGGTGTGGGCTCTCAATCAGGGTAATAAGTCTCTCAGGGCCTCAGTTTCCTCATCTGGAAAATGGAGACCATAATAGTACACAACCCCTCATAAGGCTGTTGAGAGGATTAAGTGAGATTGCGTATGTCAGGGAAATTCTGGGAACATGGTGGCCTGAGTAGGGCATGGAGTCACATGGCTGCCAGGACTTGGGCCCACAGGCTGGGTTAGACCTTAGGCTCTGTTGTTGGAGACCCAAATACCCACTCTGGTCAGTGAGCTGGGCCAGCACTGGGGAGTCCCCCAGAGCCCTGGGACAAGACCCTGGGAGTGGCAATCTGGGAAGACTTGGGGTTTGGGTCTGTGTAGACATTCAGGGGTACGATTCAGCATCAACCTCAACCTGCATTGGGGGAGGGAGCTTCGTGGGTGGTCTGAGGCCTCTCTATCCTCGAGGCTGGCGTGGCTAAGGCACCTTGCCTAGGAACACAGTCCCACAGGGCCTGAGAGCTTTCTACTGCTGGTGGGATTCCTACAGCTCAGAAGTGCCCAGCCACCAGACCTAAGTTCCATGCAGCCAAAGAGAAAAATAACTGCCCACCTGAACAGAAGCCAGAGAGAAGAACATTGGGCAGAACAATCAGAATAGCAAATTCTAGAACAATCAGAAAACAAACCTAGTGGATTCATTTCTTACTGCAGCTATAAAAATATTGCCATAAATTTGGTGGCTTAAAAGAGTACCAGTTTATTAATCTCACAGTTCTGGTGGTCAGAAATTGAAAATGCAGGGCTGCATTCCTTCTGGAGGCTCTAGTGGAGAATCCATACTTGCCTTTTCCAGCTTCTAACCCCTGCCCACACTCCTTGGCTCGTGGATGCATCACTCCAGTGTCTTGACTTCAACCTCTCTGGTCCTCTTGCCTCCTTTCTGTCTTCTGAGGACCCCTATGATTACATTGGGCCCACCTGGATAATCCAGAGTAATCTCCCCACCTCCAGATTCTTAATCACATCTGCAAAGTCCCCTTTGCTATGTAAGGTAACATATTCACAGGTTCCAAGGATTAGGACATGGACATTTCTGGAGAGTTTTATACTGCCCCCCACATCTAGTGAGCACAGGAGGAAACAGAGCAACAGCGGAGTAATATTAATTACAACAATAAAACTTAAGTGTATTAAAATTCATGGAACTGTACACGAAAAAAGGTCAATTTTATTGAATGGTAATTTAAAAAATTACCCATTGACAATTTTTTAAAAAGGCGCGAGGAGAGGGAAAAAATATAAGTAGTGTAAATAGATGTACACTATTTTTAAGCAAGAATGATTTTGACCCCAGTTTCAAAGGACATGAATTACTTAAATATTTATTGGTGCCCCCCTTTGTGCAGGGTCCTGTTGTTAAGGCCTGATGTATGTCAGTAAAACTTTGTTAGGGTAAGGGGAGAGTCATACATACTAAGCTTCAATTTGAGAAAAGTAAGAATTTATGTTCAACTGCCTGTGGCACAATAATCTTCTGTTTTGAAAATGTAGCAGTGTGTTAATTTGATTATTTTTTAAAACCCACATATTGGCTTACTACATAAAACAAAAACTGAAACAAACAAACATAGAGAAATACCAGTGAAACCCAAAAATGACATCCTGGAGCTTTAAGACCTGATTTCTGAACTAAGAACTTAACTAGATGAATTGTCAACAAGGAGGGTCCCTGTTGCAATCCACATAGTGGTTTGGAAGATGGTGTGCAGGGAATATCTTGGAGGAAAATAATGAAGAGAGGCAAACCATAAATATTTCAGGAGCAGGGGCTGAAACTAAACAAGTAATACAAGAAAATTTTCTTCAGCTGAGGAGAGAACGGAATCTGTAGATTGAAAGGACTCCCAAGCTCCATGCGGGATGGATGAGGAAAAGAACACACACAAGGTATATCCTGGCAAAATTCACAAACTCCCAGGATTAAGAGAAAATCTGACACATCTCCAGGCTCCTGTGGAAAAAATATGAATGGCATCAGACTTTTCCTTGACAATGCTGGAAGCAAGGAGCCAGAGAACAGGGGGCTGCAGCCCACAAACCCCAGGTCCCAGGAATTGGTCATCTGCCAGGTTGAGGACAGGAAGGATATTTGCTTTTGATTCTCCTCGAGATGGCCTAGTGTGACTGCTCAGGGTTTTGGAATCAGATAAACCAAGGTTTGAATTCAGGCCAGCTGTGTGATCTCAGGCAGGTATTTTCCTCCTCTCTGAGTCTGTTTCCTTATCTGTAAAATGGGGAAAATAATAGCATCGCCTCATAGGGTTGTCATGAGGGTCAAATAGGATAGAGCATTGTGAGCCCTCGATAAATGTTAGCCACTGTGATTGTTTTGGGGTGCTTAGCTGTTAGACCTGGGAACACCTTTCCGCAGGCCTGGAAAACGTGGTCTAACCTGGGGGAGGGGAAGTCCTTGAAGGAAGTATAGTCCTTTTCCACTGACCGTTTGGAGCCTTGACATGGAGTGTCTCAGGGTCAAAGTTGAACTTGGATCCAACACCTTTGCCTGGGTTGACTGTGTTTTCAGTGGGCAAAAGGGGGCTTGGAATGAGGGGAGATGGGTAAGGCGACTTTGGATTCCTATAAGCCTTTGATTCCCACTTTGCTGATGATCACTGCTCCTCATATTTTTCTAAGGTAAACATTAACATTTTAAATTTCAAAACAATATGTGGATGAGCAGGCAAAATGGATCTGTGCTGTTAGGGGTCAGAACAGTGGGAGTGTGTAACTGTGAGTGGCCTCTGGGGGCAGTTTACTAGGTTTAGCCAAAAAAAAAAAAAAAAAAAAAATATATATATATATATATATAGAATGCCCAGTTAAATTGGAATTTGAGATAGACAGTGAGTAATTGGGGGGTCTTTTGGGACACTGGAATGTTCTGTATCTTGATCTGGGTGCTGGGTACACAGATGTGTTATGTTTGGGAAGAGTTATCGAGCTACAGTTTTATGATCTGTGCCCTTCTCTGTGTGCATGTCCATAAAAAGTTAAATTAGTACAATGTGAATGAATACATTCTTATTATAAAACAGTTTGAAATGCTACAGAAATATTTTGACTAAAAATCTTCCTTTCTGTCACTTCAGCCAAATCCTCCCCAGAGGGAACCAGTGTTTGTGGTTTGATGTAAAGTCTTTTAGACTATATTTTCAATTCTTTGGTTTTTAAACATTGAGATACACCTGTAATAAGGTGCATGCCTCTTCAGTGCCCAGTGCGGTGAGTTTTTCATATGCATACACCATGTCACCACCACCCAGGTCAAGACCCAAAACATCCCAGCTCCTGGAGCCGTATCCCTGTCAACAACCCCCAAAAGTAACTGTTTTTTGACCTCTAGCACTGGAGATTAGTTTTGCCACTCTAGAACTTCAGGAAATTCCTTCCAGACTTTTTAAAAATAAAATTTTAATTTTAAGATTTACAGAAAAGTTGCAGAATTCTCATGTCCCCCTCACTCAGTTTCCCCTAATGTTAACATCTTACGTTACCATGGACATTGGTCAAAACTAAGAAACTGACGTTGGTGCATTACTATTGACTCAACTCCAGACTTCATCTGGATTTCACTGGTTTTTCCACCATTGCCCTTGTTTCTGTTCCAGGATCTATTTCAGGATTGCATCTCAGCTTCTCCCTCTCTCTCACTCTCTCAACTGCTCTCATTTGCACACACAAATATACATTTTTTGCATTAATATCATATCACGCACATACATGCACATACTAATATACTTTTTCACATTAATGATATTGACACACACACACACACACACACACACACCAGCCACCTGGACCTTTCTACTCCACGATGCGCCTTGGAAACCTTTTGAGAAGTCCTCCACCCTGGCCTCACTGATGGGGATGGCATGCATGTCTTCCCATCTGTGGCCAAGCGAGAGTCTGGTGGCAGAGCCAGGTCATGCAGCGGACATACTTAATACTTGCTCAGAGCACCAGCTGAGCAGTGGTGTTGACAAAAAAACAAAGGAAAACCCAACAAACTTTTTTTTGGAAAGGATTAGATATATTTTTAAAACGGATTAAAATAGTCACCGCAGGGAAAATCAGAACATCGCGAGATGTTTTTATGGCGGTTTGACTATTTCAGACTGTTTTTATCTTCCATTTCATATGAGGTGGTGGGAGTTGGCGTCCTTGCTGTTTTTAAGTCATGTAAAGGTTTTAATCCAGCTCCGGCGGGGGGTATTTTTTAATTTGTTTCCTTTGTAAGTACTTTTTTCTCTTTAGCTCCTGGAATTCAAATCTAAGCCTTTATATCCCTTCTAAGGTAAAAAGGAAGCTCTTCTCTGTATGGTTGTTTTATAAAACTCTTCAGTGGATCAAATGAGTACATATATTAATATCAGTAAATTAAAGAGTTAATCTAGTAACATGTGAATATTTAAGACAGAACCTGGCACAGGAAAGTGCCATGTATGTGCTCACTGTGATATCACTGGAAGCAAACTGTTTTAGCGGGTCGCCTTGCCTTGGGCGTGATGCCCCTTTAAGGTGGGTGGTGAAGTCAGCCATCTCGAAACAGAACAAAGGCATACCAGGCCCTGCCATCCCAAAGCCAGCTGGCTGACTGGCTCTGTCACCAAGTGATAACGCCTATCTTGCTGTGTCAGGGCCCCCAGGTGTCAGCGAGAGCCACCAAGTGGGGAAGTGGCTTCTCCAACAAGTCAGACCTGGGTAGACAAGCTTTGTGCCCAGCAGAGATGGGGCAGCCGCAGTGATGGGGCACCCACTGTGTACTGAGTGCAGCTTGGGCAAGCAGCATCAGCAGACTGTGCCTCAGTCTCTTCATCTGTGAAATGCGTATAATAGAGGTCCTTACTTCCAGGTGTTCCCAGCATTCTTGTGAGGTTTGAATGAATTAACCCATACTTGCAAAGTGCTAGAGCACTCTGGGCACACAGTGAGTGTTCAGTAAATGTCAGCTCTTTTTCTAGAGCGCTGGCTGTCGGCCGTGTCCAGGGAGATGGGGTAAAAATGGTAGTATGTTCAAGCATGAATTCATTCTTTCTTCTCGCTCTACCAAACTCTTTGTCAATTAAAACGACCAGACCAAAATCCTCAGCCATCTTGATCCTGCCCCACTGGCAAAAAAGTCTATCTATTCTGCCCCTGTCAGGTCTTGCAAATCCATTTCCTCTACGTCCTGCCCCAGGTCTGGCCTATGGTAGTAGCTCTCGATTTGCTTGAGGCTGCTCTTCTCTTGCCTTTCCACCCCTGCCTTCCATGTACCCCCCACTCCAATGCTTTCCCCCCATGCCCAGCTCTGATGATGAGCTGTACGTGTTCCGGAGCTTTCAGTGGCTCCCCACCACCTGAGGAGGGACTCTCCCCTCCTTGGCCCAATAGTTAAGATATTTTACCACTTGACCCTGATGTACCAGAATGGTACATCAGGGTCCATTGAAAGCTGGGTTCCAGGTCAGCTGCTTCACTTCCTTGACTGTAGCGCCCTGGACAAGTGACTTAACTGCCCTGAACCTCAGATTCTTTACTTATAAATGGGGGAACCAATAGTGCTGACCTTAGAAGCTTGTTTTTAAAGTAAAACTAGATCATTGTGATGCTAATGACAGCAACTAACATTTATTGTGTGCTTGCCCTGTGCCAGGAACTGTCCCAAGTACCATCCATTTAGTCACTCATGCAATTCGTGCGAATGGCGTTGCATGGTGCCAGGCACAGCACAGAGTATGTGCGCCATGAGTGCACGCATGCATGTGTGTGTGTGGGGTGGGGGGGGAGTTATTACTGGTTACCTTTCCAGCCTCGTTTCCTACGCCAGCCCCAACCTCACCCTCCAGGCCCCTTGGGCAGAGCTCCTGGGGGAAGATGATCTGTGACACTTGGACATGTTTGAGTTGTTCCTGCCTTTAGTGACAACCTCATGGTGTAGGAAGGACACACATGAGCTGTCTGAGTGTGAGCAGGCATGTGCTGCGTCTGGAGGGGACATTAAGCCTTGTGCTGGATCCTTGGGCGTAGGTAATAAGGCCCCGGGGAAAGCAGGCCTGCCCACTGGGGCCACCACCCAGCCACTGTACCGTGAGCTTACCAAACTGAGGTCCTCAGAGAAATCAAATCATTATTGTCCCGCTTATCTAGAGCTCCCTGTGTGACAGGCACTGACCTAAGAGCTTTACCCATCATCTTATTTCATGCTCACAACACTGTGAAGGAGGTACTAGTGTTAGACCCATTTTCCAGATGAGGAAACGGAGGCTCAGAGAAGAGCAGTCACACTTCAGGGCCTCACTGCTAGTGCCTGGCAGATTTGAACCCCGAATGTGAGACTCCACCACTGCAATTTTCCTCACACTGCTGTTCCAGTTTTGGGCCTTAGGGATCCAGGTCCCAGCTCTCACCACCCCCAGGGAGCCCAGAGGTCAGATCCAGTCCCAGGCAGCCAGACAACCCTCTGGTGGCTTTTCCTCTCCTGGTATTTTTAGCCCTCAGTCATCTGCCTTGCCTGCGTGGGGGGACTGAGGCACCCAGACAATTCCATTTTTACTGGTGCCCTTCAGATGCCCGCTGCCCACGCCCGCTCGCCCTGCAAGCTCAGCTGTCTTGGTGGCATGCCTGGCATTCCGGGGGCATTGTTCCTCTTGGTGAGGCCCAGATTCCAGCAACAGCTGCTGCCCCGACCTCCCCCACCAGCTTTTCCACACTCCTCTGCCCGCCTGTCCGAGTCCCCTTTGCTGAAACCGTGGCATCATGACAGCCAAAACTGTCACTAGCGCCCCGCTCTGGAGCTGTGTTAAGGCCGCGCTCCCAGCCCATTATTCATCCTACCTGGGGTTCTTGGGTGAAGGACCTTTCAACATGTCTTCAGCTCACACAGCTTGGCAGGGCTGGGGCCCCCATGCCTTCCTGACACAGCCACGGGTGTTCACAGGGCTTTGATTCTGGACCAGGATTCTCAGCCTTGGCTCTGTTGACATTTGGGGCCAGATCGTTCTTTTTTATGGGGCAGGGGCTGTCCTGGGCATTGCATGACATTGAGCAGCGTCCCTGGTTTTCACCCAGCAGATGCCAGAAGCAACCCTCTCCCAGATTGTGACAACCAAAAATGTCTCCAGACACGGCCACCCGTCCCCTTGTGGGGGGAAATTATCCCAGGTTGAGAACCACTGACCTCGAGAATTATTACTAGGATGGGAGAGATGGGTTCCCTGCCAGTGAAGAGTCTGAGGATGGTTAGGGGTGCTGAAGTCCACTGACCACCCTCTGCTTTTCCTCCTGCTGTCTCCTGGCCTGGCTCTGGGGAAGGAGGGACACTTGGAGTCAGGTGAGATGGAACGTCACCTGCTGCCTGCTGCTTGGATGATGGAGGGCAAGTGACTCTTCCTTGCTGAACCTCCCTTTTCTCATCTGTGAAATTGTGGGTAAGAACACCAGCCTCATGGGGCGCTGCAAGGCTGGATTGAGATAACACTGAACAAAATGCAACTTGTTTTTTGCCTTCCGATGTCTTCATAAATCCTATTTCTCAGGGTAACCTATGCCCACCCTTGGGTGAAAAGGTGACTTTTCTGTGCATGGCTTTTCTGCTCATTCTTAGGTAAAAGACAGTCCTATGGTCATTTAGTCCTAAATACGGTCTTACTTCAATATTTAGAATGTCTAGCCCCAAATGGCAACCAAAATTCAAAACTTCTTCCTTGAATTCCTGTCCAGTCTTCCGTCCTCCCTCAGCTCAGGACTGCAGGGAGTGCACAGCTGTCCTGATCAAATCCCTGTAACCACTCACCTGGATGATTCCAACAGCCTCCCTGCTTCCTGTCCTTGACCCTCCACAGACTGTTGCCACGTAGCAGCCAGAGGAACCTTTTCAAAGTCGGTTGTCTTCACCCATACTTTTTTTAAAAAATATTTATTTATTTATTTTTGGCTGTGTTTGAGTCTTCGTTGCTGCCCGCGGGCTTTCTCTAGTTGCAGCGAGCGGGGGCTATTCTTCATTGTGTGCGGGCTTCTCATTGCGGTGGCTTCTCTTGTTGCCGAGCCCGGCCTCTAGGCGAACAGGCTTCAGTAGTTGTGGCACATGGGCTCAGTAGTTGTGGCTCGTGGGCTCTAGAGCGCAGGCTCGGTAGTTGTGGCACATGGGCTTAGCTGCTCCGCGGCAAGTGGGATCTTCCC
Organism: Eschrichtius robustus; assembly: GCF_028021215.1. Taxonomy (NCBI): domain Eukaryota; kingdom Metazoa; phylum Chordata; class Mammalia; order Artiodactyla; family Eschrichtiidae; genus Eschrichtius; species Eschrichtius robustus. The sequence continues at coordinate 9,380,857 of NC_090837.1, forward strand.
GGACCAGGGATCGAACCCCTGTCTCCTGCATTGGCAGGTGGATTCTTAACCACAGCATCACCAGGGAAGTCCCTTCACCCATACTTTTAAATTGCTCCCACTCTCTTAGGGTAAAGACTCTTCCATCCATCTAGACCCTACTTCCCTCCCCTCTTTATCTACATCAGAGTTTCTCAATGTCACCATGCAAGGCCCTAGAACTTCCTGTCTCAGGTCTCTGAGGATACCTACAAAGGAGGAATAGCAAATACAAGGCACACGGTATGCACACAACACTCCCTAATCTGGTGCCCATGGCAGACATTGCTAATCAATCACAGCAGTCTCCCTCATTCAGCCATGCTCAATTGGAGCTGGCAAGGGAGATGAGCTGACATCCTCGACCTCTCTGACATGGTTGGAGGTGGGGGATAAAGAGGGATGCCATCAGTACTATTGACATTTGGGGCCAGATAATTCTTTGTTGTTGGGGGCTGACCTGTGCATTGGAGGATGTTGAGTAGCATCCCTGGCCTCTTCCCACTAGATGCCACCCAGTCATAACAATCAGAGAAGTTGCCAGACATTGCCACGTGTCCCCTGGAGCAGGGGGGCAAAACTGTCTCCATTAGAGAACCACTGTTCTAGGTAACTTGCTCTTTCTTCCCCAACTCCCCAGATGAAGGTTGCTAGCACTGGGCTCCTCTCTCTCTCTCACTTACCACAGTTCCATTTTGCATTTCTTTGTCTGATTATTTGACGAGCATCTGACTCCCTGCCTGGGCTGTAGCTCCACAGTGTAGAGACTGTGCCTATCTTGCTCACCATCTTCCCCTGGTACCCAGCACCATGCCTGGCATATAGTAGGCACTCAGTCAATATTTGTTGAATGGCTGAATGATGCTCTATTGCAGCTTTCACTGCACCTGCTTATCATTTTGTCAGTCTGTCTCTCCAGAACCTTCCAGTACAGAGACCAGGATTCATTCATCTTTCCAGGACCCTCAGTCCTGGCACGTAGTAGGTGATTGCTATAGACTTGTTCCATGGAACTGAATTCAAAAGGGACTGAGGATGGTCTTGGGAGTGAGTCCGGAACACATGTGTACAAGGCCTGGGCAAACTTCTATGCAGTTCTTTGGGGACTGAAGTCAGTGGTCCTCATGCCCACCCCTACCTGTAGGCTTCAGGCCAGCTGGGTCCCCTCTGGCTCACTAAGAGAGCATCACGGTGACAGGCATCAGGGGAATCTTCTTTGAGTTGAGGGTGGACGTCGCTCTTTATCTCTCGCCACCATCCATGTCAGAGAGGTTAAGGATCTCCCCTACCAACTTCAACTGAGCATGGCCATCCTGGCTTAGTAAGAAAGAGTGCTGGGACTGATTAGCAATGTCTGCCCATGGGTGCCGGATGAGGGAGTGGTGTGCGCGTGCCATGTGCTACATATTTGCTATTCATCCTTTGTAGGTATCCTCTGAGACAGAAAGAAGGTCCTTGAGTTATGTGTGGTGAGGAGAGCAGGCGAGAATTTGGGGGTTGGGACACACAATGGAGCAGTTTTATTTCCCCAGGAAAAGTCAGACAGAGAAAGCTAAGTTTGCCCTATTCTCCTGGGTGACTTTGGACAAGGGAACAGGAGCCTGAGGGATTAAGGGGGAGCGTGTACTAATATTTCTGTATCCTGGCCAGGACCCAGGGCATTTTACAAAGGACAAAAATAGACAGGAAAGATGAGGAAGATAAAGAGGGATGGATCATGGAATCCACTCTGGAATGAAGGTGTGAGGCCAAAAAGAGCCTCTGAAGTGAGTCATGGTTTTACAAGGTGAACAGGCCCCAGGGAAGGGAATGGTTCTGCCTGGTACAATGCCCAGAGACTGTCCTCAGGGTGAAAGAGCAAATATTAATACAAATGGAAAAAAACAGGTTGATCTTCATTCTGAGCAGAGAGCTGGGACCCCTGGATCCATGAGGTATGCTTTGGGCTGCAGGTGACAGAAAACCATTAGCCGGAGCTTAAACCAATGGGGGACTGTTTTTCTCTTTCAACAAGGAGTTTGGGAATCGGTAGTTGCAGGGTTGTTTGGTAGCTGGACATGACCAGGATCCTGATGTTCTTCCCATGATTCTATTGACTTTCCTTTCATGTTCCCAAGATGGCAGCCACAGATCCAAGTAGCCTGTCTACTTCTTATCAGGGAAGCAAATATCTTTTCCAGAAGCCCCCTAGAAGACTCTCTGTACACTTCATGGGCCAGAACAAAGTAAGGTGCCCATGTCTACATCAAGCCTGGCCTACTTTCTTTGAGATCAAAGTCTCTTTGGCCAAATCCTGAACATAGTGTTCTGTTAGCAAGAAAAAAGATGGCAAATGTATCTGGGGTAGGCGATGAATAATGTCTGCTCACCACTCCTTCCAAAATAACTGAAATAATTTTCCCCCCAAATATATAGTGGAATACAAAATACTCTACAACAAAAAGTTTCTATAGCAAAAGAGTGAGTCTAGTTAAATAGGTTTCTCAGTTGCAGAACTTCTCAGAGCCTTTAACAATAACAATTGGTATTTTTGGAGTACTGACCACTTGCCAGGCACTGTATCAGTTGCCTTATTTCTATTATCTCATTAAATCCTTGTAATAACTCTGTGGAACCAAGAAAGTAGAAACTAAAGAAGAGGGCAGAACCAGGATTTGAACCCAGAATTCTGATCCTAGACCATTGTGCAATACTGTATCCTGTAGAGCAAAGAGTTAACTAAAATGGTCAAATTACTCTTCTCTGGGGAGATAATTTGCCAAGGTTGAAAGACTGGAAATTTCCTCCCACCCTAAACGACCCCTGACTACTGGCAGCAGAATTCAAATTTAAATATCATGTTCTTTTGTGAATTTCCCAAAATCGAAGTCTACCCCATTATTCTTCACCATGTTCTCTTTTCAGAGCACTTTACCGCAGTTTTAAATTAGATATTTAAATTTATTTATGGGTGAAGCATCTGTCTCCTCCCTAGAATATCAACTCCATGACAGCTGAAATTTTTATCTTTTTCTCTGCTGTATCCCCAGCACCTAGAACCCTGCCTGGCTAGCAGTAACTGCTCCATAAAAATGCTAAGTCAGTAAGCAAACTTGACCAATCCATTTCCTCTTTCTGTAACTGAACTTGCACATTCATTTAAAAGTCTGGGTAAAAACTGGATTTGAAATTCTCCTTTTGTGAGGTGGGTTGGATAAAAAGAATACAGGGTAAACACAAAACCTAAGAAAAACCCTGTACTTGAACTGACTCCAGGGAAGCCAGAAGTTCCAAAAAGATCCCTGGAGAGTTGACTTTGAATTGTGGCTGATATCCATTAAGGTCAGTCTGGGCCAAATTTCTCATCAGGAGCGCAATCCTTCCGCTGTGAGAGGTGAACTGTGCCTGAATCAGGACCCCTCAGGACCCCGCAGCTGAAAGAGTGGGCCCCGTTTCCTTCTCCGCCCCTCTTCCAGCCTGAAAAAGCCTCCACAGACCTATCTGGTTGCCCAGAGAAAAACACGGGGGCTTCATCCCCATAACCTTTCCACCTGGTTTCTTTCCGAATTCCCAGGTTTAATCATTTTTCAAATGTTATCTGGGGCCACAGCAGAGCACTGCAGTTCTTCAAACTTCCCAGCAGGGGGCGGTGCTATGTTAGGGCTCAGCGCAGCTACGTTTGCTCGCTGGCAAGTGACGGGAGCAGAAATCTGGAAAGGGAGAGGACATCTTTTCTCCCACCTGTCCCTCACCAAGCCTGCCAGATCCATCTCATCCATACCACTTATGAAAACCAGAAGGGCGAGGACTAAAGTCTTCGTGCAGGAAAACCATTTGTTTATATTTCATTCATTCCTCAAGTATTTATTGAGCTCGATTCTGCTCCAAGCCCTGTTCTAGGCTCTGGGAATCAACAAGGAACAAAATAGACAAAAATATTTTACCTCCTGGAGCTGACCTTTTGGTTGAGGATGAGGGGTGAGAGATCATAGATGATAAACATAATAAATAAGCAAATTACAAATTCGGTTAGAAGTTGATAAGTTCTCCTATGAAATAAAAGAGGGAAATACAGCATGTTAAGAGGGAAGAGAGAGAGGTGTATGGGGACAACTTAAAATAAAATGGTCAGGAAGGCTCCTGGAGAAAATGACATCTGAGCAAAGACTTGAAGAAATGGAGGATATCTGGGGAAGAATATTCCAGGCAGAGGGAACTGCCAGGGCAAAGGCCCTGAGGTGGGATCGAGCTGGTGTGTTATTTAGTTTTTAGTTTTGAAAGTAAAACGTAATATTCACTTATTGTGGAAAAATTAGATATTGAAAAAGAAAAATATCACTTGTAATTCCTCTACCCAGGAATAACAATTTAACATGTTGGTGTATACTTTTGTGGTCTACTTTTAGACATACACATGTACAAATACACATATATATTCTTTTTTTTTTTAACAAATGGGAGTCATTCCATACATATAGTTTCATAACCACTTATTTGCTTAATAATATAACCAGAAGGCCATTCTGTGTCAATAAATATTGATTCACATCATTATTCTAACAGCTGTAGAATGTCCCCCGTATGGATGTGTCCCATATTTTATTCAACCATTTCCCCCTTTAATGGGCATTTAAGCTGTTTTCTGTTTTTCTCAATTATAAATGGTGATGTAGTCACCATTCTTGTAACATTTTTACATTGTCCAAGCATCCAGTTATTTCATTAAGATGCACTTCTACATGTGGAAATGCTGGACTGAAGGTTGTACACACTTTGAAAGCTTTTATTTTTGAGACCTGGGTGTTTCTTTTTTTTTAAAATTTATTTAATTTATTTATTTGTTTTAATAGATCTTTATTGGAGTATAATTCCTTCACAATACCATGTTAGTTTCTGTTGCACAGCAAAGCAAATCAGCCATATGCATACATGTGTCCCCATATTCCCTCCCTCTTGAGCCTCCCTCCCATCCTCCCTATCCCACCCCTTAGGTCATCGCAAAGCACTGAGCCAATCTCCCTGTGCTGTGCTGCTGCTTCCCACCAACCAACTATTTTACACTCGGTAGTGTATATATGTCGATGCTACTCTCACTTTGCCCCAGCTTCGCCCTCCTACCCCATGTCGTCAAGTCCATTCTCTATGTCTACCTCTTTATTCCTGCCCTGCAACTAGGTTCATGAGTACCATTTTTTTTTTTTTAGATTCCTTATATATGCATTAGCGTACGGTATTTGTTTTTCTCTTTCTGACTTACTTCACTCTGTATAACAGACTCTAAGTCCATCCACCTCACTACAAATAGCTCAATTTCGTTTCTTTTTATGGCTGAGTAATATTCCATTGTATATATGTGCCACATCTTCTTCATCCATTCATCTGTCGATGGACATCTGGGTTGGTTCCATGTCCTGGCTATTGTAAATAGTGCTGCAGTGAACATTGTGGTGCATGTCTCTTTTTGAATTATGGTTTTCTCAGGGTATATGCCCAGTAGTGGGATTGCTGGGTCATATGGTAGTTCTATTTTTAGTTTTTTAAGGAACCTCCATACTGTTTTCCGTAGTGGTTGTATCAATTTACATTCCCACCAACAGTGCATGAGGGTTCCCTTTTCTCCACACCCTCTCCAGCATTTGATGTTCGTAGATTTTTTGATGATGGCCATTCTGACTGGCGTGAGGTGATACCTCATTGCAGTTTTGATTTGCATTTCTCCAATAATTAGTGACGTTGAGCCTCTTTTCATGTGTCTCTTGGCCATCTGTGTGTCTTCCTTGGTGAAATGTCTATTTAGAGATCTGGATGTTTCTTAAGAGGGCCTTTTGGAGGGTTTCAAGGCAACCCTACAGAGACTGGAAGACATGCTCTTTGGTTTGAAGTTGCCTTTTCTGAGGAGAAATAAAATCCCTACCAGAGGGCTTATCTCTAGGGGCTGGCCATCTGGGTAGTTTTTATTTTAATTTCCTTTTTTATGCGTTTCTATATTAGATTTTTCTATATTGGGCATACATTGCTCTTGATAATAATTTTTCTCACAAAAGCAATATTTGCTTTTTATAAAAACCTAACACAAGAGAAATCTGTAAAGTAGAAAGGGAAGGTCCGCATTGCCCCAGAAGCTGCCACAGTCTGTTTTATGTGTCCAGCTTTTAGACGTGGTCTGGCCCCCATCCACATTTCTTATTTTATCGACACATCTCTCTTCCCTGTGCTCACTATGCTCCAGCCACACTGGCCTTCCTGCTGTTCTTCAAATATAGCAAACTCATTTGACCTCAGGGCCTTTGCACCAGCTATTCGCACTGCCTGGAGCCCTTCCCCCAGATCTTCAAATGGTTGACTCTTTGTTCTCTCTCTGTCTCAGCTCAGATGTCCCCTCCTGAGAGAGAGGCATCCCCCAGCCACCCCGAGTAAAGAAATTCTTCTCTCAATCTATCACATCATCCCGCTTTACTTTTTCCTTAGCACTTACCACAATCTGAATAGATCTTGCTTTATTTATTTGCTTCCTTTGTTCTGTCTTCCCTATTAGACCAGAGGCTCCTTATAAGCAAGCATCTTTAACTGCCTTGTCTACCACTGTAGAGTGATTGACCCATAGTAGGTGCTTGATAAACATTATGAATGTTTGAATGAAGGAACATACATAAACAGGCATATCCTTAAAACCCAAATGGAGAACTCTTACAGCTCAACAATAAAATGACAAATAACCCAATTAAAAAATGGGTAAAAGACTTGAATAGACATTTCTCCAGAGAAGATATACAAATGGCCAACAAGCACATGAAAAGATATTCAACGTCAATAGTCATTAGGGAAATGATACTGCTTTATACTCATCAGGATAGCTATAAAGAAAAAATAGAAAATAAAAGTGTTGGCAAGGATATGGAGAAATTGAAACTCTTGCACACTGCTGATGGGGATGTAAAATGGTACAGTCGCTGTGGAAAACAGTTTGGCATTTGCTCAAAAAGTTAAACATAGAATTTCTACAGGACCCAGCAATTCCACTCCTAGATGTATACCCAAAGGAGTTGAAAACAGGTACTCAAGCAAAATCTTGTACACGAACATTCATAGCAGCACTACTCACAGCTGCCAAAAGGGGGAAACAACCCACATGTCCATCACCTGATAAATGGACAAACAGCTCTAACCAGGCAATGGAATATTATTCAGCTATAAAAAAAGAATGAAGTTTGATACCTACTACGACATGAATGAACCTTGAAAACATTATGAGTAGTGAAAGAAGCCAGACACAAAAGGCCACATGTTGCATGATTCCTTTTCTATGAAATATCCAGAATATGTTAACCCAAAGAGACAGAAAGCAGATTAGTGGTTGCCAGGGGCTGGAGGAGGAGGGAATAGAGAGTGACTGTTCAATGGGAACAGGGTTTTCCTTTTGGGGTGATGAAAATGTTCTGGAGCTAGATAGAGGTGATGGTTGCACAACATTGTGAATGTGCTAAATCTACTGAATTTTTCACTTTAAAATGGTTAATTTTGTTTTGTGAATTTTACCTCACTAAAAATACTGTCACAACAATAATCAATCAAATTAGGATGTTACACACTTTTTAAAAATCAAATGGGCTCACTTAAAACATGCCTTCTCTTCTTGCTTTCTCCACTTAACAGTATATCTTAGATATTGTCCTCTGAGGGGCTACTTTGTTCTTGGTAATGGCTGCAGAGATTTCCACTGTGCGAGTCACATGAGTTGTTTATTCGGTCCCCTGTGGGTGGATAGCCCATTGTTTTGCCACTATACACAATGATGGATGGAACATCTCCAAGCTCTAGTCTGCGGCCTCCTTGAGGGCCGGATCATACTGAGCAGAGCTGAGAGGGTGCACAGACGTCAACAGACCCCCGCTCTCTGCACCTTCTGCATGCCCAGCACAGTGCTTCACTTTAAGGTTTGTGCAGGAAGGAGGAACAAAAGGAAGAAACAAACCAGAGGGAGGCATGAAATGGGCAGTGAGGAGGGAGAGGAAGGGCAGAGCAGAATGTGGTCCCAGCATGGGCATGGGAGACAGGCAGCTGAAGCTTCAGCCCACTCTGTACTGCCTCCTAGCTGCGAGATATGGGCAGCTCACCTAACCTCTTAGAGCCTTAGTTTCCTCACTTGTCAAGTGGGTACAATTTCAGTCCCCATCTCGTGACATTGTGAAGATTAGCTGATTGATGTCCGCAAGTGTATCACACAGGGCTGGGTACATAGTAGGTTCTCAGAAAGTAGTAGCTAAAATAATTCTTGTTGTTATTATTTCTATCATTGTTGCTATTTCACCTCTATGAATAGCTAGAGAGAAGTCCAATATACCCATTTCGCAGGTAAAGAAGTTGAAGGAAAAGGTCACCAGCTGGGTTGCATAGCTCGTAACCCACACGTGGCAAATAAGAACCTGTTCTGGGATGCACCACATTTTCTGGCTCCCTGAGCCAAGCTTCTCCTGTGACATCCTTGATGTCCAGGATGGGAACTCCCAGCTTTCCCAGGGCGCCAGCATTCCAGTATCCAGAGAGCAGAGAATCAGACTCTGCCCAGAGAAGGTTGGCATCTGGGGGCCATGATGTGACCGTCTCTACTCAGGCTGTCATGTGTCACCAGCTTGAGGCATGAAGAAGCAGAAGAAAGCAATGAAGCAGGTGCTCCAACGGGAGCCCAAGGCCATGGAGAGGCAAGGGAAGGGGCTGAGGGTGAGAACCTGGGTCCTTAGGAACTTAGCTCACATGCTCCAGGTGATGGAGGACCTGTGGAGTGTTGGTGAGCGAGTTGTGTGGGAGGATGGGGATCCACGACTCTCCTCCAGAAGACTCCCAGGCAAGGTGACTTTGACCGGGACATGTTCAGGGTCTACCAGGACCTCAGCAGATGTTTCATGATGTGTTTTGAGATCCCCAGATGAGAACAGCGGTGGGATTCATAACAGAATCTTCGGTTTCCAGCCAGGACCACAGCTGTGCTTTTCTGTAGTTGTGAAAAAAAAAGGTCTTTCTAAAATTTTCTGATACAAGTAATATATGCTCATAGCCAAAAACAAGTTAGAAAACGCAGACAAGTATAAAGAAGAAAAAAATTATCTGGAGTTCCCCCAGCCAGAAATGAGCATGATTAACATTTCTTCTAGACTTCTAATGTATTCTGACACATGCGCTCCCCGCCCCCATACTAAACATATTGCTTCTTATTCTGCATTTTTTTACACTTAAAATATGTCATGAACACCTCTGCATGTCAATAAATATAGCAGAACGTCATCCTTTTTAAAGGTTGCACTGTAGTCCATGGATGTACCAGCATTTATTTACAACGCCCCTCTTCATGGATCTCTGTGTTGATTCAAATTTTTGTCTGTATATAAGCCATTTTGTATTGCTGTCTTTGTATCTTATCTGACTACTTCTTTAGAATTAACTCCCAGTAGTGCAATTGTAGGGTACTTTTTAAAAAGATATGATGCATAGAACAAAATTGCCTTCCAGAAAGATGCTAATTTACACACTCACCAGCTGTATATGATATTATCCCATGTACTCACTAAAACTGCTTACTTGAGAGACTGAATATATTTCCAAAGTGCTTTTTGGCCATTTTTTATTCCTCCTCTTCTTCATCCTTCTTATTTGGTATTGCATGTTTCTATCATTTTCCCATGCTAAAAAAAGTGGAAATATATTACAGTTATGTTTGCAAATATATTGCAAATATTTTTCCAGTTTTCTAATTGTCTTTGTTATATTTCATTTTTTGTGGTAAAATACACATTGCATAAAATTTACCATTTTAACTGTTTTTTTGTTTTTTTTTTTTAATTTTTGGCTGCACCATACAGCATGTGGGATCTTAGTTCCTCAACCAGGAATTGAACCCGCACTCCCTGCAGTGGAAGCGTGGAGTCTTAATCACTGGACCTCCAGGGAAGTCCTCATTTTAACCGTTTTTAAGTGTACAGTTCAGTGGCATTAAGTACATTCACGTTGTTGTGCAACCATCACCCCCATCCATCTCCAGAACTTTTTTATCATCCCAAATTGAAACTCTGTACCCATTAAACACTAACTCCCCATTTTCCCTTCCCCCCCCAGCCCCTGGTAACTTCTATTCTTCTTTGTGTCTCTATGAATTTGACTATTCTAGGAACCTCATATAAGTGGAATCATACAATATTTGTTCTTTTGTGACTGGATTATTTCACTTAGCATGATGTTGTCAAGGTTCTTCCGTCTTGCAGCATGTGTCAGAACTTCCTTCCTTTTTAAGGCTGGATAATATTTCATTGTATGCATATACCACATTTTGTTTATCCATTCATCCATCAATGAACACTTGAGTTGTTTCCACCTTTTGGCTATTGTGAATAACGCTGCTGTGAACATGGTATACAAATATGTCTGAGTCCCTACTTTCAATTATTTTGTATATATACCCAGAAGTGAATGTCCTTAACTATTAACTTTGCCTTTTAATGTTGTTTATGACTTTGTTTCACATGCAGAAGTTTTACCTTTTAAAGTATTCCTCTATCAATCTTTTTCATATTGCTTTGGCTCTAGGGTCCGTTCTATACTATTTTAAAATACCTCTAGGTAAGGGCTCTGTTTATTCATTACTATGTAACAAACCACCCCATAACTTAGTGACTTGAGAAAACAATAATCATTTATTTTGCTCATACATCAGCAATTTGGACAGGACTCAGTGGGGTCAACTTGTCTCTGCTCCATGGGGCTTCAGCTGAGGCAGCTCACTTGGAGATGGGAAGATCCACTTCTAAGATGATTCACTCATACGGGTGTCTTGGTGCTAACTGCTGGCTCTAGGATCCCAGCCAGGGCACTGGACTGAGGACTCTGGTTCCTTTCCATGTGATCCCCTTCAAAGGCTGCTTGGGCTCCCTCACAGCATGGTGGCTGGGTTTCAAGCGTGAGCATCCTAAGAAATCAAGGCAGAAATGTATGGTATTTTTGTGACTTATCCTCAGAAGTCACACAGTGTCATTTTTGCTGTACTGCATTGGTTAGGGCAGTCGTAAAGCCCGACCCAAGTTCTAGGGGATGGGATATAGATTCCACCTCTTGATGGAGGAGTTGGAAAGTTCTAGAAGAGCATATGGGCTGGGAAATACTGTTGCAGCCATTTTTTAAAAATATAACCTTCCAAGTCTGCTCTCTGGACACAACAATTCATATCCCTCCTACATGTGAGATGCACCCTTCCAAGACCTCCCAAAAGTTTTATGCCATTACAGGATCAGGCTCAATATCAAGACCCAGGATCTTATTATCTAATCAGGTCCAGGTACAGATGAGGCTCCTCAGATACAAGGCCTTGGGTATAGCTCCTTGGTACCTTCCTTCTGGACCTGAAGACCTGTGAACTAAAGAGCAAACTGTCTGCCTCCCACACCCAACGTACAATGGGGGCACGATTGATATAGACGCGCCCATTCAAAGAGGGAGAAAATGGGAGTGTAAAGCAATCTCAGGTCCATAGCAATTCTGAATCCAGCTGGGCAAATTGTTGGTAAATTTGCCAATTTCTTGATTAAGGACCCAGTATTGTTCCCTGGGTATGATTCTGAGCTATCCTTTTTTTTCCCCCCATAAAATATAGTCTTTCTTGCAGCTGAGTGGTTTTCGCAGCTTGCTTCCTACCCATAGAAGTCTGGGGACTCAAAGGCTCCATTTCATTTTGCACTGTCTCTGTTCCTTTTAGTCCTAGCTGGTACTGCTTCCACCAGAACAATTTTATTAAAAAAAACTTCGTGGGTTTTCTATGAATCTTACTGATGTTTGTGCCATTAAAGAAAAGCCAAAATAGCAAATGTCTTCAAGATAAGCCCTTTTCTATCTTGGATTCCCATTGAGGCTACTGTAGAACAATGCCCTTACCATTCTTAGACTCCTTATTGTACAGTGGAAGGCATCTGTGAGGCATGGCCTGTAGATCCTTAGAGGGGCTTTTGTCTACTTGAAAGTCTCTATAAGGTACTGCCTTATATCTTTCTGGTGTCTTAGCAAAGGAACTTATAGTCCCACCTGGATTCTATATTTGATCTGAAGTCTGCTCTCCCTTTCCTTTCCCTCTTCCTCTCTTCCTCTCTTTCTTCCCAAAGAAGGTCATGTTCTGAGGTTTCAGTGGACATGAATGTTTGAGGGACACTATTCAATCCAGTAAGTCTTTTTAATTTAGCCATTCTAATAGGTATGTAGTGGTGCCTCACTGTGGTTTTAATTTGCATTTCCCTAACAAATGTATGTTCATATCTTTTGCCCATTTAAAAATTAGTTTTGAGGGTTCTTTATATATTGCGAATACAAGTTGTTTATCAGATATGTGACTTGCAAATATTTTCTCCCAGTCTGTAGCTTGTGTTTTCATTAACAGTATTACAGTATTACTCAAAGAGTAGAAGTTTTAAATTTCAATGAAGTGCAATTTAGCAATTTTTTAAATGGCTTATGCTTTTGATATTCTATCTAAGTAATCTTTGCTTAATCCAGGGTCACAAAATTTTTCTCTTTTTTCAGGAAGCTTTTTAGTTTTATATTTAGGTCTATGAACCATTTTGACTTAATGTTTGTATGTGGGGCGAGGTATAGGATGTCTGCTCTCACCATTTCTGTTCAACATTGTACTGGAGGTTATAGCCACTTTGATAAGGCAAGGAGAAGGAATAAAGAACATTATATTGGGAACGAAGAATTAAAATTTGCAGATAACATGATCATCTATGTAGAAAAATCTGATGGAATCTTAAAAAAACTACTAGAACTAGTAAGTGAGTTTAGCAAGGTTGCAGAATACAAGGTGATTATATTATACAAAGATCAATTGCATTTCTATATATAGGCAATGAACAATTGGAAATTGGAATTAAAAAATACCATTTACAATAGCATCAAAAATAAGAAATATCTAGGGATAAATCTGACAAAAGATGTGCAAGAGTTGTAGACTAAAAACCTCAAAACACTGCTGAGAGAAATTAAAGAAGACCTAAATAAATAGAGAGATATAGCTTATTCATGGGTCAGAATGCTCAATATTGTTGAGATGTCAGTTCTCCTCAAATTGAACTATAGATTTAACGTAATCCTGATCAAAAATCTCAGCAGACTTTTTGTGGAAATTGACAAGCTGATTCTAAAATTCATATGCAAAGTACTTAGAAAAGCCAAAACAACATTGAAAAATAATAACAAAGTTGGAGAACTAACACTACCTGATTTCAAGACTTATTATAAAACTACAGGATTCAGGACAGTGTGGTATTGGTATAAAGGTAGGCAAAATAGATCAATGAAACCAAATAGAGTCCAGAAATAGACCCACACATAAATGGACAACTGATTTTTTTACAAAGGTGCAAAGACAATTCAGTGAAGAACAGATAGTCTTTTTCCCATTATAAATTGGGTTGTTTGTTTTGTAATAAAATTGACTTTCTTTTTAAGATTGAGTTTTGAGAGTTTTTAAAAATCTCCTTATCCTGGATATCAGTCCTTCATAAGACATGTATTTTGCAAATATTTTCTCCCTGTATGTAGCTCCTTGGCTTTTCATTTTCCTAATGGTGTCTTTGAAAGAGCAGTTTTAAATTTGGATGAAGTCCCATTTATCAGCTTTTTCTTTACAATTTGTGTTTTTGTTTCCTATATCAGAAATCTGCTTCACTCAAGTCACAAAGATTTCTCCAATGTCATCTCCTAGAAGTTTTATAGTTTTAGGTTTTACATTTCAGTCTATGATCCATTTCAAGTTAATTTTTGTATAGATAGTTAGATATGGGCTGAGGTTCTCTCTCTCTTTTTTTTTGCATATAGGTGTCCACTTGTTTTAGCACTGTTTGTTGAAAGAGCTATCCTTCCTCTATTGAATTGCCTTTGCACCTTGGTTGAAAATCAATTGACCATACATGAGTGGGTCTATTTCTGGGCTCTCTATTCTGTTCCATTGATCTATGTGTCTATCCTTTCGCCAATACCACACTGTCTTGATTCCTGTAGCTTTATCGTAAGTCTTGAAATCAGGTAATAAAAGCCTGAGGTCTTTTCTCAGTTGGATAATTTTTTGCCCTCTGGAGAGACTGAGAATGAGAAACAGTTTTGTTTGTGAGCCCAGCAGGTCCTGGCTCCTTTATATGTAATAGTTTGTTCTTCAGTCAACTCCCTCCTTTTGTGTTTTATCATAGGTAGCAAGAAAAAGCCAGATGACACTCTCAATATTCTTCTATTTCACTGAGTTCATTACACATGTTTCTTCTTTTCCACGTTTCTGCAGGTGACAAACTTCCTGCCAGCATATAAGGTTTCCCTTTCCTCCAGTTTCTAATAACATTTTTCTTAACTCCCACTGACATCCTCCTCAAAGCTTCATAGACTTTTAGTAGCTCCAAGGCCCTGGGAAGGTCTCAGATGTGTGGTTTGGGCTCAGAGTCTCTGGTGCAGTTGTAGTCAAGTGGAATTAGGGGCAGCTAGATGCTGATCAGCCTCTCTCTCTCATCATGGAGTCCCAGGGCTCCTCCATGTGGTCTTCTGCCTAGGCTAGTTGGGGCTTCCTCACAGCATGGCGGTCTGAGGAAAGCCAGGCTGCTTGCGTGGCAGCTGAAGGCTCAAGGGTGAGTGTTTCAGCTCACAAGGAAGAAGCTACACCATCTTTTATGACCTAGTCTTGGAAATGAAATATGGATGGAAGCCATTCCCACTATACTGTATTGATCCAGGCAGCCACAAGCTCACCGAAGTTCAAGGTGGGTGGGTGGGTGGGGGATATTGACTCCACTTCTTGATAGGGTAGTGGCAAGATTCTAGATGAGCATTTGGCAGTAGGAGATATTTTTGTGGCCATGCTTGAAAAACACAATGTAACATAGTAAGGAAACACCTCATTTATGAAATTCTTTTCTTTATGCTGAACAAACCAAAAAACCCACTCATGCCCAATAATTATTTAATGCATTTCCTCATTTCATATTTCTTGAGACTTCCTCTGGGGACTTAGGTATCAAAATCAGTGGGGTACTGCAGATAGCTCGTACTGGCTGGTGAAAGCTGATTGTAAAATTTTCAGGAATTCTGCATGCTGGTTGTTAAACACAGCAATTATTTTAAATTGCACTATATAATCTCACACTTGAATAGATTAAATTAAAAACAGGTAATAAATATGCAATCCTCATCACTTCCTAATTATTTTAAACATTTTGCTATTATCTATGCTCATTTGGTCTATTGTACCTGTGTGGTGGAACGACTGTGTAATGGTGTTTCACTGTGCCTCTCTTCCCAACTCCACATTCAGTGGCTTTGCAGTGGTAGCATGAATTAGGCCATAGTGGGAATATTTACACCACGGAAATCGGCAGTTGCTATAAATCAGGGCTTTGTGTGGTTGATTGTCTCGCCCTAATAAAGAGATGAACAAAATGTTAATAATGCAGATTAAACTTTAAAGTGTGTTGGGTTGTACCCATTTCATTGTGAATAGCGCTAAATATTGGGGGAAATATTCTCCCAGTATTCAAGAACTATTATTCAATTGAGCAAAGAAGTTGCTCGCATCGTTCATCATGGACAAGTGAAGTTCTAACTTACATCTTCATTGTTTCACTTTCACATTACTCATTAGTGTAAATGAAAAATCAACCAACATTCATCTCAGAATTACACTCATGGTTGAGGTGCAACTTCATTTGTCAAATCATGATTGACTTGCAATCACAGATGGATGATGGATATAGTTTGGCAAAAATCAATGAAATTATTTATTACAAAATTTAGTATTTCTTACAGATATTATTAGTAGATTTTGTGCTGCACTTTTTTACATTAGTAAAAATTCATGATAAAAAACACTTATATACACATACACATGCATACTCTCTTTTTTTAGGAGAGTCAGTTGTTACCTGCCCACCACTGATCAAATCCCACCATCAAAAGAATGCTTTTTAATTTACTGAGAAGTTACTGAGTGTCAGAAAATAATAATAGCTAACATTCATTGAGTGCTAGCTCTGTGCAGGTGCTGTTCTGTCTTTTACTTGTCTTATTTAATCCTTAAAACAACCCTGTGAGGTGGGTACTGTTATTATTACCGTTTTCAAGATCAAGCAACGAAGGCACAGAGAGGTAGAGTGACTTGCAGGGTCACACAGCTGAGAAATGATTGAGCCAGAATTTAAAGCCACAGAGACTGGATCCAGAGCCTGTGTTCTTAGCTCCTACTGTTTTCTGCTTCTCCAAGGGCAGTGTGCTAAGTGCCCTGGAGAGTCATAAAATAATCTAACAGTTCCAATGACAGTAACCACAATACTTTGTACCAGGCTCTGTGCTAAGTGATTTCCATGTCTTGTCACCTAATTCCCAAACATCCAGTTTTTGCGATTATTTCTGTTTTGTAGGAGAGGAAACTGAAACACAGAGATTAAGATGCCTTGGCCAGGAATTGGTGGGCTGGGACTGGAACCCAGGTCTGTCTGAATGTAGGGCCTCAGCTCTTTCCCACACAATGTAATCCCAGAATCAGGCTGTTCATAGATGATATGTCCCCAAATAGGAAGCTAGGGAGAGAATGTGCCCTTAGCTAGAGCTCAGAATCCCATCTTTGAACTTGACCCTGTTCTGGGACTGTACTTCTCTTTGGAACCTCTGCCTGTTGGGGTGAATCTGGAGCAGAGGCCAGGCTTGGCATGAGGACTTCACAAAACTGAGATTCAGTGAGACAGAGCCCTCATTTTAAGGGCTGTGCAAATCCAGCCGGTACCTTCCGTCAGGTCTCCCTCTTCAGGCGGCTCCACACGAGGAGCAACTGCAGAGGCCAGAGAACTACGTGGGGCTGGGCTGCAACGAGGAAAGACAGGATCTCGGCGGGGATGGGGAGGGCGGGAAGCAGCGAGGCAGAGAGAGGCGCGGGGCTTTATTAATTAATTAAGGGAGGGATGTGAAGTAGGGCAGAATCCACAGAGGACGCCTGCGCTCTGTCTCGAGTTTATGGGTCATTTTTCTGGTGGCGGTTCAGTTGCCCCAAAGAAGATAGTACCTCGGTCTGTCGCCTCCTGACAAGCAAAAGTGGTCCCCAAAGCAAAACGGGATGTGCCCCCTCCTGATTTACAATCGAAAGAACTCCCTCCCTGGATTCCAGGGACTGGCTTTCGCCACATGGAGTGGTCACGGTGAGCTGTTCTGGAGCC
Organism: Eschrichtius robustus; assembly: GCF_028021215.1. NCBI lineage: Eukaryota > Metazoa > Chordata > Mammalia > Artiodactyla > Eschrichtiidae > Eschrichtius > Eschrichtius robustus. The sequence continues at coordinate 9,398,070 of NC_090837.1, forward strand.
ACGCTGCTTGTTCGAATCTTGACTCTGCCGTGTACCTCGAGCTGGGTGATCTTGAGCCAGTGAGTTGAGCTTTCTGTGCCTCAGTAACCTCCCCTGTGAAATGGCAATAGTTGTACCTTCCTTATAGGGTTGGAATAAGGAAGGATTAGTGCTTGAAATGATGTCAGACACAGAATAAGCATTCAACAACTGATAGTTACTATGTACTAATACAGGATGGGGTTCTTGGTGCTTGTAAGGAAAAGAAAGGTGTCTCGGTTTACCATATTTCCATATTTGACCTGAACGCCATTTGGTCAAATGTAAGAGAAATATAGTGGGAGGGAAAGTCATGGCAGACACTGTGGTTGCCCACTGACAGTACACCCTTCTTTTCTTCCTTGTAAGGGACAAACTCTGGAGGATTCTGAGACAGTTTCTTCCCTAATAAGAGGAAAGCATGTTATAGGAGAATTTCTCTGTTCTAAGCCTTCAGTTATTTCCTCCTCTGAATGCGTTTGTGTGAGGATGTGATGCCTGGAGTTGTGGCAGCCATACCGTGACCATGAGGGTAAGGCTAAGAGAATAACTGAGACACTAGCCCAGTACCCTGAGTATTTCTCAGTCACCAAACCAATCCTGAAAGCCTCCTCTTCCAGATTTCTTGTTACATGAGAAAAGTCAACCCTTGTTCTTTTAGGCCAAGGTTTGGCAAATGTTTTCTATAAAGGACCGTATAGTAGATATTTTAAGTTTGCAGGCCATATGGTCTCTGTTGTGATGACTCAACTCTATTGAATAATGAAATCAGCCATAGACGGTATGTTAACAAATGGACGTGACTCTGTTCCAATAAAACTTCATTTTCAAAAATTCACAGGGGCCACAAATTTGCCCTGTGGAGTATAGTTTACCAACTCTTATTTTTGGCCATCTTTGCTAAATTTACTGTTACTTCAACCCAAAACATTCCTAACAGAGCATGTATGGGCTGCCTTGGAGGGTAGTCTCTCACCCCAAACACAGCTGTGATCAAAGCCCTCATTGCCCTTTGTACTTATAAGTTTGTAATAAACTTATTAGTACATTAGTTTATTTTCTTCTATCAATATTCATTTATTCATTCAACAAACATCTATTGAGCACCTGCTATGTGTCAGGAGCTGTTGAAATGCTGGGGCTACATTAGGGAATGTTGGATCCTGCCCTTAGGGAGTTCTCATTCTATAACAGTGGGAATCCATGAGGACTTCCTGGAGGAGGGACTGAATTAGCGCCAAAGGATGAGTAGGAGTTGGGAAGGTTGGGAAAAACAAAGAAAACGTGGGGATGGGTGGGTAGGAGAGTATTCCAGGGAAAAATTCTAGGGTAGGAGGGGGCCTTGCACATATGTGGCTGAAATGGGGAGAGTGAGGGAAAGAGTAGAGGAGAGAGAGGCTGCAGAGGTCACGTGGGACCAGATCACATGGAACCTGGTAGGCTATTGGTCTTCATGTTGAGTGAGATAGTGTTCCTGGAGGGTTTGGAATAGAGGATGACATCAGCTTATTGATGGAAGCTTAGACCAGGGTGGTAGCAGGGGAGATGGAAAGGAGATGGCCTTGAGAGATTTTGAGGAGGTAAAATAGGTGGGACTTGAGGATAGAGTGGACAAGGGAGGTGTCAAAGATGACAGGCGAAGTTCTGATTCTTGACTATTCGGTTTCACCTCTATTTAAAGAAACAGAGGTAAGGCAGAGGGGAATTCAGAAAAGTATTTCTGAGCCCTTCATGCAGTAGCTTTATCAGAAAAAAAGGAGTAAGCAATAGAAAGGAGCTCAGGCTTCCACCCCATTATCAAGCTTTGGCTCATATTTGTCCTGGAAAGTTAACTGAATTAATAGGACCTCAGCACAATTATCTTAATTTAGAGCATTAGGTGAAAATCTATAAATGTCAAGATGCAAAGTGCAGGAGTGTAAGGGGCATTGTCAAAGAGACCACTACATCTGCAGCATTCTCCCCTAACTGCCAAAGAGGTGTTTGAAGACACTGGGAGGACTTGTCCCAGGAACCATGGGACTAGAAGGGGAACTGGGCCTTGACCAAAAAATGACAGGAACCATGTGTGTGCCATGCAACCCCAGGAACCATGTGTGTGCCATGCAACCCCTGTGGCCAGTTATAAACATTCTGTTTACCTATTTTTTTAATTTAATTTTAATGTTTATCAAAATATTGCAGATAAATTGATGAAAAAGTCAAACAGTCCTTATATCTGTTTAGATTGCACATGATTGCAAGTAACAGAAACCCCAAACTCTGGTAACATAAAATATAATTTTTAAATTATTGTTTATAGCCAGAGGTCTAGAGGTAAGCAGTTGGTTAAATGGCTCAATGGCATTAGGTCAGATGTTTCTTTCCTTTTTTTTGCCTTTCCCTCATGACCACAAAATGGCTGCTATAGGTCCTCAGGTCATCAGTCACATCTGTGTTCTAGGCAGGTGGAAGGTGTCAAAGTCTTTCCCAGAAATCCCCTGCAGATTTCTGATTATGTCATTGGCCAGAATTGTGTCTTTTTTGTTTGTTTTGTTTTTTGTTTTTTTATAAATTTATTTATTTATTTATATATTTTTATTTTTGGCTGTGTTGGATCTTCGTTTCTGTGCGAGGGCTTTCTCCAGTTGCGGCGAGCGGGGGGCCACTCTTCATCGCGGTGCGCGGGCCTCTCACCGTCGCGGCCTCTCCCGTTGCGGAGCACAGGCTCCAGACGCGCAGGCTCAGTAGTTGTGGCTCACGGGCTTAGTCGCTCCGCGGCAGGTGGAATCTTCCCAGACCAGGGCTTGAACCTGTGTCCCCTGCATTGGCAGGCAGATTCTTAACCACTGCGCCACCAGGGAAGCCCAGAACTGTGTCTTGCAACCACTCCTAACTGCAAAGGAGTCTGGGAAGGTGAGAGTTTTTCTTTTTCAGTTTTTCAACCTCTGTAGTAGAAAAGCAAGGAAAAGGAGGTTAGGAGGGATGTTGAGTGGACCAACGCTCAGTATTTGCTATTGTCTCTGTCCCACTCCTCTTCACCCTGAACTCTCACTTCTTGAAGCACTCACTTTCAGCTCTTTTAATGGTCTCTCCTTCCTCTTCTTCCCAGGTTCCTTTGTGGGCTAGAGTCAGGAAATCAGCAGGGCATTGGACTTTCTTAGGACTTGGCAGTCTTTGGTTCTGGACCTCCCCTTTAGGCTCATGAATAACAACAGTAATCATAGCTACCATTTCTTTTTTCTTTTAAAATTGGAGTATAGTTGATTTATGATGGTGCATTAGTTTCTGGTGTACAGCAAAGTGATTCAGTTATATGTATATACAGCAACCACAAGTCTGTCCTCTATGTCTGTGAGTCTGTTTCTGTTTCATAGATAAGTTCATTTGTGTCATATTTTAGATTCCACATATAAGTGATATCATATGGTATTTGTCTTTCTCTTTGACTTACTTTGCTTAGTATGATAATCTCTAGGTCCATCCATGTAGCTGCAAATGGCATTATTTCATTCTTTTCTATGGCTAAGTAATATTCCATTGTTTACATGTACCACATCTTTTTTATCCATTCATCTGTAGATGGACATTTGGGTTGTTTCCATGTCTTGACTATTGTAAATATTGCTGCTATGAACATAGGGGTGCATGTATCTTTTCAAATTATATTTTTGTCCGGATACATGCCCAGGAGTGGGATTGTTGGATCATATGGTAGTTCTATTTTCAGTTTTTTGAGGAACCTCCATACTGTTTTCCATAGTGGCTGCACCAATACATTCCCACCAACAGTATAGGAGGGTTACCTTTTGTCCACACCCTCTCCAGCATTTGTTATTTTTAGACTTTTTAATGATGGCCATTCTGACTGGTGTGAGGTGATACCTCATTGATAGCCACCATTTCTTGAGCACCATCTGGGTGCTAGGCACGGTGCCAAGCACTTACGTACAGGATCTCATGTGATCTGAAGCAACTCAGTGAATTTGTCACCTTGGGTGGGGCATATGTCCCTTCCGATGAAAAACCACCCCCAGGGATCGTTGTTTCACATCTGACAACTTTATTCATTTACTTCCCTGTGTGGCCCCCTAAAAGCCGTCTAAGTTTGGGACCCCTTCAGCTTCCCCCTCTAGAGAAGATCTGTCTCCAAGTTCCAGCAAGAAGATGACCCGACTAGAGTCAGTCCCCGTGACCTCCTCCAGCAGCTAAAAGCACTCATTTTGCAGGACTCTGCCCGGGGCTTCCCCTTCCTCCTGCATGCTGGGTGTGATGACAGCTGTCAAGAGGGGTCAGGCATTGAGGTGGGAAGCTTTCCAGACCCAAAGAGGGGATTTGAATTCACTGTTCCAAGTTCCAGGGCTTTCCCTGGGGCTGACCTCTCTCAGAATCATTTCCTTTGAGATTCATGCTACCCTTTAAGAACCACTTTGAGTCACCTACTGTGCATCTGGCACTTTATCAGGCATAAGAGAATCTACCCCACAAGGTCACATACCTCTGGTATCTTCCCTCTCTTATGGTTACATCCAGTCAAGGCCTGACTGCCTGCAGCCAGGGTCAAATGCTATCTCATCTCAATCTATGCACTTTTAATGAGCACCTACCATGTGCCAGGCATTGGACATTATCTCAGTGTTCCTCAAACTAGTCATTTGAGTTCCCCTACACAATTTCGGAAAATGCCATCTATACTACTTTTGACCTAATGTTTTTCTTCAAATTGGCCCCCTTTTTAAAAATTTTATTTCTTTTTTTAGTACAGCAGAGCTCTTATTACTTATCTATTTTATACTCATTAGTGTATATATGTCAATCCCAATCTTCCAATTCATCCCACTACCACCCCCCTGCCCCCGCTTTCCCCCCTTGGTGTCTGTACGTTTGTTCTCTACATCTGTGTCTCTATTTCTGCCTTGCAAACCAATTCATCTGTACCATTTTTCTAGATTCCACATATATGCGTTAATATACAATATTTGTTTTTCCTTTCTGACTTACTTCACTCTGTATGACAGTCTCTAGGTCTGTCCACGTCTCTACAAATGACCCAATTTCGTTCCTTTTTATGGCTGAGTAATATTCCATTGTATATATGTACCACATCTTCTTTATCCATCTTTCTGTCATTGGGCATTTAGGTTGCTTCTATGACCTGGCTATTGTAAATAGTGCTGCAATGAACATTGGGGTGCATGTGTCTTTTTGAATTATGGTTTTCTCTGGATATATGCCCAGTAGTGGGATTGCTGGGTCATATGGTAGTTCTATTTTTAGTTTTTTAAGGAACCTCCATACTGTTCTCCATAGTGGCTGTATCAATTACATTCCCACCAACAGTGCAAGAGGGTTCCCCTTCCTCCACACCCTCTCCAGCATTTATTGTTTGTAGATTTTCTGATGATGCCCATTCTAACCGGTGTGAGGTGATACCTCATTGTAATTTTGATTTGCATTTCTCTAATAATTAGTGATGTTGAGCAGCTTTCCATGTGACTCTTCATGGCCCCCTTTTTTATTTCAATAAATTTATTTGAAAAGGAACTTCGGATCACTGCCATCAGTGGAAAATCAGTATCACTTGCCAAAAGCAGATAGTAACCTTAACAATAAAAACGTAAGTATTAAAATAAAAACTGTTAATCTCTGTCCAACCTATAAGCACCTCTGGTGCCCCCCAATGGTGTATATGGCCAAAGTGATGGTACTTTATTTCTCTTACACCTCACCATGTCCCTATAAGGTGGGTTCCCTCATCACTCCATTCTACAGATACGGAGCTGAGGCTTAGAGGGGTGAAGGGCTTGCTCAGGAAAGAGGGCTGGGAAGCGGTGGGACTGAGATTCAGATCTAGGCGTGTCTCAACCAAAAGGCTTGGGGCGTTTGAGGACTGGTCCTGGTTCTTGAGAGGCCTACAAGGGTCTTTTTCTGTCTTCTCAGCTGTTGTTGTTACAGGAACTGAGATTCCTCAGGGCCATGAGAACCTGTTTTTACACCCTCAGGACATTTATTCACACATGTAAGAGGCAGAGGTTACTGAGACAGCTTCCTGATGATGTGGGAGAGCTCTCAAGATTCAGTCTCACATCATATTGACCCAGCGTGGTTCCCCTCCCGTCCCTCCAACCACTGGCTGCACTAGTCTCTCCAGAGAACCCTCTATCCTCTGGTTATTCCCAAAGCCTCCCCCCCCTCTTTAGCTTCAAGGAAGTGGTGCTGGTTCGGGATGTATAAGATGTTGCATTACTCATGACTCCATTAGTTGCAAGTGACAGAACCCTAACACTCAATGGCTTACATAAACAAGGGGATTTATTGACTCGTGTAAATGAGAAGTTCCAGTGAAGGACTTCAGGCATAGCTGGATCCAGGCTTTACAGTGTATCATCTGAACTTTGTCCATCTCTCCCTCTCCTGCTGTCATTCATTCCTATTTCCACCTGCTTCCCATCTCTTTTCCCTCCTTTCTTTTTTCAGCTTTTTTTTTTTTTAAACTTTGGGTTTATTTACTTATTTATTTATTTATTTATGGCTGTGTTGGGTCTTTGTTTCTGTGCGAGGGCTTTCTCTAGTTGCGGCAAGTGGGGGCCACTCTTCATCGCGGTGCACGGGCCTCTCACTATCGTGGCCTCTCTTGTTGCGGAGCACAGGCTCCAGACGCGCAGGCTCAGTAGTTGTGGCTCACGGGCCTAGTTGCTCCGCGGCATGTGGGATCTTCCCAGACCAGGGCTCGAACCCGTGTCCCCTGCATTGGCAGGCAGACTCTCAACCACTGCGCCACCAGGGAAGCCCCTCCCTCCTTTCTTCTGTATTGTCTCTTTCTCCTCTTGCAGTGGCAAAAGTGGCCACAGCAGCTCCAGTCTTACAACTTATGAGCTCAGTGACTCCTGTGGAAAGAGAGTACTTCTTTCCTAATAGTTCCAGCAGAAGTCTCAGGCCAACTCTCATTGGTCCGGACTAGACCAAAGGTCCCTTCCTGAAACCATTACTGTAATTCTAATGGGCTGGGCCTGGGTTAAGACGAGAAGAGTATCAGTCCAACTAAACCACATGCACCAAGTGGAAGAGGGGTGGTCTCCCAAAGGAAAATCAGGGTGCTGTTACCAGAGGAGGACAAAAAGATGTCAGAGAGGCCAGCCAACAGGCATCCCCTATGGACATAAAGTTGGTATCTGCAAAACAGCACAAAGCCCAGATGTTCCTGTTACTGGAACAACAAGAACTGGATCGCCTTCTCAATTCCTTGGACACCCATGGTGTTTCTAAGGAAAGGTTACCCAGGCCCAGTAAAGGTGTCTTTTCTTCAGTGCCCCCTCCCTGGTGCCCTGAAAGTGTTAGCCACTATCTTCTCCATCCCTTGCCTCTCCCAACTGGAGGCAGGGAGATTCCCTCCAGACACACCATCTTTTGGGTGATTGACCCAGAGGCCTTGAACAGGTTCCTTCTCTCTCACCACAAACCTTCAGCCAAGAAACAGCCATTGGGCAAGAAGGAGAATTTAGACACAGGGATAAGAGAGTAGCTCAGGACAGAGAGAAAGTAACAACAAGGGGCTGGCAAAGAGATTATCATGTTCATTCATTCATTCATTCTGTCTCTCTCTGTCTCTCTGTTTCTCTCTCTGCAGCCGAGATTCTCTCCCTCCTCTCATGTCCTCATGGACATGGCACAAGAAGGCTTCTGCACTGCACCAGATTTCCTCTTTAAGGTCGTCCCACCACAGCCTGGGTAGCGCCCCTGAATCCCAATTTCTGAATGAGAGAATCTGATTGGCCCAGGCACTCGGCGGAGCCCCAGCCTGAGCCAGACAGCTCCAGGGTGTCTGGAAAGGGTGGGGTCATGTGATTTCAGACTAGCCACAGGGGAGGAGCCAAACTCTCAGAAAGAAGGTAGTGGGAACCAGGACGCCATGCCCGAAGAATCCATTAAAATCCACCGGCGTGAAACTTAAATCTAATGACTTTTTACATTTTATTTTAAAATCAGGCCTCTCTTAGGGCATTTGTGAGGTGGAGGGTAGGAGACTTGCCTTTCTAGTGGTAGAAAAGAGATTTAGTATTTGTTTAGTATTTTGTTAAAATTTCAAAAAACTGTACAAGCAACCGCCCTTCTGAGAAGACAAGGTGGTGAGAGCCACTGTGCTCCTCTGCTCTGCACTCCTGGGCCTGATAACATTTATTTGGGCGCTTGCATCACACATGTGCGACATGACGGATTGCTGGACGTTGACAGCATGGCTCCAGTACTAAAAACATATGACTCCATATGGAACGCTGTGGTGTGGGGTGGAAATCCTGGACGGCTCGAGGCTGCAGATGGCCATGTATAATTCACGGGATTTGTAAGACTCTGCATCTGCTCCGTTGCTCATTCTTCAGTTGTCAGACAGACATAATCCCGAGCCTCTTATTTTATAACACAGATCTGCCAAAGGGAGAGGGGAGAGGAGGCGGGGGAGGCAGAGCCGCTGCCAGGAGAACTCAGAAATAATTTGGGGGAGAACATTCAGTGTGTCAGCGAGGACAGAAGCACGCACCGCAGGAAGCCCAGGCGAAGTTGGAAACTGGCTGCTGGTTCCCTGGTCTCTCATAGGAGGCTGGGTTCCTGAGGAGGTTTCTGGAAGGGGGTGTATTTTGATCTTGCCTCAAATCCGGGCCTCACTATGGGATTTTGGTTTAACCTGGGTCAGCCTTGTGGATGAGCCAGGAGGTCAAATGTCAAGTTATTTGCGCATTTTGTAGCATTAAGTCAGCCTGTCTTACGGATCGTCTCATGTTGTCAGATTGCAGCATTAAGTGGCAAATAAGAGGTTCCATTTTGCATCACTTCCCTCACTAGACTAGGTACCTGTGACAGTCATTGCCTGTACGCATATCTCCGCCCACGCTGGGGTCATCTGCACACAGTTTTGGTACAAGACAGGGGTTTCTTCCAAATGCCTGCGTGGGGGGCTTTGTCCCATGCTTGGGACAGGCCAGAAGCTGGGGAGTTGATGCCCCCAGGAACTGCTCTCAACCAACAAGGGAGAAGAGGTGGTAAATAAATACTCCAGCTTCTCACCCCAGTGAGGCAACTCTGAGCTGTGATCTGCTTTGGGGGAATCAAATTAAGACAGAGACTCTCTTTCATGCTTCCTCAGACCTCTAGATTTCCTCTGTACCATTGTTCATATTTAGTTGCCATCACTCGCTTCAATGTTTGTTCTCCCTGTTACTCCAGGGGCAGAGACTGTATTTATCTATCTCATTCTCCATTGTATCCACAGTGTCTGGTGCCTCATGTTCAATCAACATTTGTGATATTAACGTTGTGAGATTCTGCTGGCTTCCCCACTGACTAGCTATGTGATCTTTAGCAAGGCACTAACACCTCTCACCCCCATCCATCCCCTCATTTATAGCAAGTGGGCAATAAGTATGTCTTGTCTACTTCATGGAATTGTAGTGGAGATTAAATGAAAGAGTCACTGAGGAAAATCTTAGTAAATTCTGAAATGCTCAATAAAGCTAATGACCCTACTAGGTCAGAATTTCTAAAAGTATCACCTTCCTCTGGTTTATATGAGTCAATTTCAGATGGTACCCCAAAGCAATTTTATTTGAATAATTGTACATTTACTTGAATTAAACTAGGAAAAAAATAAGCAGCCCATCAAATTCAAATGTATTAATTGGGGATGTATTTGGCTTTCAATAACTGAAGATTCAACCAACAGTGACTTAAATAAGTAAGGGGTTAATTTTTTTCAATCTCCAAGATTTTTGGACACCTGCAGTCCGAGGCTGGTATAGCTATCCAAGGATAGTATGAAAGATCCAGGCTTCTTCTCACTTCCTGCTTTCTTCTTTGGCATGGGGCTTTTATCCTCATGGCCTCAAAATGGTTGCTGTACTCCAGGAATTGCACTCTCATTCCAGGCAGGAAGAAGGGAAAGGGGAGAGGGAAAAGGCTGTACCAGCTGAGTCTGTCTACCACCACCACCATAACCACCACCACCACCACCACCATCATCATCATCAATTTTTAAATTAGGAAAGCAAAAAGTTTTCTCGGAAGTCTACTGAACAGACTTCTGCCTACATTCTATTGGCCTGAATTAAGTTTCCTGACCACTCCTAGCTACATGGGAGTCAGAGAAAATATTTTTAGCTGAACACATTGCTTACCTGACAAAATTAGCAAGGGCACTGTGACTTCAGAAATAGCTTAGTAAAATAAAAGGAATAGGTTTAAAGAAAAATATCAAAAAATAATACTGCTGGAATCAAGTTTGAGAAACTTGTACTCCTTTTGTTCCATTCCTCTGTTCTTATCTTTATTACTCAGAATTATACTTTTGTTTTGACTCTTTCCTTTCCTTCTGGCTATGGTACCTGTGAACTTCTTGAGGGCAGGACTGTGCTTTATTCAACCTTGTATCCCAAGCACCCAGCACACTGCCTAGCACCAAGCAGGGTGGAACACATGTTACTATTCATTGTTTGATTTATTTGTTATTTCTTATTCATTTTTCTCAACAAGGTGCTAAAACACTTGGACCAATTCTTATGACTTTCTTAAAATAAGAATCAATCAAAATATTATATTGAGTGAAAGAAGCCTTATGTAAGAGTACACGTCATATGATTCCGTATATCTGAAGTTCTAGAATAGGCTAAACTAACCTATATTAAGAAAAATCGGGACAGCGGTATCCTCTTAGGAAAGCAGATGTGGGAATTGACTGGGAAGTGACACGAGAGAACTTTCTGGGTTTAGTGATGATCTGTACCGTGATAGAGGTTTAGGTTACATGTTTTAAACATTTGCCAAAACTCATGAAATGACACAAAAGATTTGTGCATTTCACTGTATTTCAATTTCACCTAAGAAAGAGAAAACATATATTGAACTCTAGTTCATGATATACAAGTTGAAGTGTTTAAGGATGGAGTGTATGATGCTTGCAACTTACTTTGGAAAAAAAAAAAAAAAGATGGGTTGATAGAAGGATGGAAGGATGGAGAGGTTGATAGACATGTAATAAAACAAACATAACATAATTAATTGTTGAATGTGGGAGGTGAGTACGTGAGTACTTTTCTGTATGCTTGGAATTTTTCATAATAAAATACTGGAAAAGAACAACCAAAAAACCTCTGACAACAACCAAATAAGATTGAAGAAGTATTCATTTGTTAGGGCTGCCATAACAAAGTACCACAAACTGGGTGACTTCTTACATGGTAGCTCAGGCCTCTAAGCATGAGGGTTCCAGTGAATGAGATGAAAGCCGATGGCCTTTTATGACCCAGCCTCAGAAGTCAGAGAGAATTCTTCCTCCAGATTCCACGGGGCCAAGCAGTCATAAGCCCATCCAGATTTAAGTGGAGAGGACAGAGAGCCCCCATCTCAATGCAAGAACTGTCTAAGGATTTGCAGTCATGTTTTAAAACCACCACACCTGTCTAGAGAGGTGTTATCTGCCACCTGGCCTGTCCCTCTCAGCAAGGAGAAGAAAGAAGTTTCTCATCTCGGCGTTGACAAAGAGAAAAATGAAGTTGGGTCCTTATTCAGAGAACACATTGCCCTGTGACCTGCTTTCCCCCCAGGCAGCAAGGCTTCCTCTGGCACAAGCCGGAGCTGGGAGAGCCAGCAGACACCGGGTTGTCATCGCACGGGACACCACTACAGCTGACTCTACTCCTCCGCCCCATCCCAGCCCCTGACCTTTGACTTTGGGTGTCCCACTACCATTCTGCATGCATGGTCCTTCCCATCGCTGCTCAGCCCAACCTCCAGCCCTCGGTCTCGGGACTGAACGAACTCTCTCACTTGGGGACAATGGAAGCCTTTGTCATCTTTTTCTTCTTCGGGTCGGCCACCGTCTGTATGAGAATCCAGATTACCCTTGCAGCGGCGCTGGTGATTACCTCTGAGAATCTCTTCGTACCTGCCCCTCCTGGCAGGCTGGGGGTAAACCGGGGCTGCACAAAGGGAAGAATGTTATCACGGTGAACCAGGACAGGCCCGGCTTGGCTCCGTTCCAGAAAACACACTTCACTCATGCAGAACACGCCAAATTGAAAAGATTGTGGGTTAATCAAATCCTTTTCTCCTCTGTTTTTATCAAACTCAAGAGGGGCTGGCCTATTAATTAGAAACGCTTTTTCATGTAAAACACGGGCGCTTTGGAGATAAGGAGGGAAGACCCTTGATTCTACAGTCACAGTGATGTTTCAGTTATTTCATTACAAGGCGCCATGTTCACCGACAGCCCCGTGGACACAGTGAAGACCTCCCATCGCTCTCATGGAAAAACTCCCTGAGACTCAGAAAGTTTCCCTGCCAGCAGACAAGGCCAGGAGAGTTTCTTTTTCTGAAGTCACGATGCACTGAAGACCTCATGTTTCTATACACTGCTACCAGAAAAATTTAGCAGGCTTTTATTTTGTGTTATCCAATTACAGTAGCCACTAACCTCATGGGGTGATTTAAATTTAAATTAATTAAAATTAAAAATTCAGTTTTCCGATCCCACTAGGCACATTTCAAGTTCTCAATAGCAACATTGTGGTTAATGGCTTCTGTACTGGATGGCATCATTATAGAAGGTGCTATTGGACAGCACCACTCCTTTCAACAAGCTCACAAAACATCCTATTTGTCCTTTGGGAGAAATAAGAAAAGAATGGTCATCCCCTCTACTGGAAGAAAACAAAACCCTACGATATTTCTGCAGTGACACTTGTCAGTGCTTCCTGCCCAGCACCATCCCCCTTCTCTTAGCAAAAGTACCTTGATTTTCTTTTGTGAGTCACTGCTCTCCTACTCCCTACTCTCATGTGGTTCAGGTGGGGTTGACTCCACTGCCTGGCCTGAGGGGCAGGCCCAGGACTTAAGCCTGACTAAACCGGATATTCCTTTCCCTTGGCCTTGGTGATCAGTTCTTTCATGTTGGCCAATAGGAGTAAACTCTGGAACTTTGGCCGGAATTGATGGGAAGGAGTGCTCTCTTCCTGTTGGGGATATAAGCCAGGAACTGCAGGTGGCCATCGTAATCTTATCGTAGGAAGAGTTGGCCTGCAAATAACTTCACTGCAGAAAAAAGCAGAGTAGAGAGAGAGGGAAAGAGAGAGTCTTGGTGACGCAGTAGACCTCCTGGATCCAGCAGTGTTTGATGGCAGATCTAGGCCTGAACTTCCCAGTCACATGAAGCTATTACTATGAACACTTTGGTGCTAATGAGTCCTCCAAACGCCCTTCCAAATCCTCATGTTTAGGCCTGTTTGAACTGGGTTTCTGTCGCTTACAACCAAAAGAATGCTCTGAGAATGGCGATCTGTTTACAAAGGAAAAGGAGGTTATGTTTTCTCTGCTGACACATTTCTATTCTCAAATTGTTACTGAGATCCACTTCATGGGATTGGAGGGTATCAGTTCCAGATGAGCCTCCCTGACCCAGGATAGCCAGTTCCGTAGGCCGAGGCTACACCAACCAGATTCCCTCTTTCTTGAGAATTTGGATGAAGTTGAAACAAAGACTGATTGAGTTGATGTGGAGTCATATCAGTGGGAGCACTAGACTGAAAGGCCATGTACCTTGCTGAGAACTCTCAAGTTGTTCTGCTCTCACCCTGCCTGAGGCCCATGTCCTTTTAATAAACCACCTTTAACCTGAGCTAGTTCAAGTTGGTGTCTATTTCTGATAACCAAATATGCCCGATTAAGAGTATCAAAAGCCTGCAAGGGGTTTTATTTGGACCAAGCCACTCCACTTCTAAGAATTTGCTTCCAGAAAATAATCAAAGTATATATACAAAGGTTTAGCTATGAGGATATTAAGGGCAGTGCTCTGTAAGAAGTTGGGAAGAACCTATATACAATAATAGAGGCTCGGTCAAATACATTCAGAGACACAATTTTAGGCAAATACTTGCTGAGTGAATGAATGAGAGAATGAATGACATACTAGATGACCATAAATTTATGTGGGATAAATATATTAACAAGGACTATAGCTGTGATATATTAAATGAGAAAACATGTTAAGAAATTATATACCCTGTATGATCTCATTAAAAAAGAAAATCATCGTATGTTTGTATACACACAAAAGAGGGTTTGGAAGGATCATTAGCATCAAGGTGTTAATAGTAATAGCTTCTGAGTAGGTGGAATTGTAGTTTTGGGGAGTTTGTTTTTAATGTTTTCTTCTTTTTGCTTGTTTGCTTCGTTATCATTTTGATTTTTGGTAATGAACATTGCTGTCACTGCAAGATAGCCAGAAACCAGGTCCGGTTAAGATCTTTACCTTAGAAGTAAGCATGGTAGAGCTTATGACGGGGCCCTATGTGTGACTCAAAAGAAAAATAATACTAAACAGCAAAATAAGTGCAAGGGAACTCTAAAAACCCTTGTGATTTTGCTTGTGTTCAATATTTTTTTCAGAGAAGAATAAACATTTAAATTATTTTGAACATTTGGAGCATCTGCTTTGCTGGTACCCTACACATGAACTGAATCTTTCTGCAATGGTTGGGAGAATGTTCCAGACAGGGAACAGCAAGTGCAAAGGCTCAGAGGCAGAGTGGGTGTAGCTTTTAGTAGGAATTTTCAGTCCTTGACTGGTGGGATCATAGCATGTGAGGGGAGAGCGCCCAGGTGTGAAGCTGGGCGGGTAAGCAGGGCCCAATTATGAAGGGACTGGTAGGTCATTTGAAGAGTTTCAACTTGATCGTCAAGGCCATGGAAAGTCATTGAAAGAGTTTACACTGGGAAATGACATGTTACAGTATTCTTAAAAAGACCTTCTTTCGGAGTTAACAAAATATTATTAGCCAGAGTGGCTAGGGAAATTGCTTTAAAAAAAACCCACAGGCACAATTTTTGACTTGACAGTGTTTTGCAGACATTCTGGAGCCTTTTTAAAAAAAAATTCATTATGCTGACACTAACTATCAAACCCCATTCCCTTGAGCTCAGCTGTGTTGTAGCTGAAAACTTGTTCAGTATGTTTACTCCATACAGAACCCAATTTTCCAAATCTCTGCAAATTTGCCCTTAACAGTAAAATACTGGGTACAGAGCATCTACCCACTCCACCCAAATTATCCCCCTTGGCATGTGCTAACAGTCTGATGCTGTGATTGTTGTTATGATGGAAATGATTGGCGCCCAGTCGTATTTGTAAGCCTTCCTGGAAGAACCCGTGGGAGTTTTCTGCTTTAACCTTGTCAGTATCACAGATTGGGGTCACTGGGCAATTCATTTGCCCTCTGCAACAGTCAGGAGAGACTGGATTATGCTACAGTAACAAACATCTCCTAAATCTCCATGGCTTACAACAACATGGGTTTATTTCTCACTCGTGTTATGTGCAAATTATGGGAAGGTTGTGCCTCTGTTCCATGTCATCCTCTTGTTGAGATTCAGGCCAATGGAGTGGCCTCTGTCTGGGATGTCAGGGGTCTCATGGCAGGAGGAAAAGAGAACATAGCAAACCATGTGTTTCCTCTTAGCTTCTGCTGAAAAGAAAACTGAACTCATCATCTTCCCATCCCTTCACTCTCCCTCTTTTAGGCATTCTTAATATTAACTTGAATAATTATGGTGATAATGAAAATAATTAGGGACTTCCCTGGTGGCGCAGTGGTTAAGAATTCCACCTGCCAATGCAGGGGACACGGGTTCGATCCCTGGTCTGGGAAGATCCCACATGCGTTGGAGCAGCTAAGCCCGTGAGCTACAACTACTGAGCCCGCGTGCCTAGAGCCCGTGCTCCGCAACAAGAGAAGCCACCACAATGAGAAGCCTGCACACCACAATGAAGAGTAGCCCCCGCTTGCCACAACTAGGGAAAGCCCGCGTGCAGCAATGAAGACCCAACACAGCCAAAAAATAATAATAAATACATAAATTTATTAAAAAAAACAAACAAACAGCTAGTACCTAGGGGGAGCTGGGATTCAAGCCCAGGTGATCTCACTCCAGATCCCATGTTCCCAACTTCCATGCATTTGTGTCCTCCTTTTCATCAACTCCTCTCTCTTCCTTGACATCTATACCCAATGGCCATATTATTTATGGCATCTATCATCTAGTTCTCCTGCTATCTCAAGCCCTATTATTCGCTGCTTGGTCTATTGCAGCAGTGAATATCCTCTTCAACTGGTTTCTCAGCCTTTAGGCTTTGCTTTATCTTGGTCACACCACCGTATTTCTCTTTGGGAAGCATGGGTTTGATCATGCTCCTCTTTTGCTCAAAAAACCCTAGTGGCTCCCCCACTGTCTACTACAACAAACTGTAGCTTGGCATCCAAGCCTTCTATGTCTGACTCCAGCCTTATGGAATCCCAGTTTGTTCTTCCTATGTTCCAACTAGATTGGACTAATTCTGCTGAGAACATTCTTTACATACTTAACGTTCATTCTTAGAGATTCTCACCCCCTTCCCCCCAGTTCCCACTGAAACTCTCCATTACTCTTACTTGAGTATGAGTCTTAGCTTTCCTTCTGGATTATGAGCTATACTGGGGGAGTAATATCATGATGGGGGAGGGCAGTCTATAAAAAGAACAGTGTTCCTTAAAAATAAGTTGGCAGGAGTAAAGAACAATACTCGTCTGCCAATAAAGCAAAGCCAATAATACAAAAGACAGCAGAAAATAGAGAAATTTTAGCACTAACTTGCATTGGAAAGAGACTAACCATCATGTATTTTTAAAAAATTCAGGTGTAATGCATGTAAAGAGCACATATCTTAAGTGTCCAGTTCAATGAATGCTGGCAAATGTATATGCCTACATAACCACCACTGAGCTCAAGATTCTGAACATGGCCAGCATCCCAGAAGGTTCCCTCATGTCACTTGCCCATTAATACTCACCCCCGCCTCATCAGAGGGAATCATTATTTTAGCCTTGATTCATTTTGCCTGTTCTTACCCTTCACATAAGTGAATTCATACCGTATCTGGCTTCTTTCTTTCAACATAATGTCTGTCTCGCATCACTTTGATTACTGCATAAAGCATAAAATAATTTGCACACACTTAAAGACGGTTATCATTAAAATGATGGTTTTCACCAAGAAAGGACAGAGAGGACCCAAACCAACCTAGGACGTTTAATCCTGCCCCTGTAGCATGATGATGCAGTAGTGGAAGGAACCAGAAGTTTGGGCTTAATTTAATCCCAGGGCAAATAGCACATTATGACTTTGCCAAAGAAGGTTAAGGCTGGGTAGTGGGTGGAGGGAAGAGAGGGGATGGGGGAGGAGGGTGTATTAGTCAGGGTTCTCCAGAGAAACAGAACTGGTAGATGTATACAAGGAGATTTATCGTGACGAACGTGTTCTTACGATAATGGAGGCTGAGAAGTCCCACAGTCTGCTGTTTGCAAACTGGAGGCCCAGGAAAGCCAAGGGTATAGTTTAGTCTGAGTCTGAAGGCCTGAGAACCTGGGGAGCTGATGGTTTAAATCCCAGTTGGAAGGCGGGAGAAGATGGAATGAGTTGTCCGAAGTCAGCAGTCAGGCAGGAGGCAAAGAAGGGAACAGATTCTTCCTTCCTCAACCTTTTGTTCTATTCAGACCCTCAAAGGATTGGATGAAGCCCACCCACATTTGGGGAGGGCCATCAGTTTATGGAGTCCACGGGTTCAGATGCTAATCTCATTCGGAAACACCCTCACAGACACCCAGAAATAATGCTTAATTAGGCAAGTTGACACATAAAATTAACCATCACAGAGGGGTTTGTAGTTTTGTGTGTAAGGTGTAAATGCAAGCATGGCCCAAGGTCCTAGAATGGGGCCTTCAGGTTTCCTTCACGTGAGCCCCCAGCTCACGCAGCCTCGGTAGAGGAAGGAAATCTCGGCTGTAACTAGAATTGCTAGGACCAGGGATGAACTCCGGAGGAAAAGAGGAACAGGCGTTGCAGAGCGGTTGCCCGACCCTGCCTTGTCTGAGCCTGTTTAGTTATTGCAAGCCTAGCAAAAGGCCACGTCTCCCATCCTACTCACTAGCTCTTTCTTAAGCATAAATGATGGTATTTCAGAGTTGAAATTACTGAGGAGGGACAAAGTTCAAAGCCTGGGTTAGTTTTCCAGCTAATTTCGAGTGATTGTGTCTGGAGGGTAATTATCATTAGCTTTGCAGAAACTCATTGTATTTCTTTACTGTAAAACCAGATTTCTGCAGATCTGGAAGCTGCAATGGGAAACATGATCTGGCATCCAGATGAGCGAATTATGCTGCACTCAGGGCCCAGCCCGGTGATGCACACACAGTAGGCACTCACTAAGAGCTTGTTGAGTGGAAGAGAGAGGAAGGGACAAAGAGAGAGGGAGAAATAGACAGAGGGAGGAGGAAGGCTAGGGTGAAGGGGGAGAAAATGCAGGGACAGACCCGAGGAAGGAGTGAGGCAGAGAAGGATGGTGGGGCTGGCAGAGGGGCAAGACCCAAGAGCCCAGTGGCAGAGCCGGGAGCCCCAGGCTAGGGGCCTCTTCCACCTCCATCCCTCAGAAACGCACACCTCTCCTGCCTCTTGATACGGCCAGCAACGCTGTCAGTTTCCTCTGAGGAAGCTTCCAGAATGAAGAAGCCGCCCTGGTCTAAATCACTTTGAGACCTGGAACAGGTCACTCCCCTCTCTGAGCCTTTGTTTTCTCATCTGTAAACTGGACATCAAGGGGCCCAGTTCCCTGGTTCTCCTCAACCCCCTCTTACACTTGACCTACTTTATCCTCACACAGTTCCTGCTGGCCCCTGAAGGCACTGGGGCCTGGACCTCTGGTCTAGAGGCTTCATAGTGCTTTTTGTTCTCTACTGGGTGTGGGCATGGGTGTCAAGGTGTTATTTCCGAGCTCCATAGAGATGTGCATCTGATTCCTGACAATACATACAGTACCTTGGGACACAGGAGAGTAGTCGAGGCAATAGGCAGTGTGTGTGAATTGTCCTCGGCACCTCTCATCGTCCACTAAGGTACTGGCCGACCCCAGCACTTCATCATCGACACCTGGAGAGGAAGGCTGGTTCTCTGCATAGCACTAGAGCGAGTGTCAACCAGGCGTTCATCCCATTGAGAAGGGATCCCCTTCTGTCCCACGGCATAAAGAACTAAGGGAGGAGGGAATTCCCTGGTGGTCCAGTGGTTAGGACTCTGCGTTTTCACTGCCAACCTGAGGGCTCGGTTTTGATCGCTGGTCGGGGAACTAAGATCCCACAAGCCACTTGGTGCAGCAAAAACAAACAAACAAACAAAAACTAAGGGAGGACATCAAAAACTACAATCCCCAGCATGCACTGTGTCTGTTCCTCCCTCACCTGTAGCACTCCTGGAAGCTGTTCCTCTCAGGATACAAAATGCTTTTGACATTCTTCCCTCCCTTCCATCCCCCCTGACCTATTGCCTTCTGTGAACTTCAGTCTCCAAATGGTAGAAGTACAGACCAGGAAGAGGAAGAATACTTTGCCTACAGAATTGACCCCATACAGCGGAGAAAACCCCCTCCCCTCTCACCACCCCATTTTCTGATTGGCACAGACTGTGGGTCTCACAGTCTGGGGTTGTAAGTGGGGAAGGGGGTTGAGTATTTTCCTACCTCCTTTTGCCCTGGAGGAGTGCCCTGTTTCAGAAGCTAAAACTTGAATAGGTTCCCGATTGTTTATCTCAACCCAGCTCCATCTGCCTTGTATTTATGGAAATTCCTCCCAGATTCTGGCAACAGGCGCCTGTCAGTCTTGGGTGTCAGCACTGTGAGCTTTGGATTCTTGCTGCCTTCTTAGGTATTTTAGTGGAAAGCTGGGAAAATATGTCTCAGGGGCTGCTACTGTGGTGCCAGTTTAAATCAACCACACCCAACCTCTTCCTTTTACAGCTTCACCTACTTTTGCACTCATTCACTCATTTAATCAACAAACATTTATGGAGCACCTAAATTGCGCTGCATACCATGCCAAGCACTGGGAACAAGAAGGTAAATGGAAGCTTCTCCTTGCTCTTGAAAGGGACTATCTTTTGGTGGAAGCAGATTCATAATCATAGCATGAGTATAAGAGTTGGGGAGGGGGGTGATGCTGAGACCTGTTGAAACCAGAAAGGTTAGGTGACCTATTCAAGGCTGCATGGTAAATTGGAGCAAGGTCCAGAGAGGAGGCCAGTTCTCCCAGTTCTCTAGTCCCTGCCACTGTGCAGGAACACTTTCTAAGAACCCCTGGTGCACAACATTCCTGAATCCCATCCCACAGCTGCCTCCCTGAAGGAATACACCACCAATCTGATTGGCTTCTAAAACCTCTGAAGGAGCTAAGTGCACATTCCATATACCCTCCATGGGACCCTGCTACGTAAAGCTCTGCCAACATCCCTAAACAACAGAATAGGTATCAATGTGTACTTTTTTAAACCATTTATTGTACAAACAACAATGCATAACTGGTTTTCTATAAAGACAGAAGAGAAGATAGTTCATATGCGCTCACAAAAGGTTACTTGAAACGATGGGACATTTGCCACTGAACCAAACCTTGCTTTTTTCACAGTCCCTTTAAAAACATCATACACATTCAAGTTCCTGGCAGAATGGCTGTTTTCCTTGTCTGGTAAGAAGTATGACATGGAAACTACATATTTATTCTTTGCAATAAATGTTATGGTCAGATGAGTTGAATCTAGAGAGGGGCTTGTCTCACCTTCCCCTCCTCACACCCGCAGGCATCTCCAGCCCAACCAAACACTTTGCTATTCACAGCCTGTTCCATATCTCCACCTAAATCTCTGCGTCTGCCATTGCTGTTCCTCTTGCCTTGAACACCTTTTCCTTCACCAGTAATAATAAAAACAACAACAACCATTTGTTGATCACTTACTTTGGGCCAGGCTCTGCTAAGAGCTTTACAACTATTACCTGATTTAATCCTTCCGGCAACCCTATGAGGTGGAAGTTTATTACCCTCAATTAACAGAGGAGGAAACTGAGGCACCAAGAGGTTATGGAATTAGCTTCTCTTCACAAGGCTAGGCAGGGATGTGCTGGGATTTGATCCCAGGAAGTTGGGGTCCACATTCCCTGCATTTGCCCTTAAGTTGCCCTGAGCTGATTTCTGTTTTTATTGTCATGAAATTCATGTAATGCAAGATTACCATTATAAAGTGTATGACTCAGTGGCATTGAACACATTCACAGTGTTGTGCAACCACCACCTCTAATTCTAAAATATTTTCATCACCCCAAAAGGAACCCCTGCATCCATTAAGCACTCACTCCCCATCCTCCCCTCCCCCAGCTCCTGGCAACCACCAGCCTGTGTTCTCCTAGCTATTTTGCCTGCCCTGTCCAGCACCCAGTTCCGTTTCTGAGACAACACACTGTTTCCCTGTGGGAAATCGTTCTTTCCTCACACACAAAACAGCCTGGACTTGAGTTCCTGGAGGGGAGCACCTGGGTCTTCCTCACTTCTCCACCCCCAGCCATCAGCCCTGAGCTCAGTATATATCTGTTGAAATAATACAAGCTAGAAGCTCCACCTCATTTTCAGTTTTTTTTTCTTTAATGATAAACTTTTTTATTTTTAATTTATTTATTTTTGGCTGCACTGGGTCTTCATTGCTGCGCACGGGCTTTCTCTAGTTGCGGCGAGCGGGGGCTACTCTTCGTTGCGGTGCGCGGGCTTCTCGTCGTGGTGGTTTCTTTTGTTGCGGAGCACGGGCTCCAGGCGCGCAGGCTTCGGTAGTTGTGGCACATGGGCTCAGTAGTTGTGGCTCGCGGGCTCTAGAGCACAGGCTCAGTAGTTGTGGTGCACGGGCTTAGTTGCTCCGCGGCATGTGGGATCTTCCCAGACCAGGGCTCGAACCCGTGTCCCTTGCATTGGCAGGCGGATTCTTAACCACTGCACCACCAGGGAAACCTCAGTTGTTTTTTTTTTTGTTTTAACCATCTATTGGATTTCTTGAGGCCCTACTGTGTGCCACTATGCAAATCCTCAGAACAACTCTGTGAGGAGGCAGGAAAGACTACGCCTGTCATACAGATGAGGAAAACAGAGGCTCAGAAAGTTTAAACCATCTTCTCTCCTTCCCCTGTGCCTTTGTTATTGCTGTTCCTCCTGTCTTGAAAACACTTCCACCAGAGTTTTCCATTCCCAATGCCCTCTCCATCCCTCCCCTGTCTGTTTGGGGTCTGGCTTTGCTCCTGTGTTAAAAAAGCAAAAATCCGACACACAAAGGGAATTCACACATTTGTCTTCCATAGGCCACCCGGGTTCCCTCAGACACCCACCTTCTCTGCCCTTGGCTGGGATTCTCTCGGCTCCAGGAGCCTCCTGCTAATCAGAAGCCCTGGTCTGTAGTTTGTGCATCTTTGATGAATAAAAAATGGGGAAATGAATTAATTATTACTTTAAAATTTTAGTTTGGTTGACAAAAATCTTTCAAGACATAAGGCCCCCACGTTGGAGCCAGCCTAGATGTCCATCGATGGGTGGCTGGTGAAATAGATGATGCCTTTGCATGGGGGCATGCCAGGCAGGGACACCCACGGGCACTGACATGGAAGGATGGCCAGGACATGGCATTAGAAGGGAAAAGAAAATTGCAGACGAATTCGGATGGCACAAACTCATTGTTGCGTATAGAAAATAAATGCACAGGTGGGTGAGTATAAATATAGATGTATTCATGGAGAAAATTCTAAAAGAACACCAATTTTTTTTATTGTGTTAAAATATACATAAGATAAAATTTACCATCTCAACCATTTTCACATGTACAGTTCTGGTATCAAATACATTCCCAGTGTTGTGCCCCCATCACCACCATCCATCTCTGGACTCTTCATCTGTAAAACTGAAACTCTGGACCCATTAAGCATTGTCACCCCGCTTCCTCCCAGCTCCTGGCAACCACCAGTCTACTTTCTGTCTCTAAGAGTTTGACTGTTCTAAGGACCTCATATAAGTGGAATCATACGGTACTTGTCTTTTTGTGACTGGCTCATTTCATTCAGTATAATGTCCTCAAAGTTCATTCATGTCATAGCATGTGTCAGAATTTCCTGCTTTTTAAGACAATAATATTCCATTGTATGGATAGACCACATTTTGCTTATCCATTCATCCATTGGTGGACACCTGGGTTGCTTCTACATTTTAGCTACTGTGAATAATGCTGCTAAGAACAGGGGAAAAGCACATTTTTAGCAAAACTAATCTCTGGGTAAGAGGGTGGAATTATGGGGAAATTTTACTTCCTTTCCCTCACTACACACAATTTAGTTTCATTACAAAATGTATTAAAATGTATAAAATCTAGAGAAAGCCCTGACCCCCATATACATCTAAGAGAAGTGTAACCACAGTTTGGGATATGTCCTCCCCCCAAGTTTTTCTTTGCACAGGTGAACA
Source organism: Eschrichtius robustus (assembly GCF_028021215.1). Taxonomy (NCBI): domain Eukaryota; kingdom Metazoa; phylum Chordata; class Mammalia; order Artiodactyla; family Eschrichtiidae; genus Eschrichtius; species Eschrichtius robustus. The sequence goes on from NC_090837.1 coordinate 9,421,451, forward strand.
TATAGTATGCACATAAATACTTTTAGAAAGTGAAAACTGAATCGTAGAATTACATAGTTTGTTCTGTCCTTGGAGCGCTGTATCATGAACATCCTTTCAAGTCAGTTTGTATGGATCTGTTTCATTCTTTTTAACTGCTTCTTACTCTTCCATTACCTATATGCTCCAAGTGTATTTAACCAATCCGCTGCTGTGGACACTTAGCACTAAATTTAGGTTTTTTCTAGCTTTTTGCTGTTATATCTATGGTGCAGTGAATATCCTTGAATGAATATGTTTGCACAGGTGAGCACAACTATTAATACTTGCAAGATAAATTCCCAGAAGCAGAATTGCTTCTCCAAAGGGTATACACTTTTTTTTTTTTTTTTAATTTGGCTGCGTCACACGTGGCATGCAGGATTTAGTGCCCTGACCAGGGATTGAACCCGCGCCGCTTATAGTGGAATTGTGGAGTCTTAACCACTGGACCGCCAGGGAAGTCCCTCTAAAGGGTATACACTTTTGAAATGTGGATGGGTATTGCCAAGTTGTCTTCCAAAATAGTTGAACGATTCACCCCCATCATCGGTGTGGATGGGAATATCTTTCCATACGTCCTCAACCGGCACCAGATAATCTCCCTCTTTTTAATTTGCTAAAGATGAAGCTTATTACGGTTTCAGTCTGCCGCCTTCAATTATGAGGGCAGTTGAATTATTTCCAAGTTAACTGGCCAGTTGTTTTTCTTCTGTGAATATTTATGTTTTGCCCACTTTTTAAGTGGGAGCCTTTTCTGTTTCCTTAAGGCTTTCACTTTCTACATTATGTCATCTGACTTTTTTATTACAACTAGCAAGTTCGAGTCTACAATCCCTTATCTCAGACCCTCGGGGAAGATGTGTTTCAGAATTCAGAATCCGTTTGGCTCTGGGAAAGGCGTCAAGGTCCATGTGCCTTATCTAACACTCCCAGCGAGGTTTAGGGCAGCCCCCCTATAATCAAACACGTTAATAATTCTGCTGTGAAAGGTATAAATGTTCCCACAAAGTGGGATGAATAAGGAATATAAATAGCTTCATATCCGTTCAAATCAGGTTTTGCTACCAAATGTGTTAGCCATAAAAACTCACAGTTTTCAGAGCTTTTTGGACTTAAAAATTTTGGCTAACGGATTGTGGGCCTGTATCACTTTTGTTTGCAGGGAAAAAAAAACAAAGATAACTTTAAAATTAAATAAATAAGGCTCACGCAGGGAAGTTAACGTCAAGTGACAAGGTCAGGATTCCTTCTTCCATCTCCAGGCTTTGAAAGGATCCGGGCAGGTGGGATGAGACATGGATGTTTATGCTTAGCCCGAGCTCTTAGGGACAGGGGTACATCCACCTCTGTCACTGTCAGCTTTAGCTAGCTAGCTTCAGCCCTCTCCCTTGCACACTTTTTCCTTTTCCAGTAGGAAAGGGCCCTAACCCCTCCATGCATCCCAGATTCCTGATACGGACCCAGCCAGGACCGCCTTCCCAGCAGCTCCTTCTCGTCTGCCTGCTTCGTGAGCTTCCTTTGCTCCACACCCGAATACAGGTGAAATTAATTCAGTCCCACGGAGTATCCCAGCATGGAGTCCTCTCACCTCCCCACCTGTAAGTCAGTGATTTCCACGAGGAGGCCCTGATGCTAATTCTTCCCCCAATATATAAAAACCAGGTGCTTCCAGAACTGTAAATACGAATCTACTTTAGGCTTTTAGAGCTACTGTGGAATAATCATAAAGGATACTTCTTCCATGGAGATTTATGCCCTCCATGCACCCCCATTCCCAGTGCCCAACCGATAAAAAAAAAGCATATTTTACCAAAATATATCTCCCATCAGCCGTCCTGGAACACCTCACTAACTGACTATATTTATTGGGAAATGATTCATATTAATTTCAGACGTCATCCTAATATTATATTTATGACAGACTGTGTGAGCGCCAGCAAGGGCCCTCGCCTCGTTCCTGACATACATTCTGTTTCTGCAAATACATATTGCAAACACTGCTTGGAGAGATAGAATCATAAAACCAAAATAGGTTATCTTTGGAAAATCTGTTAATCCTAATCAAATAAGGCAACCGCTCGCCTGATTTGAGAAGCTGAGAGGCTTCACCCAAGGTCTGTGGGCTTATTTCTCTTAGAGTTTTCTTATTCCAACTCTCCCCCCACCTCTAAGATGTGATGCAACTTTTTCATGCTGGGGAGACCCTCATAGTGATGAATGAGGCTGGACTTACAAATCCTGCCAAGTGAATAGTTGCTCAATGTGCAGAAGGAGAAACTAAAGGCAGAGAGGAGACCAGCGACCGGATAAGGTGGAGGAAAGTTTGTTCAGAATCTATTTTGTGTGGCCTGACGCAGCGAGACATGAGTATGGACCGAGAGAGAGAAAATGCAAACTGCCTGCCCATAGGGATACTCTTACTTTGGACAAGCCAGAGGAAGAGAAGAAGCAGGGGCCATTCTCTGAGGCCCCTGGGAGGGAAAACCTGGAAGGCTTTTAAGAATCGAGAGATCTAATATTTAATCTTTAATTGTGTGTGCAGTGTGATGTAGCCACACATACACCATTGCAGCTGTCACGTCCAGTAAAAGCCACCATCCAGGACAATCTTGAGTGGGAGATGTTCTGGGGAAAAGGGACAAAGGGCTTTGTTCCACTTTGGGGTTGCTGTAGTCTGAGGCAGTTGTTTCCACCTGCCCTCTGTCCATTCCTGCATCTGGGAACAGCGCCCCGGCCCCTCTCACCACAGTCTAAGCACTTGGGTAACGTCTACCTCAACCTTTGGCTCAGGGATGGGCACATGACTTAGAGCTGGCCAATCAGAGTGTGTTAGCTCCCTAGATACAAGGATTAGTTCCTGATAGCCATGTGACCCAGGCCCACCAATCCGAGCATTTTACTCTCCTGAACACAATGATTGGTGTCAGACCTGACCAATCAGAGCATGCTATCCTTCTGGCTACAGTGATTGCTTCCCAGATTGACACATGACCTAGGATTGTCTAATAAGGACAGCTCATCTCCTTGGCTCCAGAGATTGTTACAGGAAAGGGCAAAGCTCAAAGCCAGGCTGAAGAAAGCTGCTCCAGAATTTCTGCTGGAACTTTGGGGGAGGAAAAGACAAGTTCTCTTTAGACCAGGACTTTTGAGGAATGGGATGTAAGCTTGAGTGCCTGGCAGCCATTTTGCCACTGTGAGGGAGAACCAGCTTGAGAATAAGGACTATAGAGGAAAATAGTGGAGAGATAAGGAAAGCTAGACTCCTGATGATGACAAAGATGATGACAATAATCTCAGTGCTAATAATGAACAGCTCTTACATTGTGCTCACCAAACTCTAGAAGCTATACCTATAGTGAGTCATTTATTCCTCTTAACAAGTCTATGTGCTGGATGCTTTTAGTACTTCCATTTAACAGATGAGAAAATGAAGGCAGAGTGGTCACCCAGTAAGAAGTAGAGCCAGAATTTGAACCCAAGTAATTTCACTCCAGAGTCCCTATTCATAACTAATATGTATCACTCAACAAACAATTACTGAGCCCCTCTGTAGGCCAGGATGTGTGGGGACATGGAGATGAACTAGCCCTGATCTCTAGTCTCCAGGAGCTCAGCGTCAGGGAGGGATTTTAGGAAAGCAGGCAAACGCATCCACTGGGTGTAACTAAGCTGGGACTGTGGGAGCTGCCCTCAGCCTGTGACTGCTGCACCACCTGCATCGATTTGCAAAGAAACTCATTCCCTTCAGGAGAGCAGCTCCAGCCCTAACAGGCCTTCAGAAATGTCAAGGGTATTTTTAGCCTGGAGAGTTGGTGCATCCGGTGGCAGATTGGAGAAATGAGCCTGTGCTCTGGGGACATGAAACGTGAAGCCACAAGAAACTATTTCAGGAGAGGGGCTGGGCTCAGGGGAGGCCTGGGGGCTTCAGGGAGACACAGGGAGGAGAGCCAGGCTGCTGGTTATCTGGAACTGGGGAGGGGAGTCACACTTGGAGGGCATGGGCCTGAAACCTTCCCTGGTCCACTCCCAGGAGGGTGTGAAGGTCTTCTAGAAAGTGCTACCTTAGCAGGTGTACACAGGGGAGTGGCACAGTGAGATGGCCAAGTGAGCACAGAACTTGGAGGGGGCCCTTTAGTCATTCAACAAAGCCATGTGCTAATGCCCCAGAGGCTGACATACTGTCAGTGCTCAAAACATTTTGTTGAACAAATGAGCACCCATTCCCTGGGCAAGCATCCACGCTGATTCTGGGCTGTACCAGGAGCCAGGAATACAAAGGAGAAAGCACAGCCTCTGCCCTATGTTAGATGGAAGGGGAAAATTGTAGGACCGTGTGGTCCAATCTACTGTAGCTTGGTAACCCCATGGGCTGTGGGAACTCAACAGAGGGCACTTAGCAAGGTCAAGGAAGGCTTCCTGGAGGATGTCACCCTGGAATTGGAGGCTTGAAAGACAATCTGAAGCGAACCAAGTAGAGAAGGCAGTGAAGTACAAAGGCATAGAGAAGTATCAAGCTGAAAAATTAAATAATAAATAATAAATCAAAATAACAGCTCCCTTTTACTGAACCCTCCATGAGGGCCAGGCACTGTGCTATGCCTGTAAAGGCCGGATCTCATTTAATTTTCCCAACATCCATAGGAGGAAAGGAAATCCTCCAATTTGCAGAGAGGAAACCTGGCCCCCAAAAGTTGAGAGCATGGACTCTGGGGCCAGGTGGCCCAGATTGGAATCCTGACTTTGACACCAACCAGCTGCGTCACTTGGGGCAGTGACTTTCTCTCGCTGGGTCTCAGACTCCCTATCTGTAAAATGGAGATAATAACAGCACCTACCTTGTTTAGGGTTGTTGTGGGAATCACACGAATTGCTACAAGCCAAGTGCTTAAAAGATTGCTCAGCATACGGTCATTGTTCAGTAAGTGTTGCATGAATAAATGGGAAAATGAATGAATGAAATTAGGGCTAGAAGAAGTATGACTTTCTAGGGCCACATAGAAAGTAATGTCAGAATTTGGAGCCAGGTCTGACTCTGGATTTTGAGCTTCTGTTCTTTATTGCCAATCAGGGTTTAGTAAAAATCAGTGAGTAAAGTCATAATCCCTGAGGCTCTCGTGGATGAACAGAGTGAATATCACGTGCTGAGAACTGGCCTGAGCATTTTCTATGCATCAGCCCCTCAGCCCTCATGACAACCCCACTGGGTAGATCCTAATACTTTCCTCATTTTACAGATGAAGATATTGAGGGTCAGAGTGACTATGAGACTTGCCTGAGCTGCACAGCTAGCAAGTGGCCACGCTGGGATTTGAACCCAGCTTTGTATGGCCAATTTGTGACCCAGTTACACACAAGCCATAAAGAAATTCATAAATGATCGTACTAGAGATGACTCACATGCATTCATAGTTTAGTTCTCACCCCAGCCTTACGAAGAAAGTGGTGGATTGTCAGTCCCATGTTAAAGATGAGGAAACTAAAGATCAGAGGGGCCAATTAACTTGCCTAAGGCCACACAGCTGGTTGGCAGCAGTGCCCTCACCGAGGAGCAGAAGGATTGTTGCAGTTTATCAGACCAGCAGCCTCCCGACCTGAACAAGCCACAGGCCCAAGCCCTCCATTTTCACAAACAGCCCTGCTGGACCCAGCTATGTCCAGAGGATCCCTGCCCCATTCCTCCTCTCACCTCCCTGGCTGACCCCACCAGCCATGTGCACTCTGCATTCTTGGTCCTCAAATGTAGGTCTATCCGGGTAGCCACCGCAAGTCATCTGTTTGCTGGTGCCCATTTCCTCAGTCTGTCTCAAACCCAATGTCAGTTAATTCGAGGCTGATTCCCAGGTATGCGGCCCACATTGAATACGCAGTTCCACGCAGGCCGGGGAGCCACTGTGGCTGTTGACAGAGCCTCTGGGGCTTGAGTCACTTTCAGGGCCCCACATCTGGTGGCCACAGCTGGCAGGCCTGAGGGAAGAAATCCCCTCCACCTTGTCCCTCTCTTCTTCCAAAACATGCCCCCACTGTCCATTTTGCTGACACTGTCACAATCCAGGCCAGTGTGGTTCTTTACCTGGACAGCTGCACCGGCCACCTCCCAGGGCTCCTGCTGGGACACCCCCTCCCCCTCTCACCCCCCGAGAGTCTGTTCTTCACCAGACAGAGCCAGGAGGCAGGGTCTATAGGCCTGGGGGACACTGGACACCATAGAAGACACTCCAAGGCTCTGAAGACCCCAGGAATGCCTGGGGGCATAAATACAGGGTTAGGAATAACCCTGTATTTCCTAACAATGGCTGTTTCCATACTTGGTAGGTCGAAAATTTACTGTCCTGTGTCTCTAAAACAGCCATTTGAGTACCACACCTCACAGTATTTTGCCATATCCACAAACCACCACTATTGTCACGTATACTTTTCTTCAAATTGACTCCTTCTTTTTTACTTTAAATATGTGTTTTAAAGAAAGAAACTTTATGTTGCAACTGTAAAGGAAACACTAATTTTCCTTTGCAGAAACAGAATGTAACATAAAAATAAATACATAAATATTAAATATTAAAATGTTTTTAATGTTCAGCTCGGCACAGTCTTATCTATAGTATCTCCCCCACAGATTTCTTACTAATTACGAAGGGAAAAAATTAGAGTGGAGAAACCTGACAGATACCACCCCATCCGAGAGGTCAGAGTTTACAACAGCCATCAGGTGCCTCCTGATATGATGCACTGAGAAGGATACAGCATCACTTCGGTGGTGTTCTTGCCAAAAATGCATAACTTGAATCTGATCCCAAGGAAACACCAAACAAACCCAAACTGAGAGATGTTCTCCAAAATGGACTCTTCAAAAATATCAACCTCAAAAAAGACAAAGGAAGGCCGAGGCACCGGTCCAGATTAAAGGAGGCTAAAGAGAAGGGACAATTAGTTTCAATGTGGGATCCCAGATGAGGTCCCAGACTGGAAAAATAATTGCTATAGAATACGGTGCAATTTTATTTCACCATTTCAGTTGGTGAAGTTTGAACATGGAATCTAAAACTCAGCCTCTAGAGCTGTATCACTGCTAAGTTTCCTGAATATGATAAGTGTACAGTAGTTATGTATGAGAATGACCTTGTTCTTAGGAGATACACACTGATCTGTGTGTGTAAAGGACTGTGTTGGTGATTGCATTAACTCACAAATGGTTCAGGGGGGAAACATATATATAGAAAGATATACATACACATACAGACGGAGAGAAAAATAAAGCAAATGTGGCAAAATGTCAACATTTGGCAAATCTGGAGAAGTTCAGGGAGTTCACTGTACTCTTCTTATAACTCCTCTGTTATAATTTTTTTCCAAATAAAAAGTTTTGAAAAATGTCCATCTGAAGAGAGCAAAGGAAGGTCACATATCATATCACTGGGGAGGGGTCCCACACTTCAGGAAACACGACTCAGTGCAGTTTCTCCATCTCTAATTCTCTCCCTTTTGTAGGTCTTACCTTCCCAGTTCAGCCTCTTCCTGGGTAGGTTCTGCCTACTTATTCCCCTCTTAGGGGTTCAGGACTCACATTAGCATATTAAAGGCTCTGAAAAGTCCTGCAGCCACAAAAATGTGGTGAATGCTTTTTGTTGGGGTGAGGGGCTGCTGTTTGTTGAGCTGCTACCATGTCTCTGGTGTGCTAAGAGCTGTAGGAAATAGACACTATCATCATTATACCCATTTCACAGATGAAGGAACTGAGGCTCAAAAAGGCAAAGTCACTTATCCAAAGATTCCTAGGAAGCCAGAGAATAGGGATTAGATACCTCCCTTAATTACCCCAGTGTACCTGCTTTGGCAGCCACCATACAATTACTGGAGGCAATCTGGTGGTTGAGAGCAGCGATTCGGGGTTCAAATTCCAGCTCTACCACTTGCTAGCTGTGTGATCTGGAACAAGACACTTACCTGTAAGTTGTGGTGATGATTAAAGAATCAGTATATGGAGAGAACTTAGTATTTGACACCATGCCTGGGAGAAACAGAGACTCAGAGAGGTTAAGTGACTTGGCCAAGGACACACAGGAAGTGGCAGGTTTAGGGTTTGAACTCTGGTAGACCCCAGAGCCCCACCTATGATCCTGTGTCCTGCTGACCCTGAGCTCTGGGTCTAGTTGACCTTCTGCTTCTGGTCCCTATTTGCCCCCATCTCACAGCTCCTTTCCAGCTCCCCCTGCCTTAGTCAAGGCCTACAGCCATTTTCTGAGTCTGGGCGTGGCTCCAATCAGCCTCATGAGGACAGGTGATATTACTTCTGGGCCCTTTGCTTGGATCTCCAGCTCATATCCCACACCCAGCCTTGGTGGGGATGGTGAATGCAGCTTACCTGCCACCAAGAGAGTCTTGAATGCTGCAGAAGTCAGCACATCCACTCACAAACCAGTGGGTTACCAGAATGTTCCTCAGGCTCACCCACCTGCCTTCCTTCACAGGAACTAGGCCACACTAAAGCCAGCATGGGAAATATTTATTCAGCCAAAGAGAATAAAACAACAACAACAACAACAAACAGGGTCAGAATCCATTTCAGCCTAACCGATATTTTACACAATTGGATACGTTTGACTAAACTAATACATATGTATGGAGACTGGTGCATTTCCATTCAAACCAATGTAAATTACCGTTGACCAATATATTTTCCTGGAAATCAATGCATTTTAACACGAGATAATATTTATGAAATTGAATTTTTTATTGAAGCTAATGCAATTCTATTCTATTTTATGCATTTTTATTAAACTAATGCATTTTAAATTAATCCATTGTATATTAAGTACAACAGACATTGGTACTTACAGTAAAATAATATATGCCCGCTGAAATCAATACAGTTTCAAAACCCGGTGTTTTCCATTTAACTGAAGGATGTCAAGAATACGCAGCCACGAGTTCAAGACATATGAATGTAAAATTGTGTCTTTTTCTTTTTTTTTTTTTTTTTTCAAAATCATTGTCACATAAAAGATATTGTACCGCAGGATATGGCCAGAGGCCCAAGGATTTAGATTTAATTCATGATTATAACAGCCAACTCAATCAAACATCCCACTTGACCAACTTTTTGACCAAGTGGACTGGTGATTCTTTTTTTTTTAAAGTCTTTCATATATGTTTTTTTTAATTAATTAATTAATTAATTAATTAATTATTTTGGCTGTGTTGGGTCTTCGTTTCTGTGCAAGGGCTTTCTCTAGTTGCGGCAAGCGGGGGCCGCTCTTCATCACGGTGCGCGGGCCTCTCACTATCGTGGCCTCTCTTGTTGTGGAGCACAGGCTCCAGCCGCATAGGCTCAGTAGTTGTGGCTCATGGGCATGGCCTAGTTCCTCCGCGGCATGTGGGATCTTCCCAGACCAGGGCTCGAACCCGTGTCCCCTGCATTAGCAGGCAGATTCTCAACCACTGTGCCACCAGGGAAGCCCAGGACTGGTGATTCTTTTTTTTTTTTTTTTTTTAATTTTATTTATTTATTTATTTTTATTTTTGACTGTGTTGGGTCTTCGTTTCTGTGCGAGGGCTTTCTCTAGTTGTGGCAAGCAGGGGCCACTCTTCATCGTGGTGCGCGGGCCTCTCACTGTCGTGGCCTCTCTTGTTGCGGAGCACAGGCTCCAGACGCGCAGGCTCAGTAGTTGTGGCTCACGGGCCTAGTTGCTCCGCGGCATGTGGGATCTTCCCAGACCAGGGCTCGAACCCGTGTCCCCTGCATTGGCAGGCAGATTCTCAACCACTGCGCCACCAGGGAAGCCCAGGACTGGTGATTCTTAATCATGAAGCAGGCTTTCTCTAGTTGCGGTGAGCGGGGGCTACTCTTTGTTGTGGTGCGCAGGCTTCCCATTGCGATGGCTTCTCTTGTTGCGGAGTAAGGGCTCTAGGCGCGCGGGCTTCAGTAGTTGTGGCACGAGGGCTCAGTAGTTGTGGCTCGCGGGCTAGAGCACAGGCTCAGTAGTTGTGGTGCACGGGCTTAGTTGCTCCGCGGCATGTGGGGTCTTCCCGGACCAGGGCTCGAACCCGTGTTCCCTGCATTGGCAGGCGGATTCTTAACCACTGCGCCACCAGGAAAGTCCAAAGAGACTATTTATTAAGGTGAGGAAAGGTTTAGAAAAAGCAACGGTGCAGCCCCCTGGGGCTAGTAACTTTAGGGAGCTGTTACCACCTGGGCATACCAGGACGTGGAGGGGGCAGCTGGCAGAGAGAGAGCAGCTGTGGCTATCAGTAGAGAAACAGCCTTCCTCAGCAATCCAACAGAGAAGGAGCTAGGGGGATAAATACCCAACCTCTCTCTCTTCCCTCTTGATCTCCTGTTGACACTTTCCATTGGCCAAATCAACCAAAAGCCAGAGGAAAAGGGAGACCATTATTGCAGTCCTGAGGCAGCACAAAATATGCTGGAGAAAGGTTAAGAAGGGTGAACCTGACAGGGAAATGGAAAATACTAGAACACCTCCTGAATGCTTACTATACACCAAGTATTTTCTCATTTAATTCTCACAACACCCTATGAGGAAGGTGCTACCATTATCCCCATTTCCAGGATGGGAAAATTGAGGCTCAGGGAGATAAGTGGGAGAGCTAAGGTTTGGAGAGAGGTCCATCCAACTTTGTGGAGGAAGGGGACTGTTTCTGGTAAAGATCTTTTTCTTTAATTAAAGAATACAAGATTCTTTTTAGCATAATCATACCCCTTTCCTTACTGCTTGAGACTGTGACATGAGGACCTGATATCTGGAGCTGTGGAAGCTACCTTGTGACCATGAGGGGAGACATCACCAGCCCACTGAGTAGAGCAAGCCAGAAAGAACAGAGGAGTCTGAGTTCTTGTTGACATTGAGTCCCTAAAGGAAGCCCAGAACCTCCTACCTTCCAGCTTCCTGGTAATTAACAATAAATACTCATCTTTTAAACCATTGTTGGTTGAGTTTACTGTTACTTGTAGCTAGAAGCATTCCTTATACACCATTACACATACTTTGCTTGAATTTTTAATAATGAGTAAGTATTATCTTACTGAAAAACACAAAATCAAATAATAAATAACTGTTTAACCACTCCCCTCATCCAACTCCACCAAACTGGTCATGGGATTTTTTTTCCCTTCAGGACAAAACCCAGATGCACATGATTTTTTAAGGCTGAATTCACAGACCTATTTTATTACATTTTTATACAAGTTTTTTTTTTCATTATGCACACTTAGGTGGCAGAACAGCTCAAGCGTACGCATACCCATATTCCCTGTTGCTGAGGATGCTGTTTGCAGCTCTCACAGGGCGCAACAGTGCGATTGTTGCATTTCCTGTGAGAGTCCCATATAAGCCTGCTCTCTCCCTGCACCATGAGCTCTGAGTCTGTTCAGGGAAACTTTCAGAGTTCCCAGATGCAACCACAGAACCCCAGACCTGGGGGGATCTCATGGCATTTCCCTAGAACTTTCAGCATCTTCCTTCTATGACAAGAGAATTTTGTTCTAAATTTCCATCTTGCTCCTTTCTCTTTGAATACAGACTCAGGAGATTCTAGAACCTTAAGGGTTTGGGGACATTTACTCCTCCTGCAAAGATTTACAGTGGTGAGATGCCCTGATTTCACTCACTCACCCGTTGCTTTGGCTCGACTGAGCCTCCGCTTTCTCATCTGGAAAATGGGAGAGATGCTAGGACTCATCTCAAAGGATTGTGAGGGGAAGAGTTAAAACATGTGGAGTGACTGGCACAGAGTAGAGACTCTCTTATGAGTAACAAAAGTAGTATCATTGGTTTCTTTTTGAGAGTCAATAAAAGTTCTTAATGTATCCATCCACATACAGCTACCTTCCCCAGTGGTGGCTGTCCTTATCATGGAGAAATGTAGGTCATCAAAATGTCTCAACTTTGGATGAATGTCTATTTTATGAATTCATCCATAGCACTGATTAGCCAAGGAAGCTGATGGGAGTTAAGAGCTTGGACATTAAGATCAGAGAGACCTGATTCAAAGGGTTCAAATCTTACCTTCACTTCACAGCTGTGTGATCTTGGGCAAGTCACTTTGCCTCTATGGGCCTCTCAGCTTCCTCATTTGGAAAATGGGACTAATAATGTCTGCCTCACAGACTGGTCTGAAAATTAAATGAGGTTAGACATGAAAAGCTCTGAACACAGGGCACTTAAGAGCATCTGCCATATCTCTTTATAGCTGTCTTTTTTTTTTTCTCTTGGCATGCATGGAAATAGCCATGGAGAGATGGATGCAAAGTTCTGTGGTCTACGTGCTAGTCTGTTTCCAGAGACAGATGGATAGAGGAAGAAAGTGCAAGGAGGTTATTGATTGAGTTGGAATTTTCTTTTCTTAAATAAAAGTGATCTCAAATTTATAGAAAAGGTAGAAGGGATTCATCATTAATATTTTAATACTGCTTCTAGATTCCAAACTCTCTGTAGGCTGAGACCCAGCTAATGGACTTTAGTATCCTGCACAGGGCCTGGCACTCAGCAGGTGCCCAGTCAATGCTGATTGCTCTAAATTCATCCCTGTATTAGTCAGCTCAGGCTACCATAACAAAACACCATAGCCTGGGGGGCTTAAACAACCATTTATTTTCTCACAGTTCTGGGGGCTGGAAGTCCAAGATTAGGGTGCCATCATGGTTGGGATCTGGTGAGGGCTCTCTTCCAGGTTTACAGATGGCCACCTCTTGTGATGTCCTAACATGGCAGGGAGAGGGGGAGAGGGAGGGGGAGAGGGAGACTGTTGGGGTGGGCTGGGCATGCATGCTCTCAGTGTCTCTTCTTATAAAGGCATTAATACCATCATGGGGGCCCCACCCTCATGACCTTGTCTAAACCTAGTTACCTCCCAAAGGCACCATTCCAAATACCATTACCTTAGGAGTTAGGGCTTCAACATATGAATTGGGGGGTGGGGAAGGACACAATTCAGTCCATAGCACTCCTCCAACATTTTGTGTTTCAACTGCAAGGTAGACAAAACCTCAAGGTGAGAAAAGTGCGTAAGAATCCTTGGATAAAGAGGACAAGGAATGAAAGAGTGAGCATTATAGGAACCACAGGCTCACCCACCTTCTTGGCTCTCACTGGTGGTTGGTGTAATGGCTAAGTGTTCAGGAGCTAGAGTTCATGGCTTGGCTCCACTGCTGTGACACCTTGGGCAAGTGTCTTACCCTCTCTGGGTGTAAGTTTCTCTATCAGTAGGAAACAATGCTGTATTTGCCTGCATACCATTCCCCTTTCTTATTACAACAACATCTTGGTTTTCCTTTGGCCAGCTTATGCCCTTGTGGCTTTACCCCCCTCATCACTACCCTGCCCCAGCTGTAGAACTGGGCATGCAATCTGGGCCTGGTCTAACAGAGTCAGGGTGATTGGCTCAGGGGTCCAGATCTGATCTGGACCAGTGAGAGTTTTCCCCAGGATTTCTGGTGGAACCTTTGGAAAGAGGCTCTCTCTTTTCCCTGGGGATGTTAAACTGCGAGGACAGACACCTGGGCTGCTAGAAGCCATCTTGGCCACCCTGGGGAGAAGCCTGTCTGAAAATGAAGGCAACAGAAGAAATCAGAGTCCAGAGAAGGAAAATGATAATGTCTAAAATTCAACCTCAGAGGCTCTTGATCCAGCTGTACCCGAAGCCCATCACACCATTAAACTTTCCAGTTAAATAAGCTAATAAACTATTTTTGGCTTAAGCCAATTTGAGAGATGTTTCCCTCCCTTGCAACAAGAAGCATGTGACTAATTCAAATGCATTAGCTGGAACTACCTTAATGTTTGCAACCTGTGCTCATGTCATCTGATTCTCTTGGGTTTGGGAAGATATGCAGCACACTCTCTTGCAAAGTTGAAGAGAATTACAACTTGTCTCAATCTTCGAAGATTAACCAAGAACGGATACCTCTTTTGATCCTCACGGCACCCTTGTGAGGTAGCTGAGCAGCTATTGTTATATTCTGTAGTAGACACTGTCGGTCAGTTGGTGTTCCAGCATCCTTTTCCATCTTCCTTCTCCCGTTTTGTTCAGGTTCCCAGCCCCCTCCCCACGAAGCCACTTGTTTCTGGGAAAGCTGAGCCCACTCCCCAGTCAGGGTAAGCCCTCCCCCTTCTCAGCTGATTCAAGAATGAGCATGTGACTCAATTCTGGCCAGTGGGATGTGAGGAGAAATCCGCTGGGCGGGGCTTCTGGGGGACGTCTCCCGAGTCCTCTGAGAGAACTTCCTGTGAACTTTGTCCTGTGGAAGCTCTGGCGCCATCTTGCTTTGCCCTGAGGAGAAAACCTCGAGGGCTGCAGAGCAGAGGGTTGGAAAATGCCTGCATCCGGACTTGAACCGCAAATTACCAGAATTACCCGTTTTGAGATCTGCTCCACCTCAGGACTCCTCGGTATGTGAGATAATAATTATCTATTTCTTTCAGACCATTTTGAGTCAAGATTTCTGTTACCCTCAAAACCATTTGAGTAATACACTCATTTTATAGATGAAAGAAAGAATTTCAGAGAGGGGAAGTGGCTTTCTCTGATATATTGTCAAGATTATTTTGGTTGCAGGTGACCGAGATTTAACTCGAACAGCCTAAGAAAAGAAAAAGGAATTTATAGACTCAAGTAAATTCAGAGTACAGGGGTGGATAAATGTCCCTCAGCTGGTGAATGGATAAACTGAGGTACATTCGTACAATGTATTTATTCCTCAGCAATAAAAAGGAACAAATCAAAAAAAAAAAAAAAAAAAAAGGAACAAATCACTGATAGACTAACAACACGGGTGAATCTCAAATGCGTTATGCTAAGTGAGAAAAGCCAGACTCAAAAGGCCGCATACTGTGCGATTTCATTTATATGACATTCTGGAAAGGACAAAACTTTACAGACAGAAAACAGATCATTGGTTGCCCTGCGTGGAGTTGGGGGCGGAGTGAGGGAGCAGATTATGAAGGAGAATGAGGGATTTGGGGCTGGGGATGGAACTAGTCTGGATTTTGATTGTGGTGCTGGTTAAATACCTGTGTTTGTCAGAACTCATAGAACCACACAGAAAAAAGGGTGAATTTTACTGTATGTACATTATATAAATATATATATATATTTAAATTAGGAATCGTAATAGGATGCGGAATTAACCGCGTAATGGGTACAGAGTTTCTGGGGTGATGAAAATTTTGGAAAAAGTTAGTGATGATGGTTGCACAACATTGTGACTGTAATTAATGCCACTGAATTGTACATTTAGAAATGGCTGAAATGACATTTTATGTTAAATATATTTTACCACAATTGTTTTTAAAGTGAAAAAAAAAAAAAGAGTCTGGGGGTAGATTTCAGGCATGACTGGATCCCGGTTTCTGTTCATCTCCAGGCTCTCTTTTCACCCATCTTGGCTTTATTTCCATCAGGCTCTCCCCAGGTGGTACAGAGACGGCCTTGGGCGATTCCAGGTGCACCTCCTCTCAGCTCAGCAACATGAGCAGGAGGGAAGTGATTCTTTCCCAATAGTTCCTGAAAAGCTCACAGTTGAGTCTCACTGGCTTGCCTTTAGGACAGGAGCTTGCCCTTGAACCAATCACTGGGGCCAAGGGGTTGGAGTGATCTAATTGGCCAGTCTGGGTCACATGCCCACTCCCAGAGCTGGGGGAGTAGCCCCACCCCCAACCCTTTGGAGGGAGAGTTGGGAGGGATGGATTCAAAGAAAACGGAGGAGCTTGCCAGCAGCGCCCACACCCAAGTTAAATGTTGAATGGCCCAGCCCCAATTCTCTGCCCGACACTTAGGCAGGCTGTGCCATTCTGTCCTTACTCTTCTCCAGCAAAGCCCACGTAGGTACAACATACACTCATCATTCCATCCCTGGGTTTGCATAAAAACCCACGTCCACGAAGTAGCAACTGCAATGTTTTTCAATCACACAGCAAAGATATTTAAAAATATCACCCATATGTGTTTTAAATACAGGCAAATAGCTGGCAAGGCAGCCAGCTTCACACCCGCGTGCCATTCTGAGTTATAATCTTCTCGCTTCCAACTCTCAAAATCACACGTTGAAGGCCAGACAAGCCCAGAACACTGCTAAGGCTTTGCATCTACCCAGAATCTTCCCAACCACTCAGCCTAGATTTCTTTTCTGGTAGAGGAAACATCTATGATCCTGGGAAGGAATTTAAGGGCCCTTGGGCTTGAGCTTAATTGTTTGCCCTCCTCTGAGAACACAGAAATGGAGTCAAGAAGTTTTTAGTGAAGTTTAGGAAGTTTCCCAAACTCTTTCATGAAACCATCCTCACAGTCCAGCCCACACTAGCTCTCTCACTTCCCCCTCCTGCCTGCCCATAGTGTCATCTATCCAATATTAAAGTCTTTAAAATCCAGCCTTGCATATATGCCATCTTATAACTTGAGACTCCCCACGTTTTCTCACCTTCCAGATTTATACTTTCCTTTAATATCCAAACTAATACCCTTCTGCTCTACATATCAGATAATTCCAACTTAAAGTGGCTAAAATTATAATAGGTTTTCTTTATCTTATACGGGAAGTGCAGAGGTAGGCAAGTCCAAGTTTGGTGTGATCAGTGGCCATGTGACATCAATTCTCTACCCTGCCATTCTTTGTGTGGCCTTTACCTGCAGCCTGCTTCCCATCATGACCCTAAAATGGCTGCCACTGCACCAGCTATCACATCTAGGCACAGAGGCATCTACAGAAGCACTTCAGCAGATCTCCCCTCACATCTCATTGGCTAGAACTTAGCCACATGTCCACTCCTAGGCTAATCACCAGCAAGGGCAATGGGAGGAGGAGCACCAAGAAGAATATGAAGAAGAGGGAGGAGGAAGAGGAAGAAGAGGAGGAGGAGGAGGAGGAAGGGAAGGGGCAGGTCATGGGGGAGGAGATTTCTGAGAAATCTTCAGGAGCTGTTATAATCTCCTTCTTATAATCTCTCTTGGGATTGGTGCACATTTCATTCTTGCTCTCTCTAAACCCTCCCGCCCCTGCTCTGGTGGTTCCCTGCTTTACCACAGCGCTACATGGGCTTGACTAAGGTGCTTTAAGTCTCATTAATCTTCTTCCAAAACCTCTGGAATATGAAAGTTTTTATTTTCAAGTTTGTAGCAAACTCATTTGGCTGCAAAATCTGCCCAGGACTGGTGCAATGTATAGACTTCAAAAAAAAACCCAAAAACCCAACACTTGATGTGAACAGTCATACATTTTCTGTAGAAGTATCAGCGTGCTGGGCCACACGGTGCTGCCCAGGCTCTGCATGTAATATAAGGTATGTGGTAGTCTAAACATCTGAGAAATTTTGAATTCCCAAATACATCTGGTCCCAAGGGGTTTGGATAAAGTAGGTTATGCAGTTTGTTGATTATTATTACCATCTCCACTTTATAGATGAGGAAAATGAAACTCAGTTTCAGTAGCTTACCCAAATTTACATAGTGAGTGTGGCCTGGATTTAAATTCAGGATGTCTAATGTCAAAGCCAAGGCCATCACACAACACAACCCTTTGATCCTTCCCATGCACAGACACAATTTTTGCTGTATCCATGTACCATATATTATTATTTACTTAATATTTTTCTCTGGGCTGGCTCACTTTTTACTTAAATAAATGTTTTTGTAAAAGGAAACTTTCTATCACTGCTCTAAATGGAAAACTGGCATCTTTTGCCATAAACAGAAAATAGCTACATATAAATAAATACATTTAGAGTAAAGTAATGAATTAAATTCTTGCCTGCCAGAGGAGCTGAGCCTGAGAGCTGAGATTTTTCCAGGGACAGAAGCATTAAAGACATGATAGCGACTAAGTGAAACTTGGTTTTTGGAGCAGTCAGAAAGATTGAGAGACGCTTAAAAGAGGGTGGGCTTCCTCCCCATGGGATTCGAAGTTGTAGAATGTTCCGTGTGTGCTCTAGAAACATCTGGAAGCTCATAGATCACACTTTGGGAAGTACAGAGTTGTGCACACCTGGGCAGCTGCTCAGCTCACAGCCTCCCCATGGTGTCCTTGCATGTGCTATCTGCCTGCTGCCCATGAATAACAGACCTCACCGTCCGTGACCCAGGCTTGGCCAGTCAACCTCTTCCCTTTCATCTTTGGCCTTGACCCCATAAGGATATGCTTCCAGAGCTACTAGGGCCATGGTTTTAGACTTGTGGACAGAGTAAAAGGAGGAAAATCAAGCTGACATCTAGACAGAAGCAGATGGAAAGCAGCAAAAGAGAGTCTAGGCTGTGCTGAGGGCCTAGCTTGGGGTGTATCCAGCCAAACTCCTGACCTTTTGAGATATGGGAGCCAACAAATTCATTCTTTTGCTTAAGTTCATCCAACTGAAATAGCCGTGACTGGTTCACAGTGACAATATGGTCTGGTTAACAAGCACCAAACTTGAGGACGCCACAAGGATTTACAAAGGAAGTGTGTGATGGTCAGTTTGATGTGTCTGCTTGGCTAGATGGTAATGCCCAATTATTCAGACACTAATCTGGGTGATGCTGTGAAGATATTTTGTTGATGTGATTAAAGTCTATAATCGGTTGACTTTAAGTCAGAGAGACTATTCTACGTAATCTTTGTGGGCCTGATTCAGTCAGTTTGAAAGGCCTTAAGAGCAGAGCTGAGACTTCCTCGAAGACCCGGAAATTCCTCCTGTACAGAGCAGCTTTACCCTAGAGTCCTGGCCTGCCCTTCCTGATGGCCTGCTCTACAGATATCAGACTTGGCTGGTCAGCCCCACAATTACAAAGACCAATTCCTTGCAATAAATCTCTTAGTGTACATCTCCTCGTTCTGTTTCTGTGGCAGATCCCTGAATGATACAGTAGGAAAGGAAAGAACTTGTGTGGAAGGATATGCATGTTTAAACCATGTTGATAAGTACATGTAACTGTCTTATGTTCCTTTAATTCTTTGCTACACTAGTAGGTTTTAATAGTCAAGCCCTTTCTGCTCGTCATGGAAAAATAGAACTAGTTTTTGGTGGATTTACCATCCCAGTCCCTTGTGGAAGAAGAAGGGAGAAGGGGAGATTGTAGAGGAGATCAAGGGTGAGATATCTGGGTGGAGGAAAAGACAAAATGTCTTGGATGAAAGGGGGAAAGTGGGTTTCCTTCCCCTCCATTCCACCCCACCTTGGAGTAGGAAGAGATGTTCTAGGGCAGTGGGACAAAGGAAGAAGAAGGGTCTGTGGGTGTTGAGAACAGAGGGGACTCTGAATCCCGTTTCCTTACACTGGTGCAAGACCCCAGAGGTGGAGCAGTTCATGGTGTGTCTAGGCCGTGGGTATCCCAGGCAAGGGTTCCTGCAGTCGGAGCCCATTCCTTGTATTCACAGGGCCTTTGTCTAGGGTGTGCTGGTGGGCAGGGGCTGCACCTCTTTTCAGCACAGGTACCACCATATGCATGTATGTTGACTACAAAAATGAGCAATCACCAGGAGAGTAGCTGCTTCTCCCTTGCCCTCAACACTCATATTTTGGGGGACCTCAAGGGGCACCTTGCTTTAAGAAACCTGACATATGCTCTTCCCAAATAAAATTTGTCTTCAAGAAAAAGCCAAACCTGACATATGGAGATTGGAACTCACTCAAATGATCAGTAGTCATCTTCAACAATCATTGCATGCCCACTCTGCATCAGATCCATTTGCTACGATTTCAGACCCTATTGGTGGCCCTGCAAGGAAAGGAGATTCAGGAAAACGAAGCATTTCCGGGGCTACATGCTGGGTGTCACACAGCAAATTTAGTCCTTGCTTTTTTCATGAAAGCAAACAACCTTCTGTTCCACTCAGTGTTTTAAAATTCATTTTGATCTATTTCAGATATGAGAAATAATATTAGAGCATCTGTATACCTACCACCTGGTTTTAAAAAATAAAAGATTACCAGCTAAAGCCCCTACCTCCCCCTCTCCAATCTCAGTCCCTCCCTCTCCCCACTAAAAGTTACTCTATATCTTGAACTTGGTGTTGATCATCCCAGGGAGTTTACACTTTATTGAAACATACTAATGTAGAATAGTGTTACCTGTCCTTAAAATTCACATAAATAGTATCATACTGTTTGTGTTCTTTGGGAACTTGCTTTCTTCACTCAGCATTACTGTTTGTGAGAATCCTCCATGTTGAATAGTGTGGTTCTGAATCATTTACTTCCCCCATTTACAGAGTTCCATTGTGTGAATCCACTACAATTTATTTATCCAGTCTACTGTTGATGGACATTTGGGTTTTTACTTCTTGCCTTTTTTTTTTTTTTTTTTTACCATTATGAACAATCATTTATAAAGATGCAAATCATTTATATCCTGCCCAATGCATTTGGACAGGAGTTCCTGGTGAATATATCCCTAGGAGTAGATTGCTGGGGCATGCGGCCTGTGTATCTTCTACTTAACTAGACTTTGCCAGATTGTTTTCTAAGGTGCTTGTACCAATTACACCCCCACCAGCAGTGCATGAGAAATCCATTTGTTCCACATTTTCGTCAACACTTGGTATTATTAGGCTTTGACATTTTAGCCAATCTGATGAGTGTGAAATGGTACCCCATTTGGGGTTTAATTTGAATTTTGCTAGTTACTAGGGAGGCTGAGCAGCTTTTCGGGTATTTATTGGCCATTTGAGTGTCCTCTTCTGTGAAATACCTGTCTGGGGCTGTCACATGGAGTTTTAGAAAGGGATCTCTTTAGGCAGGGCCACTCTTGGGTTATTTTAGTTTTTATTTTTTTATTTTTTGAAGCACCAACTTGCCAAACAAGTTGACGTTCAAGACTCTAACAAAGAAGAGAAACAGGGTGAGGGTCGGGGACGGGGCTGAGGCAAAGGAAGTGGGACTCCTCTCTGTTTCTCTCAGTGATGCCCCTTAGGAGTCAGCATTGAATGATGAACCTTAGGACAGCTTATATTTCTACTGGTCTCGTAATTGTCACCATTTGGATCTTCACGCCTCCACTCTTGAATCGAGCAGGGAGCAGCACTCCCCTTTACAGGTGAAAAACGAGGCCTCCAAGGTGCTAGGTGACTTGCCCAAGGCCACATGGCATCATGACTCTAGCTGACTGGGGTGCAAGACCTGCTGGCACCCCAGCACCCAGAACCAGTGGTGAAGGCCACTAGGAAGGCTGGCGAGAGCACCATGGAACCTCACCTGTGGGCTAAGGTGGGTCCTGTCAGGGCAGTTGGATGCCCTAAGTGGGGACTCAGTGGGAACCAAGGTCTGATTTCAGGGAGCTCATAGTCTGAGGTCAGGAGGTCACAGCAGGCTGAGAGCACAAAGCCCCAAGGCATCCAGGCTGGGTGACAGTGGGGGAAAATCCAGGTTGGTGAAACCAAGCACTGGCTCAGGAAGGGTTGCAGGGTCCAGCCTGCCGGTGAGGTAACACTGGATGCACTTGCTGCAGCAACAAATAGGCCCCGGTGCACAGTGGCTCAGCATGAGAGCCATGTGTTTCATAGCTATGGGACAATCCTTGGCAGGTGTTCCTGGATGGTGGAGGCTGTCCTCCACATGTGATCCAGGAAGCCAGGCTCCTCCCTACCCTTGAGTCTTGCATCCTCCTCCTGGGACCGGTGGGCCGGGCATGTTCCTTTCCTGGCAAAGGCAACAGTGCAAGAGATGTATATCTTGAGATGTGGGCTCAGAACTGGCACGCCAACACTTCCAGCTCATTCTTTTGGCCAAAGCAAGTCATGTGGCCAAACCCAAGCTCCAGTGGCAGGGACATATGCCCCACCCACAGTGGGATGGACACTGCTAAGTCACATGGCACTGTGTATGAATAGAGGGAAAGGTGAAGAATTGGGGTCAATGACACCATCAACAATAGGTAGATATTATCCCTCCTATTTTCTAGAGGAGGATGCTGATGTCCAGAGAGGTTAAGCACCTGGATTTGAGCCACACAGCCAGACAGCCACAGATTAAGGATCCAAACCCAATGGCTCTTGAACCCCCAAGTCCTGGCTCCTGCCAACACCATGCCACATCAAAACTTAACTCCGCCACTGCTGGCATCATCAGGCAGCCATTTCCCGGTGACTGACTTTTAAATAAAATGTGGAGTGCACAATTTCCTGTACCTAATCTCTTTTACATTTGTCTCTTGTCTGGGCCACCATCTGTCCCTCCACTCTGCAGTGATGCTTCAGCAGTGGGGCAAGGCCTTGCCAGCCAGGTTCCGTCCACCTTCGTGCCACTTAGCAACCTCCCTCAGATGCAAGTTTCCTGACACAGGATCCCATGATTAACAGATGCTCTTTAGTTAGCTTTATTTCCGTCGTGTTTATGGCCTCCCTGAGATTATCTTAATCCCATAGCCCTCCAGAATACACATAATGCATTTGTGGCCATTTGCCTCCCTGGGGATTGGGAGGAAGAATGGGACTGTCAGTGACTCTCATGGGGGAGGACTTGCCCTCTAAAGCCAGACTTCATCTTGTAGAGAAGTTTCCAGACTTAAGAGAGGCTGGGAGGTTAGAGGTGATAGGACAGCTCAGCAGGAGTAGGGAATGTGAGAAATCCAGAGGAATCTGCCTGGATTTTAATCCACTCACTGGCTCTGTGACCCTAGGCAAGTTACATCATCTCTGTGCCTCAGTGTCCTCACCTGTAAAATGGGAATAGTAAAAATGCCTACTTCATGGAGTTGTTATGATGTTAAATGAGTTAATTCTTAGTCCTTACAACAGTGCCTGGCACACAGGGATTCAGTTATAATTAATTATAATTATATAGCTATTATATTGGGCTTCTGAGGCTCATCTTTTGCCCACCCCTCTAAGTATCACTTATTTTTCCCAAACATCAACACTGCTAATAGCAGTCTACATTTATGGAGTGCTTACTGATGTCAGGCTCTTTGCATGCACTATCTCATTTAATTCTCACCACAACACCAAGAGGTCCCCATTGTACAGATGGGGAAACTGAGGTTCAGAGAGGTGGAGTGCCTTGCCCCACATCTAAAAAGTGGCAGAGCCAGGATTTGAATCAGAATTTGGACTGGGGTCCCTCTGACTCCAGCCCTGCTTCTTGTTGCCCCTAAATTATACCTGTATTCGGTCTGAGAGGAATGGAGATGGAGAGTAACTGACTAGACTTCCACTATGTCGTTGCTTCTTCCAACCACATCACTGGGGGCTTTACCCCACTTCACAGTTGATGAAGCAGGTTCAGGAGGTGGAAGTGACTTGCCCAAGGACACACGTTTAGGAACGGGACATCCAGGAGTTGCTGCTCCATTTGAACTCATGTCTGACTTCAGACTCGATTTAGGTATCTGACCCTGAGATAGCAATTGATTCTGTGTCTGCAAGTGGCAGAGTAGTGATTCAGATCCCTGCCTCTGGACCCAATGCTCTTTCCTCTGCCTTTGTCCAAAGAAATTGCTGCCCAGAGAAGGAGAGAGGAGGAGAGAAAGGAGCTTTAAGGGGCAGGGTGTGCCCCAAGGTCTAGCTTTGGGCTCACTCACTTATTGCCATTCAGCTTGGGTGCTGCCCAGAGCCGTACTCTGGTCCCAGGGGCGCTCAGGCTTGGAGCTGGGGTTGGCGGATACACCAAGTGTCCACCAGGTGGGGCTTTTGCTAAAGGCCGTGCTCCAGGAGGTCCCGGGAGAGGCCTTGCTGCCCCACCCTGGAAAGTACAGCTGGGCACACACACCACTGTACAGTATACTCACCCACATGCATACAGCCTGTGCAAGCCTGTGTGTGAGCACACAGGTGTGTTCCAGAGAATCTGTTTCTGGCTTGTGTGCAAATGTGTGTGAATAGATGTGTGCACTGGCATGCAGGCATGTGTGCGTGTGTGTATGTGCAAACATGTACAATGTGAGCGTGTGCAGGGGTATAGGCAAACAATGTGAGTGCAGGTGTGTATGTGTGTGCGCGCACATGTGCAAATATGTATGTGTGTGTGTGCAAAAGCGGGTGTGGCACATGTGTGGTAGGTTAGACCTGAGGTCCTCAGGATCATTTTAAAGTCTCTTTCCTAGACTGTTTGGAGGTGGGAGGCTGGGACAGATGACCTCTCAGGGTCCCCAGTGCCTGGCACATTTGCCAAGGATCCTGATGGACACCAAGGATTTGCAGCAAGAAGGGTCATGGTAGGAGGGCTAGATTTATTTCCTGGGTCAGGCAGTGTTTGAATTGGGGGGACTTTGCTCCCCCAGATGATGAGTTCTTTAGTCCACAGAGGTTTCTGGGGTTGGAGGGATGGGGACCCAGCCTTCAAAGGAGAGCTTCTAGAGCCTACATTCTGGACTCCCAGAGCTCTGGAGAGTGTGGCTGGAGGCTGTGGATACAAGGGAGACTCAGCTCTGGGATCCAACCCTGACTCAGCCCCTCACCAGCTGGGAAGTGAATTCAAAGTCCCTCAGAGGAGTTAGAGGCAGCTGAGAAAAGGAAGGGGGTGGCGTTCAGGGTTAAGAACTTAAGCCCCAGCATCAAACAGAACTGGATTTGACCCCCAGCTTTGTTGCTTACATGCTAGGTGACCTTGGGCAAGTCACTTGCCCTCTCTGAGCCCCCATTTCCTCAGCTATTAAAGGGAGGAAATGGCCATACTTACCTCCAAGTGCTGTTACAAGGAGGAAATTAGATAATGGGCAGAGCGAGCCGGGCTTGTGGAAAGCAGGTCATAAACGGCAACATTATCATTTTTTTTCGGTCCTGTGGGGCCAAGTGGATCATCTTTTGGTTTGTGGGAGCCAAGAGCTAGGACATCAGAAGCTCCAAGGAGGCTGAGGGAGTGGTATCTCAGGGACTGGCTGCCAGGGTGGCAAACACAACCCCTCTTGGCTCTGATTTGTCTGAACGGCATCTTCCAGGAGCACCTTCATTCACTTCCCTCCTGCCTTGAACTTAGGCAGCAGGAAAAGCTAGAGCTAGGGTCAAGGCTTTTACAGCAAGGCTACCAAAAGGTGCAGGTTTTCCCACCCAGCCTCCAAACCATGCTCAGCCATTGTCCTGTTGAATGAACTTGGGTGAGCTGTTCTGTCTCTTTGAGCCTCAGTTCGCTAATCTGTAAAATGGACGCAGCCATGATAGATTGTGAGATTTGACTAGAATGTTAAGGCCCCCGGTGCATAATAGGCACCATTATGACAACGACGATGACAATGTGATGATTGGACAGGGGCAAAAAGGAAAGTGTAAGCATTCACATCTCCCCATCTTACCTAAGGAGAAAAAGAATTCTTTCTTTCTTTTTAGATACTGGATGGTACTTTGCTGACCAGAGGAAATGTGAGAACCTCAGATTTGAAGAAGGAGGAGAAACTAGAGCAGGAGGGGGGACGGAAATGGAGGAAGAGGGAGAAAGAGCTGGGGAAGATTGAAACTGAGAGTGAGCGATGAGTGAGAGAAGACGGATGAGCTGTTTGAGAGGAGAGAGATTAAAAACAGAAATTGGAGCGGTTGCTTTAATGAAGGGAACTTTGGGGAAAGAAAGAAGCAAAAAGGATTTTAAGGCATTAAGCTCTCCATGCCCCACCCCTTAAGAAAGCCAGCAGTAATAGTCTATACTCTTCATTGAAGCTTTAAGGGTCCAGTTTTGTGGAGTTTTATTTGGGTGGGGGTGGGGGTGGGCGTGCTGAAGGGCTTTGTTGCTCTTCTCTGGACACGGGGAAGACCCTTCAGAGTTCATAGACCTGGGAGCCGAGAGAGGAATGGGTGCCCTAGTGGGCATGAAACCAAGTGGGGCCACTTGAGCCAGATGTATGGGATTTGGGATAGATGGAGAGCCAAATGGGTGCCCTCAATTCTGTGGTGGTTGTTTTGGGGGACATAGATCACTGTCCAATTTGCACACTCTGCTGCTAAAATAGGGGTGCAGAATTGGAAGGCAGATTTCTGCCCTGGAGCCAGCTTCTCAGGGGCTCAGGGAAGCTGTGTGCCTGAAGAAGAGCCTGTGCCAGTGGGGAGCAGAGTTCTAGAAACTCTAATTAGCTAATGTTTCTAAATCTCCTGGAAGCTGCCAGGTGCCAAGTGGTGTTTCATTCCGGGGATATTCAAAGAAAGTTCAGTCCTGGTTCTGGCCATAGATCCAGCTCTGAAAGGGACCCTGGGCTATTACATGACCAGAGCTATTGGGATGCTTAAAAAATAACAAAAACAACAACAACAAAAAAAACAGACACGGCATAGTAAAGTCAGCTTAATAAGGATATATTTTTCAGTTCAAATGTTCCGTGCTTTTGGAAAAAAAGGAACGTGTTGAGTTTCTTTCTTTAAATTCATAGAGTTGCAGGCACCTCCACCTGGAGTTGATCTTTTTGTATAGTGTGAGGTAGGGATCTAAATCTGTTTTTCCCCATCTGGATAGCCAGTTGGCCCAGCACCATATTGAAAATGAAGTCCATCCTTTCCCCACTAGTTTACAATGCCAGTTCTGCCATCTATTTGTGTAAGTTCATTCTATATTGGTGTGAGTCTGTGTCTAAGCTTTTAATTTTGTCCCCTGAGTCTCTTTGTCAGTCATTCTGCTCACTGTCTTTATTATTGAAGCTTTATAATAAGTCTTGATGTATGATAGGAAAAGTTCCCTCATCTTATTATTCTTCAAAATTGCCCCTGCTATTCTTGGCCCTTGCATCTTCATAAGAATTTTAAGATGGGCTTGTCAAGTTCTGTGAAAAACCTTATTGGGATTTTGATTGGAATGGTCTTAAATTTATGGATTAATTTGAAGAGAAATGACATCTTTACCATATTACAGCTTCCAGCCCATGAACAGGGACATCTCTCTATTTAGTCAGATGATCTTTCATAGACATCTCAAATGGATGTGATATTGTGGTATGTGTATCAATCAGGGGCTCAGGAAAAAACAGATCCCCTCCACCCCAACTGAATTAAGATTCCTGATGATAAAACTAAGTTGTACTCATAAAAGAAATTAAGATGATGGTGTGGAAATTATGAGACCTCTAAAACCATTTTCCTCAACTAATGTCTGTTAACCAATTGATGTCTAGTTTTCCTTAACTTTTTTCTAAGTAACATTTTAAGCAAAGATGGGATTATTTATAATACTGTTGTATAACCTGCTTATGTTCACTTTCCATATATCCTAGACATCTCTTCACCTTATCACATGTACACACGCCTCATCTTTCTTAATAATTGAATAATATTCTCTGGTAGGTGTATTGGTCAGGGTCCCAGCAAAAAAAAAAAAAAATCAGCTGGAATTTTTTTAATGAGACCATTTACAGCGGTGTGTGCTGGGGCATGTTAAGGCATCCAGATGCTAGCAAGAGAGGGGAGCCATTAACACCCCAGATCTGAAGAGATGTGAGGAGGGAGAAGTTACTGGGGCCCAGTGAGAGCAAGAGAAGGACAGCTTGACAAGGGCTGTGGCTGTAGAAGGACCCAGCCACTGCCAGGACTAAATATCCCAACCTTTCTCTCCCCCTGCCTTCTTATCTCTTACCAGGGCCTCCCATTGTCCAAACCCAGCTGGAAGCCAGAGAGCAAGGAAGCCTGGGAGATGTAGTCCATAAGGGTCAGATTCCTGGGACATTGGGCAGGGGATGGGGAGAGTGAGTGAGGAAAGGGAACAAAAGGAGAATAATCAGCACAGTATGAATATACTATCATTTGTTTAATTAGTCTCTAACATGGGAGGGGAATCAGGCCAAGGGACCCTGTCCTTCTTGCGTTGTTCCTCTCCAGTTTAATTGGTAATTGAGAGTTGGCACATAGTTAAGGCTACAGCCCTTGCTTTCTGGGCATCTCCTTTTCCACTCATTCTTCCCATGAGAGGCAGGGGAGGCTCAAATGCAAAGAGTCCTAGGCTTGATGTGAGTAAACCCAGGTATTAGTGCTGGTTCTGCCACCTTCACAACCATGTGGCCATGAGCCAGCCACTTCCTCTCTCAGGGCCTCATTCTTTCCATCTGCACTATGGGAATGCAAATCTCTGTCCTGTTTATTGTGAGACCAATAATAATGATAGCTACTAGATACAGCACATTTACATAATGCTTTACATAGACTAACTCATTTAATCTTTATCACTTTGTACAGTTATTAGCACTGTTGTACATACGAGGAAAACGAGGCACAGAAAGGTAAACTAACTTTCTCAAGGTCACAGAGCTTGTAAGTGGCTAGCTGGAATTCACATCTAGACAGTCTGCCTCCAGAGTCGCACTCCTAAGCACTATGTTATGCTAATGATTTATTTATAAAGCATCCAACAGCCAGTAGGTGCTTAATAATGGTAGTGGTTGACAGCATTGTGTCAAGTGTTTTTCACATAAGGAACTGCTGGCTTGGTTCTGTTGCCAGTCACTTCAGCCTCTGGATCTGAGACCTAACCATGGACCAACTTCCAGGGACACACCCCTGCAGGTGTCAGCCAGACACTCCCATATCTCTCTCTCCTCTCCCAGGGCTAGAAAACTTCCAGATGAACTTGGAGTCTCTACTTGTCTTTCTTCCTGCCTGACAGCTGCGGTGGGCAGTGCAGAGCTACTGAAGGACATTTTCTTTTGTTTCAGCTTTGATGCTGGAGATTTCGCATATCATTATGTTCGTGGCTAAGGACCTGCCATTATCTTCCCTGGGATTCTTGCACAGTTTTTGAATTTCCTAAAGGATCTGGCTCTCGGTCTGCTTGTGCTTTCAGGATGGGCTGCCCCAGGCCACCCTCTGCTTCCTCTGGGGTGGGGAGAGGGTGTCTTCTTTGCCATTGTAATTTTTAAAATACTTATCTTGATGTGTGGGTCTTTGACAATCAGGAATCAACCAGGAACCTGCTTTAAGTTTTTGTATATCTGCGTGCATGTGTGTTTGTGGCAGGGAGAATGTGCTAAGAACACGCAAAACAGCTTTTCTCAAAAATATTTAATATTTTAGTACTTTAGTTCCCAAATCCAAGGCTGATTGTTTGCTGAAAAAGTCTGAGTTTCCTGGTTTCTTGGTCTTTCATTAAGGACCACCCATAATAATATCATTCCCTCAGCTAACTCCGTTCAGGGGGTAAACACTTAACTGCTTAATTCATTATCGCAGAGCCCGAGATGGTAACAGATGCCATTGGAACATAAGCCCCCACGTCTAATAAGGCACAGGCGCACGATGCTCTTGGAATATGGTGGGGAGAGACGGCTGAAATTTATTTTTTGAATAAAGCAATAAGCCACTAAGCAAAGCTAATATGTTTCAGCCCAGACAGAAAGACATGATCATTCAGTATTTATGTAGCAACCCATTCCTCAGTGGGACTGCAAGTTTCTACCATTAAGATTGTCAGAATTCTTCAGAGACCTACTGCATTAAGTCATTTAAAAATATCACAGACTTAAAACAATCTGAATTATTGGATTTTCTCGCTGTTCCTCAGTAAGCATGTTTGCTGTGGCAATTTCCTGCTCGGTCAAAGGTGCAGCCTACGTCAGTCAGGAAAGTAGAAAAGTTCCATGCAGAATTTTTATTTGGAAGTCCAGGAGTCCCTAACAGCTGAGACAAAGTCAGGCATAAATTTAATTTATTATTTTTCTTTTAACTTCTTCTTTTGACATAATTTCAGATTCCCAGAAATGTTGCAAGGAGAGTACAAAGAATTTCTGTGTACCCTTCCTCTAGAGTCCTCAAATGTTAACATTTTGCAATATTTGCTGTATCATCCTTTCTATGTAGATAGATTTAGGTAAATAAATAGATGCATATTACTTCTGTCTGTACTGTTTGAGAGCTAGTTGCAGACATGATGGCTTTCCCTTTACCCCTAAATACTTCAATGTTCTCTCTGAAAATGAGGATATGCTGTTATATACCCACAGTACAATGATTAAAACCAGGAAACTAACATGATACAATACCATTATCTAATCTGTTGATTTATTCTGAGTTTGCCATTGGCTCCAATTAATGTACTTTCTAGTAAAAGAAAATGCCGGATCATATGTTTTAATCACTTGTCAAGTCTCTTTTGCTTTCTTTTTCCTTAAATTTTTAAAATTTTTAAAAATTTTTGGCTGCATTGGGTCTTTGTTGCTGCACGGGCTTTCTCTAGTTGTGGAGAGCATGGGCTACTCTTCATTGTGGTGCGCAGGCTTCTCCTTGTGGTGGCTTCTCTTGTTGTAGAGCCTGGCGTGCAGGCTCAGTAGTTGTGGCACGTGGGCTTAGTTGCTCTGCAGCATGTGGGATCTTCGCGGACCAGGGATCGAACCCGTGTCCCCTGCACTGACAGGTGGATTCTTATCCACTGTGCCACCAGGGAAGTCCCCTCTTTTGCTTTCTTTAATCTGGAATAGCTCCTCAGTCTTTCTGTGTGTTTCATGTGACACTGACATTTTTAAAGAGAACAGGCTGTTTACTTTCTAGAATTACCCCTCCATTTGGGTTTGTCTGATATCGCTTCACAATTAGATTCAAATTATGCACTTTTGGCAGGAATACCACAGAGGTGGTGTTGTGTCCTTCTCCATACATCATATCAGGAGGTACATGATGTCAATTTGTTCCATGACTGCAAAGTCAGACATAAATTTAAAATAATCTTTCATCAAAACCTTGATTTGTTAAAAATTGCTTTGAAAGGTTTCACACTCACTCCAGATTTTCTACTACAGGTCTTTAAAAAAACAGACTCAAAGACAAGAAGCTGCAAGCTTTACAGATGCTTAGGAGAAAATGTAGCCATTAAAAAAAATTGCCATGCAATAGTTATGAAATTTCCCTAAATTCATTTTGCAGAATGAGAACTGTAATTTAAACGTGAAGTTATCGAGAGCTCAGATAAACCACATATCACGTGCAATTTAATCTGGCAAGGAAACAGCCCACTCGGAATTGCTAACTAGGCCTAATTCATTACGTCTTGGTGAATGCTGTACTTTTGGCCTTACGAGTCTTTCAACTTGTGCATTAATATATTTACCCAGGCCTCATGGAAAATGTATGGGGATGGTAACAGAAATACTGTATCCTTGTTTAAATCACATTATGTTTTTTAAACAGCTCGAGTGATTGCTCAGAAAGATCACACCTTCTTCTGAAGCATTTATGAAACAATTATTTACATTACATTAAAAACTTTAATTGCCTTGAAGCACGTGTTCCAAGACACAGATATTGGAAAATCATCAAAAATATCCATCACGATTCTTTCTTCTTTACAACTCTTCTAAACTTTATCTTTTTTATAACCCTCTGTATTGATCTATTGTCCCAGACCAAGAGTGATGTCAGAAGTCATAAAAAGAGAATATAATTTCTGTTTGCTGTCTATAAAAGCATATCTTTTGCCCAGAGAAAAAGGGGGGAAATGCCCCCTTTTGGGGTGGGATTTGGCAGGGGGACATGCCAGAGAGGGAGAGTGACCCCAGGGTCAGGAGAAGTGTTAGTTATGGAGGGGCTTGGGAGGTCTGAGTTCCTCCTGGGGTGGGGGGAGGATAGGAGTTTGGGAAGAGACTGGGGACCTCTCACTTGCACAGAGGCAAAAAGAGGGAAAATGTAAAAGAAATCTAGTCACCTCTTTTGTCCAGCGTCTGAGAAATTGCAGAAGACCAGAATTTCCCTCCAGCTGGGCTAAAGACAATCATAATAAAGGAGGCCCATACTGCAAAGGACCTGGGGTCCCCAGCTAGGCTAAGGACCCTGTAATAATGATGGTAACAATAGCAGAAACCTCTGTAGTTGTTAATGATCCAGAGCTGGGCTAGGGCCCCCTCAACATATCATAACAATAAAAGCCAACCCACTGCGTGGAAAAGGGCTCAAGAGGTTTCGTAACCCTCTTTAATAATCATAACAATAAAACGGCCTCCCATTCTAAAGTTGTGAGGAGCCCATGTAATTGGACTAAAGGCTCCCGAAAATAATAACAATAACAAGAATCCCTATTGCAGAGGACCCCAGGAAAAAACCCAGTGCTGTGGCCAAGACACCGCTCTCTAGTAATAATCATAACAGTATCATGGCGTGGAAACTGCGCGCGGCAGTGGTGACATTTCCCACAACTCAGTGGCGCCCCCGGGCAGCTACCACCCGCCCTCTGGCCGGCTCCCATAAGCCCGCCGGCCGGCGAGTCTACGCAGCTCGAGCTGCGGGCTGCTACCCTCGGATGCGAAGCTTAGCTGGAGGAGGAGCGGCGGCAGCCCGAGGCACGTGTTGTGTGTGCTCCGATTGCAAAAGAAAAAAAATGCATTGCAAACTATTAACTTTTTTAAGTATGCAGTGCCGGGGATGGGGGACAGACAGGTGCGAGGCGGGGGTAGGCGCCCCACGCGCCGGCCTCCTACTGCCCCCCCCCCAAACTTCCCTTTGCATTGATCAGCACGTTACGTCTGTATTGATAAGTTTGCAAAAAGCCAAAGTCAAGTGCAATCGCGCGGCACACCGACCCCGGACTTGGGGGGGAGATGCAGCGAGCGCTCCGCGGGCCCGGGAGCCGGCTGCAGGCAGGGCAGCGGTGGCGCCAGCGCCTCTTGGAGAGGCTGCCTCCCCCCCCCCCCCCCCCCCCGCCTCCCCTCCCATCCCATCCCCGGCCGCCTCCCCCGGGCGGGCACCGAGCTCCCCGCCCCGCGCGCTCCTCCCGCGCCCTCCGGGGGTCGGGGGGGCGCACGGCTCCCGGGCCCGGCGGCGGCGGCGCAGCGGCGCCGAGGGGCTGCGGGTGGCAGGAGGCCGTGGGGCGCCCGAGGGGCCCCGAGCGGCGGCGCGCTGGGCCCGGGCGGCCGGCGGCGGCCCCGGGGCTGGGGGGAGTCCAGCCCGGATATTGAGTGCAGCCATTGAGAAAAGCCAAACTCTTGTGTGTGTGCGTCTCGAATAGCCCCCAAGATGGCCGCCAATGTGGGATCGATGTTTCAATATTGGAAGCGATTTGATCTACGGCGACTCCAGGTTAGTGCGGGCAGCACTGGCCGCGCGGCCGTGGGGAGCCCTCGGGCGCGCCCTGGGCGCACTGGGGAGGTACCCGGGAGGGCGGTCGGGCGCCCCAGGGAGGCGGGCGGCGGCTGCTGGGGCTCGCCGGGGCTCGACTGCCCGCTGCCCATCGATAGGTATTAGGAATTGATCTCGCCGCTGCTCTTTGTTCGGTTCAATCATCGATTAGCCGCCGCGACCATGGAGAAGCGCTAGCGAGCCCACGGTCCGGGGAGCGAGGCGGCGGGCGAGCGGCGGAGTGAGGCACGGGGAAGGCAGGGTCTGCGGTCCCAGGCAGGGGGCTGCCGGCGGGACCCCCGGCAACCCCCCTTGCGCCGCACTTTGCGCGCCTCCCAACTTCGCGGCGCCCGGGGAGGCCGCGGAGCGCGTCCAGTGCCTGTCCGCGCCCGGCTCGGGTTCGGGCGAGGGAGGGAGGGAGCTGGCGGGCTGGGAGGAGGAGGAGGAGGAGAGGGGGGAGGCATCCGGGGTTGGCGAAGAGGCGGCTCCGCGCCCCGTCGCCCGCCGGCACCTCCACCGCCCGCCTGGCTGCGCAGCCCGGACGCGCAGCCACCCGGGGGCCGCTGCTGCCGCCCCAGCCGCTACAGCCACCATCGCTGGACTGGCCGCCTACACCGGCAGACCTCTCCTAGGGCCGGGTTCTAGGGGTTCGTCTTTGCTTCTTGTCTTATTCCCGCTTCCGACCTCTTTCCAAGTCTAGATGGGGACGGGCGGTGGAGATGGGCCCGGGGCGCGCGCAAGTTTGCGCTCCTGCCTCGGGGGCCTTGGAGAACCGGGAGCGGAGCAGAGCAGGTGACTCTGGGCTCTCGGGCCCACGGGAACTTTTAAATGGGAAATTCCCTCGCTGTCTTCTACCTCCTGCTTTTCCTCCCCGACACTCTCTTTTCTCCTTTCTCCAGCCTCTTCTTTCTTTCTCTCTCTTCTTTCCCTCTTCCTCCCTAGGGTGACTCCCTTCCAAACTCCGGCACTTTATCCCCATTCCACCTTTTTCTGGGAGTCTGTGTGTCTCCCCCAGATTTGGGGGTATTCTCTGCTGACCCAATAGGAGGCCGAGCTGGGGGGTGGAATCTCAGAGAGCTGCGCGCTGGAGGCACAGCGCTAGCCTCTGTCCTTTCCCAGGTGCCCCAGGATGCTCCAGACAAGGCCCCCAAACCCAGGAGTCTCACCAAGGTGCGGTGGGAACAAGGGGCGGGGAAGTAGTGCTGATAACGGGCGATTAAAGCATCCTGCCTTGGCCTTGACATTCTCAGAAGAAGGGAGAGCATCAGTCTGGAGATAAAAAGGGACCCACTTTTTTTTTTTTTTTAATCCGCCTGCAAATGTCGTCAAGTTTCTTGTGATAAGTAGTTCCAGTACCCCTCTCCTCCTGGTGGCTTCCCAACCCCCCTCCTTCCTAACTCCTCACTCCCTGCAGGCCCCCTCCCTCAAAGCCATTGAGCTGGAGAGAAAATCGGGGCACTCAGGCATGCAGTTAATAACTGCGAGTGCCTTGCAATTCCAGGTCGTCACTCGAGTTGGGGCTACAGTTTGGTGGCCAGCTGAGGCGGGCAGGGCTGTGAGCTGTGCTTGCTGGTTTAAATGATGCTAAAGTGGCCTTTCTGGAAGAGTGGGGGATGGGGGGAGAGAGAGAGAGGGAGAGAACGGGAGAGAGAGAGTTGGGCAGCCACATTGGGCTTGGCACGAAGGCCAATGGTAATTGTATTCCCTGCTAATGTTTGTAAATGAGACCCGGGCACGGCTGGGGGACAGCGTCTTTATTTATGATTGATGTTCTGTAACATAAGGAATGACAAGAACGTGGCAGACAAGAGAAGAGGAACCAGAAGGGCTGGTGAAAGCCCTTTGCAGGGTCCTATTGTTATTCTGGGCTGGAGAAAATTTCCGCGGCGAGATTTGCAGCGCTGGTATTTGCTCCCGGTTGGGCCAGAATGTCAGTTAACACAATTTTCATTAGATAACTCGTTTTCAATCCGGGGAGCTTGGGCTGCAACCGGGAGGTAGAGTGAGACCTGGGGCTGGATGCTGAGGGGTGGGTGCGGCTCCCAGGGGGCTGATTTCTGAGCTGGAGTGGAGGGGGTGTTGAACCTCACTCTTCTCCTTCTCAGGCTCAGGGGTCTTTTGTGGAGCTGTTGGGGTCACCCAAATCTTGATTCTAGTTGGACTGTCATTGATCTGAGAACCCTTTGTTAGGGTTTTAGAAGATGCTGAGGTGGAAAAGCAAATTTGAACTGGAAAGGATGAAGGTGGGGATGGTGGAGAGCCTCGTTCAGGTGATGGAGATACAGGGCCAAGACGTCTCCCTGCACAGGGTGTATACATAGGGTGCGGGAGGGGCGGGTGTGTTCATTAAGACAATGGCTGGTGTGTCTGGCACGAAAGGAGAAGGCTCTGGTGAAGGGGTTAAGCTCATTTACATGGATATTAAGTGTGGGGGGGGTCCCTGTGGGAGTTTGAAAAGCTGCACACCTTTAGAGAGCAGAGAGGTAAATGTGGCAGCGGTGGCCGAGTGTAAACATTGAGGCCCTCACATCTGCCGTGGTCCCCACCCTCGTCCTGAAATGTTCAGTTGTTCCCCTGCCCGGTAGGCCGGCACCTCCCCCCGCAACCCCCGTATTCTTACTGATGGCATTTTGTTGGAAACGGATTATGAGCCTAAGCACTTTTGCCCGGGATCATCTCTTGTGCATAATGCTAATGACTCCTACGCCATACTTTTATTTTCATTTTTTTCCCTTCCCACTTTCCTCTCACAGGGGAGATAGCCAGAAAGGAAAACTTCAGCTGGCTCGTTCCAAGATCTGGGTAGGAAAGGTGGGTCCCCACCCCAGGCCCTGTGCAGGCCAAGAGCTTTGGGCCCACTCTTCACGCGGCCCAGCTGCTTATGAGTGTGAGGTGTGTGGCTTCAATTCAGTGGTTTCATGCAGACTAGTTGCTGAGCGTTAAAGTGGCCGAGGCAGCAAAGGAGGCCTGTGTCCCCAGGCCAGACCATGCTGCTGACGCCACCCTGATCCTGGCAAGAAAGGTGACCTTGTACCGGCCTGCGCACAGCCCTCCGGAAGTATACATTTTTCAAATATAGAAGCAGTCCGGTTATTATTCCTTCCAGTGCCATCTCTGGACACAGCGGGGCTGTTTTCCTAGGATGGAAGTCAGTCAACAGTCTTAATGACTTGAGGGCTGATGATGGTAAAGATGCTGTGACATTTGGTACCCTACTCCAGGATCCCTGAAACTGCTTCCCCCTTTCTCTGCTTGTTCTTTTTTTTTTTTTCCCTCTGCTGCTAGCAGTCCAGGAAATGAGAAGAAAAAAAAATTCTATCTCAGAGTTGATGCTAGGCATATTTCATTTGGTTATAAGATTGCTTTATGGTGAACATTACTGATGCAGTATTTTTTTATGGCTTTTCTGTGTATAATCGTCATAATTGGATTCATACCTTTGTGATTTTCTTTTTCTGCTTCACTTTGCCACTTTTTTAATGATGCTCTGGGTCCAGTCTCCTGTGATATCTTTTTTTTGTCTTCGAAGAGGGTTAACAAGAGTTGGTGCCCAGTCTGAACGCACATCTACGTTTCTTGGGAGGAAAGAGGTTGGGTGGAGGGATCATATAGTACGAGTTTTAGAGGAAAAGGCGAATTCCGCTTGGGGTGTGAGCATTTAGGGAGAAAGACTGACGGGTCGAGTGAGAGAAGCTGGACTTTTTGTAAGGAGTTTGGAGAAACTTCTGGGAAGGCTCAGTTTCTTGGCGCCTGGGAGATGGGACTTGATGGAATGTTTTTCCCTGCTCAAAGTTTAGAAAAGAGCGTGGATGTGATTAAAATATTATAACCTTATGATGTTCTGAAGTGCGTAAGTTTTACATATCAGCCACAGAGAGTTTAGACATCCATTAGAGCCTCTGACAGCTTGACTTATCTAAATGTGCTATCATTTAACAATGTGTCAAAATTCCTCTTTCTTTAGATGACAGCAGTAAATAAGCTATCAGCCCTGTTGGCGGAATCCTAACTTTGGAAACTTTGCTGTAATAGAAGTGCTGCCAGGGTGGGGAGCATGAGCAGAGCAGGCTTGGCGTGGCCCAGGCCCAGGCCCGTGCGATGGGTTGGCATTAGGCAAGGGCTGTGGGAGGTTGGAGGGGAGGAAAGGGAGAGGTGAGAGGCAGAGGGGGTGAGGGGAGATTTCTAGCAGCAGCTCTGTGAATACGACCAAACCATTGGTCAGCCCCCTGGACCCTTCCAAGTCCAACCAGTGGGTGACCCTATTCCATCTGCCTCTCCAATTCATTGGAAGCCACACCCTGTGGGCCTTTTTTGCAGAAGGAGCTAGAAACAGGTGTTGAGAATTTATTTAAAGAACCCAGCAGTCTTTTCTGGGCATCCCAAAATTCTGGATTCTCAACTCGACAGAAATTGC
Source organism: Eschrichtius robustus (assembly GCF_028021215.1). Taxonomy (NCBI): domain Eukaryota; kingdom Metazoa; phylum Chordata; class Mammalia; order Artiodactyla; family Eschrichtiidae; genus Eschrichtius; species Eschrichtius robustus. Next base: position 9,458,797 of record NC_090837.1, read on the forward strand.
TTCCCAAAGATGGGCTCTCTCTTTGAGTGCTGGAAGAAAAACGAGCAGCGTCTCATCCCTGACCGCTTTTGCTGTTGGAGGTCTCGAAGTTTCTTTTATTCATACCTGAATTCACTGTAGAAAATCGAGAAACCACGGACAAGCCTAAAGAAGCAAATAAGCATCTCAGTGGGTTATTTCAGATGAGCACGGTGTTATTTTGACCAGAGGGAACAGCTTTTCTGATGGTGGTGGTGCTTTTTCTTTTTTTTCCTTCCTTTTTCTTTCTTTCTCCTGCTTTTTTAAAAAAACTCTTCTGTTAAAAGGAGGATTCTGTCTTCGAACTTGACATTCTGTTGTGGTAACCTTTCTTCCATCAGATGGAATTTCAAACGTGAGCACCTCGGCTGGTGCTAAATTTGGTCCTGGATGATGGTGGACATGGCTGTCCAGGAACTGTGGTTTTCTCTGTTGCTCTCTGAAAGGGCTGAATTTCTGGTGGCTTCCAGTTATCTAATTCAGAGACTGAGTCTGGCAGAGGTTGAGCATGGGAAGGGGACTGAGGTGGTGGCCTGCCTTTGTTCCTGGCTTAGGAATTCAGGGTTCAGTCTTCGGTTTGATTTTTCTGCCTTGGGGGTGTTCTTTATTAATGACAGTGGCTTATATTGAAGATGTCGGGGAAGATGGAGGTAGTAGATGGAGAGGAAGGGCCCCAAGAGCAGCTAAAAGGTGCAGCCTCTAACACCCCTGGGTGAATCACCCAACATTCCAAGTGTCCCATTTCTTAATCCATCACACGGCCTGGCTGTGCGCATCTGGTCTGCTGTACTAGTTGCTTTAAAAGGGAAGGATGCTGACATACTTTGTGTGCCAGTTAAACATATTGTCTTCTGACGACCTGGGGGCCCGTTCTGGCAGTGAGGGGGAGCTATTGACTGTTTAAACAAATTTTTGAGACAAGAAATTATGTCTAGGATGGAGTTCTTGGTTTCTAAGCCTTGCAGATCCATTCACAAAAATCATTTGTAGTGTTTTGTAGGATATGAACAACCTATTCCTGTCATACTTAAAAGTTTAAAATCCAGAGTCCTTTCCCCTGATTGTAAGGCTCCCGTAATCTGCCCCCCTGTTGTCTCTCTGGCTTCATCTCCAGTCTCTCTCCTTCTCACTCTGCTCCAGTCACAATGGTCTTTTTGTCCCTTAAACACATCAAGCACATTCTTACCTCAGGGACTTTGCACTTGCAGTTCCCTCTGCCTGGGACTCTTTTTCTCCAGATCTTCCCATGGCTGGCTCCTTCTTTTCGTTTAGTCTCACCCCAAATACCTAAAGAAGCTTACACTACCCTTTTTCCCCTTTAATGTGCAAATGTGCTTCCACATCTCTAAGGATGGTGTTTCCCTGAGGGTTTTGACCTCATAACCTTCTCAGGGTGTGGCATCTCTCTAGACTCTTTAGGAAACCATCTAGGTCTGCCATCAGGGTTGGCAAACTTTTTCTGTAAAGAGGCAGATAATAATATGCTTTAGACTTTGTGGTCTCTGTTGCAAGCACTCAGTTCTGCTACTATGGCATGAAAATAGCCATAGACAATAAGAATGAACGGAAATGGTTATATTCCAATAAAACTTTACCAAAACAGGTGGTGGGCTGGATTTGGCTTTAGGGCAATAGTTGCTGAGCCTGGTCTACCGGTCTATGTGATGGCTGTGGCATGCAAGTGTTTCACTTTTCAGTTAAGAGTATTGGGGTAGATCAGACTTAGTTCTAGAAACTTGTTCTATACTCTTTCCCTCAAGAGGGAAGTACAAGGAGCCAGGATGGTGAGGGGCCCCTGTCTGGCTTCCAATCCTGGCTCCATCACCTACTGGCTATGTGATTTGGGATGGGTCACTTAACCTCGCTGAGCCTTATTTCCTTGTCTCTAAATGGGACCAATAGTAGTCTTCACCTTTTAGGTTGTTCTTAAAGATTAAAGCACTTTAAATGTGAAAGTGCTTAGCACAGTGCTGGGCACACAACTACTGTTCTGTACGTGTCTTACTTCTTATTGTTGTTGGTATTTTTAGAGAGTAAGAGAGGGGTGAGAAAACCAAATAAGCAGTGGATTCCGGAACTTGCTGGCCTTGAAAGCTTGTTTTAGAGATTACTGGGCACTTTTTCTCTTCTCTTTTACTCCATTGGGGGCTTACTATATTAATATATTACTAATATCGTGTGTGATGTCTTATATTTTGGGAGCTCTGACCACAGAGATTGCAGACTGGAGCTATGTCTGGCCAACGGATGTATCTGTCTCGATTAGTGCACTATTTTAAAAACACTTTTGTGTAAGTTTGTCAGCATTTAAAACACAGGAGATGTTACCTAAGAAATTCAGATATCCAGTATCCCATATAAATCAAGCGCTCTGGCCACACCTGGCAGGAGGTGGAGACCTGGCAAGGGCATGCCAAGCAGAGGGAACAGTGGTGCAAAGGCCCTGGGTTGAGGGTCTGCGGTGGTCAGGTCAGCTGTAGGGGTCATGAGGAGGGTAGCTGTCAAGGCCACTGGCTGCCTTTCTCCAGGTGCCTAGTGTCAGAAGAGGCAGCATTTCCAGAAAAAACAAAAGGCCCTTGACCAGCTTCATGAAGATACGTGATTAGCCCTCTGTCTCTGCTTTTCCTCAGTAGCTCAGTCACCCTCAAAGTGGGCCAGTGGCTGCCCCCTCCTTCCCTGTCCTTTCCCTAAACACCCCCTCTGCCATCCTTCAGTTCAGCCAGATGAAACAGCAGTTCCAGGATACGCATTTGTCATTAAAAAGAAAGAAAGAGAGAAAAAAAAATCAATCCTTCAGCCTCTTTGGCCTGAGCTGGTTGTCTGCCCGAGACGCCCGGAGCCAAGCAGTGCTTAAGACTCTCTGGGCCGCCGTCGCTCAAACTGGACGGGGTAAATGGCTCCCCAGGAACCATTACGGTCGATAGACTTGTCCAACCAGCTGTTTGGAGTGTGGGTGCTGCAGACGGGGACCACAGGGGTCACCAGGGCAGCCAGGTCGAGGGCAGGTATCCCTGAGTGAGGTGGTCACTCAGAGGCGACTCTGCTGGGGGCATCTACTTGGGGTGCTTGTCCATTATGAGTGTCCATGGGCTCCAGGTATCTGAGGGGTGTAGTGTGGGCTGCAAACTCAAGCCCTGCAGTCTCCCATTCCCAAAGTCATTTAGTGAGGACTCTGGAGCCAGGGGGCCTGGCTCTAGTCCCAGCTCTGCCACTTAACAGCTGTGTGACCTTGGGCAAGTCACTTAACCTTTCTGAGCCTTGGTTTTCTCTTGTGTAAAATGGGGATAATAGTAGTATCCACCTCCTTAAGGATTGTGGAATAAGTGAGTTAATGCACGTGAAGTGTGAAATCCGTGCTCAGGACATAGACGTGCTATATAATGTTAATAATAATAACTGCTATTGTCCTTCACTCTGGAAATGTATAGTCACCACTCACAGTATAAGTTATAACTATAACTAATAACTGTGTAAATAATAATAAGTAAATAGCATAAATACTATAAGTAATAATAATATACCGGAGATATCACAGTGAACAGGAAGACAAAGTGCCAGCTCTCACCCAGCCTACAGACAATGGGGGGGGTGGATACATGTCTCATTGGACAGATGGATGTGTAGTCACACAAGGGGATTTGATTCTGAGACAGTATGAGGCAAAAGAACTGCCTGAGTCTGAGCATTGGGGGAGCCTTCCTGGAATAAGTGATGCTTCAGCCGAGGTATCTTGGACAAGGTCAGGGAAGAGCATCCTAGCAGAGGAAACGTGCTAAGACCTTGAGGTGGGTGGAAAAATAGTGCATGCAAGGAATTGAAGGAAGGCAATGAGGCTGGTCACAGATTCTGAGTGGCTCATGGACCCACCTTCATCCTCACTCTTGCCATCTGTCAGTTGGGAGTAAGGATGAAGCATAAAATAAGATTATTTAGCACATGTGTGGCCCGGAATGAATCTGTCTCAGTGGGTACTTAGTAAACTGTCAAACACCATAAAAGCCTTGGGTATTACTTTTATTTTTTAACAAGGTATTCAAGCCCAATTCTTGCTCTGTTGCAAAACGCGCCCCACCATCCTCTGTTTATCTCGTGATCACGCACGGGGCAGTCAGGATTCAAATGCCAGTTCTGCTCCTTCCTAGCTGCATGCCCTTGGGCAAGTTATTTCCCCTTTCTGGACTTGGTTTTCTCAGCTGTAAGATGGATTAAATAATGGTACCTTCCAGTGGCGGCTATGAGAATGCACCTTGCAGATCTTTGACTATAGGAAGTGTGATTGGCAGGTGGCACCAGATAACTGCTCTTGGAGATCACCCCACGAGTGCCACAGCCAGGAGCTGAGTTTAGCAGGGACTAAAAGCAGACCTGTGCCTGGGACACACAGGACTCCTTTGCAGGCTCCAGACTCCTCGGCAGTCTAGGATGCTTCCACAAACCAGCCAGCCTACCTACCAACTTCCCTTCCTTCTTCCCTCCCTCCCTCCCTTCCTTCCTTCTCTCCTTCATTCTGGCTCCCTCCTGCAGGTGCAGGCATTGATCCTGATAAATCTCTCTGTCTTGTAATCCTGCCTTTGTGTCTGCTTCTCAGAGGATCACACTTCCCTACAGGAAAGATGAAATGAGGTTTGGACATCTACCTAAGGCACCTAATACATAGGAAGTGCTCAGTTGAGGTATCTTTTATTTCTTTTTGGGAGCCTGGGGGGTGTTACTCTCAGCGTTGTCTCTTCCTCGTTACCTGTTCTTACCTGGCCCACTGTGTGATTAGGTCCCCCCCTTCCCATTTTCACCCCTCCGTTATCTCTCACTCATTTCCTGCCACTCCTCCCCTTTTTATTCAAGCACTCTGGCCTCCTCACTGTTCCTTGAACACACCAAACATTCCAGCCTCAGGGCCTTTGCACTTGCTGTTCCCACTGCCTGGGAAACGCTTTCCCAGACATCTCCTTAGTTCTGTCTCAGTCCCTTCAGTCCTTTGCTTAAATATCACCTCTTCGGAGATGTCCTCCCTAAGCTCTCTTTCCAAAATAGCCTCCCCCCATTTCTTTACCGCCATCTGCTTTACCTGATGTGATAATGCGTATTTATTTGTTCATTTATTTACCATCTACATTCCTCCCTGGGGAGAGCAATGACATAGTAAGTTCTTAATAAATATTTGGATGATGGGATGGATGGATACCACAGGAAGGGTGAGGCGAGGCAGCTGCCTTGACTCCACCTTGGGGGGTGGTCCTGGGGGACCCAGCTCCTCCCAGATCCCCAGCTTCTTCACCCACCACTAGCTCTTGAAAGTCTCTCACTCTGTGACTGGGAATTGGGCACGGGCCTCAGACTCACAGTGAACAAGGGTTTATCTTTAGCTCTGTGAGTCTTGCTTTAGAAACTGGTGACCCCAATTCCAGCCTGGGAGGTGGCTCCCATCCTAATTAATAAATCCATTAATTAATTTCTGGCAGACTGTGGACCATCAGTGGTGGTTTGGTGGCCTCAGTCACAGACAACTCAAAGCAGGTCCCTGCAGCCGGTGAGATGGCTGTTATGGGGGACACAGATAGCCAGTTAACACGTTTTTGGGCCCAGATGACGTTCTTCTCCCAAAGCCTGGTTCATGGGCCCATCTGATCAACCCAGCAGGCATCAAAGAGGGATCAAGGTCTCCGGACAGCGACGCTAGAGTTGAGGGGATTTCCTGCTCAGCATCCCCTGGGACTCCTAGTTTACAGTCAGGCAAGAGGTCAGGATCGGAGTCTCCCCTTTCCTTTTGTGGCAGAAGGACTCTGTCCGGGCCTCAGTTTTCCTGTCTAAACTGGAGCTTCCCTGGGTTGTCGAGACAGGTTATTCATTCATTCATTTAATGAAAATTATTCAGCACCTGCTACGTGTCAGGTGCAATGTGAGGTATTGGGGGTGCAGCAGTGAACAAAACAGACCAAGTCCCTGCCCTCATAAAGCTTCTCTATTATAACCGTTTGGAGATGGAAGTACTTTTCTTCAAGGCTGTGAGAAGTAAAGAGCAACAAACCAATACAGACACAGCCTAGGGCTGGGCATGCTGTAAGCCTTTCCAAGATAGTGACTGTTATTAATCATTGTCTTTATTAACAACAACACCAACAATAATAATAACTATGATGATGATGACAGTGATGCTGTGAGGTAGTTTGAGGTCATTCCTGTTGAATTTCAGGTACCCTGGGAGCAGCACCTGAAATGATTTGAGCATGGGCTTGGAGTAGTCACACCTCACTTTGGGCCTTGGCCTTGCTGCTTCCTAACTGGGAGGCCTTGGGTGATTCACTAGACTTTTCTAAGTCTCAGTTTCCTCATCTGTAAAATGGGAATTATACCTCATAGGGACATTGTGGGGGTTTGATGAGTGGAAGCATGTTAAGTCCTTAGCACTGAGCCTGGAATATGTTCATTCCCAGGAAACGAGCAGCTATTATTACTTTTATTATTATTGTCAGGATCATTGTTGTTTGTTATTCACCTCCTGGTCCTCACCAGCCAGCGGCAAGGTGGACTAGATCCTTGCAGAGAGGCACTGGATGGGAGGTCAGGCCTCTCCAAATGCCCCTTGGCTGGCTTTAGCAAGGACAGGCCTGGCATTTGCTTTGGAGCTTCAGAAGGAAGCTCTCTGCACAGAAAGGCCTGACAGTTCTTTAACAAATAGCTCTTGAACCTTTATTGCATGCTAGACAGTGTTTAGAGCCCTTGACAGATATTATCTCGTTTAATTCTCACAACACTAGGACAGGAAAACTACTATTATCCCGTTTTTACAGTTGGGCAGCCTGAGGCACAGATGGTTAAGTCCAAGGCCATATTGTCAGCAAGCAGCCGAGCTTGAACTCTAACCCAGGACGCAGGTCTGTTGGCCACTCATGTCCCTGCCCTTCACTCACTAGGGGCCAGAGGTGCCTCTTCCAGAGCCAGTCCCCCCACTCCCTGCTCCCCTCTCAGGGTTCTCCCACCTATAGTCATTATGCTTGTGTTTTCCCCTTCGTTTTTTAAACATCTTAAAAGACCTCATCATTGTCAACTCATGGAAATGAATCCAGACCCACAAGCCTGAGAGGCATGGGGTAGGGTGGCAGGTGGGAGGTTATTAATAACACAAGAAAGATTCCTGTCTCCTGTCCTGGAAAATGAACACCACCCAGCCATCCATCCCTGGCCTACCCGCCGGAGTCCAGAGCTGTGTGGCGCGCCCTGTGGTTCGGCCTGTGTTCGCAAAATGAAATTCTCGGCCCGGGCTGATAATAAGCAGGTATTGATTGCTGCCTTGGTCATTATCAAGATTTATTTAGTCGATATGGCCTCCTCGATCAATAAATCGTGTCGTTGATAAAGAAAGAAGGGGATAGACTTGTAGGCTTTATTAAAAAAGTTTTTTAGATTTTTTTTCTTAACTGCTAAATCTTTTTTTTTTAACTGCTAAACCCTCTTTCCGTGGCTGTATCACCCACACTCTACGTTTCATACTTGGCTCCATAAGCTCTTTCCTTTCATGGTAGAATTTAACTTATCGCTCTGGTTTCTGGAAGCAAAGACTTGGGGCCCAGCTGCTTCTGGAATGGCCCCTGGGACTCAGATGTCTCCTCACTTTTCTGTCCTCCCCCCAGTGCGGGGCTGGGAGTTACTTCCTGGCTTGTCAGTACCCCATTCTCTCATTTCGTCCTCACAACAACTTTTTGCAGTAGGTACTAGTGTTACCCATTTTTCAGATGAGAAAACTGAGGCCAGAGGGGGGCCATCCAGTGTCACAAAGCACTTGAATCTAGTCTGGCCAGTCTTTGCTCTGAACCTGACATGTATTCATCAAATAGCAAATATTTATCTAGTATGTGCTATGGGCCCAGCACAGTATCAGGTGCTGGGTATAGAGGGGTAAGCTAAATAAATTAATGTGTAATTATTGAGATAGAAAGAATGGAGGAAACGACCAAATGCTACTAAAATCAAGATGAAGGAGGAACCTGTTTATTCAGGGTAGTTACTGAGTAGGTGACATTTAGGCTGAGACTTGAACAATGAGGAGCCAGTCAGGCAAAGTTCAGGTGGAAGAGACTTCATAGCTACAGGAACTGTGTGCAAAGGCCCTGAGGTAGGAATCCACTTGGCACATCTAGGAACTGAAGGAAGGCCAGTATGGCTGAGACAGGGTGGTCAAGGAAGGGAGGGTAGAGGACAGGATGAAGTCCGAGAGGGAGGTAGGCCCTGTAGACCACGGTAGGGGGTTGTATTCAGTTGGATTATATTCTCAGGGAAGTGAGAGGACATTGAGGGTTTAAAGCAGTGGCGAAACAGGATCCAGAGTATGTTTGGTTCCCACTGGGTTCCACCTGATAGGGAACAGTGAAGGAAGGGAGGGAACGTTTGGAAAATAGGTACAAGAGAGCTTCTGTGACCATCTGATGTGTTCTCTGCCCAGAGAGGGCCTTAGTGCTGAGAGGCCTTTGGGTGTACAACTGTTTTGAGGACCATGTCATTCAAGGTCGGGGGGTGGGTGGGAGAAGTTTTCCATGGGGACATACCTGATGCCCCCAGCAAGGTGGTAGCTGTGCTTCCTTAGGAAGGGGGTGGTTGCTTCCCTTGTGCAAATGGCTAGCTGGTGTTTTGGAGGCCTCTCGTGGCAGGTATGCAGTGGGCAAAGGGTGTTGTGTTCCTCTCCTCAGAAACAGAACTGGTGCAAGGTGGTGGGGCAGGACTTGAGTTATGTTCTGAGAAGGGCTCTTTGCACTCTGGTTGTGGGTTTGGTTTCTAGCATGTTACCAAATGTTGCTTAATAGTAAGGACCATGAAAAGATGAGGTGACTGAGATGGTGTGGGTATCAGAGCACAGGCCACAGGCGGGTGCTCTGTCGAGCCATGTCCTGGCCATCATATGTGGGGATGCTATTGGGTAGAAGAGGGGTTGGATGTCTACCTGGGGGATTATTGGGAATGTGGGCTGGAGTACACAATAAATAGGACTTTTCTCACCCTTTAGTTTTGTCCAGTCTCCGAGCACCCACACACTGGAAGTCTGGCAGGGGTTGGGTGTCCAACTGTCTACCGTCCATCCAATATTATTTCATCTGTTCATTCATAAGATTGCTCACTTATCCATTTTTATCCACCCACTCAGCAATTTATCCAGCTGTCTACTTTCTATTCCTACTGACTTCATCCATCCAACTACCCATTCATCATCTATCTATCTATCCATCCATCCAGTCATCCATCCGTATATCTAATTACACATCCTTCCATCTATCCATTCATCTACTTAGCCACCCAGCAACCCATCATGCCCCATCACTTCTCCCTGGACCTTGGTCTCCCAGTTTGCTTTCCTGTACTGACTCTGACCTCCCCCACTCTTTTTGACACGTGGAAGTTAGTGAGATTATTAAAAACCTATTAAGAACCGTTCACAATGGCTCCCCATTGCCTTTGGGGCAAAGGTCCCAGCATGACCTTCTGGGCTTAGCACAGCTGGTCTCTACCCTGCATACTTGGTTTATAGTATTGCAAGTCTTCCATTTTCTTCTTGATCTTCTGTCTAGTTGCTCTATCCACTGTTGAAAGTAGGATACTGAAGTCTCTATTATTGTTGAATTATCTATTTCTTCCTTCATTTCTGTCAGTTTTGCTTCATGTGTTATGGTGCTCTTTTATTGGTTGCATATATGTGTTTAATTGTTATATCTTCCTGGTGGATTGACCCTTTTACCATTATAAAATATCCCTCTTTATCTCTAGTAACACTTTTGTTTGTTTTAAAGTCTATTTTATCTGATACTTGTATAGCCACTCCTACTTTCTTTCTTATAGTTGCTGTTTGTATGATACATGTTTTTCTATTCTTTTATTTTCAGTCTTTTTGTGTCTTTGAATTTAAAGCGTGTCTCCTGTAGATAGCATGTAGTTGGATCTTGTTTTCTTATCTAGTCTGAAAATCTGCCTTTTGATGGGATTGTTTAATCCACTCACATCTAATATTATTATTGATATAGTTGGATTTAATCTACCAACTTGCTTTTTGTTTTCTATATGTCTCATGTCTTTTTTGTTCCTCTGTTTCTCCTTTTCTGCCTTCTTTAGCATTGCGTGAATATTTTCTAATGTAGCACTTTAATTTCGCTAATGGTTTTTAACTATATTCTTGAGGGTTTTTTTGGTGGTTGCTCTATGGTTTTCCGTACACATCGTAGCTTAACAGAATCACCTTCAGAATTATACTAGCTTAATTCTAGTGTGTCCGCTGTTCTTGACCTTGATCTTGAGCCACATTCCCTGTGCCCTCCATGTTGCAGACTTACACGTCTTTCTTCATTTTCCTCTGCACCACAGCCCCCTGTGCATTACCTGCTCCCCCTGCTTGGGACCCTGTTCCCTCACATCCCCCGTCAACTCCTCCCTCACCCTGGAAGCTTGTTCAGTGTCACTTCCTCAGGGCAGCTTCCCCACTCCCCCTTGAGATGCTGGGTCCCATCTCTACTGCACTTACCACGGCGGGTATCACACATAGCTCTGATTATCGATCAACTACTGCCTCCTTCTGTGAACTCTAAGCTCCATGAGGGCACAAAGCAGCTTGTCCCTAGGATCTAGCAGCTGGGGGCTGAGCACATAGTAGGTCCTCAAAAAGTATCAGTCAAGTGAATAAACGAGATGGATGTGAATGTCATGTGACTGTATTTATGTATTTATGTGTGTACACTGCATCTTTTTGTGTGTATTTTTGAGTATGTTTGTGGGTCTTTGCACGTTTATGTGTGTCTGTCCTTGTGTGTGTATATTAGCGTGTTTCTGTATGTGTATGTGTCTGAGTATGTCTTTGTGTCCTTCTGAGTGTCTTTGTACATGCGCCTCTGTGTCTGCATCCACATGTGGGTGACTCAGTGTGTGCACTCATGTGTGTGTCGTTGTCCATGCACGCGCCTTCGTGTGCATGTGTATACATTCGTGTGCTCATGCTCCCAAGCAGCAGCTCCTTTCAGTCTCCTTGCCATGCACTTATTTTTTGACTAGTTTAGTGTAGCATTTAATGATTTCCCCAGAGCTAAGCACAGCCCCCCAAGTATTGATCTTGCTGCATTAGAGGTAACTCGGGGTAATGCAGGACCAGCTGGCAGGTACTTCTCCTCAGAATTGGCTGCTGCACCTGCCCTGTCACCTTAGCCCCAGCTTGATCCCTTAGAGGGGAAAACCCCGGGTTGGTAGCTTGGTGCAGGGGCAGAGTGGGTTCCTGACAGACAGATTGGCTTCCCTCTCACCACTGTGTGATGCAACCAGGGACTGCCCCTTTTCATGCCTCAGTTTCCTCATCTGTGAAATGGGGGTAGCAATAATAGTCACCTCATAGGGTTGTAGTGTGGAGGAAATGAGATAATCTTTGTGAAGGGCTCCGCTTGGAGCCTAGCATGTACCAGGCACTCCATAAATGTTATTCTGTCACCTGCTGTCATGCTTGCTCCCTGTTACCTCTAACCTCAATAGTGGGAGTGATGATTTCAGGCTGTGGCACAGAGGCAAACAACTAAGGAGCTCTCTTCCTTCAAAGGGTGCTTTCCAAATGGCTTCTCTGTGGCCATCCAAGGGCTGCACATCCGCTCCAGTGAGAGCAACGTGCTAACCCACAAGTGCCCAGAGAAGTTCAGAGGCTTCCCATACACATACAGCCTTTCCCCAGTAGAGATGGGATTTTGCCCCAGGAATTTCTGGCTTCTAAAACTCTACCAGCTGCTTGCATAGTCTCTAGCCTCAGCTCTCTGTCTTGCTCCCCAAACCCTTATATCCTCCCTATCCCCAAACTGCCATACCCCTCATACTTTGCAGCCTTTGCATTTGCTTTTCCCTCTGCCTGGAATACTGTTCGCCTTGTTCTTTGGTGGCCCCAGCCCTCCTTCCCTGACTCTGTGCTGAGTTGGGCACCATCCTCTAGCTCCTGCTCGGGCATCCCTGGCCTGGGCTGCTTTTCAGGCCACCCGATGACTCCCTGGTTCCTTGTTGGTCTCCCTCATCAGATGGTGAGCTCATTACTCTACATTGCAGCTGCAGTAACTGGTGTGACACTTGGTGAATGCTGAATGCCCGGTGCCCTCATCAGAGGTCACATTTTTAAAACTCAGTTTCCTGGCTTCTCTTCAGCAGAAGAGCTAGCATCCCTGGGCCTGCATTTCAAACAGGGCAGCAGTCAGCTGAGATGTGTAATGGGGGTGGGAATGGAGAGTGGGTTTCCCATTTTGCACAACCCCCAGTGGGCCCAGTTGTCCCATTGATGCTCCTTGTGCAGCCTTCATAGGCATGTGAGTTAGCAGCCTTACTCTAGGGACCAGCTGTGCTGACTTGGTGACTGGTGTGGAGATGATTCTGCCTTCTCTGGTCTCAGTATAGCCATTCCAGAAAATGGGCAGAATTTACATGACCGTTCAGGGATGAGAGGAGTGCTGAAGTTTTGTTTTTTGGTTTTTTTTGTTTGTTTTTTAATTTATCACTTATCAAGAGTGGCTCTGTGCCAGGCACAACTCTAAGTGCTCCCTAAATACCATCATTTAAATGATTTAATTCCCATAACAGCTGTATGATGTAGACACTATTAATGTTACCATTTTGCAAAGGAGAAAGCTGAGGCACAAAGAGGTCAAGTGACTGGCCCAGGGTTACTCAGCAGAGTCAGGCAGTCTGATTCTAGAGGTCCTCCTGTGTTTGTAGGCTCTCCTGCCTCTTGTTACTTCTGTGAATACCCAAAGCGGAGACGGTACAACTAGGAAGGGGCTACTGTATATGCAGGTTTGCCTTGTAAAGGTCTTAACGTGATGGTGTCTTGCTCGCAGTGAACAGTGCCGGCTGGCAGGAGTGGAGGCATGGGCCAGGATTCCCGGGAGTGGGCGCTGATAAGCAGCTGGGGTGTCAGGGTCCCAGGAGCCGAGGTCAGAGCTGGTGACCATGCAGGTACTCTGGGAGGAGCCAGGCCTATTTACTGCCCTTCACCTCCTGGGGTTGCGGGACCCTGGGCCCCTTGGGCCAGCAGCCTGTGAGCCTCTCTGAACTAGCACCGTCCCTTGGAGGGTATTCTCCTCAGCCTCTGCAAGCAAGGGGGTTGGTCCCTCGGCCTATGGCCTACTTTGTGAAATTCATCTCTGGAAAAAAATGACTCTCTGAGCAGAGCAGAACATCTTGGCATCTCGTGGTGGGTGAAGCCTTCTGCCTCCCCAGAGCGGGGAGGAGAGAAACCCAGGCCCAGCTCCTGCTTCCCACTTGGCTTCCAAGGTGGGGTGCTCCAAGGAAGGCAGCCCCCCCAGCTCCCAGTCCCCGAGCCCCTGGAGCTGGCCCAGCTGCCCCATCAGTGCACGTTGCCTTGCGTCCTACCTAGGACGGCCCCTTTGGTGGGTGGGGGCTGGCCCAGCTGCCCCATCAGTGCACGTTGCCTTGCGTCCTACCTAGGACGGCCCCTTTGGTGGGTTGGGGCTGTCCCAGCTGCTAACAGGTAAGTGGCTTTGGGCCAGAGCATAATTTGTTTCTCTGGGATATACTGATGAGCTGCCCTAATTAAGCACCTTGCTAATGAGAATCAAACCACTTCCCTGGAGTCAGGTGGATCAGAGCCTGGCTCTGCCGTGAACCAGCCGTGGGGTCCTGGAAGAGCCCTCAGTTGCGTTGGGGTCTCAGTTTGTCTTCCACACTGCGGTGCTTCCTGTGTTCTCTCCCCTCCACACTAGACCCTGTGGTTTGCTGAGTCCTTCCTGTCGCCACACACAGCCAGCGCTTGTGGGCCTCGGGGGCTATTGAGAGCTGACTAAAGAGGCATTAGGTAGAGGCTAATTATTGCTTTCTTTGGGAGAAGTTCTTGTCACTGGTGGTCAGATCTACCAATCTGTTTCTCGTGCTGGGCCTCTTCAGTGGGTCTGTGAGGAAAGAGAGATGTTGGGGATGAGGGCAGTTCTTAAAATGTGTGACTGTGTTAATGTATCAGTCGTTTACTGCTGTGTAACAAACCACCCCAAAACTTAGGGTAAAACAATTACCTATACTGTGAGTCAGAATCTGAGTCAGGAATTAGGACAGAGCCCAGCTGAATCACTCCGTGATATCTGGGGCTTCAGTTGGGAAGATTCAAAGTTTGGGGGTAACTCGACAAGTCACACATCTAGTAGTTGATGCTGGCTGTCAGCCGGGACCTCAGCTACCAGTCAGAACACCAACATGTACCCTCTCCATGTGGTCTCTCTCTGTGGACTACTTTGGGCTTCCTCACAGCATGTTGGCTGGATTCCAAGGGTGAGTGTCCTGAAGAGAGCGAGGTGAAGTGAAGGGGTTTTCATGATCTAGCCTTGGAAGTCACTAATGTCATATCCATCTTCTCTGTTGGTCAAGGCAGTTACAAAGGACCACCCAGTTTCAAAGGGCAGCTACAAAGGACCAGGTTCAAATCCTCCCTCGATGGGAGGAGTGTCAAGGTCAAGGTCATAGTGCAGGAAGAACATGAGAGATATTGTGGTGGCCGTCTTTGGGAAAACAGTCTGCTATAGTAAGGATGGTGGTGGTGATTCAGCGCTGAGTGTGACAAACCATGAAGAGAGACAGGAGGCTGTATGAGGGAAGTGGGTATGACAGGAAGTGGCCAAGTGGGGAGTAGGTGTGACAGGAAGTTGTGTGAGAGGAGTAGGTGTGACAGAGATGGCTGCATGAGGGGAGTGGGCATGACAGGAGGTAGCTGAACAGGGAGATCTGCATTGGTCAGAGTCTGCCATGATGGAAGTGGACCTGATGGTGACAGTGCCCAAGATACTGGCAGTACCATCTTCCCTTGCTTTCCAAGCTGCCCTCTCGAAGGCCTTGGGGTGACCAGGCTGATTCCAACATGGGTACCCAGGCCTCCAGCAGCCCAGGCCAGCATCCTCCTTACCTGGCCCTGTCTTGGCCCCCCCCAACCCAGCCCCTGCCATCTTTCTCTTTTTCTGTGGGCCCCCAGGCTCCCCATTCTCACCAGCAGCCTCCCCTTCTTCCAGAAAGAGCGACTCCCACCTCAACAGCCTGGAAGCGCTCCAACTACCATACTTTCCTTCAAATAAAAGCAGCTAATTAACATTATTCTTTAATTATTGCCTTTATCAACAAGGGGTCTGATTTGTACCAGCAGGATAGTTGCTTTCCCTTAAACTACCCAAGTGAATGCTTCAGTTCCTGGTGCTTTTGAAATGAATTTGATGTCATCTGCCCAGAGTCACTTAATGGGAACGCCTGGGTAATGACTGAACGCGCTAACTCCGTTAGCAGCCCTGGAAGCATGTAATTTGGCCCCTCAGGCAACAGCACTTTTGAAATCTCTGGATAGTTTTGAACTCTCTGTTCTTAATTAAATATGCAATTTTTCACGGTAACCAGGTTAATTCTTTTGTGTTGTGTTGTAATACTGTTAGGAATTTTCATAGTTCTTATTAAACATTATTCAGGCATTGTGAATTCCATAATTAAAAAAAAATGAAAAGAACAAAGCTTGATTCACTCCTTTCTTTTCCCTGGCTAATTTATCAAATGAATTTTGCAAATTTTTCTTTCTGTCCCCAGACAGTGTGGCAAGTGTTTTAAAGGGGAAGGATTTAATTGCCCTGCAGGGATTGGCTGGTTAGGAAGGATTTGGCTGTTTGATTAGTAAACCCAGCTGGGAATGGTCTAATGCTCCGTGATCTTAAAAGTTGTCTGATTGTACCCTCTCCAAGGAGGCCTCTCTTTTCGTTATGTAGAGCATCAACTTCACACAAGTGTGGTCATTAGGTAGTGAGGAAGGGGAGAGAAAAGGATCTGACTTTATTTTAAATTGGGGATCTTGGGAGATTTTTTACCCCCATTTCCCTGGCTGGGGAGGAAGGGAGAACACAGTAGAGGAGCAGAGAGAGAGACAGGCACAGAGCAATTCTCAAATTGCAGGTACAAGAGAAGGTAGAGGGAGGGCAGCTGAGAGGGTGGGGCCCGAGGGGACGTTTTGCTCCATCCTTGCAGATAATGGCACCTGCCACGCTGGCCAGCTGGAGAGGCGGCTCATAAGCTGAGGAGGCCCCTCTGCAGGGTTTTTGGGGCAGGAGGGTTACTTTTCCATTTCTGGAACCGGGCCTTGTTTCTGAAAAAATATGCAGACCTCCACTGACAATGGTGGGTCGTGGGTGGGAGAGGACCATGCCCTGAAAGTGTCCTGATAAGGCCAGGGCCCCTCTGTTGAGGGGCTGCTAGGCAGAGATAGCCGAGCCCTGCTAGTGAAGGGAGTAGGACTACTGGCTGATTCCTGGACCTTTTGGATTTCAGCAAGGGCCCTATTTATGCCTCAGTTATCCCAATCTGCAAAATGGGGCAAGTTATTTCCAACCTCTTCTTACTTTGCTGGATCCCCCCAGTCTTAGCTTTCTGCCTCTTAGAGGTGGGGAGGTGGCAGGTGAAGTTAAGAGATGGCAGGAGTCAGATCACACAGGGCCTTGAGGGCCACAGCATGGAGCTGGAATTTTTTTTTTTTTTTTTTTGAGGGCAAAGCTCCTTAGATATTGGAGGAAGGGAGGGATAACTTGGAAGGGATGTTACCAAAGAGAAGGTGGGTTGGGGGTGGCAAGTGAGGGGGGGCCTTTTTGTCAGAGGGTGGTCTCTGCCAGGCAACCCCTCCCTCCCCTGCCTGCCCCCTACCCAGATTTAGCATCTTTAGCCCTGAGCTCTGGGAAACTTCCCACCTTGAGGTCACCCCCTAGCTGGTCTGACAGTTGGAGCTCGGGTGGAAGATGTTGGTCATGCCTTCAGGGGTGCTTGAGGGGCTGTGCTGCAGTGGGTTTAAGCAGATGGTTCGGGTTTTCAAGAGAAGCCAGAAACCTGGGTTTTGTGAACATTCTTTTAAGATGTAAATGCAGGGAAGAAATTGAAAGTAATTAAATGCTGGGCACACAACAGGTTTGCCTATTCATAAATATCAAATTGGACCTGTGGGCCCTGGGTCTCCAAGTCTGTCCCAGTGCTTAAGGGGGCTCTAAATGGGTGAAAAGAAACATTTCAATAGCTTATTTATGAAGTGCTTTCCCAGCAGCAAGCACTGTGCTGAGCCTCTGACAGGTATGAGCTCATTTAATCCTCCCAGTTGGAGGAGGAAGGTTGAGTCTTTTCTCTGTTTCTCAGATGGGAAGACTGAGGGTTGGAGAGGTGATGTGTAGGGTATGAACCCCAGGCCTCAATCCCAACTCATGTGGTCTTTTTGGCAGGTTGCAGGACTCTGTGTAGAAGGCATGCATCCCCAGGAAATCATGGCAGAGAGGTGGCAGTGACTTAGGTCAGATGGAGATGCCCTTACTTGATTCTGAGGTCAAAACCAAGAGTTGAAGACCCTGAACTCTGCCTTGAGTGAGCTTTATAAAAAAGTGAAATCAGGTCACCACACCCTCTCCTCCATTTAAAAACTTTCAGTGGCTCCCTACTGCTTAGGGGATGAAGTCCTTTACCTTGGCTTACCAGGCCTGTCGTGATCACCACCTCCCATCCTCACCTACCTCCACCATTCCATCTCTTACTACACTTCCTTGCGACCAGTTCCCCCAGCCAGACTTAATTATTATGAGGTCCACAAATGCCTTATGCTTTCTTATCTCCAGACCTTTGCATATGCTGTTCCCCCTTCCAGAAACTCTCTTGTCATCGCTCTACCTGACAGATTTCTCTCATCCTTTACATCTCTAACCTGGGAGGCTTTCCTGAACCTCCTGGCAGGATCAGGGGGCTTCCCCCATAATTATTACATCACAGTTCATTGTGATTGCTTGCCTTGTTTTTTTATTTTAAGACCCACGAGGGCAGCATTTGTGTCTGTCTTGTTGACTCTTGTCACAAGCACAGAGCGTGGCACATCTTAGATGCTCGATAAACATCTGTTGATGGCGCAACACTTTTGTTGCTCCGAGAAAGTTTGGGGGAGCAACTGCTAAACTTGCGGGACCCCATTGGGAAGCAGGAGTTGGAGCCCATGGCCTCTGTAAAGTGTGGACAAGACAAGGCTGCTTCTCTGAGAGCCAGGGAGAGAGTTAGGCTGCTGCGGCTGCCTTCAGAAGCAGAGAGAGAGGCTTAACGCCTGCTCCCCCTTCCTCCCTATTATCAAATTAATCCTCTAGATGACCAGGTGTCAGTGATAAAGATGAAGGGAAATGACAGTTATGTTTCCTCCAAGAAGAGCTCGAGACCTTAGAAAGAGAGCAAGTGGTGACACCTGCTATTTCTCTGCCTTGGGACGCCCTCCCTGCTGCCCCTTTCTTGGGGTGGCTTCGGGAATTTTCCCCACTGTGGCTATGTGGAGGCCAGGCTCTGGTTGGTGAGACTGCTTGGAGAGCCACAGGCCCATGGCATCCTCAGCCACAGGCACATGCACATGCAGTCACATGCACACACGTGCACGTATACTCAATGGTGCACCCACGCGCGCGCGCGCACACACACACACACACACACACACACACACATCTTCCCAGTTCTGCATCCCTAGAATCCCTGCACACAGCAACACCATGGCTTCCTTTGCTCTGCCTTCTTTTTCCTACCTATTTTCATTCCTGAGTTGTTAGGGGACCAGAGGAGCTGAGGAAAGCTTTTTGGATTGTGGGGTAGGGAGGGAGGCGTTGGCCACAGAAGGATTATCAGGGAATCCCGCGACTGAAAGGAAAAGAAGGGATTTTAAAAATTAACTTTGTCTTATGAAAGCCATGTTGCCACGTGGAGGGTTTTAAAAAGAAAAGAAGGGGAAGAAGATGCCAATAACCCAGCCCCCTTAGCACTTCAGTGTGCTTCCGTCTACTCTTCCTGGTTTACCATTGGAACCATGGTTGATTCTGTTTCATGGTCTTTTCACTTAATACTGACATTGGCTTTTCCCACATCAGTTTGCTGTTTTCAGAACAAGTGTTTTACCGGCCTAATATTCCCTGAAGTGAGTGGCTCACTCTCCCCTCAGCCAGACCATGTCCCTGGGCATCTCTAGGTGTTTTTGCTTTTAAAACACTGGGGTGATGGAAAAAAGTTGTATTTCTGGTTTTATGTCTTTGGCCCTTTTCTCAAGGCCAAGAACCTGGCTCCAAAGTCAGGTAGACCTGGGTTCAAATTCTGCCCCTATCAATGAAACTTCAGGCCAGTGCTTTCTGCTCTGTGCCTCAGCTTCTTTGTCTGTGAAATGGGGACCCTCAATGCCTCTCTCACAGGAAGTATTGTTGGGATTAGATGAGTGAATTTGCCTGAAGCATTTAACTTGGGACTAACACATAGCAGGCTCTTGTGTGGCCCCTAGCAGGTCTGTTTTATTCACTGTTCCTCCTCCAACACTCGTGCGTGGCGTGCAGTGGGTTCTCACTTAATTCGTGCTGAATGAATGTGATGGACACATTCACATGTATGTGTTTTTCTGCCTGTGCTGGGGTGTACATTTCTGTTGAAGACTCTTGTGTGGAAATATAGATGTGTACAAACACATACACACACACACACACTCACACTCAACCAAGCCAAGGGAAGGGCACAGGGCCGTTCTGGTTGAGGGTCCATGAACATTTTATTGTGATTAAATATCTGGTGCTTGTAGTGTGAACGTGACACTTTGCAGTAGATAAGACAGGGCCATGTAGAAAAGGCCTGAAAAGCTATGGGGTCCAGCTCAGTGAAGAAACAGCCAGTTAAGGAAGCAGAGGAGGGGAGGGGCTGGGGCTCAGGGATTTATTCGTTCTGCCAATCAGTCATCTGTATTTATCCAGCACCTACTATGTGCCAGGTCGCAGGCTATGCTCTAGTGATGCCCTAGTGATCAACACAGACATGCTGTCTACCCTGATGGTCTCCATGGTGTTTAGAAGTGAAATCCCTAAAGAGACTGACATTAATCAAATAATCACACATACTTGAAATTGCAAACCCTGTGAAGGGCTGTGGAGGAAATGAGCTAGGAATGATGATATGGTATAACAGATTTAATCTGGAAGTTAAGGAAGGACTCCTGAGTTAGCCAAGTGAAGAGAGGCTGTGGTCATCCAGGCAGAGGAAGGGAGAGCAACACATGCAAAGGTCCTGGGGTGGGAAGATACACCTCTGGTTCTGGGAAGTGAAATATGGCCAGTGTTACTGGAGCACAGAGTGAGGGGCAGAGAGGTAGGGTGTGACTGGGGAGGGTAGACAGGGTTGGCTCAGATGGGGCTTGTAGGCCCTGCTGAGGTCTTTATCCTGAAACAGAGGGGAACCGTTACTGGGTGAAGGGGGCATTGGACGGGTGAAAGAGGAGAATTGGAGGGGTTTGAGGGCCTGGACCCTAGGGTGGGAGAAGTGGCTAGACAAGGAGACTCAGATGCACCCACCACTGTCCCCTGGCTGGAAAGTGCCTGCCTGGCCTTTCCAGGCATCCAGAAAATTCATCAGTCTGTAGGATGCAGCAGGTCAAGGTAGGGACAGGAATAGAACCATTTTTCCTGGGCAGATGGGGAGGGGGGCAGGGGAGGGCCTCACCACATTCAAATATATGCTTACTTTCTGCCAGTTATTATTTACCTAGGGGCTTGTGAAAAGAGAAAGATCAAAAAAAAAATACCCAACAACCCAAAAAACACCAAATCCAACATTGCTTCAGGCATGCAGCCTGAGGGAGCAAGTATTTTTTTCTCCAATGTTTGTGCGTGTTTGAGTTTGTGAAATGCTGTGCTGAAACTCTAGGCCCTGCCAGAATAGGGGGCTCTGGGGCCTTCAGGGCCGTCAGGAGGGGGGCACCGTTGCTCTCCACATCCCGGACGAGGGCTGGCATAGCGGGGCCCGCCCTCTGCAAAATGGTAGGCTTATGTTTCTCATCTGCTTTGTGTTCCTGTAACTCAGGCGCGGCCCGCGTGGGGGTGCGGGGTGCTGGAGGCTCTCAGGCAGGCTGGTTTCTGGAATGGTGGAGTTCCCGAGAGAGAGGTTGGTAGGCAGGGAGTCCAAGGGATTTGGCGGCTGCCCCTGCACAGTGATATTCTGTGCCTCACACAGTCTTATTAGCATCGTAATCACTCCAAAATACTGATTCATTATCGCGCTGCAGACTGAGGCAGTGGGGTTTAATAGTTCCATATGAGCCATTCTGGGCTGTTGAGTAAATATTGCTCATTCTGAAAAATTGGGTAAATGTGTGTTTTGTCGATGAGCAAGGCAGCAGCCAAGTAGGTAGTTGGTGTCTAGGCTGGCTCCAGGCAAGGTGGTGGGGGACAGGGGAATACTCACACTCCAAGAAGTGTCCTGTTCATGTCTGGCTGGCCTTGAAATATTCTTCTGGACATGAAGATTGGGATTAGGAAGGAGGTTTGCTCTGAAATGAGGGTAGAAGTACCCTCTTGTTTTTTGTGCATGTAGAAATGGCTCCAGGGTAGACAGGAAAGACCCCAGGCCCTCCAAACTTGTATAGACAAGTGATTGCTTTCAGAACTGGAGGGCTGCTTACTACAGGCAGCAGGAGACAGTGTGGCAGGAGTTAAGCGTGCAGGTGAGTAGATTCCACTCTGAGGTCCCTGTTCTACCACTTGTTAATTGTGGGACCCCAGGCAAGTTACTTGACCCCTCTGTGGCCTCAGTTTTCTCATCTGTAAAATGGGGATGATAAAAGTACTTCCTCATAGGATTGTGTGGGATTTAAACAAGCATATTTTTACAAAGTTCAAATGGTGCTTGGCATTGTGCACAAGAAGTGTTAGTTATTAACAGGGTTCTGGTATGGTGTGGAGAGAAGGTTTGCATTTGGATCTGACTATCTCTGGGCTTCTTCAGCTTTGAGAATCTGATGAAAGCTATGGATCCTCTCTATGCTAGAGACACATAGCATTTTGCATATATTGTAGTTTCAGGGGGTTGTTGGGTCCTCCATATTTAGCTAGGTACTCCAAGTTAAGAGCTCCCAATCCCTACTGTAGATCACCCTGTTGTGGAGTGGAAGCGAGTCATAGGTTCTAGAACCTTCTAGAACTGGGTTTCATCCTGGCTCTCTTTCATATTTGCTGTATAAAGTTAGGCAACTGAAGAGACATCTTTGAGCCTTGATCTCATACTTGGTATGGAGTTCTTCATGTGAAAAGGATTTGGACCGTGTAAAACACTTGGCCCAAAGCTTGGCACACAGTAGACCCCACTTGATTGAAGACCTAAGAGTTGCTAAGTGTAGGCTCTGCCCCTCTGTTATGTTTATAGTCTATATAATAACTCCTTTATCTGAAGTTCTTAGATCTGATCTTGCTAGTTGTGTGTATTGATTCTCACACAGAGTAGACTGTTTCCCCTGGTGTTTTGTAATTTTGGATTGAAAGCTCATCTTTAGTAGGATTGAATCTGGTAATTTTGTGTGGTCTGGGTTACCTCTAGCATAGAAGTTGGCCAGCTATATTCTGTAAAAGGCCAGATAACAAATACTCTTAGCTTTGCAAGCTGTGGTCTCTGATACAACAACTCAGCTCCCACTGTTGTGCAACAAAAGCAGCCAGAAGTAAGTAACCTAATGGGTGCGGCTGGATTTGGCCTGCAGGTGGGTGCGATTTGGACCCGCAAGTCATAGTTTGCTCACTCCTGCTCTAGAGAGATTTTGTATTCGCTTTTGCTTAATGTCCAGGGGTATTACTAGAGAGAATGAATTTTTTAAATGCTAATTGCTTGGCTGACAGCAGTAGTTCTCAAAGTGTGGTCCCTGGACCAAAAGCACCTGAGAATTTAGACATGAAAATTCTTGGGCCCCATTCCAGATCTTCTGAATTAGGAATTCTGGGGGTGGAGCCCAGCAATCTGTGTATCCAGGTGGTGATGGTGTACACAAGTCTGAGAACTTGAAGGGTAGTATAAAATTGACCTCCAAACCCATGTGAGGGCAGACCTGTGGTTATGAATTACCAGGGAAGACTACTTTTTGGTTTTCCAATCTAGAGGCAGGGCCAAGATAGATCAAATTCTACTGTTCTTTTCTTTCTGTGTTAGTGGATAGACGTGTTCTGACCCACTCTCACTGAGGGTGAAGGGCTCTGGACTACTAAGATGGGCACCTGTTCCACCGTTTCATTGCCAAGGGCACTGAAGTATCAGTTCACATACTTAGCAGTTTGATTTTGTTTCCTCTTTAGTTATGACCCTTGAGAACTTCTCTTACTCTCTTACTGAACTGACCTGTATATTTAAAGGATGTTGGTATATTTTATCCATTATTTCTGGGTGTTTTGTAGTGTGAGCATTTTCAGGTTATCTTGTCTCCCATAATGCTAGACAGAAAGTCCTTTCAATGTAGTGGAAGGTTGAGTTTCTCCTTTGGGATTCTTCTTTAGAATGTCTGGCAGCTCCTCTGCTTCTCATGTGATCTGACACTTGTCACTTGCCCTGGAGTCAGGGCCCACTTTGTCACTCCCTGGTCACAGGGAGTGTCACTCCCTGGTCACAGAGACCAGAGTCCAAACACCCCCTGGGGAGTCTCTCCATCCTAACTTTTCCCTGGGCTTGGATCCAGTTCAGCCAACATTTATTGAGTACCCACTGGTGCCAGGCCCTGGGTGAGTGATGAACGGGGTTTAGCTCTGTACAGGTGACAAGTATCTCTGTGCTAGAGGTTGCCATTCTGTGGTCACTGTACCTGGGGACCTTCCTCTATCCCAGCGTGTAAATCCCCTTGTGCCTCTCTAGGGGAGCTTGACTCCTTTAAGTGTTTTCCTCTGGGGGTCAGAATGAGGTCAATATTAAGAACATTAACTTTGAATTATTAGAGAAATGCAAATCAAAACTATAATGAGGTACTACCTCACACCAGTCAGAATGGCCATCATTAAAAAGTCTACAAATAACAAATGCTGGAGAGGGTGTGGAGAAAAGGGAACTCTCCTACACTATTGGTGGGAATGTAAATTGGTACAGTCACTATGGAAAATAGTATGGAGGTTCCTCAAAAAACTAAAAATGGAGTAGCTGTATGATCCTGCAATCCCACTCCTAGGCATATATCTGGACAAAACTATAATTCGAAAAGATACATGCACCCCAATGTTCATTGTAGCACTATTTACAGTAGCTAAGACATGGAAGCAACCTAAATGTCCATCTACAGATGAATGGATAAAGAAGATGTGGTACATATATACAATGGAATACTACTCAGCCATGAAAAAGAAGGAAATAATTCCATTTGTAGCAATATGAATGGACCTAGAGATTATCGTTCTAAGTGAAGTAAGAAAAAGACAAATACCATACAATATCACTTATGTGTGGAATCTAAAATATGACACAGATGAACTTATCTATGAAACAGAAACAGACTCAAAGACATAGAGAACAGACTTGTGGCAGCCAAGGGGGAGGAGGAGTGAGGGAGGGATGGATTGGGAGTTTGGGATTAGCAGATGCAAACTATTATATAGAGAATGCATAAACAACAAGGTCCTGCTATATAGCACAGGGAACTATATTCAATATCCTGTGATAAATTATAATGGAAAAGAATATGAAAAAGAATGTATATATATAGGTATAACAGAATCACTTTGCTGTACAGTATAAATTAACACAACATTGTGAATCAACTATACTTCAGTGAAAAAAAAAAAGAACACTAGCTTTGAAGTCTACTAGAGTCAGTTTCAACAACCAGCTCTCCCTCTTACAAGCTGTGTGATCCTGGGTGAGCCCCTGTACCTCTCTGAGCATCAGCTTCTCCGACTGTAAGATGGGATGACAGAGGGTTGCTCTAAGGATCCAATGAGATTATTCATTGGAAGGCACTTGGCAGAGCGCCTGGTACCTGATGAGTGCCCAGTGGATGTTCCTGTTTGTGATCCAAATGGCTGTTGTGAGTCTGTCTCTCATGATAATGGACTAGGAGAAATCAGGCTGGGCGCTCATGGGATGACAAAATCAGGCAGCAGCCAGATACCATTGCTCAGCATGTAGCAGATATACCCCTGCTCCTCACCATTCCTGTGGTGGCCTTATCTTGCTTCCTACCTCCTCCCCTCAGTCATGTGACTCAACCCAGAGAGGAGGGGGAGCTGCCAATCATAGTACTCCATCCCCCTGGCTAAGGTGATTGGTCACATGACTCAAGGGGACATCACATGACTCAAGCTGGGCCAATTAGAGTGTCCCCATGATTATTCAATTGAAGTGTAGAGGGGAGTCTGTCTTTTCTGTCTAGCTGAGATGCTTCAAGGAAGGAAGTCCAGAGCTGCCTGTAGCTGGGGTTGCAGACAGCCTCATGGGGACAGAGTGAAACCAGCCTGTAAGGAGAGGCTGAGTCAAGATATGGAAAGAGACAGACCCTGGTTGAATCATCCCAGAGGCCACCTTCTCTGTCTCTTAATAGTTTATTTACAGGAGCCCACTTTGTTGTTTTTGTTTGTTTGTTTTTGTTTTTTGGATTTTTTTGGGGTGGGGGGTTAAGCTCTTTGATTAAATTTCTACCATCTACAATCAGAAATACCCCCAAAACAGTTCTCCCTACACAGCGTTCTGGAAACTCTCGGCCAGTCCATTCTGCATGGCCAAGTTTCTACAAGGTGAACCAGACACGTGCCACATCTGCCACCTGGCCTGGTGCAGACGTGCCAGGTGGTGCAGGATGTACCCTGTTGTTTGAAAAACATCATGCAGAGGAGGAGGGGACAGAGGGAGGCCACACGGTGTGCCAGGACACAGCTCTGGGCAGAATTGCACTGCCTTCGGGTTTTGTTTTGTTTTGTTTTGTTTTTTTGGCTGCATTGGGTCTTCATTGCTGTGTGCGGGCTTTCTCTAGTTGCGGTGAGCGGGGGCTACTCTTCGTTGTGGTGCGTGGGCTTCTCATTGTGGTGGCTTCTCTTGTTGCGGAGCACGGGCTCTAGGCACACAGGCTTCAGTAGTTGGCAGCATGCGGGCTCAGTAGTTGTGGAGCACGGGCTTAGTCTCCACGACACGTGGGATCTTCCCGGATTAGGGATCAAAGCCGTGTTCCCTGCATTGGCAGGCGGATTCTTAACCACTGTGCCACCAGGGAAGTCCTGACTTCGGGGTTTTGAATGTACCCTTTCCACAGGAACTTTCCGAGAGGGGCTGGGCAGTGCCTCAGCCACGGTTGTGTCAGTAAACCACCCAGAGAAATAAGCTCCCACGTGGAGCATCAGGAGATGTGGGATGTTCTCTCCCTTTGGGTCTCAGATTCTCTTCAGAGAAGCCCGTGGGGACCCCCTAGCAGGGATCACCTACCCTCCTCCCCGGTCACATGTAAGCCCAGCAAGTCTGGCTCATTGAGAATGGGTTTTGCCTACTCTTTAAATATGGCCCACAGACACCCACAAAGCCCCATACATCTTCCTGAGCCAACCACACCTGCTGACATTCAGCACAGTTCTCCCCCCTCATCCTTGATCTCAAAAAAGATCATCTTGGAAAAGATTGTTTTGTGTGCAGTTTACCCAAATGCCACTTCTTCTCATTTTTGCCAGAGTTGCTCTTTTTCCCTCCCTTTCTTTGATTTCTTTCTTGGATTTGCTCTGGGGTTGGCTTCCTTAAACCAAAATAACTCTCACAATGCACGGGGAGAGCGCTTCCTGTGGGTGAGTGACACCTGTATGAAAAGACTGCAAAGCTGCCGATTTCTGTCCTTTGAAGACGCTTGTCAGCCAGTGCTGCGGTGGGGTGTCAGGCGTCACACGGGGCGACTGTGGAGACGCCAGCAACAGCGTTTTTCCAGAGAGCCTTCAGCCCAAACTTTGGGCTCTCCGGGGACCCAGGAGCAGCATCCATTTTCTGAAGAGATTAAAGGCGATGCTGGTTGGAGCAGCTGGTATTTTCAACTGCGTTCCCAGCAGGGCCCTGCAGCAGTGCTTTGTAGCTCACCTGCTCTGCCTTTCCCAGTTCAACTCTGTTCCCTTCTTTCCTGACTTGTGTGACTCCTCAGGGGTCTGGTAGCTCCAGGCAGACCCCTGAGAGGAGAGGAGAAGGGGTGCTGATGGTGCCTCCGTGGCTGTCCTGTGGGAGGGGAGGGGGGGAAATCTCATGATTAAGAATGTAGCTCTCGGGCTTCCCTGGTGGCGCAGTGGTTGAGAGGCCGCCTGCCGATGCAGGGGACACGGGTTCGAGCCCTGGTCTGGGAAGATCCCACGTGCCGCGGAGCAGCTGGGCCCGTGAGCCACAACTACTGAGCCTGCGCGGCTGGAGCCTGTGCTCCGCCAACAAGAGAGGCCGCGACAGTGAGAGGCCCGCGCACCGCGATGAAGAGTGGCCCCCGCTCGCCGCAACTGGAGAAAGCCCTCGCACGGAAACGAAGACCCAACACAGCCATAAGTAAATAAATAAATAAATACTTAAAAAAAAAAAAAAAAAAGAATGTAGCTCTGGAGTCAGGCTCGGTCTGAGTTCAAATCCCAGCTCTGCCGTCTGCCGTCCTAAGTGAGCCAACCCTGTCACTTCTCTGAGCCTCAGTTTTCCCATTTGTCCAGTGAGGTCGTTGGGTTTAGTGAAGACAGTACAGGTAAAGCACTTCCTTAGCATGCTGCCTGGCACATAGTAAGTGCTCAGTAAGGTTTAACTGCTGCTCACCAGCAGCAGATTCACCCTGGTTGACCTTCTCTAATGGCCCATCACCTCTCTTTAAGACTTCTTGGTTGATGACCCCTCAACCCCAAGGTTGGTCACAAATAAAACCTGCTTTATTTATGTAGTGGTATTTTGTCCATGTGTGTTTCTGTTCTGTCAAAAGCAAGTCCCCCAGCCCCCCAGCCTCTTCATCCCTATACATTTTTTGTTTCCTTTGTCCATCTTTCTATCATAATACAGTGCTGATTGCAGTATCTAATTCGGGGAATGACAAACTTTCACGAGCACAGGGACAGGCAGGTAACATCAATGATGGATGCAGCTCTGGGTAAGCAGGAGGAAGGTTGGTAGGGGAGCAGGGGTGCCGGACAGCTGAGGATATCTGGCCCTGCAGCAGGGAAATCAACTTGATTAAGACGCTGTACTGGACAGATGAAAAACCTGACTACTGGCTGGCTGTGGCCCAGACCTGGGTTGTACAATAGTTACATCCTCTCCCTACCCCCACCAAGACTGTGAGCTCCTTGAGGGCAGGGATGCCCTCACCTCCCCGCACTGCCACCCCAAGGGCCTCATGCTAGGGATGACATCGCAGGGGTCAGCAAATTTTTGATGAATAAACAAACATATTTGCTGTTGACCTCATTCATTAAAGTAAGACATGTTCAACGTGGAAATTGTAGAAAGAACAAATAAGCAAAAAGGAGAAAATAAAAATCACCCGCTTCTCAGATAAATCTTTTATCACGATTTCTTTAGACTTCTTGTAACAAACATACAGAAAAGGACATGGATCATATGTGTTCAGCTCAACGACTTGTCACAAACATGGAACCATCACTCAGATTAAGAAATAGAACATCCCTGTCCCCCACCCCAGAAGCCCCATCAAGCCCTTCCTATCACTGCCAACCCATGCCCCAGGGGTGACCCATCCTGACTCCTAACAGCACGCGTTAGTTTTGCCTGTTTGTGAGCTTTATGTAAAAGGAATCACCTAGCATGTGCTCTTTTGCGTCTGGCTTCTTTCACCAACGTTATATTCTTGAGATTCACCCACGTTGTTGTGTGTAGCTGCAGTTCATTCATTCCCGTTCCCATCTAGCATTCTGTTGTGTGAGGAGACCACAATTTATTCATCCTTTCTCCTGTTGATGGGCATTTGGGTGGCTTCCAATTTGGGGCTCCTACCAACAGTACTTCTAGGAACACTGGTTCCCGAGTGTCTCTTGGGTGAGCGGGTGCATGTGTTTTTCTTGAGTATAAATCAGGGTTTCTTGATCTTGGCACAGTTGACATTTGGGACTGGATGGTTCTTTGTGGTGGGGGCCATCCTGAGCATTGGAGGGTGTTTAGCAGCATCCCTGGCCTCTGCCCACTAGGTGCCAGTAGCATCCCCCAAGTTGTGACAGCCAAAAGGGTCCCCAGGGATTGCCCAATGTCCCCTCAGGGGTAGACAAAATCGCCTCTGGTGGAGACCCACGGTATATATCAGGGAATGGATTACTGGGTTACAGGGAGTTATTTGCATAGCTTCAGTATAGTATATGCCAGGTGTTTTTCCAAAGTGATTGTACCAGTTTGTACTTCTGCCAGCTGTGTGTGACCTTCTAATAACCATTTCTAATGCCTTTATTTATAATTTATATATAAATTTTATGGAATGAAATCAGGTGTAAGTATTATTCTACCTTATGCTAGATTACATGGTCTAGGGTGTCTTTTATCATTTATTCTTCCATTACAGAGCAGTAAAGTGATTAAATCTGTACTTAACACTGGAATCTGACTTCCTTTAGTTTAATCCGTGGCTCTGCCTCTCTCTAGCTGTGTGGCTTTGGCTGAGTGACTTCACCTCTTTGTGCCTCAGTTTTCTCTTCTGTCAAACAGGAACAATAATGATGCTGGCCTCTGTTATTTGGAGATTACATGAATTCATTAATGTGAGGCATGTGGAAGAGGGCCTGGCATGTGGCAAGTGCTGTGTTGACTGCTACTATCCATTTTAGTGGCCATAAATATTCTCTTATGTGGATGAGTTGTGGTTTATGTCAGTAGTTCTTTGGTGTGGAATGGTAAATGGTTTTCAGTTTGGGCTGCCAGATTTTGCAAAAACTAAAAAATGATAATAATGCCTAGTTAAATTTGAATTTCAGATAAACAACAATTAAATTTTAATATGAGTATATCCCATGCAGTATTTGAGATTTTTATACTAAAAAATATTTGTTGTTTATCTGAATTCAAATTGATCTGGGTGTCCTGTATTTTATCTAGCTATCCTCTTAATTCCAGTTCTTTTCTCTTCTGAGCGTCGCAGTGATTAGCATTCTGGAAGTTGCATCTTAGCACACAAATACGGTTTCCCAAACTTGGCTCCTCAGCTGAATCACCTAGGGGCTTGTTAAAGTGCCCAATCCTGGCCACCCCCTAGATCTCTTGAAACTGAGTCCCCAAGGCTGGGTTGAGAGTCTGAATTTTTAACCAAGGCCCCAGGTGACTCAGAGCCAAGACTTCAGGGTGAACTCCTCCTCTACCGTGTTCGTGATGTGCTGTGTGGAAGGTGGGGCAGGGAAAACTCTGCCTCGCTGCTCCCTGCCTGGTCACTGCTCTCCTGTGGGTGAAGATAAAGGCTTGGCCTTGACTGGCCTTTCCTGGGACACCTCTGCCCAAGGCCTCCAGCCTGGGCAGGGGACTGGGGCGGTGGGGGGGGGTGTCTCTACTTCCGGCTGCCCCTCAGCCCAGCTCAGAGCCTGCCGCAGCTTTACAGGAGGCGGCGCTGAACTTTGGCAGCGGGAGAGAAAGGTGGGGGCAGTGGGCACCAGGACCAGCTGCATTGATTTCTTTCTGCACTTCTTGGAAGCCCTGTCATGAGGAAAACAGGCGGCGGGTAAACAGTAGACGGC
This sequence comes from Eschrichtius robustus, assembly GCF_028021215.1. Lineage (NCBI taxonomy): Eukaryota > Metazoa > Chordata > Mammalia > Artiodactyla > Eschrichtiidae > Eschrichtius > Eschrichtius robustus. Next base: position 9,489,255 of record NC_090837.1, read on the forward strand.
AGCCTCAGCAGCAGGGGGGGCCTGGCTGGCCTGAGAGCTTGTCTCAGCTCAAAGTGTCTGCCAGGTTCTGACTGTCGCTGTTGGGGGCACAGTGCCCCTTGAGCCCAGGCCTGTGGCCTCCTGAGACTCCACCATCTGGCCAGGTAAGGTCCAGCCTGGCCAAGGGGCAGGGCCTGGACTCAGAACTGCTCCCCTCGCTATGTCCCTGCCTGACCAGAGCCTCAGGGACTCATGGTCCATTCATTCCGTTCCCGTGGGCCTTCAGAGGCTGCCAGGCCATGCCTGAGGGCAGGAGGAGATGTCCGCCAGCAACTCCTGTCCCCGCCCTTAGCCTGGCCTGCAGCAGCTGCTCTCCCCAACTTTGGAGGATAGATCTGATTTCTCTTTCATCCCAGCTGCTGTTGGGCACCCCGGAGCCACCAGGCCACAGCCAGCTGGGTAGGCCGACCCTGTCTGCTCAACTCAAAGCCACGAAATTACAGCCCAGACAAGATCAATATGATCATGTCCCAGGGCCTTCAGAGGATGCTTTTGCTTTGAGAAGAGGTCAGAAGGGGCCTCAGATTTATAAATATATTATTATTTAAGAGAGGATTCCTGGTGGTCTGTAAGAGTTTGTTGGCTGGGGAGACAGCCTATCTCTGACCTCCTGCATGCTCTCTGGGGCAGAGCCGAAGTGTCCAGGCTGTTTAGGCTGGTGTGGGCCAGGTGCTTCCTCTAGCAACAAGGGGGTCTTCAGAGTTTGGGTCTGGGTTTGGGGAGGGAGGTGTTCACCTTCCTTGTACGTCCATTTGGTGCTGACAGCTTGTGCTGGGCACAGACATTTTCTGGGAAAGAACTCATCAAGCAAATATGTTTAATTAGTGCTTTTTCTTTCTTTCTGTCTTTTTTTTTAAAGGGATTTTCAATTTTACTCTTTTTTTTTTTTTTTTTAAGTTAATTAATTTATTTTTGGCTGTGTTGGGTCTTCGTTTCTGTGCGAGGGCTTTCTCCAGTTGTGGCAAGCGGGGGCCACTCTTAATCGCGGTGCGCGGGCCCCTCACTATCGCGGCCTCTCTTGTTGGCGGAGCACAGGCTCCAGACGCGCAGGCTCAGCAGTTGTGGCTCACGGGCCTAGCCGCCCCGCGGCATGTGGGATCTTCCCAGACCAGGGCTTGAACCCGTGTCCCCTGCATTAGCAGGCAGATTCTCAACCACCGCGCCACCAGGGAAGCCCTCTTTCTTTCTTTAAGTGCTTGTTGTAGCCTGGGCATTGTTCTAAAGACTGAGGGAATAGTATTGTTACCAAGCCAGATGGGGGCCTTGTCTTTTGGAGTTTATAGTTTTCATTATTTACCCTTGTTGGTTAGGAATCAGACAGGTGGAGTGAGTTGCCCATGGTCACTCTGCAAGAGGCGCCTGCCAGGTTCAAGTTTCACTAGTAAATGAACAAAATAATCACTTGATCAAGTAGAAAACTGAGTCTGAATAATAATGATGATGATGATAATAACCAGCATTAATTGAGGGTTTACTATGTGCCAGGAACTGTGCTAATAAGTGAGTTTAGTTCCATGAGATCCATATTATAATCATCCCATTTTTTAGAAGTTGTGAAAGCTGAGGTTCAGAGAGGTGAATTCACTTTCCCAAAGTCACATAGCCAGCAAGTGGCAGAGCTGGAATTTGAACCCAGGACCTGGGCCTTCAAGCTTAAACACATTGTATAGGTACTTTCTGGGGTTCCCACTAAAGCCTGGTGTGCTGGAGAGGAAAGTCACAATCATTATTTTTAGGAAGGTTCAACATTTGTGTTGGGATAGTGCAGTTGAGGAGGGTGCTGATTTACCACCAACTTTATCATATACTCCTCCAAGGAGTGCAGAACACCTGGCATAATAATAGCAATAATATTAACAACAAAAACAACAGATGCCATTCGTTGAGCATTTGAGTAATTCCCATGTGCCTCCCATACAAAGATTACCTTAAAATACATAGCTGAATTTAAAATACATAGCTGTTTTGTTATTCCCATATGATGGATGAGAAAACCAAGGCTGAGAGAGATTGAGTCACTTTCTCAAGCTCACATAGCCAGGAAGTGCAGAGCCGGGACTTGAACCCTGTTTGCCTGCACAGCCCACAGAGCCTTGCTGGTTCTCCCAGCAACTGCTCCAAGGAGCCCATGATGGCATCTACACTCCTCTGGGGTCTCCTTGTTCAGAACAAGGAAGTGACTTGCCTCAGTCCCCTTTATCACTTGGCAGACGGTCCAGATTTCTTATCCCAGTTTCCCGTCTCCTTCCAACCCTGCCTGAGACTCTTACATTTTCCCTCCTAAATCCTTCTTTCTAATCAGTTCAGCTGTAGAATACGGGCCCCAAAATAATGCCAAGTACAGCCTTTGCTGCCACTGGATTTCCTGCTTGCTTAGCAGGATGGAAACTTTGGCGTGGGTATGTGTCCTTTTAAAAAATCCTTTATTTGCTCTGCTCTTGTTTTTATAAGATATGACTCTTAATGAGGCTTTAATTCAAGGTCAAAGAGTCCAGAAGTTGGCAGAAAGCCCGTGGCCCCTCTGGGTCCCGCCAGACACATAAACAGCCAATGGCTGGCTTTTTTCATCTCCTCTTTTAAACAGTCCCATTGCAACAGAGCTCTTCCTTGCATGAGGAGGTAAAATATTTGAACTGACTGTATTGCCTGTTCCTAACTGTTTGCAAAATGCACCCAGGCTCCCCCTTGTCTTTGTTTATTTTTTCCTTTTCTGTAGTTCAAAGAAAATAATTTATTAACTTGAGATTTAGGGATAATGTCGTTCCCCAGCCCTGCAGCTCCCTGAGGCCTGGGCCAGCCTGCCTTCCCTACTTGGGAAGTTGAGACAGGCTTTTCCGTCAAAGGCATAGCCATGGCAGAGCCCAGGTGGACAGGGGTAATGTATTCATTCACAGTCATGATACGAAAACCCTGAGTGTCTGGGACCCAGCCCCCAGGGACCGATGGGGCCACGTCATTGACCTGAACCCCCCTGGACTGCGCCCTCGTCTAAATCCATCAGGCTCGCCAGCCCCAGTCTTGGACCACTGAATAATTTACGGTCCTGCGGAGCGGCGAGCAGCGGGTCACCGGAGTTCATGGGTTAATAACAGGTTTGGTTTTCGATGTCAGCGGCTCTCTTGATAACGTATGAAAGAATCCTATTCTGTTGATTAGATTTTGAAATGGATCAATTTTTAATCAGCCAAACACCTGACTCACTCAATAAGAGTAGCATTGTGGAGACAGGATGGAGGCCGGCTTTATTTACAAGAGTGTTTGTTTTTTGGGGGCCATAAACAAATTCCCACCCTGATCCCTCCTCCTGGAAGAAATTGACCAGATTATCTCCCACCTCAAATGGCAGTGTTTGATTCACCTTCTGATTAGTTGGGAAATCCATGGATCTGTTTAAGAGATAAGAACAGCAGCTAAAGGTTTGATTTAGTCATCCATGGTTATTGATGGAAAAAGCATTTATTTGCCAATGGAGAAATTTTGCTTAATGTAACAGCACAGAAGAAGGGAGGAGACAAAGGGAGTCCCGGCGATAGCCAGGGGGTGGCAAAGGCATTTTACCACCAGGGGGGGCTGGGATTTCCAGCCCTGTCCTCTGAGATTTTCAAAACTATGGTGTGGAAGTGAGCCAGTGAGCAGGTTGAATGCATGGAAGGTTCATTATGGAGGGTATTGCTTCTGGTCATTTTATTTATTCATTCAACAAACAGTTGAGCCCACACTGTGTGCCAGGCACTGCATTGGGCATCAGGGATGAAGCTGTTATTGACAGAGACAAGATTCCTGCCCACATAGAGTATACATTCTGGTCCAGGGGAGGCAGGCAGTGAAGGAAAAACAAGGCGTATAATTATAAAGCATGCAAAGTCTTGTGAGGAAGCTCTGAGGAAAAATAACAAGATCATTTCATTTCAGTGGTGGTCAAGGAAGATCTGAGTAAAGAGAAATGGGAAGAGAGCACCAGGTGGGAGGGGCAGCAAGGGTTAAGGCCTGGAGGCTGGCGTGCTAGAGGAGCCAGGTAAGGCCAGGTGGCAGATGAGTGGGTGACAAGAGGGAGAGAGATGGAAGAGGAGTCCGGGCAGGTAAACAGGGGCTGGCTTAGGCGGGAGGAGGACTGGGTGTGTCTGCAGTGCCATGGGGAGCCCTGGAACGGTTCTGAGCAAAGGAGTGGCTTGTTCAAGTTTTGCATTAGAAAAGGTCACTCTGAGGAGAGTGGGCTGTAGGAAACGGGAGACTTGTGCTGAGGGGTCTACTGTACCACCCAGTGAGTGGTGATGAGGGTGTGGACCAGGGACACAGGGTAGAGTGGGGAGAAGGGGACAGATTCAGCAATTCTGGTCTGTGGCCAGGTGGCTAAGGAAGAGGATGTGGTGCTTGGGCCAGCTGGGGCCCTGGCCTGGCCTCATGAGGGCTGTAGCCCCAAGCCGACAGTGGCCTGGTCCCAGGGGAGTGGAGGGATTCTTTGTGGCAGAACCCTGCTTGTCTTTGGACTGGTCTTCCAGACTTTTCCTGAGACTGCAACAGCTAGAAGCAGGGCGGTATGGAGGTTGGGGACTTGGGCTGTGAAGTCAGATAGATATGGGAGCTTCCAGTCTCAGCACTGCCTTTTGCAAGCTGGTGACCTCAGATGAATTGCTCTTTGCACATAAAAGCAAGTGAGAATAATTGTTGGTATAGAACTTTCTAGACGGACTCATAAGAAACTGCCAACAGTGGTTGGTTTCCCCTGGCAGGGGGACATGGGCTGGGTGGGTGGTTGACTTTCTCCTCTGTACCCTTTTGTAGCCTCTGAATTTATGCCACAGACATGTGTTACCTGGTCAGAATTGTCCATACCGCTTGTGATGTGCTGTGACATTCACCAGGATGGACTTGCAGTGGCATTTGGAGCAAGGACTGGTATTACCACCTCTGTTTTATAGATGAGGCTCAGAGAGGGCCTGTCACTTGCCTACGATCACAGAGCTGTACCTGGTGGCTCCAGCCCCTTCTCAGGCCCCAGCCCCTCTCTTTCCAGCTCAGCTCATCTTACCTGTTGCTGTTAGTTGAGGCTGTGGACTTGCTGGGTCTTTGAGAAGCTGGATTTTCCCAGCACAAGTAGCAATCTCTCATTCCCCAGTGATCTGCTCCAGGAACCATCGATTGGGCAGCTTTATTTATTAGCTTAACCGTTGCACATCCCTCAGCGACACTGTTCTTGTGCCTGCATTGTTGGGGAGGCAGAAGGGCCTGCATGCACACCTGTGTGTGTGCACAGGCCTGGGAGTGTCCACGTGGATTCAGGACTGTGTGGGAGGAAGCCCGCCTCACTTCCCAGCTCTCCTTGGTGACAGGCACACTCTCACAAGCATCTTAATTTAGGCGTGGCACAAGTAATTGCTCACTGAGGGATCTCAGTGGAAAAAGAACTATCTGATTTAGTGTCAGAAGTCCTTGATGCTAGTCCTGGTTCATGCACTTGCTTACTATGTGACCTTGAGTTAAGTCTGTTTTCTGGGCCTCTGTTCTACATCTGTAAAATGGGAGTAATGGTGATCTCTGGCCTTCTCCTTATTGCTTTTCTCTCTTTTCTTACATGTCGGCATAGCTTGCTCCTTCACTTTTGTCTTTACTCAAAAGTGACCTTCTCAGGGAAGCCTTCTCTGGCCACCCTAACTAAAATTTCACAACACACACACCCTATTCTTCTTTTCCGCACTATATGTTTTTTTTCTTCCTTAGCACTTAACGTGATTGATCATATTATAGCTTTTAACCATTTACTTGTTTACTGATTTCTCCCATTAAAATAGCTGCCCCAGCAGGGCAGAGATTTTTGTCTGTTCTGCTTGCTGCTGTCTTCCTAACACCTAAAATGGAGCTTGACACATAGTAGGTGCTCATCAAATATCTGTTGAAGGAATGAATGAAATAAATCAATGTAAGGCACTCAGAACAGTGCCTGGTACATAGTAAGCACTCAACAAACTACTGGTAAGTTTTTCTGAGCTTTAGTTTCCTCACCTTTATTTATTTTTTAAAATTGATTTATTTTTGGCTGCATTGGGTCCTTCGTTGCTGCACGTGGGCTTTCTCTATTTGCGGCGAGCAGGGGCTACTCTTTGTTGCGGTGCGCAGGCTTCTCATCGCGGTGGCTTTTCTTGTTGCGGAGCGCGGTCTCTAGGCACGCGGGCTTCAGTAGTTGTGGCATGTGGGCTCAGTAGTTGTGGCTCGCGGGCTCTAGAGCACAGGCTCAGTAGTTGTGGCGCACGGGCTTAGTTGCTCCACGGCATATGGGATCTTCCCCCACCAGGGCTCGAACCCGTGTCCCCTGCATTGGCAGGCAGATTCTTAATCACTGCCCCACCAGGGAAGCCTTTCCTCACCTTTAAAATGGAAATACTGTTGATAGTAGCTATCATAGAGTTGCTGCGAAGATTCAGTACTGTGGATGTTGAGTTCTTGGTACAGCTCCCAACACAGTAATTCTTCAAAAAATGGGAGCTATTTTAGTTATAAGTACAAAATGAATAATAAAGGCCCCCTGGTTATGGCAGCATTTTTGAGAAATGGAGTTAGTGTCTGGGACCCAGGGACCAGCTGTAGCCACCGTGTCACCAGTCCTGATTAGCTACCGCAGTTGTGGGGCATGATCCTCTGGTTTGCCTTTGACTACCGTCTACCCAGAGTGTCTAGCCAAGGTTTGCAAATAGCCCCTGGATTCCAGCTTTCTCAAGGGGTGTCTCAAATAGTTCCAAGCAAAGTTCATTTGATTTTGTTTTCATTTTTTTTTAAAGTATGGGAAGTGTTTTTAAGAAGAGAAAGACCAATTGATATTTTTTGTCCCAGGGAAACATCCTCAGCACATTGTCATGTGGATAAAAACTGGAGCTGAGCAGCACATAGTGTGTAATTTTTTTTTCTTTTTTAGTGTGTAATTTTTGTAAATCAGACAAGCAGAGCCTCCCCGCCAGGTGAATAAGATTTGCTCATTGGCCTAGACCTGGGTCTCTACCTTCATCCCTAGAGTCTGGGAGGAACCCCATCCAAGACTCTTGATTGCAAGCAACAGAAATCGACTCAGCCTCCCACCAAGACTTATGTAAGGAGGGGCTTCTCCACCCACAAGAAGGAGATTCTGACACTAGCTTGCCAAAAAAGCAGATGTTCAGGGCAGCTGGAAGGGAGTGGTATGGGATGGGATAGAGATCCCCAAATGAAAATGAGGGACGGTTGCTAGATGCAGCAGGAATTCATGTTGGGGTGGAGGTCGGTTGCTGCGTAGCCTGAGGCAGATGCAAAAGCAGATTAGCACTGATACCGGTCCTCTGGGACTTTTCATTGTCCTCTGACAAGCTTTCACCTGCTGGTGATGTATCTCTGTCCCCTGGGGGCTTATGTCCAAAACCTTAAGACCACTTTCCTGAGAGTGGGGCAGACCAGAAGTTCTGGGTAACTTTCGGGAACAGCACTCAGTCTCAGGAGGTGGTGTATACATATTCCAGCTTCCTCACCTCTGAGTGAAAGAGTTCCTGCATTTCTTTTGCATTTTCTTTGGGTGGTGGAGATTGTAGGCGACTTTTGTGTTTGGCTTTCTTAAGGAGGTTTTTAGGTTTTCAGCTTTGAGAATGTTTTATCTTGTCATTTGAAATCAACTGCAAAAGAACAGGACTGGGACTTCCCTGGTGGTCCAGTGGTAAAGAATCCGCCTTCCGATGCAGGGGACGCGGGTTCGATCCCTGGTCGGGAAACTAAGATCCCACATGCAACTAAGCCCGTGTGCCACAACTAGAGAGAAGCCCGGCGCCTCAACGAAAGATCCCGCTTGCCACAACTAAGACCCGACGCAGCCAAAATAAATTTAAAAAAAAAAAAAAAAAAAAGAGCAGGACTGCCCCCAGGCAGGTTGGGGGTGTCTGTGCAGGGACAGCAGGTAGCTTGGTAGCATCTTTGTCTCTGCTCACATTGTGGACAGAGCATTTCAGGCTTCTGCATCGAGCTGAGATGAAGGGAAAAAAGAGAAAGTGGAAATCACAGTACATTATAGGGCGAAACTAAAGGGATTGGAATCAGTCCAAATAAAAGGCTGATGACCTGAACTGGTTGCATTTGGGACATTTCTGGATTTGAAACTTCAGTGGGCAGAGGTGTTTGAGCACCTTCTATATACCAGGTACTGTGTTGGGTACTTGGGCAGGGAGAAGTGAGTGAGACCAGGTTTCCCAAAGAGTCTTAGAGAACCCACAAACAGTAGTGACTGGAATGGACAGGGGTAGGAGGTGGCCCAGGGGAAACTGAAGCCCAGGGCATGGGCACAGAGGAGAGACAGAGGTTAGATCATCCAAGGATCCTGGGAACATTTAATACACGCCTTGAAAGCTGGAAGACTTGACAGGCTGACAGATGGAGGAGAGTACAACATGGGCAAGGGCCCCGGGGTTGGATGACTAGGGTCAAGCCTGGGAAGCACTGTGCACGCCAGCTTGGTTTGTGTGTGAAAGAGAGATGTGGGAATTAGGTTGGGAGAATGCAGGATCCTGAATGTCATGAAGGGACCTTGCTGGATAGCTTGGTAGGCCATAGGGAGCTATAGAAGGTGTTTGAGCACCTTGAGAGTGAGATATTTGGAGCTGTGCTTAAAAGATCCTTTTATCACAATGTTTCTCAACCTCCACACTATGGACATTTTGGGCCATTTGGTTGTGGGAGGATGTCCTATGCATTGTAGGATGTTAAGCAGCATCCCTGGCCTCTGCCCACTGAATTGCCAGCTGCCTCCACCCTAAGTGTGACAATCAATAATGTCTCCAGATATTTCCAAGTGTCCCCTGGGGGGACACAGTCACCTCTAGCTGAGAACCACTGTGTCAGACTGGGTGGGAGCAGGGAGCAGCCAACACGCAGGTGAATAGTGATGCAGCCCAGAAGTAGGGCAGGAATGAGGAAGGAGGGTGCAGGTGCGAGAGGCCTTTGAGAACAAGGACCAGGAGGCCAGGGATCGGAAGGTCAAGGAGCCCGTGGAGAGAGATGTTGGAGCCGGACTTTCAGGGGCCAGAGTCCAAGACCCAGGGCCTGACAGGTCCATGGGACTGGGAGCCGATGGGAAAGGAAGCAGAACCCTTTGGGGTGAAGGGCGCTGGGGGACCCCAGGGTCATTGCATCTTGTGGTATCTCCAGGGCTTGACACAAAGTGGGTCCTTGGTAAGGGGGAGATGTTGAATGAATGAATGAGTTAATGAATGAGCCAAATAGGAAGCATAGGAGACATTTTTTTTAAAAAAGACTGAGGTTCAAGTGGGAGCTAAGAGACCATTTTCTGTGCCATTTAATGAGCACCTACTGTGTGCACACAGGTGGACCCTGGGCACCTATAATACCTCTGATCTCATGGAAATTATAGCATAGAGGAGGAGGGGGCACTGAACAAGAAAATAGGCAGATAATATATGTTTACAGATGGTGCTCAGTGCCAAGAAAGGGAATTCGTGTGTTGGGAGCCAAGTTTGGGAGGAGAGGTCCAGCAGCCAGTCAAGGGCTGCCGTCGACAGGGTGGTCCACGTTTGGTCCAGAGAACACGCTCATTCAAGGTGACTTTGCTAGGGGCAGGGTGACAGGCCACCCCTTGGCACAGAAGAACAGCGAGAGCAGACCAGACAACAGGGCAATTTCCTTGAATACTGGGGTGGGGATAATCAGGGAAAGCTTCTTTGAGGAGGTCACATTTGAGCCAAGAATGGAAGATTGAGTAGACCTTTGCAAGGGGAAGTGCAAGGGAACAGCAAAGGCATCGTGGCTGTGCTCGACAGAGATCAGGGTTTGTGGAGCAGATGGAGCCTTGACTCATCTCCTTAAACCTTACAAATATGTGAAATTTCCCTCCTGGCCTTCAATAGTGAGGACCTGATTGGTGGGGTGGGGTGGTTGGTGGCTTCTGGGGTTGTGGGCATTCTCACAACCCTGAGATTTAAAGGTTTTCTGCTCTCTTTTCTCCTATTCCTGCCCATTCCCTGTTTCCAGGGGGGCAGGATGGGTGGACCCACAGATGCCCAGACCCCCCCATACCTTAGCAGTTTGGCAACCTGTGGGTATTTTGTGAGTGTGAGTTTTAGTTTCTTCAGTGCATCACTGGATAGAGCAAACTTAACTTTTTCTTCTTTTTTTTTAAGGCCAGTTAAAAAACATTTTTTTTTTTTGCAGATCAGGCCACCGGCTATTACGGAAATAGTAAACAGGAGTCAGTGCCAGGGCATAAGTGGTCGGTTTTAATTAGAACATTAAAGTATTTTAACGCTTTCACTTTATATTTTTGCGAACTTGATTATATAGCATTTTAAATACCTGTGAACGTTTTAAGGACTCTCGGCAATGAATTATTTGCAGTTTCACAGGAAACTTCTATTTTAAAAGCAAAACGGTATAAGAGTGGCTCCGAAGGCTTGGCAGCAGTGACTGCACTGTATAATGAGGAACCACGTGGTGGGTGGGTTGGCAGACGGCCTGCTGGGCCCGCCGTCACCCAGGCTCCCCGGTGACCCCGTTCTGGAGAGGCTCCTGCTGTGTGCCAGGGATTTAGGGAGGCCTCAGGGTCCAGCTAGGGTCCCCACGCCCCACCCGCCCCCAAGTCCTGAGGATTCTTCTTCTGGAATGCGGCTGACAGGTGTCTCTTGGTCTCTTCCACTCTCTGCCACTGAAGCATCTTCAGGGGGCTCCCAACTTCAGCTTTCACCCGCTCTGCGCTTCTCCCCACCCAGCATCCAAAGGGGACATCTTAAAACACAAATCAGTCTCATTGCCCAGTGGCTCAGAAGCTTCCCAGGGGAAAGTCAATGTCCACATCAGAGTCACCAGACCATGGGCAGTCAGACCTAGCCCCATCTTTTCCTCATGCCACCACAGCGCAGACACACAGGCCTTCTCATCATCTTTCTAGGCCTTCTCATCATCTTTCTCTCTCTTAATGTTTACTGAGCATCTGCTATGTGCCAAGCATTGCTCTAGACACTAGTGATTCCCAGCCTTCATGGAGCTGCCCTGCTAGTCAGGGGAGACAGGTGATAGAGAAACAAATGAATACCAGGTGTGAGAGGAGGGGAAGAAAAGTAAAACAGGGCAGAGGATGGGGATGGTGGGGGGTGCTGTTTTTGATGGGGGGAATTAAGACAGGTTTGTCTCAAGAGGTGACATTTAAAGGCCTGAATGAAATGAAGGAGCAAGCCAGTGGTGTGCTGGAGGTGGCTTGCACAGGCTCACGAGAGCCAGTTGCACCCATCTCTTCCCAGCTCCTTGTTCAGTGATATCTGGTTGGTAGCTTGAAATCAGCCAGGGTGGGAGTGTTTACACCACAGAAATTGGCAAATGCCACAAATTTGAGCTTTCTTCCCAGAGATCTGGTTGTTACGCATTTACCAGCACGCATCTGGAGCGGGTCGCGCAGAAAGCCGTGGGAGGGGGTTCTGGGCATTCCCTGAAGGGGAAATGTGTTTAGGAAGGCTTGAGGAACATCACAGAAGACAGTATGGATGGGACTGAGTGAGTGAGAAGGGGAGCATGAAAGGAGATAAAGCTAGAGACTTCCCTAAATGCTTCTAGTTTCCGAACTCCTCTAAGCTTGTTTGTGCCCCGGGACGTGTGCACATGCCATTCCTTCTGACCAGGATGCTCTTCCCCTGGCTAGTTCCTTCAGCTCCTGTCTCCCCACAGAGAGGCCTTCTCTGACCATTTTTGCTAAAACACGTTTTCCTCCTTTATTCTTCTGTCAGCACCCTTGGGTTGTCTTCCCAGCATTTATCTCAATTTGTAATTGTGTATTGGGTTTTTTATTGTGTTGGGGTCTATCTACCCCATTGAACTGTAAGGTCTGAGAAGTCTTCTTGCTCCCTGCCGTCTTCCCACCTTCCAGCACAAAACAGATGCTCAGTGCCTTTTTGTCAAATGAGTGAATGTGGATAGAAAGCATTTCTGTGCAAAGCATTGGTTTGGGAGATGTCTTAACCGCATGAGATGAGAAATCGAGGAACAGAAGCGGCTGACAGAGAAGCCAGAGGTTCCTACCTTGTGCCCAGCCTTATTCCAGCAGCATAATTCCTGGGTTCCTTCTACTTAATCCAGAAGCAACACAGCGCCATGTTGGGGCCTCTCTGAGAATGGGCCCAGTTATCGTCCCCTAGCTGCCAATCCCCTGTTGGTGAGCAAGAACAAGCTTTCCGCAGCTGCTGAAGACATTGGTGACACTGGAGGTTAAATATTCCTATTATATCTTTGCTGGCATTTTTATTGTCACAAGAGCAGTGGATGTCAGGAGTTCAGGACTTGAGATGAAGTTTATTTCATGATGGAGAAAATGCTGAACCCACTGGTGTTTGGAATCGAGTAGCCAAAGGTGCACTGAGGACAGAAACATTTTGATCGCAGGGAAGAGGTTCAGCTGACCTGATTATTTCTTTTTATAATGTTGAGAGCTTAGAACATATTGATTGAGGTGATCAGCATTTAGGTCTTTCATAGTTAATGAGGAACTGTCCAATTTGTATTGGAAACTGTCACTGCCCGGGGCCTTTAATGAGGTGTGTGGTGCCCGGGAGAGGGAAACAGTTAACATCACGGAAGTGGGTGCGGAACCAAGAGAGGAAGAGCACTCCTTTTTTAGGTCATCAAATCACCTTCCTCTGTCCCTGAGGGTCCATATCCTGGCTCTGCCCTTCTCAGCTGTATTCCCTTTGGCAAGTTGCTTAGCCTCTTGTAACCTCAGTTTCCTCTTCTGTAAAATGGGCTAGTAGTGCTGTTATCTCCGGGAGTAGTTTATGGTTTATGAGGATTAAAAGTGATGATGCATGTGCAGTAAATTCTCAGAAAATGTTGCTCACTGTTATTCAGGCTGTCAGGTGATGGTGTTGGTGCTTCTTAAGGCCTATGAAATGGGAACATCATAGGCTCGTTCCAGTATGACAAGGAGCTTCCTAAAGAAAACACCCTGAAGGAAGAGTTGCCACAGAGTGTTCTGGCCCCTTGATTTGTCGCTTCATCTTGAGGCAGTGCAGGTTTCACCAGAAGATAATGTTTTTTCCTTGAGAAAATGCACTCAAGTGCTTATTAGCACTTGACCTAGCTCATGGGAGCATCTGCTGATTCAATCATGAATCAGAGAACTGTATCCATTTCTGTGTGTATTGTTGTAGAGTGGACTTTGCTGTAAGCTGTCTGCACAATTATTCAGTTTTGTATTACCTGAGAGGGCAGGGGCCTTTGTCAGCCTCGTTTGCTGCTCTGTCCTCAGCACCGAGAACAGCTCCAGCACATAGTAGGTGCTCAGTAAATCTTGGTTGAATGAATGAAATTATATGAATGTAGGGGTTTAAGAATGAAAGACCATATCCCAGAGAAATGGAAACTGAAGTTCACACAAAAACTTGCATGTGAATGTTCACAGCAGCATTATTCATAAGAGCCCCAAAGTAGAAGCAACCCGGATGTTCTTTAGCTGGTCAGTGGTTGAACAAACTATGGTGCGTCCATACCACGGAACACTACTCAGCAGTAAAAAGGAATGAACTATCAGTACACTAACAACTTGGATGAATCTTGAAGGAATTATGCTGAGTAAAAAAAGCCAGTCTCAAAAAAGATGACATACTAGATGATTCCATTTATATAGCATTCTTGAGAAGACAGAGATGGAGAACAGATTAGGAGTGGGAACAGGAAGGGAAGTAGGTGTGGTTATAAAAGGGCAGTGTGAGGACCCTTATGGTGATGGAAATGTTCTGTATGTTGACTATGTCAGTGTCAGTATCTTGGTTGTGATTTTTTACTACAACTTTGTAAGTTATTACCAAGGGGAAAAGTAGCTGAAAAGTATGGGAGATCTCTCTGTATTCTTTGTTATAATTGCATTGAATCTACAATTATCTCACAATAAGAAGTTCAATGTAAAAAAATGAGGGACTGAAAGCACTTGATTAATTATGAGAGATACAGTGGGCTGAACCCCTACTCTGGTACAGTAACTCAAGTTTTCACAGCAGCTTCGTGAAGTAGATGGCTGTGATGTCACCATTTTACAGGGAAGGAAACGGGCTCAGAGAGGTTAAGGGACTTGTTTGAAGACTCACAGCTGGCAGGTGGTGGAGGTGGGACACAAACCTGAGAGTGTCTGGCCCCAAACCCTGAGTTCTTTGCTCTAGACATGCACCTCTGAGTTTCTACGGGTTGGATGCTGGGCAGAGCCAGGAAGCTCGCTTCCCTCATGCACAGTCACATGATGTCTGACCACTTAGTTGGGCCCTGTGGATGACCTCTTAAGTGACTGACAGCTCTGTAGGGGAGAGGTGGCTAGGAGTAAACCTAGGCTTCCCACCTGGCTGCTCCTAAGTGACCTGCTGACCTCAGGAGTCATGACCCCCTCCCCACCCCACTCCTTTGCCTTATGCGAGGATGTTGCAGTATTGGTGTTATTATACCCGCTTTACAAGTGGGAAGACTGAGGCACAGGATGGAAAAGGAACTGGGGTTGTTCCAGGTGGAGGTGTAGTCCTTCCCACCTCTAGCATCCTGTGGTGGTGATTATAGTTCCTTTGATTTGTCTTGCACAGCTGCTGTTTTCAAGGGCGTCTTCTGCCCCGTGATGCGGTGGTCAAGGGCACAGATTCTGCAGCAAGGTCCGGCAACGCTGAAGTGGAGTCCTTGCCTTGCACATCACCAGACTGTGAGCTGGGGCAAGTGATTTCTCTTTTCCAAGCCTCACTTTCCTCATCTGAGAAATGAGGATAATAATGAGGGCTAAATAAGAAAACATAACACACTGTAGGAAACAAAAACCACTGGCAGTATCTGAGGTCTAATTGGGAACTCTGATCTATCTGCCCTGAGGTTCAGAGCTCTGAGCAGAGTATGCCGAAAGGAGCATAGCCCCCTTCCTGAATTATATGCCCTGACATGGCTCCTTGGGGCATGTGATCTCCTGGACCTGAGTCCTGCTTAGCTGTTGGTTTCCTGAGCAGGATGGCACATGCTATATTAGAGGACATCCAGGGAGCCCGGGAGGCTTTCTGCAGGAGGCAGCACCTAAGCTGAGAGCTGAAAGATGACTGGGCTTTTGCCAGGTGAGTGGGAAGCAGAGGATGGAAGGACATTTCAGGGAGAGGGAACAACAGGTACAAAGTCTCAGAGGTTAGAGTGTGCAGGTGCTTTTGGAGAACTGTAACCAGGATGGTAATACTTTAACATTAAACAGGCATAAAGCAGAACCCAGTCACTCTGGCCCTCAGTATCTTTTTCTGTTAAGACAGCCCAGAGTAGGCTAGAGGGATCCCAGGGGGACTCATAGGTGGGTAAGGAATTTGGACTGCATCTTGAGGATGATGGGGAGCCATGGAGGGTTTTGAGCAGAGGAGTGGTGCAGATAGACTTATATTTGAGAAAAGTGGTTCTGGCAGCTGTGTGGAGTGGAGGGGGGCAGAGGCGAGCCTCCAGGTGGAGGGTACTGCAGCGTCTTGGTGAGCGATCGATCACTGGGGACTGGAGCAGAGTTGTGGGAGCGGACTTGGATAGAAGTGGATAGATTCAGGACATTGGTGAATGTCTGATGGGGAAGTGACAGAGCTTGGCAAGGGGCCAGGTAAGGGGGCATTTCGGGTGAGCTGGATTTCTGACTTGGGTTCTGGGCTGGGCCACTTGGGGGAGGCCCCTTTACCTCTCTGTTTTATGGTCTCCTCTGTAACATAGGGGTGATTTCCCCCTTCCCCATCTCTTGGCATCCTTGGCTTCAGTGAGGGTCAAATGAAAAGCTCCCTGAGCCAGCGCCTTACAGGGAACAGCAAAACCCCCGAGCCCCCACCCCCACCCAGAGCTCGTGAGTATTCCCTGGGGGACAAGGCCCCTGGTGTTCAAGATAGAACTCTCTTATTTAGTCCAGTGGTGTTTCAGAGGTGCCACAGTCTAATCTGCTTAACACAGATACCGACTACTGGTTTTCCTTCCTTTTCCTTGTAAAGACTAGTTTGGGGCTCTCTTCCCTTCTCTCGCTTATCTCAGGGGAGGTGCTGAGAAACAGTGCCATCACCAAACTGAAGCTTCCAAAACAAGCATCAGCATTTATGGAGCTCCTACTGTGTGCCAAGGCCTCTCTGTATGTTACCGCCTTCTTTGTCTTCTGGGTTAGGGGCACGGGTGATGGAGTCCAACAAACTGGGGTCTATGTCCGGCTGTGCCATGTCCTAGCTAACTGGAGCCACTTGCAGCCTCAATTTGCACACCAGTGTAAGGGGTCACTCTTTTAGACTCACCTCGGAAGGTTGCCAAAAGGGTCAGTGAGTCCACTCCAGCCAGGGGCAGGGCGACTGGGTACAGTGCTGGAACAGAGAATGGCCTCGGTAAGAGGCAGCTGGCAGTAAATAATTCTGGGAGGTTGGCCTCGGTGTTACTGTTCAGGGAGAGAAGTGATATTTACAGCACGAACGCTGCCAAGGTAAATTTCCTGACTCAGCCATTCCTTTTCCACGAAGGTCTGGAGGAGACACAGCTGGGGTCATTGCTGGCCAAGGTCAAGTGTAACTGGATGGCCTGTACTCCCTGTGCAGCCCCTCTAGTACAGGGAGAAACTCCATGGGGCCATTGAGGGGTACAGGATTTGGCCACCTCATCTTGGTAGCCCAACTGACAGGGCCCATTTTGATTTTTTACCCCAGCCAGCCTGGAACTTTCCCAAAGCCCAGACAATTGTCACCCATGGTTTTATGCACTTTTCATAGAAGAGCATTATATTAGTTTCCTAGGGCTGCCATGACAAATTACCACCAGCTGGGTGGCTTAAAAACAACAGAAATTTGTTGTCTCGCGGTTCTGGAGGCCAGAAGTTCGAAATCAAGGTGTCAGCAGGGCCGCGCTCCCTCTGAAGGCTCTAAGGGAGGATCCTTCCTTATCCCTTTCAGCTTTTGGTGGTGGCCGTCAGTCCTTGGTGTTCCTTGGCTTGCAGCTGTGTCACTCCGATCTCAGCCTCCATTGTCACATGGCTGTCCTTTCTCTGGGTGTCCTCTCCTCTTCTTATAAGGACAATAGTCATTGGATTTGGGGTTCACCCTAATCCAGTACGACCTCATCTTTCTAATTACATCTGCAAAGACCCTTTTTCCCAATCAGGTCATAATCGGAGGTTCTGGCCGTAGTCGGGACATGAATTTGTGTGTGGGCGTGGGGAACACTCTTCAGCTCAGTACAGACGTTTTCAGAAAATGCTGCAAGCACGTGTCCTTCTCACTCTGAGCTTTGTTAGGAGTTCTTTGGGGAAGTGGGCAGGGGGTGTGGGGATGACTCCCTCAACCGTGGGCAGGAAAAAGGGCTCCAAGTGTTAGTCTTAAATGCTGCCGGAAAAAACTGAGACTTGGGGCCTTTACTGCTTTTGAGAGGAGGAGCAGAGGCTCCTGAGCGGGGCTGAGCTAAGGTCTGCGGTTGTTCGAGTTTCCTTGGTTTTTGACAACTTGCTTTTCCCTGAGCCTCAGTTTTCCTCTCTGTAAATTGGGGATAATAACAGCACCTTCCCTTCGAGGTGGTTGTGAAGACATCACATAAGGATTTTAATGCTAGAGACTCGTGAGTCCAGGGTCTCATTGTTTGGACAGAGAATCTGGGACTGAGAGGACAGCCATGACTTGAAGTTACAAGCTTAGAATCAGGGCTGGATGTGGTGCTCCAAGAACAGTGCTCTCTCCCCTCAAATCCAGCCTGGGTTCCTGCCAGCGATTGGATAGAAGGGTCTGAGCCCTTTATCGTAAAACTAATGAATATGTATTTAGAAGCTAATCTTCACAGTGATCCTGTGCACTGGAGACTGCTGCCGTCCCCATTTTACAGATAAGGAAACTGAGGCTCTAGGAGGTTTAAGTTACCTGCCCAAGACCACGCAGCTGTAGGTGGTGGAGCTGAGATTTGAATGCAGGTATGTCCAAGTCCACTTCTGTGGTTCCGTCTCCCTTCCTTAGGCTCCTCCATGCCTTAGTTTCCCCATCTGTAAAACGGCATCTCCTCCGGGTTCCTGACTCCAGCAGAATTGTGCTGAGTACGAGGCCCAGAGTGTTACATAACCCTGGTTTGCTCAGGAGGGTGTCTCAGCTTCCCTATCTCCTGTCCCACACACCACAGCCACTTGAGATTTTCACACAGACGGGAACTGTGTGTGGGGTGGTGAGCAAGTGAGAGAGAGAGAGAGTGTGTGTGTGTGTGTGTGTGTGTGTGTGTGTTTGCAACAAATATTTTATAATAGACAAGCCTTGTCTGCCACTTCTAAAAGTAGTAGGGGGAAAAAAACCCACTTTGACAAAGTAAAAATAACCCAAAGCCTGAGTCACTGAAGTCACTGAACTCAGCCAGAAGTGGCTGCTCTGAGCTGTGGCTACTTCTGCTTGCCCAGAGGCAGTGGGTCAAGGGCCAGAAGTTTGGGGGATGGACACCTGGGCTTTTAGGGAGAAAGTGCCAATGGTTAGTTTGTGGGTGTAATGACTGTCCATCTATGTTTTTTATTTTTTTCCTGCAGGAGGAAATGTCTCCTTAAAATGCTCCTTATTCTCTCTCTTAAAAGTGACTTGACAGTTGATAATTTTGCCCTAGTGACGGACACCTTAGAACTTTTATTTCTTGGAGGCCAAACGTTGATGTTGTGTGAAATGGGAGCTTGGCGGAGCCTTTGTGCGGATCTCGAGTTTCCTGAAAAATTTATTTACTGTGACTGTGATCTGCAGGAGCGAATTGATGTTTATCTGTAGTCACTCGCGCCAGCAAGGAGGGGGAAAATGCATAACTGCGCTTTCCTCGGAAGACTTGCAAGGCTGTTTAAATAAGTATCTAATAGCAAACTTTCAATAGCAGACAGGCAGCTTGATGGACATGGTACAGTGTATTATTAACCATAAGCAGGCTTAATCTTTCCCCCATGCTTTAGGGGAAACTTTATAACCTTCTGGCCAAGGAATTCATGAGGACCAGGTATTTGAAGCTGAGCAAAATTATCCTGGCCGTTCCAGTGGCAGAGTCGATAATTCCAAGAGACACATGAAAGAGGCGAAGCAGAGGCTCTGTCTGGGTCCCACGTGAGCTGCCCCAGCCTCCTCCTTGTGGCTGGGAGGTCAGGAGAAGTTTAGGGGGGCCTGAGCTGTCAGGAGGAGGTGAGGGTCATGCTAGGAACCTGGCTTTTCCACCAGGAAAGTAACTTTTGCTGTTGCCTCCTGCTTGGAGGGTCTGTGGGGACAGGGAACAGGGATATGTGTCTTCCTGCTGGGCCCTGGTTACAGCGCCTGACCCTTTGGTGGCACCCACCATTTTAAGCGATAGAAAGGATTTATGTGATTGTCCAGCAAATGTCTGTCTTGCCCCTCAGAACCAGAAGTTTTGTGCAGCCTGGAAAGCATCATGTTTAACCAGGAGGGCTCTCTTGATCTCTGGGAGAAGGTAGACTCTCATTGTTATAGTCTCCCCTCAGTTCCCTGCCTGACGCTTGCCGCCCTTGGGAGTGAGGAAACCTTCAGTGTCTGTCTTTCCCCTGTTAGCTGGTCACCTGCAAGGGTGCGGGGACTCACCATGTTCCCTGTAGTCTCCCCAGCCACTCTATGGAGTTTCTTAAAGGCTCAGCAACTGTTTGTTGAATGACTGGCATGGATTTTGCTGGGAAGGAAACAGCTGTGGCTAAGAGCACAAAGGTCAGGTAACCTTGGGATTAAATTCTGGTCTGTTAACTGCTGTCTGTCTTCAAGCAAGTGGCTTGCCTTCTCTGGGTCTTTGTTTCCTAGTCTGTAAAATAGGATAATGGAGGAAGTGCCTTCACCATTTTAAATGTTTCCTCATTCGTAAAATAAGTGGAATGCTACCTTCCTGAAGGGCCGTACTGAGGAGTAAATGAGAGACTGCTGGTGGAGGACCCAGCATGAGGTCCAGCATAAAGCTGGTGTTCAGTAAGTTAGAGCTGTTACTATTATTAATGTTTTATTGATATTACTATTATTATTATTGCTCTCCATGACCCCAGGGAACTCACAACCTCTGTTTTGTCTGCTTTGAACACTGTTGCCCCCTTTCAAGATCTTGAAGCCATAATAGGGGACACACTACTCCAGACCTGTGCAGAGTCAGGAAATGCTGGTCTAAAGTGCTTGACACTGAAACTGGGCTGGAGGGAATCCCCCCACAAATCGTGGCGGCTCTGGTGGGTCTGTTCTGTTCTGGAGCCGTGAGCTGCCCCCAGGGTGCCAGACCTGAGCTCCCACCCCACCCTTTCCTCCAGCAAGGGTGCAGGGGCCGGGAAGTTTCACAACCCCCAAAGCCAAATAGAGCTAGCAGTGAATCAGGGGCAGGAGACAGTTTGAGGGGCTCGGCCACACCTGATAGGAGTGTCTCATGGATGAGTGACAGCCCCTGAATTATCCGTGCCACTGAGCCTCGCCTCACAGTGTGGAGAACCAAGAGCTGCCTGACACTCAGAGCATTGTTGTCACCAGAGCCAGAGCCTGGTTTACATTCCCGCAGCTGCCCAGAAGGTCCAAAGTGGAACCTCTCTGGGTATGGGGAGGGGGGACCATGGGCTCAAGTTCCCCAGCTGCCTGGGCCAAGGCTCTTTGTCCTCCCTGGGCTGCTCTCTTCCCCTCTGGCCTTTCTTCCTGCTCTTCAGAAGCCAGTTGGGTTTGCCCAAAATATCTCCATAATGACCCTTATGCATGGAGCAGAGTGGGAGGCCAGACCCCATGTTGGGTGCTCCCTGTGTGGGATCTCAGAAGCTTTTATTACTTACATTTTTGAGATGAGGAAACTGAGGCTCAGAGAGATAAAGTCACTTGCCTGAGGCCACACAGCTTTCTTCTCACCTGTCACTCTTCCCAGTTTAGTTGTGTCTCCAGCCTCCTCTTTCCCTCCAGAAAGCAGGGGCAGCTCAGCCATTGGGCAGGTGTGTGAGTGGAGCTGGAATTGTCCAGGAGACCCAGCCAGACGAGGGTAGATGTTGGCCTCAAGATAAAGTGTTAAGTCCTAAAAGTAGGGTCTTGCCAACCCATCTGGCAGAGCCCAGCACCCCTAGGGACCCTGTGCTGGGGGTCTTTCCTGTCCCTTCCTCAGGGTCCCACCTGTCTTTAAAAGCACACATAGCCTACCTCATGCTAACCCTGTCCCGGCTGCTGACAGGAGCCCAAGGAACGTGATGTGGGAGCCTCAGACCTGTGTGAGTCCCCTGAGACCCACAAGGTAGCCTTGGAATGAAGACCCACATTGTTCTGGACAGGTCATGTACTCAGATACTCAGGTGCCTCTCTTGGGGTGGTGAGCCCTGTCATCTCCCCCACTTCCTGTGTCATTTCTGGTAGGAGGGCCTTCCTTCCACTGCTCACGTGCTAATCCTCAAGCGTTCCACCTTC
This sequence comes from Eschrichtius robustus, assembly GCF_028021215.1. Lineage (NCBI taxonomy): Eukaryota > Metazoa > Chordata > Mammalia > Artiodactyla > Eschrichtiidae > Eschrichtius > Eschrichtius robustus. The sequence goes on from NC_090837.1 coordinate 9,510,653, forward strand.
AGACTGGAGCGTGGGGAGTTGCAGAGGAGGCTGAGGCATCTGGATCTTTCCTTTTGGCTTGATTTATTAGAAACAAACTAATACGAGAGCTTAGAGCAAGGTACGAGGCCACAGAGGGAGCTTGAAAAATATATTCATCACAGTAGTAATCACTAATACATATTAATGTGTCTACTCTGGGCCAGATCTGGGTAGCCTCTAGATAAATAAAATGGGACTCCTGCTCTCAAGAGGGTCACCAGGGAGAGAAGACCACCCATGACAGCACAAGATGGAGGTTTCTTCGGCACTGGGTACTTGGCTGTGCAGGGGCTTAGAGTCAGGAGCTGGGAAGGAGCCTCAAAGAAACTCTTTGCTGCAAGTCTGGAAAGATGTGTTTCCCAGGCAGGGAATTAGGGTTGCCATTCTTTTACACCAGGGAACAGCATCAGACACAGGGAGCAGCATGGGCACTGGCACAGAGGATGAGAACTGGGGACACTGGGGACTGGTGACTCATTCAGTTGGAGATCAAGGTCAGCTTGGAGCTGGTGGTGGATGTCAGATCAGGCAGGACCTCCTGGGCCACCACGTAGAGATTGGACTTTTCCTGGAGGCTCAGGGTGAGGATTTAGGGGTTTAATTCTAAGAGCTGCAGGAAGCCATGGAGAGGTTTGAGCCTGGAGTGGCAGTGACAGAAGCCAGTTACCTTTTGCAAGGAGCCCTCAGGCCACCCTGGAGAGGAGGGATTGTGAGGGGGTAAGAGCAGAGTCAGGGAGACCAGGAGGAGCTACTGCAGTCATCCAGACCTGTGTCGGGGGGAGGGGGGCCTGAGCCAGGCCGTGGCATTGGGACTACCCAGTAGAGGACCGAGGCAGGAAGATTCAAGAGACCCCAGAGGGAGGGCTCTGAGGCTGCTGTGAGCCATCTGCTGACATTTCTCTTTTTCATCCCACATTTTTATGCTCGGGGCCTGTGGAGCCTTGATTGCTAACATAGTAATGTGGAAACATTTGGGAGTGGCTGGAGGGGGCTGTACCCCCAGCCCCAGGGCAGAGCAGATAAGAGCTGCGACTGAGCCAGAGCCAATGTCACATCCTCTCTCTAGCAAGGACTTACTTAGGTCTCCCTTTCCTGGTTTCTGTCTTTGGATGTAGAGGAGGAAGACTGTGAGCCATGGTGCTTCAGCCAGCACGAGCGCTTTGTTCATTTACTCACTCAGCAGCCACCTATTGGGCTAATGCGGTGCCCGGTGCAGGGAGACCTGGAGGGACACGGCAGACTGCCCCCTGCGCTTGGGGAGTCCCTAGTCCCCATAGCTACTGGAGACAGACCCAGGGACAGGTGGGTGGAACCAGCTTGGGAAGAGCTGTCCCTTAAGCGGGGAGCCCAGGAGCCCGTGGGAGCTGAGGAGGGGTGCTCAACACAGTCTGGAAGGCCTAGGAAACTTCTGGAAGGAGGCCACCTACATTATAGCTCAGTGAAGGCAGGAACTGGGTTGCTCCCTTCAACATGGGACAACATGGGATCCCTGGGCCCCCAACAATATAGTATGGAGTGACTTGGAAGCTGAGACCTGAAGGATCACCAGGTGTAGCTCTGGCAAAGAGACAGGAAAGTGTTCTAGGAGGGAACAGCTTGGGCAAAGGCTCGGAGGTGGCTTTGCAGAAATCACCTGTTCAGAGTACCTGGGGCCTTAAGTGTGAGCAGGTTGGGGCAAGAGCTGAAGCTGGAGGCTGTATTTTGGGTCTAGGCCTCTGAGCTCATAAAAATAGCTCACTGTCTTTCACAAACTAGCCTGTGGTTTCCCTTCTCCCTTAGGTCCTTGCCAAGCCTGGAAATCCAGGTTGAGTCACTGCTGGGAGGTGCGAGGTGAGGCTCGAGTTTGCAGGCAGGGCGAGTTGTGGGGTGGGAGGTGGAGGACGGTGCCCCAGTTCACACCGAGCCCCCCATTTGTCAGGGCGCATACCCATCATTTGAAAGCTGCCTTCCTAGTGTGTGGTGCTCATGTTGGATGGCACGACCGGATCTGCAGGGATCCCGGCTGGAGCGAGACAGAGTTCTCCAGAGGAAGTTTGGGGGTATATCTCTTTGCTTTATTGGGTGTAGCATCAGTGGGATTCTGCAAGGATGATGTAAAATAAAAGCCAGGTGGCCAGCAGGCGCCTGGGTCAGCACCCCTCGTGCCGGGTGACCTGTAGGCTTAGGGCGTAAGGCCTGGGACCCTGCATCTGTCCCCTTGCTGCCCAGTGCAACCGGCGGGTGGCCCAGCAGGCGAGGTACCGTCTGGCTGGATGGAGAGCCAAAGAGGTAATGCTAATGTCTTTTAAAATTAGAATGAAAATGTTTATTGCAGAGAGCAGAACCTGCGTCAGCGCGGAGTCCTGTGGGAAGGGGACTGCTTTATCGCAGCCTTTCGGCTTTATTTTTGCACATTCGCTCTTTACTTGCCGGTGGTGCTGTGTGACAGGCCCTTGGAGTGGGCTCAGGCTGCCGGGCTGGGGCTGGAAAGACGGCGCTGCCGCCTGTGTCTGGACGCCCCTGCCCAGGGTAAGCGCCAGGACCTGCCATCGGTGGGGAGGACCTGTGGGCGTGAGAGCAGGGGGCTGTGACTGTGTATGTGTCCCTGTGCCCTTATATGCGTCCAGCCAGGTGTGTGTGGCGGGTGTGGGTCTCCGTGTGTCTTTTTCTGCGTGCATTACGGCTTTGCGGGGGCTGTCCACGTGCGAGACTGGGTGTGACTCTTTGTCTGTGTGTGTGTCTTTCTGTGTTGTCCTTGTGCCTTTGGGAGGTGGTCGTGGGTGTGGCGGGGTCTGGGTCTGGGCATGTTTCTCTGTGGCCCTGCGTGTCTTTTTCTACCTGTGCGCGGATGTGTGTGAGCATCTTGGGGGGGCACATGGGTGCGTGACTGTGGGTCTGTGTGGGTCTGTGTGCATCCATACAGCCGTATGTGTGCATGTGTGAGTATGACCGTGTGTGTAATAGGAGTGTGTGAGTGTGTGAGCATGCATTTGAACACATGCACATGTGTAGGGGAGAGTGTCTCGTGGGCGAGTATGTTGTGTGAGAGCGTGTTGTGTGCATGTGTGTGTTGCACGTGAAGGCATGTTGCATGTGAGCACCCATTGCATGTGAGAGCGTAAGCCATGCTGTGTGTGCGTGCACACATGTGAGAGAATGTAACATGTCGAGGGTGCGTGTGTGGCGCTCTCCCATCCTCTCCCGTTTGGAGTCCCTGGCAGAGCTGTCTTTGGGTAACTCAGCCTGTCACACACCTTCCTGGGTTCGAGAATACAGTGGGCCAGCACTGTTGACAGGCTGCCAGACTCCCACCTGGCCCCGACTCCAGTCAGAGACTCAGGAAACCTCCAGGTGCCTTGAGGATGGCGCCGTTTTGAACACACTCTGCTCCCGCTGTGGTTTTGTTGAGCTTTACCCTTGCAGCTTGGGCCATGTGAGCAATGGATGCTTTGTTTCTGGGTGCTGCTTTCTAAATATAAAGTTATTTTATGAAACAGAATGTGCTTTTTCAAGGCGTGCCTACGCCTGGCAATGAGAGCCCCTGGTTGACAGTTGTTGGTCTGGCCTGGGGGGAGGCTGGCGCCCTGGGCTTGGTTGCCCCGAGCTGGGTAGTGGGGGCTCCGGCCCTAGCCCTGGAGGTGATCAGAGCTTCCGCAGGGGCCACAGCAGCCCTGACCCCTGCCACCCACAGGGCTCGACCTGCTATAATCGCTTCTCTAGGGCAGAAAACCCACCCCCTGAGGGAACCTGGTGGCCAGAGAGCTTCTCCACGGGGCCGGAGGAACCACTTTTTAATCCCTGTCTCCCTCCAGCTCACCTCCTTGTCACTGGGATTTGTCTTTTGTGGTATCACCCTATGCAGGACAGGGTGGCTGGTATGAGAGAGCTGGATTTTACAGAGTAGAAACCAGGTGCTGTGCAAAATTCAGTATGATCAGGAAGTAGTGCGAAATGTAATTCGGGAGCCTGGCTTCAAATGCTGTGTGGCCTTGAGTGTGTTGGTCAGCTTCTCTGAGCCTCAGTCTTATCATCTGTAAAATGGGAATTGTGTCCGACAGCCTCAGGGCTGTCTCTCAGTTGTTACCTTGGGGCCTTTCTTGAACACAGCAGTTTTACATGGGCTGACAGCTGGGTTCATTGTGTCCTACTTGCATTGTGATCATGGGCAAGTCATTCTGTCTGTGCCTCAGTTTTCTTACTTGTAAAATTGGGCTAACAATAGTACCTACTGCATGAGATGTTGTGAGGGTTAAATTTCTTACTTTACATAAAAGGTTAGATTAAGCGCTGTAGAGCATGAGCTATCATTGTTATTTCTGGAATGCCTGAACCCAGATTAAAATATCCCGTCAGCACACAATATCATCTTCTTTTTTTTAAACACAACTTGTAACCCACTCTTTCTGCAGCTTTGCCCACTCTATGCCAACAGGCAGCTGCTGTGTGCCAGGCATCTGGCTGGGAGTGCCCAGGGCTTCATGGCATGGGTTATGGGGTGGGTGTTCTGCATGGGTGGGCTGGGTCAAATGCTGTGCTGTCTCTCCTCCAGCGACTTGGCAAGGCGTGTACAGACTCGGTTAAGTCACTCTGGGCAGCAGCCAGGGGTGAGAGCCAACCGGCAAGAGAGCCACCTGGCAGTTCTCCCTGCCGGGGTGGATCCAGCAAGCTTGGGCTTGTGGCTGTGGGCATCCTAAACTGTTTTGTGCACTTGTCAAAAGGCAACTGACATCTGAGCATTGGCGGCAGACAGCAGAGGGGAGAGCCGAGTACAGAGGGCTGTTTTCCCCCGGCCCGGCACCGCATGGTGCCCTGAGCCCACCAGCCTTAAACCATGTCAGGGGCACGCTGATGATGAAATACCCCATTTGGCTGGGCAAAGCCCTTCACGTGAGTAAGGCTGTGTCCTAAAACACTTTATGGGCATTATCTCATCTAGTGTACGTACAAACCTTTTGAAGTAAGTCCTACTCATTTCTACTTTACAAAGGAAATAGCTGAGGCCTGGAGATGTTTTGGAATCTTCCAGATCTGGGTAGAAATTCTGGTTCCTTCAGTTGCTCCGTGACTTCAGGCCAGTTACTTAACCTCTCTGAGCCTCCAATTCCCCACTTCTTAGGGTTGTAGCAAGGGTTCAAAGGAATATGTAGGTAAAATGTAGTTAAATGTAGTTTAAATGTAGTTAAAACATTTAGCCTGGCATCTGGCATGGTAAACGGTTTTTTAAGAAGGTTGTTGTTATTACTGTGATTCTTATTTCATCTTTTTGCAAGGGAACATTCCTTGCCAGTTTAACAGAGATATCAAGAAGGTTCAAATTCGATGTCTTGAGGTCTGCAAGGAGGGGGTATTTTTAGGAGGAGGAAAACATTTTATTATTATTGACAACAGATAAGTTTGTAAGTTTACCGTCTAGTGGGGGACACTACTCTTATCTTCAGGGTCTTTTCTGCTTGTTTGGGCGGAGCCTCTTTGTTTCATGGAAGAGAAACTCCCCAGGGTTTTTGCCCCCATGCTCATTTCTATAACCAGACTCATTCAGACGCTTTGAGCAAAAGGTGTCTGGTGTGTAGTAATTGCTCAACAAATGCGCTTTGGATGGGTGGATGGATCATGCTGCCGAGTTTACTGCAGCTAAGGGAGTGATTGGATTCAGGCTCAACGTGGCAGCTTCCCACAGAAGAGGGGGCCTGATCTCGGCACCTCCCCTTCAGGGATGCACACTTTGCAGAGCTGTGGGTGCATGGAACATTTCCTGGAGTTAATCGCTTAACTGTGATTGTGATGGCCAGAGGTAGGGCGATGGCAGAAAACTGAGACACTATCCCACACCTCAAAGACCAGGGAATGGGTTCGAGGCAGTGAATATGACCGTGACGGACAGGTAAGCATTGACTGTTGGGGGAATGTCATTCATTCAATGAATATTTTCTGTGCTCAGTGCTGGGATGCAGGGAGACGCCTTGTGGACTCAAGTGAAAGAGAAGAACTGATGATGTGTGACTCTCAAATAGACGTTTCAGGGACTATGTCACAGTGAGGTAGAATTTGGGGCCACTCTCTACTGTAATGGGCAGGACTCTTGTGTTTGTATGAGAGAAACTCACCTGGTGCCAGCTTAAATCAAAAAGGATTTTTATTGGGTCACATGACCTGAAAGTTCCAGGTCATCTGGCTTCAGGCATGGCTGTATCCTGCAGCTCAAATGTTATCTCATCCTACTCATCTCCTAGCTCAGCTTTCCTCTGTGTGGGTGGCCTTTGTTCTCAGCCAGGGTTCTCCCCTGAAAGCTCTCTTTCACCAGCATGGCAACTCTCAGGGAAAGAAAGCCCCTTTTTCCTAGTAGCTCTAGCAAAAGTCCCAGGATTCACTCTACTTGGACCAACTTGGATCCTTGCACTTGCCCAAGCTGTTCTGACCACCTGGAGTGCTCTCCTCTCTTCTGCGTATCCCAAACCTACCTGCCTTTCAAGTCCTGCTTGAGCGCCATAGCTTCTATCTATAGCCTTCTTCTCTTTTTGCCCGTATCGTTTTTTGCATATTTCTCTCTCTCGGAGCACCAATCATCTTTTTTCCTGCTTTGTATCTAATTCAGCTGCATCCTGGCTGCATTGTGTTCACATCAAGTAGGCCAGAATCCCTGACAGGCCAGTTTCATTTCTTACCTTTCTCTCTCCTGCCCTGTACATAATATAAAAAACTTGAGAGGTGCCTCATAAGTGCTTGTTAGTGGATTTGGGGCATTAAGGATTTAATTTAGAAGCCAAATCCCAGGATGGCTCATGGGAGGTCATGGGTCAGCAAGGTCTAAAGGGAATCCCAGGACTCATCTTGCTGAACTGTTCATTTGTAATTGGGTCCCAAAGACTTGGACCTCTCAGGAGGCCAGTGAGGAGATGGAAAAGGGGGAAGGGGCTCAGTTCAGAAGCTGGGCTTTCCCAGGTTCAAATCCCAGCTCTGTGCCCTTCTGGCTGTGTGACGTGGGGCAAGTTGCTTCACCTCTCTGTGCTACTCGTTCCTTGTCTGTAAAATGAGATCATTCACACAGTGGGTTTAAGGAAAGGGCCTGGGACACAGCAAGCGCTCATTGACTGTTCACCGTTATCATTACTACCGTGCTGTGTTCAGTCACCAGGTAGAGAGGGATTATAAACTCCATTCCTGTTTACTAGAGGAGGAAATAGCAGCACAGTGAGCTTCAGAGACACCCTCAAGATCACAGAATGGCTCCCCACCCTACTCACCTTGACTCCCATTTCAGCCCTTGCTCTTCACGTTGGCTGTCCTTTTTGAGACCACGTGAGTTTGCAGCCCAGTGTGGCCCTCAGGGAATGTTGACGCCTCTTTAGAAGGAAGGGGTAGGGGTGGGGGGCCATTTGTCTCACACAGAGGGTGAGCAGGACTCTGTCTTGGTGTTTTTCCTGGCTGGGTTTTTGCTGTCATGTCTTGTGACCTGCTCTCCTCTAAGTAGCCACCCTTGGTGATCTGCCCTGTGAGCGGCCCATCACTGCCCCCAGAATAGACCCAGGAGCCATGTTGAGGGTCGTATGGTCCCCACCGAGCTCAGGGCCTGCTGCCCCTGCACGCTGCACTGTGCCCTTCCATGTAAAGATGTGTCTGGTCTTCTCCCAGGCAGTCTTATTTATTTCTGCCTCCTCAGAAATATTTGGGGGTGATTAAAAGGAAATGTTCTTATAACTGTAATGAAATGGGGTTTGGGGGTTTTGGAATGATTGGCTGTGGCCTTGGGGGCCAGTGCTGGTTGATCTGATAACTGAGTTGATAGGCAACAGAATATTGATTTCTCTCCCCCTCCTCCCAGGAAGGTGACTCAGCGAAGGGGAGATGTTCTGAAATTCAGGAAGGGGCTACTCGGGGAAGCCGGAAAGAAGCTGTGTGTGTGTGTACATGTGTGTGCATGCCCGTGCACAGCTCTGCTGCTCCCTCCAGGGCTGGTAACTCACAACCACACTCCCCCTGTCCCCTCAAGATGGGGCACGCGGGTTCCCACCTCTTCAGCTGCCTTTTCCGGCGCTCATATGGAGAAAAGTGGGGACTTTGGAGCTACACAGACCCAAATTCAAGCCTGCGTCTGTCACCTCCTGGCTAGGTGGCCTTGTGTAAGTGGCTTTACCTTTCTGTGACTCAGTTTCCTTCTCTGTAAAGTGGGGAGAGCATACCTGCCGCATGGGGTAATTCAGAGGATTAATTGAGAATATTTCTTGGTGATAATTAATGGCAGCTCTGATTGCAGTGATGATATTAACAACTAATAATTTGTATTACTTGCTGATAGAGGAGCAAAGTGCCATGGGAGTGCCAAGGAGCGGGTGATGGATGTTGATGGAAGCAATCCTGGAAGACTTCCAAGAGAAGGGCCTTGAATGAAAGAAATGCTGATGCGTGACAGAAGGGGGGAGGGGTGGGAAACACTTTTCTGTTCCAGGAGTTCATAGGCTCAAAGGCAGGGAGGTGTGGGAACCTCTGGCAAGATGGGGGACCAGCTACTGTCCAGTGTGGGGGGGAGGGGACTGGGAGGGGCGAGGTCGTGGCAGAAGAGGGGCTGTTGGGCTTTGTTTGGCCAGCAACTCAGGTAAAATGGTTGATGGAGAGCTTTGTACATCAGGGCCCATTTGTTCTGTCTGAAATTCAGAAGCAATTATAATACATCGCACCTCCTCCTTTGGCTGAGTACTGATTGTGAGCCAGGCATTGTGCTAAGTGTTGACTTACACCATCTCATTGAATCTGCACTCTGTCCCCGTTTTACAGGTGAGAAAACTGAGGCTCTTTGTAACATTTACTGGTGTACCCGAATGTATAATCTTCTGTGTCATTCACCCCTTCCCTTGAATCACCCACAGGGCCTGGTTAGACCAGGCAAGCCTCCTCCTTTGTGGCCAAACTCACAGACTCCTCACTAGCCCACCCACCTGATGTGGGTCATACGAGTCCTTGGGCCACGTAAGTTTCTCCTTTGCGGAAACCTTTTTGACACTTGACTGGGGCGCATACCCCTTTCCTCAGATTCCTTGCCTAATTCAGTCAGGCGAAGATGTCATGCAGATGTCACTTATAATTCTTTTCTCCATGTTCCCAGCTAAGTTCTTTTATTGCCTTGGGGAGTTCCAGGGAGCTGCAGGATTCACCTGGGCAGGGCCTGATGTCACAGCTGCGACCATATTTACGACATCCTCTCTGGCTCAGGGGAGTTTGGAGGGACGGGGGCGTCTGCATGGCAGGCAAAATGCCCATTCTTCAGGTGGGGGCCAGAGAGTGCAGGGAGCAGAAAGGCCTGGGGTGGGACCTGCAAACCTCAACGAGAAAACAAATGCCTGATATTAAAACTATGTAAGAATGAAAAGCAAATAAATGGTCTTATACACAAAATCCCTTTGTGCCAGGCAGCACCCAAGGCAGTGACAATGCAAAGATGTCCAAGGCAGCTGGATCCCTGACTTTGGGGTGCTCACCTGGGCAGACACCCTGTGCAAGGTCCACCCACTTCAAGGCTAAATTTAACTCCGGGAATATTTGTCAAGCACCCCCAAGGCTCACCCAGTGAAATGGAGAAGCCAGTGATTCTAGAAGTTCCCACAAGGTGAGAAATGAGGGGGAATTTAGATGGGAGTAACATCTACTGTCTTTCAAACTTGCTCTCTGAGGTGGACGCTTTCCAGCCACATTCCCTAGTGATCCTCACAGCATCGACCCATTTCACGTATGGGGGAACTGAGGCAGGGAGCATTAGGTACCTGCCCACATTCAGAGGAAGTGGTCAAACCAGGATCTGAGCCCAGGGCACTCTGACCTCACAACATCTTCTTTCATTTTCAAATGGGAAAACAGGCTCAGAGAGGGGTTGGGACGTGTTTGCCTTTCAGAGGTGGAACTTCCCTGTATCTGCACCTATTGGTTACCTCATGGTTTGGTGGGAGAGGGTTAAGTTGGCCGTAAAGCCATGAAACAAATAGAGGAAAATAGAAAATAAAGTATAATTAAGTGCCAAACACCCTGGCATAGCGATGGGCAAGCTCTCCATGGTCCCTGTTTCAGGAGGTCCCTGGGTGTCTGAAGCAGAATTAAGCTTTGTGCAGGATTCCTCAGCTCATGAGGCCACTTTCATGTAAGTTTCTTTGCTCTCTGAAACATGGGCACAGTAACCCTGTTTTGGGGGAATGTTTCTGTGCTGCCCCCCTGAGTTGGATTGAACCAGAAGAGGAGAACGAGGGGCCAGGAAGGAGGTTGGTGTGAGATCTAATGAGGCCCAGCAGTTGCCTAAAACTTGACTGCTGTTGTGGAAATGTCTCCTACCTCGTGAGACAGTGGAACCTGCAGAGGCTAGAAGTCAGGGCACTGGATTTTATCAGTGCTCTAAGGCCAGTGACTTCCTGCCTTTTGCCACTCGTTTCTTCTTGTCTAAAACAGATGCTAACCAAGACTTCTTCTGTGCACTTAGGCAAATGCACTGCATGCCTGTTTGGCCAGGCTCAATGGGAAAGAGTTCTGGGATCAATTAACAATGTCCGCTGGAGAAGGTGGTGGTGGTGTGTTTGCCATTCATCCATTTATTCATTCAGTGGGCACTTTTTGATTGCTAACTATGTAACAGGCACTGGAGACAAAGCAGGAAACAAAACAGGTATGGCTCTATGCCCTGGAGATTTCAGACTGATGGTGGAGACAGAGTAAAGCTGTGTAAGAGTAGAAATTTTGTGTGCTTGGATCACTGCTGGGTTCTCAATATCTAGCTTTTACCTGGCACACCTGTGCCTTCAGATATTTATTGGCTGGACAGTGAATGAATGAGCCAACTGCAGATGAATATGTAACTATAGAAAGTAATAAAAACTACATGGGAAAAGAAGGGGATGGTAAAGAAAGTATAGTGATTCCCTCTGGTAGGAAAGTGCCATGTGTTCAGAGGGCTCACAAACCAGCAAGAGAGACTGCATTCAGCAAAGAAGCAATAAATGAATCTATATTCTACGTGCTCTGCAATAAGAGATGTTCTGAAATGTTGTCTGGAGGGAACCTTTGGAGGTAGGGTAATTAAGGAATATTTTAAAATATCATTCTTTAACTTATTTTTAAATTGTTTCAAAAAGATTTACAAAAAGTTGCAGGAATAATACGGAGAATTCCCCATATTCCCTTCACCCAGATTAACATTAATATAACGTAACATAAACACTCAACATAAGCACAGAACAATTACAAAATGAGGAAATTAGTGTTGATACAACACTATAATCTAGTGTACTGATATTACTCAAATTTTTCCCATTGCTCACTAGCATCCTTTTCTGGTCTAGGATCCAGTCCTGGATCATGCACTGCATTTAATTGTCATGTTTCTTTAGTCCTTTAATATGGAACAGATTAAAGTGCATGGACCCAATTCAGTCGAAACAGAGTGAATCCTGGGACTTTTGCTAGTGCTACTGGGAAAGAGGTGCTTTCTTTCCCTGGGAGTTGCCATGCTGGTGAAAGAGCTGCCAAGGGAGAACCCTGGCTGAAAACAAAGCCCACCCACACAGAGGAAAGCTGAGCCAGGAGGTAAGTAGGATGAGGTGACATCATTTGAGCTGCTGGATACAGCCATGCCTGAAGTCAGATGACCTGAAACTTTCAGGTCATGTGAGCCAGTAAAAATCCTTTTTGGTTTAAACTGATTATTATTCATTGAATTATTCATTCAGTGAGTATTTCTGTGCTCAGTGCTGGGTTGCAGGGAGACACCCTGTGGGACTAAGTGAAGGAGAACTGTTTGATGCACAAATCTCAAGTAGACTTTTCAGGGACTGTGTCACGGTGAAGGAGAATCTGGGGCCTCTCTACTGTAATACACAGTGCTCTTGTGGTTGCATGACCTTGACACTTGTGATGAGAACTGGCCTTTTATTTTGTAGATTGTCCCTTGATTTGGGAATGTTTACTCATGATTAGCTTCAAGTTATGCATTTTGGCAGAAATGCTACAGGACTGATGTTGTGTCCTTCTCCATGCATCATATCAGGAGGCACATGGTGACCATCTGTCCTATTAGTAGTGATGTTAACTGTGGTCACTTTTGTCTGCTGGGATTCTCTGCTGTGAACTTATTGGTTTTTTTTCCTTCGTAATTAATAAGTATCTTGTGGGGAAACACTTTGAGACAATGTAAATACTCTGTTACTAATTCTTTTGCCCACTAATTTTAGATCCATCAATGCTTCTTGGCCTGAAACAGTTATTACTGCGGTGTTTGCCAAATGGTGATTTTCTCTTTCCATCATTACCTCTACATTTATTAGTTGAAGAGCTTTTCTTTCTCCCCCACTTATTTATCTATTCAATTATTAATTTGTTTCAGTATGGACTTATCGATTCATATTTTATTTTGTGTCCCCCCCCCCTTTTTCTTTGTCCCCTCTCTACTTCTGCCCCACCTTTCTCTCACTCTCCTTCTCTTCCTCTCTTTTATTCTTTTATTCTTGCTGAAGAAGGCTTTCATCCCGTAGAGTTTCTTTCCATTGGATCTAGCTGAGCATATCCCTGAGGTGTCATTTAATACTCCTCCGTCCCCTGGGTTTCCTGTGAACTGGTGGTAGCCTCAGAGGCTTGACCAGATGTTGGTTCAATATTTTTGGCAAGACCACGTCATGGGCGGTGGTGTGCCCTTCTGTCAGGAGGTATGTGAAGTCTGGCTGTCTCCTTTTCTGTGTCATTGAGATTGATCTGTGGGGTTTGGAGCTGTCAGCCTGATCCGTCCATTGTCAGGTTCTCCTATCAGTTCTTCATCCGCTGAGTTTTGCACCCACTGATAATCATTGCCTGTATCCATTAATTCATTAGGGGTTGCAAAATGTTGATAGGTTGATTCTGTCCCTCTTCTTTTTCTTAGCTGGAAGATTTCTCTACAGAGAAACCAGCCCTCATCAATTATTTGCTCACCCTGAAGGCTAGTGTGTCCAGGAAAGGGAGGATAAATGCTTAATTCTTTCCCTTTATTTGCCAGTTTTCAAAATAAAGAGTTGCTTCCCCAGTGTCCCCCCAAAAGTGGCCAATAAGAGTTTTTTAAAATATCGTTATAAACCCATGGATGCAAGTGTCATTGGAGAGTCCTCATCCATTTCAGTTATTATCTCTACTCATATTCAGGTTGTCCAGTCTCTGGTGCGTGGGGACCTCTGAAAGTTGACCCCTGAATCCTTTGGACTCCTCCAGTAGTCTTGGACAGTCTCCTTGCTTTCTGGGAAGATTTCCAGACTCACTGTGTACATTTCCCACCCCAGCTTTGGATGCAGACATTGCTCCAGGGAGTCCTGGATCCTTTTACTAGGAAATGGTATTTAGAGACCACAGTCTGGGTGCTGAATGAATGAATGTACAGAACATCTCAAAATAATGCACCTCAGGGCATTTTCAGTGTCCACGGTGGATGGGATGGTGGGGAAGGGGGCAAGGTAGTGTCTTTGAATTTGGATGTCATTTCTTTTTCAAACCTGTCCCAGGTTAATGACCTACTGGGTGCTATTTATTCACTTTGGCCGCACCACACGGCTTGTGGGATCTTAGTTCCTTGACCAGGGATCGAACCTGTGCCTCCTGCAGTGGAAGCACGGAGCTCTAACCACTGGACCGCCGGGGAGTTCTCATTCATTCACTTTTATTCCTTTCCCCCAACTTCTTCATTTAGAAAACCGGGGTGGATCTCCCCCATCTTCAACCCATCCCCTTACTTGGGATTGGCATTTTCTTGGGGAAGGTCTTTGAAGTCAAAGAACCCCCAGAAGAGTGAAGCCACTTGTGGTCCATCAATCCCTATTTGGGTCCTGCCGTGCTTTTTTCTGCCACTCAGTGTGGTACAGCTTAGTGAAGGGTGTGTGTGTTGGGGGGGTATAACTGCTATTTGCCTCTTAGCATTCTTTGAGGGGGAGCAATAAGAGAGTTCACCGAGGGACCATCAAATCCAGACCAGACAAATGACAGATAATATCCCTTCATCAGAGCAACTTAAAAATTAATATGAGCCTCTGCGTGTTACCTCGCCTTTATCTGAGCAGCCTGCATGTCTGTGTTTGAGATTAAAACTCACATTTCATTTTTATATGCTGTGCTTAATCCAATAATGATTTCATGTTACAAACAGCAGTAATATCTTTCAGCATAGTTAATCAGAATAGACTTAATGCTGTCACTATTTATTAACCTTTGTTGAAAAGCAAGAAGTTTCTCTCTAATCTGTGATTGTTGGTCGTGTCAGGCTCTATCAAGTGAAAAAACAGTTTTGGCATTCATTAAAATGGTGCGAATCCTGAAATGACAATTGGAGCAGGATGGTATTTGGTGCATGAAATCTTCGCTGCATTCACCAGGATAACTGAGAAGGCTGGAGGGGGGTGGCGAAGAGGGAACCCACACATTCAAAAGACTATTTCATCCCTGAGTTGCTCTTGAATAAAGAAATTGAGAGAATGGGGCAGAGAATGGGGTACAGGTGAGGGGAGGGATCGGGCCTGTTGATGCCTCTCGTCAGAGAAACTCATTGTTGGTTCAAAGCAGTGGCTTTGAACTTGGATCCCAGACGCCTCATCACTTTCCCAACCCTCTAACAGGTTAATGACCCACTGGGAACCATTTATTCACTTTTATTCTTTCCCCCCAACTTCTTCTTCATTTAGAAAACAATGGTGGGTCTCCCCGCCATCTCCAAGGCCCAAGTTGAGTTGGAGTCCAATTGAAGGAGTCCCTCAAAACAGCCTGGTGGCTGCCAGATATCAGCCTGAGGTTCAGAGATCTCAGTCGGTAGTCCTCAAACTTTAGAGCGCATAGGACTCTCCTGGAGAGCTTCTGTGATGCCTGGGGAATCAGTAGGCCTTGAGTGTCCTGAGATTCTGCATGTCTAACAAGTGCCCAGGTGATGTTGATACTATTGGTCCAGGGGCCACCCTTTGGATAGTACTGAGGGCTTTGTGGTTTGGGGTTTTCTGAACCATGCCAGGATGTCATGATTGGGTCAGTGGCCCGATGACCTCGGCTGGCAGCCTTGTTGGAAGGTTTTATCTGAGGGCTATAATGGTTCTTGGAATAGCAGGGCTGGGCATCTTAGCTTGGGGCAGGCCAAGCAGAAAGTATTCTTACTTTCACCTTGCAGATATGGCAATGGTTCTTCCTCATTATCACTTCTCTGAAACAGACCACCTGATCCAGTGCTTCTGAAACTTTCACATGAACATGAATCACCTTGGATTCTTGTTTAAATGCAAGTTCTGATTCACTAGGACTTGGATGGGGCCCAAGAGTCCACATTTCTAACAGACTCCAGGATGATGAGCCACCTTAGTGGACCACACTGAGTAGCAAGGCTCTCTTGATGAACAAGAAAACCCAACAGTTGGTTGGTCAATTCCTGCACCTTCCTGGGCTTGAATTATAGAGTTTGAGTCTTGCTAAATCCACCAACTCCCCTGAAGGGAAATTTACCTTACAAAAAAAAAAAAAAGGAAAGGAAAGAAAAGAAAGGTTTCAACTTGCAGAAACCTCCTCCAAAGGAAAATGGCTCTCCCAAGGGACATCTTTTTTCTCCTTTTCACCTCAAAGAGCCCCCAGATATCTTTATCAGGAAGTCCCTGTTGGGTCTTTACCTTTCAAAGGTGATTCAGAGAAAAATCTAATCCAGTCAAGAGATCTGGTATTGGGAGGCATAGAGGAATATTCCACTAAGCAAGTACACTGGCTGTTCAGGGCTGGGTGGGGGAGGCCGAGGTTGAGGGCTAACTGGTCTCTCCTGTCATAAGAAGGAGAGACCACTTGGGCACCGAGCAGCGTTGTGAGTTTTGCCCGCATAAACAGGGAGGTGAGCAGGTGTTGTTAATTATTTAGGAAGAATTAAGCAGTCTGGGTGGGTGGGTTTTATGCTCTGTTTGGTAATAAAGGTTGCTGCAGAAAGGAATTTTAAAATTCAGTATTCTCACTTGCCTCATCTTGCAAAGAAGCCGAGCCTTGGTTTGACTGGTGGGAGCATCTGGAATTAATGAACCGGCCTCTTATGGTGCAGAAATCAATGTTTGCTGCATTAATTGCATGATGCTGAAACCCCGCTTTTTAAATTTCTGACTCACAGAGCCACAGCCTAAGAAATCTTTCTTAAGTGGCGTTCTGGGGCTTCGCTATTGCCTTCATCTGTCTGGGCGTGGGGAAGGAACTGCTTCTTCACCGTGGACTTGTGACACAGGGACATGGAGGCATGGGGGAAACTTAGGATGAATTGTGTGCTTTGGAGGCCCCAAAGGGGCAGAACTTGAGGATTGGTTCCCTCTTGAGTAGCTGGACCCTGTCTGGACTTCCGTCTCCTGAGAGTTTCCAGTTTGTCATTTTCTTTATGTTAAAATAAGCCATATTAAGAAAAGCTGGACAGATGTTCCTTGCCTCTCTTGCTTTTCCCACATGATAACCCTTTTGGAATATAGACACTTTGATCTAAAATGTAATTTGGCCACCACCTCATTAAGTACTGGACATTGAACCACATCAGTCTGCCTGCCCTGGCTGCATTTTGCATTTCTGTGGACCCAGCCTCAGCGCTAGACGCTTTGGATGGACTATCCAAGGAGGTGACGTTTGAGCCACATTTGGAGAAACGAATAGGAGTTTGCCAGGGAAGGAGGATTCCAGGCAGAGGGAACAGCATGAACAAAGGCCCTGAGGCCTGGAGCCCTGAAGTTTCTGCCAGCTGGAGTTGCAGAGGGAGCACAGATGGGTATAGAGTACTCTGGGAGAAGCCTGGCCTTGGACATCTGGCTAAGAACTTTTGATTCTCTCCAGTAGGTGGTGGGGAACCTGGCAAAATGCTTAAGCAGGAGATGAGATGACTGGTGAAGTTTTATTTTTAACGTACATAGGGTAATTTTGTTTTGTTTTGTTTGTACAGCTCTGTGAGCTTTGACCACAATCAGAATATGGAACAGTTAACTCACCCCCTGAAATTCTTTTATGGTGCTCCCTTATATTCAAACCCTTCCCCCATCCCCTCTACCTGAAAACCACTGCTCTGCTCTGTATCCCTGAAGTTTTGCCTTTTTCAGAATGCCATATAAATGGAATGATGCAATACATACATACAGATAATGTGTGTTTGTGTGTGTGTGTTTTTAAATCTAGCTTCTTTCATTTAGCATAATGCATTTGAAATTTCTCCATGTTCCTGCATGTATTAGTACTTTGCTCCTTTTCATTGCTGGGTAATATTCCATTATGTGGTTATATCACTGTTTGTTTATTCATTCACCTGTTGAGAGATGTTTGAGTTGTTTGCAGTTTCTGGCAGCCATGAAAAAAACTGCTATAAACATTTTGTGTGACCATAGTTTTTAATCTCTCTAGAGTAAATACCTAGGGGTGGGATTGCTGGGGCATTTGATAAGCGTATGTTTAACTTTTTAAGAAACTGCCAGTCTTTTCTCTAAAGTGGCTGTGCCATTCCGCTTTTCTCCCAGCAGTGTAGAAGAGTTCCAGCTGTTCTCTGTGTTCCCTAACACTTGGTATTATCAGGTTGTTTGTTTTGTTTATTTGTTTGTTTTTCAGTTCTGGCCATTCTAATTGGTGTGAAGTGGTATCTCATTGTGGTTTTAATTTGCATTTCCCTAATAACTAATGATGTTGAGCATCTTTTCATGTGCTTACTTGCTAACTGTATATCTGGTTTGGTCATGTGTCTATTAAAATATCTTGCCCATTTTTTTAATTGGGTTGTTTGTTTGTCTCATTGTTGAGTTTTGAGAGTTCTCTATATTTTCTAGAGTTAAATCCTTTGTCAGATATGTGATGTGCAAATATTTTCTCCTAGTCTGTGGCTTGTCTTTTCATCTCTTAAAGTTCAGGTTTTTTATAAAGATCATTGTAGCAGTTGGCGTTTTAAACTCTACCACTGTCTTCCTCACGCAGCACACTGCAGCCATGCTGGCCTTTTTTCAGTTCTTAAAAAAATCAAACGCTTTCCTTCTCCAGGGCCTTTGCTCATGCTGTGTTCTCTGTCTGGAATACTCTTTCTTTTTTTTTTTTTTAAGAGAAATTTATTTATTTATTTATTTTTATTTATTTATTTATTTATTTATTTTTGCTGTGTTGGGTCTTCGTTTCTGTGCGAGGGCTTTCTCCAGTTGCAGCAAGCGGGGGCCACTCTTCATCGCGGTGCGCGGGCCTCTCACTATTGCGGCCTCTCTTGTTGCGGAGCACAGGTTCCAGACGCGCAGGCTCAGTAGTTGTGGCTCACGGGCCTAGTTGCTCCGCGGCATGTGGGATCTTCCCAGACCAGGGCTGGAACCCATTTTCCCCTGCATCCGCAGGCAGATTCTCAACCACTGCACCACCAAGGAAGCCCTTGGAATACTCTTTCTGTGTCCTATCTAATAAATCTTTGCCTACCCCCAAATCATAAATCTATTCTCATGTTTTCTTTTAGATGCCTTGTTATTTAGCATTTATGTTTAGCTCTCTGATCCACCTCAAATTAATTTTTTTGTATGGTATGAGGTAAGGATTTGAGGGTCACTTTTTTTTTTCTATACGGATATCCAGTTGTTCCAGCATCACTTGTTAAAAAATTTCCCTTTTCCCTTTAGATTGCTTTGGTGCCCTTTTTCAAAAATCAGATGAGCATCTGTGTGGGTCTGTTTAGTCTGTTTCATTGAGCAATATGTCTATCCTTACAACAGTGCCACACTTTATTAATCTTCACAATAAGCTTTGAAATTGGATAGATTGCCCTCTAACTTTGTTTATCTGTTTTAAGATTTCTTTGGACATTATATATCCTTTGAATTTCTATATAAATTTTAGAATTGGCTTATAAATTTCTACAAAAACAAAAACTCCTGGGATTTTGACTGGGACTGCATTGGATCTATAGATCAATTTGGAGAGAATTAAATTTCTTAACAATATTGAGTCTTCCAATCCATGAACATAGCATATCTCCATTTTCTGTCCCCTGCTCTTTCTCTGGCTTACTCTTATTCCTCTTTCAGGTGTCAGCTTAAGTGCCATCTCCTCAAGGAGGTCTTTGTTGCCTCTTGACTAGATGATGTAGCTCCTATTACACCCTCTGGTGCCCTTGCTCTCTTCCTTCTTGGTGCTTATCACAATGGTAATAATTATTTGTATGGTTATCTGTTTTGTGTCGTAAGTTCCATAAGGACAGGGATCAGGTCTGCCTGTTCACAGACTGACACACAATAAGTTTTCAATAAAGATTTATAAAGGAATGAATGAACGAATGTCCTCCTGTTCTTTTGGTGGAGATCTGCAGGTCAGTCACAGTTCGATGCACACCGTGGTCTCTGCTTGCTAATGGAGAAACCAAGGCCGAATCATCCCACCCCTTTCTTGGCCTTCTGCCTAACTCTTAGTTCCTGCTGACATGCAGTATATGACTCCTATTCACTTGACAGGTAGATGTGTGTAATTATGATTTTTTAAAATAAAATAATTCATCTACAGAGAATTTTAAGTAATGAGTATAATACAGAGGTTTAATTTATTTGGGGAGGGGGGGAAAGGTGTTGCTTTCACAGCATCAGTTGGAACATTTGAAAAAGCAGTGGCGGAATCTTGATTGAATTAGGCTGTGCTCATAATTAGGAAATGCCAAAGCCTGCACGACGTTGAAAAGTGGTGAGGACAAAGTGATGAAATTAAGAGTCTTTTTTTTTTCCCCTTAAGGTTTAAGAAGTCGGCAGTTGAGGGGCATTCTGTTGTTAACTAAATGGTTTGTGGACATTACTTGGGTATATAGATTTCATTCTGCATTTTGATCATAAGTCAATATATAGGTACCAGTGTTAATTAAATCCCCACAGTAAGCATTGCTAAGGAAGACTTTAGGAGGAACTTTCTGAGAAGGAGTGAGATTGTTGGGACAGGTTGCCAAGGCATGTTGCAGAATGTTGGTGATTCGGGGCAAGATGAGAGAGAGAAAGAAGTTGCTCAAGGATGTAGAGTCCTGGGCAGGAGCCCTGAAGGAGGAGACCAGACATATTGTTCACTTTGAATTAGATCCAGAGGTGGTTAATACAAGCAAAACAAAAACTTGACTGGAATTCTTGGGAGCTTGAAGAAGAGCAATGGAAATAACCTAACTTTATCACAGTCAGAGATTGTAATTTCTTCCAGTGATGATAGCTTTTTGTTTTTATGCAACACACACTGTCATTATAGCTGCACAGCGGCCTGGTCACACAAGAGCAAATGCGATCCTCGTTATTATTTCCATATCACAGATCAGCAAACTGAGGCTCAGAGAACTGATGTGATCGGCCTGCGATTGCAGAGTTAGCAAGTAGGAGATTCAAACATATCTTTGGACAGTTAATACCATGCTTTGTTCCCTACACCTTGCCAATGAGTTGAACTAGTTAAAGTTTTCCTGTTAGAGGCATATGATCTAGATTGAGAGTTTTTGGGTGATATTTATAGTTTTGGAGACAATGGAGGTATTCTTAAGAGTAGTAATAAATACCATTTATTTAGCAATGTATCAGTCAGTATAGGCTGTATTATACTGTAGTAACAAAAGATCTCCCAAATTTCAATGGCTTAACACAACAAAGGCATATTTCTTGCTCACATGACAAGTCCCGTTGGCTTACATGTCCGTTGCAGGTAGGCAGTGGGCTCTGCTCACCACAGTTATTCAGGCACCCAGGCTAATGGAGCAGCTGTCAGCTCTAATGTCTATTCACTATGTTGAAAGGATGAACTTCTCAGAGGGTCTTGTGGCAACAATAAAACACTCCGTCCTGGAAAGTGACACATCACTTCTGCTTTCAGCTCATTGGCCCAAACTAGTCATATGATCTCACTCAACCACAGGTAGCCAAGACAGAAGGGAGGGAGCCAGAAATATTTGGCAAACAGCATGAATGATTGCCACTAGCACCCAATAAAGAAGTAATTCATGTGATTCTACACAAACCTGTACAATAGTAATGAGAACTAACATTTATTGATTATTGACCACATGCCATACACTGTTTACCTAGAAGAGCACTTTCAACCCTTCCACCCCCATCAGGTGATACAATAATTATCTCCATTTTACGGATAGGGGATCTGAAGTTACATGCTTAAAGCCACACAGCTAGGAAGTCGTAGAGCAGTATTTTAGTCCAAGCCATCTTGGCTACAGAGCCCATATTGTAATAACCCCATTTAATAGAATGAGAAATCTGAGGCTCAGGGAAGCAACCTTCCCAAGGTCATCCTGCCAGGAAGCAGCAAGCTTCAGTTCCTTTACCTTATTATATTTCCCATGTAAATTCCGTTAGTAACTACCAGCCAACTCTTGACCTTCTGAGTCTTGAAGTGACTGCGGGCATACCTCATATTATTGTACTTCGCTTTATTGCGCTTCACACGATACTGCATTTTTTACAAATTGAAGGTTTGCGGCAACTCTGCGTTGAGCACGGCTATCAGTGCCATTTTTCCAATAGCATTATTTTTAAATTAAGGTATGTACATTTTTTTAGACATAATGCTATTGCACATTCAGTAGACTACAGTATAGTATAAACATAACTTGTACTGGGAAAGCAAAAAATTCGTGTGACTTGCTTTATTGTGATATTTGCTTTATTGTGGTCTGGAACCAAACCCTCAATATCTCCAAGGTATGCCTCCACTGTGGTAGAACCACCTTGTACCAGCTCAGGAGAACCAAATATTAAATTTCCAGGACTTTTGGAAGACATTATTAAGAATTAAACTACGTAACCTAACTACAGTTAAATAAATTATATTTATTTCAAACCACGGTAGTAAATACTCAAAACTTGTCACTTCCAAATCATTTTACATATTTTACTATTATGTACTCTTGAGGTTATTTACATCTATCGTATCTGTATGCTGGAAATACTATATAATGTATTACTACTGTACATAGATATCTTCCTAGCCCCGCTTTCAGTAATGTCTAGTTGGTAGATTGAAATTGGCCGTGGTGGGAGTATTTATACCATAGAAACTGGCAAGCACCACCTTTCAGAGCTTTTTTCCCCAGAGAGCCAGTTGTTAAATATTTACCAGCACACCACTGCCTGTAGCCCACCTGCTTTCCCAACTGGGTGTTACCATCAGAGTCAACCCAGGACCAACTGGCCCTCTCCATGGATCCAGCTGGTTTTAGAGGTGGGCCAACTTCTATGGGGCTACTGCATTGGATCAACAGTCTGCATTCATCCTTGAAAACTTAACGCCAAGCTGATGTCTATCCTTTTAAGCCGTGGGTCCTCAACCATGGCTGCCCATTGGAATCACCTAAGAGAGCTTTAAAAAAATACAGATTTCTTTTTTTTCTGGACCCACCATCAGAGGGTCTGATTTCATTGGTCTGGTGTATGGCCTGGCCATGAGGGTTTTTAAAAGCTTTCCAGTGATAGCCAAGGCAGAGAACTACAGCTCTAAGCAAACTCAGTGTGTGAAAAACTTGGGACACCAAAGAAGGCAGATTGGGGATTTAATTCACAAAAACTTTCTCAGTTTTATCAACAATATTCTGTGAAGAACACTATAGGGCAGGGTATGGCAAACTTTTTCGTTAGAGGGCCAGATAGTAAATATTTTTTACTTTGTGGGCATACAGTCTGTGTTGCAGTACTCAACTGTGCCGTGGTAGTGTGAAAGCAGCCGTAGACAAGACTTTAAAGAATGATCATGCCTGTGTTCCAGTAAAATTTATTTGCAAAATGAGGTGAGCTGGATTTGACCCATGGACCACAGCTTGCCAATCCCCATCTACAGTGTTCCTTTAATCCAGAAAGTGGTGTTCTTAGAATCTCTACACACAGTCACCTTGAATGTTCCCACTGAGCTGGCAGATTGTGTTGGTCTTTTGAGTGCCCCTCCAATACCCCCAAATTCTTCAGACAGGTTTAACTCTCCTCACTCATCTAATAGGGAAAATCCACCATTGCTAGACTGAGTTCCTTGAAGGTGAGGAGCCCCTTGGTCTTGTTCTTCTGCCATGGTGCCTGACCCTTGGGTCTCATTTAAGAAATATTTGTCTGGTGAACAAATTGATCAAGTAAATAGCATTTACTATTTTTTTTTTAAAAGCTGTTTTATGGAGCATTTCAAATGTCCACAAAGAGAATAGTGTGGAGAATCTCCACATACCCATCACCCAGCTCCAACACTGAATTGAAGTTGCTTGCTTGCTTGTGCTTCTCTAAATTCCATAAAGACAAGGGACCATTTCCCTTTTCCTATATATTGCCATATGCCCTGGCGCCATGAACAGGGTCAGGTACATAGTAGGTGCTCAGTAAACATGTGTTGGCTAAACAAAAGAATAAATGAATGACAAGCTGGTGCATTTAGACGTGCTTTATAAGACTTCTAGTGGGTTCACTAGCTATTGCATAGACTTGGAAATATTGTGGGTTAGATCGTGACTCCTTACACTTAAAACCACAAATAGCTATAGTTCAGCATCTGCAGGGAACATCAAAAAGCCTCTGCAGATCTTCTTAACCCTGTTGGTTCCCAGGCCCCCTGCTAGGTGTTGGGCTGTTGAGAAGACAGGGGAATGGGGAAGCCTGGTAGAATCTTGTAGGTGAAGGAAAATCTAGCTCCCACCCACCCCAGCCCTGCCTAGCACCCTTTAGACACCTTCTCTCCAGCATCCTATAAGAAAGGGAGTGAACACCAAAAAAAAAAAAAAAAAAAAAAAAACTTGGTCTAATTTAAAGCCCTTTAAAGTTACCAGGCTGCTGGAGATTAGCTTAAAGAAGATATGTCGGGGTCTGCTTTGATTTGCAATTTGAGGGAAATGTGGGAAACGTGTTTTTGCTTCCTAGGAGAGGATTATGTTGCTTTGCAGGTTGGGTCTTTGTCACTTTTGATTTTTGAACACTTACTCATGCTTCCAATAATGAACAAAAACCAAACCACACTGAAACCAGCCCAGGAGGTCCCGCTGTCTCAGAAGCCCAAAGGTTTCTTGTTCTACTGAATTCTTCTGTCTGGATTCCTGCCTGTTGCCCACCAGACTTTTAAGGGTTCTGCTCTTGTGCTGTATCAACACTGGTGTTTCATTTCAGACATTAAAAAATCTTCTTAAATTGTTTTATAAAAACTAACTTGGGGGCTTCCCTGGTGGCGCAGTGGTTGAGAATCTGCCTGCCAATGCAGGGGACACGGGTTCGAGCCCTAGTCTGGGAAGATCCCACATGCCGCTGAGCAACTGGGCCCGTGAGCCACGACTACTGAGCCTGCGCGTCTGGAGCCTGTGCTCCGCAACAAGAGAGGCCGCGATAGTGAGAGGCCCGCGCACTGCGATGAAGAGCGGCCCCCGCTTGCCGCAACTAGAGAAAGCCCTGGCACAGAAACGAAGACCCAACACAGCCATAAATAAATAAATAAATAAATTTATAAAAAAAGATATTCAGTCTAAAAAAAAAAAAAAAAAAAAAAAAAAAAAAAAAAAAAAAAAAAACTAACTTGGTAGCTTATATTTTGAGATGAATCGTTCATTACCATATTGATTAAACATGTAATATAGCCTGATCTCAAATATCCTTTATAAAGGTGAACTCAGTCAAATTAGATTCAGTAAACATGATCATGGAGCTTAAACTGGGAGGCAGAGAAGGAGATAAATGTGTTTCCTTTAAACAATTCCTTTTTGCTTTACTTTATCCACGGATTGATCTGTTACAAGAGGCAGGGTTTTAAGATAATTTCTCACGTCGAGAAACCTCTGTATAAGTTATAACCCACAGATGCTTTCATCAGAGGTGTCATACAGCTGTGAATCAGACACCGCTTGAATGGAGGGGCATTTGAGGTGAGGCCTGGCCTTCCCAAAATTCTTAGGTTTACTCTGGGCACAACTCTTGCTATGAACCCCGTCCACCGATACTTAAATTATACGTGCTATTTCCAGGTGCTACGTGTTCCTCAAAACCAAATCACTCCTAGGTGGTTAAATCTGGTTTCCACAGCTGATATTAAAACACCATCCTCCATCCTGCATGCAGTCCCCTGCTGGAAGTTTCTGGTTCCACTGCCTGAGTGCTCTGTGGTCTAAATATAGCCATTTAAAAAGAAGATTAGGGCCCATCCACTTGGGACTGCTAAAAAGCCTTTCATGATAACTCTTGAAAGCCTGATGCCTTTAATCCTTAACTTTAATTTAAAATAAAGAAATCTTCTCAACTCATATTCCATTTTCCACATTCTCTCCCCCAACCCTTGTCCTCCCCTACAGATCTTTTAATTGCCCCCCGCCCCCTTCCATTAGTGAGGAATAAGACTCTTTACAAGTAGCTTCTGGAGCAAGAATGGGCTACGCTGTTTTAATTTCTTGCAGGGATGTTTTTATAGAAGAAAATCAAGTCAACACTCAGGAGTATACACAGCCTTTTACCGAGGTGGGGAGAATTAATCAGGCCAGAAAGTTCGGAATATAAAAAGGGAGGGGGGGGAATGGGAAGGATGTTTTATCAAACCAGACTGCTCTGGGAGATGCAAAGATAAAAGGATTTCCCTCTCCTAGTGCCTTAAATATTGGCAGGCAGTGGGGTCAAGATTTTTTCTTTTGTTGTTATGGAAAGCCATACAGATAATTAATGCTGTTGAAAGAAGATTGTTCTGCTGGCGTCTGTGAGGCTGGCCCCCTAGTCTGGGATCTTCTGGAAAGAAACAAGTCAGGGAAAAAGTTATGCACCGGGGGAGATCCTGCCAATTTACACCAGCAATAAATAACGTCCGGAGAGCAAACAGCCACTGGCTAGTTCCTTGTGGCTGCAGATATTTGATATGGGACACAAGTCGGTGCGTGCAGTGAACTTTAAATGGAGTGGAAGACCCATCAACCCGTCCCCACCCCACCCTACCATCCCAGACTACATCTTTTAAACAATGATTATTAAAGAAAGGAAGTTGCAACAGAAGCCCAGGAAGGTTATGCATTGGCTTTGATATTTACACTTTTTATTTCTTCCTAGATAGATAGCCTCTGCTTTAATTTAATGGGCAGGAAATGTTTGATCCCTTCCTTGAATGTCAGATGTAGCCATGGGGTCTGGGAGTCCTGGCCAGCCCTGCTGGGCCCCCAGGAGTCTTCTATGCCTCTGGCTGACCCAATCCTGAAGGACCTGAGGAAACTCAGCAACCCCAGAGTAATAACAGGAATAGTTAACATTTACCACTTAGGATATGCCGGATCTTATGTATTTTCTATGCATTAGCTCATTTAATCCTCATAAAACCCATGGAGGGTGGTGCGATTTTTGTTCCCATTTTAGAGACAAGGGAACTGAGGCTCAGGGGGTGGAGCTTACACAGCTAGCAAATGTCAGACTGGGATTTGAACCTGGACAGTTTGGCTCCAGTCAACACTTTTTTTTTAAATCAAGGTGAAATTCACACAGCATAAAATTAACCATTTTAAAATGAACAATTCAGTGGCATTTAATATATTCACAGTGTTGTACAACCACCATCTCTATGGGGCTCCAAAACATTTTTTTTGTCACCCCAAAAAGAAACCCTATACCCACTGGTAATCACTCCCCATTCCCCCACCCCCCAGCCCCTGGCAACCACAAATCTACTTTCTGTCTCTATGGATTTACTGATTCTGGACACTTCCTGTACATGGAGTCATATAATATGTGATCTTTTGTGTCTGGCTTCTTTCATTTGACATCATGTTTTCAAGGTTCATCTGTGTTGTAGCCTGTGTCAGTGCTTCATTCCTTTTTATGGCTGAATCATGTTGCATTGTGTGGATATACTACATTTTATTTATCCATTCATCTGCTGATGGACGCAAGTTGTTTCTTCCTTTTGGCTATTGTGAATAGTGCTGCTGTGCACATTCATGTGCCTGTATTTATTTGAACGCCTGTTTTCAATTCTTTGAGGTCTGTACCTAGGAGTGGAATAGCTGGGTCATATGGGAATTCCGTGTTTACCTTTTTGAGGAAGTGCCAGCCTGTTCAGAGTTGACATTTAATCCCACACTCTACTGTAACTGGATCCGCCAATACCTCTCAAGTTGTGCTGGGTGTTTGGAAGGGAGCTCTTGTTGCCATGCCTTGGGGCACTTCTAGCTTTTAGTCCTGGATGCAAGGAACATTCATTCATTCAGCAAATGTATTTTGTGTACTAGATTTGTAGCAGACACTGTGCCAGATGCTGAGGGTGCATTGGTGAACACACTCATGGTCCCTGCATTTAGGCCTCATAGTCTAGAGGGGAGGGAACATGTGAAGCAGGAACTGAAAACTCAGATTTCTGCAGGTGCCTGGTGGGTAAGATAATTGAG
This sequence comes from Eschrichtius robustus, assembly GCF_028021215.1. Taxonomy (NCBI): domain Eukaryota; kingdom Metazoa; phylum Chordata; class Mammalia; order Artiodactyla; family Eschrichtiidae; genus Eschrichtius; species Eschrichtius robustus. The sequence goes on from NC_090837.1 coordinate 9,537,969, forward strand.
GGAGGCAGAAAGCAGATGCGAGGCTATAGGGAGTGGTGAAAACTGTGGCTAACTAGAGAGTAGGTGCCCAGTCTAACAGTTCTAAATGATGATGATTGCCAGGCAGGAATGCAGGCACAGTGTGGTCAGAACTTCCTGTTATTAAAAAGACTCTGGAATTTTGAATGTTTTTATAAAATCCCTGATATTTAAGATGCAGAAACTAAACAAAACACATCTATAGAGGGCAAATGAGCCACCAGGGTATGAAATGTATTAGTCACGGTTCTCCAGAGAAACAGAATCAACAGGATTGTGTGTGTGTGTGTAAGAGATTTATTAAAAGAAATTGGCTCACGTGGTTATGGAGGCTAAGTCCCGAGATTTGCAGTTGGGAAGCAGAGTAGCCGATAGTTTAAGTTCCAGTCTGGCAGGCTCAAGACCCAAGAAGAACCAATGTTTCAGTTTGAATCCAAAAGCAGAAAAAAAGCAGTAACCCAGCTCAATAGTCAGGCAGGAGGAGTTTCCCTTTACTAGCAGGAGGGTCAGCTTTTTGTTCTGTATGGACCTTCATCTAACTGGATGAGGCCCACCCACACTGGGAAGGACAACCTGCTTCACTCAGTTTACCAATTCAAGTGTTAATCTCATCCCCAAACACCGTCACAGCCACACCAGAACAATGTCTGACCAAATATCTGGGCACCCTGTAGCCCAGTCACGTTGACACATAAAATTAACCATCACCTGTCCACCCCTTGTCAACTTGGCTCCATATGCATCTCCTTAAACCATACTTAATCTCTAAATAAAGAAGATAACAAGGTCACGATTCCATCCAACACAATACAACTGTCCTGTGAACAACCAAGAATGCACTAACCCCTTCCCCAGAAGAGGAGGTAAAGTCCTTGACTGATGTTTACTCTTCTCTTGTTCTGAGTCCCACTCAAAACCAGAAGCTTTTCAGGTCACTTGGTAAGTGGGCTGAGTAACATGCCCAAATGAGAACTATGTGCCACCAGAATCTAAAGAGATCCACTAGGCATTTCTGTTGGTTATAAGAGAGACCAAATCCAACAACTTATCCTTCACTTAGAAGGGGTATCTTAACATCCCCTATGCCACTGGACCCCAGGAAGTTTCACTGAGGTGGAAGTCCCCTGAGTTTTTGTCAGATTTATTTCCCACTTTCTGACGTACAAGTGTTACCAATAAGTCTATCGTAGTTGCTACTTCTTGCTCGCTACGTCCAGTCAGCATAATGTCATTGCTGTAATGGACCAGTGTGATATCTTGTGGAAGGGAAAGACAGTCAAGATCCCTGTGAACTAAATTATGATGTAGGGCTGGAGAGTTGATTTACCCCTGAGGTAGAGCAGTGAAGGTGTATTGCTGGCCTTTTCCGCTGAAAGCAAACTGCTTCTAGTGGACCTTACTGATATGGAGAAAAAAATAATTTGCCAGATCAATAGCTGCATTCCAGGGACCAGGGGATGTGTTGATTTGCTCAAACAATGAAACCACATCTGGTACAGCAGCTGCAGTTGGAGTCACCGCCTGGTTAAGCTTACAGTAATCCACTATCATTCTCCAAGATCCATCTGCCTTCTGCACGGGCCAGGTAGGCAAACTGAATGGGGATGTGGTGGGAATCACCACCCCTGCGTCTTTCAAGTCCTCGATGATGGCACTAACCTCTGCAGTCCCTCCAAAAAAGCAGTATTGTTTTTGGTTTACCGTTTTCCTAGGTAGAGGCAGTTCTAGTGGCTTCCACTTGGCCTTTCCAATCATAATTGCCCCCACTTCACAGGTTAGGGAGCCAATGTGGAGATTCAGCTGCTGGGTACATCTTTTCCAATTATATGTTTCAGAACTGGGGAAATAACCACAAGATGGGTTTGGGGACCCACTGGGCCCACTGTGAGACAGACCTGAGCTACAACTCCATCAATCACCTGACCTCCATAAGCTGTCCCCAAAAGGTTTGATTGTTTCCTTTAACCTAGTGCAAAGTCATCTTGGTAAAAGGCCATCAGTCCCTCTGGGGAAGGCTTGGAGAAAGATTTCACGTTATAAATTTTCAGTAGTGTACCAGCGTCCTTCCTCAAGGGAACCTGGCTTCCCCTGCATTCAGGGGGCTCTGTGTCTGGGAATTGATTGAGGGGCCATGACTCTCTATTTTTATGATTCAGGTTAATTTTTATTCATGAGACCTAGAACTTTCTGCTTATCCAGATTAAGTAAGAATTTGGTACATTTCCTATCACTTATAGGAACACTGTGATCACCTAGGCAATGCCATAGGTCTGGGTGAGTCAGACTGTTCTGATTGCAGCTCTAACTCTGCTGCCCATTATGATGACCGTGCCCACCTTGCCTTTGGCAGTTGAGTGCCACCACTTAGCCCTGCCACCCTGAGATCCAATTACTCCCATTGTACTTAGGTTTCCCAATTCCATGACTGCAGTTCCCACCATAAGGTCTGGCCTACAGAGAACAGCAATCACAGAGCTCTTCAAGACTGCCAGGGCTCCCCTTGCAAATTTGTTTCTCATGGTTGTGGTGAAAGGTATGTCTTCTGGACACATACCTCCCCCCCAATCAGTGTGGATAAGTAGGTCTTAAATGACAAATCCATTCTAACATTCCAGTCTCCTCAAGCCTTGGATTCTCTTCCTCTCCAGTAAAACAAGGCAGGTCTAGTACTTCCAGCTCACTCACTGTGGGCCACTTTTTCGTCCATATTTCAGCCAAACAACCAACCAACCAAACCGGAGACCTACCTAACTCCCTGAGCTGCAACATTAAATGCAGACTATCTGCTTAGTGAGCCCATATCAATAAATTCTGCCAGATCCAACTTTGTGTTCCTTCCACCATTATCCCACATTCTTTTTTTTTTTTTTTTTTTGGCTGTGTCAGGTCTTAGTTGTGGCACATGGGATCTTTCGTTGTGGTGTGTGGGCTCTAGTTGTGGCGCACGGGCTTAGTTGCCCCGCGGCATGTGGGATCTTAGTTCTCTGACCAGGGATTGAACCCGTGTCCCCTGCATTGTAAGGTGGATTCTTTACCACTGGACCACCAGGGAAGTCCCCTCCCACATTCTTAATATCCATTCCCACATATATTCCCAAGATTTGTGTCTGTATAAATTAGAAAACTCAAGTAGTTCTTTTGGAGTGTAGCTCACGTCCACCTGGGTCACATTTTGTACTTCACCTTTAGGGGCCTGCTGGGACTTGAGTCTAGTTACAGATCTAGAAGCAAAGAAGCAAAGAGGCAGGGGTGGATCCTGAGGAGAATCAGCTTTGCCTTGAATGGCAGCTGCCTCAGGGAAGGCCGTTACAGTTTCTTCAGGCAATGCAGAGTTGATCCCCTCAGACAGGGGATGGAGAAGCTACTCCCACTGTGGCTGAGGAGTCCTCTTTCACTGGCAAAGAATTTAGGGGTTCAGAGTCCCAAAATTCATCAGGATCTTCCTATACATCCCCATTCTGACTTGCATGATCTCATTCTTTCCCAGTCAATGCCCTCACTTTAACAGTAGACACTCCACAGGCTGGCAGTTCAACTTGCATTGTTATTCAGCGAGTTGCGAGGTGAGATTCCGGGTTTGATTTTTAGCAGTATCAGCCCTGCCGCTACAGGTGATAAGGGTCTCCTTCAGGGCACACATAAAAGCTTTCAGATCATTTATGTGGCACTTGAGCTGGGAATTCAAATCCCTGAACTCATCCTTTTCTTTCCCCACTTTGTCAAGTGACATTAGGAGTAACCAGCAGACCTCATTATATTAGTTTGCCAAAAATATTTGAAAGCATCATATACACAGTCACTCAGATCCTTGCTTATTATAAGTGGTTGGTTAGGAGGGACTTACCTGGTGGCGCAGTGGTTAAGAATCCACCTGCCAGTGCAGGGGACATGGGTTCGAGCCCTGGTCCGGGAAGATCCCACATGCCGCGGAGCAACTAAGCCCGTGCACCACAACTACTGAGTCTGCGCTCTAGAGCCTGCGAGCCACAATTACTGAAACCCGCGTGCTTAGAGCCCGTGCTCCGCAACAAAAGAACCACAGTGAGAAGCCCACGCACCGCAAGCAAGAGTAGCCCCCGCTCACCGCAACTAGAGAAAGCTCGTGTGCAGCAAAGAAGACCCAACGCAGCCAAAAACAAATAAATAAATAAATTAAAAATAAGTGGTTGGTTAGGAGTATCCAGTGGTGTTATTCTGCGTATTTCTATAAACAGTTCCCACCATGGACTGTCAGTAGTCTTTACTGGAAATAGAGTCATTAGCATCCTTAAATCTAATTGGATTAGTGAGCCAATACCAGAAACCCCAGAATCAATTCAGAAAACTCATCCTTAAAATTCTTTTCCCTCAGAACTACTCTCAGTACCAAAACCTGCATTAGTCAGGGCTTTTCAAAGAAATAGAACCAACAAGGGGTGTGTGTGTGTGCGCGCGCGTGCACGTGCACAAAGAGATTTATTATAAGGAATTGGCTGCCGTGATTATGGAGACCGAGAAGTCCCACAAGCTGGAGACCCAGGAGAGCTGATGGTGTAGTTGAATCAAGTATGTACTCAGAGTAATGCAGCTCTGGTATACTTGTGAAGAAGACACCCAGGGAGATCAACTGAATTCTGGCTGGAGAGGTCAGGGAAGCCTTCTTGGAGGAGGTGACACTTGAGCTGTGTCGTGAAGGATGAAGAAGGGTTTGCCAGGAAAACTGGGTGGGAAAGGGAAACTCCTGGCAGAAGGACCATGTGTGCTTGTGTTCCTGCAGCTAGTTCAGTGTGACCTAAATACAGGGCATGTGTGGGGACATGACAGGGACACGCCTGGAGAGTAAAGTAGGGCAGGCCCCCCTGAGGGCCACAGGAGCTATCCTGGGCTTTGAGCAGAGGAGTGGCAGGGGGTAGATTGTGTACTATAAAGACTGCTCTGGGGGCTGTTTATTGAGCACCTGCTGTATGCCAGGCCTTGGTGTTTCAGTGGTGAGACAGAGGAGGTTCCTACATTCTTGGAGCTGACATTCTAGAGCGAGAGTAAGACTAAAAGAAAAGTGAAATGTGTGGTTAGTCCATTTTAATAAGTAATACAGAAAAAAGAAAAAAAAGCAGGGAAGGGAGATGCGGTGCTGGGGGCAGGAGGCTAGAGTGAGGGTATAGTTAATGCAGTTTTAAATAGGGACTCACTGAGAAGATGACATTTGGGCCCATGAAGGATTTGAATAAGCCAGCATGAGTATCTGGAGTAAGAGCATTCCTGGCAGAGGGAACCACCAATGCAAGATATAAAGTGGTACAGCCGCAGGACACAGTTTGGTGGTTTCTCAATAAGTTAGACATAGAATTGCCGTATGACCCAGCAATTCCACTCCTGGGAATATACCCAAAAGAATTGAAACAGGTGTTCAAACAAAATGTGCACACGAATGTTCATAGCAGCATTATTCACAATAACCAGGTGGAATAATAAATAATAAATAAATAATAAAATAAATAAATAATAAATAATAAAATAAATAAATAATAAAAGATGGAAACAGCACAGTGTCCATCGACGGCTGATGGTCTAAGATGTGGTCTATCCATACTGTGGAATATGATTCAGCCATTAAAAGGAATGACACATGCTACAGCCTTGAAAACATCATGCCAAATGAGATAAGCCAGTCACAAAAGGCCACGTATCATATGATCCCATTTCTGTAAAATGTCCAGAATAGGCAAGTCCATTAAGACGGAAAGTAGATCAGTGGTTGCCAGGGAGGGGGAAGGGGGAATGAGTGCTTACCGGGTTTTGGGGTGATGAAAATGTTTTGGAACTAGATAGAGGTGATGGTTGTACAATATTATGAATGTACTAAATGGCACTGAATTAAACACTTCAAAATGGTTAAAATGTTAAATTTTATGTTATGTGTATTTTACCACAATTAATGCCTGTTGGTTAAAGGAAGAGCAAGGAGACTGGTAAAGACTTTGGCCTTTACTCTGAGTGAGCTGGGAGCCATGGAAGGTTTGGAGCAGAGGAGGGAGGTCATCGATGTGGGTGCCGGCTCTGGCTGCCATATGGGGAATAGACTCAAGGCAGTGTGAGCTGGAGCTGGGACACCCACAGGGAGGCTATTGGCAGTCATCCAAGCAAGCGGTGAGGGGGGCTGAGAAGGCCATGGAGGGGTGAGAAGGGATATGATTCTATCTATAATTTAAAGGTCAAGCCAATAGGACTCACTGATAGGTTGCATGTGGGATGTAGGAGGAAGAGAGAGGAGTCCTGGATGACTCCAAGCTTTCTGGCCTGTGCTACCGGAAGGATGGAGCTGCCCTTTCCTGAGATGGGATGCCTGGGGGAGGAGTGGGTTTATGGAGGAGAGCAGCAGCTCAGCTTTTGGGTCATGGGCTTATGGGCGAGCAGGGCTGCCGTGCTGACCTTGCTAAAGCTGACAGCAGGCAAGGCCTGGTGGTGAGGGGATCAGGCCTGAATTCAAGCAGCCTCAGGAAAAGCTGCACGTGCAGCAGGGCTGGGAGGATTTTGTCCAAAAATAAAATGATGGGAAAGTTTATGAAGCCCTCATCACGTGCCAAGCACTTTGCCTACGTCATCTCATTTAATTGATGTAGCAGTGCCATGAGGTTGCCACAGTTGTTAACCCATTTTAAGGTGGACATGGAAGGCTCAGAGAAGTTAAGAGACTTACCTAAGGTCACCCAGCAAGTAAGTGCCAGCCAGGATCTGACCTCTGGGAGCCTGGCTCCAGGACCCAGCACTGTTTGTCAGGGCACTTGTCTCCCAGGACAAGAGCCAATGTCTTTGAAGGCAGTGCAGGAATTTATAGGGTCTTACTCTAAAGATCCCAGGTGGGTGAAGTGGGGTCAAGATATGATCCAAGAATCCCCTACTTAAAGGGCAGTGGGGGGCAGCTTAGGGCCAGAGGTGAGAGAGGATCCAAGGTGGTCCCATTGCCCTCCTCTATTCTGCTGATATTATTGTTATTATAATCATTATAAAATTGAATTAAAGTCAGTCACTTTGGGGGAGGGAAAGGTCTGGAAGGGAAGATGCCAAAACATTACTAGATTGTTCCTGCGTGATGAGATTTTTAAAAATCTTCTCATTATGGAAAATTTCAAACATCATGGAAATAGAAAAATACAATGGACTTCCTTTTTCTGATCACTCAGCATCAACAATTGTCAGCATCCTGCTGTTCTGGTCTCATTTATCCAACCGTCCCCCTCCACTTTTTTTTCCTAGAATATTCTGAAGAAAACCCGGAGAGGTTGTTGTACTCGTAGATGGTGGTGGGATTTTGAGCGATCGCTATTTTTGACTCATCTGGATTTCCTAGTTTGTATACAGAGATTTGTATTCTTTGTCTGACTTTAAAAATTGCTGCATTTTTAGGGAGCCCAAGCTTTGGGCATCTCTGTTTCCTCATCTGTAAAATGGGGCTTCTCACAGGGGTCAGTGAGCTCATCTCTGTAACATGCTGGCTGCAGGGCTGCCAGAGCATAGGTGTTGCTGTTTGTATTTTTGTTTTTAATGAGGTGTAATTTTTAAGGTGGAGATTCTACCTTCGGGCTCTTGCCCACAGTTTGAGCTGCTTTACTTAGACCCGTTATCCCCCTGCCCTCTAGGCCAAACCCACACTGATTGTGGCAGGTACGTACATGTTGACATGGTGAGAGCCCAGGCTCAGTGCTACGGGCTGGGAGAACCCTGGGCCAGCAGCCAGTTTCTATGTCCGTACGCCAAGATTATCAGGGTACCCACCCTATGGAGCTGGCTGTTTTGCACAAAAGGAATGAACTAGTGTGACTTGGCATACAGTAAGTGCCCAATGATTGTTGATTGGCATCTTCTCTCCAGAATTTGCTTAGGGTTGAGCATGAGGCCAAGGAGGTGCAGGGCCACCCACCCCCCACCCCCCACCCCCGATGATGGCTGCTGGTCAGTAGAACAAGTTCTGGCCACAATACTGTCGGGTAACCAGGGTCCAGCCCTGCTGTGGGGCTTCATACAAGTGTCCAAAACCTCTCTGGGTGCCCTGTGAACGGCTCATTTGTGGACTGTAGAAATCTGCAGAGGTTGGGGCTCCAGCTGTTGAGACTCCTGCGTCCCACCCCCTCCCTCCTTCTCCCTGAGAACCAGCCATGGCCAGGCAGGTGGGGCTTGGCATGAGGACCAGCAGATGCCAGTCTCGCTCTGCGCACAGACGTATCTGCCAGTTTCTGATGGGGAGAAGCGATCTGGGAGTCGCTCACTTCATTGATAATTAAATTCAAATTAAGAGAGATTTGCATTTATCAAAAGCCTGTTTGACAAGGTGTCACTGTTTCCATCCAGCACCCTGGCTCTGGGGAGCCAGCAAAGGGAGGGACAGCTACATGGGGGTGGGGAAAGGGTATGGGTAGGGGCATGGGGAAGGGAGGGGGAAGAACAGCAGAGAGGCTGCCTGTCAGCTCTTCATTATTACAGAAAGTAATGGCTCCATGGTAAATGGGACGAAATTCTCTGTGGCCTCAGTCAGACTGCTTAACCTTTCTGAACCTCAGTTTCCCCACAGCAGCCCCCAGGGTCTCCCTTCCAGGAGATGGACTGCTACCGTTTGGCTTTGGGTTAGGCAAAGAATCCTCAACCCTGCCACCCTTCTCTGCTGAAGTTTAGGAAGAAGGAGGGTCATAGATCTATGGGGGATGTCGCTGGTGGCACCCCCAGATCCCTTTACCAGCCAGCACTGCCAGCTGCTCTGAGTTGGCTGATAGCAGCTCCCGGCTGCCCCCTTTTTCCAGGGAGTCTCAGCCTCTAGGAGCTGTCTGCCCAGAGATGTTACATCCCACCCTACTCTGGGGGCAGCCTACAGCCTTTGACTGACTGATTCAGGGGACCAACAGCCTGGCCGCCTTCCCTCAAGGCAGGACCTCCCTGTGGTACCATTCACCCACCAGAGCTCCCCCTGGGATCAGGCTGATACTGGACTCCTGCTGAGCCCACCTCTCTCCTCAGCTTCTCCCCCTGCCCCTGCCTGCTTCCCTCACTCCCTCCAGCTTCCTGCTGAGCACCTTCCCTCCATGGATCTCCAGCACAAGAATCCCCATCTCAGGTTCTTCTTGTGGAGCACCTGACCCAAGACAACCCAACCTGGACTCAAGTCCCCGTTTTGATGCTGTGTGACCTCCAGCAGGTTGTCAGCCTTTCCTGAGTCACAGGATCCCCGAGGAAGTGGGGAGGAAGGACAACAGGGGGATAAAATAATGAAGATCGTGAATATGACATTCCTTCTTGTCAGCTGGAGGCTCTCTTCAGAGACAAAAGGGATCCTGCTGGTCTGACTGGTCCCAGTGTGCTTGGTGGGAGAAGAAAGGAGAGGGTTTGGGGAGCAGAGAGAGGAGGTGTGCGTTCTGGGGACATTTTCTGCCTCCCTGGCCTGCGGTAGACTGCCTGGCCTGCGGTAGAGAGTGGACATGCAGGGCCAGTGAGGGAAGAATAGCAAATGGCATTTGTGGCCAAGAGAACTGCATGGGCAGAGCATTGGGGGTGAGACATACCCAAAGATGGGCTATGGGGCTGGAGCATTAAGTTAGGACAGGGCTCAGTGGGAGAGGGAGGTGGGCAGGTCCATGAGTTCATGGTGAGGGGACCAGACTTTATCTCAAGTGTAGTAGCAGCCACAGATGGGTTTTGAGCAGGGAGTACTGTGGTTTAGATTTTAGAATGGTGTTTAGAGTTTAGGCACCTTCTGGGTACAGGTGTCTCTCCTCCCCTTCAAAGGAGATGTGGTTAAGTAAGCAGCCTCCGGACGCGGACACCTGTGCCTGCCACTTGTTTGTTTGACAACCTTGGTTAAGTATTTCCCTTCTCCAAGCCTCAGTTTCCCAATCTGTAAAATGGGCGTGATGCCATCTCCTTTGCGAACAAGATGATGATACAAGTGACTAACATTTCTTGAGCTGCTGCATGGGGAAGAGTTTAGAGGAGCCCAGCATGGAGGTAGGAGGTCAAGGAAAAGCCAGGCCCATGATCCAGACAAGAGATTGTGAAGGGCCCAGTGAGCACGACTGTGGGGATAGTGGGGATGGAGGGGCAGGATTCAAGAGACATCTAGGAAGCAGAATGGTGGGGATTTGGTGATAGATTATATGGAGGAGAAAGGAATGATTAAGGATGACTCCTAGGGTTGGGGGCCTAGGTGGGGGATGGAGCCCCTCGTGAGATGCAAGAATCTCCTTCTACCCCTTGGGGCCCTATGTGAAGAGTTCAGTGCTCATGCTGGGGAAAAGTGCAACCCTCACTTGCTGTGTGACTCTGGACAAGTCACTCCCCATCTCTGGTCCTTAATTTGTTCATCTAAAAAATCACAACACCCCCTCTTGCCACTAAGAGTCAAAGGGTCTGTATGGTAGGCTAGATAAAGTAGCATTGTCATCACCACAGATATTTCTATAAGGAAATGAGGTCTGGCTGCAGCAAGAAACACCAAAGTCAGACTCCAGAAGGAACAATCTGTGTAGTGGGTCTCTGGGCAGTTGTGAAATTTTCCTCCCTGGGAGACCCAATGATCCAGGAAAGGAGCCCTGGGAAAGCTGGTTCAAGAAGAGAGCTTATGTTCAGAAATACTGGCAGTTGAGGTCATGGCTACTGAAGTTGTTGTTTTTCTAGTTCTGCATTGGGGCAAAGCCTCCTGGATCCTCAGAAAGTGCTCTTCTAAGGTAGTGGGAGTTCCTGGCTTTATCTGATCCAATTCTCCACCTCATCTCAGAGCCAGCCAATTGCTTCCCCTTCCTTGGGAGGCTTTTGTATTGTGGCAAAGAAAACCTGATGTAAGAAAATCTATTATGCAAAGTGTATGAACAAAGAGATGGTTATATGCATCACACAGGCTTGTCCATTCCTTCCACAGGGCTGAGCTTCCCAAGGTCATTTCAAACAGGATAAGATTTCAGAAGAACAATTTTCCCCCAAGAAACTGCCTATTAATGTCAAAAGTGTGGGCCTACCTTCAGTCTGCCAAAGGGTTCTTCATTCTTACAGGTCCTAGATGTTAAAATCAGACAGACTTGGGTTCAGATTCCAATTCTGCCCTGAACTAGCTGTGTGACCTTGGGTAAGTCACTTAACCTCTCTGAGCCCCCATTTTCTTATCTGTAAAATGGGGATATGAATGGAGTGGGTGAGAGAAGCAATGATGTGGTCATGGGGCCTGGCCCAGAGTAAATGTCAGTATTCGGCATATCCAGTAACTTCTCTGTTCTTTTTCATCCCTATTCTGCTTCAGCTTCCTATCCCTCACTTTGCTCCTTATAGAAATTTTTCCAGTGTTGAGGTGTTCTGTGTTGACTGTACTTGCAAGAGCAGCAGAAGAGTTGGGGTGAGCTGGAAACCCATTTAACAACTTTCCAAACACCCATGTAGGGCTACACAGGGGCCCAATTTCTTGGGCAGAGGAGTGAGAACAGCAGATCCAGGAGTCTCTTGATGGGTGGAGGCAAGTCTCACTTTTCCATCAGTACCGTAGATTGAGCTGGCAGCAAAGAGATTTGGGGGGTTTTATCCAAGTTTTCTTTTTTTTTAATGAGTTATAGTACCACCTGTCAAATCAAGAACTCTCTTTTGATATAGAAAAATGTGTACGGAGGGTAATTTTATTTTCCTGGTCATGGCAAAGACAGGGCTTCAGAAGCAGTCAGGTTCAAGCTTTGTGGCTGGTGCGTCTTCCTCTTTTACATTAATAGGTTTCATCCAGTTGATGTTCTCCATTTACACACAAAACTGGAAAAAGTGCTGCAGCTAAATATAGCCCCAGCACAGGTGAGCTGAGGTGGCAGGGGAACAAGCAGGGCAGGATTGGTTTTTGTTTGTTTATTTGTTTGTTTGCATAATTGGAAGTGGGAGGATCTGCAGCCCTTGTTACACTCCGCAGAGGCTCCGGTGCTGCAGGGGTCCCTAACGGGACCTTAAAAATGTGTGACCGCAGACAGGTTACACCACCTCTCTGAGTGTCAGTGTTCCGCTCTGTAAGGTTGCATCGTATCTCTTTATGATGTTCCAGGTTTGACTTTTCAGTCAGTGGCTCAGTTTTCCCATGTGGGGATGGTGCCTGAGTAGTGAGTGGGCTCCGGTGACACTGCAGGACTCATTTCTCTGGTTTCACGTTTTGTGTCATCTCACGGGATGAGAGGAGAGGGCACATGAAGGGAGATCTTCTTTGTTGATCACCAAAGTCTAGATTTCTTAGACCCTGAGAATTAAGATTATAATTTAAGTCCATATCTTAGGTACAAATTAGGGGCTCATGGGCTTAGTTCAATACCCCTCCACCCCCCCCACACACACTTCTTGGTAGAAGTGTCCCTTCTTCTCCCTTCAAATGAGACAGTCTTTTGTGGTTGTTAAGTGAACAGGCTCTGGACACAGATACCCACGCCTGCCACCTATTTGGCAACCTGGGTAAAGTGTTTCCCTTTTCTAAGCCTCAGTTTCCCCATCTGTAAAAGAGGCATGATGCCATCTCCTTGGGCTAAATGAGATGATAATAAAAATGACATTTACTGTGCACTTACTCTCTGGCTGGCCCCATGCTAAGCATCATCTAAGTATCTTAAGAATAGCCCTGAGAGATGGGTACCGATATTATCCCCATGTTACAGGTAGGGAAAACTGAGGCTCAGAGAGGTAAAGTGACTTCCCCCAGGTCACACAGCAAGTAAGTAGGAGAGCCAGGACTTAAACCTAGCTCTGGGCAATTTCAAAGCCTGTGCTCTTTAGCCCCCAAGTTATGTGACCTCCTGATGAATGTCAAGGTCTCAGCTCCATGCCTGGTACCTAGTAAGCACCCAGTGAATGTCAGCTGCAGTGACCATGACGACAGTGAGGATACTTGGGCAACCTTTGTTTGGGGGCAGGGGGACGGAATGTAGGATGGATTTCCTGGTGAGTTCTAGCATGGATTCATACATTTCCATCAGATTTCCATGGGAAGGCTCATGCTGAGATGAGCCACATGCAAAGTACAGCCTTCTCATCCAAAATAAAAGGGATATATTTACATATATATATATACACACACACACACACACACACACACACACACACATGCTCACACTTTGGTGTCTCAGAAACCAGGCAGAATATTGCAAAGCAATGTACAATAGCATAAAATATCGTCCCAATTTAATCCATCTAGCTAGTGTTCCATCTAATTACTATATTAGAAAAGTCTTCAGACCATGTATTGAACATTATAAATGGGAATAAAATGATTCTGGTAATGGCTTAATAAAACAGGTGAGGTAGCTCCGTCTGTCTGCCTGTATCCTTGGACCATGGCCAGATTGATTTGTCAGGGAAGGAAAAAAAAAAAAAAAGAAAGAAAGAAAGAAATGGGCTTGTGTTGTTGCACTTTGGAGATTGTCTCCATTAGGGGCCTTTGATTTTATTCTTGTTTTTCCTTGTGAGAAGTGGTTATTGGTTCCTTTTGTTAACAGCAAAATATGTAGAACTGATGGAAAAACTGACAGCAGTCGTTTCATATTTTATAAAGCTGCTCCCAGCTCGTAATTTGCTGGTTAGGATGAATCGAGGAACCCTGAAACTCCTGGTGAATTTGCAGCTGATGACTGCAGTCTTGTGTGTAACCATCGAGATTTAGCTGCTCTGAGAAGCTACAGCTGGGGGAGGTAGGGGGAGCCCAGGGTCAAGAAATTATATATCAACTGTTCGGGGCTGGAGTAGACCAGTCAGAGGGTCAGGTGTGCACCATATCATCTTTCCTCCATGTGCCTAGGGAGGTGTTTGCTTTTTTGGAATCTCTGAGGCTTTCGGTATAGATCAAAAAACAACTGCCCCTTCTCCCCTCTCTCCAGATGCTCAATGCCTTTGTATCTTTGCCCCGAGTCCCCATCTGCTTTCCTTAAAAGCTGCCATTGCTACTGAGACTTGACACATCCCTGCCTGAATTTGCTCCTGGCTTTGGAGCTGATACCCAGCAACCCGCGACAGGCTGGCCACACAACCCGTAGGTGTCTATCCTTCCGAGGCACTGTGCCATGATGGAGAAAAAACACCTCTTCCCCCAAGTGCCCTGGATTTTTCCAGCCCCAAACTCTAATTTCTTCCTCCGCGTAGACTAATATGTGGGTGTCAGAGGTTAAATTCCAGCACACCAAGGAGTACCCATCCTTCACGGAGCCCGAGCATTTGCACCAGGCGTCGTCCACGTTGTCATGGTTACTCGGGCCCAGGACCCCAGAGACGGGAGCGCAGAATTAATGGCAGTCCCGAGTAAAGGATTCCTGTCTTGGCAAGGTTGATGGATTACATTGATGTACCATTTGTCATACTGTAATTGTTCTGGCAAATGTAATACCCACTAGTATAAACATTGTACTGCTTTGCTAATAAAACCCAAAATAGGAAGAGAAAGGATGATACAGTGTTACGCTCACTTAAAGAGACAATGTCTCCTTTCCAAGCTGGAGCCCACTTCTTCCGGAGGCCTTGGCGCCTGGTGCCTTCTCCATCAATGTGCATGCGTGTGCTAAGCAGCTGTCCAGCACCTGCCTTCCGGCATGCGTGGCATGGGGTGTGTGTGCGGACATATTCTTCGATGCTCTCAGGACTCAGTTTCCCTCTTCATCAGCATCTCATGTGATTCCCCTTCTCAGGCTTGGGATGACTAGTCATTGCTCAAAACCTCTTTGCATTTCCTTGGTACCTGCTTGGTGTCCCTGACAGAGTCTGTTTGTCTGAATTGACTTGGCATTCATGGCTGTGCTGTAGCATGGCCGCTGCCTCCAAAAATGCTTCTCTGACCAGCTCTGCCTTCTCTGAACTCTCACATCTCACAGTGAACCCACCACTGCCTGGTGCCCAGACTGCCTTGCGATACTTCCCTGTTAGATCATGAGGTCTTTGAAGGCCAGGACTGGGCCGTAAATGTCTCCCCACCCCCACCCCTGGTTATGCCCAGAATGGTACTTAGGACACAGAAGGTGCTTAATAAATACTCAGTGAATTACTGACTTACTGGTTCCCCACTGGGCATGAGAAGACTAACTAAGGACCCCCAGACGTCCACCCTGCTTCTTCTTGAGCCATCCTTGAACTTTGCTCTGCAGAAGGACAGCACACATAATGGGGACTTTGTGCACCTCCCTCTCCTGCGCTTTGCTGAGAAAACCTTTAGGTCATGCCCCCACCCTATTCATCTCTGAAGTCCCACTGTCCAGCTTGAAACCCCTGAATACTTAAAAGATAATGAATGAATGAATGCCCCAACTTATTCCCATCCCCATGTGTGGAGCTGTGCTTGAATCCTGTTTCGCAGAGTGGAGTTGTTGACGGCAACAGGGGGCAAAGTTCTTGGGCCTTTCCAAAGATCTTTATCCAACAGCCTGTGTGGGGTGGGGAGGAATGTGGGCCATGGAAGCAGCTCTTTCTCTTGTCTCTGAGTAAACTGGGTACTGGGCTCTCTGGTCACAACTTTTCCCTATGGGAAGTTTCTGTGCCCCTGAGATAAGCAGAGCAGAGTCTTGTTTTGGGATCTTGGGGACGAATGATGTTGGGAGGAAGGCCCTGGGGGCAGCTTGGCATCCATCTTTAATCCCACCTCCTGATCTCAAGTTTGAGTTCCTCCTCTCCCAGGAGATCTTCTGAGCCATAAACATTTCTCTTTTTCACCAACCCAACCACCTTCCCCCAGGTTATCAGAGCATGAGGGCAGAAGGGCCCGTGCAGGATCTCTGATCTCATACCATGTTTGATCAGGCTTTGCTGGTTCCAGTATGGGTACCCTGTCCTCTGTCCAGAACCCCTCTACCATTGTAGGGCCCAGCCGTTGACCACAGTGCCCTCTGAGGTTCTGCTCCTTTAAGAAATGCACTGGATTGCAAATAACTGGAAACTCAGCCAATGGTGCCTTAAACTCATTAGGTTTACTAATTTATTTTTAAGTAGACTTTATTTTTAGAGCAGTTTTAGATTCAGAGCAAAACTGAACAGAAAGTACAGAGAGTTCCCATATCCCCTTTGACCCCATATATGCCCATTCTCCCACATTAGCATCTCACACCAGAGTAGTACATTTTTTACAATAGATTAACCTACATGGACACATTATCACCCAAAGTCCATTTTCCATTAGGGTTCATTCTTGGTGTTTTACTTCCTATGGGTTTGGACAAGCGTATAATGATGTACATGTATCCACCAATACGGTATCATACAGGGTACTTTAACTCCCCTAAAAATATTCTGTGCTCTACCTCTTCATCCCTCCCCACCTTCCAACCCCTGGCAGCCACTGATATTTTTACTGTCTCCAGAGTTTTGCCTTTTCC
Source organism: Eschrichtius robustus (assembly GCF_028021215.1). Taxonomy (NCBI): domain Eukaryota; kingdom Metazoa; phylum Chordata; class Mammalia; order Artiodactyla; family Eschrichtiidae; genus Eschrichtius; species Eschrichtius robustus. Next base: position 9,554,303 of record NC_090837.1, read on the forward strand.
AGAATGTCATATAGTTGGAATCATAGTATGTAAACTTTTCTGATTTGCTTCTTTCACTTAGTAATATGCATTTTAATTTTCCTCATGGCTTCATAGCTCATTTCTTTTTAGCACTGAATAATACTCCATTGTTTGGATGTACCAGAGTTTATCCACTCACCTACTGAAGGACATCTTGGGGTTAGTTTTTCTCACATAACAAAGTTCACAGGTAGGTGACCCTTCTGTCTTTCCATTCCACCATCTTGGCTTTCATCTTCAGTAGCTGCAAGATGTCTCTTCCTCCTCCAGGTCTCATGTCTACAGGCCAAGAAGGAAAAAGAAGGGAAGGCCAAAGGAGCAGAGGGCAAAAGGTTTACTTCCAGTGAGGATTTTACTTTTTAATTTAGGAAGCAAAGCCCTCCAGAGGGATATCTAATCTTCATTACATTGTCCAGAACTCTCAGTGGCCACTTGTAGCTGCAAGAGAGTCTGGGAAATAAGACGCTATAGCTTCCCAGCCTCTGGTAGAAGATGGTGTTATGAGTTGAATTATGTCCTCTCAAAATTCATATTTTGGAGTCCTAACTCCTAATGCTTCAGAATGTGGTTATATTTGGAGATAGGTAATTATTTGTACCTTTAAAGGTAATTAAGTTAAAATAAGGTCATTGGGGTGAGCCCTAATCCAGTGTGGCTGGTGTCCTTATAAGAAGAGGAGATTAGGACACAGACATCTGTGTACAGAGGGAAGACCATATGAATACAAGGGAAGATGGCCATTTACAAGCCAAGGAGAATGGCCTCAGAAGAAACAAACTCTGCCAGCACCTCAATCTGCAACTTCCAGCCTCCAGAATTGTGAGAAAGCAATTTCTGTTCTTTAAGCTGCCCCGTCTTTGGTACTTTATTATGGCAGCCCTAGCAAACTAATGCAGATGGTGAGGCAGGTGGGAATTGGAACAGTTTGGGGTAGCTGCAAGTAGCTTCTTTCATTATCCCCTGTGACAGAAGAGTCAGCAGAGTCAGAGAGGGTTAGTACCAAGTCTAGTGCTATGTGGCAGTCTAGTATGACAGTCAGAGCTTTGACTCCAGAGTCAGACCCACAAGTACCCATCAGTGAGTGAATGGATAAACAGAAGTGGTATATCCATACAATGGAATTTATTATTCAGCCTTCAAGAGGAAGGAAGTCCTGTCACATGCTGCAACATGGCTGAACCTTGAGGACATTATACTAAGTGAAATAAGCCAGTCACAAAGGGACAAATACTGTATGGGTCCACTGTATCCTACTATATGATTGACGCCTAGAGGAGTCACATTCATAGGGACAGAAAGTAGAATGGTGGTTGCCAGGGGTTGGGGAGTTAGTGTTTAATAGGTGCTGAGTTTGAGTTTTGCAAAATGAAAAAGTGGTGGATGGTGGATGGTGGTAATGGTGCTAATGGTTGCATAACAATGTGAATGTACTTAATGCCACTGAACTGTACACTAAAACATGGTTAAAATGGTAAATTTTGTGTTATGTATGTTTTACCACAATAAAAAAAAAAATACCGCTTTTGTTGCTGCTGCTGGTACAATTAATAATAATAATGATAATTATACTGGTAGTAATAAGTGATGCTGCACTGCATACTTGACACAAATTATCTCATGTAATCCTCCCAAGAACCCTAAGTAGACACTGTTAGTAAGTAGGTAAGGACACTAATAGTACTGCAGTACAGAGAGGCTAGGTCATTTGTCCAAGGTCACACAGCTTGCAAATGGCTTAACTGAACCATGAACACAGGTCTGTCCAAAACCCGGTCACTCAACCATATGACCCAGACTTTGATTAAAGCAAGGTTGAACTTGACACAGTTGACATTTTGAGCTGGATAGTTCTTTGTCGTGGTGGGGGGAGGCATCCCGTGCATTGAAGAATGTTTTACAGCCTCCCTGGTCTCCATTAGGTGCCAGGAGTACACACTCCCCTCACTGAGATGACCTAAAGTGTCTCCAAACATCATCAGATGTCCCCCCGGAGGCAGATCACCCCCAGTCAGATCCTCTGGTTTAACTGGGGGCCTCCTGGCAACGCAGAGGATATCAGGTAGTTGCTGTCCGACCCACCAAGGTGGATTCACCAGCCTGCAAATAGCAGATCTTCATGCTGTTGCTCGTAAGCTTGTGAGTGCTCATATTTTAAAGCCACATCAATCCATGGAAATCAGCTTGTGCATGAAAGATCGTTTGAGGGAAGTGTGGGGCACAGATACTTTCTTTGCCTGTTGAAAGGATTTTTCCACAGGAGTGCCTCACCCCTCACACCATCTCACCCTTAAAATATCCAGACGGGTTGAACAGCCAGTTTGAACATCCACTTTGGCATAAGGCTGGGCACACCCTTAATTGGTAGCTTGAATAATGTTCATTTATAAGATGGTTCATATTAGCAAAAAATGTCCTTGCAGGTTTAGGCAAATACATGGTCCATACACATGGTAGAATTGTACCTTTCAGTTTAAAGTGTCCAGGACAATTTGTTGGGTGAATAAAGCAAGTAGTAGAATGGGATCCCACTTTTGAGAAAAATTCTACCTATGAATGTACATGTTAGTTGCAATGTAGAGAAAAACCCAGAGGAGTAGACCCCACGGTTTTCCAGTGGTTTTGTTCACAGCTGTGGCACCAGTGCCCCAGCACACAGTAGGTGCTTAATTATTATTCGTTTGATAGCTGAATACAAAGTGGAAAGACAGGGCTGTCAAACGTTTTTCTTTGTATGCTCCTCTGTCATTTGAATTTCTTATGATGAGCATAAATCAACTCTGTGGTTAAAGAAAAAAAAAACTCTTCCCCAAAGAAAAGAAATTTTAAAAAGAAGAAGAAGAGTCATGCCTTGAATTGCCCAGCTCTTCCTTCTGCTGAGCTCAAAACCCATGTGCTCATCTTGCCAGAGCAATGCAGAGAAACAAGGCTGGTGTTTTATGGTCCTTGTTCAATCATGCATTGATAACATTGGCTTCCTGAAGAAAGCTGCTTCTTTATTTATTTCTCTCGCTTTGGTTTTTCCCTTGGGCTTTTGGAGGAGGGAAAAAACCCAACAGACAGTGAGCATGAACAGGAAGGCAGTTTAGGGAAGGGAGTAGGGGCCTGGAAGATTCAGTCTTTCTGCTGCCCCAGGTGGGAGGCAGAGGGCTGACCCAAATGCCCTCTTGGTGGGAAGGGAGCTCCCACTCCTGTGACTTCCTCCGGCTGTGGCTTCGAGATCCTTCCAGAGCTACCCAAGCGCTAGGAAGAGCCTGGGGGTATGTGAAGGTCAGAGAGGAAAAATAGGGACTAGATTATTTGGGGGAGCAAGTTTCAGAACCACAAGGAAGAGGGGCCACGTCATCTTTCTTGGCAGTGAGGGAGGAGGGAGAAAAATGCATCCCCTGACCAGCCTTCTGATTTCTGAATACCCCAGAGGCCTTTGAGTTTGTACAATTGCATCTCAGATGTTTTTTAAAGTTTACAACTGACCGGATTCATAGAAAAAGATAAACACCCTTCCTATGTTTGGAGTCATATGTAATTTTTATCTCTTGACCTTTAAATGTAAGCAGCAGTAAAATGAAGAACTATTGCAGTCATTTAACACTCTGGCTGTACTAACTGGTTCCTGCCTGAGAACCGTGGTTTTAAATTGGCTAATGCAGAATACTCGCAGAGCTAATAATAATTCAGATTACTCCTGTCAGCTATTCCGGATTCATGGGTAATTTAGTAGTTGAATAAATTTTTAAAAAAATTCATTCGTTACCATGCACTGTTATGAATCAGTAGATGGTTTACCATTGGCAGCAGTAACTGTAAGAAGATTTAAATTGCTACTGAAAAGGATTTGAGTGAAGGTAATGTTTTATAATGTTCTAAGCCATATGCACTACTTTCAGGCCTCATCAGTTTTACATTGATTCCTAGTGAAGTGTTTAATTGCATCATGAATGCAATATAATTCAGTTCTTTCTGCTAATATGGTATATATCTCAAAGTGATATACAGCACTGACAGGGTGAATTCGCAGTTCCGTCTGGATTTGGGAGGGCAATGAGAATTGGGCACCTACTGGATGCACGGCGGGCGGGTGACAGGGGTGGGGGCAGAAGGCTGTAGCTTGGTGCCATCTTGCTGAGACTGGGCGGGGTGTCACGAGCATGTGTGGGGAGTGGTGGACTGTGTCTGTCACCAGCTCTCAGTGCTGCCATTCAGCTAGAGAGGGGTCTGGTGCTGTTGGCCTCCCCAAGGAGGGTGGGAGATCTCTTGGCTGGCTGAGAAGTTGCAGAAGGCTGGCCAGGCCCACTCCCACCATCAGATGCTAACGGGTTGGGTCTGGCCGTCTCACTGGATGTTTCTGAGTGGTTAGCAAGAATTGGGCTTTCTGTTGCCATTTGTTTGTCAGTCAATGGATATTTATTGAGCACTTAAAAATTGGTGGTGGCGGGAACTGGGGCAAAGGTTCCTTTTTTTCTTTTTCTTTTTTGCATCTCATGAAGCAACCCAAGGTGTGCAGGGATATTCTTGCTGGGGTAAGCCACTGCATTCTATTTTAAGAGGCATCTCTGGCTACCATCCTTCAAAATGGTGGCATGTGAAGCAAAATTCATCCTTTCTGGCATTCATTCATTTAGTCACTTACTTATCCCTTCAACAAATATATTATCAGTCAGGCACTGTTCTAACTTCTGGGGGATAAAGTCGTGGACAGATATGGTGCCCTCATGGAGCTTCTATTTTAGTGGTGGCAAATAGACCATAAGCAGGTTATATAATTAAGAACACAAATTAGCCTCAGATACTACTGATGGCTTCATTCCAGTAGGATCCGTTTGATGCCTTGGTTCCAGATTTTTTCAGAGTCTGTCTCAATGCATTCTTTTGCTGAGGCTGCCATGACAAAGCACCACAGACCGGGTAGCTTAAACAACAGAAATTTACTTTCCTCACAGTTCTGGAGGCTACAAGTTCAAGATAAGGTATTGGCAGGGTTGGTTTCTTCTGAGGCCTCTCTCCTTCCCTAGGAGAAGGCCATCTTCATGTTCACAAAGCATTCTCATTCTCTGCATGTCTGTGTCCAGATTTCCCCTATTTATAAAGACACCAGTCATATTGGATTAGGGCCCACCCTAATGACCTCATTTTAGATCCTGTCTCCAAATGAGGTTACATTCTGAGGTCCAGGGGATTAGGACTCCAACGTAAGAATTCGGGGAACACAGTTCAGACTATAAAACCTGCTGTCGGGAGAGAGTGTGTGTCTGTGTGTGTGTGTGTGTGTGTGCTCACGTGTACGTATATGATCGTGGCTGGTACGTGGGGCCTCTCAGCGAAGGGAACAAGAAAACAGTGCTAAATGCACTGTCGTCAGAAGGCTCCTTCTGTCAACCCCCGTGAACGATGTGAAAGTCACATCTGCTTGTCACGTCAGTCCCTTCTCCAGCAGGACCTTAAAATCAGAGTTCATGCATTTTCAGATATCTGATTGCCGTGCAGCCACAAAACAGAAGTCCGGGACTCGGGGCTCCCGCCTCAGCCTGGCGCCTCGATGTAATCAGAGCCTCCCTTTTATCCCCACTCTGGAGGAAGGCCAGCCGGGCCACCTTTTTGATCATCGTAATCTTGATGCAGAAGAATAATTTATCCATGCCCCTGGACGAGGAAATTGCAAAATATTATTTATGAAGACAAGCGGATGCGTCGTAATTCTGGCCCTGCATTTCTGGATGCGGCTGGCCAGGATGGGGAGATGCGGTGGTGTGTGATAATAAAACAGGACAGCGTCCCTGTGAGATGGAGGTGTGGGGGGAACAGGGAGTCAGGGATCCTGCAAGAGAGATTCCACGGAATGAGAATTGTTCTGGCAGCTGATCCAAACGGCCCTTCCGTGGACTCCCAGGTCATAAGTGGGAGAAGAGTCTCCAGGAAAATGCAGAGGAGGCTCGTGTGAGAGGGGCTGTTGAACAGAGGTTTGGGCAGGGGACGAGACCTCCCTTTGAGGATTGTGGCTTTAGTTTTGGGGACTTGGGAAGTTGTATAGTACAGTGTTTATGAGTCCTGGCTCTGTCACTTTGCATGTAGTGTGTGACATTAAGCAAGTTAGATCACTTTTCTGAACCTCAGTTTGTTTAGCTGTACAATAGGAATAATAACAAATCTACCCAAGAGTTGCCTCAAGATTAACATGAGATAATGCACGTAACTGTCTGGTCAATTGGCCAGACTTTCTTACCTAGTAACAATTAAGTTGAATGATTAAGAATGCAGCTCTGGAATCAGCCTGGCCTGGCATGCCAGCTCTGTTCCTCACTGGCTGTGTAGCCTTGAATGAGTCACTTCACCTCTCTGAGCCTCCATTTTCCTCACCTGTCAAATGGGTATAAAAAAGTTCCTACCTCAGAAGATCATCTTAAGGATTAAAAGAATGAATGGGAGGAAGGTTTAACAGTGCTTATCTTACAGTAAATACTCAGTTAAACGTTGGCCATTAATATAACTTCCTAGGCCATAGTTCCTTAGCAGTCTTACTTCTGAGAAGCCATTCTCAACCTTAACTCGGATTTAGAGGCTCCCTGTCTCCCATCTCCAGTGCTGTTGAACAACACGCTTAATTTAGAAATCCAAACGGATTTGCGTTGCTTATGATTTGAAAAATTCTTCTGAGCATTGAGAAGTCCCTCCTGAGGTGACAGGATGTGTGTTCCCGGCAAACCACCCTAGCATCTGTACAGCACAGGGGAGATAGACCCCAGCAGCCCCCGACCTGTATGACCACCCAGTTTGCCTAACTCCTGGAAACACCACTGCATTCTCTCAGGCACCGGCCAGAAAGTTCAGCACAGTAAATGTTTTGCAGCCTCTCAGCAATTTGGGGTTCTACCGAATTAGTGTTTGGTATTGAATTAGTATTCATTTTCTCTAATATGATATAAAAGTATAATCACATTAGTGACTTTTATAGCACATTAGATTATACATTTGGAACACGTCCTTGCCTGAAGCAGCTTAAAAAAAAAAAACAACTCACCAACAACAATAACAAGTGAATCGTCTTCCTCCCAGGCTCACAAGCACTGGCTTTTCCAGCTGGGCTGCAGCCACCTGGATAGAAAATTCTCTGCTCTCTGCCTCCTGGTCCCTACAGAGAAAGAATTTTCATTCCACTGCCCTGATTTGTGAAGCACTGAATTTAAGACCTTAATAGTTGTTCCAAATGAATGTTTCTTTAATCCCGGGGCAGAAACGTAGGCTGTGGTTGAGATGTAATTAATAGCACTAATTACTTTTCTCTGCCTTCATCTTCTTTTCTTCCTGCCGTCATCCCCGTTCCCCAAGAAACCTGGCGGGAGCACGAGAATGTTCACCTTTGGCTCCAAGATGTCCCTGGACAGGGGAACCAGTCAGTGTGCCCAGAACTCACCCCCGTCTGGGCTCCCAGTTTCCAAATATTTTCCCTCTTCTTCCCACTGGTTCCTCCAGTTCTGGGACTCCTGGACTTTCCAGTAGTTTTTCTAGAACCTGTTTCCAGCCATTGTGGTGACTCAGCCAGTTGTGAAAAGTAATGTACCAAGGAAGCAGTAATGCATGGCCTGACTTTCCTAAGCATCTTTCTCTGCAGTGACAGCCTCACTGATGCATCGGTTAAAACATGAATGAAGTTCCTCACAGACTCCCCAAGGTCCCTGCCACTGGATGCCCAGTGCTGAGGGACCCCATCAGCAGCCCTGTCGGGCCCAAAGCTCTGCCTCACCAAAACATTTTCTACTGCAAAGAGTAAGGGCTAAAAAGTTTACTACATGTAATGAAAGGAAGTCAGCTAGTCTGGAGGGCTAAAATGATTTATTTTTACACTGTCTTATTCCCAGATAATTGGAGGTGGGTAGACCCACCCAGACAGGCTTTGAAAGCAGGCTGCGTCTTGCATGCCAACTCTGAGAATTCACTGGTGGCTTCTTGAAGTGCCACATTGAGAAGGAGGCTTAGACTACATTCTGGATCAGCAAAAGACAGTTTCATTCAGTATACAGACACTTGATGCGTCAGGCACTGCTCTAGGCACTGGAGCCACTACCCTGAAGTGGGCAGCCAAACTCCCTCCCTTCAAGGAATTCACATTCTAGTCGGGAGAGGCTGAAAGTAGATACCAACAAAGTCAGCTTATGCAGGGCTCGAGCACAGGATAGAGTTAGCATCCTATTCTAATTGCAGTGGAAGTCATTAGAGGATTTGCAGTAGAGAAATGCTGGAATCTGGTTTACGTTTGAAAGATTGAAGCTTTAAAAAAATCACTCTGGGTAAAGAGACTTGAGAAACTAGAAGATAAAGTTCAAAGGATATTGCAGACGCCTGAGCAAGGAATGGTGGAGGATGAAGGGTGGGTAAGATTTTTTTTTTTTTTTCTTCAACAGAGATGCACTGTAAGTGCCTTTATTATTATCACCATCTGAGGGGGTCTTGGGACTGTACTGTAACCACAGGATCCCAGGGCTTTTCTGCAGCAGGGCAAGTTTTGATGGAAAAAAGTTTGGGGTCACTGGGCCTGTAAGTGAGGTGGGACCGACCTGAGTGAGGCAAATAGTCCCAGGCAAATGGGGGGAGGGTCCAGGCACCTAGAAAGTCACGGGAGTCAAGGTCCCAGGAGATGCCTCTCGAGTCCTGGGGTGGGTTTCCAGACTCCCCCCTACCCCCGAGGGGAGGGAGGGCGCTTCCTGAGTCCTGGGGTTTCCAGGCCCCTCGAGGGCGCGGGCAGGGTTGACGCATGCCCCCTGCCTCCCGCCCGCCCCGCAGGTTCGCCGGTGAGGCGCTGGTCCAGGCAGGTGCCGGCCGAGTTGAGCGCGGCGGCGGGCGAGGCGGCAGTGCTGCCTTGCACCTTCACGCACCCGCACGGCCATCTGGCGCGCGGGCAAGCGGTACCCGGGCCCGCAGGTGTTCCGATGCGCTTCGGCACGGGGCAGCGACCTCTGCCAGACTGCGCTCAGCCTGCGTGGCCGCTTCCGGCTCAAGAATTGATTTGATTTGAGCTCAACTGTAGAAGTCTAACTGACTAGATTCATTGGTGGGCTAGACTGCAGACTAGGCGTGGCCAATCCATTAGTAATGTCTGCCACAGGCAAGGGAAGTGGCAGTTGCCACACACATGCTATATATTTGCCCTCTCTGACTTGTAAGTCATTTTTAGGCTGATAGGAGGGAGTTGGGAGGATGAAGGCTCACTCAGAGATAGTAATCCTGTGGCTTCAACAACAGCTACATATATTCCAAGACGTGCATTTCGAAGAGACTATTCAAGGACTGTTCCTGGAACCGTGGGGGGGAGGGGTGTGTGAGATGCCACATTATCTCAACCTGAGATTGTCCAGGGATCGGTAAGGCAAATGGGACTTTCAGAAGACCAAATTAGACCAAATCCCTATAGATATGTGCAAAGGACCAACATGATTCTATGGAGATGCAGTCAGGGAGGTTCAAAGAGAAGAGGCAAGGCAGACGGCCATCCATGGAACAGGTTAATAGAAAAAGTTTTCAGTTATGTCAGGTGAAAACAGAGGATCAGAGGCAATCCCCTCTTCTTCCCATCCTGCAAATAGGAAGGACCTGGCAGGGTTGGGGGCGGGCAGAGGACAAACTGGAGGCCCCTTTGGGATTTTTTGTTATGTTTTTTTTTTCTTGCTTCTATAAATCTCTGTCTTCTCTAAGAAGATCAGACACTTGGAGAAAGGACATCATTGTGTGACTGGGTAGGGTGGAAAAGACAGCCTGGAGTTGGGAAGGGAACCAGACTTGAGGAGGGAAGGCCTAAAAAAAAAAAGCCTAAGTACCCTCGTAAGGATGTGGCAAGGCTGCAGTGGAGGTCCTGTGAATCTTACTACAAAATTTTAAAAATCCTTCAGGTTAAGGGAAATTTTGTGAGATTATAATATGAACAGGGCTGTATGTGTAATATGCAACTTTCTATTAAATAAAAACCAGTGTGAGGGCATACTTCAGGATTATAGGCCAGTTTGCTCAGCTTCCATTCCTGCAAAGAGTCTAGAAAAAACTGTCAAACTATGAGCCGAAATCTCTGCCCTTGTCCTCTCGGTTCTCAGAGCCAGCCGTGTGGCTCTAGGAACATCCAGCCCTGGACAAACTTAATTTCCTTCATTGACAGATGGGCTGGCCATGAAGATAGAGGGCTCGGGAAATGAGGCCCACGTGAGGCTTCCACCCAGGCCCCTTCCCCTTAGTCCTGGGGAGGACGGTGTGGACCCCTGGCTCTCAAGCACAGTTGGTGTTCAGCCCCCTCACCCCCACCCAGGCGGGTGTTGACAGCACCCACCTGGGAGCCCAGCCTGATGACATCTCTTGCCAGGATGCTGGGCCGACTTGGAGAACCACTGGGGTAGCCCACTTTAAAATATTAATTTTCAAAGATGCATTATTCTATAAGCAATATACATGTAATATTTTTAAGGGAGGCATTAAAGATGACAGTAGAATAGTAAGTCTCCTGAACTTTCAGCTCTCTCCTGGCTGTTCCACATTTATTTGTTTTTCCAGGACATTTTAACCCATAGACAAACGTGTAAGTGCAGCCCCGTTTTTAAAATAGGAAAAGGATTATGGGATTATTTCTTCTTCTTTTCAATACTTATTGAGTGCCTACTGTATGCTGGGATCTGAGACTACAGCAATGCAGAAAAGAAAAATGTCCAAGACTTCCTGGCACGGGCTGTCTGGGAGAGGCCAGGGAGACAGCCAAAAAGCATGTAAACCAATAAGATAAAAGAATCACAAATTGTGATCCTGCAAAGAAAATCAATAGTGTGCTGTGGTAGGGGAGCAGGGGGAGGGGGTTATTAAGTGGACCTCGAAGGGTGAGGAGTCAGCCATAGAAAGAGGGGTGTCTGTCTGGGTGTGAGGTGTGTGTCGAAGTCGGCTTGTGTATGAGTGTGTGGGCGTCTAGGTGTGTCTGTGGAGTGTGGAGTGTATCTGTGTTTCGAGATGTGTGCTTCTTTATCTCTGTGGGTGTCTGTGTGTCTGGGCGTGTATGTATCTGTATGTGCACACACGTGTGACGTGTGGCGGAAAGGCTTGCGCTGGGGTCTGAGAGCTCCTGTGACCAGAGTGTGGAGGCGTTGTGAGATGTGGATGGAGAGCAGGGCTGCACCCAGGTTTGCAGGCCTCCTTTCCCCAATGAAGGGGCCTGAGGTTTTGACCCAGGGAGCTGATGGAGAGGGACACAGAGGAGCGACGCAATCCCGGGGCATTGTCAGGGCTCCCTGTGAAAGTGTTATGGCGGCAAGTGGGTGGCCAAGAGGAGGCTGGGTGATGGCAGAGGACGGCTTCGGCTTCCCTAGAAGTGAAGCTGATGGGACCCGCTGGTGGATGATTTAATGTGGCGGAATGGAATGAAAGAATCTGGGTGGACTCGATGCTATTTCCTGAGATGTTACAACACTGGGAGAAAGAGTGGGGAGCAGGCAGGAGCACAGGGTTTTCTCTTGGTCATAGGAAATCTGAGATGCCCGTGGCCTCCCAGAGGGGACATCAGGTCTGCAGTGGGTACGCGGGTAGAGCCCAGAGTCCTGTGGGCTGAAGGTGAGACCCTCGGAGGCCCGGCCATGTCCACGGACTGGGCAAACAAACTTCCCCTGGCTCTGAGGCCCTGAGCCAGAGCACTGAGGGCGCCCCATCAGTTAATGCCAGCACAGCCCCGTGGGCATGGATGCAGGAAACCCAGCAGAAGGATGTAGTAGGCACTTTTCTGCCAAGTGAAGGAGTCCATCAGCTCCCTGAGGCAGAGACTGGGTCTTTTCATATTCCCAACACCATCTCAGGCCTGGTATAGAGTGAGTACTTGTGTTTGTTGAATAAGAATTAGAAAAAGCTAATCACAGAAAGTGACCATGAAGGAGCCACATGAATTGGGCAAACTCCAAGGTGTTTGTGGTTAGGCTATGATTGCTTCAAAGATTTATAAAACCTTGAGATGCAGAGGAGTGTCGGGGGTCCCACAAGCAGCCTGGGGATTTGAACATTTGGAATTCAGACCTTCACTACTTACAGTGTGGTTGGCCGTGGAGTGATAGCATCGGTGTCACCTGAATCCTGTTAGTGATGCAGGGACATGGCCCCACGCTGGACCTGGAATCAGAATCTGACCTTTGACACGTCCCCACGTGATTCTTGTGCACATTCAAGTTTGAGAAGCAGGGGGAATGCACAGGCGCTGCCAACGGGGCCCCTATGTCCTAAGGGGCTATTTAGGGAGGTGAGGACGTGGGGGATATGGGCCTATTGGCTATTTGTTAAAAAAGCATGTGGTTCCAGCTGTCTGGAGTGGGGAGAAGGTGCATCCTTCCACTGCCTGGGAAGAGAGAAGTGGGAAGTTCACGGAGGGTCACAGCTGGTCAGACAGCAGGAGGTTCTCCAGAGCCATACCAGAGTCACCTCCCCTGAAAAGTGACCTCTGAACAGTGGTTGAACAGAGGTGGGCACAGAAAACACGAGGGTTTGGGGAGAGGGACACTCTCGCTGTCACCTCTCTACGAGAGAGTCAGTATTATTATGCCGAGGTGGGAACGGGGCGGGGGGAAGGGGCGGTTTGGGCCAGAGCATGAGCTTTGAAACCCACACGGATCTGCACGTGATCCTTGTGCTGCTTCTCACCGTAGAACGTTGGGCAAGGAAATAAGTGTCTCTGAGCCTTGTTATTCTTGTCTAGAAAATGGGGCTAAAGTAGAACTTACCTAATAGGGACATAGGGATGGTCAATGCAGTGGTGACTGGAGCTGGCTGGTGAGGACCGTTAGCCTCCCTCCGGCTCCAGGGGTGGTGACATCACAGTGGGAGCTTGAAATCGAACATGCTGGGAAAATTTACACCATGGAACACATCAGAACTTTGCCTTTTTTCCTAGAAAGCTGGTTTTTAAGCACACCACTGTTTACTAGTTTACTAGCACATCACTGGTTAAATGATAAGATGTATTCAATTTGCTGGGCCCAATGCTTGGTAGTGGTGGTTACTAATTACTGTATTACTATTATATTAATTACAGGACTACAGTATTACTAATACTATATAAAATGGTTTTCATGATTGGACTTTCCATGTGTTGACTCTGACATTTACTTTAATGGCTTGGGGGACTTTTCTGCTACTTCTGTGGTCCCCAGCCTCATTCTGGATAGCTGATATTGTTGGTTAGCTGAGATATCTTTGCGTATCTTATAGAATTTGAGCATTTACTGAGCACTGACTGAACACTCGGTACTGGGAAAGCACTTCTAGTATATGATCTCATTTAATTCCCCTAACAACTCTATGAGGTAGAAACTGTTATGAACCCTATTGTGTGGATGCAGATGGGGCTCAGAGAGGTTGTGACTTGCCCCATGTCGCACAGCTGCTCAACTGAGAGGCTGGGCTTTGAACCCATGTGTTTTGACTCCAGAGGCTGAGCTCTCATCAGGTGGATCCGTGGAGGAGGCAGGTGTTTGCTCCTTGTGGTGTGGACCTTATTCCTCGCTGGGAGGCTTTGGGGACAAGGGTTGGACAGTGGGCAGGGTCAGGAAGTCCTGACGGTGTCATCTGGCTTGATGGGACAGCAACAGTCCGATTTTCTGGGACGTGTGCCGGCCTCATTCTGATTGGCAAGGGGATGTCTCTGTTGGAAAGGAATCTTGGCCACTTGCCTCTTGGCAGCAGGCTTTGGCTGCCACGTGGAGTGCCGTTTGGAGGTGGTGGGAATTATTCAGCAACCTTGCCTGGGATAGTTTAGAATGAACTGGGGGCTCTGCCAGTCTCTCAGACAGGCAGGCAGAGAGAGCAAGAAAAGGACCACTGTCCCTGGAAGCCCAAACTCAGCTTCCTCCCTTCTCAGTTCTCCCTGCCTCTGTCTATCTCCATCTCTTGCAGCCTCTCAATCTCTCTTTCTGCCAGGACGTAAGGAGCCAGTAAGATGACAGGTGGTTTGGCATCGAGGAAGTAATGTCTCCTTTCCCCACAGGCCTCCATTCCCTCGGCTCTGCTAAAACTTGGGGACCTTTGCTTCCACAGCTCCCAGTTTCCATCAAGATAAAGTTCAGACTCCTTGGTTTGACTTGAAGATCTCTTGTGATATGACCCCCGACCCCTGGCTCTGCATCTTGTCTCCCAGGGAGATGATACAGGAGAGATTGTATCATATTCAACTTTTAATTTTTTCATAGCATTAGCCCAGAGTTCACTCAAATGTGTGGATGAACTTGACACACTGGGCTTGCGGTCATCGCCATTACTGTGTCTTAAGGCAGATTTATCATGTGCCAAGTACTGTGAAAGCGTCTAGGTTTTTTCTGTTCCCATCTCATTTACTCCTTACAACAACCCCATAGATAGGCCCTGTGTTTTCCCCATTTTACGGAGGAGGAAACTGAGGCACAGAGAAATTAAATTACATGCCCAAGATCACCCAGCTAGGACACGGCGCTGACTGATTTGAATCCAAGCCAGTCTAGAGCCCGGGCTGATTTGAGTGAGGTTTTCCTTAAACCACTTCCTGAGAGCCTGTCGCCAGCTCAGTGTCACCCCCACCCTCCCTGTGGCTTTGTCAGCACAACAACCTGGTTTGCTAGCTCCTCACATTGCTGGAGCTCTGCTGTGTCCACACATCCTTGATGAATTAACCTTGGCAACGCAGACCTTCACACCAGTAAGGTTAGAGCTGCGGAGAACTGGGTTGCAGAAGATATAATGGACCCCTCTCTCCTCTTTGTCCCCCTTTCCCTGCAGATCCCAGGGTTGCTGGGATGTTTAGGAGAAAAGCTGGAATGTTTCTTATGGGAGCAGAGAGTGTTTAGAAACAGGATAGACCCTCTAAGTTGGTTCCTGCCAAAGCGGACCCCCTCCACACCCAGACCTCACCCAGTCTGTGGAGGGTGGTGGCCCTCATGGCTCTGCTCACCAGGGCCTCACTGTCTCAGCGTGTCCCTGAATTGCTCAACAACAGACCAGCATTCCGCGCTGAGGTAGACGAGAGTCGGATTGTGTTAGCAATTCTCCATCAGGCTGTGTCATATTCGGATTGTATTGTGTTAGTAGTTGTTTCCACTAATGTGATGAGAAAGTTGCTAATCTGAGAAGACTCTTGCATTGTATTAGGGAAAACAAATATTAATGTGATTCGATGGCAAGTGGCTAATAAGAAACTAAGTTGCTAATATGACATGATGGATCAGTGGGAGGAATTTGGGTTGGGTGCTTGAACTTTTCTGGAATGTTCAGTGAGGGGGAGAGGGCACGAAATGGCAAGAGCTCCATGTTATGCTGTCTCAGAGTTAAGGCTCCTTATCTGAGCCTCTTTCCTCTATCACCACACCCAGACCCTCCCCACTGTACTGGGTTGAATAGCGACCTCCAAAAGTTCACATCCACCCGAAACCTCAGAATATCACCTTATTTGCAAATAGGGTCTTTGCAGGTGTCATTAGTTAAGATGAGATCGGACTGGATTAGAGTGGGCCCATTCAGTCTAATGACAGGTGTCCTCACGGGCCATGTGAAGAGCCAGACGCACAGGGAGAAATGCCCTGTGGTGACGGAGGCGGAGGTGGAGTGATGCAGCTACAAGCCAGGCAGCACCAAGGACTGCCAACAACCAGAAAGTGGAAGAGGCGAGGAAGAAGCCTCCCCTGGGGCCTTCAGAAGGGAGCCTGGCCCTGTCGACACATTGATTGGGACTTCTGGCCTCCAGAGCTGTGAGAGAACATGTTTCTGTTGTTTGAAGCCCCCAGGCTGGTGGTACTTTGTGACTGCAGCCCCAGGACACTAATCCACCCCCACTCCCTACCACATCCCAGAAAAGGAGGGGCAGCTTCGACAATATCCATCTAACTCAAAAACAGCGGATCAGCTCTGGGGTAGTTCTCCAGCCCCAGCTGTTGGCCTGGCTTGACCAGACCTGAGGATGAGGGTTCACTCTCTTCCTCCGCTTTGTTCTTTGTTTAAAAGGAGGAAGCCTCCTCAGTCGCAGGGTGGTTGGCATATGGGCTCTGCAGCCTGCTTCGCGGCACGTTAATATGTGATTAAAGGGGTCTTAAAATGCCCATTAGTCCCCCTCAGGTATCTAGTAGTGCTTTTGGATTTAGAACAGAATATTATTTACTCACTAGCTGATAATAGACCGGAGTGCACACCGTATGTACTGGAACAGTTATTGGAATATGGGTTCCACAGAGAAATGCAGTTCTGCTGGTGTGGATGGTGGCAGGACAGCATGGTCTGGAGGGCACAAGTTGGCCCCCGGGCCCTGCTAGAGACTGTCTGTGGCAGCTTGCAGCAGACAGAGTCGAATTCCAGGTACAGGCCTGGGCACATGAAGGTCCCAATGGAAGGGGTATCGAGGGTGTAGAATTTGAGGTAACCACCTCCAAGAATGGAGATGCCAACAACAGCCCCCCACAGTGGTGAGAGGTGGCACCAAGCATCCAACCCGAGTCTCCCAGGATAAGATTATTAATAACATGACAGCCACTGCCAGGATCACAGGGGTAGGATGACTCACCCAGGACACACAGCTGGTAAGACACCTGGTGACAAGACATGGGCCTTTTCAGCATTCCTCTGTACCCACTGCAAAAACTTCTCACTGATTCCAGTCTTCCCTTTCTGTGATGAAAAGAGGAACTTTGACATCATTTCCTCTTCTGTCTAGTTGGTTGGAAAGATGAAAATAGCAGATTGTCCATCTTCAGTGTGTGGGTCCTTGACCTTAGGCCCAGTGTGATGTGA
The DNA here is from genome assembly GCF_028021215.1 of Eschrichtius robustus. Classification (NCBI taxonomy): domain Eukaryota; kingdom Metazoa; phylum Chordata; class Mammalia; order Artiodactyla; family Eschrichtiidae; genus Eschrichtius; species Eschrichtius robustus. Next base: position 9,571,064 of record NC_090837.1, read on the forward strand.
AGGCCTGGGGAGAGGGAACAGGAAAGGACAGGAGCATAAATGCCATGGGAATTATTTGGGCATCTCCCAGGAAGCAGGAGGAGGCCCTAGAAGGGACCGAGGAGTGACAAGATCAGGCCTGTGTCTGGGATCAGTGACTCCAGTGGAGGTCTGGGAATCATTGGAGAAGAGGAAGAGGAAGGGAAGAGGCCAGTGAGAGGTTCCATGGTTGCCCAGTGAAGCCTCATGGGTCTGAACCAGCAGATGGCATTGGTGTCAGGAGGAGGGAATGGATGCTGGCAATAGCCCCAGAGTCGACCTCACAGGTATCAGTGGTTGGTTCGACTTGGGGCGGGGGGGAAGAAGATAGCGAAGTTGGGACAGCTCCCAGTTTGATAGACAGTTTGTCTGGGTGTGGCAGCGGGTGGGCATAAAAGTCTCCAGTTTGACCTTTCACATCCCTTGACCTTGGCAAGCCCGATTTTCAGGTCATGAGTTTGCAGTGATTTTTGCAAGCGGATGCATGAGCCTTTTGCAGTGAGGTTACCGTGAGCGGCATGGCATAAGCTTACAAGCCCCCCAAAAAGGACAAGCACCAAAAAACCCTAGCCTTTAAACTCAGAATCACCTAGAATATTCTGAGATGTACCAGAAGGAAAGAGGGGCTTCTTCTGTGAGGGTGGAGTAGTCTCCTTCTGGCCCAGTTGCAAACACTAGGAAACATCTTGCCTCTGGGTTTCCGGGGTGTGCAGGGAAACCTCAGCCCATGTCCCCGCTGTACACAGGCAACCAGGCAGTTTTGTGGGTCCTGTTTATTACGAAAACATACAAGAAAGGCGCGAGGTGCCCTTTCTGGTGAATTGTTTCAGCATGTGGACACAGTGACACCAGACAAGTCAGAGGTGTGCCCAGCGACGCAGCCGCAATTAGAGGCCTCGCGTCACCTTTGTCTATTGCCCAAGTGAAGAGCAGGGCTCCCTTGTGAAAGATGAGCGGGGTCCATCTCCACTTCCCTGGGAAGGAGCCGGGGAGAAAGCAGAGCTGGGCAGATTGTCCTTCTGTCCATCTCCCACTCTAGATATGTGGGTCTACACCTCCACCAGATAAATAACCAAGTAAATAAACGGCTTCCCAACAGGCGTGCGGCAAATGCATGAGTGTGTGTATGTCTGTGCCTCTGTGTGTCTGTGAGTGTGTGTGTGTGTTTTAATAAAACTCACCATGAGCCAGATATCAATTTCTGTCAGAGAAACACAGAGCATCTGAACCAGAGCTAAATAAAAATAAACATTAAACAATTATTGGAATTTAGGTTTATTTAAAAAATCAGCAGGGTTGAGGGAACAAGGCACCCATTAGTGAGGCAGAACTATCGGGCCTTTTAACAACCTGCTGGTTCTTGGCTGCCAGGGAGATTTGGGCTGTACAAGCCATGGAAACTCCGGATCCTATTGATTAAAGATGATGCGGTAACAGGCCAATTATATCATCGTGGCTGCTTGCGGCGCTGGCCAACGCCGGCTACCCATTTGTCTTTATGGAAACAGCTTTGTCTGGGGGAGCTTTGGGAGGGCGGCTCAGTGTCCCCCATCCTGGGCAATGCGTCCAGGCCACCTGAGGTGTCTGCGGTTGGAGGCTCCGAAGCCCAAGCTGTCTCAGAGTCTTGCATTTTTCTCCTCTCTGTCCCCTCCACGGACATTCGTAGTTCATAAGGAACCTGCATATTGTCAACTAAATCAATGCAAATAACCAGTGAGCGTTTCTCGACTTTTCAGTAATAACTGATCTTCCCAGAACTGATAGCATTTGGAAAACGTAAGTAAGGAGAGCAGCAGTGAGCCAGATGTCTGCGTTAAGAGAATATAATTGTTCTGAGTTACAGGAAAGGAAATGATTTCTCTTCCAGCTTTAGCTCCAGGAAGAGCAGAGCAAACTACCCTGGAGCACCAAGAAGCTTCCAGTGAACTCAGGGCTTAGTACAGACTCAGTGTCTCAACCCAAAGATTCGGATGACGGCAGGACTGGGATCTTCCAAGCTGTCGGGCAGATTTTCTGCTTGCAATCTTATCAGTCTCCAGGATTTTATTTGGAAGCTTTCTGCGGAGCCGGTCGCTGTTGGGGAAGGAGAGAAAGAAGGTTTGCTCTTCTTCTTGGGGGGTGTTTGGGCTTAGCCACTGAGCTGTTCACCCCCTGGATGGGAGTCTTCTCTCTGCTGTTTTTGTTCATTCTTTCTTCCTCCCTTCTTCCCTTCCTCCCTTTTCATTTCCATGCCTCACTGTGCTTGGCTCCTGACTTGACCAGGGTGACACTTAATGGGGATACTCCATGGATTGGTATATGGAGAATAGGATTCCTGGGGTTACTTTCTTTATGAACATCTGTCACTTTTCCAGGACTCATTCATTTGTTCCTTTGTGCATGCATTCATCTGCTCAGCAAACACATAGTTACTAGGCACCTACTCTGTGCCAGGCACAATTAGGTGCTGAGAGCATATTGGTATCTTTCCCCATGGAACTTCTAGTCTAGCTATGAAGAGGCACAGACATGAAACAATTGATTATTACATCATAGCTGCAGTAGTACTTCATAGAAATGAGGAGTGGGAAGTGGGGGCAAATGACCATAAGAACTTGACCTTGTCTTGGGGTGCTGCTGGTCTTGCAGTAGCATTGTCTAAGCTGAACCTTGGCATAGGGGTGGGACTGAGCTAAGCCAGTGGTTCTCAGACTTGAGTGTGCATTAGAATCACCTGGAGGGCTGGTTAAAAACATTGCTGGGTGCCCAAAACTCCCCCAGAGTTTCTGTTTCACCAGATCTGGAGCTGGTCCAAGAATTACCATTTCTAATAAGTTCCCAGGTGACACTGCTGCTGCTGGTCCAAGGACCACACTTTGGGAACCACCAAACTGGGAAAAGGACCAAAAGGAGAGGGCATCCAGGTAGTGTGAATTGTAAGTGCAAAGGCCCTGTGGCCAGTGTGTTTGGCAGTTTCCAGTCACAGAATAAAGGGGCAGAATGGCGGGAGCAAAGTAAGGGGACTATAGGGGAAAATGCGTTGGAGGAGAGGGCAGAGTCCTGACCACATAGGTCTTGCAGGCTGAGCTGGAAAGTTTGGATCTTATCGGAAGTTGGATGGGGAGCCTGGGGAGGTTTTTTTTTGGCCAGTTTTGAGGGTAAGGATCATGAGTTCATGTCGGATTTGAGGTGCTTGTTTTTTTTTTTTTTTTAATTTTATTTATTTATTTATTTTTGGCTGTGTTGGGTCTTCGTTTCTGTGTGAGGGCTTTCTCCAGTTGCGGTGAGCGGGGGCCACTCCTCATCGCGGTGCGCGGGCCTCTCACTGTTGCGGCCTCCCGCTGCGGAGCACGGCTCCAGACACGCAGGCTCAGTAGTTGTGGCGCACGGGCACAGCCGCTCCGCGGCATGTGGGATCCTCCCAGACCAGGGCTCGAACCCGTGTCCTCTGCATCGGCAGGCAGACTCTCAACCACTGCGCCACCAGGGAAGCCCGCCTGGGGAGGTTTTAAGCAGCAAAGTGTCAGCATCCAGTTTGTATCTTGAAACACTCTCTCTGGCTGCTTGTGGGGAAATGAGATGGTGGGAGGGTGGCAGGCACGGAGGCCGGGAACTCTATGAGGAGGCTACTGCAGCCAACCGGCTGGGAGTCAGCAGTGGCTGGACCAGGCTGGTGGCAGTGGGCATGGAGGTGCATGGACATATGGACATGTTTGAGAGAGTGAGTCTAGGCTCCCACTTTCTGGAAAGCCTTACTGATCAGTTTGGATCCACGCATCAATCCCTGAAACCTGATTTCTTACCTGAAATGTACTGTCTGCCTCATATAGCCCACCTGCAGCCCCCGATTAGATACACAACAAATATAATAATTAGCTGGTTGTGAACATTTGCCAGTTTACCATCTGTTATCCCATTACATTTTTCAAATACCCTGAGCAAAAGGTGGAGTTGTACCCATTTTGCAGATGGGGGAACTGAGGTTCAGAAATGGCAGTAGATACTCCCACGCTCACCCAGCTGGGCTAAAGGAAAGGCAAGATTCTGACCCAGACCCAGAATATCCTCTGGTGAGCAGACAAAAGGAGCTGTGATCCCTCCATCCCCAACCTTAGACAGCAACAAAATTTCCCTTTAAGTGGTGCCAGTGGGTTTCCCCAAGATGATAGGGCCAGTCCATCAGAAATATTAAGTAAATATAGAGGGAAACTTCATTTTTTTTGGAAGTCAAAAATCTTCAAACATCAGCAGTTTCCTATGGTTCAATCTAAAACAAAGTATGAGGGGGAAATGTTGCATTTCTAGAAAATTCTGCGGCAGCATGAGGACTAGGAGTTGTAACATAGTCTAAATTGTCTCTGAAAGCAGCTTCCCACACACACACGGAAGCTGATGAGGGGGCCGTACAGGGATGCAGCATCTTAGAATCAGTCTATAATGCAATCAATTTTGTATATCCCTGGTGAAACAGCAACATTTATTTAACGTCTTTTATAGAGCAGCTGAGTTTTATCACAAATCACATTCCATTTCTATTCAGCTGGGACTCCTTGAAGGCTAAAATGCACTTACTTTTCTCGGAGGAAATTTACCAATTCCTCAATAAAGACCCATTTGCCTCTGTATGTAAAATTGACACATTTATTGAATATTAAACATTTAAGGTTTTCCCCCCAGCTCCCCCACCCCTCACCCACACCTTTTTCCACTTTTCCACAAAGCTTTGCCGTCATTAGGGGGACTTCCTCAAAGTGGTAAGAAATGCGTTTTTATGTGCAGAAACAGCCCACATTTATATTCTGGTCTTTCTTATCCCTGGGAAATGGTCAAGTTACGTCATAAATTTGTAGAGTGAAATCCAATGCCTCCGAGTGGCCTCTTTAAGCCACGTGCTTTCCCTGTCCCTTTGTGGTGGGCTTGGCAGTCTTGGTCCCAAGGCAATATGTGTTGGGTTTGCGACAAAAGTTTTTTGTCCACACTTGTAACATTTGTGGAAGGCAGGGGCAGCCTCCAGACAATAAATTGTGCTAATTAGCATGAGGGCCTATTAATAAAGCACGTTTTCTTTCATCCTGTTCCTGAATGGTCGGGGACATCAGTTAAAGTGTGCACTTGCGACAATATCTTTTCACTGCTGGTTGCAGTGTTTTTATGTAAAAAAAAAAAATGGGGCTTCCCTGGTGGCGCAGTGGTTGAGAATCTGCCTGCCAATGCAGGGCACACGGGTTCGAGCCCTGGGCTGGGAAGATCCCACATGCCGCGGAGCAACTAGGCCCGTGAGCCACAACTACTGAGCCTGCGCGTCTGGAGCCTGTGCTCCGCAACAAGAGAGGCCGCGATAATGAGAGGCCAGCGCACCGCGATGAAGAGTGGCCCCCACTTGCCGCAACTAAAGAAAGCCCTCGCACAGAAACGAAGACCCAACACAGCCATAAATAAATAACTAAATAACTAAAATAAATAACCCCCCCAAAAAAAAAAAGTTAAAAAAAAAAATGAACAGGGGGTTGGGCAACTTATGGAACATGTTTTTGTGTCGTTAACATGAGAGAGGGCTGAACTGTTGAACTTAGGTCTCCAGTGTTGGGTCCGGGTTTTCTAACCAATTCTAAATCAAAGCGGTGGGGGAAGGAGGGAGCTGTGCTTCACCTTAAGAGAACTGTTGAGTTTGAGGAGTAGCTTTCTAATGAGCTTTGCGATCAGACAGACTCCGGTTCAAATCCTGTCTTCCCTCCTTTACAGGCTTTGTGACCTCAGACAAGTGATTGATTTTACCTCTTTGAGCCTCAAGCAGGGTTAAATGAGATAATCCATGGAAGGTTCCAGAAGGAACCTCAAACTTCATTGAGATTCTCCTGAGGACTTTATCCAGTGTCAGGTTTGGACAGGAAAAGAAAGGTCATTGTGCCTAGCCCCCCGTTCCAGGCTTTGTTGTCTTTCCACAAAGCCCACCAGTTGACTAGTTTACTCTTGGGCACATCTGGGGTCAAGGATCTCACTTCTGACCATCAAGGCTGTCTGCCTTTTGTTAACCTGAAACCTGTTCACGTGTAACTTCCTTTGCCCACACAGATCTGAGCTCCTCTCCTGTTCTTCAAATATGTGACAACTCCCCCCCTGCCTGAGTCTTCTGTACTCCAGGGTAAATGTCTCCAGCTCTTTGCAGATCTGGATTCCTCAGCCTCACACAATATTGACATTTTGGACTGGATAATTCTGTTGGGGGACTGTCCTGTACGTCATATGATGTTTAGCCATATCACTTGCCTCTTTCCACTACATACCAGTGGCACCCCCCAGTTGTGACAATTCAAAAGTATCTCTCCACATTACCAAGTGTTCCCCAGAGGGCAGAATCACCCCCAATTGAGAACCACTGTTCAAGAGTTTGGGTCCTCCCCATCCTGGCTCCTTCAGCCACACGTGACACCTCACCTGAGAAGCTTCCACATCCTTTCATTTCTGTCCCCTCTGGCATGCCAGCATCCGTGTGGCTTATGCCTCTGGAATGATTTGGGCCCGTTGGGAGCAGGGCCCACATTTACCTGGCACAAACTGGACCTGCCGAGATCCTGAGAAACCAAAATAAAATTGCCCATTTTTCTTTCTGTAGCTTTCTCTGGAAAAGGCAGACACCACCAGGACTGGAAGGTGGCTGGGACTTCCTTGTTGGAATCTCTGTTTTGAGAACAGGAATGATGAGGTCTGAGTTTATCATGTAGCTTTCATCTGAACAGGTAGAGCTAACTTTGCAGAGCAGGAGGCTTCTGACTGGGGCTGGATCCAGCTGTGGGTTAACACTCTGCCTTTGCCACTGACTGAGTGACTATACCTCTCTGAGCCTCAGTTTTCTCATCTGTGTAATGGGGATAAAAATAGCGACTGCTCAAAGGGTTGTTGCCATGATTTCAAAGAATCAACCCATGCAAAGTGTCCGGCATATAGTAATCAACAAGTAAATTATAGCTAGTATTTTGTGATACTGTTGTTGTTTGCAAATAAGATACACACATCCAAAGTATGAGAGTAATTCACCCAAGGTCAACTAGCAGGTCAGTGTAAAAACATTGGGTTGAGCATCTTTTTTTATGGAAATCCCGGGGTTTTTGCAAAGGTCTGTTTGTGCATACAGAGGAAGAGATTCAGAGATGATACATTTTATGTGATTCTCACCCCATTAACAGCCCGCAGGTTTGCCAGAATATCCTCTTTTCACTTTCATTTTAAAACCCAGCCAGTGTAATAAATCTTGTCCCGAAAAATCTCGGCAGCACATCTTGGCTGGAGTGTATGATAAATCTAATATACTGTGGCTTCTCTGTATGAGAGATCCCTGTGCAGATTTGTATTTTTGGCGGACAGCCCCATGGCCTCCAGGATTATAGTTTGCTCTCGGTTTGACAAGTTCAGTCCTCTGACTGGGTCGTCTTTGTTCCGCAGCTTCCTTGGCTTAAGACATGACCCTGTCCCTTCTTAATCTTTCTTTACTTTTTCCTCCCCCACAAATCCATAGACTTAGCTACTTCCTCCCCACATTTAAAACAGGGAATGTGGCTTAGAACTAAGAGTGAATTTGAAGGAGACACGGTTGGAATGGGGGAGGGGAATGCCACTGGAAACTCAGCAGGTACCTGGGTTCTTTTCATGGGGTGTTGGGCGCCCTGTGGTTCTGCCGCACGTGGACTGTGTCACTTTGGGAGACCCTGGGAGGGCAAGAATCCCCATCTTGATCATTCAACAAATATTTCTTAAGCACCTACCATGTGGCCAGGTATAAGGAAGTGAACAAAACAGAGTTGGGGTTCAATGGGAGAAGCAGACAATTTATAAGATGGTCACTTGAAATGAAGCTGAATTATTTATGCCTGTGCTGAGGGCTCTGATTGGGAAATGCAGGGGCTCTGGGAGCACCAAGGGATGGTCCTGAAGGAGGGACATCTTAGAGCTCAGTGGAGGCTCAGGGAAGGAGCCCAGACTCTGAGGCAGGGAAGGACAGCAAGGTTGTCACTGACCAGCACAGGGCCAGGGGAAGCTGGGAGGGAGGCTGGGCAAGGACTGTGCAAGACCCTGTGGAGTCTTCCTGCTCAGAGCTGTGGGCAGCCAATCAGGGGAGTTTGGAAGGAACAGTTCATTTTAAAGGCTTCTCCAGCTACTGCACAGAGGATAGACTGGATGGGGCCACGGTGGAACCTGAGAGCCTCCTGAAGAGCCACAGACTCCCCTTCTCACCTCAGAGCCCCAGAGGGAGCCCATTGAGGCCCCTGGGAGGCCAGAAAGAGCCCCCAAAGGCTTCAAGGACTTTGGAGGGGGTTCCAGTCCCAGCTCCACCCCTATCGATCAGCTTAAGTCACTTCTCTCTGAGCCTCAGTTTCCTCACCGGTAAAATGGAAGTAATAACAATACCCACCTGGGTATTATAAAGCTAAATCAAGAGAATGCATATAAAGTGCACAGAGCAGGGAACGGTTTCTGGCACTCAGTAAGCACTCAAGAAATGTTGATTATTAATTCTGCGTACTAGCTGTATGACCCCAGGAAAACTAACTTTATTTCTTTGGGCCTCAGATTCCTAATCAGCAAAATGGGGATAATAAGTATACTCTCGGATTAAACAAGTTAGAATAGTGGCTGGCATAGAGTTTGGGTTGATAGGTTAGTTGTTACTACTATTAAAATCATCGTTGTTGTTTTTACTACTCTCTTTCCTGTGGTTCTGTGTATTACGTGGTTGATCGTCAGGTGCCCAGGGGTGGTTTTCATCCTGGTTCTGAATCCCACCACGTTAGCTGTGCCTCACCCAACCGTTCCCCTCCACCCTGTGTGTTCACCTTCCAGACCCTCTCTTGGACCCCACTATGCCTCAGACAGAATTCCAGCCCCCAGAGTCCCCCGGCCCCAGCATAGGTCTGCCACCTACTCATCCAGTTGTGCCACGACCTTCTGCTTCAGTGACCTTCCTCTACTCGGACAGCGAGCTCATCCAAATAAAGGGGGTCCTCAGGAACCCTCATCCTCACTCAATGAACAGGGCCTTTTCTGTGCCTGGCATCATCTCTTCCCCCTCATAGCAGACCCTGGAGGGTGAGTATGTTCAGCCCCATTTGACAGATGGCAAAGCGGGGGCACAAAGTGCAACGGGCAGTGCCCATGATCTTTCTGGTACTCGCAGGCTGCTCTTCACTGCAGAAGCATTCACTCCCCTCCTTTTTCCTTCCACTGCTATCATGGAGGCCAAAATGCCATCTTCCACTACACCCCTCCTCCAGTTCATGACATGAGCAGACCCTTTTAAAGGGAGGGAAACAAATCTCGTGAACCTTTGAGAATCACTTCTCTCAGCCCGGAGTCTGCAGACCTCTGCCAAAGAAGCCTTGACATATGCACATTCGAGTCTTGGGCTCTGAGATGAACTTTCAGCTGCCAGCTATCCCTGAGAATTTGGGCCTTCACAACAGGCCAAGTAATAACTTCTTTGGATTTGTGTCAATGTGGAAATATCAAAGGATAGGTTTGAGGGACCCCCAGTTTGGAAAATGCTGCCTTTGGCTGGCATATGCCCGGCTGGCATATTCCAGAACTTTCTTCATCCCTGTCTTATAGGTCCCAGCACAAAGGACCTGCGAGGGTCTGATGGGATTGAGGCCTCCCAGGTCTCTCCTCTCCTGGACCTTTCAGCCCACAGCTGAGGCGGCCTCATGCCTGGGTCCCGGGGAAAACTTGAGACCTCACCAGGACCCCGAGGTTGCCCCCTCTCATTGAAGTGAGAAGGGCAGTGGGCGAGTCTCCTCCATGTTATTGAGGGAAGAAATATGGCCTAGAAATCTATCTGTAAAAATAACCTCCCTGGCTCCTCCTTTATGGGTGAGGGAAAGTGCTTAAAATGCTTAGAGGGAATAAACAGCTTTTAATGAAGTTACATTGCCACATAATGGGAATCATAAAATTGCCTTCATACTGCAGGGTCCCAGGATGGCATTTATTATCGACTGTGCCAGAATAGTCTTTGCAGAGCTCTGGCAGCTGCAGAGAGAAGAATGCAAAAGTCTCCTTAAATTACCTGATTGAAATAACCAGTGGAATATTCCGTGGGCCTGCCGCGTGCCAGGGAAGCCGCCTTTAGGGTGGTCTGTCAGAGGCGGTTTGCACATTCTGAAGAACACAGGAGTTTCATTGCAGCAAAACAGATGTTCATCTTGTTTCTCTATTGGCTGTTTGATGAGAAATTTATTGCTCTTCCGCTGGGCAGGAGCCCCTCTCGGCTGTGGAGTCTATTAGGCAAGCCAGCAGCTGGCGGGAAGCCAAGGTGAGGCTGTTTTGATGAAACCCATGAAAAGCCTTGGCTTGGAGGCGCCGGTAATAATGCACTGGCTAGACTCTCCTGATTGGGCGATTGATTGGCCTGATTTGATTTATTGATCAATACCCTCAAATTTGGCGTCTGAGAAGCTGCACTAATCTTTAACTGTTGTGAACATCTCTACCTGCTGGAGAATTAGACCCTGATAAGGAATGTATGAAAGAAATCGGGGCTTATCTTAATCACATACCGGGCCCCAGCACTGCCCGCACCAGCGAGGGCCCCAGTGCACTGCGCCCCATTGCCAGGCAGGCCGGCGCAGATCTATAAATTGATGGAATTCAAAGCCTCCAGCATCGATTACCGTTATAACAAACAGTGGTGCACAGAATGTCTGATTATTTTTAGACAAAGATTCTGTTCTCTCAGCAGCAATTTTGCTGAGGCTGTCACTGTGTCAGATGTCTACTGTTGATTGCAATTAGATGCAATACAAAAAAAATTCAACTATCTGTATCCTTAGTCTTATTTCCAGTTATTAAATCTCTCTCTTTGTTTGCCGTTTCCTCATGATATCTACAGCTGGGTGAAATATTTGGTTGGCAGGAGAAATCCTTGTAATTCAGCAGGGGTGCAATGGCCCACTGGCTCACCGGATTATGTCTGATGGGACACGCATAATCTTGGGAGGAGGGGAGTTGAATGGGGGGCGTTTGTGGACGTCTGTGTAAAAGTGTGAAGGGTGAGGGCTTGATGCAAAGATGTTTCAGGGCAGGGTGTGGGGAACAAAACCAATCTCCAAAACCCTCTGCCTGTGAATGCCTGTGTTTTCAGTCTTCTTGTTTTCTTCCACATCCAGCAGGACCTAATCAGGGATGTGCCCCTGTTGATGGGCAGGGGGGGGTGGGAGGTGGAGTAGGGTTGGGGGAGTGGAGGAGGTTATCCAAGCAACCGAGCTCAAAGGTTGGCGCCACTTGAAACAATTAATTCCTCCAAACAGAGACTGCACTTGGGAACCCTTCCGCACTCAATCATACTTGAAGAGCAGGCTCCAGGTAATCGTGGGTATGAACAAATTAGGCATTCCCTTTTACATGTGGCCCGGCAGCCAGCATCCTGACGTTGGGCGCGTGCATCCATCATCTTGGCGCTCTCCAGTGATCTCTAGTCTCAGAGCCATTAGCCCCAGCGTCCTTGATGGTGGAACAGCTGTAAACTTGAGACCGTCCACGGGGTGGCTGAGACCGACCATTTATTATGCATTGGGAGGGAGACAAAGGCTCAGGTGACAGAGGCAAGGCCTCCTGCTTTCCAGAAGCCAGCTCTGCTTGGAATTGGCAACTGCCAGCTAATTTTAGAACGATCAGAGTGGAGGATGGAGATGGAGGTGGTGGCAGCTTTGACTTTGGCGTCAGCCAAGAAGGCCCTGTGGGGATCAGAAGGCTGGCATTGATCACCACAGCAAAAGTGGGCAAGGGACTTGGCCCCTGATCCCACCCAGGGGCAGACATTCAAATGCCCTTGCAAGGATGCTCTCGGGGAGCTAGTGGAGGTGACTCCAAGCTCCTCCATGGCAGGGAAAGGAGTCAGTCCTGTTCAGTAATTATCAGGATAACACCTGCCATTTGTTCACCACCGACTGACCATATCCTGTGCCAAGCACTTCCTGATGCACCTTCCTCCTTTAAGCTGCCCAGTTACCTTGGGAGGTTGGTAATAATTATACCTATTTGAGAGATGCAGAAACTGAGGCTCACAGACATTGAGTGGCTTGACCAAGGTCACACAGCTAAGAGATGTGTGAGGCTGGAAGTCAAGTTTAGGTTGGTTTCTGGAGCCTGGGCTCTTAACATCAATGGAGAGCACTCAACAGATATTTATATCTGTTGAGTGAATGAATAAATGAGTGGATGGATGGATGGATGGATGGACATACACCTCCAGTGGGGACTCACCTGGGCTCCTCGATAGCCAAGAATGGCAGGGCCAGGTCATCTCTCCAGGGGATAAATAGAGAAATTTCAATGACCTCCATGGGCAGGCCTGATGTTTGGGCCTCCAGGGCTGCTGGTGGCAGCTCCCGCTTCGTTCTTATGGGCGTAGAGCTGTGCTCAGGCTCCAGTCCTCTCAGTTAGAGGAGCCAGTTTGAGGTCACTAGGAAACTTCCAGGCAAGGAACACTCAGGGTTGCAGGGTCTGGCCAAAGGGAGAAGCAATAATGGGGTCTCAGGAGGCAGGGTGAGCTCATTGGTGACCTGGCTGAGAGCCAGACAGCCTCGGGCCAGGATAGCATGGTGGTTGAGTTTGAACCGTGAAGTTGAGTAGACCTTGGTTTGAATCCCAGGGTCATCACATTCTTAGCTCTGTGTGACCTTGGATAAGCAATTGAACCTCTCTGGGCCTCAATTTCCCAGTCTGCAGATAGCTACTGATAATAGTACCTCTCTCTCAAGGTGACCGTGAGGATGAAGTGAGGTGATACGCGTCAGCCCATACACAGTACCTGGCACAGGCTGTATGGAAGCAATGATCATTGGTCTAAGGCATTCAGGGACACCCACACCCCCAGTGAACATTTGTGACTAACAAGGTCATTTGGCTAAGGGAGAATTGCAGGCCAGGGAAAGAGGTGTCAGGTGACCTCTCTGAAATCACAGAGCAAGTCCCCAGCACATTTGACATCTTCCTTGTCATCCTCTTCTGGAAACACTCCAGCTGTGCGTGTCCCTTCTCCTTTTCCCTTTCCCATCCCCGCTGTCCTGATCCTGTGATAAAAGTGTGGCTGGTAGTCTCAGCATGGCTGTGGGGAGAAGCGAATCCCTCATGTGGCTGGTGGGAGCAACAATCAATGCAGCCCCTTCGGAGGACAAGCTGGCAGCGTCTATCACACAGATGTGCCCGCACTGTGACTCGGCCCTTCTTCATCGCAGAACTTGTTCTTTAGATGCACCCACACAGGGGCAACCAAGAGGAAGCCCTCAGTGTGTTCGTGCAGCATCAGTAGTAATAACCAAGCCTGGAAATAACCTAAGTGTCCATGAGTGAGGGATCAGATACATAAAATAAATTATCTCCACACAGAAAAATACCCCATGGCTGTAACAAAGAAGACAGATACTCTTTATGATAAAAGGAGAAAGCAAAATAAATTCATTGAAAATGGCAGGTTGCAGAACATGGTATGTAGCATGCTGTATCTGAGTAAAGCAAAAGATGAGATAGATTATGCTTACATATTTGCTTGAATATGAATGGAATATCTTTGAAAGGACACAGAATAATGGTGGAGAAAGAAGACGTTTTAACATTAAATCTTTCTGTGCTAATGCAGTTTTTATCATATGTACGTATTACTTTAGTAGTGTAAAAAATTTACTATTTAAAAATGCTGGTAGATGGAAGAATTTGGATTCTTGGAAATCAGATTTGGGAGCAGATATTGGCTCTGTTACTTACTAAAATAAGCTGATCTTAGATAAGCAATAGTAACTCTCTGTGCCTCAGTTTTCTCGTCTGTAAAATGGTGACAAATGGACGGTAACAAGTATTGGCAAGATCGTGCACATAAATGATAACCTGGTCTGTGCCACCCATGGTTATTAGTGGTTATCGTTACCAGTGTGAGGCTGAAAGGAGGCACTGTTTGTGGCATTGCTGGGCCCAGAGCCCTCCATGGCAGTGCCCAGGATGTCAGTGGCTCCCTGAGCCCTGCAAGGGAGGGCAGGGGGCCTCTTACAGTCAGTAATGCCCTTGAACTCATTAGCCTGCAAGGCTCAATAGTGGATCCCTCTCCAGAGGCCTGGCTCCCGATGGTCACAGCTTCTGTAGTGGGGCCTGGTCACCAGCTCAGCCCAGAGAGGAGGGACAGAGTGGGGGGTTTAGTGTTACCTGCCTGCCGGCCCGTGTCTACTCCACAGCGCCCATCCTGGCTGCTGTCCGTGATGTCGGGGCAGTTAAGGAGCTGTGTATTCCCTCTCTCCCTCTCCCTGTCTCTGAATTTCTCTCTCATTTCCTCTGTGTCTCTTTTCCCTCTTGGTTCTTCTCCTCTCTTTCCCTTTCTTTCTCATTCTGTCTCTGTCTTTTCTCTCTTGTCCTCTTATTTGTCCCTCCCTACATCAGCTAAGAGTTGCTACTGTCACCATGAAGGGCCTAGCCAGGTAACGCTTACGGGGACTGACTATGTGCAGTGGGCTGGTGCCGAGGGTAAAGGGAAGGCAGGTGGCAGACCCAGGCCCTGCCTTCCGGGCGGTGGACGTTCCAGTTGAGACCTAGATGCATAGAAAGTGTCATGAGGGCCCTGATGGGGAAGACGAGGTGCTGTTAGACCATCGTTTCAGAGAGGCTTCGGCGAGCCTGAGCAGTGACTGGGGCTCCTGGAAGCAGTGACACTGAAGCTGAGACCCAGAGCATGAGTTAGGTAGTGGGGCCGAGAGGGGAAGGGAGTGTTCCAGGCAGAGGGAATGGCGTGAGCAAAGGTCTTGTGGCTGGACAGGACCAAGTGAACTGAGCAAATCCCAACCAGGCCCAAATTCACTGTAAGAGAGGCGGGGACTCCGTGGAGTGGGCCTCATGGCTGTGTAGAGTAAGGAGATGGAATTTGGAGCCAGAGTCCCTGGATTTGCCTCCCAGCCCCAACACATGCCAACTGTGTGACCTTGGGCAACCTTGCCCTCTCTGGGCCTGTTTTCTCCTCTGTAAAGTGGCGATGGTGATCGTGTGTACCAGCAGGTCACTGAGAGGTACACATGCATTAATATGCATAAATGTGCTTAGAACATGCTGGGCACAGAGCCTGAGCTATCTAGGTGTTCACTCGTGATTTACTCTTGGTAATGTTATCTGTGCTCCCTGCTTCCTGCTATGGATGTTTTCAGTGCCCTTGGCTAGGAATTCATATTCACACAACAGGCGGCAGGATTCTGTGAAAACTGCGTCAGACCCCATGCTTCCTTTGCTCGCCAGGCCTCCTCAGTCACGGCAGGCATGTTCCTGCTGCCTCAGGGCCTTTGCACTTGCTGTTCCCTCTCAGTAAAAGGCTCTTCCCCCAGATGATCACATGGCTTGACTCTCCAGCCTCTTTAGGGCTTTGCCAATAAGTCACCTTTCCTATGAGATGTCTCCTGGCCACTCTGTTGAAATTGCAGCTTGCCCCCCAACACCCCACTTATTTTCTTCCCTGCTTTATTCTCTCTCTCCCTATCTTCAAACTTAAACGCATTTCAATGGCTCCCATTGCTCTTAAGGTAGAGATCTGGGTGGGAATTGGGGTGCCTTAGGGCTCACCAGCCGGTGCCCCCAATTCTGAGAGGAACCGCCCAGGTTGATGGTACCTGGAGTTGGCCTTGTCTGTGCAAGACAGGCTGGGGTGGGTCATTTGAGGCATCAGTCTTCTACACAATGTCTTCACTGGGCTTTGGCTGTAAGCAGCTTCCACGGCCCCCTCTCCATGTGACTAAGGACTGGATTGCTTCCTCACTACTGGGCTCAACCTGCAGAGGTCCATCCCAGAGGTGGGGGATGACAGTGATAAGAGTGGGCGTGGCATCCTGGCTGTGTGACCTGGTATAAGTCACACACCCTCTCTGAGTCTTCTTTAGCCGACACTATAAAATGAATAGAGTCACATCCACCTGGCAGGCATTAATTGGTGCTGCCTCCTGGAAGGCTTCATAGGCCCTGCTGATGGCTTTGGCCACGTGCTTCCCTGATGCCCAAGCTCCCACCCACAATGCTACTGAGCTTTTTTCAGAGAAGTGGTAGAGGCTTGTGACTAAATGCTTGGATGCTGGAACCAGGCTACCCGGGTTCAAATCCCAGCACTGCCTCTCACTTGCTGTGTGCTCTTAGGTAAGTAACTTGACCTCTCTGTGCTTTAGCTTCCTTGTGTATGAACAGGGAAATAATATCACCCTATAGAGTTGAGGATTAAATGAAAAAAGTGCCTGGCACTGAGTAGGTGTTTGGTGGAATGAGTGAGTGTTGTCAGAGTTCAATGGGGTAACTCAGGTCTCCTCAGGGGCCTCCAGCTGGCAGTGCTCTAATTCTGTCATTCCTTCCTGTTTACTAGCTGGAATGTATCTATTGAGAGAAACTTCTCTGCTGTTTGGCCACTCTGGGGTGCAGATTGCAGGAAAGGCAAAAATGCAAGTTTGATTCTTCCCTTTTATTTATCAAATTTCAAAGCAACAAGTTGGTTCCCCAGCATGCTCCAATGTGACCAGTGAAGGGGTTTTTTTTGTTTTTGTTTTTGGTGTTACTATAAACTCCTGCTATTATTAATCCATCCCCTTTGATGGATATCAGTCCATCGAAATTACTTTCCTTCTTGATCCTCAGATTGTCCCACCTCTAGCCCTTGGAACGCTTCGAGTTAGCCCTGAGGGTCTTGACAGTTTCCTCATCTGCCATGAGGGAATCACAGTCGATTTTCACAGTTTCCGTGAAGTAGGTGTGCAGGACAGGTGTTGGCAACGTTGGCAGTCATCCCACCCTCTGAGGCAGCCCACTGTTTCCAGGGCTGAGCCCTTGGGGGTGGCTGGAGCCTCTGAAAGTCATTTCCAGTCCTTCTCAGAAGGCCCAGGTGACCCCCAGACCTTTCACTGAGCCCCGCCACTGGCCACATCACCCCACTTCCCAGGGCAAAGCTGCCCCTGGCTCAGGTTGGCTGAGGGGCATAGGTCCAACAGCACTGGGTGGGCACAGCTGCCAGTCACCCCACAACCTGAAAGCTATTGATCTAGTGTTTTCACTGAGTATTTTTAAACTTGGCATTGGTCGCATTTGCCTATGTCCCTCAAGGACATATTTTCAAAACCTTAAGTGGGCCAGTCAGACTGTGGCACAGCCATTAAAATCAATGAGAACTGAACATCAAGAGGTGCCTGGGAATGCTTGGTAAATATGTCTTTGAGTGCTTGAGCCCCTCTCTTCCCGTATTCCTTCAAGTATTTATTGAGCACCTACTGTGTACATATTAATGGATATTCTACCTCACTAAATAGGTTACTAACACAAAGTATCCACAACGTCAAAAATAAAGAGTGGGTGAGAAGTGGTGGAGGAAGAAGAGGACTGTGGAATATGGGGAGGAGAAGCAGTGGGAGGGAAGGCCAGCTCTTTTCCTTCTGCCCAAGGAGACAGGCACGGTGTATGCCAGGTGCTGCCACAGGCGAAGGCCAGGACAGGTATGGACCCTGCCATCAGTGTTGAGCAGAGGGGATGGCAAGACACAAGCAAACAGAGGCATATCAAGAGTGCCGTGAAGGAAGCCAGCAGGGACCAAGCGAGAATAAGAACAAGGTCCCATTTAGGCCTGATGGTCAGGGAAAGCCTGAAGGAGCAGTGATAGGAAAATCTAGAGGAAGAGAGGTCCAGGCAAGGGGAACAGCAGATGCAAAGGACCTGAGGTAGTCTAATGCTTGGCCAGTGAAAGGCAAAGTGGCTGGAACACAGAGAGCAAGAGACGTGAGGGCAGAGAGGTGGGCAGGGCCAGATCACACCAGCCCTGGGCAGAATCTGAGACCCCAGCCTCCAGAGCAGTGGGAAGTCACTGCAGAGTTTTCAGTGTGGGAATAATGGGATCTGATTCATGTTTGTGAAAGCACCCCTGGGTGCTGTGGCAGAACTGATCATAGGGAAGGAGGGACAGAGGAAGACCCATGACTGACTACTGCAGCAGTCCAAGCAAGCAGTGATGGGGGCTTGGTGGCAGCAGAAATGGCGAGACATGGGCAGATTCAAGAGTATTTTGGATGGAAGGAAAATAGCCGATCCTCCCTCCTCCTGCCTCTCCCTCTCCCTCCCTTCCCCGCCAAACATCCATTCAGACAAGTGCACAGATTGTAAGGGTGCAGTTCCATGACTCGCCACAACTGAACATACCCATAGAACCGGCACTGAGATCAAGAAACAGAACATCCCCAGCCACCCAGAAGCATCTCTTGTACGGCTTCCATTGCCCTCCAGATGCAACCACTCTCCTGACTTCTGATTTGCATGGGTTTGTTTTGTCTGTTTTCGTACCTTGTATAAATGGGGGATCATACAGTGTGTACTCTGCTGCATCTGGCCTCTTTTGCTCAACATTACTTTTATAAGATTTATCAATATTGTTTGCTGTTGAAGTTTATTCATGCTCCTGGCTGTAATGTAGTATTCCATTGGGTGAATATATTGCATATTTATCCTTTCTACTGTTAATGGGCATTTGGGTAGTTTCCAGTTTGGAGCTGTTATGAATAGTGCTTCTATGCACACTGCAGACCAGTTCTTCTCAAACTTTAAGGTACTCATGAATCACCTCAAGATCTTGTTACAGTACAGACCCCCAGTTCAGTAGGTCTGACGGGGCGGGGGCAGCAGAAGGGGTGGGGGGTCCTGAGTTTTTGCATCTGTTGCAAGTTCTCAGGTGAAGCCAATGCTGCTGGTCTGTGACCATGCTTTGAATAGTGAGGCTCTATTTTGGTGAACATATTTCTCTGGGGTAGGTGCCCAGGAGTCAAATTGCTGGTCATAGGGCAGCGTATGTTTAACTTTAGTAGACACTGCCAAGTAGTTTTCCCAGATATCAGTTGACACCCCACCAGTAGTCTATGAGAGGTCCGGTGCCCCACATCCTTGCCGACACTTGGTACTGTCTTTCATTTCAGCCATTCTGGTGGGTATGTAGAAGTATCTCCTAGTTTAAATTTGCCTTTCCCTTATGACAGTGAGGTTGAGCATCTTCTCATGTGCTCGTTGGTATTAGGATCTCCTCTTTGGGGAGGGGCTGGTTCAAGTCTCTTGCCCATTTTTCTGTTAGGTCATTTCTCCTTTTCTCAATGAGGTTTTAGGAGTTCTGGATTCTGGACACAATCCTTTATGAGGTAAATTGCACAAAGCTTCTCCCACTCTAGCTTAGCCTATTCACTCTTATTTCACCTGTTTTGTTGGGGGGGGTTTTTTCCCCATGGGAATGTACTTTCTTTTCTTTTTTGTTTTTTTAACATCTTTATTGGAGTATAATTGCTTTACAATGGTGTGTTAGTTTCTGCTTTATATCAAAGTGAATCAGTTATACATATACATATGTTTCCATATCTCTTCCCTCTTGCGTCTCCCTCCCTCCCACCCTCCCTATCCCACCCCTCTAGGTGGTCACAAACCACCGAGGTGATCTCCCTGTGCTATGCAGGTGCTTCCCACTAGCTAGCTATTTCACATTTGGTAGTGTATGTATGTCCATGCCACTCTCTCACTTTGTCACCGCTTACCCTTCCCCCTCCCCATATCCTCAAGTCCATTCTCTAGTAGGTCTGTGTCTTTATTCCCGTCTTACCCCTAGGTTCTTCATGACTTTTTTTTTTCTTAGATTCCATATATATGTGTTAGCATATGGTATTTGTTTTTCTCTTTCTGACTTACTTCACTCTGTATGACAGACTCTAGGTCCATCCACCTCACTACAAATACCTCCATTTCGTTTCTTTTTATGGCTGAGTAATATTCCATTGTATGTATGTGCCACATCTTCTTTATCCACTCATCTGTTGATGGACACTTAGGTTGCTTCCATGTCCTGGCTATTGTAAATAGAGCTGCAATGAACATTGTGGTACATGACTCTTTTTGAATTATGGTTTTCTCAGGGTATATGCCCAGTAGTGGGATTGCTGGGTCTTATGGTAGTTCTATTTTTAGTTTTGTAAGGAACCTTAATACTGTTCTCCATAATGGCTGTATCAATTTACATTCCCACCAACAGGGCAAGAGTGTTCCCTTTTCTCCACACCCTCTCCAGCATTTATTGTTTCTAGATTTTTTGATGATGGCCATTCTGACCAGTGTGAGATGATATCTCATTGTAGTTTTGATTTGCATTTCTCTAATGATTAGTGATGTTGAGCATTCTTTCATGTGTTTGTTGGCAATCTGTATATCTTCTTTGGAGAAATGTCTATTTAGGTCTTCTGCCCATTTTTGGATTGGGTTGTTTGTTTTTTTGTTATTGAGCTACATGAGCTGCTTGTAAATTTTGGAGATTAATCCTTTGTCAGTTGCTTCATTTGCAAATATTTTCTCCTATTCTGAGGGTTGTCTTTTGGTCTTGTTTATGGTTTCCTTTGCTGTGCAAAAGCTTTTAAGTTTCATTAGGTCCCATTTGTTTATTTTTGTTTTTATTTCCATTTCTCTAGGAGGTGGGTCAAAAAGGATCTTGCTGTGATTTATGTCATAGAGTGTTCTGTCACCTGTTCTTTTTAATTCAACAGTTATCGCTTAGAAATGCAGGGGATGAAGACAGAGATTCCCACTTGGCCCGTCATAGTCAACTTAGAGTGTCACAGGAAGGATCGTCCCTTGAGCTTCTTGTTCATTTACACATTCACACTCTTGTCACTGAGCTTCCTAGGTCAGGGGTCTCCCCATGTTCATGGTGGACATTCCTCCACCACTGCCCCTCCCCACGACCCCAACTGCTCAAGCCAGGGCGTCCACTTAACCCTGACATTCCTTTGACATCTTTCCCCCTCTGATGTTTTTGACCACTAGATTAGTTCGTCTTTCTTGGACATCCAGAGAGCTGCCTGGCATTATTAGCAGATCCACAGATCCCTTGTATCTTCACAAAGACACACCTCTGAGGGTGGTTGATCCCAGGCCCGCAGCCTGGCGGAGTGGAGGCAGTAGAGAGGGAGGCGAGCTGCCTGTGTCCATGTGCATCTCTGTGGGAGCCTGAATTAATTCTCCATCTGCTTCACTCCTGCACTCACAGCACCTCCACAGCCCAGCACCCCAGCTTTTAATCAAACACGTGCCTTGTGAGAGAACACACGGTGGAATTTTCCAGAAGCTACAGGATGTGTGATGATGTCATCATTCTGACAGCTAATGGAGTGTGTGCCTGTATATGCTTGTGCTTTAAAAATTTCTCAGTTTTAATTTTGATCACGGTAAATATCGATTGCTATAACCTATGTAGACAAAGCTCTTTGAGGGCCTCAGTCATTTTTAAATGTATACAAGGGTCCTGAGACAACAAAAGTTGGAGAACTGCTGTGTTAAATGACAAAATGAATGAGTGAATAAATGAAGGAGGTGTGTGCTAAGGAGTTCGGACTTGGCTTACCGTTAAGGGATGGTGGTTGGAGTACAGCATCCTAGTGGCTGTGTGGAGAAGGGATTAGAGGGAGGGAAGAGAGATGCAGGAGTCCAGGAGAGAGGTGGGTATGGGATTACCCAGGCCCCTGACCATTGCCTCCAAGTACCCTTTGACCCCGCACAAGCATCCCAGGCATAGCCAACAACTGACTGCTCCAAGGTGTTTTCTACAGTGGAACAATTTGAAATAATTAGAACTTTACAAAATGTCTTTAAACACTCTGGTAATGGGCATAAGAAAACACTTGTGAAGTGTAATCAGTTATTAGCAGCTGATCAATTATCTTCATGGATAGCTGTTGAGGGGGGAGAGGAGAAGCAATAAGAAGCCCCTTGATTAACTAATTTGAATATCTTTGGAGAACAAATTCCGAGATTTCTTTCTATTTTCTCTCTTGCTATTGTAACAGCGCACATCTGCTGGGTAAAGGCGGGATGCAAATGGTAATGAGCACTCTGCTGTGAACAGGCTCCTTGTTTGGGATCCTGGGAGGAAGGAACTGGAGGTGTGGGGGGCAGCAAGCCAGCCAGGCCTGGGGACCCCATGCTGGCTGGAGGGCAGTCAGCTCTGCCCCTCTCCTTAGGTTCTGGGGGCTGGGGGAGCTGACTCCAGTGGGCAGCGGGCACAGGCGGGTGGCACCCATCTGGGAAGCAGCACACATCCTCCTGAAGACCTTCTAGGACCAGCTTGGCTGGGGCAGTCCCAGGATGGAGTGACCGGTGAGCAGAAACCTACATTCTGGAGGCTGCTGTCAGCCTCCCCAACCTCTCTGGGGGACAGGTTTGTAAGAGGTGGGGGTAATGAACTGGAATGTTAAGGACCCCCTCATCTCCAGGGGTCTCAGATTCCACAGGATGTCATGGACATGTCATACCATTGGCCACCCAGCTTGCTTTAACCACGAGGAAATTGTAAGGCTCTGGAGCCAGACTCCTGGCTGGAATCCAGCCCTGCCACCGCAGCTGTGTGACCTTGGGCAAATGACTTAACCTCTCTGTACCTCGATGTACTCCTCTGTAAAAAGGAAATACTAACAGCACCCGCCTCACAGTGTTGTTTTAGCACGGGGCCAGGCACGTCATTAAGTGCACTGTAGATGTAAGCCATCGTTGTTATTATTATTCTCTTCATCCCTGGTAATTAACAGGCTAGACTGGAGTTTGCAAACTGGCAGGCCAGGGTCCAAATCCCCCAGTAAATCTGTTTTGTTTGGCACAGACTGCGTTGTTAAATTTTTTTCTGAATTTGTTGCCAACAATTAAAAATCAGGAGATTTTCAAATTAAAAATCTGGATTTGGGCTTTTCTGTAGAATCAAACCCTCCGACCCACTGAGCCCACAATCCTCTGTGGCACCAATCAGCCAGAGCTGAGTATAGCTGCCCCCTTTCTCTGGGACACTTGTTTCCCATTTGTTATGCCCCCAGCCCTTCATTTCTTGATATCACCCTGGCCCGCACCTGTAAGCCCTGTGAAGTCTGCTGGGAACAGGTCAGCCTCTTCCCTGATGTAGGTGCTTGAAGCACATTGAATGAACGTGCATTCAGGTGAGTTTGACTTAATGGGGCAGGTCCATTTTGAGAAGACCCTCAACACCTAGTGGTCCTGCTACAGAGAGCACAGCAAACTCCACCCTTGGTGTGTCTGCCCTTTGGGTCCCCCCTTCCCATGTCCCCCCAATTCCTAAAGAAAGTCCTGTTCTCTACTGTTCCCCCTCTCCCCTCACCCCTTCTGTCCTTTCCTCTTCATCCCTCTACATGAGATGTTCTGGTGACCCACACACAGGGAAATGCCCACCCTGAGCAGCCAATCTGAGGCCTGAGGCACCAGAGGAAACCACATTCTGTCGCATGGTCTGTAGCTGTGGTTACTGGTCCACGTCCATCTCAATCAGACAAGACCTTTAGTTTAAAGCTGTTCCAAAAAAGCATCTGAGACCACCTTTAAAATTCCTCCCTCCTCCTGCCCAACAACTTTTTTTCCCTCCCCTGACTGTTCCACTGCTTAAAAATGGCTTAACCAATTTGGGTTATTTTTAGAAAAATGCCTGGCATGTTGGCTGACAACCTGTATTCTAAGTTTCAACCTGATACAGAAAAGACAGAGTTTATAAACCCCTAGGGGAAAAAAAAGAAACACACAAAACAGTGCTTTAGAATAGAAATCAAATAAAACTGACCATGAGTCCCGGCCAACGGAGTGTCAGGTGGCACAAGGAACGGGCACCAGCCACCAGCTTGAGGTTTCAGGGGCACAGCTTGGAGTCTGTTCTTCTGAGCTCCCTCCGGCATCACTGGGCGAATTGGATGCAGCGTCCTGTGGACTGCGAGAGGCAGGACGGACAGACCCAGGTTGGAACCCTGGGTTCACCACGCTGTATCCTTACGCCAGGCAAGTACCTTCTCTGAGCCCTCAGGTTTGCCATTTGTAATATGGGGATACTCATAACCACTTCAGGTAAAATGCTGATCACAGAGCCTGACACCCACTGACTTGTCCATAAATGTTCCTTATTGGCATGATGGTCCAATGCAAAGATGAAGAGGGCTCTGAAAGGAAAGTTAGCATGAGCTTTATGATTTTACAAGGCAGCTGAACGTAGCTTTCCCCACCTCCTGATTTCTTTTCACTTTTTTTAAAGCAGCTTTATTGAGGTATAATTTATGTACAATAGAATTTACCTATTATACGTGTACCCAACAGTGATTTTTATTTATTTATTTATTTTTTTAAAAGTATTTGTTTTATTTATTTATTTATTTATGGCTGTGTTGGGTCTTCGTTTCTGTGCAAGGGCTTTCTCTAGTTGTGGCAAGCGGGGGCCACTCTTCATCGTGGTGCGCGGGCCTTTCGCTATCGCGGCCTCTCTTGTTGCGGAGCACAGGCTCCAGACGCGCAGGCTCAGTAATTGTGGCTCACGGGCCTAGTTGCTCCGCGGCATGTGGGATCTTCCCGGACCAGGGCTCGAACCCATGTCCCCTGCATTGGCAGGCAGATTCTCAACCACTGCGCCACCAGGGAAGCCCAACAGTGATTTTTGGTATTTATGGAGCTGTGCAATTATCACCACAGTCCAAATTTAGAGCATTTCCATCGCCCTAAAAAGATCTTCCTGATCGCACTCCTAGCCCCAGGACTTCATGAATCTACTTTCTATATCTATAGATTTGCCTTTTCTGGTCATTTCATATAAATGGGATCATACAGTATGTGGTCTTTTGTGTTGACTTCTTTCATTTAGTATTATGTTTCTAAGGCTCATCCATGTTGTAACAGGTATGAGTATTTTGCTCTTTTTTTTGGTAAATAATATTCCACTGTATAGATGGACCACATTTTGCTTATCCATTCACCAGTTGACGGACATATAGATTGTTTCCTCTTTCTGGCTATTGTGAATAGTGCTGCTCTGAACATGCATGTACAAGTCTTTGTGTGAACACACACTTTCAAGTCTCTTGGGTAGAGGAGTGGAATTGCTGGGTTGTAAAGCAAACTTATGTTTAACTTTTTAAGAAACTGCCAAACTGTCTTCCAAAGTGACTGTACCACTGTACATTCCCACCAGCAGTGTATGGGCATTCCAGCTGCTCCACATCCTCACCAGCATTTAGTCGTGTCTTCTGGAGATTTGAGTATGCATTTTTGGTCCTGAGTTTCAATCAGGGTTTGGACTGGGAATTCTGGGAGCCGTTGGAGCTTGAAGAGATGAATGGCAGGTGGGAGCATGGGACTCGTGAGACAAAACCACACAGCTTAGATGTTCTAAAGTTAGTGCTGTCCAATAGAACTTTCTATGGTAATGTAAATGATGTATATCTGAACTGTCCAATATGGTAGCCCCTAGCACCTGCGGCTATTGAGCACTTGAAATATGGCTTGTGAGACTGAGGAACTGAATTTGTAATTGTATTTCATTTAAATTCAGTTAGAGGTACTAAATTTAAAGAACCTCACAAGGCAAGTGGGTACCATATTGGACAGTGCAGTACTTGGAAGTTCAAGATCACTGCTCAGTATGTTCTAGGTCCTCAATGAACCTTTCCAAGGATTGATCAGAGTTCAACTCTTTTATTCATACCTGGCTGGGATAAGCTAGGGCTTCAGGGCTGCATGTGTCCTGGAATATTGCACCTAGATAGTACATAGTGTCTCAGGACCGAGAGGGAAGCACCAGAAGTTGTGCTGTGGATTTAGGTCGAGGTATACTATAGGGTCAGGAGAAGAGCATGGATGGGCTCTGGAGCCAGGAGTGCCCAGGTTCAAATCCCAGCCCTGTCACTTACTATGTCTGTGACCTAGGACAGGTGACCTGTCCTCTCTGAGCCTGTTTCCTCAACCAAAAAAATGGAGTAGTTACATGACTCTTGAAGGACTTTTGTAAGGCTCAGAGAAGAATGATCGTAAATCCCCTAGCATGGTGTCTGCCTCTTAGTATGGGCAAAAAAGTATCTCCTTCCTTTACTGTTATCTTTATTGTTGTTGTTATTCTGTCCAGTCCCCAGGGCTGTATAAACGCCATGTAAAAACCCTGACTCCACACCTTCGTCCGTGAAAGATAAGGTGCTAGACTGTCAGTACCACATGGGCAGTGACCTTGTCTACTGCAGCCACTGCTGGATTTTCAGCGACTGGAGCAGTGCCTGGCACAGAGTAGGCTCTCAAATGCATGTTTGATGAATGAATGAAGCAGTGAATGCCATCGGCATGTTGATGAGCAGGATGTAAGCAACATGAGGTTTCCTGTAAAGAACAACAGACACACTCCTTTAGAAAGTGCGGTTTGAAAACAACATCAGGTTCAATGTCAGCAGTGACCTGTTTTGTGTGAGGGCAGAGATGGCTTCCCCGTCCTTGAACAAGTGCTTCATCTCGACAGGAACGTGCTGCAGCATGGGCTGGTCTGCAGTCTCCGGAGGTGGGTGTAGAATGGATGAGCAACGGCTGGGTCAGCCAGGTCGACCCACCTCCCACCACCTGCCCTGATCCGATCTGCCTGAAGGGACCCCACTGCTGCGGTTTGCACAGTGAAAATACAGCTTTAAAATGTGAATGAATTTTCATCCAAGTAATTCTCCCAGGCCCTAAAATATCAGGACGTGCTAACATGTCAGGCGTCAGTGCACCCTCCCAGGGGTGGTGGGAGAACACCCCAAACGGCCTTTGGGGGTGGGGGGAACACACTAGTTCCACCTCATTAATCCTGAATTTTCTCCCACTCTTGCTTTTCTCTTCTCTT
The DNA here is from genome assembly GCF_028021215.1 of Eschrichtius robustus. NCBI lineage: Eukaryota > Metazoa > Chordata > Mammalia > Artiodactyla > Eschrichtiidae > Eschrichtius > Eschrichtius robustus. The sequence goes on from NC_090837.1 coordinate 9,597,732, forward strand.
TCCTCCTTATTCTCACTCTTTCTTTCCTGCCTCTAAGCCCCAAAGTAAGATATTTCCATTCTTAAGGAATTGTTATTTTTGTTTTATTTGTGCGAAGCATTTCTGGCTATCAAAGTCTCTTCATATTCATTATATTCATTTGATGTGCAAAGAAACTCAGTGAAGCGAATACTCATTCAAAAAGTGTCTATTAAGCTTCCCTCTACACCAGGCATAGGCCCAGGTGCTGGAAATACAGAGAACGAAAGAGACACAAGTCCTGCCCTCCTGGAGCTTTTAGTTTTAGTTTGTTTTTGCAAATGCTGGTGAATGCTCTGTGAAAAAGGAGCAAGGAGGGGATGGATCTACTTTAGAGTTTGGGGTGAGGGCAGGGAGGACCCCACTAAGGAGGTGCCAGAGTTAGGGGGATGGGAAGGGATCACAGATAAAGGGAACTGCCCAGGCAAATGCCCTGAGGGGTGGGAGAGATGCTGCCGTGCTGGAGGATAGAAGCCATCGGAGGGCCTGGAGTGCATTGAGCTGAGGAAACATGTCAGCCCACATAAAACTGGAACCTTGAGTGGTGGCCACACCCTGTAGACCCCAGTGCGGGGGAGTCTGGATTCCACTCTAAGCCCATGGCAAATAAATCATGGAAGAGTTTCAAGCCAGGGAGAGGCAAGAGCTGATTCACGTTTTGAACAGCACACTCCAGCAGCTGCCTGGAAATTGGACTGTAGCAGGTAAGGGCGGGAGCTGGGAGGGAAGGAAAGAGGCCCCGGAAATAGTCCAGGCGAGGGACGATGGCAGCTTGGACGAAGGCGGCGGCAGGGGCGGTTATTATTTCTGGACAGTTAGAGATATTGAAGAGTGAGACGTGCCTGAGATTCATTTAGTATTATTATTATCCTCATGCTACAGGTGGGGAAACTGAGGCCCAGAGAAGTGCAGTGACGTGGCCAGATCAGAGCTAGCAAGTGTAACAGGGAAGATCTGAACCCACGGCTGCAGAGCTGCTACCATCCCAGTGATCTGCAGTGTTCCTCGGTACTTCTAGGTAGCTCAGCTTGGTGTCCAACCCCCATCCCTAGCTGAGATGATGCTCACAAGCATCATACCCATTTTGCAGATCAGGAAATTGAGGCTCAGGCATTAGGATCTCCCAGCTAGAGAGTGGCAGGATCAGGATTCGAACCCAGCCCGCATTCCTAAGTCTTCATCTAGGCCCAATGCTGGGAATATGAGTATCCTCTGTCCTGGGCCTCTTTAGGCCCTGGAGAAAGAAAGTCCCTGGTCTAGGATAGGCCAGTCTGTCATTCTCGAGTTTTCTCTTAGTCAATAAGTACAGTAAAAATTCAATTCTGTACAGACTGTCTGTGTGATGGGGGAAGTTCTGTTAATGCCTCCAAATACAGAGATGAAAGTCTCCCTGGGTCTGGGGAGAGAGCATTTGGAGAGAAAGGTCTCATCTGTGTTGTTTTGGGACATGGCCTTTTGTGGTTTGGGGGAGAGGAAAGGACATCCCCTTCTTAAAAATTTTTTTTTATAATTTATTTTTTAATTTTTGGCTGCCTTGGGTCTTCGGTGCAGTGCGCGGGCTTCTCAGTGCGGTGGCTTCTCTTGTTGCAGAGCACGGGCTCTAGGCGCGGGCTTCAGTAGTTGTGGCACACGGGCTCAGTAGTTGTGGCTCGTGGGCTCTAGAGCGCAGGCTCAGTAGTTGTGGCGCACAGGCTTAGTTGCTGCGCGGCACGTGGGATCTTCCTGGATCAGGACTCGAACCCATGTCCCCTGCATTGGCAGGTGGATTCTCAACCACTTGACCACCAGGGAAGTCCCCCTTTTGCAGAAAGGATTAGTGTCTTGTCCCTGAACTTTCCGGGTTGGGTCAGTGCCTGGCCATGTAGCATTCCTGCCCATCACTTTATTTACTGTGCCAAGAAGGCAGTCGGGGGTCCTGGGTGCAGTTTCAGGTAATTAAAGTTGGCTCTATGAGAATTTCACATTATGTGGATGATAAACATTTTAATAAAATATAGGTAGATAAAAAGAGATGTTGATTCAAAAGTAAAATGTAGTCTTTCCTCTTCCTCTCCCTCCTCCCTTCCCTCCCTTTCACTGGAAGTGGAAGAATTGTATATCATGGACCTTATGCAGCTTGATGTGAAATAAGACCCGCACCCTGGATGGGAAGCAGCCAATTAGACTTTTTATCAAGGTGTTGGGGACACACTGGGACAAGGGACTCAGTCATGGGGTTGTCTGATTAGTAGGAGGCTCATAGGGACCCTCAGGTGACCCTGCCTGGGCAACCCCCATTCAATCTGGGACTCCCTCCTGGAGATGGCGTCACTCAAGCAAATGTCTTGTAACTCTAAAAAGAATAGTCGCGGCATGTGAGTCGCAGCCAAATTAGGACTGGTTTTAAAGGAGTACCCCTGCAGGTTAGGAACAACAGCAGAAATGGGGGGCATTTAGTTTGAACTCTGGCTCCCTTTTCCTCCTTGTCACCCGTACAAAATATTTTTCTTTAACAAATATTGTCTTCATACTTACAAACTAGACTCCCCAGAGCACTTATTAAACACTAATTCCTCCCGTTTGTTTAGGGAGAAATTGTATCTACAAATTTCTTTAGGTCCTCTCAGTACCCCCTCAGACATCCTGGGCCTCATTTAACCAATAAAACAGTGGGCAGTGGGAGGTCTGTCACTTGCCAAAGTCAACAGCAAATTAGGGGACAAGCGATGGAGGGCCCAAGGACTCCTGGTGTGAAGCCCTCCTTAGTGTGCCCAGCTGCCCCTCATTTGAGGGCCTCCTCTCTCCATCTTGCCCTCAGCCTCCTCTGGCTGATCCTCCCAGTTGCCAAATGGCATTAATTCCTTTCCATTGGGTCCCTAAAATCCATCACCTCTCTCTTCTGCCTGTTGCCCTCACCTTCCTGCCCGTGAGGCTTCCCAGAGCTGCCTGAAGCAAGTGCCCCTCTTCTGCTCAACAGTCCTCTGTGGCTCCCAGTTCCTTCTTGCCTTGGCCTCATGGCTTTCCAGCCCCAATCCCCATGAGTCCCTAATACGCATCTAGGTGGTCAGCCACTCCCCAGCACAGCCCGGGTTTTCCACCCTCCACGCCCTTGCCCATGGGTCCTTCCTCCTACGATGCCTTCCCCCAGGTGCCCGGTGCCCATATTCTTTTGTTAGCTGCAGCTCTCTCCCTGTGCTCTTTCCCCAGGACACCGCATGAGCACTTGTGTGACCGTTGTCTCCCACCACTGAGGTCCACGAGGCTCCTAGACCCCCACCTAACACCGAGCAGGAGCTTCCTTCCCCACCTGCATTGTGTGCCTTAGCCCTGTACACCAGTAAATTTTTCCACAGCTTTCTGAGGTTTCCACAGAGCTTCTTGCAACACCCAGTCTCCTCCCCCACCTTAAAAAAGAGGCTACTCAGAGAAATGAATTTGAAAAAGATGTTAAAATGGCACAGACTTCAGCGTTGGTGCCATGGTTTGGAGAAGAGGGGATCAGGATTCAAGGCCCAGCTCTGCTTTTGCCCGACTGTTATCTTGGGTGAGTGATATCGTCGCTCTGAGACTTAATTTCCTCATCTGCAGAAGGGGTTAGGAGAGGAGCTGAGCCAAGGCATGAAAAGTTGACACCACGTAGCAAGCCCTTAGCTCGTGTGATATGATGAGTAACCACCACTGTGGCCCCTAGCAAGTGCCTGGCACAAAGTAGGTGCTCAGTAAACACTGAAATGAGTGAACGAGTGATTTCTTCATGTGACCCCCTCCCCCTTTTTTAACGGAGGAGAGGGAAGAGCACAGAGAGGAGCTGCCCAGCCAGCTCATGCAGCTGGACCAGATGTATTAGCCCTAAGAGGGGGTACGTGGGGTCCCTGGCCCCTCACCTGACACCCACCAGAGTGGGGGCGGGGCTACTCTATTCTCCTGGTGCCCCAAGGTTTTACATCTGAGAACTCCGGAATATAAAGCAGCAATCAAGGGCAGGAGGAAGCGATCAGATGTGGCTCCCGGGTTCGTGGCGAGATAATTAGGTGTTTGATTGGCATCCTCTCTCAAGGACAACCACCTCCAGGTCCCGTCTGCAGCAGGAACTGGCTTGTTTTCCTGGCTGATGCTTGGCGGGGGGCGGGGGGGGACATTGGAGGCGGGGTGCAAGTGTGAGGCGGGGGGAGGTTTGGTGCCGGGATTGGCCAGCACATCTTTCATTTGTTCCTTTAGTCATACATTCATTCAACCAACAAGTGTTGAGCACCTACTATGTACCAAGCATCAGGGATACAGCAGTGGCCCAAACAAACAAAGCCCATGTCCTTCAAGGAGGGTGGCTAGTGGAAATGAACAATAAATAAATAGAGCAGTAACCACATAAATGTGTTGATTACAAGTGCCGTTTAGAGAAATAAGCAGAGAGAGAAGAATGGGTGAGGTAGGGAGGAGGTGCTTGCTGTTTTAAATAGGATGGTAGGACAGGCTTTCGTGAGAAGGCGGTGTAAGAGCTGAGACCTGGAGGAGGAAAGGAAAAGACCCATGTGGAATAAAAACAGAAACAAAAACAAAAACAAAAACCCAGCATTTCAGGCAGAGGGAACAGCCAGTACAAAGGCCCTGTGGTAGGAATGTCCTTGATGTGTTCAAGAACCAGCAAAGATCCTGTGTGGCTGGAGGAGAGTGAGTGAGGAGGGAGTAGAAGGATGTGAGGACAGAAATAAGTCACGCGGGACCTTGACATCGAGGTGAGCACTTTGGCCTTGATGCAGAGTCAGGTGGGAGGTGTGGAAGGGTTTTGAGTAGAGGAGGGACAGGATGTGACTTGGGTTTAACAGTATCCCGGTGGCTCTCGGGTGGGGAAGGGACTGTAGGAGGGTGAGGGCAGCAGTGGGGAGACCAGTGAGGAGGCTCCTATGGTCACCCAGGTGGCAGCAGTAGAGAGGATGAGAAATGGTTGGATCAAGCTGACAGTATTTGCTGATGAGAGAAATGGCCCCACTGCAACTCTGGGCCTCAGCCTAGTACCAGGGCAGGGAAGGTTGCTGCCCTCTCAGGGCTCAGGGCTGGCAGTGGTCCCACCTCAAGCGCCAGCCCTGGCCCCTGAGCACCCAAGCACCTCCTGCACCCTGGACCCCCTGCCAGCCACGGGCCTCTCATCCTGCCTGCACCCCTAAGAGAGAAGGCGTGCCATGACTTCATGTTACAGCAGTAAATCCTAGATGCAGAGAGGTCAAGGATCTGCCCAGACTCACAGAGCCAGTAAGTAAGAACGTCTGGACTCGAACCCGCTCTGCCTGCCGAATGTGGGCTCTTGGCCTGCCTCCAGCTAAAAGCAAATTGCCGCTGGATTTTCTGGAAGCCAGAACTTTGGGAGCTGCTAGGAAGGCCTCGTGGACCACAATTTTAATTGCCTATGTGCCCTCCATGACCAAACACTTTGTGAGGGCAGGACTTGGGTCTGACTTGTTCTGGGCAACATCGTAGGCACTTAAATTATAGTTGAGTAAATGAGTGAGTGACTGGATGGATGGATGGATGGATGGATGGAGGATGGATGGACAGATGGACAGACAGACTGATAAGGCCCAGCCACGCTCCTGATCTTCAGGCCACATGAGTCCTTGTCTGGGACAAACAGGTAAGGGAAAGGTAGCCCCATGAGCATCCGGAGGAAAGAATGCAGAAGAAAGTGTGACCTTGGCAAGTGGCTTTGTTTCTCTGCAGGTACCCTGTGTAAAATGGCACCTGCATCATAGGACCATTCATTTGCTCCCTCAGCAGATGTTTCTAGAGAATCCACTGCATGCCAAACACTGTTGGGAAAATAAAATGAACTTTTGTATGCCAGTTAACATGGACCTAGTAAGCCCTCTATGGGACAGTTATTACATTATTGTTACCACTGCACTGGGCGTCTGCTAAGAAGTTGTTGGCAGCCTCGCCCACACACCCAGGCCTCACGGTTTGGATACAGTCCTCTCAACGGGCTCTGTGACCCAAGTGTGAACTATCACCCCAGCCCAGATGATGGAATTCAGTAAAGCCAGCTTGGCTGAGAACTGTTTCTCACAGGCACCACCCCTTGCCGGGGCCCTCGGATAATTTGCCCTACATCTTGGCACCTGAAATTTACATATGGTGCCGGGAGTGTTGGATGGCTCTGGTAACCCGGTCTGTCTCTCGGCCAAGGCTCAGTTATCCATCTCAGCGGGCTGCAGAGCCATCCGTCTTGTCTCCTTGCTCATGGCAGGCCAGCATGTGCCCTTCGTCCCAGGTCATCTCCCGGCCCCCTCCTAGAGCCAGCCTCTGAGGCCACTCTGAAGGCGACACTCCCATCATGGTCCACTGCATCCCCAGAAACCCTCCTCCTCGGTGTCTGCCTGGGACTCTGATGGCAAAGCCCTGAATGGCTCCATGGACCTGAGATACAGAATGGGTTGTTTGGCCCCCCCAAACAGCAAGAGGGCCCCATCTTGCTCCTGCCACAAAGGACTCCTCATGCTTATATCTACTAACGGTCATTCATTCACAAGTGTTTTTTGAGTGCCTTTATGCATCTGGCATTTAGCTAGAACCTGTGGCTACAGCTGTGAGCAAGACAGGCACAGTCCCCACCCATGAGGGACTGACATTCCATTGGAGGGAATATGAGCAATGAAGATCCTAGACACTGTGCCAAGCACTTTACCTGCTTACAATCTGGTTCTCAAGGGTTTGCTCAATAACACTTTGGGCACAAATTTTTATCCCCATTTTACAGACACAGAAACTAAGGTTGAGTATCTTGTCCAAGGTCACACTGCTAGTGAGGGGTCAGAGCCAGAATTTTGACACAGGTCTGTGATCCCTGAACATGGTCATTGTTCCCCAGACAAATGAGGCTCTTTCAGGGTTTCTGACACATAGCATTTATGCATTCATTTATTTGACCAACAAACATTTCTAAAGTGCCTACTATGTAACAGGATCTGTTCTAGGCACTGAGCATAAGGAGGAAAGGACCAAAATCTCTGTCTTGCTATCATGGAGTTTTCATTCTAGTAAATAAAATATATAGTGTGTTTGATAGTGATACATGTTAAGAAGAAAACTAAAGGCAGGAACAGAGAGGCCAGTTAGGGGGCTGTCACAACAATCCCATTTCCTCCGTGTGGGATGCTTAACTTTCTTAACCAGCTCATCCCCTGACCCCAGGTCAAACATTCCCACCTTGGTGACTCTACCCCAGTCACAGCAAGTCACCTTGCTCTCTGTGTTCCCATCATACTTTATTCATACTTTTCATGTTGTACTTAGGCACACAGTGTTGGAATTGACCTGTGTGTCTCCTCCACTGCACTGTGAACTCCTCAAGGACAGGGGCTATGTTGGTTAGTTTCTGTATACGAGTACCTAACACTGTAACTAGCACAGATTTGGGGCTCAGTAGTTAGTTGGATGGATGATTAGATGGGGATGGGTGGTTCGATGATTAGATGGATGGATGGATGGATGGATGATGGATTGATGACTGGTTGAGTGTGAGTGATTGGATAGATGGATGTTGGATGATCAGTTGGATGAATAGATGAATGGATGATCAGTTGGAAGATAGATGATCTGTTAGATAAATGGGCGGATGGATGAGTGGATAAATGGATGGTTGGTTGGGTGATTGGATGGATGTTGGATAAAGGGCTTCCAGCCTGGGTAACTTACTAGGTACTGGCAACCCCTGCCCAAGTTGGGAACCACACAGTGATTTAATTAGTAGAAGCAGGTAAAACTCTTATCTCTCCCTTGCCCCATCAGTTTCCCTACCCATGCAAAGGCAATTCAGGGCATATGTTAGGGTTTCACTCTTCTCCAAGTCTGCTCTGGAGGTGTTGTCTTAATGTGATGGCCTTTGTCCCTTTTACCAGAATTATTTATGCCCTAACTTGTCTTATTTGGTTTCTGAGCTCTTGGAGGATATAGACTGTATCTGATTTCCCTTATCTAATGCCTAGCACACTGGAGATCATGGATGGATGGATGGACGGCTGGATGGGTAGATGGATGGTTGAATGTACAACATCTCTAGTTGCATCTCCCTGCAGTAAAGAGAAAGCAGACTTCCAGGTTTGTGTTGGGGGGAGTTGGTGACTGTATTGAAAGTCATAATCACTGGTCATCCTTGTTTTCCAGACCTGGCCTGGAATCTCAACTGCCACTTCATCCATATATCCTTACAGAAGATAATATACATAAAGTGCTTAGCACATTCCATAAATACTAGCATATATATGTGTGTGTGTGTGTGTGTGCATATGGCATAAATGTTAGCCATGAGCTATTGTTTTCTATAAGGAATGTCTGTGTAAGGTTTCATTTGGCGAAAAAGTTCTAGGCCTCTGAAAAGACAACATCTGGTGGCAAATATCAGAAAGGTATAACAGGGGCACAAAGGAGATGCCCAGACTTGGAGGGGAGGGTTCAGGAATCCTTACTGGAAGAGGGGACATTTAACCCGAGGCACAAAGGATGAGTAAGATCAGCTGCATAGACAGAATGAGATCATCTGAGCTGAAGGAATGAAGTCTGTTGAGCCATGGAGTCGGGAGACCCTGTTGCCTTTGGATTCCTGCAAGGCAGGAAGGTTGGTTGGGAAGGAAACAAAGAGATGGGAAGATGGGAAGGACTCGCAGGGGCCCAGTGACACCTAGATAGGAAGTATGGCGATTGTCCTAGAGCAGTGGAGAGCCACAGGTGGGTTTTGAGCAGAGGAGGGACAAGTTGAGGACGAGTTTCTTTCCTTTCATGCAACCCCTTCAAAATATGGGAACACCTGAGGTCCTTGCTTCCTTAGCCCCTAATCCCCAGCAATCACTGCATCGTTTTCAGGTCTCTTCTCAGAGTTGGTATTAGGGGGACGTGTCTGAGTGTGAGGGTGTCTTTGGAGCTGAGAAGAGTGTGAGCACATGCTGGGGGAATTGACATGCATATGCACAATTCAGATGTGTATTTCCCCTGTAAGAACATAGCAGCTAGCTCAAAGTTTTGTACATCATTGACACTTCAGGTCAAGATCATGTGTTAAATTTCTTTCAAAACTAAGTATTCTTGTACGATTCCCAGTCCTTCCTGGTTGAGGAAACACAGTTGAACTGAGAATGTTCAACTTGCTCTCCCCATAGATAACCAACAGTTTTCCTTCCCCACCCAAGAGCTACCTTCCCTCTGAGGAAATCCAGCCTCTTAATCAGCTGTGTGGCTTGGGCAGGTAGCCTAAGCTGTTTTTGCCTTAGTTTCCTCATCTCTAAAATGGGAGACTCAGATTCAGTTAGTGTTAGCTAAAGTGTGGGACATACCCCCACTGTTAGGACGTGAGATGACTGTAAGTAGACCTGACATTAGAAGGGATTGACCTGTGTCAGGAGGAACAGTTATCCCTTCTCAGTGGTCATTCATTCCTTCTCATTGGAGCAAGAAGAAAGTCTCTACCTTTAACACCTCTCCAGCACTTGCCAGTCTCCTTTTATAACAAAGACAAACAGCAATGCTTTGTTTTCATTGTACTTTTATTTTAAAGACTACCTTCTGTTTATGGCATAGTGTCCTCTAGTGATAAAAAGAATTTCCTTTTCAAATGTACTTACTTAGGTTAAAAAGAGAAGGGGTTGTTATGTAAAGGTCAAGAACAGGCAAATTTTATCTAGATGCTAGGGTCAGAATGATAGTTACCTTGAAGGGGGTACTAACTAGGAGAGGGCACAAGGGAACCTTCCAAGGTGCTAGGAGTGTGAATATTCTGTGTATCTACCTGGGCAATGGTTATAAGGGTGTAAAAGTTTGAGCTTAAAATTGAACTTAAAATTATACAAAAAGAAAGAAGAGTCAGTTTGAAGATAAATATCATGGAAATAGTAATTCATGTGGAATATCAATATGGCAAAATGCATGCAGAGGGGTAGTATGAATGGTTGAAGTTCGGACAGTGATGGACTGGACAACCTTGAAAGTTCCTTCTGGCTCATATGTTCTGAGACTGTGAGTGCCTTGGAAATTCCAAGGGTGCCCAGCAAGCTGATGGCAGACGCTCTCAGAGCTAGGGCCACTCCCCGGGCAGTGGGCATTTGCCGTGGGCAAGCAGTGGGGCTGTAGGTCCCATCAGAAGAGCCCTTCTTCCCTGCCCCAGCCTCTTCCTGCTGGTCCTAGTCCTGGGTGCAGCTCAGTCCCAGCTTCCTTTCTCTCTGCACACTGGCCCGAGCCTCAGCTGCGTCTATCATCTGCTTCAAGCTCATTAAAATTATTTCTTTTTTAGTTGCAAATGGGCTGTTTATGATGATCATTATTTGAATGGTCTGCGCCGGGCTCCGGGCTGTCTGTCTGCTGCTGATGGCCAGTTAATCAGATGAGTCTTCTCCCTGCCTGGGCCTGGCGCAAAGTCTGGGGCTGTGTTAATCGTGGCTCCCCTAGGGCTGGGGGCTGGGGGCCAGGTGGGAGAGGATCCCAAGTTCTGCTTGATCATCAAAGAGGCCCTGCTAGCTGTGTATGTGCATGGGGGTTCAGACACTTATTTCTAAAACTCAGCTTCAGACTGGTGCTGGTTTATGTTTATGAGAGTTTTTTATATTCCTTCAAAATAAATACAGTGCTGTGAGCTTTTTTATTTTAAATGTGTTTATTTTAAAAGACACGTCAATTCTGTCGTTGGCTGTCTTGCTCTGTTAATGTTCAAATAGCCTATCTTTTAGGGTGGGAGGGAGTGGTTTTTAATGTCTTTGCCTGATAGAGTAAAACTTGTCAGTACTCTGTCATCCTTTTACTGGGGGGCGGGGGTGTGAGATTTTTACTTACCTGTGAAATCCAGAACTCTTAGAATCACTGATCTAGTGCGGCGTCCTTTGAGCTCTCAGTTTATCTAAATTAGTATCAGCCAACATTTCTTGAACACTTAGTACTGTGCTTGATGCTTTACACATTCATAACATTTAAAACAAGCTCCCTGAACATCCCCCAGCTAGTGGGGAAGTGGAGCAGAAACCCTGTGAAGAGTAGGGCATTACAATTTTGCCTTTATAATCCACCAAGGAGATAATTCACAGCTGAATTATTAGGACTGTAATTTGTTTCTTAGTCCCTGCTTGAATTAACCTTACAAACATATTAATGTGCTCGTCACATGAGATGATGTATATAAGGAGCTTAGCATGGTGCCTGGTACATATAAGCACCCAATAAATGGTAGTTATGATTAGTTACTATTATTGTTGTTGGTGTTGTTAGTGTACTAACCATAGAAATGTGGCAAGAATTCAGAGTTGAAGGATGAGCATAGATGTAAGGCAAAGGTAAGAAGAACATGGACGTCAGTCATGATGTCCATCGTATGCTCCTCTAGGGATGAACAGGAAAGACCCCAAGAGCTGGGCTTCTGTGGGGCTGGGGTTGGAAGCCTGCTGATGTTCCCCATCTGGTCTCACCTCTGCTCTGTCTACAGTGTGGATGCAGCAGACAGATTTGTACCCACCAGCAACCTGGGAGGTTAGGGTGGAGGGAGCCAGTGCAGTCGCACGGCATCGATGTCTGGTTCAGCACATCGGACAGTTGGACTTAACCTGCTCTGAGATTTCCTTTTGGAACTTGAGTTTGATGTTTTAAATAAGGAGTCAAAGTTCAGCCCCCACCAGATTGCTGGGAGAGGCAGTATCCCAGAGATAAGAACATTGTGTCAGATATATGATCATTCAAAACCGTGTGATGTTAACCCAAGTCCCAGTTCTGTTTGTCCTGTAGCCATGTAAACATCACCTCTTTATCTTCAAGATGGACGAGAAAAACTAAGAAAAACTGTGAGCACTCTGCCACAACTCAAATTGACCATGACACTCCAGTTACTTCTCTCCTGCCAAGCGAGGGTCTGTCCACCTGGCTGCACCACATAGTTGGTTTTTGTCTGCCTTTGGTCAGTCCCATTGCTGCTAACACAGATCTCTCCCTAGTCACTCGATATTTTGGTCATGGTCAATTGTGGTTTCTTTATTGGAAACTACAATTATTTTTAAATGATGATAAACCAGAAGTCTCCTTATTTTCTCTGTCACCTTGGTAGACTGTCAGAAATTGTTTCTGTTTCTCTCTCTTCTCTCCCATGACACCTTGTTCCTTACCTGGCTCAAAAATTCAATGGGACGTTTGGACTGGAAGCCCTGCACCTTGGAGTTGGTGTACCCGGTGCTGTGGCATAGAATTGATATCAGCACCTTGGAGAGCACCACATTTCCAAGTCTCTTGCCCCTCTATTTTATTGGCTACTTTCTTGCCTCGATTTTCCTCCCTTCTAGTCTTAATGATTCTCCAAAGAGGTTAGACATTTCTCCAGAAGTAGAAATTCCTTCCCCGATTCTCCCAAAGGCTCCATAGGCAGAGACACTTATCCTGGGTTTGGGGTATGCGCTCCAGCCTTTGATGGGTGCGAGGTTTATGGTGCTACGGTGAACTGCTATTGAGCAGATTTACCGACTCGCAGACATGATATAAGACGATTACCATGCATTTCGTCTCTTAGAGGGAAAAGGATTTGCAGCAGGTTAATAGTACTTTTATTTCATTATCTAATAGTGAAAGTGTTTCATTGTGTGTGCAAGATGAATGCGTATTAGCAATGACAAATGGGGTCTTTCAACACGGTGCCGGGCCTCATCATACATATGTTAGATTAAAGAGTTCACCCTAGAAATACACTCTTGCATCTGCTTGTGTGTTTTTAATAAATCTGATTGCAGAAATTTATTGCATCACCGGATTTAGGAAATTATGGGGCTTGATTGCTGCAGATATAATCGGGTGATATATACAGAAATGCTCCTCTAGTTATCGTCCAGAAAAAAGCCCATCTCGGGATGGTGCAAGAAAGCAGCAGACCACATAAACAGAGCATTTCTTGAATTATGCAAATGAAATCCATGACAACTCATGGTGAATTATTCTCCCCTCGTGAAACCGCCACTGTTAAAGTGAAGAAAGCTGCGAGAGGGGTGATCAAATATACATGTACAACCAGCAGACATTGTGTCATGTGTGAGCTGGAGCGTCCCCCACTTCCATCTCTCACTCTCTTTTTTTCCCTCCTTGGTTCATCCTGTAAAAACCTGGTCTGAAACCTTCATTGCACATAAGCAGGCAAGGCTGCTTCCAATCCTGTTCTTCTGAATCCAGGAGTCTTCAATGAAATATTTCTTATACTTGAAGTGAACCTTAGATAATTTACTGCAGGATACACAAAAGGTCATCTTGCTTCTTATTGGCACCTTCATTTTTCCAAAATCTACAGAAATTAAAAAGCCATCTATATCTTAAAAGGCGTATTTATGAACCCTTAAGTGTAAGTCATAGTTGGAACAGTTCCCACCTCTGATACATGAAAGCTGTCGACAGCACTTTCTTACACTATAATATGCCCATACAATATGCCGCACTTTACTATTTTGACACCGTTTGGAGATGTTTTCTACAGTTACTGACAAGCTTATGCCATCACTCCCTTGGAAATTTAAGAGGTGGGGCAGAGGCGTAGGGGAGAAATGAAAAAAAACAACTCCACCCAACTTTATGGGAGATTATTGATCTGGCCTGACTTCTGACAAGCAAAAAAAGCTGTCCTGGATTTTTTTCGGTTGCATCCCCAGTTTCGTAAATTATTCATTTGTGCCAGGAGTCAATATCCTATCTTTTCTCAGCTTTTTTGTAAGTTAAGGAAACTTGTTTGGAATGCTGTTTTGTACGATGATTAAAAAGGAAAAGGAGGAAAAAAATCTTTTTCTTTTCTCTCTCCCTCTCTCTCTTTTTTTTTTCTTTTTTTTTTTTTTATTGTTCCAGAAGGAGCTTAATTCCGTCGCTTCCGAGCTGTCTGCACGGCAGGAGGAGAGTGAACATTCTCATAAACATTTAATTGAACTCCGCCGGGAATTTAAGAAAAATGTACCTGAGGTACAGTATAGTTGCTATTATAGAATTAACTCAGTAGGAATGCAGATTTTTCTCTGTTCAAACTGTATTTTGAAAACTATAGACATAAGTGACTAACAAGAAAAGAAGCTAATTAGCCACGAAGAAAAATTACAACCCACAACCTTTCCGCGTTTCTCAGTATAGCGGTGCTCACTGGTGCTGTCTAGAGTAAGAGCAGGACGCTTCTCCATGGAAGTCATTGTTTTTGAGGGCTCTATACAACATCTATTTTCCCCTCACATTAATGTCTAAGTCAAATGCTTGGCCTTGACGGCAAAGACAACTTGTCTAGAGTTCCTGATTTTATTTTGCTTTCCCATTGGCGTCCAGGAGGTGATGGCTGTAGACTGTCTCACCCTCTCTGGTCCTTCCCTTGATCTCCATGTCTGAAACTGTCTCCCCCGCCTGCCCATAAACGTGCCTCATTCCCCCGCTTCACCTCCTCCTTTGCAACTCCAGCCACCAGCGTTGTCTTTCCCAGCTGCCATGAGGGTGGTCCAGGTAATGGCCAGCCCCTGCAATGTAAGAGTCCCCCAGGGGAAGAGACGAGAATGGACACGTTTCTTTCTTCACAAGGGTGAATGTGTGAATTTTTTTTCCTCCTCTGTCAGGCTCCCTGTTGCTTCTCAAATTTTTTTTTTTAGTGATGGAAATAAACACAAATAGGAAAAAGAAAACCTTCTGACTCCATATAATGTTGGCAGGGATGTGACACATCAGAGCCATTACCGGAAACAGATACCCTGCCCATTCCCAAAGCCTGCTGTGCTTCTCTGTGGTCAGCAGAGGGTTGAGCTCTCTGTCCCAGGCTGCTCAGGTGGCCTGGATCTTGGAGGAGGGCCAGACAGGGTCTGCCATTCCAGAGGTATCAGACCTGGACATGTTGATTCCACTCTGCCTGTTGGAATCACCTAGGGGTCCTGTTGCCATCTTACTGATGGAGGCCATGGAAAGATGGAGAAGAAGCAAGCCCACCCAGGAATCAGGCCACATAAGTGCAGAGGGGTCAGTCTCTTAGCTGTGAAGTCCTCCTCACACCAGTCATAAATATCTTTGGTTCTTCAAGGCAAGAGTGGGAAGTAGGATCTAGTTAGAACTTGTCCATGGAGCAAGTCTGGGAGGAATCAGGTTTGAGAGCTGAGAGAGAGTACGCTTGTAGAAGGGGCAGGAATCTCATATCTGAGCGTGTCTCCCATGTTATGGCTTCAGAAAGGCCAAGTTAAGTCCTGGGTTTGACTGGGAGCTAAGAAGGCATAGGGAGATTCTGAGCATCCTTCCCTTCCCTGTTAGAGCAGAGAACAGCTTGGTCTTTAAACCAGTTTTTCTGCCCAGAAGGAGAGAACCAGAAGCTTTGCCTCTGACTCTCCAATCTCTGGGAAGCAGAGATGAAACGGCCACAGATCTTCCCAGCCCACCATTTTGTCCTCCTTCCCCCAGGCCACGTGGGAGCCCCCAGGTGATGAGGGAAATCCAGGCCAGGTTTTAAGCCTCTGAGTTCGGCTTACATAATTTTAATACTGCATAATTATGCAATTATGTAATTAGAAGGAATAAGTTTCCATTCCTATTATAGTCGCGCCTCTGAAAATTCTCATTTTTGGAACTAGCCTCTCCTGATGGGGGAGAGTCATGCCAAGACTTTATTTAAGAACATCATCTGGCTGGTGCCCCGCTCACCTCCTGCTGATGCCTTTGCTCAGTTTCCCCCAGGGGTTAAGCAGACAGGGCAGTGGGCTTCTAGAAATGGCTGGCATTGGCCCAAAATCCCACCCCACCCCCACCATGGGTCTCAGATTTGAATCCCCTAAATTCATTTGAGTGTGGGGTTGTGAACAGAGCCTGTTTCGGGAGTCTGTTGACCTGCATTGAAATCCCAGCTGCGCCACTCACTTGCTTTGGGACCTTGAACAAGGCAGCCCCTCTCGGGGCCTCTGTGTCCCTTTCTGTAAATTCAGGGGACTGGAGATGGTTTTTGAGCCCTTTCCAACACGGGCATTTCCTGAACCCAGACCAGAGTTTTCCTGTTGATGTGTTTTATTTAGTCTGTAGAGGTCTTTCACATTTTACAGTAAGTTGTCGATGTTTAGCATCTCTGGTTTCACCCCAAAGCTTGGATTTCCGATATCTTTTGAGACTGTTTGGTAGATCCGGCCACGTGGATGCTCCACGCCCCAGTGGCAGTCATGAGAAACAGCCGAGCAGCCGCCGCTCACATTACCAAGATGCTGTGCTCCCCTGAGATTTGCCACGGGACAGCCTGTCTCCCTCCTGTCCACTTCCTCCAGCCTCTGTGGGCATTGGAGTTTACAACCCACAATCTAGGTTTTCTTAAGTTTCGTTTTCTGCGCTCAGCCCTTGCACTCACGGTTCTTTATGATCAAATAAATCCACTAGGTTCACACGCACTCCCTACGTCCCTCCTGAAGATCCCCTGCATACATCAGTATATCAGTGGCTCTGAGAAGCCCTGGGGGCCACAAATCAGTGAGGAAAGCATAGCCAGGACCCAGAAGAAGGATTTTTTTCCAGGGCCAGAAGCAACACAATCCTATTTCATAGTTAAGGGATTTTATTCTTCACCTGAAATATGTATTCTTCAGCTCATCTCTTCCTTTCCTGCTTCTGTCTGCTACCCCCTCCCTCTCCATTCTCTCCAGCTCCCCTCAGCTCCTCCTCCCAAGGGGGTCTCTTGCGGGCCATAGAAGACAGTGGTTAGGGGAGTCACCAGTGGGTCTCAGAGGAAACTGGAGCATTTATGGTTGGGATCTTGGTACCCTTGGTTCTAATCCCTCTTGCACGCTGGAGAGAACTCATGGGAGTCCACCAGGGATGCCCTTGGGGCTGGGAACCTCAAGGTCACTTGAGAAAGGCATGAAATTAGGGTCTGGAAAGAGGAGGCTGCCTTCTGAAGACAGCCCAATGGCATAGAGTTGATCAAACATTTACAGAGCCCTTCCTCTGAGCTGGGTGCCGTGGCAGGTGACCCCACCAAGCCCCCAGAAACCCCACCTTCTGGTGAGGAAGGAGCGACCGTGCAGAGTGGTGTTGCTACAATGCCAAATGCAGTCTTTGCTGGAGGGGGCAGCTGGGTGGGGAAGCAGAAGTGGCACCCTAGGGAGACATCTCCCGAGCAACCTAAAAGACAGAGGTTTTCATATAGGAGCTTTGGTGACATGGCCCTGGGTGTGGAGCCTTTCCAGCCCCTGCTCCAAAAAATGTCCCATGATGGACCACCAGTCCAGCAAGGTACTTTGCATAAAAGAGCGTTCCATGATCAAATCCATTTGGGAAATGCTACTTCCTCTCTCCCTCTTCCAGAAATTCCCATTGTGCATTATATAAAAGGCTCCAAAATGTCCTGCAGGGAAGAAACTTGATGTTGTGCTTGATGTGTCCTAGTCGGATCTGGCTTGGCACCTTGGTGTGTGTTTGTGTCTGTCTGTAGGTGTATATATGGGGAACCCTTATGAAATCTCATGGAGTGCAGGTCCCACGGGATACACTTGGGAAATACTGATTTGGGGGACAACAATGAGCTGCAAACAGGGGCCATGGGGGTATCCCACTTGGCACCATGGTGAACTCTTCGCTGATCTCTTTTACAGGAAATCAGAGAGATGGTGGCTCCTGTATTAAAAAGCTTCCAAGCTGAGGTAAGACCCAAGGCCTGTGGCATGTCACAAAAATACTTCCCAGTTCCCTCTCCTCTCCCACCTGGAGTTGCCAGAGGATGCCAGCAGCAGAGAAACTTCTCTACCCCCATTGCAAACTGCCCCATGCCCTCCTGATCAGCCATGGTATCATGATAAGAATGGGTTCTCTGTTCTATTTGATGGGATTTCTGCCTGCTCTGAAATCCTCTCTACCACCCATCCTCTGAGGATATAAAATCTACAATTTTCACATCCTTTCCTGCCAACCCATCGGGCCCTAGTTCCTTTGGCAGCAGCTGAGCTGTCCTCAGCCAGTTGTTTCTCTTGCCTTCCTGGATCCCGGGGATGGAGCTGAACCTCCCCTGTTTCTCCTCTTTGCTTGACTTTGTGACCAGGATTCTGAGAATGTCCACTTGTCTGGCTGGTGCAGGAGGTAGGCTAGGAAAAGAATGGAATTACACTGAGTCAGGCGAGTGGAAGGGAGGGCCATTTCTCCAATGTTCTGTCTTCAGGGGGCTCTTCTCCGTCTTCCCCTGTATTCAGGCAGGACCCTGGAAGGATGGGGCCTTCTCAGAGCTCGCCAGTGGAGATGCATTTTAAGTCTGTCGTCTGCCAAGTGCCACATTACTTTAAATCTGTCTCTTCGGAACTGCATAAGCGCATAAGGCAATATTAAAGTAAACAATAACTGGATTTACACAAATGTCGCTGATTTCCATATTTTTCATCCTTTCATTTTATTACTGAGTTGACTGATGTGCTTATTTATTTATAGGGCCATCCGGTATTGATTCATTTGGTTGTAAGGTGCCTGAGCTGGAAGGGGTAGAAAAAAACCAGAAAGAAGACCAATCATGTTGGGAATGTGTTGTCATGGCTTTATGTTTTTAAAAAAAGGCCCCCATCTGCCAGCCCATGGTCCCCTGAGAAATACTCAGCACACAAGCCCTCTCAGGCAGCTGATCCCTCTGTCCAGCCCAAAGACAGGCAGTGAGTGTCTTGTGTAGAGCGTCACTGTCTCAGCCATCCCCTTGCTTGGATTGGTGTGGCAGAGCTTCTCTTAGCTACTTAGACCCTCAGTTTCTCTATATGTTAAAGTGGAATAAAGGCACTGCAGATCTTCTCATGTTGTTTTGAGGATTAACTGAATTATAATGAAAGGAAAGAGTTTAATGTAAATCCTGGTACATGGAGAGCTGCTAGGGAGTGAAGAGCACAGACTCTGGAGTCAACCTGGATTTGAATCCTGCCTCTGCCAGTTACTAGCTGTTTGACCTTATGCAAGTTACTTGACCTCTCTGTGCCTCTGTGTCATACTCTATAAAATTGGATAATAATTATACCTACTTCATAGGGTTGTGATTGAGGAAGAACAAAGTCAATACTCATGGAGTGCTTAGGACATTACCTTGCGTATTAGAAGTCTTATTATTTTATTATTCCTATTATCAGTCACCTTCAACACAGGTTTATTTGGCCTCCACTATGCCTGGGTTGGAATCTGCCTCTTTCCTAACTAGGTGTTCAAGGCTTTTCATCCAAAAGAAGGGGGTTTTCTATCCCTATAGGAAGCAGGCATGACTTATGCCATCTTTCCAATAGGAGAAAAAGTTAAACATTAGATTTCGGCAGTGATCCAGGGAAGACCCAAGTGCAGCGTGGTGGAAAGCACATGTGAATCAGACTCATATGGGCCTGGCTTGAATTTCAGCCCTGCTGCTTATACTAGCTGTGTGACCTGGGAGAAGTTCCTCCACCTCTCTGAGCTGCAGCTTTCCTCCTCTCGTAAGTGAGGCTAACAGTAAGGATTCTAAGAACTAAGCAGGGTGGAGGCAGTTGACATGGTGTCTGGCACACAGTTGGTGCTCAGTAAGTGCAGGAGGAGAGAGAGAATCTTAGTGGGGCCAAAATAGGCAAAGCTGAATTTTCATTTCCAAACCCATGTGGCATGTTGAATACACACCATTTCAATAGCTGGGGATCTTCAAGGAACTTCGTTAATTTTTTTAAGAGGGTTTTCCATCATCCCTTTAGTGTACCAAAAAGACTACATTTGTCTGGAGTTTTATTCCCGAAACCCCTGTTTTCTTCATGATCTATTGACTAATCCATTGCGGCCGCCATGTCCCTCCCAGCACCTCAGGGGAGAAACGCCGGCAAAGAAAGGTGTTAATAAAAAGCATCTCCTTCGTCCAGAACAAACTGCACACACATAGGCCGTTTATAATCCAAATTTGATTTTCATTTTAATTTTTTTAATGAGGGTTCATCCTTTATGCCGCTTCCCTCTCGCCATCCACCAGGCTCTGGGCTCAGAGCTGAGGATTCCCAAGTGGGCATTAATCACCTCCCAGGAATATTCCCTGAGGCAAACACCTTCCAGAGTCATATAAACTAACCCATAAAACGCCAAGGCTGAATATCGTGCCCATCATTCCTTCTTCCCCAGTGTGGGCCTCTTGTTGAAATATAACATGTTCAAGTTCATTCCTTAATTTCACTCCACCAGCCCTGGTGAATACAGCATACGAGCATCCTTTTATCTTTTCATACTGTGTATGTGTGAGGGTCTTTTTTTCTTTTTCCTTCTTTCTTTCTTTCTTTTTTCTTTTTTTTCATGCTGGTGGGAGGGGGGCGGAGAGGAAGTGAATTTGCCCTGCTGTGAATCAAGGAAGCTTTTCCTCTCCGCCTTGATTGCTTAAAGGACAGTCTTGATTCCCCCTGCTCAGGGAAACAAAGACAGCCAGAGAAGGTGGCTTAATGGAGACAGCTTGAAATGGCCAAAGTTTGAATATCCTTGCGCGCAGAGAAAAGAGCAAGACGAAAGCCCCGCTAATTACAAAAGTTGCTTTATGAAAGATAATTCAAAGCAATAATTTAGCAAACATAATCAAGTCGCACAGATGGGGTTGTTGATGGATGGATTGCAACATGCAATTAGCAGTTCTTGCAGTTACATATCATTAACCCTCTGAGCACAAAAATTATTTTCTCATTATTAGTTGAAAAGGTAAAATTAAGCTGACTAGACAGTAAAGGAACAAACTACAATTAATTACCTTCATTTATTACAGTCATTATTTTAAACTTATTTTTACTTGGAGAGAGAGACGAAAACATCTAAATTAAAAGTTTTCTTATGATAAATCAGAGGTGAAACTTTTCTAAGGAGTGTATGCCAGTGGCCCAGCCAGAAGATGGCAAGGCCACTGCTGGGAAATTGTTTTTCCCTGCTTCCTTCCTCTTCCACCTTGAAGGGGATATGGCCTGCATGATGGAAAACCCTTTCTGTTGAGTTGGAACAGACACATTCATCTGGGCCTGATTGAAACAGAGCAGTTTGGGAACCAAGGAGGCTGAAGTGTCCTCTGACCCCCAGGGGAGGTGGGAGAGTGTGGAGGTCAGACATCCAGGGTCTGTGTCCCACCCTAACACTGCTTATGTGACTTTGGCAAGTGACTTCATGTCTCTGAGCCACTGTTTCCTCATCTGTAGATAGGGGCAGCTCATCAGATTGCAAGAGGTTCAGTGGGATTCTCTGTTGAGTGGCCAGCGAGTTATTTGTTCTCATTGTGGTGGGTGTGTTTGGTTCGGGCCTGAGAATGTTCTCTCCCTGTCCTCTTAGGATCAGAGGGGAGCTCGTGTAGCGTGACCACCTTTTAGGAGCTTAGAGACGGGATTAAGATGCCATTTACCAGGAGATAGATCAGATCATCGGTTGAGTCCATGAAGTCATTTATTCACTCAACAAACATTTACTGAGTACCCAGAACCTGAAGTCATCATCGGCTTCCCCCACCATCTGTCCCAGCCCTAGACACTGAGGACTCCCTGCTTCTCCCTCACAGGCAGTCGTGGGTGGGGAAGGGGGTTCTAACCCAGGACAAGATCCCCGGGGGTTTATAGTCTCCGTTCCTGAAGCTGAGCTGCGTGAGAAGGGCATGGGGGGCATCCTCACAGCTCAGATCACCTGAGACGGGCTCGGCCCTCCCTGCCCTGAGCCCCCACCCAGCTCTGCATGCCGTGTCCTAATTTGGTCCCTGTGCTCCTCTCCTGTTCCGCATCTGCCCGCAGGACTCTTGCCCTTCCCTTTGAGCCGAAGTTTAATTACAGGATCTTTTTTTTTTCTTTTTGCCTTTTAACATTGTTTGCTCTTTCAGCTGTCTTTGATGTCATAATTCTCTTACTCCCCAGATGACCCTTTCTCTGTCATTTCCAGCACTGGCATGACCATCTCTTTGTAAGTGGGACCCCCTTGGGGCCACAACAGACGTTAGACACGTGCAGTCCTGACCAGCCTACAAGGCCAGTGAGAAATGGCCTCGCTGACCAGTGGGGCCCACCAGGAAAGATAAGCAGTGGGAACAAGCATGGGCTTGGAGCCAGATTGGCATGAGCTTGCATCTTAGCCTATCCACTTCCCAGCTGTGTGATCCTGGGCAAGTCACTTAACCTCTCTGGGCCTCAGCTTCCTTGGCTTTTAAATGGAGATAATAATAGTACCCACCTCATAAGGTCGATGACAGGGTTAAATGAGTTGATACTTGAAACGCCCCAAGAACAAAACCTAGCACATAGTGAGTGCTCTTTGAAGATTAGTCAGCACTCCTAGCTGATGAGCTGAAACTTGCCTCATCACATTTATTCCTCCCACGAGCCCAGTGAGGAAGCCTCTGCTCTCACCCATTCTCAGGTGAGGTAAGTGAGGCTTAGCACCCAGCACATGGTGGTGGGTGGTAACTCAGGCTGGGATACCAGCCAGCAAAATTTATCGAGCATTTAGCAATGCCTGTCACACATCACCACCTCTCAGCAGCATGGCAAGGGAGGCACCACTGGTATTGTCCCCTCTTACAGGTGAGAAGTTGGGTTTCAGAGAGGTTAAGCTGCTTGCCTAAGCTCACACAGCTCTTCACCAGCAGAGCAGAGGGTGAAAGATGCAGATCTCAGCTTCGAGGGCTGAACAGAGCTCCTCAAGGAGCCTGGGGGGTACAGAAGGAGCTGAGAATATAGATTCTAGATTGAGGGCCTGAATTGGACACTTGCAGGTGGTTATGGTTGGGAAGGACCTCTGTTCAGCCAGATCTGTGCCTTTTGTTTTTGCTGAGCTATCCAGGCAGAATCCACCAGGGAAGCCCAGCCCCTGCGGAGAGCTGGGATTCAAACCCAGGTCTGCCTACCCAGCCCAGGACTTGGCATATAGCAAGAGCTCAGTAAACAGGGTGTCACTTGCAAGATGCAGTAAGAAAGACTTCTGTCCACGCTTACTGTTCCCTGCTCGCACACCTGCACATACACTCCCCACAGCCGCCTCTGATGACATAATAACTTGGTGATGCAGGTCTCCTTGGCTCCCATAACCCAGTCTGGCTCCTCTGGCTTTGCCCTGCCCAGCTAGGGGTAAAACCCGAACATCCTTCTGAATTTAATATTAAGAACCCACCAAAGCATCACTGAACCTGTCGCGCCATATTACAACCAAATTAAGAACCAGCAGCAATCCTCTTTCATTTGGTATCATATACCTTATAAAGTAAATTATTAATGCTTTTTCCCCCCAGTTAAGCAGTTATTTGCAGTTGTTCCGGGTATTTCTCATTAGAAATAACATCATCTAAAGAACGATATTGATTGATTTTTTTAATCTTGGAATCATGGACGTGAACCACATATTTATATGACATTCCCTTTAACTAGAGTTCTCATGCTTTATTTTTATATTATTGATCTTTTTGACACGAATTGCTTTTTGGCCTTGTGCGAGTGTTGTAAGCTTTCTGCCTGCAGAGGAATGGGCCGGGCTGAGCTGGGAAGAGTGATCGCTCCAGCAGCATGGCGGTAACATTCCCACACATTTAACAACAATTAGTCTGTGCTGATGCCATGGTAGGCTTTCATGTATGAAAATTTACAAGCCTTTTAATGGACTGCATTATGGAAGGCCATGCGGGGCCAGTCGGTGGGGAGATGAGGCCGCCGGGCGCGCATCCATCTCACGGCACCGAGTGTCTCTCAGCACTCGTGTCTGCCTGGGGGTAGTGGCGATCAAAGCAGACGCTACAGCAACAGCCAGCACGACGCCGGCGTGGGACGAGTGGCCATTCGTGCAGTCACTCATGCATCCATTCAGTAGATGTTTCTTGAGCACCTGCTGTGTGCCAGGCATGGTACTAGGTGCTGGGGCTAAGTGGTGAACATTATTGACTTGTGCTCAAGAAAAGGTTGAGCACCACTGTGTGCCAAGAGCCATGCTAAGCACTGAGGGTAACAGGGTGAACACAGATTATTCATCCGGCTCCCGTGATGTGGAGTAGAAATGACATGAGCCTAGATCCACACAGACCTGGGTTCCAATCCCAGCTCCGTCCTTTGCCAGCGTTCTCGGTGAAACTTGGTTTCCCTGGCTGTAAACTGGGAATGGTAACAGTCCCCACCACGCAGGGAGGCTAGGAGGATTCACGCAGGTAAAGAGCTCAATGCGACATAAACCTCCCAGAAATGGCTTCGTTGCATCATGATTTAGTGTTGTTGCCCCTTGCCCTCCATCCAGCAACCCTAGAATACACATGCACACTCCTGCTTCCCTTCCAGTTCCACTGAGACCTTCACGCTCAGCATTTATTTGGCACCTGCTGTATACCAGGGTGAGTACCAGGCTCCAGGGATGTGGCAGTGAGCAGCTCCAGACACCGCTGCTGCCTCATGGCACTCACAGCCTTAATGAGAGAGACAGCTGGACACATACCCCTTAGTGCCAATGAAAGTCACGGTTATGATTGAGTTTCACGTGGCCGGGATGTGGGATGGGAGAGATTCAACCAGCCCACCCGTTCCCTCATTCAGAAACTGTTTCTTGTCCAGACCCTGTGTGGGGCCCTGGGGATACAACAGGGAACAAGACAGACAGGGCCCCTGTCCCAGGGGCGCCCAGAACACAGTGAGAGACATGCCTATTTGTATCATGCACGTAAATTATTTGAAGGACAATATAGTGCAGTGGTCAGGAGCACATCCCTACTCTGCTGCTTACTAATTGTGTGACCTGGGGCAAATTATGTTTCTCTCTCTATGCCTTGATTTCTTCACCCGTAAAATGGGACTCCTAATATCCCCTCCTTCATAGTGTGAGAGTGAGGAGCAAATGAGGTAATAGATGTAAAGGCTTAAACCAATGCCTGATGTAAAGAAAGCTGAGATCAGAGTCAGAGGCTATGATTATCTTGATTATCACAATGATTATGGTTTTGAAATCATCCCACACTGCATTAACTAATTGGGGATATGCTAAATGCTGCTGAGGCAAAATGCAGTTGCACCCAGGAAGACCCCAGTCTTATCTTCCTTTGTCCTAGCTCTGAGGCAGAGGGCTGACTGCTTGACCCACTGGGGTTGTTGCCCAGGGAGAAGGGGGGCCCTGAAGTGCCATCCCCAAGTTCAGGAGAAAGAACCTTCCTGGTCATGGCATCCTCTATGAGGCGGACCCCTCAAGAGGCCCTCAGGCATCCAGTATCACAGTCATACCCTCCCTGTTTCCTGAGTGCCAGGAATAAGACCCAGAGAGGGTGAGAAACTCACCTGGGGTCACACAGCCAGGAGACAGAAGGGCCCTATGTTGTTTCAGATCCATGTAATCCCCTTACCCAGAGTGGCTCCAATCAAGCAGCTGGTGAAGGAAGACAAAGGCAGTGGATTTGGGGTCTCGGAAAACCAGGTCCAAGCCCTACCACCACTCCCTAGCTGTGTTACCTTAGGCAGGTCGCTTTACCTCCAGCCTCAGTCTCCTGTTCTATAAAATGGGTTGCTGTAACACCCACCTTGTTTATCCCTGGGGATGGGCATGGAAAGCCCACATGGTCACCCAGCTGAAAGGAAGCATCCTTTCTCTAACCCTTTGTTATTCAGAGAATGGTCCATGGGCCAGCAGCGTCCACATCACCTGGAATCTTGGTAGAAATGCAGTCTCATTGGCCCCCCACCCCACCTCCCAGATCTCCTGAATCAGAATTGCAGTTTAATAAGGTCCCCTGGTAAGTCAACTATACTTCAATTTAAAAAAAAAATCCCCCAGTAATTTGGTGATTTGTGATTCGTGTACACATTGACGTTTCAGACGCTCAACCTGAGAGCCCTGGCTGCCTTGAGGGCTTTAAAAAATACCGAAATCCGGGTCCCACCGCGGAGTGGCTGGCATTCTTGGTCTGGCTTGAGGCTCAGGCATCAGGATGTTAAAAGCTTCTGCTGGTGATTCTGATGTTTGAGACGCTCTTGCCCTAGAAGCTCACCATCTAGTGGAGGAGACGGACACATGGAAATAACCAGTGGTGTGCTGGTAAATGATGAGCAGCTGGCTATC
Source organism: Eschrichtius robustus (assembly GCF_028021215.1). Classification (NCBI taxonomy): domain Eukaryota; kingdom Metazoa; phylum Chordata; class Mammalia; order Artiodactyla; family Eschrichtiidae; genus Eschrichtius; species Eschrichtius robustus. The sequence continues at coordinate 9,623,694 of NC_090837.1, forward strand.
TGGGGAGCCCTGACTTCCATGGTATAAATACTGCTGCCAGGGCCAATTTCAAGCTGCCAGCCTGGAGCTGAGAAGAGATGCGCAGTAGCATCTTATATAGCATTTCCACCACACAGACACAATAGCTATGCATAACCTCGAAGCACCGGGAGTAGTAATATATCACCAAATAATTAGGAATTGATGAGTATTGAATATGTATTTCCTCTTTCTTTCAATTTTTTTGGTAAAATACACACATTTACCACCTTAACCATCTTTAACTGTAGAGTTCAGTGACATTAAGTACCTTCACATTGCTGTGCAACCATCACCACCATCCATCTCCAGAACTTTTCATCTTCCCAAATTGAAACTCTGTTCCCATTAAACAATAACTCCCCATTCCCCACCCCTGGCAATCACAATTCTACTTTCTGTCTCTGTGAATTTGACTACTCCAGGTACTTCATATAAGTGGAATCGTCCAGTATTTGTCTTTTTGTGACTGGCTTATTTCACTCAGCAGAGTGTCCTCAAAATTCATCCATGTTGTAGTACCATCATTTTTAATACAATTTATGTATTATAATTGTAGGTTTATATGATTTAAAATTTTAATTTTGGCCATGTTTAACAACCAGCTTGCAAAACTCCTGAAAATTTAACAATCAGCTTTTGCAAGCTGCTACAGGTCAGCCCCAGCACACCACCGGAAGTACAAGTGAGAACAGAGGTACAAAAGGCAGGCTTTAGGACAGGGGTCTGCAAACTATGGCCCTCGGGCCAAAGCCTATTTTTATAAAATTTTATTGGAACACAGCCATGCCCATTCATTCATATATTGTCCATGGTTGCTTTCCCACCACAGCAGAGAGCACAGAGTTGAGTAGTTGCAACAGAACCTGTATGACCTGCAAAGACAAAAATATTTATTATCTGGCCCTTTACAGAAAAAGCCTGCTGGCTCCTGCATTTAGGTGTACAGGGAGTGGGAGAGATTGAATCTTTTATTATTCATTCATTTATTCATTTGTTCACTCAGCCAGTATATACAGAGCACCTTCTGGGTGCCAGGCACTGTTCTAGGCACAGGAGCAAATAAGACAAAGTCCATGCCCTTCCAGAGCTGACCTTCTGGGGGAAGACAGATGTAATTCAGACTCTTGCACAGCAAGTAAATATATACTTATCAGGAATAGCATGCCAGGTAAACTGAACAGCCTGTGCAAATGCCCTGAGGGAGGATGGAAGTGAGAATTGCAGGGTTGAAAGCCTGGGAGAGTTGGCCAGAGTCAGTAGGCCCTCACCTGTGCCCAGACCTCTACCCACCCCTCCCATCTACCCTGCCAAGCACAGTATCACTTTGAGTCAGGCTTACCCTGGCACACTGGCCTCCATTGCTTCCCCACCCTCAAAGGCCACCTCCTAAATTCTCTCCATCCACCTCCCTCCTGGCCTTGGAGCCCACAGTGTGACAGACAAAAGTCTCCTCTATTTATTTCCTCCACAAGGTTTATAAACTGCCCTCTAATAAAATCATTCTCAGCACAAGCACAAAATAATAACACTTAATTAAAATACATAAAGCCAAATATTAGTGGAGACCAGTGAAGATTAAGATCAACCAAATCCTATGTACCAGTACTAAGCAGAGGCCTTGCCCTAATGGGAGGGGGTTTCCATTTCTTGAGCACCTACTGGGTACCGCACTCAGGGCTGGTTATCTGACATCGGGGATGTTGTGGGATATTCTAGAGAATCCTAAGGAGAAACAAATTCAGAGAGGTTGAGACACCAAGATCAGATAACTGAGAAGTAGAGCTGGGATTTGAATCCAGTGTGTCTGCATGAGTCATAGTGGCTCATTCCTGTAGCAACAACATCTAACATAGTGGGAGTTTCTCATTCACATCACAGTCTAGTGCTGGTTAATGAGGCAAGGGAGCTCTGCTCCATGCAGCCATTCAGGGATCCAGACATCTTCTGTCTTCTGGCTCTGCCTTCACTGTATCCCAGAGTCCCTTTCACTTAGTACATGGGGAAGGTTCTCAAGGGACAGACCTGGAAGTGGCCACATCGTTTCCACCCACATTTCCTTGACCAGAACTCAATTATAAGGGCATGTCCAATTTCAGGGGACGCTGGAGATATAGTCTAACGTGTGTGCCCAAGAGGGTAAAAAGAAAAAAGAAAAAAACAGGGCTAAGAGAGCACATAACCCTGTCTGCTGCACTGTGGACTCCCTGATGGATGAAGTAACTACCTCATTAGCTATTGGGGAATAGGATGGACTCTGGAAAACAGTAGGATTAGTACATTTTGGACAAAAGAACAAGAAATGAATTTCAAGGGGCCTGTCAAGTCAAGGAGCAGCAAAACAAGGGCAAGGATGAATTTTAACAATTTGGCGGGTGTTATAATGCTCCTGCTCTGTGTACTTCTTTGTGCTGGCCTGACTAAGGGAAGAAATGAGCTCTGTCCAACAAGGAGGCCAAGCCACCCATTAGGAGCCCACACCCACTAAGAAAAACTAAGAAAAAAAGCAAATGTAAAGTTAGAGCAACATGTCCCAGGTGTGCCAAAGAGAAAGTGATTACTTTGTAGGCAAGCAATCAGGGAAGACTTCCAAGAGGAGGTGAAGTCCCAGCTCAGGTTAGGAAGACTTGGGCAGGATGCAACACAGAGAACAAGGTGTGGTGGTAAGAGCACAAGCTGCCTTGGTGTCAGGCAGACCTGGGTTTGTGTCCCAGTTTGAACACTGGCTGGGCGATCTTAGGCAAGTCACTTCCCCTCTTTCTGAGCCTGTTTCCTCATCAATAAAGTGGTACCTAGAGATCAGGCTAATTGTGAGGATTAAATGAGATGGTCATGTCTGGAGTGCTTAGCTCAATGCATAGCACACAGAAAGCTTAAAATGAGTACCCCAGTAGCTGTTTGGTGAGCAGTGCCACATATCTGAAGCTATGATATGTAGGGAGGCAGGGGAGAGGAAGAGGCTAGGAAACACACTTGGGCAGGACAAAGCGGCCTTGAATGCCAAGTTAAGTCTGCACTTCGTCTTGTGGGTAGACGAGGTGCCCAGGAGTCTTTTTTGATTACGAAACAGCATGACCAGAAGGCTTTTCTAGAAAGACCCCTTTGGAGGTAAGTGGGGTGGGAGGGGGTTGACTCAGAAGTCAGGATTTGGAACACTTGAGACATGTAGCAGTAATGATGTCTTGGCTTGAGGCAGAGGAGTGGCAAAGAGAGAGCTGGTTTGAAAGAGTTTGGAAGTGGGGGCCTGGCCTTCACGTGGCTGATGGAGATAGAAGGCCTGGGTATCAGGCTCCAGAGGTTAGTGGGGCATGACACCATTAGCAGAAGAGGAGGAGGCAGAACTGGTGTCAGGAAGACAAGCCCAGTTGGTTTAGACACCCAGGCTCTAGGAGCCAGGGAGGCCTGGGCTCAACCCCAGCTCTGCCTCTTACCTGCTGTGTGACCTTGAGCAGGTCACATGACATCATCTCCCCCATCTGTAAAATGGGGATAATATTTGTCCCTTCCTAATAGGGTTCTTTTTGGAGGACTCCATGAGATTATGCCTGGCACATAATAGGTGCTCAAGAAATGGTCCTTGTTATCACCGTCCTTTTTCCTGTTGAGTCAGACCAAAAACTGGGTTAAGAAAGGGCTGATGATGAACCAGCAGATTCCTCGGATACTCTGCAGACTGTGAGAATACTATTACTAGTAACAACCCACAGCAGCAGCCAAACCCTCCTGTGTGTTCAGTGTATGCTGTGTGCTCATTCTTCTAAGTCCTCCACACATACTTTTTTTTTTTAACATCTTTATTGGACTATAATTGCTTTACAGTGTTGTGTTAGTTTATGCTGTATAACAAAGTGAGTCAGTTATATGTATGCATATATCCCCATATCCCCTCCCTCTCACATCTCCCTCCCACCCTCCCTATCCCACCCCTCTAGGTGGTTGCAGAGAACTGAGCTGATCTCCCTCTGCTGTGCAGCTGCTTCCCACTACCTATTTTACATTTGGTAGTGTATATATGTCAGTGCTACTCTCTCACTTCGTCCCAGCTTAACCTTCCCCCTCCCCGTGTCCTCAAGTCCATTCTCTACGTCTGCATCTTTTTTCCTGTCGTGCCCCTAGGTTCATCAGAACCATTTTTTTTTTAGATTCCATATATATGTGTTAGCATACGGTATTTGTTTTTCTCTGACTTCACTCTGTATGACAGACTCCAGGTCCATCCACCTCAGTACAAATAACTTAGTTTCATTTCTTTTTATGGCTGAGTAATATTACATTGTATATATGTGCCACATCTTTATCCATTCATCTGTCAGTGGACACTTAGGTTGCTTCCATGTCCTGGCTATTGTAAATAGTGCTGCAATGAACACTGTGGTACATGTCTCTTTTTGAATTATGGTTTTCTCAGGGTATATGCCGGGTAGTGGGATTGCTGGATCATATGGTAGTTCTATTTTTAGTTTTTTAAGGAACCTCCATACTGTTCTCCATAGTGGCTGTATCAATTTTACATTCCCATCAACAGTGCAAGAGGGTTCCCTTTTCTCCACACCCTCTCCAGCTTTTATTGTTTGTAGCTTTTTTGATGATGGCCATTCTAACCAGTGTAAGGTGATAGCTCATTGTGGTTTTGATTTGCATTTCTCTAATGATTAGTGATGTTGAGCATCCTTTCATGTGTTTGTTGGCAATCTGTATATCTTCTTTGGAGAAATGTCTATTTAGGTCTTCTGCCCATTTTTGGATTGGGTTGTTTGTTTTTTGATATGAGCTGCTTGTATATTTTGGAGATTAATCCTTTGTCAGTTGCTTCGTTTGCAAATATTTTCTCCCATTCTGAGGGTTGTCTTTTTGTCTTGTTTATGGTTTCCTTTGCTGTGCAAAAGCTTTTAAGTTTCATTAGGTCCCATTTGTTTATTTTTGTTTTTATTTCCATTTCTCTAGGAGGTGGGTCAAAAAGGATCTTGTGGTGATTTATGTCATAGAGTGTTCTGCCTGTGTTTTCCTCTAAGAGTTTTATAGTGTCTGGCCTTACATTTAGGTCTTTAATCCATTTTGAGTTTATTTTTGTGTATGGTGTTAGGGAGTGTTTTAATTTCATTCTTTTACATGTAGCTGTCCAGTTTTCCCAGCACCACTTATTGAAGGGGCTGTCTTTTCTCCATTGTATATTCTTGCCTCCTTTATCAAAGATAAGGTGACCATATGTGCGTGAGTTTATCTCTGGGCTTTCTATCCTGTTCCATTAATCTATATTTCTGTTTTTGTGCCAGTACCATACTGTCTTGATTTCTGTAGCCTAGTAGTATAATCTGAAGTCAGGGAGCCTGATTCCTCCAGCTCCGTTTTTCTTTCTCAAGATTGCTTTGGCTACTCAGGGTCTTTTGTGTTTCCATACAAATTGTAAAATTTTTTGTTCTAGTTCTGTGAAAAATGCCATTGGTAGCTTGATATGGATTGCACTGAATCTGTAGATTGCTTTGGGAAGTAGAGTCATTTTCACAATGTTGATTCTTCCAATCCAAGAACATGGTATATCTCTCCATCTGTTTGTATCATCTTTAATTTCTTTCATCAGTGTCTTATAGTTTTCTGCATACAGGTCTTTTGTCTCCTTAGGAAGGTTTATTCCTAGGTATTTTATTCTTTTTGTTGCAGTGGTAAATGGGATTGTTTCCTTAATTTCTCTTTCAGATTTTTTGTCGTTAGTGCATAGGAATGCAAGAGATTTCTGTGCATTAATTTTTTATCCTGCAACTTTACCAGATTCATGGATCAGCTCTAGTAGTTTTCTGATAGCATCTTTAGGATTCTCTATGTATAGTATCATGTCATCTGCAAACAGTGACGGTTTTACTTCTCCTTTTCTGGTTTGGATTCCTTTTATTTCTTTTTCTTCTCTGATTGCTGTGGCTAAAACTTCCAAAACTATGTTGAATAATAGCAGCAACCTTGTCTTGTTCCTGATCTTAAAGGAAATGGTTTCAGTTTTTCACCATTGAGAATGATGTTGGCTGTGGGTTTGTCATATATGGCCTTTGTTATGTTGAGGTAGGTTCTCTCTAGGCCTACTTTCTGGAGAGTTTGTATCATAAATGGGTGTTGAATGTTGTCAAAAGCTTTTTCTGCATCTTATTGAGATTATCATATGGCTTTTATCCTTCAGTCTGTTAATATGGTGTATCACATTGATGATTTCTGTATATTGAAGAATCCTTGCATCCCTGGGATAATCCCCACTTGATCATGGTGTATGATCCTTTTAATATGCTGTTGGATTCTGTCTGCTAATATTTTGTTGAGGATTTTTGCATCTATGTTCATCAGTGATATTGGTCTGTAGTTTTCTTTTTTTGTGACATCTTTGTCTGGTTTTGGTATCAGGGTGATGGTGGCCTTGTAGAATGAGTTTGGGAGTGTTTCTCCCTCTGCTATAGTTTGGAAGAGTATGAGAAGGATAGGTGTTAGCTCGTCTCTAAATGTTTGATAGAATTCACCTGTGAAGCCATCTGGTCCTGGGCTTTTGTTTGTTGGAAGATTTTTAATCACAGTTTCAATTTCAGTGCCTGTGATTTGTCTATTCATATTTTCTATTTCTTCCTGGTTCAGTCTTGGAAGGTTGTGCTTTTCTAAGAATTTGTCCATTTCTTCCAGGTTGTCCATTTATTGGCATAGAGTTGCTTGTAGTAGTCTCTCATGATCCTTTGTATTTCTGCAGTGTCAGTTGTTACTTCTTTTTCATTTCTAATTCTGTTGATTTGAGCCTTCTCCCTTTTCTTCTTGATGAGTCTGGCTAATGGTTTATCAATTTTATCTTCTCAAAGAACCAGCTTTTAGTTTTATTGATCTTTGCTATTTTTTCTTCATTTCTTTTTCATTTATTTCTGGTCTGATCTTTATAATTTCTTTCCTTCTGCTAACTTGGGGGGTTTTTTGGTTCTTCTTTCTCTAATCGCTTTAGGTGTAAGCTTAGGTTGTTTATTTGAGGGGTTTTTTTTGTTTCTTGAGGTAGGATTGTACTGCTATAAACTTCCCTCTTAGAACTGCTTTTGCTGCATCATATAGGTTGTGGATCTTCGTGTTTTCATTGTCATTTGTTTCTATGTATTTTTTAATTTCCTCTTTGATTTCTCCAGTGATCTCTTGGTTCTTTAGTAGCGTATTGTTTAGCCTCCATGTGTTTGTATTTTTTACAGTTTTTTTCCTGTAATTGATATCTAGTCTCATAGCATTGTGGTCGGAAAAGATACTTGATACGATTTCAATTTTCTTAAATTTACCAAGGCTTGATTTATGACCCAAGATATGATCTATCCTGGAGAATGTTCCATGAGCACTTGAGAAGAAAGTGTATTCTGTTGTTTTTGGATGGAATGTCCTATAAATATCAATTAAGTCTATCCGGTCTAATGTGTCTTTTAAAGCTTGTGTTTCCTTATTTATTTTCATTTTGGATGATCTGTCCATTGGTGAAAGTAGGGTGTTAAAGTCCCCTAATATTATTGTGTTACTGTCGATTTCCCCTTTTATAGCTGTTAGCATTTGCCTTCTGTATTGAGGTGCTCCTATGTTGGGTGCATAAATATTTACAATTGTTATATCTTCTTCTTGGATCGAGCCCTTGATCATTATGGAGTGTCCTTCTTTGTCTCTTGTAATAGCCTTTATTTTAAAGTCTATTTTGTCTGATGAGAATTGCTACTCCAGCTTTCTTTTGATTTCTTTTTGCATGGAATATCTTTTTCCACCCCCTCACTTTCAGTCTGTATGTGTCCCTAGGTCTGAAGTGGGTCTCTTGTAGACAGCATATTTAGGGGTCTTGTTTCTGTATCCATTCAGCGAGCCTGTGTCTTTTGGTTGGAGCATTTAATCCATTTACATTTAAGGTAATTATTGATCTGTATGTTCCTATTACCATTTTCTTAATTGTTTTGGGTTTGTTATTGTAGGTCTTTTCCTTCTCTTGTGTTTCCTGCCTAGAGAGTTCCTTTAGCATTTGTTGTAAAGCTGGTTTGGTGGTGCTGAATTCTCTTAACTTTTGCTTGTCTGTAAAGGTTTTAATTTCTCTGTTGAATCTGAATGAGATCCTTGCTGGGTAGAGTAATCTTGGTTGTAGGTTTTTCCCTTTCATCACTTTAAATATGTCCTGCCACTCCCTTCTGGCTTGCAGAGTTTCTGCTGAAAGATCAGCTGTTAACCTTACGGGGTTTCCCTTGTATGTTATTTGTTGCTTTTCCCTTGCTGCTTTTAATATTTTTTCCTTGAATTTAATTTTTGATAGTTTGATTCATATGTCTTGGTGTGTTTCTCCTTGTACTTATCCTGTATGGGGACTCTCTGTGCTTCCTGGACTTGATTGACTATTTCCTTTCCCATGTTAGGGAAGTTTTCAACTATGATCTCTTCAAATATTTTCTCAGACCCTTTCTTTTCTCTTCTTCTTCTGGGACCCCTATACTATAATTCGAACGTTGTTGTGTTTAATGTTGTCCCAGAAGTCTCTGAGACTGTCCTCAATTCTTTTCATTCTTTTTTCTTTATTCTGCTCTGCAGTAGTTATTTCCACTATTTTATCTTCCAGGTCACTTATCCGTTCTTCTGCCTCAGTTATTCTGCTATTGATTCCTTCTAGAGTATTTTTAATTTCATTTATTGTATTGTTCATCATTGTTTGTTTGCTCTCTAGTTCTTCTAGGTCCTTGTTAAATGTTTCTTGTATTTTCTCCATTCTATTTCCAAGATTTTGGATCATCTTTACTATCATTACTCTGCATTCTTTTTCAGGTAGACTGCCTATTTCCTCTTCATTTGTTTGGTCTGGTGGGTTTTTACCTTGCTCCTTCATCTGCTGCATATTTCTCTGTTTTCTCATTTTGTTTAACTTACTGTGTTTGGGGTCTCCTTTTCGCAGCCTGCAGGTTCGTAGTTCCCATTGTTTTTGGTGTCTGCCCCCAGTGGGTGAGATTGGTTCAGTGGCTTATGTAGGCTTCCTGGTGGAGGGGACTGGTGCCTGTGTTCTGATGGGTGGGGCTGTATCTTGTCCTTCTGGTGGGCAGGACCATGTCCGGTGGTGTGTTTTGGAGAGTCTGTGAACTTAGTATGACTTTAGGCAGCCTCTCTGCTAATGGGTGGGGTTGTGTTCCTGTCTTGCTATTTGTTTGGCATGGGACATCCAGCACTGGAGTTTGCTGGCCGTTGGGTGGAGCTGGGTCTTAGTGTTGAGACAAACATCTCTGGGAGAGCCCTCGCCGATTGATATTATGTGGGCCCGGGAATTTCTGGTGGTCCAATGTGCTGGACTCAGCCCTCCCACCTCGGAGGCTGAGGCCCGACAGCCGGCTGGAGCACCAAGACCCTGCCAGCCACACCACTCAGAAGAAAAAGAAGAAAGAAAAAAAAAAAAAAAAAAAAGAACAGACAGAACCCTAGGACAAATGGTAAAAGCAAACCTATACAGACAAAATCACACAAAGAAGCATACACATACAGACTAACAAAAAAAGAAAAAGGAGGAGAAAAAAGATATATATATGTGTGTGTGTGTGTGTGTGTGTGTATATATTTATATATATAAGTGTGTGTGTATATATATATATAAAGGAAGAGAGCAACCAAACCAATTAACAAATCCACCAATGATAATAAGCACTAAATACTCAACTAAGATAAACATAAAACCAGAACCAAATTAGATGCAGAAAGCAAACCCCAAGTCTACAGTTGCTCCCAAAGTCCACCGCCTCAATTTTGGGAACATTCGTTGTCTATTCAGGTATTCTTCAGATGCAGGGTTTATCAAGTTGATTGTGGGGATTTAATCCGCTGCTCCTGAGGCTGCACGGAGAAATTTCCCTTTCTCTTCTTTGTTCACACAGCTCCTGGGGTTCAGCTTTGGTTTTGGCCCCCACTCTGTGTGTAGGCTGCCCTCAGGAGTCTGTTACCCACCCAGACAAGAGGGGGTTAAAGCAGCAGCTGAGTAGGGGTCTCTTGCCCACTCAGGCAGGGGAGAGGGAGGGGTACAGTAGTCATAATTAGAATGTGGGGTGAGCCTGAGGCAGCAGAAGCCAGCGTGATGTGGCAACAGCCTGAGGCGTGCCGTGTGTTCTCCCTGAGAAGTTGTCCCTGGATCACGGGACCCTGGCAGTGGCGGGCTGCACAGGCTCCCGGGGGTGTGTGGATAGTGACCTGTGCTTGCAGACGGGATTCTTGGTGGCAGCGGCAGCAGTGTTAGCAGTTCATGCCCATCTCTGGGGTCTGAGCTGATAGCCGTGGCTCACGCCTGTCTCTGGAACTTGTTTAGTCAGTGCTCTGCCTTCTGTGGGCACACTGGGAAGGAATCCCCTCTCCTCTCGCACCCCGAAACAAAGTCTCTTGCTTCTCTGGCAGGTCCAGACGTTTTCCCCAGACTCCCTCCTGGCTAGCTGTGGCGCACTAGCCCCCTTCAGGCTGTGTTCACGCCACCAACCCCAGTCCTCTCCCTGGGATCTGACCTCCGAAGCGAAGCCGGAGCCTCAGCTCCCAGCCCCCGCCCGCCCCGGCGGGTGAGCAGACAAGCCTCTCGGGCTGGCGAGTGCTGGTCGGCACCGCTCCTCTGTGCGAGAATCTCTCCACTGTGCCCTCCGCACCCCTGTTGCTGCGCTCTGCTCCGTGGCTCCGAAGCTCCCCACCACCCCCCACCCACCCACCCCCTGTCCCCATCAGTGAAGGAGCTTCCTAGTGTGTGGAAACTTTTCCTCCTTCACAGCTCCCTCCCAGAGGTGTGGGTCCTGTCTCTATTCTCTTGCCTCTGTTTTTTCTTTTTTCTTTTGCCCTACCCAAGTACGTGAGGATTTTCTTGCCTTTTGGGAAGTCTGAGGTGTTCTGCCAGCGTTCAGTAGGTGTTCTGTAGGAGTTGTTCCACATTTAGGTGTATTTTTGATGTACTTGTGGGGAGGAAGGTGATCTCTACATCTTACTCCTCCGCCATCTTGAAGGTCTCCCCCATACTAACTTTTAAAATCATTGCTGCAACCCTCTGGGATAGGACTTATAATTATGCCTGTTGTAGAAATAAGCAAACTGAGGCATGGAGGTCGGACAGCTAGGAGGTGGTGTGAACAGCCCAGGAGCTTCGGTTTATGCAGATCCAATCTGCCTGCGAGGTAAAGAAGTCTACTTTGGGCCCCAGGGGTGCCAGGTCCAGCTCTTAACCCAATGGCCTGGGGTGAGACAGGGAGAGAGAGAGGGTCTTAAAGAAGCCAGAGGACCAGAGGTTGTGGCCTGGCTGGCACTGGTTCAAGAGAAATGCCCAAAAGATTTTATTTTTTTATGTTCTGCGTAATTGTGAGACCTGGATTCAAATTCTGGATCTGAAGTAGTAGCTTCAAGTTAAAAAATGATTTTTTAAATCTCTCTGCTTTAGGCTTTTTTTTTTCCTATAACAATTGCAAAAATAATTGTCAAAAAAATTGCCTCCTAAGAACAGCAAAAACTTTCTAGCATCCAGCATGAAGAAGGGTCATTGTGTCCATCCCCACCTCCTGATAATTTGACCCCAATTTAACCTCAGCAGAGCTGTTGTGCTGGCCTTCTGAGCCTTTGCACATTCTGTTCCCATCTCTCAAAATGCTTTTCCTTCATAAGTCCCCTGAAAAATCCCTGCTTGTCTCTCAAGGCTCCAGCCAAATATTGATCCTCTAGGTCCCTATCCTCACACCTGTGCCTCCTGGATTATGGGCCTTTCTGCCCTCTGAACCACACTCTCAGCGGGTGGGCATGGGCTGTTGACATCTCTGCCTCTCCTAAAAATGACTCAGGCATCACAGAATCCAGCCCTCTTGTTTTCCAGATTAGTTTATCCAGCCCTCTCTGCCGCCAGCCTGGGTGAGCTCTTCAGAAGACAGGCGATACACAGCTTGGCTCCCTGTGTATAACCCTCCAGTAACGTCTGCCAGTACCTGGAGTGAAATCCAGACCCCTGACCACCAGCTACGAGGCCCTCTGCCTTCAACCTCTCACCTTGTTCCCCTTCTTTCTTTGCATCCTTTATGCTCTTCCCCCACCTCAGGGCCTTTGCACCTGCTCTTCCCTCTTCTTGAGGCTTCTTCTCCACCTGTTTTGTCCACTTAATGCAGAGGTTCTCAGCCTTGGCACTATTGACATTTTGGCCTGGATGGTTCTTTGTTGTGGGGAGCTGTTCTGTGTGTTTTAGTGTGTTCAGTAGTATTCCTGGCCTCCGCCCACGAGATGCCAGTAGCACCTCTCTCCTCAGCGGGACAGCCATAAATGGCTCCAGACAGTGTCCCCCTGAGAACCACTGACCTAATGCCTACATGTCTTTCAGATCGCTGTTCAAATGTTGCTTCCTCAGGAAAACCTTTGTGGGCCCCCCACAGATTTAATCAAGCTTTCCTGTTACATATGCTTATAGGAGCCTTCACAATACTTAGCATAGTTGGTAATGTTTATTTGCTTAATTGTTCAAATAACGTTTGTTCCTCCCACTTAACCAAAGAAAGGAAGGAGCACTTTGTAGACTGTTATGTTCCTGGGTCTCACATGGTGCCTGACACACAATAGATACTGAATAAGTATTTATTAAATGAATGTTGACACAAAGTAATTGGCAAACATTGCTATGGCTGTTTCTGTGTTCCAGGCAGCATTCTGAGCACTTTACAGATACCAATTTATTATTCCCCGTGACCACCCTATGAGGTAGATATTATTATCAATATTTTACAAATGAGAAGAATGAGACACAGAGAGATTAGGTAACTTGCCCAAGGTCACACAGCCAGTAAGGGGCAAAGACAAGATTTGAACCCAGGCAGTCACTTCAGAGTCCTTACCCTTAACCATTATTTATTAAGCACCTACTGTGTGCCAGGCCCTGGGGATACAGTAGTAAACAAGAACTACACTGCCCCAGGTTCCAAGAATTCCACTCAGTTCCAGAAAGGTGGCTCTGTTTATAGGTGCAGATGTTCAGGTGCAGAGATATTCAGATGCTGAGCAAGGCCACACAGCCAGTTGGCGGCAGAACACCTCTCTTTTTTCCAGGCTTTACGTGCTTCCTACTACACCCTGTGTCCACAGGGTAGGGACACTTTGACGATTTAACCAGTCAATTATAATAATATTTTTCTCTCGGAATGTTTAAAAGAAAAAAAAGTTGGCTTGCTAAGGTATAATCATGGCTCAGAGGCCAACCTGACATTAGTTATTAATTAGGCCATTATGCATTCCACAGTGATAATTGCTTTGCTGCAAAGTCACCAACCATGAAACGGACCTAGCAGAGAAACGCAATCAATCTGAGAAGTCGCAGCCCAGTTGCGTTCTCTCACCTTGAGTCGGGTGTACGCCAGAGCGGGAAACAAAAAGAAATTAATGCTACATCAATAGGCAATAGCAAGCTGGCCCCATCCCATTCCTGCCCCGGGATGATCGTGTGCCTGAGCGCAGGGATGGTGTCTGAGTGAAGTTTATCAGCGAAAATGGCCATTTCTCTTTGATCTCCTAGCCAGTGGAAATCTGTTCATCTCCTTTCCTTTTCTTCCCATCTTGGGAAAGGAAAAAAGCCATCTGTTTGCCTCGCCTGTTGCTTTTGCAATGAGTAGGGTGGGGGAACAGCAGCTGCTGGGGCTGCCCAGGTGTCAGGAACAACGCAGCAGCTCTTCCTGTGTTCTGTCTCAGTCTACGTTCTGTCTCTGGCCTTGGTGGGGCAGGAAAGGAGACGCCTACCCCACCCTGAGCCTCCAAGTGGAAGGCGTCAATGTCGAGGGCAGCTGGAGGTCCATCTTAAGAGAAAACCTTGGGGTACAAGAAACAAAAATCCACCCTAGCTAGCCTAGATGAGGAGAATTTATTATAGTATTAGCTACGTGATATTTATGGGGTATCTTTTGTATGCCAGATGCACAGTTGTGTCATTTAATCCTCAGTAGCAGGGGTATTTTTGGTATTTCCCCCATTTTACAGATGAAGAAACTAAGGCTCATCATGGTGAGTTGTCTTGCTGAAGGTCCCACCATTAGTGGTAGAGCTGGGATTTGAACCCAAGCTCATGAATACAGCACTCTCCTGAGACCACATGAGAGGCTGGAGAAAGCACAGCTGGGCTTCCAGAGCATGGGACAAGGAACCAAAACAACTCAGAAGCAAAGGGGTGAGGTTCCTCATCCTGTCCTCTCTCTGGGCCGGCTTTCTCACACATGGTAGATGGAAGGTGGCTCCCGCATAATGGCCATCTCAGTCCCCAGGTTCACCCCAAAGTCACTGGAGCTAACTACCTGGACAAATCAAAATCAACCAGTCTCAAATTTAAACGGTTAGGATAACAGAGATCATTGGCCTAGCGCAGTGTCTGCCCCTGGTACATCAGCCATGGACAGGAAAATGCCTCAGTGCAGACATCAGCCGCTGTGGCTGACCTCAGGGGAAGAAGGAAGGTCACAGACTCGCAACTTACCGTCGCCTAATTCAGCTTCTTATCATTTTGTCCATTCACACAGTCCTGATTCTCCCTCTCATCTAACCCCTTCGACTGGCCACTTCACATACTGGAGTTACTACTACTTTCCTGCAGACATTTGGGGTTTTGCTCCTGGAAGAGTAGTAGAGTGATTCTTACAGAGAAGGTAGATGACCATCTACCTCAGGATTTAGAAAGCCCCAAAGGTGTACAGATCTCAACCAGCCCAATCATCTATATTTTGCCCAGAAGTCAAGATAAAGAAATTCATTATGCTGAGAATGGGTTGTTTCCAGTTCTTGCTCATTGAAGCCAGGCTCTGGCGCCATCTTGTTTCATTCTTCCACGTGATTTGCCTGCACCAAGACCTTATATACCCCACATCCCCACATGTTCTCTGTGAAAGGAGAGTAAAACCCAGTGAGCCCAGCTCCAGTGGTTGAGAGATTATTCCCATTCCAAACAAGATGGCAAGCAAGACTGGTTGAAGACTTCCCACATTGGCTCAGCTCCTCCATGGAGCCTCCAACGCGTGTTTCAGTCTCTGGCCAAGCCCTTGAGGGGTAGGTGGAGCAATCTGCTGCTTCTGTGACATTGATCACCAGAGCTTGGGATGGCCAAGCTGGACAACCCCTTAGGGTTAAGCTGTCAGCCTGAAATGTCTCTGATGCTTAGGCATACTCAGCTGCACAGCCTCTTAGGAAGTTCTTCCCAGGAGCTGACTCATAGTTTGAAGTAGGACTTAGATGCCTCTGTTATAAATGTTCCTTTTTCAGTGTATAAGGCGAGGAGACCCTGACATTTTGAAAAGGAGTAAGAAGACCATGTTCTTCCATCCCTATTTTCTTCACTTGATGGGGACAAACATAATCATTCATCATTTCAACAAATGTTTGTTGGGCTTCTACTGCGTGCCAGATGCTATTCTAAGTGGTGAACAAAACATTCTAGCAGGATATGTTAAATCAGTAACAGCTTGCTGTTAGAGGACCTGCTCACTTTGACATGGACCCAGCTCTATTCTGGCTTAATCCTGGCCTGATGTAGTTACTGTTATTATCCCCATTTTACAGAGGAGAAAACTCAGAAAGGTTAGGTGACTTTCCTTAGGTCACAACAGAAAGGCTAGGTGACTTTCCTAAAGTTACAACAGCAAGTAAGTAGTAGAACTGAACCCAGTTGATATCCTTCTAGACCAGGGGTTGGCAAATTATAGCCCATGGGTCAAATCCAGCTCCCTGCCTTTTTTTGTAAATAAAGTTTGTTTTTTTAACAAATTTATTTATTTATTTATTTTATCTTTGGTGGCGTTGGGACTTCGTTGCTGTGCGCGGCCTTTCTCTAGTTGTGGCAAGCGGTGGCTACTCTTCGTTGTGGTGCGCGGGCTTCTCATTGCGGTGGCTTCTCTTGTTGCGGAGCACGGGCTCTAGATGCGCGGGCTTCAGTAGTTGTGGCACGTGGGCTCACTAGTTGTGGCTCACGGGCTCTAGAGCGCAGGCTCAGTAGTTGAGGCACATGGACTTAGTTGCTCCGTGGCATTTGGGATCTTCCCGGACCAGGGCTCGAACCCATGCCCCCTGCATTGGCAGGCGGGTTTTTAACCACTGCGCCACTAGGGAAGCCCCTGTAAATAAAGTTTTATTGGCACACAACCACACAGTGTCTGTGGCTGCTTTCACTGTACAGGGCAGAGTTGAATAGTTACGACAGACCATATGGTCCACATAGCCAAAAATATTTATTCTCTGGCCCTTTACAGAAAAGGCAAGATCAAACTTATAAATTTTGAGTGGTTGAATTTGACTCAGAGAATGCATATCTTCCTACAGTCATTTCTATCTTCCTCCCTCCTTTCTTTCCTTCTTTCCTTTCTTTCTCCTCTTTATTATGGAAAAATTCAAATACATGAAAGTTAAAGAGAATAAAATAATGAGCCACATGACCCAGTTTCAATGATTATTCACTCACAGCCACTTCCCTTTTGCACCCCTGGATTATTCTGAAACAAATCCAAGTTGTATCATTTCACCTGTAAATATTTTAGTGTATAATCTCTAAAAAATAAGGAATCTCTTTGTAAACATAACCACAATATCATCTCATCCAAAAATTTTTTAACACTAATTTCTTTTTTAATTGAGATATAATTGATATATAATATTATATTAGCTTTAGGTATAGAGCATAATGATTCAATATTTGTATACATTGCAAAATGATCACCACAAGTCTACTTAACATTCGTACCACACATAGTTGTAATTTTTTTTCTTAACAGTATTTTTTTAATATTATCAGATATCCAGGCAATGCTTCAGTGTCCCTTATTGGCTCCTCAGTTTTTTTTTAATTGTTTTATGGTGTATACCAGGACTCACACAGGGTCCACACATTGAGACTGATTGATGTGCCTCTTAAGTATGGCAACCAACTGTCTATTTGTTGTGCTAGGTGTTTCCATCACGAGGTGTATAATATATCTCCCAGTCAGTTCCTTTTTTTATGCTGTTGTTACACAGGCCCTGGACTGAGGGGTACCTGAGATGCAAAACTTTGGGTTTTAAAGCTGAGAAGCTCTTCAGGTGTAAAACTTTTCAGGCTAAAACTGGGAAAGTCCAAGACAAACTAGGACAAGTTGGTCATGCTACCTCTGCTACATGTTCTAATCTGTAAGCACCCTGCCCATCTTTTTTTTTTTTTTTTCTGCTCTGTATGTGGAAATAACTGGGCTATTTTTCTTGAAGACATTCCCCTGATCACAGCTGATTGCGCCAGGGGATGACACTGGTCTCAAGCTAGGCCAACAGTATTCATTATCTCAGGAGTTTGAGTGTGGGACTGGTTGAGGAAGCCGAGAAAGCTGACCTCAAGAGAGGGCAGGGTCAAGGGACTTGCCTCTTGTAGTAGAAGCACCCTACTTGCTTCTGGACTGTTCTGGTTCCTTGTCCCACCCTCTGGAAGCCCAGCTGCACTTTCTCTGGCCTCTCATGTGGTCTCAGGAGAGTACTGTGTTCATGAGCTTGGGTCCAAATCCCAGCCAACCACTAGTTGTGGGACCTTGGGCAAGTCGCCTCACCTGTAGCTGGGATTTTGCTGATTGTGTCCCTGTGGTGTGGTTTGACCTGTTCCTCTATCCTCTATATTTGCTGTACATGGGTAATTGGATCTAGAGGCTTGATCATATTCAGGTTCAATGTTTTGGCAAGTCTATTCGTAGGTGGTGCTAGGTGTTTCCATCACGAGGTGTATAATGTACCTCCCAGTCAGTTCCAAGATGGGGGTGGGGTCAGCTAGAGGCAGGGACCAGCCTGATCAGTGACAAGCCAGGTGTGGCCGCCTAGGGACACCTAAACCTCCCTCCCCCAGTATGTCAGGAAACCATAGCCGATGTCCTCTGATAGTTAACATTCATCATTAATAATGGAAGCGGAAACCAAGTGATTTCATAGCTGTGCGAGGTAATTAAATTACTTACATGAATCCACTCACACTTGATTATTTCCACGTTTCCCACCAAACATATGCCTTTCCTTTGTTTGCTGCCATCCTGAGCTGCCAGCTGGGAGGATGAGGATTGAGGGGGCTTTGCCTGTCTTTGAGAAACAGCAAAGAAAGTGGGGTTCCCCATCCAAGCCCCCCTCCCCTGATAAATGGAAGGCCTTCCTCCCAACAGAGCATAGGGGCTAGAGCATCATTTGCATTTCCAACCTAAGGTGAACAGTTTTTGCTGTATTTCCCCCTGTAAATCATGTAGTTTCCACGTTTTGTTGTATGGGATAGCAGGAGGCAAGGAGGGGAACAGAAAAATTGCTTCCATGAAATTGATGCTGTTAGTGATCCTGGCAAAGAGAGAATGAGAAAAAAAGTGAGAAGCGTTTGAACTACAAGGTTTGCTCTTCCACTTTGTCAGGTGCCAGGGGATGGAGTTGGGATAGAGCAAAAGAAGCTGGCTGTCCCCCACCCTGGGTGTCTTCTGTTTGTGTTCAGGTACCTGATGGGGTTCCCAGAAGGGCAGAGGGAAAAGTTGGGGGCCACATGACATTTCATACCCCAAAGCAGGGCTGCAAGCTCAGTTGCCCACAGGGGCCCTGCAGGTAAGCTGAGTGAGCCCCACAGGCACAGGTGAGACAACAGAGAGGAGTGGGGACTGAGGCAAGTGGGGACTTTGTGTGCCACCTCAGGAGCGGCCTCTACCCAGCTCGGGCAGACCACACAGTCTGGTCTTGCAGTGCACTGTGGGAGCTGAGAGCACAAACTTCAAAGCCAGGCTACCTATCTCCAAACCCCTGCTCTGCTCACTTTCCTAGCTCTGTGACCTTGCGCAAGTGTCTTGATTTCTCTGTGCCTCCATTTCCTCATCTGAGAAGTAGAAATGAAACTACACCTACCGTTGATGTGCTGGAGAGACTCACAGAGCAAACTCCTCGGGTGGTCAGTGACATTGGTAGCTTGAAATCCGCCATGGTGGGAATATTTGCACCATGGAAATTGGCAAACACTACAAACTAGGACTCTTTTTTTTTCCACCAGATAACCAGTTGTTAAATCTCTACCAGCACATCACTGCACCCACCCTATAGGGCTTTTATGAGGATTTTGAGACTTAGTGTGTGTAAAGCCCTTAAAGCAGTGCCTGGCACACTTTAAACACTCAGTAAGTATTCACTATTATTGTTTGTCACTATCACTATTTCCTTTTTTTATTCTGTTGTTACACAGGAACAGAGCCCTCTGTGGCCACATTTTCTCATTTTTCCAGCAAGCTGGAAATCTCAATTTTTATGTAAAATCTCCTGATCTTTAAATGTTGGCTTAAAATGAACATTTTTTAAACGTGAACAAAGCCACGTGCATGACGGGATTTGGACCATGGGCCCCACATTTGCAGCCTTGGGCTTAGAGGGAGGAGTGATGAGCGTTGTCTGATTACACCAGATCATTTCTTACCTTGGCACATGCCACCCTCTCTCCCTCCTCTGTAGCTCAACAACCTGCTCATCCTTTGCAAGCCAGTGCCACCTCCTCCTTGAAGCCCTCCTCTAGCCAATGCCCCTGCAGAATAAACCCCTCCCTCCTTGACTCCCCCTCCTCAAAATGCTGCTTGTCTTCTGCTCTTTTCTATGGACTGTCTCTTTCTTACTCTAGGACTTGTGGGCTGGGGCTGTGGTTTATTCTTCGCGTAGTACTTAGCACATTGAGGATCATAATAATTAATAATACTAAAACGAACATCTGTTAAGTGTTGTCTGTTTGCCAGGCTGTGAGCTAAGCAATTTTTGTGTATATCACCTTTAATCCTTATCGTAATCCTCAGATGTGGAAACAAAGGCTCAGAGAAGGCCAGTGGCTGCCCAAGGCCACAAAGAAGTAGGGAAACTGGGAATCGAATTCGATTGGAAATCGAATCAGCCCACTTCAGGAAACTGCGCCCATGACTCCTGGCTGCACAAACTGGGCAGGAGACAGAGTAGTGCCCCAAGTGTCCAGCTGAGGCTCTCATGGAGCTGTCTTGAGCCACACTCCACAGAGACATCCAGAAATGATGATGCTATATTTAAAATCATGGGCAGGTGGTGCTTCAGTGGCATTTGGGTGGCCGCCTCTCCATAAAGGGCATGCATGCTCTTTTAACATAGCTTTTCTGCTCTGGCATTTCAGAGAACTTCCCAGGATGGCCTCAAGAGGGGAGACTGCAGCCACCTGGGACCCCTGCAGGCCTCCCTGCAAGGGCAAGGACACCGCGGCACATGGTTGACAGAGCCTGGGGCAGTGAGAGCTCAGAGGCGAGGTCAGGGTCACGAGCCAGCTCACGGCAGGAGCAGGGTCGTTTGGGCCTGGTGCACAGACCCCTGGACTGCCCTGGGTTTCAGAGGCTGCTTGTTGCCAGGCTGGCTGGGGTGGTTCTTGGCATTGCTGACCCTCAGCCCACACTCTGGTGATTTGGTTCCAGCCCTCATGTTCCAGCAGTTTCCACCTTTCACATTCCCCCCATTAGCACTGACTTCTAACACCCTCAGATCCCTTTGCCCAGAAATCCAAGAACCATCTATGGATGGCTTGGCCAATTTCACTCCATATCTAATGGTGAACAAAGCATATCTTAACTGCTGGTGTCACCACACAGAAGCTGGATCTTGTTGTCCCTACTCTCTGGGTAGAGAAACCGAGGCAGAGAGAGGTCAAGGAAGGATGTTCACTCATCATTAAGTGCTGGCAGGACGGGTACTCTGCCAGCTGCTTCTCCTCCCTGATTTGATCCTCCTGGTAGCTCGTCACATCATTGTACCCAATTTACAGTTGAGAAAGCTGAGGCACTGAAGGCTCTGTGACTTGCCCAAAGTCACACAGCCAGAGATGCAGGTTTCAGACTTAGGTCACTCAGAACCTGACTCCAAAGCCCGTGTGCTTTCCAGCCCTTCCTTGAATCCACAGGCCTTTATTAAGCCCCAGCTGTGTGCGTCTCTGTGCTCTCCTGTTGCCCTCACTCACCTAGCACCACCATTCCCATCAGAACACAGAGTAGCCAAGCCCTGCTGGTCTTTCCCAACTCTGCCTATGAGTTTCTCACCATTTAGCAAGGCACAGAATCATCCAGATGCTCTAAATGGCCCTTTTTTCTGGTCCCAGGTAGACTTGAGTTGGGAGGGCTTAACCATTTTTATTCGGGGTGGAGGGCTCACACAAGATCTTGTTACAGTTTGGAAGGGAAGTTTGCCAGCCATGTGGGGCTGCCTGGAAGCGAGAAGTAGGACCAGTACAGGACACCCTGCTTAGCACTCCTGTTTTTCACATGCCTGCGAAATCACTATTTGAAGGGTGGAGTTGGGGGCTGATGGAACTCAAGAAGAATGTGGAGAAAGCAAAGCAAGCGGAAAAGGGGTGTCAAGTCTAGGCCAGAGTGAAAACGCCAGTGCCGACGGGGTCCCACACCTGTACTGCAGGTGCACGGGAGGCCCGAGGTGAACTGCCGACCCCTGGGCTATCTCAATGGAAGGCTGCTGCTTGGCCCCAGGCAGCAGTTGTTGGTGGAAACGTGGTCCCAGGCTGGCCAGATCCTCTGATTTTCCAAGAAAAGCCAGCAATTTGGATCTCTTCTCGGTTTTAAATGCTGCCTCAATATATATGCACACATTTTCATGCTCACAGTACTTTATGAAGGTATAATTTACATACGGTAAAATGAGCAAATCTTAAGTATGTAACTTGATGAATTTTTATGGCTCAAATATTTTTAAAACAGTTGAGGGTCCAAGAAAACATGTCCATGGGATATATCTGGCCCTGGACCCATCATTCATGACCCTTATTATGCTGTCTGACACCCATGATCAAGGTAGGATGCTCACACACGACAGTTTCCCATGGGAAAGGGGGCAGGCTTTTGGAGGGAATCCAGTGATAATCCCATTAGTCTCATGGCTAAGGGCACATGCTCTGGTGTCCTGAGTATGAATCCTGGCTCTGCCACTTGCTGTGTGACTTTGAATAAGGTAGATCTCTCTGACATCTTGTTTTCCCTACCAGTAAAATCAGGAAGATAATGTTACTGACCTCATAGGGCTATTGTACAGATTGAATGTGTTAATGTGATAAATACCGAGAGCAGTGCCTGGTACCTAGTACCTGCTTTATACGTGTTCACTACTCTCTTTTTCTTTTTTAATTGATGGACTATTTTTTAGAGCAGTTTTAGGTTTAGAGAGAATTTGAGCAGAAAGTATAGAGCTCTCTACCCCAGTTCCCCTGTTATTAACATCTTGCATTAGTTCAGTACATTTGTTACAATTGATGAACCAATATTGATACAGTATTATTAACTGAAGTCCATTGTTTACATTAAGCAGTCACTTTTCCTGTTGTACAATCTTCTTTGACAAATGCATAATGTGTATCCACCATCACAGTATCATACAGAATAATTTCACCGTTGTTTTAAATCAGGAATCTTTGTTAGTCCTCATGGCTATTGCAAAGAAAAGACTGGCTGTGGCTTATGAATAACTTCTGGTGGGCATGCGGGAGCCCCATTCCTTACACTCAGGAAAACACAGCATATACAGGCGTGAGAAGGGGACATTTTAGGGGTGAACTTGAGTCTGTTCTAATTTACCAAAAATGGAAGCTACTCTCCCACTTCAGGTGGGAAGTTGCACAAATCCAGGCCCAAATTCTCTGCTGCACAGCTGGCTCTGAATCCAGAGACCGGGTTCACACACTGCCTTGATGTCTCCTGTGTGACGTGGGACTGCCGTATCAGCCCCTCTGGGCCTCTCAAACAAGAACCATCCTCCCTGCCAGAGCCACCTCTGGGAGTGAGTGGAGGCTCAGAGGCATTAATTCCTGTGAAAGGTCTTTGTAAATTATAAAAAGCTCTAGATTAAAATTGGAAAGTATTATTATCATAATCAGTTATAGAGAAAAACTGAGCTGTTGTCAAAACAGGCCTGGTTGTCAAAGGCTGAGCCACAGAATTTGGTTGCATATAGGGGCTTCATGACAATCGTGCATGGCTTGTCCCTCTGGGGTGAGGTAGCCAGAAAGTCAGGCACACAGCCAGAGCCTGCCTGGAACAGCAAGGTCCAAGCTGGGGCACCCACCCCTGGGTTGCTTCTGCTCTTGAAGCCTGCCAGCCGAATGCCAATCAGCACGGAGCCATATTTGTGATATCGGCAGCTCCCAAAAAGAGGAAATTGAACACAGATGCTTCCAGCGCCCATGAGAATGAATCTCAATCATCTGACTTCATATACTGGCCACACCCTGGGCAGGACGGGAAACGTAACTTCTTTCCTGCCCTCATATATAAATGGCCTTAATAGCTTTTCGACTCATTATATGAGCACATTGTTGATTTTTTTTAATACCCCAAAGCAAAATTTATTTGTAAGGCACTAAAGAAAGCCTCCTGGCCTGTCCCTTTTATGCTGGGAGCCCTCGGAAGAGAAGTGAAACTGTGTATTCACTGCTAAAAAAAGCCCCGGCTTATACAATTTTAACAATAGAAAAAATGATCTTTGTGCTTCAGTGCATGGATGCTTAAAGGAAAACAGGCAGTCTGTTCAGGTGGCTGGTGAATTACAAACGAGTGGTTTGCCTTTGTTTTGAATGACAAGCAATTTAAATGCAGTCTTATGTGGAGGCCTGGAAATTCTTTTCCCCAGAAGAGAGAGCAGGAAAAAAAAGAGAAAAGCTTCCTTTTTTGAGCTGAGAGATTATATTAGCTGCCACCGAGCGGAGGTGAGAAGTTAGAACTTCATTTGATAATTATAAAATCAGTAGTTTGTGATTGGACATAATTGATGATTATACTGTTGCTAATAGCAGGCCTGCCAGCCTGCGCTTGTGGGACATTTCATTTTTGCGCCGCTTCCAAGCTGTGAAAGCCAACCTGGCGTGGGGCACCGCTTCCGAGATCTCAGGGAGCCTGACATAAATGCATTTGGGGGCCCGCATTATGTTGGATAAAAAGTGTTCATTAATGCCGACATTTGAAAACACTTTGCTCTGTGCCTTATTTTTAGCCTGGGAATAATTACAAATATTAAAATAAAATTTCATGGTGTTTTTCTTTCCTCCCTCCTGCTCTCCCAGCAGACCCACCCCTCGATCCAAGCCTGGGTGGCCTTCCAAGGCCTTGCACTGCTTTTGATTAAAATCCCAGTGGGGTGGAGATCGATGTGTGGGGAGGAGAGTGTCTGTCTGTCTGTCTGCTTGAGTGAATTTGAGTTAGAGACCTGAAACCCAGCACCTTCACTTTACAGATGGGGAAGCTGAGGCTCAGAAAGGGGGTGTGACTTGCCCAAAGGTGAACAGGGACACGAGGCCCCAGCTGAAACCAGAACCCAGGTCCGCTCACTCCCAGGTCCAGCTTTTCCTGTTTCCCACGCTGCTGACAGCTTCCCTGAGATGCCAGGACCTCTGGGGCAGATCCTGGGCCTCTGTCCCCTCACACTAGGTGTTACTCCATCAGAGAGCCTGCAAGAGATCTCCACAGAGCCTTCAAGGTTGCAGCATAGTTTGGGTTGCAGCATAGATGGGTGTCATTCTCCATCATCCTTCTAGACGTGGGTTTTTATTTGTAGTTCAGAAGGATTAGCTCAGAGAGCCTCTTAAGTTCCTTCCTTATCTCATTCATTCATTTTTTTCATTCAGTCATTGTTGATTTAGTGCCCACTCCTGACTTGTCCTGTTGTGGACTGCGAGGGAGGAGAAAATCACAGCAGCAGCTGTTCAAGATCATCCAGTTGTTCACGCCCCAAACCATGAAATGTCCTTGACACCCCTCTTCCTCTCACCTCACCCCACATCTACTCTGTGTTTCTGAGAAACAAAGCCTGTGGCTGGACCTTCAGAATGGATCCAGAACCCCAGCACTTCTCCCCACCTCCACTGACACCACACTGCTCTGAAATGCCATCCTTCTCGCCTGGACTATTAAAGTAGCCACCTCCCTGGTCAACCTGCTTCCACCCTAGCCCCCCCTCAGTCCATTGTCCACACGACAGCCAGAGGAATCCTGTTAAAACGTACGTGGGCCATGTCCCTCGTCTGCTCTAAACCCTCCCATGGCTACTCATTCCCCTCAGGGAAAAAGCCCAAGTCCTCACAATGACCTACAAAGCTCTGCCCCTACCCTTTGATCCCTGACCTCTTCTCGTCCCCTTCCCCTACCTTCTCCCACTACACTGGCCTCTTTGTTGTTACCCAAACAAGGCAAACATATTTCTGCCCCAGGGCCTTTGCACCTGCTATTCTAGCTGCCTGGAATATTTTTCCCTGAGATGGCCGAATGACACACCCCCTCCCCTTCTACAAGTCTGCTCAACTGTTCTTTTCTCCCAAGGCCTTCCCTGGCCCTACTAGGCAGGACACACATCCCTACCCCAGACTCCTATCTCCCTCCTAGCTTTATTTTCCTCCCTTGTACTTGATCACTTTCTCTCCTTCTGTATCATGATTTCTTTTATTGCCTGCCTCTGCCTTTATAGTGTCGGCTCTGCAAGGGTACAGGTTTGGGTCAGTTTTGCTTGGTACTGAATACCCAGTGCCTAGAACAGCCCCCATCCTTAGAAGATGCTCGATAAATACCTGCTGAGAAAAGGAATTTATTGGACATCGGTGATGTGTCAGGCGCTATGTTAACACTTTACATGCATTATTTTATTTCACTTTTTTAAATGCCAAAAAAAAAAAAAGAAAAAGACTAGTCCCAGCCCTCTGGATGCTCACAATCTGGTTGGGGAAATGGAACACACCCAGATGAGAAGTTAGCATGAGCACAGGCCTGCCACCAGATGCTGACTGATGGGTGAGTGCCTGGTGTTCAGAGGAGGTCGGGACGAAGCACAGACTCTCCCTAACTAGAACACGAGCACCAATCGGGGTGCCTGGTACTTTTCCGGACATCTCTAAAGAGGGAGCCCCACTGCTATCAGTTCCTCTCCAGCCTGAGAATCACCCCCAAGGATGACACATAGACAGTGACACTCGTTCTTCAGCAGACATTTATTGAGCACCTACTGTGTGCGAGGCTGTGTGAATAGACAGACCCACTCTCCCCTGGTGGGGCTCAGACGTAAGAACTGACAAACCCAGCCATGAGATGGCAGCTTCTGGAGCTAGACGGGCAGCTCAGGCCATCGTAACAGAATACCACAGACTAGGTGACTTAAACAACAGAATTTTATTTTCTCACAATTCCGGAAGCTAGCAGTCCAAGATCAAGGTGCTGGCACGGTTGGTTTCTGGTGAGAGCTCTCTCTTTGGTTTGTAGATGGTCGCCTTCTTACTGTCCATGCTTCTGCATGCCTGATGTCTCTTCCTCTTCCTATAAGGACACCAATCCCCTTAAGACTTCATTTAACCTTAATTATCCCCTTAAAGGTCCTATCTCCAAATATAGTCACGTTGGGGGGACACAATTCAGTCCCCCCACCTCATGGAAGTTTTGCAAGGATCGAGTGAGTTAATGCATGTACAGCACTCAATACGTGTTTGAGGGTCTTGTGGAGGGGGCAGGATGCCTCCCCTGGAGCGTGCACATGGTGGATGCTCAGTAAATACCGCTTGCTTTCATTGTAGTTACTGAACTCCTGCTTGTGTCCATCACTGTTGCAGGTTGAGGCATTGGGAGGAGGATCTATAAGCTGGACCTACAGCCCTGGAAGAGGGAATCTCAGAGCTCAAGCTTGAATTTGAATTAGTGTCTTACATCTGATGATTTAAAATGAATTTGTGATTTATACCTGAGAATTCAAAACAGTGAACGGTGGCCAGATATGTTAATTTTATTCCATCCTGTCAGGCTCTAGAAGTGGCTTCTGCTGGCTCCTGAGCCTCAGCTAGGATGTGGCCTCTCTGGGACCCACTGTGACCCTCCCTTGGGAATGTCCCCGAGATCTCAGAAGGCCAGAGAGGGTCCCAGCCTTCTGCCCCGTCCAGACAGGAGCCGAGAGAGCCCAGCTCAACAACAGCTACCAAAAACAAGAGTCAAACTCTTATTTCTTATTTAAGCCCTGACATTAAAGTGTAATTTTCAATTGCTCAGTCACATCAATGACATACAGCAGAGAGAGCATTAGTGCTCACCCGGGAACAAGGCCCCCAGCAAACACACTCTGTGAGGCAGAGGAGACAGGTCCTGCTGAAGACCCGGGCACTTGGCTTCTCCTGGCCTCGCTGTCCCCTGCCCACCTGCCAGCCTGGCTCCTTCAACCCTTTCAGATATTCCAACCCCTTCCACAAACCCCTACCAGAGATTCAGTCCCAAGTGGGGGTTAGGATCATGGGCTTTGGAGTCTGACTGAGCTGGGTGTGAGTCCCAGCTCCCACACGGTATGGCCTTCGACCCTTCTGTTCCTTGATATTTTCATCTGTTAAATGGGCAGTAACACCCCCCCGACCTGGGTTGTGAGGATTAAATGAGTTAATATTTGTCAGACACTTAGCAGAGTGCTTGACAGAGTCAGTGCTCAGTAGTCACTGTTACTGTTGATAATAATAATTCTCACATCAGCCAAACAAGGTAATTGTTATCACCTTTTACAAGTGGTAGGACATCAGAATATTACTATAAGTAAAAGGGATTTATCACATAGACTCAGAGTAAGATGTGCGCCTTCTGGATGGTTTGGCCAAAGCTCCCTAATATATAAATCTCCCTGAGTACGTTTATATCCTCAGAGACAGATGGCCATGTACTTGGATGCCTCTTCTGTTGGGGAGCTCAGTACCTCACAAAGTAACCCATTTTGAGAACTTAGAAAGATTGAGCCTCCTTGAAATTTCTACCTTCTTCCCATCCTGGGCTGCAATCTTTACAGTCCAAAATACATGTATTCTTCTCAACGCAATAGCCAGAAAGATCTTCAGCTGATTGTAGGCTGCTCTTGTAGTGTGTCTCCCTGAGTCTGCTCCTCCCTCTTGGCTAAATGCACCCCCATGCGCCTCCCCACCTTCAGCCCCAGCCATGTCCTGGATCAGGAACTTACCTCCTAATCATCTCTCGAATCAGTTCTTTTCTGCCCCTCTCCAGCACCACCCTGGGCCTGGACCATCACCTCCCCCAGGGCCTGCGGCAGCCCCTAAGCAGTGACCACGAGCTCCCTCCCATCTGAGCCAGTCGCTCCCCTGCGTAGCGGCGGCCCGGGTTTCCTGCTGCTCCTTTGCATGGCCCACAGCCGCGGCCACCCCCGTTTTCTGTGCTCCCCTCACTGTGCTCCACACCCCTGCTCCCTTCACTCTGAGCCCTCGTTCCATCCGCCTCCATGTCTGTGCCTCCCTTACTCTCCATGACCCCCTTCTCCTGCCTGCTCCCCTCAGAGTCTGTGAAGCCCCAGCTCTCTGCTCCCCCTTGCTCTCCATGCCCCTCACTCTCTGCATAACCCTCATGCTCTATTCCCCCTTCCTCTGTCTCCTCTCATTCTTCTTGCTCCTCTTTGCTCCCCATGTGCCCCCGGATCTTCACTCCCCAGAAGCAGAACCAGGCCTCAGAGGGTGTTAAAGGGCACTCTCCCGCCCGCCCGCCCCCGGCCATCCTGGGCTGATGCCTTTCCTCCTCCGATCTCATTCCTCTGCCTCCTCCTCTGAGGTACTGATTCTGAGACCCTCTGAACACCCACCTCTCAACTGCCCATCACTCTTCAGTTTCTTCCAGAATTCCTGTGGCATCAGACCGCCCCACCCAATCTCTCAGAACCACCGTGCCCCACCCTCCCCAGAGCCCAGGACCCAGTGGTAGAGGGAAGCTGTGTCAAAGTGTGTTTCACGGAACCCTAGTTTCTAAGTCTATTCTCTGATGAAAAAGCTCCGTGACCAAATGCATTTGGGAAAACACTGGGCTAAGCTGAGTTGAAGAGCATTTTCTTCTGCAGCTCTCGTCAGAGCATCCAGTGTGCTAGTAGATTTTGTGCAATCCATGGAGAAAGCAAGTGGGGTACAGGCTTGATCACAGGTCCCTCCCTCTTTTCATGCCCGGGGGACTGTGCAGCACACTTTGAGAAACACTGGTCTCTGGTTGCA
Source organism: Eschrichtius robustus (assembly GCF_028021215.1). Lineage (NCBI taxonomy): Eukaryota > Metazoa > Chordata > Mammalia > Artiodactyla > Eschrichtiidae > Eschrichtius > Eschrichtius robustus. Next base: position 9,652,687 of record NC_090837.1, read on the forward strand.
GTTCTGAGCCCTGGAATGAGAGCATGCTGGGCGCAGATACCACCTCCATCAATAACTAGTTCTTGCATCTTGGCCAAGTGACTTGGCTTCCCTGAACCTCAGTTTCTTCCCCTGTAAAATGGGAGCAATAACAGTGCTCACGTCTTAGAGCTGTATGCAGACATTCCAAAGATAAGGCACTGAACACAGAATAAAGATTCAGTTTCTGGAAACTCTGTTCATTGTGAAGAGCTTAGCACAGAGCTGTTCTCAGTAGCCAGTAGATGTTGTCACTGCTGTCTCAGACAGTCATGGAAGCACAGCCTCAGGGGGCCCCCAAACTTGCCATTTTTTAACCACCTGACAGACAAATGCTAGGCAGCTAGAGCAGGCTTTTGCCTCTCCTCTGGCTTAACTGGTTCTACACCTGTTAACTTTCATACTCAGGGGACCAAACACATTTTCACCCCTTATATTACTTCGGGTAGTGTGAATGCCGCCTGCTTCATCAGACGCTGAGCTATTTCTGATGGTGACCTTCTTGGTGTCTGTAGCTGGCCGCCACCTCCTCCTCCTCCTCTTCCTCCCCCAGATGGCCTTCAAAGATCTGCCTGTCACAAGCCAAATCTGTCATTCTGGACCCTTTTCTCCGGCCCTTCTGCACTGTAGGACCCAGCCATGAGGCAGAAACACATGGCCTTTTATTTAGGCCGAGCTCACCTGTTCTGGGCACGTGGGTGAAATACATTAGAGTTGCAGCTCTTGGAAAAGACATCCTGTATGGTTGGAAGAAGAATTATCTGCTTTATTAGAAAGCTTTTTTCCAACTTCCATGGGACTCTTTACCGCATGTTAGCCCATTCCTCCCCCAACAGCTTCTTAGACAAATGGAGAGTTATTATTCCCACATGATGGATGAACAAACTGAGGCCAAGAGATGCTTCATGACATTGGGCCCAGCACTGGATCAGGCCCTGATGCCATCAGGCCTGGCCTTTTAGAAGTAGGCAGGGTCATTGCTCTAAAACAAGACTGAACGAGGCAGGACATCCAAATGACTACTGTCTTCAAGAGTCATATTTACTATGGGAAGCCCTAAACTTGAACTAATTCAGACCTAGTGCCATTCCAGGATGTTTTTTGATCTCTGCTTTTGAAAATATTGTCCAGCCATTAGGTGAACCTCTAAAGCAGGGATCAGCAAATGTTTTCTGTTAAGGGCCAGAGAGAGTAAGTGTCTTCAGCTTTGCAACCAGAGTGTCTGTCACAACTATGCAACTCCACCATTATAGCATGAAAGCAGCCATAGACAATACATAAAAGAATGATTGTAGCTGTGTTCCAATAAAACTTTATTTAAACACACAGATGAAGGGCCACATTTGGCCCAAGGGCCATAGTTTCCTAACCTTTGATCTAGAACAGCGCTGTCCAGTAGAAATAGAATGCAAACGGTAGGGCTTCCCTGGTGGCGCAGTGGTTAAGAATCTGCCTGCCAATGCAGGGGACACGGGTTCAAGCCCTGGTCCGGGAAGATTCCACGTGCAGTGGAGCAACTAAGCCCGTGGGCCATAACTACTGAGCCTGTGCTCTAGAGCCCGCGAGCCACAACTACTGAGCCCAAGTGCCACAACTACTGAAGCCCGTGTGCCTAGAGCCTGTGCTCTGCAACAAGAGAAGCCACCCAATGAGAAGCCCGTGCACTGCAAGGAAGAGTAGGCCCCGCTCTCCACTCTTCGCAACTAGAGAAAAGCCCGCGCGCAGCAACAAAGACTCAACGCAGCCAAAAATAAATAAATAAATTAAAAAAAAAAAAAAGAATGCAAACGATATAAGTAATTTAAATTTTTCTAGTAGCTACGTTATAAAAAGTAAAATGAAATAGGTGAGTTTAATTTTAATAATATATTTTATTGAACCCAATATGTCCACAATATTATCATTTCAACATAAAATCAATATAAAAATTATTGAGATAGTTTACATTCCTTTTTTCTTCCTAAGACATAGAAATCCCATATTTTACACGTACAGCCCATCTGAATTTGAATAGTCACATTTCAAGTGCTCACTGGCCACATGGGCTAGTGCTTACTGTTTTGGACAGCACAGCTTTAATGGGGTGGGCTGACATTATAAGGAGACAGTCGTACAGATAATCAATACACAACTGATAAGCACCATGAATGGATAGTAGAGGGTGCTATGCATAGGGACCGGGAAACAATAAAGGGATCTTCTGTGACTTGCCCTCACCTCTGCCCTGAATTCCTTTTTAGAAGTCAATAGCAGGGCTTCCCTGGTGGTCCAGTGGTAAGGAATCCGCCTTCCAATGCAGGGGATGCAGGTTCGATCCCTGGTCGGGAACTAAGATCCCACATACCACGGGGCAACTAAACCAGCGCACCACAACTACTGAACTCGTGCGCCTCAACCAGAGAGCCCACGTGCTGCAAACTACAGAGAGAAAACCCGCACGCCACAACTAGAGAGAAACCCGAGCACCACAACAAAGAACCCGTGCCGCAACAAAAGACCCCACATGCCTCAACGAAGACCCCACGTGCCGCAACTAAGACCCGACACAGCCAAAAAAATAAAGAAAGAAAAGAAAGAAATTAGAAGTCAATAGAACATTCTTACGCCTATCGTAAACTCCAGCTACCACACATGCTGAGCATGGATGACTGTAAAATGAAGCATTCAGACTTTGTGCTGGCTCATCTTTGATAATTCTCCATCTAGGGATCGGGAGATGAATTGCTTTTGTTTCTCATGGCTTTTCTTGGACCTCAGGTCAGCAGCATAGCAGCACCTGACCTGGTACAGCCATAGATAGCATCTCAAGGCATCAGCATCCAAATGGGGTCCGAGTGACTGTCCCCACTGGCTGGGATGGTTTTTCTATCCAGGAGAAAGGGGCCCACATCTGGATTCAGAACAGTAATTTCAACCCCCAGACCTGGTGTGAATCTCACTCTGCCATTTACTTACTGAGTGACCTTGGGCAAGTTACTTAACCTCGCTGAGTCTTGGTTTCCTCATCTGTACAATGGGGATAATGACAGCAGCTACCTTCAGTGATTGGTGTATGGAGAGGGATGATTATGAATAGTAAGAGCATCTGGTAAATGGTGAACTCTGAATATTACATTAGTATTATTAGTAGTGCATCAAGGATGTCCCCCCAAACTCTGAATTAATTGCCCCCTCCTCACATTAATCTGGAGACTCCAGTGTTTGCATCACCTCCTCCTGTGTTACAGTTCCTCTTTGGCATTGCTGTGTCTCCCACTCAGCTGTGAGTCCCCAGAGCAGGAACTGTGTTTTGTACATCTTAGCAAGAATAAAAATCTTCCCGTTGCCTAGATTCTAGAACATTATTTCTGTCCATCACCATCTTCCCCTTCTGGGGAGATAATTCCTGATGTCCCTTCCACCCATCAAACTGGGTCAGTCTCCCCCCACTTACACACTCTCAAGCCCCCCTGTGCTTTTCCTTTGAAGCGTTTAGCACATGTAATTAATGAATTGTCTGGGGACTCTGCTTTAATGTCCATCTCCCCGCTGGGCTGTGAGTCCTCTAAGGGTGGGGCTTGAGGCTGCCTTATCCATCGCTGAGTTCTCAGCTCACAGTTCATGGCACATAGCAGGTGCTCAGCAAATGTTTGCTGAATGTATGAGAGACTGTCATTCACTCTGGAAGGTAAGCGACCAGAGACTGCTCTCAGAATAACAACGAGAGAGCTTAAAGAGCTTTTGTAACTGACCTTTTCAAAATCACTTGCTCAACATCCACCATATATTTCTCTCCACCTCTCTTAAATAAAAAATTCTCTGTGGGCCTTGTAAAACCTTCAAGCCATGCTGTCCAATAGAAATATAATGTGATCCACACGTGTACTTTTATATTTTGTAGTACCTACATTTTAAAAAGTAAAATAAAACAGGTGAAATGAATTTTAATAGTATATTTTATTTAACCCAGCACACCCAAAATTTTATCACTTCAACATGTAATCAACATAAGAATAGCTGATGAGCTATTGTACATTCTCATTTTTTGAACTAAGTCTTTGAAATCCGGTGCATATTTTGCACTCATAGCACATCTGGATTTGGACTTGCCACGTTTCAAGTGCTTAGTACCCACATGAGGCTCATGACTGCCATATTGGAAGCTGCAGAGAAACTGCTATGGTTTTCAAATTCTTCTTCCCAGAGTGCCCTGCTGTGTGTGGAGGTGAGGCTTTTCTCAGGTGGTCTTCATAGGACACCAGAGATGAGCACAGCTGAAGTTTATCATCCAGCACTGGGCAGAACCTGTCCCCACAGGCAAGAAGGAAGGGGCTGATCATACCAAGAGGTGACATGTCTATGGGGCTTAATGCATGCTAGGAGTTTTGCAAAGGGCTTTACATTGTGTTAAGTCATTTGATCCTCTAGCGACGCTTTGAGGGAGGCTGTCATATTATTATCCCCGTTTTACAGGTGGGGAAGTAGAGGCACAGGGATTGAAGTGACCCACCTGTTCAAGGACACACAGATAATAAGTGGTGGAGCTGGGATTTGAACCCAGGCAGCCTGGCTCCAGGACCTGTGCCTCGGTTGATCACCTCTGTGAGCAGACTGTCTCAGAATTGGGCCCTGCCATTTCTCTACAATTGTGTCACAGACAGGATCTAGAGTCAGTGCTACCCACTTGGATTTGTTCATTCAACAAATTATGTTGAGCCCCTTCTGTGCACCAGACCACACGCTCACAGAGCTTACTTTGAGGGGAGGAATTCAGTAACAGACACTTCCCCAAATGGCGTTACTGGGATTCATAGGAAAAGCCCAGCTCTGAAAGAGGGTGTTGACAAGTAGATGCTCTGATAGAGTCATCATTTAGCAATTTGGCACCAGAGGGAGAGGTATGTCAGTGCCAGGGGGAATAAAGCTCTGTTCCAGTCCAAAGGGGGATGCCAGCCCAGTGTGTCCTCAAGGAGGTAGGGATGGTGACCTGTGGGTGCCAGGAGCTTGGTCCAGAAGTATGCCAGGAAGGCCCAGGACTAATGCCAAGGGGACTGGCCAAGAAGAGCCAGCATCAAGGCAGCTGTGAGGCCGGAGCTCAGAATTCACAGCCAGGAGCGGAGGGATGAGTTGGTGCTGAGCCCCAGAAACACATCTTACAGAGTCTCACTGGCAGAACAATAAAAGTCCGTGAGCAAGAGAACGAATGCATGAAAGTAGCTCCTCACCACTGGTCATCCAGTCATTTGGTGTATTCATCAGTCAAGAGGCATTTATTGAGCACCTTTGGTATGCCGGGAACTGTTTCACAAACTGTCACTCTTGACATTTGTTGAAACTGATATCTTACTAGAGATTCAACAATTTCTCTTTAATTTTCAGTGGCAAGACATATTCCCCAGATGTGTCCCACTTTCCTACAAAATGTGTCATATTTGAACCTCCGACATTGCCCTTTAATAACAGGAATAATAGTAACAGCTGTTAATAACCTACTGTTGTGCCAGGCCCTGTGCTAAGCACTTATATATAGCTTCTTTAATCCTCACAACAGGCCTAAGAGGTAGTTTCTATTATTTACCCCCATTTTACAGATGAGGAAACTGAGGATCAGAGAGGGGTAGTGACTTGCCCAAGGTCACACAGCCAGATGCAGTGGAGCTGAAACTTGAACCCAGACTTTCTACTCCATACTTTTTTCTTTTTTTTTTTTCTAACAGGCAAAGGCTATTTATTTAGAACTTGCTCTGGCAAAGGAGTCAGCCACCATCACCTGAATTTTGGCAGTCTACCCCATACTTCTCCCTTCTTCATTTCCCTTCTTCCTCCCCCCAATCCTGTGTTTGCACATGTAGAAAATGATCAAATTTGCTTCTAGACACAGATGCCGTGGTCACACGTGATTCTTTCTCTTGTTGTTTCCAAAGGTGGTGGCTCTTAGTAAGAGAAGTCAGGAGGCCGAAGCCGCTTTCCTGAGCGTTTACAAGCAGTTAATTGAAGCACCAGGTAAGAAATGCTTGGGCTCCATGAGTGAATAATTAACAAAAATAAACTGCTGTTAGGCCTGTTACACAGGGACCTCCCCTCAGTGGCATCTGGGGACAGGCCAAGACTCCTGGGTGAGGCCAGGCCCTCCATGGGTAGGAACTGTAGGGACTGAGGGGGTCTACACCCAATCTGGTGTGATGTGTCCCCACACGACTCCTCCATCTTACCCCACTGCCTTCCAACATCAGCCAGGGAGCTTTGGGGGGCTCCTGGTAAGATCTCCCACCTGGATCTCCTTGGGGAGCCGAGTGTCTTGCCCACCAGAACCCCCATCCCTTTGCCACAAGGGGCAGAAGGCACCCAGTGTTCTCTGCCAGCAGAGGGCGCTGGAGGAAAGACTGCAAATGTTTCCTCCAACATGGCACGGCCAACCTCAAAAACTTGATTTTCCTCAAAAACCAAACCTAAAAGAGCATATACTGTATGACTCCATTTACATAAAATATGAAGACAGGCAAAAATTAATGTCAGCACTATTCACAGTGGCTAAAAGGGGGAACAACCCAAATGTCCATCAGTGGATGAATAAATAAAATGTGGTTTACCAATCCAGTGGAATATTATTTAGCCATAAAAAGTAATGAAGTACTGACACATGCTACAGAGTGGATGAACCTTAAAAACATGCTGCTGAGTGAAAGAAGCCAGATACAAGAGGTCACACAGTTTATGATTTCATTTGTATGACGTACCCAAAATAGGCAAATCTATAGAGACAGAAATCAGATTGGTGGTTACCGATCTGGGGGCAGGAGAGAATGGGGAGTGAATGCTTAATGGGTATGAGGTTTCCTTTTAGGGGAATAAAAATGTTCTGGAACTAGATAGAGGTGGTGGTTGCAGAACATCATGAATGTACTAACTGGCACTGAATTGTTCACTATAAAACGGTAAATTTTGCGTTACAGAATTTCACCTAAAAAAAAAAAAAAAAAAGGCACCTGTGCTGTTAGAAGTCAAGAGAGTGGTTTCTCTTGGATGGGGCGATAGTTCCTGGGAGGGGCCTTTGGGGGCTGGAGATGTTGCTTCTTGATCTGGGTGTGGATTACAGAAGTATGATCAGCTTGAGAGCCTTCAACTGTGTACCTAAATATGTAGCTATACTTCTGCAAAAAGTTTCCCTTTTTTAAAATGGCCCGTCCTCTGCAACGTTTTCATTTGTTGACCTAGAGATGTGAACCCAGAATGTAGTGATTTGCTTAATAATGGTGGAGCTGGGAGAAGACTCCACTGTGCTAACTCCCTCCACCCACACAGCTGCAGGAATTAGTGCTATCAGGGGTGATTGGGGCTGGGGGTTTATGAAGAAGAAAATGAGATCCCACTCTAGGCTGAGCCATGGAGAAGGCAAAGTCATTTATATTTGATGTCAAGGTTGTTTGTGAGATCTTTGTGCAGGGGATGGGAAAGTCCCTCGTTCCATCTGTCTTGGGCAATTGTGGTGGTTTAAATAGTGTCCTCCCAAAATTTATGTCCACTCTGAACCTCGTAGTGTGACCTTATTTGGAAACAGGGTCTTTGCAGATGTAATTAGTTAAGGATCTCGAGATGAGATCATCCTGGACTTTGGGAGAACCCTAAATCCAATGAAGGGTGTCCTTATAAGAAGAGGAGAGGGAGTTTTGGGACACAGACACAGGGAAGAGGGCCATGGAAGACAGAGGCAGAGTTTGGGGTGATGCAACTACAAGCCAAGGAATGCCTGAGACCACCAGGAGCTGGAAGAGGCAAGGAAGGATCCTCCGCTAGAGCCTTCAGAAGGAGCACAGTCCTAACAGCACCTTGATTTTGGACTTCTGGCCTCCAGAACTGTGAGAGAATAAACACTTTTGTGGTTTTAAGCCACCTTAGTGGGTGGTGCTCTGTTATGGCTGCCCCAGGAAACTAATACAGCAACAGTGATGTGAAGCTTCCCCTCCAAAAGCACATGGGCTGGGTGGTGAGGGAAGTCTTCTAGCCTGTTCTGCTCAAAGTGTAGTCCACGGACCAGCAGCATTGGCTTCGCCTGGAGCTCGTTAGAAATACAGAACCTCGGGCCACTGAAGCCTCTGCATTTTAACAAGCTCCCCAGGGGATCTGGGAGCACGTCACAGTTAGAGAAGCACCGGCCAGGTGTAGAAGTTGCATGTGCTCTACCCTCTGCATGTTACAAGCCCCAAGGGAACAGGCCTTACCAGTCCCTGTCTCCCTGGCACCAAGAGGTTGAGTCCAGTGCCTGATGCCTCACAGCCAGGGAGAGATGGGACTCAGCTCTTGATACATTCAACAACTGTTTCCAGAATGTCTGCTCATGTCACAACTTGGCTACTCGTGGGAAGTTATGTTCGTTTCCCATTGCTGTAAAAAACTACCACAAACTGGGTGGCTTAAAACAACAGATCCTTATTCTCCCTCAGTTCTGGAGGCCAGAAGTCTGAAATCAAGGTGTCGGCAGGGCTGTGCTCCCTCCGAAGACAAACACTGTTTGGTTTAGGGAGCAGAAAGCTGAGTAACTTACATCCTTCACGTTACACACTGTATTTCAATAGGGGAGGACTTTTCCTTACCTCTTCCAGCTTCTGGTGGCTCCAGGTGTCCCTTGGCTTGTGGCTGCATCACTCCAATCTCTGCCTCTGTCTGCACATGGCCTTCTTCTCTCTGTGTCTCTGAGTCCCAAATCCCCCTCTCCGTTCTCTTATAAGGACACTGGTCATTGGATTTAGGCCCCACCCAGATAATCCAGGATGATCTCATCTCAAGATCCTTAACTTAATTACATTTGCAAAAGACCCTTTTCCATAAAAGGTCGCATTTACAGGTTCCAGGCATTAGGACATGGATGTATGTTTTGGGGTCACCATTCAGCCCACTGCAGAGGCACCTGCAGACTCGACTCGCTCTGCTCCAGTCCCGTGCCCTCCCTGATTCTGCACTCGCAGGAAGGCAGCATGGCCACATGGGTTTTCTCAGTTAGAATGCTTTGGCGGCAAGAATGGCTGGACCCAGACAGCACAGCCCTCCAGGCTCTGTGGCTCCCCTGCCGGGACATGGCTCTGTGGTATGAGGCCAAGACAGCTGTGTCTGCAGCCCTGGTCGTTATCACCCTTACTGAGGACCACACCAGGCACGTGGCCGAGAGTCCGAGAGGCCGCCCCATTCCTTGCAGCCTTTTTGCTTATGATGTCTCCACCCTTATCAGAGCTATCTGGGAAAAAATTTGGAAAAATACACCCTCTTATTTCCCACTCCTTTCAATTCTTTGGGTTACACAGTCTCAGTGGCGAATGACAGTGGAGGGTGACCCAGTACAGACCCCATAGATACCTCCTACGAGTCCACATGCCCAGCTCCTCCACCGGGCCTCATAGTACCTTTCCACTGTCATTAGCCGCTGAGACTGTGCAACCCAAAGCACCAGGGGGCAGCACTGAGATGGGCTTGTGTTTCCAGGCTCAGACCCCAGTTCAAATCCTGCCTGTACCACTTACTCATTGGGTAACTGTGGACGAATTAATTCACCTCCCTGAGCTTCAGTCTTCACGTCTATAAATTGGGAATAATATCAGAGTCTGTCTCATACGGTCATTGGGAGGCTTCAGCGTGCATGGCACATAGTGGCGCTTGCTAAGAGTTAACTGTTCTTATCATCACCTCTGTGTCCCTAGGACAAGTGAAATTCTCCAGGCCTGGGACTGAGTCATAGTAAACCTGTGTACCCTGAATCCAGTACACAGTAGGCACCTAATAATTGTTTGTTGAATGAATTAGAAATAAGATTCAGACGCAGAAAGTGGGAGAAGAGTTATTTGAATGAAAAGGTACCTTTTTCAACTAGCGCTTTCTGCTTGTCACGTGTTTATCTACTCAGGTGGCATTTATTGAGTGCCTCCTATGTGCCCAGCACTCACTAGACACTGGGAACATAGCCATGAGCCTGCCGATACAGACACGGGCCCAGACCTCAGAGGACTTGCATTCTGGTGGCAGAGGTAAACAGATCATCACTCAAGTAACCTGTTGTCTCAAACCCAGGGGAGTGTTTGGGGGTGAGAAGGGGCTTACAGCCCCCATGTGGGAGAGAACATCATTTGTGGGGTTCACTATGGGACCCTCATCTTTCTGAAAATATGTTAACCCACGAGGCCAGAACCGCAGTGCCAGTCAGGGACCGTGAGCGCTCCCGAGATTGGCATGGAATTCCTGGAAAGTTCCCGTGCCCTCTTGCCCCTCTCCCCAAACGGTCATTCCAAGCCTAGTGCTGACTCCACGTGTCTGATTTCCCAACTCTACTCCCCAGAAATGGAGGGGTGGGGGGGACGTACATCCCCAGCTGTCACCGAGCTAGAGAACGAGGAGCCTTAACTGATGGAGACATACCATACGAACAGCCCCTTCAGGGCTCTAATTCATTTGCAAGACATTTAAGAATAACAAAATGTTCTAATGATTTCTTAGGGGAATTAGGAGGACATATTTTTGTTCTCATTAAATTGTATCCTCAGACACAAGAACCAAATGTCAGATGTGCTGCTGGTGCTCGGAGCTTCCCTGCCGCACACGCCGCCCCTCCATAAAAATAACACTCCTGGAAAATTGGCCAGGATGAACACTCTCCTGTTTTTATACTTCTTGACAGGCAAATTATTTGTCGAAATACTTCCCCTCCACACCTCCCCCCCCGAAGCCACACAAGTCCTGATTCAACATTTTTGTTTTGAGTGACTGCTGCCAACACAAATCTTTGGCAGAGAATGCGATATAGCGTGATTGCTCAGCAAGTATTTTGATAAGTGTGCAGCCTGTATGTCTGTAATTATGAAAGAAAACCGTAAATCTTTTGGATATTGTTCACACAGATGTGGCGTGAAGTGAGGAAAAAAAGCAGTAAAACGTGTTAAAAGCATAATTAATGTCATTGTTGTAGAGGATGATTTGATTTAAACCTTTCTGACTTATGTACCGGTGACGGCTGATTTCTTTATTGCGTTCGTAGAGTCACTAGGTACTGACCCAAGCTTCAGAGAGCTAACTTATTAACTGAGTGATTAGTTAAAAGCAAAAAGAAAGAAATTTAAAAAGAAAACAAGGAAAGAGCAAGTAAGAGGGCAGGCAGAGGAACACTGCTGAAGAGATAAGAAGGGAGAGGTGAGTGCCCAAAAAAAAATTTTTTTTTTTTTTTTTTTTGCTTTACTTTGGTTTTTAAAAATCTGATGCAGGAGATGGCAACTCCTCACAGGCATTCCTCTCCCTGTTCCTCCTTTCAGGAGGCAAGGCTGGGCAGCTTAGGTTGATCGAGCTGTAGCATCAGACACAGTGGGGTGGGACTCTCAGTTTGGTGTTTTTGAGCCGTGTGACCTTGGGCAGGGGCCTGAACCTCTCTGACTCTGGTTTCTGTGTCTTTAGCAGAGGGATAATAGAACCTGTTCATCAGTCAATGTGAGGATTCTATACCTATACATGAAAGCATTTGGCAGGTTGGATAATCAGCAGCCCAGTGCAAAGCTGACATCAGGGTATAAGTTACGTGAGTCACACGCATTGGCTGTGGATTTCATACAGCTCTGTCAATTATCAAGGACGTGGGGTGAGAGGTTTACACTACAGGGTTACTGAATGTGCAGTAGGACAATACTTTCCAATGTTTAGGATTTTTAAATTTTTCTCCGCAATTATAAAAGTTGCATGTACCTACTGTCAAATTCAGAAAATACGGAAATAGGAGGGGAAAACTATCTACTAGAAGAGCAGTGGTAATATTTTGTTGTTTTTCCTATCCGATCTTTTCTGCATGTACTTTTTCAAAATGGTCATTCATTCTGCATGTACCATTTTCAATCCTGCTTCCTTTCACCCACTACAAGCATCTGTATTTCTCTCTGTGATTACAAATTCGAGTAACTTTGGTTCCTCTTGTGTAACAGTCTCTTGTGTGGCTGTATTGTAATATACTGAACCCCATTCCCAACACTGGGTATTCGGGGTTCTTGGGAACACAAGGCGTATCGGTACTGTACTGTAGTTATAAGAGTGAGGGAGAAAACTTGGGAAAGAGAATGTATTGTAGCCACGTATTGACCACAAACCCAGGAAAAGTGGTCAGAAAGAATAAGAATTTTTTTCCTCCTTGTTGATTTATTTTGTACTTCTTTGTTTATTAGTTACACTAAATATCTTTTCACATGTTATGAACCACTCATATTTATTCTTTTGTAAATCACTGATTCATGTACCCTTAGCCCATTTTTCTATCAGAGAGATCATTTTCTTATTGATTTGTAGATACTCTTTGTATATTAGAGATACTAACCTTTGTCCTGGTAAATGTGTTTCATATCTTCTCCCCTAGTTTGCCTTTTGTTTCTTAACTTTGTTTACAATGTCTCTAGTATATGATACATGGCAGGCATTCAAAAAATATTTGCAGAAAGTAGGAAATCTTACCAGACCTTTGCTTTATGGCTTCTGAATTTATTGTCATACTTTAAAAAAACCCTCTCGCCTGAAGGTTGTAGGATTTTTTAAGTACTTTTGTGATCTGAATTTTTAGAAATTTGAATCTTTGAAGCATTTGAAATATATGGTAATGGAAGTAGAAAGGGGGGTTAAGAATTTAACATTGTGTTTGTCCCAAATGACTAGTTCTACTGCCATCTAGTGGATAAGCCACCTTTGCAGATAAAGGCAATACAGATTTTAGTGTAATGAGAGACCCATTGCTGTCTTTGGCTGCCCTCACCTCCTTCCCTTCCTCCCTGTATATGCCTCTGCCCATTTGGTCCTGTTGAGCTCAGGGGAGCACAGAAGGGTAATATAAAAGGTTATTTAACCCATAAAAAAAGGAAAAGTTTAACAGCAGATTTTCCAGAGATGGTACTTAATTTCAAAAGGCATTGTCTCCCCATTTTCTGCCACACCTTTGCCTCTGCCATTTCTTCTACCAGGAGTGCCCTTTCCCCCTGGCCACCTGCCTGATTTTTTACTACTCCTGGCAGCTAAGGGTTGAAAGATGATTAAAGGAAAGCATCCAGCATGATGCTGGTACCCAGTGGGTGCTCAATAAACGGCTGCTCCCTTTCAGAAGGGATGACAGGCGTTTCAGCTGTGGCTTTTCATCAGCTCATTCTCTGAGCACCTACCATGTGCTGAGCCCTGTGGGAACTCAAACTTGAGTCCTGCCCTGCCCTTGGAGTCCAGCAGGGGCCACATGACCCAAAGACAGACGGCCAGAACACCCAGCAGGAAAAGGGCTTCAAGGTGGGAAGGCCAGGAGAGGTGCCTCAGGGAGAGCAGCCTTTGAATTTAAACGATGAGCTACCATCCTTGTGGGGCGGTTTCTTGGGTGCTCCCTGTGTGTCAGGCAGTGCGCTCAGCCCCTTACAGAAAGGATTTCACTTATCCCCTCTGCCCCTTGGAGGTAGGTATTGCCATCCTGCCCTGCTGTGTGGCTGAGGCAATGCAGGATCAGAGAGGTCAAGCCACTTGCCCAAGGTCACACAGCAGAGAGGTAGTGGAGCCTGAATCTTGATCCCTGGCTCCAAACCCAGATGCAGGATTAATTTGAAGATTGAAAGGGTTGGGGGATTTCCCTGGCGGTCCAATGGTTAAGACTCCATGCTACCAATGCAGGGGGCCCAGGTTCGATCCCTGGTCAGGGAACTAAGATTCCGCATGCTGCACGGTGTGGCCAAAAAAGAAAAAAAAATTGAAAGGGTTGGAACAAAAACATTAGAGATTTGCCATCTAAATACAGTGAAAAACAGCTAAGGGTCTTTGCTGCCAGTAAGTTGAGAGGTTCTAGGGTGAGAGGATGAGCCCTTTGTAGAAATGCAGATGTGTTAGCTGGAGGAAGAACGTTACCCCTCACAGACAAGTACACCTGGTCCTCCTGGCCCAGGGCTCCAAAGGCTGGTACTTTTGTTGAGGAGAAATTGAGTCACAAAGCTCCAAATTCAGGGAGCAGAGAGATGCCAGGAGGAGCGCTAGCAGGACTCTAGGCTGAAGGACCCTCTCACAGGGTGGGGCCAGTCCCCGTTCTGCCACCGTGCATCCTGTGTCACACCTGACTTCTTTGATCCTCAGTTTCCCCACTTGTGAAATATGGATAATGATCTCACCTAAGTATAGGCCCATTGGGTGGATTCAGTGGGAATGGAGAACACTTAACATGGTGCCTGGCACAGAGTAGTAGCCCCATGCAATTCATTCAACGGACATTGAACTCCTACTGTTTGATAGGCACTCTCCTCAACACCAGGGGCACAATGTTAAGCAAAACAGACACTGTCCCTGCCTGCCTGGAACTTCCTGTGCAGCTTAGTCTATGGAAACTTTGCTTTTATTACAATGGACATGGATTTGAGTCCCAGCTCTGCCGCTCCCTGGATGGGTAACCTTGAGTAACTAGCTCTACCTCTCTGAGCCTCTGTTTCCTCCTCTGGAAAAGCACACTTACCTTCTGGTACCTCTGGGAGGATTAAGCAAGGTGAAGAGTACAAAATCCTAAACTGGTGTCTGGCACACAGTAAATGCTCAGTAGACCAGTGGCTGCCGTTGCTGTTGGTGGTGGTGTTACTGTTACATCACCACCCGGTGCCAAGAAGGAAGACCCTCTCCAGCCCCTCTGTCCGTGCTTAAGCCGGGAGACCCCGAAGCAGCCAGCCCTAGCGATGGAGGGAAGAAAGCACGGCCCCCATTTGCATACAAGGGCTGGGCAGCCCATCTGCTATCAAAAAGTTAGGATTAAAGGATCAAAGTTAGGCTCGCTGCCGCCGTCAGTAGCCTGAACCTCCTGCCCACACAGGCGCCCGGAGCCGGGGCCCAGATGGGAGAAGGCTTCTGTCTCAGAGATACTTTGGAGGGGCACACGCATACTTCTGCATATATGTGTTTCTAAACAGCCTCTCGGACAGCCTTTGCGGCTCCAGCTTTCCTAAAAAAAGCTCTGAGCACCGCTTTCCTTCAGATGGACACAGTGGGAGGAATGAGACATCTTTCCCTAGATTCACGACTCTCCCACACAGCCCCATAGACACTTTTTTAAAAAAACACCAACAGCATCAGCTAGTGGTAGAAGATGGAATAGATGATGTTCTATCCATCTCCTCCTACAGCGGCTTTGGAAAGCCTGGTGTGAGATTAAAATATTATAAATCCGTTGGCAGTATTCTCTAGGGGTTTAGATCCAACGTAACCAAAATGAATTAGTCATTTTATTAAGCAGTTTATGCATAAAGAGCACGTTGATGGCTGTAAGACAAAGGCACTCTACTTCCTGACGACGTTCCCCCTCCCCGCATGCCCATCAGGACCTGCCACCTCGGATGGTTCATATTTGATCTTCCGTGTCTGCCAACGTGCTTAATTAATCCAAAGGATATGTAGTCAAACACTTCTGATTTGGGGTCCCCTGTTTTGGGCTTTTTTATTCAGGTTGGATCTAAAGCCGTTTGATTCCCGCTGCCACTGCCCTTGTCTATATACTGACAGTGTGTATGTTGCAGGAGTGAAGTGGGGGAAATAAAGTCCCGCTCACAGCTCTGGGCAGCCACAAGTCTCGGCTGAAAGGTTTCCAGTGGAAACGCTGAGCCCGGCAGAAAGCCAGGCTCCCTGGCTCCAGACGAGGAGCTACAGGGATATTCTGTCACTTCTCCTGACACTGGAGTATGCGGCTTGCCAGACGTTGGAGGGGGACACAGGTCGCTTTGGAGACTGGGGGTCAGCGGGACCCCGCGCTTCCCCAAGTGGGGTCACCTGACATAGGGAGCAGCCTTGGTGTACCTGGCGCAACACAGACTTTGAATACATTGCGCACCAGGTATCACCTTTCTAGTTCCTTCTAGAGAAAGTCTCAGTCAGGTGCTAAAGCATCTTAAATGCCTATAGAACACCTGTGAATCTCTCCTTTTAACCAAGGAAGAGCCGGCTTCAAGCTCAAGGTCTTGAGCAGGCAATGCGGATGTAACTAGAATTTAATAACATCAGTTTCTTGATTTTTCCTTTGTATTTATTTTAATGGTTAAAACACCTTTTTTATGATACAGAATCCCAATGATCTACTTACAATAGTGAAACAAATATTCCTTTAAAATATATTTAAGTTAAAAACATCAAATCACGTAAGGACAGATATCAAGTTGGTAATATTTTGGGGGGCAGGTGGATGCAGCTTAAGGTGTGACATGAGTCAGCAGCATTTGACGATTGGGCCACCCTGGGTTCAAATCCAGCTCTGCCTCTTTCAGCAAGTGGCTTCCCTCTGCTGGGCTGCAGTTTTCTCATCTGGAAAATGGGGAGGATAGCAATGTCTCATGTGGTTGTTTTGATGATTAAATGAGGTATAAATATCTGCAAAGTACCTGGCGTATGTCAGGGTGCAGGGGGTGGTGGCGATGAAGAAATGTCAGTTCCCTGGAGCTTTTGGCTCAAGATGCTGGGTGGACAGCTCATCTGCTCTTTACCCCAGCTTCCTGGATATGGGTGCCCCATCTGCCCCAGAATGAATGTTTGCTAGAGTTGGGAGGATGAAGACCAGAAACTAGTGTTTGAAGAGCCAGAGCCTGCTCTGAACCCAATCACCACCCACCAGCACCCAGACCAGCCTACAGGGAGGAGAGGTGAAGCTGGCACCGAGAATTACCCGGGCATCGCCAGCCTCTCTGAGCCCCATGTCCTCATCAGTAGAATGGGTCAGTTGTTGTGAAGATGAAGCTAAGTTGTGTTTCTGGGACAGTGACTCAGGGGGATTGGTCAGGATGGTCTGCCAGCGTGTCTTGGTCTAATGGGAACTGTTTCTCCTGGTGCTTCCTGGGTCTGGATTATTCTCTCTCAGCCCCCTGCTGGCTTCCTCATTTCCTTCAGGGCTCTGCTCAAATGTCACCTCCCTGACCAGGCTGCCTCAATTAGCACACTGCCCCCAAGCACACACCTCAGGCCACTCTCTCCCCCAACCCTGCTGTTTTTGTTCTCAGCCCCCTTACAACCGTTGGTTTAGTTGTCCTTTGTCCATCTCTCCCCTCTAGAATGTCAACCCCAGGAAGGCAGGAATTTCCTCTTATTTACTGCTGTATCTCCAGGGCCCAGAAACTTCCCTAAGTAGATGCTCAGGAAGTATCTAGCAACCAAAGAAATGGTATCTGACACATAGCAGGTGCTCAGTAAAAAGGTACTAATGAATAAATGGCTGAATTACAGACTGTACTAGTTTCCTCCTGCTGCTGTAACAAATGACCACTAACTTAGATGCTTAAAACAAGTGACATTTCTTGAGCACCTACTATGTGAAAGGCCTTGGGAGAACGGGGTTGCTGAGGGATGAAAGCTAGATGCCCCCAGACCCCTGTGACTGTCAGGTTCTCTGAGAAACCTCCTCCCAACATTTCAAAGATTTGCTGTCATTTCTGTCTCTTTCACTTTGTATTTGTAAGAGCAGCCAGTGACGTTTAGCTGATGCATCAACTAATACCAGTTGGACAAAGTAAGCAGGAAGCCCTTGGATGTTTCAGCTACCCCAGCTGAGCATTTTACTTATGCGTAACTTGGCAGAATCTTCCAGTCATCTGAATGCTAATATTTTTTTTTCTACCTAACTCAATCCCCAGCAATGTAGCTCAGACCTCCGTGGATTTCTCCCAGATGGGGGAGTTGGGAAGAAATGAGTTTACCCACGCGCCATAAAGTCTAGGAATTCTGTGGGAAGGAAATAAAGAATGGAATATGCCTGGGGATGTAAGTGATCATCGTTGCTATGCACTCTTCAGAGCAGGGACCATACTCAACCCACCGCCCTGTTCCTCAGTAGTTGGAGAGGATGAACATACAGGAGGATCAGAGCCCAGCACCTGCTGCTTTGTCTTATGAAGCACACTTGTCTTCCTGGACGACTGGTGAAATGGGTGCAGCAGGAGGGAAGTAGGTTAGGCTTAAGTAAGAACTTCCTTCCTATGAGACTTGGAGTCTAGCAGCTCCTTAGTCCTGCCTTTCTCACAGTTGGTATCCAGCCAGTTGCCATGTATTATGGGTTGAATTGTGTGCCCCCAAAAGATATGTTGAAGTCCTAACCCCTGGTACCTGTGAATGTGACCTTATTTAGAAATAGAGTCTTTGCAGATGTGATCATGATAAGGCAAGGTCCTTAGGGTGAGACCCTAATCCACCATGACTGGTGTCCTTATAAGAAGAGCAGAGAGACACACAGAGAAGAGGGCCAAGTGATGACAGAGGCAGAGATTGAAGTGATGCCACCACAAGCTGAGAAATGCCAAGGATGCGAGCAACACCAGAAGCTAGGAGAAAGCGTGGAACAGATCAAGAGAGCACAGCTCTGCCAGCACCTTGATTTTGGACTTTGAACCTCCAGAGTACACACGATGTATTAGTTTTCAGAGGCTGCCATGCCAAATTTCCATAAACTGGATGGTTTAAAACAATGGAAATTTATTCTCTCGGTTTTGGAGGCCAGAAGCCCAAAATCAAGGTGCTGGCAGTGTTGGTTCCTTGTGGAGGCACACAGGGAGAATCTGTTCCACTCCTCTCTCCTAGCTTCTGGTGGTGGCCGGCCATCGTTGGCATTCCTTGGCTTGTAGACACATCATTTCAATCTCTGCCTCTGTCTTCGCAGGGCCTTGCCTGTGTGTTGTCTCTCCGTGTCCTCTCCTCTTATTGTAAAGACACCGGTCATTGGATTAGTCAACCCTAATCCAGTCGACCTCATCTTAACTTGATTTCATCTGCAAAGACCCTGTTTCTAAATAAGGTCAGTTTCACAAGTTCTGGATGGACATGAATTTGGGGAAATGCTATTCAGCCTAGAACACCACACCCCGTCAGTTCTTCCTATCTACCTCTTGTGTCTGAGCACTTCCCCCCACTCCTCCTGCCACCGCCCTGATCCTAGCATCGCTGCCTGGACTATTGCAGTAGCCCCCTGTCTGGCTCCCTCTACAGCCCATTTTTCTTGCAGCAGCTTGGATGAGCCTTTGAAAAAGGCGAATTAGAACATGTCACTTCCTAATGCTCTTAAGATAAGTCCTTTCCCCATCCATATTATCTGACGGGGATGTCAGCTACACATAGGGCCACTCCTGTGCCCCCCACAGATAGATGCTCAACAAACTCTTCCTGAGTGAAGCAGGTGCATGGACTCATAGGTCCCCCTGTGAGCTCTGCCCACTTTAGATTCACCACTGTGGAATGTACCAGCACCTCAACATGGGCTCCACACCCACAGACTCCAGAGTCTAGCTGCAGCTCCACAGGAGAGGCACTGTGACTACCCCCATTTTACAGACCAGGAAACTGAGGCTCTGAGAGGCAAAAGAGAATGCTCTGGAAGCATTCACATGCCAAGATGGCACCAGATGTGCAAGAAATTTATTGGGGAAGATGCCTGTGAAGGATGAAGGAGAGGGAGAGGAGGAGACCAGGAGAGCCTTCACTTGGTGATGCTGGTCTAACACCTGGGAAGGGAGAGAGGGAAGGAAGGAGGGTTGGTAGGAGGAACTTCAAACTGCAGTGCAGGTCTGAAAAAGTCTCAGCCAAGCTAAAACTAACAGGAGCCCCAGAGCAGGATGCAATAGTCTGCTCAGGCTGCTATAGGAAAACACCACAAACAGGTGGCTTAAACAACAGAATTATATCTCTTACAGTTCTGGAGGCTGGGAAGTCCAAGATCAAGGTACCAGCAGGGTTGGTTTCTGGTGAGAGCTCTTTTCTTGGCTTGTAGATAGCTGCCTTCTTACTGTGTCCCCACATGGCCTTTCCTTTCTGCACGTGCAGAGGGAGAAAGCTCTAGTGTCTCTTCCTCTTCTTGTAAGGACACCAGTCCTATCAGATTAGGCCCCACTCTTAACAACCTCATTTAACCTTAATTACTTCCTTAAAGCCCTGTCTCCAGATACAGTTGCATCAGGGGTTAAGGCTTCAACATATGGGTTTGGGGGAAAACATTTTAGTCTATAATACTAGGTTGCCTTTTCCAGCATCGGCAGGAGTGGCCCAGCCCTACTGTCCCTGTCTTGCTCATTCATTGGCTGAGAGCAGGCCTGGGGAAACCTGGCCTCCAAACAAACACTGCAGTGTATCCGAAGGTGCAGCGCCTGGAGACCGTCACCAACTCCTCGCAGGACGTTCTTTCTTGAAAGGAGAGCTGGGTGGCACATCCCACACTGCCACAAGTCATAAGAATAAGGGTAACGCTCACTTAGACTCTTAGGTGCCAGGCACTGTCACAGGGGCTCAGCGTGCTCATGGAGTCCCTGCACAGCCCTCTACAATAGGTCCTGTTGTTATCCCTGTTTTACTGATGGGGAAACTGAGGCTCAGGGGACCTAAGTGACTTTCCCTAAAGTTGTCACAGCCAGGATTTGACCATCAGCCTCCCAACCTATCCCTCTCCCCCTTTATCTGAGAGTGGCTTTGGGAATTTGGAGGATTCACAATGTTCAAACCTCAAGTGTCAAGTTCAGCTATGAAGGCGTTTAATAATCACCCTCCCTGAGCATCCCAGCGCCAAGGAATAGGCCCAGGGCCAAAAGCACTCACTTTGGCAGGACCACACCCCTATCTGGTGATAACCAATGTTGATTGAGTGTGTGCCTCAAGGATACTTGTAATAGAAATTTGGAGCCCAGAGAAGTCTGATGCTTTGTCCAAGGTCACACAGCAAGCCTGTGGCAACACCAAGAACAGAGCCCTCATTCTCGTGCTTCTGGCCTAATAATCCCCCATGCCCTGCCTCATGAGGCAGCGTAGCCCACTACAAAGAGTCACCAGGCACTCCGGGTTCAAATCCCACCCCTGCCACTTCTGAGCTCGGCGACCTTGGGCACATGGAATCTCCTCTCTGGGCCTTCATTTCCTTGTCTGGAAAATGGAAATAGCAGCATCTACCTTATTGGGTCTCACCTTGGGGAAGTGATCTCACTCCCCCATGCCTCAGTTTCCCCATCTATAGAATGAGAACACAACAGCCCTACTAACAGTGTTGTGGTGAAGACTGTATGAATTCTAATCGATTTACAGTGCTCCGGCTGTTAGGATTTGGCCACAGCCTGACTTCGGCTGAGTCATCTGCACCTCCCCCGACTTCCTCTCTCAAATTGGGGATCTAGGAGGAAGCACAGTGTGGGAAGAGAAGGCCGAGGCCCAAGGCCCCATCTTGGCCCTACCACCAACTCACTGGCAGACTTCAGGGAAGTCACGGGACCCCACTTTTCCCCAACTGTGCACTGGGGTAGGGGTGTTGGACACTTGACAAATTGTCCCTCCTCAGTGTGACTTTCTAAGCTAGAGCCTTTGAGTCCCTGAGTGGAGCTCAACGCAGGATTACTGGATTCTGAGTCTCCCAGGCACTGATGAGGGTATATGAGGCCTTACCCTGTCCTGAGTCTCCGTGGAGTTTTGCCATGTAGACAGCAGCTCCTAGAACGTCACGGGACGGTGTGCTGTCCGCTCTCAGGGTAATAACAGCAGCCAACACTTATCAAGCCCTACTGTGCACCCAGCACTGTGCAAATCTCTATACACATTCTCTCATCCAGTCCTTGCAGCCCCATTTTACAGATGAGAAAATGGAGGCTTGGAGAGGTTAACT
The DNA here is from genome assembly GCF_028021215.1 of Eschrichtius robustus. Lineage (NCBI taxonomy): Eukaryota > Metazoa > Chordata > Mammalia > Artiodactyla > Eschrichtiidae > Eschrichtius > Eschrichtius robustus. The sequence continues at coordinate 9,674,297 of NC_090837.1, forward strand.
AACTGTCCAAAGGTCACATAGCCAGTTTAGAGCTGGAGCTGACACCAGCAGTCCTTAAATCATGCTGCCTCTCTCTCAGTAATCTTTTTCAGTCTTTCCAGTAGTAACTTCTGAGAAGTAGAAACTGTAATATTTTCTGACTTTTTAAGTGGGGAAGCTGAGGCTCAAGACCAGCGCTGGACTTCATGTTCTGAGAGTTTAACCACTATATTCTACCCTGTACTGGCAAATGAAGGCAAAGAGACAGAGCCTTGGAACCCGCTGACCCCGTGTTGAGTGTCCACTCGCCACCCAGCTCCTCCAGTCTCTCCAGGAGGCCACCTGCGGTCAGCTTCCCCTGGACAAAGCACAAGGCAGCAAGGGATGACCGCAGGGCCTCCGAGCAGAACAAACATCAATTTCTGATCCCTGGGAATGGGGTAAATGACATCCTTTTTCACCCGAGCGTCATCCTTTGGCTTGGACAGGCTCCTGGCCAGCCGGCCCCTGAGCCATGAGCTGGATCTTTCCCACCTCCCTGGAACCAGAGCGAGCCCTCCATGCCGCTCTCAGCTGCAGCCTCCCGTGTTTATCTAACCTCCCTGACCCTGGCAAGCGCTTGTCGCCTTTTTCTTCCTTTCTCAAAAACCAGGACACAATAGGAAGCGTTTCCTTGAACTTATTAAAAAATCCAGACTTGTAAATTAATTTGTCCATGTTGTACAAAGGCAGTGCAGATGGACTCATTAGCATGCACACAACAAATAATTATAGATGAATTTTTAGCTGGCCTGCCTAATGCGCTTGCTGGGTTAATTATGTCAATGTATAATTACATCAGCCCGGGGAGACATAATGGCATACCCTGCTGAGCAGCCCCTGCCTAATGATGGGGCGTGGGGGAGTGCTGACAGAGGAAAGCCAGCAGCAGCGTTCCCGTGCACCTGCTTACCTCGACACAAACACCCATTGTCTGAGCCTCCCACCACCTAAACAAACTGGCGGGAGAAGAGGGATAAAATGCAGAGGTGGCCTTGTTCCAGCCAGACCTGAAGGTCCCCAGAGAAATAGGCTCTGCCCTGTTTCTTCCATCAGCAGATGTTTATTGGGTTGGACTGTGGGTCAGGCTTCATTCACCCACAAGGGGTCCAGTGGAGGTGCAAGAACAGATGCAGTCCCAGCCCTGCCTTGTTGTGGAGTTTGCAGTCCAGCGGGTATAATTAGGTGCACTTGCAAATCAATGAAAATTGGAAGTACAGTGAGTGCTGTGAAGGAAAGGTGCAGGCAGCTGGGAGAGCTCATACCAGAAGACCGACTGGTCAAGGAAGGCTTCCTGGGAGAATTGGCATTTGAGTTGCTAAGATGAGTAAGCATTAACTAGCTGAAAGGGATAGGGGAGGGCAGGGTGTTCCTGGCAGAGGCTCCCTCCCGTACAAAGTCTCTGGGGTGGGAAGGTGCATTTGAGGGACTGAGAGAAGGCCAGTGTGGCTTGCACTCAGAAGGGCAGGAATAATAGTGAGGGCTTCCATTTGTCCTGAGCTGACCAAGTGCCAGGCACTGTGTTGAGCACTTTACATGAATCTTCATCACAGGCCCACGAGGTCGGTACTTTTATGGTGAGGCACAGAGAGGTAGCGCCATTTACCAAGGTCACACAGCAATCCTAAGAAGCAAGTATGGATTAGACCAGGACCAGGGACATCTGACTCCAGGGTCCACACCAGCAGAGAGCAATGGCCAAGCAGATGCTGGTGGGAGATCCCAAAGGAGGGACCAGGAAGAGAGAGGGCTCTGGGGCATTAGAAAAAATGTGGGCCAGACCAGACCCCTTGGTCTGAAGCGAGGAGGCCCTGGCTTTCTTGGGACCCCATGAACACCTAACTACCTGCAGCTACTGGGGTCGAAATATCCACACCACTGGGACAGGAAGTCTTTGTGGCATCAGAGAAAGAGACCCAGACTTGAGTCTCTCCTCCACTCTTCAGCAAGTCACCTGGCTTCTCTGAGCAGTTTCCTCATCTGTGAAAACAAGTTAGATCCAGGCCAGCCTCCAGGGGATGCTGGGTGCATCGTGGGAACCTATTGCCAGGGACTGGCTTTGTAACGTGGAAGATGCTGCACCAACCTCCTGCCCCAGGTGGGGAGTTGCTGGAAGAAGAGGTGTTGGATTCTAGATCTGAAGGAAGAGGAAGTGCTTGCTAGGTGACAGGGTAGGAGGGGGGACAGAATTCCAGGTGGAAGGACCTGGAGTCCTCAATTTAGCTATTGGGAAATACGGAGACATCTTATATCCAGGTGTATATCTCGCCCCCAGAAAAACTATTATTTAATCGGCCACAAGTGTCACAAATGATGGTGTGTTGGCCCAGATCCATTGAAAAGCACCCCAAGGGTTATATGTGCAAAGATGCTATTCGGGAACCTCGGGTGAAGGAAAATAGAGAGGGAGCTAGGAGAGGTGGGGAACTGGGTGGAAACATCCAGACCACATTATAGCCTAAGGAAGGAAGCACTGGGGAAGGCCACGGGCCAGTCCTCAGCCCTCAGAGCAGTTTTGTGTCCCCCAGGAGCAGGTCTGCCTCTATCCTCGGTGCCTGCAGGCCTTGTCTGGGAAGTCCCATGAGAAGGCTAGGCTTGAACTGATGGATTTCAGAGTGTGCCTGCTAGGGTCCTTGCTAAGTGATGTTCCCTGTGGTTGGAGGTGTGCAGGACACAATCTCATGGCCACCACAGATGGCATCTAGAATCAGGAAAATGAAGTTATTATGATAATTGTTATTATTATTCCCAGCTGGGCAGGACAGCCACACCCATGGGGATGGCACACGCTTTCCAGAGCAGGTGCCTGGAGATCTGCTCCCTCATAAAGCAGAAAGTCCACGTTGCTCCCCTAAGCCACCAGAGCGATTCCAGATGGCTCCTGTGGATGGTTCTTCCCACCCAAGCTCCCTGGCCCTGTGGCCTCAGCCGGGGCACCCCCTGACCCCCAGGGCTCCCACCACCCCTGTCCTCCTCTCTCTGTGCAGACCCCGTGCCTGTGTTTGAGGCTTCACGCAGCCCAGACGACAGACTGCAGTCCCCCAGCTTCGACCCCAGCGGGCAGCCGCGGCGAGAGCTCCACACTTCGTGGAAGAGACACCCTGAGCTCCTCAGCCCCAAAGGTACTGATAAGGTTTTCACAGGATGTCCATAATAAACAAATGGGCTGTGGATCTTTGGCAGCCAAACTCAGCCACCCTTGCGGGGGAAGGGGGGCAGGGAACTCAACTCTATCATAATTTTAGATGTGCGATGGGTTAAGGTGCAGTTCTGCTGAGACAGACCAACCCCAAATCTCAGAGGCTTAATATATTTGAAGGGAGGGGAAGTTGCAGGGGACGCTCCACGCAGTCATTCAGGGACCCAGGCTGTGGTAGTCCTGCCATCGTCAATGCTCGACATCCAGAGTCACAGTGAATGTTGACACCCAGCCAACAGGCAGAGAAAGAATGTGGAGGGTCACATTGAGGTTGTGGGAGTGACGCACATCATTTGGCCACATCCCTGCTGCAAAGGAGGCTGGAAAATGTAGTCTGGCTGTGTGCCCAGGAGGAGAGGGAAATAGGATGTAGTGAACACAGCACTGTCTCAGCCCCAAATGAGACAAGTTAAGAAACTAGCAAAGCTAAAAATAATAGTGTTTGGGTGTACATATGTGGTGATAAAAATGTTTAAAAGCAAGAGAATGGTGAACAAAATTCAGCATGGTGGTTACCTCTGGAAGGTGAGGTAGGAGGTTACCATAGGGAGGAGCAAATAGCAGGCGAAAGCCATTGGTAACCATCCAAGTTTTGGATGTTCATTGACCTGCAGGCACTGTCGTAGGCACTGGGGACACAGCCAGGAACAAAACAGACAAAAATCTCTGCTCTCATCATGCTGACCTTCTAGAGGGAGGGACTGAGTGTCAATAAATGTTAGTAAAATATATAGTATGTCAGTTGGTGAGAAAGACTTTGGGGAAAAAGTTGAGCAGAGAATTGGGGGAGTCAGGTGAAGGGATTCTTGTCTAAGGAACGAATGAGTAGGATTTACCTCAGAGGTCAGCAATCTTTTTCTGAAAAGGGCCAGAAAGTAATTATCGCAGGTATTGCAGGTCATGTAGTTTCTGTCACAACTACTTAACTCTGAGTGAAAGCAGCCATAGATAGTATGTAAATGAGTGGGCATGGCTTTGTTTCAATAAAACTTTATTGACAAAACAGGTGGTGGGCCAGATTTGGCATGTAGTGAAGATAAAATGGGCTGAGGCCTGTCAAATGAAGGCATGACACAAAGTCGCTTCTCAGGAAGCAACCTCTCTCTCACAGTCCCCCATTTCACAACCTCCTCCCTTCCCCCTCCCCACATTACGTAGAGAGCACCTGCTGTAAGCCTGGCCCTAGGCAGGGTCTTCTGGGGAAGATTTACAGTGACTAAAATAACAGCACTTTGCCAACTCTGGTCCTGCACCTGGAATACGATTCCAGCCACGCTGACAAGCCAGGACTTGGCAGACTTGGCAGTTCTTCAGCCCCTGCTCATATGTACACACCTCTGTGAAGCCTCTGAGGTTCCCCAGCAAAATTGTCACTCCTTCCTCTGAGGTCCCTCTGAGGTTCAAACTTCCTTCTGTAAGAATAATAGTAGTTGTGGAAATTGCCTCTTGAGAGCATTTGCTCTGTGCAGTGTGCCTTTCACACAGCATCTCACTGTCTCCTGGCATCAGTCTTCTGAGGTGTCATTGGCCTCATTTTACAGATGAGGAAACTGAGTCACAGAAGCCGCAGGTGGCCAGGTGGGGAATCACAACAGAAGTTTTTGACCTTGGTCCTGGGCTGTGTTTCTCCTTGAGGACACTTGTTATTCTGCATCATGATGGTCAAAACTTGCCTTTTTGTTCACTGTTGTGGCCTAGGCACCTGGAACGTTCCCAGTACGTGTGTGCACGTGTGTGTGTGTGTGTGTGTGTGTATTATAAGCTGACTGCTGTACTAGCCTCTCAAGGGGCTCACTCTACAAACCACCCAGCTCTACACTCACCCTCCTGTGCCAGGATCACAGTAGAAACTTAAAAACTAGGACAGGATTTAACGGAGTCACTTGGACCCAAGGTTGGGAGACCAAATTTTGGAACTCTTGAGCCACTCACCCTCAATGGCTGGCCCCTGAGCAACTCTCTCTCCATGAGTTTGGTGCCAAAGGCACACACTGATCCCAAATGAACTGCCACGGGGCCTGTAAAGATGGACCTGACGTGGGCCATGCCCCAGGGCACCTGCAGGTAAGGGGCGATGACCGAGCATCTGAGTAGGTGCCATCAATTTTGGGGAAGGGAAAACAGTGTGGTGGCTCCTCAGTAAGTTAAATCTGGAGTTACCCTGTGACCCAACCATTCCACTCCTAGGGATATACCCCAAAGAATTGAAAACAGGTGCTCAAACAAAACTTGTACACAAATGTTTATAGCAGCACTGTTCACAGTAGCCAAATTGTGGGCATAATCCAAATGTCCATTAATGGATGAAAGGGAAAAAACAAAATATGGTATATCCATGAAATGGAATATTATTCGGCCATAAAAAAAGAATGAAGTACTGACACATGGTCCAACCTTGATGAACCTCAAAAACATGCTAAGTGAAAGAATCGAGTCACAAAAGGATAGGTGTTATGATTCCAGTGCTATGAGATATCCAAAATACACAAATCTGTAGCAACAGAAAGCAGAACAGTGGTTGCCAGGGGCTAGGGAAGGGAGTGGGGAGTGACTGCTTAATGAGGACAGGTTTCCTTTTGGGGTGATGTCAGTGTTCTGGGATTACTGATAATGGTTGCACAGTATTTTGACTATACTACGTATCACTAAATTGTGCACTTTAAAATGGTTAAAATGGTGAATTTTGTTATGTATATTTTACCATGATTTTTTTTAATCATACAGAAGGCCAAGGAGGCAGGAACAGGTCTGAGAGGGCAAAGGAAGCCTCTGGGTTTGCTGTCTGGGGTCGGCACGATGGCGTTTGACTTTCTTGTGTAGGCACTTGCCAAGGCTCAACCCAGCTGATCGCAGTGACAACAGGTCCTGACAGCTGCGCTCTCTCCAACGCTGAGTTTGGGAAATTGATTCTTCTCCCAGCACTGTTGATCGATCTGGTTTGCAGAAAGCAGCTTTGGCTGTCACGCCACTCTCAGCAATGGGCGGTTTTCCCTCTTCTTCTCCCTCCAGAACAGAGAGAGGGGACGTCGCCTGCTGGGCCCACGCTGACTGAGGGGAGCCGCCTCCCAGGCATTCCCAGCAAAGCCCTCCTGACAGAAACTTTGCTGCAGAGAAATGAGGCAGAGAAACAAAAGTGAGTGGGGGAAGGACAGGCAGGTCCCGCTGCTCCACCTGTCTGGGAGGGGGGACCCGGAAAGTCACCCCTGCCCAGGACCCTTTGGGAATCCAGATGCAGGTTGGAGATGGAGATGCAGGCCTGGGTTCAAGCCACACGTCAGCAGCTCAGTGGCCAGCCCTGGGCAGGTCACATCACCTCACTGAGCCTCAGTTTCCCCATCTGGAAAATGGGGCTAATGGTGGTATATTGGCCAGGGTCCCCCAGAGGAAAAACCAGTAGAATTTTTTTTTTAATTAAGAGTTGTATTTTGGGACTTCCCTGGTGGTCCAGTGGTTAAGAGTCCACGCTCCCAATCCAGGGGGCCCAGGTTCGATCCCTGGTCAGGGAACTAGATCCCATATGCCGCAACTAAGAGCCCGCGTGCTGCAGCAAAGACCCAACATAGCCAAATAAATAAATATTAAGGAAAAAAAAAAGAGTTGTATTTCAAGGACTTGACTCACACGATTGAGGCTGGCAAGTCTGAATTGGTCGAGCCGGCCAGCAGGCTGGAAACTGTCAGGTGGGCGTAAGTGCTGCCATCTTGAGGCAGAATTTCTTCTTCCTCAGTTTTGTTCTTAAGACCTTCAACTGACTGAATGAAGCCCACCTGTGTTATTGCAAATATTTTCCTTTAGTTAACATCAACTGATTGTAGATGTTGACCCCCTCTACAGAATGCCTTCACAGCAGTACATGTATTAGTGTATGACTGAATAACTGGGTACTATAGCCCAGCCAAATGGACGTATAACACTGACGGTCACAGGCAGTGTCAACTCCTAGTTTGCCATAAGAATGAAATGAAATGACAGCTGTACACGCTTAGCTCAGTGCTCACAGGGAGAAGCACATGTCAGTAAATGTTTGCCTTTACAATTGGTGCAGTGGTGATAAAATATGCATTCTTAGGGCCTTTCTAGGACAATTTTATGATGATCGTTACATTTATCCTTTCTGTTATTCACTTATTTTTTCATTCCACATATTTATGGAGCCACCTACTGTGTGCCAGCCACTGTTCTAGGGAACAGCAGTGAACAAAATGGACAGAACTCTCTACCCTCCTGGAGTTTACTTTCTAGTGAGGAAAACACAAACAAAAACGATAAATAAGTGGTGTGCTACATGATAAGCATTGTGACGACAGATAAAGCAGAAGAGGGAGAGGATAAGATGGGGGCTGAAGTTTTTAGATTTTTGATTTTTAAAATTTATTTATTTTATTTATTTATTTTTGGCTGCGCTGGGTCTTTGTTGCTGCGCGCGGGCTTTCTCTAGTTGCGGAGAGCAGGGGCTACTCTTTGTTGCGGTGCGGGGGCTTCTCTTGTTGCGGAACACGGGCTCTAGGTGTGCAGGCTTCAGTAGTTGTGGCACACAGCCTCAGCAGTTGTGGCTCACAGGCTTAGTTGCTCTGCAGCATGTGGGATCTTCCCGGACCAGGGCTCGAACCCATGTCCCCTGCATTGGCAGGAGGATTCTTAACCACTACACCACCAGGGAAGTCCCCGGGGGCTGAAGTTTTAAATAGAGTGTTGGAGGAGGCCTCACTGAGAAGGTGAGTAAAGCCGTAAGGAGGTGAGGGAGCCTTGCAGGTATATAGGGACAGAGGGAACAATCAGTGCAAAGGCCGTGAGGTAGGAACGTGCCTGATGTGTGAGGGGAGTGTAGCTGGAATGGAGTGAGCGAGGGGGAGGGGGCAGGATAAGATCAAGGTAAACGGGGCTCCTTCCCTAGAGTCACTGAGCCAGCCAAGGTAAGGCTCAGGCTTTGCATAAACCCTCCCCCAGCACAGCTAGGGGTCCTCTTTCTCTGCTGGGATGCTTCCGTCACACCCAAGTTAGACCACAGTGGGCTGGCGGGGCTTCCCAAACTCCCGCCACAGAAAAGGAAAAGAAGGTGCCTCTCAAGGGGAAATAATAGTAACCAGTGATACTGAGGGAACTCTGGGTGCTGGGCACCACGTTGAACGTGCTTCACAACACTCTCTGAGGCAGACTCCATCAGAAACCCATTTTATACATGAGGAAATTGAGGCCCAGAGAGGCAAGGTCACTGGCTGCTACAGAACCTTAACTGGGCACCAGCTCTAATGGAGGCCACACAGTCAGCAAAACAGCAGGGCAGCCAAGTGCCTGAGTGTCATGTTTAAGGACTCATTAAAAAGACGGAGGTGCAGATTTTACAGGGAGTGGGAGAGGGGACAGGAAGCCAGGACGGGCCGGTCCACACACCAGGTCTTTTCACAGGGGCCTTCAGGAAGTACAGGCCTTCACTTTGGCAGCCAGACTGGGGGAAGCCGAGGAGAAGATCAAGGTCCTACATTCAGGTGTGTATCTGGCACATGTCCCCTGCCCTCGTGCAGCGCCCCAGCCAGTCAGACCAGGAGGCCCAGGGGGAGTGGGAGGGGGCAGTGACACTGAACACAGGGTCAGGTGTTCTAGAATCAGGAGGGCAAGAAAGGAGTTTGGGAAGGGAGAGGAAAGACCTACATTACCCAGCAGGAATCAGAGCCCCAGTCCCGGGGGTCATACTACTGTGGAGAGAGGGTTTGAGATAGAATTCAATCCGGGGTGGCAAATGCAATGCCTACAGGGACCGGGCATGCAGCCAAGCTGGCTGGATTAGAGAATGCAGTAGGGAAGGGTGGGGTGTGGGTCAAACTGGAGAACCCCAGCCTGATCTAAAGAGGTGGCCACTGCTGAGCCCCAGCCAGGCACTGCCCAGTATAGCCAGTCCCTTCCATTTTGCTAGAGAAATCAGAAATCTGGAATTTTATGAGAAATCCCTCATTTATTATAACATACATGTATCTATTGACTTCGTTGCTCCTCCCCGTCCCCCTCACTTCCAGGGCTGGACCTCAGGGTGGGTGAGCTCATGGACGGATGACCCCACCCAGGTCCTGGAGTGACCTTAAAGGTGTTAGGGGACTCATACCCCAGGTCCTGGGACAGACTGCCCCCCTCCACTTACCTGGGTCCCCTGAGCTTCACAGACTCATAGAGAATCATGTCATCTGCCCTCCCCACCCTGGCCATGCCACAGCCCTCCCTTCAGCTCGAAGCCCTCCTAGGGGCAGGAAACTCACTTCTTGTCACCAGTTCTAACTGAGAGAAAAATCTTTCCTCACTACCCTAAGCTTCATTCTGCCTTCCGGGCCCCAGAGAAGGGGAGCGGGTTCCACTTCCCTGGGGGTGGAGGGCCTTACTCCGGCACTTTAATTTTTCCCAGCGTTGAAGGCCACGCAGACAGAGCTGCTGGAGCTGCGGCGGAAATACGATGAAGAGGAGGCATCCAAGTAAGTGAACGCCATGCTGAGGTGTGCCTCCTCCCTCGGACCCTCCCAGACATGCCCCCTCCCTCGGACCCTCCCAGACATGCCCCCTCCCTCGGACCCTCCCAGACATGCCCCCTCCCTCGGACCCTCCCAGACATGCCCCCTCCCTCGGACCCTCCCAGACAGGCCCCCTCCCTCGGACCCTCCCAGACAGGCCCCCTCCCTCGGACCCTCCCAGACAGGCCCCCTCCCTCGGACCCTCCCAGACAGGCCTCCTCCCTCGGACCTTCCCAGACATGCCTCCTCCCTCTGACCTCCCAGACATGCCTCCTCCCTCTGACCCTCCCAGACATGCCCCCTCCCTCTGACCTTCCCAAACATGCCCCCTCCCTCTGACCCTCCCAGACATGCCTCCTCCCTCTGACCCTCCCTCTGACCTCCCAGACATGCCTCCTCCCTCAGACCCTCCCTCTGACCTTCCCAGACATGCCTCCTCCCTCTGACCCTCCCAGACATGCCTCCTCCCTCTGACCCTCCCTCTGACCTTCCCAGACATGCCTCCTCCCTCTGACCTCCCAGACATGCCTCCTCCCTTGGACCCTCCCAGACATGCCTCCTCCCTCTGACCCTCCCAGACATGCCTCCTCCCTCTCACCCTCCCAGACATGCCTCCTCCCTCTGACCCTCCCTCTGACCTTCCCAGACATGCCCCCTCCCTCTGACCCTCCCAGACATGCCTCCTCCCTCTGACCCTCCCTCTCACCCTCCCAGACATGCCTCTTCCCTCTGACCTGCCAGACATGCCTCCTCCCTCGGACCCTCCCAGGCATGCCTCCTCCCTCTCACTCTCTAGACATGCCTCGTCTTTCTGATATTCTCCCTCTGATTCTGCCTGAGACACCCATTTAATTAAGTACTCTCTGCTCCACACCCGCATGGGCACACAGCTGTTCAGCAGTTATTTGTGGTGCCATCCGGGTAGCACAGACTATAAAGGACATTCCGGGTTTCCAGCTAAGCAGACTGCTAGTCATGGGCCTCTGCCTTGCCCCAGCCTCCAGGGGCTGTCCCCACTCCCCAGCTTCACAGTCCAACCCTCAGGGCCAAGTGTCATCCACTTAAATTACTCTGGACTCAACATTTCTTCAGGCTTTAAGATATCACTTAATCCACAAACACTTATTTAGCACCTACTGTTTACCCAGTGCTATGCTGGGTCCCTGGAGGAAACACCAGAACATGGGCCTGTCCTCAGTCAAGGAGAGGAGACAGACACTAGCTGATGTACAGGAATAAAGTCTTTCATTCACAGACACTATTGAGCACTTACTGTATGCCTGACACTGTTGTGACCACATGGTAAATGCTAAGAAGGGAAAAACCAGGAGCAGCAAGAGAGAATAACATGGAGGGGTGGGTCCTGTTATCCAGGGTGGTCAGGGAGGACTTCCCCGAGGAGATGACCTTCAGAATGAGATCTCAAAGATGGGAAGATGGCCACATGAAGAATGCTTGGAAAGGTGCTCTGGGCAGTGGGAACAGCTTATGCAAAGAAGGCCTTGAACTGGAACATGCGTGTAGCACGTGTGGCTTTTAGTCGCCAAACGCTCCCCGCAGGCCCCTTGTGGCCCCACCCCTTGCTAGGCAGAGGGGCAGCCGAGGTGGATGAGGCCTGTCCTGATCCTTTAGGCGCTGGCAACCCAGGGGGGTGGGGAGGCAGCAAAATAAATGAGGCTAGTTGAGGGAGGCCTCCTAGGAGAACACTTTGCAGCTGGGTTTAAAGCTCAGGCCCTGTTCTCTTGAGGAAGGCGTCCAGGTGGAAAGCATAGCAGAGGCAAAGGCTGGGAGGTGTAGCTCTGTGGCACCTTCGGCGAGTGGACCCCTGGGGGAGATGCGAGGCCAGGCTGCCTGGAAGGGGTGCAGTGCTGAGGCCCCGTTTTCATTTTCCCCCAGCCTGGATTCTTTCCCCGCCCCCCCCAGCTTGGTTTCTCTCCAGTAGGAAGAATGGAAGGCAACCTTCTCGAGGCCTCCATTGCGAGACCCTTGGGTTGGCAGGGGCTGGGGGCTTTCAGGAATGGCGGGGGCCCTGGTGGCTGCCAGAATCCCTTCCTCAGGGCCTCGTCTTTCTGTCTCAGGGCAGATGAAGTCGGCCTGATCATGACCAACCTGGAGAAAGCTAATCAGGTGAGGAGACGTGTGCTGGGGGCTCATTCTCCCCGGGGCGGGGGTCTCGGGCCAGGCGGAGAGGAGGGAGCTGAGCTCAATCAATATTAATTGAACTACATGCCATGCTGAGTGCTGGGGCTGGGAGCTGTCTGGAACCCAGCCCCTGAGTTCCCAGAGGAAGGAGGGCGGGGTACAGACAGAGCACTCAGAAATAGGGTGATGCAGGCAGCAACGGTTGGGGAAGGGGCACCAGACCCAGACTCAGGGGTCAGGGAAGACATCCCACAGGAAGGGTCATGGAGCTGAGACCTGACAAGTAACTTGAGACTGTAGAGGGATGGATTCCAGGCACGGGACAGCCCTGGTAAAGGCCAGGAAGCAGCCTGCAGAGCATGACAAGTGCCCTTCCCCGTGGGAGGAAGGCAGAGCAGTGACCAGAGATCCCAGGCCCATCCCCAGGCTAAGCTGGAACATGGGTCTCTCTCAACCAGACCGAGTGAGGAGCTATGTTCCATAGAGCCGGGGGCGGTGACGAGGGACAAGCCCGGGGCTGCTTCTCTCCCTCCATCCCCACCTGAGGTCTCCACCAGCCTCCTCACTAGATCACCAGGCAGGCACTGTGTGGACCCCAGCCTTCCCCAGGGACCCCATATCCTAGTCCCAGCCCGGGTCCTTGTAAGTCCTTCAGCCTCTCCGAGTCTCAGTTTTCACATTTATAAACGGGGTTCCCGCGTCCTGCCTTCCTCTGGCTTCAGATGTGTTGCTATCTGTGGGACAAAGTTGGGCAGGACTTTGAAATGAGGTAAGATGTGGCCATAAGGGTCCGGTCTGGAGTCCTGCGGGCCTACTGCATCTCTCCCCGGTCCCCTGCAACACCAGCAGCCAGGGGCATGGCCAGGAGGGGTCAGCAGTGTGACAGGGCAAGTGGTCATTTCCCTGGGGGTGGTTGAGGGAGGCCTCCTAGGAGGACACTCTGCAGCTGGGTTCTAAAGCCCAGGCGCTGTTCTCTTGAGGAATGGCATTCCAGGCAGAGGGCACAGCAGAGGCAAAGGCCCGGATGCATGGCTGTGCCAGCCTAAGGACAGGGTGCCCCCTCCTGCAGAGGAAGGTTGGAAAAGAATAACGTTTTTTAGGTTAATTTTTTGAATAGGTAATCCATTTACTTAGTTCAAAACTGAAAAAGGTACATTAGGGCATAGCCGGGAAACTCCATCTCCCCTCCCTGAACTTGCCCCCAGTTCCCCTCTCCCTAGCAACCTCTGTTACGGTGTCTGGGGTCTCCTCCCAGAGATCCCTTCACAAGCCCATGAATATCTACTTTTACCCCTTTCTAAAACAAAAATGAGGGACTTCCCTGGCAGTCCAGTGGTTAAGACTCCACGCTTCCTATGCAGGGGGCCCAGGTTCAATCCCTGGTTGGGGAACTAAGATCCCACATGCAGTGTGACCAAAAATAAATAAATAAAAGAAAGAAATCATCACAGCCTTGGTATGCATATCCTTAGAATAATTAGCATCTTTAAAAAAAATAATAGTTATTAATACTATGTACACCCTCCTGAACCTTACTTTTTCTGTATATGTGTCTTAGAGCTTGTTCCATATCTGTATATAAAGCAGTTCCTTCTGTTTCACAGCTGCGTCGTATTGCACTACATGGACGCACCATCATCTAACCCAGGGGAAGGCAAACTTTCTATAAAGGACCAGAGAGTAAATATTTTTGGCCTTGCAAATCGCTGTCACAACTATTCAACTTTGCAGTGGTAGAGTGAAGCATAGACGATACGGAAACGAATGGGCATGGCTGTGTGCCAGTAAAACTTTATTTACATAAACAGGCAGCAGGTTGCAGTTTGCCAACCTCTGGTCTAACTCATACCCTATTGATGAATGTTTATGGTATTTCCAGTATTTTACCATCATCCTCCATACTGCAGTGAATAACCTTCTACAGATATCATTTCATACATACCCAAGCCACTGTATAGGGCAGATTCCTAGAAGGGGAACCGTTGGGTGAAAGAGCTGTGCGTTTATAATTTGGCAGATGTGACCAAACTGCCTTCCATGGGGTTGTGCCAGTTCACACTCCCTCCAGCAAGTTCTGAAAGGCCCGTTTCCCAATAGCCTCACCAGCACGGTGTGTCGTGAAACTTTTGGATCTCTGCTAATCAAACAGGCTTAAGAAGTGCAATCTTAGAGTAGTTTGAATAGGAAGCCTTTTTAATAATGTTTACTTTTTCCTGAGTATAAAACTAAAACCTGCTCATTGTAGAGTACTGAGAAAAAAGTAAATGTCATCATACTAGTCTTTAATATCTGTATCTATTAATACTATCCTAAATGTGAACAAGAGGATTCTGGAGTAGAGCAGATCATTATTACTTGTATAGTAAAAACCATGCCAGTTTGCCCCAGTTCTTCCCCTGGGGTGACAAGACGAGAACCAGATATCTTCCTACATGCACCAGGGTTTGTGCTGTAGGCAAGGAACCACCCAAATATGAATCTGGGTGGTTGTATAGTAGAGGGACCTTCTGAGAAAGGGAGAGAAGTCTACTCCCAAGTATCATGATGAACAGAAGGGCCAGGAGCCTGGGTTTCTAGCATATGGAATATAAATGCTTCTCTCCAGGGGAAGATAAGACTGGTAGCTTTAAACCCAGCTTTACAACCCAGGGGGTGTCTCCACAGTCTGGGTCTCATCCCCCCTTGAAATGTCAACAGACATCTCCCAGGAGGTGAATCTTTCTGGAGTTCTCACTAGCTAATCAGTCATGTATTAACTCCAAGGCTTGTCTTTTAGCCCAGATCCCAAGTTTCAGTCACATTTGCTCAGAATGCCCTTTGTGGAAACATAAAAATGTTTTCTCTACAACCCCACACGCCCAAAACCTTTCCCAAAACAAAACTGACTCCTAACTCGAACCATTCCTGGAACAAGGCAGGATACCAATAAACAAACAAATCAGTTAAAACATAAATCAATGAAATGTGCGTGTATAGTGGGCACAGCATCCTGATTGCTAAGGTCAGTGTGTAAGTTAAACTTAATCGCTATGACCTGCATCACCAGCTGGGGGTCAGGATACAACTGCAACTCTTTTAATTTTCCATAGGTCAAGATCCCATACACCCTGTTGTTGTTAATAAAGTAAACCAGTTATTGACACATTTGTATGTGTCAGGCATCAAGACGAGATACCTAATGAGCTGTATTTTACCAAATCACTTACTTGCAGAACAACCCTATGAGATAGTTGCTCTTATAATCCCCATTTTACAGACAGGGAAACTGAGGCCAGGGATATGAAGTTTCTTGCCCAAGGTCATACAACCAGAAAGAGAGACAAAGTACAGATTTCTCTCCAGGCCACAAGTCTACATCGTTAACATTTGGATGCTTCCTTCCAGGCTTTTTTCTTAGAAATTTTTGAAGAGTTAAGATTCAGTTTAGTAAACTGCGGCATTCTGATTTTAGATGTATTTCAACACTCCTCTACAGTTTCATTGCCCCCATTCCACAAAAGGAAAACTAAGACTCAGAGAGGGGAAGTAACTTGCCCAGGGGCCTGCAACAGCTTGTGAGCCACCTCTGCAGACACCATATGGCACAGGAGCTGGGGACAAACTCTGGCCTTTTGACTAGCCAGGCCTGAAGTTTACTTGGCAGACAGAAGTGGCCTGGGAACGTGTGAAAACTTGCCAGTTCCATCAATACAGCATCTCACTTCCTGCCCTAGTGAAGAGGGAATGTTCTAGCTCCTCTTGGATACACACCAGGGAAACCAAGAGCCAACTCAAGGGTCCAGGACCCAGAAAGGAGGACCCCAGGCCCTCAGACCTGCCTTCCCAGCTGCTGCCTGAGACGGTGCAGGGAAGCAGTGGAGGGCCAGGGTGGGATCCAGTGTGGTCCCGCTCACCTCTTAACCACACTTGCCCCATTTTCCTTCCCAGCGAGCCGAGGCTGCCCAGCGGGAGGTGGAAAGTCTTCGGGAACAACTTGCCTCCGTCAACAGCTCCATCCGCCTGGCCTGCTGCTCTCCTCAGGGACCCAGTGGGGTAAGGATGGTGGAGGAGCCACGGGGAAGGGTTGGGAAAGGCCAGGTTTGTGGGTTTGAATATGTGGGTGACATTTTGTGGGTGGACCATGTGCATTTGTGTGAAATTGTGCCCATGAATGGGTGTGGGTCTCTGTGTGCATACTGTGGGCATAGCATTTTAATTGCCAAGGTCAGTGTGTAGTTAAACATAATCACTGTGACTTGCTTCACCAGCAGAGGGTCAAAAACAGCCACAGCTCTTTTAACTTTTCAAGCTCAAGCTTCCATATACCTTGATTCCATATACTTTGGAATTTAGTCAGGCCAAAGAGGATCATTTTAGTTGCCAGATGCCCAGCAAGAGTGGGTAGGAGGGTATGTTTGATCAGTAGAGCAGCCGTGCAGTTTTGGTGGCTGCCACCAGGTGTTGCTGTTGACCACTGGTCTCACACTGCTTGGAAGATGTGCGGGACTGCTACAGGGATGCCCCACTGGTTCTCAGTCCCTCCCAGACAGCAGTGGGTCTGCTTACCAAGAGCTGAGGTTGACACTCATATCAGCCAGGGGTTCCTAAAACATATCAGGGTGATTCTAATGAGGTTTCCCAACCAGCCACATGTTACAAAGAACCAATCTTTAGTCATCAACCGTGAGGTTCCTGTGTTAAGCCAGTTAGTCAGTACATCTTTCTCATTCCTCCAGGTTGGTGCCCCTTTGGGTTCTGGGGACATTTCCTGCCAAGGGATTTTAATCAGGGCCACCCCAACCTACCCTTCTGTCATGTAATAAGAGTCTTCATTGTTCCTCTCCCAGAAAGCCTGGTTTCCTTATGTAAATTGGTCCACCTTCTTTCCAGATATCAAGGAATGAAATTCATGATTGCTTACATAATAACAGGTCTGCTCCAGGGTGATTTGCAGCCTCCATTCATGAACCTGAAGTGGCCGGCATAATTTTCATTTCACCTGACACCCTGATACATAGACGTGTGTCTGTATCTGTCTTTCTATTTAAATATTGGAATGAGTCTCTCTGAACGTGTGTTACTGTGTATGTGTGTCTGTTTGTGACCTTTGGGCAAATAACTGTATCCTTAACCTAACTGTGCCTCAGTTTCCTCATCTGTATAAATAGGACCTGCCTTATAGGGTTATTGAGAGGATTACATGGTGCTTGGTTTATAGTCTATGCTCAGTAAATATTTAATGCAGTGTTACTATTACTAGTGTGTTTGGGGTATGTCCAGGGTGTTTTTGCCCACGTGAGCATGTGGCCTCTGAGCACATACATGTCTCTGCGTGTGATGGTGACATGTCTCCGTGATGCCTGTGCATTTCCGTGCGTGTGCTTGTCAGCATGAGTATCCCCGCAGGTACATGTGTCAGTGTGTGCTGTGTCCGTAGGTGTGTGCACCTGTGCCCGTGTCCCAGGAGGCAGTGTGTATGTATCAACGTGCCTGATGTCTGCACGACATAGAGAATGAACACAAGAAAGACTGAGAGCGAGAGCGCTTATGAGGATGCCTCAGAGAGGATTTGCCAATGGTTCTTTTTTTTTTTTTTTTTTTTTTGGCTGTGTTGGGTCTTCGTTTACTGTGCGAGGGCTTTCTCTAGTTGTGGCAAGCGGGGGCCACTCTTCATCGCGGTGCGCGGGCCTCTCACTGTCGCGGCCTCTCTTGTTGCGGAGCACAGGCTCCAGACGCGCAGGCTCAGTAGTTGTGGCGCACGGGCCTAGTTGCTCCGCAGCATGTGGGATCATCCCAGACCAGGACTCGAACCCGTGTCCCCTGCACTGGCAGGCAGATTCTCAACCACTGCGCCACCAGGGAAGCCCTGCCAATGGTTCTTAATTAACCCCCATGGAAGCCAGCAAATGCCTGTGCTAATCAGCCATGAGGAACTTTGCTGGTTTGGGGGGTGAGCTTTTCTGAGCACAACAGTGGTGCTCGATGCTAATTAATTTAATGTGTTAATGGCATCCGCTTCCTTTTTTAATTGGCATTTACCTCCATAGAAGAATAGCTGGGGTTGGTAGTGGTCAGTTGTTTTTTGTTTTTTGTTTTTTCTTCGTAATGCTGCTTAGATTCATTTGTAACTGAGCTCAAGGGCAGCCTGACTTCAGGTCCCCTCAAAGAGAAACCTCTTCATCTTCAACCAGGACAAAGGGGCCATTTCCTAAAACCTGGAGAAGTTGTGGGGCTTGGGGCTGGTGGCAAACTAGGATGAGGAAGGAATCACCCTAATGTGGCTCGTGGCTGCAAGGTCTCAGGTCTAATCCTGTGGGTCTGTTGCTGCCTGGAGTGGGACCTGGGCCTGATTTAGAAACCCAAACCTTTGCTGTTCTCTCAGCCAGGAACACCCTATAACTACCACTTCCTCACCCAACTGACTAGTTCTTTTTCGTTCCTTTTTTTCTTTTTTTTAAAAATATTTATTTATTTTGTTTTTGGCTGTGTCAGGTCTTAGTTGCGGCACGCAGGATCTCTCGTTGCGGCGTGCAGGCTCTTCATTGCTCTTCGTTCTCTCTAGTTGTGGCACGCGGGCTCCAGGGCGCATGGGCTCTGTAGTTGCGGCACACGGGCTTTTTGTTCCTTTTTAACAAATGTGTTATTGAAGTATAACATCCACAAGGGAAAATGTGCATATCATAAGTGTACAACATTTGGAATTTTTCAAAGTGAACACAGCCCATAACCAGCATCCAGATCAACAATAAAACATTCTAGGGACTTCCCTGGTGACGCAGTGGTTAAGAATCCGCCTGCCAATGCAGGGAACACGGGTTCGAGCCCTGGTCCGGGAAGATCCCACATGCCGCAGAGCAACTAAACCTGTGCACCGCAACTACTGAGCCTGTGCTCCAGAGCCCGTGAGCCATAACTACCGAGCCCATGTGCCACACCTACTGAAGCCCGTGCACCTAGAGCCCGTGCTCCACAACAAGAGAAGCCACCACAATGAGAAGCCCGCGCACCACAACGAAGAGTAGCCCCCCGCTGCCACAACTACAGAAAGCCCGTGCGCAGCAATGAAGACCCAACCCAGCCAAAAATAAATAAATAAATTTTTTAAAAAAAAACAATAAAACATTCTAGCGCCTGGAAGCCTCCCTCGTGACCCCATCCAGGTGCCACTCCCCCTGACTTCTAACAGCACAGATGGGTTTTGCCTGTTTTGATATCTGATCTTAATAGAATCACACATACACTTTGGTGTCTGGCTTCTTTGGCTCTATGATATATCCGGGAGAGTCGTCATGCTGTGTTGCAAGTAAATGTAGATTATTCGTTTTTGTTGCTGTCTAGTATTCTGTTGTGTGAGTATTCCACAGTCTGTCCACTTTCTGGTGGGTAGGCATCTGGAGGGTTTCCGGTTTGGAGCTATTACAGAGAGGGCTGCTGTGAACGTTCACATCCTGTGTCTTGGTACACAAGTGCCCTCATTTCTCCTGCATATATTCCACCAGGACTTAGGGCACCGAATTTTCACCTTTAGCAGAGGCTGCCAAGCAATTTTCCAAATCACTAACTTGTTCTTGAACTTCACCACAGTTTAGACATACCTTCCTCCAAAACACTTTCTCTGACCACTCCTTCTCCCTCCTTATTTCTTTTCAAGAAGAGGGAAAGACATCCAGGCAGGTGGGACCAGTCTGAGCAAAGGCTCGGAAGTGGGAAGGGGAAAGCCACAGGCCTGTAAGAGGGGCTGAGTCACCCCGGGGAGCACAGCAGCCCTGCAGCCCCCTGCCCCACACCTCCCAGCCCCTCCAAGCCCCTGTTTGTGCCCAGGATAAGGTGAACTTCGCTCTGTGCTCGGGCCCTCGTCTTGAGGCTGCCCTGGCCTCCAAGGATCGGGAGATCCTGCGGCTGCTGAAGGATGTGCAGCACCTCCAGAACTCTCTGCAGGAGCTGGAGGAGACCTCCGCCAACCAGATTGCAGACCTGGAGCGGCAGCTCACGGCCAAGTCCGAGGCCATCGAAGTAGGTCTTGGGGAGGAGGTGGGCAGATGGGAGGTGGGCGGGGAGTCCCCAGGCAGAAGGACGTGGACCAGCCTCACCATCTTTGTTCTTCTAGAAGCTGGAAGAGAAGCTCCAGGCACAGTCTGACTATGAAGAAATTAAAACAGAGCTGAGGTACTGTGTGGGGCAGGGCTCCATAGACCCTCCCCCCCAAGCCCTCTTCCCTGACTGGGGGCTGCCTGAGAAGATAGCAAGGGGCCCTCGGCAAAGTTCACCATCTTCCTCCCTCCCACCAGACCCCACTTTGTGGTACCCTTGTCAACTCTCCACTGGCACCTTGGGTGTCATGCCCGGACCTTTGTCATCAAGAGCTGCCTGTGGGAAAACATAGCCTTGCTGGGGCTGTACCTGGGCAGGGGGATGATGCTTTAATCAGATGAGCTCAAGCCACACTCCTCCAGGTGATAGCAGACCAGTTCACAAGCCCACTGTTTAAGTCCTGTTGTCCAGTGGGTCCCATGTTACATGGGGTCCTGGGGTGTGGGGTGGTTGATCTCATCAGGGAAGGTAGCAGGTCGTAGTGCCTCTCCCCCGGCCTGGGGAACTGGCCGGCCTCACACTCTCTCCACTTTCTCTGGCAGCATCCTCAAAGCCATGAAGCTGGCCGCCAACACCTGCAGCCTCCCCCAGGTGAGTGTCCCCACAGGGCAGGCTGCCCCTGAGAGCCTTGCACCAGCCATGCCCTCTCAGCCCTGCTTCTTGTCTCCTCAGGGCATGGCCAAGCCCGAAGACTCCCTGCTCATGGCAAAGGAGGCATTCTTCCCTGCACAGAAATTCCTTCTGGAAAAGCCTGGTCTTTTGGCCAGCCCTGGTAGGGGAGGAGGGGTGCTCTTGGGGCTGAGGGGCCGGGGTGGGAGCTGCCCGTGGGTCTCTGGCCTCCTCCATGCCCTCAGACCACTGCCTTCCACACGGGCCGGAGGACGCTGGATAAAAGGCGGCCATGTTGATTGAGCGCCTCCTGGGTGCCAGGGACTGAGCTGGGCGCCATCCACAGCTAAGCCAGCAGGCCGCTGTCCCACAGGGTGCCGCCCACACCCACACCCACACTCAGGGACACACAGCTCACTCAGGCCCTCCTGAGGTCCCCCGAAGGGCTCGCTCATGCCCTAGCCTTCGAGAGCAGCAGGAAGAGGTCACAGGGGACAAGGAGGGCATTCACACCGCACCCCCTACAGCAGACCACTGGGAATGGCCTGCAGACACGCCTGTCTCCCCCAGATCGCCCCTTCTCCCCACACAGTGGCTTCGTGACCTTTCAGCCATGTGGCCCCAGCTGAGACTTTCTGTGTGCTGCCTCCATTTCCTCTTCTGTGAAATGGGGGCGGTAATGGGCCCTGTGCGGTGGAGTAAGTTAGCAGCATGGGAAATACAAACGTACAGACAAGGGGTGCAGGGCGAGCACCCAGGAAGTGGGCTGTCCTGCTCTGGGATGGGGGTTAATCCTCCCAGGGCGAGGTGCTGGGCCCATAACGAGTGCTCAGTTAATGTGCTTGACGGTGGGAGGGGGGCTCCCCAGAGCTGGCATTTGGCCCAAGCCTTGAAGGCTGGGGATCAGAGAAGGGGGCAGGGAGTGTGTGTGGCAGAAACAGCCGGTGTTGGCACCTTGCGCTGCCGGACGCCTATAGCACTCGTCCCCGCTCCCTCCTGCCCTGTGCCCCCTTCCTCTCCCTCCAAATTTCTGTCTCTTTGTATGTGTCTCTCTGTCTCTCACTGTTTCTCTGTCTCCCTCTTTCTATCTCTTTGTCCTTCTGTCGCTTTCTGTCTTTCACTCTGTCTGTCTCTGTCTCTCTGTCTCTGCCTGCCTCTGTCTCTCCCATGTTATTTCTGTTTTCCTATCTCTGTGTCTCTCTGTTATTTCTCTCCCTGTCTCTGTCTCTGTCTCTCCCCATCACTGTCTACCTCTCTGTCTTTCTCTCTCTCTCCTCGCTTCCTCTGTCTGTCTGCCTTGGTGTTCTAGAGGAAGACCCTTCCGAGGATGATGCCATCAAGGATTCTCTGGGCACGGAGCAGTCCTACCCATCCCCTCCACAGCTCCCACCACCACCAGGGCCCGAAGACCCCCTGTCCCCCAGCCCAGGGCAGCCCTTGCTGGGCCTTGGCCTAGGCCCTGATGGCCCTCGGACTTTCTCGCTGTCCCCCTTCCCCAGCCTGGCTTCAGGGGAGAGACTGGCAGGGGACACACTGCTGTCCAAGCACATGATGCCCCCGGCTGCCTTCAAGGGGGAGGCGGGAGGCCTGCTGGTGTTCCCCCCGGCCTTCTATGGCGCCAAGCCGCCCCCGGCCCCTGCCACCCCGGCCCCTGGCCCTGAGCCACCCGGGGGCCCTGAGCCAGCGGAGGGCAGTGGTGGTGGCGTGGCCACAGCGGGGGCCGGGACAGAGGAGGAGCAGCTGGACACGGCGGAGATCGCATTCCAGGTGAAGGAGCAGCTGCTCAAACACAACATCGGGCAGCGGGTGTTTGGCCACTACGTGTTGGGCCTGTCCCAGGGCTCGGTCAGCGAGATCCTGGCCCGGCCCAAGCCCTGGCGCAAGCTCACGGTGAAGGGCAAGGAGCCCTTCATCAAGATGAAGCAGTTCCTGTCGGACGAGCAGAATGTGCTGGCTCTGAGGACCATACAGGTGCGGCAGCGAGGTGAGTGCCGGCCGAGGGCCCATCTGCGGCGCACAGGCTCAGACCTGGTCTCCGCGACCCAGCCCAGGGCATGGGGCTGGCTGGGGTCTTGAGAGCACAGCTCGGGGTTCAGAGCCTTGGGTCTGCCACCTCACAGCCGTGTGACTC
Source organism: Eschrichtius robustus (assembly GCF_028021215.1). Classification (NCBI taxonomy): domain Eukaryota; kingdom Metazoa; phylum Chordata; class Mammalia; order Artiodactyla; family Eschrichtiidae; genus Eschrichtius; species Eschrichtius robustus. The sequence goes on from NC_090837.1 coordinate 9,696,960, forward strand.
GGGGCAAGTGAGTCTGCCTTTCTGTGCCTCAGTTTCCCCCTCTGGCCGCTGTGGTGCCGTTCGGGCTGATAATGGTGGGAAAAGTCTGGGCCCCAGGGGCTGCCTTGGCAGATACCCGCTGAGCACCTCCAAGCCTCAGTTTACCCATCCGTAAGACAGCCTGGGTGACTGCCAACCTTGCCAGACTCAGTTTTTAGGGTAATCCATGGGAAGGGCCCAAGTTTTGACCTCACAAACACCTGAGTTTGTGTCCAGCTCTACCATTCATCTACTGAGTGACCTCAGGCAATCCACTTTAGCTGCTCTGTGCCTCAGTTTCCCCATCTGTCAGCCTCATGGGGGGGTTAAATGAGTATAAAGCATGTAGTAACTCCTTGAGAACTGTTAGCTTTGATGGTGGCTGCCGTCAGTGGGTTTTGTTGTTGTTGTTATTATTTCAAGCTAGAATCACTTGTAGGTCCACAGTTTGTCACCCAGACTAGCGAAGTGGTGGTCCTGCCACACACACACGGTCTGGCCCTCAGAGGAGGGCACCAGCCTGTCACCCTGCCCAGCTCCAGGGACTGACCCCCAACATGCAGGTCCCCACAGCAGATGCCTCCTTTCCTCCCCCAGGCAGTATCACCCCGAGAATCCGCACACCAGAGACCGGCTCTGATGACGCCATCAAGAGCATCCTGGAGCAGGCCAAGAAGGAGATCGAGTCGCAGAAGGGGGGTGAGTGTGACCACAGCAGGTGAGGCCCGAGGCCTCCAGGGCCTGCTCTGAGCAGGAGGCAAGGCCTTGTCTCCCTTCATCCACCCCAGAGGGGATTCCAAGCAGGTCAGAACCTCTTTGCCTCTTTCCAAACCTGCAGCCAAGTGAGGTCTAGGCCTGGAAAGTGCCAGATCCTATCCGGTATGGAGCTACAAGCCACGTGTGGTTATATCCATTTAAATTAACTAAAATTAAGTGAAATTAAAACCTCAGTTCTTCAGCCGCAGTAGCCACATCGCACAGGTGACGAGTGGCGGCCACGTTGGGCAGCACGCCTCCGGAACGTTGCCCTCACTGCGGAGTTCTGTTGGCAGTCCTGGTCTGGGTTGTCCAGATGTCCTCAACTTTCAGGAGGCACAGTGACCGATATTCACACAGGAGCTTGTCCAGCACAGGGGCCTGAGCCTCACCCCCTGACCACCGGTCTCACCTTCCTTCTTGCACCTTACTTTCTAGTTCCCAGTGGGACACTGTTCCCCTTGCTTCCTCCCACCTCTCAAACCATGCCTCCTACGCTTCCTCAGTGGGTGCCACACTCAGAACTCAGTGGTTAAAAACAGCATAAATTTATCGTCCTACAGTTCTGAAAGTCGGAAGTCCAAAGTCAGCTTCACTGGGCTACAGCTGCGTTCTTTCTGGAGGCTCTAGGGGAAAATCTGTTTCCTTGCCTTTTTCAGCTTCTAGAGGGCGCCCAGATTCTTTGCCTCCAGGCCTCTTCCTTCACCTTAGCAACGTAGCATCTTTAGTCTCTGTCTCTGTCTCTCTCTCATCTTTCTGCCTCCCTCTTACAAGCACCATTGTGATTATGTGGGGTCCACCCGGATAATCCAGGATAATCTCCTCATCTCAAAATTCTTAACTCTAATCACATCTGCAGACTCCCTTTTGCCATGTGAGGTAACATGTTCACAGGTCCCAGGGATTGGGACATGGATATCTTTGGGGGACCATTATTTAGCCTATCACAGTGCACTTTCTTCATCAACCCCTCAAACGTGGGGTTCCCCCAGAGCTCCACCCCAGGCCCTCTGACTTTCTTACTCTTCCTAGATGAGTTAATCCACTCCTGGAAATTCCAACAACCCTAACCCTAACACTAACCCTAACCCTAACCCTTACCCCATCCAGGGGTCACTTAACTTCTGAGTGCTTCTTTCAAGCTTGTCCATCCCCACCCCAGCTGCCACCAGCCTAATGAGCCACCATCATCACTTGCTGGGACTACTGCAGTAGCCTATTTACTGGTCTTGCCAATGATGTTCTAGGCCATGCTCTGGCTCATTCTCCACCCAGAGGCCAGAGGGATCTTTCTAGAGGACACACATGGTCATATCATTATTCGAAATCCTTCCATGGCTCCCCACTACCCTCAGATAAAATCCCAACTCTTCAACAAGGCCTACAGGCCCTATTATAGTCTTCAGACTCCTCCTGACCCCTCCGTGCCTCTCACATGAGCTGTTTATAGTCATGCTTATCCTCATTCCTGTTCCCTGTGCCCCTAATGCCATCCTCACCCCAGCCACCTTTCATCTGGCCAACTCCTGCTTATACTTTACAGCTCAACTCAGAAGTCATCTCCAGGAAGCCCCTCATCCCCATCCAGGTGGATTAGATACCACCCCTCCTTGGATCCCCCATAATGACCTGTATTGTTTGGTGCAATGGAGCCAGAGTGACCTGGCTGCAAATTTTGTCTCTGCTATTTATTAACCGTGTGACCATGGGCAAATTGCTTAGCCTCTCTGTGCCTTCATTTTCTCATCTTTAAAATGGGCACAGTATTTGTACTCCCTTCTTAAGGTTGTGTGAGGATCAAATGAGATCAGGCCTGGCAAGCACTCAACTGGGGTCTAGTATGTAGAAGGTGCCCCTGAAAAGTTAGCTGTCCTCGTTACATTATCATCATTATGTCTCCATTGTTGCATTTATTCATGTTACAAATGACTCTGCTGATGTGGCTGTCCCTCCCACCAGTCTGGGGGATTCTTGCAGCCAGGGACCTAGTCACATCCCTGCACCCAGCATGATGTAGTACAACACAGTGTAGACCACAGCTGACTTAGAACTGGATGCTGGCTTCAGCACTCCCACTCCATTTTACATTGTCTGCTGCCCCATGGTGGCGACTCGGAGCAAGTGTCCCGATTCCCAAGCCTCTGATTGCTGCTGGAAGCCAAGAGTTTCCCAAGATGCCTCCCCTTCCCGGTCCCTGGAAAGGGTAGAGAGGGGCTTACCCTGCTGGGAGCCTACACTGCTCCACCCATATAATCTGCTGAGCCCTTACTGTGTACACCAGGGGTCCCCAACCCCCGGGATGTGGACCAGTACCAGCCCGCGGCCTGTTAGGAACCGGGCCGCACAGCAGGAGGTGAGCAGCGTGTGAGCGAGCGAAGCTTCATCTGCCGCTCCCCATGGCTCCCCATCGCTCGCCTGAACCATCCCCCCGCCGGTCCATGGAAAAACTGTCTTCCATGAAACCGGTCCCAAACATTTATTAAGTGCCTACTGTGTGCTAGATAGGGCTTACACATACAGATGAGACACAATATTGGGGTGAAAAGAATCATGAGAAACAGTTTAATCTAACTCTTCCACTGAACAGGAAAACTGAAGCCAAAGAGGAGGAGACACACTCACAGTTATTCAGAGACCAAAGGAGAACCCAGGTCTCCTGACTCCCTGTACAGTGCTCTCCCACTGGGGGGTCAGAAACAAGGCAGCAAAGAAATTAAAAAGGCAACATCATAGAGGGAAACCTTTGCATAGTTGGGGGTTTCCTGTGAAGGGTCTGTGAAGAGTTCAACAAGAGGAAGAGTGCCAGGTTATCCCCCCGTGCCCCTGACAAGAGTGAAGGCTAAGCAGAGAGCAATTAGCAGTCCTCTGGGAAGGAAATGAATGTGGTTGACACTAACTTGGGAGATCTACTTTTGGGGATCAAAGGAAATGTCCAGAATGGGGGCAGAAATTTATATACAAGCTATCTCTTTATTGTTGTTTCCAACAGTGACAAACTAGAAACAATCTAAGTGTCTAGCAGTGGGGGATCAGGTAAGTAAAGCACAGGGTATTTCCTCAGTGGTATATGCAGCCATTAAAGATGGAAGAACTTATAATCATAGGAAAAAATACTCATGTTGACACCAAGTGAGGGCAAACCAGGCCACACTCCCACATATCAAGTGTGACCATCCCATGAATGTTGTTAGAAAACAGATTGGAAGGAAAAACATGAGAAAATTTCATGTGGTTGCCTCTGGGGGAAAGATTAGAGGGGATTTTTATTTTCATCTTAACTTTCTGTGCATTCTTAGCTGTCCACAATAGGCATGTATTTTTTTTTAATAAATTTATTTATTTTATTTATTTATTTTTGGCTGCGTTGGGTCTTCATTGCTGTGTGTGGGCTTTCTCTAGTTGTAGCGAGCGGGGGCTACTCTTCATTGTGGTGCGCGGGCTTCTCATTGCGGTGGCTTCTCTTGTTGTGGAGCTCGGGCTCTAGGCACGGGGGCCTCAGTAGTTGTGGCTCGCAGGCTCTAGATCGCAGGCTCAGTAGTTGTGGCACACGGGCTTAGTTGCTCCGTGGCATGTGGGATCTTCCCAGACCAGGGCTCGAACCCGTGTCCCCTACATTGGCAGGCGGATTCTTAACTACTGCTCCAGCCAGAGAAGCCCCTACTTTTTTTTTAATTGAGGTAAAATTCATATAACATAAAATTAACCATTTTAAAGTGAACAATTCATTGGTGTTTAGTATATTTACAATGTTGTGCAACCACTGCTTCTATCTAGTTCCAAAACATCTTCATCACCCCAAAAAGGAAACACTGTACCTATTAGCAGTCACTCCCTATACTCTCCACCTCCCTTAAGCCCCAGGGAACCACCAGTCTACTTTCTGTGTCTATGAATCTACCTATTCTGGATATTTCATAGGAATGGAAACCATGCAATATGTGGCCTTTTGTGTCTGGCTTCTTTCACTTAGCATGATGTTTTCAAGATTATTCCATATGGTAGCATGTATCAGTGCTTCTTTCCTTTTTATGGCTGAATAATATTCCATTGCTCTATTGCTTTTTAATTGGAAATTAAAATTGGGGCTGTGAGGATCCACTAGGGTATAGACTGCACAACCAGATAATGGAGGAAGGTCTGTGTTGATCTGGGTTGGCCCAGGGGTGGGGAGACCTCAGCATGGGAAAGGCCACTAAGAGGGCAGAGGGAAACACTGTTTTGGTGTTCCTTTTTGTTTACCACTCTTAAAAAAAAAAAAGATTTTTCACTAATACATTGCTTATTTCACAGCTCAGTTAGAAAGCAGGTTATACTGTGTGTCCTCTTCTGGGACTTGCTTTTATCTGCATAGATGGATCACAGCATATGCAAAAGACAAGTCTTTCTTTAATGTTATATTATCCGCATGAGCACTTTCTCCACATGTGCTAAAATCTCATTGTCCACCTGATTTTTTTTTTCTGTAAGATTTTTTCTTTTTTCTTTTTTTTAACATCTTTATTGGAGTATAATTTGTCCACCTGATTTTTAATGGCTGCCTAATATTGTCATAGGGATGGACCCTAATTTACTTAACCAATCCCCAGCTGCTGGACAAAGAGGTTGCCTCCAACATCTTGCTGGTATAAATACTGTGCTGTGAACATCTTTGCCCTTCAATCCATGCCCTGCCCATGGGCCTCCAGCCACCCTGTCATCTTTCCCACAGGTGAGCCCAAGAACTCGACAGCCCCACTGAGCATCACCAATGGCACAGCCCCCGCCAGCACCTCAGAAGATGCCATCAAGAACATTCTGGAACAAGCACGCCGCGAGATGCAAGCGCAGCAGCAGGCCCTGCTGGAGATGGAGGCAGGCCCCCGCGGCCGCTCGGTGCCTTCCTCGCCCCCAGAGCGGCCCTCGCTGGCCGCCGTGAGCCAGAACGGGGCCCCGACCCACGTCAAGCAGGAGGAGAGTGGTGTCGGCGGCGGTGGTGTCAGCAGTGGGGGGACCAGCAGCAGTGCCACACAGACATCCCTCACGGTCCTGTCCCCGGCCGCCTTTGTGCAGAGCATCATCCGGAAGGTCAAGTCAGAGATCGGCGATGCCGGCTACTTCGACCACCACTGGGCCTCGGACCGCGGCCTCCTCAGCCGCCCCTACGCCTCCGTCTCGCCCTCACTCTCCTCCTCCTCCTCCAGCTACTCCAGCCAGCCCAACGGGCGGGCCTGGCCCCGTGGGGACGAGGCCCCCACGGCCCCCGAGGAAGAAGCGGCTGGGAGCGAGGACGAGCCCCCCAGGGTGGGTGAGCTCAAGGTCGAGGGGGGCGGCCTCGAGGGGGGCAGCGGCGGGCGACTGGCCTACTACCCGGCCTACGTGCCCCGCACGCTGAAGCCCACCGTGCCGCCCCTGACCCCCGAGCAATACGAGCTCTACATGTACCGTGAGGTGGACACCCTGGAGCTGACGCGCCAGGTCAAGGAGAAACTGGCCAAGAATGGAATCTGCCAGAGGATCTTCGGGGAGAAGGTGAAGATGGCGGGGCCCACCCTCAGAGGCTCCAGGGCCTGGAGCGCGGGACCTGGGGAGGGAGGACCCCCATCCCGTGTCCACGGTCTGGAAAGAATGCGTGTGTGAGTGTGTGCGTGCGCGTGGGCAAGAACTGGGCAGAAGCAGGATTCGGACCCAGGTCTGTGTGAACCCAAAAGCCCTTTGTCCTGTTTCCAGCTGTCCCTGGGCACTGGAGGAAGGGGAGCCAAGGGCAAGGCGGTTGTTAAAGCTGTGAAACCCGTCCATCTGGTTAGGAAATAGCCACCTACCCCACCCTGCTCGGGTACCCTCCATCCCTCCCATGGTCCATCCACTAAAGGGTTAAGGCTCAGCCTAGCTTGCAGGGGGTGGGGTGGTCTCCTGATTGGTTGGTACCAGTTGTTAAGTAGTTTTATTTCTTTTTAAAATGTAGATTTATTTTTTAATTAATTAATTAATTAATTTGGTTGTGCCGGGTCTTAGTTGCAGCAGGCGTGCTCCTTAGTTGCGGCTCATGGGCTCCTTAGTTGCGGCTCACCGGCTCCTTAGTTGCAGCATGCGATCTCTTAGTTGCGGCATGCATGTGGGATCTAGTTCTCTGACCAGGGATCGAACCCAGGCACCCTGCATTGGGAGCATGGAGTCTTAACCACTGTGCCGCCAGGGAAGTCCGTGTTAAGTAGTTTTAAACACCACCTCCGGCCATAGCAGAAGAGCAGGCAAAGGGTCATAAGCTCAGAGGAAGGAGAAATGACCTGAATGGGAGACACAGGAAGGCTTCCTGGAGGAGGGGGCACTTAAGGGGTCTTAGAGTCCAAGCAGGATTTTTTTGATGTGGACCATTTTTAAAGTCTTTATTGAATTTGTTACAATATTGCTTCTGTTTTATGTTTTGGTTTTTTGGCCGCGCGGCACGTGGGATCTTAGTTCTCCAACCAGGGATCTGCACTGGGAGGCGAAGCCTTAACCACTGGACTGCCAGGGAAGTCCTGAGGCAGGATTTTTAGATGGAGGGAAATCAGGAAGGGCACTGCAGGTGGGGGGTACAACACAGGCACACAGCAGGCACCTGGGGAGTGAAGAACACATGAAGGCAGCCCTGGCCTCTCAGAACAGGAGTGAACAGTGGGCCTTAGGGTTCTTGGGGAGAGTGGTGGAGGGGATGGCCAGGGACCTGCTGACCTACCCTTCCTGCCCTGCCCATCCCCAGGTGCTGGGTCTGTCACAGGGCAGTGTGAGTGACATGCTGTCCCGGCCGAAGCCGTGGAGCAAGCTGACGCAGAAGGGGCGGGAGCCCTTCATCCGCATGCAGCTGTGGCTCTCGGACCAGCTCGGCCAGGCCGTCAGCCAGCAGCCCAGCGCCTCCCAGGGTGAGTGTAGACAGGGCCCCAGAAGTGCCAAGAGCCCTCACTCTTCCAGTCTGTGCAGTGGCTTCACTGCCCGGGTCTGCCCCCCTCCGCGTCCCCACAGCCCCAGCACCACTGCTGCTGCCCTGAAAGAGTGCAGGTTGCTCCTAGTTGGTGTCCCTGCTCGCCTTTCATCCTTCCTTCAGCCAGACAGGCACTGGTTTTAAACCTCTAGGTGGCGCCCGGGTGCGTGGAGCAAGTGGAAAAAATACTTTGCACGGGAGCCCCACCTTCCTTCCCATCCTGTCAGGAGTCTGCTGATTGATCTCTTTCTCCCAGCAATCCAGCATGCAGCCTCAGAATCATTCTCAGCACAGGGCCTTGGGCAGCTGTTATCCATCCATTAATGATGCATAGGCAGGGTGGAGTCTGAACTTTTCCTGGGTGAGGAAACTGAGGCTCAGAGAGTTGCCCAAAGTTACAGAACCTGAGAGTAGAGGGATTGGGGCCCTGAGGTGGGGACTCCAAGGACCTCAAGCTCCCTCCCCAGTGACAATCAGTGGGCAGATCCATCAAGGCCCTGGTGAGATGCCTACCCAGGCCATGAGGGGGATGGCTGCCAGGACAGGACATCTGACCTGCCTGCTGAGACCAGAGAAAGGCAGAGACAAAGAGAGGCCAGACTCCGAGTCCGAGGACCTCAGCTCAGTCAGTTTGTCCATCTCTAAAGTGGGGATTGGTCAATAGGACAAAAACTATATCTCAGGTTCACAGAAATGAACCAGATCAATGGGTATCAACAGGAATAGTACCTGAAACATAATGTCAGGGAACAAAATCTTACCTCCCAGTGATGGTGTTTGTTTTAGAAGTTAATGCCCACAGACAAGAAATGAAAAAAGGTGCCACCACCCACCTGCCTTCGAGGAGGGGCTGCTCTGGGCAGGGAGGGGCCAGGAAGAGACTGGGAGGGGACCGGAGGGCTCTGGCTGTCTCTGTTCCTTTTTTTCTTTAAAACAAACAGGGAAATTTGAAGCAAATAGGGCAGTGTTAACATCTATTAAGGTGATAGGCCCAGGGAAGGGAGGGAGGACTTTTCTGTACATTTCTATAGCTTTGAAATATTTTATAATATTTTATAATTGAGGACTAATACAACTGTTATAATGACAGCGGTCATTTGTCACACACAGTGCTAACCACTTACAGTGTTTTCTTCTTTAATCCTTGTGTTAATCTTGACCAGAGGGACTATTTGTCCTTCAGTTTTACAAAAGAAGAAATCGAGGGTCTGAATAGCACAGTGACTTGCCCAAGGTCACTGGCCAGTTAGTGGCAGAGCCAGGATTAGAAGGCAAGACTGGAAGCTGTTAGACTCCCCTGCCTCCCAGGGTTTCCACCTCAGAGCCCACACTTGTGAAAGGTCCCAAATCCTTTTTTTTTTTTTTTTTACCATTTTAGCCATTTTTTTAAGTGTACGATTCAGTGGCATTTAGTACATTCACAGTGTTGTGCAACCATCACCTCTGTACAATTCTAGGACATTTTTATCACCCCAGAAGGAAATCCCATACCCATTAGCAGTCACTTCCACTTCCTCCTCCCCCACAGCCCCTGGCAACCACCAAGCCTGCATTCTTACTCTATGGATTTACCTGTTCTGGGCATTTCATATCAATGGAATTAAGACAATATGTGGTCTTTTGTGTCTGGCTTCTTTTGCTTGGCATGATGTTTTGAAGATTCTTCTATGCTATAGCTTGTGTCAGAAGTTCATTCCTCTTTATGGCTAAATAATACCCCATTGGAGGGGTAAGCCACTTTTTGGCTACTGTGAATAATGTTGCTATGAACATTCATGAACATGTCTTTGATCACCCGTTTTCAATTCCTTTGGCTATATATCTAGGAGTGGAATTGCTGGGTCACATGGTAATTCTATGTTTAACTTATTGAGGAATTTCCAAACTGTTTTCCATAGCAATTGCAGCATTTTACATTCCAGCAGCAAGCCAACACTTGCTATTTTTCCATTTTTTACTGTAGCCATCCTAGTGAGTATGAAGTGGTATCTCATAATTTTTATTGGTATTTCCCCAATGTCTAATTGTTTTGGTTTGTTTTTTTTTTTCTTTGTAATGGAAGGATTTGAGGTAGGGATAGAGTTAGGCAAAGACAATCAAGAATAGTGTTCTTGGCATAAGAAACAGCAAAAGCAAAGGCTGGGAGGCAGAATCATACACGGTTTGGGAAGGGAGGTAAGTGCAGATGAGGGTGGACATCTTGTCCCCTGCTTACCCACAGATCAGGACACCAGGACCCCAGGTTTGTGGAAACAGAGATTTGAGTGGTCCTGACTGAAATGTATTCACTCAAAAGCACCTGATGCCTCCCCAGGCTCTTAAGACTAACGTATGTTCTCTGCCTTCCAGGGGCTGGTATTTAGTGGATGAGAAGACCATGTCGGGCATAAGCATACCTGAGCTCAAGTCCTGGTTTTGCCAGTAGCCACTCTGTGACCTTAGACATATTGCCTGACCTCTCTGGGCCTTAGTTGCCTCATCTGTAAAAGGGGATACCATCATACCTACCTCCTAGGGGTGTTATGAATGTGATTTGACATCATGGGTGTAAAACACATAGCACTATGCTAGGCATTAAGTGCTCAGTAAAAGGAAGCTTCATGAATTACTGTCGTCATCATCACCGTTGTTGTTGTATCTAGTAAGGAAGAGATCTGGCACAAGCAAGAAATTACAGTGAAGTGTGACAATGTGTAGTCAAGGTGCTCTTAGACCCCAAAGGTGTACACCTCAGCGAAGGGGCATTTGGGACTGGGTCTTCAAGGATACATAGGAGTTCAAGGTTAGGGGGAAGGCTTTCAGAGTGGGAAGACCAGCCTAAACAAAGGCACAGGGGTTTAGAAGAGCCTAGGAGGTTTGTGGGGAGAGGGGTAACTGAGGGGACTGTGAATTGCTCCAGGTCTGTGAGGTGGGCAGGGACAAGAGAGTCCAGAGCCTTAAACACCAGGGCAAGGAGGTACACGTTTCTTGTGCAAGGGGCAGTGGGGAGCCATTGAAGGTTCTGAAGCATGAGAGTGGTCTGATCAGAGTGATCTACTTGTTGCCCACAGGGAAGGAGGAACCCATCTAGAGCAGAGAGAGGCTCAGGATATCCTTTCTAGAATCAAAGCCACTGCAGGATGGTTATGGGGCTCCCTTTACTTCCTACTTATCATACATTTTTATGTTTATCTTAACAAATTTCCATCAGGCACCAGTTAAATACTTTGAGGAAGAGGTACCTTTTTCTACTTCGCTGGAAGGCACCTTGTGGACCGGCACAGGGATTCCTAGACACCCTATACTACACGCCCCTCCCTATTAGGGGCACCTCCCTAGGCACGTCCCCTGCCCTCCCTGGATTGTCCGGAGGCTCAGCTCACGCTGGAAAGTCCAGTGAGTGACTGATTCCTCAAGAGGTGATCCGCATTATCTCGAGTCCTCTCCAGGCCCTGAGTAGGATAGTTGCAAGTGTAGCGCTATTTGTTTTACAGCCCCATTTAACAGATTCAGGAACTGAGGTTCGACAAAGTCATCCCACCCAAGATAACTTCTAAGTGGTTTTTAAATATACATTCACACAAAATGTCTTTTGACAAATGAAAAATGTGGTTTTAAAACTCACTTTTTTTAACATGCCAAGGTACTGTGGACATCTCTTCTTGTTCTTTTTTCAGCTTTTTGAGATATATTTGACATAGAACACTGTGTAAGTTCAAGGTAGACAATGTAACAATTTGATAGATGTATATATTGCAAAATGTTTACCATGGTAAGGTTAGTTAACACATCCTTCCCCTCACATAATTACCATTTTGTTGTTATAGTGAGAACATTAAAGCTGTACTCTCACAGCAACTGTCATATAGTACAGAATTGTTAACTACAGCCACCATGCTGTGTATCAGATCCCAGAACTTACTCATCTTATGTGGACATCTTTTCATTACATTAATTGCTGCAGGGACTCACTGTATTTTATTTAGCTGATGCCCAGTAGTTGGACTTGTAGGTCATTACCAACTCCTTTTTTTCCTTAACTTTCAATTTTGATGTAATTTCTAATTTACCAAAGAGTTGAAGCAATAGAACAACCAACTTCCTAGACCCTACACACAGATTCACCAGTTGCTAATTTTGCCATATTTGTGCTCTTTCTCTCTCGACCATTTGAGAAATTAATTGAAGACATCATGTCCCTTTACCCCTAAATGTTTCCAACAAGTATTTCCCAAGCATGAGAAATTTTACAATAATAACAATACTGTTACGTAACCCACTATCTATATTCAACTTTCCTCAGTTGTCCCAGTAATCACCTTTATATAATTTTATTTTTCCCTGTCCAGGATCAGATTCAGGATAACTTGTAGTTAGTCATCATGTCTCTTCAGTCTCCTTCAGTTTGGACCGTTCTTCTGCCTCTCTTTGTTTTTCAGTTTTGACATTTTTCAAGACTAGAAGCCAGTCATGTTGTAGACTGGCTCAGTTCAGCTTTGTCTGATGCTTCCTCGTGGTTACATTCAGACTGTGCACTTTGGGCAGGAATATCACAGAAGTGATGCTGTGTCCTTCTCAGTACATCGTATCAGGAGGCACCAGTTGTTTATTTGTCCTATGATTGGTGATGCTAACTTTGATCATTTGGTTAAGGTGGTGTCTGGCAGGTAGCTGTACCGTAAAGTTACTATTTTTCCCTTTGTAATTAATAAGTATCTTGTGGGGAGATACTTTGGGACTATGTGGATATCCTATTCCTCATCTAACTTTCATCTGCTAGTTTTCACATCCAGGATGGTCCTTGCCTGAGATATTACTATGGGGGTTGCAAAAGGGGTGTTGCCAACTCTTGGCTCTAGCAAACAAGCCTGCCCAAACCATGTATGTCAATGCCAGATTGCAGTAACCGCCTTCTCTGTCTCTCTGTGGCCCACAGCCAGTCCCACTGAACCAAGGTCCTCGCCATCCCCACCCCCTAGTCCCACGGAGCCGCCGGAGAAGACATCCCAGGAGCCCCTGAGTCTGACACTGGAGAGCAGCAAGGAGAACCAGCAGCCGGAGGGACGCTCCAGCTCCTCGCTGGGTGGAAAGATGTACTCAGGCAGCCAGACCACAGGGGGCATCCAGGAGATTGTGGCCATGTCCCCCGAGCTGGACACGTACTCCATCACCAAGAGGGTCAAAGAGGTCCTCACAGACAACAACCTAGGTACAGGGTGGCGGGAATCAGGGATGCTGCCTCCCGCCCCACTTGGCTCCTACTTGCCTTAAGGAAAGTGCCGGCAGTGAGATCCCAGGCACTGGGGTCCTGCCTGCAGGTGCCAGGCAGCCCTGGGGCATCCAGGACCCTCTGGGAGGCATCTGACTCTGACCTGGGTCTCTGGAGTGGGACACAAGGGAGGTCAATACGCGTCTGAAAAGGACCTAAAATCCTGAGCCCACAGCTTTCAAAACTTCCTTCCAGGAGGACTTAGAGAATCCCAGTAACAGTGAGACTCTAACACAATCCTGATCCAGTGCTGGGGGCACAGAGGAGAAATCTGGATTCTTGAATTTTTTGAATCACAAACTCCTCCAAGTCTCAAATGGGAGTCAAGCCCCCATCCCAGAGGGATACACACAAGCCCCAACTTTTCACTACAATTTCTATAATAAAAATAAGGCATCTTTATTTAAAAATACCAAATAGTACAGAAAAAAAAGAATTAAAATTTAAATAAAAAAGTAAAATCTCCCCTGCCTCCCCCTTCTTTGACACTTTCTGAACACATACAAGAATATATGTTCACCTAGTTTCTTCTTTTCTTTTTTCTAGATAGATGAAATTACACACAGGCTGTCCTTATACTTGCTTTCTAAAAATTAACACTGTTTGTGGACACCCTTCCAGTTTAGAATGAATAGACCACCTGCATTCTTTGTCACTGTTGCAAAATTTTTCAGGCCATGGATGCCCCACATTTTTTACCCAACTGATGAGCATTTTGCTTGTTCCCAGTTTCCTGCTGCCTCTGAAACTGTGTCCGTATGTGTCTTTGTGCCCTTGGGCAAATACAACTGGAGGGTAAATCCCAGGCAGTGGAATTGCTGGGTCAGAGGATGTGCACATTGACATTTTCATAAAACCTGTCAAATTACTCTCTGACAAGGTGATACTAATTTATACACATGAAGTTTGCAGACAATCTCAGGGATCCCCTAGGAGTGAAGAACATCTAAATTATGAAAGCATTTTCGTTTGGTAGCTGTCTGCCCACCGCCATCTCATATTTTGCAGAAAGGTCTCTTCCAGATACACACTGGGTGTGGGTTCCCCCATGTGTCTAGTCCTCCCTTCTGAGTTAGTGGAGACAGTCCCTGGGTTCTCCCATGTCTCTGGCCTATTTCTTGTCTCTCCTGGGAGCACCTCTGCCCAGCCTGGGGGTTACAGGTTGCCCTCCTCCCCTGTCTCCAGGGCAGCGGCTATTTGGGGAGAGCATCCTGGGGCTGACACAGGGCTCCGTGTCTGACCTGCTGTCCCGACCGAAACCCTGGCACAAGCTGAGCCTGAAGGGGCGGGAGCCCTTTGTGCGCATGCAGCTGTGGCTCAATGACCCCCACAATGTAGAGAAGCTGAGGGACATGAAGAAGCTGGAGAAAAAAGGTAAGCACTGGGTACTCTGCGTCTGGCCTCAAGTTTTCCCGTTGGAACCATATCTCGTTCTAACCCAGATAAACTCAGGGTCCCAGTGAGTCCATTCTCACTGTGGTGTGGGGCTACAAGAAATAGCAATTCCACAGAATATAACTGCAAGCCATTAAAACATTTACTACTTTTCCCCTGAAAATTCCAATACCCCATCTCTCTCAGCATCCTTCCCCACACCGACAGCTACTCCAAAATCTTTTGTATATTCCGCAAAACCCCCTTTCTCTCTGATCCCTCCATCCTCTGCATCACCTCCCTATTGTATTACCTCCTTTGCCCATTACCCAGCTTCTACACAACGAAGCACAGAATTGACCCAGCAAACAAGAATCCTCCCTTGTGGAAGTGGACAAGAAATTGCAGATTCTTACATGGTCTAATATTATTTTATATCCCTGAAAAAATGAGCTGGCATTGAGCACCTGTTTTGTGCCCTCCCAGTCTCATGCTGTGAATAAGGGATTCCTGGATCTTAAAAAGCTCAGGGTCCAGTTGGGAGATAAGATACAAGGAGTTGGAAAGCTGTCATCCAGGGCACCAAGGCAGTTCATGATGAGGGCCCAGGGTCAAGCCAAGCTGTAAGCGGCACATGGGGCAGGGCCAAGTCCGGCTGTTGGCATCAGACAGCTGTACAGTTGAGAACTTGTCCTGCCACTTCCTGGCTGTGTGACCTTGGGCAAGTTACTTCCCTTCTCTGTGCCTCATTCTACTTCATCTGAAAGTAAGAGTCACAGCATCTACCTCAGGGCATTGCTGTGAGGATTAAATGAGACCCTAATGCCTTACTTCCTCCATTCTGAGGTGTGCCTTTTTTCCCCTACATTTTGACAATTTGAGGCTGAGATGCATCATGCAATGACTATGTTCCTTTAAAATTAATGTCCTGCCCCTGCCCCCCAACAAAAGTAGTGAAATTCAGGGACACTTCTGACAATCAAGAGAATGCTGCAGAGCACCATTTTTCAAGCACTTCCTTCCTGTCTGTGAGGCGAACCCTCTACATATGTTAACAATTAGAGTGCTAATGACCAGGTGTGAGTAGGCGAGCGTCTCGCTAGGAGGAAGTGAGAGGAGAGTAAGAAAGGAGAAAAGGCTGAGACTGGGCGGGGGTCCCTACGTTTGGGGCATGGAGGGCTTTGAGGACCGCTGGCTGATGCTTGGTTCAGCTCGGGTAGCAATGGGCCTCTGGTCGGCCGCTCTCAGCCCTCCCCCCCTCCCTCCCCAACCCGCCCGCCCGCCCCAGCCTACCTGAAGCGCAGGTACGGCCTCATCAGCACCGGCTCAGACAGTGAGTCTCCAGCCACCCGCTCCGAGTGCCCCAGCCCCTGCCTGCAGCCCCAGGACCTGAGCCTCCTGCAAATCAAGAAGCCCCGAGTAGTGCTGGCCCCTGAGGAGAAGGAGGCACTGAGAAAGGCCTACCAGATGGAGCCTTACCCCTCGCAGCAGACCATCGAGCTCCTCTCCTTCCAGCTCAACCTCAAGACCAACACCGTCATCAACTGGTTCCACAACTACAGGTAGGGATACTGAGTGGGTGGCCACTGGGAGGGTGGGCAGAGGTCTCAGCCGGACCCCCTTCCCTGTCCCGGGGCCTGGAGGGAGCCCAGCATGGCCTCTGGGAGATAGGAGGACCATATTGCTAGGTGTTTAGCTTTATAACATAGGCAGACCTGGATCTATTGGTAAATCCCAGCTCAACCATTTCCAGCTGTGAGGCCTGGGCAAGGGACTTCACCTCCCTGAGCGTCAGTCTTCTAACCTATAAAATGGGAACCATAATGGGATCTACTTCATATAGTTGTCCTGAGGATTTGATGGGCTAATGTATTTACATAAAATACCTGGCACACAGTATGTGGTAGGTGTTGACATTATTATTGTCACTGTCTTTATTATGACTTCACCCAGCTTGCTCCGCGTCTATGAAGGGACAGGGAATGGTGTTTGGGGCACAGGCCTGAGGAACCCAAACTACCCACTGAACCTTGTGTCAGAGCCCCGATTTGGGGCTCTTGGCCTCTCCCACTCCTAAGGCCAAAGGAAACCCCTGTGGCGGCCCCTCGGGCACCATCCACCTCAGGGAATGGGTGATTCCTATTTCTATGGCGCCTCCTCCCACTCACCAGTCCCTAGTCTTAGGAGCAGCTGACCTGCAGTGGGCTGGGCTGCCCGGGAATTTAGTCCCAGGGCTGGCTGAAGGCACTGACTGGGTCCAGCAGTTCCCAGGGAGACCGCAGAAGGGCTTCCTGAGAGCCCTGCAGAGAAGGGTTGATGGGATTTCAAGGACCATCTCTGAGGCACGCCCCACCAAGCCCCCTGAGCAAGAAATGTCTCTGGTGTCTCTGTGGTGCCAGAGAGGAGAGTCTCTTGATCACCAAGAGAGAAGAGGAAGGAGGAGCCTGGAAGGGTGGAATGCCTGAAATCTCTCTCCACAGTCCAGGCATGGGCATCACACAGGCCTGAGTTCAAGTCCTACCTTGGCTGTGTGTTATTGGGCAAATCACTGTACCTTTCTGAGTCTCATCCCTATTTTACAGATAAGGAACCTAATACTTAACCCCGCAATGCTGAATTGAGGATCAAATGAAACACTTCAAGCGTACATACTTTGTAAAATATTGCTTATTAATCTTGCTCAGACCCAGAGCCGGCCAAACAGCAAATGACATAAGGTCCTTAAAGCCTCACGCCCTCCTTCTCTCCCAGGGGACATTCTCTCCCCTCTTGTTTCCCACAGGAACTGAGCCCTCCATTATTATTCAATGTATTCATTCAACAAATATTTGCCATGTATGCACAGTGAGCTAGGGTCAGGAGATACAGGGGTTCAAAGCTATCATCCCTGCCCTAGGGAGCTTAAAATCACAAACCAGATAATTTTGCAACAACCTAATAAATGGTAAAACAGGAATGAATAAGGGGCTGAGGGAAAAGGGAATTCTACCTAGGGAAAACTTTATAGAGAGGTGGCCTTTGAGCTGGGCTTTGAATGAGCAGAGAGAATTCCACTCCCAAAAGAAACCACTCTCAAAGAGTTACAATTGTAGAAGAATACATTACTTCATTTAGTAAATGTTTATTGAGCACCAACTCTGTACCAAGCACCAAAGAGAACAAGACAAAGTCCTTGCCCTTAGCATCTCTTACAGACTAGCAGGGAAGGTCACTATTAAATGAGTACTTATATTAATGTATCATTACAACCTTCAGTGAGCTCTAGGAAAGGTGAACAATAGGATGTTTTCAGAAAAAATTACCAGGGAGGACCTGCTATAGATTTGGGAGTCAGGAATTGAAGAAAAAGACTAATTTTTACTGTGGTATAAATGACTATTAGCCTCATATTTATACTTGATCTACAGTTTGGAAGCTCTAAGGACAGAGGCTCAGGCATTGAGCCATCCCAAATCACTCTCAGATTCCACCTTACCGGAAACAACTAGCGCTCCCCCTGGTCCCAGCAGCTTTTCCCTCTAGAGGGGACTGAAGGAGATGACAGAATCTCCTGGAAGGTGGGCAAGGCCACCTTTGTGGAGGGATTAGGGACTGAGAGAGAGAAGTGAACCAGATCACCCTTCACAGTCCCTCCAGGGTCAGGATCCTGGGATGGGGCCCCATTCCCCCACCTGGGCAGGGAGCCAGGGAGGCAGGAGAGTGTAGCCAGACTGCTGGGTTCAGGGCCCAACTGCACTACTTGCTGGATGTGTGACCGTAGCAGTCCCAGTGCCTCTTTGAGCCTTGTAATCTTTGTCAGTGGGAGTGAGACTAGTATCCTGCTCATAAGGTTATTATGAAAAATATGAAATAACCTGCAAAAGTGCTTGGCCCCGCACCTGATACATGATAAGCACCCATCATTATGATGTTTATAATTAAAATTTATAAATGTGAGTATTATTTACCTATAACATGTACTTTATTATTAATATTATTAAATAATGGTATTAATATAATATATGATGTCATTAATAAAAAAGGGCAGAGAGCTACAGCATTGAAGATAGATGCTGAGGAAGCCCTGTCGCTCTCTGACCTTGGACGAGTGATTTGACCTCTCTGGACCTCATGCTATTAGGAAAATAGTTAATGGAGTTAGACCCATTCCTATCACTTCCTGCTCTAAAACATAATATATAAGTTTCCCTCTGACAACAGGGAGGCCATTGAAGTGAAGAGAGGATGGGTTCTGGACTGGAGTTCAGGGTTCCCAGGTTCTGGTCCCAGCTCTGCCTCTGTGTGCCTTGGTGACCTAGACAAGTTATTCTGTGTGCCTCAGTTTCCCCTTCTGGGCTGATGTCTAAGAGTCTCTCCAGGAAAGAAGCAGGGGGTTATTGCCACAAGCTAGATCTGGGTTTGACTTTGAAAAATGCTCTAAAACAGCGCTGTCCAATAGAAATACAATGAAAGCCACATATATAATATAAAATTTTCTAGTAACCACATTAAAAAAAAAAAAAAAGAAACAGATGAAATTAATGTAATAGTATATTTTATTTAGCTCAGTATATACAGATATAACCATTTCAACATGTAATCAGTATAAAAACTTTAATAATGAGAGAGCCACGTGTGACCAGTGGTCACTGCACTGGACAGCACAGGTCTAGATTGTGAGCTTTGGGATCCAACAATCCTGAGTTCAAGTCCTGGTTCTGCCACTTATTGGCTGTGAGACCTGGGGCAAGTCATTCAACATCTCTGAGCCTTGTTTCCTCCTCTATGAAGTGGGGATAATAATAGCACCCACCTTGCAGAGTTGTTGAGAGGACTTACTAAGATGCTGCATGTGAAGAAGCTTATGCCTAGTGAGCCCCCAGGGAAGCGGGTGGGGTCAGAAGGCCACTCATGTGATTTGACTCCAGGGTTAGCCGGTCCCCGTCCAGCCCCTTGCTCACCGCCGTCTCTGCCCCAGGTCCCGGATGCGCCGGGAGATGTTGGTGGAGGGGACCCAAGAGGAACCAGATCTCGACCCCAGTGGGGGTCCTGGCATCCTACCGCCAGGCCACTCCCACCCAGACCCCACGCCGCAGAGCCCCAACTCTGAGGCTGAAGACCAAAAGCCTACCGTGAAGGAACTAAAGCTTCAGGAGGGTCCCGAGGAGGGCATCACACCCCTGACCACCCAGGACAAGACGCAAGTGAGGATTAAACAGGAACAGACTGAGGATGCTGAGGAAGAGGCAGGCAGCCAGGACTCAAAGGAGCTGGACAAAGGCCAAGGTTCCCCCAGAGAGGTGCATCCTGACCCTCTGGGTAACGACGGACTCCCAAAAGCAGCCCCAGGGCTCCTTCTTCCAGGCGGGACCACCCCAGCCTGCCCCTCGCTACAGCCCCTCCAGGAGAGCGAGGGCGGGGAGTGGCTACACCCGGACCCTCTCAGCTTTAAGTCGGCCTCAGAGTCCTCACGCTGCAGCCTAGAGGTGTCGCTGAACTCACCCTCAGCTGCCTCCTCGCCGGGCCTCATGATGTCTGTGTCACCTGTTCCTTCCTCTTCAGCCCCCATCTCCCCATCCCCACCCGGCACGCTCCCTGCCAAAGTGCCGAGTGCCAGCCCCACTGCCGACGCAACCGGGGCCTTGCACCCCAGCACCAAGGTGAACCCCAACTTGCAGCGGCGGCACGAGAAGATGGCCAACCTGAACAGCATCATCTACCGGCTGGAGAGGGCTGCCAATCGCGAGGAGGCCCTGGAGTGGGAGTTCTAAAGGTGGAGGCAAGGGGCTCGCGGCGGGGGCCACCTTCCCCCTCCCTCACGCACTCTCCCGGACAGGGCGGGGTAAGGAAGGGAGGAGCTCAGCCATCACAACGTGGACCGCAGCGTCGCGCCGCTTGACATTTTTCGTTGTGATCCCGGTTCTGTGAAGTCGTGAGTGAGCAGGTGAGGCAGGTGCCTCTGCTTCCCCTTTTCAGCAGCCCCTGCCCCGGGGAGCACCCCCTTCTCCACTCTGGCCCCTCTACAGGAGGCAGAAGCAAAGTGGCGCCACATTTTCCCCCGGAAACTCCAAACTCTTTTAGAAAAGTAAATATTTATAGACCTCTTTTAGATATTTTAATAAAGGATCCTTTGGAATTTATTCCCAGCTGATGCTGTTTTGATATTACAGAGAGTTATGAAATCAGGATACCGTCACAACTGTTGCGAAGTATACACTGAAGTTGTGTCATTTTTGCCACTAGATGAGATTAAAAGGAGACAGTTGTTCAAAGCCATCACAAAACGCTATAAGACTGACCAAAATTTAGATAACCCTTGAACCACGGTTTTTTCCCATGTCTGTCTGTGAGACACAGTCCATTGCTACTGCCCTTCCAGAAACCATGTTGAAAAGAGAAAGTCCAGAAGACTCTAAATGAAAACCTTGATGCCGTTGAGGATGTGTTTCATTCTGGTGGTCTGTTTTGCAACCTTGATAACACAGAATGTCCCATGCCATTGTAAATGTTGTAGAGATGTGGGCTGTGGCCGACCATCCTATCTGAGATGTAACATGGTACAAAACAAACTGCTTACACTCCCTCTTGTCAGAAACCTGTGGACCGCAGGGGGTAGACAATCCATCTCGTCCGTCTGTAGACAAGATGGTTCCGAATCCTTTGGAAAGCCAGGTATGGGGGTAGGTGATTAGAGGGTGGCACTCGAACCAGAGTGACCCCATTCCCCAACCTGAATCGTGGCCACAGTGCAGGAAGTTTCCCTACTGGCTTTCCAGAGCAAGACTGTGGCCGCCATCTTCCCTTCTTTGGGTTTTAAGAAAATAACAGCGTTGGTCATCCTACAAACACCCAGCTCAGCACCCAGCACCAAAAAGTAGATTCATCCAACTAGAGACCCCAGCTCGCCTTCTCATCATCATCTTTCTCAAGTTGACCTTGATGCTTTCCGGAAAGCGTCTGCACCTCCAGGTTTATGCAGAACGAAGCTAAAAGGTTGACTTCACCTCAGCATGACCACCATATCCCTGTCTCAAGTCCAACTTCCTGCCTTCTAACACATGACCTTTTTTGAGAACAAAGACTCAACCCCTCAACTCAAAGAAGCCCACCCTCCAGTGTCTTCATCATCCTGGTTTTTAGGGGAAGAGTTCCCAATTTGGATGGAACAGCCACCATATTGGTTGTTGAATCTCTCCTGTTATTATTTCTTTTACTTTTTCAAACTCTGTGGGAAGGTTGAGTTGGGTGACTTCCCAGCTGAATCCAGAATGACAATGAAAAGGTGGTCATAATCGGTGCCAACCCAGTACCAGGGGGAAAGATGGCTGACAGGGGTTTCAAGAATGCAGCGAACATTTTGAAACCCAGGCCAGCAAAATCCAGTGACCAGAAGGGGTCATTTGAGGGGTGTTCCAGAAATCTCAACTCTCATGCACCCAGCCCAGGCTGCAGTCTCCACACCAATCAATGAAGAACAATGCACACCTTGCAGGAAAACCTCCTTTTCCATACACCCAGGCTATGCATTGAAGAGTTTTCCACTGTATACATTTTTATCCAGATGAAGGTATTTTTATATTTTGACAATAGGAAACAGTGACCAATTTTCAGAGTAATCAAATCTGGAACAAACGAAACATCTCATTTTAGCCAACCTGTCCCAATTAAGGCAACCGTGGGGGACACACCACGTTTTACTGTTGAAACCTACGCAGCATTGAAATCCAGGCTTATATGCAGACTGCAATCCTTAGAGGACTGTATCTGGCTTTTGTGTGACGGGATTTGATTAAGCACTTAGTATAGTCTTTTGAACACGGAAATCCTGTTGTACTTAAAGCTAGCAGACCTGTGAACAACTTTGTCAGGTTCACGTCCTATAACGGTAAACACAGAACAAAAACCCACAAGACTGTTTCTATGAGAGATTGATGAACTTTGTTTAAATTAAAAAAAAAAAAAAAAAAAAGGAACACGTTCTGTAATAAATGCGTCGCTCAATACAGAATTGTATAATAACATCTGGGTGTCCTGCTTGCTTTGTTCTGGAGCTGTGGGTACAAATTGGGGGTCAGATCTGGCCCTCAGGTGTTTTACAAAACGGTATTTTTAAAAACTGGTTTTTAAATTCATTTGCCACCATGAAAATATGGGGGCTTGTCACATAAAAATCGCGATTTTTTTTGTATTAATATATATTTTTTATTTTTATTTAATATTGGAGTACAGTTGATTAACAATGTTGTGTTAGTTTCAGGTGTACAGCAAAGTGATTCAGTTATACATGTACATGTATCTATTCTTTTTCAAATTCTTTTCCCATGTAGGTTATTACAGAGCAGAGTTCCCTGTGCTATACAGTAGGTCCTTGTTGGTTATCTATTTTAAATATGCAGTGTGTACATGTCAATCCCAAACTCCCAATCTACCCCTCCCCCCCATCCTTCCCCCTCTGGTAACCGTAAGTTCGTAAGTTCGTTCTCTATGTCTATGAGTCTGTTTCTGTTTTGTAAATGAGTTCACTTGTATCATTTTTTTAGATTCTGCATATAAGCGATGTTATATGATATGTCTTTCTCTGTCTGACTTCACTTAGTATGATCATCTCCAGGTCCATCCATGTTGCTGCAAATGGCATCATTTCATTCTTTTTTATGGCTGAGTAATATTCCATTGTATATATGTACCACATCTTCTTTATCCATTCATCTGTCAATGGACATTTAGGTTGCTTCCATGTCTTGGCTATTGTAAGCAGTGCTGCAGTGAACACTGGAGTACATGTATCCTTTCGAACCATGTTTTTCACTGGATGTCCAGGTGTGGGCTAGATCATGTGGTAGCTCTATTTTTAGTTTCTTAAGGAACCTCCATACTGTTCTCCATGGTGGCTGTACGAATTTACATTACCACCAGCGGTGTAGGAGAGTTCCCTTTTCTCCACACCTTCTCCAGCATTTATTGTTTGTAGACTTTTGGATGATGGCCATTCTGACTGGCGTGAGGTGATATCTCATTGTAGTTTTGATTTACATTTCTCTAATAATTAGCGATGTTGAGCATCTTTTCATGTGCCTCTTGGCCATCTGTATGTCTTCTTTGGAGGAATGTCTATTTAGGTCTTCTGCCCATTTTTTGATCGGGTTGTTTGTTTTTTTGATATTGAGCTGCATGATTGTTTGTATATTTTGGAGATTAATCCTTTGTCAGTTGCTTCGTTTGCAAATATTTTCTCCTGTTCTGAGGGTTGTCTTTTCGTCTTGTTTATAGCTTCCTTTGCTGTGCAAAAGCATTTGAGTTTAATTCGGTCCCATTTGTTTATTTTTTTTTTAATTTCCATTACTCTAGGAGATGAATCGAAAAAGATATTGCTGCGATTATGTCAAAGAGTGTTCTCTCTAAGAGTTTTATAGTATCCAGTCTTACATTTAGGTCTTTAATCCATTTTGAGTTTATTTTTGTGTATGGTGTTAAAGAATGTTCTAATTTCATTAAAAATCACGATTACTGGCTTCACTGGAAAACAGTAAGATCTGGCCACACAGGGCCCAAATTCCAACATGACAGCAGCTAGCTGAGGAGTGGCCCTCCCCGTTAGGACACGTGCCCATGATTTGCCTCTGTCTGCACCTGCACCACCTGCCCAGGTCCTGTGGACATCTTGGTTGGTGATTGTGCTGTGGGCTCCAACAAAGGAAGATGGAAGGATTGGAATACACTTTCCACTCATTGCAGCAGGTGGAAGCTGGTTAGACTCTGGGGTCTAGATCTGAGGAGCTGAGATTGTGCCCTGCCCCAATCCACAGGTCGTGGCCCTAAGACCAGCCAGTTTACAAGCTGTGCCCACCTCAGTGGAGTGTGTGAGTGGTGGGTGCCTCTAGACTCCTGATGGAAAAATGCCAAGAGGGGCTTTCTGGTGACCAACACAGCAGCGCCCCCCCTTTCCCAGCTGTATAACTAGGGCCTCGGTCTCCCCATCTGTAAAATGGGGGTATCACAGCAGCCAACTCAAAGGGTCATTATCAGGAATGATGATGCATGTAAAACACATAAGACAGTGTGTGGCACATAAGGGTTCAGTATTACTGTTTTCATGAGTGGGGGTTGGGTTCCTTCAACCCGTGATGGTGAGTCTCTCTGTGTATCAAGCTGCAGGAGGTTTTTTTTTTCTTGACCAATAATGTCAAGAGAGTTCCCTAAGTGGCATTAAACATTATTCACCCGTGAGCTAAGGGCACGTGGCATCCCAAGACAGACCTTTCCTCTTTGTCTGGAAACCTTCTAATCACCCCAGTTTTTCCACACGTCCTTGCGGCGGGAATGAAATGATGAGTGACCTCCTCCTTGGTTAGGATAACTAATTGCTCCAAAGTAAAGCCAAAGACAGGCCCTTTGGACACCTGGTTTGCAGCTCCGGAGGTCAGAAGTCAGAAATCCTCAGGATGTGGCCGCGGGTTGTAGGTGGGGGCAGGAGTGGAGGAGGAAGCCTCATCTGACACACACAAGCCACCTAAGAGCCTGTAGAAGTAGGTGCCCCCTGCGCTCTGGGAACCAACGCTCCCTCTGGACCATTAGCTTTGGTGTTGATGATGTGTCTGCAGTCGCTGTCCGTCTGGAGTGGAAAATGCAGCAAAAACACAGAAATGTGGAATTCTGAACTAGGGACCATGGAAGAGCAAGAGGAGAGACCAGAGAGGAATGAGAAGGCAGGGAAGGCCTTACAGGCAGAGGCAGGTTTAGATCAGGGAACAGAAGGGAGGAGAGAGCTGAGCTGGGGGCAATCTGGCGACTGTTCATCCAGGTAATAAGTATAGATTAAGTACCTGCTGTGTGCTCAGTGCTTCAATGGTGGAAACACCCCGAGAGCGTGAATAGGGGGATCCCGGAAGGCTTCCTGGAGGAGGGGGCATCTCAGCTGACACCTGAAAGACAATAGGATTTAGAGAAGCATAAGAGGAGAACAGAAGGAATAGATGGCAAGACATGGGACAGGGACAAGGACATGGGGAAACAAATCCAAAGGAGGCTAGAATTTGAGGTGGAGGGAGGAAGAGGGACAAGGGCTAGATCCTGAAGCCCCCTGGGGCATGGTGGGAAATAGGCCTTTCTCCTGAGGGCACTGGGGAGCCATGGGTGGTATGAGGCAGGGGGTTGCTGTGGTCAGACTTGCACTTCCAGGAGGTTAGGAGGTTCCATCTGCCTGAGGATATGGCAGACCAAAGGAGAGTGGCCGGGCCCACTCCCAGTGCAGGCCCTGACCTCAGGCTTCTGCGGTCCTTGCTTCCCACCCCTGCCCTCCTTTTCTTCCTAATTAAGCTGCTCGAATCAGGCCAGCAGCCCCACCTCCCATCATCTCCTGGTGAATGAAAAAGCCAGACCTCACCTGGCTGACTGGCCCATGACTGCTGGCATGACTATCCTAGAAATCACTCTAAAGGCCAGAGCTCCATAGCTAAAGCACAGGGTGTGTATTGCTTTGCAGGTACCCAGGAGGCTGGAGCCACCTCTCCAAACCCCAGAGCAGTAGAGATGGGGCAGGGACCACCCTACCTTGGCCAACAATGAGAGGGATAAAACAGTTGATCTCTTTAATGGTCTGTGACCTTCTCCAGCCCCCTAGGGTATAGTTATTAAAAACAATGGCTTTGAACTCATCCTGGCCTGGGTTTGACTCTCTACTATTAGGTAACCTGAGGACCCTTTAATGAGATTCAGTTCCCTTATCTGTAAAATGGACATGATCATAATAGTATCTACCTGTATTTGTTGTCTATTACTGCATAACAACCCAAAACTTAGTGGCTTAAAACAATAAACGTTTATCTCACAATCTCTGTGGGTCAGGAATTTGGGAGTGGCTTGACTGGGTGGCTCTGGCTTCTTGGTCTCTCATGAGATTACAGTTAAGCTGTCAGCCATGGCTACAGTCATCTGAAGGCTGTTCTGGGGCTGGAGAATCCCCTTCCAAGAAGGCACATTCAGATGGTGGGTGAGCAGGTGCTGGCTGTTGGCTGGGCATTTCAGGTTCCTCTGCAAGTGACCCTCTCCACGGGGCTGCTTGAGCGTCCTTACAACATGGTAGCTGAGAGTGAGCAAGGCAGAGGCTGTGGTGTCTTCTATAACCAAGATTTGGAAGCCCCACTGTCGCTTCCACAGTAACCTCTTGGCTACACAGGTTTGCCGTTATTCAGTGTGGGAAGGAACTTCACAAGAGTGTGTACCCCAGAAGGCAAGGATCATCAGGGAGGCTGGCTACCACACTGCCTTATAAGTTTCTTTGAAGATTAAATGAGCATTTCTTAAGCTATGGTTCTAAAATCCCTTGTTTCCTACTCAAAATGCAGATTCCTGGGTCCTGCTCCAACCTCCTGACCAAAATTCCTGGAGCCAGAGCCCAGGAATCTGCATTTTAAAAACTACCCCCCCGCCAGTTGACTCAGACATCATAGGTCTCAGTAAATGGGAGGCAGTTCTAATTCATTTTGCTTTGTTTGGCCTCACTGTGTGTGCCAGGCCCTACGAAGGATGCCGGTGAAACAGAAGAGCATAGGAGTACAGAACAAACATTCACTGGGTGTCTTGGTGTAGTCGGTAACTGTTGGGTTGAAAGAAATTGTGATCCACTTAAAGATGTGCAAACGGTTTATTGGGAAGATCCAGAGTAAACCTTGTGAAACCCAAAGGCAGGAAATTCAACCAGGCTTCGGAACACTGCAGTCTATCTTGAGCCGTTTGTTCTCTCTCTAAGGCCGCCTCATGCCCAACTTAGTCTGTCCATCCATACACCCCCCCAACAATCACTCCCCGCCGATTCAAAATTCCCTGGACCCTGATTGGCTCAGCTTGTGTCTCGGGACCAACTCCTGCCCAAGCAGCTGTGGTCAGGGAGGGTAGAATCACGTGAGCTGAATGGGCACAGGAGGCAATTTTTGACATACCTGTGCCGGGCACTGTGCCAGGCCTTGGGGGCACATGGGAGGCAGACCTGTCCCTGCTCTCAAGGAGCTGCAGTCTAGGGGGCCTACTTGCGCCACCCCAGGATTTCTTGGCCCCATAACTAGAGAAACAATGACCATAGTGCCCCTGAACAATGAAGAGAGGGCAGTGGCAGCAGCCCCGGTGCCCAAGTGCTTTCAGAGCTGCACCTGGCAAGAGCAGACAGAGCCACGGCCCCAAGCACGGGTAGACCAAGCCGAGGCAGCTCTGAGCCCTCTGTCAGGAGCGGGCAACTGTTTTGAAACCCTAAGTGAAAAACAGTTCATGGGCCCAGTCCTCAGCAGAAAATGCGAAACCTGCAGCTGGGCTTAAGCAGTTTATCGTTTTACTGCCGTGGAAGAGTTATTTTGAATGCTGCGATTTTAGAAGTTGGGACAAGTAACAGGGCCTTTTCCATAACAAAGTTTGTGTAAGGTGAGGTAAGGTGATCTGGGGAGGGATTGGGTGAGGGGGGAGTGGACAGTTGGCTCCAGATCTAGCCAGAGTAGAGACAAAACGGCCCTGTTGAGGAACATACAAGATACTGAGCCACAAGTGGGGGAGGCAGAGAGTGCTATTCTTTCAATATTTGTCCACTCAGAAGAGGAGAGAGGAAGGCATCCATGGAGAGGATGAGGAAAACAGTGGCCCTTCTACTGTGCTACAGAATCCCACTCTAGCCCTAACCTTCACCCCAGTGAGCTGACAACAGCCCTGTCTGTGGCTGGCTACCCAGAGCCATGCTCCTTAAAGGGAACAGCTGCAGTCACTCAAGCTTATCCGTTAGGAAGCCTCTGACTGCAAATAACAAAGTCCCCCTCAAAGCTTTACACATTTATTACCTCAAACAACAAGACTTCCAGAAGAAGGGCAGGTTCTCAGGTCCATTGATTCAGCAGGTCAAGGATATTTTCAAGTGTGTGCTAAACTCAGCAGGGGATATTTTCCTTAACGTGGCCTACTTCATGATCACAAGATGGCTACCATGGCTTCAGGCTTCAGACATAACTTACTTCCAGAGCTCTTCATTGTGTCTCTTTTTAGAAGCAAGAACACCCTTCCACTCTTTTATATATATATATATATATTTTTTTTTTTGGCTGCAGCTTGCGGGATCCTAGTTCCCCAACCAGGGATCGAACCCGGGCCCTCGGCACTGAACGGACAGAGTCCCAAACCCTGGACCACTGGGGAATTCCCTGTATATATCTATTTTTTAAATATAAGTTTCAGGTGCACAGCATTAATAATTCGACATCTATATACACTAAAAGTGATCACCACCACAAATCTAGTTGTCATCCATCATCATACAGTTGACCCCCTTCACTCATTTCACCCACCCCCAACACACAGCCATTCTTTAGCAGGTCAAGTTTAGCCAGTCCCTAAATATCAAATGGGAGTAGCACAACTGATAGAATTTGACTAATCATTTAGCGTGGAAGGATGTTGGGCAGTGAGCCCATAACTTCTGGCCTAATTGCCCTCCTTGTGGTTCTCATCCCCTACCCCCAGCGGCTTCTCAGAATACTCCTTCTGAACACATACAGTATCCTCCAAACACTGTTCAAGTGAAGACAACTTCCTCAACTTTGTCACACTCCTGGGATGTTGTGGTCTTCCTTAGGCTCATGCCCCGAACACCTCCCCGGGGTCAAGAGGAAACACTGTTAGCAGGTGGGTGCACAACACTGAGGTACTGACTGACTTGTCACCCATCCCCGTTTCATTCCTAAGAAGCCGGGCAGGTGAGGGCTCACCTGTGACCCTCCCTCTTGGGGCTGCCTCTCCGGCTATTTCCCCCATTCTGTGCCTCAGGCCTTGCAGTGGCCACAGTCACAAATGCCACGGGCAGCACCCAGACTCAGCCTATGTGGGGAGGCACTTCCCCAACCCCGTCTGTCAGCTGTGGTCCCAGGAGAGGTGGAAGGAATTACTCAGCATGTACTGGTTGCTTACGAGTAGCATGATTCCCTGACCTTAGTATTTTTCTCGCTCTTTGAACTTGTTCTGCAGACCGAGGACTGTAGGTTGCTCATCCTAAGCCACATTTTCCTGAATGTGTATGATTTTTCCAGGCTGGCAAGAGACATGTGACCAAGCTCTGGATCCACATCAAGAGGACCTAGGGCCTAGTCTATCATACTAGATGACCTTGGGCCAGCCCCTTCCCATCTGTAAATCCTCCATTAGCCCAGCAAACACACTTGAGTCTGAGATAACAGATATACAGCATAAATACTGCCACCATCCGCCCTTTGCTCACAGCAGACATCACTAATCAATCACAGGATATTTCCCTCTGAATTAGCATTGGTGCTGGAATCCTCCTCACTCCAGGCCCGGAGGCAGCCACCAGGAACTGATCAGTGAGAAGACCCAAATTTTGGCTTTTCCCTTTGGCATCCTTCCCAATTGTCAGGGCTTCAGCCCACAGTTGACTTTTTATCCTCACCTTTACCCCTGCCTTCTCTCCCCTCTGAAAAGGAACTTTGGGACTCCATTTCCTCATATTCCTCTCAAAGACTCTGCCTTTTTCCACAGGATTCCAGAGGTTTACGTCCCTGCTCTTGACACTTTTCAGCTGTATGAACTTGGCAGATTTCTTAACCTCTCTGAGCCTGTTTCCTCATCTGTAAAAGGGGGTCAGTATCTGCCATAAGAGGTTGTAAGAATGTGCCTGACAGAGCATCAGCCAGGGAGCACTCAGCACACTCTAGTCACTTATCTTGTAGGGCCTGCTCCTAGATCTGCCAGGCAAATCAATCCAGGACTTTGATGGGGGGAAAAGAATGATATAACCAGCCATTACTTGACAAACCTTTGTTTATTTTATTTTAGCCTTTATATCCCTCTCCCAGGCTGCCTGATATCTCTCCCCCGCCCAACTCCGGAGGCAGCCTGACCGCAGGTTGTGCTTTGGGGGTGGGTGGGGGGAGATTGTACCTTTAGTGCTTGTAAACGTACACCAGGACTGGGGCCAACACCTCACCACACCATCTAGGTCTGGCCAGGACATGGGCATTGGGTAGTTCCTAACACCCCCTGAGACCCAAAGCCTGTGGACAAGAGCTGCCATCCCCATCCCCACCACTGAGGACTTGAGGAAGAGGGGCATGGAAAGCGTACCAAGACCCCCAGAGCACCTGCAGGAGAGTAGGGCTTGCCAGGGAGAAGGCAAAGAACCAGGTGAGATTCTTGAGGTTCCTTTGTCTCCAGCCAAAGCTCCTTGCCCTCTCCCTGGGGGCAGTGCCAACTATCCCCCCCTCCCTCACTGGCCAAACCCAGAACCAGGACACCCTATCCCTTCCCACCAGCCAACAAGAAACAAAAGCAGTGAAACACCAAGCTTTGTTGCTAGGAAAAAAAACACCCGAAGTATTTAAATTAAAACTGAAGCTCCAGTCAACTGAGCCAGCAGTGAGCTGATGATTGCAGACACACAGACAGCCCCCCATTCTTCCCCAAGCCCCAAGGTCTCCAAAGGCAGCAGGAAGGGGCTAAGGGCCGAGTCTGTCTGTCACCAAGAGGGAGCCTCCGGAGAAGTAAAGATTAGGGCAGGGGTGTCCTCAGAGGGTCCCAATTTGGGGGCACTGAGGACTGTAAACATGACCCAGCTTGAGGGCCAGGGGTGCCCCAGCCCCCCAAGATTCTCCCTGGATGAAGAATGGCCACTGTAGTGAGTGAAAAACAGAAGTTGGTCTTGAAGCAAAGCGAGACCTGGTCTCCCTCTTGGAATATTGTGGGTGAGAAGGGGGCTGAGTCTGTGAGCTCAGAGAGGGGCTGCGATGGAGGGAGAGGGTTCTGGAAGCCAAATACAGCTTTGCAGCTGCTTCTTTGCCCCTATCAGATTGGCACCTGGGCCCTTTCTGGGCTGTGAGTCAGCTCATGGCCCCTCCTCCCTAGGGGAACCTGCTGGAAAGTCAGCTCAGGCCACAGCTGCCCAGCCCAGGCCTGGACAAGGTCAGGCGAGCTCCCGAGAGGCCCTGCCCCAGGCTGGGGGTGGGAGAGCTGGCTTCGGGAAGAGACAGAGGATGTGGTTAAGGAGTGTTGGGAGAGCGTGAGAGCTGCCACAGGAACACAGACATGGCCCAAGGCCAGAGGGCCGCTACTGTCCCAGGAGCACCACCCCAAGGCCTGGCTGAGGCCCCGGGGGAAAGTCCTGCCTCGGCCTCACTCTGGGCCGGGACCCCCGGGGACCAGGCCATCTCACGGTGCTGGGCACACAGGAAAGCCCACGCTTACAGAGGCAGCCGGCGGCCAGCAGCCAGGCAGCTCCTCCGGCGGGCCCTGGAGCCAGAGGGTCAGGCCCAGGTGCGGTGTAGCACAGCCCGGCCTCCTGTCCGCGCGAGGCCCGGTCTGGAGCCTCTGGACCAGCGCTGACTGGGCATGTGCCTTCCAGGCCACAGATCCTCACAGGTCCCAGCTGCCCCAGTGGAGGCCTGTTGCCAGCAACAAGCCTCTGCTAGGTGATTCGGGACAGGCGACCGAGGCACCTGCAGGGCTGGGTTGGGGGCTAGAGTTCCCACAAAACCCGCCCTCCGGCTGCTTGAGGACCACCCAGGGCCTGGATTCTCCTGAGGATCAGGCACGATGGCCTCCTCACGGCTGGGCTTTCTCTGAATGACAGAGGTCCCAAAGCACCCCCTCAGAACCCAGCATCTTCTCAGAGCCTGAGTCCCCGAGAGCAGACCAGGCAGGGACCTCCGGGCTCAGTCCGACTGCGACTGCCCTCAGGGCCAGGTCCCCGTGTCTCACGGCTGGGCCTGTCACAGCAGGGCCTGGGGCTGGAGTGGCACCAGAACCAGGGCCAGTGCTGACCTCAGGGCTGCCCTTGACCGCTTCCCCTTGGTTCCGGCCCTCAGCCCTATCCTCAGGGCTGGGCCTGGCTGCGGAGCCACTGGCTCCTCAGCGCCCTGACCTCCTGCCCGTACCACTCGTGCAGCTGGGCGAAGGAGGCCGAGTCGACAGGGCCATTGGGCGCCGAGGCCCGCCGGCGGGGCGGCAGTGGCGGGGGCTCGAGGCCGGGCCGGGGGCTGGGGGCGGCGCCGGCGGGGGCGGGGCCGGGGCCGGGGCCGGGGCCGGGGGCGGCGGGCGTCTCCGCGCTCCACACGGCGCTCCACACGGCACAGCCGTTCTCTTTGGGCGGGAGCGCGCGGGGTTGGCGGGGCGGGACTGGGCCGCCGCCTGCGCGCACGGCCGCCAGCTGCTGCTCCAGCTCGCGCACCACCAGCCGCAGGTAGTCGAAGCTGGCCCGCGACAGCGCCTTCACCCAGCCCTCCATGGCGGCCTGGCTCTCGGCCGCCAGCACGTAGGTGCGGGCCCGGGCCCCAGCGAAGCGCACGGCGAAAGCGAACTCCTCGGCCGCCTCCACCAGCTCCACGGTGCAGCCCTCCAGGATGATGACGCCCACGGGCTCACGGCTGGCCGCGTCCTCGAAGTAGAAGAGCATGTTGCCGCGCAGCACAAACCAGCGGCGGTGGTAGGCCGCGTGCCGGCCGCCCTTCTTGTACAGGAAGCCCGCGTTGTCGGCCGGGGCGTCGCAGGTGGCGTAGAAGGCCAGGCTGCGCTCATTCAACTTCATGGCGGCGGGGCCTGGGGGCTCGGGACCTGTCCCCACCGGTGCGGCGGTTATTCACGCAGCCACCGCCTCGGGTGATCTCACACCACCCTCGGCTGCCACAGCACTCATCACCCCCGTTTCACAGATGAGGAAACTGAGGCTCAAGGACCAGAAGCAGCCTGCCCAGATTCACACAACTCTTCAGAAGCACAGCCAGGACTCGAACCCGGGTCTGACTGGCCCCAGAAGCCAGGCTGGTAACTCTCCTGCTGTCCTACCTCCCCCAAATAATGTTGAGGATTCCTAGGGCATGCCAAGCATTTTATATATATTAACTCATTTAATCGCAAAACAAACCTTAGGTGGCAGGGACTAGCGTTACCCCCGTTTGACAGATGGGGAAACAAAGTTCAGAGAGGTTAGTCACTGGCCCAAGGCCAAAAAGCAAGTTGGGCTGAGCTGAAATTCAAACCCAGGCCTCATTTCAGCCGCTGCTGTTTCCATCATCCCCAGGTTCCAGACCAGCTGACCTTTTGTGGTCAGGTTCCAGTTCTGCTGATTTCATAACTTAGCTTTGATTTGCGGGTCCATGAAACAGGGATGAACAGAACCTATTTCAGAGGACTGTAGGGACTCCATTCATCAAACATTTATTAAGCACCTACTGTGTTCCAGGCACTGTTCTAGGCACTAGCAGTAAACAAGATGGAGAGGGTTGCTGCCCTCTTGGTGCTGATGTGCTAGTGGCAGGTGAAGGGAGCAGACAGTTAACGAACAGATAAAGTACGTTATCTGTGCTTTAACAGATAAAGGCTAGATGGTCTTAAGTGGTCTGGAAAATATAAGGGAGGGGGTAAGGAGTGTTAAGGACAAAAGGAGTGTTTGATTTTAAAGGTGGGGGGGAGCAGGGGGGGGGGTGGGGGGGGCGGTGTCAAGAAAGGCTGTACTGAGAAGGTGACACTTGAGCAGAGACCTGAAGGAGGTGAGGGAGGGAGCCCCTGGGACATGCCAAGCAGAGGGAATAGCAAGTGCAAGGCCCTGAGGTAGGAACCTGCTAGTGTGCTTGAGGAGGTTGGTGAGGCTGGAGCAGAGTGGGGAAGGGGAGAGGTGGGTGATGCAGTCACAGTGGCAGAAAAGATTGTTACGAAATAATCCAGATAAAGGGCCCAGGGCTTGGCCCACACTTACAGGGAGGGGCTGGGGGGAGAGCATTGTGCACCCATTTGAAGTAGAGGAATCTAACTCTATGCACTTGGCCAGTGATTTTACCACTTTCCTCCAAGGAGTATATGATGAGGGGAACACTGGCCAGGTAGGACGCAGGTGGCACATGGGTCCCCAAGGTGGCTACACCCTCCCTTTGGGTTTTCCATGGCCACTCTGCAAATGTACCTTGTGTCCTGCTTCAAAATCTCACTCTACATAGGACATTGGCCACATTGTTCAAGAAGGAAAGTATATAAAGTCGCTGGAATGCAGTGGGTGCTCAGTTAATGTTCATTCCCCAACCTGGGCAGTGCCTTAGGACCTGGAGGAATGAGATATGGGTGGTGGCTCTCCAGGGAGCAGCTAGCCACAGTGGGGCCCAGACAGGCAACCTGACCCAGGGCGGAGGAGGCAATTGCTCCCAACCCAATCCACCTCATCTCACCAGCCTACACAGTCAAGAAAGGCTTCCTGGAAGAGGCAACATGAGCCGTGATTTAGTGCGTCTCCTGACCTAGCAGCTGACCTGACCAAGGCCACAACCCCTGAAGACTCACGGTGTTTAATCTCTGCTCTACATCCCTGAGCTGTGTGACTTCAGACATGGGCCTCCCCTCTCTGAGCCTCAGTTTCTCTGCAAAATGGGAGGGATTCCTCCCTACCCCCCCAACAACTCCCATGTGGACCCCAGCCCCATTTCTCACAGGAATCACCCACCCTACTCACCCCGTTTCCCTCCTACCTCTCAGGCCACTGCTCACTTCCCTGCCCTCTGCTCAGTTCTGGTTTCGGCTGGCTCTTCTCTGGGTTCAAATGTCAGCTCTGTAGTGTCCAGGCTGTGTGACCCCGGGCAAGCTTTAAGCCCCTCTGGGCCTCTGCTTCCACATCTGTAAAATGGGATCAGAACAGCACCTAAGTCAGGGTTGTTGTGACAATGACACAGTGGCTATATGGAAGCACTAAGCACGGTGCCAGGCATTGTACATGCTTAGCTGGGGTAGCTGATGACGTTCTTCTCAGCCTCTCCAAATGCTCCCCTCAGTGCTCTCTGTCTCGGCAAAAGGCCCTTGGTTTCCCCCCACCTCCACATCTGATCACTCATCAAGTCCACTTGATCCCCTCCCCACCTCTTCCAAATCAGTGGCCTAATCTCTGCTCATTGCCACCTCCATTCTAGGCCCCCCATCGTGGCTCGCCTGGACAGCTACAGTAGCTTCTTCACTGGTCTCCCTTCTTCCACCGTTGCCCGTTCCTTGTCCATGTTGTTCAGGGTAAGATCATAACTCCTTCCTAGGCCCCTCCCCTGGCCCCCCAGAGGATCCATTCCCCACAGAGGGAGCCTATTAAAACTAAACCCAATCACACCCCTCCCCTACTCTAAACCCTCCCATGGCTCCCTACTTCTCTCAGTATAAAATTCATTCTTCCCCATGTCTTCCAAGTTCCCTTCCCCTATTTCTTTCCCCCTTGCTCACTCGGCTCCAGCCACGCTGGCCTCCTTGGTGTTCCTCAAACACCTGAGGGCCTTTGCCCTGGCTGTTCCCGCTACCTGGAATGCCTTCCCCATATCGTCACATGGCCAACTCCTCATCCTTCAGTTTCAGCTTGACCATCACCTCCTCAAGAGGAGGAGGTCTCTGTATACAAGAGACCCCCCTAGTCACTCTCCCGTACCTCAGCCTGAAATTACCTGGGTCATGTTTGCCTGCTCTAGGAGGGCAGAGGTTCTTTGTCTGAATTCCAGTGCCTGGCATGTAGTTGGTGCTCAAAAACCTGTAGAATGAATCAAACAGTTATCTACGTAAACTTTTCAACAGCCCCATGAGGAGTCTTTTCCCCATCCCACATTCATGGATGTGGAAACTGAGACACAGAGAGCTTAAGTAACTTGCTCAAAGGTACAATTCTGTGCCTAGAATCTCATGCTCTAGGCAACCAGCCCAAAGGGGCTGATCTTGGAGTCTCACCACACATTAAGGCCAAAGGAAGAGCAATTTCCCTCACACTCAGCAGCTCCCCCTCCACGCAGCCACCCCACCCTGACCCCAAGGTCACCAGCCAGCACAGGACCCCTCTCTGCCCATGGCCCTGCCTCCTCCAGCCCAGCAAGAAAGGAGGGGAGGGCAGGAAGCAGCAAGGGCACAGTCTCCAGCCTCTGGGAGGGCCTGGTCCCCAGCTTATCTCGCCCTGCTCGTACACTTTTCCAAGAAGTTCAGAGTCCGCTGTGGGCACTGCTGCTAATACAACAGTCCCTGGCCAGGCAGGAAGCTGGCGGGGACCAACCCAGCCCCTCTCTGGTCCCAGAGCCAATTCGCCTCCTTCAGTCCAGGCTGGATGGGCCTTGAGAACACAGCCTCATCTATATTAACATCCATCCCTCTCGGAATTGAAAAGATTAATCCTGAAGAGAAATTTTGCAAAATGCTGAGCAGGTAGTGAACACTCAGTCAAGAAGCTGTCAAAAAGGCAAATAATTAGCTCCAGGTCTCCAAGGACACAGATTGCCCAGAAACCAGGACTCTGGGGAAACTGAGGCATGGCATTTTGCCACTCATTTCAAGGAAAGAAGCCAGAACTACAGGTCCTGGAGTTGGATCCAGCTGCCACAAGTGTCGCCGAGCAGTGGGCATGTTGGAGAGGGTGTTGCAAGTACAGGCAGAAAAACATGTACTGAGAACCCTGAAGAGTTCCTGTCCAGCGCTGCCCTGGA
This sequence comes from Eschrichtius robustus, assembly GCF_028021215.1. Classification (NCBI taxonomy): domain Eukaryota; kingdom Metazoa; phylum Chordata; class Mammalia; order Artiodactyla; family Eschrichtiidae; genus Eschrichtius; species Eschrichtius robustus. Next base: position 9,733,729 of record NC_090837.1, read on the forward strand.
CAGGGGCCACAAGGAAACCAGGACCGCCATCCCAGGCCATTGCTCCTAGCTGCCCTCTATCCTTTTGTGTGTGGTGTGTTCCTTAAAGGACAGCCAGAGCCCTGGATGAGGTGGTCAACGGCAGAATGTGGGAGCCAAGTGGAGCTTTAGTCCTCAGACTTCCCGCAGCGGCGGAGGTCTTTTATGGGGCTGGAGGGTCATCGGCCAAGTTCGCCTCCTGGAGCTGGGGTCCCTGATGGGAAAAGTACCACTGGCGTGGAATCGCAAATGGACATATCCCCAGCAGAGATCTCTCCAGACGTCTGGGGGACCCCGAGGCCCATGGCGGCCCGAGCCCGGTCCCGCATACCCTCGCAGGTCAGCCCGAAGGTCCCCCCGCCAGGCCGGCCTTACCTCACGGCGCGGCCTAGGGCGACGGCAGCAGTGGCGGGACGGGAGACGCGGAGCCGGGGAGCGGCCCGGCCATGGCCCGGGACCTGCTCGGTTGAGGCGGCGGCAGCGGCGGTGCTTTGTCTCCCGGGCGGCCGAGCCGACGCAGCCGCGGGAGAGCGCGGATCAGACGGAAGGAGGCGGGGGCAGCCGGACCGTCGGCGACCCACAAACTCGCCTCTTTAACCCTTCCCAACCAGCCCGAGCCGGAGCCGCCCCCGCTTTCGTCCCCCGCTCCCGGATTGGACAACCCGGCCCCGACCCACCCCCGGATTCGCCACACCCTGTGGGCCCGCCCCCGAAACCACTCTTAAAGGACAGCAACCGGTTTAGGAATTCCCAGTGTCCTATTCGGGGAAAGAAGATTAGATCCCGGGGACTCAACGCGCTCTCAGGGGTAGGTATAGGGGGCGAATTCGTCCAGAAAAAGCATCGGGGTCCTGGGCGAGACCACTCGCTGAAGCAAGCTCTAGGCTTGGAGTTCGAGCTCCTTCCTGGCTAGGGTTGCCAGATTTAGCAAATTTAACGCCCAGCTAAATTTGAAAAATAACTCTGCTGAAAACGTGTGATTTATTGAAAAAAGATGAATACAGGACATTTCAGGCGTCATGACAAAGTCAATACAGGACTGTTCTATATGGACAGGATGCCTGGCAACCCTACCCCTGGCCCCAGGTGAAGAGGGAAAGTTCTGGAGTTGGGCGGGCTTGGGTACAAGTCCAGTAAGCCACATTTAATCACTGTGAGGCCTTAAAGAAATCAATCCACTTCTCTAGCCCTCTGTTTCCTCATCTGTCAAATAAAGACAATCATAGTATATAAAGTGCATGGCACAGAGTAGATGCTCTCAGTAAACAGGAATTGCTGTTCATTTTGTTCTATCCAAAATAACACAGTTCCACCTCCCTAGAGCTGTCTTTACTTCCTGCTTTTGCTACCTCGTCCCCACCACCTTCCAGGACTCAATCACTGTCCAGTCCTGGCCTGAGAGCAGGAGAGAAACAGGACAGACCAGGGTGATCTATTCATTCTACAGCCTCTCACTAAGCGCCTATGTGTGCCAGACACTGTGCCAGGTGCTGTCCTTGAGTCAATCAACAAACAAATAAGATGAGATCTAGAAGTGATTCTCTCTAGGAAGACTATAATCCATGGTAGTGGGGTAGAAAGACTGTGAGTGCAATTTTAGACAAGGTGGTCAGAGAAAGCTTCTCTGAGGAGCAGAGACCTGAAGGAAGTGAGGGAGGGAGCCATGTTGATATCTGGGAGAAGGATGTCCCAGGCAGAGGGAACAGCAAGTGCAAAGGCCCTGAGGTGGGACCATCTGAGCATGTTTGTAGAACAGGGAGGAGGCCAGTGGGGCTTGTGCCGATCGACCAAGTGGAAGAATAGTAGGAAATGAGGTTAGAGATGATTGGCAAAGCCAGGTTGCTTAGAGCCTTGTGGATCGTGGAAAAGATTTTGCTTTTACTCTGAGAGGAATGGAGAGTCATGGGAGGGTTTTGAGCAGAGGAGGGACATGCTCTGTCTTAGGTTCAACGCGGTTCCTGGCTGCTGTGGGGAGAATGGACTGTAGGGAGCAAGGGTAGAGGCCAGGAGACCAGGGAGGAGGCTCTTGCAGTAGGCCAGGTGAGTGATGATAGTGGCTAAGAGCAGAGTGGGGGCATTGGAGGTGGAGAGAAGTGGTTGAATTCTAGAGCCTGCCTGATAGTGAAGCCAGGACAGAGGAAAGTAGGGCCAAGACCCATGGCATAGGGAGAGACAGATACATGATGATATCTGATATCATCTGAGCCCCTGGATCCAGCTGTACCTGATGGTGCCATAATTTCTTGGACAGGAAAGGCAAACTGGAATTTCCCCAAATCTGGATGTTCGCCAGATAAGGAAAATGTCAGGCACATGGGCATTTGGGCCTTGGTGTGGGGAAAATTTCCCAGAAGTCTATGAGTCTTGGTTCTCAGAGCCCCTTAGGCTGGAAGCAAGGGTTGACAGGGGCAAAAAAGGCAGAAATCTGAGATCAAGACCCTGGCATCTTTTCTTTTTTTTTTTTTTTTTGAGTCCTTATCATTTATTTTTTTAATTGAGGTGAAATTCTCATTAAAAAAAATTAAGCATTTTAAAGTGAACATAATGTATAACATGGTGACTAGTTGATAACTGTATGGTATGATTGAAATTTGCTGAGCGAGTAGAATTTAAATGTTCTCACACACACACAAATATGGGAGGTGATGGATGTTAGTTAACTAGATGGGAGGAATCCTTTCATGATGTGTATGTATTTCAAATCATCACAGTGTATACTTTAAATACCTTACAATTTTATTTGCCAATTACACCTCAACAAAGCTGAAAATAAAGAAAAAAAGATACAGCTCCCAAATTTTAAAAGTCACCAGCAAAAAATAAAATAAAATGAACGATTCAAGTACCATTTGATACATTCACAATTTTGAACAACAACCAGCTTTACCTGGTTCCAAAACGTGTCTGTCACTCCAAAGTACAACCCCACATCCATTAGCAGTCACTGCCCATTCTCCCCTCTTACCAGCCCCTGGCGACCACCAGTCTACTTTCTATCTTTATGGATTTATCTATTCTGGATATTTCATATAATTGGAACCATACAATATGTGGCCTTTTGTGTCTGGCTCCTTTTAGTTAGCGTAATGTTTTCAAGGTTCATCAGTGTTACTGCATTTATCAGTACTTCATTCCTTTATGATTGAATAGTATTCCATTGTATGGATGTACCACATTTGGTTTATCCTTTCATCTGTAATGGACATTAGGTTGTTTCCACCTTTTGGGACAGTGATTCAGAAGGACTGGAAAGGGGAATTTGACGACTAGAACTGGGTTGTGGCTACCATTACCAATCCTGATGATTTACCTGCAAACCGTGTCTCGAGTCTGTCACTTCTCCATCTCAGCCACCATTTCCCCATCCCAAGCCACCACCATCTCTCTCTCAGCAGGATGTCGGCAGTAGCCCTCTCTCGGGTCTCCCTTCTGTCACTCTGACCTCTGTGCCCTCCGGGTCCATTCTCCACTGAGGGATCCTAGTAAAACTTAAGTCAAATCAAGTCATGGCACTCCATTGCTCAGAGCCTTTCCATAGCTCCCCACTGCCTCAGGAGCAAGTCCAAACTCCTCCCCTTGAGTGACAAGGCCCTGTAGTCCTGGTCTCTACCTCCCCCTCCAGCCTCCTTATGCATGGTTTCCTATCCCCACTCCCTCAGCTTCGGCCAGATGCTTCTCTCTGTTCCCAGAATGCACCATGCTCTGGGCCTTTGCACGTGCTGGTCCCCTTCCAGGGCTGGTGCTTCAAGCCTTCGCCCAGCCATCGCCCCTTCTGGGAAGGCATATGACCCCCCAACCCCACCCTGCTGAGTCAAATGCCTTTGTTTCCTCCAATCAGTCATTCTTTCAACCAGTATTTATTGAGCACTACTCTTTCTGAGGCACCAGGGATACAAGTTAAAAAGACAGACAAGTACATGCGTGTTCATAGCAGCACCGTTCACAGTAGCCAAAAGGTGGAAACAACCCAAATGTCCATCAACAGAGGAGTGAATAAATAAAATGTGGTACATCCATACAATGGAATATTACTCAGCCATAAAAAGGAATGGATTACTGATGCATGCCACAATGTGGATGGACCTTGAAAACATGATGCTAAGTGAAAGAAGCCAGTTGCAAAAGGCCCATATGCTGTGTGATTCCATGTGTATGAATTATCCGGAATAGATAAGTCCATAGAGACAGAAAGCAGATGGGTTTTTGCCAGGGACTAGGGGGAGGGGAGAATGGGAAGTGACTGCTTAGTGGGTACAGCGTTATATTTGGGGGCAATGAAAATGTTTTGGAACTAGATAGAGGTGATGGTTGCACAACATAGTATTAAATGCCACTGAATTGTTCACTTTAAAATGGTGAATTTTATGTCATGTAAATTTCACCTCAATAAATTATCTTGTAAAAATGACAGACAAGTGCTCCTGCCCTCCCTTACCAGAGAGGCGAAAATATAAAGCAACATTTGTACAGTACATTAGGTGAAGTTAAGAGTCAAGGAGAAAAATGAAACAGGGGAAGAGCATATGAATTGTGAATGAGGATGGTGGAGTTGCCATTTTAGCTAGGAGGGGCCAGGGAAGACCTCGTGGAGAAGCTGCTTTTCAGTAAAGACCTGAAGGAAATAAGGGCACAAGCCATGCAGATATCCAGAGGGAAAAGCACTCCTGGCAGAGGGAACAGCAAATGCAAATGCTCAGAGGCAAGAAACATATCAAGGAGGCCAGTGTGGCTGGAGCAAAGAGAGCGAGAGGAGAGGTGAGATCAGGGAAACCTGTGGGCTTTTCTCAGGAGGCTGAGGAAATGAGGTGAGGTGAGAAGGTACATGAGGTAGAAGAACTGGGAGAAGCCAACTGTAGGTAGCATACCTGGGTTTGATGGCTCTGCCTAACCTGTGATACCCCCTCCTCCCACCAGGAGAAGGTAGGTTCTTGAGGGCGGGGAATTTTGTCTGTTTTGTTCACTGCAGCATCTTCAGCTCCTGGCACAGTGTCCGGCACATAGTAGGTGCTGGGTGACTGGGACGTGACTCGGCCTGAACCTCCCAGGCAGGTGCCCATAGGACCCGCCATCTTGCATCCAGATCTTGGGCTCCCAACCCTTTCCACTGATCCTTCCCCCCCCCTTCGCCACCTGCTGGGGAAGACAGTGGTCCAAGCTAGGGTCTAAGGCAGAGTTTCCTTCCACAGTGGCTGCCCCACCCCAGAAGTGGGCAGGACCAGCCAGCCCCAAGAAGGAACTGAAATTGTCCTCCACCACAAACACGTCAGCCCAGGCCACACGCTGGGAGGGTCATGGGGAAGGGGGAGTGATAGGAAGGGCCAGAGTCCCCTGACTTCAAGGGCCCCCCTCCTCTGTTGGGACAAAACCTGTGCACCACCAGCCCAGAGCCAGGGTCCTGAGTATGAACGAATTTTGCTAAAGGCGTGGAGACCTGGGATTTCTTGCTATCTCATTCCCTAGCATCAAAGGGAGGATTTGAGAGCCCTGCCTTAAAAGGTGGCATTGTGGACTTCCCTGGTGGTCCAGTGGTTAAGACTCCGCACTTGCAATTCAGGGGGCACAGGTTCAATCCCTGGTCAGGGAACTAAGATACTGAATGCTGCACAGCCAAAAACAAAAAAAGGCGGCACTGCGGACTCCTCTTCCCCTCTATCATTTATGGGGCCTCTCATCCCCCCTCCCCAAACCCTCCTGTCTGCCACAGGTCCACAGATCCCCCGGTGGTTCCTGAATGCTTTCTCCCAAAGGAGCAATTTAAACCTCCTCTGAGTTTCACCTGTTCCTTATTAATAACCAAGATGTATTGCATACTGGCCCAGGGCCAAGTTCATTTTACACAGACCTTCATATTGAATCCTCAGACCAAGGCTCAGAGAGTGGAGTGATGTGCTTATGGTCACACAGGAAGGGGCAGAGCTAGGACTACAGCCCAAGCCTATTGGATTCTAAAGCCCCTATTCCTAACCACCTGGCCACCTCCTGTTCAAGTCCAAAGAAACCTATCCCAGCACTGCCCTAGCAAAACTCACAGGACTAATAGCCTCTTCCAAGACATAAATCACACCCCTTCCCAGAAGGCCCGAATGGCTGCCTTTGGTATGTATATTAAGTGTGTATATTTATGTATGTTTTCTGGTCAGGTGGGGCTGAAGGGAGGGGAGGCTGACGGGTATGGTCCCTGAGCCACATCCAGGACTACAGAAGGGCAGGGGGAGATCTTGCATTGTCCTATGAAGCCCCAGACTCATAAAGCAACCTGTGACCATGCTTTGAGCTGGAAATTAATGGATTTAATGTTTTAAGTGGCTTCCAGTCCCCACTCTGCCATTTTCAAGCTGTGTGATCTTCGGCAAATCACTTCACCTCTCTGTGCTTTGGTTTCCTCATCTGTAAACCACAAGAAGTAACAGTGCCCCATCTCATAAGGTGTTACGAGGGATTTCAAGAATAATAGCTAATGTTTACTAAGCACTTGCTGTGTGTTTTGCTTCTCATGAAAATGCTTAGAAATAGGAACAATTTTACCATCCCCATTTTACAAATTTTAAAAGCAAGATGAAATAGCTTGCCTGAACTCACACATTGAGCTAGTGGACTTGAATCCAGGCAGTCCGGAATTTGAGTCTACACCTTGCTGCCCCTCTGAGTAATAATATAAAGCTCACAGAACAGCACCAGCATGTAGTAAGTGCTCAATAATTGTTAGGTGTTATCCCCTTCTCCTGCTCACAAGTTTTGGTTGGCAGTTCAAACATCTTTGAGTAATAGAAAATTTTAAAACAACTAGGTCCTTACCTGGGAAATGTGTCATTTGGGGTAAGGGAATCAAAATATAGGGCATTGTGGGAAATAGGGCATATAGGAAATGTTCTGGTGCTCCAGTCAACCCCAGGACCATATCCTAGTCTCCTATTTCAGGCATGAGTGGCCCATGAGGGACCTGTGGGTGATATGGTTACTGGAAGGACCCATAGGTGCTTGGAAGGACTCTCTTAGTTGCCAAGTGGCTAAAAACTGCACACAAACAGGTTTCAGCCAAAGAGAATTAACTGACACATGGCTGAGAAGTCTAAGAGTAATTGCTTTCCAGTATGGCTGGATCTAGGTGCAAAGCCATTATCGTCAGGACTCAGTTTCTCCCAGTCTCTGGGTTTTGCTTTGCTCTGAGAGGATTCATTCTCGGGCAACATGGCCCCTGGAAGCTCTGAGCTCATGTCCTCCCAGCTCCAAGAGAATGGAATGAGTCATTTTCTTATCAGACTGTTCTGCCCAAGCCTGAAACTGATTCTCACTGGGTCTGTGGGTTGACCTGCCCATCCTTGAACCAATCATTGGGGGTGAGAGAGGAAGATCAGCCCCAGGGAACATCTTGAACCGAGATTGCATGGAAAATCAGGTGCTACCTGATACCACCATGACAAGGGTAAGTCAGGCAGCCATCCTGATGGCCACCAATTGTAGGAAACCATCTCAGCAATGAAGGGAGCCCAGCTTGGGGACAATGGAAGTGTGGGGCTCAGCTGCTCTCTGCACACCCCTCTGCCCTCAGCTCCCTGCTTCTGCTTCTAAAAAGTATTGCCAAACACTTCCCTCCCTACTCTTCTCCTCTCATCTCCTCCTCTCCTTGGCCCTGTGGCTCCCACTGCCTCAGAGAGGCGAAGTAACTTGCCCGAGGTCACACAGCCAGCATACATGGCAGAGCCCAGAGGTGCACCCAGGCAGCTGGCCCCAGAGTCCAGCTCTTGGCCTGGGAATAGCCTGAGGTGATTTGATTCCCCAGTGGCTGAAGGGAAGTGACGGGCAGCCTGAGGCTCTGAAGATAATCTCTTTCAATCTGGGTAGTTAATGGTCCTGATAGCCCTCATAGCAGAGGACGGCAGCCTCCTTAGCCAGCAGCCTCTGCCCTCAAGGTTCCTCCTACCCTGTGGCTCCATTTTCTTCCTACCCTCTAGCCATTTTCTGCTCCTCTCTACGTGTCTCAAGGTCTTACTCTCCAGAGAGGACCTGCTTGCCTTGCAGCCACTTCTGATTCTAGCGCCCCTGCTGGACAAGCTTCCTGTGGCTCCTTTGGCTCACCCTGAGGCCAGGCTCAATTACCGGATGCTGGCGAGTGGTCACGTGGCCACAGCACGTTCACTGGGATCAGGGAGCCAGCCTGGCTGATTGCAGGTGAGCAGTGGCCCACACTCCCGTACATCCTCTGTGGGAGTGGGACCATCCCCAGCTTCTGCCAGGACAGGGGTAAGAGAGCAACTTCCCAGCCTCCAGCAGCCCATTTTGGGGTCAAAACCAGCCTGGGGGGATGGGGGTTGTGGGGAACAGGAGAAATAGGAGGGGCACATCTCCAAACTCCCTCCAAATCCTCACTCCTTTAGCTAACACTTTTTCTTTACTTTTTTAAAAATTGAGATGAAATTCACATAGCATAAAATTAACCACCTTAAAGTACAACTCAGTGGCACGTAGTCCATTCACAGTGTCGTGTAACCACCACCTCCGTCTACTTCCGAAACATTCTCGTCACCCGAAAAGGAAACCCCATGCCCATTAGTGCCCATCAGCGGTCACTCTCCATGTCTTCCCCTCTCCCAGGCCCTGGCAACCACCAATCTGCTTTCTGTCTCTATGGATTTACCTATTCTGAATATTTCACGTAAATGGAATAATATCCAAATGGAATCACAATATGATCTTTCGTGTCTGGCTTCTTTCACTCAGCATGTTTCAAGGGTCATCCACACTGTAGCATGTGTCAATACTTCATTCCTTTTTATGGCTGAGGGTAGATCACATTTTGTTTGTCCCTTCATCCATTGATGGACATGTGGGTTGTTTCCACCTTTTGCCTATTGTGAACCGTGCTGCTATGAACGTTCATGTACGAGTATCTGTTTGAGTACGTGTTTTCAATTCTTTGAGGTCTATAACTTTAGTTAACATTTTGATGCTACTTTTATGAATTTATTTATTTATTTATTTATTTATTTATTTATTTATTTATTTATTTATTTAGCTGCGTTGGGTCTTCGTTGCTGCGTGGGCTTTCTCTAGTTGCGGCGAGCGGGGGCTACTCTTCGTAGGGGGTCCTGGTGGACGACCAGCTCGACTGGGGGGCCTCAGGCTGCCCAGGAAGCAGCTCCCCAGCCCTCCACCACCCAGGGCCACCAGGGGGCGCCAGAGCCTCGAGCAAACTCGCTGCAGCCCGTGAGGTCGCCGCCTGGGATTCCGGCCAAACTCGTGCCTGGGAAGTTCGTGCGCCCCACGCTGATCCCCGGGCAGGGGTGGGGATCGCTGGAGTAACTAGGTTGTACGTCCTCTGCAGAGCCATTAGGACCTTTAATTACCGGGACTGGAAGTGAATAATTATCTGCGGTGCCCCAGGCCACTGAGTCACTTCCCCTCAGAAACCAGATTCCCCCGGCGGAAGAGGGGGCGGCTCTCGGCTCCCTGGGCTGGGGGTCCTTGGGGTGGGCGTGGGGTGCGGGGCCGGCGCTGACGATTTTGGTCAAGGTCTGAATTCTGGAGCCGGAGTGTAAATCAGTGCTGGGCCACTTATCGGCTAGGATACTTCGCCTCTCTCGTCCTCAGTTTCCTCCTCTGTCAGATGGAGGGAAACAACATTCTCTCCATACAGTTTGCTGGGATCCTTAAACCCATAGAAAGCCATCAAAATGATGCCTGGCACATACTGCTCTCATAATAGTTAATTCTGTTTTTACTATCACCGTTATTATTACTTGGGTATAGTAGGTAGTTAAGAGCTGCGGTTCTGCAATCAGATAGACCTGAGTCTAGACCAGCTGCTTCAATCACTTGCCAGTTGTGTGGCTTTTTTCACTGTCTTGTGCCTCAGATTCATCATCTGAAAAGTAGGGAAATTCATAGCAAACCATTCACTGTGGGGAGGGGTTGGAGAGATATAATATTGCCGGTGGTGGTCTCAGCTGGACACACACTTTTGGAGGAGTCCAGATTATAAAAACTGGACTCCTTTTTTAGGCAGGGACTTTGGGCAATTTTAGACTGGAAAGCACTGGGAGGACAGAAAAGGGAACTAAATCTTTGGCAAGGAAGCAGGGGGTGTAGATGGCATCAGGCACCTGGGCTCAGCAGATTAGACCCCAGCCCAGGAATCTAGCCCTGAGAGTTCTGACAGCCGAGGAGGAAAGAGGAAGGGCCCAGTTTCATAATTCTTTTCTGGCCAAGGATGCCCTTTCCTGAACCTTCCAGCCTCAGCTGGACCTTGATGGGTGGGGAACGTGGTGGTTGGACACCCCTAGAGCTGTCTTGAGCTCTGTATTAGTTTACTATTGCTATGTAACAAATTACTCCCCAACTTAGTGGCTTGAGATGGTAAACATTTATTATTTCATGTGATTTCAGGAATTTAGGAGCAGTTTAGCTGGGTGTTTCTGGCTCAGGATCTTTCATGAGGTTGTAGTCAAAACATGGGCTTGAGCTCCCTTCATGTGAAGGCTTGACTGGGGTTGGAGGATCCACTTCCAAGATGGTGCCTGTTGCCAGGGCGTCTCTTGTTTTTTCCTGGCTGTTGGCAGGAGGCCTCAGTTCCTCACCATGTGGGCCGCCCAACAAAGCTGTTTGAGTGTCCTCATGAGGTGCTGGAAGAAAAAGAAGCAGAGCCAGAGATAGAGTGTGACAGCAGTGGGGAGGGGTCTGTTCCAGGTTTGGTGGTCAGGGACCTCCAGGGAGTGAATGAAGTGAGGAATGGAAACATCTGGTGGAAGGACATTTTGGGCAGAGGAAATAGCCAGTGCAAAGGCTCTGAAGTGGGAACATGAAGGTATATTTGAGGAACGGTGAGGAGCCCAGTGTGATCCAGTTATCCCTCGACAACAATCAGATACAGAGCATTCACTGAGTGCCCACTAAGGACTAAATGTCCTACACAATTTCACTTTCCTTTACCCACTACTATGATGCCCATTTTACAGACTGGGGACACTGAGCCTCAGAAAATGGAAGTCTCTTGCTAGAGGTAACACAGTAGTGCTGGGATAAAAACCCAGGCCTGGAAAGCTCCAGCACCAGCTGTCTTAGTCCATTTTGGAGGGACATGAACATTCAGTTCATTGCATTCTGCCCCCGGTTTCCCCAAATGCATGTCCTTCCCGCATGCAAAATGCATTCATTCCATCCCAAGAGCTCCCAAAGGCTTAACTCCTTCCAACATCAACCCAAAAGTCTATAGCCCAAAGTCTCACCTAAATCAGTTATGAGTGAGACTCAAGGTATGATTCATTCTGAGGCAGATTCCTTCCCAGCTGTGAAGTCAAACATGTTATGTGTTTTCAAAAGACAGTGGCGGGACAGGCATAGGACAGGCACTCCCATTCCAAAAGGGAGAAATAGGAAAGAAGAAAGGTCCCCAGCAAGTCCAAAACCTTAAGGCTCCAGAATAATCCTCTTTGGCCTGCCTTCTGGACACACGGGGTGGTGTTCTTGCCCCCGGAACTTTGCTGGGCAGGAGTTGGGCCCCAAGATTCTATGCTGCTCCCATGGCTTTGCTGGGCTCTCCTGGGCTGGAACATCGCACAGGTAGCTCCACCCGGCTGACGGCCCTCCGACGTCCGGGTGGAGGCAGCCATGCCCCCCACAGCTTGGCTAGTTGCAGTGCGTGCTGCACTGCTCGGGGCCTGCGGGAGCAGTGCCCGGTCCCCCCACCTTGTGTGGAGAGAGGAGCCCTGCAGCGAAGGCCCCTCCTCCGAAATCCTCCTCCCACCCAGGCCCTTGCGCTCCGGGCCTGTGATGAGAGGGCAGCCCTGATGAGCTCCGAAAGGCCTGTGGGGTCATTCTTCCATTGTCTTGGACAGGCCTCTGCAGCATACCTCTTTTCTTTCTGGACCCTCACCAGAATCACCCTTAATGGTGGGTTCATGGCAGTGTAGGCTTTTTCTAGCACGCACCTCCAAACTCTTTCAGTGTCTGCCGATCACACCGTTCCAAAGCTGCTGGCACGTTTTTAGGTATTTCTTACAGCAGAACCCCCGCTTCTCAGAACCGATGTTCTGTCCTGGTCTGTTCGGGCTGCTGTAACAAAATACCATAAATTGGGTGGCTTATAAACTACAGACATTTATTTCTCACAGTTCTGGAGTCTGGGAGGCCCAAGATCAAGGTTTTGACAGATTCAGTGACTGGTGAGAGCCAGGTTTCTGATTCAAAAGTGGTGTCCTCTAGCTGTAACCTCATATGGCAGAAGCAGAGAGGGCTCTCTAGGGGGTCTCTTTACAAGGGCACTGATCCCATTCCTGACATCTCTGCTCTCATGATCAAATCACCTCTAAAGGCTCCACCTCCTAATACTATCACCTTGGTGGTTAGGATTTCAACATGGATTTGGGGGGATATAAACTTTCAGGCAATTATACCAGTCATTACCCAGCTAGGGAGCAGACCAGCCACTCAGGCCCCCTCCCCACCTGCAGCCCAGACCTTGTTCTCAGTAGGGAGGGAACAGTCTGCAGAAGCACATTTTACAGATGCGGACACCAAGGCCTCCACTCACTGGCTGGGCAACAGTCTTGACTCTCAAGCTTCAGTGTCCTCATGTGTGGCCACCACTCTTCACAACCCTTGAGGGATGTATGACTCACATCCAATTATAGATTATAATCAACACTCTTTATTGAGCACATGCTCTGCGGAAGTGCCACCCAACCTCCCAAGCTCTTAATGCATCAAATTCTCCCCCACAACCCAATGAGGTAATTGTAATTTTTCCCATTTTACAGATGAGGAAACTGAGGCTTAGAGAGACTAAGTGATCACACAGCTAAGAAGATGCTGAACACTCAATTCTAAACCTGTCTGAGTGACCCCTAGAGCCTTCATTCTTAATTATGGGCCCCCTCAGACGATGGCTTCCTGCCCTTGAAGTGGGGAGAGACTCTTATCAGGGCTAATGATTTAATTTTTCAGTGCCTCAGTCTTTTCATCATAAAATAGGGATAATAATAATAATAGTACCTATCCCAGGGCTGATGTGAGATTTAAATGAGTTAACATACGTAAAACATTCAGAGCTAGTACAGCAGCCACTGACCACGTGTGGCTATTTAAATTTTAATTCATTAACATTAAATAAAGTTATGAATTCAGTTCCTCAGTGACACTAGCCACATTTCAGGTGCTCGGTAGCCTCATGTGGTGACCATGTTGCACAGCACAGATAAAACATTTCCATCATCACAGAAAGTTCCATCTGTCAGCACTGGTAGAGAGCAATACATGGCATGAAGCAAGCCTCAAAAACTATTAATCACATAATTAATCCTAGATCATTAGCTATTGTAATTATATCTATTAGTATCTATTAATCCTATTCTAGCCTATTGGTTTTTTTGTTTGTTTGTTTTTTTGTTTTTGGCTGTGTTGGGTCTTTGTTGCTGTGCGTGGGCTTTCTCTAGTTGCGGTGAGCGGGGTCTACTCTTCATTGTGGCACGCAGGCTTCTCATTGCGGTGGCTTCTCTTGTTGTGGAGCACAGGCTCTAGGCGCGCGGGCTTCAGTAGTTGTGGCACTTGGGCTCAGTGGTTGTGACTCGCGGGCTCTAGAGCACAAGCTCAGTAGTTGTGGCGCATGGGCTTAGTTGCTCCGCGGCATGTGGGATCTTCCCCGGCCAGGGCTCGAACCCATGTTCCCTGCATTGGCAGGGGGATTCTTAACCACTGTGCCACCATGGAAGTCCCTGTTATTTTTATATTTATTATTAATAGGTAATATACTATTAAGTGCTATTATTGTTAGTGTTAGAACTGTTAATATGATGTTACATTGATTATTAATCTTATTACTATTCTATTGTTATTTCATATTTATTATTATTAATCCTATCACCATTATTATTATAAGCTACTATTAATACTATTAACCTTAGACCTAACTGTTATTATTATATTTATTATTACTACTAATATCCTATTGTTATTTTATATTTGCTATTAATCCTGTAATAGTTAACAGTATTATTAATTAGATCTAATAATTATTGTTACATTATTATATTTATTGTTATCGATCCTTTTATTTATTTATTTATTTTTTAATTTTAATTTTATTTTTTTGGCTGCTTTGGGTCTTCGTTGCTGGGCGCAGGCTTCCTCTAGTTGTGGCCAGCGGGCGCCACTCTTTGTTGCAGTGCAAGGGCTTCTCATTGTGGTGGCTTCTCTTGTTGCAGAGCACAGGCTGTAGGCGCGTGGGCTTCAGTAGTTGTGGCACACGGGCCCTAGAGCATGCAGGCTTCAGTAGTTGTGGCACACAGGCTCAGTAGTTGCGGCTCGCGAGCTCACCAGTTGCGGCTCGCAGGCTCTAGAGCACAGGCTCAGTAGTTGTGGCACACGGGCTTAGTTGCTCCGCAGCATTTGGGATCTTCCCAGACCAGAGATCAAACTGGTGTCCCCTGCATTGGCAGGCGGATTCTTAACCACTGCGCCACCAGGGGTGTCCCTATCGATCCTTTTATTATTAACCCTGTACTGGCTAACTTTTGTTTTGTTATTAATATCAGCTGTTAATATCACTACTAATAGTCCGAATAAGCATTTACTAATAGTTATTGACTACTGTTTTGTTACTGTTATTAGTCCTGAGAGTCTCTGACCCCTGGAACTTGGCAGGCAGTAGGTGCGCTCCAACTCAGCGTTTTTCACGGTCGGAAGGAAGGGCGGTCTGCTCCCCCAGGACCGCTTTGCTTGTTTCCGGGGAATTCGAATAAACCTCTTTCTCCCTTTGGGCCCCAGTGACCTGTGAAGTGGGAGGAGCCAAGGCCGGGCAGCCTACCCGCGGAGAAGATGAAATCGCTGCTAGGAGCCGTGATGCTCTCAAATCTAGGGCAAGGCGGTGGAGGGGTATTCGCTGTAAACCCTTTGCCTTTCTAAGGAGAAACAAAAACAGAGTGAGAAGTCTCGATCGCGGTGAGCATTGAAACAAGAAACTGGACTCTGGAGGGGACGCGTGGTGAGAAGAAATTAAACGAGAAAGGAAACCACTTTGGGGCGCAGAGAAATCTGGCGCGAGAGAAGGCTTGCACTGTGATTAAAAAGGGGAAGAGCCACAAGTCTCCATTTAAGTCAGCAGAGCTGCTGTGAGAGGGAAAGTGCTTGTGGCTGGCAGATTTCAGCAACCATTTGACAACTGCTGTGTACCTGGCTGCTCTGTTGGCGCCACCTGGCAGCTGTGTGACTGCAGTCAAGTAATTGCTCTCTCTGGGCCTCAGTCTCCCCAAGTATAAGAAAGAGATAATAATATGGGGTGATCAGGTTAGGCTTCCCCCATAACTTACTCCCTTTGCCCCCCATCCTCAGCTGCTGTGTGAACATCACTGGGGCACCTCCTAATGGGTTGCCAACTCAGACACTGCAGCTCGAATGCAAAGCTCAACAGGTCCTTCTGTGCAAAACCCTCCATGGCTCCCTATTGCTCCCAAAATAATTCCCAAACTTATCAGCAGGACCTTCAAGTCTCCATGTGATGGGCCTGCCTTCATCTCTTCCCATCTATCAGTCTAGGCATCACCAATGCTTTCTTGACTTTCCTTGAATGCACCAAGCTTATTCCCATCTCAGGATCTTTGCACTTACTGTTCCTTATCACTCCTGGATCCTTCTTATCGTGGGGTGGAGGGGAGAGGTGGTCTCATCCCAAATATTAGCTCCTCAGGAGGTCCTCCAAGCCTCCAGTCTAAGATAGCCTGGGAAGCGCTCTCCATCCTGTAACTGTTTTGTCATCTTCATAGTACATTATCCCATTTACCTATTTATTTAAGCTCTGTGTCCCCTCAAAGAATGTCAGCTGAGGACAAGGGATGCCCATGAGGGCAGGGATATTTGTCTGTCTTGTTCAGTGCTGTGTCGCCAACACCTAGAACAATGCCTGACATACATATTTGTGGAAAGCACATGTTTGTGGCCAGTTACTTCAAGGTTATTGAACTCTAAGGATCCTACAGCCGACAGGCCCCCTTCCGCCATCTGGGTGAAATCTGGAAATCCCCACCTTCTGGGGGAACCCCTTCCTGTAGCTCCAACGGCAGGACTCAGGCTTGATTGTTTAACAAACACTCATGCAGCAGTGTTTTCCCTTGGGCAGAGCCCCTTGCTAAGTGCTTTAATGCATTAACTCACTTAATCCTCACAACGACCCTGTGAAATGGGTACTCTTATTTCCATTTCATAGATGAGGTACGGAGAAGTCAAGTCATTTGCCCAAGGTTAGTAAGAGGGGGAGGCAGGGGAATGGACGAGTGTGCTGTCTGGAAAGGGGTGATGTGGCTTCTGCAAGCTGGGGGTGTGAGCGACTTGTTTCCTGTTGTGGGAGGGAGAGAAGAGCAGACATTCCTCTCTCCCCTCCCTCCCATGTGTTGGGGGAAGGGCTGGCTGGGTGTATGCTCCCCCTCAGGCTATTGGGGACCCCCCTGTGAACCTCACCCCACATAAGGCTCATAGATAAAATGAAAGTAGCCCCGGGGAGAGCAGAGAGGGAGGCCCAGAGGCTATGGGAGCAAGCGATCTGGGAGGGCTTCCTGGAGAAAGATGCACTCTTGGAGTTGGGGGACGGATGGGCCCATAGAGGCCAGTCTATAGGGGCATGGGCTGCGACAAGAGCAGAGCTGAGGGTGGCGCTATGGGGGTCTACTCAGTACAGTCGCGGATAGTCGGGGCCGGGCGGGGTTGGGATCTTTCCCCGGGTGATGATGAAAGCTGCGGTCGCTATTGCACTGACCGGCCCGGCGCGCGCAGATAAGGCCCTGCAGGAGGGAGTCGGCACGGACGCGCCCCCTCGAGGCCAGGCGCCTCGGCCCGGCCCCGCCTTTCCTTCATCTGGCCCCGCCCCCGCAGTGTGGAGGCACCCGGTGGCCCCTGGCGCTAGGTGGGTGGGGCCAAGCTTGCCCCGCCCCTCCTGCCGTTCATTCCCTTCTTTAGGTTGTGCGATACGAAATCGGGTGGGTGATCTGTGGGCGTGGCTTTACAAGGCCCCGCCTCTCCCCGGGCTGGCTTTTGAGACCCCAGGACCTGGTTAGTCGCAGAGGAGCAGGACTGATGGGCGGGGCGAGGCCTGGCTCCGCCCCTGGGCCTGTTTTCTCCCCGCCCCCTGCCAAGTCTGGCTCGCGGGCGGACTGGGGCGGGGCCTGGTTTGGCCCCGCCCCACCCTGGCTCCGCCCCTGCCGTGGCCGCCCTCCCCCGCCGGGCTCCGCTCGCACAGCCGGTTCCTCTTTACATAACGGCGCGGGGCGGCATGGGCTCGGGCCACCGCCTCCGCCCGGCCGCCCGCCCGGACTGTCGCGGCCCGCGGTGGAGACGGCGGCCTCAGCAAAGTTTCCCCGGTGGCGGCCCGGAGGCGCATCCTCCCGCAACTGTCAAGCGCTGGCGGCGGAAATGATGAGGCGCTGGCCATTTTCCGAGCCCGGGTTTCCTGCCTGAGCCCCGCTCGAGCGAGCCGCGAGCCAGGAGCCGGCGCGCGGGAGAGAACGCGCCCGGGGCGGGGGCCCTCCCGCCCCCTCGGGATTTCGGGGGGCCGGGGGCGCGCGACGCCATGGGCCGGCCGGGCCCGGACCCCCTCTCTTTCAGGTAAGCCCGCCTTTCCCAGCGCTCCCCTCCTCCGGGGCTGGGAGGGCTTTAATGGGGGAAGAGGAGGCCCCGTGTCCAGTTCTGCCCAGTATCTGCGCACTCCCACAACAGCCTAAAATATTGTCCTGAAGCTAACTCAGATGGAGGTGTTCAGGGGTGACCGCTCCCCAGCTCCTGCGACACCCTGCCAGCCGACACCCCCAGCCACACACGTGTTGGGGATGTAATGGGGGTAGCTGAGGCAGTGGGGGAGGCGCTGAGAGAGGGTATGGCTAATATTCCCAGTCCGCCTCTTAACGTAGCCCAACCAGTCAACTTGCGCCTGGTGGGGGGGGGGGGGCGGCCCGGGCGGCCCGGGCGGCCCGGGCGGCCCGGCTTGGTACCTTGAAAGTGAAAGTAGTGAAACTGAGCTCATGAGAATGGAAGAGTCCTCTTGGAGTGGGGCGCAGGCCCCTCCCCACTCTCCCAGGCCAGGCCGTGTGGCTAAGAGGGTAGTCCTCCCCCCCATTCCAGAAGCCCCTCTCCCCATTCCCTGCATCAGGGACGTGGGGTGGCCCAGGCACCCCCATGCTATAGAATCTGGGGGTTCAAAAGGGTTAGGGCTCTCACAGCTCAGGTCTCTTTGGGCTGGTACCCTCCCACCCTGGACCTGGGGCTCCAGGGGGATCCTCCCACCAAAAAAATGGGACCCAGGTCATTGGCCTAATAGGTCAGCAGGGCTGGGAAGGTATTTCAGAGGCCCTTAATGCCTGGTGCAGCAATCCCCTCCCTTCCCTCATTCTGTTCCTGGGGGCTTTCGGGGCAATGGGGACTGCATTTGAGGAACTGGGGGGGGCCTGCCTGCCATTCCACTTTTTTTCCTGAGTTTCCTCATTCTCCTGTTTCTCTTCCCCATTCCCGGGCCACAATGATGTAGGTGAGGAGGTCACTGCCTGCAGCTGGGGGCCTCCAGGGAGGGGAATGGCCAGGCCGGACTGAGTGGGAGGAAGTGAAATTGGGCTACAGGCGGGGGGCTTCGGAACAGAGGGCCTGGCAAGGCCAAGTCTGAAGGGCCAAGGTCCAGCTTTGGGGGCAGGAGGGGCAGAGATCTGACCCACACCCCCTGGCCTGGGAGATGAGCCTCCTCTGACACCCACCAGCGGCCAGGCTCCAGCTGGGGCAGCCGGCCCATCCCCATTTACAGTCCAACCCTGAGGCCCCTGTCAGGGCTGTGGGTGTATGGATCTCCGGGGTTGTGGGTGCGAGTTGTATCTGGATTTCCCATTGCTGACCTGGCTGCCAGAGCGGAAACAGCCCTGGAGGCTCTCCGGGGCCTGCGGGGGCCAGAGACCCAGCTCTAATGGGGGGAGAGCCGGCTGAGGCCGCCTTCTCAGGCTGGGGTCAGCAGATGAGAGGCCAGGGCCTGTTTTGGGAAGTTGGAAGGGTTTTTAATACACTTTTTCTGAGCCTTTTCCCACAACCCCCCTCTGGGAGGGAAAAATCCTTCTGAGCCAAAGGGTGAACATTCCTAGAACTTGTGTGAGTCCCCGTGGGCCACAGAGGCAGCCAGCTGGGAAGGGGCTGGACTAAAGTATCAGCTTCTGGCGTCTGAGGACCTTCAGGGGCTCAGCAGCAGCAGAGGAGAGTCCTGGAAGCTTAGGTTCCATTCCCTCACTGCCTTTTTTCCAGCTGAGGGCATGGGCAAGTGATACTTGTGAACCTCAGTTTCCCCTATGTGAAATGGGGTAATAATAGGTTTGTGGTAGGGTATGTAATAAGCCTGGCATTAAAAGGGTTCAATTCCAGGTGGTGGTGGTGGTGGTGGTGGTGGTTTCCACCATGAGTGTTATTGTTACTGGCTGTGGAATGTTCGTTCATCAGCATCCCTTGAGCACCACCTGCACGTGCAGCTCTGGGGTTTCCTGAGTGTTTGGGAGAAGAATTCTGGAGACCCAGGCAGGATGAGGTGATGGTGCTTCCTGGCTATATGGCCTTGCTTAACCACCCCAGCCTCCGTTTCTTCATCTGTCAAATGGGTGTGAGAATAGTACCTACTTCTTTAGGGTCATTGGAACCACGAATGAGTGAATTCACAAAGTGTTTATTTAGCGTGGCTTGGTCAGCAGGAAGAATAGTAATAAGGATGAGTTTGTTATTATCTTGTTTGTTGTGGATGTTAGCTCTGCTCGTTTTCCTTCCAGATCCACCCGCCCCCACCCCCCCATTCTTCTGAACCCTGGGCTTGATCCTTCTCCAATAAACAGAACTCTCTAATACAAATTAGATCCTGTAGAACCACTCCAGGTATGGCGGTAGCCTGGGCCCAGCAGGTACTGGGTAGCCCTGCAGCAGTTCAGCCTGTGGGGACCCTTGGATATCTGGGTCTGGCTGTGCCACCTCCTGGATGGAGTCTCCCCGAGGGCAGAGGGGGGCAAGGCTGGAGACACTTGGAGGGACCTCCCAGCTGCTAGTTCCAGCGCTGCCCACGCCGAGTGGGGGAGACAGGGCACATAAAGCATTCAGTGCTGGCCTTGGCACTCAATTAATAATAGATATGGTTGTTGTTGTTATTATTAAAATGAGAGGTCTCTTCTGTTCAGTTCTCACTTCTCCCAGTAGCAGCATGGGTTTTGGAGCCAAATCTGAGCTTTGCCAGCTTCTAGCTGTGAGGCCTTGGGCAAGTTACCTGAACTCTCTGGGGCGCACCTGCCCAGCGGGGGCCAAGAGTCCCAGCTTCTCCCCGGTATATGAGCCTGCATGTGAGTGCATATGTGAAGTGTGTGAGTCTGGCACAGAGTAGCGACTCAAACTGTGTTGGGTATAATTGCTATGGCCGTGTGACCTTGGGCTTGTCCCTTAACCTCTCTGAGCTATGGGTCTCCTCATCTATGAATGAGAGTACTAATAGGGTTGTTTTGAGAAGAGGCATGCAGAGTGCCTGACATGCAGTCAGCGCTCAATAAGAGCTACGCTGTTAATGCCCAAGAGGGGGGCTGGCACTTAATTGCCAGGTTTCCTGGGAAAATGGGCCCTAGGGGCTCCGGGTGTTCAGCATCTTTGGGCGGAGCAGGAAGCTGCTTCCATCTGGCAGACAGAGAAGCCTGCCTTGGAGAGTCCAGAGGTGTAATACAAGTTGCTTGTTCCCAGCCAGACCCTGTTCCCAGCTACCCGCCCTCCCTGAGGAAACTGAGGCGGGCAGGCTGCCCAGGGGAAGTGACTCAGCTGGGGTCACTCGCTGAGTCAGTCCTAATTGGACCCAGGAGCTCTGTGCCTCAGCTCCCTGGCTTCCGGGGCCTGAGGTCCCTCGGGGACTGGGCAGGTCCAAACCACAGCTGGACACCCACTTACTTGGGCCCCAAAGCCTGGACGACCAGCATTCTTCAGCTGGGGCTCCGGGGTCCCATTGGCCACCACTGGGCTGCTCAGCCCAGCATCCTTCCTCCCAGCAGGGGCAAGGGGCACTTCCCCAGGAGAGCAAGTCCTCCTGGTGTCCCCCGGCCCCGCCCCGCCCGGAAACCCGGCAGCTGCGCAGATGGCTGGAAGATTTTTCCTCCCACGCCACCCTGTCAGGGGTCGGCTAGGGGGGCCGGGCTGCAGGCTTCCTCATGAACCAGGCCTGGAGCCCCTGGGGGCCTGCCCGGATGTGGGCCCCCATCCCGGCTGGCCAAGGGCAGCCTGCCACTGCCCCATGGGTCCCCAGGGAGGCCTGGGAGGGAGGAAGTCTGTGCCCTGCTCACCCGGGAGCTGACTCACAAGGGTGCCTGAGGGGGAGGCCTTGGCCTTGAGGGGCTGGGGAACTGGAAATGCAATTAGGGGAGTGGACACAAAAGAGGGCCTTCGGCATGGGATCTGTCCTTTGAGAGCTGGCACTCTGGTGTCATCTCGCGGGAGGAGAGGCCCCGAGAGGGTGATGAGTGTGGGGAGAGCATCGCAGGAGCAGGAGGCCTTGAGGGCACCCGTCCTGATACCCTGAGGAAGCAACACCGTCTGGGGGCGTGGGGTGTGCAGAGCTGACTGAGAGGCTTCCCCTCTCTCCCCTCAACCCAGGGGCAGTTAAAGGAAGAAGTCACATGCTGGGATGGGGGTGGCTTAGAGAGTTCTGCCTATTCTTCGGTGGCCCTGGCTTTCCCCACCTCCCAAAGGCTGTTGGCCAGGGTGTCAGGCTGAGGGTGGGGGCAGAGGAAGCCAGAGGACATTTCCTGTTCTGGCAGACTGTGCTGGTGTGATAAATGTCCTCAGGCACTAGGTGACCCCGGCGAGAGTGCATCAGGGCCCCCTGGCTGCCCGATGGGCTAGAGCAGAACCCACTTCTCAGCCTCCCCAGGGCCCCAGAACCTTTGCTCTGTACTGCCTGTAGGCTTCTACACAGTCTGGCCAGCTCGAGTGGTGTGAAAGGGCAGTGGGCCTCCTGCCAGGCAGTGTGTGTTGGAATCCCCTCAACTCTCTGGGCCTCCTTGGACGGGGAGGGGGGGGTGGTCTCGGCTCCTGGAGAAGTTGGTGCTGTGGGTAGGAAAGGTAGAAATACTTACAGCAGCCTGGAGTGAACTTAGAGGGCTCCCTGGAGGAGGTGTCTCCCTCTGAAGGTATAAGACTTCCTGCCCAAACATCTGTGAGCTGTGGACCTGGGGGAGGATTGAGGCTCTGGACTGGCTCATTTTAACTTCACTTATCACAATTTAAAATATTCTCCCCAAGCCTTGGCAGGTGAAATTCCCACAGGTGGGTAAAGGCCTTCTCTGCACCTGGGCCTGATAATTAAACAGGAAATATTAGCTTCCCAAGATTACATTATTACCCAGGGTGATTGGATAGAGGAGAGGCTGATGAGCCTCGATCTCTGGGGTCCTGGGTTAGAGTGAGCCCCACAATTCAGAGCCAGGATTCCCAGCTGTTCAGAGCCTGAATTCTCCCCGGCTTGGTGTAGGATGTATATATGCTTGAACAGGGGACACCAGGTACTGGCTAAGGCTTCAAAGCCCTTACCAGGTTGCCCTGAGCAGGGACTCTGTGGACACAATTGTCTGAACTTGGGGTCCTGAAAGGCAGACCCACCCCCGCCCTGACGTGAGCCCCAGGATGGGCACAGAGGTAGCCGCCTCCATCTCCATGTGTTTGCTGTGGGGACTTGGTGGGGGGTTGCTGGGATGCAGTCTGATCTCCTTGCTCCACGTCACATCATCCTTGTCCCTCACCCTGCTGTGGGATTTTGGGAAATCCTGGACTCCGACTCCCTTACCCAGCAGATCTCCCTGCCCCAAAAGCCCAGGATGAGGAGATGGGAGGGACCCCCTGGATTTGCAGGCCCCTCTCTGTGGAAGGCTGTTCACCCCTTTGGCCGCCCAGGCTCCCAGATGCTCCTGTGGGGTGTCGGAGGGGATAGAAATGCCCCAAAGATCCCTCTACTCCCTGTACCCACTAGCTGAAGCCTGGGGGCTCCTGGGAACCCCCAGGTGATTAGTAGTTGCTTCCTACCAAGAGCTTTTAGGCCCTGTTCCCAGGATTGGCGTGATCTGATCAATTGCTCTTCCTCTGTGTCTGGCGCATAGTAAACACTCAATAAATGCTTACACCTGGGCCGAGGCCCAAGGAGGGGACCACCTTCCTGTGGCCTGGCTGCCTGCCCCGGCCAGGAAACCTCCCAGGCATGGCCCCCTCCCCGGCACAGGCCACAGCTGAGTGCTCTGGCTGGTGACTTCCTGCCTCGAGCTCCTGCCCGGAGCTGCCTGAGCAGTGCTTCACCCCTGAAAAGGCCTTGTGCTCGGGCTCCCGTGACCCTCCCTGCCTGGCCCAGCCCATGAAGCCAGGCTCTGCCTGTGGCTTCTTGCAGCAGGCAGGCCTGACATTCTCTGTAGCAGGCGCTCCTCTCTTCTAACAATAATAGTAATAAAATAGCAACAGCCACTTGTTTCTTGAGCCCTGTGCCAAGCACCCCTCAGACATTAGTTCTTAGAATGCTCCTAGTGAATGCCAAGAACATTAGCCCACTTTACAGATGGGGACACTGAGGCTCAGAGAGGGAAGCCCTCTCTTCTGCATCACACAGCGAGGAAGTGGCGGAATTAGGATGTGAACCCAGATTTGGTTGGTAGCTCCACTGTAGAGAGGTCATCTGTGGTGGTGGGTTTCTCGGAGCCCCTCAGCCTTTTCTGTCAGTCCACAAAGGTCAGGATCATGATTCCAGGAGTACGACTGTCAAATAGCAGCCCGCCTCAACCCTAGGAGTTCATTAATTCATGCAACTTATTTCTGGAGCACCGGCTCTGACCAGACCCTGCAGAGTGCGCAGGAGTGCGATGGCCCTCGGCCTGCTGGGGGCAGACACCCCGGGCGGAGGGAGATGGGCAGTGAGCAGTATTGCTCATGTATATAGCTGGCGCTTCCAGCAGAGCGAGCGGGTTCTAATCACAGCTCTGCCCCTCGAGGGCCCCGTGACCCTGGGCAAGCCATTCCTCCCACACCTTGGCTTTCTCATCCATAAAATGGGCATAATGCTAGGAATGCCCACTCTGGTGGGGAATAAACAAGTGAATAAATGCAAAGTGTTTAGCACAGAACAGGGCACATAGAAAGCGTGAAATAGTGTCATTTATTGTTGTTCTAAAATTTTCGCCCTGTGGCTATTTTCCAACCACCTGGTGCGTTTATGACCTGGACAGAGGAGCTGAGGCCTCCTGACTCCAGCAGGAGCTGAATGGGACCTTTATATCCCCTCCTCTGGATAAACATTGACTGGGCAGTGAGTCTTCCTTGTGGTGTGCATTTGGGCATTGATCAGGTGTTTTGGGGGGGCCTTGTGTTTGGGGTTTCCATTAATTGCTAGCTGTGGGACCTCTGTGCTTCAGTTTCTCCACCTGTAAAATGAGAGCAATTACTGGCCCTACTTCCTAGTACTGTTGTGAAGCTTGGGAGAGTTGATGTTTTGCAAAAGCAGTTAGAAGAACGCCTGAGGTATAGCACATGCTGAGTACACACCACTCTTATGGAGAATTGGAATAGGGGGCCTGGTGAGGAGGGCTGCCAGCCACTGCCTGGGCGGTGAGGGAGCTGGGAGCAGGCACAGCTGTTCTGAGAAGGCTCTTACCAGGGTTTGGTCCTGCAGCTGGGCTTCAGGACTCTGATGTACATGGGTGGACAGGGTCAGGTGTTCCAGGCAAAGGGATAGGCCTGGGTGCCCAGGAGGTGGGTTGGCCCAGCGAGAGGTGGTCACTGGTGGGTGCTGGCCACCACACATGTGCCAGAGGAGCCAGAGTTTGCAAATCCAGCCGACCTCTTGCATTCCTACATTCATTCATTCAGCAGGCATTTGTTGGGCTCCTGCTGCATGCTAGGAACTGGGGATGGAGCTGGGAGTGGCTCCTGGCGAGTGGAGCTCAGTGTCTGGTGGGGAGATAGTCACTAATTAAACAATCATTGGCATTGAATGAGAGCACGTGACCAGTGTGCTGAAAGACAAGTTCCGGACTCAGTCGCCAGGGAGCTCAGGGAAGGCTTCTCTTGAGTGAGATTGGAAGCAGACTGGGAGCAGGCAGGGCAAAGGGACACCTGATGCAGTTGTCCAGAGGCAGCTGGTGTGAGGGCACATCACACGGGGTCTCGTGGATGGGACAGGAGCTTGGGTCTGGAATCTGGTTTCCCCAACCTGTGAGGACAGTGCTGGCCTCACCTGTGTCAAGGCGTGGGGTGGCCGAGGGGTTAACCAAGGACAGGTCGCCCACACATGCAGGTAATACCCTCCTCTTCACCAACAGGGGTGGATTTCTTGGCAGAGCATGGTGGCCAAGGGCACATGTGGCCCCTCTCCCTTCCCTTCTGCCCACTGTGTACAAAGTACGTGCGGTGTATAGGTGCCAAGGACCCTGTGATACGCAAAAACGTCAAGTGTGTGCACAGCACCCTCCCAGCTGGTACAGTGGCACCCACTCTGTGCCGTCTGGGCTGTCTTGCTGTGATCGGCTGCAGGGTCACCACCACGGCCTGGAGATGTGGAGTGGGGTGTGGCAGAAAGAACCCCAGTTTCTAGGTTCAGATCTTCACCTTGAGTCCCCTTTCAAGGACTCCTTGCAGCCATCTTAGGAGGTAGATACTGTGCTGCTCTCCATTTGACAGATGAAGAAACAGGGGTTCAGAGAGGTCCAGTCAGAGGCACACAGCCAATACTTGTGTGTGTGGGTGTGTGTGTGTGTGTGTAATGTAGCAGCCGGAGAGCAGGAATTTCTTTCTGGTTCACTGCTGCATCTCCAGGGCCTAGCACAGTGGCTGACACACAGTAGGCCCTCAGTAACATCTGGGTGGGGGTGTGTGTGTGTGAATGAGCAGCCATGACTGTGTGGTCCCCAGCAGGGGCCCGGGCCCAGCCAGGCTTAGTTGGAAGGACGGACGGTACTGGTGGTAACTAGAGAGGCCCAGGGTTCAGCACCGTGGACAGCAGAGGGTAGGGGGCTTCTGCGTTTTGATTGTGTGGGAGCCCCAGTTGGGATGAGCAGGCAAGGGTCTGCCTGTCCTGACGTTCCCCCATCAGAACAGGAAGTACCTTTGCACTCCTTGTGAGTCTTGTTAATTTATCCCTTTTTATTCGTTGTTTTATATTTATTTATTTAAAAAATAAGTTTATTTTATTTATTTATTTTTGGCTGCGTTGGGTTTTGTTGCTGCGCGCGGGCTTTCTCTAATTGCAGCGAGTGGGTGCTACTCTTCGTTGTGGTGCGTGGGCTTCTCATTGTGGTGGCTTCTCCTGTTGCGGAGCAGGGGCTGTAGGCACGTGGGCTCCGGTAGTTGTGGCACGCGGGCTCAGTAGTTGTGGCTCGCGGGCTCTAGAGCGCAGGCTCAGTAGTTGTGGCGCAGGGGCTTAGTTGCTCTGCGGCATGTGGGATCTTCCCGGACCAGGGCTTGAACCCGTGTCCCCTGCATTGGCAGGCAGATTCTTAACCACTGCACCACCAGGAAAGCCCCTATATTTATTTTCATTGACACTAATAATACACTCTTATTGTAACATTCATTACAAGCCTTATTAGGCTTTTCCTAGGTTCTAAGGCCTTTACATTTATTAACTCAGTGAATCCTCATAACACTCCTATGAGGTAATCATGGTCCCCATTTTACAGATGGGGAAAGCAAGGCAGAAAGAAATCACACACCCAAGGTGACACAACTAGTAAGTGGTTCAGTGGTTCATGCTGGAATTTGAGTCCAGGCTCCAGGCGCCATGTTCTTAGCCATATTTTCTAGAGACAAGTAGTAACAGTTTTCCTTGGTTACTTCCCCCCTTGCACCCCCGATTCTGGTTCCTCCCCACAGGTCACCACTGTTTCTGGATGGTGTTGCTCCAGCCACATCTTTCCTGCCCACCACTTAAATACATTTATGTACACATAAGAATTGGTAGTTTTGCTTTGTGTGTTCATGTAAATGGGATCGCACAGTTTGTATTGCTCTGTGGTTTGCTTTTTTCCCTTAACGCTGTGCCCTGGAGATTCCCCAAGGTGGTAGCATAGATCTTCGTCCTCCTTTTCCCACTGCTGAAGCATATTCCAGCTTGCAGATGTACCACAGTTTATTTCACCAGTCTCTGACTGATAGGGCTTTAGGTTGTATTTATTTTTTCCTGTTATAAATGTTGGGGCAGGAAACGCCTAGCAGGGGATTGTCTTGTACATGCCTCTCTGCGCATGGGGGCAACTATTTCTCCTTGAATACTTATAAGTGGAATTACTAGGTCTGAAAATGATCCTGCCAAATTGCCCTCCCAAAAGGCTGTACCTCTAACAGTACCGGTAACACTGAAGGGAGTGCCCGTTTTGCTGCATCTTCACCAGCACTGGGTATTAACAGTAATTTTCACTTTTTGACGTGCCTGGTGACTAGCGTGTCTGGCGGTGGCTTTAAGTGGGTGTCTGCTCACCCGTCCGCTCCCTCCTCTGTCACTCACTCCCCACTGTGTCTTTCAGCCCGGCCGCTCTACCTTGGTCTCCGCCATGAACGGGCCCACCTTGCAGTCCTCCTCGGCCTCCTCCGCATCCTCCGCCTCCTCGGCGGCGACGGCCCCATCCCCGCGGGGCTGGAGCGAGTTCTGTGAGCTGCACGCGGTGGCCGCAGCCCGGGAGCTGGCCCGGCAGTACTGGCTTTTCGCCCGCGAGCACCCGCACCACGCGCCGCTGCGCGCAGAGCTTGTGTCGCTGCAGTTCACCGACCTCTTCCAGCGCTACTTCTGCCGCGAGGTGCGCGAGGGCCGGGCGCCTGGGCTGTCGGGCACCCGGGCTGCCGCCCCCGCGCGCGACTACCGTGAGACTGGCCGCGGGCCCCCGGCCAAGGCCGAGGCGTCCCCAGCCGAGCCGGGCCCCGCCGCCCCCGCCCCCGGCCTGCCCAAGGCCCGCAGCTCGGAGGAGCTGGCCCCGCCGCGGCCGGCCGCCGCCTGCTCCCTCCAGCACCTGCGCCACAGTCTCCGCCACATCTTCCGCCACCGCTCGGCCGGGGAGCTGCCCGCGGCCCCCAGCGCGGCCGCAGGGGAGGCAGGCGAGGCCCCGGCCAGGCCCGGCCTGGCCAGGAAGCTCCTGCCCTGGAGCCTGGCCCGGGAGCCGCCACCCGAGGCCCTCAAGGAGGCGACGCTGCGGTACAGCCTGGCTGACGAGGCCTCCATGGACAGCGGGGCGCGCTGGCAAAGGGGGCGGCTGGCGCTGCGGCGCGCTGGCCCCAACGGCGCGGACCGCCTGCTGGAGCTCTTCGACCCGCCCAAGGTAAGACCCCGCGCACGTGGTTACGTGGGTACGGGTGGTGACACTTTTCCAGCAGGCGGCCACAAAGTGCCCGGCGGAAAGCGCGCCTTCTTAAAAGTGAACTTTTTCCTCTGAGAATCATTTTCCGTTTACAGATAGTACAGAGTTCCCTTATACACTGCACCCAGCTTTGCCTCATGTTAACATGTTACAGTACCATGTACATCCGTCTTATAATTAAGGAACAAACATTGGTACATTACTGTTAACTGAACTCCGAGGTTCCTTTGGATTCCACTAGTTTTCCCCTAATGTCCCTCTTCTGCTTCAGGACACTATGTTAGATTTAGCTGTCATGTTTCCCTAGGCACCTCTTGGCTGTGACAGTTTCTCAGGCGTTTCTTGTTTCTGATGGCTTTGACAGTTTTGAGGAGCACTGGTCAGGGATTTTGTAGAATGTCCAGGGACACCATACATGGGCATCATGTGGGCTAGTGGCAGCCTGGTCCAAGGTCCTTGAAACCCCTGACCCAGCTGACCCTGACAAACAGGAGGATTTCTCCTAGGGAGTTCAAAACCATCGTGGAATTCCTTGGAGCCTCCCATGCTTTGTGGATGTCTTATTTTCTCTCAGGTTTAAATCTTTTTGTCTTTTTCCTTCGCATCCCACTTAATTCCGGCGGTGCAGTTGAGGCTGAAGGTCACTGTGGTCTACACACCTGCCGGACTCCATCTTTGGCCAGATGTGTCAAGTTGATGGGACCATGTGGTCTTCCTTTCTCTTCTCTTTGTGGTTCTGTTATGTCCTAGGGCCTTGGTCTAGAGAGTGAGCAAAGCAGATCCCAGCCCTGAGGGGTCACGGTCTGGGTGGAGGAGACCAAATGATTATTCATTCATTCAAAAGATACTTGTTGAGCACCTACACTGTACCAGGCACACACTAGGTGCTGGGGAAGCTGGCATCTTGGTGGGGCTATTGAAGGACTAAACCTACAAATGAACATGAAATTATCAATTGTATTTTGTGCTCTGAAGGAAAGCAATGGGGCCTCTGGGAGGATAACTGAGGGGCCCTAACTTGGGGGTTGGGATGGGGTGTTGTCAAGGAATCCCCTTATGTGAAGTACCTTTCCTTTTAAACTTCATTGTGGAGTCACATGCACATGCTGAGGCGTGTGAAGTGTGTTTGAAGCTCCACGAGTGTCCCTGTGTTAGTACACCCGGTGGCCCAGTGGCCCAGGGGCTCCCTCATGCCTCTTCCATGTCAGCACCCCTCCCCCCCCCATACACATCGACTCCCACCCCCACGGATTGCATTTCTCTGTTTCGAACTTCATATAAATGGAATCGTATAGTGTATTGGTTTTTGTGTCTGGCTTCTTTCACCCAGCATGTTCTAGAGATTTGTCCATGCTCTTGGGTGCATCAGAGTTTGTTTCTTTTTATCGCTGAGTAAATCCAGTCTGTTGTATGGATGTACCACAGTTTATTTATCCATTCACCAGTTGATGGATATTTGGGTTGTTTCCACTTTGGGACTTGTACAAATCATGCTATAATGAAATTTGCTCTTAGGTCTTCGTATTGACATATGCATCCATTTCCCTCCGGTAGATTCCTAGAAGTGCTAGGTCATATGGGAAGTGCAAGTTTAATTTTATATGAAACTTCTAAACTTTTTCCAAAGTGGCAGCACAATTTTGCATCCCCATCAACAGTGTATGAGTCTTTTTTCTTTCCAGCCCTTCTAGTGGATGTATACTGGTATCTCAAATCTTGGCTTTAATTTGCATTTCCCTTATGACTCATGAGGTTAAGTACCTTTTCATGTGTTTATTGGCCATTGGGATTGACTCTTTTTTCAAGTGTTAGCCATTTTTATTGAGTTGTCTGTCCTTTTCTTATTGATTTATAAAAGTTTTTATACCTGAATGTACTTCAGCACACTTGAATGCACTTTCTTTGTATCGTACATATGACCTCCTGCTCTGTGGTTGTCTTTTTTACTCCTTTAATGGAATCTTTTCATGAGCCTAAGTTCTTTTTTAAAAATATTTATTTTATTTACTAGTTTATTTATTTGGTTGCTCCCGGTCTTAGTTGTGGCTCACGGGCTCCTTAGTTGCGGCTCGTGGGCTCCTTAGTTGCAGCATGCAAATTCTCAGTTGTGGCATGCATGTGGGATCTAGTTCCCTGACCAGGGATCGAACCCGGGCCCCCTGCATTGGGAGCGCAGAGTCTTAACCACCGCGCCACCAGGGAAGTCCCATGAACCTAAGTTATTAACTTTAACGAAGTCCAGTTTATCGGTTGCTTTCCTGTATGGTTAGTGCTTTTTGTGTCCCATTTAAAGAATCTTTGCCTACCCAGGGTCATGAAGATCTTTCTTGTCTTTTCTTTTTTTTTTTTTTTGCCTGCGTTGGGGTCTTCGTTGCTGCACGCAGGCTTTCTCTAGTTGCGGCGAGTGGGGACTACTCTTTGTTGCGGTGCGCGGGCTTCTCAT
Organism: Eschrichtius robustus; assembly: GCF_028021215.1. NCBI lineage: Eukaryota > Metazoa > Chordata > Mammalia > Artiodactyla > Eschrichtiidae > Eschrichtius > Eschrichtius robustus. Next base: position 9,764,524 of record NC_090837.1, read on the forward strand.
TGCGGTGGCTTCTCTTGTCGCGGAGCACGGGCTCTAGGCGCGCGGGCTTCATTAGTTGTGGCACGTGGGCTCAGTAGTTGTGGCGCACGGGCTTAGTTGCTCCGTGGCATGTGGGATCTTCCCAGACCAGGGCTTGAACCTGTGTCCCCTGCATTGGCAGGCAGATTCTTTTCTTTGTTTCTTTTTTTGGCTGCATCAGGTCTTAGTTGCAGCATGCGGGATCTTCATTGAGGCACGTGGGATCTTTTGTTATGGCACACGAGCTTCTCTCTAGTTGTGGCCTGAGGGCTCCAGGGCGCGTGGGCTCAGTAGTTGTGGCACTTGGGCTTAGTTAGTTGCCCCGTGGCATGTGGGATCTTAGTTCCCCAACCAGGGATCGAACCTGCATCCTCTGCATTGGAAGGCGGATTCTTCACCACTGGACCACCAGGGAAGTCCCGGCAGGCAGTTTCTTAACCACTGCACCACCAGGGATGTCCCTTGTCTTTTCTTCTAGAAGCTTTATTGTTTGGGCTGAATCATATTGATGGGCCTTCACAAGATCCATCCTGAATTAGTTTTTGTGTGTGGTGTGAGGTAGGGGTCACAATTCTTCCACTTCTGGTACTACATGCTGATGTGACTCTTTCTTTCCTATTGGATTGCATGCAATGCTACTTTGATCCTAAATCTAGTGTATATCTGTGCTTCTGGACCCTCCTTCTGTTCCACTGGCCTATGTGTCTGTTCTTATGTTAACACCACACTCTCTTTTTTTTTTTTTTTTAATTATTTATTTTTATTTATTTATTTATATATGGCTGTGTTGGGTCTTCGTTTCTGTGTGAGGGCTTTCTCTAGTTGCGGCGAGTGGGGGCCACTCTTCATCGCGATGCGCGGGCCTCTCACTATCATGGCTTCTCTTGTTGCGGAGCACAGGCTCCAGACGCGCAGGCTCAGTAATTGTGGCTCACGGGCCTAGCTGCTCTGCGGCATGTGGGATCTTCCCAGACCAGGGCTCGAACCCGTATCCCCTGCATTGGCAGGCAGATTCTCAACCACTGCGCCACCAGGGAAGCCCACACCACACTCTCTTAATCACTGAAGTTTAACAGTGAGTCTTGCGGAGGTGAGTTGTTTTTTTTTTTTGGCTGTGCCACGCAGCTTATGAGATCTTCGTTCCCCGACCAGGGGTTGAACCTGTGCCCTCAGCAGTGAAAGCACGGAGTCCTAACCACTGGACCACCAGGGAATTCCCACTGAGGAGGTGACTTCTGAACTGAGATCTTAATACTGAGATAAGAATCTCTGGGCAGTGGGAACAACATAGGCAAAGGTGCTGAGATGGGAAGGCATTTTGTATGTTTTTTTTTTTTTATATTTATTTTTATTTATTTATGTATTTATTTGGTTGCGCCGGGTCTTAGTTGTGGCAGGCAGGCTCCTTAGTTGCAGCTCGCTGGTTCCTTAGTTGTGGCACATGAACTCTTAGTTGCAGCATGCATGAGGGATTTAGTTCCCTGACCAGGGATTGAACTTGGGCCCCCTGCATTGGGAGCATGGAGTTTTAACCACTGCACCACCAGGGAAGTCCCCAGCATTTTGCATGTTTTTCTTTTCTCTTTTTTAATTAATTAATTTATTTTTTGGCTGCACTGGGTCTTTGTTGCTGGGCATGGGCTTTCTCTAGTTGTGGCGAGCAGGGACTACTCTTCATTGTGGTGCTCGGGCTTCTCATTGTGGTGGCTTCTCTTGTTGCGGAGCACAGGCTCTAGGCGCATGGGCTTCAGTAGTTGTGGCATGTGGGCTCAGTAGTTGTGGCTCACGGGCTCTAGAGCGCAGGCTCGGTAGTTGTGGCACATGGGCTTCGTTGCTCCATGGCATGTGGGATCTTCCCGGACCAGGGCTCGAACCCGTGTCCCCTGACTTGGCAGGCGGATTCTTAACCACTGCACCACCAGGGAAGTCCCTTGCATGTTTTTAAGAAAGAAAAACAGAAGTGTGTTGGGAGCACAGATGGGGAAGATGGGGCGTGCGGGAGGATGTGCGGGTAGAGGGTCCCGTGAGGAGTCAGTATTTTATTCCAAGTGTAACACGAAGCCTTTGGAAAAACGCAAGTGCAGATAAAAACTTTACTCGTTTTTAAAACGTCTCAAGGCTCCGACACCATGAAAAGCAAATAACGTCCCAGACACATGATCTTATCTGCATGATAAGGTGGGGTTCCCTATAAAACTTTAAAACAACTGCTGCTGCTTAAAATAAACCATCTTGGAAAACCCAGTGTCAGGAGTCAGATGGACCCAGGTTCAAACAATGGATTAGCTTCTTTCTCAGCTCTGGGGCCTTAGGCAAGTGACGTCACCTCTCTGGGCCTCAGTTTCCTCCTCTATACAGTAGAGCTACTCAGAGTTGGCACCTTGTGTGGCTGTTGTGATAACTGGGAGGGCACATCTGCTGAGCGCCTGGCACAGGGAAGGCTCACTGTTACTGGCCCTCCTTGTTATTATGGTTGTCATGGTAGTGAAATGATTTGGGGGCTAAGGATGCAGATTTATTTCTAGTGCTGGTTTGGGCCCTTAGTGCCCAGCTGGGATGCATGATCAAGGCTCCTGTTCTTTGGGAACCCTGAGGGTGGGGCCCTGGTCAGAGTCCTCAGGGCTCGGAAGTGGTATTTGGCCTTGGAGAAGCGGGACCCGGAGTGGCAGCTGGGTCCCTGAGGCTCGCCCCTCTCTCCAGGCCGCCTGGGCCTCTGCCACAGGCTTGGTGGTCACTGTGTGACCTGGGGTGTCCCCCACCAAGTGAGCAGCCCTGGTGGGGCCTCTCCCGTCCCCTCCACAGAGTGCCTGGCCTGACAGAGCAGGCCCCAGCTCCGTCGGCTTCTGACAGCTTCCCTTTGTGCTTGGAACAGTCTGGGACTCTTCCTGAATGTTTCCTGGAGTGACTTGGAGCGTCCAGTCTCTGGGCCAAGGATACCTAGACTAGAAGTCTTGAGTGTGCCTGCCTGGAGGGTAGCCTTGACCTCCAACCTCTGACCCTGGAGTTCTCTATGGGAGCAGCTTTAAACATAGGCAACGGAAGGTTTGACAGCCAGGGCTTGAGCTCTGGGTTCATACCCGAGCTCTGTCACTTGAAGGGTGCTCAGCACCTGTTTGGAGAAGCCCTTGCTGCCCAGAATGGGGAGAGGCTTGGAGGACGAGATCTGAGAGCGGGCAGCTGCCCAGGGACATCACTCGGGCCTCAGCCAAGCTAACGCCACCCAGAAGTCTGAGGCCAGGTGGCCAGCTGCTCATGGGTCAGCCTCACCTGGACTTGGGTCACAGCTCTGCTTCTGACCAGAACCTCTGACCTTGGGCCGGTCACTTCCCCACTCGGAGCCTCAGTCTAGTCACCTGTAAAGTAGGGGTGATAGCAGCAGCCAAGGGTCGAGGGTCACCGTGAGGGCTGTGGTGGGAGGGAGCTTGCCACGACAGGCGGAGTGTAAGCGGAGGCCACAGGCTGCTGCAGTGGGCGGCTGGAGGGCGGTTGGAGGAGACATGTGTGACTAGTTCCCAAAGTCTGAAGTCTGGTTTCAGTGACATCACTGCAGATGGACGGGAGGTGGGGCAACCCTTCCTTGTACTGCGCACTGGCCCTCGGGGGAAGCTAGGGATTGCCTCGGCTGGGGGGTGGTCATCAAAGGCCCCTTGGCAAGAGGTGACATCTGGGATGAGCGCAGGTGCCGATCCTGGAAGATCTGGGTGAAGGAGTCCCAGGCTGAGGAAATGGCAAGTGCAAAGGCTCTGGGGTGAGCACGAACCAGGAGACTTTGAGGAACAACCAGGTGGCCAGGGGCTGGAGTAGAAGGAGGGATGAGGGATGAGGTTGGAAAGGTGATGGGGCTGGATTATTTGGGGCCTTATGGAGCATGGTGAGGATTTTAGGTTTTACACGAAGAGCAGTGGGAGCACTTGGAGGCTTTAGGGCCAGAGGGGCTGGGACACCTATCCAGCAGTAGGAATGGGCTAGAGGAGCCCTCTGGGGCTGCCTATGCTCTTCTGGCCTTTGGGAGAGTGTGGCATGATTCTTCTCCTAGAAGACCCTCTGGCCCCCATGTCCGCTTGTCCTGTGGCATCTCCCTCTCCTTGGGCATTTCTGAGCCCAGGCTGGGATGGGGGAACAGTACGTTTACTACCTTAAGTAGGCACCTACTGTGCGCCAGGCATTGCCCTAAACACTTGACCTCAGGTCCTTCCCATGAGGTCAAGCTTGTTGGCCCATTTGACAGATGAGAAAACCAAGGCTGGGAGAGGCAAAGAAACTTGCTCAGGATCATGGTGCTAAGGAGATCGGAGCCCCTGATCCAACAGGTCCCTGCTCCTGAGCCCCCAGCCACACTGTGAATGGCCTCCCTCCAGCCACGGGGTGCAGAGCAGTAGCTTCCAGCCGGCCAGGCCTGAGACGTGCCATCCCACTCAGCAGTTAAAAACAAGAAAGTTGGATTGGTTGCCAATGGTTAAAAACCATAAAATGGAAAGATTTCATATAAGAACCCAGTTTCTGGTTTCTCTTATAAATTGGTGGACTTGGCAGTGCTGGGCCAGGATCACTCGACGTGCATCCCAGCCTGGCCCCTGTGGAGGGAGAGCCTGACTGGAAGGTCGGGGGGTTGTCCCAGGGTCAGGGAGAGATCAGAGGACCAGCCACCAGGCCCGGGGTGGCTGGCCTTAGGGCAGAGCTTTGCCGGGAGCTGGGGGTCCATTTTCCAATGGAGCACATCTGGGCTGGCCATGGCCTTGGGGCCAGCCCTTTGCTCTTTTGGGCCTCAGTTTCCCCACATGTCCAAGCCTGGTTTGGCTGAGATGGTCTCAAAGCCCTGCCAGCCCTACTGGGTCCAGGGGCTGAGCCTCAACTTCTCTCATCTCTAAAGTGGGGGTAATGATGGAATTCTAGTAGCTGTTGTTGAAAAAATGCCTTTTTAGCCAGCATCTATTTGGCACTTGTTACATACTAGGCACTTGACTGCCTTGGCTTCATTTAATCCTCACAGCAGCCCTGTGAGGGTGCTGTTGTGATTACCCCCATATCACAGATGGGGAAATTGAGTCTAAGAGAAGGTAGGTGACTTGCCCAAGGTCACATAGCTCTGAGCAGCTGAGATGGGGTTGGGACCCAGGTATTCGGGCTGCACCTGGTGCCTAGCAGGTCTCCAGAAGGATTTATTGTCATGGGTGTTGGTGCTGGTGGTGTTTAGCCAGTGGCCCTACCTGGCGGAGGTGGGGGGTGTGTCTGTTTTGAGTTCTCAGACCAGGAAAGGCTCCTTGCGGCCATCTTGTCTAGTGCCACCAATTTAAAGATGGGGACACTGAGGCCCAGAGGGGGCTGGCCAGTACCCCTCTCACCCAGCATGTAAGACTTGGTGGACCCAGTGTGCTCTGCCCTTGGCCTCTGCTGCTCAGCCCAGAGAAGAGGTAGAGGAAGGGGGAGGGGACTCACAGGGGATTCACCCCACATCCCTGAGCTCCCCTCCTGCACCACAGGCCTCTAGTACCCGCAGGAAGAAGTGGTCTGGTTGGCAGTGGCTGGACCTGCTGGTCCTAGGGAGAGCCTGACCTAGGCTGACCTAGGCCAGGGGCCAGTCGGGCAATATGGTTCAGAGCTGTTCCCCCTCTGCTCCTTCTGAGCTGTCCTTGGGCAAGTGACTGGGCCTCAGTTTCCTCATCTGTAAAATGGGGGTGGTCCCAGTGCCTGCACGTGTCGGGGAGGCTGCGGATACAGTACGTGCTGACTGGGTAGGTGAGGGGCCTGGGTGTGAGTGTGGCCGGGCAGCCTGTGGGCAGTAGGTGCTCCCAGCAGCCCGGCTGATGAAGGGGCTGAGTGTCCTGAGCACTGACCGTGGGCGAGGGTGGTGCCGAATTAGCCCCCTCAATGCTCCCCTGACTCTGCAAAGTAGGCATGGCCACTGTGCCTGCTTCACAGATGAGAACACTGAGGCTTTGAGACACAGAAGGAGACACTGCTGGACCCTGGGGGCCCGAGCCCGGAGCCCGTGCCCCAAGTGTGGGAAAGAGGAAGCAGAAAGAAAGGGACGTCCGCCGGGGGGCCTGGGGGTTTCCTCTCGGAGGCAGGAGCGCGAGGAGGAAGAGGAGTGCTGGGCAGGAAGCGGCCGGGCGGGCGGGCGGGAGGGGCAGCCTCCTGGGGCCCGGACAGAGCTGGGCCTGAGTCCTGCCTCTGCCCCTTCTGAGCTGTGTTACCTTGGGAAAGGCACTTCACCCTCTCTGTGCCTCATTTTCCTCAAGTAAAAAGAGCTGAGTGACGGCACCCACGTTGGGGCGATGGTGAACTAGCTGCTGTCCTCATGGTGCTGGGAGCCGTGCCCGGCGCAGGTGGTCTCAGCAAGTCTTAGCTGCTGTAGTTTTTTTTTTTTGGCTGAGCGGCATGCAGGATCTTAGTTCCCCGACCAGGGATTGAACCCGTGCCCCCTGCAGTGGAAGCGCAGAGTCCTAACCATTGGACCTCCAGGGAAGTCCCATGTAGTTGTTGTTATTTTTTATTAGTCACTTTCAGCACGATGGGCACTACATTTGACACATCCCATGCAATTACCACAAACCCTGGGAGGCGGGGAACAGTGATGAAGGCATCTCACAGATGAGGAAACAGGCACAGAGAGGTAGAGAGACCTGCCCAAGGCCACACAGCTGGGAGATGGAAGAGCAGGAATGGAGGCCGGTGTGGGCCTGCCAAGGCCAGGGGGTGTGTTTAGCCCCTGAGCAGCCCGAGAAACCACTCACCATCTGCCTACAGCCCGGTAGGTCTTCGTGGGCCGGCGAGAGCCCTGATGTCCCAGGGGGAGACAGGTGTGTCGGAGGCCAGTGGCTCCCCGATCCCACCCTCTCCCAGGGGGACCAGGGGCTGAAGGCTCCCAGGATGAGAGTGGGGTTTCCGTCCTCGCTCTGCCCCGGGCTGCTTAGTGACCCAGGTTGGTCCCTGCCCCTCTCTGAGCTGTGAAATGGGCAACCAGGGGGCTTGATCCGGGCTTTCTGGGGCTGGTGGGGGGAGGGAGGAGTGGGTGATGGTGGGCAGGGCTCCCGTGGCTCCCGTGGGGCCCCCAGCCGCACACACAGCCGCCCCATCTGCCCCTTATTGGGCTTTCGTGTAAGGTCGTTTTTTGAAAAGTACTTTGCTGCTTAGAAGAAACCCCCAACCACACTGAAACCACGGGCAGATGGTATCGGCTTGCTTCCTTTCAGCTCAAATTCTGTGAATCCAGAGACTGGAAAGAGCCCCCGAATCCAACAGGGGGAGGGTGGCGAACGACAGTCATTTATCATCACCACCCCCCCAACCTCGGAGCCTCTGGGGGCTGCTTCCACCCCACGCCCTTGCTCCTCGGGGCCTGTTAGCTGTCGCCAGCTTCTTGGAAGTTGCTTTTCTGTTTTCCTTTGTTTGGGGGACTGGGTATTGGGACACAAAGCTGCAGAGTCTGGGCCGTGGGCTTGGCGGCCGGGGAGAAGGGCAGATGGACAGGTTTGGGTTCAGATCTTGGCTCTTGTGTCCTTGTTACGTGGCTTTGGGCTGAGAACTCGGCCTGTCTCAGCCTCAGTTTCCCATTCTGGAAAGTGGAATGTCAGTACTGGCCTTGCTGGGTGATTGAGTCGAAAATAGGCTCTGAGAGGGCCTGACACGATGTGTTTCCTCCCTGAGAGGCAGAAGAAGGGGCTTGCTGCGTGGGAAGTCACCAGACCCCAGGGGTGGGTCCCCAGATGCCCTCCCTGGGATGGGCAACAACCTGGCCAGCACTCCCAGTAGCCTGGACCGGGCACCAGCCGACAGCGGGCCCGCCAGGCGGGCCTGCTGGAAATCCCCCACCCACTTCTTTGCGGATGGAAAAGGAAAGCAAAAGGCACCAGCAGAGATCTCTGCGTTCCGAGCGCTGGCCCTCCCCGGGGGTGGAGGCGGAGGTAGCTTCCTTCCCCAAGGCCGGAGGGGCCGCCTCAGCTTCCTTTTTGGGGCCCCACACCCCTTTTTCCTGTCTCCCCTCTGGGCTGGGGAAGAGGCCACTGTTTTCCTCAGGCCGTGGACCCCGCTGACTGCTCAGCCTCCGGCACCGGTGGGTGACGGCGTACGGGGGAGGGGGCCCATCACGGCTGCACCTGGCCTCTGGGTCCTCCCTCACTGTGGCTGATCCTCCCCTCCTGGGCCTGACCTGAATCCTGACTGCGGCCCAGTCGGAAGTCCATGGCGAAGCAGAGAAAGAAACCTCTCTCCAGGGAACCGTCTGGAATGGGAGGCCCCGCTGTGTCTCTTTGCAAATCTTCGTGTAATCTAGGAAACTGTCTACCTTACCGAGGGCCTCCACAGTTGAGTTCCTAGTGTTTCTGGTTTTGTTTTTTTCAATTAATAAAGCTCATGGCAGAAATTATAGAACAGTAACTGAAAAACCACCCACAATCCTACTACTCAGAGAGAACGAGCATTTCCATTTCACTAGATGTCTTTGTAATCTTTTGTCTTGTATTTCTTTCTCTAACTTTTCCCCCAAATTGCAATTCCGTCCACATTCACTAATTCTTCATTCAGCAGTTAGCTAGGGAGCCCCTTCTGTGTGCCAGGTATGCTGGAAACATAGGCAGAAACTTTTGGACAAAACCCCCAGCCCTTGTAGGACTGACACTCATCCTACTTTTTTGTTACCTGCTTTTTTGTCACTTAACATGTCTTGAACATTTTTCTGTTCTCTTAAATGTTTTTCAAGAATGTCTTAAAAAAAAAAATACTGGCTGCACGATATTTCGTTGACACAGATAGGCCATGATATATTTATCTATGATTATCTAGACTCCTATTTCAATCACTTCTAATTTTTTTGCTCAACTGGACAACCTTGTGACAAACATCTTGTACGTAAATCTTGCTGCCCATGTCTGATTATTTCCTTAGAAGCATATTCCTAGAAGGGAAGTGCTGGGTGGAAGGCTTTGTGAGCACTTCTCATGTTTTCTCTTTCTCTCAAAGCTTTACTGAGATATAGTTTACAAATTATAAAATTAACTTGTTTAAAGGGTACAGTGATTTTTGGTATATTTACAGGGCTGAACAACTATCTCCACGATTTAATTTTAGAACATTTGCATCGTCTCAAAGAGACCTTGTGCTCATCAGCAGTCACTCCGCATTCCTCCTCTCCCCCACCCCCAGGCAACCACTAATCTATCAATACTTCTGTCTCTATAGGTTTGCCTAGTTTGTTCTTTTCATATAAATGGAATCAGACAATATGTGGTCTTTTGCGACTGTCTTCTTTCACTCAGCATCACATGTTCAAGGTTCGTCCGTGTTGTAGCTTGTGGCAGTATTTTGTTCCTTTTTATTGCAAATAATATTCCATTGTATGAATAGATCACATTTTGTTTATCCATTCCTCAGTGATGGACATTAGGTTGTTTTCACTTTTGGGCGATTGTGAATAGTGCTGCCACGAACATTCGTGAATAAGTTTTTGTGTGGACATATGTTTTCATTTTTCCCTGGGTATATACCTTAGGAGTGGAATTGCTGGATCATATGGTAACTCTACATTTAACATTTTGAAGAGCTGCCAAACTGTTTTCCAGAGTACCGCACCATTTTATATTCCCATCAGTAATGTATGAGGGTTCCAATTTCTCCACATCCTCACCAACACTTGTTTTTATTATTTTATTATTTATTTGGCTACGTCAGATCTTAGTTGCAGCATGTGGGATCTTTCATCGCGGCACGCGGGCTTCTCTTTAGTTGTGGCATGCGGGCTCTAGAGCGTGCAGGCTTAGTTGCCCCGCGGCATGTAGGATCTTAGTTCCTTGACCAGGGATGAAACCCGCACCCCTTGCATTGGAAGGTGGATTCTTAACCACTGGACCACCAGGGAAGTCCCACCAACACTTGTTACTATCTATCTTTTTGATTGTAGCCACCCTAGCAGGTGTGAATGGCTTTGATTTACATTTCCCTGATGGCTAATGATGTTGAGCATCTTTTCATGTGATCACTAGCTATTTCTTTTTTTTTTTTTTTTAATACTTTATTTATTTTATTTATTTATTTATTTATGACTGTGTTGGGTCTCTTAGTTTTCGTGTGAGGGCTTTCTCTAGTTGCGGCAAGTGGTGGGGGCCACTCTTCATCGCGGTGCGCGGGCCTTTCACTATCGCGGCCCCTCCCGTTGCGGGGCACAGGCTCCAGATGCGCAGGCTCAGTAGTTGTGGCTCACGGGCCCAGTTGCTCCGCGGCATGTGGGATCTTCCCAGACCAGGGCTCGAACCCGTGTCCCCTGCATTGGCAGGCAGATTCTCAACCACTGCGCCACCAGGGAAGCCCTCACTAGCTATTTCTAATGCTTCTGATATATCCTTTCCAAATAGCCTTCTAGGAAGGTTATACCCATCTATCTTCAAATAGTGGTGCTAACACTGGCTATTATTTTAAAAACCTTTGCCAGCTTCTAGGTGAAGTGGTTATCTTGTCCTTTCTGCTTATGAATGGAACAAACCATTTTTCTTTTTTAAAAACACTGAGATATAATTCACATAACATAAAATTCACCATGTTAAAGTGCAATTCGTTGTTCTTAGTATACTCACTGTGTGTGCAACCATCACCTCTATCCAATCCCAGAACATTTCCATCACCTCAGAAAGAAACCCAGTATCTGTTAGCATTGGTCCCCATTCCCATCCCTGTCCCCCCAGCCTCTGGCAACCACTGATCCTACTTTCTGTCCCTGTGGATTTTGACTCTTTCTCCAATGTTTCTTGGTCATAGACATTTTCTGTGACTTACAGGCCATTAACTCTGTGTGCTCCTCTCCTGCACTGCCTGCCTCTTTCCTGTTGACTTGTAGGAGCTCTTTACACTGACATTAGCACTCTGTCACACGTTGCAAATATTTCCCTAGTTTGCCATTTGGCTTTTCAACTGGTCCTGAGTATCTTGGCCTATGGAGGTTTTTAAGTCTGGGCAGTGAAATACAGTGATCTTTTCCTTTATGATTTTGTTCTTTGCTTTTTCTGCTTAGAAAGGCCTCCCCGACCCTGGGATCAGATAATTATTTAGGTTCTTCTATTCCAGTTTTGTCTTGGTTTTATTTTTCACATTTAATTATTTAATCCAGCCAGCTTTTATTCTTTGTGGCTGGTGCAGTTTCCTGTTGTTTTTTGGTGTCAGTGAGATGCTGTGCGTCAAGGCATATCACTAAACGTGGGCTAAGGATAATGACAACAGCTCACGACAGATGGAGCTTGGAAGGGTGGAGATTCCTGGGCTCTCGCCCTGGTTTCCCTGTCAGCTCAGCCCGAGGCTCTGCTCAGCTGACTCTGAGCCTCGCTGGCGTCCCTGCAGCCCCTTGAGCCCCAGAGGCCCTCGCTTTCACCTCTTCTTCTGAATCATCATTCTTCGAAGGCAGGCGGCGGCCACCGTCGGGGCTTTTGGGGATCTTGGTGGTGACGAGACCCCCCCCCCCTCCCTCCGGTGCACTCCCCTACCGGAGGCCGGTGACAGAGGTTATTTGTTGTTTCTTAACCACATCTTTTTCCACTCTCACCAGGCGTGGAGCAGACATGGGGCCCAGGGTGCAGCTGAGGGCTGTGCTGCAGGGGCGAGGGGCTTCCCCCACCGGGCTGGCTCCGCAGAGGGGCCGGGAGGTGGGCCCGCCGCAAAAGGTCCTGGGGGGCTGGCCAGCTCCGGGACCCCTGGCCCTGTGAGACTCAGGTGCTCCTCTGCTTTCCCCTCAAGAGCACTGAGCACACCCTCCCGTGCAGCAGGAAAGCCTGGGGAGCAGCGCCAGGTTCGGGGCCGGGCGTGCCCCCTCCTGCTCGGGGCCTGGGCACGTGGCGGGGAGCCCGGTACGCGAGGCCCGGGGTGTCCTGGCAGCGAGGTAGCCGGAGCAGCACCACAAGAGGAAGGCATAGCCTGCGTGAAGGTGGACGGGGACAGGGTGCACGGGCCTTGCGGCTCCTCGGCCGCGTGGGGCAGGGAGGATTCCTGGCGGGATGCTGGGAGCAGGATGTGGTCGCCCAAGGCGTGGGCTGGTGGCAGCTGGTTTGCAGCCGGCGGGGGGGCGGTTCTGGCTGGGCCCCGACCCTGCTCCGGACCCCCGGTCGGCCCAGGCCCAAGTGCCAGCTCAGCGCTCCCAGACAGAGACACCGCTCTGTCCTCAAGACCGTCTCAGGCAGGGCAGCGGGTAATTGACGGAAGGGGAGTTGATGGAGGCTGGCTGCTGAGCAGCTCCAGGCCCTGTAAAGTGGTTGGTCCTAATTTGCCAAAGGTCTTGGCCAGGAGTGGTGCCCCGCATGGAGGAAAGGTGTAGCTGGGAGAGGCCTAGGAGCTGTGGGCATGTGGCCCGGCTAGTGAGGGTGGTGGCATTGGCTCCTCTGTTCCCGCCTCTGCAAGGCCCCATCCCAGGACATGCCTCCCCAGGCCGGGCCATGTGGCCTGGACCATTGTCACCCTGAGGGGGGAGGCGAGGTCAGCTAGCGAAGGTGCCGGTGGGTCTGTAAGCTCCTTGGTTCGCCAGTTCATCCATGCCCGTGACGGGGTGCAGGGAGTGGGACTTCCAGGCGTGGTCCCTCTTAAGCCACGGACCCCCCCACCCGGCCGGCCTCAGAGCGGAAGTGCCTGCCCGTCTTCACAGCTGGGTCATCCACACTCAGCCACTCGGCGTGAACTAGGACACCCGCGTCTCAGGAGGGGTTTGCGTGGCTGTCAGGGGATCCCAGACTGGTTGTGTGTGTGTGTTTGGGGCTGTCTCTCTCTATGGGGGTCTCTGTCTCCGGGAGTTTGTCTCTGAGGGGATGGTTGCTCCAGCATCTGAGAGGGGCTTTGTGTGCCGGTCGCTGTGATTGTGTGTGTGGGGGGTGGTCGCCATCTCTCTCAGAGGGGGCTTTGTGTCTGTGTCACTGAGAGTCTGTCTTTCGGACATGTCGGGGTGGGGGGACTTTTACAGGCTTGAGGGGGAGCTCACTGCAGGTGGGGCTTCAGACGAGCCCCCAGCCCGTCTGTTTTAGCATCTCTGGCTGGCTACCCCTCCTAAAGGGCCTCTCTGGGTCCGATAGTGGGGGGCGCAGGCCCCCACCCTCAGGCTTGGTCGCTCAGGGTGGGATCTGGGGCTGCCACCCAGAGGAGGGAGGCGAAATGATGGGGACTCGGAGCAGGGTGGTTATGTTTGGGGGATGTCTCACCATGTCAGTATCGGCTCTGGAGAAGCTCTGCTTCTGGCATTGGCGGGCTCTCACTTGCCAGAAAGGGGAAGCTGACTTGATCCATGTGGCTTTTATGGAAGCTTCTCCCATCCCTTTCCTGTTCCCCTGTGGGGAGAGGGAGCTTGAGGCAACAGGGAGCAGACCAAGGGGGAGACCTGGGAGACTCCCGTGTACTCAGGGCGACAGGCAGGTTCACGTACAGAAGCCCTGGGGGTGCACTCCAACATCACCCCCGTTTTACAGATGAGAAAACAAAAGCACAGAGAAGTGAAGTGATTTGCTCAGGCTCACGCGGAGAAAAAGCAGCTGAAGCAGGCAATCGAAGGGCCTGTGTGTGTGTGTGTGTGTTGCGGGGCTCTGGTTGGGGGCAGAGGAAGGAAGTGACCTGTGGCCGGTAGTTCCAACATTTGTTCAGCCCCTGGAACGGGCTCATTGCCTTCGGTTTGCCCCCTAGGGAGCCAGGGAACAAGGCGGTGAGATAACTCCCCACACCACCCGCATCTGCCCCTGCTCCCGAGACATGAGGGCTGGGGCCCCAGGCACCTAGCAGCTACTCACCCATCCATCTGACAAACCCTCTCCAAGTACCTCCTCTGGGCTGGACCCGGTGCTGGGCCCCAGCTGGGAACAAGGCCTGGTGCCCTGTCCCCACCCCCCAAGGAACTCCCAGGCAGGCGGTGGGGGCAGCTGCACCTTCAGGAAATTATGGCCAGGGCTGATAAGCCCTGTGCCGAGGGAGAGGCACAGGAATCGCACTGACCACGACTTGGTGATCAGAGAAGGCTCCCTGGAGGAGGGGAGGTTCTCTCTGCTGAGACCCGCAGTTTGGGTCAGGCCGGGTGGTGGGAGAGAACATGAGCTGGGAGGAATGGGCTGGATGGGGGCGGGTGGTGTGGGCTCTGGGGCTGGGCAGACGAGGGTCCAAGTCCCAGCTCTTCTTGGCTTCGTTCTCCGTGGCCGGGGACAAGTGATTTTGCCTCTCAGGGTCCCCGTTCCTCCATCTGTAACACGAGCTCGATGTGTTCCGTGAGGTGTCCAGAGCCTTCCTCTCAGCCAGTCCTCTCCCCTGGCCGGCTTGAGCCTCTGGAGGCCCAACCCCGTGTCCTCCGTCCTCGCCCCGATCACCCTGCTTTGACATATCCCTGCCACTCCTCCAGAGCCCTCGTGGCGATGGGCGGTCTGCAGTGGGGGCCATATCCTGGGCCCTACTTATCCCCAGCACTCACGATACTTGGCAAACAAAGGGCCTGTGATGAATATTTGTATAGGAATGAAAGTGAGCATCTACAACCTACCAGGCACTGTGCTCGGTACCGGGGATGCCACAAGAACAAGTCCCCACAGAGTGCATTTCACAGGTTGATAAGTGCAGTGAAGGAAGTAAAGGGGTTCTGTGATGGTGACTCTGCGTATTTAGACACCTGGTCAGGGAGGGCCTTCCTGAGGAGGTGACCCTTGAGCTGACACCTGAATCCGAGAGGAGCCCGATTTGTGAAAATGTGGGCAAATTGCCTTTCAGACAGAGGGAACAGCAGGTACAAAGGCCCCAAGGTGGGAGTGTGCTTGGTACATCGCAGGAACAGTGGAGGCCAGTGTGGCTGGATTGGAGTGAGTGAGAGGAACAGTAGATGAGATTGAGGAGGTAACAAGAACAAGGTCATGCAGCATCTCACGGACCACGGTGAGGACCAGCAAGATGGGGCCCACAGGAGAGTTTTGAGCAGAGGAGGGGGATGGGAAGTAGCTGTATTCTGGATGTGTCTGGGAGTAGCAATGGCGGGACTGATGGACAGCAACTCAATTTTGATGCTGCCCATCTCGCAGGGGGTTCAGGGTGTCACCCTGTTTTCTGACGCCTCATGCTTAGTGGGGGCTCCCTGTGAGTGCCCCCTTTGCCCCCAGTCCGGCTGGTTCCAGAGCCCTTGCCCCAGCATCCACCATTCTGCCGCTGTGGGATGGACTGAGCCCTCCCTCCTCCAAGTCTCTTGTGCCTGGGGAAAGGGGGGCAGGGGAGGGAAGTGGGTATGGCCCCCCTGCCCAGCCTTCCCCTCAGATGCCGTGGGTTCCAGACGCACCCAGGGCCCACGTTAAACACAGATGCCGGGCTGACTTCCAGAGGATCCAGGCCCGCTGGTTGTGCATCCTCTGTGTTGTGACCAGTCCCTCCGGGAGGTTCTCTTAGCCTTGGCTCATTTGTGAAGTGGGGATAAAAACACCAGCCTCATGGGCTGTTGGGGGGGGGGGTCATGGGAGGCACCCACCACTGTTCCTCAGACAGGTGCCCCAGAGCAGGATGGTCTCAAAGTATCACCATAGTTATGTCAAGGATTGCCCTCCACTCTGGAACAATGACCTTCCTACTTCTTTGGTCCTGGCACCTTCGTTCCTCAATTATGATGCTCTTTTCTTTGAAATTTGAACTTTCTGGAAATGGTGCTGGCCTCTGAATTCAACAGTTCAAAGGCGTCCTGGATGGATAGCCCAGGCCCCAGTGCCTGGTACATAGTAGGTGCTCACTAAAGGGTGGTGTGAGGGGGTCTGTTAGTACCGTTTCTAGCCACAGCCAACTCCCCTGCCATCTTGTGGATTTGGCTGTACTTTCTGGTCTCTGGATGTTAGCTCTTGCCGTACCCTTAGCCTCCAGTGCCTTTTCCTCCACCTTCTCTACTTTGGAGAGTGCTCAGCAAACATTTAAAGCCGCTAACTCTATGCCCTGCAGAGGACACAAAGATGGAAAGGGAACAGGGAGGCTGCCTTGGGTTCATGGTCTTGTTGTGGAAAGATAGCTGTGAAAGCTGAAAGCTTCCTCAGGAGGGGCTGTTTGCTTCTGAGCAGATCAGGTATTCCTAAGACTGCATTCCTAAGGCCCTGTGCTCATCCCCACCTTGTGCCGTGTCCCCAGGGACCTTTCCGTACCCTGCACACACTGCATTGCCAAATTCTCATGGAAGGTAGGGGCACTATTACCCCACCTTACAAAAGTGGAGACTGAGGCTAGGAGAGGTGAGTCACTTGTCCATGGAGGATGAGGCAGAGCTGGGACTCAAGGCCAGGACTGTCTAATTCCCAAAAACCAGGATGGCAATGTTGCTTGCGGTGGTTGTGCAGACCCCAGAGAGGCTTCTGAGCAGGACACAGGGTGGCCAAAGTCTGGGGAATACATGGGTTCAGGTTTCTCTGCTTCAGGTCTTCTCAGAGCCTTTAATGGACTACTGTGCACGTGATTCTCCATGCACAAGAAGCTGCCTTCTCTTGGGGAATCCCTCTTTGCAGTGGCTGCCAGGAAGCTCAGAATCAAATTGGTGGCAAGTGAAACTCTGGTCTGTCTTCTAGCAGTTGTCTCCCTTCCCACTCTGAGTATCCCTATAACCCAACTAAAATTTTTGGAACAAGACAGGGTATTTTCTTTCTCTCTCTTTTTTTTTTTTTAAGGTTGTTTTGATACAATCAGTAAGACATGATTAAGCCTTTCCCATAATGTTTTTTCGTCCATTTGTTCATTCATCCATCCATACAGGCAGTATCGATTCTGGGCTGTGGCCTGGGGTTGGGGGACTCAGTCATCCATGACTGGGATCTAGAATTTCTTCTGAGCCCGTAAGTTTTCAGGCCCCCATCGAAGACCGCACTCCCATCCTCCTCCTCCTGGAGTCTGCTCACCGTCCCCACATTACCAAAGAGAAAACTGAGGCTGCCGTTAGTGCCACGCCCAAGAGCCCAAAGGTAGTAAGTGGTGGAGCTAGGGCTCGTCTGACCTTGCCTCCAGGCCACGGGGATGCTACCTTGAGGGCATGAGTGCCATGGCAGGAGTGTGGCTTGGACCTAGACCTTCAGCCGTATACTATGTCCTACTTCCTGTCCCACTGCTGCTCTTCATAGGACAGGAATGAGGGTCCCAAAACCCTGGGAGAGGCAAGACTGCTAAGGGGCTGGTGTGGCCTGGGGGATTCCAGATGGTGGTGGGAGGTCTCCCCTCAAGGCTTTCCCTTGAAGGATAAAGGCCCCTACAGTGGATGGAATAAGGCCATTGTGAGGGCTCAGCCTGCCCATACCACGGGACCCTCCGTGCCAGGCCCTTTACTGCTTGGGTGTGAATTGGATGTTGTCTTCCCCTCCAGCCTCCCACGGAGGCGGCGGGTATGAGCGGGGTCTGGCCCAACTAGCTGGCCTGCTTCTGCCCAAGTATTTAATGTGAGCGTCAGCTGCCCATCATCTCCACAGCTCCACCTTAGAATAAGCCGACGGACTCCCACAGCCTCAAGGTCCCGTGGGGACCGCCTCACTGCGTGCCAGTCTCACTGTGCCTTTGTGCTTCCCCACCTCAGGGCCTTTGCCAGGGTCATCCTGGCACCTGGGAAGCTCACTGCCTTCCCACCCGCCTGTCCTGGCCCTTACGGTCCCCTGCCTGTTGGGTGTCTGTCTCCCTTCTCCGGGAGCTCTCTCAGAAGCTCTGTGATCCTGTGTGTATTTTGTTCCTGCTGGGGCACCGGCACCTCTGCCGGGGTCTTGTGGATATGAATGGCCATGAGTACACGGCAGAGCAGGGTACAGCCCAGTACCCTGAAAGACTCTGGATGGGCCATCCCCGCCCCTGAGCACACAGGGAGTGGCAGCAGGTTTAGGGAAGGCAGGGCCTCCAGAGAAAGGCCAGGTCTGGTCCCAGTCATCCTCTCATCCCCTCCAGGCAGATTCGAGGCCCAAAGGCCGCCTGCCCCCGGCCCCCTGCCATGGGAGAAAGGAGTCCTTGGACAGTGGGAGGTGAGGAGGACCGGATGAACCCGCGGGCTAGGCAGAGCTGACCAAAACGCCCTCCAAAAGCACAAGAACAAACCTAGGGCCAGAATTTTGCTCTGTCTTATGTAGAAGCACATGGAACTTCCCGCCATGTCCACTGAACAGACTAATTGTCCTTTCAGGGTTCACCCTACCCTCTGGCACCTTCATGTCCTTGATCTCTTCAAACCCAGAAGCACCTGAGTAGTTCATTGTGTGTATGCATAGTCACAGTGAAATACATTTTATTTTAGTATCAATTACATTCCATTACTTCCCTTTATCTTACTTAGGTAGGGAGGGAGGTTATATTATATGTCAACTTCGTTGCAGGTAGAAAGGGAGCACATCACAAACAGGGTCTGTAAGGTTGAGAGGAAGCAGGTGTGTGCGCTCAGGGGAAGCTGTGGTACCGTACGTGACACAGGAGCACTGTAACGCTGCAGTCAACCCAAGCAGGCTTTTCCCATCTTGGCTGGCCTCAGACCCCAGCCTGGAAATTTAACAACAGCTGTTTATCAGGTATTTCTTTCACTTGCAATAGTTCACCCAATCACCATACCAACCCTGTGAAAAGAGAGGGACTATTAAATACTTCCACCATACGTACATATGACAAAACTAAGGCATGGAGGGCTGAGTCACTTGTCCAAGGTTATACAAGAAGGGTAGGGTCAAGTCTGAACCCTAGTGCCTAGAAGAGTAAGAAAAATTAAAAAGCCTGGATAAAGTTAGTTAGCTCTAGAAACGCAAGCCCTACTGTGAGGACAGCGTCAGAGCTGGTCTACATCTTTGTCTTTGCGCTTCCTAGCAGCCAGAGCAAAGAAAGAAATGGATTACCACTGTAGGCCCAGTGGCCATTGGCTTTTTGGATGCTGGGAGCTAAGAAGGAGAAGACCAGCTCCCCAGGAGGGATGCTGCAGGACGTGGCGGGTGACAGTCTACTGCCTGTACTACAAACACTGGGATGGTCTGGTCATTTTGATCACCCAAGCACAGCGTGACTCTGAGGTGGGTCCAGAGAGCAGCTGCTGGCCTGGCTTGCTCTGCACTGCAGGTGGACTTAGAGGGTGTGTGAGAGGAGGGGAACCTGAAGCCCCAAGTGTTCCTGCGGCTGCGGTTCGGGCTCGGCTCTCTCCACCACAGCTCAGTTCCATCACATTGTTCAGTCAGAAAGGCACCCACTGGTCCATCCACACGGTGACCAGCGCTCACAAGTCCTGCTCTGGACTGTCCAGCTAGGGCTGTGGCCATAGGTGGGGATGTCTGTCCCTGTGCTCTCAATTGCCCCTCCAATCTGGGCAGAGCCCCTGGCATTTCCCCCACCAGGCAGCATGGTAGGTTAGATGCACTGGCTCTGGTCCTTGGCAGGCTGGGGTTCAGCCCCCGGCTCAGCCTCTGGAGTTGTGTGAGCCTGGGCCACCATGAAGACACCAAAGAACCCGTATCACGCTCAGCCAGCAGGCAGAGGGGAGCCAGGACGAGTTTCGCCACCGTCTGTGCGGCCAGGGTTGGCTGTGGGGAGGGGAATGCTCTCTCCTCACTGCCTGTCAGGTCAGCGGTTCCTCAGCTGCTGGGGGTGAAGCTGGCATGGAGGGCCCCACTTTCAGAGTGAAACCAGGCTCTGCCAGTCATCTTGGCACTCACACTGGGGGCAGGGCCCAGGGCCCAGGGCGGAACTGAAAGGGAGGCGAGGCCTGTTACCCTCTCGGCCTGGCCTGCTTCCTCCCAGTGATGCTGAGGGCCCAGAGCCAGTGGGGAGGCTGGGGGTCCAGGCATGGCCAACTGCAAAAGCAAGAGAAGGAAGGAGCCCTCTGCACCTAACCCGTTTTGCAGACAGGAAATAGAGACAGAGGGGCTGGCTGAGAGTGAAAGCTGCTGGGAGAGCAGAGGGCCTGCTTCCCAAGCGCTCCGGCGTGTCCAGTGCTTGTGTAGGTGCCAGGCGAGGCTCCCAGGCTGAGGAACTCGGTCGTGGGGGACATACAAGAACTTGAAGGGTGAAGATGCCCTGGCTGGTGCTGGTCACTTAGGGCTGGGATTTACTAGTTGTGCAACCTCTCTGAGCTTGTTCCCAGAGTTGTTCTCCCCAGACTGCTGTGTCCAACCACCAGGGCAGGACTGGCAACTCCAAGACCTTCTGGGGGTGGGCCTGGATCAGGAAGAGCCCCAGTTTGACCAACCCTCTCCTGCCAGGCTGCCCAATCCTGGGGTCACCATCCTTCTATCAGAACCCTGGCACCTGTGTGTCTGAAGCATGGTTAAGCGTATGGCTTTGAGGATTGACTCTTGCACCACCTTTTGAAAAGTCAGCCCCTCATGGAGGTCAGGTCCGCCAAAGCCATTGTGCCTGGAACTCACCTTTGCTCCTGCCTCTTGTTTCCTCCTCCCCAGCCGGCACTGCCTTGGTGGGAGCTGTGGTATTTCCAGGTGCGCCTTGCTGTCTGTCTCCTGGCTCTTAGGAAAAGCTGCTGGAGGGAGGAGGGCCCAGTTGGGTCTCCTCTGTCCATTCCCCACATCTTGCTCCTTCCCCCACACTCTTATCTTCTTTTGGCCTGTGCTGGAAGCAGCCATCGATCATCTCATGACCCCAGAGAAACAATCTTACCAGTTTTATCACAGGAGGAAGTGGAGGAGATGGGGGCAGTGAAGGGGTGATCTCCTTTCCGAGCAAACGATGAGAGCTCCTGGGCCCTGGGAACAAACATCTGCAGGGTCAGCCAGGTTCAGTCAGGACCCTTTTGCTGGCAAAAGGGTAGGGGGTCATCTCCCACCCACTCTGAACCCCACGTGTGTTCAATGTTATGGGAGACTGCAGGGCCCCAGGTTTTGTGTGGGTTTCTGGCTGGCTGTAATTGAGGCCAGCCATGCCAGGCTTTGCCCCTTTGGGCACATTGGCAAAAGAGCCCCAAGAGCCCATAGCTAAGCTACTCTGCCAACCCCCTCCTTGTCCTAAGACTTGAAGGCAGGACAGATTAGCTAGGTGTGGGAATTTGAGGTTCTAGGTAGGCTGTATGCTTTGGATAAGGGTTCACAACCTGATCGCCACTTCCTCAGGCAAATGACTTGACTTCCAAGATTTGAGTTTCTTCTTTTTAAGATGTGGTGATAGTATCTGCTTCCTAAGGCTGCTGTTAGGCTGGGAGAGACCCGTACTGGTGGGGAGCCAATGGCGGGGAGGAGCGGAGCTAAAGGTATGATAAAGTCCTGGGCCGCCAGGCAGAGTCAGCCAGCACCACAGAGGGAACTTGGGTTGGATACCCTCACGTTCCCTCTCTGGGTTTACTGCGATGAGGCGGCCAGCAGCCACTGTGACTGGCCAGGGTTGGGGGGTTTTGCTCCACCAGTGGGAAGAGAAACAGGCGTCAGCCAACAGACACGTCAGAGCTGGAATGTCCACAGGTCCAGGTGAAGCAGAGAGATTGGCCCTTAGGCCACATCGGGTGCTGGGGAGCTCAGTGTGTGTGTGTGTGTGTGTGTGTGTGTGTGGGGGTGCGGGCCGGGGGAGATGGTGCTGTGGCTACAGGCAGAGGGCCCTCTGCAGGCTCCTGCAAGGCAGAATGCTAGAACCCACTCCAGGCTTGGGGTGCCTGCTCAGCAGCACCACGAGCATGCACACAGCAAGCTAGCCCCTGGGGAGACTGTGGAAAAGAGCAGAGGCCTGGGTGCGTGAAGGGCCATCAGGGACAGGCCTTGAATGTCTGCCTTGGTCTCCTAGAGTTCAAAGCCCAAGCTACAAGCAGCCTGCTCCAGCATCCAGGAGATTCGGCGATGCACACGTCTCGAGATGCCTGACAACCTCTACACCTTTGTGCTGAAGGTGAGTGACAGCTTTCCACACCCGGGAGGAATAGACACAGACCTCAGGGATCCCACACAGCTCTCCCTTTCCTCCCTGCCAGGTGAAGGATCGGACAGACATCATCTTTGAGGTGGGAGATGAGCAGCAGCTGAATTCATGGATGGCTGAGCTCCGGGAGTGCGCAGGCCAAGGGTGAGACCCTAGGGCCCCACTCCTGGCACAGCTTTTACTGCTCCTCCTGACCTACCCAGATTCTTAACCCCAACCCTTCTCCAGCAGACTCAGCACAGACCCAGAGATGCATATTCCCTCAGCCTTAGAGCCCGGCACATCTAACTCTCCAAGGGGAAGCACAGATTCCTTGAACCAAGGTGAGGGGTCAGGGCCTTTGTCCTCCGGTATGTCAGAACTCAGCCCAGGACATAAGGCACACACAAAGGATCACCATCACCCGTCTCCTTCTCTATCACAGGTGCTTCTCCTGGGGGTTTGCTGGATCCAGCCTGCCAGAAAACAGATCACTTCCTGTCCTGCTACCCCTGGTTCCATGGCCCCATCTCCCGAGTGAAGGCAGCTCAGCTGGTTCAGCTGCAGGGTCCTGACGCTCACGGAGTGTTCCTGGTACGGCAGAGTGAGACTCGGCGTGGGGAGTACGTGCTCACGTTCAACTTCCAGGGCATAGCCAAGGTATGGGGCGAGGCAGGTGGGCCGCACCCTGGCCAGGTTCAACGCCCTTAGGGGCCAATGCCTGAGCCTACCCCCCTCCTCTCCTGCAGCACCTGCGCCTGTCACTGACCGAGCGGGGCCAGTGCCGCGTGCAACACCTCCACTTCCCCTCGGTCGTGGACATGCTCCACCACTTCCAGCGCTCACCCATCCCACTCGAGTGCGGGGCTGCCTGTGACGTCCGGCTGTCCAGCTATGTGGTAGTCGTCTCCCAGCCGCCAGGTGTGACCCTAATGCCCCTTGATAAAGGGGGTGGTGGCACTGGGAACCGAGACCTCGTGTTGTGTCCTTCCAACACTTGCCTCCACCCCGTTAAGACTGACAGTGTGGTCTCTCTCTTGGTCACTTGTCCCCCAGGTTCCTCCTCCACTGTCCTGTTCCCTTTCTCCCTCTCTCGCTGGGATTCAGAGCTGGGCCTTCCCCACCTTAGCGCTTCTGGCTGTCCACGGGGGCTCGGCCCAGAGGGTCTCCCAGGCCGGTCCTCACCCCCAGAGCAGATCTTCCACCTGGTGCCTTCGCCTGAGGAACTGGCCAACAGCCTGCGGCACCTGGAGCCCGAGCCCACCAGTCGAGCCCGGGACTCGGACTATGAAATGGACTCCTCCTCTCGGAGCCACCTGCGGGCCATAGACAATCAGTACACGCCTCTCTGACAGGCCTCCCAGAGGCCCCCGAGGAGCACAAGCAAGCAGAGATGTGAACTTCTGAATGTAACTTTCTTTCCTTCCTTCCAGAGAGAGATTTAAGGGACACTGTTAACTGTTCATTCCAGTTTGGATGTGACCCTTCAATTAGGCCTGTTAAAGGGCCTCCTAGAAGTTCCATTCTCACCTGGCTTTCTCCTTATTGTTTACAGATGTAGTTCTTGTTCGTGGATGTCGCCAGCTCCTGCCCTGGGTCCCTAGGACCAGGCCCCATCACTCTTAGAGGGGGCGGTGGGGTGAGGGCCAGAGTTGGCAGTGGAAACTTGTTCTCTTTTTCACTGACACTGTCCCAGCTGGCAGACTTTCTACTTGGGGAGGGGGCAGGGGGGCCCATCAGGAAGCCCAAAACACTAACAAGCCCTGGATTCTCCTGTGGTTTTTCCCGTTATAGCTTCAGTCCACGTGGTGGGTCTGCTGTACCCAAGCCACAGGTGACAACACCTATCCTGCTTCGACTCTCAACTTTAGGACAAAGTTCTGGCAGATGGACAAGCTAAAGGTCAAAAATGATTTTAAACATTTTTACCTCAGATTAATTTTTCAAAGGATTCAGGTTTCAAAATTAAACCACTGCTTATTTCATTGCACTGTTTGAACTGAACTAATACCCACGCGATTTTTGTAGTCAGAGACAGCTATGCAAATCCTACTTGACCAGTTCCTGGTTCGAGCCAGCATGCCTGGCTTCCTTGTCTTTTGCATCCTCAGGACAGTCACCTGTTGCTGAGGAGCCACTGTCCTTCCTAAATGTAGAGAAGTGAAGTGTGTCACCCTTTCAGGGAAATTCAGGCAATTACTGAAATAGGAGGGTGGCAAGGAACAATACCACCCTGGTGCCTTATGAATAAAAAACTGGATTCTGGTTTACAGCAGCTTTATGGTGAGTTAAACTGAGGGGGTAAGGGAGGGGCAAGCAAAAAGGAAAAAAGGGCTGCTGGGCCCTTTCTAGTAAATCCTTCACCAACGGGGCTGGCTTAGAGCCTCCAGGAGTCTAAAGGCTTATTAAATTATCCCACAAGGTTTTAGGCTCATTCTTGAGCCAAAATGGAAGCTAGGAATCTGGTGCCACAGCTAATGAGAAACTCCTTTAATAGCCCACAATCAGTGTTCTGTTCCAACAGTAACCACTGCTTCATCTGATGAAGCATGTGTGTGCATGTATACATAGGCACACACAACCTCTACCATGCAGGGAGGTCCTGCAGTCAAATCTCCATCTGTACTTGCCTTTCACAAGTGATACAATTCATAGGGGGCTGGCTCCTCCCAGAACTTTCATGCAGAGGCTCAGAAACAAGGGAGGCAGTGACCGAGTGGAGTCAGCTGCTTCTGGGTGCGAGCAGAGCCGTTCAATATAGCCGCTGGGCTCATCGAAGTGGCTTCTAGGAAACTGGGAGTTCAGCACAGCTTAACATTTATAGATACATAAGTCAAAAGCTAAAATTAAATCTTGGCCTAAACTAACTACTTGCCTGCCTTATCTGGGGTGAGGCGTGTGTCTGTTCCCTCCAGCCATTCTCTGTACTCCAAGAGGTCAGAGGTCAGACTTCGGGAGGGGCAGGGAGGCCAGGAGCCACCTCTCTTCCACTTTTAAAACCAACACTCCTGGGACTTCCCTGGTGGTCCAGTGGTAGGACTCCGTGCTTCCCCTGTAGGGGGGCGTGGGTTCCATCCCTGGTTGGGGAACTGAGATCCTGCAAGCTGTGCGGCATGCCCCTCCCCCCACCTTATATATACAGATAAAACCAACAGTCCTGGGTGTTTTCACAGACTAGGTAAAGCATAACCAACCCTGATCCAGAGTTAAGGTCTATTTCTAAGGGCCACATTTTCTACACATCAAGCAGGTCTGATTAATGAATGCTAAGCAAAGTGTAGACCAGGAGTTAAGCACTGTTTTGGATTTCTCTTTTACAAGAGAAAGCTCATCATAGAAAGTCAATGCTGACAAGTCACTGGTACAGATTTTCCCCTGTCTGCACAGGAAAGGGGCCAAGCAGACAATGAACCAAACAAGTAAGTTCCCTCCCTCCAACCAGAAGGGTAAACAAACATCTGGGATATGATATCCACAAGCCAGGGGCACTCACTTCTTAACAGTCTCTCAACATACAATTCTCAGGTAGTGCCAAGAGGCAAGCCAGGCACAGCAAGCCAGCAGCTCTGACCGACTGGCTACAAAGTACAAGCTCAGAATCTGTGACAGAGTCACCCACTTCCAGACTGCTTCAGTGTAAAATGTTCACGAAAAACATTTCTTTACTAAATGTGTCTGAGTTACCAGGACAGCTCAAATACATTCCGACAAAAAGGCCCCTCATGGCCTGGGAAGAAGCGACACTTAAGTCAATGCCTTTTCTTTCTGCTAGAGCAGGTTGAGCTGGAGGAACGGGAGCAGTGGGTCCCTGGGCTTGATGCCGTCACAGGCAGTGAGGCAGCAACCCTGACGGCTGCAGCCAGCCCACCGCAGTCATAGCACATTCCACCACCCTCTTTCCAGCCTCAATGTGACCACTGCTGGCGGCAAGAGGCCAAGCCAGCAGCCTCTACTGAGAGCCAGACTCTGAGTGCCAGTTGGACAGTAAGCATCACAAGCCCTCCAGTTGTCTCTAATTACAGACAACAAGGATAGCTTAACTGCTCCCAGCATCACCACTTCCTTCGCCTGACTTCAATGAACTTTTACAAACTAACAGTCACCAGCACCAAAGAATTAAGTCAACTAACCTGCCTTGAATTTTAGACCAGCAATCCATATGGCTTTATCTGGTATAAATCTTCTGCCTTTGATCATTTCTGGACCGTGTAGGAGAAAGGAATAGCAATCATTAAAATCTTAAACCAGAAAACACTATTTTTACATAACAGTTTCTTAACTTAAAATCAAGGCCTTGAACCCTTCCCTGAGGGTTGCCTTAGATTCCTTTATGCTATTATTCAGGGCTAAGTCTGTTATCACAAATGTCATGTGAGCGCTAACATCTCCCACAGGCTAGAGGAACTTGATAGTTTATTATCCACTGACTCTTGACAAGGACACATCTGACATCCAGTGTTTAGAGGAATAAGCAGCACATTATAATGACAACACAGAAAATGGATTCATCTTGTATCATTATAGGCAGAAGGTATTTGGCAAATTTTAATGTATTGTTTATGTACTGTATAAGTAACTTATTCTTGAAGAATGCAAATTTTGCTAAAATGTACAAATTGCTACATGTGAATTAAAACAAAGTTTTCAGAATCTTGATTTGGTACCACAGTATTTAAAGGCTCTATCTATCTATTATGACTATAGTCTCTGCAAAACACTTGCTTTTCCTGTTTGTCCTCCTCCCACAAACTGAAGACATTAACAAATGCTTAGGGGTCTACAGGAGTACGCTATTTTGTACATCGCTGCATCTTTTCAGCCCTCTGGATTTCTTTATTACAGGTGTGTGTGTGTGTGTGTGTGTCTGTGTGTGTGTCTCCTGCCCCCTACTGGTAAAACAGACAGATGCCTGAATCAGGACAACTTCTGACTAACTCATTTGGGTTCAGGAGATATTAAAAAGGAAGCTTACAGAATCAGCGTCAGGGTGAGGATGTGGACTTTCGGCACTGCCCAACTCTGGCCAGCCTTCCTCCTTCTGAAGCAGACCTCTAGCCACCAAAGAGAACATCTCTCAGTCTTGTCTTTTTCTAGAGATACCTTGAACCAGAACTAAAGGTGAAGAAGAAAAATCATTTGACAGCTAACCTTCGAGGGTATTAAGACAGCAGAGTCAGCCCTCCTGCCCTGATATTCAGTATCCTATAATGGAAATAGCTCATACAAACACACATTAACTTGATATCAGTTTTTAAAACTTTTTTTATTTTTTGATTTTTTTAAAGTTTTTATTTTATATTATCTACAAAGTAAAAGTTTTTCCCTTAACTTAAAACTTGAACCACTGTAGACAGTGATTACTTCATCAAACTTGATTTATAAATAATAATCCGTCAGTTTGACGGTAAGAATTTACTGAACCTTTGTCAAGTTTAGTAAAAGGGCGTTCCAAGTCTTGATTTTTTTTTTTTTTTTAAAGCAGTAATAGCAGCAAGAATCACTCTTGTTACTTCTTTTGCTAGCTGATGTGTTCATGACTTTCAAGGGTCATTAAAAAATAAATAACTTCCAGTTTCAGCAAGCAGAGCTGGGGTACTTGCGGGACTTGGAAACAGCGTATGGAATTATGGAACAGCCCACAAGTTCCTAAATGCCTCTACTCGGTCCAAATATCTTCCACTGCAAGTGAACTGTTAGCATTCCTATTGGATGTTACAAGAAATCAACATATATTTTTTAAAAACAAAATAAATGAAATTCTAGTTTTCTGTGCTTCCAGTTGGTAGAAGCAGTAGAAGGGAGGAGGGAATTTGGCCTTTCGGTTCCTCCAGGGCAGCCTTACAACTGCTGTTGGTGGTGGGCTTGTACTGTAAAAAAGAAAAGTGAATATTTAAACAGAAAACTGGCAACACCGCACATTAGCCTAGTGTCTCTGCAGCACATGTCTGTAAGCTATCCTTGTGCTACCTGAACAAGACTCAAAATTTAATTCACTCTTTACCCTTCCCACCCCCCACATCTGTACCAAAACGGGGAGAAGGTAGGTGGGTGGGTAGAAACAAACCAGTCAGACATAAAACCATTTCAGATAAAACTCCCAGAAGAGTTGTTGCTCATGGGGTACAAAAAAGGCCTTAACATATCCCCTCCCCAAATAATAGCCAAGCACCAGTATTGCTTTCAGAATAACAGGTTAGACTGTGAAATATCGCCATGGCCACCATCAAGTATTAGAGCACAATCACGGGGCATTCTCTACCTGTCAGGGCATAGACTGGAGCTAATACTATACTCAAAACCAATCCATACACAGCACTTTCTCATCAGTAGTAGTCTCCAGAGCTACAATCAAACTCTGCCATGGTAGTAACCCCCCACGTGTCAGACTGTTGGGACTCAGGAAGGAAAACACTGCCTTGTCCAACCTATCATAACAAGGAAGGCCAACTGAGTCCTAAGCATGCATCAGCTACACAGAATGCTGCTGCTGCTGCTTCTCATCAAGCCAAATCCTGTATACCATCAGAACACACACAGACTAGGCTCCCGGAAGCCTCAGGCCCTGACGCTGAACTGATCATCACAGTCCCTACTGTGTACACTCTGACGGGCTTGCTAGTTCTCAGATGCGGGGCTTGAAGCGCTGGCCCTGCCTGCCATTCGACCTGTGCGAGCAGAATGCTTTGGGGTGCCCGGCGGCCCCTGCACACACACGCCTCACCTGAAGGGTGCGTCATATAGGGGAAATGCGCTGTTGTCGAGACTGGAATGGGCTGTAGTGCACTTTGAGCGAGGGCGGCCTGGGGACCGCCGGGTGGCTGTGTCGTCATTAGCATCATTGGCGCATGGGCAGTTGGATGAGAAGGAACCATTCCTGACTGTACATGAGCCTGAAACAGAGAGCTCTTTTACGCATACAGGCAACATCTCCAGCTTAAACAACATGTCAACTGTGTCCCTTTCACTGGGTTGGGGCTCTCAGGAAAGGGCAACAGTGGGCCCTCAGGGCCCTTTCTTTCCTCTGGGGACATTCCCTAGTGGATCCCTCAGTTGACCTATAGGCATGCTTCACCCTTTGGCAGATCCTGCAAGGCTGAGGGAGCAGGCGCCCAGCGAGCCTGGGTAACAGTCAGGGCTGCAGTGTCCTAGCCTTCAACATTTCTGAGGACTGGATTCTATGTATGGGGCAAGGTCTTCACAAAGATCCCTGATCCAAGCGCAGCTTTCTCAAATTAATAGGAGGCTACCTGCAATGATGCTTTAGACTCTGGCTTCCATGTGGGGCCTGAATAGTTTTACAGGTAACATCTCTTTCAAGTAAGAAAGCAGATTATTACATTATAAGCAGGGACTGTTAACTTCTGTTCTAGGTTCTCTTTGCCTTTCCCCCTCTGCTTCTTGCCTGCTCACCAGCACACCTCAGTGAACAATGAGTCAAGGCAGTGAGAAAAGACTCAGGCCCCTTTGCTCTGCTGAAAGATACGCCGATAGAGCAGCAGAAGGAGTTGCAGTGAATGGCTCCAGTGAGGTGGGAAGGGGTAATCTAAAATTATCTGGTCCAGCCCAGTGTCTCTCTGTACCAGGTGGTAGTGAGTTCAACCTGGTCTCACTGTCAAGCTGGAAAGGTTTTAGTCAGCCCAAATAGCTGGATTGCAGCTCTGCAGGGATTTGGCAGAGCCAGGAAGAGCCCTCGTTTCCTGCCTCCCATGCTGTGCACTGTTCTAGACCAGGATAAGCCTTGAATGAAATGCTGTTTTGACTCTTACATATTCAAAGGGACCCAGGGCATATCTGGGCTTCCCTGCAAATATTAACCTTTTTGCTCTTTCAGCACAAAAGCACAAAAGTGAGGTTTTAGGAACCCCAACTTACATGTAAATTCACATACCTACTTAGCCACCAGCCTCTGCTAGACATCTACAGGCCCCCTGGTCTCATGAAGCTCCTGGTTCAGCCAAACCATCCTGCCCCACACCTGACCAAACCGGCTCCCCTCCCCACCATCAAAAGCAAATCATCCACTGCAGTGCGCCACACTACAGAACCTACACGTTTGCTGGGGAGAATGCCCAAACTTCCCAGAGCTGTGGAACGCTAGTTACAAAGCCGCCTCCTGAGAGTCAGCTCCAACTGAGCACCATCTCCAGCCCCACCACACCAGAGCCTCAGTGGTGCACTGCTTGACATGAAACAGAGTTCAGTGAGGCAGTCTAACTGAGACCCCGAAGAGAGTTCTGTTATGAAAGCAGCAAAAAGAGACAACAAATACAGCCGATTCACCCTTAACAGCTCCAGGGAGGGCCTAAAAGGACAGTGTTGGAGCCCAACTTCGGTGCAGCTCCTTCTCCTCATTAAGACAATCCAAATTGGCCCTGGATTGCATTGGACTTTTGTCAGCAGCTGATGCAGAAAGCAACCACACCTTTCAACCTTTAGAAGCTTATGCTGGAGGTGAGCTCCAAAGGGCTTCCAGGGCTGCTCTTTAAGAAAAATGGGAACACCTGGGTGCTTCCAGCTTCAAGTTACACTGCACGAACGTACAAGGCCAAGCCCTTTCAAGAAGTACAACATATGGTCAAAGCGGATGTAGGAACAGCCAGGGAAAACAAGTACAGATATTTCTTAGGAACTCATGTGACTAACATTCAAGTGGTCAGGCCCAGTGTAGTCACCTCAGAGTTGAGAATTTGTGAAATCCCATCCTCCTTGCCAGACGTGCGTGCGTGCGTGCGTGCGTGTGTGTGTGTGTGTGTGTGTGTGTGTTGGGGGGGGGAGAATATATGTATGTATACGTATATATAGCAATGAAGCTATATAAACATAGCAAAGCAGATACAGCAAGGAAAGAATTAGGTTGCATTCCAGAGTCAAAGATATTTTTAAGGTCTCAGTTGGGAAACGTTAAAAGACTGACCAATCAGCAACTTCACTGATCCCATTACAAAACCACACAAACATTCATTTAGGGCCAGATCACATGTATTTGAGTGGAAAAAAGGAGACAAGCAAATGGCATCACACACAGGGGTTCCTGGCTTGAAGAGCACCTGGCTCTTTGCTGCTTATCTGACCACCTTCATTTCCTACTTGGTCTTCACAGAAAGTTGGCTAAAGCGGGTTTACCTGAGGTACATGGGCCATGTGGGGTGGATTGGTATAAGCCGGCTGAACATGAGAAGGATGAATCGTAAAGACGGTCTGTTGTGCTGTTGGGAAACTATTCTGTGGCGACTGTGTATTGGAGGCAGGTGTCATGGAAGGTGGGGTTGGTGCGAGCCCCGCGTGGTAAATGGCTGACTGCTGCTGCGGACTGGCCAGATGGAGAGCCTGGGCGGCCTGGTGCTGATGGTGCTGCAAAGTTAACAGGAAAGAATTGAGAAAATCTTCTTTAAGGAAGAGCAGTTTAAGGGTCACACACAAAGCTGAGTTTTGCATATGACAACAGGCTCCCTCTGGGCCTATCTAAGATGAGGGGCAATGGCAGGTACCAGAGAATATACAGGGAGTAGAAGCAGGGCTGGGGTGGGGGGTGCCTCCTGTTCACAAACATTCCTGTCTGGGCTGCAAGCCTGATTCTCAGCCTACAAGCCCTCAATCTGCAGTGGTAAAACAGAACTACTGCTCCAGGGGCCTGACAGATGTCAAAGAGCTCCTTAAGCGCCTTCTTAACAAACATGATTAAAGAAGCTAATAGGAAAAAACAAAAAACAAAAACAACAAACACCCTTCTCATGTAAACATTAGAAATGAGATTTTTAAAAGTCCCAAGCCAATTCCTTACTTTATGTTAGATTTTTCAATATTGGTTAAGTTTCCAGAACTTACCCCATCACCTTATTCTCAATATGTACCTTAAGGTGATTTAAACCTGGGGGCACAGCCTGCAGAGCTGTACACTGGCTCCATGAGGCAGGGCTGCTCGGTGTTTTGATCACGTGGTACCTAGCATCTTGCCTGGCACTGAAGAAAACACTCAATAAACAGAACGATGAAGCAATTCTGGTGAAGGCCTCTCAGTTCCTCCTTACCTGAACAGGACTGGGTGCAGGATGGCTTCCACCATGTTGGCTTTGCTGCTGTCCAGTGGGAGTAGCTGAAGGCTGAGGATGTGGAGTATGAGGGTGCAAGGTAGCATTAGGGTGCGCATACTGCTGAGCAAGGGAGCCAGTGGAAACTAAAGTGAAAGGAAAAGAAATGTGTATAATTGACAGGTGTCATGCTCTTAATCGCTCCTCTATGCCTCATCAACTTTCAGCTCATCCAGTCTTCTTGATGCTCAATGCCTAACCAATCTCTATATTTGACTCCATTTAAACCACCCGCTTCTTAAAAAACTGGGAAGTTACTGCTTAACAGTCAGACTAGCATTTTATTCATATAACATAGCTGTACACATTATATCAAAATCTAATTAGTTTAAATTTACTTCTAAAACAGTCACTAGGTTTCCTGAAAAGGCAACTTAAAAGCATAGACAGAAACAATTCAAACAATCCCCTCTCTGCGACCTGTCTCTGTCTCTCTGTCTCTCTCTCTCTTACACACACACATTTAGCTCAAGGCCATCATCTGGCTAACCTCACCATGCTACTGCCCTGGACCTGATGCAGTATCCCGTGGGCACAGACTATACCAGGGCTGTAGTAAGGGGCTGGATAAGGTGTGTGGCAAGGTCAGGGCTCTATCTTCAGGGCCAAATGACCACAATCTCTCTCAGCTGATCATAGAAGCCACTCTGCCACTCAGTTCATTCTCTGGGCCTCCCTGCTCAAGATCTCTCACCTTTGCTTTATAAAATCTAGTAAATGGGATTACCTAAACTATGTAGAAAAACGAATTCCCTTCAAAGCATCCTAGCCTTTAAAAAGAATTTTACTAGCTAGAGTAACCTCAAAGGAAATACGATGAGCTAGTTTAAGTAAAAATGTGTTCATTAAAGCTAAGAACCCAAAGCCAATTCTTTGTGAATCTCAGCACAGACCATACCTTGGCACAAAACAGCGAGATGAGGTATAAATTCATTTGTTCATGTCATCCCCAAACAGCAATTTGAGAATCAAAAGGACAAGATGGGTTCATTGCTTCCAGTGACTACTGATAGCACACTGATACAAATCTAACCATGATGTGGCAATGAGCTGAGGACAATGTTCTCAAGATGTATCTCCTCTTGGAAGTCAATGTGTCAATTCCAGAATAGTTCTTCACATTCTTCGTATGCTGCTACATATAGGGGACTGATGGGGAGAAGCAAACACTGCTTTGGGATCAGGTACCCTAACAACAGCAGTCTAACAGGCTGGCTGCTGAGAGTTACCAGCATAGATGACTCTGGATGAGTCCAATGTAAATGTTATGCAGAGGGTTAGGCACATGAAACAATTCTATAATGCTTGACATTGTAGGGCCAAGGACCAACATTCCAGCCCAACTGGTCATCTCCTCAACTGTATATGTATCCTTTAAAGAGAGGAGGGTGAGGCAAAAGAGCAGTGCTAGCATCACCTGTGCATCCACTGCCAACACCACGGTGGGCGTCTACACTAAGTTAACTTCCAGATTAGATTAAACAAAGCATTTTTGTTTATACACTGGGAAAATCCCCTAGCTGTAACAGTTAACATACACTGGAACATATTAACAAGGAAAACCGGCAACATATTCTTTGGGTGTTTTTCAAGAAGTCAGTGACAGTTTTCTGGGACATGGGAAAAATAATGTGCTAACAGC
Source organism: Eschrichtius robustus (assembly GCF_028021215.1). Classification (NCBI taxonomy): domain Eukaryota; kingdom Metazoa; phylum Chordata; class Mammalia; order Artiodactyla; family Eschrichtiidae; genus Eschrichtius; species Eschrichtius robustus. The sequence goes on from NC_090837.1 coordinate 9,798,052, forward strand.
TTTCTTGAGTTTCACAGTCCCATGAATCTATGAAAGTAGTCAGTGTCTTTTTTTTCTAATTCATTGGCTTATTAAAAGGCCATTCTTCACCATCATATTCATTAAGTTAAGCTTCTGACCCCCAAAACTGTCTGGGCACTGACTTAGTTAGTCTAAAAGACTTGAGATAAATTTTGAACCCTTGTTCTTGTAAAAATCTTACACTTATTTTTCGAATTTATTTTTAAATAATTAGAACAGCTACATGTAGCTAGTGGCTACTGATTGGACATCATTATTTGTAGCACATTTCCTTCATCACAGAAAGTTTTATTGAATAGTGATATCTAGAGTCATTCATGCTCCCTTATTTTCAAGCCACTTGCATTAAAATCCTCCCTACTATAAATTCTTAAATGTTTCATTTGTAACAGTTCTAATCTGTCTGGGGGAATGCAATTCCCGAATCCAAATTCTATTTATGAGGTTTCATAGAGTACAGAATCTCAAAGTTTCTATTTATTTAACCTTATTTATTCAAGAAACTTTTGTACCAAAATTTTAAATTTCATTTTTAATTACCTTTTAAGCAAAATATTAAGGAAATAAAAAGTAACAAATAATCAACTCTAGCTGGGTGCTATTTTATTAATATTCATAAAAAAGCATGGCCATCACAAAGAGAATAATTACACCCATGAAGTCTCATAATTAAGTTATTCATCAATTAGAAAAATGTTAAAATCTTGAAATTATTTGGAGAGAATTAAAGATGGAAGTATTTTTTACTATGCATTTAAAAAAGGCATCTCTGTGATAGTTTACCAATACTGAAAGGCTATAAGATAGAATATTCTAATCTATATGTCATTTGTATTCATAGCATAAATACTTCAAGTAATCCAAGCTGAATGCATCTACATAGGCTTTTGTTTAAAAAAACCATCCTTTCCCTATCTGAACACCAATAAACTGCAATGCATTATAAAAAAAATTAAGCAGATTTAAACATACATCATAGGCTAACAAATAAAATGTGAGGATGTTTGATTAGAAATATCTCCCTTTGTTCATCATCTTGCTTAAAGATGTTTGCTAAGCAAGTACCTTACCCAGGAATTCTTTTCCTCCTTCAAATATGAAAACTGAGTAGCTAATTGGGGAAAATGTGGAACTTATACACTTTAATAGTAAAAACAACAAAAATATACTTTGGTTCCTTGAAAGGCCAGTTAAGAAGGAGACAAAGACAAGTAGGATAAGAGGGAAATTAAAAGGCTGAGGGGCAGGGGGGAAGGCTGGAAGAGGGGAGGGGGGAGAGAGAGATAAGAGAAAGGAACGAAGATAGAGTAAATGAGGGGAAAAATCTAAGAGAATTAGGGAAAGGGAGAAGTGGAGCGTGACAGGCGGTAAATTCTGGGCTTTCCTGAGCTAAGCCTATCATTTAACTGCTTTTATTATACATGCTCATTAGCTAAAGATTCCACAGAAGTTAAAAATAAAGTGATTTTTCTTCCAAATTCTGATTTAGCTATCCATCAGTTAAACTTCTATTTATAAAACCTAAGTTGCCTTCATGAAACCTGGATTAGTTCAAGCTAATCAAAGAAATAACAATTTTTTGGGCCAGACCCAGTCCAGAAGTTTCCCGCTCACTGTGTTCCTCGATATAAATGTTTAAAACTCTAATTATGTGATTTGTCAAATCCTCAAAACACTAACCACAATCCAAAAATCATTTCCTAAGCCATGATCTTACTGAAGCCAATGCAGTCCATAGAGATGTGCATTTAATTTAATATAGAAGTTATTAAATTAAACCTAATTTAATAACTAGGTTTTGTCATTTTTGACCTTGGATGCACAAGACATGAGAGAACACCAGCACAGCAAACCTTTAAAAATGAAACAAAACAAAATCTCCCAACTTTTAAATCTGATGTTAAATTCAGAAAAAAGGAAGTAAAGAAAAGTTGAAAACTCTTTAAAAGGGGAATAAAAGGCAACTAGATCAAACAAACCAGGACAGAATGCTTAGAAGGGGGTGGGGGTGGGGTATGAAACAGCAAATTAAATTACAAATAGCAGCCCCACTGTTAGTTTCTTTTAAAAGTACTGATATTCTCTTTTAGGGAAAGTTGTGCTAAGGCAGTTAATGCTTAGGGTGTGATGATTAAGGACGTTTTAGCTACTTACCAGGAAACTGACTCCAAAACTACTAACAGAGACAGTAAGATGGTGAGGATAACTATATTTGAGACCTCAAACTGAGTACATAATAGAATTACTGACAGTGTCTTTTATATACTATACCACATACATAGTTTCCCTTTAACAGTTATATATACAGCAAGACTCCTTTTTAAAGAGCATCTATTAAAGGATTAAATTTGTTAACATTTCCTAGCACCAAATAAATAATATGTATGCACTTATTTTTGGATACCAAGTCAAGGCACAATTAATGAAAATTTAAGTCAAAATGTTTTCTAAATGCTTTTTAAAATTTGGCATCTAGTATATTCAGACATTCAGTCATTCTAAAATAATTTCAAATTCAGTCTCTAACATAAAATTTTAATCCTTAATATCCCCTAGAATATAGTATTTCACATAAAGTGACATATATTATACTGTCATACATTTCTAAAGGATTCCTGCAAGTTAGTGACTTTCCCATCCAAATACCAAAAGCCCATGCATGAATAAGCCTTATTTAAAAATTTCCCTACAAATAGAGAAAACAAACCTTACGAGTTCATTTCCAAAAGCAATCCCTGCTCAGACTTTCTCCATTTAGGAGCAATCATTCACCTTTCCACTGGTGGTGAGAGGGGGCTGGTGTTGCCAAAGATAATCTCTGGTAGTTGCTAGGTCATGCTTTCCTGCTTAAACTCAAGACATCCATGAGGTGTCTGCTACCTGAATATCATAAACCTGCAGTCATGCAAAGACTGAAAATACAGAAACGTTCCCCCCCTAGTATTTCAACCCTATTCAATTAAAAATCCTTGTAAGGATAAATTTTTTCTTACCAGGATACTAAAAAAAACCCTAATGTTTTAAGCTTGTGGTGGCTTGCTTTGCTTTGTTTTAAAAACGGCTGTTCAGGAAAAGTTTCTCCGAACAAGGAGTATTAGGCATTTCCAAAACAGTCACATGTTTGCTTGGTATGCAAAAATTAATTTCTGAAACAACTCAATTTTTAAATTAACTCCAGCTTTCTTAAGCTGGGTTATATTTCCTTTTTAAAAACTCTGGATTATTTTCATATATGTATATTTTTAATGATTTTGTCTGGCACAAGGAAAAGATTGCTCAACAAGTCTACTCCCTTAACATGTATTCTTTAAAAAGTGTTTTACTGTTCAATTAAAATTAGTATAAAAAACCCAACTCACTGGCAAAGTAGAAAGAAGGGCTTGTCTCCTTGTTGTATGGTAATTTGGGACATGCTGAATTTGGGAAATAGAAAGGTTAATTAGCCTTTTAAGGTGTGCATTTTCCTAATTTTCTGGAAAGGTTGACATATTTAGTAATTTCTTTTTGTATTCATGCATAACTCATTTTTCTTATTTTACAAGAGATGACAAGCACTTTAAACATCACTACAAAATTAAATAAAATAGGGCTGAAGCAAAAGACACTTTTCTTCTTTATTGGGTTGTCAAGTACCACATGCTCACTTACTTAAATGAAAGGAATAAAGTTATTATCTAATAAAAAGACTAACATTGCATTCCACTGAACAACCTTGATATAAATAATGTACCAAAACAAAATAATATTTACCAAGTTTAATTTAAAAGACTAATCCAATTTTGCAAATCATTAATAGAAATGTCACCTTACACCTTATTCTGTAAGGTGTTTACTAGGCATCTGGTAATGGATCCAAAAATTCAGAAACATAGTAATATTAAACAAGGGTACGATATCATTTCTTATTAAACTGTCTACATAAAGGTGTGTGCGTGTGTGTGTCTAAGTACACTTGGAAGGATATGCACCAAAATGTTAACCGGTGATTGTAAGGGAGAAGATTAATAGGTGCATTTTAAATCTTTTTGCCTACCGTATTTTTGAATTTATCCGCATTAAACTACCAAAAATAAACCAAAAAAAGGATTCTGGATTGAACTCTTCCTGAGTAGAGAAAATTTCATTATCACTGTTTCTAAAAGGGAAAACAAAGTTAGATGAATGAAACAAAATGAGATGAATTATAAGACTAGATGTTAAGGAAACAAAGAGTAACTTATTAGGAGGAAGAGGGCAGAGGCAATGATGAAAGTGAAGTTAAAGTTAAGGTCAAAGAGATGAAGTTTGTGATCAAAGTCCTTCCTAAGATATCTAGAAAGAGTACAAGGTCAACAATTCTTAGAATGTATCTCCTAATAATTTAAATGTTCAGTGATCTGTTAGCATATTTATATTAAATACACCAAAAAAATTAAAAACAATAACCAGGCTTTCATTTTGTAGTCATTTCTATTCGCAAAGGCTTTTGCTATGACCATAACAATTAATGAATGACAAAAAGGTGACATACAATTGTCATTAACATCTGGGTGCATATTCTTTTGTTTGCATTACAAGTTTAAAAAAACCTAGATAGGATGTAGCTTAAGAATAAATATAATTCATACTCAAAATATTTGGTTCCTTTCGGAATATAAAATATAAACTGTTCAAGGGAAATGAATATAAAATTAGCATTTCTATGCAAGTTTTGTCTTATAGTTTAAAATAACGTATTTAAAATTTGTCTATATTTGGCATAATTGGATTTGGAAGATCTAAAATAACTGAAATAAATTATTGAAGAATTAATGAACTTGCTACAGCAGATTAAATTATGGCTTATTGTGGTAAGGAACAAACTAATTCATTTCCCAGTGTTCTCTTTAGGGTGTGAAGTATCCAAAACAGAACCAGCAACAATCATAGCAAATCTACAGCTTTGCCCCTAGCTGCCCTCATCAACACCCATCAATGAAATATAATACAATCTGTGTAAACTCAGGAGAGTAATTCAGATTTGGTTAAGCAACTTTCTCCTGGTATCAAAGGACTAGCTTTGATGACTAATTCATTCCAGATTTCACTGGACATTAGGTCTAGTATTTTGTTTCTTTGCAATATTTACTATTTACCCACACTTGAATGGACTTCAGGGTCCAAGACCAACTGCTTTTCAAATGGAAATATTCTGGGAAGGTAGTTATAAAAACCATTAGTGCCTCAAATACAGTATTTACTGTACTGGCTGTTTCAAACCAATGAACATCCAATCAAAAGACAAAGTCAGATGTTGGTAGTGAGTGAATATACATTGAGGAGAAAGATTCTGCTTGACATCACAGTATTACTATAATGTCTCAAAGGTGTGGGCACACAAATAGCTATTCTCTAAAAGCAATGGAAATTTTAACTCAAGTTTCAGATCTTATTCCAAGGGGAGTATCCCAGAAAATGGGAAGAAAGAAATGTTTTTTCCACTTGTTATGTCAAGATGTATTCAGAAATGTATAATATGTATAATAAACAATCTTAATAAACTGTGTCACCTAAGACTTTAGCAAACTGGAAAATTATTGAAATGTATACAAATTGCATAAAAGTTAGTGTGATAAATCAGTGGTGCCTTTTCACACATACTTAGTCCTGGTTAAGACAACTAAAGACAAGCCAATGATAGGAGATCACAACCAAAATCATAAGCCAAATCAGTATGTCAATCTTTCAATTAAATTATAGATGGGCTTCTTGAAAGAAATGTTTTTCAAAGTGGAGCAATCACATCATTTTAATTTAAAGAGCATAATCAACAAGAGAAAATTTTAAGTGTGGAAAATTAAGATCTGACAAGTATTTTATTAAAAAAAATAAGCCTTTAATCATGTAAAATTCCTATCATTTGTGAACCAGTGGTAAAGGAGCATGCCTCCAGAAAGAAAACATTAGCAGTGGGTTCCAGGTGACAAGAATGATTGTTGCTGCCTGAGTCCTATTCCTATAAACCTACAAAATGTTATAAACTGTTATCTAAAGTTAAAAAAAAATGAAAGCCTTTATATTCTTATTAGTCACTCAAAAAGTTTAAAGAGGTTTAAAAAATGAAATGTCCATGTAGTTACATGTAATATTAATTTCATTTTCAAAGTGGTTCACTTTTCAATTGTATGAATAAACTTAAATTTCTCTCCCTCTCCAAAAAACTGAAATGCCAATGGGAAAACCTAAATGACAGTACAGGAGTCCTCAGAAAAGTTCAAAACAAAATTTAGATCTTAATAAAACTGGTACTAATTAAAGGTGCATTTTGAAATATATAATATGGGACGACCCATTAATTCTACATTACAAAATATAAGCGGAAATCTTATTTTAAATTCTAACACTGAAAACAATATTATTTTATTACTTTAGACAGTTGCAAAGTTGACTTGCACAAAGTTCTCCGGCCACAAAACTAAGATGGTAATTTTAGCTTATTACTCATATATATCGTTTAATTTTATATAGAATACTTTTCATTTTCATTTTATCACTGTATACTCATTTAAAGTATGAATCTGTCAAAAGCAGATCTAATATTACACAATTCCGACCACTTGAAATAAAGCATGATGCAGAAACGTAGTAGCATTGTAACAAATAGCAATAAAATATGCAATGTCAGTGACCCCCAGGGGTAAGGAGTGAAGCAGAATGTTTTCTTGCTTTCATTACGGTAAAACTTTCTTGCATGCCTTAGGAAGGGTATACCAAATGATGTTACTGATGAGGAAGAGGAGAAAGATACCTTTCTCCACAAAAGATGCTTTTACACACATTATTACATTTTAGTTAAAAAGAGAGACAATGGAACAGAGAGAAATTTCCAAGTAGAAATGATTTGCCAAGACTTATCGAGCAGGTCGGAGAGAGAAATGGATTCATCTTTTCTTTAGATTCTTGACCCTCAATGTCATAAAAGGCAGAGTTATTCTTAAACAGAGCATCTTTTCAGAGCTTAAAAACACAGTAAGAATAGTCACACACATTGAAAAAGACAAACAAAGTGCTTCCTACCATACATCGCATGCGTCTGCTCATGAGCCCCGTACTGAGTTGCTGAAGAAGATACTAAACCAGGCTGGGCATGTGTTGGTGGTGCCATCATTCTAGCATTACCCTGTATTACAGGACTATAGACATGAGGATGCTGTGTTCAAACAAAAAATAAAGAGAAAAACATTAAAGTACCAGATATAGTCAAGTAGATTTTAGTTATGTCTTAACTCCATGGTTTCCAGGTTTCCAGAAACAACTCCTAAAATTCTAAATCCTTTCTTGGCTAGAAAGGATTTAGCCTTTGAAACACTTAAATTGATCAGCAACTTTCTATTAGGTTAAAAACTACCCCCAAATCCTTAGCTGCCTACCCCACTGTTAACGCATAGCACAAAATATAAAGGAAAAACCCCTTTACCATACTAAAAGTTACTTCAATGGAACAACAATTAAGAGTTATTAGGTCATATCAGACTTACCTGAGACTGATAATGTGGCACATGCTGAACAAGAGGCTGATTTGGAAACTGCTGAGGACTATAGGCAACATATTGTGTGGAATAAGCTGGTGGGGTGGCCACAATTGGTGGGCCTGCTGCTGAGGCTGGGTGCATCATGGTACTCTGATGATGTTGGTCTTGCCGTTGTTGGGGCATATTTGGTACTGCAGGAAAAAACGACGTAATATTAGAACACAGCAGCTCCTTATTAGCATAAAATACACGAACATGGTCCATAAGGCTCTGCATGATTGGGTCAAAGCCTACCTCTCCGATGCCATGTTTTACCACACCCATCCCCCTTCAGCCACTATGGGCTGTTTTCCTATCATATATGCTATTCCTCAGACTCAAACCCCAATCCCCTACTGCCAGGTTGGAAAATTTTTACTTGTCCATCAAGTGTCAGCTTGAAAGCAACATTCTCAGAGAGATACTCTGTGATGACCCCCAGACTTCATCAACTCCCTGTAATTACAAGACTCTTACAGCACTACGAAACAACATTTCCCTCATACTTCTCATATAATCCCTGTTTGAGACACTGAATTATGCCATTGCTAGAGAAGGGCACTGGATTTTATTCAAAGAAAAACAAAAGTACAACAAAAAAGCCAAAACAGAACCAACGCTTATCTTAACTCCATCTTTCTAAATTTCCTACCACTGAACTCTTGCCTTCTCAAACATAGCATCACACACTACCATGTAGCGCTTTTAAAAAATTGTAATAGCTCTTTTAAAACATTACTTTTTGTCTTTTATTATTCCACACAAATTTCTGCCTATAATCCGCTCCATTAAAGCTCTAGTTAACAATTTAGCTCAACTGTCATCTCCTCTGTATCATCTTTCCCAGTCCCCCACAAAAGAGCTAGCTGCATGCTCTGTGTACCTTTTCCTCACATGTTTATTACAGCACTGACTCTTGTCTGTGATGGGTTTATGGTGCTATGTTAACCAAGCCACTTGAGGAAAGAAGCTGTGAACCACTGCTTACAGCAAGACACAAAGAATGTGTAACTTCATATGTTCACAAAATCATCAAAACTGACTACACAGGTAACTGCTAATGTAGAGACAGAATTTGTCTTTTTTTAAAAATATTTGAAATTTTTTGCTAAAACTTTAATGACTGTTGCTGATACTTAGGAGAGCTAGTTATACACTGTGCTGTCTAGTCAGAAAAGCAAACTTGAAAACAGAGAAAACCAATTAGGTAATATTGTTCTGAATTTAATCTTGAGATTCCCACATACTGAAAAAGCACACCCTTCTAGTAAAGAAAAGCCACCCCAAACTCAAATATCATTTTTATCACATGAAAGTTTGTCTAATTAAGCTAAATAAGCTTAACTTACTCACTATCACTATTTCTTTTCATACGTTACAACCCTCACATATTAAAATTTTTTTTCAAAAAGCCATTCAAGTTTACTGATTTTTAAAAATAAAAAATTCTAGTTATAAAAACAATGCTTGGGACTTCCCTGGGGGCTCAGTAGTTAAGAATCCGCCTGCCAATGCAGGGGACACAGGTTCGAGCCCTGGTCCAGGAAGATTCCCACATGCCGCGGAGCAACTAAGCCTGTGTGCCACAACTACTGAGCCCGTGCTCTAGGGCCCACGAGCCGCAACTACTGCAGCTACTGAAGCCTGCACACCTAGAGCCCATGCTCCACAACAAGAGAAGCCACCACAATGAGAAGCCTGCGCGCAGCAACGAAGACACAACACAGCCAAAAACTAAAAATTAAAAAAGAAAACAAAAAACAAAACAAAAAAAACAATGCTTGAACAAAATCTTAAAAGATAAAGTATACAGAGATATACCTGGTTTTATGGTTGTATTACCCCTCACCCACCCAAACTGAATCTACCTTAATCTTAAACCACAGTTTAGACTGGCCATACTTCAGCCATTTCATTATGTCAATGGTTTTCAACTGGGAGCAATTTTGCCTTTCAAGGGTCATTTGGCAACATCTGGAGACATTTTTGGTTGTCACAATTAGAGAAGGGGAGGATACTACTAGCATCTAATGGGTAGAGGCCAGGGATGCTAATAAACATCCTATAATGCATAGACCCCACCCCAGTCTAACCCCACACACAAAGAATATCTGTCCCAAAATGTTCCTGACTTCAGCATATCTTCAAATACAACTCAATTTTTCTCAAAAAAATTGGACGCAAAAATGGTAACACTGCATTACGCACCAAGAAGACAAAGAGGTGGTTTTGTGCAAAAAGGCACTACTATCATGAAGGAAAGATATGCCTTATATGATCTATGGCTGCATTTCAGAAGCAAGTCCTTAATTTTCCCTGTTATTTGAAGAGTAAAGCAGCAGGATATAAGATTAACATAAAGATGGCAAATAGCCTTCATATACATAGAAGATGCAATGGAAAAGATGAACCCACTTTACATTAACAATAAAAAAAGAAAATACCTAAGGCAAAAACTGAAGAAACACATAAAACCTTTAAGAGAAACTTAAAAATACCACTGAAGGGGCTTCCTTGGTGGCGCAGTGGTTAAGAATCCACTTGCCAATGCAGGGAACACGGGTTCAAGCCCTGGTCCGGGAAGATCCCACATGCCGCGGAGCAACTAAGCCCGTGTGCCACAACTACTGAGCCCATGTGCCACAACTACTGAAGCCCATGTGCCTAGAGTCTGTGCTCCACAGCAAGAGAAGCCACGACAATGAGAAGCCTGTGCACGGCAATGAAGACCCAACACAGCCAAAAATAAAAACAAATAAATAAAAAAAAGAAACAAACAAAAAAAACAACTACTGAAGGTAGAGAAGCAGATTTAAACAAGCAGAAAGGCATCATTTGTTCGTGGATAGGAAGACAATATAAAGATAGCAATTCTCCTCTAAGTTAATTTCTAAATTATATATTTATAAATTTAATGTGGTTCTAATGAAAATGCCAATTGGCAAACTGAATATTAAAACCCAGGAGTTCATACTAATAGAACAACAACAACAACAACAACAAACCCTCACTGGTCAACCTTTAGGGACAACAGGAAACCAACTCATTATTTTGAGAACTGCCTTGAAATGATGGGCAGTTTAGCTGCCTTTCTTTCACAAACTGTACCTCACGGTAACCAAATAGTTCGACAAGGTAAAGTTTTTCTTTATAGAAATAGTCCAGCTAATAATTGAAAAAGAGATGACAGAATGAGAATGCCATTTTGCAATCCTTAATGAAATAATGAATCTAGCGCTAGACAGTGATTGTCAGTGCTGCTAAAACAGAGAAGAGCTGGTATGAAAAGTTATCCTGGATAGATAAGGCAGCCAAGTTACTCCTACTATCCAAAAAAAAAAAAAAAAAAAAAAAAGACAGAGGTAAGACACTGACTCCTAATAAAAGTACACACATCATCTATGAAACAATCCAGGTTAAGTTTTAAAAAATACAAACTAATCTTTCTTATCTACAATCAGTTCACAAGGATTACAGGGGACAGAGGAACACTTTAAACAATATCACAGGGACACAATCCATTAAATTCAGATGGTGGGAAAGAATATAGGACAAAACAAATTAGATTTAAGTAAGATAGAAAGGGAAAAAACTAAGGAGAAACCTATAAGAGAGAGTTAACATTGAGAGAAACCAATCAAATGAAAAGTGAGGATTCTGGATTGTGGCTCAACAAGCCAACTATTAAGAAAAATTCATAAGACAGTAAGAAAAACTTGTGCTCTACACATTTGATAGGAAGAAATAACTGCTAATTTTTTTAGGTGTGAAAAATGGTATCTTAACTATGGTTTAAAAAAAGAAAGAGTCCACAACTCTGTGAGGGTATGAATGAACAAAACATGTCTTTAAAACTGCCGTAATAAAAATTTACCACAACATAAAACAATTTTTAAAAAATGACTTAAACATGATAAACAAATGCAATTTGTAAATCTCATTCGGACCCTAACTGGAACAAATTAACTGTAAAAAAATACATTTTTAAAAAATAGCCACAGAAATTTGAGAATATAAGGGAATTACTGTTAAGTCTTTTTGGTGTGATAACGGTATTGTAATGTTTTATGTTTGTTTTTATAAGACCCCTTATCTTTAAGAATTTTAAAATAAAGTATTTACAAATAAAATGGTGTATCCGGGATATGCTTCAAAACAATCTGAGAGGAGAGAGGTCCTGTAGATGAAACAAAATTGGCCATGAGTTTCTTTCTTTCTTTTTTTTTTAATAAATTTATTTATTTATTTTCTTTTTGGCTGCATTGGGTCTTCGTTGCTGCGCGCGGGCTTTCTCTGGTTGCAGCAAGGGGGGGCTACTCTTCATTGCGGTGGGCAGGCTTCTCACTGCGGTGGCTTCTCTTGTTGCGGAGCACGGGCTCTAGGCTCAGGGGCTTCAGTAGTTGCAGCACACAGGCTCAGTAGCTGTGGCTCGTGGGCTCTAGAGCGCAGGCTCAGTAGTTGTGGCGCACAGGCTTAGTTGCTCCGCGGCATGTGGGATCTTCCCGGACCAGGGCTCGAACCCGTGTCCCCTGCATTGGCAGGCGGATTCTTAACCACTGCGCCACCAGGGAAGTCCTGGCCATGAGTTTCTAACTATTAAAGCTGACCGATGAGTACTTTTACACTACTGTACTAGTCTAACTGCTTATTTGTATATGTTTGAAATTTTCAGGAATAAAAACATTCTTAAAAGCCAACTGATTTTTTTTTAGTAGTCAACCTGAATATCAAGTTCATATGGAAAAATAAACAAGAAAGAAAAAAGTCAAGAAAACCTGAGGGGGGAAAAAAATCAATGCTGTGAGTGGATGGATGGGAAAGTAGTCTTAACAGATAGATAGTTTAACAGAATGGAAGAGAAAATCCAGATATAGATTTAACTACACATGGACACTTAATATATGATGAAAATGGCATTTCATATCAGTCTGTTCTCTGATCATAATGGAATGAAAAATAAAAAACGGAAATACTCAAATATTTGGAAATTAAACACACACTACTACCACAACATAATAAAGGCCATATATGACAAACCCACAGCCAACATCGTTCTCAATGGTGAAAAACTGAAACCATTTCCAGTAAGATCAGGAACAAGACAAGGTTGCCACTGTTACTCAAACATAGTTTTGGAAGTTTTAGCCACAGCAATCAGAGAAGAAAAAGAAATAAAAAGAATCCAAACCAGAAAAGGAGAAATAAAACTGTCACTGTTTGCAGATGACATGATACTATACATAGAGAATCCTAAAGATGCTACCAGAAAACTACCAGAGCTAATCAATGAATCTGGTAAAGTAGCAGGATACAAAATTAATGCACAGAAATCTCTTGCATTCCTATACACTAATGACAAAAAATCTGAACGAGAAATTAAGGAAACAATTCCATTTAGCATTGCAACAAAAAGAATAAAATACCTAGGAATAAACAGTCCTAAGGAGACAAAAGACCTGTACTCAGAAAACTATAAGACACTGATGAAAGAAATCAAAGATGACACAGACAGATGGAGAGATATACCATGTTCTTGGATTGGAAGAATCAATATTGTGAAAATGACAATACTACCCAAAGCAATCTACAAATTCAATGCAATCCCTATCAAATTACCAGTGGCATTTTTTTTAGAACTAGAACAAAAAATCTTAAAATTTATATGGAGACACAAAAGATCCCAAATAGCCAAAGCAGTCTTGAGGGAAAAAAACGGAGCTGGTGGAATCAGACTCCCTGACTTCAGACTATACTACAAAGGTACAGTAATCAAGACAATATGGTACTGGCACAAAAACAGAAATATAGACCAATGGAACAGGATAGAAAGCCCAGAGATAAACCCATGCACATATGGTCACCTTATCTTTGATAAAGGAGGCAAGAATATACAATGGAGAAAAGACAGCCTCTTCAATAAGTGGTGCTGGGAAAACTGGACAGCTACATGTAAAAGAATGAAATTAGAACACTCCCTAACACCATACACAAAAATAAACTCAAACTGGATTAAAGACCTAAATGTAAGGCCAGACATTATAAAACTCTTAGAGGAAAATATAGGCAGAACACTCTATGACATAAATCATAGCAAGATCCTTTTTGACCCACCTCCTAGAGAAATGGAAATAAAAACAAAAAAAAACCAAATGGGACATAATGAAACTTCAAAGCTTTTGCACAGCAAAGGAAACCATAAACAAGACGAAAAGACAACCCTCAGAATGGGAGAAAATATTTGCAAAAGAAGCAACTGACAAAGGATTAATCTCCAAAATATACAAACAGCTCATGCAGCTCACTATCAAAAAGACAAACAACCCAATCCAAACATGGGAAGAAGACATTTCTCCAAAGAAGATACACAGATTTCCAACAAACATGTGAAAGGATGCTCAACATCACTAATCATTAGAGAAATGCAAATCAAAACTACAATGAGGTATCACCAGTCAGAATGGCCATCACACCAGTCAGAATGGCCATCATCAAAAAATCTACAAACAATAAAAGCTGGAGAGGGTGTGGAGAAAAGGGAACCCTCTTGCACTGTTGATGGGAATGTAAATTGATACAGCCACTATGGAGAACAGTATGGAGGTTCCTTAAAAAACTAAAAATAGAACTACCATGTGACCCAGCAATCCCACCACTGGGCATATACCCTGAGAAAACCATAATTCAAAAAGAGTCATGTACCACAATGTTCACTGCAGCACTATTTACAATAGCCAGGACGTGGAAGCAACCTAAGTGTCCATCAAGAGATGAATGGATAAAGATGTGGCACATGTATACAATGTAATATTACTCAGCCATAAAAAGAAATGAAACTGAGTTATCTGTAGTGAGGTGGATGGACCTAGAGTCTGTCATACAGAGTGAAGTAAGTCAGAAAGAGAAAAACAAATACCATATGCTAACACATATATATGGAATCGAACAAAAAAAAAAGGTTCTGATGAAACTAAGGGCAGGACAGTAATAAAGACACAAACGTAGAGAGTGGACTTAAGGACATGGGGAGGGGGAAGGGTAAGCTGGGATGAAGTGAGAGAGTGGCACTGAAGTATATACACTACCAAATGTAAAATAGATAGCTAGTGGAAAGCAGCCGCATAGCACAGGGAGATCAGCTCAGTGCTTTGTGACCACCTAGAAGGGTGGGATAGGGAGGGTGGGAGGGAGACGCAAGAGGGAGGGGATATGGGGATATATGTATACATATAGCTGATTCACTTTGTTATACAGCAGCAACTAACAGAACAATGTAAAGCAATTATACTCCAATAAAGATGTTAAAAATCAAAACAAAACAAAACACTATTAAATAACCCATTGGTCAAAGAAGAAATCATAAGACAGAGAATATTTTGAATGAAATGTGAAACTAAAACACATCAAGTTTTAGCGATGCAGCTAAAGCAATGATTAGAAATGTACAGCTTTAAATGCTTCTATTCTAATAAAGAAAGTTTTAAAATCAATGATCTAAGCAACTGCCTTAAGAAACTAGAAAAGGAACAGAAAATTAAATCCAAAGAAAACAAAGAAAGGAAATGATAAAGAGAAAAATCAATGAAAGTATTGGGTTGGCCAAAAAGTTTCTTTGGTTTTGTTCTGTACAATGGCTCTAGTAGCACTTAGCTGCCTATAACTTCACTCGAAACAATTTTGTTAGATTGTATTGTGGCAGCTGTCACATCAGCATGCATTTTTAAAACAACTTATCAAAACTGGTGAATTTTTGTGTAGTCATTTTAATATTGAAGATGGAAGAAAAAAAGCAACATTTTCAGCATACTATGCTTTATTACTTCAAGAAAGGTAAAAACGCAACTGAAATGCAAAAAAAGATTTGTGTAGTGTACGGAGGAGGTGCTATGACTGATTGAACGTGTCAAAAGTGATTTGCGAAGTTTTGTGCTGGAGATTTCTCGCTGGATGATGCTCCACGGTCGGGTAGATCAGTTGAGGTTGATAGCGATCAAATCGAGACATTAATTGAGAACAATCAACATCCTACCATGTGGGAGAGAGCCGATACACTCAAAATGTCCAAATCAAGTGATGAAAATCATTTGCACCAGCTTGGTTATGTGAATCGCTTTAATGCTTGGGTTTCATATAGGTTAGGCGAAAAAAACCTCCTTGACTGTATTTCCACATGCGATTCTCTACTTGAACGTAATGAAAACGTTCTGCTTTTAAAACAAATTGTGATGGGCAATGAAGAGTAGATACTGTACAATAATGTGGAATGGAAGAGATCGTCGGGCAAACAAAATGAACCGCCACCAACTACACCAAAGGCCAGTCTTCATCCAAAGAAGGTGATGTTGTATAAAGGGTGGGATTGGAAGGGAGTCCTCTGTTATGAGCTCCTTCTGGAAAACTAAACGATTAATTCCAACAAGTACTACTCTCAATTAGACCAACTGAAAGCAGCACTCGACAAAAAGCATCTGGAATTAGTCAACAGAAAAAGCGTAATCTTCCATCTGGATAACGCAAGACCACATGTTTCTTTGATGACCAGGCAAAAATTGTTTCAGCTTGGCTGGGAAGTTCTGATTTATCTGTTGTATTCATCAGACACTGCACCTTTGGACTTCCATTTATTTCGGTCTTTACAAAGTTCTCTTAATGGAAAAAAATTTCAATTCCCTCAAAGACTGTAAAAGGCACCTGGTACAGTTCTTTGCTCAAAAAGGCAAAAAGTTTTGGGAAGTTGGAATTATGAAGTTGCCTGAAAAATGGCAGAAGGCAGTGGAACAAAATGGTGAATATGTTGTTCAAATAAAGTTCTTGGTGAAAATGAAAAATGTGTCTTTTTTTAAAATAAATAAATTTATTTATTTTATTTTATTTATTTTTGGCTGTGTTGGGTCCTAGTTGCTGCGTGCTGGCTTTCTCTAGTTGCAGTGAGCGGGGGCTGCTCTTTGTTGTGGTGCGTGGGCTTCTCATTGTGGTGGCTTCTCTTGTTGCGGAGCACGGGCTCTAGAGTGCTGGCTCAGTAGTTGTGGCGCATGGGCCTAGTTGCTCCACAGTATGTGGGATCTTCCTGGACCAGGGATCTAACCCCTGTCCCCTGCACAGGCAGATTCTCAACCACTGGGCCACCAGGGAATTCCCTGTGTCTTATTTTTACTTAAAAACTGAAGGAACTTTTTTGGCCAAGCCAATAGAAGCTGGCCTTTGAAAAGGTCAATAAGTCTCTAACAAGACTGATCAATAAAAAAGGGGGAAAAGACATAAATTATCAATACCAGAAGTGAAAGACAGAGCATCACTACAGATCCTAAAGACATTAAAAAGATAAAGGAATATTATGAACAACTTTATGCCATTAAATCTGGTAAATTAGATGAGATGGCCAGCATTAACTTGGTATCAAGATCCTACAAAGACATTACAAAGCAAAGCAAACTACAGACCAACATCCACCATGAACACAGACAAAAACCTCTTTAATAAAATACTATCAAGTCATATCCAGGAAAACATATAAAGATAATACACCATGACTAAGTATATAAATGGGGTGCCAGGAATGCAAAGCTGGTTCGATATTCAAAAATCAATCGGACTTCCCTGGTGGCACAGTGGTTAAGAATCCGCTGCCAATGCAGAGGACACGGGCTTGAGCCCTGGTCCGGGAGGATCTCACATGCCGTGGAGCAACTAAGCCCATGTGCCACAACTACTGAGCCTGCGCTCCAGAGCCTGCGAGCCACAACTACTGAGCCCGCATGCCACAACTACTGAAGCCTGCGTGCCTAGAGCCCATGCTCCGCAACACGAGAAGCCACCGCAACCAGAAGCTCATGCACCGCAATGAAGAGAAGCCCCCGCTCGCTGCAACTAGAGAAAGCCTACGCGCAGCAACGAAGACCCAATGCAGCCACAAATAAATAAATGTATTAAAAAAAAAAAAAAGCCACTGAGGTGTTCAATTAAAAAAAATCAATGTAATTCTTCAAAATAACACAGCAAATCAGAAAAACCATATGATCAGCATAAGAGATGCTGAAGTATTTGACACAATTCAATAACCATTCATCACTAAAAAACAAAACAAAAAAACATCCTCAGCAAGTTATGAATTGAAACCACAACTAACACTATACCAAAGGGTGAAAGATACTGTTTCACCCCTAAGATCAGGGGCATGGTAAGGAATGCATCCCTTCTATTCAGTAAGTAATGTATTAGAAGACCCAGCCAGTGCAGTACGGTAAAAAAAAGACAGATATACTGACTGGATTATGATTGTGTACACAGAAAAGTCTAAGTAAGTCTAAAAAGAAGCTATTAGAAACAATAGATGGGTTTAGCAAAGTGGCAAGACACAAGGTTGATAGTAAAAAATCTAGTGTATCCCTATATACGAGGTAAACAAATGCTGAAAAATTTACAACGCCATAAAAAATATGAAATACTAAGTGATAAATTTAAGTAAACAAATGCAAAACTTATACAATGAAAACTACAAAATACTGGTGAAATTGAACACTTAAATAAATGGAGAAATACAACATGCTTGTGGATTGGAAAATTAAATATTGTTAAAGGGGGTCAAGTCCCCCACAAACTGATCTTCAGATACAGACACAGATAATTCCAAGCTGATTCTACAGTTTATTTGGAAATGTAAAGAACCTAGAATAGCTAAAACAATTTTAACAAAGACGACTAAAACTGGAGGACTTCCATGAACTGATTCTAAGATTTATTATAAAGTAACAATAATCAAAAAGCAAGTACTGGCATGAGGATACACAGATTAACACAACAAAATAGTTCAGGAATAGATCACACATATACAGACAACTGAATTCTATGAAGATGCCAAGATAATTTAACAGCAAAACAGAGGCTGGTGTTGGGAAAACTGGATATATATACATGGAAAAAAAAAAAAAAAAAACAACGAACTGCATGCCCTGCACAAAAACTAACTTCAGGTCGATCATACACCTAATTGTAAAAGCTAAAACTTGTATTAAACTTCTGGAAGAAACATAAAAATATTCACAACCTGGGGCAGGCAAAGGCTTCTTAGTTACAACAAAGCATGAATCATAAGAGAAAAACATGATAAATGGGACTTCATCAAAATAAACAACACAGGCTCTTTGAAAATATTCATACCTATACCTGATAAAGGATTTGTATCCAGAATATATAAATAACCGTTACAATTAATAGTAAGAAAACAAACCAAAAATAAATAAAGGAAAAAGATTTGAACAGACACTTTGCAAAAGAAGACAGCCAATAAACACATGAAAAGATGTTCACAATCAGTAATCATTAAAGAAATGCATATTAAAACCACAGTGAGGTAGCGTAACACACTCATCAGATGGGCTAAAATTAAAAAGACAGACAAGGGACTTCCCTGGTGGTGCAGTGGATAGGACTCCATGCTCCCAATGCAGACGGCCTGGGTTCAATCCCTGGTCAGGGAACTAGATCCCACATGCATGCCTGACTAGGAGTTCACATGCCACAACTAAGGAGCCTGCATGCCGCAACTAAGGAACTGGAGAGCCACAACTAAGGAGCCCAGCCCACAAGCTGCAACTAAGGAGCCCACCTGCCACAACCTGGTGCAACCAGATAAATAAATAAATAAATAAGCCAGAAAATTGTTGGCAAGGATGCAAAGCAATTGTAACTCTCATACATGGCTGATCAGTTGAAATGTAAAATGACACAATCACTTTGGAAAACAATTTACCAGTTTCTTATTAATTTAAAATTGCATTTACCATACAACTCAAAAATTCTAGTTCTAGATATTTAACCAAGAGAAATGAAAGCAAATGTTCACACAAACACCTGTACAAAAATGTTCTTAACAGTTTTATTCAGAACAGCCAGAAACAGAAAATAATCCAAATACCCATCAACTGGTAATGGGTAAACTGTGGTATAATCATAAAAATGGAATGCTCTTCAGCAATAAAAAGGAATAAATGGATACAGATGATAATATGAAATATTCTCAAATTATTATGTTGTTTAAGCCAGATGCAAAAAATACAATACACGATTCCATTTACTAAATAAAAAATATCTAGAAAAGTCAAATCTAATCTACAGTAAGAGAAAGTAGATCAGTAGTTGCCTGGAGTGGGTGCCACTGGAGTAGAGTTTTCATCAAAATATACACTTAAAAGAAAGACATTTTGTTGTATGTAAATTACAGAACAATAAAACTGGTTAAAAATTTTGGATAGCCATTTGGAACAAGATAAACTGGATTCATACCTTACACTGTGTATAAGGTAATTTCCAAATCAATCAGAAATTTAAATGTAAAAAAGAGGAAGTTATATAAATTCTAGAAAGCATATGAATTCTTTTACTACACATGAGTGGGCAAAAATCTTAAAAACCATAAACCAAAAAATCAAAAGGTAAATCACAGCAGAAAATCATAACACTTCTAGGAAAAAAACAACCACAGGAGAAAATCTTTGCAACCTTGGAGTATGCAAATATAGGAAACAAAAACACAACCATAGAAGAAAAATTGATCAAATGGACTCCAAAATGAATAAATAAGCCACAGACTACAAGAAAATGTTTGAAATACAGAAAAAGGAATTACATTAACCCATACTCCTACAACTCAGTAAGATAACTCAATTAAAAAAAGTATAAGGAAAATCTTGATACAGTGATATATAGTAACTTCTAGGAATATGATGTCTTCAAACAAAAAAACTCATGGGTGCAGAACAGTACATATAGTGTGCTTTGTTTTGTGTATGAGGGAAGAAAAATGAATGTCGACAAGGATGTCATGACAATTTAATGAGGAAAGAACAGTCTTTTCAACCAATGGTGCTGGGATAACTGGATATCCACATGCAAAAGAATGAATGTGGACCCCATCCTCATGCTATACACAAAAATTACCTCAGAATGTATCACAACCTAAATGTTAGAGCTGAACTCTAAAACTCTTAGAAGAAATCACAGTATATCTTTGTGACCTTGAGTCAGGAAATGGTTTCTTAGTATGATACCAAAAGCAAAAGCAACAACAAAAATACAAATAAATCGAAGTTCCATCAAAATTTAAAAACTTCTGTGCTGCAAAGGACACCATCAAGCAAGTAAAAAAGACAACCCATAAAATGGAGAAAATACCTGTAAATCCTGTATCTGATAAAAGATTTGTATACAGACTATATAAAGAACTCTTACAACTCAGTGATTAAGAGACAAATAACTTAATTAAAAACTAGGTCAAATATGTGAATAAACATTTCTCCAGAGAAGATATGCAAATGGTCAATGAACACATGAAAAGATGTTCAACATCATCAGTCACTAGGGAAATACAAATCAAAACCATAATGAAATACTATTTTATAAGCACTAGGATTATAACAGACAACAAGTGCTGGTGAGGATGTGGAGAAATTGGGACCCTTGTACACTACTGGTAGGAATAAAAAATGGTGCAGCCACTCTGGAAAACAGTGTGGCAGTTTCAACACTAATTCCACTCCAAGAGAAATGAAAACATAAGTCCACACAAAAACTGTACACTAATGTTCAGCATTATTTCACAATAGTCAAAAGTGGGAACAACCCAAAGAAGCATCAACTGATGAATGGATAAATAAAAGGTGGTATCTATACAATGGAATATTATTCATCCATAAAAAGGAATGAAGTACTGATATATGCTCCAACATGGATGAACTTTGAAAACATTATGCTAAGTGAAAGAACCCAGTCACAAAGACTGCTTTCAATATGATTTCATTCATATGAAATATCCAGAATAGGCAAATCTACAGAGAAAAGAAGGTAGATTAGCATGTCTACGGCATGAGTGTATATGCACGTGGGGTGGGAGGCGAACAATTACTAAAAGGTATGAGGTTTCTTTTTGGAGTGACGAAAATGTTTTAAAATTGACTGTGGTGATGATTGGGCAACTCCGAGAATATCTTAAAACCCACCGAACTGTATACTTCAAAGGGATGAATTTTATGGCATTCGAATTACAGTTGACCCTTGAACAATAGAAGTTTGAACTGTGTGGGTCACTTATACGCAGATTTTTTTCAACAGTAAGTACTACAGCACTAAACGATACACTGTTGGTTGATCTAGAACTGTGGACATGGAGGACTGACTATAAATTATATTCAGTTTCTGACTGCACAGAGGGTCAGTGTCCCTAACCCCCGGGTTGTTCAAACGTCAACTATATATCTAAATAGAACCATTTAAAAAAAATAGAACATGTTATTTGCAAAGAAACAAATGTATACTTGCAAAAACAGACACTGTAAGGATACATAGAAAGTAACTTTAAATGATCACCTGCTGGTGATGGAAGGGATGATCCACATCTGGGATGGAAGTGATGAGGAAAGGATAAATGAAGAGACTGGGATGAAGGCAAGACTTCTCTGAATTATCTTTTTATGTAATTTCCACTTTGAAAATATATATTTCACACACACAAAATAAAATTAATAAAAAAACTATCCTTACAAATGATAACGAACTCAATCAGGTTAACCTACCTATGTGTCAAACTGTGGACATAACTCAGTGACTATAGAAAACGGTATTTTGGAAGTAACAAGGGTAGCAACTCCTGACTCTGAAAATTGGCACTTAAAGAATTCTTAGTGAAATAGATACTAAAGAAACCTTAAATTTTATTCTGTAGTCCAGGAGTTAGACAACAAATAGTTTGGAAACATCTAATACACATTACAGGAAAATGTAAATAAGCCAGCCTCTAAGATGGCCCCCAATGACCCCACCTCCTGGTATTCACACCCTTATGCAGTCCCCTCCCACATGCACCAGATTTGCTCTGCTTGATCTATACAGCAAATGACAGAAGTTAAGATACGTCACTTCCAAGGTTAGATTGTTAAACAAACTGTAGCTTCCATTTAGGTCAGTTTCTCTCTGAATACTCACTGTGGGAGAAGCCAGCTGCCATGTTATGACCAGAACTATCCTGCCAACAGCTCTGAATCTGGAAGCAGATCCACCAGCCCCAGTTCAGATAACCACTTTTCTAGCCAACATCTTGTCTGCAACTTCTTAAGAGACTCTAAGGCAGAACCACCTAGCTAAGTAGCTCCTGGATTCCTGACCCTCAGAAACTAAGTGAAATAATATATGTTTGTTGTTTTAGGCAGCTAAGCTTTGTGGTAATTTGTTCAAAGACAGATATTATTAACTCAATAGCAATGAATATATCCAATGACCAGAAAATGGTTTCTAAATACTATTTCCCAGCAAAGAGAATGAGGGTTGCTTGGAGGATTACTGATCCAGGTCTAGAGTTAGAAGATTAGCCTGAGACATCGTATTTGTAGCAAAAAGGAAGCTATCAGAGACAAATGAGTAGTACCCAAAGGACACAGGAGCCAACTTGAAGGGATTACCATCGATCAAAGATGGGACAATGGGAGCAGCAAAAAAAAAATAATTGACTGAAATACAATGAATATATAAAATTATATGAAAATCCATGTATTCATAACTTTCCTGTACAAACTATTTCAGGATACCCAAACAGCCCTCGTTAAAAAGAATAGTCCCTTACAGAATGATTCTAGCTAATAAACGGAGAAGAAATACTAGAAATTCAGAAATCGCTGTTTTCAAACTCCTAATTACAGTGATTTCCAAAGTATGGCCCTATACCAGCAGGATCACTAGGGAATTGGTTTTTTTATAAATTGCACTAGAAAAAGTAAATTCTCAGGCTATGCCCCAAACCTACTGAATTAGAAATTCTGGGGATGGGGCCAAGCAATTGGTGTTTTTAACAAACTCTCTAAGTGATTCTAATGTACACTAAACTTTGAGAACCACAGCCCAATGAAAAGATGATGCTAAGTATCAATCATTAATGAATTAGATGAAAGACTAATAGAAAACTTTACGATTGGGGAGGGGAGGATCAGGCTATCACCACCTGAGCCCTTAATAAATCTTACCATAACTCAAAGTAGGACCAGATATTGTACAGCTCTCGAATGATCCAATATAGAGTACTCACAAATATCTATCAAGTATTCTTATCTCTTCCCGTAAAAAAGTTAAACCTGAATGTAAACAATGACATCACAAGAAGTAAAGAGACAAATCTAGAATACAGGACATGCTACATAATATTTGGTTTCTGCCACAAAGCAACAGCAGGGGTAAAAACAGCAGGGGAACTACAAAGACATGTAACAAATATAATAATGTGAAGATCTTGGGCTTCCCTGGTGGCGCAGTGGTTGAGAGTCTGCCTGCCAGTGCAGGGGATGCGGGTTCGAGCCCTTGTCTGGGAGGATCCCACATGCCACGGAGCAGCTCGGCCCGTGAGCCATAATTGCTGAGCCTGCGCGTCTGGAGCTTGTGCTCTTCAACGAGAGGCCGCGATAGTGAGAGGCCCGTGCACCTCGATGAAGAGTGGCCCTCGCTTGCCACAGCTAGAGAAAGCCCTCGCACAGAAACGAAGACCCAACACAGCCATACATACATACATACATAAATTTAAAAAAAGAAGAATGTAAGCAGACAAGAATCTCATTAAAAAAAAATAATAATAATAATGTGAAGATCTTATTTTGATCCATATTCAAAACAAACGGACTGTAAAAATATATTCTTGGCTCAGTCAGGGTAATCTGATTATGATGGTTATTAGATGATAAAAAGGAATTACTGTTTATTTTTATAAAGTGTGATAACAGACTCTGGCTATCTAACAAAAATATCCATACTTTTATATATGATACACACGAAGTATGTAGAAATGAAATGGCAGGTCCTCAGAATAAGATTAACCCTATAACTAGATAACTTTAAATGATCTAAGGCAGAGTTCTTCCAATAGGTTCCAGTGTTCTAAGGAAAGATAAAGCATATACTTTTTTTTTTTTTTTGGCTGTGCCACACAGCTTGTGGGATCTTAGTTCCCTGACCAGGGACTGAACCTGCGCCCCCTGCATTGGAAGCGCAGAGTCTTAACCACTGGACTGCGAGGGAAGTCCCAGAAGCAACTTAAATTTAAATGTCCATCAACAGATGAATGGATAAAGAAGATGTGGTATATACGCAATGGAATATTACTCAGCCATAAAAAAGAATGAAATAATGCCATTTGCAGCAACATGGATGAACCCAGAGATTATCATACCAATAGTGAAGGAAGTCAGGCAGAGAAGGACAAATATCATACGATATCACGCATATGAGTCTAAAATATGATATAAACGAACTTATTTACAAAACAAACAGACTCACAGACACAGAAAACAAACTATGGTCACCAAAGGGGAACGCGGTGGGGACACATGAGGCGCCTGGGACTAGCCGATACAAACTATCATATATGAAAGAGACAGACAACACAGGGAACTACAGTCAATACCTTGCAATAAACTATAATGGAAAAGAAAAAAAGAAGTGAAATTTGCGTGATGGGGGTAATTATTGGGCACTGAGAAATGACTTTACTATATAAACCATTCAACTTTCTAGTCTCAATAAAATTATAGCAAATAATTGCTCTCAATTACCTAAATGGCAAAAGAGGGGAACCCTTTAGCATTTTTCAACGTTAAGAAATTTCCTTTTAAGATAAATATGTGTTTTTTTCCTATGAAGGCTCTTCTACACAGAGAATACTAGATTATACAACGCTCTCACTTTAAAGATGAGGAAACATTCCTCTAATAGCATTTTGATGGTTTCTGAAGTGAGCCATCTCTGCTCAAAAAGAAATTCTAAATTTTGGGGAAAAAAATCATATATTATATAAAACAAGAACGTCAGCAACTAGTTAATGAATGTAGCGAACCCTCTTTCCAAATTTAACATTGAAAACTTCAAAATTAAATTATTTTTTGTGAAGAGGATCCTGAAATTCACAACTGATGGGTATCTTCTCCTCCTGTTTTTGTTCATAAAAATGCATCTAAACACCTGATGTAACGTTGAGCACCAGAAGTCAATGAACAGCTTCACTGAAAGTTAAAACTGAACCACAAATATTTATTCATTATAAATTGAGTTATTTAATTCATGCAGCATGCAGACTACAAGCAAATACAGGCAGGATTATTCTCACCTTTACCTGCTCTATATGTCTTGGCTTGATTGACAGGCATGGGCGTCATAGGTATAGGATATAAAGGCTTAAGGGAATAAAAAAAAAACAAAAACAAAAACTGAAGATTAGGCTCTCAAGATATTAAGAATGTATTTTACCACTCTCTCTTAGTTGCATATTGCTAGAGAGCTAGCTCTGAGGTTTCCTGATTCTTTATGAGTCATTAAAAAATAAAATCACACCCACAGCTAAAAGGACAAACCCCCAAACTACAGTAAATCTAAATCATCTTTCTTACCAGAAACATTCTCAGATTTAGGTCCTTATACTAACAACACACCACACTGCAAGCTTCCACTTTTTAAATACCTCTGTTATACCATCACTGCCTCAAATCACTGCACACCTACAGAGTGCTTGGTGTCAAATACAAATAACTTAGAGAGGGTAAATGAACACCAAATTCTATGACTTACTTGCACTCCTGGGCTCACTGGGACTGGATACATCATATTTGGTGCAAAACAAACAGGTTGAGTATAAACTGGAGTTGGCTGCTGATGACCCACCATAGATGGGCTAGGTTGTGCTTGAGGACGAGGCGAAGTTGGGGTGGTAGAAGGCTTTGGCTACAAAAACAAAAATCAACTACCTTAAGGTGAAAAGCTAACCATTACTGCAATTTGAGGACTGATTCCCCCCATCTTTCTCAGTTTTACTCACTGTTGATTAGTAGTACCTCTTAATGAAAATATCTCACAGAAAATAAACTTCCACATGTTTCAAATAAAAGAAAAAAAATACTTGGTTATGTTACCAATTACCAAGTATTATTGGTTGATTACTGTTACCAATTAATCAACAATGCTATTAAAAATAGCAGTGGTGATTTTTAAGGAACTGGAGACTTTTTAAAAATTAAAAAATAAACACATCATCTTACAAAGTCAGTAGAATAATAACTGTACATCTGTGAACCTGAGAGCCTCGCTGGCCAACCATCTTCAAATTCTGAGTCAGAAAGATTAAAAAATTTGCCCCAGACCACATCTAATTGATGACAAAACTAGCATTTTTTCCTATGGCTCAAAAATATTCATTAATGACTACAGAAGAAAAAAGAACTTAAACTAAAAGTTGTTTTAGAATACTATAACTGAATTTAGATGGCAGGTATGGGAAAGGGAATATTACTACTAATAATTTTTTTTTTAAGAGGCTAGATTATTCCAAAGAGAGAGAGAAAAACGTACCTGAGAAAAGGAACGCGGGTTGAACTCCTTCGCATTGGGATTCAACGTTGATTTCCTCACTTGCCTAAACCGGAAAAAAAATAAAGCCCAGTGAAATCTGCATGGAACTTACGCTACTGTAAAGTCTTTCATACCTGACAGTTTTTTTTAAATTGCTAAACATTTAAACAATTCTCACTAGAAGATCACTAATTCTCTTCATTAAAACACACATATACATAATCCCCACCCCTTATTTTGATAATTACTAGCCAAAAAAAGGACAATTTTTTTAAAAAGTGTAATACGAATGCTTTTCTCAAAAGCAATCAACAAAACTTGAACTGAAAAAACAGTAGCCCCTTATAAAATATCCGTAAAAGCAATCCTTAATATACCAATTCTCTAGCATGCAGTATTTTTTATGTGATAAATTGTTTCCTATGTGAAATATCTTGGGAAAAATCATGATTCTAATAAAAAATTTTTGCCTCAAATTAAGAATAAGTGCTCCTTGACTTATCAACATTTGCATTCCAATAGTTCATCTGTAACTGGGTTGTACGGAACCCAGAACAAATAAATCAATGGTGGTGTGGTTAGGTTCCAAGACTAGCCCACAAAAGCCCATTTAACTGATAATATATTGGATGTGCAGAATTAATTCTATCTTAACAAATCTAACTATTAACTAAAACTTTTTTTTTTTTTGAGGGAAAACACGTTGAATTCCAAGTAGGGGCACCAGAGACTTCTCTCTCTTCTTGGCAGTGGAAGTTCTTAGTCGAGTAGCACAGCCAGGAGGTGGGTACTGACTAGCATACAGGGGATATCAGTCCCAAAGCCAGAGATTTTTCAACTCCCTGTACATTTATAAATAAGCCATTCTTAATTTATGCATAGGGTTTTTTTGCCACAGGGTGGAAAAACGGTGGAGGAGGGAAGAAGAGTATAGGGTGCAATGACCTAATTGACTTAAGATGTCATTTGTTTAGACCAATTTTTTGTAAGTTGAGAGCTACTTATAAAGCAGTCTAAAACTCTAGATAGATTCTTGAGTTGGAAGGCTCTGGACACCTTAAGGAAAAGTTAAGTAAATAACAGTCGTGCTAAATTCCAGGTTTACTCACTCAGCTGCGTCTTTCTTCTCCTCTTTATCATCTTTCTCTTGTTTACATCCTGGACTGGAAGTCTGAACCCCTTGGGATGTGACCTCAGGTCCCCTCTTGTGCTCTGTGTTACTGAGGATTGAAGGGGAAATGCTGGGACTGCTCGGCTTGCTGCTGCCACTGGTGCAGTTGCTGCTACTTTCAATGAAAGAATCCTTAGCATTTGGTTCAATTTTGTCTTTGATCAAATCTCTTGATTTTTCTCCCTCTCTATTTTTGTTTAGCAGCTGATCCATAGATTCAGAAGTAGAACTTGGCTGTAACTAAATAAAGGAAATAATTATACTTAAATATTTTAAATAACTCTAGTAATCAATGTTTTTCCACGAGCACAAACTGAATAAGGCTTTTTTCGTACTTTACGAGTAATGTTTTCATTATAAGGCAACAATAACAAAATGTCTATACAACACAACTACAGTCATCTAAGCACTCAAATGTCCTAGCCTGAAAAGTTAAATATTTACTGAGTACATACCATGTGTCAGAAATTGTGTGTGCTAGGAATGGAAATATGAAATAGTTCCTATCCTCCCAAAGCTTTCCATCTGGATGAGATTAGACACTTGACAAACTGGGGTAAATGCTATAGGATCTCACAGGGAAAAGCAACTCACGGAAAGAGAAGGCTTCTCAATGGAAATGTCATCTAGTCTAAAGTGTGAAAGATATTGGGGGTTTGCGGGGGAGTTTGGAAAAGGGACTAACAGTCTAAGTACAAGAAACATCATGTTTAAAGACCCATAGGAAAGGGAGAAGATGGCCCCGCTGTGGAACAGAAAAGTACTGGTGGGCACAAGATGAGTCAAGAAATGACAAATTCACCCAGGAGGAATGAGATGATAAAGGAACTTGAAAGCTATGTTAAGAACTCTAACTTTTAGTTCTCAGCATAATAAGAAGTCACTGAAGAATTTTAAGCAGGTACAGACTGAGAAGATTAATAGTTCACAAAGATGGGCACAGCAGCTTTGTGGAAAATGAACTGCAAGAAGCCAAGTAAGAGTGTAGAGAGACCATTATGGCGGCTGGACTAAGACCTGGGCTTGACCTTGAGAAGTGGTGAGTTGGAATCTGAAGTAGGTGCATTCAGAGGGAGACCTGGCTAGACATGTACATCAGTTAGACCTTGTAACCCATAAAGGAAACCACAAAACAGAAGCACCAACAAGAAGAGCAGAAGACAAAAACGTTAGTAAAATAAGTGATGGGGTTTTTAAGTTTGCAGAACAGAAGCAGTCAATGCTACTACTGTCTGATGATGATTTAAGATGCCCTACTCCACAGAAGAAAGAAAACAGGAATAGCTGAAGGAAATGACTAGAAAAAGAGAAGAAAAGGGCAGCAAGTAGAAGGAGCCATGGTGGAAATGAGAATAAATCCAAGCAGCAGCCCTAGGCAGTGAGAATAAGCTGAAGAGCAATTGTACAGCAGAAGGGGCTGCAAGACTAGAGAGACAAACTACCTCTTCAGCCTCAGGAAAGGCAGACCACTGTCAAAGTCTCACTACTGGAGCCCTTGGTATCCTGGCAAGCAGCACCACACATCTCAGGGGCTTCTCAAGCTTCACTGCATCACCAATATAAAGTCTCCAAGTAGTTGACGGCAGAAGGTGAAAGCAACATTTGGACACAGTGGGAGTTTAAGTCACAATATAGGTACTTAATGTTTAGTAGAGGCTATATGCGTAACGGACCAACTGTGTACTGCGTAAAACTTTAAATATTTGTCACAAGGGTCCTTGAGCGAGGCAAAAATAAGGCTTTTGATGTTGTTATTCATATAATGGCAAACATACCTATAGTACTCACTATGCGTTGGACACTGTTCTAAACTATTTACAAACTCATCATTCAGTCATTATAACAGCCCTATTTGATGTACATACTTTTAGCGCAATCTTATAAATGACGAAAATAAGGCACAATTCATGCTTTTGAACATTCTTCTGTATTTCCTATCTGCAATATACTAAACATAAAAGAAAACTGAGATTATTCTTCTTTTTATTTTTTCAAAATTGAACCACTGTTTCCTTTTATTGAGAAATAATTCACATATAACATCGTATTAGTTGCAGGTGTACAACATTGTGATTCAATATACGTATGTATTGCAAAATGATCACAATGTCTAGTTAACAGCCATTACCACACAGTTAAAAATTTTTTTCTTATGGTGGGAACTATGTAGACCTACTCTCTTAGCAACTTTCAAATATACCATACAGTATTATTGACTACAGTCACCATGCAGTACGTTACTTCCCCATGACTTATTTATAACTGGAAGTTTGTGCCTTTTGACCACCTTCACTCATTTTGCTGCACCCACTGCCTCTGCCAACCACCAATCAGTACTGATGAGTTTGGGTTTTGTTTTGTTTTCTTTTTTTTAAGATTCCACAAATAAGTGAGATCATACAATATTTGAACTTCTCTGACTTATTTCACTTAGCATAATGCCCTCAAGGGCCACCCACGTTGTCAAAAATGGCAATTACTCTTCTTTTCTATGGCTGAAGAGTAATTCCATTGTGTGTGCGCATATACATGCAGATATCTTGCGAGTTAGTGTTTTCGTTTCCTTTGGATAAATACCCACAAGTGGAACTGCTGGATCATATGATAGTTCTATTTTTAATTTTTTGAGGAACCTTCATACTGTTTTCCATAGTGGCTGCACCAATTTATCCACCAATAGTGCACAGAGGTTCCCTTTTCTCCACATCCTGGCCAGGACTTGTTATTTCTTGTTTTGTATTTTTGAGAATAGCCATTCTAACAGGTGTGAGATCCCTCACTGTGGTTTTGTTTTGTTAAAATATTTGTTTATTTATTTATTTATTTGGCTGCATCGGGTCTTAGTTGTGACACGTGGGCTCTTTGTTATAGTGGGCAGGCTTCTCTCTATTTGTGGTGCACAGGCTTCGTTGCCCCGCATCATATGGGATCTCGGTTCCCTGACCAGGGATTAAACCCACATCCCCTGCATTGGAAGGCAGACTCTTAACCACTGGACCACCAGCGAAGTCCCCTCATTGTGGTTTTGATTTACGTTTCCTTGATAACTTCCTTAATAATTACATCTCCTTAATAATTTCCTTAATAATTAGTGAGGACCTTTTCATGGACCCGTCGGCCATCTTTACATCTTCTTTGGAAAAAATGTCTATTTAGATCCTGTGCTCATTTTAAAATCAGATTGTATTTTTGCTATTTAAGTTGTATGAGTTCTTTATACATTTTGGATATTAACTCATAAGATATATGACTTACAAATACTTTCCCCATTTGGTAGTTCCCTTTAACTTTGTTGATGGCTTCCTTTGCTGTGCAGAAGACTTTTAATCTGACGTAGTCCCAGCTGTTTATTTTTGCTTTTGTTGCCTTTGTTTCTATTGTCAAATAAGAAAATCACTGCTAAGGCCAACGTCAAGGAGCTCGCTGCCTATGTTTTCTTCTAGGAATTTTATGGTTTCAGATCCTACTGTCACATCTTTAATCCATTTTGAGTTGATTTTTGTGTATGGTATAAGGCAGTGGTGCAGGACTTCCCTGGTGGCACAGTGGTTAAAAATCTGTCTGTCAGTGCAGGGGACATGGGTTCAAGCCCTGGCCCGGGAAGATCCCACATGCCACGGAGCAACTAAACCCACGCACCACAACTACTGAGTCTGTGCTCTAGAGCCCATGAGCCACAACTATTGAAGTCCGCATGCCTAGAGCCCATGCTCCGCAACAAGAGAAGCCACCGCGATAAGAAGCCCACGCACCACAACAAGAGTAGCCCCCGCTCACCGCAACTAGAAAAAGGCTGCTCGCAGCAAGGAAGATCAAACGCAGCCAAAAAATAAATAATTAAAAAAAAAGAAAAAGAGACAGTGGTGCAGTTTCACTCTTTTGAATGTGGCTGTTCAGTTTTCCCAACACCACTTATTAAAGAGACTGTCCTTTCCCCATAGTATATTCTTGGCTCTTCTGTCATAAATTAATTGACTGTATATGCATGAGTTTATTTCTGGGCTCTCTGTTGTTTCATTGATCTGTTTCTGTTTTTATGCCAATACCATACTGTTTAGATTACCGTATCTTTGAAATACAGTTTGAAATCAGAGAGCGTGATACCTCCAGCTTTGTTCTTTCTCAAGACTGCTTTGGCTATTCAGGCCTTTTGTGGTTCCATACAAATTTTAGGATTGTTTGCATTATTTCTGTGAAAAAAGCCACTGGAATTTTGATAGGATTGCACTGAATCCATAGATTGCTTTGGGTAGAATGGACATTTTTATGGGAAAACTAAAATTCTTATGTGACTCAGAGAAAAAGAAACCTGTGATTGCCGGTACAACTTTGGTTCATCTATATTTTGGTAATAAAAATTAATATTTATTGAGTATATACTATGTGTCAAGAACTATATTAAACACTTTACAGGCAGTATCTCATTAATTTTCACAAGAACACGATGAAGTAGGTTCTACAATTATCCCATTTTGGCTTGGGAGATGCAGACAACATGCCTCAATGTTGTACAGAGGGCAAGATTTAAACCTAGATCATTGGGACTTCCCTGGTGGCACAGTGGTTAAGAATCCGCCTGCCAATGCAGGGGACACGGGTTCAAGCCCAGGTCTGGGAAGATCCCACATGCCACGGAGCAACTATGCCCGTGCACCACAACTACTGAAGCCCGCGTGCCTAGAGCCTGTGCTCCGCATCAAGAGAAGCCACCACAATGAGAAGCCTGCGCACCATAATGAAGGGTAGCCCCTGCTCACCACAACTAGAGAAACCCTGCACGCAGCAACGAAGATCCAATGCAGCCAAAAAAATATATAAATAAATAAATTTATTAAAAAAAAAAATAATAAAATTACTCAAAATATAAATTGGCGCAGCCACTAAGAACAACAGTATGGAGGTTCCTTAAAAAACTAAAACTAGGACACAACAGAAGCAAGAAAAACTACAATCCTGCAGCCTGTGGACCAAAAACCACAGTTACAGAAAGATAGAGAAGATGAAAAGGCAGAGAGCTATGTACCAGATGAAGGAACAAGAAAAAACCCCAGAAAAACAACTAAATGAAGTGGAGATAGGCAACCTTCCAGAAAAAGAATTCAGAATAATGATAGTGAAGATGATCCAGGACCTCGGAATAAGAATGGAGGCAAAGATCGAGAAGATGCAAGAAATGATTAACAAAGACCTAGAAGAATTAAAGAACAAACAAACAGAGATGAACAATACAATAACTGAAATGAAAACTACACTAGAAGGAATCAATAGCAGAATAACTGAGGCAGAAGAACGGATAAGTGACCTGGAAGACAGAATGGTGGAATTCACTGCTGCGGAACAGACTAAAGAAAAAAGAATGAAAAGAAATGAAGACAGCCTAAGAGACCTCTGGGACAACATTAAACGCAACAACATTCGCATTATAGGGGTCCCAGAAGGAGAAGAGAGAGAGAAAGGACCAGAGAAAATATTTGAAGAGATTATAGTCGAAAACTTCCCTAACATGGGAAAGGAAATAGCCACCCAAGTCCAGGAAGCGCAGAGAGTCCCATACAGAATAAACCCAAGGAGAAACACGCCGAGACACATAGTAATCAAAGTGGCAAAAATTAAAGACAAAGAAAAATTATTGAAAGCAGCAAGGGAAAAACGACAAATAACATACAAGGGAACTCCCGTAAGGTTAACAGCTGATTTCTCAGCAGAAACTCTGCAAGCCAGAAGGGAGTGGCATGATATACTTAAAGTGATGAAAGGGAAGAACCTACAACCAAGATTACTCTACCCGGCAAGGATCTCATTTAGATTTGATGGAGAAATCAAAAGCTTTACAAGACAAGCAAAAGCTACGAGAATTCAGCACCACCAAACCAGCTCTACAACAAATGCTAAAGGAACTTCTCTAAGTGGGAAACACAAGAGAAGAAAAGGACCTACAAAAACAAACCCAAAACAATTAAGAAAATGGTCATAGGAACATACATATCGATAACTACCTTAAACGTGAATGGATTAAATGCCCCAACCAAAAGACATAGACTGGCTGAATGGATACAAAAACAAGACCCATATATATGCTGTCTACAAGAGACCCACTTTAGACCTAGGGACACATACAGATTGAAAGTGAGGGGATGGAAAAAGATATTCCATGCAAATGGAAATCAAAAGAAAGCTGGAGTAGCTATACTCATATCAGATAAAATAGACTTTAAAATAAAGAATGTTACAAGAGACAAGGAAGGACACTACATAATGATCCAGGGATCAATCCAAGAAGAAGATATAACAATTATAAATATATATGCACCCAACATAGGAGCACCTCAATACATAAGGCAACTGCTAACAGCTATAAAAGAGGAAATCGACAGTAACACAATAATAGTGGGGGACTTTAACACTTCACTTACACCAATGGACAGATCATCCAAAATGAAAATAAATAAGGAAACAGAAGCTTTAAATGACACAATAAACCAGATAGATTTAATTGATATATATAGGACATTCCATCCAAAAACAGCAGATTACACGTTCTTCTCAAGTGCGCACGGAACATTCTCCAGGATAGATCACATCTTGGGTCACAAATCAAGCCTCAGTAAATTTAAGAAAATTGAAATCATATCAAGCATCTTTTCTGACCACAACGCTATGAGATTAGAAATGAATTACACGGAAAAAAACGTAAAAAAGACAAACACATGGAGGCTAAACAGTACGTTACTAAATAACCAAGAGATCACTGAAGAAATCAAAGAGGAAATAAAAAAATACCTAGAGACAAATGACAATGAAGACACGACGACCCAAAACCTATGGGATGCAGCAAAAGCGGTTCTAAGAGGGAAGTTTATAGCTATACAAGCCTACCTAAAGAAACAAGAAAAATCTCAAGTAAACAATCTAACCTTACACCTAAAGAAACTAGAGAAAGAAGAACAAACAAAACCCAAAGTTAGCAGAAGGAAAGAAATCATAAAGATCAGAGCAGAAATAAATGAAATAGAAACAAAGAAAACAATAGCAAAGATCAATAAAACTAAAAGTTGGTTCTTTGAGAAGATAAACAAAATTGATAAGCCATTAGCCAGACTCATCAAGAAAAAGAGGGAGAGGACTCAAATCAATAAAATCAGAAATGAAAAAGGAGAAGTTACAACAGACACCGCAGAAATACAAAGCATCCTAAGAGACTACTACAAGCACCTTATGCCAACAAAATGGACAACCTGGAAGAAATGGACAAATTCTTAGAAAGGTATAACCTTCCAAGACTGAATCAGGAAGAAATAGAAAATATGAACAGACCAATCACAAGTAATGAAATTGAAACTGTGATTAAAAATCTTCCAACAAACAAAAGTCCAGGACCAGATGGCTTCACAGGTGAATTCTATCAAACATTTAGAGAAGAGCTAACACCCATCCTTCTCAAACTCTTCCAAAAAATTGCAGAGGAAGGAACACTCCCAAACTCATTCTATGAGGCCACCATCACCCTGATACCAAAACCAGACAAAGACACTACAAAAAAAGGAAATTACAGACCAATATCACTGATGAATATAGATGCAAAAATCCTCAACAAAATACTAGCAAACAGAATCCAACAACACATTAAAAGGATCATACACCACGATCAAGTGGGATTTATCCCAGGGATGCAAGGATTCTTCAATATATGCAAATCAATCAATGTGATACACCATATTAACAAATTGAAGAATAAAAACCATATGATCATCTCAATAGATGCAGAAAAAGCTTTTGACAAAATTCAACACCCATTTCTGATAAAAACTCTCCAGAAAGTGGGCACAGAGGGAACCTACCTCAACATAATAAAGGCCATATATGACAAACCCACAGCAAACATCATTCTCAATGGTGAAAAACTGAAAGCATTTCCTCTAAGATCAGGAACGAGACAAGGATGTCCACTCTCACCACTATTATTCAACATAGTTCTGGAAGTCCTAGCCACGGCAATCAGAGAAGAAAAAGAAATAAAAGGAATACAAATTGGAAAAGAAGAAGTAAAACTGTCACTGTTTGCGGATGACATGATACTATACATAGAGAATCCTAAAACTGCCACCAGAAAACTGCTAGAGCTAATTAATGAATATGGTAAAGTTGCAGGATACAAAATTAATGCACAGAAATCTCTTGCATTCCTATACACTAATGATGAAAAATCTGAAAGAGAAATTATGGAAACACTCCCATTTACCATTGCAACAAAAAGAATAAAATACCTAGGAATAAACCTACCTAGGGAGACAAAAGACCTGTATGCAGAAAACTATAAGACACTGATGAAAGAAATTAAAGATGATACCAACAGATGGAGAGATATACCATGTTCTTGGATTGGAAGAATCAACATTGTGAAAATGAGTATACTACCCAAAGCAATCTACAGATTCAATGCAATCCCTATCAAATTACCAATGGCATTTTTTACGGAACTAGAACAAATCATCTTAAAATTTGTATGGAGACACAAAAGACCCCGAATAGCCAAAGCAGTCTTGAGGGAAAAAAACGGAGCTGGAGGAATCAGACTCCCTGACTTCAGACTATACTACAAAGCTACAGTAATCAAGACAATATGGTACTGGTACAAAAACAGAAACATAGATCAATGGAACAAGATAGAAAGCCCAGAGATAAACCCACGCACCTATGGTCAACTAATCTATGACAAAGGAGGCAAAGATATACAATGGAGAAAAGACAGTCTCTTCAATAAGTGGTGCTGGGAAAACTGGACAGCTACATGTAAAAGAATGAAATTAGAATACTCCCTAACACCATACACAAAAAAAAACTCAAAATGGATTAGAGACCTAAATATAAGACTGGACACTATAAAACTCTTAGAGGAAAACATAGGAAGAACACTCTTTGACATAAATCACAGCAAGATCTTTTTTGATCCACCTCCTAGAGTAATGGAAATAAAAACAAAAATAAACAAGTGGGACCTAATGAAACTTCAAAGCTTTTGCACAGCAAAGGAAACCATAAACAAGACGAAAAGACAACCCTCAGAATGGGAGAAAATATTTGCAAATGAATCAACGGACAAAGGATTAATCTCCAAAATATATAAACAGCTCATTCAGCTCAATATCAAAGAAACAAACACCCCAATCCAAAAATGGGCAGAAGACCTAAATAGACATTTCTCCAAAGAAGACATACAGACGGCCACGAAGCACATGAAAAGATGCTCAACATCACTAATTATTAGAGAAATGCAAGTCAAAACTACAATGAGGTATCACCTCACTCCTGTTAGAATGGGCATCATCAGAAAATCTACAAACAACAAATGCTGGAGAGGGTGTGGAGAAAAGGGAACCCTCTTGCACTGTTGGTGGGAATGTAAATTGATACAGCCACTATGGAGAACAATATGGAGGTTCCTTAAAAAACTAAAAATAGAATTACCATATGACCTAGCAATCCCACTACTGGGCATATACCCAGAGAAAACCGTAATTCAAAAAGACACATGCACCCGAATGTTCATTGCAGCACTATTTACAATAGCCAGGTCATGGAAGCAACCTAAATGCCCATCAGCAGACGAATGGATAAAGAAGGTGTGGTACATATATACAATGGAATATTACTCAGCCATAAAAAGGAACGAAATTGAGTCATTTGTTGAGACGTGGATGGATCTAGAGACTGTCATACAGAGTGAAGTAAGTCAGAAAGAGAAAAACAAATATCGTATATTAATGCATGTATGTGGAACCTAGAAAAATGGTACAGATGAGCCAGTTTGCAGGGCAGAAGTTGAGACACAGATGTAGAGAATGGACATATGGACACCAAGGGGGGAAAACTGCGGTGGGGTGGGGATGGTGGTGTGCTGAATTGGGCGATTGGGATTGACATGTATACAGTGATGTGTATAAAATTGATGCCTAATAAGAACCTGCAGTATAAAAAAACAAACAAAACAACTAATACTAAACTTTCATTGGGTTATTTGTATGGAAATATGTTAATATAAATGTTTCAGACATTACATGAAATTTCTAAAAATCTTATATTTGTATTTGTATGGAAATATGTTAATATAAATGTTTCAGACATTACATGAAATTTCTAAAAATCTTATATTTGTATTTGTATGGAAATATGTATGGACATATGTTAATATAAATGTTTCAGACATTACATGGAATTTCTAAAAATCTTATATGTTCTGGTATAATGTTATAAGTAATAATCCTAGTTATTAGTTTTAAATGTATATCTCAGAAATAATTAATTTTCTTGTCAACTGCATTATTATGAACTTTCATCAAATCTTTAACCGTGGTCATTTTTAAGTCTTTTGTCATTTACAGACAGTTCTGGGTGTACTCTGATGATTTTGCAAATATGTTCCTATAAAAGGGTTCCATCTTCAAGAAATAAAAAAAAAACTAAAACTAGAGCTACCACATGATCCAGCAATCCCACTCCTGGGCATATATCTGGAAAAGACAAAAACTCTAATTTGAAAAGATACGTGCATCCCGACGTTCACAGCGGCACTATTTACAATAGCCACAACATAGAAGCAATCTATCTAAGTGTCCATCGACAGACGAATGGATAAAGAACACTGAGCTTCCGCTATAGAGACCGCGAGCCGCAACGACTGAGCCCACGTGCCACAACTACTGAAGACCACGCACCTAGAGCCTGTGCTCTGCAACAAGAGAAGCCACTGCAATGAGAGAAGCCCGCGCACCTCAACGAAGAGGAGTCCCTGCTCCCAGCAATTAGAGAAAGCCCGCCTGCAGCAACGAAGACCCAATGCAGCCAAAAAATAAATTAATTAAAAAGGAAAAAAAAAAGAAAAAGATGTTTAGCTTTCTACACACATGGTTTGATTTTTCTGGGTGTATATATAATGCATTTTTTTTTTATAATGCATTTTTGTAAATGGATGATATAAGAATTTTTAGTAATGCTTAAAAAAAATTTTTTTTAATTCTAATTTGTTAGTCAATACGATACTTACCCTAAAGTCATTCTTAAATTTCTTTAAATCATCAATCTGTTTTCTATGTTCAGAAACAATTGGTGATATACCTGTAAAATTAAGAAGTGTTAGATCCAGATTTATTTCTAATCTTTAATTTAAAATTCTTTTAGGATGGGATGTTAGAAATGAAAATAAACTCTATTATCAAAATAATAAAAATTTCAATATGTTAATTATAGATTTTGACATGTTAAATTATGCATTTAAATATGCACAATCCTAAGAAAAAGTACTGACCAAAAATACTCTGTATTGGGCATGAGAGTAAGACATATTCCTTCTTATCTCTACAGTTATACCCAAAGACTTTTTAAAGCTCTAACCTTTACTTTCAGCTTTTGAGAAGCTAGGTGATGTCTCATTGGGCTTCATATTTTCTTTATTGCCTGCAGAAGAGTTCTGCCTCTGATCTTGAAGCCTGGAATCTTTAGCTAGAAAATAATATTTTACAAAAACTCAAAGTTAGATAGGAGCTATAGAAGTAAAAGGGGAAAATATTCAACAAATTTGATCCTATGTTTTTGGAAAAGAACATTTAAACAGAGGCTTTCCAATTTTGCAGACATATGAAACACTAATAATTTTATTTATATTGACATTTACTACCCAGGAATGTAAACTACCTTAACAACACACATTCAAGAATAACATATGAAATTAGTAGCATTACGTAAACAACTAACTTCATTTACATAAAATTTTAAATGTACCCTCAAATATTGATACATACCTATGAATAAAACAACATAGCCAGTTTTCATAAACTTTTAAACCTCTAACACTCAACTTCACAAATGTCATTGTGGATCTGGAAGCCGTTTCTTACATACCCTCAAGAGATGGGGTTACAGCTCTGTTGGATGCAGGACTGGCAGGCGTAGGAGATGCAGCTGGTACAGGCATAGCAACAGCTTCAGCTGGAATAATACCAGCTTGGGGAGAAGCAAGAACTGGCCCACTAGGAGTATTTCCAATACTATTCTGTCTGGGAGACCTGGGTCTGTGAGTTTTAGGGGATAATCTTGGAACTATAAGAAAGAGAAAAGTTACCCATTATATTCTCAGTTCAATGTCACTTCTTCAAAAAGGCTTTTCTGAAGATCTAGGTAAAATAGTTCTATCTGACCTCCTCCCCAATTACTTTTTATCCCATCACCCTGTTTTCTTTTTCAAAGTCTCAGGAATAGCAGTGATGATGGACAATACAAATATCTGAAGAATGAAAGCAATTACTAATACCTGTGTCCAACAGTAGTTTTCCCTCCTAACTAATTATATTAATTCTAAAACAAAGTATTTTAAATGAATTTAGAAACTGGATTTCTAAGGCAGGAAAAATGCTACTTTTTAGGATGAAGATAACATTCTCTACTAAAAAGTGAGACTGTTTCTTTAAAATAGGTGGTGGTGGCGGGGGGGGGGGGGGCACGGGGCGGGAAATCCCTAAGAAGTAGGCTTATTTGGCCCTCCTTCAAATAATAAACTCAAACACCTTTTAGCAGTTTGCAGCCAATCCTACATGCTCTTTCTTACCACATCAAAATCCACTCTGCAGTAACTAAGGAAATTGGGAACTCAATTTAGCTCAAAGGGGAAGCTAATCCAAGGAGGGGTTTAAATTCCACATGACTTCAAAATAAATATCTAATAGGTTTCATATGCCATTATAAACCTATTCAGATTCAAAGATTTAGAGAAAAATGGTTCAATTTGCTTCACTTTAGTGGTTCTTTACTTTTTTAAGTCAAAAGGGTCATGGAAGGAAAGTATTATTCAACAACTGTCATTTTTCTAATTAGTATAAAGAGCAAACCTATAACACAGTTCTGTATCTCCAAAACTGTGATTTTACTCTTTCACTTCTATAATCATGTTGTCACTTTCAAAATTCATTTCCAGACCATCTGAGTAATGTCAAACAATTAATGGTACACTAAAGAAATAAAGATTTTAGAAATTCTATTTTTTGTTAATTGAATCATTTCCTTGTAATTGAAGACCAAAGAAGAAAACAGAAAGTTCAAAGGAATTTACAATAAAATTATACCAATATGAAGGTGAGCAATGTGTACCAACTAAAGATATTTAATGGAGCTGGGTATATTTTTGTTTGTTTAAGCTTAAAGATCTTTTCCTTTTATAAGTTCTATGCACTGATTAAGATAGATTATGACCGAAAACCACAATCATCGCATGCTCAAACTCTAGTTATCATGGAAGCAAAACATCAATATTAAGTAGCAAAAGCAGTCTTAACTTAATTGTAAGATCCTGTCAAAGTATATTTTTCACACTTTTATAGCTGCCATCAGCACATTCTTCAGACTAATCACAGATAAAACTTGGGCCCCCGTGTTTGTTAGTCCTTAAAAGGGAAATATGGTCAGGAATTAGTGCCATATATTGGTGCTACAGAAACACAAGGACCTGGGCCCAGAATACTGCCTGGCATAAAGTAGGATGTCAATAAAAATGTATGGAATGAATAAACGGGGGGGAGGGACACACAGCACTGTAAGCCCAAAATAAATGTTTGTGGAATGAATCAATGAACAAAGTTGCTAAGAAGACACGAAATATGATCCCTCCAAATGTTATGTACTATATTTGCCTTCCATTTGAGTGGTACTTTATAAACTATAAAGTATATTCTTATTTATGAACCCCACATGAATTTCATCACAAGACCATAAAGTAGATTAGCTAAAGATTACTCACTGAGAAAACTGAAATTCAGAATGATCACATGATTTGCCCTAAAATATGGTAAGTGGTAGAGCCCAGAAAAAAAAATAGTTTTCCCAATTCCTGGTTACTCCACTATTTTTCATATATATACTTAGAGTTCCTCAAACATAGCTCAAGCTCAGCCCTTTTTACATCTAGTAGAATAACAAAATGAACATTATCATTATGCTTCAAGCCAAGTGTTACCTACCCCCGCTGACCACTGATGACCATGTGCCCCCTGCGGGACTGGTCCTTGCTGCTGGAGGAGCAGTCGCTTCACTTGGTGGGGTATGGGATACAAATTCTAGGCCACTGGAAATGGAACCCCTCCCAGCAGAAACTCTGTGATTTCGAGGGTGTCGCTGGGCCTTTGGGGACATCCTTGGAGGCCCTAAGAAAGAAACAGTGAACATCACATGAATGCCACAATGTCCATCAGTACTACTTTTTTGCTAAATACACATAGACCATTCTTTCTCTTTCTCTCTCTCTCTCACACACACACACACACATTCCCCCCTCTCTCTCTCATTTCTTCTTGGTTAAGAAAAAGGAAACAAACACCACATATATTTTTGGCCATACTCTTTCAGAATTATTTTGTGGAATGCCATAAAATTTTACAAATAAATTTTATTTTATTTCCCTTTATTTTTAAAGAAAGGGAGGGATGCAGTTGGTGGTAAGAAATCAAACAATAAGATGTCATAACTCTTCAAAGATCTTAGCAATTTGTTTAATCTATACCTATTATTTGTAGGCATATAAAAATAAATATAATAAAATGTTAATAGAGTTATAGCTACATGATGCAATGATTTTTATTTTAACATATACTTTTAGCTTTTCCCCTCAGATTTTCTACAATATATTACCTCTAAAATTCGGGGAAAAAAATTTTAAACAACAAACTATTGACCACGATATGTCTTTATACTAGTAAAAAGACGCACATTTTCCTTCTTAAATTTCTCCAAAACCTTAATTTA
Organism: Eschrichtius robustus; assembly: GCF_028021215.1. Lineage (NCBI taxonomy): Eukaryota > Metazoa > Chordata > Mammalia > Artiodactyla > Eschrichtiidae > Eschrichtius > Eschrichtius robustus. The sequence continues at coordinate 9,840,922 of NC_090837.1, forward strand.
TCTACCTCTTCTGCCATGGTGAACAATTTCACGACCCATGTCTTACAACAGTCCTCACCTGTAGGAAGTGTCTCATACTTAACAGGCTGTGAACTGAAAATTCTACTGTTAAAGCATGACTTATAGACTAGAATAACTGACATTTGGGGAAGAAATTTGCACTGTACGAATTGTCAAAATTCCACATCAATCAATTCTGTCACCCCATTAGCAATTTCTATTTATAAAGAAGTCTACTGTGTATTCAAACAAAACTGTCAGGCGAAAACAGTGGACACAATGACTCTTACCATAGAAACCTGACAGTGATAACTGGCAAAACTCATTCCTAATGCCAAAGCCAAGGCCCCTTACCCTTACCTTGCCAAACTCTTTATTTTTTATTTTATATTTTGGCTGCGCCACGTGGCATACAGAATCTTAGTTCCCTGACCAGGGATTGAACCCGTGCCCCCTGCAGTGGACGTGTGGAGTCTTAACCACTGGACCGCCAGGGAAGTCCCTTGCCAAACTCTTTAGAATGTCAAATTAATTTGTGTCCTCAGTAGGAATTCAATCATGGGCATGATCTTACAAAGAATGTTAATGTTATATAATTTTCAACTGGAGATACAATTTATATTGAAGAATGAGTTAAGAACTGGGTATTTGCATATTTATACATAATTTTTACGTCCCTTTACAGAAAAAGACCAAGAAAGACGGCTGGCATAGCTCAATGAAATCAAACTCTAACTTAAAAAAATTCAGTCTTTGGCAATATGTAAAATTCTTTCAGAAACAAAATATATTCTCTATAATAAACGCAGAAAACCACTATATTTAATAGTTTTATTTTGAAGTTCACATTTTAAAAATGCTTCAGCATCACCTAACTACGTGACTAGAAAACATATTTTAATTCAAATTATTTAAAAAGAAAAACTGAATAACACAGCATCCCTGAATATGCAGAAGGTGTACTTTTGTGTGAGTCCTTACATCTAACTGTCGTGAACACGCTCACACTCACTAATGAGTTCTATTTTATCTAACATATTCTCATGAACATCACTTATGCAAACAATAGACCACAACAAATATGTCAACAGAATGTAGCTTTTCATTTAGAGGCCACCATCACAGGCACTTCTGAGTAAGGAAGTCACCTTGAAAATCATGCTGTTCAACATGCTTTCAACATGTTGTTGAACACGCTGTTCAACAGCTAACAAGGTTAGCTGCTTTAGTCAAGATCACATGACCTCCCTGCCTGGATGACAACAATTTATTAAAAAATAGTTGGGCTTCCCTGGTGGCGCAGTGGTTGGGAGTCCGCCTGCCAATGCAGGGGACACGGGTTCGAGCCCTGGTCTGGGAGGATCCCACATGCCGCGGAGCGGCTAGGCCCGTGAGCCACAACTACTGAGCCTGCGCGTCGGGAGCCTGTGCTCCGCAACAAGAGAGGCCGCGACAGTGAGAGGCCTGCGCACCACGATGAAGAGTGGCCCCCACTCGCCGCGACTACGGGAAGCCCTCGCACAGAAACTAAGATCCAACACAGCCAAAAATAAAATAAATAAATAAATTTAAAAAAACAGCCAACTTGGGCTTCCCTGGTGGCGCAGTGGTTGGGAGTCTGCCTGCCAATGCAGGGGACACGGGTTCGAGCCCTGGTCTGGGAGGATCCCACATGCCGCGGAGCGGCTAGGCCCGTGAGCCACGACTACTGAGCCTGTGCGTCTGGAGCCTGTGCTCCGCAATGGGAGAGGCCGCGACAGTGAGAGACCCGCGCACCGCGATGAGGAGTGGCCCCCACTTGCCAGAACTGGAGAAAGCCCTCGCACAGAAACGAAGACCCAACACAGCCAAAAAAAAACCAAAAAAACAAAAAAACAGCCAACTAGTTTCCTCCAGGGAAGCATTTTATGCCAGAAAACTGTATTAGTCTCAACATAAGCAATATCAACTGTAATTTTAATGAACAAATCAGATTAAAATTTTAACATATCAAATACTCCGAAATAATGTCAAAGGTCATTATCATTCAGAAAAAAGGTTTTTTACTTATACACGACATTTAGATTAAAATGTGACCTTTCTACAACACATCCATGTATCTGATATGTAGCAATGGTGGATTTAGCATCAATGAATGAGAACTACAGGATTTTATTCTTTTTTATTGACAAGGGAAATAAATAAATAGATAGATAAATAAATAAATAAAATCCTAAAGATCCATACATAGCTTTCTAAGATAAAAATTTTATCTTAGATCAAGAACTTCTTCCAGATTAAAGACTTTCACTATGAAATATTACAAAACTATTTTTTTTTTAAATTCCCCAAACACAAAATTAAACTCTGTATTGTAATCTAAGAGTAAACACACAAAGGCAGCTACATGTAATGTCCCTCTCAAAAAGGACCCCTAAACCATCACTCCTGCCTATGGCCAACAGGCAAATTCACTAGTACCTTGGCCAAGGAGCTATAAAATGATAGGTTCTACAAAAAGTCCAAGACTGATGAAGAAAATTCACTGTTTACCATTAACCACTGTATACACTGTAAAGTGGAAGGGAGAAGGCCCGGGGCTGTAAAAGAGCATCATTACCAGGCAGAGACAAAACCCTCATTCTTACAATTCAGGATAGTTCATAGCTTCACACAGCATTTATCAAATTTCTCTCTAATGAACAAAAGGTTAATAGAAATAGTTTTAATAAACTAAAGTTAAAACACAGAAATTATAGGTTATTAAATAATGAAGAGGAAACTATTTTGTAATTATAAACTCACATAGGAGTTAAACAAAGACAAACAAAAACATGAACAAATTGTGGTATTGTACCTTCTGAAGACATGCGTTTAGGCATAGTAGAGACAGGAGCTGGAGAACCATGAGCAGAGGGGTGAGACGGGGGTCTGGATGGCCGCGAGGGGGGCCTGGAGGGCGGCCGTGTAGGGGTGGCTGCCCGAGGTGGAAGAGAGTTGGGACCTGACTGGTAGCGAGAAGGTGGGCGAGAGGAAGGAGATGGGCAAGGCGATGGCCAGGGAACACCTGACAGAACAAATGATATGAAGGAAAGTATAAAAACTAAAGAAAAAAATGAGGGAAAAAAGTAAACAGAAAAAAAAGTAAAATGACAAAAATGATTTCTTGTACATTTTAACCCTTTGAGGACAGTCATTTGACTTGTGATAAGTTTTAGCATAACTTAACTGACATAAATTCACATTTTACTTTAACCTCCTTAAAATTAAGTCTGTTTAAATGAATACACGTTCCCAAAGGGTTAATTAGGATCTACACATACTACTGAAGAAGACAGTTAAGACTTTGCCTATTAATTCTGCTTCTGTAACTGTTTCTTGGTAATCAATTGTTAAAAGGAGTATAACATACACCAGATAATTTCACACAATAAATCACAAAACTCAGGAATAAGATTATTATTAAAAGTTTTAGCTTGACACATCAGCTATTATATCTCATTAAAAATGCTGGTTTCTTATAACTGTCTGTGGTTTTCATCTAGTTTATACTTTAATGTAAGGTTGAGTTTGAAATCTCATTAAGCAGGTACATTTAAGTAGAAATAGAACATTACTTCTACTATTTTCTAGAGTCACAGGAGTGACAGGTTAATATTCATTGCCTTTTCAAAACACATATTTTAATCTTATCAAATTAGAAAAAGGGGACCTTCTAAATAATTTATGCAGTTAAACATTCATCTAAGAGACTGCTTAATAAACAATGCAACTACAAAGCAGTCATCACCAAATAAACCGACACTGAGGGATATGCACAGGTCAAAATACAGCTAACATGTAACATGACATATCACTTACCTTAATCTTAGGAAACAGTCCAGGTCTCCTCTCCATAGGGTTCCACACACTTGAGTATCATACATTTCCCAGCCCCTTTCAGGTTTTTTATTTTGAAAATTCTGTTCATGAACAACTAAAATTCTTTACTCAGTGAGCAAAGAAATTTCACCCCCAATACAAATGTACAGAAAATACTCAAGAGTGTTCATTGGAGAGGAATTCTGGAGAAAGACTCAATGAAAACAAATGAAATTGGAAACTTAGTGTTCTCTATTTTTCTAACTTTCCAAACTTAAATACCTAAAATTGAATGTCCACTGTTAGCCCTGAGTTAGTAACTAACACACCACCAGTATTATTATTATTATTATTATTATCACCATTATTATTATTATGGCTGTGCTGCACAGCATGTGGGATCTTAGTTCCCCAACCAGGGATTGAACCCACGTCCCCTGCATTGGAGCACCGAGTCTATTTTTTTTCCATGAGTAATTACAATTTTAATAGTAATATAAATAGAATCCCACGAGTTGGCATTATAACTACTTTCAAATAATAAGATAAAATTAATTTTAGGCTGATAAATTTTAAAAAGCTTCCCATTTTATTATTTTTTTTTTAGCTATATGTATACATATATCCCCATACGCCCTTCCTCTTGCGTCTCCCTCCCACCCTCCCTATCCCACCCCCCTAGGTGGTCACAAAGCACCAAGCTGATCTCCTTGTGCGATGCAGGTGCTTCCCACTAGCTACCTATTTCACATTTGGTAGTGTATATATGTCCATGACACTCTCACTTCATCCCAGCTTACCCTTCCCCCTCTCCGTGTCCTCAAGTCCATTCTCTACATCTGCGTCTTTATTCCTGTTCTGCCCCTAGGTTCGTCAGAACTTTGTTGTTTTTTTTTTTTTAGATTCCATATATACGTGTTAGCATACGGTATTTGTTCTTCTCTTTCTGACTTACTTCACTCTGTATGACAGACTCTAGGTCCATCCACCTCACTACAAATAACTCAATTTTGTTTCTTTTTATGGCTGAGTAATACCCCATTGTATATATGTGCCACATCTTCTTTATCCATTCATCTGTCGATGGACACTTACGTTGCTTCCATGTCCTGGCTACTGTAAATAGTGGAGCACGACTGCCAGGGAAGTCCCCCAACAGTATCATTAATTACCATGGTTCCATACAGTCTATGGCACTGCTGTGTCCAATACCCCTGACTTGTATGAGAGATCCATGACCCGTGAGCTATATTTAACCTAGATACAGAGGTAGAATAGAAAAAAATATCTTCCTACTAAAGACACAAGTTTCTGTATTTTACTTAAGCTAAACTACAATATTCACCCTTACACTAAGAGTTGTTTCTATTTTTTTTTAAGCACTTTTTTTCTTCACCATCTTCACATGACTCTTGGTTGTGTCTTGTATTGCAAGTTACCTCAAATCCTTTCTTGAAGTAAGCAGAATATAAATATATAAACAAACAGTTCATAAAAATGAATCTATATTAACCACTGAGTGTTTCACACAGATTGGGATTTTCCATGTAAACTATATCTAAATAATTTTATCATCCAGTATTTTTAAAATTGAGAACCTACCCAAAGTTTCCAATTTCTTCACATATGTGAAGTGTTTTTTTTGCCAAGTGAAATGTCTTTGGTTACATTTAGCACTTTATCTTAATACATGAGTATTTCATCATGCTAAATGCTGTATATGCCAATAACATACTAATTTTTACTAATTTTACTAATTTGATATCCACAAAGGCAAATTTAAATTAAGTGAAAACTACTCCACAGAAATCATTAAAGGTATGCATGTTCTTATCAACGATGTAAAACTGTAAATATTCAGAAAACTGTATTTGATGAATGACATCGACAAATTTGGTCAAAATACTTGCCTCCATTAACTACTCTTTGGTCTGAACCAGAATTTGGGTTGAAATCTGAAGTGTGAGAGGTGGATCTCGATGGCATGGAGCCCGATCCAGGCTGGCCCATACGTGGTGAATTCTGTCGCCCACTTCCCCAGGATATGACTTCTCTATTTCTTTGTCCAGGAGGAATATATTTATTTTCCCTGAAAATGAGAGATCCTTTAAATCATTTTATCCTAATAGATACCAGGCCAATGAAACATATCTAGAAGTAATTTAGGCAGAAGGGAATGCTTGTTATTAAAAGGTTAAACACTTAAAACCAAACGGCCCCACTTCCAGACACCCCTATTCTTCCATCTTACTCTAAGCTCTAGCCTCTGGCCTTTCCTTTCCCTCAGATAATCCCGCTAAGGACAAAATATAACAGATGTGTATTCATTCTTATCCACTTGGCCTCTTTATGGCTGTTTCTATCAATCATCATCTGTCTTCTTGAAACTGATCTTCCTTGGTTTTCTCTACTTCGTTTTCTTTGTGATCTCTTCTCTTGGTGGCTGTTCATTAGTTATTCATGGCTTCAACATCAATCCCCCAAATCCACACTGTCAGTCTCACAGTCTCAACACCTCTCCCTGAACACTTTAATTCAAATCACGACTCCTAAGCTGTGAGTGCCTTGAAGACAGAATGTGTATCTTATTCTACCAGGTATGTAGCAGGTGTTTCTCAACATGTTTATGAATAAATGCACAGAAGACCTGTGAGCCCCTCAAATGCAGTAAATTGTACAAATGGACTCACTCTATCTCTCCTCAAGCTTGCTCCATGCTTTCTACCGCCATTACCAGTACAACCACCAATCTGCTTGGTTATCAAATAAAACTCAGGGTCATCCCTGGTTTTTCTAACCTTTCTATCACTGGTTCTGGTCTCATTGGTTACCAAGTTCTCACACTTGAACTATTTCAATACAATAACTGACCTCTATGTCTCAGCCAGTTCTCAATGTCCCATAGTTGGTTCATGCCATCCCCTATCTACAGGGTGCTTTTTAACATGACACAGGAAGAATTTCACTACCTCAGTTCCTATCACCAACTGTTACCACTGCAACCTCAACATACACCCTGTATTCCAGACATATGAAACAACTAGGTTTTCCCTGAACTGGACAAGTTCTTTCACCTGTCTTTCACCATGCAAGGAACTCCTCTGTTTTATGTCTCTTTGAGTGGCAGACAGATCTACTATCCTATCACAAAACATCACCTCCTCTGTTAGGCATTCTCTCACCCCACAAAGTTATGCTAGTTCCTCCTCACTTGCATGTTTCTAGTACTTTGACCACCCCTCTAATCTAGGAAATCATAATGAACTGTAATTATATGTACTCCCCCCACAACCTGTTCATTATTCTTTAACAAGCTCTTCCAGACCTTGACTTGCTCATCACTGTATATCCAACACTTGGCTCCACAGAGGTGATGCTCAAAAAATACTTTCCAAGATTATTGTAATCTTTTCTCTAACAGAACCTGAAACCAACTCCATTTGCATTCTCTACCTAAGCTAGGTTAAAGGAAGATGAAATATAGTAATAATAATACACCTTCTCACACAGACCTTGAGTTGTGTATCCAAAATACTGCATCATGATTTCCTTTAAATACCTAGTGTTTATGTTGTGGCCCTCACGTTCACTGGAATTTCTCTGAACTGCTGTGTATTTTTCTTCTTCGCTCCTATCATCATTTTCCAGGGCCACCCGGGCTTTATACTGAGCACTTGATTCAATTTCTTCTGCTAACTGGTTTGCCCTTGCTTCTCGTTTTAAAAATTCTTCTGAGTTATCCCTTTCTAAGGGCACCCTGGAACATGACGAAAAGAAAAAGCAAAGTGAGTTTCTTTAAGTCATAGTTTACATATCTGTCACAATCAACTATTAAGAGAGTTCAGAGTTTAAAATGCTGGTAAAACTGTAAGAGAGCTACAGTCATCTATTTATTTATAAATCAAAACTTGATTTTTCTTCTGTTACCTTTTCCCTAGAGGAATATAACATTTCCAAAACTGGTTGACTAGTCCCCCATAACCTCTGCACTTACCAATTTAGAGTTTTTACAGTGTAAAAAGGAAACAAAATTTATTTAGAGCAAAAAATTAGGGTATAAGTAAACTATATTTCCCTGTTTTAATGGGAATTTATCAGCGTAGGTAGTAAAAGGATAATTCTTTCACATAATCGTTTAACTTAAAATCCAACAGAAACATTTATTCAACATCATAATTTAAGTTGATGAAAATCAAAGGCAAATATGTATTAAAACAAAAGCAAACTTTTAAAACTTACGTATATGAAGATAGACTGCTATCATATGTAGACACTACACCATAATTTTCTTCATTATATCGAAACATATCATTGGGATCCCATCCATTAGACTAGAAGAAAATGAAGCTCATTTTTCAAAATGACAAAGTATTTGTCTTCTTTAATTCAGTTATAGTCGATATCTACATTAACAATATCTCATACTATTCAAGCAAAATCTAGCAAAATTAAAAAACAGGCAAAAATTTGCTTTAAAAATGTCTTAAGGAAAAACTTTCTTCTACACATCAGCCCCTACAAGTTGGTAAATAACTACAGTCGAACCTTGAACAATTCAGGGGGTGGGGTGTTAGGGTCACTGACTCCAGGAATAGTCGAAAATCTGTAGATTCAACCAACCTTGGGATAGTGCATTACTACAGTATTTACTATTGCAAAAAAATGCGTATAAAGTGGACCAGTGTGGTTCAAACCTGTGCTGTTCAAAGGTCAACTGTATACGAAACAATTATTTGAGATGTTATTAGTAAAAGTTCAGAACATTTTAGTTACTTCATAAAATAGCCTCAGGTCAGGGTTCTCTCCTTTCCCTACTCCCTAACGGTGACCTTTCTACAAGGTATTTACCTGAAACCTCTTTGAGTTGACTGATCATCAGGTCTGACTGATAGAAAGGGGTTATCATTATCCATGTCAGAAGAGGGCACAGCATCATCTGAGCAATGTTGATGGCAATTTCAAGACTAAAACTTGCCTCTAAGGTCACCCATTAACCTTGGCTCCCTCTGTGCTACTCCAGATAAAACTATAATGTAATTCCACCACTAAATCAACTACTTCGGCCAAACACATGTGGGTAGGAAATCAGTTACCTATGGAAGCTTTAAAATATGCTCTTTTAGTATATACTCCATGTAAAAAATTTAAACAGTGCAGAAAGACATCCAGTGAAAAGTAAAATCTGACAATCCCAGTGTGCACAGATAACCACCATTAACAACTTCTTGGGCATAATTCCAGACATTCTCTGTGCATATGTAAGAATATGATTATTATCATCAGCTCTCTTTTTTGAAAATTCTCTGCAACTTGCTTTTTCTTTTAATAAGTTTTAGATATCTTCCCAGAATATCTTTCTTTCCAGTGGACATACAGTACTTCAACTGAACGGAGGTACAATAAATCTATTTAACCCATGCCCTATTGATGGACAGTTAGGATGTTTCCTATTTTTCACTATTAGAATAAAATGCTGTTAAAAACATCCTCATACATAATTATTTGAAAGTCTTATGGATAAATTCTCAGAGGTAGAATTGCTGGACCGAAGTGTATGTGTGGGGACTTCCCTAGTGGTCCAATGGGTAAGACTCCACGCTCCCAATGCAGAGGGCCCGGCTTCGATCCCTGGTTGGGGAACTAGATCCCACATGCATGCAACTAAGAGTCCGCATGCCACAACTAAGAAGCCCGCGTGCCGCAACTAAGACCCAGAGTAGATTAAATAAATAAAGTGTATGTGTGTTTTAAATTCTGATAAACATTGCCAGAATGCTCTCTAGAAAGCGTCTATCAATTTAACTGCTTCGCTATCAATTAGAAAAAAAAAAAAAGTGTGCCTGCTTTTCCATATCCTCCACAGAGGTGATGTGCTGCACAAACCTGAGAACCTTCACATTCAGTTATATATGCTTCTTTAAAAAGTTTGAAAATTAATAATGATACGCTGACTATGTATTTCCAGTTTTGCAACTAGACAATGACTTAAACATCAAACGCAGATTTGTTGAATAAGACTTTTCTGTAATATTCAATGAAAGATTCTTCATCCCTTTGAAATTTTTTTTTTTAAAGATTTTTTTTGACGTGGACCACTTTTTTACAAGTCTTTAGTGAATCTGTTACAATATTGCTTCTGTTTTATGTTTTGGTTTTTTGGCCATGAGGCACGTGGGATCCTAGCTCCCCGACCAGGGATCAAACATGCACCCCCTACATTGGAAGGTGAAGTTCTAATCACTGGACCGCCAGGGAAGTCCCCCATCCCATTCAAATTTTACTATCTAAACACTCATTTTTGGCAAGAGACTTTGCTTATATCTCCACAGTTTAGAAACAGAATTTACAGAATCCTAATGACAGAGTCATTATTAAGTATTTGATTTATAGATGATGTGTTGTGCAAAAAGTAAAAATAATATATGCCAAGAGGCTTCTGGAAATAGATTTTTGTAGAGAATGTTCCTAATTTTAAGACAAAGAAGTTTACTTATTGCTTTAATTCTAATGTAATCTAACAATATATCTTAATAATGAGTGCCTCCCTGACAGACAAGAAGCCTAAAAGTCACACTTTGACCTCACCGCTAGGTAAAGTCAACAGACAAGACACCACTTTTCTTAGGCTGCCTTATTCTGCAGAGTACTCAAAGCAAAACATGCCAGCATTTCTAGTTTCCCATGGTTTCCAATTTAAATTTTTAAGTTGCTTATTAGGACTTACTTTAAAAACATACAAATAATTCATAAGCATCCCAAAGAAACATTTTTCTGTATATACTGCCTAGGGCGAAGTCTCTATTTACACAATAAAACTGCTACTTTAAATATATTCACAACAACATACTTAAATTAAAACCAAGTGATAGGATGTCATACCATATCACATGACCACATCACATGACTAATCGAAAAGATTTTGCTTACAACATCATTTTCCAAAGCCTCCAGTTCCTCACTGGTAGTGAGTTCACCTGCATCCCAGGGCTCCAGGTCCTTCTCTTTGTGTTCACCATTCACTTTAGCACTGATAGCAGAGTCAGTAAAAGCATCTGCAAAGGATGGTTTTGGTTGAAAGATCATACAACCAGACAATGGGCTATGTGAATACATACGTGGATTTATCAACAGAGATGTATGCTAAATGATAATTATGAAAAGTGAATTTCTGATACAGAAAGAATAGCATTCATTAACAGTATGCTTTCAGATGTGTAATGCTTCTAATACTATAACCTTCAAAAAACTTAATTCAGTAAATGGCATCACAGATGATTATTGGTGAAGGTGTGTTTTACCCATATAATTTTAAGCCACATGAAATGTTATAATGTATTCACACAAGTCATAAATTGTATTAAAAATAATTGCTTTGTGTTTCAGAATTCATCCAGAAATTTTCTATCAATCCATCTAAAACAAGATCTCTTTTGTTTAACAGACCCAGTAATTAGATATGCCCTCAGAGCTCCTTCAGCCAAACGTATGTTGATCTTTTAACTTTCCAAATCCACGTCTACATGCAGGGGTCAGTATCCTAACATACTGTTGCCATTAAGTAACTAAAGCCATTCAAAGTGACCCACCCCCACACAGAACCCATATTTCCCTAGAGCCACTCCAATACAAAGCTCAGGCCCCACAGTGTTATCTGTCCCCAGAAGGTTCAGGTGGCAGGCCTACCTGGACTTCCTGTCAATACTTTCTCACCTAATGTATCCTCTCCTCCTCTGCTAATGTTACTGAGAAGCACTAGCTTGTGAGAGCAGAATGGCATTAGTATGCTCACCTGACAGGAACTATCTATATCATAGCTGCTGTCCAGAAAAGAAAATCTCTGGTTGGAAGTTAGGACCCAGCTAAATAAAGGTCTACTTGGGCAATGACAGTGTTAGGAAATGCTTTGGAGATACCAGCTTACATTTAGATGTCTGGACCTATAAGGTATCACCTAGCACAGGGCTGCGGAGTTAATACTTCTGCTGACCTGGCTCTGCTAGAGAGTACTGGCTCCCAGTCACCATACCCTCACCCTTACTTCAAGCTGCCATCAAGGAGGAGGAGGAAGGGAAAAAATCAACACCTGTGTCTCCTTCAAAAGAGATAATTCCAGATGGATTTTTGATTTGGTACTCTTTCTATAACTGTCACTGGCTCCCCAGTGGGCAAGGTGATGGTGAAATAAGAAACTTGAGCCAGCAAATTTAGGCATGGCACTATAATAAGCCTAGCTAGCTCTTACCTCCTCTCATCTCAAACTACAGGTGGATAAGTGGATGTGGGTGTGTATTCATGCACACTAGGGAATAAAAGCATAACTGCACCTATGGGCTTAGCTGCCAGCTCTATCAGGCAGCATGGCTCCCGTTGCTAGCAATTATGTAAGAGCCAAGAGCGTACCAAGGGGGATCCCCAAAGCAGCATGCCTCAGCTGGGAGTGGGATTAGCATTCACTGGAAGATGACTGCATTTTGGAAAAGCTAAGAGGTTCTCACCACTGATGTTATCTTCATAATGCCATCTTCAGCTGTAAGCCACTGATGGTCCTAAAAACTTGGCTTTATATGACACCTGCCTGAGTCAAGTTCTACTCTACATCATCTTAAAGTTACAGAAATTCATGGTAAAACTGATTTTGCCATATGTATTTTCAAGAATGTGAAATGCTCCAGGAAAAACATCAAATAATGACTTACATTAGGTGGCTGAAATTCCCTACTTTAATTCTCACAAAATTAGAACAGAAAACTAGACCACAGAAAAATTACAAACCAGTCATGTTATCTTCTACAACAGGGGTCCTCAACCCCAGGGCCATGAACTGGTACTGGAACCAAGCTGCACAGCAGGAGGTGAGCGGCAGGCGAGCAAGAGAAGCTTCATGTGCATTTACAGCCACTCCACATCACTCCCATTACCGCCTGAGCTCCGCCTCCTGTCAGATCAGCGGCAGCATTAGGTTCTCATAGGAGCACGAACCCTACTGTGAACTGCGCGTGCGAGGGATCTCGGTTGTATGCTCCTTATGAGAATCTAATGCTTGATGATCTGAGGTGGAGCTGAGGCAGTGAGATGATAGCACTGGGGAGCAGCTGCAAATACAGATTATCATTAGCAGAGAGGTTTGACTGCACAGAGACCATAAGTGCTTGCAGACTCATATCAATACCCTGTCAGTGAGTGGCAAGTGACAATTAAGCTGCATCCGGTGGCAGGCTTTATAGGGGCAAGTGAGATGATGTACTTCAATTGTACAGCTGTATCTGGTGGCAGGCTTTAAGTCAGAATCCGACACTTATTTTAGTCCGTGCGTGACCCGCCCATTATTTTAATTACCACTTCCGTCTGCGCCTCTTTCCCGCACTGTGCACTTGTCTCAGTCACAGTTTTGGTAAGCCCACAAGCTAACCCTAGCCAAAATGAGTAGAAAACAAACATCACTGGAGAGCTTCTTTGAAAAGGGGGAAAGACCCAATGATGAGACAGCAGAAGACTCTGAGACTGCCAACAAAAAGAAAGTTGCACTGAAAAGAAAATACCAAGAGTCCTACTTAAATTACGGGTTCATTGCAACAGGTGATTCACATTCTCCAAGCCCACTTGTATAATATGTGGTGACCAGCTATCCAACGAAGCCATGAAACCTTCACAACTGCTTTGCCACATGGAGACCAAGCGCCCTGCATTAAAAGACAAGCCTTTGGAGTTTTTCAAAAGAAAAAAAAACGTGAACACGAAGAACAGAAGCAATTACTGAAGGCCACCACTTCATCAAATGTGTCTGCACTGAGAGCATCATTCTTAGCGGCAAACCGCATTGCTAAAGCTAAGAAGCCCTTTACTACTGGTGAAGAGTTGATCCTGCCTGCTGCTAAGGACATTTGTCGTGAACTTTTAGGAGAAGCTGCAGTTCAAAACGTGGCACATGTTCCTCTTTCGGCTAGCACTATAACTAGATGAATTGATGAAATAGTAGAGGATGTTGAGGCACAATTGTTAGAGAGGATTAATGAGTCGCCGTGGTACACAATCCAGGTTGACGAGTCTACCGATGTTGACAAGGCAACAACGCTTGTTTTTGTGCGATATAATTTTCAGGAGGATGTGCGTGACGATATGTTATGTGCACTTTTGTTGCCAACCAACACCACAGCTGCAGAACTATTCAAGTCTTTGAATGATTACACATCAGGAAAACTCCACTGGTCATTTTGTGTTGGTATATGCACGGACTGAGCGACTGCCATGACTGGACGGTTTTCTGGTTTCACTAGTCGGATCAAAGAGGTTTCTTCTGAATGTGAGTCTATACACTGTGTGTCATCCATAAAGAAATGCTGGCTAGCCAAAAAATGTCACCTGAACTTAACATTTTGCAGGATGTGATTAAAATGATCAACCACATTAAAGTACATGCCCTTAACTCACGTCTGTTCACGCAGCTCTGTAGGAGATGGACGCAGAGCACACATGTCTTCTCTTATACGCAGAAGTGAGATGGCTTTCTAAAGGTAGATCACTGGCCAGAGTTTTTGAGTTATGAGAGCCGTTCCAGAGATTTCTTTTAGAAAAACAGTCACCACTGGCAGCACATTTCAGTCACACAGAATGGGTCGCAAAACTTGCTTACTTGTGTGGCATATTCAACCTGCTCAACAAACTCAATCTGTCACTTGAAGGGAGAATAACTGTGTTCAAGTCGGCAGATAAAGTGGCTGCATTCAAAGCTGAATTGGAATTACGGGGGCAACAAGTGAACACTGGGATTTTTGACATGTTTCAAACATTAGCAGAGATTTTGAAAGAAACTGAGCCAGGGTCTTCTTTCTCCTAGCTGGTGCATGATCACCTATCTCAGCTTTCAAAAGAGTTTGAGCATTACTTCCCAAACACAAAAGACCCCCGAACTGGGAAGGAATGGATCCGCGACCCATTTGTGAATAAACGACGTGAATCAACTTTGTTCGTGCTAGAAGAGGATCAACTGCTTGAGATCGCAAATGACAGTGGCCTTAAAAGTATGTTTGAGACAACTTCAAATCTCCATACGTTCTGGATTATTAAAGTCAAGGTGCAATATCCTGAGATTGCCACAAAAGCACTGAAAAGCCTGCTTCCATTTCCAACATCCTATCTTTTGTGAAGCGGGGTTTTCTGCAGTGACAGCAACCAAAACGAGATCACAGAGTAGACTGGACATAAGCAACACACTTCGGGTGTCACTGTCTCCCATTACCCCCAGATGGGACCATCTAGTTGCAGGAAAACAAGCTCAGGGCTCCCAATGATTCTGCATTATGGTGAGTTGTATAATTATTTCATAATATATTACAATGTAATAATAATAGAAATAACGTGCACAATAAATGTAATGCGTTCGAATCATCCCAAAACCATCCCCCACCCACCCCTGGAAAAATCGTCTTCCACGAAACTGGTCCCTGGTGCCAAAAAGGTTGGGGACCGCTGTTCTACAAGAAGTAGTGGGATTATTAATTCATATTTAAGATTCTGTTAATGTTTTAATCACACAAGTTTTTGAAAAGCATGTATTTAAATGAGTAAAGCATTTACTTAGATGGAAACCCAGCATTAAATATTTTATTCAAGAAATTAAAACCCAGAACAATAGAAGATTTTTTTTAACAGATCACATAAATGGACTTTTATCATTGTAGGGTACGTGTGTTATGTCAAAGTATTTAGGAAAGACTAGGGACTGAGCCAAGCTGTCCTCAAATTGAAAAACTGAAATATACAATAAAAATAGCTTAAATATATTTCTATCAGTATTATTTTAAACAAAATCAAAAAGAATCCCAAACAGGGAGCCAATGTGAAAAAGCAAGCATTTAAAACTTCACTGAACCAAGCTATACTCTGCTAATTACAATTTAGGTGGTATTAAAGAGGCCATTATTAAACAACCTAATTTTTTTAATGCTACATTTTCATCTTAAACCTTCTGTTTACAATACCAACCTTATAAAGGAATTAACTGTTCACAGGTTGTTACTTAGCATCACATTTTCCTTTCAGGGCAGAAAAGCGGGGGAGGGAAAACACAAAAGTATGTATCTGTTAGTAGGGAATGATATTCCTTAATTTAAAAATTTCCCCCAAAGAAAGTCCCTTTTTAAAGATGAGCAAATGACTGCTGGTGGGAATGTAAACTGATACAGCCACTATGGAGAACAGTATGGAGGTTCCTTAAAAAACTAAAAATAGAACTACCATGTGACCCAGCAATCCCACTACTGGGCATATACCCTGAGAAAACCATAATTCAAAAAGAGTCATGTACCACAATGTTCACTGCAGCTCTATTTACCACAGCCAGGACATGGAAGCAACCTAAGTGTCCATCGACAGATGAATGGATAAAGAAGATGTGGCACATATATACGATGGAATATTACTCAGCCATAAAAAGAAACGAAATTGAGTTATCTGTAGTGAGGTGGATGGACCTAGAGACTGTCATACAGAGTGAAGTAAGTCAGAAAGAGAAAAACAAATACCATATGCTAACACATATATATGGAATCTAAAAAAGAAAAAAAAAAAGGTTCTGAAGAACCTAAGGGCAGGACAGGAATAAAGACGCAGTCATAGAGAATGGACCTGAGGACACGGGGAGGGGGAAGGGTAAGCTGGGACAAAGTGAGAGAGTGGCATGGACATATATACACTACCAAATGTAAAACAGATAGCTAGTGGGAAGCACCTGCATAGCACAGGGAAATCAGCTTGGTGCTTTGTGTCCACCTAGAAGGGTGGGATAGGGAGGGTGGGAGGGAGACGCAAGAGGGAGGAGATATAGGGATATATGTATAGCTGATGCACTTTGTTATACAGCAGAAACTAACACACCATTGTAAAACAATTATACTCCAATAAAGATTTTTAAAAAAAGGGCTTCAGAAGAATCTACCATCATTAGTAAATGTAGTGCTTTGATTCAAGTCTGCTCACAAGAATAAATCAAAGTTAACTGTGAAAAACATGAGGCAGGTTTGAAAGCGATGAAACAATAATGCACATGTCATAAAAAATATGCAAAGTTGAAATAAAGTTGATATAAATACCCCCCAAAAAATAAATAAATAAAGATAAGCAAACGGTTTAGGGAAAGACGTGCATAAGATGTGCAGAAGTAGAGAATCAGCAAAATGAGGCTGAAGTGTCAAGATGGCAGGGAAAAGCCTGCTCCTAAATACTGTATTTCAGGTCAACATAGTACCATTAGTTAGAAGGAAGTGAGACCTGGATATTCCATTCTACACTATTACCAGTATCTACTACTGTAAATCCTCAGTATGTTATTTTATTAACAGCCATGTTTGGATTTTTGAAAAATCATTGTTGGTATTAAATAGTAAAATGTTATTGCCAGGATTTCTGCAAAATTCAGAAAATCAACTGGCTATAATCTAATTGCAATTGTGTGAATTTGTGTGCAGATTTTCCAATGCCATAAAGTCAGAATATATTAATTTTCCATTATCCTCTATGATAAGAAGCAAAAGCATTATAAAAGCAAGAAGCAAGAATACAATGTGACTGGCAGAAAAA
This sequence comes from Eschrichtius robustus, assembly GCF_028021215.1. Classification (NCBI taxonomy): domain Eukaryota; kingdom Metazoa; phylum Chordata; class Mammalia; order Artiodactyla; family Eschrichtiidae; genus Eschrichtius; species Eschrichtius robustus. Next base: position 9,858,337 of record NC_090837.1, read on the forward strand.
CGTTACCTGTTTCTGAAGGAACTACAAGCACAGAAAGAAAAAAAAGACAATAAAATGATCAGATAATAAAATATAACGAAGATGTGCTTCATTCCCTGCCTTATGACATCCAATTTAGGGAAAGGGGGAGACAGAGGGAAAGGGCATAATATTGTCCCCTGCCTCTAAACCTTCCCTTCCTTCTGATTCAGGGCAGAAACCCAGTCGTTCTGAGTCAGTGCTGCCACCTGGTGGTAATCAGAAAGAAATGTCTCAACCAATGCGCAGCCTCTCTCAGGCATTCCTCAGCCCCACACCCAGGAAATAAATGTTCTCTGCTCAACTTTTCCTCTTCTATCAATATATCCTCAGTCAATTAGGACTCTGAAAAATCAAAGTTGTCTGAGATTTTTTTAAATGGCCAGAATAGTGGTGAAAAAAGTAATGTGCTAGTGACATGCTTTAAGTTAATAAAAATAAATTTAAAATTAAAACTACAAAATGACATAAAAGTGAATGAAATTAAAAAATCATTATCAGACTTGACATCAGAAGCCCTCAAATGTACTTTCAGAAAAGTCTTCACCAAAATCCTCAGCTACCCATTTCACCTCTCAATTAAACTTTTTCTCAAACACTGAAATTCCAGATAAATAAAAAAACTTATTTCAATGATACTGTTCTGTTTTGATCAATTATTAATACTGTGACATTTTTCAACAATTAAAAAAAATATTTTCTCGGGCTTCCCTGGTGGTGCAGTGGTTGGGAATCTGCCTGCCAATGCAGGGGACACGGGTTCAAGCCCTGGTCTGGGAAGATCCCACATGCCGCGGAGCAACTAGGCCGGTGAGCCACAACTACTGAGCCTGCGCGTCTGGAGCCCGTGCTCCGCAACAAGAGAGGTTGCGATAGTGAGAGGCCCGCGCTCCGCGATGAAGAGTGGCCCCTGCTTGCCGCAACTAGAGAAAGCCCTCGTACAGAAACGAAGACCCAACACAGCCAAAAATAAATAAATAAATAAATAATTTTTTAAAAAATAAAAAAATATTTTCTCATCATGTACCATGAGTTTTATATGGACCAATCTATACACAACAGAGCATCAGTTACAGTGGGTACCAACCTAGCAACTAAGAGGCCATTTTTAATTCAATTTTAGCATTGCTGAGTACTGATAATGTACGTGCTGGTCATTCAGTTTGGATGAGCTGGGGACTCATTTTTGACTGAGACACAATCCCCGTCTTTTCCTGCAGAAGCTCCCAGCTAAGGGAGAATAATTACAGAGGTGGAGTAAATCTTTTAGAATCTAACGTGTAAAGTGCTAAAATATAATTTAGGGGGAAGTAAAAGGTGTTTTAATACAGACTAGAGTTAAAAATAGTATTTTTCTGAATTGCACACAAGTCCATAGGATTCCCCCAAGGAAATGGAATTTGAGGCCAGAGGAGAGATTACCCTTTTTATTTTATACTTTTACGTTCTATGTAAGTTTTTACACTATGAATATATACTAAACCATGTATTTTATTATACAGATAATATTAAAGAACACAGTATTAAAGAATAGGATAAACAAATAAGATGGGAATAATGAACACAGTAAGGGCCCAGGGTGTGCGGAACGGAACAACAAAAGCAAAGGGACAAGTGGAGGTGTTGTCCTCAGGCAAGAGAGAGAAAAAAAAGAGAAAACTGCAGGGAAATGGGGCACAGGGAGCCTCTAGATTAAGGATTCTTAACCTTTTTCTTTGATCTATGGACCCCTTCAGCATTTGCAGGAAGCCTATGGATTTAAATGCAAAAAATACACAGAAAATCAATGGAGAGCTTCCCTGGTGGTGCAGTGGTGAAGAATCTGCCTGCCGATGCAGGGGACATGGGTTCGAGCCCTGGTCCGGGAAGATCCCACATGCCACGGAGCAACTAAGCCCGTGCACCACAACTACTGAGCCTGCGCTTTAAAGCCCATGAGCCACAACTACTGAGCCCCATGCACCACAATTACTGAAGCCCGAGCGCCCTAGAGCCCACATGCCGTAACCACTGAGCCCACGCGCTGCAACTACTGAAGCCCACACTCCTAGAGCCCACGCTCCACAATGAGAAGCCACTGTAATGAGAAGCCCACTCACTGCAACTAGAGAAAGCATGTGTGCAGCAATGAAGACCCAACACAGCCAAAAATAAATAATAAAAAAATAAAAATTTTAAAATTAAAAAAACAAAACAAAACAAAAAAACCCAACCAAATCTAGGGACTTCCCTGGTGGTGCAGTGATTAAGATTCTGCAATCCCAAAGCAGGGGGCCCAGGTTCGATCCCTGGTCAGGGAACTAGATCCCACATGCATGCTGCAACTAAAAGTTTGCATGCCACAACTAAGAAGCCCGCCTGCTGCAACTAAGATCCAGCGCAACCAAATTAATTAATTAATTAATTTAAAAAATCCAAATCTATACAAGTGATATGAAATTAACTGAATTCTATAGGCATGGAAGTCACAGATACTGCTAACACTAGTGGTTTGTTGTCTGCATTAATAACGGAAAGCAACGCTCCATTTCAATCAAAGATTAATGAAAATAAAGATGTGATATTTTTTCCCACCCAAGTTCATCAATGCCCTGAATCTTATCCATGAACCATTTGGAAATCCATGGATCCAGGTTAAGAACACTGGCTATGTGTTCTAAAAAGCAGGAAGAAAGAGCATTCTGCTGTGGATAAAGGAAACGAGGTAAACAGAGTAAGGAACTGGAGGTGGTAGTCATTAATTAGGGTTGCAGAAACAGGTTAGAAAAGGGTCTGCTGAGCTGAAGCTCCAGCCAAGAGCTAGAAACCCTACATTCCTAACTAACAAGCACCACAATGGTATTTTCCCCAGCCACACTCCTTTACTTAGCTGAAGGAGTAGACAGAGAGGAGTTTAAAAATGGAAGGCCAGGGAAGGGTCAGAGAGCCCTGTGAGAGGTAACAAGAAAAGGAGTAAAAGAGTAAAGGTCAAGGTGGCTATGGTCAGAGTAGACCTTGGAGGGCATCCTGGAAGAGAAGCAGTTACAAGTGATGACAAAGTCATGAAAGCAGGCTGCTAAAATAAGATGGAAATGAATGATATTGAAGTAACAGAGCTAAATTTCTGCAGGAATAGTGTTCTGTTCCAAATGATCAACTTGAAAATAAAATTTTGCAAAATCTACCATTTGCAAACTAACATTTGAAGATATAAGAAGGGTCTTAGCCACAAAACTATGGGAAACTTAAATACAGTCCAAATGTATATACCCCTCTGTTCTAAATACCAAGAAGTTATAATTATATTACAAAATGAATCAGACAATAGCTCTTGCCTATTAAAAAATGCAGAAGTGGATAATGTTCATTTTGAACAACCACAACTATTTTCTAATCATAATTCTGGGCCTGTTAAGCAGAACTATTTAATATTTAAAATGTTGGAAGTGGTTTGTTTGATACACCATATGATGACAGTTACGTAGCCACAAAATTCAGGTCTTTGAGGTTAGATCCACAAAAGTCAGTTTTTTCTTCAACTTTAAGCTTTAAAGGAGAAAATGAATCAGGAAGAACTAGTATAAAGTGTTGAAAAACAAAACATAGGTCATCCTGACTTCACACATGATAAGGTCAGGACAGAAAATTAGGATTCATCTCTGTAGCACATGTCCCCTACGAACAGGCAACAAAGCCTCCCCTGCTCATAATCTCTTCTTGTCCCAGCAGCTAGAATTCTTGACCAAACACCTGTCTTTAAAAGTCTCCTGGGGGAATTCCCTGGCAGTCCAGTGGTTAGGATGCTGCACTTCCACTGCCAAGGGCATTGGTTCAATCCCTGGTCGGGGAACTAAGATCCTGCAAGCCACAGGGCACAACCAAAAAAATTAAATTTAATTAAAAAAAAAAAGGCTTTTGTGCAAATAAAATAAAAGCCAATAATGGCAAAACCATGACTTTCTAGTAGATGGAGATGTTACAATAAAGGAGAACACACTGGTGAGCAAATCCATGCAACACCTAACAACATTCCACAGAACAGGACAGACCAACACGACAAAATTAAGAACAACAGGCCAACCACCTGCACCCCGCATTTTACTCAAAATTTTCAATAATTTTAAAAATAATTTCTTATCTTACTAGAAAAGAATGTCATTTTTCCAAACAGAGAACTACCTAATCATATCTTTGCCTCTAGGGTACTTTAACAAGGAAAATGAGTTTTGTGACCCATAAGTAGAAAGGGGTTTATTTCTACCCTGGTTAGCACTAAAATAAAATAAGCTAATCTCTAAGGTGTGGTATCTTTTACTCATGTGATTTCAAACTGAACCGAAGTAAAGTTGATTTCATACTGTTCTTCACAAATGAATACATTGTGTCCTTTGACATAAATTCAAGTATGTATGCATTTCTAACATACACAGCAACTAAGGCAAATTAATTACTTTAAAAGACCTTCAAAATAGACCACATGCATGTTCTAATACTTCACTCCCTTACCTGTGCTTCTGACTTTTCTCACTTGTACCAGAATCATTTGGGCCTTGTTTTCAAAGTTAGCACCTGGGATTTTGTTTTCTGTATTTCAAAAGGGTATTAAAATGCCTACTAGAAGCAACCTTTCGTCAGAAAAAATATACTCTGGATATGTCATGTTGTAGGAAAGCTGCTTTTAGTCTGGCTAGGAGTAACTGCTTTCTTGAGTTTCCTGGAAATGAGTGGTAATTACCAGTTGTCTATGGCAATGTCTATGTAAGAAAGAAAAAAAAAGAAACACCAAAAACTACTAGTTTTTCCCTGGCTTGGGTGTAGTGTGTGTAAAGACCTATAAAACTTTAAAAATATCAATTGAAAGAATCAGTATACACTGAGTACCTACTACATATCTGTAAGGCATTATGCTAGATACCACAGGGTATACACATCCCTAGGTTCTATAAACATGATATCTGAACTCCAGAAAATTATAATGCATTGGGAGAGACAAAATACACTCACAAAAAGATATACACTGCTTTGTAAAGCTGAGTGTTCACTACATGGGGTAAGACAACTGATTTTTCAACTGTGCTCCATGAAATCTGATTTCTTAAAGGTACCTGAGCAGACAGAGCAAAAGCTGAATTAATAAGGTTCTAGGATAATTCCCAATCCCCTCCCCCACCACTGCCTTATAAGTGGGATTCAGCATGAGATTTCCTTGGGGGTAGGGGGGAACAAACTATTCTGTGCTGAAAATAAAATGTAGTAAAGCTTAGAAGCCATTGTTATAGGCAATCAAAACAGACCACAGTGAGCTGGGAAGGTCAGGGAAGACTAAAGAGGAAAGGAGATTTGAGCTTGGTCTTGAAAAAGTATCTAAAATTCTAGTTAGGAAGGAAGATATTCAGAGTGGAGAATAAATCCAGCAGTAAGATAACCAAGCTCAAAAATGGAGAGAAGAATATCTAGCATGCAGAAAACGCCACCTTAGGTCAAGAAGTGGATTAATACTGGGGAATAATGAGAGATGAGGTTGAAAAAGAGAAGTTCCACTGGGGAGGGCCCTGAATGCCAAGGTATGGCATCCCAACTTTATTCTGTAAGCCACAGTGGTCACTGTAGATTTTTTAACAAGGGATGAGATGTCTGACAACAAAACAATATAGCCTAGAGCAATAGTTATTTTGACTGTGATCATCACAGAAAGTTTCTGAGTCCTGAAACTCAAAGTAAATTTACCATTCAAGGAAGAAATGACAGAGCCTTAGCAAGAGAACTGAGATGGAGACTACTGGAACAGCTGAAGCAGGCAAGAGAGCTCAAGGATGTCAGCTTCCAAAGTGCAAATACAGGAGAGGAAAAGCAGCAATAATGAGCTCTAAGAAACACAGTACGCCACGTGAATAAGTTCTTTCCTGAGCAACAAGCAGCTCCAAGGAAAAGTACAGTGTATCATGTTAAGAGTCTCTTATTTTCAGTCCAAACATCACTCCTTGTGTTAAAAATAAATTAATTAAAAATTTAAAGAGAGACTCTATGGTTTTCTAGTTAGAATCAAACCAAACCACCCAAATCATTTTCTTTTGTTTTTTTCTGAGATCTGACCCAGGCACCCCTTTGACCAAAGTCTGGAAAGAATCAACTGATGTGGAAAAGCAAATACCTAAGTTCTGTTTTGTTAAAAATACAATTTGCAAATTAATTTGTGTTTCTGTTCCTCTGATGGAAACCAACAGAAAAGCCTAGAATATGACTAAACAACAGGACAGACATCTCGATCGGTGCACCATTCAGAAAGTGCAAAGGATACAGGGCTTCCACAATAAACAACCATACAAATGCTTTTGATGTTACAATATACTTTATCACAAGTCTGAATAAAGTAACTGGACCCAGAAGCTCTATTTAGGCAGCGCCAATCTGCACCAGAATGCATCAATAATGAAGAAACCTGATATTCTTCCTATACAAAACGAACTACAAAATTTTATAGTACTATGATAAAATGAGATAAAAAAAATATTCCTGAGAGAAAAATATATCCTAATTAAATATTAAAAAGCAGTAGTTCTGGGGACTTCCCTGGCGGTCCAGTGGTTAAGACGCTGCACTTCCACTGTAGGGGGCAAGGGTTCGATCCCTGGTCCGGGAACTAACATTCCACATGCATGCATGTGGCGCAGCATGGCCAAAAGTAAATAAATAAATAAATAAATAAATATGCAATAGTTCTTATTTCCCCTACTAATAAACTGTGTTTGTGAGATGTACAAATTGGATTCCCTAGTTAAAACTTCAGATAAAACATTTTTAAGATAAAATATTTCACCTTAGTTTTACTAGGCCCTTTATGTAACATAAAGGCACTGTAATTAGTAATTTAACATTTGAAAAGCAATTTTCTTAAAACCTTAAATTGGCTAAATTAAAAGTTGAGCTGAAATTGTTCAGAAATTTTATCACTTAAAATGCTGCTGGGGGGAGGAGTCAAGATGGTGGTGTGGGAAGACGTGGACTTAGCATCTCCCTACAACTAGGGCGCCTGCCGGCTGCTGGTGGGGAACTCTGACCCCCAAGGAGACAGGAGGAACCCCAGAGTGAACCAGTAGGACGTAGGGGGACCAAGGGGAGAGAAGTGGAGGCCAAACAAGATCAGTGCCCCTGAGGCCAGGGAGATCAGGAGAGGCAGGTAGGAGGGGCTCTCCAGGAAGAGTGGGAAGGGAGCAGAGGGCGATCACCTGGCCCACTCGGGCAGCGGAGCCTCCTGAGCTCTCAAGCCGGTTCCCCTCGTCCAAAGCCCCATCCAGGCCACGTGGGTCCTGGGGGCACAGGAGGGAGGCCGGGGAGATCAGGAGTGGAAGGCAGGAGGGGCCATCCAGGGGGAGCAGGAGAAGGGCGGAGGGCGATTGCCCCGCCCACTGGGGGCAGGGGAACCTGCTGAGCTCCCAGGCCAGTCCCCTGCCCTCCAAGGCCCTCCCTTCCACCCCCATGCAGCCACACTGGTCCTGGGGACATAGGAGGGAGGCCCAAGAGATCAGGAGAGGCAGGCGGGAGGGGCCCTCCCTGACATCAGACCAGAGGAGCAGGTGAGAGGAGAGGAGGGCGTTTGCCCTGCCCACTCGAGCCCAGGAAGGCTGCTGGGCTCCCAGGTGAGGTCCCCTGCTCTGACACCAGGGGTGGGGGGCACGCCTGGGCCCCTTCTGTTCCTTGAGCCTAAGCCCCACCCCCCACAGGGCCTTTTCCAGCCCTGTGGGTCCTGAGCATTGGCCCCGCCCACCACCCAAACCTCACCCTTGCTTAGGCCCTGCTCTCCATGGCCAAGGCCTTCCCCCAACCCTTTTTTTTTTTTCCTTTTCCCTCATTCTCTTTTTTACTACTGCGGTACTGATGAACCTTCCGGTTGCTGATTCATCTATATTATTATTTTTACATTCTTTCTAACATATCTGTTAGTTTCCTAGTCTAATTTTATTTTTTACTTTGTTACTGTGCTCTTTTTAATTCTTCTCTTTTTTTTTTTTTGCTGCCCCACACGGCTTGCAGGATCTTGATTCATGAGCCCGGGGTCAGGCAGAAGCTCCTGCGAAGGGAGCTCCGAGTCCAAACCACTGGACTAATAGAGAACCTCAGACCCCAGGGAATATTCATCAGAGTGAGGTCTCACAGAGTTCCTCATCTCAGCACCAAGACCCAGCTCTACCCAATAACCTACCCAGCTCTACCCAATAGTGGTGGAAGCCTCAGGCCAAACAACCAGTAAAACAGGAACACAATCCCACTCATTAAAAAAAAAAAAAAAAAAAGAGTCAGCAAAAAAGTACGTCACAGATGAAGAAGCAAGGTAAAAACCTACAAGACCAAATAAACAAAGAGGAAATAGGCAATCTACCTGAAAAAAATTCAGAGTAATGATAGTAAAGATGATCCAGAATCTCGAAAATACAACGGAAGCCCAGATTGAAAAAATACAAGAAATGTTTAACAAAGATCTAGAAGAACAAAAGAACAAACAAACAGAGATGAACAACACAATAACTGAAATGAAAAATACACTAGAAGGAATCAATAACAGAATAACGGAGGCAGAAGAACAAATAAGTGAGCTGGAACAAAATGACAGAAGTAACTGCCAAGGAGCGGAATAAGGAAAAAAGAATGAAAAGAATTGAAGACAATCTCTGAGATCTCTGGGACAATACTAAACAGACCAACATTCAAATTATAGGCATCCCAGAAGAAGAGAACAATAAAGGGTCTGAGAAAATATTTGAAGAGATTATAGTGGAAAACTTCCCTAACATGGGAAAGGAAATAGTCACCCAAGTCCAGGAAGCACAGAGAGTCCCATACAGGATAAACCCTAGGAAAAACACACCAGGACACAGGACACATATTAATCAAGCAAAAATTAAATTCAAAGAAAAAATATTAAAAGCAGCAAGGGGAAACAAAAAATAACGTACAAAGGAATCCCCATAAGGTTATCAGCTCATTTTTCAGTGGATACTCTGCAGGCCAGAAGGGAGTGGCAAGATATACTTAAAGTGATGAAAGAGAAAAACCTACAACCAAGATTACTCTACCCAGCAAGGACCTCATTCAGATTCGATGGAGAAGTCAAAAGCTTTTCAGACAAACAAAAGCTAAGAGAATTCAGCACCACCAAACCAGCTTTACAACAAATGCTAAAGAAACTTCTCTAAGCAGGAAATGCCAAAAGAAGGAAAAGACCCATAAAAAACAAACCCAAAACAATTGAGAAAATGGTAATAGGAACATACATATCGAAAATAACATTGAATGTAAATGGATTAAATGGCCCAACCAAAAGACACAGACTGGCTGAATGGATACAAAAACAAGACCCATATATATGCTGTCTACAAGAGACCCACTTCAGACCTAGGGACATATACAGACTGAAAGTGAAGGGATGGAAAAAGATATTCCATGCAAATGGAAATCAAAAGAAAGCTGGAGTAGCAACACTCCTATCAGATAAAATAGACTTTAAAATAAAGACTGTTACAAGAGATAAGGAGGGACACTACATAATGATCAAGGTATCAATCCAAGAAGAAGATATAACAATTACAAATGTTTATGCACCCAACATAGGAACACCTCAATACGTAAGGCAAATGCTAACAACCATGGAAGAAGAAATCGACAGTAATACAATAATAGTAGGGGACTTTAACACCCCGCTTACACCAGTGGACAGATCATCCAAACAGAAAATAAATAAGGAAACACAAGCTTTAAATGACACAACAGGGCTTCCCTGGTGGCGCAGTGGTTGAGAATCCGCCTGCCAATGCAGGGAACACGGGTTCGAACCCTGTTCTGGGAAGATCCCACAGGCCGCGGAGCGGCTGGGCCCGTGAGCCATAATTACTGAGCCTGCGCGTCTGGAGCCTGTGCTCCGCAACAAGAGAGGCCACGATAGTGAGAGGCCCGCGCACTGCGATGAAGAGTGGTCTCCGCTTGCCACAACTAGAGAAAGCCCTCGCACAGAAACGAAGACCCAACACAGCCATAAATAAATAAATAAAAATTTAAAAAAAATGACACAACAGATCAGATAGATCTAATTGATATTTATAGAACATTCCACCCAAAAGTGGCAGAATACACTTACTTCTCAAGTGCACACGGAACATTCTCTAGGATAGATCACATCTTGGGCCACAAATCAAGCCTCAGAAAATTTAAGAAAACTGAAATCGTATCAAGCTTCTTTTCTGACCACAACGCTATAGGACTGTAGATCAATTACAGAAAAAAACCTGTAAAAAACACAAATACACGGAGGCTAAACAGTGCGCTACTAAATAACCAAGAGATCACTGAAGAAATCAAAGAAGAAATTTAAAAAATACATTGAAACAAATGACAATGAAAACACGACGACCCAAAACCTATGGGACGCAGCAAAAGCAGTTCTAAGAGGGAAGTTTACAGCAATTCAATCTCACCTCAAGAAACAAGAAAAATCTCAAATAAACAATCTAACCTAACCCTACACTTAAAAGAACTAGAGAAAGAAGAACAAAGAAAACCCAAAGTCAGTAGAAGGGAAGAAATCATAAAGATCAGAGCAGAAATAAATGAAACAGAAATGAAGAAAACAACAGCAAAGATCAATAAAACTAAAAGCTGGTTCTTTGAGAAGATAAACAAAATTGATAAACCCTTAGCCAGACTCATCAAGAAAAAAAGGGAAAGGACGCAAATAAATAAATTTAGAAATGAAAAAGGAGAAATCACAACTGACACTGCAGAAGTACAAAGGACTACTACAAACAACTACATGCCAATAAAATGGACAAACATGAAGAAATGGACAAATTCTTGGAAAGGTACAATTTTCCAAGACTGAACCAGGAAGAATTAGAAAATATAAATAGACCTATCACAAGTAATGAAATTGAAACCGTAATTAAAAATCTTCCAACAAACAAAAGTCCAGGACCAGGTGGCTTCACAGGCGAATTCAATCAAACATTTAGAGAAGAGCTAACACAGATCCTTCTCAAACTCTTCCAAAAAACTGCAGAGGGAGAAACACTCCCAAATTCATTCTACAAAGCCACCATCACCCTGATACCAAAACCAGAAAAAAAAAAATCACAAAAAAAAGAAAATTACAGACCAGTATCACTGATGAACATAGATGCAAAAATCCTGAACAAAATACTAGCAAACAGAATCCAACAGCACTTTAAAAGGATCATACACCATGATCAAGTGGGATTTATCCCAGGGATGCAAGGATTCTTCAATATATGCAAATCAATCAATGTGATACACCACATTAATAAATTAAGGAATAAAAACCATATGATCATCTCAATAGATGCAGAAAAAGCTTGTGAACAAAATTCAACACCCATTTATGATAAAGACTCTCCAGAAAATGGGCATAGAGGGAACCTACCTCAACATAATAAAGACCATATATGACAAACCCACAGCAAGCATCATACTCAATGATGAAAAACTGAAAGCATTTCCACTAGGATCAGGAACAAGACAAGGATGTCCACTCTTGTCACTCTTTTCTTTTTCTTTTTTAATTAATTAATTCATTTATTTATTTATTTTTGGCTGTGTTGGGTCTTCGTTGCTGCGCGCGGGCTTTCTCTAGTTGCAAGCAAGTGGGGGCTACTCTTCATTGCAGTGCACAGGCTTCTCTTGTTGTGGAGCACGGGCTCTAGGCACACGGGCTTCAGCAGTTGTGGCACGTGGGCTCAGTAGTGGTGGCTCACAGGCTCTAGAGCACAGGCTCAGTATTTGTGGTGCACGGGCTCAGTTGCTCCACAGCATGTGGGATCCTCCTGGACCAGGGCTCGAACCCGTGTCCCCTGCACTGGCAGGCGGATTCCCATCCACTGCGCCATCAGGGAAGTCCCTCGCCACTCTTATTCAACATAGTTTTGGAAGTCCCAGCCATGGCAATCAAGAGAAAAAGAAATAGAAGGAATACAAATTGGAAAAGAAGAAGTAAAACTGTCACTATTTGCTTATGACATGATACTATACATAGAAAATCCTAAAGGTGCCACCAGAAAACTACTAGAATTGATCACTGAATTTGGTAAGGTTGCAGGATACAAAATTAATGCACAGAAATCTCTGGCATTCCTATACACCGACAACGAAAAATCAGCAAGAGAAATTAAGGAAACACTCCCATTTACCACTCAACAAAAAGAATAAAATACCTAGGAATAAACCTGCCTAAGGAGGCCAAAGACTTGTACTCAGAAAACTATAAAACATTGATGAAAGAAGTCAAAGATGACATAAACAGATGGAGAAATATACCATGTTCTTGGATTGGAAGAAATCAATATTGCGAAAATGACTATACTGCCCAAAGCAATCTACAGATTCAATGCAATCCATATCAAACTACCAATGGCATTCTTCACAGAATTAGAACAAAAGAATCTTACAATTCGTATGGAAACAAAAAAGACCCCAAATAGCCAAAGCAATCTTGAGGAAAAAAAAAAAAAAGAAGAATCAGGCTCCCTGACTTCAACTATACCACAAAGCTACAGTAATCAAGACAGTATGGTACTGGCACAAAAAGAGAAATATACATCAATGGTACGGGATAGAATGCCCAGAGATAAACCCACGCACATATGGGCACCTAATTTATGACAAAGGAGGCAAGAACATACAATGGAGAAAAGACAGCCTCTTCAATAAGTGGTGCTGGGAAAACTGGACGGCTACATGTAAAAGAATGAAATTAGAACACTCCTTAACACCATACACAAAAATAAACTCCAAATGGATTAAAGACTTAAATGTAAGACCAGACGCTATAAAACTTTTAGAGGAAAACATAGGAAAAACACTCTTTGACATAAACCACAGCAAGATCTTTTCTGACCCACCTCCTAGAATAACAGAAATAAAAACAAAAATAAACAAATGGGACTTAATTAAACTTAAAAGCTTTTGCACAGCAAAGGAAACACAAACAAGACCAAAAGACAACCCTCAGAATGGGAGAAAATATTTGCAAATGAAACAACAGACAAAGGATCAATCTCCAAAATATACAAACAGCTCAAGAGTTCAATATCAAAAAAACAAACAATCCAGTTAAAACAATGGGCGGAAGACCTAAATAGACATTTCACCAAGGAAGACATACAGATGGCCAAGAGGCACATGAAGAGATGCTCAACATCACTAATTATTAGAGAAATGCAAATCAAAACTACAATGAGGTATCACCTCACGCTGGTCAGAATGGCCATTATCAAAAAAGAAAGAAACAATAAATGCTGGAAAGGATGTGGTGAAAAGGGAACCCTCCTACACTGTTGTTGGGAACGTAAATTGATACAACCACTATGGAAAACAGTATGGAGGTTCCTTAAAAAACTAAAAATAGAACTACCATATGACTCAGCAATCCCACTACCGGACATATACCCTGAGAAAACCATAATTCAAAAAGAGAAAAAACCACGGTGGGGTGGGGATGGTGGTGTGCTGAACTGGGAGATTGGGATTGACATGTATACACTGATGTGTATAAAACTGATGACTAATAAGAACCTGCAGTATATAAAAACAAACAAACAAACAAAAAAAACAACTAATACTAAACTTTCTTTGGTTTATTTGTATGGAAATATGTTAATATAAATGTTTCAGACATTACATGAAATTTCTAAAAATCTTAACATTACATGAAATTTCTAAAAATCTTATATGTTCTGGTTTAATGTTATAAGTCATAATTCTAGTTATTACTTTAAAATGTATATCTCAGAAATAACTAAATTTCCTTGTCAATTGCATTACTATGAACTTTCATCATATCTTTAACCATGGTCATTTATAAGTCTTCTGTCATTTACAGACAGTTCTGGGTGTACTCTGATGCTTTTGCAAAAATGTTCCTATAAAAAGGTTTCATCTTCAAGGAATTCATGGAAAAGACTCTGAGAAGTACAGGTTTCTGGTAACTGACTATACTGCTGAACTGAATGAATAAGCATTTTCAGAACTCTAATGGAAAACTGATGAATTCATAAAAGTACTAACAAAAGATCAAGACAAGAAAAAATTAATTACATGGGACTGAGTGAACTGATGAGGATGATTATAGTTTTTGTGACTTTGAATAAAAAAAAAAAAAAATCCCACAAGGACTCAGAGGCAAAAAATATACAAATCAATTTTCACTGCAAAGTAAAGGAGCTGTTACAGTGGAGGATTACTGGACTGAATGTCAATATTATGACATAGTATGAGTGTGTTTCATGTTTGGTAATTGCAATCATTGTTGCTTTTGTTGTGGTCATCCATGTACAATGCTTGGTGTCTGTCTATTTATCTCTTGTAAAAATAAAATACAGTGTGTGTGTGAAAAAAACAAAAAACAAAAAGAGACATGCACCACAATGTTCACTGCAGCACTATTTACAATAGCCAGGACATGGAACCAACCTAAATGTCCATCGACAGATGAATGAATAAAGAAGATGTGGCACATATATACAATGGAATATTACTCAGCCATAAAAAGGAACAAAATTGAGTTATTTGTAGTGAGGTGAATGGACCTAGAGTCTGTCATATGGAATTAAGTAAGTCAGAAAGAGAAAAACAAATACCATATGCTAACGCATATATATGGAATCTAAAAAAAAGGGTACTGATGAACCAAATTGCAGGGCAGGAATAAAGAGGTAGACATAGAGAATGGACTTGAGGACATGGGGTGGGAGGGTGAAGCCAGAGTAGCATGGACGTATATACACTACCGAATGTAAAATAGTTGGCTGGTGGGAAGCAGCAGCATAGAACAGGGAGATCGGCTCGGTGCTCTGCGATGACCTAAGGGGTGGGATAGGGAGGATGGGAGGGAGGCTCAAGAGGGAGGGGATATGGGGACATGTGTATGCATATGGCTGATTCGCTTTGTTGTGCAACAGAAACTAACACAGTATTGTGAAGCAATTATACTCCAATACAGATGTATTAAATAAATAAAATAAAATAACTGAAAATACCTTAAAAAAAATGCTGCTGTATTTGACTTAAAATATCAACCAAGGGTTTCCCTGGTGGCACAGTGGTTGAGAATCTGCCTGCCAATGCAGGGGACACGGGTTTGAGCCCTGGTCTGGGAAGATCCCAAATGCCGCGGAGCAACTAGGCCCGTGAGCCACAACTACTCAGGCTTGCGCATCTGGAGCTTGTGCTCCGCAACGAGAGAGGCCGCGACAGTGAGAGGCCCGCGCACCGCGACGAAGAGTGGCCCCCGCTTGCCGCAACTAGAGAAAGCCCTCGCACAGAAACGAAGACCCAACACAGCCAAAAATAAAGAAATAAAGAAGCTTTCATTAAAAAAAAAAAAAAAAAAAAAAATCGACCAAATACCAGGGAAAAAAATTTAAACCCACAAACCAGATTCCTCTGAAAGATCTGAATGAAGATCAGTAGTCAAGACTCCACAGGATCAAATGCACAACCAATTCTACAGCAAAGCCAGATTAATGTAACACAGAAGAACAAGAGAAAAATCGAAGTCCACTTCGTGAGTCCTGCTGTATTTAAAAAACAAGGTGATAGATGCCACAGAACATTAGATTTCTAATTCCTATATTATCTCCAAAATAGGTCAGACAAAATTCTAACAAAGACCTCAATAGAAAGATACACGTTGCAGAGTGGTATCCAGAGGTGAACATTCTGTTTTCAGCTTCTCCATTAGGCTCCTGGTTCAGTACCCCATTTTGAGGGGGGAGGAGGAGCCTTTAGCCTATGCCATCCGAAAGAATGAAATGGTCTAATTTTGTTTGAGGGTTTTTTTTTATAAAAGGTACTGTTTTCATCTCAAAAGTTAAGGGAAGACAGAGAAAGGAAAGGGGAAAGAAAGTGATTTTATAGAAGATTTAGGGCAAAAAAATCCAAGGTAAATTCAGAAATATTCAGGAATCAGAAAACAGAATGTGGGAACTGTCTTCCAATACTATTAGCCAATACAGTAGTCTTTTTACAACTAACTCTTAAACTTATAGCAAAAGTGTTTGGCAATAGGTTAAGAAAAAGTTAGTAGACAAAATTAATTCCAATTCTTAAACAGCTATACAAACACCATTTTGTTTCCTCGGCAGATATATAAAACATTTTACAGATTCAGACTGTTCTTTTGTAGTATAAATTAGAAGACCAACTGTTCAAGTGCACATTCTCACTTAAAACTATTTGCCAGGTCTGATCTGGGTAAAAAAGCAATCAATTTCTGTTTACAGTCAGATGGAATACAAATTAAGGTGGAGACAATTTATCCACACTCCTTTATTGCCCTGCTTTATTACTAGTTTTTTAATATATTTGGTGTTCATAAGACTCCACTGAGACTGTGCAGAGCAAGAGAAAAAATAAAACTAAAACCAGACAGTAGGGCTTCCCTGGTGGTGCAGTGGTTGAGAATCTGCCCGCCAATGCAGGGGACACGGGTTCGAGCCCTGGTCTGGGAAGATCCCACATGCCACGGAGCAACTAGGCCCGTGAGCCACAACTACTGAGCCTGCGCGTCTGGAGCCTGTGCTCTGCAAGAAGAGAGGCCGCGATAGTGAGAGGCCTGCGCACCGCGATGAAGAGTGGCCCCCACTTGCCGCAACTAGAGAAAGCCCTCGCACAGAAACGAAGACCCAACACAGCCATAAATAAATAAATAAACAAATAAAAATTTTTAAAAAAAATTAAAAAAAAAAAAATCAGACAGTAACTGGGTATACATGCATTAGACAATATGACCAAGTAAACTGTCTTCCTGAAAATGTCCTGGACTTGTCTGAATTACCTACTAGGGAGTTCAGGAATGCTACCTTTTTTATTGGCACAAAAATAGACATATAGATCAATGGAACAGTATAGAGAGCCCAGAAATAAACCCACACATCTACCGTCAATTAATCTTCAACAAAGGAGGCAAGAATATACAATGGAGAAAAGACAGTCTCCTCAGCAAGTGGTACTGGGAAAGCTGGACAGCTGCATGTAAATCAGTGAAGTTAGAACACTCCCTCACACCATACACAAAAATAAACTCAAAATGGCTCACAGACTTAAATACAAGACATGACACCATAAAACTCCTAGAAGAGAACACAGGACAAACATTCTCTGATATAAATTGTAGCAATGCTTTCTTAGGTCAGTCTCCCAAGGCAATAAATAAAAGCAAAAATAAACAAACGGAACCTCATCAAACCTATAAGCTTCTGCACAGCAAAGGAAATCATAAACGAAATGAAAAGACAACCCACAGAATTGGAGAAAATATTTGCAAATGATGAGACGGACAAAGGCTTAATTTCCAAAATATACAAACAGCTCACACAACTCAGTATCAAAAAAACAAACAACCTAATCAAAAAATGGGCAGAAGACCTAAACAGACATTTCCCCAAAGAAG
The DNA here is from genome assembly GCF_028021215.1 of Eschrichtius robustus. Classification (NCBI taxonomy): domain Eukaryota; kingdom Metazoa; phylum Chordata; class Mammalia; order Artiodactyla; family Eschrichtiidae; genus Eschrichtius; species Eschrichtius robustus. The sequence continues at coordinate 9,875,786 of NC_090837.1, forward strand.
ACATACAGATGGCCAACAGCATATGAAAAGATGCTGAACATCACTAATTATTAGAGAAATGCAAATCAAAACTACCACTTCACACTGGTCAGAATGGCCATCATCAAAAAGTCTGCAAATAATAAATGCTGGAGAGGGTATGGAGAAAAGGGAACCCCCTCCTATACTGTTGATGGGAATGTAAGCTGGTGCAGCCAGTATGGAGAACAGTATGGAGGTTCCTTGAAAAACTAAAAGTAGAAGAGTTATAAACATGAAGAATATAGCAGATAATTTCTGTATGCTCTAAAAACATATAGAGATAAAATTTTAATAAATGAAAGCACATATTTTAATAAACATGCAATACTTCCCTATTATGTACCTCAAACTACTGTTTAGGTTTCCATCACCTGTTCCACCATACCTGTTTAATTTTTTTAATCTCAGTAAACTCTGTGCCACCTCCATACTGGCCTCAGTAAATGCTGATGGATCTCCACTTACTATTTGGCCCCGGCATGGACATACATCCTTCTCTAACTAGCCCACAGCAAGGTTGAGGCAGTAAACTTTCTAACGGTACAGTTTTAACAGAAGACTATTAGAACATGGACTTACTTAGAAAAGCTACTCCCAAAGCCCACAGGCCCAAGACAACCCCCTGACAGGGCTTTCCTGCTCAGCTTCCTGGACAGCTCCCAGCCACAAGACCACCTGCCTATCACCCCACCTGCCTGCCTACCACAGGGCTTATCCTACCTCCTGCCCAAAGGGCAGGCTGTCGATCCCAATCACTTCTCCAGCTTTAGAGCTGCCTGCCTGTCCAATGTTAGCACCTCCTGACCATCTATAGAACCTACTGCACTCCTTGCTCCAAGAATGTGCCTACTCAGCTGCAAGGCTGTGGCCAGCCCCGCCATACTAGAGAACCACCCAGGAATGAGTCTGGAACACAGAATCTAAGGATTCTCAGGCCATATCCTGCTCTGGGATCTGCCTCTTCCTTAGATGACTGACATGGCATTCCTAATGTCATGCCCTTCAGAAAAGATCCCTCTTTGTTACTCATAGGACCCCACCGTATCAGACATACAGGATGACCACATGAAAACAAAACAGTGCAACACCAGAATAAAATAATCTGTACAGTTTTATTTCTCACTGCTCTCTAATCACACATTCACAACCCGACTTCCTCCAACTACTACAACATACACAATTTTTCATGTCTCTGAACTCCATTTGGGATTCAATGCCACTAATTTCAACTTTCCATTTTTCCTGAATTCTTTCATATGCTTTGGTATCTCCAACTCTGAAAAGGTCTAGAGCAGCGCTTCTTAACATGGAGTACTTGAACGCCCTAGGAAACAGTGAACACCACGGAATTAAATGTAGAAGTCTCTGTGTATGCATTTTGTGTAGGGTGAGGGTATACAGCATCCCTAAGTTCTCAAAAGGGACCCAAAATATATTAGGTCTTGAATTTCTCTGTCCTGTCTATAGCAATTAGCATAGCAATGAATACATTACAGAGCTCAGTAAGCATTTGCTGCCTGGCTGCAGACATAAGACCACTTATGGTTTTCTTGTTCTTTGCACGAAACTGCTTCTTTAAAAGTATATGAAGGCCCTAATTTCATTCATTCAAAAGACATTTATTGGGACTTCCCTGGTGGCGCAGTGGATAAGAATCCGCCTGCCAATGCAGGGGACACGGGTTCGATCCCTGGTCCAGGAAGATCCCACATGCTGCGGAGCAACTAAGCCCGTGCACCATAACTACAGAAGCCCATGTGCCACGACTACTGAAGCCTGCGCGCCTAGAGCCCGTGCTCCACAACAAGAGAAGCCACCGCAATGAGAAGCCCGTACACGGCCAACAAAGAGTAGCCCCCTCTCGCCACAATCAGAGAAAGCCTGCACGCAGCAACGAAGACCCAATGCAGCCCAAAAAAATAAAAAAAAAGATATTTATATTGAGAGCATATTGTGTGACAAAACACCATACTAGGCTCCAAGGATGAAAAAAATACAGTATCCGTCACAAAGAACTCGTAATGGGGGAGACAGAAACATCTAATTATAATACAACATGGTATAAGGGCAATGATGGAGAGGAGGCTTCTATGTGATAGCTGATATTATGAGAGTATATAAGCGACTGACATGTGGGTAAGAGCACTGGGCAAAGAAAGAAAGGGAGTTCCCTGGTGGTCTAGTAGTTAGGATTCGGCACTTTCACTGCCATGGCCCGGGTTTAATCCCTAGTCAGGGAACTAAGATCCTGCAAGCCGCGAGGCGTGGCAAAAATAAAAAAATAAAATTAAAAAAAAAAAGAAAGAAAATAAATAAATAAAGTTGTTAAAGAGACTAAACCTTAAAAGCTCATGTCAGGGAATTCCCTGGTGGTGCACTGGTTAGGACTGTGCTCTTCCACTGCAGGGGGCACAGGTTTGATCCCTGGTCGGGGAACTAAGATCCCGCATGTCACGCAGCATGGCCAAAACAAACAAACAAACAAACAAAAAAGGGGTGGGAAAAAGTGAGACAGAGACACTCAAGCAAATAATTACAATTAAAAAAATTATTAAAAAAAAAAAGTTCGGGCTTCCCTGGTGGCACAGTGATTGAGAATCTGCCTGCCAATGCAGGGGACACGGGTTCGAGCCCTGGTCTAGGAAGATCCCACATGCCGCGGAGCAACTGGGCCCGTGAGCCACAATTACTGAGCCTGCGCGTCTGGAGCCTGTGCTCTGCAAGAAGAGAGGCCGCGATAGTGAGAGGCCCACGCACCGTGATGAAGAGTGGCCCCCGCTTGCCACAACTGGAGAAAGCCCTCGCACAGAAACGAAGACCCAACACAGCCATAAATAAATAAAAATTTAAAAAAAAATTTTTTTTAAAAAGTAAAAAGAAAAAGTTCATGTCATAAGAAAAGAAAGAAAAAAACACTAGGGGAACACAAACACATTGAAGGGCAGTGTGAAAGAAATGAAGCCCAAGAATAAAGCAGGAAAGAACTGATTAATAAGACCCATGAAAAACAGAGCAGCTTCTAAAGGAGGGTGAAATCAACAGTGTCAAATGCAGCAGTAAAGACTGAAACAGTCCAAAAGATCTAGCAACTAGAGGTTACTGGTAGCCTCAGAAGTTTCCAAGTTGTGAGCATAAAAGGCAGACTACTCCTCATGGGAGGAGTCAGTAGAAAATGCGAGTTAAGAAGTCTGGATAAGAAAGGAATACAGAACAGTAATTAGAAGAATTCAAGATAAAAAGCGATCCTTTTTAGGATGAGAAGGACTTCAACCGGTTGTCAGGCTAAAGGGAAAGAGTAAGTGGAAAGGAAGAGGTTGAAGAGTCTGGACACAGAGAGGTGACATAAAAGAGCAAGAACCCAGGAATGGTAAAATGGACAGAGTCAAGGGCATGACTGGAGAAGCTGGGATTAAACAGGAAGTGAGATATCTCCTCTACTAAAGCCAAAGGAAAGAGAACAATGATGGCAAGGGGGAAGAGAAATCTGTAGATGAGGGAGGGGACAGACAGTTGATGATAGAGAGCATTCCCAATAACCAATTTTCTCATGTATGGTTTTTCACTTAAGCTGTGACAAAGGAGCTGGCAAGCAAAAGTGATTCTGAAGACTAAATCTAACTTGAAATAAGGAATTAGATGAAATTACACTGTACTAGGTGAATCTAGAGTCAAAGGATGAGTGTTGAGACAAAATATGTTCTGTGTTATTTCACTAAAGCTGGTACAATATGTATTTTTGAACAACCATAACAGCTGAAATGCAGTAGGGAAAATAATCTAGGTCTAGACTTGGCAAACTTTTCCTATAAAGGGCCAGATGGTAAACATTTTTTGGCTTTGAAAGCCATATAGTCTCTATTACAACTATTCAACTCTATCGCTGTAGCATTAAAGCAGCCACAGACAATGCATAAATGAACGGGCATAACTGTGTTTCAATAAAACTTTATTTATTGATGAGTCGATTTGGTCCACAGGCTTTAAGTCTGCTGATCTCTGTTCTACAGGCTGAGAATAGTACAAAGGAAATGAAGCAGTAGAAAGAAGCATGAGAGAGAATGGAATAAGGAAGTACAAAAGAAGAGAAGCCACAGAACTAAAATATAGTTGAGTTGGGGTATAAAATCAAAGAGCAAAATATGAATAAAGGAGCAATAGGAAGAGCAGAAAGTGAATAAAGGAAAAAAGGAGATGAGAAAGGGAAGTTGGAAGGAGACAGAAAACCAAGTAAAAATTGAGTAGCGACAATATGTCAATTCCAAGGTAGACAGACACAAAGGCAGCTGAATGCCCTAAAAAATAGGTGGCAAAATGAAAAGGGGAAAATGAGAGCATCCCAGATCTGTCTGCACTGGAATTCAAATAAAAGATAAAAACACACACTAATTTTCCAGTGATAATCTGATGGTCTCTTCTAATTACACATGTGCAAAATGAACCCACGGCTTGCAAGATGTAAAGCTACTTTTCACTGTGCCCATAAATCAAACTGGTATGTGTACAACATTCAAGAGGTCAGATGAAACTTATTCACCATATCCTAAGATATCAATTATTTCTACGCCTATTATTCATTTGCATATGTATATGAATGACTTTTAAACCTTATTAAAATCAATGAAGTTAGCATTAAAAACTTAAAAGCCACATTGACCTTACTAACTCTAAGAAGTTTTCCCCAAAAGAAAGCCAAACATTTAAAAAGGAAAAGGGAGCTTCCCTGGTGGCGCAGTGGTTGAGAATCTGCCTGCCAATGCAGGGGACACGGGTTCGAGCCCTGGTCTGGGAAGATCCCACATGCTGCGGAGTAACTGGGCCTGTGAGCCACAAGTACTGAGCCTGCGCGTCTGGAGCCTGTGCTCCGCAACAAGAGAGGCCGCGATAGTGAGAGGCCCGCGCACCGCGATGAAGAGTGGCCCTCCTTGCCGCAACTACAGAAAGCCCTCGCACAGAAACGAAGACCCAACACAGCCAAAAATAAAAAAAAATTTTTTTTAAAGACTTTAAAAAAAAAAAAAAAAGGAAAAGAATTTTTGAACAATATAATAATCTGCATATTTATACTGCATGAGAATTTTGTTTTTTACTTTTGGCTTTATTTGTGGGGAAATCCTTTAAGGTAAATCCAGATTAATTCTGAACCAGCTCAGCTAAACAATAAATTAGACCACATAATTTATGTCACTATAGGACAACGTTTAAGAACATGACTTGGAGTTAGAGAGCATCTGGGTTTGTGTCCTCACTTTATCAAGTTAATTAATCATGTCTCAGTTCCCTCACCTACAACATGTGGATAATAATCACACCCATTTCAGAAAGAAGTTGTGATGATTAAATGAAAAAATGCACATAAAATGCTTAGCACAGAGTCCAACACATAGAATAGACACTTGATTTTAGTTACGTATAATCAACTTAAGATTTTGACAGTACTATTACAGAATAGAATTATAAGATAAAAGCTCAGAAAGGAAACAAATTTCCCTCTTCTTTTAGGAAGCTATGATGTAATATTAGTTTTTTTGTTCTTATCACTCATTCACTTCCATTAATCCTTAAAAAAAAAAAACCTCAATCCATCTACCCATTTAAAACGTAGCAAAGTGGTATCAAACTGATACCAGTGGGGACTATTCAAGATAATCTACAATTCTGAGACAGAAAGGGCACTGTGAGGTAAGGAAAGAAAGTACAAATCCTCATGACCTCCAGAACAGAGCCATTCTTAGGATCTTATCGTATGCAACTCATGGCTCACATGCCTGACTACACCTCAGAATCAAATACTCAGCGCCTCACCCAGGCTAATTACAATGAAATCAGAATCTCCAAAAGTGAGAACTAGGCAATTTTTAAAACCCATGGAGACTAAAATGTGAAACCAGCACTAAGAATCACTAGTTAAATCCTACCTTCCTTTACTCAAGGAGACTAGAAATCTGAGTATGTGTTTAACACAAAATAATATAAATCTAAAAGCAGTACTAAGTGCCTTAATTTTCACAATAAATCATGCCAATTAATTACTCTAAAAAATTTTTCTCTATAGTATCTCCAAAATAATACTTTTATAGAGGCAACTTCTGCCAGGATAGTGTTAAGAATCAGGATTAAGAGAACTGAAATTCTAAACACATGACTTAATACTATTTTCAGGATACTATGCACTGGACAGAATTGTATAATTCACTAAACCACTACAGTCTTTAAATAAAATACCTGAAATTACTCCACTACTAGATGTCCTCATCAAAAAAACTATTTATGTGCATAGTAAAATACATTCATCCCCTTATGAGTGTACTGAACGCTGTCAAAGCTGTTGCTCTGATTTGTATTTTCTTGGCTTTCTACAATAAACACAAATTACCTGAGAAATAAAGGCATAATAAAATAATAAACAAAATAAAGTAAAAATTTAAAGACATAAATGTTTAAGAGGATCAATGAATGGGATGGATACTATACACGTCTTCAAGTAATATTTACCTTTCCAAACTTGGGAAATGCCAATTCCCTTTAAGAACAAAAACCAAAGCATACTGTGAATGGCTTTTAGCTTAATGGCCTGGTACCCAATAGACCAGGGAACATCTGTTGCTGTTGTTGCCAATACTTTTTCCAGAGTGCTAAGTGATAAATTCAACTAAAATTTTATTTTTCCTTTTGACTTATGATCCAAGTCACTTTTTAAATTTAAAACAGTGAAATACTTCAATAGTGTAAGTATAAATATAAATAATTTTGTGCTCCTGGACATAAACATAATCAACTCCAAAGGCAGTCACTAAAAAAAGACTTGTTTCCTTGTACGGGCCACTGAAGGACTCTTAGACAAAGAGTTGTGAATCAAAGACACAGACAATTAGGAAAATACAAGATCAGAACAGTGCTTTCATCAGCAATGCAAAAGCAGTTTCAGAGTACCTAGCCTGGCTAGCTTCTGAAAAAGCAATCTAACTAAAGGTGAAAACCTTATCAAGAGGTCCAAGAGAAAGGCTTTAACTTTCTGGAGGCTTGTAATTTCTAAATAACAGCATAGAAGAATCAGTGCAACAATGAAAACAACTGTTGGTATAGACTGAATAATGAAAATCAAAAACTGCTGTTATAATTTGCAATAGAAATGACTACAGAATTTGAACCCCACCCCCAAAAAAATCATTTGAGAATTTTAGAACCAATTTCAAAATTGCTCAGGAGAGCCTTTCAATGTGTTATTGAACACTCAATACTGCGGAGTATGCTCTCCAAATGAGTAACAGCAATGCCCATATTTTCCTCCTCAATAGACACCTGAAACAGACTAAATTTTAACATAACTACATCACTGCTTTTATACTCTTAAAACATAGTCCCATACTCTGAATGTTCCTTCCAGTATACGTGTTCTACTTCCTTACGTTTTTCAACTTCATTAGACAATCATTTTCTATCCACAGCTCTCTGCCCTTCTCCCTTAGCCCTGTGCTTTGATTTCTTTACAAATTAAAAAACTAAAGTATTTATAGAACAACAAGCGTAGTAAAACTATAAGTATTATTTATAAACATTATAAAACTAAAAACGTGTAAGCTAAAACACTGTAAGTCAAATGGGACAAGAAATTTTTAGTTGAGTATAATCAGTAGCATTCTTGATCATAAATCTTTAGAAAATTCTTTACAAACTGTTTTTTAATAGAATACAAACTCTCATTATTTATCCTACCAAAAGCACCAAGGAATCTTCCCCCGAGGTTTTAAATATTTTCCAGCAAAAGTGCATTAATATTTCCATTTGTCTTAATCAAAAAAGCCCTTATTTCTTAAAAAAAAAAAAAGAAAGAAAAAGAAAAAAGAAAAGTCTGTATGATCAGTGCAGAGAGTCTTTGCCTGAATATATCTAATAAACCATAAAGCATATTTAGGAAATCAAAACTCACCTCTTCTTGCATAACTGGAGTCCATATCTTTAAACTGTACCACAACAAAATCTGAACACTTGAACAAAATACTCTCCATTATTTCTTCACGCTTTGGCCCCGAACTGGATTCTGTACTTTTCTCATGCGCAGCATCAAGTACCAAATCACACTAGAAAGAATAACATAAGTAAATATTCAAAACATTTATAAAATAAAATCTGACATGAATTCTTTAGCACATCAAGGTACTATTTCTTATATGCCTTTGGTAAAAAATTATCTCAAGAGATCCTTATAATCATACCTTTTTCTCAGAAATATGATCTACTATCTATTCCAATATTCAAAAATCCTCTCATCTAAAAGTTGGTCTTTACTACCATGGTCTGTCTTAAGCACAATAGTGGTAAAGAGGAAAACAATGAAACGCCAGATCACTCTTCTACTCCATAATACTTGCAAAGACAAAAAATATTTTAATAAGCAAAAAGAGCAAGAAGTCTTTTTGAATACACAAACCCGTCTATAAAGTAATCAGTACTTGAAACTGAAGAGCGAAATCATTCAAAGTGGTTTTAAAAAGCACATTAAAGGTAAAGTACTAAGCATGAAAATGTGACAAACATACCTGCCTCACAACTACAAACTGCTAAATCAGAAACTAATAAACACTACAAGAAAGTCACACAAACATATACAGTAGTTGATGATTCAAGGGGTTTTACATTTAAAGCAAAGAAAAAAAGTAAAAATTACCTTAGGACTGTATGTTTTAAAAACTCCTTCATATATACCTCCGTTTTTCACTTGTACTTCACATTTGGATCCCTAAAAACATACAATTAATTTATCAAAGAAACACTGTGCTATGCAGTCATGGGGGATAACTGCTTTCATTTTACTTTTTAATAGCTTCATTCAACATATTAGGTAACCACTGACAGAATAAAAAATTTTTAAAACATTAATACACCAAATTCTCAAAATTCTTCAGGAGGCCTTGCTCAGAGTCTGCAGTATAAGTTTAAGTAGTGAAATTTAGTATTTTTGACTCCAGTTTTATTAAGTGACAAAATAATGCACTACAGACAATCAACTAGTAACATTATTTCGTACACAGCATAACAAGAACGCTTTTATAGTGAGTTGCAATGGCTTGAATAGAGTTCTCATCTGTTTTCTAAATCATCCTGATTAAACATGACCTAAGAAATGTTACTTTGAGAATCATTCACATTTTAACTTCATGAAATTATTTTATTCCACTCACAAGGCAGTTTCTCCCCAATACTCTGATAACTTACAACAACTGATGTAAGTATATGAACCATCCTCATATTTGCATAGATTCCATCAAAAGAAATCTGGAATATTAAGAAAAAACATTATTGGAACTCATTATTTATCTTTGTATATATATTAAAGTTAACACTTCTTCTGTTACAAAACATTTACTTAGGTTTATAATACCTTACACTCATTAAAGGGAGATTTGGTTTACTACAATCTTTTGCCTCCTTATGGAGTGTAAGTTTTCAAAAGTGAAATCAGTCATAACAACTAACAATGTTTTGACTATACATGATACAAAAAAGCAAAAGTGAACTTCCGTATATGAGGAAAGACAAAACCACAGGAACAGAAGACAGGTCAATGACTGAAGAGTAGGATTCACTACAAACTGGCATGAGGGATTTCTGGAGGTGATAAACTGTTCTATTACCTTGACTGTGATGGTGGTTACACAATTGTATACATCAAAACTCACAGAACTGTACACTAAATAGGGTTAAATATACCTTAAAAAATAAATGGGGTAGGGACTGCCCTGGTGGCTCAGTGGTTGGGAATCCACCTGTCAATGCAGGGGATACGGGTTCCAGCCCTGGTCCGGGAGGATCCCACATATCACGGAACAACTAAGCCCATGCGCCACAACTACTGAGCCTGAGCTCTGGAGACAACAAGACACAACTACTGAAGCCTGCACGCCTACAGCCCATGCTCCGTAACAAGAGAAGCCACTGCAATGAGAAGCCTGTGCACCGCAATGAAGACCTAATGCAGCCATAAATCAATCAATCAATCCTATGCTTAAAAAAAAAAAATAAAACAAATGGGGTGGAAGGGGAACCTCTGTAGAAGACCCTTGACTATCTTCTCTTAGCATATCTGAATCAATGATATTGCTCTAAGGTATAATAAACCACATCACTCCTTATTACACACTACATAAGCATGTGTCCTGATTCTGAAGAAGAAAATCTGTCCACAATAAAGGCAAAGTCTCAAAAAATAGTGACAACTTCTCATTTATATTTCTTGCATCTTGTGGAACTTGCACATTCTGTCCTTTGTGCCCAGTTTAATTTCACTGATAAAGTTCCAAAATTTAAAACCAGAAGGCCCTTTTCCAGGGAGAAAAATGAATAAAAGATAGCACATTATTTCAAAAACAAAACCCCAAAGTTTTGAAAACTCCAGTCCTAGTGTTCCATTTATCTCATTAATCATTTATATTTGCCTTTAGTCATTTATAAAAGAACAAATGAGTTGTTATTATTAAGCATGAAAAATAAAAATATAATTTACAGATAATTCTGCATTTTACACATGGAGTCACCATTAAAAAACAACAGATAGGACTTCCCTGGTGGCAGGTGGAAGTTCTAAGAATCCGCCTGCCAATGCAGGGGACACGGGTTCGAGCCCTGGTCCGGGAAGATCCCACATGCCACGGAGCAACTAAGCCCATGTGCCACAACTACTGAGCCTGCACTCTAGAGCCTGCAAGCCACAACTACTGAGCCCACACGCTGCAACTACTGAAGCCTGCGCGCCTAGAGCCCGTGCTCCGCAACAAGAGAAGCCACCACAACGAGAAGCCCACGCACCACAATGAAGAGTAGCCCCGGCTCACCGCAACTAGAGAAAGCCCGTGAGCAGCAACGAAGACCCAACACAGCCATAAATAAATTAATTTATATTAAAAAAACCCCAACAGATATAGCTAATGGTCTTACAGCTAACCGTATTAATCTGCAAAGGGTATCCGAGATAGAAGGCAATTTATTTATTTATTTTTTGGCCTTGGCTTTTGGTCTGTGGTTTAGAAATCACATTTTAGTTATCAATTTTTCCAAACAAGTAACATTAAAGTTACTCACCGTAGGTTGAGGCAGTCCTTTGCTACTGTTTCGGCCTCTGAAAAGATTAAATGTTATATTTATGAAATTCAACAAGCTAAACAAGCTAAAAATTTTTTTCAAATTTGAAATATCTTATAATTCCATCCAAAAACACACAGGCTATCTGTGGGGAGGGCTCATCTAATATTAAGTATAAAGGCTACATAAGTATGACTCTCGCTGCGCTTTGCTGGCTCAGAGGCCCAGAACAGGTAGGGGTCAAGGGAGGGAGGAAGGAGGAAAGAAATGTGACCACAATCAAAATGAAATAAAGTAAAAATAAAAACAACCTATTTAAAGAAATAACCAATACCAAATATAATAATCTCTACTCCAAAAGTAACCACTCTGTTATAAAAAGCTACCCAGGAGCAAAATATAGATTATATTCCTGATTTAACTGACATATTTGACTAACATCAAGTTACTGCCCATATTTTTCCCTCACCTCTAAAAATAGGTACTGTGTTTACAACTGCAGAAAGACATTTGAAAATAAGTTGAATCATTCAAAAAACTTTCACTTTAAATAATAAGTGCCTCTGTCAGGATCTATATAACAAGTGCCTTTCCCTGCCAAACCCCTCCCTCTGAAATAGTGCAGTACACCAACATCAGTTGTCAAGTAATTTCCAGTAACATGAACTCTATTTTCAAGTAAACTTAGAAAACATAATACACTGTAAGGCTTGCTCCAATGGAAAAAATCAGGCCCTTTATGAAATGATAAAAAAAATTAATAAAGTAAAATTAGTTACTCTTGAGTAACAGTATTGGAATCTCATTCTAATAAAATAATCACAACACTCAAATAAAGCCACAAACTTCAAACATTCAAAGAGAAGCACAATTCAGGTGAAAAAGCCCAGCAGTATGAATGGTGCCAATTCTCAGAAAAGTAGGACTGATATTAGCACTCTGATGTCAGCTGATTTTGTCTCCAACTCTCATCTACCTTCTCTCATCTAGAAGGTAACGTCTTTGGACTTCCCTGGTGGTCCAGTGGTTAAGACTCCGTGCTCCCAATGCAGGGGGCGTGGGTTCAATCCCTGGTCGGGGAAGATCCCACGTGCCATGTGGCATGGCCAAAAAAAAAGACAGAAAGCAAGAAAGAAAATAATGTCTTCAATCAAATCACCTGAGATTCCTTCCACTTCTAACATTCTACCTCTCACACAGCACAGATAGAGAAATTCCTAAAGTCTAAGGAATATGACCAATAATTTATCATTTATAAAACATTACAAACCAGACACTATGGTAAGCATTATGTCAAATCTCTCCCCTACTTTACAGGTAAGGAAACTGTACCTTAGCAGCTAAATATCTTGACCAAAATCATCCAGTTCAAGAGTAGTAGAGCTGGGCTTCCCTGGTGGCACAGTGGTTAAGAATCCGTCTGCCAATGCAGGGGACACGGGTTCGAGCCCTGGTCCGGGAAGATCCCACATGCCGCGGAGCAACTAAACCCGTGCGCCACAACTACTGAGCCTGCGTGCCTAGAGCCTGCGCTCTGCAACAAGAGAGGCCACCGCAATGAGAAGCCCGCGCATCTCAACGAAGAGTAGCCCCTGCTCACCTCAACTAGAGAAAGCCCGCGTGCAGCAATGAAGACCCAACGCAGCCAAAAATAAAATAAATAAAATAAATAAATTTAAAAAAAAAATCTTTAAAGAGTAGTAGAGCTGGTATTTAAACCAGGTGATCCAAAGTATAGACTTTTCATTTCTAGGTTATGTTGCCTTTCTGACATTGTATCACAAGGAATAAACTTGACAATAAAGCCTAACCCCATTTCTACATCTTTCAAATACCATTTGAATGTACTGTTTCTCTATTTATTTGTAGTCTGCAGCCAAAGACAAACAGATTTTGTTTATTTATTTGTTTATTTATTTGTTTGGCTGCGCTGGGTCTTAGTTGTGGCATGCGGGATCTTCGTTGCCGCGTGTGGGATCTTTAGTTGCGGCATGCGAACTCTTACTTGCGGCATGTGGGATCTAGTTCCCTGACCAGAGATTGAACCCTGGCCGCCTGCATTGGGAGCATGGAGTCTTAGCCACTGGAGCACCAGGGAAGTCCCGTCAAAGACTATAAAATAATGGCTACGTCTTGCCATTTTATCTTATCCTAGTGGTTGCTGTGATGCCACAGTTAAAAGACTTAAACAAATGACACGAATTAAGTGCCCTTAAACTTATGCAGCATCCCCACAATACTATTTAAAAGAATGTAAAACATAAAACTCCGTTACAGAAGTCACATTATTTTTTTATTGATTGTACAGTTGTATCTTTGACTAATAAAGAGCAATTGTTTCAACAATACAGTTTACTTAGTAGAACAAACTGGTCAGTAAGGAAAATAAAAGACTCAGAGTGATATAAAAGTGGTACAAAATCAGTATAGAAACCACTGATTTCCACTGATCTACGAGGTGGGTGGACACCCAAAGGGAATGTTAGCATACCACAGTAACGTTCTCTGAAACTGGTAAAGCCCACGTTCATTCTTGTTTTTTTCATTTTGGATCCACTCAGATTATGCTTGACTTTTACTCTTTTCCTTTAGTATTTCAGGAAAAGCATTCTAATATTTCATACAGTAAAAAACAAACAAAAAAAGACTCTCAAAAAAAGCTAAGATCATGTCTTAGTCCTAAATATACCTATAATGTGACAGATCAGATTTAGCAAAACAACAATATCCAGGATTCTAAATTTCCAATAACCACTGAACATGAGGTTAAAATGTGATTCAAAATGCTAGTCAAATTAATATAAAGAAATTTACAAAAATAATAATAAAGAGTTCATATTGCTTCAAAATAATACAGGAGGGAGAAAATAGATGGGGCTATAAATGAAAAAAGACTGGCATGAGTTGGTAACTGCTGAAGCCAGGTGATGGGTGTGCAGGGGTTCATTATATCATTCTTCTTGTTTTTTACAATTTCCTTAAGTCAAAAAAAAAGCCTTCGGGTATGACACAATGGAAGCCTGGATTTAATCAAGTGTATAAATCTACCAATTTACAGGGAACATTGGGTAGAAGAGTAAATTAACTGATACCATGAGGTTACAAGTCCGTTAAATCCAGAATGTGGTAAATTTGACTTAAGAGATGACAGTTCCTTCTACAAATAATGGCATGTGAAGAAAACAAAATATGCAGGAAAAATTATTATACATTTAAAGATACACGAAAATCAAAAGCAAAGCGTGGCTTCCCAATTTCAAAACTCATCACAAAGCTACAGTAATCTAAAGAGTGTGGTCCCGGCCTAAGGACAGACATAAAAACCAATGGCATAGGGCTTCCCTGGTGGTGCAGTGGTTGAGAATCTGCCTGCCAATGCAGGGGACACGGGTTCGAGCCCTGGTTTGGGAAGATCCCACATGCCACGGAGCAGCTGGGCCTGTGAGCCACAACTACTGAGCCTGCGCGTCTGGAGCCTGTGCTCCACAACAAGAGAAGCCGCAATAGTGAGAGGCCCGCGCACCGCGATGAAGAGTGGCCCCCGCTTGCCGCAACTAGAGGAAGCCCTCACACAGAAACGAAGACCCAACACAGCCAAAATAAATAAATAAATAAATTAAAAAAAAAAAGATTAAAAAAAAAACAATGGCATAGAATACAGAGCCCAGAAATAAACCCTCATACTTACGGGCAATTGATTATTAACAAGGGGGTCAAGATCATTCAAAGGAAGGTCTCTTCAACAAATGATTCTGGGGACTTCCCTGGTGGTCCACTGGTTAAGAATCCACCATCCAATGCAGGGGACGCGGGTTTGAGCCCTGGTCGGGGAACTAAGATCCCACATGCCGTGGGGCAACGTAGCCCATGCACCACAATTAGAGAGAAGCCTGCGCGCTGCAATGAAAGATCCCACCTGCCGCAGCTAAGACACAACGCAGCCCCGCCCGCCCCCCCCCCAAAAAAAGGCGCCAAAGACCTAAATTTAAGAGCTAAAACTATGAAACTCTTAGGAAAAAAAAAAGGGAAAATCTTCATGGCCTTGAATTTGGCAATAATTTATTAACTGTGACACCAAAGGCATACAACATAAGAAAAAATATGTATAAAAAGGATTTCATCAAAATTAAAAACTTTTGTGCAAAAAACAGTATCAGAGTGTAAAAAGACAACCCACAGAACAGTAGAAAATACCTGCATACATCTCATAACGGGTTAATATCTAGAATACATAAAGAACTCCTACAACTCGACATCAAAAAAAAACATACAACTCAGTTCAAAAATGGGCAAAAGACTTGAATAGACATTTCTCCAAAGAAGTTTATACAGTTGGCCAACAAGCACATGAAAAGATGCTCAAATCACACTGGTAATTAGGAAAATACAAATCAAAACCACAATGAGCTACGATGGCTATTATAAACAACAAAACAATGGCTATTATAAACAGAAAATAACAAGTGTTGACAAAAATGTGGAGAAACTGGAACTCTTGTACACCGTTTCTAGGAATGCAAAACTGTGCAGCTACTGTGGAAAATAGTATGGCAGTTCCTCAAAAAACTAAACATAGGATTATCATATGATCCAGGAATCTCACTTCTGAATGTATACCCAAAATAACTGGAAGCAGAGATTTTAACATATATTTGTACACCAATGTTCAGAGCAGCTTTATTCACAAAAGGCAAAAGGTGGGAAAAAACCAAATGTCCACTGACGAATGTATAAACACAATGTGGTACCATCCATACAATGGAATATTATTCAGTCTTAAATGAAGTTCTGATACATGCTACAACATGAATGAACCCTGAAGACATGCAAAGTGAAATAAGACATACACAAAAGGACAACTATTACATGATTCTACTTATGTAAGATACACAGAGTACTCAAATTCATAGAAATAGAAAGTAGAATGGTAGATCCCAGGGGCTGGGGGACTGCGGAATTAGAAGCAAATGCTTAATGTGTATAGGGCTTCCTTTGGGGGTGAAAATGTTTTAGAACTTAATAGAGGTGGTAGTAGTAAAACAACTGGAATGTACTTAATGACAGTGAACCACACATTTAAAAATGGTTAAAACAGTAACTTCCGTGTTATGTATATTTTACCACAATTTAAAAAAACAGAGAATTCCCTGGCGGTCCAGTGGTTAGGACTCTGCACTTTCACTGCCGAGGGCCCGGGTTCAATCCCTGGTCAGGGAACTAAGATCCCGTAAGCCACACAGGGGCCATAAACAAACAAACAAACATAAAAAAATAAATTTTTTAAAAAAAGGTAAGCTCCAAATGAAATTCATTTGCAACAGTGCGTAGAGAAGTTCATGCCTAAGGGTGCTCTCAGAAACAGTGCAGACTGTGGTCAAAGGCAACTGAGAGTAAATTGGTAAAATCATTGCTTAACATAGGCTAACTTGATTTAAAAAAAAAAAAAAAGAAGATCCAACTACAAACTGTCTATAAAAGAGATACTTTAGACTGAAAGATATAAATAGATTGAAAGTAAAAAGATGGAAAAAGACATAGCGTCAAACAAGAAAGCTAGAGTGGGTATACTAATATCAGACAACATAGGCTTTAAAACAAAAAAAAAATCACTAGAGATAAAGAGGGGCATTTTATAATGATAAAAAGGTCAATTCATCAGGAAGAAGGAAGAGGCATTCCAGCTGGACTCTGTGTGCCATTTTCACATAAGTCCTGGGCCAATGGAGATGAACTCTTCACAGAAATTATCTGTACCATCCTGACCCAAAGCCCTGCTCCTTCACCTAGAGTTGTCTCATGCTCCATTTCCTTGTCATACTATCAACCTGACAACTGAACTCCAACTAATAAATGTAGAAGGAATGATGGAATTAGAAGGATACCATTTGGTAACCACCACAGTAATAACTGTTTCAGGCAAAAATCACCAATGAATGCTAATCTAGTAAAGTAGAAACAGGATATTTACATAATCACAAAGCAACTCCTCACAAGATACTGATTAATGACAAAGTGAAAAATAACTTTGTAGAAAAGGAGCCCAGCACCATCCTAATCAAGTGACCAAAGCTAACAGCATGAGCAATGGGATAAATGTACATCATTCACCTCCTCTCAGGCAATGAGAACACATGCATCACTTCTGCAGTATTCTCGCCAAAAATGTATAAACTGAATCTAATCATGAGGAAACATCAGACAAACCCTAGTTGAGGGACTTCTACAAAATAACCTGCAATATCCAAGTGTCAAATCACGAAAGACTAAGGAACTACTTCAGATTAAAGGAGACCAACGAGACATGACAACTGAATTTAACATATAAACCTGGATTGGTTCTTAGACCAGATTTTTTTTTGCGGGGGGTGGGTTGTAAAGAACATTAGAAGATCAATTAGTAAAATCTGAATAAGGTCAATAGATAATAATTTGGCACAATATTAATTTCCTTATTTTGACAATTGTACTGTGGTTTTGTAAGAGAATATCCTTGTTATTAGGAAATACACTCTGAAGTATTTAGAACTAAGGGGCACGTCTCTCATATGTTTAATAAAACTACTTAAATTTTATATTAATTACGTATGTATGTATTAATTTTAACGAGAGAGAAAATGAAAAAATGGAGAAGTTCCTTGAAGAATATAGGTGAAGAGTATAGAAGAATTCTTTGTACAATTGTTGCAACTTTTCTATAACTCTAAAGTTATTTATAAACAAAATTTTTTAAAATTAGGAACTGTGAATGATTAACTTCTATCTACTTTATTGTCCAAAATATCTTTAAATTTTTGTAATAAAAAAACTTGCCCAGCCTTAAATGCCACCTTTTCAAGAAGCCTTCCTTGGATTATGCCATCCCAATCAAATACATGGTGCTCTCTTCAACTCTCTAGACTGGAATTTAGCATAATCTGCTCTGCATTATAGTTACCAGTGAACCTATCATATGCCCACTACTCAGGGCCATCACCGGACAACATGGTGCTTTTGTGCAAAGCAGATAATGATGGCTCCTCCAGGGAGTCACAGCCCCACACTAGAGAAAACCGTGTGGTCAGCAGCCAATGCCTTTGAGAAAATTAGGCGGTACCAGAACAGATGCCATCCCAAAAGGCACATTACGTAGCCAAAGAAACTCCTGGATTTCAAAACCCATTTGTGGCCTCAATCAGGAGCTCTTGGATGAAATGAAAGCTAAATAACCAAGACTGGCAGACAGGATCTTGTCCATCTTTTTACCATCTACCAAAATTAGCACAGAGGAACTGTGCTTCACATATGATATACACAATAAATATTTAACGAATTAACAAGCCCAGTCAGAGAAGAAAGAAAAAAATGAACATGAAAGCTTTCAAAGTAAAGATCTTTCTCAACTTATGATGGGATTACGTCCTGATAAACCTATGGTGTAAGCTGAAAGTCGAAAATACATGTATATATCTAACCTACCGATCATCATAGCTTAGCCTAGCCTACCTTAAATGTGCTCAGAGCACTTACATTAGTCTACACTTGGGCACAACCATCTAACACAAAGCCCATTTTATCATAGTGTTGAAGATCTCATGTAATTTACTGAACACTGTCCTGAAAGTGAAAACCAGAGTGATTATATGGGTACAGAATGGTTGTAAGTGCTTACCACTCGTAATCGTGTGGCTGCAGCTCGCTGCCACTGACCAACATCATGAGAGAGTATCATACCACATAAAGCTAACCTGGGAAAAGATCAAAATTCAAAATTCGAAGTAGGGTGTCTACTGAACGCTTATTGCTTTCACACTGTCCTAAGTCAGGGACCATCTGTAATAATTCTCTAAATCAAGCATCAGCAAACTACAGCCCACAAACCTGTTTTTGTCTGGGCTTTGAGTGAATATGGTTTTAAGTTCTTAAAGCGTTAAAAAAAAAAAAAAGCCAAGAACAATATGCAACAGAGAAGTTACACGGCTCATAAAGCCTAAAATATCTGGGTCATTACAAGCAGAATTTGCTGACCTCTGAACTGAAAAAATGTGGCTGCAATGTCAATAAGTGCAATCTAAAAATAAAGTCTACTGGGGATTTCCCTGGTGGTCCAGTGGTTAAGACTCCGCACTCCCAATGCAGGGGGCCCGGGTTCGATCCCTGGTCGGGGAACTAAGATCCCACAATACCGCAACTAAGCCTGCACGCTCTGCAGCCGTTGCACCGCAACTGGAGAAGCCCGAGCGCCGCAATGGAGACCCAGCACAGCCTAATAAATTAACTAAAAAATAAAAAAAATAAAAAATAAAGTCTACTGCTGTTTTACACAAACTAGTACTTCTACAAGAAACTTACTAGCACTATATACTTTCCACAAAAGTTTAATGTACACATAATTGAGAAATGTCATGAAAGTACTCTTGCTCTCATTTAATTATTTATAGGTCTTACAATGCAATTCAATTGAGGTCGATCCACCTATTGGGGAAAAAAAAAATTAAGGTATTTTACTAATGTACATTTGATGACAATACTATGAGCAAGTTCCAGAAAGACAAGGACTTTGTAGTGACCACCAAATCAAAAGCACCCAGGATAAAATGATGAAGAGGTAAGGTAAACTGTAGATTAAAACAGACCTGAGACATAGCAAACAACTTGTGAACCTCATGTGAGCCCTCACTAGAACAAACTGTAAAAGAAAAATAAAATGATGAGACACTCGAACTGGAGGTTCTAGCTTACGTAATAATGTAAGAAAAAGAAATAAAAGGCACAATGTTTGGACAAGAAGAAGGAAAACTGTCTTTAATAAAAGACAACACGATTATTATGCAGAGAATCTACCAAAAAAACCCTACTAGAAGAAAGCTTAGAAGGCTAACTCAAAATGGATCAATGACCTAATCATAAAAGGTTTAAATAAAACTTAAAAAAAAAATTTCTCCCACCCCCCCACCCCCTGCCTATGGCTATCATCAATCTGCTCTCTGTATCTATGAGCTTGGTTTTTTAGTTTGTTTTTTTTTAAGATAACCACATATATGAGAGATCCTACAATATCTTTCTGTGTCTGACTTATTGCACTTAGCATAACGCTCTTGAGGTCCATCCATGTTGTTGCAAACGGCAACATTTCGTTCTCTTTTATGACTGAGTAATACTCCATTGTATACATATATTTCACTTAGATTGTTTCCATATCTTGGCTATTGTAAATAATGCTGCAATGACCATGTGGTACATATATCTTTTCAAGTGTTTTCATTCTCTTTGGATAAATACCTAGAAGTGGAACTGTTGGATCATATGATACTTGTAAACCTTTATGATCTCGGGTTAGGCAAAGGTTTCAGAGAAGACAGAAAAAATATAAACCATAAAAGCAAAAAATTGACAAATCAGACTTCATCAAATTTTAAAATATTCTGTGCTTTTAAAGACACTGTTAAGTAATGGCCTATATGGGAAAAGAATCTAAAAAAGTGGATATATGTATATGTATTTAATATAACTGATTCACTTCGCTGTACACCTGACACTAACACAACATTGTAAATCAACTATACTCCGGGGTACTTCCCTGGTGGTAGAGTGGCTAAGACTCCATGCTCCCAATGCAGGGGTCCTGGGTTCGATCCCTGGTCAGGGAACTAGATCCCACATGCCGACACTAAGAGTTTGCACGCCACAACTAAAGATCCCACATGCCACAACTAAAAGATCCGCCATGCAGCAATGAAGATCCCTAGTGCCGCAACTAAGACACGGTGCAGCCAAATAAATTAATTAATTAATTAAAAAAAAAATGGTTAGGATGGTAAAATGTATGTTATCGGTATAAAAAAAAAAACAACCCTATACTCCAATAAAGAACTTTTTTAAAAGACACTGTTAAGAAAATAAAAAGTCAATCCTCAGACAAGGAAGTATTTGCAAAATATGTCTGATAATGGACTTCTACCCAGAATATACAAAAAACTTATTAATAATACAAATAGCCTGGACTTCCCTGGTGGCACAGTGGTTAAGAATCCGCCTGCCAATGCAGGGGTCACGGGTTCGATCCCTGGTCCGGGAAGATCCCACATGCCGCGGAGCAACTAAGCCCGTGCGCCACAACTACTGAGTCTGTGCTCTAGAGCCCACGAGCCACAACTATCGAAGCCAGTGCGCCTAGAGCCCATGCTCTGCATCAAGAGAAGCCACTGCAATGAGAAGTCCATGCACCGCAATGAAGAATGGCCCCCGCTCTCCACAACTAGAGAAAGCCCGTACGCAGTAACAAAGACCCAACGCAGCCATAAATAAATAAATAAATAAATAAAATTTTAAAAAAGACAAATAGCCCAATAAATGGGCAAAAAAGGCTTATACAGTCATTTAACCAAATAAGATTTATTGGGTAAAATTAAAGACTGACAATACCAACTGCTAGTGAGGATACCAAGAAGCTGAAACTCTCATACACTGCTGGTGGAAATGGAAAACAGTACAGCCATTTTGGAAAAGAGTTTGGCAGTCTGTTATAAAGTTTAACATACTTTTAAAACCCAGCAATCCCATTCCTAGGTAATTATACAAGAGGAATGAATATGAATGTTAGTAGCTAGTTTATTCATAATAACCAAAAACTGAAAACAACCCGAATGTCCACTACCTAGTGAATGAATACACGAACTGTGGTAGCATATCCTTAACAATGGAATACTTCTCGGTTATAAAGTTACAAATTACTGATACATACTACACACAACATGGATGAATTTCAAAAGCATTGTGTTTACTGACTAAGCAGAAGCCAGACACCAAAAGCTACATAATCCATGATTCCATCTACATGACATTCTGGAAAGGCACTACAGATGTAGAAATCAGATCAATGATTCTAAGGGCTGAGGGTCAAGGGAGGGGATTTAATTAATATAAAGGCACAAGAGGGAACTTTATAGGGTAGTATATCTTAATTGTGTTATTGACAATATGACTATACACATTTGTCAAAACTAAAAAGAACTTTAAACAGGATGAGTTTACTGTATGTAAATTATACCTCAAAAAACCTGCCACACACCCCCCCCAAACTAAAGGCAGATCCAAAGAAACCCTAAAACTTAAACTTAAAAAAAAAAAAATTGAGGGACTTCCCTCGTGGTGCAGTGGTTAAGAATCCACCTGCCAATGCAGGGGACACAGGTTCGATCCCTGGTCCAGGAAGATCCCACATGCCGCAGGGCAACTAAGCCCATGCGCCACAACTACTGAGCCTGCGCTCTAGAGCCCACGTGCTGCAACTACTGAGCCCACAATGCTGCAACTTCTGTAGCCTGCGCGCTTAGAGCCCGTGCTCTGCAACAAGAGAAGCCACTGCAGTGAGAAGCCCACGCACTGCAACGAAGACCCAAACACAGCCCAAAATAAATAAATAAATAAATAAATATAGTATTAAAAAAAAAATGAAATTGATGGTATGTAAATTATAACCAAATAAATGTGAAGTTAAAAATTCATTATATTATACACTTAAAATTGGTGAATTTTACTGTATGTTAATTATACCTCAGTAAAGGAGTTTTGTTTTTCTTTTAAGAGACAAAAAAGGGAAAACCTGAACTAATGGGACATTAAAAAATACTAAGGAATTAATGTTAATTTTTTAAAATGTGATAATGGTTTCCATTCTCTTAGATACTATACTGAAATATTTACAGAAGAGATGTCATGATGTCAGGAATTGCTTCAAAATAATCTAGGGAGGCTAGAGTAATCAAGACAGCATGGTAATGGCGTAAGGACAGACATACAGATCAATGAAATAGCATTAACTGTCCAGAAATAAACTCTTACATTTATGGTCAACTGATTTTTGAGAAAAGTGCCAGGACAATTCAATGGGGAAAGATTAGTATTTTCACAAATAGTGCTGGTCCAACTGGATATCCACCTGCAAAAGAATGTATCTGGACCCCTACTGCATATCATATATAAAAATTAACTCAAAATGGATTAAAGATGTAAATGTAAGAGCTAAAACTATAAAATTCTTAGGGCAAAAAACATGAGAATAAATCTTCAATGGATTTGGCAATGGATTCTCAGATATGACACTAAAAGCACAAACAGATGAAAAAATAGATAAACGGGACTTGAGATCAAGATTTAAAACTCTTTTTTGCTGCAAATGACAACATCAATACACCAAGAGCAAAAGCAACAAGTAAGAAGGGACTGTGGATAAATTATAAAGATTTCAGACATTCCCTGACTAAGGGAAACCAAAAGCACTAGGACTCCAGAGTGCAGTGCTTAAAAACAGAGAGCATACTAAAAGGCAAAGGGCCACTTTTCAGACAACTCTATTTCAAATCTTGGCTCAGCCACTTACTGTGACCCCAGAAAGGTTATTACTTAACCACTGTGGCCCCCAGTTTGCTTATCTGTACAATGGAAATAATAAGAAAGGTCACAAGGTTGTTGAGGATCAAATAATATGCAAAAGATACACGTTCATTTGGTCAAAATTTATTACAACTTATATTGTACTCTTTAAAATGTGGGATTTACTGTGTGTCAATTATACCTCATTAAGGTTGTAAAATTTAAAAACAAAGAGTCTGGCGCAGAGGAAGCACTCAAAAATTGTGGCTTTTTAAAACTTTACATTTAACAGATATTTACTGACTAAGCAAAATGAACACAGCCTTGCCTTCGGCTGCTTACACTTCAGAGGTTATGTCTAGGACAGAAAATTAAAAACATATTTTCATATGTATACCGTACCTGTCTCATTCACCACTGGAATTATCAAATAAAAAATATATATAAACAATCCAAGAGCACACCTCATAACTGCAACACATTAAATAATCTAAGAATAAAATTCCCTTCCATTATTGTTTCAAAATTTGTGGTGGGGCCGGGGGTGGGGGGGGAAACACATGCAATTTCTACTGGTACTCCCAACAGACAATGTAACTGAAGAACTGTTTACTTTTTCATTTTTCACCATTCTGGTCATTCGTCACCACTTTTCAACACGGCACCTATACATGTCATTCACCATTTTCTACAACTATTTGAACAAGCCTGCGTGACAAATATACACAGTCAAAATACTTCACTGATCCAAATTTCTAGAACCAGACTACTTGTATGGATACAACTGATATTCTTTGGCATAGTAAGAATACTACATACCTCAAACTCCCTTCCAATAGAGTTGTAATAATGTTGTTCCCCCAAATATTCACATGGCTGACTGCTTCTTGTTACTTAGATGTCACCTCCTCAGAGAGGCTTATCCAGACCAACCCATCAAAAGTAGCTCCCCAACTACTATTATATTGCTGTTTTAGTACTTAAGTAACTAATACTTAGTATATTACAGCACTTAATAACTGAAATTTTATTACATGTTCCTTTTTTTTCTTTCTGTCTCTGTCCATCCCTCACCTCCAGAATATATACCTCATGAGGGCAAACACTTCTGTCTCATTCACCACTGAGTGCCCAGGGCTTAAGAACAGAGCCTGGCACAAAGTAAGTACTCTGAATTGTTGAATAAATTAAGTATACAGTATAATTTATGTGAATTATGACAAATATTGACTAATTCAATTTCTCTTTATAGTACAGAAAAACTACAGCTGTCAAGAGAAAGGACAATTAACTAAAAACTAGAAATCTAATTCCAGTTCTTAAAGTTAACTCAATTAGGTGAGTCATTTTGTTCTTCCCATTTCAGTCTTTTTATTAGAAAGGGAAATTCTATAATACTTATTGAATAACTACTTCCTCACTGAAAAGATGAGTCAAACAAGATGGCAGTAGGGAGCAGGTCATGACAACCCAAACATAATAAAAAGCTAGAGTTTTTTTAGCAAACTGAGGGCTGGCAACTCTAAATTCACACAGAACCGCCAGATTAATGCAGCCACATAATCATCTAGAATCAATGTTTCAAGAACCATCCCCACAAGAACTTATTTCAGTTTGCTGCAAACTCCTTGGGTTCGAATTCTGGCCCTATCACTTCCCAGCTCTGTGACCTTAACCTCATGACTTCAGCTCTTTGTGTCTTAATTTCAAGATCTACAAAATGGTGACAAAAATAGTACGTTCTCAAAAAAAAAAATAATAACTTCTCATTAGGTTGTGAAAATTAAATGATATTCCATATAGACAACTTGGCTTCAGAACAATGCCTGGCACATTATTAACTGCTTAATAATTGTTAGCTAATACAATTATTTTCCTCATATTACAGCACACACTAGAATTGTGCAGCGGGGCGGGGGGCAGGGACAATTTTTCAAATGAAGTTTTACTTCGAGGAAGGGATAAGGAGGCTTAGCCATAAAGCCATGCACAATTAGATACGACCTAGACATACCAAAAGCTCCGGAAGATTTGGATAAAAAGGAATCCTGGGTGCTCAAGTCCAGTGCTGTCCAACAGAACTTTCTATAATGAATTTTAAAAAAAGTTCTATATCCATGCTGCCCAATCTGGTAGCCACTAGGCATATGTGGTGGCTGAGCACTTGAAATATGGCTAGTGTGACTGAGGAGCTGATTTTTTAAAAATTTTAATTAACTTAATTCTAAATGTAAATAGCAGGACTTCCCTGGAGGTCCAGTGGTTAAGACTCCACGCTTCCACTGCAGGGGGCACGGGTTGGATCCCTGGTGGGGGAACTAAGATCCTGTATGCCGTGTGGTGCAGCCAAAAATAAATTAATTAATCAAATTTAAAATGCAGGCCACATTAAAAAAAATTTTTTTTAATGTAAATAGCCAGATATGGATGGATAGTGGCCACCATACTGGACAGTGCAGTTCCAGTCCTCTCTTCGAGCTTCTCCAGGAGTAGGTGCTATCTACCTTCCAAAGCATCAATCCCCTCTAATACACCAAGAGTGCTTCCTTATAGTGAACTCTACTCTCTCTCCCAATGGTTTTACCCACTGGTCATTAATCTTTCCTAGGGCCTCAAAACAACTTCACTCCCCTTCAAAAGACTACAAGTGATAATGGGGAAGAGGGGAATAAGGGGAAACGAGATGAATCACTCACTGATAACGGTTGAAACTGAGTGACAGATACATAGGCTCATTAAACTGTTCTATTTTTATCTATGTTGAAATTTTCTATTAAAAAATTCTTATTAAAAAAATTCTCATTAGCATTTGTTTCAAGCTCACTTCGTTTCTTCTCTAACTACAAGGGCTTCCAAATCTGTCTCCCTGCTTTCAATACTTACTTCCTCCAATTCTTCTACCACACCGTGAACCAAATTTTTCAACCCACAACCATGTTTACAAGCATCTCTGTAATTTGGCACAAACTTTTCCCTGCCTGGAACTTCCTCTTCTCTTCCATGGCCTCATTGGAAACTGCTCATCATTTCTTAAGATCCATCTCAATACTCACCACTTTCTTCACCACCCACCCAAAGCAGTCAGTCATTTACTCGCTTCTCAGTGCTACCAGTTTATACTACCTGCATCCTGCCCTCCCCCACTACACTCACTGGTTAACTTGGAAGCAGAGATGCTTCATTCATCTTTTAACTATCCCACTCTGATAGCTTCAAACGTTTACTGAATTAATCAACAGTATGCATACAAGCTCAACAAAATGCTAAACTGTATCTACTAATACAGCATTACCCCAAACCCATCAACAAGCAGTTTTCAGCCTTAATTTGCTCAGGTAGTTTTTACTGATTTTCTTTTTTTTAACTTATTTATTTTTGGCTGCGTTGGGTCTTCATTGCTGCGCGCGGGCTTTTCTCTAGTTGTGGTGAGCAGGGGCTACTCTTCGTTGCAGTGCACAGGCTTCTCACTGCAGTGGCTCCTCTTGTTGCGGAGCACGGGCTCTAGGCACGTGGGCTCCAGTAGTTGTGGCACATGTGCTCAGTAGTTGTGGCCCACAGGCTCTAGAGCGCGGGCTCAGTAGTTGAGGGGCAGAGGCCTAGTTGCTCCGCAGCACGTGGAATCTTTCCGGACCAGGGATCGAACCCGTGTCCCCTGCATTAGGCAGGCAGATTCTTAACCACTGCACCACCAGGGAAGCCCTTTACTGATTTTCAAACATGCTAACAGTAACAGCTGAAAGTTATTAAGCACTTACCACGTGCCAAGCATTGATTTAAGCACTTTATACATATAATTCATTTAATCCTCATCACCCCCATTTCACAGAGGAAGAAACTCAAGCACAAGTGAAATAATCTGCTATAAGCCACTAAGTAAGAAAAGGCCTAGGGTGCTAAATAAATTGTATGCGACTCTGGACAAGTCATTTAAAGTTCCTGCTCCTGTCCAAAATAAAGAGGATGAGTCATGATGATCTCAAATGCAAGCTTCCAATTCTAAAATTCAGATTTGGCGGAGGAGTATAGGATGCCACATAGAAGGAAGACTGTCTTGTGAAAAGAAATAGTAACTTTAGACATTCACCAGAAAATTGTTTGAGGGAAAATGTGAATCCTTTTATTCTTGTAGTTTATAGCAAGCTACTATGAAAAAACATGGAACATGTTCTCAAATAAGAAAGCTAACATATGGGACAAGCTAAGTTCTACAAGAGTTAATAAAAAGAAAAATAAATGAGAATTAGCTTTATGGAAGATTTGAACTAGATCTTAGAGGGTAGTATGAGGATGTGGAAAAGGAGAATACTGATGGAAGAGCAGGCGGGCAGGCAGTAGAGCCTGAGCTTGATACCTGCAGAGGCAATGAGAAAAGGAGACCATGTTGATTTAAATGGAGGTCACGTTTTGAAGAGTTGATGGAAAACATGACCAGAAAGATAAAATGGGGTTGGCAAATGTCCATGGTCCTGTGGCCTGTTTTTATATGGCTCAGGGCTAAGAATGCTTTTTACATTTAAAAAGGTTTTTTTTTTTTAAATAGAAGAATATGCAAAAAAACTACATGTGGCCTGCAAGGCCTAAAAGATTTATTATTTGGCTCTTTACAGAAGACATTTGCCAACCCCTGGGTTAGATCATGGAAAGCCTTGAGAGTGAAAAGGACCTTAGGCTTGGGAATAGGATGATTTTTGAGCAGAGGGGATACCCAAAAAAAGTAGAGTTTAAATCTATAGCAAAAGGAAGGCTAGGTTAAACAGGTGGGCAAAATTAATGTGTTGCAAAAATTAAGAATAAAATGGGGACTTCCCTGGTGGCCCAGTGGGTGAGACTCCGCACTCCCAATGCAGGGGGACCAGGTACGATCCCTGGTCGGGGAACTAGATCCCACATGCCGCAACTAAGAGTCCACATGCCACAACTAAGACCCAGCACAGCCAAAATAATAAATAAATAAATAAATATTTTTAAAAAAAGAATAAAATGTATGATTGCCTAACATGATTGTTTGGCCCACAGAAATAACTGCAGCATAGCCAGGAACTTCCCTAAAGCCACAAAATATACGCATCATTTCTTCAACTATTTAATCCCTTCTCTTTGGAGGACTAATGTGTGCAGCTGAAGTCTTATTCAGTGTGTTTTTCTAGCCCCAGGGCTATATAGCCTCCAACTTGACTAAGACAGGGAGAGTGGAGAAATGGGTTCTAGCACTCTAATTCTCCTACAGAAACATCGTTAGGTGGTGTTGGAATTCTTAGATCAAGCCAAAAATGCCTTCTTAACCCACAATACAGTACGCTACTACTTAGTTCAAATTAATTATGGGTAACAACTATCTGATAAAATAGGTGCAGAAAACTAGCCACCATTTATAACATTGTTTACACATTTAAAAATAAAAATCTTAAGCTTTTGGAACCAGATTCATTTATTAATAGAACTGCCAGGATTAAGGCATGGGTAGTGGAAGCCATTTTATGGCTCACAATGATGACTGAATTGTTTTCTTCATTGATTTTTATCTGCTTTTGTTTTGCCATAGAGCTTAACCAGAAGCAGTGGAGCACAGTTACTAAAAAGCAAAAGCTCTGAAGTCTTACAGGGTTAGAATCTCAGCTTCATCGCTTCCTAGCCCTTTGACCCTGGGCAAGTTCCTTAATTTCTCTGAAGTGCCATTCCCTCATCTTTAAAATGGATATGGCATTACCAACCTGACAGGTTGGGCTGTTGTAAGGATTAAAGGATATATAAGTAATGCACTTGGCACAGTTCCTGAAACCTAACAGGCACAAAATAAATGGTAACCATCATTATATAAACAGAAAGCTCTTCATAAACTGTTTTCACACCATACATACATATCTAAACTTTGTTTTTTTTCAGAAAAATGGCTTCCATTTGGTTCAGAAATGCTAGTTTTTTCTAACATGTTTTCCACAGGAAAAAAGGTGTTAATAATAAATAAGAATTCTCATTTATTCTCTAACCTTTTAGATTGGGCTAAAACTAATGCAGACTTCCTATATAACATTTACAGACTATGAATAACTAAATTCCTTATCTGTCACAAATGCAAATTCCTCATTTTCTTTTCCACTTTTCATCCTAAGGAGCCTGTTGACTTACATTCCTTCACCCAGGGAAGCTAGTGACTCAGGTTTCTGGTCAATTAAAGTAAGAAACTAATTGTAACATTCCTTAAATCCATCACCAGTTTTCTTCTATTCTCACTTGGATACACCTTTTCAGAGATCCTAAATACAACAATAGTAAGTCATTCCATCTCTGCCACTTTCTAGCTGAGTAAAGTTAAAACAGGTCACTTAGCGTCTCTGGGCCTTAGTTTCCTCATGGGTAAAATGTGATAGGGCAACAGATTATCTAACAGTACTGTGTGATAATCAAATGAGAAAGAAAGTATATATATTATATATATGTAAAATGTATGTACATGCCCTAGCAGAACAAGCTCATGGTGGGTCCACTCAAATACAGTTTTCCCTCTCCCTTTCAATTATGACCCTAGTCAGCTCTCACAAGCTTAGACCAGGAGGCTTCTCAAACATACTGATTTCTGTGACTAGTGAGTGGCTATCCCAAAAGCATTGAAAGGAATAAGACCCTTAGCAACATACTAGACTACTCGTAAGAGGACCTATCTTCTGATAAAGCAGTAAGCTTTTTTCCCCCTTCATCTAAAAGACTTCCCATATTGTGTAAGATAGGAGCATGCTAAAAGGGGAAGCAAAGGTGTGAACTTTCTGCCTTGTCTCCCCTACTAGTACGTAAGCTCCAGGAAGGGAAAGACCTCATCTGGCTTCTTCACCACTGTGTCCCCAGAGCCTGGCAAACAGGAGGTACTCAAAAAGTTTAACTATGGTATGCCTATAAAATAAATGCCATGTTCCATTTGAGATGACAACTTTTCCTTGGCAGGGTAAACTCGTCTGCTTAATAATGAGACCAGTGCTCATGCAGTTAATAAAGAATTTACCACTTACTAAGTATACAAAGTGGTACAAAGCACTCGTCCCTGTCCTCAAGATGTTCTAAATCTAGAAGGCAGGTAATGCAAATACAGAAGCTCCTTTACTTTCAAACAAGTTAGATCCCAAATATTGATAGTTTCTCATCACCAAAGATGATAAACAAATGGCAAACAAGCACATGAAAAGATGTTCAATATCATTAGGCATAAGGAAATGCAGATTCAAACCACAATGAAATACCACTGCACGGCCACCAGAACGGCTGAAATTAAAAACTAGCATACCAAGTGTTGCCAAGAAATTAGAGCAATTAGAAATCAGTTATTTTAGCAAACAGTTTGGCAATTATTTTTAAAATTAAATAAACATTTGCCATACAACATAGCAATTCCATTTCTAGGTATTTAATCAAGAGAAATGAAATTGTTATGACCACACAAAACCTGTACATCAATATTCACAGCAGCATTATTCATAATAGCCCAAAACTGCTAACCTTAAAAGTGCATCACTTGATAAACAAACATCGTACACGCACACAATGGAATACTACTCAGCAAGAAAAAAAGAAGAAACTGTTAACATGCAGTAACATGAATGAATCTCAAAGCATTATGTTACATGAGAGAAGCCAAACACAAAAGGTTGTATACTGTATAATACCATGTATATGACATTCTAGAAAAGACAAAACTATAATGTTAGGCAACAGATTGCTGATTACCAGGTTTGGAGAAAGGGGACTGACTGAAAAGAGGCACAAGGAAAATTTATAGGATGATACTCTGATTGTGGTGGTGGTGTAAGACTGTACGTTTTTCAAAACTCAAGAACTATACACTAAGAAGGGTGAACTTTACTTTTTGTAAATTATATTTCAATACGTCTAATTAAAATACAATCTATCACAGTAACTGTCTAGCAATTTAAGCTAAATCATGGCACACTGAACAATGAAATTTTTAAAGTTTCCTCTGTACATCCATGTGATCCTAAGTCCAAAATGGACAGGAGGAAGTTTGAACGCTTATAGACCCAATATACGAACATTCTATTTGGCATCTTTTCCCAAAAGACTTCTTAATAATCTTTTCCAATGTCACTGGAGATGCCTTAGACTCTTTATTCAAAGTACTGTGAACCTGTAGCACTGTTTGTAGGTCTTGACAAAAATTTCAGCAATAGCATTTTAACTACTTTAGCCTTCTCCCAAATTAACACCACTAGCTGCAAACTTCCAAGTTTTTCCATTTCATCCACTAATTCTCCTTATCTTTTGCTGATTATTACTGACAAAATATGCATGGTACTTTTTGCTCTTTGTCCTTCAGAATAATTCGTCCCATCCCAAGCCATCATTTTCCTACTACTTATAATTTTTAAAAATCTCTCATTTCTACCATAATTAAGTCATTTCTTCTGACTGGCACTATCAGTACTCACTGCTGCTGCACTTTTTGAAAATGACAGCTTTAACAACGATAAACTAAGCTCAAACACAGTAAACACATAGAGAATTTTTAAATGACAAGAATGGCTGACTGCAAAATGACCATAAACCACCCCAAAAAAGGAAAAAACAAAACAAAAAAAAGGCCATCTGTTGGTGGGATGAACCCACTTTTGATCTGTGGTGTAGCTCTGCTCCTAATCTCAGAGTTCATCCTAAGGAGAAAGTTTGTAAGTGGAGGAGGTGCTGCACTTAAATGCAAGACACTGTACATTGGAGGGACTTCCCTGGTGGCGCAGTGGTTAAGAATCCGCCTAATGCAGGGGACACGGGTTCAATCTCTGGTCCGGGAAGATCCCACATACCGCGGAGCATCTAAGCCTGTACGCCACAACTGCTGAGCCTGCGCTCTAGAGCCCGTGAGCCACAACTACTGAAGCCCGCGCACCTAGAGGCCGTGCTCTGCAACAAGAGAAGCCACCGCAATGAGAAGCCCTGCACTGCAACGAAGAGTAACCCCCGCTCACAGCAACTAGAGAAAGCCCGCGCACAGAAACAAAGACCCAACGCAGCCAAAATAAATAAATAAATAAATAAATAAATAATAAATTTATGGGGGAAAAAAGACACTGTACATTGAATGCCACAGGAATGATACTTGCCAAAAATTACAGGGGCACAGGAAGAATCCCATTTTCCTAGGGTAAATATGGTGAGAGACTGTGCAAGAAAAGATCTTGCTAAGCCTTCAAAATCTTATGCTTAAGAGGGCAAGATGACTAGATTGACATAATTTGATTTATTCTGGAGAATACAGTATGCACAGTCTGTGGAGGGACTTGACTAAAACTATTCATGAATAGTCTCAATTTGATTCAGCTAGTAATGAGAGCCACTAAAAGTTTCTTAATAGAAACAGTACACAATGAAAGATGTTTGGGGGAGATTTTTTTTTTTTTTGCTAGGGGCGGGGTGGGGGGGAGGATTCTTATGGCTACAGAGTATATAGGAAGTATCTAGGCATAAAGAGACCAATCAGAAAGTTTGCTCAGCTACAGTCAGCAAATCCCTCCGGTGCCCATGATAAAGACTCAACCCACTCCCTTCTCTACCTACATCTCTTCTCTAAAGCCAAACAAAATCTCAGAATCCTCCAAACAACGCAACAATCAATCATAATTACCAGATAAACTGAAACCTATTTGCCAGCTAGGTTAAAGATTAAGAAAGGATAGTCACAGAGGAAAGGAATGCCTGGTAGAAACAGGAATTTCATTTTGGATTCAAGTTCCTAAGTTGAAAGGACTAAAGAGACACTCTTCCACTTAAATGTGACAGAAAACAAAAAATAGCAGAGCAGGGGACTTCCCTGGTGGCAGAGTGGTTAGGAATCTGCCTGCCAATGCAGGGGACATGGGTTTGAGCCCTGGTCCGGGAAGATCCCACATGCTGTGGAGCGGCTAGGCCCGTGCGCCACAGCTACTGAGCCTGCGCTCTGGAGCCCATGAGACACAACTACTGAGCCTGAGTGCCGCAACTACTGAGCCCGCATGCCATAACTACTGAAGCCCGAGTGCCTAGAGCCTGTGCTCCACAACAAGAGAACCACCAGAGTGAGAAGCCCGCACACTGCAACGAGGAGTGGCCCCAGCACATCGCAACTAGAGAAAGCCCGCATGCAGCAATGAAGACCCAACACAGCCAAAAATAAATAAATAAATTAAAAAAAAAATAGCAGAGTAGACCCTTTGCTAATTGAAATACTTAGAAAATTTTTTCTGGATAGGTGGATCTTTTCTTAGATTACTACATGAGTATCAGATTTTGAAAATAAGTCTTAAGAAACATATTACAAAGAAGAGGGAACAAGATTCCAAAGCCAGCTATGCAGCCAAAGATGATGGGAGAACTCCGGCAAATATCTCTGTGGCCTTAGTTTCCTCATCAGTAAAGAGAATGAGAAGTAAAAACTCAGCAGAGCCACCTCCAACTCCAGATCTGTATAATTCTAAAACACTGAGGGAATTCCCTGGCGGTCCAGTGGTTACGACTACGCGCTTTCACTGCCAAGGGCCCAGGCTCGATCCCTGGTCAGGGAACTAAGATCCCGCAAGCCACGTGGCGCGCCAAAACAAATACTGAGAGCTTAATATGTGTCAAGAATGACATGTAATAAAAATTTAGTATCTCACTTTTTAAAGAAGGTATTATTTCCCCCTTTTAATAAGTACAGAAACTGAGCCTGAGAGTAACTTGCCCATTCATTCACTCAAACATCTGACCACTTACTAAGTGCCAAGCACTGTTCCAGTAGACTAGGATACAATCGTGAACAAAATGAAGTTCCTGCCCTCACAGAGCTTAAATTTTAGTCACCAGGGGGTGAATCCCAATTCTAGCCCAGACTGGGGTTACCAGATAAAATAAAGGATACCCAGTCAAATTTGAAATTCAGATAAATAATAATTTTGTTCCATGCAATTTGGGACCTATTTATACCAAAAAATCAGTCGTCGTTTATCAGAAATGCAAGTTGGGGGGAGGGGGGAATAAATTACGAGTTTGCGAGTTTTAGCCTATATACACTATTATATATTAAAATTAAATTATATATAAAATAGATAACCAAAAAGGACCAACTGTACAGCACAGGGAACTATACTCAATATTCTGTAATAACCTATAAGGGAAAAGAATCTGAAAAAGAATACATACGTCTGAATCACTGTGCCATACACCTGAAATGAACACAACGTTGTAAATCAACTATTCTTAAAAAAAAAAAAAATGCAAGTTTAACTGGGCATCCCGTATTTTTATTTGTTAAATCTGGCAACCCTAGCGTAGAAAAAAACTGCAAAACCCTTCCTCAATCCTTTTACTGCATCTTGGTGCCTCTAAATCAGTGACTTTGACTACACCAATGAAAAATTAGTTTAAATTGCAACACAGTATATATACATTACAGAAGTTCCTTAAAACAATTCTTACCCTTAAAATGCAATGCACTGTAATATCTTCCATTCTTTTTTCATTTTTTCTAAAAATGCTTGTCATGACCCACTAAAGTGATTTTACAATCTACTAAGGGGTCATCACCTAACCTTTGAAAAATAACTTCTTTGAAAGATATGAAAAACAATTTAACCTTGTCTTATGAGTCACCATTATGAGCACATCAATTAAATATATTATGTCATAAAACAGTAATGCCTCTGGGGTCTACTAAGGCATGGAGCTATACACTTATAGCCTTTGATGGTAAACTTCTGAGCTCTTGTGTGTTGTTTTATAATTTTCCCATCTCTTAACTTTCTATCATACTATTATTACTTGTCATCGCTACCAGTGTGTTTGCCCCTAAAAGTTTTACCTTTCTACTTGCTGGCAATCTGTAAATCAAAAAAGCAAGCTAAGCAGAATCACGTATAAAGTGAAAAAGGCCCCGAAGCGCTCCCCTTTCTGTAATCTGCACAAGCTTCAACCTTAAGTTTTTTCTCTACCTGATTTTGAAGTGTGTTTCAGGAATGAAAAGGAGGTAACTACACAAGGTCCACAAAAAATGTTGATGAGCCCCAAAAGAAGAATGCACGATTTGATTCAAAACCAGCCTTTTCTTTCTTTAAAACTAAAACTGGGACTTCCCTCATGGTCCAGTGGCTAAGACTCCGCGCTCCCAGTGCTGGGGGCCCGGGTTCCATCCCTGGTCAGGGAACTAGATCCCACATGCATGTCGCAACTAAAGATCCCACATGCCACAATGAAGATCCCACGTGCCACAACTAAGACCCGGCAGAGCCAAATAAGTAAATAAATAAACTTTTAAAAATAAATAAATAAAATTTTAAAATAAATAAAAATAAAACTATAATCAAGATACTCCATTTACAACAATTATTGCTAAGAGTATCTTTTAACATATGACTTATAAAAAGCAGTATGAACATAAAGTGGCAATCAAAAATATTTGACATTGACAACACTGTTAAAGTCTCTCAAGGTAATACTTTCAAGAGGACAACATTCTAAAGTTCTGAAACTCTTAATAAAAATAAGCCACACCAGGGCTTCCCCGGTGGTGCAGTGGTTGAGAATCTGCCTGCCAATGCAGGGGACACGGGTTCGAGCCCTGGTCTGGGAAGATCCCACATGCTGCGGGGCAACTGGACCCGTGAGCCACAACTACTGAGCCTGCACGTCTGGAGCCTGTGCTCCGCAACAGGAGAGGCCACGACAGTGAGAGCCCTGTGCACCGCGATGAGGAGTGGCCCCCACTTGCCGCAACTGGGGGAAGCCCACGCACAGAAACGAAGACCCAACACAGCCAAAAATAAAATAAAATAAAATAATAAATAAATTAAAAAAAAAAAAAAGCCACATACCACAAACTGGTGAGAATTACAAAGACTCCATTACAGCATGCCATTTTTTCCAGTTCCCAAAATGCATTTAGCTACTAATCATGGCATGAAATTGTTACTGTATGGCCACTTAACTCAATTTCAAGGCTTAAAGTACAAGCAATCTACATTAAGTATTATTTTAAATTAAAGGGAATTTCAAATTTTCACATGAATACAACTGCAAATAATTTTTAGCAAATAAAACCTAAGGTTAAGGGCTTCCCTGGTGGCTCAGTGGTTGAGAATCTGCCTGCCAATGCAGCGGACACGGGTTCGAGCCCTGGTCTGGGAAGATCCCACATACCGCGGAGCAGCTAAGCCCGTGTGCCACAACTACCGAGCTTGCGCGTCTGGAGCCTGTGCTCCGCAACAAGAGAGGCCGTGACAGTGAGAGGCCCGCGCACCGCGATGAAGAGTGGCCCCCGCTCGCAGCAAATAGAGAAAGCCCTCGCACAGAAACGAAGACCCAACACAGCCAAAAATAAATAAATAAATAAATAAATTAAAAAAAAAAAAACAAACCTAAGGTTAATAGTTGTGACAAATTTTCATAAAGCCCCCAGATCCACAACAATACTCAACAATTACAACTAACAAAACCAAGGACTTCATATTTAAGTAGATTTCACACCACATATGTACAAAATTATATACATTTTTTAAAAGATAAGGAACCAGACATTCTACTTTATCCAGCCAAACTCAAGGTTACAAAAGCTATCTTGAAGGGCAAGGACTGTCTGTGGCTGTGTCTTCTTTAAAATACAAAGCATGATCTATTTATTTGTTTATTTATTTGGCTGCACTGGGTTTTAGTTGCAGCGCACACATGGGACCTAGTTCCCTGACCAGGGATCGAACCCAGGCCCCAGGCATTGGGAGCTTGGGGCCTTAGCCACTGGACAACCGGGGAAGTCCCAAACAGTATGATCTTGTTTATCTCTGCGTTTATTTAAAGGGAAGGATGTAACGAAATTCTACAAATATGTTGCTTTGGGCAAGTCCCCTCACCTCTCAAAGCTTAAAATTTTTTCCCTTCTATTTTAAGACAAGACTTTGTTATTTTGTTATGCTCTAAAATTCTACAGTTTTAGGGAAAAAATAAATCTTTAAAAGGAAAATATATATTCTTGAATCCAAAACAGTAGGTACCATATGATCTCATTTTCACAGAGTCTGGAAAAAATGTTCACCAAATTTCTAACAGTGGTTATCTCAAAGGAAAGACTGTGGGAGATTTTAATTTTAAAGGAGTTTGGGCTTTTTTTTTTTTTTAAATTCTGTGCACTCTTCTACATCAAGTATTTAAAGCGTACTGTTTTTCAAATTATAAAAGACAGAACTTTCAATACAAATGAGGTAATACTTATACAAAGACTTTCTCAATTTATTAATTTGAAGAAAGAATCTGTTTTGGACACTGGTTTAAGTACAGCTCTTATCTCTATTATAATATAAGCAGTGTGGACCACATTCTATACATGTCTGTATGCCCCAAAGTGTTAAATTTCATATACATATATAAACATACACACACACACACACACACATATATATATAAAAGAAATTAGTTTTGAGTAGAAAAGTATACTTTAAAGATATAAAAAAATACATTAAGATATAGGTCAACCTGTTTCTAATCATGAGTAATGTTAGTAAAGTTATGGGATCGAAAGTGTCTACATTACAAATTCTAGATTTAGGTGCTACAATCTTTCAAAAGCTTGATACCAGCTTCATATTCACTGATGAGTAAATTTTCTGATGAACACTCTCACCCCCCCCTTTTTTTTCCCTTTTGGCCACCCCGCGGCATGCGGGATCCTAGTGCCCCAACCAGGGATAGAACCCGTGCCCCCTGCATTGGAAGCACAGTCTTAACCACTGGACTGCCAGGGAAGTCCCAACACATCCTTATTTTTGAAATCTAACATCTAAGGAGGCAAAAAGACCTCAAGAAGAAAGAGCAATCTACTTTTATTTTAATGACACTCTTGCTAAAAAATATGGACCTCTTAAATCTTGGTATGGTTAACACTCACAGATGACCCAGATAGGCTTAAAAAAAAAAAAAAAAAAAGGCAAGTACTTTCAATTAAAAAAATACAGTAGCAGGTAGGCCTGTTAGTAAACTGTATCTCCACTGAAATCACAATCATTTGAAATAGCTACAAAGAGAAAGTTTTGTTTAGGCTTAACTCTTTAAAATGATATCAAAATACTATTATTTTCTAACCAAAATAGAAAATTACAATTCTAGGGAAAAAATCTTATAAAAACTTAAAATCCTTTTCAAGGTAAACACTTTGTAATGGTGGAAATAAGTACTAACACAGCTGTAGCTATTTAGACAAAAAAAAAAAACTCCTTAAAGCTGAAACATATGGCTATTAAATAGCTATGATATGAGTTAACATCCCCTGTGTAAGAAAGTATAGAAACACAGAAAATACAAGTTTACAATTAACCAAAAAAGAAACACCATGACTGATACCATGCAATGCGTTGACTTTTCAAAATGCAAAATCTTTAAGCAACTATAGGCTTACTTTTACCTTTGTCAAAGATAAGCAATTTGTTGTAGGTTTTTGCCCAATCTTAAACAGCGTATTTTCACTGTACACCTGAAACTAACACAACATTGTAAATCAACTATATTCCAATAGAATTTTTTTAACGTATATTTTCTTTAGGTACTTGGGATGAAAATTAAACTGATTAGGTAAAATTAAAAAGCCCAACAGAAACACAAAAAGGTACCTCTTTTAACAGCCATCTACAGTTTACCTCTGGATTAATTTCAAATTTGACTATCATCAATAACCACATAAAAGAATGAATTAGCAAGGGATGATGCAGTTTAAACCTTATAAATTACAAATGGGGCCATATGATTAATTAATCTAGGTTAAAAGCAAATGGCTAACTACCTCACATTCAAAACTTTGCTCAAATGTTATCTCTTCAAGAGGCCTCCGCTAACCCATTTAAAACTGCAACCCACTCCCTTCCCCCACAGTCCCATATCATATCCTTAATCTGCTCTCCTCTAATCCTATGGCTCTTAACTAATATGTACAGTTTGCTAATATATACAGTTTGCTAATTTAATGTCTCATTTATTGCCACACCGGAATGTAAACGACCGGAGGGCAGCTATCTTTCCTTTTATTCATTAATATATCCCAAGCACCTACCTCTCCGTTGTTCATAGATTTTCAATAAATTTATGTATTGAATGAATGTAGTTTTTTTTTAGGCTCTTCTGTAAGAAACTTAATTTAAAGAGACAAAAATCTCACCAATATTTAAATGGAAACATGATGAACAATTACAATGAACTGCAGCATAATTTCTAAATTGCAATGCCTTAAGAGAAAGAAGCAGTGAAAGTACTAAGCTGAAAATTACTAAGAAAGTTTTCATTCACACTTAATCCTGTATCCAAAGAAATTCTAATACTGTATTATTTTAGGGTCTGGAATACAGTAATAGGATTATAAACCTGTATCTACATCTATCTATCTATCTATGGATACATACACATGCACCACATATATATATATATTTTAACAAGGAAGGAAACATGGAACAGAAAGAGATACGGCTTAACCAGTGGTAATTCCCAATAGTGCCATGAAATTACAAAAAAAGGTACCAAAAAATAATTTGATCTTATACTAGCAGCTAATAAAAAATACTTTTAGATGAACGAGGAAGGTTAACCAAAAACAAAACAAAGTTTTACAATAAGTTCCTCAGGACTCTCATTCCTCTACTTAGTAGAAGTATCAGCACAATAGATATACCATGTATCCTCATTAATATTAACAGTTACAGTTTTCAAACCACCTTCACATTCATTATTTAATTAAATCCTCAGAGAAACCGAACTGAAAGATAAACAGGTAACTAATAAAAGCACTTAATTATGTATGCACTTGACAGTAAATGCAACTCTTCCCTTCAAAATCCCCCAAAGTGTTTGACAAACTACAAAAAACCATTCTATAAAAGAGCCACCTTTTCAGCACTGGAAACTAACACAAGTCTCCTGAAGAGTATTATGGCATAGCTAACAAGAGCCATAAAAAACTTGAAGCCCTCTGACCCAGTAAAACCACTCCTGGGAACTTTCACTAAGGAAATAATTAGACTGAAGCAAAAAGCTCTTAGTATAAAGATGTTTACTGCACCACCATCTATAATAGCAAAAATGTGTAAACCCAAATCCCCACAATAGAATGGTTAAGCAGAAATTTTAAAAAGAAAATTTATAATGCAGTGCTAAGAAGAAAAAAGCTGAACACAAAATAACATACACAATCACTAAAACCACATAAAAATCAAAGCAGCAAAAATAAGAATTGGATTAAGGTAAAATTATGTTCACACTTTAACACTGTGTTTACATTAATCTAAGAGAAAACAGCCACCTTCTAAAGCATATGACAATTAAAGACAATAAATTTTTGAAAGCCATGAAAATCCACTATTTACAACAACAAAAGTCAAATATGATGAAATGTTGTATTATTTAAAGCAGACATGTGAATTTCTAGACTTTCAAGAATATTTTGCTGTCTCTAAACATGGCAAACCTAATGCTGCATTTTTTTTTATTCACCTTTGGTCCCAGAAACACATTTGAACTGCTGATACACACAAGCATAAATGAAGAAACTCTAGAAACTGTAATTGGTTTATAAAGAACCCAGTAACAGTGATTAAAAATGGAAAGGAATTCTACAAGCACATTAACTAAAGAATGTGTACAAGAACAAAATTTCACACTATATGAATCCAATACATTAAACGAAACTTTGCATATTCATCAAAAAGAATAAGGGCTACATACAATTTATGACTCAAAGAAAAGAGCTTAAAGCAAGCAAGAATCTAATCTTAAATGTTTGTGAAGTCTCAAGGAACAAAAAAGATCTGTGGTACTAAAACATTCCAAATATTTTTGATCACTCAAGCCACTCTGGAACAAATTCTGTTATAATTTTTAAGCCTAAGGAAAACTGATGCAACCTAAAAGCCTTAGTTTTCATTTTTAATTATTTAAACAAGTTGAATATATCTGCCAGATTTCTATCTGATCCCAAAAAGGAAAAAACAGTGCATCCTTCTTTATAAAAATTATATTTAAATTTTTTCCAAAATTTTTTTTTACTATGGATGCCACTGCAAAGGGGAACTGAAGTTACAGAATCGTATGTGGACAGAGCTGGGAAAATAAGCACTTCATTTGAACTAGTTTTGATTGGTAGCAATTGTAGATGCTTCAAAGGCGAAACTGAGAGTTGGGGGCGGGGGGGCGGGGGGGGGGCGGTGGTGGTAAGAGGGTAGAAGTCAAGAAAACCAATGTTCCTGACTGTCGCACACTGAAGGCAGAATTCCTTAAAAAACCAGCTCTGGGGCCTCCCTGGTGACCCTGTGGTTAAGAATCTTCCTGCCAATGCAGGGGACACGGGTTCGAGCCCTGGTCGGGGAACTAAGATCCCACATGCCGCGGAGCAACTAAGCCCGTGAGCCACAACTACTGAGCCTGCACTCTAGAGCCCGCGAGCCACAACTACTGAAGCCCGTGTGCCTAGAGCCCGTGCTCCGCAACAAGCCACCGCAATGGGAAGCCCGGCACCGCTAGGAAGAGTAGCTCCCGCTCACCACACCTAGAGAAAGCCCGCCCGCTGCAAAAATAAAATAAATAAAATTTTAAAATTTATTTTTAAAAAATCAGCTCTGAATCATCTTGATGGATAAGTTATCCTGCCATAAATGATAATTCTTTGGAAATGGCCTGCTAAAAACCTGTTTTCAAAAAGAAAACTCTGAAAAAAGAGAAAAAGAAAAAGAGAAAACTCTGCATCAAAAAATATCCTTATCCCACCACCTGCTAAAGCCAGGAGGTCTACTTAAGGAGGACTCATCACCGAGCCTGCCAACCCTGCCTAGGCCTAAGGGGAGGCACGGCAGTGCTGGCAACACGGATGGGCTCGGGGCACAGGGGAAGTGGACTGGCCTGCCCTTGGTGATCTCTGGCGGCACTCCCAAGTTAAGGACACTGGCCACAATGGAATGCAATCTACTGACATTTGCTGCCCCGTCTGAACACTAAGCATTTTCTTAGTTCGCGAAATGCTGACAACCCCCCACTCCCCCCACGCACCCCGCACCAGGCCTCCAGAGCCAGACCCGGTCGGCTGAGGCGACGTGAGTCCCCAGTCTGTACCACAAACCTGGGTCAGAGGGAAGTGGGGGAGACGACGCAAGTAAACACCGCATTTCTGCCTTCCGGAACCCCACCGTGCCTCCTGCTGACATCCCTCTCCTCTGGAAATTTATAGATCGGGGCAAGGACTGGGAAAAAACACACAGCGTGCCCGCCCGCTGCCGCCAACACCCGCTACGTCCCCGGTCCGGCCTGAGCTTCTGCCGCGCGCCTGGGGCCGGCCCTCGCCCACCACTATTCAAAGGCGCCTTCTCCTCCGCGGCCTCGGAACAGCAATGCGGCTCGGCCGCCACCCGCGCCAGAGAGGCCTTGCGGGGGAAGGAGGGAGGCCGGGAGGGGGTCGGGCACTCCCCCATCCCTTCCGCACGTGGGGGAGGGCGGAACGCTGCGGGAAACTGCACAGAGCCCCACGATTCCCGCGGAGCTCTGGAGCCCCCGCCGCCGCCTCAGACTTAAATGGGAAGGGGTGCGGGGGTCACTGCCCACCCACCTCCACCCGGTCCTTCGATCTCTCCCTGGGCAGAGAAGGGCGTGGGTAAGGAGACTGCACAGACCCTCATGACTCCAGCTGAGACTGTGGCTGCCCCTTTAACAGGCGGGGGGGACACTGCCCTAACTTTCTCCCCCCCTCCCTCGTTATTCCCAAACGGGGGAGTTGGCAAGTTTCGGGAGACAACCTAAATCTCAAGACCCTTCCACGTTAATATTTAAAGGAGGTGGGAGCGCTGCCCAAGCATCCCCCCACTGGGGGCGGAGGAGCCTTAAAGAAGGTGATCGAGGGCTGACAATCGCCGAGACCTGTGAAGCCTCCCGAACACTTAAATGGAGAGGGGGAGGCTGCCGAGTCCTTCCATCTTGACCGTTTGGGAGAGGGGGTGGGGATGTTGCAGGAGGATGGACACCGCCTGACATTCCCAGAGGGATTCCGCGGCGCCCCCTCACCCTACCGCACCAGGCTCTAGACGGGAGCGCCACCCCCGCTGAAGGCCCCCAGCCCACCCCGCCCCCCAGCCCAGGCAGTCACGGGGCGGGGACCGCGGTGCGGGCCGCGGGGGAGGGGACGCGAGGCCCGGGCTGGTCCAGGCCCCTAAGCGTAGGGGGCTGGGGCGCGACACCCACCTGCCCAGGCCCGGCCGCCCGCCGCCTGCGCTCGCCGCCGCCACCGAGGAGGAGGAAGCCGCGGCCGAGGACGACGAGACTGAGGAAGAGGACGGAGACGGCGCGGCGGCAGGCGACGTGAGAAGGCCGCCGCCGCCGCCGCCGCCGCCGGGC
Source organism: Eschrichtius robustus (assembly GCF_028021215.1). Classification (NCBI taxonomy): domain Eukaryota; kingdom Metazoa; phylum Chordata; class Mammalia; order Artiodactyla; family Eschrichtiidae; genus Eschrichtius; species Eschrichtius robustus. Next base: position 9,919,586 of record NC_090837.1, read on the forward strand.
TTGCGGGCATTGGCGGCCGCGGGCTGCTGCTGCTGCTGCTGCTGCTGCTGCTGCTGGGGCTTCAGCGACATGGTGAGGGGCCCATACACCGGCCCGCACGCCGGGCGGGGACAGCCGGGAGCCGGGCGCGCCGAGGAGACGCCGGAGCGCGGCGGGGAGGCGCGGGTCGGCGCGGCGGGGGGGGCACCCGGGCCGGCGAGGGGGAGAAGGAGGACGACGAATGGGCGGGGAGGCCCGCCGAAACCGAGGAGCCGCCGGGAGCCGGGCTGTGGCGCGCCACCGCCGTTGCCGTTGCTACCAAAACAGTCTGAGGCGGAGGGAGGCGAGCGTTGCCCGGAGGCAGGGGGGCCGGGGCCGGGCGGGGGAGGGGCGGCGGAGGGATACGGTGTCGAAGCCCCGCCGCTGCCGCCGCCCCGCCCGCCCCGCCGCGCCGGCCGCGGGAGCGAGCGCCTCCCGGGCCATCTGGCCGCGGCGAAGCGACGAGGCTCGATGGCCGCCGCGGGGGCCCGAGGAGCTGCGGCCGCCGAGCGCATCAGGGGTCGGACACACAGAAGGGCCGCGCGGCGACGCCGGGTGGGCGCGGAGGTGCGGAATGGGGACTCTTTACCGGAAGTCGGAAGGGTCGGGCGGAAGCAGAACGTGAAGCGGCACCGGGGCCGGGAGGGACACGTGAGGAGCGGGCGACGCGCAGGGCTGCGTTCGCTGGGGTCGGGTGAGGGCCCGGCGGCGGCCGGCCCTGCCCGGATCCGCCCTCTTCGAGGCGGGTCTGCCCTTCGGAGAGGGAGTGTCTGTGTTCGCGTGCAGGGCCGGCCTAGTGTAGAGAACCCAAACGCAGTGTTTCTGGGTGCCCCTCACCCGCGCAGCGTTCACCGTTCTCAGGTTGCTAGGAGAATCCGTGTTTGCCCCACCTGATGCAACTTCGAAAATGGACTGCGAGTGTCTTCAAGGCGGAGACTGTCTTGCTACATATAAAGGACCTGGAACACAAGCCTCCCATAGTTTTCTTTGTATCCCCGACACCTGGCACACAGTAGGCTCTCACTGTGTCAGCCAGGTGTCAAAGACAGGCCGTCCTGTCTTTCCTTGCCAAGACCAACAGGGTAGGAATCGAACAACCTCCCGGGGCCACCCACATCTGATTACCTTTTCCCCGCTTTTCCAACCCCGGCACCACTGACCAGAAAACTCTTTTGGGTATCTGACCTTCATCTGAACCCATGTTCCCTCACTTTGAACTTCTTTTTCCTCCTTCATGAGACTCAAAAAGAAGTGTACATGATTGGTAGAGCTATTGGTAATGGGGTTTCCTTCGGTGGAGACTGAACAGATCTCACAAGAATGTGCGAACTTTAGACCTTGGCCCCTTTAGAAGTTTTACTTTAACTTAGCTTTGTAGCCAGCACAGTAATCCGTGTTTCTTTTCTTTCTTTCTTTCTTTGTCTTTTTTTACTGTGTTGCAATTAAACTGGAAGCGATTAGGTAACTTTTGTTTCCCTTGGTGAAGAATCTAGTTTTTTAAAAAGTGAAATTACTTCAGGAAATGATAGGGAGGAAACACCAACATGTACCTCAGTCTCCCAGAATTGTCAAATAAAGGTAAAGACATAGAGAAACTTAGAAAATGATTAAGCCATGAGCCTCCAGTAGCCAAATTGAAAATCTCCTAGATAGTTGGGCAAAAATGATTATCATACTCTGCAAACAGTTGAAAAGTGGGATATCAACTTCATCTTCCATCTGAGGTAGAAAGGAGGTTGAGGAGGGAAAGAGCATTCTTTTAAGCCAACAGTTGCAAAATCCTTGAAAAATTAACCCAAAGGAAACACTAAAAAACTGGATGAGGAAAAAAAAAAAAATAGAAGGACCATAATAGAAATACAATCAACTTTCTCTGGTTTAATGATTTGACAGCCATATCTGGGACCAAGGTCCCAAAATTCAATGTTAGGACCAAATTCCACACAGATAGAAGGAAAAAAGAAAGTAGAATAAGAAGCCCTGAAGCTGATATAGCTGAACTTGATTTCGTTTATGCTGAGAAAGCTGAAGTTTATTATTATTGAAACTATATTTTAACAGCTTTATTGAAATATATCTTACATACTATGAAATTCACCCATTTTGTGTACAATTCCGTGATTCTCCGTAAATTTGCGCAGTTGTGCAACCATCACAACTAATTGCAGAACATCTCCATCACCCCAAAAGAATTCTTTTTACCCATTTGCAGTTACTCCCGGAACATCCTCAGCCCCAGCAGCCCCTAATCTACTTTCTGTCTCAGTGGATTTATCTGCTGTATACATTTCATATAAATGGGATTTTACAATGTGTTCTTTGCCTTCTTTCACTTGACATGTTTTTGAGGTTTATCCATGTCATAGCATGTATCAGGGTTTCATTCCTTATTATCACTGAATAGTATTCCATTGTATGGATATACTTGGATTCAACCAACCATGGATCGAAAAAAAATTTTTTTAATTTTATTTATTTTATTTATTTTATTTTTGGCTGCGTTGGGTCTTTGCTGCTGCGTGCGGGCTTTCTCTAGTTGCGGTGAGCGGGGGCTACTCTTCGTTGCGATGCGCGGGTTTCTCATTGCGGTGGCTTCCCTTGTTGCGGAGCACGGGCCCTAGGTGCGCAGGCTCAGTAGTTGTGGCGCACGAGCTTAGTTGCTCCGCGGCATGTGGGATCTTCCCGGACCAGGGCTCGAACCTGTGTCCCCTGCATTGGCAGGAGGATTCTTAACCACTGTGCCACCAGGGAAGCCCGAAAAAAAATTTTTTTCTTACAGGTTTTTTTGGTTTGTTTTTGTTTTTTGTTTTGTTTGTTTGTTTTGGCCACGCTGTGCGGCTTGTTGGATCTTAGTTCCCCCACCAGGGGTCGAACCCAGGCCCCTGGCAGTGGAAGCGCTGAGTCCTAACCACTGGACCGCCGGGGAGTTTCCCCCCCAAAAAATTTTAATTCCTAAGAGTTGCAAAAAGCAAAACTTGAATTGGCCAAGCTCTGGCAACTATTTATATAGCATTTACATTGTATTAGGTATTATAAGTAATCTAGAGGTGATTTAAAGTATACGGGAGAATGTATATAGGTTATGTGCAAATACTACACCATTTTATACAGAGGACTTGAGCATACTCGGATTTTGGTATCCATGGGGTTCCTGGAACCAATCCCCTTGAGGATACTGAGGGATGACTATACCGCATTTTGTGTATCTACTCACCAGTTGGTGGACATTTTGATTGTTTCAAGTTTTGGGCTATTATGAATAATGCTGCTATGAACATTTGTAAACATATGTCTTCATGTAGACATATGTTTTTATTTCTCTTGAGCAGATGCCTAGTAATGGAATGTTGGGTGATATGGTAAATTTAACTTTTTAAAGATACTGTCAAACTCTCTTCCAAAGTGACTGTGCCATTTTATAATACATCCACACCTGGAATGTTTGAGAGTTTATCATTAAAATTTGATTTCTCGGGAGTTCCCTGGTGGCCTAATGGTTAGGATTCTGGGCTTTCACTGCCGTGCCCGGGTGCAATCCCTGGTCAGGGAACTGAGATCCCACAAGCTATGCGGTGTGGCCAAAAACAAAAAAAACAAAAAAAATTTGATTTCTGTTTTTATATTAAAATAGAAACCAAGGGAACCTCTACTGTTGATTCTATTCTATACAGCCCCCTTTTTTTCTTTGTGGAAGGAGGATCACCACCCAAAATGAAGGAATATCACTTATTGCAAACCCTTCATCTGAATTCTGGATCTCTGAAGACATGGTTAACAACAACTGTGATGTCAGAGGGCTTTAGCTTTAGATGAAAATGCCAGGATAATGCACCGTAAGACAAAATGGTGTGTGGGAATTCCCTGGCAGTCCAGTGGTTAGGACTCAGACCTTCCACTTCTGGGGGCCTGGGTTTGATCCCTGGTCGGGGAACTAATCCCGCACTCCCCCCCCCCAAAAAAAGACAAAATAATGTGGAAGGCAGCCGTTAAAGTGACCCCCTATGATCCTGTTCTCCTGGTGTTCAGACCCTGTGAAATCCCCTCCACTTGAATATGAGCAAGACCTAGTGGCTTCCTTCTAACAAAAAGTTGGAAAAAATTATGGGTTTTCACTCCAAGATTAGGTTACAAAAACTGTGCCTTTTGTATTGGATTGCCCATTCTCACTTGCTTTGAAGAAGGCTAGCTGCCATGTTGTGAGCTGCCCTATGGAGAGGTCTACATGGCAAGGAACTGATGTCTCCAACCACAGTGAGAACCTGATGGTCACCAACAAGCCATGTGAGTGAGCTTGGAAGAGGATCATCCTCCAATCAAGCCTTGATATGACTCTAGCCCGGTCAATGTACCTTATTAGGCTTTGTTAGAAACCCTGTGCCTGAGACAATCAGCTAAACTGTACCAGACTCCTAACTCTTGTTAAGTCATTAAGTTTTGCAGTAATTTGTTATGCAGCAATAGATAACATGGGCTTCCCTGGTGGCGCAGTGGTTGAGAATCTGCCTGCCAATGCAGGGGACACGGGTTCGAGCCCTGGTCTGGGAAGATCCCACATGCTGCGGAGTAACTGGGCCTGTGAGCCACAAGTACTGAGCCTGCGCGTCTGGAGCCTGTGCTCTGCAACAAGAGAGGCCGTCACAGTGAGAGGCCCGCGCACCACGATGAAGAGTGGCCCCCGCTCGCCGCAACTGGAAAAAGCCCTCGCACAGAAACAAAGACCCAACACAGCCAAAAATAAATAAATTAATTAATTAAATAGATAACTAATACACACAACCCCCCAAAAAGTGCATTTCCTATGATTTCTGTGTGCATTCAGAATTCTTTAAAGACAAATGCTGAAGTCAGGAACTAACATTGTATCCAATAGAAGTTGAATTTTTGAATGCTTCCCCCACCCCAAATGATTTTCAGGTAGCCGTTTAAACAAAACCAACAAGTGTCATTGGGGAGTTGTCATCGAAGACGGTGAAGAACATTGTCCTGAAAGAGTTCAGATATAGAGAAGTATTGCTCAAATACTTCAAAAATAGCCGTGGCCATTTCAACCACTATTTCAGAAATGAAAGAAGTATCAAGTGAGAAACCATATAGAGAAAGACTTTCAAACTTGGGAATCCAGTCCTGTGGATTCTATACTTGCTTTCTGATTTTCAGTGACCCTTCAATGAGCCACACGGCCCTTTAATTTTCATCACAGCAATGAGTAATCAAGTCTGAGGATTTGGAGATGAAAAAGTAATGTAGCCATGCAAAACAGAAATGGGAAGAGTGATTTGTGATCACTCAGTACAGCAGCACACATCAGATGATCCAGTATTTCCAGCAATTCATTTTTCTGCAATCATTTCTTTTCAGCTGTCTTCATTTGAACATGCTTAATGTATGATGATACATTATTCACTCAATACTCTTGATTTCTCTTTCAAAAGCATGAAAATTAATTCAAATCAAAACTAACGTGCACCCCCCAAACCCATCCTCTTCAAGTTTTTGCATAGACTTGAAAAAAAAAAAAGAGCAGATGTAATTTCAAAAATAGGACCATCGCTAATTAAACCAGTGTTTTTTTTCTAACCATGGTTACTCAGAATTCTTAGAGGCTAATCTATTTGTAGACACTCCAGGAATCCCAAAAGACTAAAGGCGATTAAAAAAAAAAAAGAAAGAAAGAAAGAAAGAAAGAAAGAAAGAAAGAAAGAAAGAAAGAAAGAAAGAAAGAAAAAGTGTGTGGTATGGTGCTTCCAGGAGGGCATTATTTACACACCTTGTGTGCAAAGTAACGACGTTCCCATAGGTTTGAAAAAACTGAGGAGGGTGTGACAAAATAGGGAACACAGCAACATTATTTGAAAAGCTTTTAAATGAGCCATTTCCTCCACACAAGCACACTTCTGGTTGTTAAGTTGCTCGTTTTGTTTTACCTTGTGGGACAGAATAATGATGCGGTGACATTATTCACAAGGCAAAAGCTGGATGCCGGCTGAAATAGACACAAAAGAAAGAATTCTTTATTTTTCACTGGAAATGCTTGTGCTGTGCAGAGCCAGAAATTTAAAGAAACTCAGCCATTTGTTTTTCCTGGTTCTCCCTTCCTGTTTTCATTCACCCTCTTTTTGGGAGGTGAATTTCCTGGGCAGCCTGTGATTTCAGGGTCCACAGATTTATGGAAAGCCAAAGATGTGAGGTATGCACCATTTGGAGAATGCAGGATGGGATTTAAAATGGATGCGTGCAGCACCGGTGACAGCTGAGCTGGCCTTTAGCATGTGATCTTGTTAGTTTGCTACAGGATACTGTGAGCCCTACAGTGGAACCCCAGAGGGATCAGACTATAATTAATACTGACATTGCTGACCTATGATCTTAGAAGAGGGACTTAGATTCTTATTTGGAAGTGGAACACATACAGACTTAACAATACCCACTGTCTTACTTAAGCTCCCATATTATCAAAACTATTTCTTTTCTATAAGGTAAGCCAGGACTTGAGAATGTTAATGATGATAATAATTGCAGTCCCTTCTATAGCAGGTACCGTGTGCCAGCTCTGTTCTATGTTCTTTCTGCATAATAACTCATTTAATCCTCACAACAATCCATTGACTCTTGTCGGGAGGGGAGAATTTTGCCTCGCCCTAAAGGACATTAACAATCTTGAGAGACATTTTTGGATGTCACAATTGAAGGGGAAATGCTACTGGCATCCTGTGGGTAGTGACCGGGGATGCTACTAAACACCCTACAATGCACAAGACAGCCCCCACCAGAGAATTTTCCAGGCCTAAATGTCAGTGGTGCTGAGGTTGGTTGAGAAACCCTGCATTCACCCTATGAAGTAGACAGGATTATTATATTTCCATTTGATAGATGGGGAGACTGAGGCACAGAGAGTGTAAGTCACCTTGCCTAAACTTAGACTCATTAAATGACAGAGCTGGGATTTGAGGCCAGGCAGTCTGTCTCCAACATCTGGACTCTAAACCACTTTGCTATTTGAAATAGTGATGGCCCAAGCTGGCTCTCTGGGAAAAATAAACTAATCTCCTTGGTTTCATCAAATGCAATCTTCTAGGGAGCTGGCACCACAGAATACTGCCTGTTTCCTGATTAGAGAAATAACTGACTATTGTAAAAGTCACCATCTGCAAGAGACAAGCTGGCAGTGCCTATCAAAAGTGACACTGCACCTTCCCCTTGGCCCAATAATGGTGAAAAGATGAATGTACAAGGATAATCACTGCAGTGTTGTTTGGAACAAAGAATAGAAACTCCATCAGCGGCAGACAGATAAATGCCTTGTAGGGTGTCCCAAATACAATGGAATATGGAATATTCTCAGCTGTTCAACGTAGATCTTTACACTGATCTGAAAGGATCTTTAAGACCTGTTGTTAAAAAAAAGAAAAAAGGTAACTATGTGAGGTGACAGATGTGTTAATTCACTGGACTGCAGTAATCACTTTGGAAAGTCTACATATATCAAACCATCACGTTGTACACTTTAAATATATACAATTTTATCTGTCAATTGTACCTCAAAAAAGCTGAGGGGAAGAAAGACCTGTTGGTAAGCCAAAAAGCAGAAAATTAAAAAATGAAACAAAACAACAAAACATAAATGTGTAGAATATTTTGTATGGTATACACCTACTTGTGTTAAACAAAAGGGAAGTATGTGTGAGTGTGTGTGTGTTTGTGTGTGTGTGGGTTTTTTTTACTGTGTATTTATGCATACATCTAGAATATCTCTAAATGAGGCACAAAAAATTGACACTAGGGAACTAGGGACCCTTTACACTGTTTGAAAACTTATTTTACCATGCCTTTTATACCTTGTATATTACCTTTTCCAAAAAAAATAACAAAATAACATGTTAGGACATCAGTAGGAATAACTAATATTTGTATAGCACCTCGTGGTTTACAAAGCACTTTTTTTTTTTTTTTTTTTTTGGCCATGCCTCGTGGCTTGTGGGAGGCTTATGGGATTGAACCCAGGGCCACAGCAGTGAAAGCGCTGAGTCCTAACCACTGGACCACCAGGGAACTCCCACAAAGCCCTTTTATTTGCATTGTTTCCTTTGGCACTGACCCCATTATAGGGATGGCAACACCAGAACAGAAAAGTGGCATGAGCTATCCAAGGTCACTCGCTGCTGACCTTGGGTACTGCCCTTTCTTATTTCCCAAAGTAAGATCAATTACTATCTCTACCACTTTAAAGTTTTGTTTTATTCAGCCACAAACTGCCATTCTCAAACTCTAAGCAGTCAATCCTAGGTCCCATAGAAATGGAAAAGAAAGGCTTGTTTCAGGAACTTTTCACCCCTGCATCCCTTTCTGCCACGTTTGTATTGTTTTCTGCTGAAATGCCATATTGGTCAAATATAGGAGCTGCAGAAACAGGTAGAACCCTTCACTCCCACCACCCAAACAGAGTCCATCTGTATGTGGTAAGCACTTAATAAACTTGAGTTGATTTGATTTGACAGAGACTAACTCTCAGTTTATACACATTTGCTTCTTTGAGCTTGAAATGGCATATGCTTCCTATTCAGACCTGCTGATGGCTACCAGCCATGGGCCACAATGATGGGGCCAACATCAAGGTCACCCCCTAATGACCCAAGCATTTCCAGGAAGTGATGGGGACAGTTGAACAGCTAGCCTTCCTTACCCACATGTCTCCATCATATGTGATTTGCCCAGTTTGCATTCACCCACTGGATGAATGCAGTTAATAGCTTGTGATGTGGTCTTGTAGGCACTGGAGCCAAGAAACCACGAGGGGCATTTTGGGGAACTATTCTAAGTCACCAGCCTTCTGCAGGCTTGAAGGAGGTCGGAGCTGAGTCCCTATGAGAGTTGGTTTCACTCTCCTTTGATCAGGGTTCTCTTCCATTGCACATGTGGCTCATTTCTGTCCTCAGAGGGTCAATACAGGACAAGTCTTCATGCAGCAGTAAGCAATTGATAGGCTTCTGGTATCCTGGAAGTGACTCAGAAATCCTATTACTGCAATTTCTAATGATCTAGACACATTCTTTTTTTTTTAAGTTACACAAGCCTTTTAAAGAACATTCTGAGTATTTGTGCATCAGCATTCCCTGTGTAACAAACCACCCCCAACATAGTGGCTTAACACAATTAACTTTTTAAAATTTCTTAAAATTGTGTGGGTTGACTGAATAATTCTTCCATTCTGGGCTGGCTTGACTGGGGTTGGATGGTCTAGGATGGTCTCATTGACATGTCTGGCAGTTGGCTCTATGTCAATTGCAGGTGGTAAGGACAACTTGGCCACATGTCTATCAACTGTACTTCAATTTAAAAAAGAGAAGTGAGAAATGCAAATCAAAACTACATGAGGTATCACCTCACACCGGTCCAAATGGCCATCATCAAACAATCTACAAACAATAAATGCTGGAGAGGGTGTGGAGAAAAGGGAACCCTCTTACACTGTTGGTGGGAATGCAAATTGGTACAGTCACTATGGAGAACAGTATGGAGGTTCCTTAAAAAGAGAAAAATAGAACTACCATAAGACCCAGCAATCCCACTCCTGGGCATATACCCAGAGAAAACCATAATTCAGAAAGACACATGCACCCCAATGTTCATTGCAGCACAGGACATGGAAGCAACCTAAATGTCCATCAACAGAGGAATGGATAAAGAAGATGTGGTACATATCTACAATGGAATATTACTCAGCTATAAAAAAGAATGAAATTGTGCCATTTGCAGAGTCATAGGTGGACCTAGAGACTAGGTTATACAGAGTGAAGTCAGAAAGAGAAAAACAAATATCGTATATTAACGCATGTGTGTGGAATCTAGAAAAGTGGTATAGATGAACTTATTTGCAAAGCAGAAATAGAGACACAGAAGTAGAGAACAAACATATGGATACCAAGACGGGAGGATGGGGTGGGATGGATTGGGAGATTGGGATTGACATATATACACTACTATGTATAAAATAGATAACTAATGAGAACAGACTGTATAGCACAGAAAACTCTACTCGGTGCTCTGTGGTGACCTAAATGGTAAGGAAATCCAAAAAAGAGGGGCTATATGTATACGTATGGCTGCTTAACTGTGCTGTACAGCAGAAACTAACACAACATTGTAAAGCAACTATACTCCAATTAAAAAAAAAGTGGAATCATACAGATAAATAAATAAATAAATGTGTACAATTCACTGGTTTTTAATATATATAGAGTTGTGCAACTATCACCAGAGTATAATTTTAGAACGTTTCATTGTCCCCCAAAGAAATCCAATACCCATTAGCAATCTCTCCCCATTACCTCCTTTCCCCAGCCCCTAGGAACCACTACTTTCTGACATTTGGGCTATTTCTTTTTATTGTGGTAAAATATACATAGCATAAAATTTACCATTTTAACCATTTTTAAGTGTACAGTTCAGTGGCATCAAGTACATTCACATTATTGTGCAACCATCACTGCCATTTACCTCCAGGACTTTTTCATCATCCCAAACTGAACTCTCTGCCCATTAAACACTAACTCCCCATTTCCCCCTCCCCCGGCCCTTGGTAACCAGCAGTCTACTTTCCGTCTCTGACTCTGACTGCTTTAATACCTCATATAGATGGAATCATACAGTATTTGTCCTTTTGTGTCTGGCTTCTTTCAGTTACTATAATGTCTTCAAGGTTCATCCGTGTTGTAGCAGGTGTCAGAATTTCTTTCTCTTTTGAGGCTGAATCATTCCCCAAAGTGTGGATAGACTACATTTTAACTCAGGCTATATTATGCCAAGGTTTTCTTTGTTTGTTTTGTTTCTTTGCTTTTTTATTTTGAGGCAATTGTAAATTCACATGCAGTTGTAAGAAAGAATACAGAGATCTCATGTACCTTTGCTCATTTTCCCCAATGGTAACATCTTGTAAAATTATAGTACAAAATCACAACTAGGATGTTGGCATTGATACAGTCGAGATACAGAACTTTACCGTCACCACAATGATTCCTAATGCTGCCCCTTTTAGCCACACCTCACCCATGGTCCCCTTATCCCTGGCAGCTACTAGTCTGTTCTCCATGTCTACAAGCCTGTCATTTCATACATACATACTGTAAATCATATAGTATGTAACCCTTTGGAGTTATACCAAGGTTTGAGAGTGATTTTTTTCTAGCTTGACCTCTAGTAATGGACTCATTCACACTCATCTCCATCTCCTTCCAAACGAAAACTAAGAGTTAGACTGAGCTTACGCCTCTGTATCCTACACGGCCCAGGGAGAGAGTAACGCAGGAGAGGCTGTGGGGAAGGGAGAGATGACGGGGGCATGGAGCGGCCTGTGCCTGCATGTCTCCCTCAGGGCCAAGCCCTTCTGACCTTACCCACCTCAGGCCTAAGGAGGCTGTGGGTATCCTGGCATTCAGAGCACTGAGTGTTTTGTTCCATGTTCTGCAGGTAGACAGGAGTGACTCAGGTGAAACTGGCCTGTTGGGAAAGCCCTACGTAGCCAGGACTGAGGAGGCGGGTTCAAAAATCTCAACCCCCATCCAAAGCCTGGTGTTCGTGAGCTGCTCCAGCTTGGGGAGCAGCCTCTGTGGACTGCTTTTGACTAGGCTGACCCGAGCATTGTGCAGGGAAGTTCACATATTGTCGGTTGTTCTTTGTAATAGCAACAGCCTCATTCGCTTCCACTGGGTGCTCCCCACTACTGCCTCTACCCCCTTTATCTATTCTGCACTAATGTTGGAGTAGAATGACCAAAAATATACAGAAATTGTAACCGGCCTTTTTCATTGCAAAGGATAAGGGAGCACAAAATAACAGAACCATCCTCCACTAGGAATTCATCCAACAAATAACAAGTGTTTTTCTTTTGATCTATATTGATATGCTCTGCCAAGCTCCCTTCTAAGTACTTCAGATAGATGATGTCATTTATTTATTTATTTTTATTTATTTGTTTGTTTATTTATTTTTGGCTGCATTGGGTCTTCGTTGCTGCACGCGGGCTTTCTCTAGTTGCGGCTAGCGGGGGCTGCTCTTTGTTGCGGTGCGCGGGCTTCTCATTGCGGTGGTTTCTCTTGTTGCGGAGCACGGGTTCTAGGCGCGCAAGCTTCAGTAGTTGTGGCACGTGGGCTCTGTAGTTGTGGCGCATGGACTTAGTTGCTCCGCGGCATGTGGGATCTTCCTGGACCAGGGATCGAACCCGTGTCCCCTGCATTGGCAGGTGGAATTCTTAACCGCTGCGCCACCAGGGAAGTCCCTAGATGATGTCATTTAATCTTCACAACCCACTCTTTTTATTTTTTATTGTGGTAAAGTATACAAAAAATTGACTTTTTTTCCCCCCTGACCAGGGATCGAACCCGTGCCCCCTGTAGTGGAAACGTAGAGTCTTAACCACTGGTCTGCCAGGGAAGTCCCCAAAAATGACCATTTTAACCATATTTAAGTGTCCAGTTCAGTGACATTAAGTACATTCACATTGTTGTGCAACCATCAATACTATCTGTTTCCAGGACTTTTTCATCATCCCAAGCTGACACCTGGTACCCATTTCCCCCTCCCCCAAGCCCCTAACACCCACCATTCTACTTTCTGTCTCTATGAATTTGACTACTTTAGGGACCTCATATAAGTGGAATCATACAGTATGTGACCTTCGTGCTTCTTTCACTTAGCATGATGTCTTCAAGGTTCTTCCATGTTGTAGCATGTGTCAGAATTTCATTCCTTTTTAAGGCTGAATAATATTCCATTGTGTATATATCACAACCCACTATTTCCCTGTATTTCAGAGGAGAAAACTCAGTCGCAGAAAGGTTATGGAATGCTGAGTTTCAGATCTGAACTCCTCTGTACCCATGTACAGAGAGACATTTGCACCAAGATATTTCCTGCAGCACTGCAATAACCAAAACCAGGAACCCCCTCAGTGCCTATCAGCAGGGGACCAGTTAGATGCAGTGTAAGACACCCAAACAGCCTAATAGGATGCACACATGGCAAATAATGCAGCAGCTGTATTTAGATAAATAAGGAAGGGTCTCTAGGATGTTATCAAGAGGAAAAAACAAGGTTCAAAACAGTGAGTGTGGGCTGCTAACATTAAGGTTTTCGAAAAGGTAGGGCAGGAAATAACATAAACATAAGCTCACGTGTGCCTAGACTACCTCTGGAAAGCAACAGACTGCTAACATTGGTTGCTCCCTGGGAAGGAGGATTGGAGATTAGAAAAAAGGAGACCTATTATTTACTGGGTACCCTTTGGAACTATTTGAATTATTTAAATACTGCCTTTTCTTACAGCTTTATTGAGGTATAACTGACATACAACAGACTGCATATATTTAAAGTGTTTCATTTGATGACTTCTGACATACATACATCTATAAAACATCGCCACAATCCAGGTATGAACATATTCATAACCCTCTAAAGTTTCCTTGTGCCCTTTTGTAATCCATCCCACAGCCCAAGTATTACTTTTTTTTTAAGTGAAAAAAGTAGCAATAAGAACCCAAATGTCCATCAGTGGATGAATGGATAGACACAACGTGGTCTACCCATGCAATGGAGTAACATTCAGCCTTAAAAAGGAAGGCTATTCTGACACCGGCTACAACATGGATGAAATTTTTTTTAGTTTATGGATCACTCCTCCTTCTGGAGACACTTTGGTCACCTGGCTCCCTGGCCTTGACTCTCCCACGGTTCTCCCCATCCCTCGCTGGTGGCTCCTTCTCCATCTCCTTCACTAGTCCCTCCTCACCTCCCTGACCTCTCAGCATGGACACACCTTCGGGTCAGCCCCTCCACACACCCTAGATGGTTTCTCATCCAATCACACTTAAGGCCTCAAGTACCACAAAGTCCCTGCAGATTCCCGCGTTGTTTCCTCCAGCCCCGACCGCTCATGAACTCCAGGCTGCTTCCTTGACATCTCCCAATGAGATTCCTAACAGACTTCTCATACTCAGCATGTCGCCAGAGCTCAACTCTGCACGTCCCGGTTCCCGCACCTCAGGAAACTCTACCACCAGTCTTCAGCCGCGCAGGCACACCACCACCACCACCACCAATGGACTGTCCTTGGCTCCTCTTTTTCTCAATCCCCACCTCCAGTGCCTCAGCAGATCCTGTTGGCTCACCTTCACACATGCCCAGGATCTGCTATTCACTCACACCCTAGTCCGAGCCACCATTATCTCCCATCCTTATGGTTGCTGGGGTCTCCTGACGTGTTTCCTTGCTTCCACTCCTACCCTCAATAAGTCTCTTTTCCAAATAATGTCCAGAGCAATCCTTTAAAAGCACAAGCCATGGCGCGTGGCTCCCCTGCTAAAAATCTTCAGATGGCTCCCATGTCACAGTAAATGCTGCATGCCTCACCTTGACTTCCAAGGTCTTAAATATCTGAACGTTCACTACCTCCTCAATCTTCCACTCCTCCCACTCTTCCTCTTGCGCACCTAAGCCCAGACACACTGGCCTCCTTGAGTGTCTTCCAACCTGCCAAGGCCACCCCCGCCTCAGGGCCTATGCATGCGCTGCTCCCTCTGGCTGGAATGTCCTTCCCTTGGGTATACATATGGCCATGCCCTTCATTCAGATCTTTGACCTCATTTTGGGTTCTTCTTACTGGAGAAGTCTTCCCTGAGCCCCCTATTAAATACAATTGCACCCACCTCATCACTCTGTACCCCCTTAACCTGCTACATTTTTCTTCATACGACTTATCACTACTAAATATATATTAGGTCGTTTCTTTATCATTTGTTGCCTCCCACTAGAAAGCAGGAACTTTACTGCTTGTAGTGCCTGGAACACTGCCTGACACTTAAGAGATGCTCAACAAATTTTTTAAAAAATAAATTTATTTTATTTATTTATTTTAGGCTGCATTGGGTCTTCGTTGCTGTGTGTGGGGTTTTTTCTAATTGTGGCGAGCGGGGGCCACTCTTCTTTGCGGTGCACGGGCTTCTCATTGCAGTGGCTTCTCTTGTTGAGGAGCACGGACTCTAGGTGCATGGGCTTCAGTAGTTGTGGCACGTGGGCTCAGTAGTTGTGGCTCGCAGGCTCTAGAACGCAGGCTCAGTAGTTGTGGCGCACGGGCTTAGTTGCTCCGCGGCATGTGGATCTTCCCAGACCAGGGATCGAACCCATGTCCCCTGCGTTGGCAGGCAGATTCTTAACCACTGCGCCACCAGGGAAGTCTCCTCAACAAGTACTTTACTGAGTTGATGAATACTTAAATTAATGGATTTTAAATGGAGTTCTGTGTGTGTGTATGTGGGCTGTGCTTTTTGAATGCACTCCTAGAGAACCAGGAAAATGATTGACAAGGTAAAAAAGATATATTTATTTATCTATATCTATCTGTATAAATACAGATAACACACAGGGATTAATGGAAATGGACACAGATATAGCTATATCTGTATCTGCATCTATATTTATATGTATCCATATTTATATAGATAGGCAGATAAATATACACTTTAGATATATTTGAGTCCATTTCCATTAAATTCTTCTGATCATGGTCAAATTAATACAAATACATGTAGCAGGTTGGCTTCTGGATTTTTTTCTTTTCTTTTCTGCTTTGTTCAGTTGTAACAAGGATATCACAATTCTTTCCACTTTTCTGATAGTTACTTAGGAGCCGGGTTCAAAGTTGTCAGTATAGGTTTCCACTGTTCTTCTTTTGTTGGTTTTTGTTTTTAAGCACATCTCAGTGAATTTAACCTCATAAGGGCATTTATGAGGGTATTTCCAACCTCAAATTGTTCAAAATCCAAGCCTTATTGGAATGGATGAAAGGTAGAAGCCTAGTTTTTTTTCCTTGCATTTTTTTTTCTTTTTAGAAAAATCAAATGCAAGATTTTGACCCTGTTGAAATAAATATTTAGGAAAATGATGGGCACCTCTAAAATCTGTCTTGTCACTTTGCACTCACTAGGGTGGCCACATTGAAAACAATGGAAAATAACAAGTGTTGGCAAGGATGTAGAGAAATTGGGACCCTTGTACATGGCTGGTGGGAATGTAAAATGGTGGAGATGTTTTAGAAAACAGTTAGGCAGTTCCTCAAAAAGTTAAACATAGAAGTACCATATGACCCAACAATTTCATTCCTAGGTATAAACCCCCAAAATTGAAAGCAGGTATTCAGAGTAATATATGTACATGCATGTTCATAACAGCACTATTCACAAAAACCAAAATGTGGAAACATCTCAAATGTTCATAATTGGGTGAATGGATAAACAAAATGTAGCATTCCATACCATGGAATATTATTCTTTCATAAAAAAGAATGAAGTTCTGAAACATACCACCATGAATGAACCTCAAAAACATTATGCGGGGCTTCCCTGGTGGCGCAGTGGTTAAGAATCCGCCTGCCAACACAGGGGACATGGGTTCAATCCCTGGTCCGGGAAGATCCCACATGCCGCGGAGCAACTAAGCCCGTGCGCCACAACTACTGAGCCTGCGCTCTAGAACCCTTGAGCCACAATTCAAAAGAAGCCACCGCAATGAGAAGCCCGCGCACCGCAACAAAGAGTAGCGCCCGCTCAACACAGCTAGAGAAAGCCCGCGCAGCAACGAAGACCCAACACAGCCATAAATAAATAAATAGATAGATAGATAAATAAAATACCTTCCTTTAAAAAAAACAAAACATTGTGCTATGTGAAAGAATCGAGACACAAGAGGCCACGTATTGGGAATTCCCTTGCGGTCCAGTGGTTAGGACTCCTAGCTTTAACTGCTGAGGACCTAGGTTCGATCCCTGTTCAGGGAACTAAGATCCCACAAGCCACTCAGCACGGCCAAAAAAAAAAAGAGGCCACATATTATATGATTCCATTTCTAGGAAATATACAGAATAGGCAGATCCATAGAGGCAGAAAGCAGATTGGTGGTTGTCGGAGGCTGGGGGAAGGGGAGGTTGGGGAGTGACAGCTAGTGGGTACGGGGTTTCCTTTGGAGGTGATGAAAATGGTTTGGAACTAGACAGAGATGGTAGTTGCACAACATTGTAAATGTACTAAATGCCTCTGAACTGTTCACTTTAATATGGTTAACTTTATGTTATGTGAATTTCACTTCAATTAAAAGAAAAAAACCCTGTCTTTGCTTCATGTTAGATCCTTTAATTTACATAACCTTGACTTTCATTATGAAATAGTTAGCATTTTTGCAACGACCCAGTGATAAAAAGGATTGTGTGTCTCTGTAGAGAACACAAATTACAAAATTTCTAGGGCAGAGGGGACAAAACAGAGTTCCAAGTCAGAAAGGAAACTCCATTCATCTTATTCTCCTTCTTCTCTTAAATATATACTACTAAAGAATCTGGGACTTAATTAAGTATTAAATTTAGCTCCTCTTTCTTTGAAACGTCTTCCCTATCACAGTTACTCACTCCCAGCAGACTGCCTACAACACTCACTGTTGGTTCCTCACCAGCATCTATTCTTTTCTTTCTCCCAGATTTCATTCAGGCATCTCCCTTCCCCCACACAGCTCTGCGCTTCCAGGAAGCTGTCCCCAGCCCCAGAAGTGACTAATCTTAGAATAATCTATTCCCCTTACCAGTGACTGATTCAAGTATAACCATGTGACCCAAATCTCATGAATGATATGTTAGGGGAAAGCTTGACTGGTGGTATGGTGGTTTAAAAAATATGCCCACAGATTCTCCGATATGCCTCCCTTTAAGAAGTGGAGCTTAATTCTACTCGTCTTGTGACTGGGCTGGACTTAGTGACTAGCTTCAAACAAATTGGATATGATGGAAGTGATGGTATGTTACTTCCTAGATTAGGTTATTAAAAAGACTGTGGCTTCCATCTTGGGTTGTCTCTTCCTCAGACAACTCACTCAGGGGAAAGCCAGCTGCCGTGTCATGAGGGCACTCAGACAACTTGTGGACATACACACATGGCAAGGAGCCAAAGCCGCCTGCGACAGCCAGTGAGGAAATGAGGCCAACAAACATGTGAGCTTCAGAACAGGTGTCACCCCTATCCAGTACAACTCATACCCCTCTTCCCTATTTAAGGCAGGACTCTCTGTTTTAAGTGGCACAAAAACCTAGCACAAACTGGTTGAGGAATGTTTTAGACTTGGGGACTCAAACGATGTCATTGGGACTTAAGTTCCTCTCTATTTCTCAGCTCTGTTATCGTCTTTGTTGACTTCATTCCCAGGTAGGTCCTCCTTCCACGGTAGCAAAGATGGCCCCTAAAAGACCCAGGCTTCCATTCTGACCAGCTTGGCAGTCCCAGAAGACAAGATTCCATCAAAAGTCCTGGGGCTGGCACCATCACCCTGATACCAAAACCAGACAAGGATACTACAAAAAAAGAAAATTACAGACCAATATCACTGATGAATATAGATGCAAAAATCCTCAACAAAATACTAGCAAACAGAATCCAACAACACATTAAAAGGATCATACACCACGATCAAGTGGGATTTATCCCAGGGATGCAAAGATTCGTCAATATACTCAAATCAACCAATGTGATACACCATATTAACAAATTGAAGAATAAAAACCATATGATCATCTCAATAGATGCAGAAAAAGCTTTTGACAAAATTCAACACCAATTTATGATAAAAACTCTCCAGGAAGTGGGCATAGAGGGAACCTACCTCAACATAATAAAGACCATATATGACAAACCCACAGCCAACATCATTCTCAATGGTGAAAAACTGAAAGCATTTCCTCTAAGATCAGGAACAAGACAGGGATGTCCACTCTCGCCACTATTATTCAGCATAGTTTTGGAAGTCCTAGCAGTGGCAATCAGAGAAGAAAAAGAAATAAAAGGAATACAAATTGGAAAAGAAGAAGTACAACTGTCACTGTTTGCAGATGACATGATACTATACATAGAGAATCCTAAAGGTGCCACCAGAAAACTACTAGAGCTGATCAATGAATTTGGTAAAGTTTCAGGATACAAAATTAATGCACAGAAATCTCCTGCATTCCTATATACTAACAATGAAAAATCAGAAAGAGAAATTAAGGAAACAATCCCATTCACCATTGCAACAAAGAGAATAAAATACCTAGGAATAAACCTACCTAAGGGGGTAAAAGACCTGTACTCAGAAAACTATAAGACACTGATGAAAGAAATCAAAGATGACACAAACAGATGGAGAGATATACCATGTTCTTGGATTGGAAGAATCAATATTGTGAAAATGACAATACTACCCAAAGCAATCTACAGATTCAATGCAATCCCTATCAAATTACCAGTGGCATTTTTTACAGAACTAGAACAAAAAAATCTTAAAATTTATATGGAGACACAAAAGACCCCAAATAGCCAAAGCAGTCTTGAGGGAAAAAAATGGAGCTGGTGGAATCAGACTCCCTGACTTCAGACTATACTACAAAGGTACAGTAATCAAGACAATATGGTACTGGCACAAAAACAGAAGTATAGATCAATGGAACAGGATAGAAAGCCCAGAGATAAACCCACGCACCTATGGTCAACTAATCTATGACAAAGGAGGCAAGGATATACAATGGAGAAAAGACAGTGTCTTCAATAAGTGGTGCTGGGAAAACTGGACAGCTACATGTAAAAGAATGAAATTAGAACATTCCCTAACACCATACACAAAAATAAACTCAAAATGGATTAGAGACCTAAATGTAAGACCAGACACTATAAAACTCTTAGAGGAAAACATAGGAAGAACACTCTTTGACATAAATCACAGCAAGATCTTTTTTGATCCACCTCCTAGAGTAATGGAAATAAAACCAAAAATAAACAAATGGGACCTAATGAAACTTAAAAGCTTTTGCAAAGCAAAGGAAACTACAAACAAGATGAAAAGACAACCCTCAGACAAATCTTGAAAATATATAAACAGTTCATGCAGCTCAATATTAAAAAAACAAACAACCCAATCAAAAAATGGGCAGAAGACCTAAACAGCCATTTCTCCAAAGAAGACATACAGGCGGCCAGGAAGCACATGAAAAGATGCTCAACATCACTAATTATTAGAGAAATGCAAATCAAAACTACAGTGAGGTATCACCTCACTCCTGTTAGAATGGGCATCATCAGAAAATCTACAAACAGCAAATGCTGGAGAGGGTGTGGAGAAAAGGGAACCCTCTTGCACTGTTGGTGGGAATGTAAATTGATACAGCCACTATGGAGAACAGCATGGAGGTTCCTTAAAAAACTAAAAATAGAATTACCATATGACCCAGCAATCCCACTACTGGGCATATACCCAGAGAAAACCATAATTCAAAAAGACACATGCACCCCAATGTTCATTGCAGCACTATTTACAATAGCCAGGTCATGGAAGCAACCTAAATGCCCATCGACAGAGGAATGGATAAAGAAGATGTGGTACATATATACAATGGAATATTACTCAGCCATAAAAAGGAACGAAATTGGGTCATTTGTAGAGACGTGGATGGATCTAGAGACTGTCATACAGAGTGAAGTAATCAGAAAGAGAAAAACAAATATCATATATTAACGCATATATGTGGAACCTAGAAAAATGGTACAGATGAAGCGGTTTGCAGGGCAGAAATAGAGACACAGATGTAGAGAACAAATGTATGGACACCAAGGGGGGAAAGCGGCGGGGGTGGCGGTGGTGGTGGTGGGATGAATTGGGAGATTGGGATTGACATATATACATGAATATGTATAAAATAGATAACTAATAAGAACCTGCCGTGTAAAAAAATAAATAAAATAAAATTCAAAAATTCCAAAAAAAAAAAAAAAGTCCTGGGGCCGGGACTGATGGTCCAGTGGGTGCTCCCAATGCAGGGGACCCGGGTTTGATCCCTGGTCATGGAACTAGAGCCCACATGCTGCAACTAAGAGCCCGCATGCCGCAACTAAAAGATCCTGCACGAGGCAACGAAGATCCTACGTGCTGCAACTGAGACGCGGCACAGCCAAATAAGTCAATAAATATTTTTTAATAAGTCCTGGGGCCAACGCTCATTGGGCAGAACTGTCCCATGTTGTTTCATGAACCTATCACTGTGCCTAGGGAGTCAGAATGTCCCAATTGGCCAGGCCTGAGTCACATGACTACTTCCAGAGTAGGGGCAGGCTATAGATCAAGGACCGGGGGAAAGACAGTTTCCCAAAGGAAAACTGTGCTTAGAAGAAGGAGAAAGTGAAAGCAACATCTTTTACTGCTCCCTATAAACATGTCCGAGTCTCCTCCAACCTACAAATACAACAGAACAATTGCGTCTCCCCTGAGCTTCTACAGATCACTCTCCTTCCTTTTGCTGCCAAACTTCTAGTCTACACAGGCTGCTCCATTTCCCAACTTTTCACGCCCTCCTCAGTCCTGGATAACCAGGCTTCCAGCCCACCAGTCCGCTCAAAGTGCTCCAGCAGTGGCCATCAGTGACCCAACACCCAGTGCAGTGGCCTTCCTTCTGTCCCTATCCTGCTTGGCCTCTTGCCTACATACTAAACCACTAACCACCATTTCCTGTTCCCCTGATAAGAGTGGTTTCTGGACATCTTCCCAACTGGCCCTCCTCTGACCTCTCAGGATGCTCTTTTTCTGTTTCTTTCACTCCTGCCCGACTGCCATTGTTCTCCAGGCTCTGTCTTAAGCCTTCATGTCGTCTTACATCTACACTCTCTTCCAGGCATTCTTTCTTACACCCATAGCCTTGGCCACACATGTACAATGATGAATCCCCCAATCTTTCCTGCTCTGAGCTCTGGACCCATCCCATCAGTTGCCTGCTATTCATGAGCACCTAGAAGTCCTGCAGAACCTTCAGGTCTGCATGTCCAAGATCACATGCATTACCCTTCCTCCTGGCCAGCATCACTTCACTCCCAAGTCTAGGTTGCCTGGGTTGAACGCCAGTTCTACTCTTTGCTAGCTGGGTGATCATGGGCAAGTTATCTCACTTTTCTTTTTCTTTTCTTTTTTTTTTGGTCACACCGTGCGGCATGTGGGATCTTAGTTCCCCGACTAGGGATCAAACCCGTGCCTCCTGCATTGGAAGCACAGAGTCTTAACCACTGGACCGCCAGGGAAGTCCTCACTTCTCTTTCTGTCTCAGTTTCCTCATCTATAAAATGGAGGTGATAACAGTACCTAGCAAATAAGGTAATTTGCACAGGTTCAGAGGGTTAGGCCGTGACATCTTTGAGGGCCCATCACCCTACATGTCACTCAAACATGTGACACCGCTGCTCTAGGCAGCTGGGCATCCCCTGCCGCTCTCAGGATCCACAAGGCACTTCCTCAAGGCTTAGCTCAAATTGCACTTCTCTTTCGTAGCTTCCCTTAACCCCCAAACCAGGTAGAATGAAGCACACCCTTTCTCCTGTTCCCAGAGCCTAGCATTTTATGACAATGAATCACAGTAGCTGGTTTACATTATCTGATCACTTGTTTGATCACTTGATCTGATCACTTGAAGTCTTTAGAGTAGAAACTTTTTTGTTTGATCATCTTTATTGCCCCAGGCTCCCAACACATAGCTCGTGGCATTAAATAGAGTGCAAAAAAAAATGTGCTGAATCCAACAACTGTTAGTGAAATGCATTAAGATTTCTTAAGTTCCAGTTTGTAGAGGGATGGCTATACGGTGGATGTCAGCTGCGTCACCTTGCCCGGTGGACATTCCTGACCCCCTTGTTTGCATAACAGCTCCCGTCCATCCTTCCTCTGGGGACTCCCCTTCCCCACACAAGGTGGTTACGTGGCCCTATAGGCCACAGCGCTCTGGGACATGGCATAGGCCTGGCCAGTCAGAGCCAGAGTGATCATCCCAGATAGGGGTGTGTGGCCCAGACCGGGCTAAAGAGAATGAAGTCCTGGGATTTTCCATAGAGGCTGGAGAGAGAAGGAGCCCCCAGCTCGTGTGAGCAGCGCCTGGGGCTCTCTAGGGGCCTGCGGCTCCCATCCCCCTCCACCTGGAGGAAGCTCTCCAGCAGTCAGAGAGCTCTGGGCAGTTAGTGAGATGGTAGATGTGGGACAACAGTCCTGAAGGCCAGCTCCACCCCTGAAGTTGGCCTTGGTAAGAGCTAAGCAATTCTCTTTTCTGCTTCTATCAGTTGGGGTTGGATTTGTGACACTTGTGCCTGAATGAATCTTGACTAATACAGGTTTTACCTTTGTAAGGATTCATGGTGTAACGCTACGTGCGCTATGGAAACCCAGCAATGGTGCCTTCCCACTGCCCTGAAGTGCCAGGGGTCTCCTCCTTTCACCTCTCCTGTCCTCTCTTGAGGGAGTGATACTGATGATACTGATGAAGGTAGCATTCAAAAGTCTGGGAAGCAGGAATGAGGAGGGAAAGTAGTGAGTTCATCTCCTTTACAAATACTTTATGATGATCTGTGATGTGAGGGAAGGCCCTGAAGTGGCACTTTGGGGCACAGTATGTTAGTCAAGACTCTTTCAGTGACAGAAAATCAAGAGAACCTGGATTAAGAGAATAAATAAATAAGGGGATGGAATGTATTGGCTTGTGTAACTGCAAAGTCCAGGAGTAGGTCTGACTTCAGGCATAGCTGGATCCAGAAGCTCAGACAATGACATGAGGAATTGGCCCCTTTCTATCTCTCTCCTCTGCATTTTTCTGCATTGATTTTATTCTCGGGTGGTCTCTTCCCACATGGGAGAAAAGATGGTCACCAGCAGCCTCAAATGTATTTGTTACCAGCAAAGAAGGAATGTGTGGTATGTAGAGGGCAGTAAGGTTAGATAGAGAGTTGGAGACTCTATCAATTAGAAATGCTTTAGGACTTCCCTGGTGGTCCAGTGGTTGGGACTTTGCCTTCCAATGCAGGGGGTGTGGGTTCAATCCCTGGTCAGAGAGCTAAGATCCCACATGTCTCGTGGCAAAATAAACCAAAACATAAAACAGAAGCAATATTATAACAAATTCAATAAAGACTTTAAAAATGGTCCACATCAAAAAAAAAGAAAAAGAAAGAAAGAAAAAAAACAAAGAAATGCTTTAGGGTGTAAGTAATAGAACACCCTACTGATGGGACTTAAATGATAAAGGTTTATTTATTGCGTATATTAGTTGTCTGGAGATAAGTAATTCCAAGCTTGGTTCTCCCTGCATGCCAGGAGCCCGGGTTCTTTTTCTCTTTCTGCTCTGCCATCCTTAACATGTCAGCAACATTGTCTCTCTGGATCACAAAGTGGCTGCTGTGACACCAAGCATCATATCCTCACAATGCCTAGAGGCATTCTGAGAAGGAAGGAAGGAAAGAAGGAAGGAAGGGGGCAGGAGCAAAAACAGCTTTCTCGTTTTCGTGTTTTTCATTTCAGGGGGTAAAACCTTTTCCAGAAATCCCCAGCAGACTTCCTTCTCCATCTCATTGGACAAAATAAAGTCACATGACCATCTCTGACCAATCTCTTGCACAGGGGAATAGGATTGACATGATCAACTATGACCAATCATGATTCACCTCTTTGCTAAGAGAGCAGCACAGCTGTCCAGATATTCACCCTCTCTGAGTTTCTGGGCTGGTGAGTCCCATCCCCAGTCTTGGGAGGTGAATCATGATCGTCCTCATGGAATGTGGGGGAAAGTCTCTGGGAGGGCTTCTGTACCAGGTCTTTGGTGAGGTTGTTGAGCTGCTCATTTAACCAATCCAGAACTTGACCAAACTCCATTCTTGTTTTGTGAAATAATCAATCCCCTTATTGTATGAGTCATTTTGAGTTGGGATTCTATTACTTGCAGCTGGAGGCATCCTCACTATCCTCTAACGCAGGCAGAATTTGCTCGAGGCAATACTTTCCACACTTGCCTTAGGGCTCCAAAGACAGAGGGCACATGGCGGGCCAGCTGGCTCTGTCCTTCCAAGGTCCCTCTCGACTGCAGCCTTGTCCCTAGAGACTTTCCTGGCATGCCCAGTCACAGTCATTCTGCCCTCTTCTGAATCCCACGGCATTTTTGTGCATTCTTCTCATTGCCCGTCCCGGATTCTTAAAGCACTGTACCTTCCTGGGGAGGAGCTAGGTGCCAGCATCATATGGGTGAACACGCCCGGTGCCTGCCTTCAGCTGTGCGAAGTCTGCTTGGGTTTACTCTGCCTGGCCTTTGTTCATTCATTCCTTCAATCATTGCTCCCAACAGTCCTGTGCTGAGGGGCTTCTCTGGGCCAGGCCTTGTGCAGATAAAGGAAAATGGTCCCCACCTCCAAAATGCATGCTGTCTAGCCCGGCCACCAGGGAGCGGGATGGGGCCCCCTAACACAGCCTGGAGGAGAATAGGGGTGGGGAAAGCTCTAACACAGAGACCACAGAAAGTGCCCACTGAGAACTTCCCTGGTGGTGCAGTGGTTAAAAATCCGCCTGCCAATGCAAGAGACACAGTTTCGATCCCTGGTCCAGGAAGATCCCACATGCCGTGGAGCAACTAAGCCTGTGCACCACAACTACTGAGCCTGTCTGTGCTCTAGAGCCCGTGAGCCACAACTACTGAGCCCACACACTGCAACTACTGAAGCCCACACGCTCTAGGGCCCGCGCTCTGCAACAAGAGAAGCCACCGCAATGAGAAGCCCGTGCACCGAAACAAAGAGTAGCCCCCGCTCACCGCAAATAGAGAAAGCTCGCGTGCAGCAACGAAGACCCAACGCAACCAAAAATGAAAAAAAAAGAAAGTGCCCACTGAGCTAAGACCTACTTCCTTTAATCCTCCCAAAAGTCATGTAAGGGGCAGACACTATTATCCATTTTGCAGGGGATGAAATCACTGTTCAGAGATGTCAAGTAACTTCCCCTAGATCACACAGCTAGACAGTAGCTGAGCTAGGATTTGAACCCAGACAGGCTAACTCCAGGCCCATGCACATAAGCTCTGCACCACACCGCCTCTTCAGGCTCGGTGGCCTACTTACCAGATCTCTGCTCATCCACAGTGAGCTCCTTGAAGGCAGGGACCCCGTGCTGCTCGTCTGTGTCCCCCAGAGCACCTTGCACTTAGAGAGCACTAGCTGAATATTCAAGGAGATAATATTATTTCCTGAATGTTAATATTGACTCAAGAGATCTCCTGTTTCTTCTGACATTTACTGAACTCACACTAGGGACTTTACAGACTTTAACTCAATCTTCATACTGGCCCTAACAGGTGTGTATTATTACTACCTGCCTTTTACAGAGATGGAATTGAAGCACAGAGAGGGTAAGGAATTGAACCGAGTTCACACAGCTGGTAAGGGGAGAAGCTGGGATTTGAACCCAGGTAGCACAGATGCTTAATAACTTATCTGTAATGATTATGCAAAACAGCTTCTTTGGAGGCTCACTTCATAGTAATGCTCAATTGGAAAGGGACTTTCTTAGGCAGGGAATGTGGGAGGCCATGGAAATTTGGAGGCGAGAGATCTGGGGTCTGATTCTAGCTCTGTGGTGTGACGAGGTAAAGTTTACTTTTATTCAGTCATTTTCTCCAGAAAACTAGGGACACAGTGAGGAGAGAGCATGAAGCCTGGCTTCAGGGAGTTTCCAGTCACTGGAAAGAGACAGGAAAAATGTATATACAGACAGAGAAATAAAACTATGGCAGGTTGTCTTACATGTTATGAAGGAAACAGAGTTGAGACAAAGAATAAAGCAAATGGCTGGGCCCAGGGTAGCTCAGGAGCACTCATTATCCAGCTGGAGGCAAGGGTAGGGGATGGCCTCTCTGAGGACAGGGACAGAAAGGGATGGCCCCAGTCCTTCAAAGGTGTGGGGAGGGCCTTCTGCACAGTGAGAACAGCATGTGCAGAGGTGGGAAAAGCTGGGCAAGTCAAAACCACGTGCTATGGGTTGAAGTGTGTCCCTTTCAAACTCATATGTTGAAATTCTAACCCCAGTACCTCAAAATGTAGCCTGGTTTGATATAAGGTTTCTATAGAGGTGATCAAGTTATTATTATTTTTAAAGGCTTTTTTAAAAAATTAATTGATTAATTTATTTATTTATTAGCTGCATTGGGTCTTTGTTGCTGTGCACGGGCTTTCTCTAGTTGTTGTGAGTGGGGGCTACTCTTCGTTGCGGTGTGCGGGCTTCTCATTGCAGTGGCTTCTCTTGTTGCAGAGCATGGGCTCTAGCCTCCTGGGCTTCAGGAGTTGTGGCTCGTGCGCTCTGGAGCGCAGGCTCAGTAGCTGTGGTGCACGGGCTTAGTTGCTCCGCAGCATGTGGGATCTTCCTGAACCAGGGCTCAAACCCATGTCCCCTGCATTGGCAGGCGGATTCTTAACTACTGTGCCACCAGGGAAGCCCTGTTGATCAAGTTAAAATTTTGTTGCTGCGCACGGGCTTTCTCTAGTTGTGGTGAGCAGGGCTACTCTTCATTGCGGTGTGCAGGCTTCTCCTTGCAGTGGTTTCTCTTATTGAGGAGCACGGGCTCTAGGTGCGCAGGCTTCAGTAGTTGTGGCACACGGGCTTAGTTGCTCCACGACACGTGGGATCTTCCTGGACCAGGGATCGAACCCGTGTCCCCTGCATTGGCAGGCGGATTCTTAACCACTGCGCCACCAGGGAAGTCCCCTATTCATGTGTTTTAAAAGAGAAAGCTCCTACTATTGTTGTACAGCAGTTAGAATATATAATTGTAAATAGGATAAGTAGAAATAAGTGGAGATGTGAGTTACATAACAAAAATTGGTATTGAATCTCTATCATAAATTAAGTTTGGGGACTTCCCTGGTGGTCCAGTGGGTAAGACTCTGCGCTCCCAACGCAGGGGGCCCAGGTTTGATCCCTGGTCAGGGAACTAGATCCCACATACATGCTGCAACTAAGAGTTCACATGCCACAACTAAGGAGCCCACGTGCCGCAACTAAGGAGCCCACGTGCCACAACTAAGACCTGGTACAGCCAAAATAAATAAATAAATAAATAAACTAAGTTTGACTTGTGATAATATAAAAGAAGAAATAAAGAAAAAGCTCTTATAGAATATAAGAATATAGAATGGATAAACAAGGTCCTATTGTATAGCACATGGAACTATGTTCAATATCCTGAGATAAACCATAATGGAGGGACTTGCTTCGTGACGCAGTGGTTAAGAATCTGCCTGCCAATGCAGGGGACATGGGTTCAATCCCTGGTCCAGGAAGATCCCACATGCTGTGGAGCAACTAAGCCCATGCACCACAACTACTGAGCCTGTGCTCTAGAGCCTGCGAGCCACAACTACTGAGCCCACGTGCTGCAACTACCGAAGCCCATGCACCACAACTACTGAGCCTGTGCTCTAGAGCCTGCGAGCCACAACTACTGAGCCCACGTGCTGCGACTACCGAAGCCCATGCACCTAGAGCCTGTGCTCTGCAACGAGAAGCCACCACAATAAGAAGCCCGCGCATCACGATGAAGAGTAGCCCCCGCTCGCCACAACAAGAGAAAGCCCACACGCAGCAATGAAGACCCAACACAGCCAAAAATAAATAAATAAAATAAATAAATTTATTTTAAAAAACATAATGGAAAAGAATATTTTAAAAATGTATATATGTGTATAACTGAATCACTTTGCTGTACACCAGAAATTAACACAACATTGTAAATCAACTATACTTCAATTAAAACGAAACAGAAGAAACTCTTGGAAATATCTGTGCACAGACACATATACCAGTCTATACCTGCCAAATTAACACTGCTTTATAATATCCCTCAGTAGTTTATAAAAATCTTGTTCTAGGCTTTCTCTTTCCCCTATTTATTCTGTAATAAATTGAAACCACAAATTAAGCTGATCCCTCCAGTATCTAAAGTTTCCCGTTAGCCTGCTTATGCCTGTTTGACTGTGCCTTTGGGGGCAGTAACTGAGTCTACACGTTCAAAGAAAGGACTCTTTAGGGTCTAGATAGTTTTGTTCCAAAAGCAACTTTTCCAGCTGGGGAAGCACCTCGGCTCCCGTGAAGCTCCATATAAAAGAACTGAGATGTCAGCTTACTTGCTTGGTGTGCGCTGGACCCCGAGTCCCCCAGGGTGAAGGGCCACGACAGGCAATTTCCCAAAGCCGGCCCTCGGGTGTAGCAGGGGAAGCAGTGGCATTGTTTTCTTCCTCCTTCTTTATCAGCTCTGGCTCAGGCCCTGCTAAAGTGGGAGAGAGCCAGGGAGAAGTCAGAAAGTTCCATGAGGAGAGGGGAAGGCTTGCAGAGGGTGGGCGTGCAGAACTGCTGTCCTCACACAAAAGTAATCTTAACTCAGTACTCTGCTCTTTTCCCAAAGAGATCACAAAACAGGAACTGGGGGCTGTGTCCTTTGTTCCCAAGTTCCAACGTTAGGGGAGCAGCAGAGCGGAGTGGTGAGGAGACCAGATTTTGGGGTCAGACAATGCTGAGATGGGGCGCTGCCCTTTTCACATATTTCAGCTACGTGACCTCAAGTCAGTGCTGAAATATCCCCCACTGAGCCTTCGTTTCCTGATTTGTAAAATGGGATACCTCTACCTACCTTACAGACTGGTGTTGAGTACAAGGAAAGCACCCAGCGCAGTAACTGTATGTAGTTTGGTACATTGTTTGGAATTCAACAAATGCGAACTTGCCTTGGAATCAAACGCCTCAACAAAGACAGGACTTGCTTCCGCTTCTAATTCTTGGCAAGAGCAAGGTGACTCTATCAGCTTTGGGTCCTACCAAAGAAAAACAGAGATCTGGGGTCTGCCCCTCTGGATTGTGTACTTGAGGTAACCAGGGCTGGAAAAGAGGTCTCTCAAGGGGATGTTCTTTTAGGTTTTTTCTAGTCTACTTGGGTTCACACAAGCAAACAATAATCCAATCAGGGTTCTCTGGCATCAGTTACCTCCCTTCCCACAAGAATGTTCGCTCAGAAGGTGAAAGAAAAGTGTTTTTAAGAGTTCACCAAAAAGGCAGCCCTTTCCTGCGGGCTAACGGAGAAGAGAGACGCTGCTTAGTGGGGCTTATCTTTCTGGGATTATTCTGGTTCTGAAAAGCAGCAGAACATCCTTATTTACAACTGTGAGGGGCAGTGGGGCCGTAGGGAGAGGAGATCCCGGCATACAGGAAAAAGAAGGAACAGGAGAGAGCTTTAGCCTGACTGTGGCCAAGCAGAGCCAGGAATCTCGCCAAAGAGAAAGTGCAGCATTGGCAGCAACCGAGAGATCCTGTATAGACTTTTAGGAAAGATTCTGGGCCACAGCACGGGGCCTCCTCAACCAGGCCAGGAGAATCTGGCGGCAGCCCCCAGCCTGGGCCTGTTCCCACGTAATTGAAGTTGAATGTGCTGGGGGGAGGGCGCCGGAGGCTGCAGAATCTCGGCGTCCGCAGTTGGCCCTGTTTGGGATCAAAGCCAGTCAGTGTTGATTTTGCGCAGCCTGGAAACAAATGAAACGAAGGCTGTTTTCCTGAGGTGTGCGTTTTGAAAGGAGGCTTTTCATTTGTTCCCCCAGGGACAGGTGGGGGAGTTGTGACGTGGCTCTTCTGTTGCAGTCCCTTTGGCAAACGGTTTTGGGCTCATAGTTTCCGAGTGAGCATAAACTCATCAGAATGTGAGTGGGCATAGCTACGATGAGGGCTAGGTCCTTCACAAAAGATAGTTCCTGGAAAATGCTGCTGGAGGACCCGCTGGCTGTGTGTAATAAGTCCCAATTCACTCTCCACTGGAGTGTTTCCAAGCGAGCAACTCTCCTGATTCCTTCTGAAATTTTCCATTTCTTCTTCACTTATAGGTCTTTCTCCGTGATTTGTTCTTCTGCCCAGAAATTAGTTTGCGTTTTCAGTTAGCGCCGCAGCCTTTTGGTGTGAAGCACGATGGTAATGATGTAAAGTGATACAAGCACGTTTCTCAAGTGGTGGAAACACCTCCTTTTAATGGCACCTGCCTTCTTCCAGCCCTCTAGCGAAAGTCTGAATTTTTGGCCCACCGGGCCATAACCAAGGGACTGAGAATTTAGAATCAAAAATCGATACAGCTGGAGGGATCTCAGTTGCTCTTTCTTTTTAAGTGAGGAAAACAACTGAACAAGGAAGTTTGGTCTGGGACTTGCTGCTTCTTCCAGGCAGAAGATGGCAAAAGACATCTCCAGAGAGGCCAAGTCAGAACTGTTTTTCCTATTCAACATTTATGCTCAGTGTGCCATAGGCTCACTTTGATCTTTTGAAAAGAATCGCACCGTCAATAGTGTAGTACTAGGGTAGATTCATTCTGGGTGTCGTACACCTTCACGGTCCAAGACCTTGCAGGTGATTGCACTCTTGGATGGACCCCTCCCCCCACTCCCTACTGGACAAACTTCTCTGCATTTACTTCGAGAGGCTGGATCTGAAAGTTTTGGGTCAGGGGATTTAGAACAGGGTCTGAAAAGAAGCAAAGCTTCTTTAGTTCACGTCGTGTGCTTAGTAATTAGCCTTGGAGTAACAAATGTTATCCGCACCAGCGCAGCTCCGTGCCAAGTACCAAAACCACATTTTGCAGCTGATTCCAGTGAGAAGTTTCTGACCCGAAGCAGTTCAATATTAGGCCCCAAAGACCACAGTCATCCTGTATAAAACAACAGATTGTTCATCTCTTCCTGGGCTTCTTTAATGCAGTAAGAATTCAAAATCCAGATTAAAAACCAACTGCAGAGCCCCTTTCGGGCTCTCGTAAGCTTTCAGAATTACATTGAGAGACTACTCGATGTTCATGAAAAGTATACTAGTTAAAATGATGCTGAAATGGTTTTGGCCTCTTAAAGTACAGCTTTCAAAATTCATGTCTGATAGAAACTGCTATCGTAAATGACAGCATTCCGGGGAGGGCACGTGAGTTTCAGGGATGCAAGAAGAAGGGTTACCATCAAGTGGTAAATGGTTACCACTACCTTTAAAAAATACAAAGAGGATGTAAAGGAGTTGATTGTGACATTAATCAGGATAAAGAGGCCACACTCCCCGTCCCCCACAAAAAAAGTAAAAAATAAGTCTTATATAACTTCCCTTAAGTCTCCTAATGCACAAATGCAAAGAATGTTTTTTGCATGCTGCAGGCTGACCACAGTACTGCATTTGCGGGGAGGAAATCAACTTCACATCACAGAGGAGACACTCGGCTTTGGCTCTGGGGTAAAACTCAGGGTTCCTAAAGGGAAAGGCTTTTCTATTACGACTTCACTCTGTCATTTAAAAATTTTAACTTTAAAAGCCACATCTGTTGCAGAATTCTAGGACTCCCATTTCAGGAATTTTCACGAGCAAGAATGAGGACTGGCCAGCAGCAGAGGCCTGCCAGAGAACAATTGGTGCCTTCCTAAACTTGCTTCAGGTGTTGGCCAGGTCTCTGGGTAGTTGAGATGTCTCCCAGCACCACGGAAGAGCAGGAGCTGGGTCTTAAGAAATTCCTGAAAAATTTCCCTTCTACTGCCAAGAAGTAACACAGCAGAATGACCACGACATAAATCAGCTTTATCCTGGAGAAAACAAAATAGCTTTCCTCAAATGTTTTAAAAGTGACTTTCCATTTTTAGATAAGCCCATGGACTTTATCACAACAAGCTAAAATCTGCCACCAGCCCAAGCAACGTGGCATCGTGCAGAGCAGCCAAATCTTATGGATAGTATTTGTAGCTTGTGTATCCCGACTGCACTAGGAGAGGGGTTTCCAAGTGATGACAGAAGGTTGTTCATTTGTGATTTGCCAAGTTCTCCATATTCTACTGGCTGACTGTTTAAATCACTTTCTCAGCCCTTCTGATAAGTACAACTTCACTGCACAAGCAGGGAGCGGGGAGTTGCTTCAGTGCTTTTTCTTACATGGTGGATCCTTAACAAGTCACATTTAAGACAGTTTCCAAAAATAAAACAACCTCAGCTCGGTGTAGGGCCTGGAAAAAAGTCTCAGGTGTAGAAATTGACTGCTTTTAGTTTTCAAAAGAATTGTGTGCCTGGGTCTTCTCCTAACCCAAGCTTCCAAATTCAGAGAATTTGCCCTATTCTGTATCTGGTTCAGCTACTTTTTCTTAGATTATTCAGGTATACAAGCTCCCAAGCAAATATCAACCAGAGAGACACAGATTTCACACGGGGCAGAATCATTTCAAAGTTTGGTTATTTTAATGCAATTTCATTGTTCAAGGTAGTATGGATACGTTAAGTGGTTCATTTCCATCCTGTAGGAAACACTAACAGCTTCTACCTTATGTAATTTTGTCAAATTCAAACATGACTCGTTGACCGTTTAAAAAAACATTTTCTTTACATAGCTTGACAAGATTTTTTTTCTGGAACATTTTTTTAAACCTTCAAGTAGTTTGGAAACATTTGCCTATTTGCTCATTCCTCTGGGCACAGCCTTTCAGAGCATTTATCCCACCTATACTGAAAATCTCTGTTCTCCCAGCTGGTGGTACAGCCGCTTGGTGGAGGTGATCATAGAGAAATAAGCAAGCAAGCTTTGTCAACTACTTCTAATTCTCTTAATTAGTATGCTGCGATCCACCCCAGCTTCTGCAAGGTCAGACATGCAAGACAAGTACTTGGCCAAAAAAAGCAGGATTCTAACTAGTGTAAAAATAGATTTTAAATAAAATAGAATCTCTATAGGAAAGAGAATTAAGTTAGCTTCCCATTCCCACTCTTGCTTTAGGATATCTGTATATATAAGTGCAAGGGGGACTTATGGAGTTGGTTTGCCCTAAGAAAAAATTGAGAATGTCTGAGTACATTCATGTTGCAAAGTTACAGGGAAGGTTCTTTGGGAAATGCTGCGGCACATCCCACAGAAGTGGATGGTGATTAGCGATACAGTTGGTGTGCGAACAAATAACGTGCAAAATGTTTAGGTCAAAGAGGATGAGGCCTAATGATAGGCTAAGAACCAATTCTGAAGTGTGATAATTTGAAAACCTTGGCTAATTATAAAAACAGGAAAGAAAACCCATCATTTAACACTATGTCTTGTTAACCTACCCAGCTACCTCTTTTGGAAGCGAAATTCCAACACGGGTCTTACTTTAATTTTGCTTAATTACCACACATTACGAATTTTTTTTTTTTTGACATTTCTGTTTCGAGAAAAAGTACACAGCCCCTCTGTCGGCCCACACAAGCATTACATGACTATTTTAAAGGGGCCTCTGTTAAAATTCTAATTTTTGGATTTAGCAGCAGCCTTTTGGATATACCTTGAAGGCATAATTGAAAATCTGCCCAAGCTCCCTTTAGCCGAAACCTGAACACGCAGCCCAATCTTTTGTAAACACTCAGAAAATACTGATCCCAGCAAAATACAGTCAGCCAGTCAGAGGCCTCACTCTGCCTTTTCACATGGATGATAAATCTGCCTGCTTATTCTTGCTGGACGCTAGGAAATCCATTCTGAGACTGGAGTCTCAGAGCAAACATTTAGCCTCCTTCTCTGAGGTACATAATGAGCTGTGGAGGCATCAAAAATAAACAAAGTGGGGACATCACCATTTTTCCTACACTGGGTCCACTCAGTCTGCTCGGGGCTGTTTGTTTTTCCTGGCTAGGCCTGGAGCAAGAGGAGATGGCGGCTGGTGACAAGCCAGTGCCAGGTTTACAGACCCAGCCTCTTTTCATGTAACATTTGACCAATTATTCAATTCCCTGGAGGCAGGGAGGGATGCCAATGCTAATGCTAGGGAATTTTCATAAATCCTCAGTGGCCATGGAGAACCTCTCTCTCAAGCAGCTGCTATGACCTCAGGCAGGTTTGGTGCTTTAAGGAGTTACCTTTGAGGGGACACAAAAAAATTCAACCTCTTAAAGTGACTCCAGAACTGAACGTCTAATACACCAACTCAATAAAAACAACAGAAAAATGCACAGCAGAGTTGGGGCATCTATCAAGTAGGAAGGCAAAATGGTCATTAGAACGTCTGAGGTCAGTGAACTATTACGGTTGAAAAAAGCAGCCACCTTTGAAAACACTGCCCGTTTCCCTCAGCTCTACTAGCTGTCAGCCCTCTAACGTTCGTTACACCACACGCTAGCAAATGAAAGATCCGAACAACTGAGACTTGATCCTCACTTATACTTATTCAGGGTCCACCCTCACATTTAGCTGAAGACCCCAGCACACCCTTGCTGTGCCAGGGAAAACAGTCTCAAGGACATGTGTTTCTCTGAAGGTCACTTGCCCCTCTTGCTGCGGCCCTTCCTGGAGGACAGCTTCCCGCTGCCCCCCGAAGACGGGGGGCTTGAGGCCGAAGCCATGGCAATGTTGATCTGTCCCTCCTGGATTTCCTGCCGGGTCTCAGCGGGCAGGTGGTTGATCTTCTGTTGCGTCTCCAGGTAGAACATGACGTCCCGCAGCTGCTCCTGGATCTCAGTGATCTGCAGGTCCTTCTGGTCGCAGGTCTCCTTTAACACCCTCTCCTCTTCCTTCAGCTTGTTCTGCAGGAGGACTTGGTTGGCTCGCAAACACTTGTTCATTTCCTGCTCCTCTTTGAGCTCTGTGGTGAGTTTGGCCACTTTCGTGTTTAGCTGAGTGCACCTTTTACAAAACAAAGGAAGACAGAGCACGTTTTTCATTTGCTGACACAGTCCCCTTTCTGCTCTGGGATTGAACAGAGGAGCCATGACCTCAGAAGCCATTTAGGGCATACCCCTCCCTCCCATGGCGGGGGGACTGGTTTGCTGCCACTGCAACAGCTACGTAAAACAAGAATTTTGCTCTAGTTAACTCAAGTGTAGCCTCAGGACAATTTTTTTTTTTTTTTTTTAAGGATCAGAAAATTTTCAATAGCAGAAACTATTCTGTGATTCATGGTAAAACTTCTACTGCTTCTCTGTTTTGTTTACATGGGTGGCTTAAGAGATGATAGCTGTGATAAAGAAGTTATGAGGAAAAGTGACATTCTTAAAGAGTCAAGTACTCTGATCTCACTGCATTTGCTGGAGAAGAGTTTTCAAGAATAGGGAGTGCCTTACTGATGCTCAATCTTACTCACAAGTAAAGAATGACAAATTAAAACACCACTTGAGATACATTTTTATGTATCAGAATGCCAAAGAGCTCAGATGTGGGAAAAGGGGGTACTCCCACACGCTGGTACTAGAGTGTGAACTGGCACAAACTCCTTGGAAGTCAACTTGACACCATCTATGAAAATCAAAATTTCACCTGCCCTTTCACATAGCTATTCTACTTCCAGGAATTTATCCTATAAAGTAAATATACTCAGGACTGCACTAAATAACAAATGCAGAAAGATGCTTATTGCAACATTGTTTATAGTAGTATGAGACTTGAAACAACTTACATGTCCATCAAGGGGAACTGGTTAAAATTATTATGGGACCTTCATATGATGTTACAAAGATCAGAATAGATCTAGATGTGCCAGTACAAAAAAAAAAAAAAAAAATCTCCAAAACAGAATATTTTACCAAATAGAATACCTAATATTATTCAAGTTTTGTAGAAAAAAGATGTATGTGAGAGGTTTACACAAGTACAGCAAAAAGATCTAGACCAACAAATATTCACTGGTACCATTAATAATGGTTACCTCTAGATAGCAGGATTTGGGGGTGAAAGAAAACTTCCAGTTTTAACTTTTAAATTCTTTGGAACAGTTCAATTTGTTAGGGTGCTGAAAGTATAGAAGAATTTTTGATTTGTATTTCTATTAATGTAGTGTTGTTTTCACAGCAGTTAAAAACACCTTTGCTGAAGAGTTTCTTTTGGGGTGATGAAAAATTCTGGAACCATACAGTGGTCATAGCTGCACAACACTGTGAGCTGCATACTTAAAACGGCAGAATCTACGTTACATAGATTTTACCCCCCAATCCCCCCACACAAACGACTAAAAATATCCAACTATTTGCAATGAGGGAAAACAGGTGAAAGGTATACAGGAATTCTTTGCACTATCTTTGCAACCTTTTTGTAAAACTAAATTTATCCCAAGATTAAAAAAAAAACAACAAAAAAACTTCTTAAGGGACAATTATCCCCCTTAAATTATTTTTTATACATTTGTCTGGAGCAAAAAAATCCAATTATTTTTGTGAGTATAACTTAAACTAGAAAGGTAGTTTCAATCAGTAGCAATTATCTTCCCAAATAACAGTAGTAGAGTCTGTTCTTGCCATGCTGTTGATGAGTTTTTTGCTCCATATTCAACATCTTTGGCCTGTAATTCCCGACCAAGGCCAGAACGCATGCCATCTTCAGCTTAAACGTGAATCTCTTTCCTAACTGCCATTTCTCAGCCACCATGGTTCAGAGACGCTCTGGGCACAAGGAAGTTGCTTTCTACAGGCCAAAATGGAAGATACTTGCATGCAGCGTGAGTACAGACATCAGGAGAGAGTCCTGCATTCCACATGGCATCCATCTGGCGTGAAACACTGAATTTTTTAGTAAACAGGAAGTCACAGTAGGTTTGCTCCATATATGGGGAGAGCCCCGAAAACTTGGTGATACACACTTGACAATGAGAGTGTGTCCATGGGTATAAAGGAGATTATCTGCTTATGGAACCTGTTAGAATAAAAAAAGCTAATTAAAAGAACAGGCCAGTTATACCTACTTTCTTTCCACAGACTGCTTTTCTTTCAGGAGATCATTTAGTCTGTGCTCCAAATTATCACATTTCTCAATTGTTTCTTTAAATTTGGTCTTCATGTTGTTAATCTGAAAGAGCAAACAGAGATCAGTTTCACTTCACAAAGACAAAGCTGTGTGGCCTTTGGGGCTAACGTCACAATTTTTTTTTCCCAATTACCTGTCTTTAACTTTGACAAACCAAACTTGGAAAAGGTGAGACCATTATCTGAAAGAATTTCTGCAATAGGAATAAAAATTTTGAGAAATCCTTTTTTTCTTACCATTTCTCTAAACCAGGATGAAGAGGGCCAAGAGCTACTGAAATGTTGAGTGAAACTGCCAGAAGGTAAAGAAAGAGCTTCAGGCTGTAGAGCAGGAGATGATTTATCAGAGGCCAGACCAGAACCTCCCATTCTTTTTTTTTAAGTTGAAGTGTAGCTGATGATATTGTATAATATTGTGTTAGTTTCAGGTGTACAGCAAAGTGATTCATATATATATATTTCAGATTATTTCCATTATAGGTTATTACAAGACATTTGAGTATTGTTCCCTGTGTTATACAGTAAATCCTTGTTGCTTTCTATTTCATATATAGTAGTATCTGTTAATCTCATACTGCCCTTCCTTTCCCCTTTGGTAAACATAAGTTTGTTTTCTGTGTCTGTGAGTCTGTTTCTGTTTTGTAGATTCATCTGTATTATTTTTTAGATTTGGATATAAGTGATACCATATATTTGTCTTTCTGTCTGACTTACTTTTAGTTTGATAATCTCTAGGTCCATCCATGTTGCTGCAAGTGGCATTATTTCATTCTTTTTTATGGCTGAGTAATATTCCATTGCATATATATACCACATCTTCTTTACCCATTTATCTGTGGATGGACATTTAGGTTTCTTCCATGTCTTAGCTACTGTAAACAGTGCTGCTATGAACACTGGGGTGCACTTTTCTTTTCAAATTAGTTTTCGTCTTTTCTGAATATATGCCCAGGAGTGGGATTGCAGGATCATATGGTAGTTCTGTTTTTAGTTTTTTAAGGAACCTCCATACTGTCTTCCATAGTGACTGCACCAATTTACATTCCCATCAACAGTGTAGGAGGGCAGAATCTCCAATTCTTAACTGACCACTGTTTTTTAACTCTTGAGATCATATTCTAAAAGTTACACTTGACCCTTGAACAACGTGGGGTCTCGGCCCTCCTTGAAGTCGAAAATCTGAGTATAACTTTATTGTCGGCCCTCCGTATCCATGGTTCTGCATCTGTGGATTCAACCATTTGCGGATCCTGCAGTACTGTAGCAGGTATCCACTGAAAAAAATCCACATATAAGTGGATCTGTGCAGTTGAAATCCATGCTTTTAAGTGACAATTGTATTATCCAAATAATCTGAAGTTACTTGTAACAGGTGATTCTGTTTGGTGCTTTTTTCCGTCCAAATTCACTATTAATTTTCTCATGTACTGTGAAGCCATATGGAACATAAGCAGTTCTTATTTTGAGTTTATATAAAGGCAATTTACAGAGAGAATTCAAATTACATTGTCTTAAAAACTTAAGAGAAATTAAAAATTCTGGTGTATTATGTGTCAGATGGCAGCAATCCTAGCAAGGAGTCTGTAGAAGTCTAGTTATGTAGACACTGGATTCACACAGGTGTTAAGATCTACAGACTTGGGAAACACCTCAACTCCACTTGTCTAAGGACATAGGAAGACAGGTGGCTCATGAGGTAATAATAATAGGAAACAGAAGTGACTGAGAATTTAAATCCTATGGCCCAGGCCCTGGCTAGGTGTTTTATAGGTAGTATCTCATTTATTCTTTATAACAAGCCTATGACTTAGGTATGTAAACTTTTTACAGAAACTGAGGCTTAGAGAAAGGTGAGGCAATACACTCCAAGGTCACCCAGCTCGAGTGACATGGGTCCAAGATTGGACCCCCAAGTCTGGGTCCAAAGCCAAGTTCTAAAACTCTCTCTGCACTATACGGGAGGCCAAAGCTCTATAGCAAAGGAAAACTGACCTCTTGGCAAGATTTAAACTCTTAGCAGAGATCCGTGATGCATGCAACATCCATCACGCCAGAAAAAGGGCCACTACTTTTAACGCTTTCTTTTTAAACATTTGCTACGGCTCGCCTAACAGGTCTCTAACAGCACTGCTCCCTCTTTTTTAAAATAAGAAATTAACTGTTTTGTAGAAATTAACTTTAGAGCCAACGTCATTAAGTTGGAAGAACATGCAATTAAAGAGAGATTTCTAAAAGTTCCTCTATGTCATAAAAATAAAAATAGCTTTCAAGTTGCTCTCATTCTGTTTGGTATTAATTTTCTCCTCAATATTGTTTTAAAATAAGACCACTAGATCCTTTTGACATTTTCTCTTAAACTGACTCCTGTCAGTTTAGGGAAATTGGAAAGGACAGAAATGACCATCAAAAGGAACCAAACTGTCTGTTTTGGTCACTAAAGACAGTAAGCTAAACACATTTAAATCAAGAGGAAAAATATCTAGTAACCTCAAAAAGGTTTCCAATATTGCTAGAGACAAATGTTACAATGGCTTAAATTAGTGTTTGTTTTTTTAAAATTTATTTTTTATTTATTTTTATTTTTGGCTGCACTGGGTCTTCGTTGCTGCGTGCGGGCTTTCTCTAGTTGCGGCGAGTGGGGGCTACTCTTCATTGCGGTGCATGGGCTTCTCTTGTGGCGGAGCATGGGCTCTAGGCACGCAGGCTTCAGTAGTTGTGGCACACAGGCTCAGTAGTTGTGGCTCGCAGGCTCTCGAGCGCAGGGTCAGTAGTTGTGGCGCACAGCTTAGTTGCTCCGCAGCATGTGGGATCTTCCCGGACCAGGGCTTGAACCCGTGTCCCCTGCATTGGCAGGTGGGTTCTTAACTACTACGCCACCAGGGAAGTCCTAAATTAGTGGTTTTTTTTTTTTTTTAAACATAAACATTTTTTAAAAATTTATTTATTTATTTATTTATTTATGGCTGTGTTGGGTCTTCGTTTCTGTGCGAGGGCTTTCTTTAGTTGTGGCAAGTGGGGGCCACTCTTCATCGCGGTGCGCGGGCCTCTCATTATTGCGGCCTCTCTTGTTGCGGAGCGCAGGCTCCTGACGCGCAGGCTCAGTAATTGTGGCTCACGGGCCTAGTTGCTCCGCGGCATGTGGGTTCTTCCCAGACCAGGGCTTGAACCCGTGTCCCCTGCATTGGCAGGCAGATTCTCAACCACTGCGCCACCAGGGAAGCCCTAAATTAGTGGTTTTAAAAGCACTTCTGACCATTAGCCCTCAGTACGAAACACTTAGTACACACACACACACACACACCCTGATACAAAAGTTGCACAAAACAATATTAAATGTGATACACTCTGACATCTACCCTATGCTGTCTAATAAAAATGCCAGTTGTGGCCACCAAACTCAGTTCACAATCCACACCTGGAAAAACAGCAATTTCTATATAGAGCTAGAGGTTTAAAAAGAAAAGAGGTATCTTTAGGGGAATGCACCTGTACTGATGGCCTACTCTATGCTCTTATACATGGCCCCACTAAAACTATGAACCTTCAAGTGGGTACGAGCTTCCTTTTCCAGAACAGACTCTGCTCACATACTACAGCAATTGTACTACCTAAGGCATCGGGGGACTGGAATAGTATTATAATTGAAGTCCACAGTGAATTTCAATCTTCAGCTCCTCCCCTCCCCCACATTAACTTTTTAGGAGGCCCATGACCAAGAATCTCTGCCAGTGAAACGCACGGTTACTGTTTCTCCTTGCATGTGCTCTACTGCTGGAGGTGCCAACGGACAGAGGACTGGTCAAAAGGAGGACAGCAGCAGGAACAAAAGGCTTGCATCACCGATTAACTTACGGATAAGTGACATTTTTTACTAGAAAACAAAATATCCTTTTCGAGCTTTTTATTTAGGGCTGCCCTTGCCTCTACCTTATCCCTACCTAAAAGTAGACACAAGTTTCACATTTTTAGCTTCCCTGCCCCTTGACTTGCTTTCCATGGGCATGTGTTAGGGAATGCAGTTAATCCTAAGGAATCTTAAAAGGCAGAGAGAATCCTGAGCTTAGCTCTCAAGGGTCTGCACAAAGCACTTTAGGTGGTCACGCTGGTATAGCCCGTAGAAAAACCCAATAGTGAGGCTGCGTGGAGTTGCCAGTGCTCCTCCCTGGGAGCCCCAAACTTGACACCAAGTGGCAGCGACCTCTGCTCTGACTTGTGAGTGCCATCAGACGCACCTCCTTCCCACATGGACTCCAATCAAGCCCTATTCAGAACAGTATGTCAAGTGACCTGAAGCCCCTCTGGAAAAGCACTTCCGTTGCTTAGAAGGTTCCTGTAAGAATTTCATCATGAACTTTTCACCAAAGATCATTTTAAAGCTGGTGTTAAGCCTTAATGAAAAAACCCTGATTTCTCCTCACTTGTAGGCATACTCAGAAACCGGCGCCCATGGGCCTGGCATAAAGTGAAAGCTTGGCCCTGCCTGCTAAGCTCCACGATTACACCAGCTACCACTGAGGTGAGTCCCAAACCCGGCTCTGCAGTCCCCCCATCTGAGGGCCCAGATGCTGGTGAGGATTCGCAAAGTTATGAAAATAATCACTTTAAAAATAATCATTTAAGTCAATCATTTAAAAAAATTTAGAAGCCTTTACTTAACACTAAGGGAATCACTGAATTATGAACATTGTCTCTAGGTCCTGGTAATGGTTCCCAGGGCCCTAGCTATACACGAACACTCAGGCGCTCACTGGTTTTCAAAGTCCCTGGTCTGGAACCCTCAGGGTTCCCTGTACATGCTGGAGCCAAAGGGAAAACCAAGCAGGTGGAGCTCTGGGCCACTATGGGCCGGGTTTCCACCAAAATCACATCGCTTTTCTCTTCTATCCATCCGAGTAGTGAATGGCCTTTTCTTTAAAGCATTATTTTGTTAAATTTTCAAGACTACTGCCCTAGACCAATAAGGTGCCATGGTGACCACTTCAGCATCTCTGCCTAATTTTATTCCCTTCAGTTTCAAAGCACCATCTTGTTGCCTCAGGAGCCCATATTCAGCTCCCCAAAGCAGCTGTTCCCAAGTTGACAAACCAACTGGCTGACTGAAAGTACAAACCCTCATGCACATACTTCTGTTTTTTAAATGGAATTGCACAAGGCACTAGAAAACCTGATTGAAGTTAACAAACAAACAACATCCCAACCTCAAAATACCAAAATACCAAGCCTTTAAGTCCAAGGTTTCTTTTGTTTCAGGTATGTAGCAAGTATTTTATTTCTTCCTTAACTTAGTATAGTATAGGGCTCAGCAAAAAATAAAATTGTGTGTAGGGCTCAGCACACAATAAAATCTTCTTGATTTACTAATCCTAGGTGAGAATATATGTCTGCTTCCCTGCTCCTTTTAAATTATGCTTAGTTGATTACATTTGCAATAGCGTATTTCTGTCTCTTCCTTTTCCTCTTTTTGACTAACTTCATTCTCATTGTGGTCTACAATTTCTTGTTCCCTGATACGACCTTCTGGGGCTAAGTCTCTAGCATAATGACAAGTCAGGTTTACTACTTCTCCTTGGAAACTTGACGTAGAGTTAGGTTACTGGGGTGAGCCAACTGATTCCAAATCTTTTCTTTTTTCTACCCCTTACTAGTCCCCAGCTTTGTTGAGATTTAACTGACATCTAACAAAGGTTTCTTTTTAGAGGTAAACCAGTTCTCTACCTATAGATGAGACTGAGAAGGAAGACTCTCT
The DNA here is from genome assembly GCF_028021215.1 of Eschrichtius robustus. Taxonomy (NCBI): domain Eukaryota; kingdom Metazoa; phylum Chordata; class Mammalia; order Artiodactyla; family Eschrichtiidae; genus Eschrichtius; species Eschrichtius robustus. The sequence goes on from NC_090837.1 coordinate 9,962,982, forward strand.
AAGATTCCTTTTTCCCTGTACTCTTCCTTCTCCCACCCAACATCAGGCTGTCCTAGCATGTGGCATTTCAGCAGTCACCAAACCAGAAACTTACTTCCTCTGCTGTGTCCTTCTCTATCCGGACTATCTTGTTTTCCCAGTAGATTCGTTGAGACTCCAGCTGGCTCGTTAGTAAATATGAATACTACAAAAACAGAGAATGAACACCAAAACATAAGTCACAGTTGTCAGTCTCTGAAATTCAATTAAAACCTGACTTTTAATGACCTGCAGAAGATTAAGAGGAACATTCAGAATGTATATTACACCTTGGTTCCACTCTACTCAATAAACTAGGGGAACACAGAGATGACAATTACACTTTGGTCCTCTGGGGGCTTACAATCTACAGGGACAAACAGAGAAATGTACAATTAAAAAAACCCTTAAGTTTCTGTTTAAGCTGACTTCAAGAAGAACTACATGGTTTTAAATCAAAGTGTAACTCAAATCAGCTCATCCATCTGCCCCCTCCAGGAAGCTGTCCCTGTCACTCCCAGCCCTGGGTTAATTGCCTCTCTCAGCTCCCACGACACTGTGCCTATCATTAACAGCACTTATGACATTAGCACTTAATCACCGGTTTGCCTGCCTCTTTCCTTCTGAACTCTTTGAAAGCAAGGATTATATCTTTATTTTTGTACCCCCAGTGCCTGGCACATTTTGGATGTCAAGAAATGTTTGCTGCCTGAGTGCATGAATGAATGAACAGTGCTGTGTAACTACAGAGAAAGGATAGATGGCTTATGACAGTAGGATCCGGTAGGACTTCTGAGAGAAGGTGAGATTTGAGAGGACTCTTGACACACAGACAGGAGGAGGAGACAGATTCCAGAGAACTAACAAGATGTGAGCTGCGGATGTTTAGACTTGCTTCAGAGATGAAGTGAGACCAATGAGCCTGGGGTGTAGGGTATGGAGAGATGGGGCCTATGGAAGGCTCTGGGGTATGATATCGAGAAATAAGAGCCAAGGAGTGGCAAGATCACATCTGCATTCTGGAAAGACCATTCCAGGAGACTGGAAGAGATCTAATCATGTTTGCAGGCCAGAGAAGAGAATGAAAGAGCAACAGAAAGAAAGGACAATTGGAAGAATGTATGTGTGTGTGTCACTAGAATGTATGCTCCATAAGGGCAGGGAGTCAATAAATGCTGAGTTCCCAGCACATGGAAGAGTGGCTAACAGATGGCAACCCTCAATAAGTATTCACTGAATGAACATACTTAATTTGGAAGAGTTACTAAAAACTTAACATTAAAAATTTGAATTTTTGGGGGGGACTTCCCTGGTGGTCCAGTGGTTAAGAATCCGCCTCCCAATGCAGGGGACGCGGGTTCGATCCCTGGTCGGGGAACTAAGATCCCACATGCCGCGGGGCAACTAAGCCCGCGAGTGCTGCAACTACTGAGCCCGCGCACTCTGGAGCCCAAGCACCACAACTGGAAAGAAGCCCTCCCGAAATAACGAAAGATCCTGCATGCCACAACTGAGACCCGATGCAGCCAAAAATAAAAATAAATAAATAAATAAATATTAAAAAAAAAAAAAAAGATTTGAATTTTTTTCACATCAATACAATTTATTAATGGTAACATCAGCTCTATTTTAGGCCATTCCACTGACCTTAAAAGTCTAGAGATGAGCAAGTTTTCAAATGTCCACTTCCTCCCAAGATTAAGGTATTTGTTTTTAAAGTAATCATTTTGAAATTTATAAAATAGGACTGATGTTAAACTTTTCCTTCCTTAATATAAAATTTACACATCAATTTTATAGTAGATGGAGTTTACTGCTATGAGAAAAATCAGACTGTGGTAATTTTATTGCTTCTTCAATTATATGAATACCCTAAAAATGGCTTTATCTACATAAGGGTCCAATTCATAAAAGCCAGCCCAATATATGGGAAAAAGCTTCTCAGCATGGAAAGATGCTATTGGGGTTAACTCATCCTGACCAAGTTTGCTCAATTTCCAACTGCTACTGTGATGCCAACAGGAAGATTTTTTTTTTTATATAACTTTTTTTTTCAAGAATATATTTTATTTTATTTTTTATTTTTTGGCCATACCGTGCAGCATGTGGGATCTTAGTTCCCCGACAAGGGATCGAACCCGTGCCCCCTGCAGTGGAAGCGTGGAGTCCTAACCACTGGACCACCAGGGAATCCCCCCCAACAGGAAGATTCTTGACTTCCAGCTTTATCACAGCTATTGAGGACAACACTAATACTGAACTTGAGACAACCAGGAACATGACACTGAAGGTAATAAGGCTCAGTGAAACTTAGATTTTCAAAGAAGAAAATCAGATGGAATAAAAATATTTTTATAATCCTTCAGAGCAACACAGATCTTTAAAACAAAAGCTAACATGCAGGGCATATGGCAAAATTAAAAGCCCGAACAACCTTTCAAGTTAGAGTAGTAAAAAGCAGTACACATAGGTATTTAGTAATTATTAATAAAATATCTTACCTCTAACTGTAAGGCATCTATTTTCTCCTCCTGGCAAGTATCACCCTCACATTCATACTGTACTATCTTTCCATCTGTTTTACTTGCAACCAGTCGATGGACATAATTATCTAAAGAAAAGAATGAGTCAACCAAGGCATGTTTCTTCAGAATGAAAAGGGTCTCCATAAGCCTTTAACTTTGACAAAATTTTGTTTTTACAGATCCAAATTAAATGCCTTGCAATATTTCTTTAAAAGTGGGTTAAATCATTTGAATTAAAAAAAAAAGAGTGAGAGGGCAGAGTGTAAGTATTAACTCTCTTTATCCTGTGCAATGCAGGCCATTCAAAGGAAATAGTGCCCTATGGGGCACCATGAGAACTGGAGTTTGCCACAGCTGTCAGGAAGATTTCAAGCTGTGAGAGCAAGGGGAGAGGTTCTGACGGAGACGTTTTCAGACAGAATGAATCCAAATTAGAAAATGGGAGTGGTGTTCACCTCCAGCATAGTCCCAGACTCGATGGTTGGTGAGCTGCATGGCATATGTGTGCTGGGTCTCCTCGAAGTGCTTATAGGCGTGTCGACTCACATACCGTCCACATCCTATGTGGCCACATATTAAACAAATCCACAGGTTCTGCCGAGAAGGAGGTAAGATCCTAATTAGTTACATAAAAACACATGACCTGGTCCACTGGGGTGGAAAGGGGAGAGCCTGACACAGGATGAGGTTTAGAGTTGTTTCTACAGGAGTTCTGAATAAATATGTTTAAAACCCAACAAGCGAGGATGCTTTTAGGGGTCAATTAGTTTTTCGCTCTGGATTCTGTGGAACTCTATGTAAATAGCAAGAAAAAATAATCACAATTTATCAACAAAAGTCTAGGCGTTTTCAAAGGCCAAAGAATGAAACCATAAAGTATTTTGTGTAGGAGTAAAATAAGTTTGTGTACTTGTATTTTTTGCCTGACCCTGGACAAAAAGAAAAAAAAAAAAATCAGTCTCAAAAAGAATTGAAAAGAATTTACGCCACACTGGGCAGAAGAAAACCCCAGACAATTGAAGCCGCGTGCGTTATTCTTTCCCACCACTTGTTACTTACTTCCTGAACGCCACACTCGAAACACTTATTTTCTTCTACTGGCTCTGGTGTTTGACAATATCGGCAAACAGGGCACCTATAAAGGACACCAAAAAAAAATTAATACAGATTAAATATAAAAGACAGCTGTCACAGAACCCAAAAGTCAAAAATGCAATTGTATATCCTCCCTCTCTTATATAATAGTTTTAAGTTTATCGTAATTAAGGACATCATTCAAAAGACAAATGCTTTCAAGCTATTCTCAAACGAAATGAAAAAAAAAACACAAAATCTTTTTTTTTTTTTAATTTATTTATTATTTATTTATTTATTTTTGGCTGCGTTGGGTCTTTGTTGCTGCGTGTGGGCTTTCTCTAGTTGCTGCGAGTGGGGGCTACTCTTTGTTGCGGTGCACGGGCTTCTCTTGTTGCGGAGCACGGGCTCGAGGAGCGCGGACTTCAGTAGTTGTGGCATGCGGGCTCAGTAGTTGTGGCTTACGGGCTCTAGAGTGCAGGCTCAGTAGTTGTGGCGCACGGGCTTAGTTGCTCCGCGGCATGTGGGATCTTCCCGGACCAGGGCTCGAACCCGTGTCCCCTGCATTGGCAGGCGGATTCTTAACCACTGCGCCACCAGGGAAGTCCCACAAAATCTTGATAAAGCTGAGGATAAGGGAAAAATCTTGATCTGCCTCATATCTTTCTCCACTCTTCTGTCTAAAGCTTACGTAATCAAAGAACTAAATATTTATAAGTTAGAATTAGAGACTTGAGACGAGTTGTTAATTTTGTTTCACGTCTGGCTAACCACAACGTATTTTTACTTCAATCTACCTTATCCCCACTTCTCAAAGTTTTAAATCATCCAAAATGTACCCTGTCCTCTCAAGGTTGCTCCTAAGAGTTGAAACTAAATTCTGTAGTAAATTTCACTAAAAAAAAAAAAAAGTTAATGTACTTCATGAAACACATACAACATTTTATCATACAATGAATTTCATCTGGAAAAAGATACCAGTGCTCGGTGAGTACTGAAGTTTCAATTTACAAAAAGCCAATAAAAATGGCACAGAAGCCAAACTCATAGATACACAGAGCAGAAAGGTGGCTACCAGGGGCTGGGAAAAGGGGGAAACAGGGAGATGTTGGTCAAGAGGTACAAACTTTCAGTTATGCAAGATGAGTAAGTTCTAGAGAACTGGTATACATCAATGTTGACTATAATTGACAATATTGTACTGTGTTCTTGAAATTTACTAAGAGGGTGGAGCTTGGTTGGTCTCACGACAAAAAAAAAGAAAAGTAAAAACAAAAAGGGAAAACGGTAAAGGTGTGAAGTGATGGATATGCTGACTTGCTTGGCTGTGGTGAGTGTTTTACAGTGTTGATGTATATCGGGTCATCTAGTTGTACACCTTAAATATATACAATTTTTGATTGTCAATTATACCTCAATAAAAATGAAAAAAAAATTGAAAAAATCCATTAACCCTTATACTCAAGACAAAGTAATGCTAAGTACCAGTCACGAATATTTGTGGCCAATGGGCAAAAATGACAGAAAGTAGGTGATAGTTGAGGCTAAGTGAACTGGCACCAAGAAGAAAGAATGTTCAAGATATAACTAGTATCAGTTTGTTACCCTACTGAATAGATAAAACCAAGAAATGGAAATAAGCAGGAAGAACACTAAGTTCTTATCACAGATAAAGGACTATGTTTCCCAAGAGAAAGCTAAAGGATTTAGTCTGTCTCTTTCTTTAGTGCCAAAAGAGAAGACAGGACAAACTTGAAGAAGTAACAAAAGTGGCAGCTAGGGACTTCCCGGGTGGCCCAGTGGTTAAGAATCCACCTGCCAATGCAGGGGACATGGGTTTGAGCCCTGGCCGGGGAAGATCCCACATGCTGCGGAACAACTAAGCCCATGCACCACAACTACTGAGCCTGCGCTCTAGAGCCCACGAGCCACAACTACTGAGGCCCACGTGCCTAGAGCCCGTGCTCCGCAACAAGAGAAGCCACCGCAATGAGAAGCCCGCGCACCACAACAAAGAGTAGCCGCCGCTCGCCACAACTAGAGAAAGCCCGCGCACAGCAACGAAGACCCAATGCAGCCAAAAATAAATAATAAATAAATAAATAAATGTATTAAAAAAAAAAAAGTGGCAGCTAGGATGCCACAAGCAGTCTTGTCAAAAGTAGGAACTAGCTCTGTGTCATCAGTTCAGTCTTTGTGGCAGCTGTGGTAGTGGTGGGATAAGAAAACAGCAAACGAATTCTGAAATCTAATTTTCTACACTGTGCCAAAATGATCTTTCCGAAATGTATGATCCTGAGGATAAAAAGGAAAAAGGGGGGAAAATTATAAAAATAAACTTATCTGTACTATACAAGTAGCACTCTATGATATACCATCTCATCTGTCTATTAAAAAATAACAGTTTATTCAATTCTTCCTGCCTTCCCTTCAAAAATAATTTTGAGTTGTAATCTTATTTTCCTGAGGAGATATTTGGGGAAATCCTCTCAGAATGTCCTTCCCTGACAAAAAACCACCCTTCGTGACCTGGTACCAAGACCGCCTTCTGTAAGCAGCCCTTCCAGACCACCCCAGCGGGGGAGCTGGCTCTCTCTCATCTCTATCTCGAATTGTATGCACACATGTATGTGTGACTCTCCCTTAGCAGATCAATGTTCCTGAGGAGGGTCTGTGTTTGTTTCTCTCCCCCTCAGCACATAGCACTGTACTGTGCACATAGAAAGGCTCAAAACCCACTTGCTGAAGGCACGGTATGGTTTTGAGGGCAGCTGCCCGGTGGGTTGAATTCTGGACCCAGTTCTGGCATTCGTTCTCTGTCATGACACTTTGAGCATGCTAATTTTCACCTCTGGGCCTCTGTCTCCTCCTCTATAAAATGAGGAGGTTGGACAAGATGGTCCCTGAGGAAACTTCCAACTTGAAAATGCTATGGTTTTACAAAAATTAACTTGTACGGAAAGTAAAATTGGAGTGGCAGGAAACAAAGAAGCATCCAGAACTTAAACGGTGTAGCAGATGGACACAAGATACAGACAGACACTTTATGCAACACAAACATCTCAGCGTGGCTTTACTCAAGGCAAATTTAAGCCTGGACAATTCTCTGAAGAACCCTCAAATGATACCCCAGAATTGACCAAGGACTCTACAGAACTGGGGCAAGATTCTTCTCCAGGTAAACAAGCCATGGAAAAGCCAGGGTCTATTTGCTCAGAGATATTTACTGAGCTCCTCCTATGCACCACGCCTCCTGCTAAGTGTGAGCGGCACCGCAGGGAACAGCCAGCCAGGGCCCCTGCTCTGTAAAGCTGACCACGTGGGGGCAGAGAACAGAGACTCCTGTGGACGTTCGCCCCTCCGTATTCCTGGGCTTTGGAAGGTGATTTCCCCCTTCCCGTGCACACCCCCTCCCCTACACTGCCTTCTCGCCGGTTCCACTGTTCACCTGGCTAACTCCTATTCATCCTCCCTGAGATGCTGCCTCTCAGACAGCCCTGGCTGTGTCAGGGCCCTATTCTCTAGTCACAATGCTGCAACGCCGCTCCTCTGTAACACTTGCAATGGCTGTAATTTCACATTTATTTGTGTGATTATTTGATTCTGCACCTTCCTCTCTGCACTGGGAAACCCACGAGGCCAGCGTCTGAAGGCCACGAGGCCTTTCTAGCTAAGACCCACGATGCAGTTTGCAAAGGGAGCAGCAACCTCTGACTGAAAAAAAAAAAAAAAAAAGTACAGGTTACACCTCAGTTCTTTGTCTGCACAATGCCACCGTACAAATAGGGCCTCTGTTGCACTGGGAAACAGGAGACCATGGGCGTGTGTGTGCCTCATACTCAGTGACTACTGTTACTACTGGCCACCGAGCCATCAACAACATGATAAATCCAAAACGTCAGATTGCTGTAGCCCAGCACTCTTTGATAAGAAAGCCAAAGTAAAGAGTAGACATAAAGTGCAGGTAATAAACAAGATTTTACACCTGGATGTCATTTTAGCATGAGAGCCTCAAAGCTAAACTCCCCCCCCCCCGCCACCTCATTTTCTGGCTCTTCGAAGGAAAGAACAATTCATGCTGCTTTGGGACATTCCATAAGGATTCAGAATTGGCATACTAAAAGGGACCTGGTCTAGGAATGCTGATCCTCACGTGAACTGAGGAAAGCAAAGAAGAAACACGGAAGGCCCTTCTATGTGACCTCTTCACCATCGTGGTACCCAGGTTTATAAAGTCAAATACTTGGAGTGGTTCATTTTGGGGGGCGGCTGTTCTTAATTCTGGGAAAGGGTAATAATGAGCTTTGACAGGGTAGGGGGGTGACCTCCTGCACTCACGTTGTGTCATCCCAGCGCTGCAGACACTGGCTGTGGAAGCTGTGGTTACATAAGGTGGTGAGAATGCCGTTCACGGACTCGTCCATGCGCTCCAGACACACTGTGCACTTGGGGAGCTCCGTTAGGTCCATCACAGGGAGGCTGGCACCCTACAGGGAAACATCTCGAATAAGCCTCACTTGTCATCCACGGGTTCTAATTTTTTTTTTTTTTTTTAAAGCAACAGTTTTCCTGTTGCTTTTTGACTCCTGGCAGGATGTTCTCAATATTGCTTTATGAAAATAAACTGGTAAGATTTTCATCCATGCAACAAATATTAATTAAGCACCTCCTACAGTCCCAGCACTGTGCTAGGCACTATGGATACAGTGGCGAACAAAGCAGACAAGGATGCCTGCCCTCACAGAGCTGACATTCTAGGAAGGGAGACTGCTGCCAGAATCTTCTGTTACCAGACTCCTTGCTCTAACTCTGAATGGCCATGACTATACTAGAACACAAAGGAATAAAAGCAGGAGAACAGGAGTGTATCTGAATGATTTTTCCACAGAGTAAATTAAAACTTGACACTTTCCACTAAGTGCTAACAGTATCAACAACAGTGATTTTATTTATTTATTCATTTAGCACATACTTATTAATTCCCTGCTATGTGTGCCAGACACTGTTCTAGGTGTGGGACAGTGGTGAGCAAAAACAGATTCAGTAAGTCCCAGAAAACAAAGTCTGTCCCTGTCCTCACAGAGCTTAGACTCTAGTAGAGAGAGATACAAAATTCAAACATTTTAAAAAGTATAATTACCTATGGTTATAAGTGCTATGAAAGAACAGGGTGTGAAATAGTGGGCATAACAATCTAGGTGGTCAAGAAAGGCACCTCTAACACAGCGGTGTCTGACCCAAGCCCTGCCAACTGTGGGACTATTGAGGCAAAGGTAAGGCGTACAAATAAGGACACACTGAGAAAGGTCACATTAATCTACGGTCCCTGAAGAGAAGATATTTACAGGATATCTCTCAAGAAGCCGTGTTCATTTAGAGAAAGGAATTTCTAAAACTGAGGCCTTGCCCAGCAACTGGCAAAAGGGAAGACTGATTTTATTCTTTGCCAATTTTTATTTTACCTAATCTAATGACAGAACAATCTAATCAGAACTTATTCCTATCAAGCTGAATTCAAGGTAAAAAGACCTTTAGGGCTACTTTAAAAGAAAGGAAATATTAAAAGCATAACCGAGCTGGATCTACTACTTTATAAAATGATTCAAACAGCACGTATTATAGGAAAGCTTCCCATGGAGAGTGGGAGATCAGAGGAATCATAAATTGCTATCAAAACAGAATCAAAAATCAGGACGAGGATTAAGGGTTAATATTTCAAACAAAAACATTTCTTTTAGGCTCCAGGCAATGTTTCATCCATCTGGAATAGATACATATTCAATTTCAACAACACAGATAATATCCTTTTTTAAAAAAAATACTTTGGACAATTTTTAAAAATTGAGATAAAATTCACATATATAAAATTTGCCAGTTTAAAGTGATTTTTAGTATATTCACAAGGCTGTGCAACCATCACACCACCATCTAATTCCAGAACATTTCTATCACCCCCAAAAGAAACCTTGTTCTTGTTAGCAGTCACTCCTCACTTCTCTCTCCCCCAGCCTCTGGCAACTAATCTATTTTCTGTCTCTATGGACTGGCCTATTCTGGACATTTCCACAGATATCTTAACTTTCAACTTTATACCATTCTGATATGTTTATATCAAATATAAGAATTATTCACACTTACATCTTCAGATTTCAGTACTTCAGCCCTCTCCACATAGACCAGCTGGCAAACATCATCTTCTATTGAGTTGAACTGGCGGCCATTGCATGCCATGTAAAAACTATCTGCATCGGCCTAGGTGAACCAGTGGGGAAAAGGAAAAAGTTAAGAGAGATATCCTGAAAACGTGCTTTCTATTCAAGATACATGGCTTCAATTATTCTGTTCTTCAGCTTTTAAAAGTTACACTTAGGAGAGAAAGCAACCGCCAAAAGTAACATCTATGGCAGCAGGTTCACAGGCTAACTGTACCCTGCAGGTCAATATCCTACATCTCTACAATTTTTCCTGATACGTGATAGTCTTACTGGAACTAGCAGAAGATACTGAAGTGCAATAAACTGACAGCTACTACAATTTTAATACATATTCAACCAACAATGGTCAACGTTTCCCTTGATATCATTTTTTTTCTTTCTTCTCTTTTTTTGCCTCTAGTCAGCACTTTCACAGCCACTGAAGTCAAGCCTATTTGGAACCAAATCATAAGCAATGATTGTTACAGAAGAGCTTTTTTTTTTTCCCCCAGCCACACCACATGGCTTGCGGGATCTTAGTTCCCCACCCAGGGATTGAACCCGGGCCCCTGGCAGTGAAAGCACTGAGTCTTAACCACTGGACTGCCAGGGAATTCCCTACAGAAGAGCTTTTTAAAACAAATGTCAGCATCTATGTGAGAAAAAATAGAGGACCAGTGGAACTGGTATGGAGTGAAAAGCCAATTCCTTCTTTTCAATAAACCCAGTAATAATAATAATAGTAATATATGATAGATAAGGATCCTATCAGGAGGTTTTAAGCAACTAGTGTGTAACACCAAAAGCAAAACTTCTGGCCAAGGTCAAGAGGTCCAAGATGAACCAGGCTTTAAAATACTAACAATATTGTTCCCTTGGAGTGGAAGACATAAAATCAAGGGAAACAGTCTCCTGTAGGTAAAGCTGCAAAGGCACAGGTGCATTTGTGAATATGGACACAAGTAAATCAAATCTTCCAGTCTAGCCTTAATAGAAAGTAACAAAGAGACAATTCCAGCTTTTAAAACTCAGCAATTTTTAGAGGCAGCTGAGAGGCCAAGGCTTATCTGGGTTTCACTCTCACACAGGCATCAGCCCAAAGATAGGAAGTTGTGTGCTTTGGCCTCACCAGTGTAGACAAGCTGCCTGAAGAGAGGAAGGGTGTTCTGCAAAAGGAAATGCCGCACTATCAACCTCAAGGACGAGATTCAAGCTGTACCAGGCAAAACCAGTCCTGGCCGTCTACCCTCATAAGGTCTGAATCTTACAGCCACTTTAAGCTTTTCAGCAGCTTTTCACTGCACTCTGATGATGTAATTCAAGCGTGGATTCTTAATTACCTATGCTTTCTTAACCTGACCAAGTAAGCTAAGCCTCTAAGGAAGGATGACCAATTCTGAACACAGATTTTGCAGGGACCTTTTTGGGGGTGGGGTGGGGAGGCTTTCCTTCAGGAAACAACCTGTGTATTTGAACTTCAAAATGTTAAAAGCCAGTTCTTGGACAATAAATCTCTTTAACACTAAGAAGCAGCAGCCCCAAATGGCTTCTCCCATTTTTCAAGAGCAGTAGATATGCCTTGAAATGCTTTTGGATGAGTAAGCAGCACAGTGAGCAACTGGACTCACGCACTGAGGGAAATGAGGGCCACGGCTGGCTCTGCAGGGCCTCCGGCACCAGCAGGAGCTGCTGCAGATGTGGCTGCTGAGAACAGCAGACCCAGCCAAAGACCTCCAGCTCTGTGGATGCTCTCTAAGTGCCCAAGCCTCCTCAGAGGAAGGGACAAGGTTTGTGATACTGGGGATGTGACAAAATCGACTCAACATGAGATAAATTCTTTCTTTCTTCCGGGAATTATCTATACCAAAGAAGTATACTTTTTGAACACATTGTTATCTTCTTTAAAATCTTGGTATTGGAAATGTCGCTTCACTGGCTGGAATATTTACTGAGCACCAAGCACATGCTGGGCACTGTGCTATGCAAAGGACAAGAGCAGGGAACAAAATCCATGTGGTTCCTGCTTCAACTCAGCACTGAAATGCACAAAAGCCTGAAGCTAACTGCAAAAAACACAGAAGAAACCACTCTTGTTTAAAATGCCTGCCTGCACTGTACAGAGCCCCAAATTTATTTATTTATTTATAAATTTATTTATTTATTTTTGGCTGTGTTGGGTCTTCGTTGCTGAGCACATGGGCTTTTTCTAGTTGTGGTGAGCGGGGGCTGCTCTTTGTTGCGGTGCATGGACTTCTCACTGCAGTGGCTTCTCTTGTTGCGGAGCATGGGCTCTAGGTGTGCAGGCTTCAGCAGCTGTGGCGCACAGGCTTAGTTGCTCCGCGGCATGTGGGATCTTCCTGGACCAGGGTTTGAACCCGTGTCCCCTGCACTGGCAGGCAGATTCTTAACCACCGCGCCAACAGGGAAGCCCTAGAGCCCCAAATTTCAAGAAACCCAGCTTTTGTTTTTTTTCTAGTCCTTTGATTTTATTGTTCTTTTCTCACCATAAACTCAGAAAAAGAAAAACCTATTATGATCAAGGTTCCTTTACTGTCACAGTGATCACATTTTTACTTCTGAGAACACATTTTTACTTTTCAAAAGAGCTATCTCCTGGGCTGGCCTAAGCATATTAAGTGAAAATGAGTCAACATACTCCACTGAGAGGTTATCTGTCCTTTTTTGTCCCAAGCAACTACAAAACTGAATCCCCTTCTATTTCCCTGTATCCTGAATTACATATTCCTTACCCAAAGACTAAATTTCCTAAGGGGCACAGTACAACTCTGTAGGCACATCTAACACCTCCAGCATAAAGAAAGATGAGGCCAACAGAAATTCAAGAAATGATAAAAGACATAGAGAAGGCCTATTAGTTTTTAATAAAATTCTATGATGAGGAAAAGAAAGGAATAAGAATATAGTTACCTGCCCAGGCCATGGAGTCAGGCTGCCTGTGTTTGAATCATAACTCGGACACTTACTAGCTATGTGGCCTTGGGCAAGTGTCTCACTCATGTCTGTTTCCTCAATTATAAAATATGAAAATAATGACACCTACCTTATGGCATAATTGAGAGGACTCGAGGAGCTAATGCATGAAAAGCACTTAGCACAGGCTTGACATCTAGTAAGTTACTCAAGAATTGGTGATATTGAGTCTATTCTCATTAGGGCCCAATATTAATTTAAAAACTTCAAGTCTTACACCAGGAGGGTAATTTTAGGTCTTCGAAAATCCCTGATAGGATGAGCCTTAGACCCTAAGATCTAGCATTACAGATAAATAATACAACTCACGATACCAAGGTCAAGGGTTCTATCCTCACAGAGCACTCAGAAAGCTGTACCACAGTCTCAGAAAACATGTGTCAACTTAAGCAACCTGCACTTGGTCAAAAGACAGAGGTGGAGAGACAATGCAGAAGTACAAAGAAAATCCATGAACAGTAGCAGAAAATTTCCACAGCACTATCTGCAGACTGTGAAGGGCAGCATGTGCTACAGGGAAGTTTGTGGGTTTATTAGACAAGTTAGTGCTGTGGGCTTAATACACTTCAGACTAAATAAAAAGTCTAATATGTTCTTAAACATTTTTCCCCAGTCTCTTTCTGTGACTTTCCCTGTGTTACTTATCACCCTTGCTTGTTCGGTAGAAGCTATAAGCAAAATACTGCCATTACACAATTTTTTTGGCAAACAGTGAATATCTTCCCTTCCCCACACTTTCATCCCACTCCTGCTGGAAGAGGACTACACCCTAGGGATTAAAAGTGAGGGCTCAAATCCCAGCTCAGTCACTTATTTCTAGCTGTATAACCCTGGCCAAATCACTAACCTCTCTCCGTAGTCAGTTTCCTTATTTGTAAAACTAGGATAACAACAGTAGGGTTGTAGTGAGGATTACATCAGCTAATGCACATCAAGCACTTAGCAGAGTGAATGGTACAGAATAAGCAGTCAATAAAGGTTGCATGTTATCATCAATACCCTTATTATTAGAGTCAAAAAGATTTAAAATACCACTTGCCCACTACTTGGAAAGTTCTTCAGCAACCTTGGAAGGTCTTCTGACAGTCAGTGAAAGCAGCTGTGAGGTGCTTTTCGGTTCTCAATGTCAACTTGTGAAGTCTAAGCTTACAGAACCGTTGAAACATGTTTTAAACGTCTCCCTCAAAGGTGTGGTGCTTTGTAAAGGTTAAAGATAACAACTGTGTACCCTCTTGTACACGGAATTCCACACTAAGGGTTCTTTCTCGGTGGCCCGCTGAACAGGTACAAATATAATCCAACTCTTATTTCTCTCTCTCTTTTTTTTTTTGGCCATGTGGCATGCGGGATCTTAGTTCCCCAACCAGGGATTGAACCTGCTCCCCCTATAGTGGAAGTGCGGAGTCTTAACTACTGGACCGCCAGGGAAGCCCCAAACTCTTATTTCTCTTAATTCTGTTCCCACGGCCAATGAATGGCTGCTACTGCTGTCAACTCTGGGTTTTTGAAATGAGGAGATGACAAACGGGCCTTGTGTCATGGGCTTCCTATTACCCACAAATCTTGGTGATTGGTCAGAGGCAATGGCAAGTGATCCTACAGGCACACTCATTTCTTTGCCAATCTGCAAGTTGGAACTGTTTATCTGGGGCAAATTCAGGAAGACTGTTTATCAATGAGGTGAGAAAGAAGTAACTTGGACAGAGCTGCATTTCAAAACCTAATGAAATGTCAAAATGTAACAGGCTATAAAAAAATAAAATAAAAACAAATTGAATGAAACCTATGGATAAGGTAGCCAGCCCTTTAATAACCTGGATAATACCTAAAACTTACCTCATTTTTATATTCACATAGAAACATGAATACTCCTAAGAATAAAAACCAAGAGAATATCTTTCTAACATCTTTAGAACTGAGGCGCATGCAGAATGATGCTTAATGCAACAAGTGAGACGGACTGGACGGCAAAACCTTCCTAAGTCAAAAACTCTGTTATAACGTGCAAATACTTTTAAAAGCTGAAAATATCACCATTCTTTTAGTGTTTGTCTCTCTAACGCAGTGATTTCCAATTAGAACTCTAAACCATCTTCTGCGACTTCCCTGGTGGTGCAGTGGTTAAGAATCCGCCTGCCAATGCAAGGGACACAGATTCGAGCCCTGGTCCAGGAAGATCCCACATGCCGAGGAGCAACTAAGCCCACGTGCCACAACTACTGAGCCTGTGCTCTAGAGCCCGTGAGCCACAACTACTGAGCCCACGTGCCACAACTACTGAAGCCTGCACACCTAAAGCCCATGCTCCGCAACAAGAGAAGCCACTGCAACGAGAAGCCCGCGCACCGCAAAGAAGAGTAGCCCCAGTTTGCTGCAACTAGAGAAAGCATGTGCGCAGCTACGAAGACCTTATGCAGCCAAAAATAAATAAATAGATAAAATACATGAAAGAAAAAAAAGAACTCTAAAGCATCTTTAACGATGCAAGGAGTGTGAACAAAACCCCTCCTGTCACCAAAAATTTTTTTTTTAATTGATTTTGTTTTCTAAAATGTGCCAGAGAATATCTACTAAAAAGAGGATGATACAAGCAGGGGCACAGTTTTATAAAGGCAAATAATAATACAGGATTAACTTCAGAAAGTTTGGGAACTCTTGTTCTACTGGAATGGTTACTACTGGATAAACAAACACACACAACCCTAGATTTCATACTTAATCCGGTTTATAAAAAATAGCAGGTATGAATTAGAACTGCGTGTCTGCTGATGAATTTAGAAATATTTCTAGAATTACAACAATACTCTAGAATATATCAAGACTCTGAAGTGCAAAATGCAGTAAATCACACACGGCTAGTATCAAACAGTTTCAAAAACACAGTTTCTGTGGCAAAGAGACTTTTAATATCTTAACTTTTACCTGTGCACTAAACTTTATCAGCACCATATACTGATTTGGAGTAGAGTCTCTGATGATTTTCATTTGTTCAATTACTTCATTAAATGGGGCGACAAACTTCATAAGGTCATGACTGGTCATTGTAGCAGGGACTGTGAGAATACACAGCATGGCACTGCGCCTCACATCTTCTTTTAAGGAGGTCATCTTACTAATAAGACAATAATTAGACTGTCTTGAATAGATGAGGTATAGTTAGTGCAAACAACACTAATTACACAACTTTTATGTCCAAGAAAAAAAAGTGTAATGCTTTATAAATCAAGTTAAACAGCTTGTTATTCTACCTGAAAATACACACTACATGGGTAAATGCAGAATCCCTTAAACATACCTGCAATGGAGTTTAAGGTAAGCTTTGAAATGTTCTACATTATACCCAGCACTGATATTTTTAATCTTCAGTTAAAGGCTTGTTATGGTTATAAATCTCCATCAGGAAAATCTGCAGTTTGTGTTTTGCTCTCATTAGTTTTCTAGTAAGAACTACCCTTAGATAATGTAGAAGCACAACTCAAACTACGGACTTCTCTCAAAGGGTCTCAAAGAGAAAAGAGCTCTAAATGTAGGAAGGAAAATTCTGAACCATGAGAATATGACTCTGAAGATTACAGAAAGTGTTGCTGGGTTGGAATAGCTGGAATAGAGGGGAAAGAAAAACCTCCCACAATGCAATTTGCTTTTGAAATGCTGCAAACTCACTTCAATAGCTGTGATCCAAAATGACTACCTGAGTATTCTGCTTCCCAGTGGGAACCTAGCAAACAAGTTAGAACAAGGACAGCCTTTAAAGAGATCAGCTACCAATTATCCAAGGAGCTGGTGGCCCAGCTTGTAGACTAGCAAAACCCTTCCTTTCCTTTGGCCTCCAGCAAGCCTTGTTTGGACCACAGAAAGGGGTAAAATGATGTGATGAAATTGCAACCCATTATGTGACTTCTTAGCAGCTTCTTTAGTAAAGATTTGGTGGGAACATGAGTCTACAATGATGTTATGGATCTTTTAGAATTTTTCTTTTCTTTTCTTTTTTATCTTCCTTCCTTTCAATTTCCCAATCACCTGCATGCCTACCTTCTCAGGGAATATTTTCCTAGGTATTTTCTCAAGTGAATCTACACGATTCTTTCCTAAGAAGCTTTGACCCAATGTACGAGAGTTAACCATATATAAAACATCTAAGAATTCTTTAACACACAGTATATGAAAGTACTATCCCTTTGAAGCTTAAAATACCCACTTCCCTTCAGGGCAAGAGATTTTTCTCTGCCCTATGGCAAAAAACAGACAAACTCAAAAGAGAAAAGGATTTTCTTACTTTGTCTTGTACAGATGCATAATACCGTGAACTATTTCAACGGAGGGGTTTCCACTGAAGAACGAAATCTGGTCTGGAAGCTGTTTGGATGGAGAATCCGGAGCAGTGTTTACACCTTCTTTACTGTGACCTTTACTTCTCTGTGCAGTGGGGGATGCTTCTGAAGACTTCCTGTCTTCCACTGTAGCTTTCAGCTCATCTTTCACAAACCAAAAATTGGATTATAAACTGATAGGAAATATGCTGAAGGACTCTAATCAGATGAAAACTTTGAGTAGAAGAATAAACTTTGGAAGAGAAATTGTAATGTACTGCACTGAGAACTACATTCACAGAACAGCAGAGTTGTGGGGGCATCTCAACTAGGAAGTGCTCTTTGCCCGCCCACCGCCACCCGCCCCAAATGTCATTAACACCCTCAGAGACTCAACAGTGGCCTTTACATTTAGAAGTACCACAATAAGGCAGGTGTCTTCCATCGTGCACTCCTAAGTGGGATAAATATTCAGGGCTGTTAAGTTCGAAAACCAAACCTACCAGTTCTCCACGCTGGAGATGCAATACACTTCCATTCCCCTGGACGGAATGAGCTGGCAGAGCAGGGGGAGTCACAACATGTTTACCTGGATTCAACATGATCTGCCCCTGACCTATGTGGTAAGTAGCTCTCCTCACTGAGTAGAGCTGTCAACCTAGCTTGTTAGGATTGATTTAGGAGAAATATTTAGAGAAGCTGAAATGCGGCCTAACGACCTCATGTAAGGCACAAAGGCAGTAAAAGATAAAAGTATGTTTCATTGAACACCGCGTATAAAACAGGCAACCGTGGGTTTACGTTACAAAAGATAGTCTTCTAGGGTTTTAGGAAGCATACCTGAGTTGGCCTTCATGGTCTCAATGATCATATCTGTCATTTCTCGACGGCCGAGATGCTGATGTATGATCGCTGCTTTCTCCCCTGGTGATTTCCCTTCTAAACAGGCTACAGCTGAAGCTAGTGTCTTCTTTTTGATCTCCTCATCAGACATTTCCCCGACTAAAGAACACATGAATGATTAATACCTGATAATAAAACAAGCTCCTTTCTACTCTCAATGTATCCATCCATAGGTTTTCCTTTTCTCTCTGCTGCCCTCCCCCAAGACTGTAAGGTGCCTTTGCAGTGGTCATCTCACTCACCTCTGGGGCTCCTGCAGTGCCTGACAGTCAATTAATGCCTGGTGCAATAAACTCAGCAATGCAGGACTGTTCTAGTGAAAACCATGCACTTTAAAGCAAATGAACGAGATAAAAGCTTCGAGAGTGATTATGCTCAGATGAACCAACATTTTAGTAACACCTGTAGAGTGAAACTGTGTGTTGAGCCCCAAATGAAGGCATCAAGTCCATTAATAAACAAAACTTTTAACAACTTTTGGGGGTAGTCTTCTTAAACACCCTTATGCTATCATGCCCTGGAAATCCATGATCATTGTCTTAAATCACTAAAACACACAAAAATGGAAAAGGAATTTGGAAACTCGACTGGAATATCCTTAATATAGGCTGTATCAGAGCAGAGATCAGGCCTGTTTTGCCCATCACTGTATCCCTTGCACTTACAGTACCTACCACACATTGGAAGCTCTTTAAAGATCTGTTGAATAAATTAATGAATCAATGACTGACCCATGTAGAAGTGTATATGTGACCTATGTCAATTTAGTTGACTTTCAGAACTCAGTAGCCTATTAAATCACATTCAATCTTTAATTTGCAGCTTCAAAACTCACATACTCAGGGAAGTTTCCAACGACACCATCCCTACCAGCCCCAGGCCCCTTCCCCAAACCGGACACATCCTCTTGTAATAGCTTTCCAAACTCTTTTTTCCTTTCCTTCACATTTGTCACAGCTGTAATTCTACATTTATTATTATTTTTTAAATTAATTAATTAATTTATTTATTTATTTTTGGTTTGTGCTGGGTCTTCGTTGCTGCGTGCAGGCTTTCTGCAGTTGTGGTGAGCGGGGACTGCTCTCCGTTGCGGTGCACGGACTTCTCATTGCGGTGGCTTCTCTTGCTACGGAGCACAAGCTCTAGAGCGCAGGCTCAGTAGTTGTGGCGCATGGGCTTAGCTGCTCCGCGGCATGTGGGACCTTCACGGACCAGGGCTCGAACCCGTGTCCCCTGCGTTGGCAGGCGGATTCTTAACCACTGCGCCACCAGGGAAGTCCCTACATTTATTTTGTAATTATTTACTTCATCTGTCTCCATGAACTGAACTGCTGGTGCCATTAAAGCAAGGACCACATCCCTTTCCGCACACAACTAAAGCTCCAACAGAGAGTGAACATTCAAAAACTATTTCTTGAACGAATGTTGTTGTTAGGTAATTGTTGGAGGTCCAAGGAGCAAAACCACACCTGCATTCCCCACTGAGGCGGCTGTGTGGCTGGGAATGAGGAGCTCAGACTCTCAAGTCCAGCTCTCTGAGGCAGAATACCCGTTTTGCCACTGACAGATGATCGTGGGCAAGGCACTTAATCCCTGGGCTTCAGCTTCCCAGTTCTGTAAAAGGGTCATACACCCATCTAACTAATAGGGTTACATGAAGATAATTAGAAACAGTGCACACGAAGAGTTTAGTACAGTGCTTGGATACCAGAAGTGTACACGTTTTAATTACAAGTATAACTACTGCTACAGGGCGCTTAAATAAATAGTCTTTCAAAGAGGAACGATTTAATTAAACCAGGGGCCGTCAGCGAGCTGGGGATTCCGTCTCTGCCTTCACAAAACGTAGAGGAAACCAACTCGCACAACTCGGCCCCAACCCAGGGCGGAGAGAGCGACGCGCCAAATATAAACAGAGTCCCGATAGGGAGGCACCAGGAAGGAGGAACCGGGAAAGGCTTCCCAGAGGTGACATCTGGGAAGACCTCCTAAGGACGGAGGGCATGAGAGGGATCCCAACCACCTCTCGGCTTCCTACTGAGGCGAAAGCCCTCGTCGCGGCCCGTCCTCGGACCCGGACTCTGGGAGGACGAGCCCCTGGGGCCCAGGCGCGGGCTACGGGGGAGGCGGCAAGGCCGCGGACTCACCAGCGGCGCTGAAGCCGAAGCCGGCGGGGACCGGCGAGTGTTCTGCGAGCTCCAGGCGGATGACAACCAGTGACACACTCATAGGGCAGGCGCTGGTCGGCGCGAGCCCCGGAGGGCTCAGGCGAGGCTGGGAGACGAGCCTTGAGACCGAGCGGCCCGGGGCGGGCAGCGCCGCCGCCGCGCCTCAGCTCCGCCGCAGCCGCCTCAGCAGCAGCAGCTCCATCGCCAACGTCTGAGCCACAACACCCTCCACTTCCGCCTCCCGGCCGCCGTCCGTGACCCGTGAGGTTACGCATGCTCGGATCAGCGCGCCCTCTGATTGGGTGCGGAGGCAGGCACGTGACTGGCGTGTCTGCGGGGAGGTGAGTCTGCGCCCTTCGGGACGGGATCTCGAAGAGTTTGTGGAGGTGGCACGTCACTGGGATACCGGAAGCTGGGCCCCCAGTAGACGAATCGGTGGGTGTGCGCCCAGACCGGAGTTAGCCTATCTGAGAGACCTCTCCCTCATCCCAGCTCATCTGATGGCGAGGGGTCTCTGGCTCCACGAGGTCTCCGAATTGTCCGCGGAACCCGCGCCCTGCAGAGAGCTCTGGCCTCTTTTTGTCCTGTTTGATCTCTCGCTCTAGCTGTAGGCAGGGTTGCTTTGTGTCAGCCACGCTTTACAGACAGGTGCGCTGAGGCTCAGAGAGGTGAATACGCTTCTCTGAGGACCCATCGGGAGTCGGGACTCGATTGCAGGGTTTCTGATTCTGTTAAGGTAGGGCGGTGGGCTGGTTAAACGCCCAGAGATGGAGATACATCTGGGTCCCACTCCCTGCCCCATCTCTTCACAGATGTGTACTGAGGGTGAATGAGATGAACACGCAGTTCCTGTTATTAATGAGTAGGCCCTGTTCACCTGTTTTGTGACTTTGAGTTAGATTTTGCGTAAAATTGGGATAATATCCCTATACAGCTGTGATGATGAAATGAGTAGAGCCTGTGGCTCTATTTACATCAGTTTTTCTGAGAGTCAGCATTCTTTCCAGTACCTCAGACTGCCTTTAGCATGTAGACATGGAGAGCCACAGTCAATACATATATGGCACATATGTGACAGAACGCTGTTCTAGGTATATGCTACCATTACATGTAAAGGTGTGTCACAGCACGTCGTGGACATGTATAGGTGTGTGGACTGTATATGCATATAATGTGACCAAATGATATTTATAGCTTGTGGCTGCACCCTATGAGTTAGTTTCAGTATACACTGTTTATATCAGGGTTTCTCAACCTCTGCACTATTAACATTATTGGACTCAATAATTCTTTGGGGTGTGTGTGTGTCCTATGCTTTATAGGATATTTAGCAGCATCCCTGCCCTGACCCACTAGGTACCAGTAGCATGTCCCAAGTGGTGACTACCAAAAATGTCTCCAGACATTCCCAAACGTCCCCTTGGAGCCAAAATTGCCCCACTGACCGTCTGATTTTTGTGAAACTGCATATGCCATTTGCACCTGCTATATGCATATAATATATGAGACTTCATGAAGTTTTTAAAAATTATTATTATTTAAAAAAATTTTTGGCCATGCCACTTGGCATGTGGGATCATAGTTCCCCAACCAGGGATCAAACTCGTGCCCCCTGCAGTGGAAGTGTGGAGTCTTAACCACTGGGCCTCCAGGGAAGTCCCTTATGTGAACTTTTTAGTAGTATATTACAGTAGTAGATAACATTTAATGGTGTGCCAGGTACTAACTTGAGTGCTTTACATACTTTATCTTATGTAATCGTAACAGCAACTTCATGAGACAGGTAGTATAATTGTTCCCATTTTAACAGAAGAGGAACCTGAGGCTCAGAGAGAGTCACTTGCTCAGGATCTCACACTTAGCAAGTGGCAGAGCTAGACTTTGAACCCAGGCAATCTGATTCCAGAGCCAACACTCAATCTCTACTAAACTATCTGTTTAATATGTGGAAACATACACTATGTGTGCATATTTATGAAAGCATAATTTAGATAGCAAATCTGCATCATCATACTGACCTCATTCTGAGAGACAGAGAGAAGACATATTCTTTACGGTAGAGGAGGAAAATGCCAGTTCCAGGGAACTAGAATTATTCTCTAGAGATGGGCAAATTGGGCTTGTTACACTTCTTTGTGGCTGCCAATCACTATGCCTGCCCCCTGTGTTCCCCTATTTTCTTTTTTTTTTTAAATTTTTAAATTTTATTTATTTATTTATTTATTTTTTTAAGACGGTTTGGTTATTTTGGGTTTTTTTTGTTTTTTAATTAATTAATTTATTTATTGGCTGCATTGGGTCTTCGTTGCTGTGCGCGGGCTTTCTCTAGTTGCATTGAGCAGGGGCTACTCTTTGTTGCGGTGCGCTGGCTTCTCATTGAAGTGGCTTCTCTTGCTGTGGAGCACAGGCTCTAGGCATGCGGGCTTCAGTAGTTGTGGCACGTGGGCTCAGTAGTTGTGGTTCGCGGGCTCTAGAGCACAGGCTCAGTAGTTGTGGTGCACGGGATTAGTTGCTCCGTGGCATGTGGGATCTTCCCGGACCAGGGCTCGAACCCGTGTCCCCTGCATTGGCAGGTGGATTCTTAACCACTGCACCACGAGGGAAGTCCTAAATTTTATTTATTTATTTTTGGCTGCGTTGGGTCTTCGTTGCTGCGCACGGGCTTTCTCTAGTTGCGGCGAGCGGGGGCTACTCTTCTTTGCGGGGCGCGGGCTTCTCATTGCAGTGGCTTCTCTTTTTGCGGAGCACGGGCTCTAGGCACATGGGCTTCAGTAGTTGTGGTACATGGGCTCAGTAGTTGTGGTTCGCGGGCTCTAGAGCACAGGCTCAGTAGTTGTGGTGCACGGGATTAGTTGCTCCGTGGCATGTGGGATCTTCCCGGACCAGGGCTGAACCCGTGTCCCCTGCATTGGCAGGTGGATTCTTAACCACTGCACCACGAGGGAAGTCCTAAATTTTATTTATTTAGTTTTGGCTGCGTTGGGTCTTCGTTGCTGCGCACGGGCTTTCTCTAGTTGCGGCGAGCGGGGGCTACTCTTCTTTGCGGGGCGCGGGCTTCTCATTGCAGTGGCTTCTCTTTTTGCGGAGCACGGGCTCTAGGCACATGGGCTTCAGTAGTTGTGGTACATGGGCTCAGTAGTTGTGGCTCTCGGGCTCTAGAGTGCAGGCTAAGTAGTTGTGGCACACAGGCTTAGTTGCTCTGCGCCATGTGGGATCTTCCCGGACCAGGGCTGAACCCGTGTCCCCTGCATTGGCAGGCGGATTCTTAACCACTGTGCCACAAAGGAAGGTTACCCCCTATTTTCTGATTCATCCAGTTTATTCATCCTTCCAACTCATGTTTCTACTGAGCATGTGCTATGTGTCTAGACACCATGCTAGGTCCTAGGGGATGGATATATACAAAGATGAAGTAAGATAGGCCTTTCCTTAAGGAGTTGATAAGTAGAGGAGCAGATAGAGTTGAAAACAGGAACTGTGTGATGGGGTAAGTTTCCTAGTGAAGGTATGGAGAAGAAGCAATGAGAGTGAAAAAAAAAAAAGTAGTTTCAGAGTCTTCCAGGAAAAAGAAAGACTAGCCTCTCTAGAGGAGGTAAAGCTGAGGCTGTGATGTAAAACATAGTGTAAATTTACCAGCAGATAAACAGGCGAAGACATTCCAGTCAGTGGGCATGTACCACGGAGGTACCAGGAGGTATGAGAAATCACAGCGCTAACCTGCTCCGAAGAGAGCATTGGGAAGTGGCTAGAACTATCATTTCTAGTTGGAAGGAAGAAGCAAGGTAGTCGTGGGAGCGTTGCCCACTTATCCATTAGCAGGATTATGAGGAGGGCAGTGTCCTCAATGCGGATGAAAGTCAGCCCTTTAGATCCAGAGACAGTTTTCATCTCTGTTAAGCCCTCACAGAGAATGTGTTGACACTTTTAGGAGCCTATAAATAAATTTCTCCTTCCACCACTAACTTTGGACATGGCGTAGGAACGTAGGTAAAACCCAAAATGCAAATCAGTCTTTACATTTTTCACTTCAGCATTCATGCGCCAATCCAGCAAATTTCCAATTACATAAGAAGCACATTATGTCATCTTGAACATTTGCTTCTTAAGAATGCTTTCTTTAGGTGGCTGTCTGGCCAGATACAGTTATTTGATACCTTAATAAAGAATGGCATCACGAATACTTCTAAAAAAAAAAAAAGAAGAATCCTTTCTTTAGGGACTTCCCTGGTGGTCCAGTGGTTAAGACTCTGTGCTCCCAATACAGGGGGCCGTGTTGGATCCCTGCTCAGGGAACTAGATCCCGCATGCCGGTGCTAAAAATTCTGCACATCACAACAAAGATCCCGCATGCAGCGCAGCCAAATAAATAAATAAATATTTTTTAAAAAAGAATCCTTTCTTTAGAATCTTACAGAGTTTATTTAGTCCTTATGGTGGCACTAAAGTGACTCCCATGAACAGGCAGGCTGTCTTACCAACCTGTTTTGCTCTAACTTGCTTCTTAGTAAGCTTTTTAACCATAGACATCGCATGAGAAGCTTCAAGATTTTCAAGTGGAACTGACTGCAAATAGAATTTGGTTTAATTATTTTGTTTTTTTCCCAGGTTTTTATTTCAGACTTACAGAAAAGTTGAAGAATAGTACAATGATCTCTCATATACCCTTCATTATGTACCCTTCACCAAGATTGATTAATTATTAACATTTTGCCACATTTGATTTGTCTATACATGTTTATATATCTATATACACGTGTACCTATTATGTGTATTTTGGTTTTTTTCCCGAACTTTTTGAAAGTAAGTTTAGAAAAGAGGCAATGGAGAACAATCAGGAGGACATCGCCCTGCTCTGTAGGAGGGGTGATGGTGTGGTGGCATCGTGAGTGCTAGGAGGAGGTGGGTACAGGGCATGCTGCTCATTGGTCTCTTCTGGTAGCCAGAAGAGGTTTCATGAAGGAAGTGACAGGTAAACTACAGCCTAAAGGACAATTTGCAGTTAGTCATGTAACAGATGGAAGGGAGCATTCAGGCCAAGGAAACACCATACCCGAAGGCCTGGCAGCAGGAGGAGAGCATCACGTGTTTGAGGAAGCTGCCGTGGACCTGAGTGTCCCGATCACCCTGGTTAAGATGAAATACGAGGGAGAGCTGTGGCCAAAAGGGGAGAGGCAGAACTCAGAGGGCCTTTTCAGGCAGGTTAAGGAACTGAGAGTTTATCTTGAGGACAATGGGGAGCCATTGGAGGTTTTAAATGGGGTTCGGATATGATCAAATTTGCAATCTTGAATGATAACTGGTTGAAGAGTGAAGAAAGAATGAGGTTTGAGAAGAGGCAGGGGGACCAGTTAGGAGGCCGTTGCAAAGGTCCGTGCTTGATATCACGCAGTGAGAGTGGAGAGAGGTAGATGGAGAGCTTCGGGAGGAAGGATGGGCCGTGCACAGCACCCGGAGCGGAGGTGTCTGGCTGGAGGACTGAGGGAAGTCGGGGTGAATCCAGTTTTCCAGCTTGGGTGGCTGGGAGAACGGTGGAGCCCTTTCCTGAGCCAAGGAACTTAGGCAAGGAGTGGTCAGGGAGGGCGGAGATACTGCGTTCGCTCTGGTGGTGTCTGAAGCCCTGGTTGGAGGTCAGAGGAGGTGTGCAGGTGCCACCCTGAGCACCAGGGTGTAGGTCTGCTTGGCGGCAGTGACGGCAAACTGTGTCCTGTGCCTTCTCCGCAGCCTCGGCCCCAACATGTGCCTAAGGCGGCTTTTGCAGTCTGCACGGCTCCAGCGGGCTTGGAGGGCGGTCTTTGTGAAACATGTCCAGGGCAGGCACCAGGGAGCCTGGCGATGGACACATTCTGGAGGCGGCACCTACAGAGCAGTGATTTTTGACATGGGCGGAGTTCTCATTCCTTCTCCAGGGAGAGTGGCTGCAGGTGAGCTCTTCATTCTACTTCACCTTTGGAGACTGCGGTGGGTAGGGGTGGGGGAAAGGTGGGTGGTGAGGGGAGATGGCAGTGTGTCCCAGTGGGTACTATACTTGCTCTTGAATCAAATTCCAAGCAACAGTTAGCGGCTGAGTATCTTGGGCAAATTATTTAACTGCTCTGAGTCTTAGTTTCCTCATCATTAAATGACGGCTAATGATAGTACCTACCTCTTTGGGGTTGGAGGAGGGTTAAATGAGATTATTCATGGAGAGCACTTGATTAGCAGGGTGAGTGCTTGGCTCACCTGAAATTCTCAATAAACGACGAGCTGCTGTTGTTATTGTTGTTAATGTTATTGGTGGAATTTAACTACCTTTCCCTGAGAACTACTTCTGAATCCTGAAATCCTCTCTGAGCCCCCCTCCCCGCTCTGATCATAGCCTTTCCTTTTCCACCAACCTCCCTTCTAAACCTGCTTTTGCTACTACAAGATCAAACCTCTAGGCTCTGATCCTTCCTTTTTCAGCCCCTCCTGGTATTACCTTTTTACCCACTCAGTTCAACTGACTTAAGTGTGATTTGTTTGGCTTGAAGTGTTAGAAAACCTAACAAAACAGTGACTGAACCAAGACTGAAGTTAATTTCTTTTGCACATGAAAGTCCAGGTAGGTGGTCTGGGCCAGTGTGTTGCTCTGTGATGTCAGCGCCCTGGGCTCTTTTCATTGTGTTGCTGTGCTGTGAGCGTACTTCATTTCCACTTTCACCACATGGGTCAGGCTTGGCTGCCTCACTTTCTGCCATCACATTCCCATTCTAGCCAGCAGGAAGGAAGAAGGACCAAACAGCTGCCCCTGTTCTTTTGACTTACTGTGGTTGCTGATTGGGCAGTTTTCTATGCTAAATCAACCCAACTTCAGGTTTTCTGTGCCCCTGGTTGCAAAATTACCCAGCTCTGCTAACTGGTTAGGTGAGCTATTTTTTTTTTTTTTTGGCTCCAGCTGCAGTTGAGCCCTCAGCTTCTCTATTCCTCCACTCATATTCCTCTTGCAGTCACTACAGGGCTGTTCCAAACTCCCCCCGGAGCCACCATACTTCCCCAGACCAAACCTTCATACTTGGCAGACAGCGAAGTCTCCTTTTACAGAGAACATAAAGATTACTTGGCAGGGATTTTCTCAGCTTTCTCCAGAATGTCTTGAGAACCTATTCGCTTCTTTCCACTGCCACTGCCTCTACAGAAGTTAGATTCCTAAATTCTCCCGCCTGCACTGGCACATCAGCCCCCTAACTCCTAACTCTACCTCTGGCCTTCTGGGTTTTGCACCACCTTGCACACAGTGCCTGGAACTGCCCTTCTGAAACACACATCTTATCCCTTCCCTCTCCTGCTTCAAATCCTTGAGGGCCTGCATTTTTTCACTTAGATTAAAACCAGAAGCTTTACCTGGTTCCAGGGCCTCTCACAGCCAGCTCTCATGTCCTTTCGTCATACCATTTCCTATGTACGCCCACATTTCAGCTACCTTGGACTACTTGACGCTCTTTAAACTTGTCAAATGTATTTATACTCCTGTGCCTTCGCAAGTTCTGTTCTCTCTGATCAAAGCTACCCTTCCCTGCCACCTCTGCCTTTTCAAATCCTGCTCATACTTTTAAATGGTATGTTATTCAGCAGTGCCTGGAATCTTTGGAGCACTTAGTAAGTCTTGTGGTTGTTGTTATTATTGACTTGTGTTTTTATTTTATATTTGTAATGTTTTTGCCATACCCAAATTTTCATTTTTGATGTCATCAAAATCATCTGTGTTTTTCTTTATGGCTTGCATGTTATGAGACTAGGCTAAGGAAGTCGTTTTTTTCTTCACGTTCATAAAGACGTTGCATATTGTTTTCTAACTTTTAGAGGGTTTTTTTTTTCTGATTTGGGTATTTAGTCTGTTGGGAATTCATTTTTGTGATGGTGAGAAGCAGGGATTTAATTAAATTTTTTCTATACAGAAACTCAGTTATGCCAACCTCATTTATTAAATAGTTGGTGCTGAAAGGATATTTTTAAAAATACAAAGATATGCTGTATAGCACAGGGAACTCTCCTTCACTTTGCTGTATAGTAGAAACTAACACAACATTGTAAAACAACTATACCCCAATAAAAAATAAATAAATAAATAAATAAATAAATAAATGTGCACCTAAAAAAAAAAAAAAAATACAAAGACAAATTTCTTACTGTCACCTCCATCCCTCCCTGGTTAGTCCTAGGCTTCATTGGTTATCATTGTGAAAAGTTTGTTTATCCTTCCAAAAATTGCCTATACATACGTGAGTGTGTGTGTGTGTGTGTGTAAACTGTGTCTACACAGATTGGGTCATACTGTACACACTGTTACGTACCTTTCCTTTTTTCTGACCCAGTAGAATATCTTGCCAAATTTTCCACATCAGTAGGCATAGGTCTAGTTAAGGGATTAGCAAACTTTTTCTGTCAAGGGCACTAGATGGGCTTCACGAGCCATACAGTCTCTGTATGGCTTTACTATTGGAGCCAGCAACAGCCATAGACAATAGTAAACAAGTAGGTGTGGTTGTGTTCCAATAAAACTTTATTTACAAAAACAGATGGGAGACAGATTTGGCCCCCAGGCCATAATTTGCCAACGCTTGGCCTAGTTTATACATTTTAACATCTACGAGGTATTCCATCATATGGATGTACCATGGTTGATTTAACAAGCCCTTTAGTAACATGCAAGTTTCTAGTTTTTATTGTGAGCAGTTCTGCACAACAGCCGTGTACATAATCTTTGCTTACTTTTATAAATATATCTGTGGGAGAAATTCCTGGAAGCAGAATTACTACATCAAATGTAAATGTGTATTTAAAATGTTGCACTCCATAGAGGTTGTATTTGTTTACACCCCCATCAACAGCATATGAGAGTGCCCCTTTCCTTGCATGCTTGCCAGCTCTAAGATCCTAAAAAATGCTCTAACTTTAGTTCTAAAATTAAAGATGTATTATTATTTGGATTGAGTTTTGAAAGTCCTGTTATTCTCAAAAGACATACTGAATTGGTCACATTGGTGATTTCTGAAGAATGGGATTGCTTTGTCATTTAACTTTCTTTTTTATACCTTTCTATATTGTCTGAAATATTTTCAATGCACAGGTACTACATTAAACAAAAGATATGTGCTAATGTATTTTATTGATATATCTTAGATATAATTATGAATGCTGTATATATTTTTGCCCCATAACAGGTATATTATACAAAGAGAAAACACCCTTGTACAAGAAAAAGTAACCCCTGTTCCAGTGTTTCCAGTATACACAATAATAATCCATCCACTGCCTTAGCTCTTTATGGACAGAATTTTGTTCTTTATTTCTCAAAGACAGCGCCCCCAGGTGAATGTTTCAGTGTACCAGCTACACTGCTCTGAAGGATTACTATGGTTTACAAAATGAAGGGCTTGTTTTGGAGTGCTGTCAGAATCTGCTTTATTCCCTAATGCACTTCCTTACCATGTGCCAGGACTGTGTGAGTGACCTAATATATATGAACCAGCCAATGAGAGAACAGGGAAGAAAATTCGTACTGCAGTGTCCAGAGTCATCTCAAGGTGGTGGTATGGACCTGACGCTTGGCACCAGTATGGTCCCCTCAGTTACACAGATTATTATTGCTGTTCCCTTGGAGGTCCAAGCTGAGATTTTCCATTTCCTGAATTTCTCTGAGTTCCCAATAGAACCCACTTGGCACCACAGTGATGCCACAGGAACTTGTATGGTATTTCCCCTGCTCCCCAAACCCCAGCTGTTTGTCCATATATTACTGTTTCACTTACCATATGTTTTACTTCCGGTAGAATGGGAGGTACAGAATCATATCCCTTCTGGAACTATATTGAAGGCCTTGATCTCAGGTGGCGAAAATGGGCCCTGGATGAAATTTATGAGAGCAGAGATAACAACAGAGGAGTTCCTACAAAAATTTGGGAGACTTTGCTCTGAAATTGTGAGTGATAAACATACTTGAATTTCCATATTCTTTTTGCCTAGAATAGTGGTTGCAACACTTATCCATTAAGTTGGTTAAACTAAAAATAAAGAAGGGAAAACCTAATAACCTGTTATAAGATTTTAAGCTATTTCTTCCATCCCCAGGTACTCAATTTTAACTACACGAATGAAAAAGTAAAAATATTACGTACTAAGCCTCTCCATCAGTTACTGTTCATCTGAAGCTGGAGTTGTATAATGGCTTTGATCAGAAAGCTTGTTTAATGCAGTAATAACATTGAGCCTTTCTCTGGAAAGGCTCTGCATTGTTCTAAGCTCTTTATTTGTATTAACTCATGTACCTTCACAATAACCCTGCTAAAATATAATTTAAGATATAATAAAGTTCTGTGGATAGATGGTGGTTTTGGTTACATAACAGTAAATGTACTTAATGTCACCCAAAGTGGTTAAAATAGTAAATTTGATATTATGTGTTTTTACCTCAATTTTAAATAAACGAATAAATATTTAAATATATGTATAGGAAACATTCTGCTAAGTGACAGAAAGAAGCCAACCCAAAAGACCACATATTGTATGATTCCACTTATTTGAAATGTCTAGAACAGGTAAATCTGTAGAAACAGAAAATAGAGTTGTTATTTTCTAGGACTGGGAGTATTGGGGTGTCGGGGGGAGGAATGGGTAACGACTGCTAATGGGTATGGGATTTCTTTTTAGGGTGATGAAAATGTTCTAAAACTGATTTGTTGATAGTTGCACAACTTTGTGAATATATTAAAAAGCGTTGAATTTTACAGTTTAAATGGGTCAGTTGGGTGGTATGTGAATTGTATTTCAATAAAGCTCTTGTAAAATGTGCGTGTGTATCAAAATAGCAGACTTGGCCTTGCAGATTTTGAAACATGATAAAATAAGGGTTTTCAAAACCCACAGAGATTGAATTTAAAAACACAAAAATTGATCAGAAACTGACATTCAGTTCGTAATGGTGAAGTTGCAGGCATTGCAGAATCATCAAATGTCTCTGGATCATTAAAAATTAAATTACATCTGCTTAATACACTTATAGAGTTTAATGTACCTCTTAGGGGCTTCTGAATCTTTTTAAAATTGACAATGAGTGAGTGAAATAAAGAACTCATTTAACTGGAATACTGATATAAATAGCTCCATTCCCTAACCACTGTAACTCTAATTCTAAGCCACTTTTTACAACCTTATATACAAAGTTCTGCACAAGGGCTGAGGGAGGGAATTCCTTTTGGCAGCAAGCCAAAGGCCTGGGGTCTTACACCAGGTAGTGGTAGGAAGCCAGGAATATGTGTTTTTCTGTGTTGGTGACAAGCTGTTCTTACTCTTAATGATGGCTGGTTCTCCTCTCCCCTCCCCGATTCTTAGTCAAAGACCTCCGTGCCCGTGGACTCCTTTTTCTCTCTGCTGACCAGTGAGCGAGTGGCGAAGCAGTTCCCAGTGATGACTGAGGCCATAACTCAGATTCGGGCTAAAGGCCTTCAGACTGCAGTCTTGAGCAATAATTTTTATCTTCCCAATGGGAAGAGCTTTTTGCCCCTGGACTGGAAACAGTTTGATGTGGTAAGCTCACAGTGGCCCAGAATAATCCGAATCAAGTCTGTGTCCTTGCTTCAGGATGCAGCATTAATGCTGCCTCTCAGTTGGCCTTGAATGAATGGGTTTTTTATTCACACACTTGACTCAGTTAGGATTAAACATAACAGGTGGGAAACAGGACTTGTAAAATATCACTGAGCTCTTAGCAAGGTCAGTCATTTATGGGCTTTGATAACTGGTTGAAACCTCAGCTTTAGAGACTCCCTTTCATTCTGGAGTTGAACCTTAGTCATCAGATAACACATGCACTTTCGTCAGCCCTCGCCTCTTAACGGGCCCTTTGACCTTTTCTCTTCAAAGACCAACCCCGTTGCTCTCTATTTCTATGGCATTAATCCTTAGACCAGTGCTGTGCAAACAAACCTACTGCAGTAAAGGAAATGTCCAGTATGGTTGCTACTAGTCACATATGGCTATTAAGCACTTGAAATGTGGCTAGTGGCCCTGAGGAATTCTATTTCATTTCAACTTAAATGTAAATAATCACATATGGCTAGTGGCTACCGTATGGGACAGCACATGAAGGGCTAGACTATGAAAGTACCTGAGAAGATTCTGAGTCAGGAGATGGTCTTCTGTGCCAGGAGGTTACTTCTGTGAAAGACTCCCCATTTCCCTAAGAGAAAGTATATCGTTATCCTGGGACAGATATGAATTACTGAATTATTGACTTGCTTAAACTTCATTCGGTTGGAAAACACATTGTCATTAAGCAGTGACTGTGTGCTGGGCACTGGCTAGGCATGAGGGGATACTGTGTTCAATGTGACAGACACAAGCCCTGCCCTCTGGAATATGCATTTGCCATATTTCAGGTTGTCAGTCGCTACATGTGGCTCGTGGCTACTATGTCAGACAGGACAGTGTCACATTTCCATCATTGTAGAAAGTCCTATTGGATAGTGCTATTTTAGAACATAAAGTCTAGTTGGATTGACAGGCAGAAAATTCAGAGCACAAATATGGGCAATTAACGACCCAACCTAATGCTCCTTTCACCTCCCACCTCCTCATTCCTCCTGTACAAAGCCAGTCAGAGATAGAGTTCTCTTCCCTCTGCACAGCTGCCTGGCTCCTTGCCCACTTTAACTGTTGGTTTCCCTGCTGGTCCACAGCACAGCCCTGCTCCAAGCATCCTCCCCTTCTGGTGCTCAGGGACCTCAGCCAGATTTGAATCCTGTCTTGCAGCTTGCTATAAGCAGTAGCTTTGATTCTCTGGGCCTCAGTTTCCTCACCTGTAGTTCAGGAGTAGGAATTTTCTTCGTTTAGGGTAGCTGTGTGAATCCCAGAGTATAATGCATGCAAAGCACTTTACAGAGTGCCTGGCAGATAGGTAAGTATTCAATACATTGTAATTATTTTCAGAGATTCCTTCCCTCCAGTGTGGCTATGGGGATGTATCTTCATCTGGACAGAATCAGTTGGCCAGGCTCATATTGGGTCCTTCAACTACTTAAGGACTTGTGAGCGTCTTTAAAACAATGGACTTGTTTATTCAGGCTTCACAGGCTCTCTAGCGTGTGCTTTTCAGATCCATTTTCATATTCTATGTCTGCAGGAGACCTGGAATTTTGAAAATCTGTTTCCTCAAGAGCAGGGGTTTACATTTTTGCTCTACATTTTTGCTCTCTAAAGCTATAAAGAAAAAAATTATTTTGGAAGAAGTAAAGCTAATGGAATCATTCCTGTGATCCCCATCATCACTGGAGGCTGTTCCTGAACTTTTCAATGTCACAGAAATCTGTTTCTGCTGTGGTGTATGTGGCTTTTAAATTTTGTTCATCTACTTTTTTTTTTTTTTTTTTAGTATGGATGTTTTATGTCTGAAATTTTGCTTGTGTCCAGGTGTAAGCAATGGGTAATGTCTTTTTTTTTTTTTTTTGGCTGCGTTGGGTCTTAGTTGTGGTGCGCGGGCTTCTCTTTAGTTGTGGCACGTGGACTCCAGAGAGCACGGGCTCAGCAGCTGCCACACGCGGGCTCTCTAGTTGTGGCGCGCAGGCTTAGTTGCCCCGTGGCATGTGGGATCTTAGTTCCCCGACCAGGGATCAAACCCATGACCCCTGCATTGGGAGGCGGATTCTTAACCACTGGACCACCAGGGAAGTCCCCATCTACTTTGTTTTTTAAGTAAAAACTTTTACATTTTTTTTTTTATTGTAAAGAACACACGATACAAGATTTACCATCCTAGGGACCTCCCTGGTGGCGCAGTGGTTAAGAATCTGCCTGCCAGTGCGGGGGACACAGGTTCGAGCCCTGGTCTGGGAAGATCCCACATGCCACGGAGCAACTAAGCCCGTGTGCCACAACTACTGAGCCTCTGCTCTAGAGCCCACGAGCCACACTACTGAGCCTGCGCGCCACAACTACTGAAGCCTGCGCACCTAGAGCCCGTGCTCCACAACAAGAGAAGCCACTGCAATGAGAAGCCCGTGCACCACAACGAAGAGTAGCCCCTGCTCGCCGCAACTAGAGAACGCCCGTGTGCAGCAACGAAGACCCAACACAGCCAAAAATAAATAAATAAAATTTTTTAAAAATGTAAATTAAAAATGCTAATGTAGTACAATGAAAAAAAAAAATTTACCATTCTAGCCATTTTTAATTATACAGGACAGTAATTTTAGGTATATTCACATTGTTGTGAAACACAACCCCAGAAATTTTTCATCTGGCAAAATAGAACACAAGAAGTCCAGGGATCTTATCCAATTTAAATCTCAGGAATTTTTTCACTTCTCCAAATGTACTCACCTATGAGAGGAGATGTCTGCTTGTGAGACTTGGCCCTGATCCCCAGGGTTTGCTCCCCCTCTCCTCTTGTCTCGGCTGGTACAGCTGTGCTGCTTTCCTGTCGCATGATGCCTTTATTGGTGTCTGAAACACCTGGCTTCTCTGCTACCCACTGTTGACATCTTCTTTAGAAGGAGCTTCTTTGTCTTCTTTTAGCTCATTCAGGTCCTTAGGAGACCAGGAAGAGTCAGTAACTTATTCAGAACATTTATTTGTCTGCAAAGGCAGTTCTTCTCTAACCTTGAACAATGGGAGTTTGGAGGAGAGGGAGGGGCCCTCAGGTTTGTCCTTGGTCTTGGAGAGCGGGGGTCAATTCAGGAGTGACTGAGGGAGTTAGTTCTATTCTTTGGGCAGACCAGAGGGTATTGGTTACAGGCCTCTATGGACGTCTTAGGCCTGCTCACAGGAGATCAAGCCATGGGGACAGTGTCAGAGGACTTGGGGTTGCTGGATCAGAGGTAGCCTGACACTGAGACAGCTGTTTCAGGGTTCTCCTGAACCCTCAGCAGCACCCCACCAGTTCTGGATCAGATACAGGTTGAAGCAAGGCTGTCAGGATACAGGAGGCTCTTTGCATGAAAGGGAACCATGTCTTTGCCACTGACGATCTCTTTGGTGTTAGCCATCCTGTGGGATTTATCTGTCTAGGTTGAGTACAGCTGTTTGTTTTTCAACTTCTGAAATATGGACATTAAAGTCATGTTTCTTTTATAACAGTAAACAGTGCCTTCTTTCTGAGAGAATGGTGAAATACTTTCTCTAAAACTGAAACGTGCAGCTTTTCTTCTGTTCTGTGCATTCACAATACCTAACATTAGCAAACTGCTATGTCATTTTGGAACACATTCAAGTTCATTAAGTTTCCCAGCTACCGTTAAGATAGGTAAGATGGCTGTTAGTGTTCCCAGTTTCCTGACGATGAACCTGAAGCCCGTAGTGCCTTCGCTGTTTGCACAAGGTCACTCACTGTGTCTGAACCAGAACTTTGGTTTTCTGAGTCTTCCCTCAGGTTGTAACCCAGTATTTCCAAATCACTCCTCTTAAAAAAGCGACATCATTTTCTATCATGACACTCTTAAGTTACTTGTTATAACAAATCTCCACTGCCTTCCTTCTGCTCTGCTTTTCAGAAAATACACTGGGTGTATGTGGGAACACCACTTTTAGGGACATTCATCTCTCCTTCCTGTCCCTCCCTCAGGTTGTGGAATCCTGCCTGGAAGGTGTCTGCAAGCCAGACGCCAGGATGTACAAGCTGTGCTTGGAGCGGCTAGGCCGGCAGCCTTCTGAGTCCATCTTTCTGGATGATCTTGGACCGAATCTAAAAGCAGCTGCCAGCCTTGGTATTCACACCATTAAGGTAAAGGTCACTGTTTTTTGAACCCCTGTTGTGCCCCAGGCACTAGTGTAAGCATTTCTATGCAGTCCTCTTACACTCATAGTTGCAGTTGCCTCTAGTGGTTTTCACCCATCCTGCCGTAGTCTTTTTATTTTTTATTAATTATGAAATCTAGGTGACTAGCCACTTGTACTTTCAATAGGAAGTAAGAAGGCAGAATGAGAAAAGAGTTACACAGGGAGGTGAATGGCAGGCTTAAGACATTTTGGGTGACAGTTCTGCTGGCCTGGTGATGCTGCTCTGGGTGGGGACCCAGCAGCTACCAGACACACGGGCCACCCCAGTGCTTTGAAGCAGGAGGAGCCACGTTGGTGGCGGGGTCTCTGTCCGGCTTTCTGCGTCTGGGTTTTCATTATTAGCTGACGGGCCCGTAGGGACAGAGTGGACACTACAGCACAATGTTCTGCCCTCCTGGCACGAGGGAGTATCATTCACTCTTAACTGGCACTCTTCCCAGCAGATAAGAAAGTTTAATGTGGTTAGGAATTAAATGGGAGGAGGAAACTCATTCTGAGGCTTTCTCATGAGCTGGCTCTCCTGGCTGCAAAGTTCTTGCTCAGAGAACTGACTTCTTCTATATTTCCCTCTAAGAAAGTACCCTCTTAGAGAATAGGCAGGAGGAGGGGCAGGGTTGACTGGGTGTCCATGTTCAATATTCTCTTTGAAACCAGGTTCATGACCCAGAGACTGCAGTAAAGGAACTGGAAACTCTTTTGGGTTTTCCGTTGAGAATGGCTGTTCCAAACACTCACCCTGTGAGAAAGACGATGGAAATTCCCAAGGACTCCTTGGAGAAGTACCTCCAAGACTTACTGGGGACCCAAGCCACAGGTAGCTAAGTTTCTGCATTTTGGTAAAGGCTAGGCTTTCAGTCTGGTTCTCACTTTCAGTCCTTAGTGGAATATGCTGGAGACAAAGACGCCATGTGGTGAAGAAAATAGCCAGTGGGCTCAGTGAGCCCAGGGGACCCGAGTGCTGCTCTGTTTTGCTTGGGAAAAAGCACTGACTTCCTTTTTTATGGATCCCCAAAGTGTACTTGGCCCTTGTTCCACGGGAGAGTGTGGTGTGGCAGCAATCGCCTGCAAAGGGCTGTCCCAGAGGAGAGGAGATTGCAGTATGTGACCAGGGGTGTTTGAGTGTTTCTAATATTTTCGAGATGACAACCTGTTTTGTGAAGGTGACTTAAAAGTTGCACGAATTTAAAATGTGACAAGCCGTCTCTATCTCTTCAAAGGAACCTCTAGCTCCTTCTTCACATTCCACCCTCAGAAAAACAGGTGCCTCATGACGTTTTACTTTTTAAATTTATTTTATTAAAGTATAGTTGCATGAACTTTTGAAGAAATTTCTACCTGGTGATAAAGTTTGATCCTTGAAAGTACTTTTTTTAAAATTTAATTTTATTTGTTTTTTTATACAGGAGGTTCTTATTAGTCATCCATTTTATACATATTCGTGTATACATGTCCATCCCAATCTCCCAGTTCATCCCACCACCCCCCGCCGCTTTCCCCCCTTGGTGTCCATACGTTTGTTCTCTACATCTGTGTCTCTATTTCTGCCCTGCAAACCAGTTCATCTGTACCATTTGAAAGTACCCTTTGTGTGCAGCTTCGCATGAGGATTTTTTCCAGTGATGGGATTGTTCTTAGAGCCTCTACGAAGCTGAGGGACCCTTTCTGACGAGACCAGCTAAGTCAGGCAAACTCCCATTTCCTGCGAATCTGTGTGTAGAGTTCATCTCATTGTGAAGACTAGGGTTGATTAGGCTGTTTCTGCAAGGGAGCCTCAGAGTTTAGCCTGCTGGGGTGGGAAATCGCATCTCCTGAAAACAGCTTTGGCTCGAGCTGCAGGCCTCTGCATAGCTCCTTTCAGCTGTCACGTCATTGTCAGGCATGGTGTGGCCGAGTATGGGGTGAGGGGCACACAAGGGCACTTTTCATCCTCAGCTTAAAGCATTCCATTTAGCAAGATGGGTTTCCATGACTGTGCTTGTGTTTTACAAACAGAACTAAAAAACTTTTCTTTACGGAGCAGGAGTTGGCAAGAAGGACAAAACTGGACACCTGCACAGAGTGAAAACTGTCCTGGTGTAAATCCAGTGGCCTTTGCCACACCATAGTGTGATATTCTGGACTCGAGCTGGAGGTGGGGGGTATGCCTGGGACGCAGTCATGTCCGGTACCCCGGGAGGAGCTGCCTCCCTTACAGTGCATTCCAAATCAGGGCGCTCCGCATCCATATGCAGTACTCATTAGAAAGGAAGAATGTCCACATTTGTCCTCCAGAGCTGGTTTGAGTTTTCCTTGCTTTCAAACTTGCAGGCCCACTGGAACTCCTTCAGTTTGATCACGGGCAGTCAAATCCCACCTACTACATCAGGCTGGCTAAACATCAGCTGGTTCTGAGGAAGAAACCGCCAGGGACGCTGCTCCCATCCGCGCATGCAGTAGAGAGGGAGTTCAGGTAAATTCTCAGAGCCGGGGGCGTGCTCGCTGTCCCGGGCCTCCGCAGCCCAGCCCCTGAGCTGGCCAATCAGCACTCCATTAAAGTGCCTTGAGACATTTAAAATTACAAGTATGACTCTCCAAAATTATTTCTGATAAGAACATGTCACCTAATTTTATTCAGGAGCTTGTTTTCTCTTTTCTCTACCTAAACCTCTAGGAGACTAGACTTTGTTTGAGCCTCTATTAAGTGGGGCCATAGCCCAAGGAGGCATGGCCGTGAGTTGATAGTGAAACCTGGGGTTCCTTGTATGAATTCCTCTACTTTTATGTATGTTTGATATTTTTCATAATAAAATGTTTAAAACAATAAATGTATTACAACCCATCCAAAATAAAATCTTTTGCTTTGTGAATAGGGAAATTTAAACATAGTAGGTTGAAAAACACTAGCTCCAGACCCTTGGACAGTGAGTGGCAATGCGATGACTGGACTCGAGTGGGGCTTCCCCTCCTGGAAGGCTTTCTCTTCCTCTTCCTCCTCCTTCCTTCCAGCCTATCATGTTCTGCAGAAGGAAAGTTGCAGAGAGTGTAAGGAAAATGTGATTTCGGCTCCTGGCCTCTTCTTTCTCACCATTTACTGTCTCTCCCCTGACTTTTTGGTTCCTTGAATCTGACTTCTCTAAGTGTTACAGGGACTGATGACTGACATTTATGAAGCCTTCGGGGTTCATTTATGAAGCCTACAGGAAAAAACCTGCAGCTATTTGTGAGCGTTCATAAATGTGCCCATGTGATAGTGAGTGTGTGCTTGTAGAAGAGAAACCCTGAAATGTAAAACTCCCACTGTCTCTGTGCATCCTACTTGTGAACTCTCACCAACTTCCCAGCGTACTGAGGAATTCTGGAGTGTTAGGACATCCAAAAATCCAAGAATGCACAGAATTTCCATTTTAGTAAAGGAATAAAATGTGCATTTGAAGATGAAATGTATACGGTATCTGCTTATGAAATGCCAAATCAAATTTGGAAAACTGGGAAAACAGTATAACATAATTTATAAAAACCTCAGGGTAGTCATACTTTTATACCTAATAATTCCAATAGGGGATCTCTCTTTAAAAAAATAGTTCTAAATAGGGAGAAAAGCTTTATGCATTAATATGCTTACTGCAGTGTAGTTTATAATAAAAAAATTGGAAACCTACAGGTACAATAAAGGAGAAATGATTATGCAAACCTTGGTATTTCTGCTTGTTGGCACAATAACAATAATAGT
This sequence comes from Eschrichtius robustus, assembly GCF_028021215.1. NCBI lineage: Eukaryota > Metazoa > Chordata > Mammalia > Artiodactyla > Eschrichtiidae > Eschrichtius > Eschrichtius robustus. The sequence goes on from NC_090837.1 coordinate 10,002,660, forward strand.
AATAGCTAACATTTACTGAGTGTTTAGTATGTGTCAGGCACTAAATAAATGCTTTGAATATATTGTTAACTCAAACCATTCTCACAACTCCCTGATACGGTCCTATTATGATCTCTCTTATTATGTCTCCATGAGGACAGTGAAGCTTAAAGAAGTTAAGCAACATGCCTACTGACACACATCTAGTATGTGAGTGATGGAGTCTGGCTTCACACCCAGGGCTGGTAGGATTCCATACCCCAGTCTTAATGATTATGCTATTATTGCAGCCAATAAAAGGATGCCTATAATAAAATTAAAATGTGTATGATAAAATTTTTTCCTTTTTGGCTGCCCAGTGTGGCTTGGGGGATCTTAGTTCTCCAACCAGGGACTGAACCCAGGCCATGGCAGTGAAAGTGCTGAGTCCTAACCACTGTACCACCAGGGGACTCCCCCGAAAATAAAATTTTAATGTAGCAAAAACAGATACGAACTATATATGTCTTAACTATGTTTTTTGTAAAGACTTGTACATTGAAACAAAAATATTGGAAAGGAACACACCAAAATGTCTACCCTGGTCATGTTTGGGTAGTTTGTTAGTACAAATTGTAAGTGACAGAAACCCACCTAGCCTGACTTAAGTATTCAAAAAAACGAAAGGAGGAGAAGTGGTAAAATGTATTGGCTTCATTATCTAAATCTTTCAGGTATGGCTGGATCCAGGGGCCCAAATAATGTCACCAGGACCCATTCATTCTCTCTCTCCATCTCTCAACACTTCTCTCCTTGATAACCACAGTGAACGTTCCAGCATATCTCCTGAGATTGACTCGTTGGCCCAATATGGGTCACAGCTTTGTTCCTGAACCAATCTCTGTGGTCAGGAGGATGCATTATTCAGATTGGCCAAATCTGGGTCTTGTGCTCAACCCTGGAATCAGGATTGAGTCACTCTCACCCAAACCATGTGAACCTACAGTGGGGGAGAGCTGTTTCCCAAAGGAATGTCTAGGTATTACTATCAGAACATGAAAAGGGGAAAGGACAGCAGGAAGCCAAAAGCAGGAGCCAGTTATTGGTGATAAGACCGACTAATTATTTTTCTATTTAAAAAAATTCCTTCCTTAATGTTTCATAGAATTTACCAGTAAACCCATCAGGCCTGGAGGATTTTAGGAAAAGTTTTTTGATTATGGGTTTGATATAATAAATGTTGGGTTATTCAGGTATTTTATTTCGTCTTGCCTTAGTTTTGGTAAATTGTAATTTGCAAGGAATTTGTACATTTAGTAAAATATATAAAATTATATTGTAAAATATATAAAGTTATATATGTCCATTTCATGTTAACAGTTGAATTTATTGTTCAGAATATTCCCTTACTGTTTTTTTTTTAAATTTATTTTTGGCTGTGTTGGGTCTTCATTGTTGCGTGTGGGCTTTCTCTAGTTGTGGCAAGCGGGGGCTACTCTTCGTTGCAGTGCGCATGCTTCTTATTGCGGTGGCTTCTCTTGTTGCGGAGCATGGGCTCTGGGTGCGCACACTTCAGTAGTTGTGGCACACAGGCTCAACAGTTGTGGCTCGTGGGCTCTAGAGCAGAGGCTTAGTAGTTGTGGCGCATGGGCTTAGTTGCTCTGCGGCATGTGGGATCTTCCCGGACCAGGGCTTGAACCTGTGTCCCCTGCATTGGCAGGCGGATTCTTAACCACTGCACCACCAGGGAAGTCCTCCCTTACTGTTCTTTTAATGTATGTAGGATCTGTAGTGATTTCCCATCTTTACCATTCCTGCTATTGATTGATAGTATTTTCTCTCTCTTTCTTTCATCAGTCTACCTAGGGATTTATCATTGTGTTGATAATTTAAAAGAACAAATGTTTAGTTTTGTTAATTTTTCTGTTGTTTATTTTCTATTTCATTTAGTTATGCTCTGAGCTTTATTTCTTTCCATCTTCTTACTGTGGGTGTATTTTTACCTTCTTAGGTGTAACCTTAGGCCATTCATTTAACATCTTCCTTCTTTTCTAATATGAGCTTTCAAAGTTATAAATTACTTTGTAAGCACATATGCATCCCACAAATTTTGACATGTGTTTTTATTATTATTATTACAGTTTGAAATATTTTCTAATGTCCCTTGTGATTTCTTCTTTGACCCATGGCTTATATGGAAGTGTGTTATTTAACTTCCAAATATTTGGGCTTTTTCTAGCTATCACATAGTAACAATTTCTCGTTTAATTCTATTGAGGTCTTAGAAATACTCTGTAAGATTTTGATACTTAGGGCTTCCCTGGTGGCGCAGTGGTTAAGAATCCACCTGCCTAATGCAGGGGACACGGGTTCAAGCCCTGATCTGGGAAGATCCCACATGCCACGGAGCAGCTAAGCCCATGCACCACAACAGCTGAGCCTGCGCTCCTAGAGCCCGTGAGCCACAACTACTGAGCCCGTGCACCCAGAGCCCAAGCTCTGCAACAAGAGAAGCCACCACAATGAGAAACCCACGCACCGCGACGAGGAGTAGCCCCCGCTCGCCACAACTAGAGAAAGCTGCACGCAGCAACGAAGACCCAATGCAGCCAAAAATAATAAATAAATAAATAAATAAATTTATTTTTAAAAAAAGATTTTGATACTTGGAAATTTATTAGGACTTATTTTATGGACCAGTACGTGATATATCTTGGTGAATATACTGTGTGCACTCTAAAAGAATGTGTATCCTGCAGTGTCTGTGTGAGTGTTATAGAAATGTCCATCAGTCAAGTTGGCTGGTAGTGTTGTTCAGATCTGTGTCTTACTGACTTTTTCTAGTTAGTGTAGTTTTGATAAAGTCAGTTACTGATAAAGGCATTTTACAGTCTCAACTATGATTGTGAGTTTGTCCGTTTCTATCTTTCATTCTGATAATTTTTACTTTAGGTATTTTTGAAGCTCTTTTATTAGGCACATACACATTTTTTATTTATTTACTTTTGTAATTGAAGTATAGTTGATTTAATGTTGTGTTTAATTTCTGCTATATAGCAAAGTGACTCAGTTATACATATATATATATATATTCTTTTTTATGCTATATTTATATATATATATATTCTTTTTCATATTCTTTTCCATAATGGTTTATCACAGGATACTGAATATAGTTTGCTGTGCAATACAGTAGGACCTTGTTGTTTAAGGCACATACACATTTATGATTGTAATATCTTCCTGGTGAATTAACTCTTGTATTGTTTTGAAATGTCCCTTTTTATCTCTGGTAGTCCTCTTTGCCTTAAGGTCTCTTTTTCTAATATTGATACAGCTATACCAGCTTTCTTACGCTTACCAATTGCATGGAACGTCCCTTTCCATCCTTTCATATTTTGTTTTATTTATTTATTTATTTCTATCTATGGTTTTATATTTAAAGCATGTCCCTTATAGACAGTATATTAAGTCTTGCTTTTGAACCCAGTAGGACAACTTTTGTCTTTTAATTGGAATGTTTACTCTATTAAATTTAGTGTAATTATCAGTATGTTTGACTCAGGTCTATAATTTTGCTGTTTGATCTTTGTCCCATTTGTCTTTTGTTCTCCTTGCCTTTTTGCCTTCTTGGGTCAATTGAAATTTTTAAATTTTAGCATTCCATTTTAATTTCTGCATGTAAAATTTTTAAATCAAAAAATAATTTCAAGAAAATCCAGTCGGGCTTCCCTGGTGGCGCAGTGGTTGGGAATCCGCCTGCCAATGCAGGGGACACGGGTTCGAGCCCTGGTCCGGGAAGATCCCACATGCCGTGGAGCAGCGGAGCCCGTGCGCCACAACTACTGAGACTGTGCTCTAGAGCCCGTGGGCCACAACTACTGAAGCCCCCATGCCTAGAGCCCGTGCTCCACAACAGGAGAAGCCACCGCAATGAGAAGCCCACGCACCGCAACGAAGAGTAGCCCCTGCTCGCTGCAACCAGAGAAAGGCCTGTGCGCAGCAACGAAGACCCAACACAGCCAAAAATAAATAAAATAAAAATAAATAAAATAAAATAAATAAATTAAAAAAAAAAAAGAAAATCCAGTCATCTCATTCAGCAGTCTCTCTCATTTTTCTTTGTTCTGGCAGGATAATGAAAGCCCTTGCAAATGCTGGAGTCCCTGTCCCCAAAGTTCTTGACCTCTGTGAGGATTCAAGGTAATGTTCAGATTTATTTTTCCTATTGTGTGTTCAAGCTACAGAAGAGAAAAGTCCTTATACTAACTCACATTCCAGTTTGCTAGAGTAAAGACAAGTAAAATTTGGGTAGAAGAGAAAAGAGATTTTATAGTAACCTCCCCTAGAAGTTCACAGATCTTTAAGTTATCCTGAAAGATAAATGCCTGCTTTCGTGAGAATTGGTAGGAAACATCTTTTCTAACATTTAAAAAATATATGTCCATCTAGCTTCATGTTGCTTGTTTTAATTAATTTTTTTATTGTGGGCTTTCTAAACTGTTTTTGAATTGCTTTATAATATGCTTTCTGAGTCTGTCTCTTTATTTTTCCGATTTTTTAATTATGAAAATTTCGAAACATACACAGAAGTTGAAAGAAGAAAAAATAGTACAGTGAGCACGCATTTACACTTCATCTAGATGAAAACATTTGTTAACATTTTTTTTTTAAGTATTTGTTTATTTATTTATTTATGGCTGCGTTGGGTCTTCGTTTCTGTGCGAGGGCCTTCTCCAGTTGTAGCAAGCGGGGGCCACTCTTCATCGCGGTGCGCGGGCCTCTCACTATCGCGGCCTCTCTTGTTGCGGAGCACAGGCTCCAGACGCGCAGGCTCAGTAATTGTGGCTCACGGGCCCAGCCGCTCCGAGGCACGTGGGATCTTCCCAGACCAGGGCTCGAACCTGTGTCCCCTGCATTGGCAGGCAGATTCTCAACCACCGCGCCACCAGGGAAACCCCATTTGTTAACATTTTGCCACATTTGCTTTCTATGTATATGTATATATGTGTATGTGTATATATGTGAATAGGTGTATTATATAGATAAAATAATTTTATAGAAATAATTAATTACATATAACATTTTTCTAAAAATGTTTTATAACATAATTTAATAAGTTTTATTAAATAATTATATAATTATTTTGTAAGTTAATAAGTATATCTTATATGTATGTATATAAATTATTATTCACTGAACCTTTTGAAGTAAGTTTCAGGCAGCATACATCTTCTAAGAGTAAAGACATTTTCTTTCATAACCACAGCAATATTACATTTAAGATAATTAAAAATAATTTAATAATATAATTTAATATCTAGGCCATGTTCAAGTCAGGATGAATAGTTATAATAGTAGAATTTTCAAAACAACTTTTCAGAGTACTAAACTGATTTCTAGTAGTGACAAAAATATGGATTAATGACATTTTGGTGTGTCACCTTAATACTTTGGGGTGTTGTATATGCCATTCATACCACTGGATAATGATGAAAATAACATCAATAACAAGAAGGGATACTTATACAACCCTCATTGAAGCCAGAAACATATGCCAGGCATTCCCTATGTATTTGCTCCCTTAATTCTTATAACTATCCTTTGAAGCGTTATAGATTAAAAAAAACAAAGCTCAGAGAGGTTTAATATGTTTCTCAGGATCACACTGCTAGGAAGGGCAGAGGTGGCACTTAAGCCTGGTTCTCTGACTCCAAATCCCCCTCTCAACATGCTGCTTTCCTGTATTATCACACTTAATCCCATTCCAATGGCTTCTACAAGTGGACCAAAGAGAAGAGAGGCATGCTGGCAAGGAAGTGTAGACAGGGATGTGTGTGTGTGGATTGGTTTGGGGAGGGAGTACTTCTAACCCCTGTTCTTATGTGCAAAGGAAAAAGGAAGTTTCCGGTACTCTGGATCCGAACTCCCACCCAGCACTCAAAGCTTACACACAGGACAGAGCAGTGCCATGACTAACAGCCTGCCACATCATGGGCCACTGAAACACCCTGTCTGTGTCCCTGCTAGGGTCATCGGCACCCCCTTCTATCTGATGGAGTACTGCCCAGGCCTCATCTACAAAGACCCCTCTCTGCCAGGCTTGGAGCCGAGCCAGAGGCAGGCCATCTACACTGCCATGAACAGAGTCTTGTGCAAGATGCACAGTGTGGACCTCAAGGCCGCAGGCCTAGAAGACTATGGGAAACACGGTGAGCACGGGGCCGCTTGTCTTCTGTGCTGATGTTTCCTCACTGGTGCCTCTGCTTTCATGATTTCCATGGTACCAGGGTTTTAAGACACCATTGGTAAATGTGAGGTGGGCTTGTTAGCTTCCTACTTGGAAATCCACTTTCATTTTAGTATAAGTGTCACTTACCTAGATGTTTTGTCCTGAGATAAATCCCTTCATGGACTACAGAATCTCTCTTCCCTGAAACTTTTATCTCACTGTATCATTTAAATCTTTTTTTTTTCCGATACTGGCCAAAAGTACTTAAGATACGTATTTTCTTCTCCATTTGTCACCATTTCCTCTAAATATTCTTTTCAATATTTAGAGGAAAGATTTAGGGATATATTTTTAAAATACCATTATGCCAAGGTATTTGTTTGTATAATTTGTTTCTGTTTTCTTCTGTCTTTTTTTAAAAAATGTCTGAGACTTGCCACAACTAGAGAAAGCCCTCACACAGAAACGAAGACCCAACACAGCCATAAATTAATTAATTAATTAATTAAAAAAAGAAAATTATCTGAGAGTTCCAGTTGGTCCTCATCCTTGGAAGCACTTGGTATTGTCAGGTTTTCCCTTTTCCTTTTTTTTGGAAGTCAGTTGTATTGAAATGTAGCATTTTACGAATGTTGACAAATGCACACACTTTTATAACCACCATCACCATTGTCTTCATGCTTTTGCATGCAGAAACTTTAGCATGAGCCAAAGAGTTTCACTTTGTCTGCCCTGCAGCATTCAAGATTATCTGACTCTCAACCAGTGTGCATTGCTGACCATGGTCAAAAAGAATCTCTCAAATAAGCTGTATTTTGTTCTTTCTCTGCTTTTAACCAAAATGTGCCTGTTTTCTCTAGGACCATATCAAAGGCTGCAGTACGTGTCCAAAGTACATCAACTTCCTGACACATTTCTACCAAGTTACCTAAAATTCTGTCATTCCATAGGCACATGATCTGAGGTGTCAAAACTAACCATTTGAGAAGCTTTGCTACCACAGAGCAGGCTTGCTGACTTCACAGCCCCAGTTGAGGGAGTGTTCCACCCCTTCCATACGCAGCCTGATCCATATCATACACTAACCTGTTGACCAGAGTTACCAGCTTAGTGGGGTTCCCCTCCATCTTGGTGGTCTCATTGGAAAATATTTACAGTAAAAATTTGTTGTTTATCCAAAATTCCAGTTTAACTGAGCATCCTCTATTTTATCTGGGAGCCCTAGTTACCAGTAAAAGGGTCAGCAGGCAAAGACCATAGATGTTGCCTATATTGAGCCATTGTTTCAAAGTGGAAAGAGCCCTAGACCAGAAGTCAGGTGCTGATTTGTGGGGTGACCTTGGGCAAGTCCCATTACTTTGTTATAGTTTTCTCAACAGTAAAGGTTCAGTAAAAAACAAAACAAAACAAAAAACCCTGCCCTGCCTCCCTCACAGTGCTGATGTGAAAAGCAAAGGAGATGGCAACTGTCCTAGTGTTTTGAATGGAGATAAAGCCTCTGTCACATGAAGCAATGGGCAATGTGACATCCCATCCCACAGTGGAGAGACAGCAGCATAAGGAGGCCTCTCCCATGTGCTGAGTGGATCCTTGCCTTTTTAAAGTAGACTGTTTTGATGCACTTTCCACTGGCCTATTAGTTTGACAAAGAGACAAAGCAGAAATCTGGTGTGATTTTATATGACTCAGGGTCAGCCTCCTGGGCCGCAGGCTGTATTTGGAGCCTTATCGCATAAAGCAGCTTCCTCAAATTTCACATTCACTGATCCAGTTTACAGGGGCATCAGATCTTCCTTTTCAAGTATCCTGTAATTTCTCAAGTTATGTCAGGAACCCAGCTGCTGCGTGGGGCATTGGCTATATATAGATAGTACACCATTTGTGTAAAATTGGCATATTTGAATAAATTTAAATGTTTATTTGCACACGTGAAGATATCTCCAAAAGGATGCCTAAGAAATTGGTCACATGGGTTGCCTTTGGGGCTGAGTGGCTGGGCAGGGGGATGGGAGAAAATCTTTATTGCACTCCTTTTTGTCACTTTAATTTCGAGCCATGTGAATATATGATTTATTGAAGAGAACAAATTTAAATTTGTAAGGAAAAGAAAAAGCACACCAACATGATTTCTGATCAAAAGGGACTTTTGACCAGATCCTTTAGGTCCAGTCTAGTTATCACAAAGAACCTTTCCATCAAGGACCTGCAGGGAACCTATAATTCTCTTTTCTCATCCCAGAGGGCAGGCTGCTTTGGGAAGGAAGGGCGTTAGTGCCTTGGCAGGCCTGCTCGGGACCAGTGGCCAACAGAGCCAGAGCCGCAGGGACAGCTGCATCTGCTTCCCACGAGAAGAGTGTGTACAGCACTGGGGTGGGTGTGTGCGTGGGGGGCAGGGGGACATCCTAAATCCATATAGGAGATTTTCCTGAGGGGCTCCTTCTGCAAAGGCTCAGTTCCTGGTGGCCTTTGTATGCAATTTATTATGATAATTTTCAAACTCTAGAAATGTGAAATAGTACAATGAATAACTGTATGCCCACGACTGATTTTAACAATGGTTAACTTTTGCCATATTCCTTTATATAGCTCTTTCTGTTTCTATCTGCACAATTAACAAAGTTGTAGAGATCCTGGCGCTTGACTCCTAAGAGCTTCAGTATGCATTTCCTACATTTCCTAATAGTAAGGACATCTCCCAGCACCATTATCACATCCAAGGAAATTTACCATTTTCCCAGAACATATAAAACCCAGTCCATATTCAGATTTCCTCATTACCCCCCTTACATCTTTTATAAGTGAGTTTTTTTGGTTGGTTTTCCAAATCGGGATCCGATCGAGGAATCTAGAACAGTCCTCTCACTGTTTTTTTTTTTTTTAATGAATTTTTTAAGGGACCAGGTAAGTATATTATAGAGTTGTTTTGATTGTTACCTTATGATTTCATTTATTGCTGCTTCTACTTCCTATAATTCTGAAAACTGGAAGTTAGTTCTAAAGGCTTGATTTGTTTGGGGTTAAATTCCTGTGGATTTTGATCTCACCTCTCATCCAGCCCTGCTGGATCTTCTGAAGGACAGGCGTCTGGGTGCTCTGAGTGTGCAGTGGATTCCACAGAAGGAGCCCAATCTTTCTGTCCTTGTCTTCATGCTTCTGGGGAACATTTTTCTCTCAGATGAGGGGTGAGGGCTTGACTTAGAGCTCGTGGTGTGATGTGTTATTAATTATGAATTGTTTTAATAGTGACAATAATTGTCAATTGACAACTAATAACAGTGACAGTAATAATGGTCATTATTCATTGAGCAGCCTTCTGTGTTTGGCATATTATATATGGACTTCATTTGGCCTTCACAGTGGTCCTAGGGAATACAGGTGGCAGTACACTCATTGTACAGATGAAGCAATGGAGGCTTAGAGAGGTTAAATGAGTTGAAAAGCTTAACTGTGAGCCAGGCAACTCCAGAACTCCCTCCAGTTTGTGGTCCCAGATATAACTTGCAATTTCCTCAACTGTGGTAACTCTGGTAGCAAACAACTGAATAATAGCAAATACTCATGTAGTACTTACTACATGCCAGGAACATTTGCAGGGGCTTTACATATTTTATCCTCCCAACAACTCTATGAGGGCCATCTCATCAATGAGGAAACAAAGGCATAGAAAGGTAAAGTAACCTGCCTGAGATCACACAGAGAATGGCAGAGCTGGGAACCAAACCCAGACCATCCACCCCACAGTCTGTGCTCTTAGCCACTCACTGTCCTTTAGCCAAGAAGGGATTTATTGAAGGCTGTTAGGAAGCTCATGGGATCTGAGAGGGCCAGGGATCAGGCTCGGAGGCTGTGTGGCTGGGAACAATGCCGAGATCACACAGATCCAGCCAAGATAAAACAGCAGTGGCTTCCAGGTTGAGGGGCAGGAACATCATGTGGGAAATTCTCTAGTCATGGGAAGAAGATGCCTCAGACATTACAAAGGGTTTCATCGCACTGGTTGATTTTCGAAACCTCTGGAGGTTGTTGAGATGGCACACCATGTTCTAATCCTCTTTCCCTCAGGGGACTATATTGCACGCCAGGTACAGACATGGATCAAGCAGTATCGAGCCTCGGAAACCAGCACCATCCCGCCAATGGAGAGGCTCATCGAGTGGCTGCCCCTCCACCTTCCCAGGCAGCAGCAGACCACGGTGGTGCATGGGGACTTCAGGTCGACTGGGCATGAGGAGGGCTGATACTTAGTTGTGGAAAGTGATGGGAAGGGTATTTGAAGGGGAAATTAAGCAGCTGGTCTTGCCCCAGTTTACAGTTGACAATTATCCACTACACGGGCTCTCCCTGTGCGTGGCCTTTAAGGCAGGGTTTCTCAGCTTTGGCACTATTGACGTTTGGGACCAGATGATTCTCTGTGATGGGGGGGCCTGGCCTGTTGAACAGCAGGAGTTAGTACCACCCCCCGGCTCCGAAGGTACAAGCACGGGCTTCAGTTGTAACGACAACTCCAAAGCTGCGTGGCTGTCAACAGCGACAGCAATGATCTTCCTCATGAGTCTGCAGTCTGGGACGGGACGGCTTGTCTGAGCACTGAGGTCGCTCTCAGGCGGGGGGCCGGAATCACCTGAAGGCTCGCTCACACATCTGCACAAGGGCAGAGGAGAGCTGGGCTCCCTGAGCCTCTCTCTGTGTCTCTGTGGTTTCCCACCTGGTCTTTCCAGTATGGCAGCTTCCAGCTGGACTTCTTACCTAGTGGCTAACGGTTGCAAAGGTGTGTGTTCTGAGGGGAGAGGGCCAGGGGGGAGCTGATCACCTTTTCTGTCCCTGTCTCAGGAGTCATTCAGCACCACTTCCACCTGTATCATAATTGTTAGAAGTGAGATGCTTCCAGGGGTGAAGGATTAGACTCTTTCTTTTGTGGTAGGAGTGTCAAAAAATTGCAGACCTGTTTTAAAACCATCTCAGGAAGGAGTAGTTACCAGAACCCAGACGTGGTCTCTATGTGGCGAGGGCCACCTGACCAAAGCTATGGCCCTCAGGAGAGGAATACAGCTGTCCCTCAGCTATCTGCTGAGAGGGGGTGGGGAATTAATGTGCAGGCCCCCTTCCCATTGTCTGCTGGTGTCCCGTTGGCTGCTCCCAGCTGAGCCAAACGGCAAGGGAGCTGGTGGATGCAGCCCATGCAGGCTCCCGGGCACATGGGAGGGGTGGGGAGTGCTTCTGAAGGGGTCAGCAGAAGACGCCCAGCACAGAATACACCCTAGCGGTCAGTTTTCTTAGCACTGTCTCCATCCCTTCTGTGGCTCCTGCAGGCTGGACAACCTGCTATTCCATCCGGAAACGGCCGAGGTGCTTGCCGTCCTTGACTGGGAACTCTCTACCTTAGGCGACCCCCTTGCCGATGTGGCCTCCAGCTGCCTGGCTCACTACCTGCCGTCCAGCTTTCCCATTCAGCCAGGTAGGAACTGCCGCTGGGGGAGTGAGGGATGGAGCCCGCGCTCTTCTCAAAGCTTTTGGGCAGACTATGCTGAAACAGTTTGTGACTGGGCTGCTTCGTGAAATTCAGGTATTGAGTATTTTTTCTACAGCATCATTTTTAATGACAGTATAGGATTTCATTGTTATAGAATTAACTTAATAAGGCATTTGGTTTGATTCCTATTTGGATATTTGTTTCCAGTTTTTGGTTTTTTTTAAAGTATTACCTTCCCTGTGCTTCCACAAAAAAGGCAGTGAATATCTGTGTAGTAATATCTTTGCCTGTATATAAGTTATACTCCTACGATAAATTCTTGGAACAGAACATATTACATGCTTCTAAACCATCAAAATGTTACAAATGAAGGAAATAGGTAAGATTTTTTATTTGTTGCAGTTATCTTTTTCATAATTTGGCTAGATCTTCTTTGAATACCATTTTTTTTTTAATCAAATGACTGGTAGAAAATAATATGCATCCACACTGAACTGTGGCCCAGATGGAATTGGAGGCCCCTCATTCCTTCCTTTACTGCCAATTTAGTCTGAAACTTTTAAGAGCCAAATTGTGAATAACAGCTTCATGCCTGGATTCCAGACATCTTGAAATGATGAGCTATAACCCTTTGAACTAGTTGTGAAGCTAATTTCCAAGGGACGAAGTGATTTTCAGAATTCAAATACTTGGAGCCACAGGGGAGCATGGGGTTTTTGCCTAGTCCTGGGGTCTGTCTGTCGCTTCAGGTTTGCGTGACAGTGATCTGACTGAGCTGGGAATCCCTACTGCAGAGGAGTATTTCAGGATGTACTGTCTTCACACGGGGATCCGTCCCACTGAGAACTGGAACTTCTACATGGCTTTCTCCTTTTTCCGCATTGCCGCAATCCTGCAGGGAGTCTACAAGCGCTCACTCACAGGTAATGGGGGCCTGGGAGAGCTGGCCTCGGGGTATGAGTCACAGCCAAGGGGCTTTTATCCCTGAAACCCTCTCGTGACCGAACTACAAGATTCAGTTAATTCAACCATTTGTCATTAAGTGTATATCATATATATATATTTTTAAATATCAATATTTAAAATTTTTTAAGTTACTAAAATAAGGCACAAAAATTTTTAAAGTAAAAACATACGTGATAAGAATTCAACCATACAGAAGAATATAAAATTATTTTCCATTCTTCTCAGCACCATTCCTCAAAGATGAAACTACTGTTAAGGGTTTTTGGATCCCCCAGTTTTTCTGTGTATCTGTCACCTCTCCCTCTCTCTCTCTCTCTCTCTCTCTCTCTCCAAGTTTTATAAAAATGTGATCATCTTACATGTATTTTTCAGTACCTTGATTTAAAAATTTGTTATGCTTAAGAATTTCTATGAAATATTTATATGTGTATATATATATATATATATGATTACCATATATATGTAACTATAACTTACTATATAGTTACTAGATATTACTATAACTATGTAAGGCGAATTCCTTATTTTTTTCCACTTAATATTTCATTGAGACCTTTCCATGTGAATATGTACAGACTTACATCATTCTTTTTGATTTCTATAGTACATTCCATTGTATGGATATACCGTAATGTATTTAACCAGTTCCCCTATTGATGTATCTTTGGATTGTTTGCAGATTTTTGCAATCACAAATAGTGGTTGGTGGACATCCTTTCTCACACACATGTGACTAAATCTGAAGGATAAATTCCCAGAGTTAGAATTTCTGGGTTAAAAGTATGTGCATTTAACAATTTTGTAGATGTTGCCAAATTGCCCAGTAAGAGGATCGTAGAAGAAAAGATGACTGTATTTTCTTTGACGGTGCTTTTAAATATATGGTAAAATACTTTATTTAACCAGTGTTTTCTAGACTGTATCTTTTAAGTTTGAACTTTTGAGAAGAAAAGTTAAGTATGGCTACTTAGAACTGATGGTTTGATATATACATATGTCACCTATGGAGTGTTCATATATATATATGCGAGGATGGCACAATGTTATTAGTTTTAATTCTAAATTCTATAGGGTAGAAATTGAAATAATCTATATCCTAAATTATTTAAGAAAGTAGAAAGATTAAAGTTTGTTTCCTATGTAGAAGGAAGGCAAGTAGAAAGCAAGCAGTTAGAATCTACCCAAAAGACCTAGAAATACTGACTAAGCCAATAGCATTAAGTACCCCTAATTACCCACATTATAATCTATAAATTCCATTATCACCAAAAGGAACCAGGACTCCTTGGAGAAAGTGGCTGATTTCAGGTCTAGGGCAAAATATCCACAAGATGAACCTGGAACATCTTGCCGTACCAGAAAGCAAGGAGGTTGTTGAAGATTAAGAGGGTCATACCTAAAGGTCTCAGGAGTCAACTTGAATAGGCTCCCACTTGCTAATGACAGGAAACTTTGAGCACCAGTATGATGATAGCTGAAATGGATGAAACACATCAAATATATTTAAATCCATGAGTAAAGAGTGATACTAAAACAAAGAGACAGTGTCTCACTGGTGACTTTGGAGGTTGGCAGGGAAGCAACCCATTACTCTGAAAATTGGTAAATAAAGGGAAGAGAGTCAAGCATTTATCCTGCCTTTCCTATACAAATTACATATCAGGCTAAGCAAATGATTGATGAGAGAAAGTTTCTCTTTAGAGAAGCATCCTGGACCCAATGATAGAATTAGCGTGTCACCAATTTGCCACCCCTACTACATGAATGCATCTGGAAAATAAGCATTAGTGGTGCTGAAATCGAGAGAGGCAGCCAGACATTACATACCTCCTGATGCTGCCTTCAAAAGTCGAACCTGGATGTGACCAAGCCTCGAGTGCCAGCCACCAACTTACAGGGACCAGAGGGTTCAGCAGAGCACATTCAGCAGTGCCGCGGAGGCAGAGCCAGTCACAAAAATCCAGATTCCGGGAAACTTCACAGGGCAAACAACTCAGTTTCTTCAACAGATAAAAAAGGGGAAAAGATGTTGAAAAGGGAACCTATAGGTTGAACGGGACTTAAAAGATATATTAGCCAAAAATAGTATTTGGACCTTATTCAGATCCCTGTTTGATAAAAGAAATTTTCTGAAAAAAAATTTTTGAGACAGTCAGTGAAAAATGAATTCTGACTGGAGAGTTGATGATATTAAGGAGTCATAGTTAACTGTTGTTTAAGTGTGGTAATGGTATTGTTGTGGGTGTTTTTAAGTCTTTGTTTTTAGACATAAATGAAATGTTTATAAGTAAAATGATGTGGTGTTTGGGATTTACTTTAGCAAAATCCAGGGCAGTGGGGGTGGGGAGGGAAGAGGGTGAAATAGGATTGGCCATGCTTTGACGATTGTTGAAGCTGAGTGGTAGAAACCTGTAGGTTCATTATATTCTTCTGTCCAGTTTTGTTTGTCTTTGAAATTTTCCGAGATGAAAACTTAAAAGGCACGTAGAAAGAAGCCCAGCAGTGGGTTTGCTAGTACTATGGGGACATCTTAGCTTCGTGGTCATCAATACCTGAGGCTTTCTGGCAGCATGTCGCTCTCAGCCAGGGTGCCAGAATCTTCTGAGAAAGGCAGTTGCAATAGGGGAATTGATCATCCATTCACTCACAAGAGCCTCTCCTAGGCCAGGTACTGTGCCAGGTGTTAGTGGCAATAGAAGGTTGTGATTTTTCCAGAGAAAAATCAGCATCCGGAGAATTTCTAGTTTAACCCTCCGTGATCTCAATAAGCAGTAATTCCTGGAAATGGTATTTTCTCTTCCTTTGGAGAGTGTCAGCTCTAAGCCAGTATTTCCCAATTTTTGTTATGGTTTTGCAGTGAAAGGTAACCAGAAACATTTAATTAAACACAATGGCTGCTAAGTCCAAACGGTGTTGTGCAGGTCTGATTGCCTGTGGGCATTTTCTAGTGGGCAGCCAAGTTCTCGCTGGGTTCTGCTCCAGTGCCTGGGGATAGCTGGATCGATTTTGCCCATTATGTCAATTATATCTCAGTTTTTAAAACAGAATTATTCATTCTTGAATCTCTACACCAATAAACTTTGCCAGATTGTCCTCAAGTTGCCTATCAGGAAACCCTTTGACAGTTTCCAAGATCCTGTGAGCCACTGGCTTGGCCTCAAGCTTGTCTTGGCCTCAGAGGCAAAACACACCACGTGTTTGCCACCACATGGAAAAACAGATGTGCTGTCCTTTCAGGCCTCTGTTCCTCTGATATTGATTGTGCTCTCCCCTCCCTCCTACCTGGAAGGCCAGCAGACATACTGAGGAAGTGCCTTAGTTTTCTTACGTAAAAACAGTGAAGTCAGTTTTTTTAAAGAATACGATAAAATCATTTGATTAGGGAAACAAAAAACTCAACTCTTTGAACACAAGTATTATTTCTGTGCATTTGTCTTCTTAATTAGCTGTTAAAGTCTTTTTTTTTTTTTTTTTTTAAGCAGTTGAGATACTTGGTGTCACCCTGGGAAAGTGGGTTTTGGAGAAGAACAATGTGTTTCAAAGGCATTCTCTCTGTGATGTCATCACAGGAGATTTGGGCTCATCCTTAGGTTGGCAGAGGGACAACAGTGACCAGAGCCTGGGGGCTGATTTACAGTCTGTACCAGCTGACCCCAAGTATCACTTTCCTTCATTAATAAGTGGTTACTGAAGTTTAGGTTTCTTGTAGATGGCTGCTGAAATTCTAGAAAGGAAAAAGTGCTGGTGGCTGCAATTTAGGAAGACATCATGGATGTGGTCTTTTCTGCTGGGATTACATTTGGGAAAATATATCGGAAGTGATAGCTTTAAATCAACCCAAGCTCATACAAGTGACCTTCCAAGAGACAAAGCAGTACTCTGAGAGCGAGATCCTATTAAGGAGATGAAAATTAAGAAAACACTTTGTACCCACTTTTAGAAACAAAAATCGAGGATTGGTTCAGGATGGCGGAGTAGAAGCACGCGCGCTCACTCCCTCTTGCGAGAGCACTGTAATCACAACTAACCGCTGAACAATCATCGACAGGAAGACATTGGAACTCACCAAAAAAGATACCCCACATCCAAAGACAAAGGAGAAGCTGCAGTGAGATGGTAGGAGGGGCACAATCACAATAAAATCAAATCCCATAACTGCTGGGTGGGTGACTCACAAACTGGAGAACACTTATACCACAGAAGTCCACCCACTGGAGTGAAGGTTCTGAGCCCCACGTCAGGCTTCCCAACCTGAGGGTCTGGCAACGGAAGGAGGAATTCCCAGAGAATCAGACTTTGAAGGCTAGCGGGATTTGACTGCAGGACTTTGACAGGACTGGGGGAAACAGAGACTGCACTCTTGGAGGGCACACACAAAGTAGTGTGCACATCAGGACCCAGGGGGAAGGAGCAGTGACCCCATAGGAGACTGAACCAGACCTACCTGCTAGGGTTGGAGGGTCTCCTGCAGAGGCGGGGGGGGGGGGGGGGGTGTGTGTGTGTGGCTGTGGCTCACCACGGGGACAAGGACACTGGCAGCAGAAGTATTCCTTGGTAAGCCCTCCCAGAGTCCACCCTTAGCCCCACCAAAGTGCCTGTAGGCGCCAGTGCTGGGTCACCTCAGGCCAAACAACCAAGAGGGAGGGAACTCAGCCCCACCCATCAGCAGACAAGAGGATTAAAGTTTTACTGAGCTCTGCCCACCAGAGCAACACCCAGCTCTACCCACCACCACTCTCTCCCATCAGGAAGCTGGCACAAGCCTCTTAGATAGCCTCATCCACCAGAGGGAAGACAGCAGAAGCAAGAAGAACTATCATCCTGCAGCCTGTGGAACGAAAACCACATTCACAGAAAGATAGACAAAGTGAAAAGGCAGAGGACTATGTACCAGGTGAAGGAACAAGATAAAACCCCAGAAAAACAACTAAATGAAGTGGAGATAGGCAACCTTCCAGAAAAAGAATTCAGAATAATGATAGTGAAGATGATCCAGGACCTCGGAAAAAGAATGGAGGCAAAGATCGAGAAGATGCAAGAAATGTTTAACAAAGACCTAGAAGAATTAAAGAACAAACAAACAGAGATGAACAATACAATAACTGAAATGAAAAATACACTAGAAGGGATCAATAGCAGAATAACTGAGGCAGAAGAACAGATAAGTGACCTGGAAGACGGAATGGTGGAATTCACTGTCACGGAACAGAATAAAGAAAAAAGAATTCAAAGAAATGAAGACAGCCTAAGAGACCTCTGGGACAACATTAAACACCAACATTCACATTATAGGGGTCCCAGAAGGAGAAGAGAGAGAGAAAGGACCCTAGAAAATATTTGAAGAGATTATAGTCAAAACCTCCCTAACATGGGAAAGGAAATAGCCACCCAAGTCCAGGAAGCACAGACAGTCCCAGGCAGGATAAACCCAAGGAGAAACACGCCAAGACACATAGTAATCAAATTGACAAAAATTAAAGACAAAGAAAAATTATTAAAAGCAACAAGAGAAAAACGACAACATACAAGGGAACTCCCATTAGGTTAACCGCTGATTTCTCAGCAGAAACTCTACAAGCCAGAAGGGAGTGACACAATATATTTAAAGTGATGAAAGGGAAGAACCTACAACCAAGATTACTCTACCAGGCAAGGATCTCATTCAGATTCGACGGAGAAATCAAAAGCTTTACAGACAAGCAAAAGCTAAGAGAATTCAGCACCACCAAACCAGCTCTACAACAAATGCTAAAGGAACTTCTCTAAGTGGGAAACATAAGAGAAGAAAAGGACCTACAAAAACAAACCCAAAACAATTAAGAAAATGGTCACAGGAACATACATATCGATAATTACCTTAAATGTGAATGGATTAAATGCTCCAACCAAAAGACACAGGCTCACTGAATGGATACAAAAACAAGACCCATATATATGCTGTCTACAAGAGACCCACTTCAGACCTAGGGACACATACAGACTGAAAGTGAGGGGATGGAAAAAGATATTCCATGCAAATGGAAATCAAAAGAAAGCTGGAGTAGCTATACTCATATCAGATAAAATAGACTTTAAAATAAAGAATGTTACAAGAGACAAGGAAGGACACTACATAATGATCAAGGGATCAATCCAAGAAGATATAACAATTATAAATACATATGCCTCCAACATAGGAGCACCTCAATACATAAGGCAAATGCTAACAGCTATAAAAGAGGAAATCGACAGTAACACAATAATAGTGGGGGAGTTTAACACCTCACTTACACCAATGGACAGATCATCCAGACAGAAAATTAATAAGGAAACACAAGCTTTAAATGACACAATAGACCAGATAGATTTAATTGATATTTATAGAACATTCCACCTAAAAGTGGCAGAATACACTTTCTTCTCAAGTGCACATGGAACATTCTCCAGGATAGATCACATCTTGGGTCACAAATCAAGCCTCGGTAAATTTAAGAAAATTGAAATCATATCAAGCATCTCTTCCGACCACAACGCTATGAGATTAGAAATAAATTACAGGGGAAAAAACATAAAAAACACAAACACATGGAGGCTAAACAATACATTACTAAATAACCAAGAGATCACTGAAGAAATCAAAGGGGATATAAAAAAATACCTAGAGACAAATGACCATGAAAAGACGACAATCCAAAACCTATGGGATGCAGCAAAAGCAGTTCTAAGAGGGAAGTTTATAGCAATAAAATCCTACCTCAAGAAACAAGAAAAGTCTCAAATAATCTAACCTTGCACCTAAAGGAACTAGAGAAAGAAGAACAAACAAAACCCAAAGTTAGTAGAAGGAAAGAAATCATGAAGATGAGAGCAGAAATAAATGAAATAGAAACAAAGAAAACAATAGAAAAAAAATCATTATGAATAACAATGAATGTTAAGGGGGGGGATATCTTTCCCTTCGATGAGACCTGTACAGTCTGAGTTAGGAGGGGAAAATGTAGCCTAGCCCACTCGTGCTCAGTGGCCCTCACTGTAAGTCTGTGACTCAGGGAAGGGGGTTACCTGATTCCCAACTGGCCCCCCAGGGCCTGGGTCCATACCCAGTACCCAGAAGGTGCCAAGTAAAGACTTGCTGAGGTCCAGTGGGCTGCATTCTCTGCTGTGTAGCAGATGGATCTGGTTCCCAATTTGTAAGGAATAGCGTAATATCTTTAAAACCAAAGCTGCATGAAAATGGTTCTTTTGAGGACTAGCACTTGACCATTGGCAGGAGCCAGAAGTAAAATAGGCCTCTGCAAAGATCCATTTATTGATACAAAGCAAATGAGGAAAACAGTCTCTTTAGAACATGGAAATGCTAAAAATAATCCAGGTGAACTGACTGAAAAATCCCACTATAAAAAGGCAATATTTACAGTATAAGGAGACACATGGATGGATCCCAGATATACTGAGTGAAAGAAGCCACACTGAAAAGAATATGACATATGTATTTATATGACATTCTGGAAAAGACAAACTACAGGAACATAGATCAGTGTTGTTCCCCAGGGGCAAGGGGAAAGGTTTGACTACAGAGGGACACCATGGAAGTGTGGGGATGATGGGAATATGTGTACTGATCTTGATGGTGGCAGTGGTTGCCTGACTAAGCTCACAGAACTGTACACTTTCTAAAGAGGATGTATGTACACTACATCTTAATTAAAATTTTTTCAAAAATCTTTTCTTAAAAAAGTCTTGATGTGTGTATTAAGCAAAGAAAAAAACAGAGCATGACTAGAGTGACTTCTGTGACGCTGATGACAGTGTTGATCTAGACAGAATGGTGCCCAGGAACTAGCCATTAATCCAATCCCCTGTGACACTATTATTATGAATTTCATGGCAGGGCTTCCTATAGCCCAAGGTGACAGCAGAAGTGATTTGGGGAATTCCCAATTTAATTTAGTTTCTTTAGGAGAAGAAGAGATAAAGAGCAGGGAGCAGGCCAACTGAGTCCAACTTTTGCTCCCAGCCCACTGATGTAAGCTTGGGTGCGTCTCCTCCCTAAAACCTGGATCCTTGTCTGTAAAGTGGGGATTAAAACAGTCGTGTAGCTCCAGGAGTTTAATTAGCTATAATAATGCATGTCAGGCACTTATCGCTGAGTCTGGTGCATGTCAAGTGCTCAGCAAGTGGTAGTAGCGGCTGATGGAACAACAATACTGTCACATGTTAGCATCACTATTAAGGGTTATTTGGGGGGTACTCACTGGTTTTCTTTGCCTCTGCTTAGGGCGTGCAAGCTCGGCTACTGCAGAACAAACTGGAAAGCTGACTGAATTTATGTCTAACCTGGCGTGGGATTTTGCAGTCAAAGAAGGGTTCCGGGTTTTCAAGGAGATGCCAGCCACCAAACCATTAACAAGGTCCCACCACACACGGGCCAGGCCACAGTCCCTGCTGAGGACCCCAGGCATGAGGAGTTATGTCACCTCGACAGACTCTTCCCCAGCTCATGTCTCAAAGGGAGCTCTGGTCTTCTCTCCAGAAGGCCTTTCCCCACCAGTCAGGGAGCTGTATCAGCGGCTGAAGCAGTTTATGGAGTGGCATGTGTACCCCGCTAAGCCAGAGCTGCAGCATCACCAGGCCTCAGCCGAGAAGTGGACCCCTTCCCCACTGGTCGAAGATCTCAAGGTAAAGCAGCGTTTCGAGATGTGGGGAGACCTCATTAGCAAGGCCCAACCTCAGCTCGTACACCGGCCACATCTGTTCCCTCCCAGTCAGCGAAGAGATGGGAGGGCCGAGTTGAATGATCTCCGCTTTCCACCATCATTAGGAAGAGCCAGCTCTAGATCACTCAGTTTCACTTCATTGCTCTTTCTGTGTGACCATGTCTCGGCCTCATACTCAGCCAGGCAGAGGAATGCCGTGTCTGTGGTTTATAACTCTGAGGCAGGTGGGCACATTTTATGCATATCTGAATCACGTAAATTTGAAACAAGATGATATAAATTGCATCAATTAAATAAGGCTCTCTTTAAAGAATCCCTAACATCAAAGCTAAAGGGCCAGTATAAACTGGGTTTATGCTCTTGACACACAGTGACACCACTTCAGCTGATAACGGAAATACCTGCTGTTCTTTTTCAGGATTAGTCTTGGCTTGTGTTAGTTCTTAAGTTATTTGAGGTCTTCAGGAGCACATATTCTGCCTGTGATGCAACCATCACCTACTTTAAAAAGAAATAGCGTTATCTCTTTTTTCCTAGTTACAAACCTATCGCAAAGTAACCAGAGTTCAAACATGGCAAGAGTAGAGAGAGTTCATGACATAGAAAGAGTTCTCTAAAATTCTCTGCCCTCTGAGCTAATCTATGTCAACAATTTGGTTTATTAGCCTCCCAGCTCTGTTTTCCTATAGCATATTAATATATATTATTATTATTCCTATTGTAATGAAATTGTTTTATACATTTGAATCTCCCACTTGCTTATGTTATTTGATGATGTATCACCTTCCCACATCAGTTCCTGGAGATGGACCCCCGAGAGGACCACATTGCAGGCGCACCATAATTTGTCTACCCTGCCGCTGGCTAAAGGACACTGCGGGGATCTCAGTTTAGGTCACTCTGGTCACTTAAGCAGCAGAGTTTGCAGCTAGCTGCTAACATGGACAGGGAGGCTGAAGAGCCACCTGAAGGAGACAGCAGAGGCCAAGGGAGGGCTGGCTGCAGGGAGTGTGGCCAAGGCTGTCACTAGGGCAGCAACTGGGAGGTCTCTGCTGGATGCTTCCTCCTCAGGACTCCAAGATTGAGGTGGGAATTTTCGGCCAGTCAGGTGTAGGTCCCATGCTCGCACCTTGATGCCACCGAAATTTATACAGTGAGAGAGCACCCCAGAATAAGAAGGTGTTGGGGGACTTCCCTGGCGGTCCAGTGGTTAAGACTTTGCCTTCCCATGCAGGGGGTGTGAGTTCAATCCCTGGTCAGGGAGCTAGGATCCAACATGCCTCGTGACCAAAAACCAAAACATAAAAAAAACACCAGAAGCAATATTGTAACAAATTCAATAAAGACTTTAAGAATGGTCCACATCAAAAAAATCTTAAAAAAACAAAAAAAAAGAAGGGGTTTGGATCCTGTGCAAGGAAGGTACATTGAATGCTCTTACATGCTTCTGTGCCCATTTACCGTTTCTACAGCATCATTTATTTGAAGTAAAAATACTGGTCTAAGAATGAGGCCATTTTGAGTTTCAATAAATATTGCCAAATTTTCATCAGAAAGGGGCTTACCGATCTGTGCTCCCATTGTTACTGCGTGAAATGCCCTATCCCCCACCTACTGGCCTGCACACTTAATCCTCGCCTGTATGATGTACCCGTGGAGTGCGCAGAAGCATCGGAAAAGCAGACACTCATGTCGCAAACATCTCTAGTCTCTAAAATGAATGCATAGGAAAAACCTAGATTAGGGAACATTCTACTTGTGGTCATACCTAAATGGGAATCATAACGACAACTAAGATTTTTGGGGAGTGTGGTGAAATTATGGCTCGTGGCTTTTATCTGAAGTGTCCTTACTACCCATAAATGAGAAGTATTTGACTTTTACACGGCATCTCACAAATCCTGTGAGGTAAGCATTAAGAACCTCAATTTAAAGATAAGGAATTGAATTTGTCCAGGGACACAGCTAGAAATAATAGCACCTGGACTCAATCCAGATCTTCTGGGCTCAAATCTGTGGGGTTTTCCCCTCCCATAAGGAGATGATTATATTTATTCCCTTATTCTTCCTCCTCTCAGAACTCCCTTGCTTCCCTTCCTACTTTTCCCTTCCCTTCCTGATTTATTTGTTCCAGTTAATCTGTCCTCCTTCTCCTTGGTTGCTGCACTCTGAGCTAATTAGCTTAACACAGCAATGAGCCGAGTGTATGTGCTGATTCTAGAAGTACATGTCCTAGAGACTAGGCCCAATGTAATGGAAAAGTCAGCCAGCTGGTCACCTCCCAGTGCGAAGAATATCCATCATCACTAATATTTAGTACAGCCCCCAGCTTCTGAGTCCGGCACTTTATATTCCGTGTGTTACCTCATTTCATCTCCCCAGCCACCCAGTGAGGTGGGTGTTGTGGACACTGGTTGGCTGCCTAGAGACTCTTCCCCTTTCTTTGGGTAGCAGCACCCCAGTTTCATTTGGGGGCCTCCCTCCCCACCTTTGGACACAGTCTGGCAGAGCTGTCAGTCCAGGCGCCAACCCAGCCCCCCCGGCCAGGAAGTGGGCATGTTGAGCCAAGCTAGGCCAGCCGGGCTATCCCTTCCTGCAACTGAAAGAGTAAACAGTGTTTTCAAGAGAGAAAACAGCTGGCACGCACTCATTGCACAGCAGGACTGCAGAGTGTCTGTCCTAAGCTGTGCTGCCTGGGCTCCCGTCCATTTCTGAGCCTCCTTCTCTAATCTGAGCTCCTGATAACCTTCCCACGCGGTTCCTTTTTCCCACCACTTAGTCACCGTCCACTCCTACTGCTCACTCAGTAGCCATGACTGATTGCGTGGGTGGTGACATCCCGTTTCACGGATGAGGAAACTGCCACATGGAGCTCTCCAGTATCTTGCCCGAGGTCTCCCAGCAGGTGTGGTGGGGCAGGGTCTGAACCAAGCAGTCTGACTCAGGGCCTGGGCTCCTGACCCCCAGGCTAGACTTCCTAGTTTCCATGTTGGGAGCTACGTTCAGAAACCCAGAGTTACTTTCCCAGGAACAAAGTTGTGCCTCATAAAGGAAGCTGGATCAGGGGATGTCCTTAGGCACCTCATCAAAGCAGCTGAGGCTGCCGCCAACTGTCCTAGGCTGGGTCCCCACAGGCTCACTAAAGGACCTTCACTCTCTTGTGCTCGTGGAGTTCTAAGCTGCGTCGTGGCGACAGTAGTGATGCTAACAGTGATGGAGGTGGTGTACGTAGGGCGCCTGGGATGCGGACACCGGGGAAGTGAACTGATTGCCACGGTCACTGTTAGGACTGGGCTGTCTCCAGGCACCCTCATATTCTCCTCCCACAGATCTGCAGGGTTTGTATCCAGCCCAATGGTTTAGACTGGCCTCGTTATTTTCCGCGGGACAAAATAAAATGAAATCACCCTCTGTGGATCCCTGACTTCTTTTTCCCGTGATAGGAGAAAGCCAAGGCCGAAGGACTTTGGAACCTTTTTCTACCCGTGGAGACTGATCCCGAGAAAAAATACGGAGCAGGGCTGACCAACGTAGAGCACGCACATTTGTGCGAGGTCATGGGCACGTCTCTGTACGCTCCCGAGGTACCTTCTTTAATGTCTTTCTCAGCATGGGAGGAAATCCTCGTCCTCCACACGAGTTCAGCCACCCTCCTGGGCCGATGGGGTTCCCTGCAGCTGCACAGGACTCAGGAGCACTGATGCAAACTCAGACTTCTTATGGGGGAGGACACTGGGGGCAGGTGGCTGGAGCCAGAGCAAGAAAGCAGCTTGGGGTGGGCATCTACTCGGGAAGTTAGGGCCCAGGTGAGCACGGCCTGGCTGGCTTCCATGGGCCCCAGCCCACCAGCTCCAGTCTCCTTTCTCTCCCCCACGGAGCTCCGTGGTTGAGCTTCAGGGGCTCTGAGCTGCTATATTCAGAATGTCGTGGGTCTTTGCATTTCCTTGGGGAGAGGAAGGACTTTCACGCGGGTGTCAGAGGGCCTGTGACTTGGAAGGAGCCCGGGGTCCATGCTTCTGGGGTGTTTGAAGTTTTGAATATGGATGTGGGAGTCACCCTTCTGCTTTTTCTCCTTTCCAGATCTTTAACTGTTCTGCTCCAGACACAGGGAACATGGAGCTTCTGGTGCGATACGGCACCGAGGAGCAGAAGGCCCGCTGGCTGATTCCGTTGCTGGAGGGAAAGGCCCTCTCCTGTTTTGCTATGACTGAGCCCCAGGTACCTTGGTTGGGTCACCCACAGGTACTCCTTCTCATCGGGCCAGACCCTCGCCCGACCCCATCTGGGCTCTGCCATCAAGGACTGCAGGACCAGCTCTAATCAGAATGTGCTGTCACTCAGGTTGCCTCCTCAGATGCCACCAACACTGAGTCTTCCATCCGAGAGGAGGATGGCTTCTATGTCATAAATGGTCACAAGTGGTGGGTCTCAGGTATTTGGCCTGAAATTCATTTTTCAATCACACTTACGTGGGTCTGCATTGATAAGCATGTCTTCTCTGCCCTGCTGCTGTCTGAGAAACTGTGGGAGGGACTAGCTTCATTTCCATTTGATGCAAAGGAGATTCTGTGTCTGTTCTCAGAAAAGGCAGCAAACCCTGGGAGAACCAGAGGTTCTACGTGGGTTACCAGGTGACCCCATGTGGCAGTTCCAGGAATCTCTCCTTCACTCCCCTCTCTCTTGGTTCTGCTGTGGGCATCTCCCTTTGGAAAGGCAGGAGGTCACTTCCTTGGTGGCTTCCCCATGCTGTGAGGTCAGGTGTGCCACAGCAGCAGGGCTGGTCGTAATCCTGTTGTTCACCAGGCGTTAACTCTGCAGGACTCTCCATACGTGCTAGGTCCCCACCCCTCCCCGGAGGGTCCGTGTTATTATCCCCATGTTACAGAGAAGGAAACTAGGACGGAGAAGTGACTTGAGTCACTTGCCTAAGGTATTTGCCCCCCGCTCACAAGTAGGGAACCCAGAGTTCAAGGCTGGCCTGATTCTGAAGCCTGTGCCCAAAGCCATCATGTTTCCACTGCCTGTGGGAACAAAGCAGAACAGGCTGCCAGTAATAAAGTAGCAGTTTTCAGCTTCTTGTCTCCAAACTATATTTTCAACTTGACCTGGTGCTTTAAAAAAAAACTGCTCTTAGGATGTTGGATTCCTTCCTCACTGGGACAGAAACCAATTGCTCTTACTGCTGGTCAAGGGCCTGCACGTCCTCATCTGATCATGTGATGTCTTAAAGGGCCCTCTCTGCTTACTGGCTTCGGCTTCCCTGGGCCAGGACTGTGTGTTTAAGGAGATCTGATGGCCCTCGTGTCAGATGATGGGGTCTCTCTCTTTTCCTGGCAGGCATCCTGGATCCTCGCTGCCAGCTCTGCGTGTTTATGGGAAAAACAGACCCACATGCCCCACGCCACCAGCAGCAGTCCATGCTCTTGGTTCCCATGGATACCCCGGGGATAAATATCATCCGGCCTCTGACGGTGTATGGGCTGGAGGACGCACCAGGTTGGCCCCCCGGGAGCAGCTCGCCTCTCTGTGCGGGTCTGGGTCTGGGCCTGGGGAAAAGGCTTTGGGCAGCACCTCCACTGCAGGAAGTAACATCTGTAAGGGTATGATGACATTTGGAAGGCCATGTGCTCCTGCATTTCACTTCCATCCATGAGTATCAACCATGCAGGCAAATTTCAGACAGGCATTTATCCCTTTATTTTTTTTCTCTTCCATCCTTAGAAGATAAGCCAGACTCTGTGAGGTAAGGAGGCCACAGAGGACAGAGCAGGAGGCAGGAAGTGCCCTCCAGACCTTCTCTTCTAGACCCCAGGGTGGACAGCCGACCTCCAGGCCTGGAAGTCCTCTCACAGGGGCTCTTTCTCTCTGCTGATGAAGTTCACGTCCTGCCTTGGGTGTTTCTGTAGGATCACTGCATTGTTAGAGTCACATACCGCTAGGGAGTTTCAGCTTAAGGCAGAAGCATGTTTTATAAAAAGAATGCCAAACTATTCATTTGATATTATAAATCAGTGATTTATTTCCCATCTTTAATAGACTCCTTCCTTCCTTCCCTCCCTCCCTCCCTGTTCAACCATGTTCCAGTTAGAAGGCTACAAAAGGGCAGGAGATGAGATAAACTCCTTGCCAGCAGATGAGATAAACACATCTGAGGAAAACAAGTAGGCAGATGGCTCAGGGGTACCCTTTGGGTCTTTCAGGTGGCCATGGCGAAGTCCTGTTTGAGCAGGTGTGCGTGCCCAAGGAGAACATGGTCCTGGGCCCTGGCAGGGGCTTCGAGATCGCCCAGGGCCGACTGGGTCCTGGCAGGATCCATCACTGCATGCGGCTGATCGGGTACTCCAAGAGGGCACTGGCGCTCATGAAGGCCCGAGTGAGTACTTCCCTTTGCGACTGTCTCTGTACCAGAATGACCCATCTGTTTTCCTATCAAACTTCAAATCCTAACTGTTTTCTGAGAGCAGACTTAGCAGGTGAAGCAAGGTGATGTTCTTTACAAGAAGCGGTGTCCCTGTCTTTGCTTTGCATCTGCTACTTTGCTGAAGTTTCAAATTCAGAGCAGAATGGGCCTCACCCTGTTGAGGTGACCGGAAGGAAAAGGCCAGGCTCTGTAGCAGCAGCAGGCAAGGTTCCGAGGTCCACAGGGTCATGGGTCTACTGATGAGCATTCCTGCTACCAGGTCATCTTTAAAAATCAGATACCAGGGAGAACCTAAGCTTCCAGCGTTCAGCCCTGCACCATCCTCCTCCCCCAGCACATCCAAAACTTTATTCTTCTTTGACCCCCTCAAAGGTTGCAAGCCCACACAAAAGAAAGCTCTTGCTGGCAATGGTAATTCAAATTGGTGATATCAATTTCACAAAGACGAAGCAAACCCTTGAGCCTCCAAAATATCTCACAAAACACTGTCCAAAGAACAGAGATGGTCCGGTGTGCATAGATTACTGAGCAAACCTGAGATTCAGCCTTTTTAGTTGAGACCGACTAGTTTTTCGGTTTTTGGGTTTTTGGGGTTTTTTTTTGTTTTTAAAGAAAATGCTCCTTTCTTAAGAGCTCAGGTATAGTCTCCAGTCCCATCCTGCAGAGCAGTTTGACTGTACGTGTCAGAAGTCTTAGAAGGTACCATAGTATTGACGTGGCCGTTCCATTCATAGGACTTGGTCTCAGGAGAGTAATTAGATTTAATACTAGGAGGTTGACCACAGTGATGACTATAATACGTTGGAAACAACCTATAAGGCTAACAACTGGGGCCTGGTCAGATAATCCTGGTTATGGGCATGCAGTGAAATTCCAAAATGATGCTGTAGAAATCTATTTCTTGATATATAGAGAGGTGCTCTTAATGAAAAAAAAAAAAGCAGGCTACAAAGCATTATAAAGAGTATGACTCCATATTTCTGTAAAAAATGCATATGTATGTCTATGCATACAAAAAGGTATCCACCAAATATTAAGTGTGACTAGATGATGGCATACCAGGTGTTTATGTTTTTTCTTTTTTTGTGTGTCTGAAAATGGATACATTTTCTGCCATGAGTAATATTTGTGTCATTAACTGTTTTTAGTTTAAAAAAAAAGGGGGCGGGGGATAGGTCCCTTATAAGTTTTTCTGATTGCTTGCAACTTTCAAAGACTGTAGAATCCCCACTGCAATAACAGTTGCCCAAGAGGGGGTTCTGGCACCCAGACTTTGCTCCTGAGGGCACCCCAGGACGTGAAGCAGGCCCTGCTGTCAGCAGAGGGCACCCTCCCCCGCCTGTGTGAGGTGCCCACAGTCACTGCCTAGTTCACAGAGTAGCCCTGGGCCAGAGGCGGTTCGGATCAAGCACTGTCCCTGCCTGGCAGCTGAGCCTGCCCAGAAGGGGCTGGATGGCTGGAGTAAAGGGGTTCCCGGAGGTAGTTTGTGCAGCCACCACGTTGACTAGCTCCGCGGTGCCCACGAACGTTGTCTGCTTCTGGCTCTTCTCCCTGGGAGTTTCCAGTGGCTGGAGAGCTGGCAAAGTGGCACCTGAGCTGCACGGTCCCGCTTCTGCCCCCCTTCCCCTCCAGCCCTCTCCTGTGTGCTTCCACCCACCTCCTCTGCAGGGCACAGCCCCGTGCCTCCCGTCCTGTCTCCTGTGTCCATAGGCGAAGTCCCGCATGGCCTTCGGGAAGCCCCTGGTAGAGCAGGGCACGGTCCTGGCAGACATTGCGCAGTCCCGAGTGGAGATCGAGCAGGCCCGGCTGCTGGTGCTGAAAGCTGCCCATGTCATGGACGTGGCAGGAAATAAGGTAGGAGGCCGAGGGGCCTCACAGAGCACAGGTCCTGAGGTCGCGGTGAGGGACGCAGGCCCAGGAATCTCTAGATGCTGACTCTTCCCTCCCCACTCAGCAAACCATGGAGAAAGCGCTTGGCTCCTTGACATAAATAAGTTTGCTTCAACTCTCCTTGGGACTACTTGGGCAGCTTTTCAAAAATGGAAAAGGTACAATAAAAGAGGACTGAACTTTCTGTCTTACTGACCCAGTGACCTTCTGGGTTCAAGACAGTGGACCTGACAGGGCCACAGGGCCCCAGCCTGAGCTACGGCCCCACCTGGACTTCCAGGCATCCAGCAAACTAAGAGTAAGCCATGGAGTTAGCCAGAAGAGAAGCTTTATTTTCAAGTGTGACATTATTCTTTAAACGGCTCTTTTTGAGGGCCTCTAATAGCCAGGTACGATGCCATGCTGACCCCTGCCTTCTCCATCTCTCCACGGGGCCTCCACCCCTTAGCCGAGAGGCCTCGGTAGCAGTGGGTTGACCCAGGCTCAAGTTCCCTGTTTCTTGGCACTCTAGTGCCGGGTATGAGGGCTCTCAGGGGCTTCGATTAAAATCCCAGACTGAGGGCAGATCATTTCAGATCAATTCCCCAGAGCCCCGGCTAGCCTTGTTCCACTTACCCTTTGGAAACAGAGCTGACCGTGACCCTGAATGAGGCACAAGCCACTCACTACTCTGCCCTCTGTGTGTGCTGGCGATGCTGCCCGTCACCTGGGAAGACGCCCTGAGTCTTTCCTTGACCAGACAGCCACCCACACCGCACAACATCCCGAGTCCCTTCCTAGTCACCCCGCTGCCCCCTCCACCCCCGTCAGTGCTGGGCAGGGACCACGCACCAGGCAAGGCTT
Source organism: Eschrichtius robustus (assembly GCF_028021215.1). Taxonomy (NCBI): domain Eukaryota; kingdom Metazoa; phylum Chordata; class Mammalia; order Artiodactyla; family Eschrichtiidae; genus Eschrichtius; species Eschrichtius robustus. Next base: position 10,033,136 of record NC_090837.1, read on the forward strand.
GTGGTCCAGCGGGACCTCAGCCTCTGTTCTGAGCTATTGTTTCTACTCCTCCCTGTGAAACTGATCGTTCTTCCAAGTGTTCAGCCCTCGGGTCTGCCCTCCTAACCACACCTCCTCTCCCTTGCAGGCTGCAGCTTTGGATATTGCCATGATTAAAATGGTGGCCCCGTCCATGGCCTACCGAGTGACTGATCGTGCTATTCAGGTGAGCACAGATGATGGGTCACTGATTTGTCTGAATCATTTACAACAGATGCAAAACTCCCTCTCCTTCAGCTGCCCAACCTCCTGTAAACTAATAGCCGCCCTTTGTCACACACTCACCACATGTGACTTTCCTTTTCCTCCTCAGTACAACCCTATGAGGGGTTCTATTCCTACCTTCATTTTGAATATGTGGAAACAGAAGCAGAGGAAAGTGAAGTGACTTGTCCAAGGTCACTCAGCTTGAAAGGAGCTGAGCTCAGATTTGGGGAACCTAGGTCCTTCTTACACCAGGCCCAGCCTCCTAACCATGCAGGGATGCCTCCTTCCCAAATCTCAATCCCTGGCCCCAACAGAGGGGTTTCCCGATGGCAGAAGTCACCTAGCAGAGCAGACATGGGGAGTCTGGCATCCCTGGGATGGCAAGTGCGGCCCCACCTGAAGTCTTCCAGAACATCGTTATCACACAGGTGTCAGGGGACAAGCTTGGGAAGGTGGCTGTTATGGGCCGTTCTGAGATCTTAGGAGCAGGCACTTGTTCCTGGGGCTCTCAGGGACGAGGGCTCACCCAGGGCTTCCTCCCCTCCTGCCCTGTGTCTGCCAGGCCTTCGGAGCAGCAGGGCTGAGCAGCGACTACCCACTGGCTCAGTTCTTCACCAGGGCTCGAGCCCTGCGCTTTGCCGACGGCCCCGATGAGGTGCACAGGGCGGCGGTGGCCAAGATGGAGCTGAAGCGCTGCAGTTAGACCTGCAGGACTGCAGGAGCCACATCGTCCCTGTCAGGCCTATGGTGCCCAAAACTTTAAATGATGTACTTTGAAAGACCTGGTATGTGTGATTCTTGCACCCTGCCTGGCAGTGCTGTCCTTCCATCCTTATTGTGAACTCAGCCTCGGTGGGTGCCCACAGAAGACACTTCTGTAAGAAGCCTGGAGTTGCCTGTTTCAGGCAAGGAGGCAGGGGATTAGCTGAGAGCTGAGTGGGTTTCAGTACATAGCCTGGAGAGCTGGTCTTCAGTTCAGGTGCTGGAATGGGCAGCCAGGCCCCCTTCTCTCTGGCTGTGGTGCGTAAAGGCTGTGGGACTCTGCACGAATGTTAGGAGTCCTGCTGGGGTGGTGTGCCTGTGCTTGCTCCCAATATGGGGCCTCCTGCTCCACACCTCCCCACCCCCGCTCCCAGCTGATGGCTACAGCCTACAGACCCAGGGCGGTAGTGCTCCTGGGAAAAAGGAATAAAACCCAAATCATGAAGCCACTGCCATCTGATTTTTTTTCCTTTGAATATCCAAAACACAGAACACTGGGTGTTATTTTGGAAAGGGACTTTGGAAACATGAAAGAACAAGAAAATATACCTCAGAGACATCATGAATGTTCTATATCATACAAAGAGAATGGAGAATGAAGGCTCACACTTTAGCTCCTCTGTCTCAGTACGTCAGTTGCCTCCTCATAATTGAGTTTACACAAGATCCTGCCCAGTGCATTGGCCCACCCAAATGCATGGGGGGCACAGACACGGTGACCCCTGGTCAGTCCCGAATCAGCCGCCTCACAGCTGCTCATGAAAAGGTCAGCAAAGGATCGTGGCTTTCTGGTGTGTGAGGCCCACTCCTCCATCTGCTCTATAGTCAGAATGTTTGCGGGGAGGGGAGGTGGTGGGCAACATGCAATTACAATTCAGAGGGCAGTACTCTCCCTGCAGAGAAAGGTGGACATACTCACTCACTTGAGGTCTGAGTGCTTCAAGGAATGGGTGTCCCTTGAGCCCAGGTTGCAGTCAGAGATAAGCCACTGGCTGTTAGGACCTGGACTGCTAATCTCATGATTTGGGATGATGTGGCCATCAGCTGCCCATTTCAGGTCAGACCAGATGGGCAGGGACCGTCGTCCCAGCGTCTGCTGCATTGCAGACTTGACCCCCTTGAGGGAACTGCTGTAACGGAGAGAGTGCCCACCTGCTGCAGTCACCGCCACACACCTTCAGGGTACTGGGGAGTCATGGGGGGCTTGTGAAAGGGCTCCCCAGATGTTCTCGCCCCAGTGGTCTGGGGAGGCAGGCCCTCCTCTACTGCTTGTTGTTCACGAAAGGTAAAGTTAAATTCAGACCCCCCAGTGAATTGCTGTCACACCAGCCACACTGGCAAACAACCTTTTGCAAACTCGGGCAGGGTTCTAGCATCCTGACTTCTTGCTTCAAGCCTTAGGAAGGAGGAGGATTGAAAAAGGAAGTGATTGGCTGGTGGCCCGCTGTATCACTTGGCCCTCAGCTTTGTTAACCTTGCTTGTTAAGTAGAGCAGCTGCAGGGATGAAAATAGAAGCCATGCAGTGGAGCAACCCCACGTCTCCCTCAGATACTGTGCTGCGAAGGGGGGAGGCCCTGGGGTGGCAGAGTGGACGCTGCCTGAAGGATGCGAGTCAGAGTTGTGGCCTCCAGCAGCCCCTCATCCAGGGTCTCCCATTCGGTGAAATAATTCCACTCCCTGCTGTCAACTGCACCTGAATTCTGGGCCAGGCACTGGTCTCGGCCTTGGGGAATGTGCAAAAAAAAACAGGTCAAGTTGCCATTATCAAGGGGCCCACATCTCAAGTGGGGGATGGTGGTGAGTGTCTGAGACCGTGGTGAGTGACGTGGGTGCTGTGCTGGGTGACTGATGAGTGACGAGGGTGCTGTGCTGGGTGATTAATGAGTGACGTGGGTGCTGTGCTGGGTGACTGATGAGTGACGTGGGTGCTGTGCTGGGTGATTGATGGGTGAAGTCGGTGCTGTGCTGGGTGACTGATGAGTGACGTGGGTGCTGTGCTGGGTGACTGATGAGTGACGAGGGTGCTGTGCTGGGTGACTGATGAGTGACGAGGGTGCTGTGGTGGGTGATTGATGGGTGGTGAGGGTGCTGTGCTGGGTGACTGATGGGTGACGTGGGTGCTGTGCTGGGTGACTGATGAGTGACGTGGGTGCTGTGCTGGGTGACTGATGAGTGACGAGGGTGCTGTGCTGGGTGACTGATGAGTGACGTGGGTGCTGTGCTGGGTGACTGATGAGTGACGAGGGTGCTGTGCTGGGTGACTGATGAGTGACGTGGGTGCTGTGCTGGGTGACTGATGAGTGACGTGGGTGCTGTGCTGGGTGACTGATGAGTGACGAGGGTGCTGTGCTGGGTGACTGATGGGTGACGTGGGTGCTGTGCTGGGTGATTGATGGGTGACGTGGGTGCTGTGCTGGGTGATTGATGAGTGACGAGGGTGCTGTGGTGAGTGCTGTGGTGGGTGATGTAATAGGCACTGCTGGGGATGCGGAGCTGGGGGCTCAGGAGGGAGGACTTGTTCCAGAAGAGGCATTTGAGCCAGACCTGCATGACGAGAATGGGCAAGGGCGCTTCAGAAGAAGGAGCAGCAGATGCAGAGGCCTTGCAGGGCAGCCCACTGTGTCTGCGTGCAGAGCAGAGAGAGTAGGAGGTGGTGGGTCATATTAGGCCTCAGGGGCCTTGGAGAGGAGTTTGGTGTTGATTCTAAATGTGACAGAACGGTGAGTTGAGGTAGCAGAGTGACATGCTTTGATTTGAGTTTTTAACAGCTCCTTCTGCTCTCCAGAGTTCACCAGGACGAAGAAGGAATAAAGGAGGACTAGAGCGGGTTCAAAGTTCCCTAATGCTGCAGAGGGCTCCAAAAGAACCACCCGCAAAATTAAAATTAAAGAAAAAAAAGAGAAGGAAAGGCAGGGGGGCGAGGGGCAGGGCCTTAACAAGATATGAGCAAAAAATCCAAAGGATAAAGGAAATCTAACGTCCTTATCCGGCTTTTTCCCCACCTTCAGCAGACAGCTGGCATTTCTGGTGGGCCAGTGCGGTAGCTAGTGTGGTGACGCCCAGCACTGTGCTCCTCTGGAGTGGGGTCAGCGCATGGTTATAGGTGCACGCTGGCCGTGGACAGGCTTGGCATGGTGATGAGCATGCCTGACCAGTTTCATGGGTGGCACACTTAACATCTTGCCACCAGCCCTACGTGGCTGGGCCTGCCTTCCTATCAGCCTGCCTTGGGAATGGGAACAAAATGTCCTCATAACATACTAGTGATTGTTTTTTCTCACAGCAATTCGCTATCCCAAAGCAATTGAACACACATTCCTCTGCTTGTCTCTTGACATCAGGGGCTAGATAACCGTAGGGCTGAGCCCTCCCCAGCGGTCCCGTGACAGTCCCCGGGCCTCAGGGTTCCATCCAGGATGCCAGCTCTGGAGAGGCTTCCATCCCTCCCTTCCCATTCTCCCCCACCTCATGCTCCCTGCAGCGACTTGTGGTCCTGGCATCCACAGCTGCCTGTGCTCCTCCAAGCCCTGATTTCACATATTGTCAGATCATTCCAGAATAATCCTAGAGAGGATGTAAGAAAGAGACTGGATTCCAGGTAACTCGCCTGGGTGGGGCGCCTTCAGGACATGGGAGTGATGTTGAAAGAACAGGCTCCAGCGTTCTCCACCAACATTCCCATCCTAGAGTCCCCAGTGGTCATCTAAGAGACGGCTCCTGTCTGTCACCACCCAGGCCTTCAGAGTTCCCCAGGGATGCCTTGGGGATGCCAGGGCTGTGCTGCAGCTCACCTCTCTGCAGTCACAGGGAAACTGGGCGCAAGTCCAGGGCTGAAGCACTGGTTGAGCATCTCTGGGACATCTGGATCAGTATTTATACTGCCCTCCATGGTGCCCTGCGGCTACAGCCCTCTCCCCTCCATCGACCTCACTAACGTGTGTAAGCCTCAGAGCAGAAAGACGGAGGAAAGACAGGTTTGGACCCGGGGTCCAAACCTGTGATCACCTATTGGACAAGTACTCTGGGAGCAGAGTTCTTTTAATCAAGTTGGCTGAATGGAGAAATGATTTCAGGGAATTCTCCATCTTATCAGCATTAGATAGATAACCTAGTGGTAAAGAGCTGTCACAGATAAACACAGACAGACACTAAAGTGTTAAGGACAAATATTAATCAGTAATATGCTATTGCAGTAGGAAAGAGAGCCCAGCATGAACTGACCTCAACTTCCATTTGTACAGAGGGCATTTTAAAGGGAGAATGAGAGAGCAGGGAGGGGCAATGGTGGGGTTTACACATGGAAATTCCTGCTAAATGTACAAGAAGGTGGAGGGCTCGGTCCACATGAAACTTACGTGGGTTTGCTAACTTAAGGCATTTAAGGAAGTTAGGCTCCTAGCTTCCCACAGAGACTAGGAGATAGGGCCCTATCTTTTTTTTTTTTTTTGGTTGCGTTGGGCCTTTATTTCTGCACGCGGCCTTTCCCTAGTTGGGGCGAGTGGCGGCTACTCTTCGTTGCGGTGCGCAGGCTTCTCATCGCAGTGGCTTCTCTTGTTGCGGAGCACGGGCTCTAGGCATGCGGGCTTCAGTAGTTGCAGCATGTGGGCTAGGTAGTTGTGGCACGTGGGCCCTAGAGTGCGCTGGCTTAAGTAATTGCAGCACACGGGCTCAGTAGTTGTGGCTTGCGGGCTCTAGAGCGCAGGCTCAGCAGTTGTGGTGCACAGGCTTAGTTGCTTCGCGGCGTGTGGGATCTTCCAGGAAAGGATCAAACCCATATGCCCTGCATTGGCAGGCAGATTCTTGACCACTATGCCACCAGTGAAGTGCTAGGGCCCTATCTTGAGGCGTTGGCTGGAATAAACAATAACTTCTGGCAGCCTTGAGTTTTCTCAGGCAGGCACATTCACTGGGCTCTGGCCATCCTAGGGATGTGGCCTTGAGCTGTTGGAAACTGTGTTAGTGTCTGTTCAGGTCTTTGGATATGGCAGGAGTGGACTAAATCATTTGTGCTGAGAGTCTGCAGTTTTTATAGGCTGAGGTTGAGGCCCAGTCAGGAAGAGAGCTTAGAGAAGCCCAGCAAGAGTCTAGTCAAGGAGAGGCTCTTTGTCAGCTACACTTCTGGATTCAAATGACCCTGGGTTTCAACCTGCCTCTGTGACAGACAAGCTGGGTGACGACAGGGAAGCGATTTTTCATCATGTAGGGTTAGTTTTCTCATTTGGAAAATGGAGAGAACAGCATTCCCTCCGAGGATTGTTTGAAGATTAAATGAGCTGACCCATGAAGATTAAATACGAAGCCTGCAGTACATGCCAGTGTTTCATGTGGCTGGACTCCGGAGGGGGCTAAAGAGGAGGCTGTGTTCAAGTTGGGATACAGTCCTGAGAGGGACCCAACAGGGCCTGGCACAGCTGAGGCTGCAGCCCTCTCACAGGCTAACATGCAGAGGAATGAACCCAGGGATCTGGTTACACTGCCAAGCGTGACTCAGCAGGTCTGCCTTCCTAACGCGCTCACAGTTAATGCTGCTGGTTTGGGGACCCCATCTGGAGAAGAGAGGGCGAGGAGAATGGCTAGACTCCCCTCACTTCGTCACCTGGATGGAGTAATAGCTCCTAGGTATTTAGTACCTACCAGGTGCCAAGAACTGCATATGTATTATTTTGAACCCTTAAAACAACTGGCAGATACTTTTTCTACCCATTTTAGAGGTGAGGAGACTGCAGTTCAAAGAGGTTTCGTGACTTGCCTAAGATCACACAGCTAGTCAGTGAATTCAAACCTAAACTACGAGACTGTAAGAGCTCTTTCCACTCAGAAGCATGGATTTTTACCATCTTTGAGGGGCTTCCTGAGAGGTGCTGGCTGCCTCACCTGGAAAAGGAGGAAGAAGAAAAAGAAGCCCCAGCTAGCCAAGGAGAGCATGTCCTGCCATGAAGAAAGTATGTGAGTGTGTTTCCAAAGCCGGGGAATCTCGGGGGCACCTACTCACTGCCTTAGGGGGCCAGGCTGCAGGTGGGGCGTGGTGAGCCTGTCACGAGTTTCTTTACATGTGCAAATAAGGAGGGCAGCCCTTGCTGGACTGCATTTTTTCCTCCTGCTTCTGAGAGAGAATGTCTTCCCGTTTAAATGTTGCTCTGAATTACCCCCACCCCCACCCCACCCCCACACACTGTTTGCAAAAAACAAACCAAAAAACACCTTCCATTTGATAGTGTCAGTGTCCCAGCACTGGGACTAAACAACCAAATATTTAAAATCTCACGGTTCGGGGACCCTAAAGGACACCTCAGTTACCACTGTTTTTAGAGAGCAGGTGGAACTAGATTTTTTTCGACCTGAAAACACACTGTTGGGCCCTAACAATGAAATGCTTTGGAATATTTCAAGGCTAAGACTTTGTATAACTTCTTAGAGGAAGTGAATGACTATTTCTTACCCAATTTGGTGCTTCTCCCAATGATCTCAGCACAGTGGGAGGACGTTTATCCATGTCAAAGTGTTCACATCTCTTCCCTCTGCAGCACCTGAAAAGACGTTACATTTTGCTTGCTTAGTTCCTCTCCCTGCTTCATTCTTCTTCCCTCTAAGGATACTTTGCTTTTGTCAGTTCCATTCCTGGCAGTGAGTCCACAAACAAGGGGCAATGGAGAATAAGAGAGAAAGTTGGACCTAGAGAAGAAGAGATTAAACAACAACAACAAAAAATCAGAACAAAGAGTTACATAAGAACAAGAAAACAGATTGAAAGCAACGTGGAAGAAAGAGCCAACACAGATTGTCAGGGAGAAATCTAGGTTGAGAGTTAAATTGTGCTTAATGCCTTGGGCAGACTGAGCCACATGGAGCCACAAATATATTAGGATTTCAGCACATGCAGTTAGTCTTGGGCTGCAGTGTTTGGTTGACCTTGAACTGAAAATTGTGTGAAAGCAGCTAAAGGAAGCTAGTGTGGTTATAGAAGACTACCCCAGAAGATGGGATTTGGGCTGAATCTTGGTAAGATTTCCTTAAGCAGAGTCAGTAGGATGGGCATGGGGAAGAGGGGCCCCCAAAACTAGGGGACCAGGGGTGAGAAAGCTGCTGGTGGGGTATGGTGAGCACCACAGATGAACAAACCGGAATAAATGAACCTGTGAACCAACACGTGTGCTAAACGGATACACACAACTGTGCATACAAGTGGGGACCCAAGCACGTTGCCACACAAGCCTGTGATATGACTTGAGTGAGTGAAAGTAAGGGTCCTGCCTAAGATCACACGGCTGGTTAGCACTTGATTCCCATTTTCAGTTTCTTTCCATTTTAATACTATTTTTCTTCTTTTAGACAAAAACAAATAGCCACATATTAGATGACTTTCAGGGATGCTAAAAACTCATGCCCTGGAATGAAGAAAGTCTGATGCCACTAACAATGTTTATTACTCATGGAAGGGAATGCCTGGTTTGTTTGTTTGTTTTTTTTAATGAATTTATTTATTTATTTATTTATTTTTGGCTGCATTGGGTCTTTGTTGTTGTGCGTGGGCTTTCTCTAGTTGTGGTGCACGGGCTTCTCATTGTGGTGGCTTCTCTTGTTGCAGAGCACGGGCTCTAGGCATGTAGGCTTCATTAGTTGTGGCACGCGGGCTCAGTAGTTGTGGCTCACGGGCTCTAGAGCACAGGTTCAGTAGTTGTGGCGCACGGGCTTAGTTACTCCGTGGCATGTGGGATCTTCCCAGACCAGGGCTCGAACCCGTGTCCACTGCATTGGCAGGCGGATTCTTAAGCACTGCGCCACCAGGGAAGCCCTGGGGAATGCCTGCTTATATGGGATATGTGAAAAGCTGCTCTTAGGGGCCATGTCTAATTTTGTTTTATTTGAACTAACTTTAAAATCAGAGCACAATAACAGTTTTATTATCATCTTTTAAATTATTGTCCCAAACGTAATCCCTCAGCATCAAAGACCAGCAACTCTGGCAGCACAGGCTTTTAACTGAAAAAGAAAAAAGGACAAATGTTAATCCATTTTTGTTTCTGGAGGAGGGCCATTATTCAGTGTCAGATCCCTACTGCTAGTCAAATAAAAAATATTTCCAAAGAAGTCAGAATAGATTTTTAAACTTTTATTTTTAAATGTCCTATGAGGACTCATATAATAAAATAGGCCCCAGATATTGCCAATATACTGTATTCACAGTGAGAGCTTTTGATTCACTTAGTCTTTTTTTTTTTTTAAACCGAAATGACACAATCCTCTGTGTACAGTTGATGGCCTGGCACTTTGCACTAACTCCAACATGGATGGAACACTTGCTTTCTACGCTTTTAATTGAGGATACAGAGGTAAATAAAACTCTTGTGGGAAAACTGTCTTCCAAACTCAAGCTCTGAAAAGAACAGTCTTTCTTCTCTACCAGTTACAGCATTGTGTAACCTCAGGCAAAACTGCGAGACTCTTTGTGCCTTAGTTTCCTCACTTCTAAAATGAGGGTGAAGTGGTAGCTACCCCAAAAGGCCGTTGTGAGGATGAAATAAATTAATCTATGTAGAGTGCTGAGAAGAGCATCTGGTAACTACTGTATGTGCGAGCTGTTCTGTTGCTGTTGTTGTCTCTATCACTATTAATGCTCTAATAACCGCAAAGGTCAACTGGATTCAAGATCTGATGTTCAAGTCACTGGCACAGAAAGTCTAAAGATTAAATGTAAAAGAGGGAAGATCTTAAAGAGCCTAAGAAAATTTGGCACAGAGATTGATTGGCGAGAATGACAGCCTTCACTGAGGCCGAGTTGCAGAGAATCTAGGCACTCTCTTTTATCCGTGGTTGTGGTGTGGTGATCATAGAGAAACCTTGGAAGGTCTCAGGGGTAAAAAGGGGAGTGGACATGGAATTAGAGCCAAGCTAAAAGAATTACTGTCCAGCTAAGCTGAGGGACTGCATTGTCTGCAAGAACATGTCTGTCTTGGAACAGGCCTCCCTGTTCCCTCAGGGTTGAAAATACCATGAACACTGCAGACTTCCCAGAAAATGTTTATGCTTTCAACAGATTACATGGAGATACTTGGAAAAGAAAACTGAGAACCTTTTCATAACAAACAGGAAGGCTAAGGCAGAAATGACATTCTACTTAACAAATTTTAATTTAGGTCAGTTATGGGAATGGGCTGGGGTAAGTAAACACTTAGGAGTCCTTCACAGGAAGACAAATGGTGTCCTAGGGACACACTCAGGATTCCTTCAGAAAATAATTGTCATGTCTAATCCTAATAAAGAAAGAAAATTCTAGTATTTTTAATGCTTTTAATTTCTTTTGGTCATATAGCTCACCAGGGGACTCATCTAGACCTTAAAAGAAGGTTAGGAAGTTCAGATCTTCCTGTTTGGAGCTGAAGAAGGGTTAAGGAAAAATTGCTTTCCAAACTGGTGGTCACTTTCTTCTTCCCACACCTTAAAAACAAACTATTATGCCTTTTTCTGTTTTCCCTGAACATGACTCTATGATTTTGCTTATGGTGTGCTCCTTTTTTGGAATATCTTTCCCTGAAAATTTTTACCTGATAAATTCTTAACCGTAACAGCCCAGTACAGAGGTGACCACTATACTGCTTTTATAATCTCCTAGGGTAAAATGACTACATTATTTGCAGTCCTGTAGTAATACTCTATTTTGAGTATCATATACTCTATTTTGTTTGTTTACCATAGTCTGTTCTGTTTATTTGTTTACATGTCTATTTTCTCTTGTACACTGTGAAGGACCTAAGGACAGGAATCATTTGCCTAAAAATGTACACAGCACATAGTAGGTGCATAAATGTAAACATTTGTGTGAGATAAAATCTGAGCACCTTAAGTGAGTACTGATTCTCAAGCTAAGATGGTAGAAAATAGAAGTGGGATTAAGTTTAACCCCAGGAGTGTCCCTTTAGCAAATTTCCAGCAGGATCATCAGGTAATTAATAAGATAATTCCCTTTGATTTAAATAGCCCATCACTAGGAAAGGGCACTATTTTCTCCTATAGGTCACCATGACTCAGGTGGATTTACTTATGCTTTCATGTAAATTACCCATGACTGATCTTCGGATTGGCTGCTTGGTGCTTCTACCTATACCTTCACTCTGCTTTTGCATGTGGAATATTTTAATACTCAGAACCCACAACTTCTTTCCCTGTGCCTTCTATAAACCTCACAAAAGTCCCTTCTTTTATAAGGTCATTACTGTTTGACAGGAAATAGATTTGAATGAAATCCTTTCTGGAGCTTGTTATTAAGTAGGCACCCCCGAAAGTATATGTGGGAGTAGGCTTTAAATTCAGATTTATTTTATCCTGGAAGAGAAGCTCATGTTTTGTTAGTATGGGTCGAATGCAACAAACCAAATCTGAGGAAAAGGAAGATAATGAATATTTATTAAGCACCTTCCACGTCCAAGCACTGCTGTAGGTAACATAACGTTATTTCATTTTATCTTAACAATGCTATGGGATATGTCCTGTTAACCCGTTTTATAGATGAAGAAAGTGAAGCTAAATGAGATTAAATCACATGGTTGAGGTCACTTAATTAGTAAATGATACAGCTAGTATTCAAATGCAGGTCTGATCCAAATCCAATGAAATTGCCACTCTACAACCACACCCACGGGAAAAGACTCCTCACATCTACCTCTGGTAAGGTTTACCAGCAACAACCAGACCTCCAGTGGGCACTTCTTCCTGAATGCTTTCAGACCGCTTTTGTAATTTATCTCCAGCCCTGACCTCAGGCTCCTCTAACTGCCTACTCAACACGTCCAGTTGGATAGCTGCTGTGCATCTCAAACTCAACGCGTATGAAAACCGAACTTCTGATTCTGGGCCTCCACCCAAACATGCTTCTCCTGCATCTTTCCTTTTTCAGGAGATGGCAACTCCATTCTTAGGAATTTTAGGGCCACACAGAGGAATTATCCCAGACTCCTCCTTTTCCCTCTTCTACCCACATCCAATCCATCTACAAATCCTGTGGGCTGTATGTACCTTTGAAGTTTACCTCAGAGGGTTGTTATGAGCAGGAATGAGTTGATATTTATAAAGTTGCTAGAACAGTGTCTGGCATATGTAATAAGCTCCATGAGTATTTACTGAGCAAAAGAAACATCCAGCATCCTACTGCTACTCTCTGTCCCCACTCTCCCACCCTAGGTCCGGGCAGCAACATCGCTCACCTAGACTACTGACTGCAGTAAGTCATCACCTAAGTGGTCTCCCTGCTTCCAGCCTTGTCCTCCTAGAGCCTACTCTCCAAGCAGCAGAGCAATCCTTTAAAAACCCAAGACATATCGTGTCACTGCTCTAAACCATCCAGAAGTTTTCCATCTTACTCAGAACAAAATATAACCAAGTCCTTTCACGGCTTATAGCCTTGATAGCTAATCTACAGGATGCCTGCCCCCACCCGCCCTCACCTCTGATCTGCTCTTTTATCCACTGTGTTCTCTCTGTTCCACTCCTCCTGGCCTCCCGGCTGTCCTCAGCCCTGTCGAGCATACTCTTCATCACCATGCGTGCATTTGCTATCCCGCTGCCTGGAACACTCTTCCCTTAGATATTCACAAGGCCTGTTCCCTCACTCACTCAGGTCTCTTCCCAAATGTCATCTCATCAGAGAGGCCTCCTTTGTTCACCAGACCCCTACATGTGTCAATCTCTATTACCTCCCTGTTTAATTTTAATCTAGAGCACTTATCACACTTGACACTTAGCTCTTTGTTAATTGAGTTATTGCTTCTCTCTCTGCCCCTGATGTCAGTTCTAAAAGGGCAGGGCCTTTGTTTCGTTTGTCACTATAACCCCAGTACTCAGAACTATGCCAGGCACATAGACAAATTTGTTGAATACAGGGAAAACATGTATATATTCACTCATTTTCAACTTACGGTTGTCTGTAACATATTCCTAAAATGTCACAGAGAATGAAACAAATTCTATAAAATCCCCCGTATTACAGAATGAGTTCAGTTTTCAGCAGGAAAATTTTATTTTTAAATATTAAGAATTGTATTTTTAAATCTTTCCTTTCATTTGAGTAAAACTGACAAAAGATGAGTCAAGCCAATTTTACCTTTGTACCTAATTACTTATCAGTAGTCACAAAACTCTATCAATAGTCACAAAAATATCTATAAATGAGATATAAAGGCTTTTCCCCTCTCAAATTTACCTTATTGGTTATGTCCAAGACTTTTTTTCTCAAAAAATATCTCCCACTACATATTCAAACACAGAAATGTGAAAGAGCAGGGTTTAGATTTTGGAGACAGCAGCTAAGTGATCGGGTAATCTCCTATGGGACATTCTACCAGTAAATTTGGGCATTTGTTGATGAAAATACTTCTCACATCTTGCCTCACTAAGATTATATATCATCTGATGGTTGCCATGGAAATAGCAGTAATGCTAACAAGGATTAGCCCCATAGGGTTTTACCACTGGGTACAGAATTATTTTCTGTGAAGTCACTGGGGAAGCAATACAGATACTATGTGGGGATAAAAAGCTGGTGACACTTAAGTAGTGGAGCCCAAACTCTTCCTCCAAATCAGAGGCGATCCATTCTTTACCCTGATAATACCTACAGCTTCATCATCTAAGTTCTGAGCCTCTTTAAACCCTACATCCTCTACAGAGCCTTTCCTAATAAACCCTAGCTCTCAGTTCCTGCTTCTGTCTCTCAATTCATATTTTTAAAATGGGCTTCATATCATAATTTAATTATCTAATGATAGTGCCTTGCATGGCTCTCCAGATGCAAACTGAATGAACAGTCCCTGAGTGCCTACCCTGCACCAGGCACCAGTGCTAAGTGCTGTCACGTGAATTATTTCCTGAAGTCCTCATAATGATACCTGTTAGGCAGGTATTATGAACCCACTATTTAGATGAGGAAACTGAACTTTGGAGAGGTTAAGTTACTTTCCCAGTACAATAAGTTCAATGTTTCCTCAAAGCAATCACAGGTGTTTGACTGTAGGCTCCTGGAGGAAAGGGTGGCTCGCCTTCTGCCACTTCTCCAGGATTCAGAAAGGGCTTGGCTCACAACAGGCAATCAATTGACAAAAACATGACTTAAAGAAAACCAACTGTGAAAAAAATAAAAAGAACTATACTTGATGTAAGCAGACAGGGAGGCAGAAACTGCTGGGGTTTTTGTTTGTTTTGTTTTTGTTTAAGAAATCAAATGTACTGAAAGACATAACAATGGCCATTTACTATTTTGGAAAAAATTAAATCTTATGTAAAGCTTTAACTATGAACATACTGTTTGGTCACGATCAGTTGTGAGATACAGATACGCTGGCAAGTCATTTGTTATTACTAATAAAGTAATGAAGTATTAATAAATATTTCATTTCCTCAAAAAATTTCAATGTAACAAACTCAAAATGTTCACTCACTATATTTTCTTGACTAGAAGAGAAAAGGTATTGTATTATAGTTAGAGCTAGCCCTCTGGGCAAACTAAACATGTGTCTCAATGAAAAAAAGGATTAACGACCAAAAAATATTGGGACAGCGATAACCTGTCACCGGACTCCATTCCTAACTGGGTGAACATAAGCAATTCATGTAAGCAATCTGGCCTCTGTCTCCTCAAGCTTCAAACACACGGGACAAACTAACTCTACCCATGGCCAGACCACCCTTCAGGGGCAATTAGATGTTACTTTGTCTTCTGAGTTGGCATCTGTTCTATTTTCTTGTTTCTCCAAGGATGCTGAGGGAGCAAGAGGCACTTACTACTTCTGGAAACTGTCTAGTGTGTTGGCTTCGTGAAAATAAAACCCATAAATTTTGAAGCTGACTCAGTTGCCTCCTTCTGAGAAAAATGAAAGGTCAAGGGATGAGTCTCTTAAAAAATTCAGATTAAAAAAATAGAAATTTATTATGTAAGCCTGGCAACAAAAAATGTCTTTATGACTTTAAACAAAGTAAGTTGTTTCCAAGTGAATGTCCACTTCTCAGGAAGAGTTAAGAGATTAAAAACACATCTCACCTTCTCAGCCATTAAATACATAATAGAAACCCATTTCCTACTTCTCCAGTGTGTTGGAAAATCGATTAATGTCTGCCAAGGATTTCAGGTATACAGTGTTATCTCACTGCTAAGCGCTATTCTATTTAAACTTGTTTCTGCTTCCTTTCTGTCAACTCCCATGGCTATCTGGGATGCAGTGATGGAGATTATTAATTAACTGCAGTCTTATAAGCCTGAAAATTCTCAGGAGCAGGGAAGCTTAAAAAGATAGAAATGAGAATTTGGGCACATTCAGATAGAGCTTCATTTAAATGTTAGAATAATTATGCCAAATCAAAAAGAATCCAAATAACCTGTCACCTCAGAGCTCCTAGGTGGAAAAGAAGGTGCTGTGTAAGTCAAAATGATCATTCATTAATACACCTAACATACTAAGGAAGAGCAAAAATGCAAAAAGGCAACAATTTCAAATAATGTAATCCAATACTGTTTCAACACACAGTTACTGAACATCCACCACAGGCAAGGCAAGATTTTAGGCATTGATTAGGATGCAGCCCTGCATTCAAGGAAGGACATGAAACAGGTAAATGAACAAACAGATTTCACATTTGCTAAAGTGAAAACAACAACATAGAAGCACATATTTTAAAACATTCAGTTGACAGAATTTAAGTTCTGGAAAGTGAATCTTCAAATAAAGCATACTGAATCAATGTCTTTATTTATTAATTTGATCATGTTTAATTGATACTTCTATACAAGGAGATTCAAAATTTCTAAGCTTTCCAGCCAATCAGCCATAATCACTATATAAACCCACATGACTAGGTATTAGGCAGCATGAAAGAAATACATTTCCAGATGAACTTTAGAAAAAAACAAGGAAATTGCTTACTGATTCTATAGTTTGTTCCCACACTGAACAACGTGTAGCTAGTTTACACTGTAGAAAAATTAAACTGGAATAAAGGCTATGTTGCTGATTCTGGAGTAAATTCATAGAAGTCCTGAATCATCTTCCACGCTTAGACCTTCTGATCCATTAATTTTACTGCTAGGAATCTATCTTTAGGAATAATCATCAGAGAAGCTGTCAAAGCTTTATGTACCTAGCAATTCCCTATGTGTATATCCTACAGAAATGTGTGTTCAGGTCTGTCAGAATATATGTCCAAGATTGTTTATAACAACCTGATTTGTTAACAGCTAAAACCTATAAACAACCATTACCAGAAAAATAGGTAAGTTATATACTCACACAATGGAATACA
Organism: Eschrichtius robustus; assembly: GCF_028021215.1. Classification (NCBI taxonomy): domain Eukaryota; kingdom Metazoa; phylum Chordata; class Mammalia; order Artiodactyla; family Eschrichtiidae; genus Eschrichtius; species Eschrichtius robustus. Next base: position 10,049,427 of record NC_090837.1, read on the forward strand.
ATACACCAAAGCAAATGAATTACCTAAGCTACAAGTATCAACATGGATGAACTATAAAAACAAAATGTTAAGCAAAAGAAGTCAGACACAAAATAATTCACACTGTATGATTCCATTGATGCAAAATTCCAAAACAGGCCAAAAAAACAGTATTATTTACAGATACATACTTAGCAAGTAAAACTCACTAGACAGCAAAAGAAAGGAATGATTACCATAAAAGTCTGGATAGTGGTTCCTCTGGAAGAAGGCGGTTGTACTGTCACTATTTGCAGATGACATGATATTATATATAGAAAACCCTAAAGACTCCACCAAAAAACTATTAGAATAAACTAGTTTTGTAAAATTGAAGGATATAAAATCAATATACAAAAATCTGTTGCATTTCTATACACTAATAATGAATTATCAGAAAGAGAAATTTAACAAACAATCCCATTTACGATTACATAAAAAAGACTAAAATAGCTAGGAATAAATTTAACCAAGGAGATGAATAACCTGTATATTGAAAACTATAAGATATTAATGAAAGAAACGAAGAAGACACAAATAAACAGAAAGATATTTCATAATCGTGGATTGGAAGAATTATACTGTTTAAATGTCCATACTACTCAAAGCAATCTACAGATTCAATGCAATCCCTATCAGAATTCCAATGGCATTTTTCACAGAAGCAGAACAAACAATCCTAAAATTTGTATAGAACCACAAAAGACCCCAAAATGCCACAGCAATCTTGATAAAGAACAAAGCTGGAGGCAGTACACTCCCTGATTTCAAACTCTACTACAAAGCTATAGTAATCTAAATAGTATGGTATTGGCACTGGAGAGCAGGGAAGTTTGCTAGTTTGGCCAGGCCAGAGGTGGTCTGGAGTTCTCAGGCAAATAATAAGCTACCCTGTGAAGTGCAGGTGGGGAGGATATAATTAGCAACCAATGACCTGCAGTAGGGAGTCTGAGTGTTGGTGGGGGCAGGAAGATTTCAGAGCACAGCATCACATGGAGGTTCTAGTTTACATGTGCAAAGAGATGAAGAAGGACAAGGGTGCAAACACTGCAAAAAGACCATGCTGTGGAAGGCTCCACCAGATGTCCTCACACCCACACCTCTGACCCCCAACCTGCACTAGAAACAGCAAGAGAGCTTCTTTCTCCTACAACATCCCACTAGCACGAGTGCCCCGTCCTAAGATAGCTTAACGTCATGTTAACTTTAAAGAAGAAAGACTTGGAGACTGAACAAAGATGGCGGAGTAGAAGGACGTCCTCTCACTCCCTCTTGTGAGAACACCAGAATCACAACTAGCTGCTGGACAATCGTCAACAGGAAGACACTGGAACTCACCAAAAAAGATACCCCACATCCAAAGACAAAGGAGAAGCCACAATGAGACGGTAGGAGGGGCGCAATCACAGCAAAATCAAATCCCATAACTGCTGGGTGGGTGACTCACAGACTGGAGAACAGTTATACCACAGAAGCCCACCCACTGGAGTGAAGGTTCTGAGCCCCACGTCAGGCTTCCCTACCTAGGGGTCCAGCAACGGGAGGAGGAATTCCTAGAGAATCAGACTTTGAAGGCTAGTGGGATTTGATTGCAGGACTTCGACAGGACTGGGGGGAACAGAGACTCCACTCTTGGAGGGCACACACAAAGTAGTGTGCGCATCGGGACCCAGGGGAAGGAGCAGTGACCCCAGGGGAGACTGAGCCAGACCTACCTGCTAGGGTTGGAGGGTCTCCTGCAGAGGCGGGGGGGTGGCTCTGGGTCACCACGGGGACAAGGGCACTGGCAGCAGAAGTTCTGGGAAGTACTCCTTGGCGTGAGCCCTCCCAGAGTCGGCCATTAGCCCCACCAAAGAGCCCAGGTAGGCTCCAGTGTTGGGTTGCCTCAGGCCAAACAACCAACAGGGAGGGAACCCAGCCCCACCCATCAGTAGTCAAGTGGATTAAAGTTTTACTGAGCTCTGCCCACCAGAGCAACACCCAGCTCTACCCACCACCAGTCCCTCCCATCAGGGAACCTGCACAAGCCTCTTAGATAGCCTCATCCACCAGAGGGCAGACAGCAGAAGCAAGAAGAACTATCATCCTGCAGCCTGTGGAACGAAAACCACATTCACAGAAAGATAGACAAAGTGAAAAGGCAGAGGACTATATACCAGGTGAAGGAACAAGATAAAACCCCAGAAAAACAACTAAATGAAGTGGAGATAGGCAACCTTCCAGAAAAAGAATTCAGAATAATGATAGTGAAGATGATCCAGGACCTCGGAATAAGAATGGAGGCAAAGATCGAAAAGATGCAAGAAATGTTTAACAAAGACCTAGAAGAATTAAAGAACAAACAAACAGAGATGAACAATACAATAACTGAAATGAAAACTACACTAGAAGGAATCAATAGCAGAATAACTGAGGCAGAAGAACAGATAAGTGACCTGGAAGACAGAATGGTGGAATTCACTACTGCAGAACAGAATAAAGAAAAGAAATGAAAAGAAATGAAGACAGCCTAAGAGACCTCTGGGACAACATTAAACACAACAACATTCGCAGTATAGGGGTCCCAGAAGGAGAAGAGAGAGAGAAAGGACCAGAGAAAATATTTGAAGAGATTATAGTCGAAAACTTCCCTAACATGGGAAAGGAAATAGCAACCCAAGTCCAGGAAGCACAGCGAGTCCCATACAGGATAAACCCAAGGAGAAACACGCCGAGACACATAGTAATCAAACTGGCAAAAATTAAAGACAAAGAAAAATTATTGAAAGCAGCAAGGGAAAAATTACAAATAACATACAAGGGAACTCCCGTAAGGTTAACAGCTGATTTCTCAGCAGAAACTCTACAAGCCAGAAGGGAGTGGCATGATATACTTAAAGTGAGGAAAGGGAAGAACCTACAACCAAGATTACTCTACCCGGCAAGGATCTCATTCAGATTCGATGGAGAAATCAAAAGCTTTACAGACAAGCAAAAGCTACGAGAATTCAGCACCACCAAACCAGCTCTACAACAAATGCTAAAGGAACTTCTCTAAGTGGGAAACACAAGAGAAGAAAAGGACCTACAAAAACAAACCCAAAACAATTAAGAAAATGGTCACAGGAACATACATATCGATAATTACCTTAAACGTGAATGGATTAAATGCTCCAACCAAAAGACACAGGCTTGCTGAATGGATACAAAAACAAGACCCATATATACGCTGTCTACAAGAGACCCACTTCAGACCTAGGGACACATACAGACTGAAAGTGAGGGGATGGAAAAAGATATTCCATGCAAATGGAAATCAAAAGAAAGCTGGAGTAGCAATTCTCATATCAGACAAAATAGACTTTAAAATAAAGACTATTACAAGAGACAAAGAAGGACACTACATAATGATCCAGGGATCAATCCAAGAAGAAGATATAACAATTATAAATATATATGCACCCAACATAGGAGCACTCAATACATACGGCAACTGCTAACAGCTATAAAAGAGGAAATCAACAGTAACACAATAATAGTAGGGGACTTTAACACCTCACTTACACCAATGGACAGATCATCCAAAATGAAAATAAATAAGGAAACAGAAGCTTTAAATGACACAATAGACCAGATAGATTTAATTGATATTTATAGGACATTCCATCCAAGAACAGCAGATCACACTTTCTTCTCAAGTGCGCATGGAACATTCCCCAGGATAGATCACATCTTGGGTCACAAATCAAGCCTCGGTAAATTTAAGAAAATTGAAATCATATCAAGCATCTTTTCTGACCACAATGCTATGAGATTAGAAATGAATTACAGGGGAAAAAATGTAAAACATAAACACATGGAGGCTAAACACTACGTTACTAAATAACCAAGAGATCACTGAAGAAATCAAAGAGGAAATCAAAAAATACCTAGAGACAAATGACAATGAAAACACAACAATCCAAAACCTATGGGATGCAGCAAAAGCAGTTCTAAGAGGGAAGTTTATAGCTATACAAGCCTATCTCAAGAAACAAGAAAAATCTCAAATAAATAATCTAACCTTACACCTAAAGGCACTAGAGAAAGAAGAAGAAACAAAACCCAAAGTTAGCAGAAGGAAAGAAATCATAAAGATCAGAGCTGAAATAAATGAAATAGAAACAAAGAAAATAGCAAAGATCAATAAAACTAAAAGCTGGTTATTTGAGAAGATAAACAAAATTGATAAACCATTAGCCAGACTCATCAAGAAAAAGAGGGAGAGGACTCAAATCAATAAAATTAGAAGTGAAAAAGGAGAAGTTACAACAGACACCGCAGAAATACAAAGCATCCTAAGAGACTACTACAAGCAACTCTATGCCAATAAAAGAAAGAAATGGACGAATTCTGGAAGAAATGGACAAATTCTTAGAAAGGTATAACCTTCCAAGACTGAACCAGGAAGAAATAGAAAATATGAACAGACCAATCACAAGTAATGAAATTGAAACTGTGATTAAAAATCTTCCAACAGGGGCTTCCCTGGTGGCACAGTGGTTAAGAATCCACCTGCCAATGCAGGGGACACGGGTTCAAGCCCTGGTCCAGGAAGATCCCACATGCCGCAGAGCAACTAAGCCCGTGCACCATGACTACTGAGCCTGCGCTCTACAGCCCGCAAGCCACAACTACTGAGCCCGTGTGCCACAACTACTGAAGCCTGCGTGCCTAGAGCCCGTGTTCTGCAACAAGAGAAGCCCACGCACAAAGCCCATGCACCACAACAAAGACCCAGTGCAGCCATAAATAAATAAATTAAATAAATAAATTTATTTTTTAAAAAAATCTTCCAACAAACAAAAGTCCAGGACCAGATGGCGTCACAGATGAATTCTATCAAACATTTAGAGAAGAGCTAACACCCATCCTTCTCAAACTCTTCCAAAAAATTGCAGAGGAAGGAACACTCCCAAACTCATTCTATGAGGCCACCATCACCCTGATACCAAAACCAGATAAAGATACTACAAAAAAAGAAAATTACAGACCAATATCACTGATGAATATAGATGCAAAAATCCTCAACAAAATACTAGCAAACAGAATCCAACAACACATTAAAAGGATCATACACCATGATCAAGTGGGATTTATCCCAGGGATGCAAGGATTCTTCAGTATACGCAAATCAATCAATGTGATACATCATATTAACAAATTGAAGAAGAAAAACCATATGATCATCTCAATAGATGCAGAAAAATCTTTTGACAAAATTCAACACCCATTTATGATAAAAACTCTCCAGAAAGTGGGCATAGAGGGAACCTACCTCAACATAATAAAGGCCATATATGACAAACCCAGAGCAAACATCATTCTCAATGGTGAAAAACTGAAAGCATTTCCTCCAAGATCAGGAACAAGACAAGGATGTCCACTCTCACCACTATTATTCAACATAGTTTTGGAAGTCCTAGCCTCAGCAATCAGAGAAGAAAAAGAAATAAAAGGAATACAAATTGGAAAAGAAGAAGTAAAACTGTCACTGTTTGCAGATGACATGATACTATACATAGAGAATCCTAAAGATGCCACCAGAAAACTACTAGAGCTAATCAATGAATTTGGTAAAGTTGCAGGATACAAAATTAATGTACAGAAATCTCTTGCATTCCTACACACTAACGATGAAAAATCTGAAAGAGAAATTAAGGAAACACTCCCATTTACCATTGCAACAAAAAGAATAAAATACCTAGGAATAAACCTACCTAGGGAGACAAAAGACCTGTATGCAGAAAACTATAAGACACTGATGAAAGAAATTAAAGATGCTACCAACAGATGGAGAGATATACCATGTTCTTGGGTTGGAAGAATCAGTATTGTGAAAATGACTACACTACCCAAAGCAATCTACAGATTCAATGCAATCCCTATCAAATTACCAATGGCATTTTTTACAGAACTAGAACAAAAAATTATTAATATTTGTATGGAGACACAAAAGACCACGAATAGCAAAGCAGTCTTGAGGGAAAAAAAAGGAGCTGGAGGAATCAGACTCCCTGCCTTCAGACTATACTACAAAGCTACAGTAATCAAGACAATATGGTACTGGCACAAAAACAGAAACATAGATCAATGGAACAAGACAGAAAGCCCAGAGGTAAACCCACACACCTATGGTCAACTAATCTATGACAAAGGAGGCAAGGATATACAATGGAGAAAAGACAGTCTCTTCAATAAGTGGTGCTGGGAAAACTGGACAGCTACATGTTAAAGAATGAAATTAGAACACTCCCTAACACCATACACAAAAATAAACTCAAAATGGATTCAAGACCTAAATGTAAGACTGGACAGTATAAAACTCTTAGAGGAGAACATAGGAAGAACTCTCTTTGACATAAATCACAGCAAGATCTTTTTTGATCCACCTCCTAGAGTAATGGAAATAAAAACAAAAATAAACAAATGGGACCTAATGAAACTTAAAAGCTTTTGCACAGCAAAGGAAACCATAAACAGGACGAAAAGACAACCCTCAGAATGGGAGAAAATATTTGCAAATGAATCAATGGACAAAGGACTCATCTCCAAAATATATAAACAGCTCATGCAGCTCAATATTAAAAAAAAAAAACAACCCAATCCAAAAATGGGCAGAAGACCTAAATAGACATTTCTCCAAAGAAGACATACAGATGGCCAAGAAGCACATGAAAAGCTGCTCAACATGGCTAATTATTAGAGAAATGCAAATCAAAACTACAATGAGGTATCACCTCACACCAGTTAGAATGGGCTTCATCAGAAAATCTACAAACAACAAATGCTGGAGAGGGTGTGGAGAAAAGGGAACACTCTTGCACTGTTGGTGGCAATGTAAACTGATACAGCCACTATGCAGAACAGTATGGAGGTTCCTTAGAAAACTAAAAATAGAATTACCATATGATCCAGCAATCCCACTACTGGGCATATACCCTGAGAAAACCATAATTCAAAAAGACACATGCACCCGAATGTTCATTGCAGCACTATTTACAATAGCCAGGTCATGGAAGCAACCTAAATACCCATCGACAGATGAATGGATAAAGAAGATGTGGTACATATATACAATGGAATATTACTCAGCCATAAAAGGGAATGAAACTGGGTCATTTGTAGAGACGTGGATGGATCTAGAGACTGTCATACAGAGTGAAGTAAGTCAGAAACAGCAAAACAAATATCGTGTATTAAAGCATATATGTGGAACCTAGAAAAATGGTACAGATGAACCGGTTTGCAGGGCAGAAATTGAGACACAGATGTAGAGAACAAACGTATGGACACCAAGGGGGGAAAGCCACGGGGGGCTGGGGGTGGTGGTGTGATGAATTGGGCGATTGGGATTGACATGTATACACTGATGTGTATAAAACTGATGACTAATAAGAACCTGCTGTATAAAGAAAAAAAAGAAGAAGAAGAAGAAAGACTTAAGTTTCTCAGATCTGTGGGTTTATACTTTCCAGCAAGTTTCGATAATTTTCAGCCATTACTTCTTCAAATATTTTTTTCCATACTCCCCTCTCTTTTGGTAATCCAATTACACATGTATTAGGCCACTTGAAGTTGTCCTACAGCTAACTGATGCTCTTTTCGTGTTTCAATGTGGATAATTTCTACTACTGTTTTCAAATTCCCCAATCTTTTCCCCTGTGATGTCTAATCAGCAATTAATCCTGCCAGTGTATTTTTCATCTCAGACATTGTAGTTTTCATTTCCAGAAGCTCTATTTGGATCTATTTTATATATTCCAAGTCTCTATGTAACTTCTGAACATACAGAATACAAGTAATAATCACTCCCTTAATGTCCTTCTCTGCTAATTCTAGTGTGTGTCAACTTTGGGTCAGTTTCAATGGATTGATTTTTCTGCTTGTGTTTCATGTTTTCTTGTCTCTCTGTATCCTGATAATCTTTGATTGGATGCCAGACATTGTAAATTTTACCTTATAAGGTGTTGGATATATTTGAAATCCTAAAACTGTTTTTTCCCCCCTGTAACTCTTTTTGAGCTTTGTTCTGGGAAACAGTTAAGTTACTTGGACATGGTTTGATCCTTTTGAATCTTGCTTTTTTTTTTTTTAAAGATTTTTTTATTTTATTGATTGATTGATTGCTATGTTGGGTCTTCGTTTCTGTGCTAGGGCTTTCTCTAGTTGCGGCAAGCGGGGGCCACTCTTCATCGCGGTGCGCAGGCCTCTCACTATTGTGGCCTCTCTTGTTGCGGAGCGCAGGCTCCAGACGCGCAGGCTCAGTAGTTGTGGCTCACGGGCCTAGTTGCTCCGCGGCATGTGGGATCTTCCCAGACCAGGGCTCGAACCCGTGTCCGCTGCATTAGCAGGCAGATTCTCAACCACTGCGCCACCAGGGAAGCCCTGAATCTTGCTTTTAAGATTTGTCAGGCAGGTCCAGAGCAGTGCTCAGTCTAAAGCTAATTATTTTCTACTATGAAAGCAAGACCTTCCTGAGTAATCCACCCAGTGCCTAATGAAGCATGAAATTTTCCTGTCTGACTGGTAGTAACAGTGCCTGTTCCTATCACTGTGTGAGCACTGGACATCATTGCTTCTAATTTCTTCAAATTCCCAGTCTTGACTAGTTTGCTCACATGCTTGTGCTGGTCAGTCTCTGCTGATTATTCAAGGGAGAACGTCTGTAGATCTCTGCGGTTCTCTCCATGTATCTCTTCTTTCTGATACTTTGTCCCATGAACTGCAGTTGCACTGTTCTCCCTAGACTCATAGCTCCATGTCAACTCAGGGAGTCTACTGGGCTCTGCTTCACTTCCTACTCCTGATGCCAGAGCCTGGAAACTCAAGGCAAAATGGGTCAATTGCAGGGCTCACCTCTTTTGTTTGCCATCCCTCAGGGATCACTGTCCTTCATTGCTTGATGCCCGGTGTCTTGAAAACTATTGTTTCATATAGTCTCTCTGTTTTTTTAAGTAGGAAGGTAATCTGGCCTGTTACTCTAGCTTGGCTGGAAGCAGAAGTTCCCAATATCGTTTGCAAATATTTTCTCCTGTTCAGGAGATTGTCTTTTCATTTTGTCAGTGGTTTCTTTTGCTGTGCAGAAGCTTTTAAGTTTAATTAGGTCCCTTTGTTTATTTTTGCTTTTGTTTCTTTTGCCTTATGAGACAGATCCTAAAATATACTGTCACAATTTATGTCAAAGAATGTTTTGCCTATGTTCTCTTCTAGGAATTTTATGGCTCTAGGTCTTACATTTAGGTCTTTATCTATTTGGGGTTTGTTTTTGTATATGGTGTGAGAAAATGTTCTAATCTCTCTGTTTTACACATAGCTGTCCAGTTTTCCCAACACCACTTATTTATTTTTAAATTTGTTTATTTTATTTATTTATTTTTGGCTGCATTGGGTCTTTGTTGCTGCACGTGGGCTTTCTCTAGTTGCGGCAAGCTGGGGCTACTCTTCGTTGTGGTGGGCGTGCTTCTCATTGCGGTGGCTTCTCTTGTTGCAGAGCACAGGCTCTAGGCACTTGGGCTTCAGTAGTTGTGGCATGAGGGCTCAGTAGTTGTGGCTTGCAGGCTCTAGAGCACAGGCTCAGTAGTTGTGGCGCACGGGCTTAGTTGCTCCGCGGCATGTGGGATCTTCCCGGACCAGGGATTGAACCCGTGTCCCCTGCGTTGGCAGGTGGAATCTTAACCACTGTGCCACCAGGGAAGTCCCCAGCACCACTTATTGAAGAAACTTTCTCCCATTGTATATTCTTGCCTCCTTTGTTGTAGATTAATTGACCATTGGTGCCTGGGTTTATTCCTAGGCTCTCTGTTCTGTACCATTGATCTATGCATCTGTTTTTGTGCCAATACCATGCTGTTTTGATTACTGTAGCTTTGTAGTATAGTCTGAAGTCTTGGAGGGTGATACCTCCAGCTTTGTTCTTTTTTCTCAAGATTGCTTTGGCAACCCAGGGGTTTTAGTGGTTTTATTTGAATTTCTTGCTTCTAGCACAAGATGATGTCTCAGGCTCAGCCTGTTAAGTTCCTACTCTAGACTTAGAATTAGTCATTTCTCCTAGGAGTCCTGGTTCCTTTTAGTTGGGAGTGATATTTAGGAAGTAAAATCTGTGCATTAGGGGTACTTATTACTATTAGTATGTCATTGCTTCTAGGCCCTCTGCAGACAAAGCTAGGAAAAAAAATACATGATGAACTGCACTTGTCCTATATGTTCTGATTCTGGCTTGTCTATCTATCCTAACATTTTTGACTCTTGATTTTTCTGATGTTGACTTCTTGCCTGACTATTCTTTACAGCTGTCCCTCGTGCCCATCCTTTTGTTTTTATCACACTTGCTATAGCTACTAAAGCATGTCTTGCTAAATACTGAGGTGCTACTATTTTTGTCCCTGGGGTGTATGACACTGCATGACTTTGACCATGAATCTCATTAAACAAAAATGAAGGGATATTGCCATTAAAATAATGTGTAGCAACACTTACTTGCTGAGCACTAATTTTATAATGCCACAGCTCTGTTAATTATTTTCCTATGAGTAACTGATTTAAAAAAAGAAATCAAATTTTCTGTTTTCTATATCATCAAATTTTACAGCCTTCTGAGCATTAGGGCACTGTGACTGGCACTGGAGATACAAACGAGTCAATGACAGTCTTTAGCATGAGTAGGAGTAGTATATACAACTGCTATTTACTAAGCCAGGAAGTATGCTAAGAACTATATAGTCCACAATGCTAAAAACCCTGTAAGGTGTATAGTATGATTCTGGTTGTGTTTTTAATAATCCCTATTTTTTTCCACATGAGAAAAATGCGCAGTTGCAAACTCTGAATCTCAAGCAACACAGCTAGTAATCAACAGAACCAAAATAAACCCAGATTCATCTAGTGCCAAAACCTGAATCCATCTCACTATGCCACATTGCCTCCTACAAGGAGTGATGATGGATGAAACATGCCCTGACCTCAACATGGCTTAAAGTTTTCGCTTTCATTCCACAGAACCTCCTTTCAGACACTGACTGTGCCACTTAGGTGGAAGAAAGGCTTACCTGAGAGGTTCCTCCAGTGGCTTGGTGTCATTCTGACAGGCTATCCCAGAGACTCTATTTTGCTTAACGCCTTTACTGATGAAGGAGTTAAGATATTTGTAACACTGGCTGCTGATACTCAAGTTGGCAAGAACAGCTGTCACAAATCCTGGTTTCATATTAGAATAGTAATTCTCATCCTTGGCCACATATTATAATCACCTGCTTTATTAAAGAAATATCCTGATGTGCAGATCACATCCCAGAGCAATTAAATGAGAATCTCTGGGGATGGGACCCAGGAATCAGTATTCAGTGCAAAAGCTACCCAGGTGATTCTTATGTGCAATTAGGGATGAGAACTACAGCTTTAGAATACAGGAACAACTTTTGCTAAGCAGCTTTGATAATTTGAGGGTGGGGAGGAGAAGCTTCCAAACCCAAAAAGATGAAACCAAATGAAATGGATAGATACAAACAGCATTTTGAAGTCAGCAAGGAGTAAGTATAGAAAGAGGTGTTTCCAAGAATCCATACAGTCTCTGTTCCAAGGCAGTTTGAGTAAAGAAGAGACTGTTATTAATTTAGCCTGGTTCAGGAAAGTTAGAATTTTCACCTGTATGGCTCCAAAGCCTATACTCTATTAAGTCACACTAATCCCTAGTAGTAATAGCTGTCACTAATTGAGCACCTAGTATGGGCCAAATGCTTTAGTTTCTAAACAACTTTATGAGGTAGGTCTCTATTTTACAGAAGATGGATAAAAAGATAGCTTACATTTATTTCTAAACAAGTCATTTGGACCAGTAGCTCCCAACCATGATCCTTGGGGGGCACTGAATTGCTATAGAAGTGCACAGAGAGCACTGCGTGTAGACTAAATACATCAAGTCATTAAATGCTGTTGTGATTACAGAATATAAATCCTTCCAGGAGTATTACTAATTCTCTGTCATTTTTATTCTTTTTATTAACTTGCAGATACTAAAATGACATCTATTATCATGTGAGAGTATATAGTATTTTTTTAATATTAAAAAAGGGTCCTCATTTTGTTGAAATTGGAACTCTCAGACATTGCTCGAGGAAATGTAAAATGATACAATGTTCTGTGAAAAGCAGTTTGGCAGTTTCTTAAAAAGTTACACAGAGACATACCAGATAGCAATTCCACTCAAGAGAAATGAAACAAATGTCCACACAAAGACTTGTACATGAATCAAGTTCATGTGCATAGCAGCACTATTCATATTAGTCAAAAACTGGAAATAATCCAAATGTCCATCAACCGGTGACCGGATAAACACAATACACTATATGCACACAAGGGAATACTATTCAGCAATAAAAAGGAACTATTCATATGTGTTCTGATGTAAGTGAACCTCACAAACATTATGCTAAAGAAGCCAGACACAAAAAACTACCTGTTGTCTGATTCTATTTATACAAAATATCCAGGAAAGGTAAATCAATACAGATCAAAAGCAGATCAGTGTTGCCCTGAGGCTGAGGGTGTGGGTAGGGGTGGGAGTAAAAACTGACTGCAAAGGTCATCAGGGAACAGTTGGCGGGGGCGGGGTGGGGGGACGGGGGTAGGGAAATGTTCTAAAACTGGTTCACAGTGATGGTGGCACAATTCTATGAATCTGCTGAAAATAACTGAATTGTACTACCTTGTAACTATTCTGAGGCACTGCTTGGAGACCTACGGCTCCTCAGACCATAGTTTGAGAACCACTGATCTAAACCATGGCTTTCCAAGTTATGTCAGGTGGGGTTTTTCCCACCCCATATACTTTTCCATTTATAACCTTATAAGAAGCCTCAATAAACAGATACAGGTTATCTTCTATTAATATTGAATACCTTATAAGTTTAACTGTATTAAGATTGATAAACTCATTAAAAATAATTAGGCCTTCTAAAAACAATTTGAAATTGGAGGACAATGATGATAGCAGTAGCTTTACTCAGTATTGATGTATTTGTGGATTTAGCTTTGATTTTAAAGTATTGAACACAAATTTTTTAATTCACCCAGTGAAGTAGTTACAAATGCTACCAGTTTTTACGCAGCTCATGTTACAACAGCATCATACTATTTAGGTAAGGAGAAAGCAGTGTAAGCTGGCAGCACAACCTGAGGCACCAATGGTCTTTCACCTGTTTAATGTGGCGTTCATCTCAAGAGAGCACATGATATGTTTTTTGGTAATCGTTCTTCAAAGCATGACAAATGTTTTTAAAACACAATCAAATTTGCAGAATCTGTGAAAAGCAAACATTTTACCAACATTTTCTAGTCTAGTCCAGCTAGACTAGAAGTTCTTTTTCAGTTCTAAAAATTGTATGATAGCATTGGATCATTGTCCTGGACGCCAATGAAGAGCAATGAAGAAGACGCTATCAGAGACAAAACATTACAGGCTTTTCTGCTGACTACCTTTACTCACTGAATACAGATACTTTATTTTTCAAGGCAACAATATTCAGGGGCCAGAACTATGGGTCAGCCAGCTTAGGTAACAAAAGAGTATAGAATTTGCAGCTAATTTTTTTTTCTGTGCCAGTAAACTCCAACCTTATTACCACCTGCAATCCACCTGGCAGGTACAAAACTTAAGAGGCCTCACCTCACACCACGCAGGGGCAGCTCATTTAACTCTGTTTTCATCACTCCAATGCAACATGTTAAGCTGCCTACAGGGACCAAGGGAATCCAGATGTCAATTAAGAAAAAAAAAAAAAGCCCACTGCCATTGTATTAAGTCAAATCTAGCAGCATTAAGAAGATCTACCCCCACAGTGATTCATCTGAATATTGGGCCTTGCAAACCGCCCCGCCCCCAACAAATTTAGACCTAATATGCTGGAACCTCAGGCTCTCCTCTTTTGCAAAAGATAATCAGAACATGATACAGTTGTAACTAACAGAACCAACCTGAAGACTCCTGAATCAGGCATGGCTCTCTATGGGTAAATAATTAAGAACAGGCTCAAATAATCAAGACATGAATCTACCAATAAAAACACCCATATGCTGAAGGAACAAGCAATTACCACCCTAATGTGTTTAACCTACTAATTAGCAAGAGTACCCAACTGGAAAAAGCTGGAAATGCTGTCTTCACAGAAGAGAGCTCCTATATGCAAAAGCCCCCCCCCCTTTTTTTTTAAAAGACACCAATTGTACTTGAACATTCATTATTATTATTATTTTTTAATTAATTTATTTATTTATGGCTGTGTTGGGTCTTCGTTTCTGTGCGAGGGCTTTCTCTAGTTGCGGCAAGTGGGGGCCACTCTTCATCGCAGTGCGCGGGCCTCTCACTATCGCAGCCTCTCTTGTTGCAGAGCACAGGCTCCAGACGCGCAGGCTCAGTAGTTGTGGCTCACGGGCCTAGTTGCTCCGCGGCATGTGGGATCTTCCCAGACCAGGGCTCGAACCCGTGTCCCCTGCATTAGTAGGCAGATTCTCAACCACTGCGCCACCAGGGAAGCCCAAAAGCCCCTTTTCTCTTCTAGCTGAAGTGAGCCTCTCAACAAATCCTTCTCAATCTTTGCAGCACACCCCTGATATAACAAACTGCTAAAAGCAGACCCCAAACCTTTGGACTCATTTTACTCAGTGACTCTGAAATTAAAGGGCATCCAAAACAATAACTCCCAGCAAATATCAACTAAAAAACAAGCCAGTGAGATGGAAATACATGTGAGGTTTTTGTTTCTGACTACCTGTCCTTGAAAATATACAAAAACCACTCTTGAAACCAGTGGTTAACCTGTAACCAGTGCAAAGCCTTGGGCAATGTCACTAAACTTTTGATGTTTACATGGATGGACCTAGAGATTATGATACTAAGTGAAGTAAGTCAGACAGAGAAAGACAAATATCACTTATATGTGGAATCTGATTAGAAAAATGATACAAATGAACTTACTTACAAAACAGAATCAGACTCACAGATCTCGAAATCAAATTTAGGATTACCAAAGGGGAAATGTGGGGGGAAGTGATAAATTAGGAGATTGGGCTGGAAGTAACATATACACATTACTATATATAAAACAGATAACTAATAAGGACCTACTATATAGCACAGGGAACTCTACTCAATTTTCTGTAATAACCTATATGGGAGAAAAATTTGGAAAAGAATGGATGTGTGTGTGTGTGTGTGTGTGTGCGGATATATCTATATATCTATATCTATATCCATATATATCGATTCACTTTTCTGTAAACCTGAAACTAATACAACATTGTAAGTCAACTATACTGCAATAAAAATATTTTTAAAAAACTATAAAAAAAACCCCTCTGATGCTCAGTTTCCTCACCTGTCAAATAAAGGATAAATACCACTACTTCCATCACAGAGTGGTAAAGAGATCAGAGTGCTCTCTCTATGTCACGCTAATATTTGCTTTCTCCCTTTATCTCTCTCGGCCACCTATGTTTCACCAGATCAGAAAGCAGAGTTGAGTTGGCTTCTGCTCACATTATTTTGTAACATGAACTTAGCTCCCAGGAATAATTTCCTCTTAAATTGTTCTGCTTTGTTGTATTCCTTTCATGTCTCCATAAGAAACACTTGTTCAGAGTAAGTATTAAATAAATATTTTTGAACAAATAAATCAATCTGGCCAGGCCTATCTGGTTAATCTTTCATGAATGATGAATGAAGACTCAAAAACCTATAAAATCTTACAAGAATAGAGAGTCCCTTCCCAGTTGCTGAAAAAGGTCTTATTCTTTATTTTTTTGGCCAAACCACACAGCATCCAGGACCTTAGTTCCCCGACCAGGGAGCGAACCCATGCCCCCTGCAGTGGAAGTGCGGAGTCTTAACCACTGGACCGCCAGGGAAGTCCATGAAAGAGGTTTTAGAACTGAGTCAGAAAGGCTACTGAGTTGGCCCTGTAATGACTTCTTGAAGAACTGTCCAGCTCCTCCTTTCCAGCCTGTCAAATGGTGATTTGATTCCCTAGCTGAGAAACCTGCAGGCAAGATCTTTAGCTCCACCTACCACCTGAATTCTCACCTTCACATACATTCTGATAGTTCCTGCAACTAGCTATTTTCCAAATTATTAGGTCCCCCCTCCCCTTCCCCATCTCCCCCAGGACTCCTTGTTCATCCTCTCCTCTGTACCTCTCCTTCTTCCTCTCCCTTTCTCTAGTGGTAGCATTTACTTTGCACTTCCTTGTGAGGCATGAAGGTTTTGACCAGTCTCAGGGTGCCCATGGGAAGCAACTATGACACAAACTAGTGAAGTAACCTCATATGCTGCTCTAGCTAAGCCTTCCCCAGAGACCTAACCATGCAGACAAGGGCAGTGCTCTCATGAGAATGTTAGTGCTTAGGGATGAGATCAGAGCAGAAGTTCTTTTTTTCCTCTGGTAACTGAACTCATTTTCAACACATGAGAAAGACTGAGGTACAATAATAAATTCAGCTCTTAATTTTCAAAAGTAGGTGGGTTTAGAGACCAGGGCATTATTAACAACATTCCTGCATTTGTTAAAAGGTTTGTTCTGTATTTAAATTAGATTTCCACCTATCCACCCCTCAAACACCTTCTTTGCAATGATTTTACAGTCTTGACTTTGGTTAATTATTACTTCCATGACACCACCTTATAAAGGTACAAAAAGGAACTTTTACTTAATGTGGAAATAAAGAGAACAAATTTTAAACACAGATACACACCTCCTTTCATATTTAAATAATATGAAATGTACATTCACAAATGTAAAGTCAATGAAAATCATTTGCTCTAGAAATTTTCCCCAAGCTTTTCAGTTTAAAGATGGCACTGTTTAACATTTGAACTAAATGCATTAACATAGCTTTACCAGAAACAGATTTTCTCTAGGTAAAAGAATCATACACTTTTAGCGCTATAAGGAACATCAAATCATTAAGCAAACACTTACATTTTAAAAATGAGAAAACTCCCAAGTTAAGTGATTGCCAAAGTCTCACAGCTGGCTAATGACAGGCACGGTCTTTTCTCCTCACGCCTATTTCACCACAGCTGAAATTCTTACAGGTGAAAAATACTTCATTTGTTGATATCAATACCCAAGGCAACAAAAATCAGAACTACTCTTACCATATAAATGGTTGACATTACACAAAAGCTGTTTCAACTTTTATTATTTTATTCCATAAACTCTTAACTTGTAACTCACCCTGCTGAATTGAGCCAATAACCTTTGGTTCTGTTCTGATAATTCCTGGACAGCCTGTGTTTTTGCTCCATCTACTTCCCGTAGATGAACTTGCTGCCTCTCCAATTCATCCTGAAGCTCTTTCACATCATTCTCCAGCTCAGCCTCGCGTCCTTCCCACTCCCCTTCTTGGTTCTCAAATCGTCTTAGTTCACGTTTCTCTTGTTCCAATTGCTGGGTGATAAGTGAAGAGGATTTAAAAACTGTTAAAAATTCCAGAGCCTTTCATTTTTTTCTCTTTTCACACTCTCCTAACTTTTCTTTTTCCTAGTCAGTCAGCACAACAAAACACTGTCACGTAGGAAAAGTTGCACACTTCACAGCTGCAAAAATATTCCCTTCTTCCAGAGAAGGGAAGGCTGGTTTCACAGAGAATGCCATTCCTACAGAAAACACTTAATGTTATTATGTTTATTCTTGTCCTTGGGCATAGGGGTTCTAGACTTAGGAACTCACTTGAAATTTAGTAAGTCATCTATTAGTTGGTGAAATATACATTTAAACAACTTACAATGAGTCCTTAAGAAAGCTTCTTTTGCTGTCAGCTATTATGCTTGGCATAATACCAGGCACCTAGAATCACAGAATTTTCAGAGATAGAAAGAATTACAGAGATCCTTCAGATTAACCACCTTTTCTTATTCAATACAAATGAAGCAACAGAAGAGTTTTAGTAACAATCTCAAGGTCTATACTACCAAATGGGAGAACTGGGATTTGTGTCTCAGTCACTTGACTGTTTAGTGCTCTAAAGCACAACTTAATAAATATTTGTTGCTATATGTAGCACTGTATTTCAAAATCATTAAGGCAAGTTCAGGTTCAGGCCTACTTTTGTTAAATCATGGCCTATTAGCCTTGCATATTTATTTCTGATCCTTTCTTCTTGAGTGCCTGTTATGTGCTAGCCACTGTGCTGGGTCATAGTGATAGCAAAACAGACATGGTCCTTGCCTTTATGGAGTTTCCATTCTAGTGGGACTGATAAAAGTAGTAAGTTGTACAGTGTGACAAATGGTGTGTAGGAAAAGTACAGATGGTTTGAAGCAGCAGCTCAGTAGAAAAGAACTCTTTTGGATTGAAGGAAATGAGAACATCTTTTTGCTTCTGTGAGAGAATACAAATGCCTCTTTACAGAGGCAAGTATGTTCCCCTACTTACAAAGGATAGTATGTACAAAAAAGTCAACTCTGTACCTCAGGGAGTAGATGAAATATATATGAAATGTAAAGCAATGGTCCTCAATTTTTGGTGCTGTCAGAAAACCTCTGGTATAATTTTTAAAAATATATCTACCTGAACACCAGTTCCAAAGATTGATACAGTTAAGAATGGTATGAGGCCTAGGGATGCATCTATCTACCTATCTCTCTATCTATCTATCTATCTACCTACCTATCTAGGTTCTACAGGAAATTTGGATGCACTGAAGGTTGATATTAAGTACTGAGATTGTTTCAACAACCTAAGACGAGCATTTTAATCTTCTCCTTCAGAGTACTCAGACGTCTTTTCACCCTGGGAAACCATGCTCTTATTCTACCCAAGTTCTCACCTTTCAAATGTTTTTTTGGAATGCCTCTTTTGGAAAGCCTTAGGGGGCAGTATATAGTTATACAAGATAAACAGTCCCATTACTTCACCTCTGAGACGTGTCTAAAACGAGATTATTCTATTTCATCCTGCCATTTTATTCCCCTCATTTGATCTGAGTGACTTGTGAATATTTCCTAAAGTTTAATTTACCCGCCAAAGATGAAAATTTACTGTGACAGAGGAGTCAGAATAATGTGCCAAAAGAAAAACAGTGATCCAAAGTTAAAATTCTGAGCACATTAGCAAAGGCAGTTTTCACTGAAATAAATGTATGCCCTCCAAAGTTGACCACTTCAAGGGAATAACTGATTTGGATATAGCCACTCTATTTGTTGAAAAAGTTACATTATAGTTATACTGTATACGGCCTCAGTTTGGAACACATGGGAAAAGGAATGACAAGAGAGGGACTTGTACTCCTCAGCATGAGAATTTTCTGATCTATGCTTCCCTCATTTTTCTGAACTTCCAAAAATGAGAATGTTTTAGTCAGTGTACAAACTTCAGAAAGATGAAATGCAGAAGCAAATGCTAACTGCAATCCTAAAACTGTGACACTTGCTTTTATTGAGTTTTTCCAAAATGGAAAAGATCGAGCAGAAGGCTACAGCAAGAACTCAGTCATCAGTGTCACAGGCCAGATAAATCAGGCTTCTCTTCTAAGAGAACAGAGAGACTTAAAAATATTCAGCCAACAGCTGTTGGTGAATAGCCCAACAAAGTAACTAAAACAGTCTAATCCACTTGGGGCGGGGGGTTGGGGTGTTGGGGGTGGGGTTGGGGTGTGGGGGGGGTGGGGGGTAGGGTTGAGGACAGGTGGTACTGATCAGTCTATTCTGTCCTTACATTTCTTTGGACACGTGACAAACTTCCCAATTCAGGTTTCCCCCTACTTTGAAAAAAAAAAATCAAAACTTAATGAACATACAGAATTTAGCCTTTTGTCTATTTTGAGAAAAGAAAGTTTCCTCCTAGAGTTATATTTTCAATCAAGTGCTAAATTAACCAGTAAACTCTAGGCAGAAAATCAACAAGTGTGGAGGTCAGGCTCTGCCCATGCTATTCTTTGTTTCTCAGGGTTATATGGTATTTTAAAGTTAGTATCTACACATGAAACTAATAAAATAATGTATGTCAGTTATACCTCAATAAAAAAAGAAAAAAATACCAAAACTGTCAAGGTCATCAAAAACAATGAAAATCTAAGAAACTGTTACAGCGAATAAGAGACTAAGAAGATCCAGAAACTAAATGTAAGATGGTATCCTGGAACAGAAAAATACATTAGGCAAAGGTTAAGAAAGCTGAATAAACTAAGGACATTAGTTAATAATAACATATCAGTATTGGTTCACTAATTATGGCAAGTATACCATGCTAATGTAAGATGTTAATAATAGAGAAACTGGGGGCAGGGCATACGGAAACTCTGTACCATTTTTCCAATTTTTCTGTAAATCTAAAACCATTCTAAAAAACAAGTTTATTTCAAACTCTGAAAAAAACAAAAGTTAGTATCATTAGCCTACCTAAAATTGGTTGTTACAGAAACAGATTTCTACAAAGAACCAAAAAAGCAATACTATTCTCATAAGTCTAGTACATGGTTCTTGAAAAATACAAAGAAAAAATACTACTTTTTAAGTGGACCAAGCACCAAATGCAAATAAGGACCCCTGCGTTTGCTTACCTAAATCTACTACCTCATTATGTAATCATTTTCACCTCACTTGTTTTGCCTCTTTAAAAAAAAGTGCTAGAATCATGAGAATTGGCCTAGGGAAGGGAGAAGAAAATGTAATTAAGGGAAAAGACTACCTTTGCAGTAAGAGATAATTCATTATCAGCTGGAAAGGGAAAAAGGGGGATCCTGGATATTAAAAACATATTTTTAAAAACTAAATATATAATCTCTGAAGAAAAAAGTGTATAAATGCAAGTTACTGTTTTAGTTCATATTCTGGGGGAAAAAAACTAAGGACCTGGCTGGATATGTTTTAAAAGCAAAAGGGCTAATTGTGTATGCAGAAGAAATAAATTTTTTAAAATGCCTTTAGATCTTTAAGCTTGTGAAAATTTGATTCAGGGAATGAATAAAATACAGTATAGTCAATTTAAGGGTGGAAAAAATGACCAAAACCTTACGGCCCCTCAAATTAATTCAATCTTCATTTTAACCCTAAGAGACACATAACTAAAAAACTTCTATGTTAATCTTTAAACCAATAAAGACTTTAAAGAGGATGCCTTTATGGGGCTTCCCTGGTGGCACAGTGGTTGAGAATCTGCCTGCTAATGCAGGGGACACGGGTTCGAGCCCTGGTTTGGGAAGATCCCACATGCCGCAGAGCAACTAGGCCCGTGAGCCACAACTACTGAGCCTGCGCGTCTGGAGCTTGTGCTCCGCCACAAGAGAGGCCGCGATAGTGAGAGGCCCGCACACCGCGATGAAGAGTGGCCCCCGCTTGCCGCAACCAGAGAAAGCCCTCGCACAGAAACGAAGACCCAACACAGCCAAAAATAAATTAAATAAATTAATTAATTAAAAAAAAGAAAAAAAAGAGTATGCCTTTAATGAGAGAGCAGTATAAGATCAAGTACCTTATGTTTTAAATGACAAAACAGAAGCTTAGGTTTGGCGTACAGAACTGGAGAGGTATTCAATATTAGCTAATGAATAGGTAGAGAAGATCTTGAAAATGACTTGTTGGTCCTGGACTTAGAAAGGCGCCAATTTTGAAGTCATAACGAAGCAGATGGGACTAAAACCAGTCTCATTATGTTAACAGTCAAACCAACATTCTCTCAAAGTCCACTCATGTATTTATCTTTCAAACTAACCTATGAGAAAATGTGTTTGACTCCACTGTCTAATAGTTTGTAGAAAATTACAAATGCTTTCTAAAGTAAGGGCTGGTTCTCTACTCCTAAATGTTGAATTTAACTGAAAATCTAGCAGAGTGGCTGTATTAAATTTTAGAAAGAATTTGTCCAAGCAGACATTCTAAAATCAAGGCTGCTTAAAAAACATACTTGCAGGCATAATTTGCAAGGGAAAATTCACTTGCAGGAATCAAATGAAATAGTCCCCTGTTATTCAGATTTGTCACTCTCATTAATACTAAAAGAATTAACAAGGAACTAATGACAATATCTTTATAAGATATTTTTAAGCTTACTTTTTAAAAAAACTAAAAAATTTTCATACCTTTCAGACATACCTAGCGGAAAGAGTATAACTGAACCGTCTCATCAGTCATTAATATTGATTAATGATCAATATTTTACTTTTTTAAAACATTACTTTTTAAACTGTGGTAAAGTATACATAACCTAAAATTTACCATTTTAACCATTTTTAAGTGTACTATTGGTTCAGTACATTCAGTGTTGTGCAACCAACCTCCAGAAATTAAAAATAACTAGAGCTCATATGCTGACCTGAGAGGAGTGAAGATTTTTTAAAATAGTTTTTCTAAAAAATAAATTTATTTATTTATTTATTTTTGGATGCATTGGGTCTTTGTTGCTGCATGCGGGCTTTCTCTAGTTGTGGCGAGAGGGGGCTACCCTTTGTTGCGGTGCGCGGGCTTCTCACTGCGGTGGCTTCTCCTTGTTGCGGAGCACAGGCTCTAGGCACGCAGGCTTCAGCAGTTGTGGCTCACGGGCTTAGTTGCTCCGCGGCATGTGGGATCTTCCCGGACCAGGGTTTGAACCCCTGTCCCCTGCATTGCCAGGCAGATTCTTAACCACTGCGCCACCAGGGAAGCTCTAAAATAGTTGAATAAGAGTTTTAAAGTATTTTATTATTGTCTATCAAGTCAACAGCAAAATGTCAAATGTAACTTATTCTTTTACAACAGAACCTTTCTTGTTATAGAATTTGAAGATCATTTTCCTTTGTTGAGGACATGTATAAAGGTTCCACATGGAACCCAGGATGTGTGTAACTGCACACTCGGGATTACCCTGAAATCTATCACCAATCAAACTGACTGATATGATGTTCAAGTTAGCTGTCTCTTTAATCAAGTCCCTCACTGAAGGAATTTGAAATCACAAGCATACAGCTATGGCAGTAGTACTTCTATATAGAGACTGTAATTGAATCTTTTTTTTTTTAATAAGACACCCTTTTATTTCTAGGCCTCTACCTCAAGTGAAAATTCAACAATTCAGTTCATTGAGTTGTTTTTTGGCAGTCTACCTATAGGTTTCACAAACCACTTTTCAGAGAGGTATCTCAGGAGTTCATCAACTGGCAAACCTAGTTACAACTAGGCACTCAAGTGAACTACAGGGCACTCATCGGTTTCCTTTTTTCTCCCTGATTTGATATGTCATTGGACTACAGACACATTTCTTATTATAGAAAAGTTTCTGAATCTACATTCTGACCGTTCGACAAGTAGCAGTGATATGGGACCAGACTAGGGTCAATTTCAGACCTTACTCAGGACTGTATTATTCTCTTGTAACTAAGAATAAGAAGAACTGGTTGCAACCAAACTGAGTAACAATAGTAAATGTACAGGCAGAAAAGGACAACAGTTAAAGTTATACGGTTCTCATAGGTTGCATTTGGCCATCCAATTGCATGTGTGAGACCCAGAACAGAAATAGAAAAGTACTGTTTAAATACATATAAAAAATGTGGTCCAAATTAAATCCATAACCAATGGTCACATGATGAGCCCAGGGTGGCCTGATTTCTGTAATGGAACCATACCTCCTAATCCTTGACTATTTGAAGGCTATCTAAAGCTCCTTTGGGGGCACTTGCTTCCTTCCTAGCTGCTGCAAAGTTAAAACAAGGGGCCTTAACTCCAAAGCTGGAAAGCTTTAGGCTAACACCCTGATTAGCAATTGACTACTTCTCTGAAAACCTGGAGCATGTTTTAAGCCTGGAGCATATTCCCGGCTTTGTAATTACTCTGTGTGCAGGCATCACCTCAGTGCTGTATAAATTAGCCATACTGTAAGCTCTACTTTAGATGCTGTGTATAGTACCTATATAGAACGGCCCACGGCGGTTGGAGCCCTGCATGGACCCATTTGCTGAGCCGGGTGGAAAAGTTAGGTGGGTTCCATGAATGACCTCGTCTCATAATCCATAACCCCCATTCCACCCCCCTTCCAGGCGGTTTTCTGCGAGGTAGGATGAGCAACGAAGGGATGAGGTGGGGTGAGGTAGGTTAGCTACCATGGGCTGGCAGGCGGGTGCCTGTCCCTTCCCCGCCCTCCACCCATCCCCGGAGGGACGTCCTCACCTCCAGCTTATCTGTCAGCTCCTTGTGCATCTGCTCGTACTGCCGGCTCATGTCCTGGTTCCTCTCGAGCAGTGCCTTGCCCGCTAGGGCCGCCGACACCAGATCCTTCTGCCGGATCACCGACAGCTGCTCGGGATCCTGGGCGCGCGGCGGCGGCGGCTGCAGTCCGGCCACCTCGGCTAGAGGCCCGGGCCCGTCCTGAGAATGCTCCCCGGGGTCAGACGGCAGTTCCCCTGCCGCCAGCACCGCCAGCTCCTCTAACCCCTGTTCCAGCTCGCCGGGGCTCCGGGGAAGGAGATGAGGGCGGCGGCGGCAGGACTCCCGACCGCGACCGCGGCGGGCAGCTAGGTGCAGCTGGCGCTGTTCGGCTCTGCGGGTGCTGAAGCGCGGCCGGCCAGGTCCAGGCAGAAGGCGGACGAGGCCGGCGCGCGCCAGGCCACGGTGGGGAGGGGCCCCGCCGCCTCGCCCCGCCCCTCCCGCGCGCCGGCCCCGTGTGTCCCCTCCCCCGCCCCCGGGCTCAGCTGCTCAGCGCGCGCTGGGGAGGAGGAATGGGTGGCAAAGGAAAGGCTGAGGAAGGGAAGACTGAGGGAACACGAAGCGGGAGGGGCGTTGCAAGGAGGAACCGCCGGGTTTTCAGCCGCCCTGTTGCTGCTGCTGGGGCTGCCGCCGCCGGCCGGGCGGCGCTCACGAGGGGGGCTGCGCTCCGCTGTTGCTGTGACGCTCGCTGCTGCTGCTGCTGCGGCTGCCGCCGGCCGCTCTCTGCAGCCGCGCTCCATGTCTCTCGGCTCGGCGGCAGCCCCAGCAGCAGCAGCAGCGGCGGCGGCGGCAACGGCGGCTCCACGTCGCGCGCCGCACGGCCCGGCCAGCTCCTTCCTGCCAGCCTCTGCTCCTTCAGTTCACCGGGCCGGCGGCACCCCGCCCCGAACTTCCTGCCGCGCCCCCACTCGCCGCCACTTGCCGGCGCCTGACGCGCGGGAGCACCTACCTGTTCGCTCTGCCCGCGAGCGATTCAGCGGTTCGTGGGTCTCCTCAGCGACGCCGAGGTGCCGCCGGCGGCCTTAAGCCCTGCGCTGCGCGCACCACCTGTGGAGACGGTAGGCTCATCCCTAATGGTCCGGGCGGCTCCCCGGCGCAGCCACGCCCCAGGCCTCGGGTCCACCCCGGGGTGTGGCCCCGCCCCCAGCACGCTCACCTGGGGGTGTGGCCTCGCGCGCACCTTGGACAAGGCCCCGCCCCCAGCCTCGTTCTCACCTCAGGCACCGCCTGGCCCCTGGCCTCACTCCCACTTCTGGGCTGGGGCGTTTCTCTGTGTTCGATGGGTCTCAGTCTTAGGTGGTCTCCAAGGGGACTGAGGACATTCCTCCAGCCACGGATTTTGGGTCTGAGCCCCCGCGAGAGCTAAGCAGTCAGGAGATGAAGCCCTAGAGAGCCATAGGAGAAGAGATGACTTCAGAAACCCAGCATCTTAATGCTGACGACTCAGGGATATAAGGGACCAGCTGCCTTGGAGATCAGCAGCCCCGAAAGAGAGGGTTTATGTTGACAAGTAAAGGAAAAAAACTGCTCACAGGGACTTCCCTCGTGGCGCAGTGGTTAAGAATCCGCCTGCCAATGCAGGGGACGCAGATTCAAGCCCTGGTCCGGGAAGATCCCACATGCCACGGAGCAACTAAGCCCATGCGCCACAACTACTGGGCCGGCGCTCTAGAGTCCGTGAGCCACAACTACTGAGCCCACGTGCCACAACTACTGAAGCCTGCACGCCTAGAGCCCGTGCTCCGCAACAAGAGAAGCCACCTCAATGAGAAGCCCAAGCAACGAAGAGTAGTTCCCGCTCACCGCAACTAGAGGAAGCCCACGCGCAGCAACGAAGACCCAACACAGCCAAAAATAAATAAATAAATTAAAAAAAAAAATCCCACTGGAAGATCATGATTTATGTGATCTTCTTGTGGTAAAGGACACAGGTCTGCCATGTTTACACTGCCTGCCCCACCCTGGAGGCTCTAAAAAAAAAAAAGTTTGTTTCAGCTATTTATTTTTCCTTGACGCAGACTTGCAGCCTATCTTTCCCCAAAGGTCTTTGTCTTGCCTTCCTTAAACTCAGTGGTCCTACTCCATTAGACTTGCCTGTTATTGTGAGAATGAACTATTACAATGCTAACTCTAATTTCTGAAGATCTTTCCTCACAATGTTCCCCTGCCTAACCTGACTAGGAAGTGATCATTTTCTACTACAGGTGTGGCACTAAGTACTATCTTCCTGTGAATAGTCAAAGAAGACCAGCCCAAGTTTGGAGAACTATTAACAATAGTGATTCTTACACTTTTTGGTCCCAGAATCTCTCACTCTTAAAAATCAAAGATCTCAAAAACCTTTAGTTTATAGTGGTTTAGATATATACTGTATTAAAAATTAAAACTGAAAAAAATTATTTATTTAAAATACTTACAATAAACCTATTACATGTTAACATAATGTATTTAATGAAAAATAACTATATATTCCCAAATCAAAAAAAAATGAGCAAAAGGAGTGACATTATTTTTTATTTTTGCAAATCTCTTTAATGTTGGCTTAATTGCAGAAAATGGATTTTTATATCTGCCTCTCCATTCAATGTAGTGATGTTTCATTTTGGTTGAAATATATGAAGAAAATCTGGTCTCACAAAGATTTGGTTGGGAAGAGGAGGAATACTTTAATAGCCTTTTCTGATTGTTGAGGGTATTTTTCTTTGATAGCACACCAAAACTCAACAAGTGATAGCTTCTAAAAGGTTAGTCGCAGTGTGGAATCAAAAACCATATCAAGGAAATCCACTGATCTTTCTTCCACTTGAAGGGCTCTTTTACCCATGTGTGATTGATTCTTTTTTATTGTTTTTTTGTGATTGAGTCTTTCACAGTATGTATCAGTCATTTGGAAAATACTAGTTCCCTAAGTTATGCAGATCTTCCAAATATTGTTACATGTCTTTATACTATATATTTTAAAATTCCATTCATTAATGTCACCACTGATCTCATCAGAAAAGTCTTCACATGTTGGTGAGCTATCAAGCTCACTGAGGTGGATTTGAGTTTTCCAAAATTCTTATTTCCACTGCAAAGCTCCAACTTTATCATTGGTAACCACAGTGTCTATTGTTTTCCTTGAAGTGACAGTCATTTTTTTTTTTTAAAATGAGTTTGGTCTTGTTTTAAAAATTAATTAATTAATTAATTCATTCATTTATTTATTTATTTTTGGCTGCGTTGGGTCTTTGTTGCTGCACGCGGGCTTTCTCTAGTTGCAGAGAGCGGGGGCTACTCTTGTTTGTGGTTTGCAGGCTTCTCATTGCAGTGGCTACTCTTGTTGCAGAGCACGGGCTCTAGGCGCACGGGCTTCAGCAGTTGTAGCTCGCAGGCTCTAGAGCAGAGGCTCAGTAGTTGTGGCACGCGGGCTTAGTTGTTTCGCTGCATGTGGGATCTTCCCAGACCAGGGCTTGAACCAGTGTCCCCTGCATTGGCAGGCGGATTCTTAACCACTGCGCCACCAGGGAAGCCCCAAAGTGACAGTCTTGCTACATACACTTTTGAGAAAATATCTGCCAAATACCCAAACCTGAATACCATAGTCTGTCTGTCATTCATTCAAGCAAAAATGGTGTTCCATGAAAAACGTGGCTAGTTCAACTCCTAACTCAAACGGTGGTACAAGGGTTTTCTCTCAATACAGCAATGTACTTAGGTATGCAGCAGAAGTGCTTTATGGATACTTCCTGTTTCATCACATGGAGTATTAAAAAGATACATACTCAAGGATCAGGATTTAATAAGAGTACTGCTTTGTCAGGCACATTCTCAAATGAAACTAGCTTTTTTTCTTCTTGTGAGTACATAGTAGTGAAGAAGAACACATCTACCAGTACACTTTGGTACCACTGCCATGATCGTGCTAAGGTATCAGTCATGTTATCTACACTATTCTTTTTGCACCACCAATGCCACTGTCAACACAGTGAAAAACAAAAATAGTATTAGACAATTAGTGCTATGTTTACTAATATGAAATTATGAAATAAGATATGAGATTACAAAATTAGTTTTACTGTTATTAATATAGTTAGAATTACTGTCATCGAAATTATAGTGCTTACTTTGCTGACCCTCTGGAAGGGTCTTTGGGACCTCAGGAGTTGATGAACCACACTTTGAGACTTGCTGACTTAGAGCCATTCAAGACAGGTCAACCTTAAGCTAAGAAGAATGAACAAGTACCTCCCCACATGGAAATTAGTGCCAGGATTCAAAACTCATCAAAGCAAAGATGTGAAAACCCTCAGACGTCTAAGAAACTTATTATTTATTTTATTCTGCTTCATACGAGAATAATAGTGGCTAAAATATATTTAGCATTTCATTCCTTATATCCTTTATATGACATCTCATTTAATCCCCACAATAACCCTGTAATGCTGGTATATAACACCAGTATATACTAGGACATAATACTATGATGCTGTCTAACTCTAAAGTGCTTGCTCTTAGTTACTAAGCTTCATATTTTTATCATTTTTGTATTCCTTTAAAATACATTTGCATCAGTATTCCTTTGGGTACCTGGATACTTTGGTGATCTTAGGTATGACCCATCTTAACAGACCATGGATGGATTTCCACATAAATGCTGTCACATCACTAAGGGCAAAGCATGAAATTTTCTTTCTTAGAAATCCTGGTATTTCCAAACATGATAACACTCATTAAATTTCCTCAAGTTATTTATTTTTATTAGCATCTTGATCTGTGAAAACTGGAAAGTATAAAAGACAAAATATTTTCCAGAAAATTTTTTTTTGAAAAGTCAAGCGTTGAAGAAACATGAGGAGCTGGCAAAACACGTGATAAAGCAGTTTTACACTTGGTATTTTCATTCAGCAATTACAAGTGTGTGTGCGTTTTTTAAAGTTTTATATTTTATTTATGAACTAGTCGTGGGAACATAAACAGTCTTAAAAATTCCTAAAATATTACCCAATAGCTTTTTGTTTTTTTGTTTTTTTAATTATTTGACAAACTTCTTTACCACAAGCTATTTATTTATTTATTTATTTATTTTTGGCCGTGTTGGGTCTTCGTTTCTGTGCGAGGGCTTTCTCCAGTTGCAGCAAGTGGGGGCCACCCTTCATCGCGGTGCGCGGGCCTCTCACCATCGCGGCCGCTCCTGTTGCGGAGCACAGGCTCCAGACGCGCAGGCTCAGTAGTTGTGGCTCACGGGCCCAGCTGCTCCACGGCATGTGGGATCCTCCCAGACCAGGGCTCGAACCCGTGTGCCCCGCATTGGCAGGCAGACTCTCAGCCACTGCGCCACCAGGGAAGCCCGCTTTTTATGTTTTTTTGGAGATGAACTGACTTAACGTTTGCAGAATGTGGTGTGTGTACCTCCAGTGATTCTCAACTTGGTTTTTAAGGGAAAAACATTAACTTCAGTGGCTGATGCTCAGTAGCATCAGTCTTTAGCAGACGCCCTGCCCTGCCTGGTGTCGGAGTGTGCTTTCTCTGCTACTCATCACAGGGCCCCAGCTCGCCCTGCTGGGACTCCTTCCCAGCCCCTCCCATCTCTAGGTTCTCACCTTGGCAGCCGCTCACACCTTTCCCTTCACCCTCCCAGCGTCCTCTCCTGGGCCTCCATCCCACCCCACACTCCCTTTTCCCTTTTTCCCTTAGGTTGTTATTAAGATAAAAAGATTTCATGTATGGGGACTTCCCTGGTGGTCCAGTGGTTAAGACTCCATGGTCCCAATGCCGGGGGCACGGGTTTGATCCCTGGTCGGGTAACTAAGATCCCACATGCCCCACGGCACGGCCAGAAAAGAAAAAAAAAAAAAAAAAAAAGAAAAGAAAAAAGATTTCAGGTATGTACAGCACTTAAAATGGTGCCTGGCACATGGTAGGCACAGTGTGGGTGCTTGATAAATAAGTAAAAAATACATAAAACAACTGAGCACAAATTTCTCCCTCTGACACCATGATCCTTCATACCTTTTATGTCTGACTTCTTTTCCTCTATATGCCTGTTTCCCCCAGGGATTGAACCCGTGCCCTCTGCAGTGGAAGCACGGAGTCTTAACCACTGGACTGCCAGGTAAGTCCCTGCCTGTTTCCTTTTAAAATAGATTTATTAAGTTAAAAAATCAACTTAAATAAAAATAATAAATAATAATATAAATGGCACTGGATATAGCAAAATCATGATGGTAGTATGCAAATGACTAAAGTTGGCCTATAGTGGAGTTATTGACAGTGATGACCTGGGGTTCCTGGATTAGATCCACCATTAACCAGCTGTGTATATTTGAGCAAGGCGTTCAGGGTGTTTGGGCTTTGGTTTCCTCATCTGTATGGTGCAAGGTTGGGCTGGATGATCATCTCTTCATCCCCTAAACCACTGGTTCTCAACTTGGGGTGATTTTGCACCCTGGGGACATTGGGCAATATCTAGAGACATTTTTGATTTTCACAACTGGGAATGGGGGTTGCTATTGGCATCTAATGGGTAGAAGCCAGAGATGCTGCTAAACACTCTACAATGCATAGCACAGCCTCCCACAACAAGAATTATCTGTCCCTAAATGCCAGTAGTGCCGAGGTCGGGAAACCCTGATCTGAAACAATAGGCTTGGGCTTCCCTGGTGGTGCAGTGGTTAAGAATCCCTCTGCCGGGCTTCCCTGGTGGCGCAGTGGTTGAGAATCTGCCTGCCAATGCAGGGAACACGGGTCCGTGCCCCGGTCTGGGAGGAACCACATGCCGCGGAGCAGCTGGGCCCGTGAGCCACAGTTACTGAGCCTGCGCGTCTGGAGCCTGTGCTCCGCAACAAGACAGGCCGCGATGGTGAGAGGCCCACGCACCACGATGAAGACTGGCCCCCACTTGCCGCAACTAGACAAGGCCCTTGCACAGAAACGAAGACCCAACACAGTCAAAAATAAATAAATAAATAAACTCCCCTTAAAGGGAAGGCTGATGAGCCTCAGCATAAAATAGTCATACATTAAAACAAAAAAAGAAAAAAAAGAATCCCTCTGCTAATGCAGGGGACACAGGTTCGATCCCTGGTCAGGGAAGATCCTACATGACGAGGAACAACTAAGCCTGTGCGCCACAACTACTGAGCCCGTGTGCTGCAACTACTGAAGCCTGTGGGCCTAGAGCCTGTGCTCCGCAATAAGAGAAGCTACCGCAGTGAGAAGCCTTCACACCACAACGAAGAGTAGCACCTGCTCACCGCAACTAGAGAAAGCCCGCGCCCGGCAATGAAGACCCAACACCGCCAAAAATAAATAAATTAAAAAAATAAATAAATTTATAAAAAAAATAAAACAGGCTTCTGGGACTTCCCTGGCAGTCCAGTGGTTAAGACTCTACGCTTCCACTGCTGGGGGCAGGGGTTTGATCCCTGGTTTGGGAACTAAGATCCCACATGCTGCAAGGCGTGGCCAAGAAAATCAATCAATCAATCAATCAATCAAACAATAGGCTTCTACAATCTGACCATGGGATTTGTTGCCCGAGAAATACATAAGTGGGTTATACACAAGAGAGGCTGCGATGTGAGCCCAAGTGTGCCTTTGGTTGCTCTTAGGAATTCCCATCTGGAAACCAGCCCATAATAGAGCTATACCACTCAGGCAAACAAATAAACAACAAAACCCTTCTGTTTTGGGCTGAATGGCTCCCAACATTGATTAAATTTCTCCCTACTTCCCCCTCCCTCTTCTAGTGATTTGGTGGTCTCCACTGCTCAAATTCATCAGAAAACAACTGCTTTATCCTCAAGAGTTGGCTATTTTTGGTTCTTCCAATGCCCAAATCTAGAAAGATTTGTGATTTAATTTTCTGTGTTCACATTTTCCTGCTTTTCAATGATCTTGGCCCTAAACACACTACTGATGTGTTTTGTACATATATCAGTCATCTGACGCTATTTTTAGACATTGTCTAGTTTTATTTCATTTCAAGAATTTGCCAAACATTTATTTATGTCTTGTTCTTCCTGCATCACACTCTGATTTAATCTGTTGGCAGGCAAGTTATTTATACCTATTGATACTGCTCATAGTAACACTGTTTCTTAAGTGAATTCCCCCCACCCCCATTTTTTCCTTTATATTTCTCTGTCAATTTCAGAGTAAACTGATTGTAGAAGTAGTGTAACATCCAGTGCCAGAACACCTGAAAAATTTTGCTGGTGGATAGGTAAAATGCCTTTAATCTATTTTTCATAGTTTGTGTTATCATTGCTACAACTACGCTTCTTGCTCTTGATAAAAGCCTATGTGGGCTTCTTGGTGCCTTTCTGTGATAAGAGGACTAGGTTCAATTGCATGCTCCACAGACTGTAGTTATGTGTGCATCTGGGGTGTATATGTGGGCATGTTAAGTGTTCTGGGAAGATAGTTGGAATAATGCACCAGTTAATATTGGTAACTTAATTTATACTTGACAGTGGCTGGGAGAAATAAGATATTATTGATGGTTAAATTTTTATGGGTGAATTAATTTTTTTAAATTCCCAAGGTATAAAGAAGTCCAATGGATTGTATAGTTATCAAGGCAGTTGTCCAGTAAGTATTTATTAAGTAACCATCAGAAGTTGGTATGGTTTAGAATTAACATTATGTGAGCCATTTAGGATTTATGAAAACACAAATCCCTATCCTCAAAAAGAATTCCACCATTGCTTGTGTAAGAGAGTGTGGTCAAACTGGGCAATCACCAGTCTCCTATGGCTTGTCTATAGCTCACAATAGAGGAAATATAATATAGTGGATAAGAACATAGTTTCTAGGGCAACACAGTTTCAAGTTGAGGCTCCCCCAGTTACTAGCTGAATAACCCTGGGTAAATTAGTTAATCTCTCTGACTACCATGCATTATGTAAGTAAATAATCTTTTTCACTAATGTGTTCTTAAGGCCTAGCACAGTGCCTAGGATAGAGTAACACCTTGATACATTTTAATAATGAATGATGTGTGTCAAGTGCTTAATACATTGCCTCTCACATAGTCAATGCTCACTCAAGAGGTTTGAAAAAAAATACCTTGACCTCAGAATGCCAGATGGGTTACATATTAACTTGGTCTGTATGGTTGGTATTAACCTCTTCATTTATCTAGAACATTAATTGTATAGAAACTGTGGTGTTGGATATTATGTAGGGGAAACAAAAATGTATATGTTATGATACTTGCCCTCAAAAAGTTTACAATTTAATAAATAATAAAAAACATGAACAGAAAAAAACTATAATTATAACCAGTATTGAATTATATTAAACAGTATATTAAATACCTTATAAATTATGCTCTGTGTTTTTTGGAATTCGGAGAAGGGAGGTATTATTAGATAGAGTGGCACAAAATTAAAAGTCTGTGTGCCTTTTATTATCACTATAAGCTGGCAGTTCTAAACAATGTCAGTGGCAACATACTCTCACCTCCCCCCTTGGCATGCCTCTGACAATATTTGACAAAATTGATCAAGGAACACTTCATGACTGTGGCCCTTAAAGGACATAGGGGATTTTATGGGCAAAGATGGAAGGCAAGGCAAGTAGAGAGAACAGCTTCTCCAAAGACACAGGGGCAGGACGTTGTGTTTGGAGAACAGCCAAGGAGGGAGAATAAAGTTGTAAAGTTAAAGATAGGTTGGCACTGGCTTGCAGAAGAAGGAAAAATGCCATTTATTGAGTGCCTACGATGGATGGCCAAAGGATTGGCTTACATTATCTTGCTTAAACCTTACAATAGTCTTTCCAGATGAGTATTATTACCCCCATTTTATAGATGTGGAAACCGGTTCTGAGAGGGTCAGTGTCTTGCCCCAAGTCCTGCAACTAGTACAGGCAGACTTGGTATTTGAACAGAGATCAGTTTGCTTATAAAACCTGTGGTCTTCCCACCTATGTAGCCTTGAATGCTGAGCCAAAGACAATGGGGAGCCACTGGAGATTTTAAAATCGTGAAGTGATCTGAATAAAGCTGTAGTTCAGGAAGATTCATCTGGCACTGGGTTGAGGATGAGCTCACCGTGGGAGCTGGGAATCAGGGAGGCCAGTTATGAGGCTGCTGGAAGAGTCCAGATGAAAGGGATGATGGAAATGGAGAAAAGATGTCAGAGAGGCTGAAAAGAAAGAATTGTTAGGGGACTTTCCTGGTTGCACAGTGGTTAAGAATCCACCTACCAATGCAGGGGGACACAGGTTCGAGCCCTGGTCCAGGAAGATCCCACACGCCGCATAGCAACTAAGCCCGTGCTCCACAACTACTGAGCCTGTGCTCTAGAGCCTGTGAGCCACAACTACTGAAGCCCACATACCCTAGAGCCCGTGCTCTGCAACAAGAGAAGCCACCGCAACGAGAAGCCCGCGCACCGCAACGAAGAGTGGCCCCTGCTCGCCACAACTAGAGAAAGCCTGTGTGCAGCAACGAAGACCCAACGCAGCCAAAAAGAAAAGAAAAGAAAGAAAGAATTGCTAGGACTTGGAGACTGATTAGAGAGATTAGTGAGTGGGAGTGAGGAAAAAGAAGAGGATGCAGACATGCCTCTGAGGTTACTAACCTGGGCAACAGAATGATGGGGCTATTGCCGGAAACAAGAAAGCCAGAAAAAGAGAGAGAATCACATAAATAGGCCCTTTGATTTGTCTATGGCTGAGGACATCTGGCCTATACAGAGAAATAAGACAAGCATGTAATCAGTATAAAAACAACAATTCTAAGAGTGAGTTGATGATGAGATATTGGTCAGGAATCGTATCATTGGGCTTGAAAATGAAAAGAGTTTCCTCATCTGGAAGAAACCTTTTTTTTTTTTTTTTTTTTTTTTTTAATATGATCAGATATGAGGTTTCTGGTTCTTTTTTTTTTTTTTTAAATGGAATCATACACTATGTGGTCTCTTGTGTCTGGCTTATCTTGCTTAGCACGTTTTTTGTTTGTTTTTTATTAAACGTACTTTGAATTTTATTTATTTATTTTTGGCTGTGTTGGGTCTTCGTTTCTGTGCGAGGGCTTTCTCTAGTTGTGGCAAGCGGGGGCCACTCTTCATCGCGGTGCGCGGGCCTCTCACTATCGCGGCCTCTCCCGTTGTGGAACACAGGCTCCAGACGCGCAGGCTCAATAGCTGTGGCTCACGGGCCCAGTTGCTCCGCGGCATGTGGGATCCTCCCAGACCAGGGCTCGAACCCGCGTCCCCTGCATTGGCAGGCAGACTCTCAACCACTGCGCCACCAGGGAAGTCCTGGAAGAAACCTTCTTAAAGGAAGCTACTGAATGGAAGAGAAGGGCTAGAATACTTGGCAGGAGGAGAAAGGTTGTTCTTTGTGGTTGGAAAAATAGAAGTCAAGGCCTGGCGATAGGAAACAGCTAACTATGGCTCCATGCCTGCAGGAATGGAAGCATTCCCTTTTACTGGGCCAGGGTGACTACAGCTGGAGTGACCATTTCCCGCATCTTCCCCAATTCCCATCTGCAAGCAAAGAGCACTGGACTTCTCTTCCCGACAGTCCACTCCACTCACCCACCCCCAATCTAATAAAGGGAAAGATTAGGGAGAGAAGCAGTTCCCCCTGATGGGTTTAGAAAATAATTGCATAGAAGAAAGCTGTATGCATGTTTTATTATACATTTGCATTTACAAAAATCAAGAGTTTGCAAAGGCTTATATTCAAGAAGGCATATGGAATCACCCAATTAAAAGAAAAGAAGATGGTAAGGACTCAAAAACTGGTTACAGAATTTAACTGAAAAAAAACCAAGCAATACATCAAAGGTATAAATCTGCATTTCCCTGGGGTATCAATTGAGTGATTCAGCTTTTTTCAGTAAGTGGGTCAGAAAACTGTTACTTCTACAATGATTTTGTTCAACTGCACTCAGCTGGTACATTTCTTTCTTGCAGATCTTAAAAAACAAGTATGTTAAGATTGTTGAAGTTGATGTTAACCCAATATCAAATTGCTTTGTTTATCAACTACGAATAATATATTTTCTTGATTGAAGTCTCTCCTTTTAATTGGCAAGTAGTGACAATATTGTTTGTGGTTTTACTTTGAAATGTTGTGTTTTGTGTTGCACAGCTCTGTGGTATAACTAATACACTGATACTGTATAATAGGGAGTCTCAACCAGAATGAAATTTAACAGGATAAACCATTGCACTGCAAGGGGACAAATGTAGGAGCTGAGATATATTGGTTTTGTGGAGACAGAACTCAGGTTTAAAAACATAAGCCATGAGTCAGCATGGAAGGGCTATTTTTTTCAGTTGTGGTAAAACTCATATAACATAAAATTTACCATTTTAACCATTTTTAAGTGTACAGTTCAGAGGCATTAATTACATCATATTGTTGTGCAACCGTCACCACCATCCAACCATAGAACTCTTTTCATCTTGCAAAACTGAAACTCTGTACCAATTAAAAACTAACTCCCCATTCCCTTCTCTCCTCAGCCCCTGGCAACCACTGTTGTACCTTCTGTCTCTATGAATTTGACTATGCTACGTAACTCATACAAGTGGAATCATACAGTATATGCCCTTTTGTGACTGGCTCCTTTCACTTAGCATAATGTCCTCAAGGTTCATCCATGTTGTAGCATGTGTCAGAATTTCCTTCCTTTTTAAGACCAAATAATATTCCATTGCATGTATACACCACATTTTGTTTATCCATTCATCATTTTATAGACGCTTGTGTGGCTTCCACCTTTTGACTATTGTGAATAATGCTGCTGTGAACACAAATATCTCTTTGAGTCCCTGCTTTCAATTCTTTTGAGTATATACCCAGAAGTGGAATTGCCAGATCATATGGTAATCCTATTTTTAATTTTTTGAGGAACTGCCATACTGTTTTCCACAGTGATGGGAGAGCTATTTTAAAGTCATCTACCGTTGAGATGTACTTTCACTGAGATGTACATTCATTCCTTCACTCTCTGTTGAAAGAAGTTTCAACAAACATTACTGAGGAATTGCCTTGTATAATGACTATGCTAGGCTTTAAAATGTTTATAGATAAGACTTATTTGGTGGCACAAAAGAGTTCTGTAAAATAAATATACAGTGTATCGGAATAGAGAAATACAGTCACTCCTAAGACAAAGCAAGGCTTGAATTCAGGGGTTCAACACAATTTCAAAAAATTTTGTCTATCAGAAGAGAAGTTGGTTTATTTGAAAGCATAGGAAAAAGAGCATCACAGAGGTAAATATCGAGTCCTATTCATATGGCTCAGCCATGGACTTCTAGTATTACAGAATCATTGGCAAGAAGGGCAGAGTGTGTCTAAAACAACTAAACTTTTAGCTCATTTATCTAATTCTCTTTATTCTAATTATATGCTCCTTAAGCTGTGTTCTGATTGCAATTTGGTTTCTCTGCCTACAAAGGGAAAATGCTGTTATGCAAACCGCAGCAACGTGGTCTTTGAGAGTTTACCTTTCTCATCATGAATTAATAATTTGGCGTCCTGGCTTTGAACACTGGACGTAGTAATCTTAATTAATGTGAGTCCTATTCTAAAATACGGACCTGCTCCTAAGCTGCCAAATCAGATTTCTAAGTCTTTTAGACCATAGTCCAGGGCCAGGCCATGATCTCTCTGTCTCTGAACCTCAGTTTTCTTATCTGAAAATGGAGTTGAAAAACAGTGCTTACCAGAAATAAGATTTAAAAAACAACAACGACAGTGCTTACCTTACGGAGTTGTTGTAATGACTAAATAAATAAATTCATGTAAAGCGATGAGAATAGTGCCTCACACAAAAGAAACACTATATAAGTGTTGAATCTTGTTATCGATGGGAAATTCTCCAAGGCATTATGACCTTATGAACATTCTTTATAGACAGTCTGACCCCACAGAGCACATTTGCTTCTTTTCTGTTGGAATCTGCATAACTCATATTCTCAAAGCACAAGCAAAGTTGTGAGGGATTTATCTGGATTGTCTATTCTTACCTCTTCCTTTGGTGCCCCTCCCTCTGCTTCCAAGCACCCCACACCCGCAGGATTTTGTACTCTGGCAAGACAAAGCCAGCAACCCCACAGGCAGTACCCCAAGCTCTGGCCTTCTCATAACCCAGCTCACAAGTTCCTAAGGACTGGCTGGGTCATCACTGTAGCCAATATGAGAAATTGATTGATGCCAATGAAGTCATGACTGATGATGACACTGCTTTACACACGTGTATTTTTTTAAACTTTGGATTTATTTATTTATTTACTTACTTACTTACTTATTTATTTATTTATTTATTTATTTATTTAATGGCTGTGTTGGGTCTTAGTTTCTGTGCGAGGGCTTTCTCAAGTTGCGGCAAGTGGGGGCCACTCTTCATCGCGGTGCGTGGGGCTCTCATTATCGCGGCCTCTCTTGTTGCGGAGCACAGGCTCCAGACGCGCAGGCTCAGTAATTGTGGCTCACGGGCCTAGTTGCTCCGCGGCATGTGGGATCCTCCCAGACCAGGGCTCGAACCCGTGTCCCCTGCATTGGCAGGCAGATTCTCAACCACTGTGCCACCAGGAAAGCCCACATGTGTATGTTTTAACCTTCCTGAAAATTTATTGCCAATATCCAAAGGAATGCTCTCAAATTGTAGAATTTAATTGACTGAGATTGGCCAATAGGGAAAAAACCTTTGGGTCATATGAGGCCAATTTGGTGGCACCTCTAAGGTCTGTTGTTTTCTCTACTGTCCCTTGAAAGAATTCTGGGCCATTACAGAAAGATAACTTTTGCTCTTGTGTGAATTCAAGGGGTTTTATGAGATTTGCAGGACTTTGGGTGAGACTAGGGAAATTCTTGGGCTAAATTAGGGGTTTCCAGGTGTGGGTGAGCTGCTGAATAGTAAGTATAAGGTAGTTCTGGGGCAGGTGCGGAAGAGTAAAATGAAAGGGAGCTGGTCTGAGCCTAGGACAGACATTGTTTCTTTTGGAGCAAACTAGGCTTGGTCCAGGGGACCTGAAGCAAAGAGATGGACTAGCCACCTTTCACTTTGCTGCTTTCTAATTTTAAGTCAGTATAAGATGCCAAAACTAGCGGATGGTTCAGAATATCACAAAATATGTTCAAACAATTGGTAAATATATCTTGGAAAATGTGAATGAATAGAATTATTTAACCAGAGATATGAAGATTTATTATAGGAATTGGCTCACTTGAGTATGGAGACTTGAGAAGTCCCACGATCTGCTGTCTGCAAGCTGGCAAACCAGGAAAGCTGGTGGTGTAATTCAGTCCAAGTCCAAAGGCCTGAGAATTGGTAGGGCTGCTGGTGTTAAGTCTCAGGTCTAAAAGCCTGAGAATGAGCACTTCCCTGGTGGTCCAGTGGTTAAGACTCCGCTTTTCCACCGCAGGGGGCATGGGTTTGATCCCTAGTCGGGGTGCTGCGCGGTGTGGCCAAGAAAAAAAAAAAAGGAGAAGGTCAATGTCCTAGCTGCTCTGCTCAAGTGGAAAAATGCAAACAGAGACTTGCTCTGCCTTTTTATTCTGTACAGGCCCTCAGTGGATTGGGTGATGCCTACTTGCATTGGTGAGGACAAACTTCTTTATCAGTCTACTGATTCAAATGCTAATCTCTTCCAGAAACACCCTCACAGACACACCCAGAAATAATGTTTCACCAGCTATCTGGGCATCTCTTAGCCCAGTCAAGTTGACTCATAAAATTAACCATCACAGTGGTGATCAATTGTTCGCTAATTGCACTGAGGGTTTTAATTAAACATCAAAGAAAACTTTCAGAAAATGTTGGTTGCCTGACTCTGGGATCATTTACTGAGTTTACAGGCTCTCTGGACACCTTTAAAAAACTGGGGAGGTGGGCTAGGATGGCTTGGATGGGGCCATGGAGAACATCCAAATATGAATAAATGATACACAAAAGAGCTTTTCATTAGTCTCTTCTGCCTTATCTCTATTATAATTAACCATA
Source organism: Eschrichtius robustus (assembly GCF_028021215.1). Lineage (NCBI taxonomy): Eukaryota > Metazoa > Chordata > Mammalia > Artiodactyla > Eschrichtiidae > Eschrichtius > Eschrichtius robustus. Next base: position 10,089,587 of record NC_090837.1, read on the forward strand.
GAAACAGAAGTTAGTGTGTGTTGACCTAAGCTCACCCACTATAATGGTCATATATGTCAACATGTAGTGAAACATTTCCAGAAAGTTCTTGCCCTTTTAACACTTAGGTTATTAGGGTAACTGGCCTTCTTTGAGATGTCTGCAGATAGATCCGGATGGTTTGTTTCAGCTGTGGAAAGTTTTGACAGTGAAAAGTGAAGGATACAATTTTATATCAAAGACAGTTGTGACTTCCATGATAAAAATTACCTTTTTTTCCCATACAAATGGAATTTGACTTTAAAGCTAAGATTAAGTCTCCAGGATTTAAGCTGGGTTAAGGATGCTCATTAGATTCTTGTGTAATAGATATTCCAAATGAGGAATTACCACAAACTGTTACTCTAGGAAATGAATTCATGACCATTTCTTAGGGATGGGAAGCCTTTCTATGTCAAAGCCACCTAGAGAAGAGTGGAAAGTCCATTGTTCACACAGGTTTGGGCCACTAACTTCAATTACCCTCCATTCACTTTTTCTTTGAAGTTCTGAGTAAGTGAGACCTTCTTTTGGGTGGGTGCAAATATAGGAGAGAGAGGAAGAGGCCAGAGGAGAAACAGTGGAAAAATTAAGCAAGGAAATTGTTTGATCAGGGGGTCAGATCAGAGCCAGCTGTCTCAGTAAGCTAGCAAGATTTTATAGGATCAGAAAATCAGAAACCTGTATTTTTCAGCTCGGCTTTTTTCTTTTCTTGCTTTTGGTACTTCCTGTGTTTACTAGTGAAGCTTCTTTTGAAAACTATAGATAATCTCATCTTGCTAAAGGGAATAAGAGAAAGGGGGTTTTAGATTTGTCCATGTTTCAGCCAATTAAAGGAAGAGCTATGGAGAAAATCAGAGATGTGTTGGATTTTTTTGTTTTGTTTTGTCAATTTCTTTTTCTCCTTGAAATGACCGGGGAAGTCATTTAAGGTACAGAATCATTGTACAAAACCGAGAACATGTATAGTATCACATACAACTGCTCTCATAAAGATGGGGATGTCCCAAGAGGATACAGTTAACAACTTTAGTTATCCTACAGCTCGCTAAATATTGCACCGTAACAACATAACTTTTAGGTTTGATTGGTCTTTTCAGAGCACATTCTTGGGAGTGTCTAGTATAGTCAACTGGCATTATTTCAAATGATGATTAAAAATGAATCTTTTGGGCTTCCCTGGTGGCACAGTAGTTAAGAATCCGCCTGCCAATGCAAGGGACACGGGTTCGAGGCCTGGTCGGGGAAGATCCCACATGCCGTGGAGCAACTAAGCCCGTGCGCCACAACTACTGAACCTGTGCTCTAGAGCCCATGAGCCACAACTACTGAGCCTGTGCCACAACTACTGAAGCCCACGCGCCTAGAGACTGTGCTCTGCAACAAGGGAAACCACCGCAATGAGAAGCCTGCGCACCACAACGAAGAGTAGCCCCCGCTCGCCACAACTACAGAACACCCGCACGCAACAACAAAGACCCAATGCAGCCAAAAATAAATAAATAAAATTAATTAATTAAAAAAAAATGCTTTAAAAAAATGAATCTTTTGCGGTAGGGAGTTCTTACTGTTACTTATTTTTTAAGCCTCCTTCCCAACCACCATGGTACAGTTCTGTTTATTTTAGGAAACATGCATACGATTTGCCATTAATGTATTCAGTATCAATTATCCACTTGCACACAGCTCTGTGTGGGTGAGTTGCAGTGTAGAGAATTTCCTTAAGAAAATGAGTTCTGAATTTTAAGTTTACTTTTATCACTTTCTTATTTCAGCTGGCTACCTGGGGTAAAGAAAAGCTCAAAAGACATCTGATGCTGCTTTTAACTTTTGGCTTGAGTCATGCAGATTGGATTTAACTTTAATGAAAACAGAGGAAATAAACTTTGAGTGTATGTGTTCATCCAAATTTATAGGTGTTAGACAAGAAGCCCAAGTTGTTTTTAAAATTCATAGAAAATGTACTTTTCATTCTTGCTGTTTGAAATCTCAGGTATTGCTTAGCCTAAAACAACCAGGCCAACAAAATGATGCACTATTCATTTCTTGGCAAAATTGTTTAAAACTCTGCCCAACCTCCCATCCCAGGGTCTGCCTCTCCCTTGTCAGCCCCTGCTTTCCCCTCATCATCACAAAGACACCCTCATCAGCTTCAGCATGGTAATGAGCTGGCCCCCTGCCTGCCTCTTAACCTTATTTTCTTTCAACATAGAGACTGTTTCTCAAAGTCCTGTTTGTGATTAACAAACCTTGGGGATGTTCTGATTTATAAAATTTGTCTCCCTAAGAAGACAGTGAGTGGTTCATCCTCACCTCTGTCTGGATCTGGAAGGAGTTAAGCCAATGAGGGATTAAAAACATCTTGGATAAAAACATCTTAGATCTGGCTTTGTATCCAAAGGAATTTAAAGCAGGATCTTGAAGAAATATCTGTATATCCATATCCATAGCAGTATTATTCACAATAGCCAAAGGTGGAAGCAACACAAGTATCTATTGACGGATGAATGGATAAACCAAATGTGGTATATACACACACTGGGGTATTATTCAGCCTTACCAAGGAAGGAAATTTTGATATGTGCTTCAACATGGTTGAATCTTGAGGACATTATGCTAAGTGAAATAGGACAGTCTCAAAAAGACACATATAAGGTACCTAGAATGGTCACATTTCTAAAGACAGAAAGCCGGATGGTGGTTGCCAGGCTCTGCGGAGAAGGAGGAATGAGGAGTTATTTAATGGCTGGCTATTGAGTTTGCCTTGCAAGATGAAAAATTCCGGGGATTGGTTGCACAATGCTGTGAATATAATTAATGATACTGAACTGTACGCTTAAAAATGGTTAAGATGGTAGGTTTTCTGTTATGCGTATTTTACTACAGTAACAAATCCTGGAAAGAGGGGTCAGTGAGAAACACTGACTGATGCCAAGTTTGAGACTGCGACAGGGAGAGACAAGTGTTGGGTCCTGGACACAGATGGGGCTGTTGTGGTTGGCACCAGCCGTCCCCCTTCGGGACTGAAGGGCACTTGTCACAGCTGACACACCCCCGTTACCAGCCCTCAGCTGTCAGCCTTGTGTGGGAGTCGCCCTCAGCAGAAGAAAGCCATCCTACCCAGTGTCACAGCCACTTCCCCGGGGCAGCTCGCATCCAATGAGAAGTCAAGGCAGGGGCAGAAAAGGCCCAGTCCTCTTGGCCCCAGATGGGGACAGCTCTGAAGGGTAAGCCCAGCTTCAGAGTTCCCTGAGGGGTCAGCTGGAATCCCGCTGTGACTATGTCACAACTTCTCTCTCTGTCCCATCTTGCTTCCTTCACTTGTCCCACAGGTGTCGTGCTGAGAGCCTTCTCTAATAAACTTCCTGCCTGCTAAGCTCTAGCGATAAGGGTCTGAATCACATCACCAGCTAAGACACCAAAGCCAGCAGAGGTGGTAGCTGAGATGGAGGTGAATCCAGACTGGGTAGTGGAGGACGAAGAGAATGGGGACCAACTGTAGCCTTGAGACCAACTGCAGCAGCAGGGGCCATGGCTCAGCCCACTAATTCCCGCTTCCAAATTCTCCCTCAAGAAGAGAGACCCACGGGGCCATGGAGGAGGCGGTCCATGGAGGAGAGTACATGGAGACGGGGTCCAAGCAGAGCAAGAGGTGGACTCTGGTAGACACAGAGATGTCCCATTCAGATCCCTCTTCAAGGAAGGACTTGCTGCCCAGCTGTGAGGAGTGGGGTCAGCAGATGGCCTCCAGCTGTCAGCTCCTTCAGGGTCAGCCTCTCCTGAGATCATGCCCTTCCCAGGGCAGCCTGCATCGGGGCTAAAAGGATGAGGGCATATAAAGGGACAGTTGTTTTGTCCTAAGAGCTTCAACACAGGACAGGTACTTTTAACCAATAGTCTTAACCTATCTCATTGTCTACCATGTTGTAGGTCCTCACTAAATTTTTGTTGAATAAATAATTCAAATTCAACAATATTGATTAACTACTATGTGTAAGGCATTGTTATGCTGGTTATACAAAAAAAGAATAAGAAATTCTGTCTTCAGTGGGGCTTATTGGCCAATGCTCTCATAGCCTGCACATGGGCCCATGAACAAAGTGACCATGGTGACAGGGATGGAGACTGTGCCTTTCTCAAATTACACCCAATGATCCACTTGCTGATTCTGTGCTTCTCATCCCTGTAACCTTGGGCTCTCTAGGGCAAGGGTTTCTAATTTTTGGAGGAGCACTTAAGCCGGGGGACACAAGGAGCATTCCACTGAATTGCACGTTGTGACAGCACTTAGTCACTTTGGGCTCCTATGTCATTGAACCAACAGACAGAGAAGAGAGTTACTACATGACATGGGTTAATCAGTTCTGATTGCCAGGGGGGATTACTAGGGTTGCTGCTACAGTTGGCCCTTGAACAACATGAGTTTGAACTGCAAGGATCCACTCATACTCAGATATTTTTCAATAGTAAATCCTACAGTACTACTTGATCCAGTCCATAGGAACCACGGATACAGACAACCAACTATAAATTGTATGTGGACCAGAGCCTCCCATCAAGCCTCTTAGATAGCCTCAACCACCAGAGGGCAGACAACAGAAGCAAGAAAAACTACAATCCTGCAGCCTGTGGACCAAAAACCACAGTTACAGAAAGATAGAGAAGATGAAAAGGCAGAGGGCTATGTACCAGATGAAGGAACAAGAAAAAACCCCAGAAAAACAACTAAATGAAGTGGAGATAGGCAACCTTCCAGAAAAAGAATTCAGAATAATGATAGTGAAGATGATCCAGGACCTCGGAATAAGAATGGAGGCAAAGATTGAGAAGATGCAAGAAATGATTAACAAAGACCTAGAAGAATTAAAGAACAAACAAACAGAGATGAACAATACAATAACTGAAATGAAAACTACACTAGAAGGAATCAATAGCAGAATAACTGAGGCAGAAGAACGGATAAGTGACCTGGAAGACAGAATGGTGGAATTCACTGCTGCGGAACAGACTAAAGAAAAAAGAATGAAAAGAAATGAAGACAGCCTAAGAGACCTCTGGGACAACATTAAACGCAACAACATTCGCATTATAGGGGTCCCAGAAGGAGAAGAGAGAGAGAAAGGACCAGAGAAAATATTTGAAGAGATTATAGTCGAAAACTTCCCTAACATGGGAAAGGAAATAGCAACCCAAGTCCAGGAAGCGCAGAGAGTCCCATACAGAATAAACCCAAGGAGAAACACGCCGAGACACATAGTAATCAAAGTGGCAAAAATTAAAGACAAAGAAAAATTATTGAAAGCAGCAAGGGAAAAACGACAAATAACATACAAGGGAACTCCCATAAGGTTAACAGCTGATTTCTCAGCAGAAACTCTGCAAGCCAGAAGGGAGTGGCATGATATACTTAAAGTGATGAAAGGGAAGAACCTACAACCAAGATTACTCTACCCGGCAAGGATCTCATTTAGATTCGATGGAGAAATCAAAAGCTTTACAGACAAGCAAAAGCTACGAGAATTCAGCACCACCAAACCAGCTCTACAACAAATGCTAAAGGAACTTCTCTAAGTGGGAAACACAAGAGAAGAAAAGGACCTACAAAAACAAACCCAAAACAATTAAGAAAATGGTCATAGGAACATACATATCGATAATTACCTTAAACGTGAATGGATTAAATGCCCCAACCAAAAGACATAGACTGGCTGAATGGATACAAAAACAAGACCCATATATATGCTGTCTACAAGAGACCCACTTTAGACCTAGGGACACATACAGACTGAAAGTGAGGGGATGGAAAAAGATATTCCATGCAAATGGAAATCAAAAGAAAGCTGGAGTAGCTATACTCATATCAGATAAAATAGACTTTAAAATAAAGAATGTTACAAGAGACAAGGAAGGACACTACATAATGATCCAGGGATCAATCCAAGAAGAAGATATAACAATTATAAATATATATGCACCCAACGTAGGAGCACCTCAATACATAAGGCAACTGCTAACAGCTATAAAAGAGGAAATCGACAGTAACACAATAATAGTGGGGGACTTTAACACTTCACTTACACCAATGGACAGATCATCCAAAATGAAAATAAATAAGGAAACAGAAGCTTTAAATGACACAATAGACCAGATAGATTTAATTGATATATATAGGACATTCCATCCAAAAACAGCAGATTACACGTTCTTCTCAAGTGCGCATGGAACATTCTCCAGGATAGATCACATCTTGGGTCACAAATCAAGCCTCAGTAAATTTAAGAAAATTGAAATCATATCAAGCATCTTTTCTGACCACAACGCTATGAGATTAGAAATGAATTACACGGAAAAAAACGTAAAAAAGACAAACACATGGAGGCTAAACAGTACGTTACTAAATAACCAAGAGATCACTGAAGAAATCAAAGAGGAAATAAAAAAATACCTAGAGACAAATGACAATGAAGACACGACGACCCAAAACCTATGGGATGCAGCAAAAGCGGTTCTAAGAGGGAAGTTTATAGCTATACAAGCCTACCTAAAGAAACAAGAAAAATCTCAAGTAAACAATCTAACCTTACACCTAAAGAAACTAGAGAAAGAAGAACAAACAAAACCCAAAGTTAGCAGAAGGAAAGAAATCATAAAGATCAGAGCAGAAATAAATGAAATAGAAACAAAGAAAACAATAGCAAAGATCAATAAAACTAAAAGTTGGTTCTTTGAGAAGATAAACAAAATTGATAAGCCATTAGCCAGACTCATCAAGAAAAAGAGGGAGAGGACTCAAATCAATAAAATCAGAAATGAAAAAGGAGAAGTTACAACAGACACCGCAGAAATACAAAGCATCCTAAGAGACTACTACAAGCAACTTTATGCCAATAAAATGGACAACCTGGAAGAAATGGACAAATTCTTAGAAAGGTATAACCTTCCAAGACTGAATCAGGAAGAAATAGAAAATATGAACAGACCAATCACAAGTAATGAAATTGAAACTGTGATTAAAAATCTTCCAACAAACAAAAGTCCAGGACCAGATGGCTTCACAGGTGAATTCTATCAAACATTTAGAGAAGAGCTAACACCCATCCTTCTCAAACTCTTCCAAAAAATTGCAGAGGAAGGAACACTCCCAAACTCATTCTATGAGGCCACCATCACCCTGATACCAAAACCAGACAAAGACACTACAAAAAAAGGAAATTACAGACCAATATCACTGATGAATATAGATGCAAAAATCCTCAGCAAAATACTAGCAAACAGAATCCAACAACACATTAAAAGGATCATACACCACGATCAAGTGGGATTTATCCCAGGGATGCAAGGATTCTTCAATATACGCAAATCAATCAATGTGATACACCATATTAACAAATTGAAGAATAAAAACCATATGATCATCTCAATAGATGCAGAAAAAGCTTTTGACAAAATTCAACACCCATTTCTGATAAAAAACTCTCCAGAAAGTGGGCATAGAGGGAACCTACCTCAACATAATAAAGGCCATATATGACAAACCCACAGCAAACATCATTCTCAATGGTGAAAAACTGAAAGCATTTCCTCTAAGATCAGGAACGAGACAAGGATGTCCACTCTCACCACTATTATTCAACATAGTTCTGGAAGTCCTAGCCACGGCAACCAGAGAAGAAAAAGAAATAAAAGGAATACAAATTGGAAAAGAAGAAGTAAAACTGTCACTGTTTGCAGATGACATGATACTATACATAGAGAATCCTAAAACTGCCACCAGAAAACTGCTAGAGCTAATTAATGAATATGGTAAAGTTGCAGGATACAAAATTAATGCACAGAAATCTCTTGCATTCCTATACACTAATGATGAAAAATCTGAAAGAGAAATTATGGAAACACTCCCATTTACCATTGCAACAAAAAGAATAAAATACCTAGGAATAAACCTACCTAGGGAGACAAAAGACCTGTATGCAGAAAACTATAAGACACTGATGAAAGAAATTAAAGATGATACCAACAGATGGAGAGATATACCATGTTCTTGGATTGGAAGAATCAACATTGTGAAAATGAGTATACTACCCAAAGCAATCTACAGATTCAACGCAATCCCTATCAAATTACCAATGGCATTTTTTACGGAGCTAGAACAAATCATCTTAAAATTTGTATGGAGACACAAAAGACCCCGAATAGCCAAAGCAGTCTTGAGGCAAAAAAATGGAGCTGGAGGGATCAGACTCCCTGACTTCAGACTATACTACAAAGCTACAGTAATCAAGACAATATGGTACTGGCACAAAAACAGAAACGTAGATCAATGGAACAAGATAGAAAGCCCAGAGATAAACCCACGCACCTATGGTCAACTAATCTATGACAAAGGAGGCAAAGATATACAATGGAGAAAAGACAGTCTCTTCAATAAGTGGTGCTGGGAAAACTGGACAGCTACATGTAAAAGAATGAAATTAGAATACTCCCTAACACCATACACAAAAATAAACTCAAAATGGATTAGAGACCTAAATATAAGACTGGACACTATAAAACTCTTAGAGGAAAACATAGGAAGAACACTCTTTGACATAAATCACAGCAAGATCTTTTTTGATCCACCTCCTAGAGTAATGGAAATAAAAACAAAAATAAACAAGTGGGACCTAATGAAACTTCAAAGCTTTTGCACAGCAAAGGAAACCATAAACAAGACGAAAAGACAACCCTCAGAATGGGAGAAAATACTTGCAAATGAATCAACAGACAAAGGATTAATCTCCAAAATATATAAACAGCTCATTCAGCTCAATATCAAAGAAACAAACACCCCAATCCAAAAATGGGCAGAAGACCTAAATAGACATTTCTCCAAAGAAGACATACAGACGGCCACGAAGCACATGAAAAGATGCTCAACATCACTAATTATTAGAGAAATGCAAATCAAAACTACAATGAGGTATCACCTCACTCCTGTTAGAATGGGCATCATCAGAAAATCTACAAACAACAAATGCTGGAGAGGGTGTGGAGAAAAGGGAACCCTCTTGCACTGTTGGTGGGAATGTAAATTGATACAGCCACTATGGAGAACAATATGGAGGTTCCTTAAAAAACTAAAAATAGAATTACCATATGACCCAGCAATCCCACTACTGGGCATATACCCAGAGAAAACCGTAATTCAAAAAGACACATGCACCCGAATGTTCATTGCAGCATTATTTACAATAGCCAGGTCATGGAAGCAACCTAAATGCCCTTCAGCAGACGAATGGATAAAGAAGGTGTGGTACATATATACAATGGAATATTACTCAGCCATAAAAAGGAACGAAATTGAGTCATTTGTTGAGACGTGGATGGATCTAGAGACTGTCATACAGAGTGAAGTAAGTCAGAAAGAGAAAAACAAATATCGTATATTAATGCATGTATGTGGAACCTAGAAAAATGGTACAGATGAGCCAGTTTGCAGGGCAGAAGTTGAGACACAGATGTAGAGAATGGACGTATGGACACCAAGGGGGGAAAACTGCGGTGAGGTGGGGATGGTGGTGTGCTGAATTGGGCGATTGGGATTGACATGTATACAGCAATGTGTATAAAATTGATGCCTAATAAAAAAACAAACAAACAAACAAAAATTGTATGTGCATTAACCCCCTTGTGGTTCAGGGTTCAACTGTACTTGACAGGGGCAGGATAGAGAATGTCTGGAACCCAGAGGATTCACTACTGTTATCACTAGATACTTCTATGCTATGGATGACTGTTAGTGGGCAGTTACAGTAACCGTGACCTGGCAAGGACACAATCACTCACACACTTTGGGGATGACTGTCTGGGCACCCCACCAGGCAAATCACCCTGACCAACAAAAATACTAGCTGAAGATTAGGGAAATCCAGATGGGTAGTAGAGGAGGGAGATGATAAATGAATTATGGCCCTAGGACTAGCTACAGCAGTAGAGACTGTGTATTAGTTTCCTACTGCTGCTGTAACAAATTACCACAAACTTTGTGGCTTGTGGAACAATACAAATTTATTTTCTTAGAGTTGTTTAGGTCAGAAGTCTAACATGAGTCTCACTGAGCTAAAATCAAGTGTCATCAGGGCTGTCTTCCTTTCTGAGGCTCTAGGAGAAAATCTGTTTCCTTGCCTTTTCCAACTTTGAGAGGCTGCCCACATTCCTTGGCTAGTGGCCCCCTTTCTCCACTGCAAAGCCAGCAGTATAGCAGCACTCTGACCCTTCTTCTGTTGTCGTGTTTCTCTTTAACCACAGCAGGAAAAGGTTCTCTGATTTTAGGGATTCATGTGACTAGTTTGGGCCCACCTGGATAATCCAGGCTATGCTTTCCTTCTCCAAGTCCTCACCTTTATCACATGCAAAACCCCTTTTACTGTGTAAGATAACATATTGACAGGTTCCAGGGATTAGGACATGGATATCTTTTGGGGAGTGGGGCATTATTCTTTCTACCACAAACTGTAACTTGTGTCACTGATCCTCTTGTCTCAACCTTCCTGGAGTTGGTGACTGTCACCTCCCTGAGATAGGCTCTGTATCTGACTGACCTTGTTTCGCTCCTCTTTGGGAAAGAGTAAGGGCAATGTGTCTCTTACAGATACAATGGTGGCCTAGTGTTATCCTATGGAAGGGCATGAGTGGACCTGAGTCATGCAGGGGAACTGCACCTTATAAACCTTTCCTGATTCCCTCAACTACCATCTTCTTTCTTCTCTCCTGATCAGCTTCCTACCCACATTGAGTTGTCTTTCTACCTCTGGCTTTGATGCAGTGCCATATCATGGAAAATTTCCAGCCTGGGTGGCTGCAAGGTGCCAGGTTACACAACCAGGAAGTGTAGGGACGTTAGTTTCCCAAGTGATGAGTCTTGACCCCTGGGAAGTAGGAGATGGGAGAGAGCGGAGCAGATACAACCCGTCCCCTTCCTCCCCTTTGCAGACCCGCTCTTAGCTGTGGTTTTTCCTCTGGCCCCTCTGGAAAAGACTGTCTGCCAAGCAAACAAACCTCAGCATCCTGCCGTGGATGACTGGGATAAGTGGCCACCATGGAAGTGCATCACATTGCTTTGCATCTTTCCTCACCTCCTTTCTCTCTTTTTTTTTTTTTCCACATCCTCACCTCTGTAGGGTTTTACCTCCTAAATAAGGTGTTAGCACTTTAATCCTGTCTCAGTCTCTGTTTTCTAGAGGAGCCAAGGAAAGGAATCTTTGATTATGATAAAGAGAAGTTTCATAATATCAGGCCTCTGGGTGCTTAGGAAGAAAGTTGTAAGATCATAGAAAACACTAAAAAGAAAGGTCCTAAAGGCATATTTCCCTGACTTAACACTTCTGTTGAAGCAAGCCTCTACAACTAGAGATAAAAAAGGGAATGTGGCCTACTTAAATGCCACAGTGACACAGAGAATGTCAAGACAGAGGGAATTCAGAGCTTGAGAGAGAAATTCCATAAAGCCTTCCTTCCTATAAGCTACAATCTAGTTTTTCATCCATCCATCCATCTCTCCATCCAACCACCCATCTTATATTGAGCACTTCCTATGTGTCAGGTACCACATTAGGTGCTGATGAAACAGCAGTGGAGAGAGAGATAATAATCCTGGTCCTTATGGAGCCCACATTTAGCAGGGAAGACAGAAAGGACACATATAAATGAGAATTGCAGAATCAAAGGGGAGAAATTTTTTTAGGAGATTTGGTGTCAAGAAACAGATGGTCTCTTATTACTATAAGCATATGAATGGAAATGAGGAAGGCAGAGATCACAAAAGGCTGCCAGACCTCATGGAAATCCAGATAAAAGCTTCCAGCTCAGGCTCCCTGAATGTATGGAAACTGGATCTCGTTGGGTTTCCAAATGACTAGATTGTAGGCAGGAGCTGTAAGGCCTTTCAGACCCAGCGCTGTGATCCTAACTCTATTATTTCATGAATAACCTACTGTATCATACAGACCCCAAAATACAGGGGCTTAATCAAGTTAGAAATTTCCTTCTTTCTCACATTCTTGTCCATAGGTAGGAGATGGTCCAAGGAAATTAGGCAGCTCTTCTCCAGGAAGCTGAATGGGGACCCAGGTTCCTTCTGTGTTGTTGCTCTGCCATACCGGGGTGGGTACTGTCTGTATCTACACAGTCTGAGCTGGCTCTCCAGCACTGCATCAGCATTTAATCCTGTGGGAAGGGGGGAAAGGGAGAAATTGAGTGGGCAAGCCGCTGAAGTGGCACACTTCACTTCCACTCACTGACAAGAACTAGTCCCATGACCACTGCTAGTGTAAGGGAGGCATGGAAAGAGTCTCTATCTGGACTAAAACTCCTGGGGTAGGGGGTGGGTACTATTACTAAAAGGAAGAAAGGGAGAATAGATACTGGATAAGATTGCCAGAATTAGAACGTAATAATCCCAGTTAACTTTGAATTTCAGATAAACAACAGTTTTTAGTATAAGTATGTCCCATTTGGACATATTCATTGTTTATCTGAAAATTATTTGTCATCTATCTGCAATTCAAAGCTAACCATGTGTCCTGTATTTTGTCTGTCAACCCTAATAATGGGACACAAAGAGCATTGTCACTTTTGTCACTGGTATTATCTTTTTGCATTGATTACAAGTGAGCCATTAAGGCAACCCAGATTCAAGGAGAGGGATTACAACAACTCTTTTTTTTTTTTTTAAAGTAGAGGGAAGGATTTTTTATTTTTTAATTAATTTATTTTTGGCTGTGTTGGGTCTTCGTTTCGTGCGAGGGCTCTCTCTAGTTGTGGCAAGCGGGGGCCACTCTTCATTGCGGTGCGCGGGCCTTTCACTATCGTGGCCTCTCTTATTGCGGGGCACAGGCTCCAGACGCGCAGGCTCAGTAGTTGTGGCTCACGGACCTAGTTGCTCCGCGGCATGTGGGATCTTCCCAGACCAGGGCTTGAACCCGTGTCCCCTGCATTGGCAGGCAGATTCTCAACCACTGCGCCACGAGGGAAGCCCTAGAACAACTCTTGATGAGGGAGTGACAAGGTCACTTTGCAGAAGAGTATGTGTGATGGGAGATATGGTTGTGGCCATCTTCGGAAAATACAATTCGCCTTACATATTTTATCTCATTTGAGCAAATCAAATGTCACCCCTCTTAAACATTAGTTTCATCTTTCCCTTGCATCAAGTCTATTAAAGCTCTCCTGACCCACCCTGGGCTCTCTCCCAGGAATCTGAAATTGGAAATAAAAAGGAATGAGGTAAGAGGAGACCTGGAACAAAGTGATGTTGATGGCAGTACTCTGGAGAAAAAGTTCATGAGCTGCTACTGAATTCTCAAAAATCACCCTTGGTTTCTTCCTTTTCTAAATTGTAGTTGTTCAGCCACAAAATAATAACAAACTAATCACATGAATCCCTTTTGATGCCACAAAATACCCCCAGCATCCTTTCATTAGCTTTCCCTTCTCTCTCACCCTGTTTTTCTTTTTTGGTTTATGCTAACCATAGGACACTTCCATTAATTGCAATCAAAATTTTGTGAGCAAGACATTGCATACAGCCAAGTTTAACCTTGAAAGAGGTAGAAAGGACAGCAGCTCATTGGGGAATATTTGTCATTTCTTCTGAGGGATCCATGAAAGATATTACTTTTGTCAGCAACTACCCGCGGTCTGTATTATGAATAAATAAGAGGTATAGATATATGGTGATAGGTTTCACTTCAGTATTAGACAGGTAGAATTTGAATACATTTCCACTACTGGACTGGCCAAGAAAATACTGACCAGTGAAAATTTGATTTACTTTTCTCTCCAATCTGATAAAAGTTGGGGGGGGGGTGGTGGTGGAGGCGGAAAAAGCAATGGGCAGCAAGAAAGACAGAGAAGAAAAAGTCCAGGCAGTCTACAAACTGAATAATCATATTAAGGTGTAGAAGCATCAGAAATGAGAAAATGCTAAGGAGATATTTCCAGGTAAAGTGTCCTGATATTCAGGGAACAGCCATCACTGAATGATAATCAGGCTTAGCTGGGAGGTTTAAAAGATAAACTAAGAGGAGAGGTTTTGATAAGAAAGACTTAGAGAAACACTTCTTGACACCTGAGACATATGATTCAGTGCAATGAGAAAACAGGAATGGTTGTGGATCTTTCTCTCTGGGGAGCTGAAAGAAAAGAGCAAGTTGCTCGTATTCGTTTGGGACGGACCAGGTGAGCTCACCAGATCATCCAGAGTCTTATGAATCATCCTCGGGGTTTCTTAAGGTTTTACGCCCCTAATCATTTAAACTGCTCTTTTCATGTGTGTCACGACTAGCACAGGGCCTGCTCTCTGTGACTCAACTCCTCCTCTTCTCCCCTCTGGCTACCTGGAGGGGAAGGCTGCTGGAAACCATTATCACAGACCACAAGCTTCTGGATGCCTGGCGCCCTTCAGAAAAACTATTAAAGAATCACAACATGCCCCAAAATGTGACGGACCTAACAATCTGTCACGCCAAACGTGCTAATCACGTGGAACAGTAGCAATCAGATTCATGGCTAGCTCTTGTGAAATAGAGACGTGACACTTCAGTGGCTGCCAGGTGGTGCTTAAATAAGCTGGGACACTTCACCTTGAAAGCTTTCGGTAAGTGCTGGGAAGCTGTGTCCTGTAAACACAGAAATAAATGATTTTAAAAGCCCTGGCCTCGGCATAAGAGTAGTTTGGTCCCGTGTTGTACAATGTCATAGTCTAGTGCTGTTGAGTACTTGGGTTGAGGCTAGTGTGATGGAGGAACTGAAGTTGTAACTTTAATTAAATTTTATTAACTTCAATTTTTTAAAATCAAGGTGAAATTCACATAATATAAAACTAAACATTTAAAAATGAACAATTCCATGGCATTTGGTACATTCACAGTGTTGTGCAACCACCACCTCTATCCAGTTCCAAAACATTTTTATCACTCCAAAGGAAGACCCTGTACCCCATTAAGCAATTATTCCTCCCTCTCCCCTCCCCCCAGCCCCTGGCAACCACCAAGCTATGTTCCGTCTCTATGGATTTACCTATTCTGGACATTTCATATAAATAGAATCATACAATATGTGACCTTTTGTGCCTTTTTTTTTTACTTAACATAAAGTCATTAATTTCCATGTTAAGTTTTAAAAAAAATAAATTTATTTATTTCTCTGGCTGCGTTGGGTCTTCGTTGCTGCGCGCAGGCTTTCTCTAGTTGCAGTGAGCGGGGGCTACTCTTCACTGTGATGCGCGGGCTTCTCATTGCGGTGGCTTCTCTTGTTGCGGAGCATGGGCTCTAGGTGCGCGGGCTTCAACAGTTGTGGTGCGCGGGCTATAGAGCGCAGGCTCAGTAGTTGTGGTGCATGGGCTTAATTGCTCCACAGCATGTGGGATCTTCCCGGACCAGGGCTCAAACCTGTGTCCCCGGCATTGGCAGGAGGATTCTTAATCATGGCGCCACCAGGGAAATCCCCATGTTAAATTTTAAAACTGATACTTGACGCCATTATTGCAAAAACTTTTAAGTATGTTTGGAATTCCTTGGGTATATGAATCTGCTTTTTTCAAGCCTAAATTTTTGAAATCTAAATACAGAGCAGTAATTTCCAATTCAGATTTATCATCCCAATTGAGATATGCTGTAAGTATAAAATTATACTTACACCAGATTTCAAAGACTTAGTATGAAAAAAAAGAATGTAAAAGATCTCCTTTATCTTTTTAAAAAATATTGATTACCTATTGAAATGACACAGTTTTGGAAATATTAAGTTTAATAAAATGTATTACTAAAATTAATTTCAACCGTTTCTTTTTATTTTTTTCATTGTGGCTTCAAGAAAATTTAAAATTATACATGTGACTCACATTATGTTTCTATTGGACAGTGCTGGGTTAGTCAAAAGATCTAACTCAAACTAAATACTAATTCCAAAAAATTTTCGAGCACCTACCATGAACTTTTATATATTTATTTTTGCTATCATGTGAAAAAGTTGGTTAGAAATAATGTTTGCCAGTTTTGTTGACCTTTCCTTAGACTTTAGCCTGGACCAGAAATTGGTTATGGGTTAAATTATGGGAGTTTGATGAAGCTTTCCTCCTCCCCTGCTGGTTACTGATGCTCGTACAGAGTCAGAATCACTAGGAAATGTCTTATGATACAATCATTAAAACATTTTAAATGAGGGAAAATAAGGGATGTTTGCTGGCCTCCCTGCTTTTCAACTCACACTTTCATGATATACCATCAGTTTTGGATGAATCAAACGTATGCACCTTTCTGCTGCTGAGAAATGAAAAATAAGCCCTTGATGATGTACATTCACTCATCAACATTTTGGGTGGATATTGTGTACACTGTGGTTGCTGCTGAGTGTTTAGGAGTGAAAAACCAAACAAGGTGCCTGTCCTCATGGAGCCTACATTCCAATGAAAGGAGACAGAAAACCGATGAATAAGATAATCATAGATTCTGACAAGTTCTATGAAAAAAATTAATATAATGATTTGGTAAAGAATAACTTTATCAAATGGTGGGCAGTGTGTGTGTGTGTGTGTCTCTAATTTAGGTCAGGTAACTGGGCAGTCTCTCTGAGAAGATGACATTTGAGTTGACATTTGAAGAAAAAGGAGTCAGCCATAGGAAGAGCCATGGGAAGAGCAGTCCAGGCAGAAGGCACAACAGACGCAAAGGCCTTGAGTTGGGAGAGAGTTTGATGTGTTTGAAGAACAGAAAGGAAGTCATAAGACTAGGATGTGGTGAGCAAAAGGGAAAGGGATAGGAGATGGGATTGGCAAGCAGGAACCAACAGCAGCCAGTAGATCATGTTAAGAAGTCAATTTTATTTTAAGGGTAATGGGGAGCCATTGATGGTTTTGGAGCACAAGGGTAACCAGATGCATTTTTTTTCATACAAATGATCTTGTAGTATTTTCAATGGACAGCTAACCTGTTCTACAATTGCCAGAAAGAAGACCTAAGAACTGATTGTTCTGGGTAGATGTCCTCCAATATTCAATAGTATTTTAGTTAATAATCCCATATACCAAGACACCTTGTACATGTTGCATGTATCATCTTTGCACCAGGGGCCCAAGGACCTCCCAGGAGGTAACTCATCAAAAGGAAAGAAAAGATCAAACAAGTTAGTCTCAAAACAAGGCTTATATTTGGCTAGAGTTTGGATGGGTGATTTTTCAGAAGAGTGGTGTACCTGTCACTCAGATTAGTTCTCACGACCAGTCCTTATGGACTTACCATGTCTGAGTTTTATGTGGCTATGGCTATAAGTAAAAACTAAGGGGGTTGTTTAATGAAAACCTTTTTGGCCCCCAAACAATGTTTTTCTGGCGTCTCATCCACGTGATGGAGCACAGTGTGGCTGGGAGGCATTCCCTTCTACTGAACATCACCGTTGAACATCAAACTGCTTTGGCACCTGGCACCTATTTGGTACCTGTTAGGAGGCAGCAGTGCCTGGCAGGAAAGGTGGTACCCAGTAATACAAGGTGGATATGACTCTTGGATAAAATGGAAGTCAACTGAGATAGTTATAATCATCAGAAATAGCAGCATGCTTGGTTGATGGGAGGGTGTCCAGAACAGGAGAAAAGGAGGAAAAATCCATAAACACTGTAGCTGACTAGACTTGTTTTTGAGCATGTGTGACTCCTTTCTGAGCATCCCCAGAGATTCTGACAGGCAGTGAATTTTGCAGGAGCCTGGAGCTCTACAATAAATAGCAGAGGAGGGTACGGTGAACTATCTTCGTTGGGTTCCCCAAGAAGCCCATCCTGAGATAAGGACTCAAGGGCATGTAGTTTATTTGGGAGATGATCCCAGGAAACAGCAGCATGGGGAGAGGGAAAGGGCGACACAGAAAAGAAGACAACCAATAAAGGGCATGTGGCAAGCAAGTGACTGCTATGGGCAAGTGGAGCTCAGCATCCCCGGGGGCACTGGGAGACTGCAGAGAACAGGCCTCACATTATCTCAGTGGAAGGAGAGGAAGCTGGGAGAATCCTCCACCAACACCCATCCATCACTGGGTGGGGCTGTTTCTAGGGACACAAACTCTTTGGGACTTCCAGGCCATCGTGCTTGCTGGCCGGGTGTGCTTCCACAGCCAGAACAAAGCCCTCATTCAGAGAGTCACAGGTGTAGCAATGAGCATCCTTTGGTGTACAGAGAGGATTGTTGAGGGACTCTGGGCAGGGCCCCAGCAGCATCTACTACACCAGGCTACAAGCATAGAGGAATTTATATTTATCTCTGTGCTAGTCTC
The DNA here is from genome assembly GCF_028021215.1 of Eschrichtius robustus. NCBI lineage: Eukaryota > Metazoa > Chordata > Mammalia > Artiodactyla > Eschrichtiidae > Eschrichtius > Eschrichtius robustus. The sequence goes on from NC_090837.1 coordinate 10,107,905, forward strand.
ATTTCTGGCCCCATTTCAGTCCTCACTCTTGTTTTGTTTTTCTTTTTCTCCCTTCTCTCCTACTTATAATTTATGCAATCTGGCTGTGTTTCATGTATCCTTGTAAGCAGCCTTAAATCTTTTTCTGGAACACAGCCGCACATAAATAAATAAACACTAGCAAGGTTTAACACTTTCCCTTTATTTATTGACCACTTTTTTCCCCTTCTGTGAACTTCTTGGACCAGAGCCTCGTTCACCTGCGTCTAGCGCTGTGCTGAGCACATTGAAGGCATTTGATTATTGTTCTGTAGAATAATGGCACGAAGATGTGCAGCTGGCTTGTAAACCGACTCTGTGACTAGAAGCAGGTACTTTCTGGCTCCTTCTTTCTTGAACCCAGTGCTTAGAACAGTGCCTGCACGTAGCAGGTGCTCAGTAAATATTTGGAAGAATGAAGATCGAAAGAATGAGACTTAGAGAACCTATATCCATAAGGGTTCCCATAGATCACCAGTTAGAAATCTACCAACATACTGGGATTGTGTGTTTTGTAAGGTCAAAGTTGCCCTTGAAACCTCTGTCATGTGGATGTACTCATTTTCATGAGCACAAGCTGGGAGGCAGAGACTAAAGCTAGATCTAGAGATGGTGTTTTAAAATGTATACCCAGCAGGCTCTGTGCATCTCAGAACACCCAGTGGCAATTCAAATGCAGCCTGTTTATAAACCTAATCTTTGCTTGTAGGTGTCCTGGGAAACTGTTCTCAATAACACCTTTATTGAGAAAAGAATTACCAGCAATGTTGGGAACTGGGGTTCCCCAGGAATCTCAGACGCTAGAAATTGAGCGACTGCTTTACATCCCATGAATCAGAAAGAAATTATTTAGTGATGGGTCACAGGCATGTAGGTATCTGGAGTTTTTTTTGCTGTAATATTTTCTCCTTAAGCGGCAAGCACAATAGTTTTATTTAATAAACCACTAACTAGAAATGAAAAAGTCTAGCCTTTGAAAGACAAATTCTTGGCATTCAATAGATCAGCATTACCCGTAAGTAGGTTACTTCTAGGAAGCTCCATTTTCATGTAGATCTTAGCAAAGGAGGAGCGAGTTTGGCACTTGTGTTATTTATGTGTGTTTAAATTAAGATATTATTTGCATAATATAAAATTCATCCTTTTAAAGTGAACAATCCAGTGGTTTTTAGTATATTCACTATGTTAAGCAATCATCACCACTACCAAATTCCAGAACTGTTTTCCATCACCCCAAAAGAACCCTGAATCTGTTAGCAGTTACTCCCTATTCCCCTCCTTCCTAGTTCCTGGCAAGCACTAAACTACTTTCTGTCTCTATGGATTTACCTATTCTATATATTTCATATAAATGGAATCATACCATATATGTGACCTATCCTATCTAGCTTCTTTCATTTACCTGGATAATTTTAAGTTTCATCCATGTTGTAGCATGTACTTCCTTTATTTATTTATTTATTTATTTATTTTTGGCTGTGTTGGGTCTTCGTTTCTGTGCGAGGGCTTTCTCCAGTTGCGGCGAGCGGGGGCCGCTCTTCATCGTGGTGCGCGGGCCTCTCACTGTCGCGGCCTCTCCCCTTGCGGGGCACAGGCTCCAGATGCGCAGACTCAGTAGTTGTGGCTCACGGGCTAAGTTGCTCCGTGGCATGTGGGATCTTCCCAGACGAGGGCTCGAACCCGTGTCCCCTGCATTGGCAGGCAGATTCTTAACCACTGCGCCACCAGGGAAGCCCGTACTTCCTTTTTTATGGCTGAAGAATATTCCATGGGTGTATGGATACACCATATTTTGGTTATCCATTCATCCATGGACAGACACCTCGGTTGTTTCTACTTTTCGGCTGTTGTGAATAATGTTGCAGTGAACGCTGGAATACAAGTATCTGTTTAAGTCCTCGTTTTCAGTCCCCTTGGGTGTATACCCAGGAGTGGGATTGCTAGGTCATATGAGAATCACCTGTTTTCCAAAGTGGTTACACCATTCTACATTCCCACTGGCAATGTAAGAGAGTTCCAATTTCTCCACTTCCTCCCTAACACTTGTTATTCTGTGTGTGTTTAAATTATAACAATCCTAATGGGTGTGAAGTGGTTTCTAGTGGGTTACATCTGGTTTTTTTTTTTTTTTTTTTTTGTAAGTTTCAATTTCCTGCTTCTTGTCTGAGCCCAGATACAGCTGTCCTGGAACATCCATCCATTTTTCCACCTATCTTTCTTCTTTCACATACTTTTTTGTTTTGTTTTGGTTTGGTTTTAGAACAGTTTTAGGTTTACAAAAAATTCAGCAGATAGTACAGAGTTGCCATATACTCCCTTCTTCTGCTCACAGTTTCTCCTCTTAGAAACATCATATATTAGTGTGATATATTTGTTACAATTGGTGAACCAATATTGATACATTATTATTAACTAAAGTCCCTAGTTTACATTAGGGTCTGTTCTTTTTTTGGGTTTTGACAAATATGTAATGTCCTATATCCATCATTATAGTATCGTACAAAGTAGTTTCATTGCCCTGGAGATCCTCTGTTCTTCACTTATTCATCCCTCCCTCCCTCCTCCAAAGTACTGCCAACCACTGATCTACTCCTGTCTCTTTTTACTAGAATCCCTTTTACTTTTGACTGTAGTTTTGTATTTTCCAGAATGTCGTGTATTTAGCCTTTTCAGATTGGCTTCTTTTACTTGTTTGTTCACCTTTTGAAGGACATCTTGGTTGCTTTCAGTAATTACAAATAAAGGTATTATAGGCATTCAGTGATTGAGTGATGACAGGGAGAAGCCAATGACATTGAATAACTGTTTATTACTTACATTCCCAAGAGAAGGGGACACACCATGCCATGCAGGGCCACAGGGGAGGCATCAGGTTTTGATCAGTAGGCAGAAGCAGGAATAAGGGGAAAGCCTAAGCGAGAGCCTTTACTGAGCTTCTGCAGGAAGGAAGAGGCAGCGCGAACAATTTAGGATCGGCTCCTTTGAATAATTCCAGCGGGCTCTGGGGCATAGGAGCTGTCCTCAGCTGTCCGGGACCTGATTCTGGGGTGATTAAGGCAGAGGAAATATTGGCTTGGTGTGTGTTAGCTAAGCAGGTGGGTGAGGGCATGGCACTGGATGAGGTGGTCTGTGCGTGACTAGACATGTTCCAGGCAAGCAGTCCACCACCCCTAGGAATTAGCTAGCCCTGTAGGGGCAGTCTCTCCTCGGGTCTGAAAGGTCCCCCAAGATGTCAAAATATCATACAATACAGAAAATAAAAAAACATGATTAATACACTGAGTTTCCCTGTAGGGATGGTTTTGGGATAGGTTCTCTGGAAGGGAATGGGGTTTGGGATTCAGCCCCTCTGAAAAGAAAAGAAAAGTCTGGTTGCAATAGTAGCTTGACAAAGGCTTGGCCAACCCAGAGGGAAGCTCTGGAGCGAGGATTGCCCGTCAGACTGTCCCGCATCTGGAGGAAATGGGCAGCTTTTATAGCCTGGCCTTGCTTGGTCAGCAGTGCAGGCTGCTCTGGGAAGGACGTGACCTTGAGCTAGGCATCTCTCTGCCCCTAAAGCAGACCCTGAAGGAGCTGACAGCTGGGGGCCATCTGCTGACCCCACTCCCTGCAGGTGGACAGCAAGTCCTTCCTCAGGGGGGAATGTGGGTGGCACCTCTGTGACCACTTCAGGGATCCCGTTCCAGTTGGCCTCAGCAGTTGCTGGCTTGAGGACACACTCTTATTGGCTGCCTTTCTTTCCCTGCCTCACTTTCCCACTCTCCTTCACTTCCTCAATAAACTACTTGCACCGAAATCTTTGTCTTAAAGTCTGCTTTTGGGGGAACTGAAACCAAGACACATCCAACTTGCCTTTAGAGTGATGTTCCTTGGGGCAGGTCTGGTGGTTTCCAGTTACATAAGTGTACTTTTCTTGACTCACATATACTTAGGGTGATTTAAGTCCTGGTTTGTTCAACACAATTCCTGTTTAATCTATTGCCCTGATGTTCCATTCCATTGTCCCTTTTTCTCTTAAAACTGTCTTGGTTTGGATGATACATTTTATGATCAATGCACCACTCTTTGAAATGAGTGATCCTTAATAAGATCCATGGACAAGGGAAAGTGGTTTGTTTTGATCTTGAAGGCCATTAACTCATTTATTTTGGGTGAATCATCCAATTTTAGAGCTGGAAGCAACTTCCAGGCCTGGCTAATCCATTGGCTCTCAACTTTTTTTTTTTTTCCTCTGTTGGGACGCACACGGTTGGATATTCACATGCATAACACTCCCATGAAATTCCCAATATGCCAGCTGTAACTCCACTCCTTTTCTCCTACTCAGGAAAGCATATTGAATGCGGGCGAGAATTAGGTTGTTACAGGGATAAGGTATTATTTAAAAAAAGATGAATCATTCTCCAGCTCCGGTGCTTTAACCACTAGCATCAAATCAGTCATGACACAGTTCGTGACTGATTGAATTTGAGAACTGCTGATCTTGTTCCAAACCGCTGCATTACATAAAAAAGTCATTTAGCCACATGGTGGCTCCGTTTTCTCACCTGGAAACAGGGATGCTAAAAATCTCCTTCCCTGTCTGATTGAGTTATGGTGGAAATGAGATAATGAATGTGAAAGCTTTGGGAAGTATAAATCCTTTGAACCAATGGAAGCTCTTGTGGTGGCTATCTGTAGATGGGAAGAAGCAGCCATATATGTTGAGAATTTTCTAGAGCCACACCAGAATTTACAAAATAGGTGACTGTGCACCCATCTGGTTTGCCCACGGATTCTTTCCTTAGGACATTTGTGAGTCAACATTTTATCGGAGCTCCTGGTCATTACATGGATTCTCTTTACATCTTTGCTAAGGTGTCTTAGTCAAAACCCAGTGGTTGCAAGAGACAAAAATCCAACATGAATTCGCTTGAATAAATTGGCTCACATAATGAAACCACGGGAACGTCCTGGTTGGAGTTGGCCACAGGGATGACCAGATTCCACGATGTTCCAATCGCAAAGATTCTTTGTGCCTCTCACCCATACTGCTCTCTACTTACTGGCTTCATTTTCTCAGAACAGCTTCTTCACTAGGCTGGGGGGATGGTTGTCGGACGCTGAGCTCCCATCTTTACCGCTTTGTGATGTTAGAGATACCCTTGTCCCCCGCCCTGCCCCCTCAGATTGGTTCGAAGAACCCTAGGGAAGTACTCTGATTGGCTCACCCTTGGACCAATCACTGTAGTCGGGGAAATAATAGGTAGACTAAGCCCGTTAAGCCAGATGCCCACACTTCAGATCAATTACCCAAGGGCTTCTCATGCACACAGTTGCTTCAGGGATTGTTGGGAGCCGGCAGCTACTAGATCTGTGCCCATCATTCAGGGAAAATAAAGTCTTATAGATTGTCAAACCTTTATTCCTAATGACTCTTTTACATTTCCTGGGCTATAAATAATAAATCCTTCCCCTTTCCTTCCCAATGCAAATATTTTGAATATTTTAATAATTGCTTTCCAAAGCCTACTTTCAAAATCACTCTTCAAAAGGTTTATGCCATTATATACTCCCACAAACAGATGGTGGTGGGCATTCTTGAATTGAAAACTGTCATTGATCTGTCCTGTGGTTTTCAGTTGAGGGTGATTGTGACTTCCCAGTGGATAACAGCAATGTCTGGAGACATTTTTTTTTTAGAATTGATCATTTTAATTAATTAATTAATTTTATTTTTGGCTGTGTTGGGTCTTCGTTTCTGCGGGAGGGCTTTCTCTAGTTGCGGCAAGCGGGGGCCACTCTCCATCGCGGTGCGCGGGCCTCTCACTATCGCGGCCTCTCTTGTTGCGGAGCACAGGCTCCAGACGCGCAGGCTCAGTAGTTGTGGCTCACAGGCCTAGTTGCTCCGCGGCATGTGGGATCTTCCCAGACCAGGGCTCGAACCCGTGTCCTCTGCATTAGCAGGCAGATTCTCAACCACTGCGCCACCAAGGAAACCCCTGGAGACATTTTTGATTGTCACATACTGGCGTGATGCTACCGGCTTCTAGTGGATAGTAAGACAGGATGCTGCTAGACGTCCTGCAATGCACAGATAGCAGCCCCCCACAACAAAGAATGATCTGGTCCAAAATCTCAATAATGCTGAGGTTGAGGATCTTTGATCTATACAAACAGATATGGTCTGGTTTTTATTTTTACATATAAAGAAGTCTCAACAAGAAGACTTGCCTCAACAGAAAACTTTGACAGCACACTCTGTGGCTGGTCTTGACATAGGGAGGTACACTTGAAGTCCTGTTTTCCCAGGTTGGGAGGAGGGCATTGAACATGGCAGGTAAAAGTTTTCAAATTGCCCAGCTAAACTGCTTGGAAAACTCACTCTTCCAAGCTCTGCCCGACCCTTTGTTTTAAGGGTAGTGTGTATTTAAAGCACTTTAGCAAAAGAGGGGTAGCTTGGATTACAACTGAATGTGAGAATTACCAATGTTTGGTTTATTTCTATTCTGACTCTTGGAAAATAATAGTCATATACCACCATTAAAGAAATTTAATGCATGACAAAATAGAATGTAAGAAAACTCCCACTAACAGGGTCTGGTCTCAGCAAATTAGACAACAGAAAATAATTTATCTTTAACTTTCAGCTTCCTGATTTTGCATCTTTCTCCGTGTCACTCATTTTCCCCCTCCATCCATTGACCCCAACTAATGGTACCAACTGCTTCTTCTCTTCAGAAGTAGTATAATGAGGCAATAAAGAGTAGGGAGTCTGCCACTGGCCTGCCTGAATCTGCTGATTACTATTGGTGCAACTCCAGGCAAATTACTTAACTAACCTTAGTTCCCTCATCTGTAAAGTGGAGATGATAACAGTGCCTCCTCATAAGGTTGTTGTGCGGGTTAAATAGTTAATGTACACAAAGAACTTAGAACAGTGCCTGGAACATAACAAGCACTATGTAAGTGTTAGTAATATTGCTTTCAGTTCTCTACCCCTTTCTCGAAACCTGATGTCAGACCGATTCCCAGTATAGTTTAAATGAATGGGAACAGTTTAGTAGGGAGTGGTGGTGATGGTCTTTGGGTTTAAGAACCGACTGGATAGTACCCCTCACACAACCCGGCCAACACGTTTTCAATACAGACATAAAACTCTTCCAGGAATAGAGATATTTAGAGTAGGGTTGGGCAAACTATAGCCTGCAGGCCAAATCCAGCAAGGCTTTTGTTTTTGTAAATAAAGTTTTTTGAAGTCCAGCCACACCTATTTTTTATGTATTATCTAAGTTTGCTATTGTGTTATAATGGCAGAATCGACAATTCACAAAGGCAAAGTTGAGTAGTCACAACAGAGGCTGTAGGACTTGCAGTCTCAAATATTTTCATCCTTCACAGAACAAGTCTGCTGCTCTCTGCTCTAGACCCTGTGACTCCAAGTACCAGTTTGTGGACCTGCAGCGTCAGCTTCACCTGGGGACCAATTAGAAATGCAGAGTCTCAGGCTCCATCCCAGACTGGCTTTATCAGAAGCTGCATTTTAACACAATCTCCAGGGGTTTGTGTGCACTGTAAGTTTGGAGGATACTGTGTAGAGGGCACTTGCTTTGCAAGGAAGAGTAATTTATGTGACTTTCAGGGTTCCTTCTAATGCCAAGCTTCAAGTGAAGAACTTAATTGATTCTATTCTTTTTTCTTAAATTTATTTTTAATTGAGATATAATTGACATATAAAATTGTATTAGTTTTATGTGTACAACATAATGATTTGATATATGTATATGTTGTAAATGATGACCACAATAGGTTTAGTATCCATCACCTCACATAACTACAATTTTTTTTCTTGTGATGAGAACTTTTTTTTTTTAAACATCTTTATTGAAGTATAATTGCCTTACAATGGTGAATCAGTTATACATATACAATATGTTCCCATTTCTCTTCCCTCTTGCATCTCCCTCCCTCCCACCCTCCCCATCCCACCCCTCTAGGTGGTCACAAAGCACCTAGCTGATCTCCCTGTGCTATGCGGCTGCTTCCCACTAGTTATCTATTTTACATTTGGTAGTGTATATATGTCCATGACACTCTCTTACCCTGTCACATCTCACCCCCCCCCCCCATATCCTCAAGTCTATTCTCTAGTAGGTCTGTGTCTTTATTCCCGTCTTGCCACTAGGTTCTTCATGGCCTTTTTTTTCCCCTTAGATTCCGTATATATGTGTTAGCATACTGTATTTGTTTTTCTCTTTCTGACTTACTTCACTCTGTATGACAGACTCTAACTCCATCCACCTCATTACAAATACCTCCATTTCATTTCTTTTTATGGCTGAGTAATATTCCATTGTATATATGTGCCACATCTTCTTTATCCATTCATCTGTCGATGGACATTTAGGTTGCTTCCATGTCCTGGCTATTGTAAATAGAGCTGCAGTGAACATTTTGGTACATGACTCTTTTTGACCTATGGTTTTCTCAGGGTATATGCCCAGTAGTGGGATTGCTGGGTCGTATGGTAGTTCTATTTGTAGTTTTTTAAGGAACCTCCGTACTGTTCTCCATAGTGGCTGTATCAATTTACATTCCCACCAACAGTGCAAGAGTGTTCCCTTTCCTCCACACCCTCTCCAGCATTTATTGTTTCTAGATTTTTTGATGATGGCCATTCTGACCGGTGTGAGATGATATCTCATTGTAGTTTTGATTTGCATTTCTCTAATGATTAATGATGTTGAGCATTCTTTCATGTGTCTGTAGGCCATCTGTATATCTTCTTTGGAGAAATGTCTATTTAGGTCTTCTGCCCATTTTTGGATTGGGTTGTTGGTTTTTTTGTTATTGAGCTGCATGAGCTGCTTGTAAATCTTGGAGATTAATCCTTTGTCAGTTGCTTCATTTGCAAATATTTTCTCCCATTCTGATGGTTGTCTTTTGGTCTTGTTTATGGTTTCCTTTGCTGTGCAAAAGCTTTTAAGTTTCATTAGGTCCCATTTGTTTACTTGTGTTCTTATTTCCATTTCTCTGGGAGCTGGGTCAAAAAGAATCTTGCTGTGATGTATGTCATAGAGTGTTCTGCCTATGTTTTCCTCTAAGAGTTTGATAGTGTCTGCCCTTACACTTAGGTCTTTAATCCATTTTGAGTTTATTTTTGTGCATGGTGTCAGGGAGTGTTCTAATTTCATACTTTTACATGTAGCTGTCCAATTTTCCCAGCACCACTTATTGAGGATGCTGTCTTTTCTCCACTGTATATGCTTGCCTCCTTTATCAAAGATAAGGTGACCATATGTGTGTGGGTTTATCTCTGGGCTTTCTATCCTGTTCCATTGATCTATATTTCTGTTTTTGTGCCAGTACCAAACTGTCTTGATTACTGAAGCTTTGTAATATAGTCTGAAGTCAGGGAGCCTGATTCCCCCAGCTCCATTTTTCGTTCTCAAGATTGCTTTGGCTATTCGGGGTCTTTTGTGTTTCCATACAAATTGTGAAATTTTTTGTTCTAGTTCTGTGAAAAATGCCAGTGGTAGTTTGATAGGGATTGCATTGAATCTGTAGATTGCTTTGGGTAGTAGAGTCATTTTCACAATGTTGATTCTTCCAATCCAGGAACATGGTATATCTCTCCATCTATTTGTATCATCTTTAATTTCTTTCATCAGTGTCTTATAATTTTCTGTATACAGGTCTTTTGTCTCCTTAGGTAGGTTTATTCCTAGATATTTTATTCTTTTTGTTGCAATGGTAAACGGGAGTGTTTTCTTAATTTCACTTTCAGATTTTTCATCATTAGTGTATAGGAATGCAAGAGATTTCTGTGCATTAATTTTGTATCCTGCTACTTTCCCAGATTCATTGATTAGCTCTAGGAGTTTTCTGGTAGCATCTTTAGGATTCTCTATGTATAGTATCATGTCATCTGCAAATAGTGACAGCTTTACTTCTTCTTTTCTGATTTGGATTCATTTTATTTCTTTTTCTTCTCTGATTGCTGTGGCTAACACTTCCAAAACTATGTTGAATAATAGTGGTGAGAGTGGGCAGCCTTGTCTTGTTCCTGATCTTAGTGGAAATGGTTTCAGTTTTTCACCATTGAGGACAATGTTGGCTGTGGGTTTGTCATATATGGCCTTTATTATGTTGAGGAAAGTTCCCTCTATTCCTACTTTCTGCAGGGCTTTTATCATAAATGGGTGTTGAATTTTGTCGAAAGCTTTCTCTGCATCTATTGAGATGATCATATGGTTTTTCTCCTTCAATTTGTTAATATGGTGTATCACATTGATTGATTTGCGTATGTTGAAGAATCCTTGCATTCCTGGGATAAATCCCACTTGATCATGGTGTATGATCCTTTTAATGTGCTGTTGGATTCTGTTTGCTAGTATTTTGTTGAGGATTTTTGCATCTATGTTCATCAGTGATATTGGCCTGTAGTTTTCTTTCTTTGTGACATCTTTGTCTGGTTTTGGTATCAGGGTGATGGTGGCCTCGTAGAATGAGTTTGGGAGTGTTCCTCCCTCTGCAATATTTTGGAAGAGTTTGAGAAGGATAGGTGTTAGCTCTTCTCTAAATGTTTGATAGAATTTGCCTGTGAAGCCATCTGGTCCTGGGCTTTTGTTTGTTGGAAGGTTTTTAATCACAGTTTCAATTTCAGTGCTTGTGATTGGTCTGTTCATATTTTCTATTTCTTCCTGGTTCAGTCTCGGCAGTTTGTGCATTTCTAAGAATCTGTCCATTTCTTCCAGGTTGTCCATTTTATTGGCATAGAGTTGCTTGTAGTAATCTCTCATGATCGTTTGTATTTCTGCAGTGTCAGTGGTTACTTCTCCTTTTTCATTTCTAATTCTATTGATTTGAGTCTTCTCCCTTTTTCTCTTGATGAGTCTGGCTAATGGTTTATCAAGTTTGTTTATCTTCTCAAAGAACCAGCTTTTAGTTTCATTGATTTTTGCTATTGTTTCCTTAATTTCTTTTTCATTTATTTCTGACCTAATCTTTATGATTTCTTTCCTTCTGCTGGCTTTGGGGGTTTTTTGTTCTTCTTTCTCTAATTGCTTTAGGTGCAAGGTTAGGTTGTTTATTCGAGATGTTACCTGTTTCTTGAGGTAGGCTTGTATTGCTATAAACTTCCCTCTTAGCACTGCTTTTGCTGCGTCCCATAGGTTTTGGGTCGTCGTATCTCCATTGTTATTTGTTTCTAGGTATTTTTTGATTTCCCCTTTGACATCTTCAGTGATCACTTCGTTATTAAGTAGTGTATTGTATAGCCTCCATGTGTTTGTATTTTTTACAGATCTTTTCCTGTAATTGATATCTAGTCTCATAGCGTTGTGGTCGGAAAAGATACTTGATACGATTTCAATTTTCTTAAATTTACCAAGGCTTGATTTGTGACCCAAGATATGATCTATCCTGGAGAATGTTCCATGAGCACTTGAGAAAAATGTGTATTCTGTTGTTTTTGGGTGGAATGTCCTATAAATATCAATTAAGTCCATCTTGTTTAATGTATCATTTAAAGCTTGTGTTTCCTTATTTATTTTCATTTTGGATGATCTGTCCATTGGTGAAAGTGGGGTGTTAAAGTCCCCTACTATGATTGTGTTGCTGTCGATTTCCCCTTTTGTGGCTGTTAGTATTTGCCTTATGTATTGAGGTGCTCCTATGTTGGGTGCATAAATATTTACAATTGTAATACCTTTCTCTTGGATCGATCCCTTGATCATTATGTAGTGTCCTTCTTTGTCTCTTGTAATAGTCTTTATTTTAAAGTCTATTTTGTCTGATATGAGAATTGCTACTCCAGCTTTCTTTTGATTTCCATTTGCATGGAATATCTTTTTCCATCCCCTCACTTTCAGTCTGTATGTGTCTCTAGGTCTGAAGTGGGTCTCTTGTAGACAGCATATATATGGGTCTTGTTTTTGTATCCATTCAGCCAGCCTGTGTCTTTTGGTGGGAGCATTTAATCCATTTACATTCAAGGTAATTATCGATATGTATGTTCCTATTCCCATTTTCTTAAATGTTTTGGGTTTGTTATTGTAGGTGTTTTCCTTCTCTTGTGTTTCTTGCCTAGAGAAGTTCCTTTAGCATTTGTTGTAAAGCTGGTTTGGTGGTGCTGAACTCTCTCAGCTTTTGCTTGTCTGTAAAGGTTTTAATTTCTCCATGAAATCTGAATGAGATCCTTGCTGGGTAGAGTAATCTTGGTTGTAGGTTTTTCTCCTTCATCACTTTAAATATATCCTGCCACTCCCTTCTGGCTTGCAGAGTTTCTGCTGAAAGATCAGATGTTAACCTTATGGGGATTCCCTTGTGTGTTATTTGTTTTTTTTCCCTTGCTGCCTTTAATATGTTTTTCTTATATTTAATTTTTGACAGTTTGATTAATATGTGTCTTGGCGTGTTTCTCCTTGGGTTTATCCTGTATGGGACTCTCTGTGCTTCCAGGACTTGGTTAACTATTTCCTTTCCCATATTAGGGAAGTTTTCAACTATAATCTCTTCAAATATTTTCTCAGTCCCTTTCTTTTTCTCTTCTTCTTCTGGGACCCCTATAATTCGAATGTTGGTGCGTTTAATGTTGTCCCAGAGGTCTCTGAGACTGTCCTCAGTTCTTTTCATTCTTTTTTCTTTATCCTGCTCTGCAGTAGTTATTTCCACCATTTTATCTTCCAGGTCACTTATCCTTTCTTCTGCCTCAGTTATTCTGCTATTGATCCCATCTAGAGTATTTTTAATTTCATTTATTGTGTTTTTCATCGTTGCTTGGTTCCTCTTTAGTTCTTCTACGTCCTTGTTAAATGTTTCTTGCATTTTGTCTATTCTATTTCCCAGATTTTGGATCATCCTTACTATCATTATTCTGAATTCTTTTTCAGGTAGACTACCTATTTCCTCTTCATTTGTTAAGTCTGGTGTGTTTTGACCCTGTTCCTTCATCTGCTGTGTGTTTTTCTGTCGTCTCATTTTGCTTATCTTACTGTGTTTGGGGTCTCCTTTTCACAGGCTGCAGGTTCGTAGTTCCCGTTGTTTTTGGTATCTGTCCCCAGTGGCTAAGGTTGGTTCAGTGGGTTGTGAAGGCTTCCTGGTGGAGGGAACTAGTGCCTGAGTTCTGGTGGATGAGGCTGGATCTTGTCTTTCTGGTGGGCACGTCCACGTCTTGTAGTGTATTTTGGGGTGTCTGTGGCCTTATTATGATTTTAGGCAGCCTCTCTGCTAATGGATGTGGCTGTGTTCCTGTCTTGCTAGTTGTTTGGCATAGGGTGTTCAGCACTGTAGCTTGCTGGTCATTGAGTGATGCTGGGTCTTGATGTTGAGATGGAGATCTCTGAGAGATTTTTGCCGTTTGGTATTACGTGGAGCTGGGAGGTCTCTTGTGGACCAGTGTCCTGAAGTTGGCTGTCCCACCTCAGAGGCACGGCCCTGATGCCTGGCTGGAGCACCAAGAGCCTTTCGTCCACACGGCTCAGAGTAAAAGGGAGAAAAAATAGAAAGAAAGAAAGAAAGAAAGAAAGAGGCTATAATATAGTGAAGTAAAATAAAGCTATTGTAAAGCAAAGCTATACAGACAAAATCTCACCCAGAAGCATATACATATACACTCACAAAAAAAAGGAAAAGGGGAAAAATTAATATATCCTGCTCCCAAAGTCCACCTCCTGAATTTGGGATGATTCGTTGTCTATTCAGGTATTCAGCAGATGCAGGCACATCAAGTTGTTTGTGGAGTTTTAATCCGCTGCTTCTGAGGCTGCTGGGAGAGATTTCCCCTTCTCTTCCCTGTTCGCACAGCTCCTGGGGTTCAGCTTTGGATTTGGACCGGCCTCTGCGTGTAGGTCGCCTGAGGGCGTCTATTCCCCGCCCAGACAGGACGGGGTTAAAGGAGCAGCTGCTTCGGGGGCTCTGGCTCACTCAGGCCGGGGGGAGGGAGCGGTACAGAGGAGGCGGGGTGAGCCTGCGGCGGCCGAGGCCGGCGTGACGTTGCACCAGCCTGAGGCGCGCCGTGCGTTCTCCCGGGGAAGTTGTCCCCGGATCACGGGACCCTGGCAGTGGCGGGCTGCACAGGCTACCGGGAGGGGCGGTGTGGAGAGTGACCTGTGCTCACACACAGGCTTTTTGGAGGCGGCAACAGCAGCCCCAGCGTCTCACGCCCGTCTCTGGGGTCCGCGCTGATCGCCGCGGCTCGCGCCCTTCTCTGGAGTTCGTTTAGGCGGCGCTCTGAATCCCCTCTCCTTGCGCACCGCGAAACAAAGAGGCAAGAAAAAGTCTCTTGCCTCTTCGGCAGCTGCAGACCTTTTCCCGGTCTCCCTCCCAGCCAGCTGTGGTGCGCCAACCCCTTCAGGCTGTGTTCACGCCGCCAGCCCCAGTCCTCTCCCTGCGATCCAACCGAAGCTGAGCCTCAGCTCCCAGCCCTGCCCGCCCTGGCGGCTGAGCAGACAAGCCTCTCGGGCTGGTGAGTGCTGGTCGGCACCGATCCTCTGTGCGGGAATCTCTCCGTTTTTCCCTCTGCGCCCCTGTTGCTGTGGGGTCTGCGCTGATAGCCGCGGCTCGCGCCCGTCTCTGGAGTTCGTTTAGGCGGCGCTCTGAATCCCCTCTCCTCGCGCACCAGGAAACAAAGAGGGAAGAAAAAGTCTCTTGCCTCTTCGGCAGCTGCCGACTTTTTCCCCGGACTCCCTCCCAGCTAGCTGTGGTGCACTAACCCCTTCAGGCTGTGTTCATGCCGCCAACCCCAGTCATCTCCCTGGGATCCGACAGAAACCCGAGCCTCAGCTCCCAGCCCCGCCCGCCCCGGCGGGTGAGCAGACGAGCCTCTCGGGCTGGTGAGTGCTGGTCGGCACCGCTCCTCCGTGCAGGAACCTCTCCGCTTTGCCCTCCGCACCCCTGTGGCTGCGCTCTCCTCCGTGGCTCCGAAGCTTCCCCCCTCTGCCACCCGCAGTCTTGGCCCGCGAAGGGGCTTCCTAGTGCGTGGAAATCTTTCCTCCTTCACAGCTCCCTCCCACTGGTGCAGGTGCCGTCCCTATTCTTTTGTCTCTGTTATTTCTTTTTTCTTTTGCCCTACCCAAGTACGGGGGGAGTTTCTTGCCTTTTTGGAGGTCGGACGTTTTCTGCCAGCGTTCAGTGGGTGTTCTGTAGGAGCAGTTCCACGTGTAGATGTATTTCTACTGTATCTGTGGGAAGGAAGGTGATCTCCGCGTCTTACTCTTCCGCCATCTTCTCTCCTTCCTCGTGATGAGAACTTTTAAGATCTACCCTCTTAGCAACTTTCCATTATACAATACAGTATTGTTATGTTTGTTGATTCTTACTTGTCTCCCACTGCTCTGAAATCTTTTTTTTTTTTTTTTTTTGGCCACCCTGCACAGCTGGTGGGATTTTAGTTCCCCAACCAGGGATTCAACCCAGGCCCTTGTCTGTGAGAGCACGGTATCCTAACCACTGGACTGCCAGGGAATTCCCTGATCTGAAATCTTAAACTTTGGGAGTATTACTTGAAATTAATAAGTTTAGAGCTTGGAAAAAAAGGTTAGAGATGCCATTTCTTCCTTCTCTCTCTTCTTGGTTCATTTTCCTTTTCTTTGTCACTTTCTAGGGTTTATGTGCCTTCAGTGCTAGAGAACTTAGCTTTTGTTTGTTTGTTTGTTTTGTTTTTTTGTCTTCTACCCAGAATAAAACTAAAGAAGTGATATCAATTTGGTTGTAGTCAGCAAACTAGGAGTCAGATAACGTGGGTTCCAGCCTCATCTGAACTCTGCTCTTGCCCAGCTGCAAGGGCCTATGCAAGCTGGGTCTCAGTTTCCTCACCTGCAAAATGGGAGTAATTTTACCAGCTCAGGGTCTCCCTCACGGGGTTGCTATGAGGATGTTACAATACTGTATGTGAAAACGCTTTGTCATTGGTAAAGAAGCATAAAAACGTTAGGAATTATTTATAGACTGCCTGGAATAGAGCCTTGAACACAATAGGTGCTGCATAGTTGTTGGGTAGAATTTTTTCCTGTGTGAACTGCTGCAGTAATAGCCACCAGATGGCAGCAAAATGCAAGCTTCCCCTCAAAGGCTCCTCAGGTCAGCTCCTGGGGTTTTCATAGGGGAGTAAAGTATAGCTGATGGTTTTCCCTGATTTCTATCAAGTTGATACCCCTTCACTCACTTTCCGCCTCCCAACCTTTCCTTACTCCCAAACCATCCACGTGTCTTTTTTTCTTTCTGCCAATTCCTACCATGGGAATGGTAACTTCCCCCCTCCACCCCTCTGCCCCCCAAATGCATTGAGGGGCAAATTAGAAGTTACAGCAGTCTCTGAATTCAGAGTCCAAAGTTAATATGAATTGGCAATGGGGATTAAACCTAGGGGAATTATGAAATAAATGTCAGGCAAAATCGGTGAAAATTGATGAGGCGATGGGAAAAAGGAAAATATTTACACATACTACTTGTTCTCCTCTCCCTGGTGGGCCATCCATCCACCCATCATCCAGTCGACAAACATTCATTCTTCATTTGGGAATTCAGATGCAGTCCCAATCTCTCTCGCGGAGACAGTAGAGACAAATACTGGACAGCTAATCTATCACACATGTGATGGGAACTAAGCCATCTAGGGAACCCTGGAGATGTGTAATGGGGAGACTTAATTTTTGGAAGAGGTCAGCACAGGCCTCCCTGGGAAAGTGATGCTTAAGCTGAGACCCAAGGAGGAGTAATGGTTGTCTTGGCAAAGAAGGAGGGGAGGGTGTGGGTAAGAACCCTCTAAGCAGAGAAAACAGTGTAGTTGAGGATTCAATGACCTCCATATAATTTTAGAGCACTCCCATGGAGAAAATACATAAAGACGCAAAGAAACCAGGATTCACGGACAACAGATTTCTATTTTATTTATTGCAACATCATCTATACATAATTGAAAATTTCTCTAATATGTGTGTAGAAGGCAACATTTCTTCAGGCTGTAGCTGATGATGGATTGCATTAATTTCATAGAGTCCCTATGATAACTCTATGACCCTCCCACCCCTGGATTACGCAGGATACAATCCCTGTCCTCAAGGGGCTGATAGTTTATTTGGAACAATGTTTGCCTCCCGCTCGCCACTCTCTTTGTCTTAACACTTCGGGGCAGCTCTTATTAAACATTCCACATTTTGGTCCTGTTTTTCTTGCCTCTGTTCTTATTCCTCTGATTTCTCCCCATCGCCTCTTCCCCGACACTTGTTAGACTAAGAGTTCCAAACCGGAATTCATGGACCCCCAAGGAGACTGTGGATAGAATTCAGGCATCTGTGAACTTGGCTGGGGGAAAATCACTTCTTTATTTTCACCAAGTTCTAAATCAAAGTCAGCCTTTCTCCTTCCATTATGGGTGTAAGCAACAAAACACAAGAGTGTCAGCGGTGCCTGTGACTTTGCCACCAGGACAAGTCACAGACATTTGAATCTCACATGTGTAGCTATTGCTGATATTTCAAAGTTAATGCTTGTCACTACTTCGAAATGATGGCAGTTTTTAAGTTTGCTGCTGGATGTTATTATTCAGTGCACTGATAAAGACACACACACATATTACTATGTCCCAAATTAGTTTTTTTAAGTGTTTTGATAACTCTCTTTCAACATAATTAGTTCCCTGGTAACCCTGCGTGTTTTATTTTAGGCATTTAAAAATTGTTATTCTGAGGACGGTCCCTCAGCTTCACAGGATGGCCGAAGGTACTCCACACACAGGGGAGGGGAGAAATCCCTGCAAAACCCAAGAGTTTCTTGAGCTTGGCTTCAGCTCTCCCCTCCCTGGGTGGACTCAGGGCAACAAGGTGACTTCTGTGGGCCCGAGGCACTTTTGCCTCCGGGGGCCCCTCCTCCATAAAGGATATTAAAAATTATGTTTTACGACTGCGTAGGTATAAAGATGCAAATAATCCAGACTGGGTTCATTATTATTATATTTATTTGTTTTCTTCTGCTTTCAAAAACAATTAAAATATTTTTGTGGGCACTAGGCACTGGGCCTGCTGGGCCCGATGGAGAAGTCGGCCCTGAGTGAACTCATCCGTTTCCATTCTTCGACTGTTGCCTTTGGCCCAGTGACACTCAGGTCTCCATCACCAGTCCTATCATCTTTCTTGATGGCAGAGCTGACCATCTAGTCACTCACCGAATATCCACACTGGCTGTTCCAGAAGCATCTCAAATGCATCAGGTCCCAAACTGAACACATTGCTTTTCTCTCCAAATTTGCTTTGGCTCCTATATCCTTATTTTTACCAGCATCCAACCAGTCATGAATAGAGAAGCCCTGGGGTCATCTGTGACTCCTTCCTATCCCTTCATTCTCCACATCCAATCAATCACCAAATCCTGCTAACACCACCTCCCAAGTCTGTCCCAGGTCCAGCTCCTGCCTTCCATTCCCAATGCCCTTGACCTACTTCAGACCAGAATCACTTGCCTGGAATCTTCCCGCAGCTCCCTGACGAGTCTTCCTCTATCTGCCCTCCCCAGTCATCTTACTGGGATCCTGATCTGATCTGATCATATCCCATCGCTGCCCAATCCTTGAACCGTTCCCCACTGTCTAAATTAACAGTGAGTCTTGAACTGAGGAGTTTGTTAAAAGTACAGGTTTATGGGTCCCACTGCAGAGACAAAGCCCACCAAATTAGAATCTCTGCAGATTCTTACCAGGCTCCTACCCAGGACCCTGTGTGCTTAATAAATTTCCCCCAAATGATTCTGATGCAGATTCAAGTTTAAGAACCATTGCACATTACAATTACCTGGAGCGTTTAAAAAATACAGATTTCTAGCGCCCACTCCAAACCACTTAAACCAGAATGCCTGTGGGTGGAGCCAGACATCTGTAATTTTTAAAACCTCTCTTGGCAAGTCTGGTTTGCAGTCAGGATTAAGAACTACTAGTTTAGGAAATTCTTAAACAGGTTAAACAGTCCCTGAACAATGGAGTTGAATATTTACTGAAGTTAATAGGTTATTTTCTCCCTGGAACCTGATCTTATATGCTGCTTTTTTTTTATGCTGGGAAGAAGGAAAACTCATTCTTATTTTGACTGCTGTCACTGGGAAACTGCTTAGCAAGTCAAGTCATGCATTTCCATTCGGTGCTGGGCACGATGATTATTAAGCACTGAAACTGTCTTGAGTGCACAGAGCTGAAGTCGGCTGATTTGTCATTCTGTGGCTTCGTGTTAATCAGTGGGCCGATGGCCCTGCTGCATCCCTGATGTCTATGGACTGCTTGCACAGTCCTCTTGGAAATAATATACCTCTTTTCCTCTTCAGTTCATGGGATAAAAATAAGGCACAGAAACTGAAGGGAGCTGCTCAAGGCTGGATATCTCGTAAGTGTCAAAGTCAAGGATAGATTCTCTGAAGTCAGGTTATACTACACTAAGTGGTAAGCTGATAATATTGAGGCTACTGGGCATTTAGAATAAGTATTTTGGATGACACAGGCCCTTGTCTTCACCTATTATCCTTGTTCTCTCTCAAGTTTTTTATTATACAAGCTGAACTCATGGGCCAAACTCATCACTTATTTGCTTGTGCACTTTGCTAACATATACCCAATCTAACGTGAATAGGTTAAGTTCTTACTATTAGATGTAGGACACGGAACTGAATTATACAGTCATTTCAACATTCCTACAAAGCTGTGGTGAGCTGGAGCCAGATCCTACCAGCCACCAGCAACCAGTTATGTACATCTCTTCCCATCTATATAGTCAATGACATCACACTGATAACTTGAAATGTAAGTGGGTGTATTTACATCACAGAAATTGGCAAACATAACAAATGTTATGGTTTTCTGGTGGGATTTTTTTGGTTTGTTTGTTATTTTTAACCTCTAGACAGCCAGTTGTTAAACATTTAGGAAGACACCACTGCAGCTAGATCAGCATAGAAACTTATCCAAGCCCTTCAGGCTTTCACAAGTGGTGCAATCAACTAGCCAACATGATGAAAGAGAATTGGTTTGAATGTCACCTTTGTTACATTCTTCATTAGGCTTTCTTTTGAATTCAACCTACAAAAGGTCAACTTCAAAATGTGATAACATTTCTTGCCTATCAGGTTGGTTGAGAAAGATGATGATGATATTCAGAACTGGCAAAGGTGAGGGGGAGAGGACGCTCTCAGGCACTGGTGATGGAAGAGTCAATACAATCCTTTTGAAGGGCAATTGACCAAATTGTGTCCGAAGCCTGAAGATGTGCTAACTTCCTGAGGTTATCCTAAGGAAATAATGAAAGATGTAGGCAACAGCATATGCTTAATAATGTTCACTGCAGCATTATTTACAACAATGGTTCTCAACTCTACTTGCATTTTAGATTCATTGGGGAAGTTAAAACCAGTACAGCAGTGGTTCTCAACCAAGTGGGGGGCTGTTAGGGAAGTAAAGGAGCATTTTGCGTGCAGGAGACATGTGGCAGAATCTGGAAACATTTTTTGTTGTCACAACTGGGAAGGAGTGTGCTCTTGGCCTCTAATGGGTAGAGGCCAGGGTTGCTGATAAACATCCTACAGAGCACAGAAAATGTCCCTGCAACAAAGATTAATCTGGTCCAGGGGCTTCCCTGGTGGTCAAGTGGTTAAGACTCCACGCTTCCAATGCAGGGGGCCCAGGTTCGATCCCTGCTCTGGGAACTAGATCCCGCAACGAAGATCCTGCATGCCGAAATTAAGACCCTCACAGACAAACAAATAAATAAATAAACAAACATTAAAAAAAAAAAGATTCATCTGGTCCAAAGTGTCAATAGTGCTGAGATTAAGAAACCCTGCAGTACACCGATGTCTGGGCCTCACTTCAGACTAATTACATCAAGCAAATACTGATGCTCTCTTGGGGGAGAGCATCAGTGTTTAAACAAAAACAACAACCACTCAGGTGACTCTACTGTGCGAACAGAGCTGAGAACCTCCAATATTTACTTTCAAAAAATTGGAAATAACATATAATTAATAACAAGACACTAGTTACATGAATTTGGTACCTTCTTAATAACATGTGAGATTAGACATCAATGAGAAAAAGAGAAACAATAGAAAACTGCACGAAGGACATGAAAAGGCAATTTTCAGGGAAAATAAACAAATAAGCAATAAATATCTATATATCTACATCTACCTCTCTCTCTCTCTCTCTCTGTGTATATGTGTGTGTATATATATATATATATAGATAGATAGATAGATAGATAGATAGATAGATAGACAGATAGATAGAGCAAGCTCACTAACAATTAGAGAAATGCAAATTAAAAACAACCATGAAATACAATTTTTCACTTATCAGTTTAACAAATTTTTTAAAAATTGACACTAATGTTGGCAAAAGAGTGGAGAAAGAGTAGAAAAATACTTTCAAAACTTTTGGTGAAAGTGGAAGTTGGTACATCCTTTTGGAGGGCAACTTGGCAGTATTTTACAAAATTTAAAATATATTATTGATCCTAAAAATTTATAGATTTGCAAAGTATACAGAATTTATAAGTCAAAGGAGATATGCATTTTAAATTTTGTTATATATTACCAAATTGGCTTCATACACACACACACCACATATTATATGTGGGTACTGTTCTAAGCAATTATAAGATATCTATCTATCTATCGATCATCTATCTTTCTATCGAGAGAAGGAAGAAAGACAATAGAGAGAGCGAGAATTTCGTCATTGTGTATAACATCGAAGAACTAAGAATTATAAAAGTGGCCAAGTGGAGACTAGTTTAAAAATTATTGCATATTTATGCAACAAACTATGAAGAACGCCACGCAACCTTAGAAAACTAATTTATATTGTTACAAGCTAGAAAGCTAAATTATGTTGTTACATATTAAATAATAAGTTGTTGAACAAAAATGTAGTGATTCCATTTATAGATGTATAACCATAGAATATTCTGGAAGGAATCACAAGATACCTTTAGCAGTAGGAGTGTCATAAAGCTTTTTTTCTTTCCTACTCTCCTGTACTGTTAGAATTTTTTTTTTTTTTTTACCGTGGGTGTATATTTTACATATTCAAATTTATTTAAATATATTATGATTTATATACATTTTTGAAGAAGAATGTTAAGTAAATAACAATATCCATGATATACCACTAATGGAAAAATTTGACTCCCAGTTTATATGATACAGATTTATTTTTAAAACATTCACAGAGAAGACTGGGAAGTACACACATCAAAATGTTTCGCTGTTTAGAAGATCAATGTTTTCTTTGTGCTTTCTGCTTTTCTCTGTTTTTCCAAATTTCTGCACTGAACTTGTGATTCTTCTGAAATTAGAAAAAATTTTAAACCTACAATAAATGTTATTTTTCTCCCAAAAGTACATGTACACCCAACTGCTAGGACATTGCACATAGCTCTAGTGTAGTAATGTGCGAAAATAATTTGGCCGTGAGTACAATATTTTGCTAGGCATCTGTGGTGAGGCTGCACAGTGGATCAGCTGGCACGGTGACCCTGTAAGCCCTTCGTTAAAAACTGCACTTCCTCCACACATGGCTCCCAGAAGCACTTCATTTTTGGATCCTTTTATTTAACGTGAAAAATATTTCTGCTGCAGAAATTCATTGTCATCTCAAGTTTAACGAGAAGATATTTTCTTCTCATGGAATGGAGTGCTGATATCTCCAAAGGGAAGCAGTGCCCGGCCCAAGTCCTTTATTCAACAGACATTTATAGGGCTCAGACTTATGCCCTGGGCATTGTTTTAGGAGTTTGGGTTCCAGGGGTAAAGGAGATAGTCAAGGTTCCTGCTCTTAAGAAGATGACATCATATAGTTGCTAGACAGATGAACAGGATGGTTACAGAGAGTAAAAATGCCAGGGTGGTGAGGGAGAAAAACTAAATTAGTAGGGGTGGCTGATTTTGGATTGTGTGGTCACCCACATAGGAGAGCACATTTGAACCAAGAAATAAACTACAAGATGGAGTTACCCATCTGCTGTGCTGCTGATAGAGCCCAGCCAGAGGGAGTGGCAAGTACAAAGGCCCTGGGGCAGGAGCAAACTTGGCTTATTTGAGAAAGAAAAAGGCCAATGTGGTTTTTTGTTTTGTTTTGTTTTGCTTTTTAACATCTTTATTGGAGTATAATTGCTTTACAATGGTGTGTTAATTTCTGCTTTATAACAAAGTGAATCAGTTATACATATACATATATCCCCATATCTCTTCCCTCTTGCGTCTCCCTCCCTCCCACCCTCCCTATCCCACCCCTTTAGGTGGTCACAATGCACCCAGCTGATCTCCCTGTGCTTTGCGGCTGCTTCCCATTCGCTATCTATTTTACATTTGGTAGTGTATATATGTCCATGCCACTCTCTCACTTTGTCCCAGTTTACGCTTCCCCCTCCCCATATCCTCAAGTCCATTCTCTAGTAGGTCTGCGTCTTTATTCCTGTCTTGCCCCTAGGTTCTTCATGACCTTTTTTTTTTTCCCTTAGATTCCATATATATGTGTTAGCATACGGTATTTGTTTTTCTCTTTCTGACTTACTTCACTCTGTATGATAGACTCTAGGTCCATCCACCTCACTACAAATAACTCAATTTTGTTTCTTTTTATGGCTGAGTAATATTCCATTGTATATATGTGCCACATCTTCTTTATCCATTCATCTGTTGATGGACACTTAGGTTGCTTCCATGTCCTGGCTATTGTAAATAGAGCTGCAATGAACATTGTGTACATGACTCTTTTTGAATTATGGTTTTCTCAGGGTAGATGCCCAGTAGTGGGAATGCTGGGTCGTATGGTAGTTCTATTTTTAGTTTTTTAAGGAACCTCCATACTGTTCTGCATAGTGGCTGTATCAATTTACAATCCCACTAACAGTGCAAGAGGGTTCCCTTTTCTCCACACCCCCTCCAGCATTTATTGTTCGTAGATTTTTTTGATGATGGCTATTCTGACTGGTGTGAGGTGATACCTCATTGTAGTTTTGATTTGCATTTCTGTAATAATTAGTGCTGTTGAGCATTCTTTCATGTATTTGTTGGCAAGCTGTATATCTTCTTTGGAGAAATGTCTATTTAGATCTTCTGCCCATTTTTGGATTGGTTTGTTTGTTTTTTGGATATGGAGCTGCATGAGCTGCTTGTAAATTTTGGAGATTAATCCTTTGTCAGTTGCTTCATTTGCAAATATTTTCTCCCATTCTGAGGATTGTCTTTTGGTCTTGTTTATGGTTTCCTTTGCTGTGCAAAAGCTTTTAAGTTTCATTAGGTCCCATTTGTTTATTTTTGTTTTTATTTCCATTTCTCTAGGAGGTGGGTCAAAAAGGATCTTGCTGTGATTTATGTCATAGAGTGTTCTGCCTATGTTTTCCTCTAAGAGTTTTATAGTGTCTGGCCTTACATTTAGATCCTTAATCCATTTTGAGTTTAGTTTTGTGTATGGTGTTAGGGAGTGTTTAATTTCACTCTTTTACATGTAGCTGTCCAGTTTTCCCAGCACCACTTATTGAGGATGCTGTCTTTTCTCCATTGTATATTCTTGCCTCCTTTATCAAAAATAAGGTGACCATAGGTGCGTGGGTTTATCTCTGGGCTTTCTATCCTGTTCCATTGATCTATATTTCTGTTTCTGTGCCAGTACCATGCTGTCTTGATTACTGTAGCTTTGTAGTATAGTCTGAAGTCCAGGAGCCTGCTTCCTCCAGCTCCGTTTTTCTTTCTCAAGATTGCTTTGGCTATTCGGGGTCTTTTGTGTTTCTATACAAATTTTGAAATTTTTTGTTCTAGTTCTGTGAAAAATGCCATTGGTAGTTTGATAGGGATTGCATTGAATCTGTAGATTGCTTTGGGTAGTATAGTCATTTTCACAATGTTGATTCTTCCAATCCAAAAACATGGTATATCTCTCCATCTGTTGGCATCATCTTTAATTTCTTTCATCAGTGTCTTATAGTTTTCTGCATACAGGTCTTTTGTCTCCCTAGGTAGGTTTATTCCTAGGTATTTTATTCTTTTTGTTACAGTGGTAAATGGGAGTATTTCCTTAATTTCTCTTTCAGATTTTTCATCATTACTGTATAGGAATGCAAGAGATTTCTGTGCGTTAATTTTGTATCCTGCTACTTTACCAAATTCATTGATCAGCTCTAGTAGTTTTCTGGTAGCATCTTTAGGATTCTCTATGTATAGTATCATGTCATCTGCAAAGAGTGACAGCTTTACTTCTTCTTTTCTGATTTGGATTCCTTTTATTTCTTTTTCTTCTCTGATTGCTGTGGCTAAAGCTTCCAAGACTATGTTGAATAACAGTGGTGAGAGTGGACAACCTTGTCTTGTTCCTGATCTTAGAGGAAATGCTTTCATTTTTTCACCATTGAGAACGATGTTGGCTGTGGGTTTGTCATATATGGCCTTTATTATGTTGAGGTAAGTTCCCTCTATGCCTACTTTCTGAAGGGTTTTTATCATAAATGGGTGTTGAATTTTGTTGAAAGCTTTTTCTGCATCTATTGAGATGATCATATGGTTTTCCTCCTTCAATTTGTTACTATGGTTTATCACATTGATTGATTTGCATATATTGAAGAATCCTTGCATTCCTGGGATAAACCCCACTTGATCATGGTGTATGATCCTTTTAACGTGCTGTTGGATTCTGTTTGCTAGTATTTTGTTGAAGATTTTTGCATCTATATTCATCAGTGATGTTGGCCTGTAGTTTTCTTTCTTTGTGACATCTTTGTCTGGTTTTGGTATCAGGGTGATGATGGCCTCATAGAATGAGTTTGGGAGTGTTCCTCCCTCTGCTAGATTTTGAAAGAGTTTGAGAAGGATAGGTGTTAGCTCTTCTCTAAATGTTTGATAGAATTTGCCTGTGAAGCCATCTGGTCCTGGGCTTTTGTATGTTGGAAGATTTTTAATCACAGTCTCAATTTCAGTGCTTGTGATTGGTCTGTTTATATTTTCTACTTCTTCCTGGTTCAGTCTCTGAAGATTGTGCTTTTCTAAGAATTTGTCCATTTCTTCCAGGTTGTCCATTTTATTGGCATATAGTTGCTTGTAGTAATCTCTCATGATCCTTTGTATTTCTGCAGTGTCAGTTGTTACTTCTCCTTTTTCATTTCTAGTTCTATGCCAGTGTGGTTTCTGAGAGATAAGTCAGTGAGGAGTAATGGAGCAGATGAGGTGGCGAAGGTGGACAGTGTCCAAGCAGGGTCTTGTAATTTATTGACGAAGAGGTTGCATTTTATTCTAAGTTAAAAACCAACAATAGTACAATAGCTTACACATACGTATTATGTACCCACTATGTGCAGGTATTGTTCTAAGCATTTTACAAGTATTATTTAGTTATTGCAACAACCCTGTGAAGCAGGGATTATGATGATCCTCATTTTTTCCAAGAAGAAAACAGAGTCACAGAGAACTTAAATAATTCACTTCAGGTTACACAGGTAGTAAGTGGCTGAGCTGGGATTTGAACTCTGGATGGACTCCTACCTCTATGTACTGTCCAGGGAGCCAGCTATATGAAACCTACAACTAATGTGACCAGCAACGAAAAGCTTGTTCCAAACAATTCAGTCTTTGCAACTGTGAGATCATCACAATAATTCCTATAAACAGTCAGAAAAATCACTTGTCTAGCAAAAACAATCAGATACATTTTACATGCCAAGTATTGTGTGGATTGTGTTTTTTATACGTTTCTATCATTTTGCCTCCTCAAAGCCAGCATCTTGAAAAAAAATCTGATAAATTTATTTTTTAAAATTTATTTATTTTATTTATTTTTGGCTGCACTGGGTCTTCATTGCTGCACACAGGCTTTCTCTAGTTGTGGTGAGCGAGGGCTACTCTTCGTTGGTGCATGGGCTTCTCATTGCAGTGGCTTTTCTTGTTGCAGAGCATGGGCTCTAGGCATGTGGGCTTCAGTAGTTGTGGCTCACAGGCTCTAGAGCGCAGGCTCAGTAGTGGTGGCGCACGGGCTCAGTTGCTCCGAGGCATGTGGGATCTTCCCAGACCGGGGCTCGAACCCATGTCCCCTGCACTGGCAGGCAGATTCTTAACCACTGCACCACCAGGGAAGTCCCTGATAAACTTACTTTGAACTTGACCTTATAGGGTTGTGACTCCCTGCTTTAGAATTCCACATCTCAGCCCCATTCTCAGCCATCACTTAATAACCGTGATAGTGAGCGAAATAACCAGGGAGCCAACCCTTTTATACCAAGAGTAGAAAACAATAGAAATAATCTCTTTAATCAGTACAGCTTTTAACAGTTCTCCGAAGGCTTCCCTCTCTGCTATTTAACTTGATCCTCTCAACAATCCCACGAAGTGAAGGTGATGCTCTTCCCTACTCTTTTCCAGTTGGATGTGCACATGTGACTTGCTTTGGACAACGAATTGTGGGCAGAAATGATAGCACATCTCGGTGGGGCTTTGAAGAGCCAGTTCATGATTCACCACACCTTTTCCCTTGGTCATGACCACTAATGGCTTCAAGTAGATGGCTGCTCCATCAGCCTGAATCCCAGGGTGACTATGATGAACAGAGCCTCTTGTCAACAGAAGATGGGCATTTCGTGTGAGCAGGAAATAAACCTTTGCTGTGTTAAGCCACTGGGATTTTGAGTTTGTTGCCTTGTTATAACCTAGCCCGGTGGTTCTTGAACTTGAGCATGCATCAGAATCAACGGAGGGGCTTGTTAAAACACAGAATGCTGGCCCCTCCTTTAGATTCCCTGATTCGGCACCTCTGGAGTGGAGCCCGATGATTTGCATTTCTAACAAGTTCCCAGGTGGCACCGCTGCTGCTGCTCGTGCAGGGACCACACTTTGGGAATCATTGCCCTGCCTCTCCTTACCAATTCCATATTATCCCAGGGAAACCAAAGCCCAGGGAAAGCTTATTCATTCCTTCATGGACTCAGGGAATATTTACTAAACCTGCTGTGAGCAAGGCAGTATCCTAAGTTCTGCATAATCAGTGACAAACAAAGCAGACACAATCCTTGCACTCTTGTCTCATTAACTAGTGATTTGCTCGAGGTTACACAGCTAGTGGTGGAGCTAGCAGTTGTATCTGTGTCTTCTTACTCAAAATCCAGTACGTATTCCATTATGCAATAAGCAACTTGGACAAACTCATTGGTTGCTGTTTATTACCCCCTTCAATATCCTCAAAGGAGGTAACTCTTAGTTAGGGGTAATTCTCAGACTCTTTCTTTGTGGAAAAAGAATTCCACTGAATTCCACTGTTTAAACTCCTCAGTTTGAGGTACTTTGTTATGGCAGCCTTAGGAAACTAACACAGTATTCTATTTGGAAGAGCTTGATGAGGAAAATGAGGTGACAGCTGATCATCATATGAATGGAAATGAAATGTTCAGTGCTGGGCATGCAGTAGGCAGTCAATAAATGTTTGTTGAACTAAACTGAACCAAACGCTAATAAAGGGGAAGAAAGTTTTTCTTAGCATAGCTTCTTGATTTATTTTCTTTAGACTCTGGGCATGTGGGCATCTGCTAATTTGCATAATTTCATGGTATTGGATTCTACCCATGGAACTGTGGAAGGGTCAGTATTCATTTCTGGACAATTCTAATAACTCCTTAAAAATCAGTCACTAATGAGGTCCCTGCACTATGTCACTATAAGGCATGTCCTGCTGGGTTTTTTTGGGTTTTTTGTCCTGCTCATTTAAACTAGATTTATAATTTTAAAATGCCCCTGGTCTTTCCTTTTCTTTCTTTCTTTTTTTTTGGGGGGTGGGGGTGCTGCTCCCTCAGAGGTCCAGTTCTATTTTTAGGTGTCTAGGCAGGTGGATAACATGCGTTTTACAAAGGTTATTTAAGAGCTCTGCTCAGCATCAAATGTGACCACTGTCGCTAGTGCTCGTCTTGTTGGACTGTAGCTGAGACAATAACCACCGTATACCTCAATTTGCCTTATCCTTAAAATGGAGCTCATACATCCTTTTCATAAGTCAGCAGCAGTAAGAGAATAAAGTGAATTATCTGATCGGCTCTCACAAGCTCAGCTGCTCCGCTGGTCACTTTTGCAAGTCCCAAATCATTTCTGAATCCTGCAGGTTGAGCCTTTGGGTCAACATCACACAGAGGAGAGTTGTGTTTATCGATGGCCAGAGATGCAAAATAAATGATCTTCTGAGCTTTACGTAGGTTGTAAGAGCCTAGAACGAGCCCCAAGACACTTGCTCTGTTTGTTCTTGCCTACTTCTTCACACTTAGAGACCCAGAGTATAGGAATGATTTTCAAAGACAAACTAAATCACAGTGAAAATTTCCATTCAATTGCTTTTCTTGCTTACGTAGAACACTCTAAAAAGTTCCATTGGAGGACTCAGACATATGGTTTCTATAACTGAAGGGGCTCAAAGAGGATCTGTGAATACCCCTTAAAGTGCCAAGAGAGCCTGCAGAGCTTGCTTTGGGAGTTGGGTCCTCTTCAATGGCACATGGCCTGAAGTTCCTCCATCTGTTACCGCCTAAAGAAGTAGCAGGTTATTCTTATAAGAGATAGTCATCAGAGAGGATGCTTTTGATTGCAGCCTAACTCCAGATGGCTTAAAAAATACAGGAAATTTATAATCTGTTTGCTCACATAACTGAAAGTCTATACGTACGTCTCCCTTCAGGTAAGGCTTGATCCAGTGGCTTACAGAATGTCACCAAGAATGTCATGTCTTTCTTTCTACCTCTCCATTCTAACTCCTTTAGTGTTGGCATCATCTCCAGAGTCTTCCCAGTGGTCCTATGGCTGCTCTGGATCCTGCTACTTTTACTACATCTCGTATCTTCATGCCACACCATTCAGGGGAGGAAAAAACAGATCTTCTGGTATCTCTTACACGAGTCCTGTTGTAGGGCTAGCCACCTGGAGGATGAGAGGTCACATGGAGGAGAACTGAGGCTCCTCAGATGACAGTCAGCACCAACTACCAAATATTGAGTGAGACCATCTTGGATCTTCTAGCCCAGCCCAGCCAACTTTCTAGCTGAAGGTAACCACGTGGATGAACCCAGGTGAGACTAGCAGATCTGTCCAGATGACTAACCCACAGAATAATTATAAGAAATTATAAATCAGTGTTTTTTTGTTTTTTTTTTTATTTTAGTTTTGGCTGTGTTGGGTCTTCGTTTCTGTGCGAGGGCTTTCTCTAGTTGCGCAAGTGGGGGCCACTCTTCATCACGGTGCACGGGCCTCTCACTATCGTGGCCTCTCTTGTAGCGGAGCACAGGCTCCAGACGCGCAGGCTCAGTAGCTGTGGCTCACGGGCCTAATTGCTCTGCGGCATGTGGGATCTTCCCAGACCAGGGCTCGAACCCGTGTCCCCTGCATTAGCGGGCAGATTCTCAACCACTGCGCCACCAGGGAAGCCCAATCAGTGTTGCTTTAAACCTCTAAGGTTGGGGTTGTTTGTTGCAGAGCAACAGAAAACTGAAAGGCACGCCCACCCCCTGGAGCTGGAGAGGAGGGATCTGTCAGGAGGGGCCTCCAGGAACCCCTTTGTCTTCCTCAACGTAAGGGCTGCATCCTGGATTTTCTGCTTCACCAAACGCCTACAGTCAGGGAGAAGTAGTTCTTCAAAATGCAAGCAGGGTACTGTTTGGAAGCAAGAAATATATACCTGGCAGTAAAAAAAACAACAAATATCTATTTTAGTTTTCTTTGTGCTTCTTGTAAGCAGAGCTGTATAAATACTCAAAATACCTATTACATGTTGTCTCAAACACATACTTTGGAATAAATTCCATCAGGATGGACTGATCTGAATTAAATAGACAGAGACTACAGCCTGTGCCATCTGCAATCCTTTATTTCTTCTCTTGGCCCAATTTGAGAACGAATGCATACACACCGAACCACAAGAGAACTACTGATTTAGAACAAATTAAATAAAGCAACGTGTAGGATGTCAAGGCTGAGAGCTCCAAGACAGGATCCACACACCTTCTCTGAGTAAGGAAGACAGGACTGACCATGTGCTCAAGCACTGAATACCCCCAGGTCAGAAGCAGGGTTGGAACTACTTCCATTTATTAAGTAAACTCTAATACAGTGATTCTCATCCAGGGCGGTTTTGCCTCCCAGGGACTCTTGGCAATGTCTGGAGACAACTTTAACAATCAAAACTGGGGCTCGTGGAGGGCACGCTAGTGGCATCTAGTGGGCGGAGGCCAGGGATGCTGTTCAACACCCCACGATGCACAGGACACCCTCCCGCCAGCACAACAAAGAATTACCTGGCCAAAAATATCAATAGTGCTGAGGTTTTGTTTTGTTTTGTTATTATTATTATTATTATTTTTTGGCCGTGCTGCATGGCTTGTGGGATCTTAGTTCCCCGACCAGGGATCGAACCTGGGCCTGGCAGTGAAAGCTTTGAGTTAACCACTGGACCACCAGGGAATTCCCAATAGTGCTGAGGTTGAGAAACCCTGATTGAAGAATTGCTAGATAGTCCAGGAGTTGAAAGCACATCCCTGGGCCTGAGAATAGTCATAAATATCAACAAAGCCCTGTTATTTAACACAGAACAATCTGACATATTACCACCCTCTAAAGCCTTACTGCTCACCAGCAATCTCACTCCTAGCTATTTACCCAAGAGAAATGAAAACATACCTCCACACAAAGACCTCCTGCCTGACCCTGGGCTGGTGGGGACTCCCCCAGGCCCCCTCCCATTGTGGCCAACAGCCAAGGAGCGTGGGTGGCAGAAGTGGACAGTCCCAGGTGCCTGGGATGGACAGAGAGCACTGCCCCGCCGCCTACAGCATGAACGTCTCCAACTCCACGATGACACACTGTATGTGACGCCACCCGCGTCTTGAGGCTTCCTCCCCCTGGGGATTCTGGGGCTCACACCCACACTCAGATTCTGCCTGCGGCCAGCAGGCAGATGCAGCCTGAGTGCTAGGACCCCTCCCTGGGGGCTGCAGGAGCGTCTGCCCAGGAGAATGTTCCTGCACATGAATGTTCAGAGCAGCATTATTCATAAGAGCCAAAACATGGAAGCAACCCCAAACTAGTGAATGCATAAACAAAATGTGGTCTGTTCATACTACTTAGCAATACAAAGAAATGGAGTAATGACACCTGCTACAACATGGATGAACCTCCAAATCATTATGCCCCCTGAAAGAAGCCAGGAACAAAAGACCATGTATTGTAGGGTTCCATTTATGGGAAATGCCCGGAAAAGGCAAATTATGAAACCAGAAAGTAGATTAGTGGTTGCCTGGGATGGGGGTAGAAATGGGGATTAATTGTAAATGGGCATGGGACTTCCCTGGTGGCGCAGTGGTTAAGAATCCGCCTGCTAATGTAGGGGACACGGGTTCGAGCCCTGGTCCGGGAAGATCCCACATGCCGTGGAGCAACTAAGCCCGTGCGCCACAACTACTGAGCCTGCACTCTAGAGCCCGCGAGCCACAACTACTGAGCCCACGCGCCGCAACTACTGAAGCCCACGTGCCTAGAGCCGGTGCTCTGCAAGAAGAGAAGCCACCGCAATGAGAAGCCCGCGCACCACAAGGAAGAGTAGCCCCTGCTCGCTGCAACTAGAGAAAGCCTGCCCGCAGCAATGAAGACCCAACGCAGCCAAAAATAAAATAGACAAATAAATTTTTAAAAATTGTAAATGGGCATGAATGACATTGTTGGGGTGACGAAACTGTTCCAAAATTGGGTTAAAATGATGGTTGCACAACTTGATAAACTTACCAAGAAGTATTAAACCTCACACTTAAAACGGGTGAATTTTATGATCTATAATCACACCTCAATAAAACCTTGCTATTCACAGTGTGTCCGTGGACCAGCCGTATCAGCATTTCCTGGGAGCTCCTTAGAAAAGCAAAATCTTAGGTCTCAGACCAGACCTGCTGATTCAGAATCTACATTTTTAAGACTCCTAGATGGTTCATATGCACATTAAAGTTTGAGAAGCACTGCTTTTACACTGGGACTTGGCCAAAATGTGCAGAACCCAAACCTATCCAAGCATAACTTTTGGCAAAACAAAACAAAACTCCAGTCCATATACTAAAAATAGGACCCAGGAATATTGCTGCTGATCTCACCAATATGTAGAAAGGCAGCATCTCTGATGCAACTTAAACTTAGATTAAAGAAGGTTGGCCATTGCGTTTATACTTGGAAAATAGCAACTGCTAACGCATATAGAACATTTTTAATGTACCAGGCACTACGCTGCATTTACATAGCATTTCGTTTTCTCTTTACGACGGTCCTGTGAGGTAGGTGCTATATATTAGCTCCATTTTACAGATGATGAAACTGAGACACTGAGAGGTGAATTGACTCGTTCAGAGCCACACAGCTTGTAAGAGCCCCCTGTTGCAGAACCCTGGGCAAAGGGAGGGGAAATCATTCACGTGGACTGCAGCACTGGAATTTTCCTTCAGGGGGCACAATTCACATTGCATTCCATGTGTACATGCTGTCCCAATTTGTGCTTTTTTACTCATTAGTCTGTACTGACTCCAACTGCCCCTTCTGGATGCACTAATTAGGCCAACAGAACATTTGAGAGATGGAGGATACAGAATAATGACTTAGCCCTGGAAGTGACCTGACTTAGCAAAATAGTGTGACATTAGCTGTCACTGCCATGCTGGGGATCTGGAGTCTTGACAGGGAGCTTAGGCGGGGGCGGGGGTGGGGGGCGGAAACAAGGCAGCAAGCATTAGATGGAACCCTGCAGCTGCAGCTGGGGACCCAGGCAAGGCTGTGTGTCAGTCTAGGCTGGTATGCAGAGACTAGAAAGGCAGAAACTTTAAAAGGCAAAAAAGAAGGGAAGTGGTCAAGATTGGGTGGCTGATTGGAAGCTAGAAAAAACACGGATAGACGCAGACAGCAAAAGTCCTTGTGCCTTTACAACAAACTTGGGCACCCTCTCCCCCAGACTGGTTTGGTGAGTGCCAGCCCCAGGAGTATCCATCATTGGGAGCAGCTAAGAGGGTGAACTTGAGAGGTACCACTGACATGAAGAAAACAAGTACCCAAAGCCAGGAAATGTATACCTATAGCTAGCTAGGTATAAAGATGTATTTTTTTCTCTCTCTCTCTCCCTGTCTCTGTCTCTCTCTTTCTCTCTGTCAGTTTCTTAGTCCAGGCCTTGGACCTTGGCAATAATAGGAATTCATATTTGCACCTCATTGGAGGAACATGCCAGAGATTTAAATGCCCTCCTTCTGGGTTTCTCGTTCACAGGATCAGCACCATCTCAGGAACCTGAACCACAGGGCAACTTAGCACAGCTGTCTTCTCTGTATACAGCTGTTTGGGAGGCTTATTAGCATGCTTGAGGTTCTGCCAAAGGTTTGTAATAAAAACACAATGGAAGGACACAAGAAGCTTTAGGGAGATTTTTTCTCTATAACAAAATACTCTTCTAAACAGACCCAGTGGTTTACATTCTATTCCAGGACTCGATTTCCTCCTGCAAGGGCAAAGGTCTCTATGCCATGTTCTACTGAGTCAGGCAAGAAAATAAGTCTCAACTCCACGTTCTTAAGTGCAGGTAACTTAAAAAAAATTATTTTTGCTGACAACTCGAATAATGCATGCTCATTATTAAAAATAATCAAACCTGACAGGAAAATGTATAACCTAGATGTGGCAAGTCCCCTGATGGTAACCACAGCTCTCACCCTTGGTCTACTCTGAGGCTGCATTCGGCACTTAAATGCAATGCCAGGAAACTAGTTCCAGTCTGCTATACATGACGGAGCGATTAAGTTTTACTGACGATTTTTTGGAGAAGGTGTGGAAGAAGGGTGACATCATACCACGTGGCAAACGTCCCAGCAATTCCCTTTAAACTCTTTGTTCTGCCAGAATTTCCTCTCTGAATATCAGCCTCTTCTCCCCCATCCCCTTCTTCCCTGTCTCTGTCTTTGTTCCCCATCACAACATAAATTCCCCTCAATGGTCTGGAACAACTCAGTTCTGGCTCCTAACTTGCCTATCCCACTCAAAAAGCGAAAAGCTCAGCAGATGGCTGATTGTACTCTGACCCTTTTGAAAAAGAAAGCAACTCACTATCCAATTATTTATCAAGAATGGCTGGGAATGGGCACTGGAGCTGGCTTTTTTAGGCTTGAAAGACCTAATTGTGTGTTTTTCTCCCCAGTTACCCATTCAGTGAAATCATGGTGGCAGCTTGAAATGGGCTGTGGTTGTAGCATTTACACCACAGAAATTGGCAAACACTGTAAATCACCACCTCCCCCCAAGCTAGTTCTTAAGCTAGTGGAAAGCAGTGCCAGGGGTTGGGGTTGGGGTGGAAGATAAATTTATTTATTTATTTATTTAATTTATTAATTTATTAATTTATTTTTGGCTGTGTTGGGTCTTCCTTTCTGTGTGAGGTCTTTCTCCAGTTGCGGCAAGCGGGGGCCACTCTTCATCGCGGTGCGCGGGCCTCTCACTGTCGCAGCCTCTCTTGTTGCGGAGCACAGGCTCCAGACGCGCAGGCTCAGTAATTGTGGCTCACGGGCCCAGCCGCTCCGCGGCATGCGGGATCCTCCCAGACCAGGGCCCGAACCCGTGTCCCCTGCATTGGCAGGCAGATTCTCAACCACTGCGCCACCAGGGAAACCCCGGAAGATAAATTTTGACGTAAGAAAATAAAAGATTTCTCCATATTGTGACATATATAATATATACAGTTAAAGAGAAAAACGACTGGCCCCAAATGGCATCACTTGTGCTAAAGCCCACGATACCAAACCTAGATTTAATACCTAATTTAATTGCAGCGTTTTAAATTTATTTATTTATTTATTTATTTATTTATTTATTTATTTGGTGCGCCGGGTCTTAGTTGCAGCATGCGGGATCTTCGTTGCAGCATGACGGATCTTTAGTTGTGGCACACATGCGGGATCTGGAATCCTGACCAGGGATCGGCCCCCTGCATTGGGAACATGGAGTTTTATCCACTGGACCACCAGGGAAGTCCCTAATTGCAGTTTTGACCTTCACAGAAATGCAATCTTAATTAACCAGTTTGGGATTTTCTGGTCAGCCCCAATGAGATAAGCTGTCGCTTGGGTCCTCTCCATTCCCCCCACCTCCACCTCAGTGGATGAGGAGACAGTCTGCATAATATCCTGACCTGTTTCCTTTCTCCAAAAAGATATCCTGGCCTGCAAATAATTCTTTATTTTTTTGTGCTAATCACTCCCTTGCCCCTCCTTCTTCCTATAGAAACCTTCCATTTTGTACAACCTCTAGGAGTGCATTTCTAGTTGCTAGATGGCACGCTGCCTGATTCCTGAACTGTTGAAACCAGCTAATTAGATCTTCAAATTTATTTGGTTTTTTTTAACAATATGGAAAGTATAACCGTCATTTCTTTCCCCATCACAGCATGCATTCTCCCCAAGATAACCACTCAAGTATTGTATATACTTTCCTCATTTTTTCCAAGCATCTGAGATATTCTTATTATTTGTATGGGATTATGCTGTACATCCAGTTTCTATCTTACTTTTTTTTAATCTAACTAGGTATCTTGAACATCTTTGTGCACATGGAGTCAGTTTTTAAAAATGGATGCACAGTATTCAATTATGGCTCTACCATAATTAATTTAGCCACATCCCGATTAATGGTCATTTGTTTTTTTCAGTTATTCTTGTTATTATTATTTTCTGTTAGGTAAAGTTTTTTCTGTAAATTCCTAGAGGAAGAATTGTTGGACAAAGACATTTTTCATTTTTGTAGATATTGCCAAAGTGCCCTCCAATAAGGTCTGTGCTGATTTAGGCTTCCACCAGCAATGTAGGATAGAATTTTTTTGAAATGACTTTGCAGATAAAATTTAATGCTCTGATTGTGTTGGCAGCCACAGCTGGGACTCAGCAGTGATGACTTGATTGATTTCTTCATGAGCATTTTGTTTTCTCTCCCCAGTTCCTTTATTCATGTCATTACCCCCACCAGAAATACTTTTCCCACATAAATATATACATCCCACCCCTTCTTCCAGATTTATTGCAAATCCCCTCTCTAGTTCATTAGCTTTCAATTGGGACATCTGGCAATATCCAGAGATATTTTCATTTGTCACAACCCGGGGTGGAGGGTGCTTCTGGCATCTAGTGGGTAGAGGCCAGGGATATGGCTGAGCATCCGCAATACACAGGACAGACCCGCACAATCAAGAGTTATCCAGCGCCACAGGTCAAAATGCCAAGGCTGAGAAGCCCTGCTATTGCTGAGTTGCTTTCTAGGGAGAGACCTCTGAAAACATTATGCTTATTGCCCATGCTTTAGTGTTGGCACAGAATGGATTGCTTTATTTTATTAATTACCCTCTGTTGAGATTCGTTTCGTGGGAAATGACAGAAATTTCCACTTGAATTAGTTTCAGTGCTAAAGGAAACTTACTGGCTCACAAAACCGAAATGTTCTGAGGTCATACTGATTTCAAGTGGTGCTTGCTTTGGTGACTCGTATGATGTCACCAAGGTCCCAGTTTATTTCCAATTCTCTTCCCTAGATGTGGTCAGTTTTAGTATAAGCTCCCCCTCCCCCTCACACTTGTGATGTCAAAATAGGTACAGATCTACTTTCATATCCTCATATTGTCCTGTCCAGAGTTACACTGTCCAAGACAGTAGCCAGTAGGCACGTGTGGCTCTTGCCTAGTCTGAATTGAAATGTGCTGTAAGTGCAAATACAGTTTTAAAGACCTAGAATGGAAAAAAAAGTAAAATATTAATAATTTTTATACTTACTACATATTGAAATGACAACATTTATGATATGTTGGGTTAAATGGAAATGTATTATTAATATTAATTTCACTTTTTTTCTTTTTCTTTTTTAAAATATGGCTACTAGAGGAGTTCCCTGGTGGTCTAGTGGTTAGGATTCTGGGCTTTCACTGCCGGGGCCCAGGTTCAATCCCTGGTCTGGGAACTGAGAGATCCCACAAGCTGCGCAGCATGGCCAAAAATAAAAAATAAATAAAAATAAATTTTAAAAATTAAGTTAAAAAAATATGTCTGCTGGAACATGGAAAATTATATATAAAGCTTACATTTTGTTCCTGTTGGCTAGCACTGGTATAAGGGAAGAGACTTTTCAGGAAACACCCTCGAGAGTGGGCATTTTCTTTCCCAGAGACCACAGTAAACCTCTCCTTATGTGTCATTGGCTTTGGTTGGGTTGCCTCTACCATCACTGTAGGGGAAAGGTATGGGATAAATGGATTGGCTGATGCCATATACAGACCCACTTCTGGAGGAAGTCTTAGTTCATTCTTGTCTAAAGCTTCTGGTTAAGAAGATGTGTGTGTGTGTGGGGAGGTTCACAAAGGATACCTGGGATTCTGTTTCCAGAGGTAGGATAAGGGATGTTTACTCTCAACTCCTAGCTATGGTCTGAGTTACAGACAATTTATAAATTTTTTGTTGTTGTTGATTACACAAATACTGCATGCTTATCATTCAAAAATTCAAGCACAGTAGACAAGAGCCGTCCACTATGCCCTATAGTTTTATGGTCTCTTACCCTCTCTTGGGAGAGACTGTAGAGCAGTTTTCATCTGGACTGTGAATGTCTTGAGGTCATGCCTCCCTCCTCTTTGCACCACGTCTCATGGCTAACGCTGTGCTTTGTGTGGTAGCGGCACTGAACAGCTGTACCGATGACAGTGATGGTGGAGACCTCCACATACACATGGGCATATTCTCAGAGACAGGCATGTCCCCACTGGGGAGTGGGAATCCAAGCAGTGCACTCCAGGAGGGTAGCAGTATGGAGTCTCAGTATTCGGAGGGGAGCTCGACAAGAGAAGGAAAAATAAGGCACAGGTAAGGTGAGAGAATCACCTGAGATTGCCCTCACTTGTGTGATAGATGCTATTCTTGAATTGAAGGAGTAATGGCAGAGGATGGTCCATCTGTCAGTCATGGGGATGGAGTGATCCCCATTTAAACCAAGTCATCCTTATTGGTGATATTGGCAGCCAGTTTGGAAAATATGGAGGGCAGACTCTAAGGCCACTCCCGTGACCAAGGCCTCCTGATGTTTTTATATTTATTTAATTTATTATTATTATTTTTGGCTGCATTGGGTCTTCGTTGCTGCACGTGGGCCTTCTCTAGTTGCAGCGAGCAGGGGCTACTCTTCGTTGTGGTGCGCAGGCTTCTCATTGTGGTGGCTTCTCTTGTTGCGGAGCACGGGCTCTAGGTGCGCAGGCTTCAGTAGTTGTGGCACGCGGGCTCAGTAGTTGTGGCGCACAGGTTTAGTTGCTCCACGGCATGTGGGATCTTCCCGGACCAGGGCTTGAACCCGTGTCCCCTGCATTGGCAGGCGAATTCTTAACCACTGCACCACCAGGGAAGCCCAGGCCTCCTGATGTTTATGTCCTTGTGTGATCCCTTCTCCTTGACTGTGGATGGGACCTGTGACTTGAATATGGCAAAAGTGATGGGCTGTCACCTGTGATTAAGTTCCCTAAGACCGTAATGCCTGTCTTGCTGCAAGACTCTCTCCCTTGCTAGTGTAGAGGAAGCAAGCTTGTGAGCTCCTCTATGAACAGGGCCACATGACAAGAAACGGA
The DNA here is from genome assembly GCF_028021215.1 of Eschrichtius robustus. NCBI lineage: Eukaryota > Metazoa > Chordata > Mammalia > Artiodactyla > Eschrichtiidae > Eschrichtius > Eschrichtius robustus. The sequence goes on from NC_090837.1 coordinate 10,147,545, forward strand.
GGGTGACCTTCACTGACAGGCAGCAAGAAATCATAGTTATAGCTTTCAAGGAACTGAATGCTGCTGGCAACCACACATGCTTAAATACAAATCCTTCCCCAGTCAAACCTTGATATGACACCACTACCTGGGCTGAAACCTTGATTGCAGCTTTGCAGAGGATCTGGCTCAGTGTGTCTGGACTCCTGACTTATAAACTGTGAGATAATAAGTCTGTGTTGTTTTGTGCTGCTAAATTTATGGCAATATTGTTACATAGCATTAGATAATTAATACAGACAGACCTGAATGATATGCTTCATTTAATTTGCAACAGGTGTAAAAGCACCTTATAGGGTGGTCCTCATTTTATTGACTAGCAGTGAATAGAGAGACACACTAGTGGCTCAGAAAACAAAAAACTATCTCTATCAGTTAGCATGGAGAGATAGGCCCCAATTTTTGTCATTGATTGGATGCCATGGGTATTTCCAATAAATCTCAAATCTTAATGATTTCTTATTCCTTGCAGAATCTTAGCTACACAGAGTGAAAAACTGGTAGAGGATCTCAGGTGTATTACCTTTTCGTTAGTGTTAGAAAAGGTTTTTACTCGGCAAAGGAAAGTAAGCTGGGATTCATGCTCCTGAAGGCACAAAGCCTTTATTTCCGAAGTCAGCTTTTTAGACACTGCTAATGGGGAGTGGAGAGAAAACTAGCTCAGAAGGCTGATCATCTTCAAACCACATTACCCCTTAACGAGAAATTTTGTTTCTAAAAATAAACCACCAAGCACACTGATTGAAAGAGAAATGTCTTAATGGTCGTGGAAAATCTTCATGCCCAGAAAAATTGGTCACAGTAAAGCAGTCATACTTTTCTCTGCAGTGAGCACAGAGGATGCTGGTGCATCTATCTGTCATCCTCCCTTCTCAAGTGTTTCATCCTAAATAACAGCCAACCATGGGAGTTTGCAAAACCATTTCATGCCTGTTCTCCCCTCTGCTGCTTAGTGTGTGCTGGAATCTACCATCTGATGTTTGCACATTTCCCCTCTTAAAACCCTAGAATTTATTTCAGTTTACAGGTGGCCCTTGTTCGTATGCCATGAAATGATATATTCTTGGGGCCCTCCATGATAAAGGGAGCATCCTGAAGGAATTTGCACCTCTTGTTGGCCTTTTGGCAGTAGGACGATTCTGGAACAGGCATCCAGGACTCAAAGCTGAGAACAAAAATAGCTTCATGGACCCCACATTCCAAAGAGAGAAGAAAACAACTGGGGTCCCCATCTTCTGTAAAAAGGAACCAAACTCCTATGCTATTTGCAGCCTCACTCTAGGCTGCATGGGGGCGGGGGTGGAGGTAAGGCAAGGGCTGAGACTGCCCCTTCTCCTTCCCACTGGGGAAGCTTTCTTAGTGATGGAGGGTGCTATGAAAGAGCTAGAGGCATCTTGTTCCCAGGATGACCATGATGGTCAGCGGACTTGCTGATGGGCTCTCTGAGCTCATGATTTTTTTCTTACCTGGCCTCATGCATTTGTGCTTCTCAAAGAATTTTATTTTCAGTGTCTTTAAGTCTCGGCCACACCTCTCCCACAAACCCTATAGTTGGGTTGTTTTTTGGAATTGCACTTCATTTTTTCAACTTTATTGAGGTATAATTCATATACAGTAAATGCACTACTTTGGGGTACATTTAGATGAGTTTTGACAAATGTATACACCATGTAACCATCAGTGCAATCAAATATAGAACGTTCTCAACAGCCTTGGAAAGGTCCCTCATGCCCTTTTGCAATTAGTCCTCAGTTCCACTCCCAATTCCATCTGCCATCAATTTTTCTGCTTTCTGGAATTCTACATAAATGCAGTCATACAGTATGTACTCTTTTTGTCTGGTTTCCTTCACTCAGCTTATGATTTTGGGATTTATCCATGTTGTTGCATATATCAGTAGTTCATTCCTATTGCTGAGTAGAATTCCATTGTTTGGATAGACAGCAATTTATTTATCCTGCGTTTTATGTTTATGTTAATTTGGGAAGAAAAGGAATTCTTGCAATGTTGATGCTTCCTATTTAGGAACAAGCTATGCTTCTTCATTTTCTTACTCAAGTCTTGTTATGTCTGTGGCCAAACTTTGTAGTTTTCTTTGTGTGACCTCTGCTCTTTTCTTGCTGAGTTTATTTCTAGGAACTTGGTATTTTGTTGTTACTGGAATAGAATCTTTTCTTTTTAACATTAGCTCAATGGTTGCTGCTAGTATAATGGAAAGCTATTGATTTATCTGAACATTTATCTTATATCGGGCTATCTTTTGGAAGTCTTGTTGGCTCTAGTAGTTTCTTAGCTGAGCCTCTTGGATTTTTTTAGGTTTACAGTTCTATCTAATGATAACATTATCTCCTTTTCTAAGAGTGATATTTATTTCTTTTTCTTATTCTTGTGATCTCTAAGGAAAGGGAGGAAAATGGGAGGAAGATGGCTTGGGTGTGAAGGTGGAGAGGCAGAGAGAGGGTCAAAATGAAGCAGCCTGGGTATTCCCTGGTGGTCCAGTGGTTAGGACTCTGTGCTTTCACTGCTGAGGGCCCTGGTTTAAGCCCCAGTTCAATCCCTGGTCGGGGAACTTAGATTCTGCAAGCCAGGTGGTGTGGCCAAAAAATAATAATAATAATAATAAAATAAAATAAATGAAGCAGCCTGAACTCTTACTGTTGGGTGGGGCACAGATGAAGTGAGTAGACACCTTGGAACTTAGCTAAGGGTGTGAGCTGAGAAGAGGGTAGTTGGAAAAGTCCAAGTAGGGACCCATTTCCTATGTTAGAAAATTGTGTAGGATGGGCCCCTTCCCCCTAATTTGGAGCAGAGAGACTCTGCTCCAAACATCAGTGGAGTTTTAAAGGCAGAAGGAGGGGAGGGAACAGCATAAAGAGAAGACCACTCCCCTGCCACACTCCAAAGCCCCACCTATTCTGGGGAGGACGGAGGTGAAGTATCAGAAACTGTGAAAACTTGAAGAAAACTGAAAGTTATGGGATTTGCTAGGGATGTCTTTAAAGGGTGGGAAAGGGAGGTTCGATAGAGAATGGTTGAAGGAAGAGATTGGAAAACAGATAAAATTGTTTCTTTTTTTGGACAGATTGTTCAACAAGCCAGTTGCGTTTAAAATGTCAGCTGCATTTCTATTGTTCCTATTTTAGGAAGGTGTAATTAAGAGGACACTGGAGAAGGCATTGTCATTTGCGGAGAAGCCTATCTATATAATTTTTATAAAAGCATCCTCTTTTGAATCGGATTTGGATTTCGCCTTTCATGGTAATACCAGATGGGTATTACCAGGTATATAAAATATAATCAAGTCTTGTGTTCAGACACGCAGGAATGAAAACGGGAGCTGCCCCTGCAATTACCTCACTGGACCACTAGATGGCGCTACTGCTTTGGTGTGGTAAATGTAGAGTAAGCAATTGTGCCTTAGGTGCTTTAAAGATGAGGAAGCCACTGGGGGAATTAGGTCGTCTCCAAGGTGAGAGCCTAAAGGTTATTGGAAGTGAAGTATAGGAATTCATTAGACAGTGTGGAATGAATGTGACCTGGAGAAATGCCTGAATTTCATATGAAAATCTTCTATTGTTAAACAAAGAAAGTAAATATAAATAGGCACAATGAGATACCACTTCATGCCCATTAGGGGTGGTTATTATTTAAAAAAAAAAAAAGCACAGAAAATAACAAGCACTGGTGAAGATGTGGAGAAATTAGAGCCCTGATGCATTGCTAGTGGGAATGCAAAATGGTGTAACGGCTGTGGAAAACAGTTTGTCACTTTTTCAAAAAATTCAATGTAGAATTACTGTATGATCCAGCAATTCAACTCCTAGGTGTATACCCAAAGGAATTGAAAGCAGGGACTCAAATAGATGCATGTATGCCAATGTTCACAGCAGCATTATTCATAGTAGCCAAAAGGTGGAAATAACCCAAGGGTCCATCAACAGATGAATGGATAAACAAATGTGGTATATCCATACAACGGAATATTATTCAGCCATACAAAGGAATGAAGTGCTGACACATGCTACAACATAGATGAACCTTGAAGACATTATGCTAAGTGAAATACACCAGACACAAAAGGATAAATAATGCATGATTTCACTTACATGAGGTACCTAGAGTAGGCAAATTCATGAAGACAGAAAGAACAGAAGTTACCAGGGGCTTAGAGGAGTAGGGAATGGGGAGCTATTGTGTAATGCACACAATGTACAGTGCTTCAGTTTTATAAGATGAAAAGAGCTCTGGAGGTGGATGATGGTGATCGTTGCACAACAATATGAATATACTTAATGTCACAGAATTGTACATTTAAAAATGGTTAAGATGGTAAGTTTCATGTGTATTTTACCGTGGAAAAAAAAGCTATGCAAAGCCGGACAGTGTCTTCCTCAATAGATACGAGCCCCCAAATAGAGATCTTGGGCTTTTCTGAAAAGTGATGCTAATGAACAACAGAATACACGGGTAGAAAAGGATCTACCCATCCCATGTTTCGTGTTTTCTTTCTTGCCAAAGTCCTCCCAGCTGAGTTTGCTCTTCGGGGTTGGAAGGCCTCCTTCAGCACCCACACATGGAGAGCTGAAATAATCTATACTGCAGTCTCCCCAGGTGTTTTAACTTTAATAGAAGTTGAGAAATAAAGAGAACATTATAGAGGTGCTCTGACAGCAGAAGGAGTAGAAAAGTGCAACCCAATATTATTCATTGTGGAAAAAGCCAACCCAGTTAGTTTTAAAGAATGAAATTGCAAAGACAGCTCTTTTTAATGAATAGGCTTTTAGTCATTAAAAAGGAGCATCTTTGACCTCATCTGCTACTCTCCTTGCCTGCATGAATTCTTCAACCTTGTGGGTTGTGGTAGGCCCAGTAGTAGCCCCCCAAAGATGTCCACATCCTCATCCTCACAAATTGTGGATGTTACCTTACATGGCCAAAGGGACTTTGCAGAAGTCATTAAATTAAGGATTTTGAGTTGGAGAGGATATCCAGGTGGGCCCAATGGAAGTACAAGCATCACTATGAGGGAAGCAAGAGGGTCAGAGAGAGAAGGAAACGTAACAAATAAAGGGGAGAGGAGAGAGAGAGAGAGAGAGAGAGAGAGAGAGTGAGAGAGTGAGAGAGAGAGCAGGAGATGCCAGAAGATGCTACATCTGTTGCTACATTGCTGGCTTTGAAGATGGAGAAAAGAGCCATGGATCAAAAAGCCGAAAAAGGCACCAACAAGGATACTCCCCTGGAGCCTCCAGAAAGAGCCACCCCTGCCAGCACCTCGATCTTAGTACAGTGAGACCTTTGTGGTTTTTCTGACCTCCAGAACTGTAAGAGAACAAACCTGTGTTGTTTTAAGCCACTACGTTTGTGGTCACTTGTTACAACAGCAACAAGAAACTCATGCACTGGCCTCCTTACTGTTTCTCCAATGCTTCAGGCTCCGTCCTACTTCAGGGCCTTGTCTTTGCTGATCCTGCTGCATGGAGTGCTCTTACCCCAGTTGTTTGCATGGATTTCTCCCAAATTTGGAGTCTTTATTTGAATGTTACCCTCTCGATGAAGTTGTTTCTGAGCACTTTAAGATTGCAACCCCTCCCCTGCACTCTGTGGGCCCCTCTTCTGGATTATTTTTCCCCATAACACATCTTGCTGATTTTCTGTCTCTGCCCACTAGAATACGAACTCCCCAAGGTCAAAGATTTTGTACAGTTTATCTACTGCTGTCTCCCCAACACCTAAAAGAGTACCACAAACAGTAGACACTCAGTAAATGTTTGTGGAGTGACTGAATGAATGAAGTCTGGTGAGGTCTTTCTATTCCTCCTATTAAATCAATAATCAAGTCACTCCCACGCCCACTGTAGAGAATTTTTAAAAAGACTTTATTTGTTTTGAGCAGTTTTATGTGGATGTCAAAATTGAAAGTACAGAAATTTCCCATCTACCTCCTGCCCCAAATATGCACAGCCTCTCCCATTATCAACATCCCCCACCAGAGTGGTACATTTGTTAACAATCAATGAACCTACCCTGACATGTCATTAGCACCCAAAGTCCCTAGTTTACATTAGGGTTTATGTGAGGCTTCTCTCTTGGTGTTGTACATTCTGTGGGTTTGGACATGTGTATAATGACATGAATCCATTATTATAGTATCATACAGAGTATTTTCATTGCCCTAAAGATCCTCTGTGCTCCACCTATTCATCCCTCCCTGCCTTCCTGCGGTCTCTGGCAACCGCTGACCTTTTTACTGTCTCTACAGTTTTGCCTTTTCCAGAATACCGTATGGTTGGAATCATACAGCTTTTTCAGATTGGCTTCTTTTTTTTTTTAACTTTTGGGTTTATTTATTTATTTATTTATTTATTTATTTATTTATTTATTTATTGGCTGTGTTGGGTCTTCGCTTCTGTGCGAGGGCTTTCTCTACTTGCGGCAAGCGGGGGCCACTCTTCATCGCGGTGTGCAGGCCTCTCATTATCATGGCCTCTCTTGTTGTGGAGCACAGGCTCCAGGTGTGCAGGCTCAGTAATTGTGGTTCATGAGCCTAGTTGCTCCGTGGCATGTGGGATCTTCCCAGACCAGGGCTGGAACCCGTGTTCCCTGCATTGGCAGGCAGATTCTCAACCACTGCGCCACCAGGGAAGCCTCAGATTGGCTTCTTTCACTTAGCAATATGCATTGAAGTTTCCACCGGGTCTTCTCATGCCTTGATAGCTCCTTTATTTTTAGTGCTAACTAATATTCCATTGTCTGGAATGTACCACAGTTTATATCCATTTACCTACTGAAGGACATTTTGGTTGCTTCTAAGGACGGCAACTATGAATGAAGCTGCTATAAACATTCGTGTGCAGGTTTTTTATGGATATCAGTGTTCAACTCCTTTGGGTAAATACCAAGGAGTGTGAGTGCTGGATCATATGGTAAGAGAATGTTTAGTTTTGTATGAAACTGCCACACTGTCTTCCAAAGTGGCTGTACCATTTTGCATTCCCACCAGCAATGAAGGAGAGTTCCTGTTGCTCTACATCCTCACCAGCATTTGATGTTGTCTGTGTTCTGGACTTCGGCCATTTGAAGGTGTGTAGTGATAACTTTTCCCTGATGACATATGATGGGAGCATCTTTTCATATACTTATTTGCCATTTGTGTATCTTCTTTGTTGAGGTGTCTCTTAAGATCTTTGGTCCATTTTTATATAGAGTTTTTTGTTTTCCTATTGTTGCGTTTTAAGAGTTCTTTGCATATTTTGAATAACAGTCTTTTGTCGGATGTATCTTTTTTCTCCCAGTCTGTGACTTCTATTTTAATTCTCTTGAACAGTGTAAGGATTTGATGACATTTTTTTTCTAGTTGTCCTTGGAAAGCAGTTGTTGTGAGTCAGGTGCCTGAATTTCTTGTATTATAAATGGATTGGAGGTTATAAACACTCCTGAAATCAGTGGGCTGAAGGATTAGAGGTATGTTTTACAGTTTATGACATTTTTGAAGAAACACAATTAACTGATAAGCCCCAGTGTCATAGAAAAATGTCTAGGATTAAATGGCAGAAAGGCTAATTGCCGTTTAATTGAATTTTGCAAACTTATTCTTCCTTGTTAGATGCTTTGTCTAAGGTCAAAGAAGGAAAAAAAAAACATAGATGGGAACTCATTCAAACTTGGAGAAAACATTTGGAAAATGATGGTGTCAATGAAAGCGCTAACAGTTAAAATTTTCAAAACATTTAAAATGTATTTTGATTTGTTTGGGAGCTCTGCTGGTTGAAATAAAGTATATTTAATGTATTCTTTGGAAATTTTCACGTCATACAGTTATAACAGGTGGTTCTCAATTCTGGGCAATTTTGCCCTCCAGGAGACATTTGGCAATGTCTGGAGATGTTTTTGGTTGCCACCACTGGGAGCATATGCTAGTGGGTAGGGCATCTATTGGGTGGAAGCCAAGATACTTCTAAACATCCTACAACACCTGGTTTGATGGACTAGCTATACTTTTTCCTAACACACAGTAACATGTATAATTTTTAAAATGACATTTGTATGTGACCTGAAAGTGTCTCTCATACCAGTGGTGCGGAAAACAGGTAATACCTGGGATACGGCTTGCTCTTAAAAGGACTCAGCTGATGGTGCTTTCTAGAAGCATTCCTTAGAAGTTACCCACAGCCAAAATATCTTGAGGAACTCTTTCTTGCCAAAGGGACCAGCATAGCTTTGTCTCTTTATATCTAGAATGGGGTTAGCTTCTTACTTTTCCTGTCCTTCGGGGGCATGGTTTGTACAATTCTTAATGTTCCACTAAGTCTCGTTCGAGTCTTGCAGTCATTCCTCTTACCTCTTTAAGGTGCCTTGGAGCATCTCTGCTTGTGTTATGGCCCAGTTGAATGCTCTGAGGGCAATCACATTTCTGTTTTCTTCGTGTTTTGGGTATGTGCTGTGACATACCACCTGCCATCCCCTCCCTTGTTGCCAGGGCCCTCTGGAGTCTCCGTTGTTACAGGAGATTATCACAAAGTTTCACCATCTGCCTACAGCTCCATCTCCCCACTATAACTGGCTTTTCAAAAACTGACAAGGGGGCTTCCCTGGTGGCACAGTGGTTGAGAGGCTGCCTGCCGATGCAGGGGACACGGGTTTGAGCCCTGGTCTGGGAAGATCCCACATGCCACGGAGCGGCTAGGCCCGTGAGCCACAGTTACTGAGCCTGCGCGTCTGGAGCCTGTGCCCCGCAACAAGAGAGGCCACGATACTAAGAGGCCCGGGCACCGAGATGAAGAGTGGCCCCCGCTTGCCGCAACTGGAGAAAGCCCTCGCACAGAAACGAAGACCTGACACAGCCAAAAATAAATAAATAAATAAATAATAATTTAAAAACAAACAAACAAACAAAACCTCACCTTATAAAAAAAAAAACAACTGACAAGGAGGGTATCTTTTTCCTTTTGGTACCCTCAGTGCTTGGCACAATAAAAAAATTTTTTTAATAAAATAAATGAATAATTGAATGTAAGAACATCATGAAGTCCTTCACTATGACTCAGTGATGATGATGTTCTTCCAGAATCTCCATCACAATAATCATCATGGATTCGTTCTGCATAAAACTGGTAATTGTTTCATTCTGCCCAAGAACAAACAGAAGGTCTCAGCTTTCCTGTCAGTCTAGTTTTAACGACAGTTAATTCTATTTGGCAGTGTCTTATCCTTTTAGTATTGGCACGCTGCCATTGGTCCCTCCTAATTCTCTTTCCTCATATGCTTACTGTGCAGTTACTACTTCTGAAAGACAATTGGTGGGATTAATGTGGTTTTTGCTTTACATTTCCTTATTCATTTTAGTTATTGTTTTTCCGTTGTTCTGTTTCACAAAGGATTTGCAGAGGCCAGCGATTGTTCTAATAGGAAATTAGTAGGCAGGATTCAGGGCAATGCAAAATGGTGCTGTTAACATTGTATTCTAATTTAGGATGAACAAGTCCCAAGATTCTGGTAAAGACTTCTATTTCTGACACCTGGAAACTAACAGGTTTGGCTGGATTAGAAAAATCAGCAGAGGCATTGACTAGATCCACATTCTCACCTTTCTGTGATTCTTTATATCAAGTCAACAGCGTCTGTGACCCACTTTGCATCTCTCCTCACCTTGCCATCCCCAAACTTTGGTTAACCCTCTCATGTCATTAGAAGTATTTGTTATTTTCATATATTTTTCTGGACTGGGTCAGCCCTTGCAACATGACAAAAGCAGAGGCTGGGAGAATTTCTAACATCTGCTGAGAAGCAGGTTTTGTATAGAGGAAAGGATTTGGAGTCAGATAGTCCAGAAGTTCCAAATCCAGCTTCACCACCTAGAGCTGAACAACTGAAGATTCGTCACTCCATATCTCTCAGCCTCAGTTTCCCCATCTGTAAAATGTGGATTATAGTTCCTCCCTCTCAGGGTTATAGTAAAGATTAAATGAGATGTGCTTGATTAAAAAAAGGGGGAGAGGGGCTTGATAAATAGTAGCTATCATTATTATCCCAGGATTATGTTTGGGGGGAAAAAAAGTGTATTAAGCAAGTCTGTAGCTTTGGTTTTATACTGATGTGTGCATGCCTGTGTGTGCCTGCATGTGATAACACGTTTCCAGTTCTATCTAGTGTAGGGATTGGAAATGTACAGAAAGGACTGCCTCCCTTTCAAATTTTAGAAATATACATAAATAGAACATCTATACACACAATTTACAAATTGTGAAACAAAAATCCATATTATTACCAGCTAGGCTGAGAACTAGATCATAGTAGCAACATGACTCCCTGAAAGGTCACCATCCTAACCCTAGGTAACCACTATCCGGACTTTTGCTTTCTTCATGGTTGTATCACCTGTATGTACATCCTTCTCTAAATATTTTATTTTGTTTTGCCGCTTTTGAAATTTATATGAATGAAACATACCTTAATAACCTATAAGGGAAAAGAATCTGAAAAAGAATATATATATGTGTGTGTATATATATGTATACACACATATATGTGTATCTGAATCACTTTGCTCTACACTTGAAACTAACACAACATTGTAAATCAACTCTACTCCAATAAAAAGACATACTTTATTGTTTTGCTTCCTTCACTCAGCGTTGTTTTGAAAGTCATTATGTCATTGTGTTCAGCTGCAGTTTGTTCCTTTTCATTGCTGTATGAAAACACTGCAATATAAAAAATTATCCTTTCTATTGCTGATGGATATTTGGGTTGCTTCCAGTTTTTCTTTGTTTTTTGTTTTTTGCCATGATGTTGTACGGTACTATTTGTACATTCTTGTACATATCTCCTGGTGTACACAATTAGGAGTTTCTCTAAGGTATATACCCAGGAGTGAGTCATAGAATGTACATATCAACAACTTTAGCAAATAGTGGCAAACTCTTTTTCAAAGAGACTGTACTGATTTATACTCCCATCAGCTATGTATGAATGCCTGGAGCTCCATATCTTTGCAAACACTGTCAGACCTCCTCCCCCACCCCACACCCCAATCTGGGTGCATGTTATTGTATCTCATTGTGGTTTTAGTTTTCTCATTTCCTGATTACGAATGACGTTGAGTATATTTTCGTATATTTGTTGGCTTTTTGGATTTCCTCTTTAGTGAATTGACTAAGTTCTTGTCTTTATTTTAAAATGTCTTATCAGACAGTCTCAATACCTTCACCTATTTGTTGCAGGACAATCAGTCATCGAGGCAGGTGGAATTTCAAACTCAAAACATTTGCTGCCTCAGCTGTAGCCTATAGCAGAGAACCAGCTGGTTTACCAAAGTAACAAGTACTTCGACCTTAGGCAGGATTGAGGAACAAGACCACCAGGCAGAGCGGCCTAGCTGTCTTCCTCCTCGCAGGTGGCCTGAGAGCGAGCAGGGGACACGGCCCCGGGATCCCAGAGATCCCCAGAGATCCCAGACACAAATAGACGCGCCCTCAAAATTGCATCCTTATGCTTAACCGCCAATTTCAAACTTCCAAGACCTGCCCTGCCGGGTTTGCCCTCCCCGTTTCCCATTGGCCATGAGTCAAAGGAAGAAACAATTTGATTGGCTATCTCTTTCACTTCCTCTGTCCCTTTAAGGACTTGGGCAGGGCCTGGTTGAGATACAACTGTCCATCATAGGAGCGGGAACGCTGATTGGTCCAGACGTATCTGGGCCCCGCCCACGCCGTTCCCCGGATTCAAATGCTGCGGCGGGACGCCTGGAGCGGAGTGGAGCGCTGACTGGCGGGTTCGGTTGAGCGTGAGTCTGGTCCCCCGACTACCAATTTCCCCTCCCCCCAATTCTGCAAGACCTGGGGAAGGGCCTCCTCCACCCACACCAAGCCCGGCTTTGCCTCTCGGAGCCGGGAGGGCGGCGGTTCCGCCCCCAGGGCTTCCGGGGGTCGGGAGGGTCTTCCTAGGCTGGAGGTGCACTGGCCCATTTCCACCGGAGCCGAAGGGTCGGCCAGGCGATGCTGGGGCCAGAGGAATTGTTCCTTTCTCAAGCTTGGTGGGGTCCTGTGTTTATTCTGCCCTGCCTCCTGTCAGCATTACTAGTGGGGGCTGGCAGCGCCTTAGAATCTGTGTGACCTTAATTTGCTTTAGTATCTTCATACTCTTCGTACCCATCCATCACTCCTACTTCCTGCTTCTTTCGCCCTGTTCCAGCCCCTCTGGTCTCCCAGCTATTGTTAGAGAAGCCCAGGTCCTGCCTCAGAACCTTAGCTCTGGCTGTGCCCTCGACCCGGGATACTTTTCTTTCCCCAAATATCAGCAAGGCTTGCTGCTTAACGCCATTCAGGTTTTGGTTCAAATGTCACCTTCTCAGTGACGTTACTCTGACGCCACTGTTATACACACACTGCCATGCCCCAATTCCCCCATCTTGCTCTTTTTCTTTTCTTTTTTTTTTTTTTTTGAACCCCATGGCGCCTAAAACCTTTCAACATACCTGTATTATGTAATTTGCTTATTTTCAGTGATTTATTCAATAGCTATTAGTATTTATGTGCCGGGCTATATGTTTCCCTACTATATGAAGATAAAAGTCCCTGCCCTGGTGGAGCTTACATTCTAAGGGGGGCAGATAAACAAACTTTTAAGTAAGAGAGTATGTCAGATAAGTGTTACTCCTGTTACACTGAATAAAAATCTGATTTTTAATCTCCGTCACCAGACTGAGCATCCCAAGACCCCGTGGTGGCTGATTTTCACCTCCCTTTCCTGATATCCTGAGGGAGCTCGGGATCTCTCAAGCCCTTCCTCCTCAAACCTGCAGAACACATTTAACCTATCTCCCTTCATCACCAGTGGGGAGATGTTGAAGTTCAAGTATGGAGCACGGAATCTGCCGGATGCTGGTGCTGCTGAATCCATTGCCAGCCGGGCCTCCAGGTTGAATCTTTTCTTCCAGGTAACAGACTGGCTTGCCAACTTTGCTCACCTCTGTGTGTTTCCTTGGAACCTCTTTGTTACCTTTGCTTTTGATATAGGACTGAGGCTACTCCAGGAGAAAATCCCCTTTGGTGTTTCATATGCGCTGATAGTTTTGGAAAGGAGCCATTGTGCAGACAGGAGTGGGTAGCTGAACTTGCCCAGGAAGGAAGACCTTTTTTATGACTTCATACACTTTACACTTCTGTACTAAAGTTTGTCCTTTTATTAAAGAAAAGTAATTGAACAAAGACACTCTTTTGACCGAAATTTCTATACTTGTAATCCTATAGAAATATAGAAATCTTTTTCATTCAAGGCATGTTTATGGTTTAGATTAAAAAAAAAAAACAGTTTTGATAAATACCACACCTGTGAAACCCCCTTTCCTCTCAAGATACAGAACATTTCCATCACCCCAAAGGATTAAAACTTAATGTTGTCAGATTTTTTTTCCACGTAGACTTCTAATTCTTTTGTTTCTGATGTAGGTGGAACACTGTTGATGTAGAAATCCTTGTTTGACTTATGTATTCGTAAGTCAAAGGGACAATACAGATAGTGGTGAAGATTTAGGTTTGAATCCTGGCCCCAGTACTTGTTAGCTGTGTTACCTTGGGCGAGTCAGTTGCCTTCTCTGAATCCATTTTCCGTTCTTTATAATAGAGGTTATAACACCTAATTTACAGAGTTGTGAGGATTAAATGAGATAATCCATGTAAAGTACTTAGTTTCTTGCCCAGTTCTTGGTAAGCCCTTTATAAATGGTAACTATTATTAATAATAAGTGTAGAAATAGTATTAGTGACAGTAATAATAAATTTTTTTTAGCAGTCTTTCCTGATCTTTTTCTTTCCAATTAATACATGCTCTCATAGGCATTTTATTTTAAATTTTTTTAATTTTTGGCTGCACTGGGTCTTCGTTGCTGCGTGTGGGCTTTTCTCTAGTTGTGGAGAGCGGGGGCTACTCTTCATTGCGGTGTGCGGGCTTCTCATTGCAGTGGCTTCTCTTGTTGCGGAGCATGGGCTCTAGGCGCGTGGGCTCAGTAGTTGTGGCTCGTGGGCTCTAGAGCTCAGGCTCAGTAGTTGTGGTGCACGGGCTTAGTTGCTCCACGGCATGTGGGATCTTCCTGGACCAGGGCTCGACTCCGTGTCCCCTGCATTGGCAGGTGGATTCTTAACCACTGCGCCACCAGGGAAGCCCAGTAGTAATAAATTTATGTTCACATAGCAGTAGTTATATTAAGAAGGCATTTTTGTATGATACCTGTATGATGATAAATAGTAATACTATTTAATAGTAATTTAATAGTAATACTATTAAATTTAATAGTATTTAATAGTAATACTATTACATTTAAACCAACTATACTGGTTTAAATGTAATAGTATTTTACAATGTTATATTAGTTTCAACACTAATACGATCTTGAGGACATTTTTCCCAAGATAGTGGTATTGGGGAATGTTCAAACAGATCAGAATGGGGACAGATTGAAAGTGTAGGTGGGACCATCCCCGTCACCATTTAAGTCATGAGATATTTTTCACTAATGAATAGTCTATTTTTAACCTCAGCTGACTGAGTGCTACCACTTTTTAGCCCCTTTATCGTTTTACTCCAAAACTTCCAACTTATGACAGAATTTATTAAGGGCTTATCATGTGCAGATGTGGAGGGAGACAAAGACTTGCCCAGAATCACACAGCTTGTAAATGGCAAAGCCACGCCCAATTTTTGGTCTGTGGGTATGTAACTGCTGGGCAATACCGCCAGCGTATGTCAGAGTTTATTAAGTGTGTCTTGTACTTAAATGTCATTATAACAGCAAGGATTGTGGATAAATCCCTAATTCATCTTTTTTTTAAACTAATGAGTTCCACCCCGCCCCCAGGAAAGCTGTTACTTGCAAGTGTAGCATAACCCTAACGTTCGCCTTAATATAAACAGGTAAGGATAATGTTTTTCCCCCTTCCAGCTGAAACTGCATTCCTTCTTGGATGGGATTTGAACTCAGCCAAAACTCAGATTGGACTTGAACCCACGATCCCTGACTTAAGAGGGGACTTGAACCCACTGTCTTTTTTTTTTTTTTTAATTATTTATTTATTTATTTATTTATTTATGGCTGTGTTGGGTCTTTGTTTCTGTGCGAGGGCTTTCTCCAGTTGTGGCAAGCGGGGGCCACTCTTCATCGCGGTGCGCAGGCCTCTCACTATCGTGGCCTCCCTTGTTGCGGAGCACAGGCTCCAGACGCACAGGCTCAGTAGCTGTGGCTCACGGGTCCAGCTGCTCCGCGGCATGTGGGATCTTCCCAGACCAGGGCTCGAACCCGTGTCCCCTGCATCGGCAGGCAGATTCTCAACCACTGCACCACCAGGGAAGCCCCCCACTGTCTTTTAATTGAAACCGCTCACCTGGTGTCAGGACTTACTGAAGCTCAGGTTCTCTTGTCTCAGCACAGAAAAGGCAAAGAGTGAGTTTCTTAGCATAGGTTGCTTGTGAGAGATACAAACAGCCAGCAAGGGAATGCAGCCCCGAGAACAAAGAGGGGCTACATTTTTATAGTCAAAGAAAAAGTGGGGAGGGGAGAAGACCACCTTTTTTCTTATTTTTGGGCAGACATCAAGGCTTACATCATTAGTTCCTCCTTTGACCCTATATGGTCTAACCGGGACTGTCATGGTGCTATTTAAATCATGTATATTAGCAGGAGAGTGGTAACATATACTAAAATATGGTAATTCATCTCAGGTTTCAATATAATGTCCCCTTTCATCTAGTTTCTTTTCTCCTTTCACCTATATTTCTGTCTTGGCTACATGCAGAAATGCTACTCTTCAAGGACCATTAACTTACTGACTTCGTGTAAAAAGATTCAGACCCCATATCTATTGTCTTGTGTTTTAGCTATCAGGACTTGTGGCTTTAGTGTGCTTGGTACTTGGATGTGCCTGGTCTTCCTTCAAGGTAGTATAGATTGTTGCTAGGTTACTGGATTCTTTTCTTGAGTGGTCATTAGCTTATAACAGTCTTCCAGACTCCCTTAAAATTCCCTCTCTGTCCTTAATCCCCTAGTGGGATTTCTAAACTATTTAATTATCCTACTCTATCCCTATCCCAGTGCCCTTTTAATGAGGTTTGGATAGAGAGTAGTGGTTTTGTTTTCCATTTAGGTAAGTACTTTAGACAGGGTCTCAGTTTCTACTTAACAGAACTTCCCCACAAGTTCTAGGTCAGTGGTTGGCAGACTTAGATTTTCAAGCCAGCAAAATTTTACAAATTTGCTGGGCTGACCTAGGTTTGCCAACTTTCTATTTTGCCAAGTAAGGAATGTAAAAAACACACAGAAAAAAGAAAATCATATCATCTTCTGGTCCTTTTATTTCATAAAGAAAGGACATTTTAAGAAATACCAAGAGAGGAAGGACATCGTTGCAGAATAAAGGACTGTATTACAATTTGAATACACATAGCTTTATAAAAGAGTCATCATGCGGTGTTCATCTTTTCTCATTTCATGGCAGACTTGAAAACTTTGTTAAGACTCAGTACTGTATTTGGAAACAGCTGCTTAAACTCATTAAGGAACAGAAGAAACAAAGAATCTTAGTTTCCCAGTTAGTGGCAGAACTCTGAAGTGACAGAAGGGTGGGCTTTTGTGACCCAGTGCTTCACAAACCTGGCTGAGGTCTGACTCTCTAGGGAGGACTTGTTACTAAAACATATTCTAAGCTACAACCTGGGAAATTCGAATTCAGTAGGTTGGGGTGGAACCTGAGAATCTAGTTTTTGTTTGTTTTTTAAGTGCTCCAGTTCTCCAAGTGATTCAGATGTAGCCAGTCTGTTTCTGTTATCTATTGCTGTGTAACAAACCACTCACAAAGTTTAAAACAACAGTGATTTATTTTGTCTTATGATTCTGTGGGTTGGCTGCATTCAACTAGGTGGTTCTTCTGCTGGGGTCACTCACGGGGCTGTATTGAGTTGGGAGCTTGGCTGGGACTGGAATATTTGGGTGCCAACTGCTGGCTGGGGAGCCTCAGGGTTCTTCCACTGACCTCTCTTCTCCAAAGGTCTTTCATTATTCAGTCAGTCTAACCTGGGGCTTGTAATTTTTTTCTGTGGATAATAAGTATTTTAGATGTCATGGGCCTTACGGTCTCTGCTGCAACTAGTCAACTCTGTCATTGTAGCATAGAAGCAGCCATAGACGATGTGTAAATTAATAGGCATGGCTGTGTTCCAGTAAAGCTTTATTTATAAAAACAGGCAGTGGGCCAGATTTGGCTGACCCCTGGTCTAGCCCAAGCTTCTTGACTTGGTGGATGGCTTCCCCAAAAAAGCAAAAGTAGAAGCTGCCGGACTTCTTAAGGGCTCCACCTTGAACTGGCACATGATCCCTTATGTCATGTTCTGTTGGTTGACGTGAGTCATGGCGATGGCACAGATTCACGGGGAGAGGAAATTGATTCCGACTCTTGGTGGGTGCAGTGGCAAGTGCCTTCAGAGTTAGAGGAACTGTTGGTGGCCAGCTTTGCAGAGAGACCTGCACACCATCCACAGCTTGGCACATGGGATTCATTGCTCTAGACCAGGGGGTGCAAACTCACGTCTTTGGGGGCCAGGCAGTGTAAAGGAGTCAAGTGAGCCAGATGGAAGAGCTGCGAGTCAGGTCTGCAGTGAAATGCAGACCGCATCCGCTACCCAGAGGGGCAGCACTCCTCAGCCGCAGCTCAGCATTCCCAGGCAGGAATGTGGGGCATTGTTGCCAGATCTGCCGGGGTCTCACGAGAAGCCAGAAATCCTCCGCTCCCCCTTTTTTTTTGGTGTGAAATCTCCTGATTTTTCAATATTGGCAGATAACTCAAATTATTTTAAATACCACAGGCCAAACAAAACATGTCTGTGGGCTAGATGCAGTTTGCCAGTTTGCAGCTGTTGCTCGAGATCGTGAATAAATTCAGCTTTAGTGCAGTCACTCCATTTACACGACCCTAGATTGTTCAAGTGAATTAAACTGAAGTTATGTCAGCAAACCTCTGGGAACTCAGGGAGGAAGAGGCAATCATTGTGTCCTAGTGCAGAGACATGGAGATGTGACAGGACCAGCAGGGTTCAGAGTAAATGTCCCCACGAGCCTCAGACCATTAAGAAAGAAGGACCTTTTCTTATTCTTGGCATGCTGGTGAAGGTTTTCTCCCGAGGTGCTGGAGGAAGAAGCCCACGGTGATGGAATGTACAAGTGATAACTTAATGACTGTCAGTGGATGTTGCTTTAAAGAACGAGGCCACTGAATTATGTTGTTAGTGTGTGTCATGAGCAGTTAGTCGAGTTGGTGGCTTGCAATTTACTCTGCGTGGATGTTATTGATCAAAGCTTTTCATTATTGACAGTGTCTCCATCTGCTGTTTGCTGTTTTTAGGGGAAACCACCCTTCATGACTCAACAGCAGATGTCTCCTCTTTCCCGGGAAGGGATATTAGATGCCCTCTTTGTTCTCTTTAAAGAATGCAGTCAGCCTGCTCTGATGAAGACTAAGCACGTGAGCAACTTTGTCCAGAAGTGTAAGTGTGGGGAACTTCTTCCCGAAAACTGTCCTGCTTAGAGAGAGCTAGAAGGATGCCAGAGGCGGGATGCGTTTGTGGTCGGTGGGAGTGGGTGGGAGCTCTGCTTTAGACGGACTCACCTTCAAGGTCAGCGTCCACCTTCTGTCTCTGGGAGACCGGATAAGTCAGGTCTCTTGGTTGCAAGTGACAGAAACGCAGCTCAAACTAGCTTAGGCCAAAAAGTGAATTAAAAAATTTTTTTTATTTTATTGAAGTATAGTTGATGTACAACATTGTGTTGATTTCTGCTGTACAGCAAAGTGATTCAGTTATATATATTGTTTTTCATTATGGTTTATCACAGAATATTGAATATAGTTCCCTGTGCTATGCAGTTGGACTTTGTTGTTTATCCCAAAAAGTGAATTTTTTTTGGCTCATGAAACTGATAGTCCAGGGATGAGTCAAATTTTAGGCGTGGCTGGTTCCAAGGACTTAAATAACGTCCTCTGGCTCCATCTTTACACTCACTCAAAGCTGATTATTCATTAGGCATTATAAGCACAGTGCTTAGCGCCCACAGTATTTAATTTTAATAAATTGAATTTATTGTAATTAGTTTAACTTAATTTATTTTAAAATCATAAGAAAAATATGGGTATGCTAATAATGTATAATGATTCTGGATTATATTCATCTTTATACCAATGCGGTCATAAAAAATATATATACTTATATAAAAAAAAATATATTTTTTATGGAGCAAGGGGCTGATGAAGGCAAAAGTGCCTAGGGACTATGAAAGTCATGAGTCAGCCCTGCCCACACCTTGTTGTTGTGTTTTATTTACTTATTTAAAAATACTTATTTATTTGTTTGGCTGCACTGGGTCTTAGATGCGGCATGTGAGATCTAGTTCCCCTGACCAGGGATCGAACTTGGGGCCCCTACATTGGTAGCGTGGAGTCTTAGCTGCTGGACCACCAGGGAAGTCCACGAATGCACCCTGTTCTTGACTCTCCTTGACTTCCACGTGGTAGGGAAGTTGACTGCTGGTTCCCCAGTTTCGTATTTTTTCACGTGACCCCAGTGTTTTTCGACCAGCGGTGATTTTGCCTCCCAGGGACATTTGGCAGTATCTGGAGACAGTTTTGGTTGTCACAGCTGGCAGGGAGGGGGCTCATGGCAGCTAATGAGTGGAGCCCGGAGATGCTGCTAAACACCCTACAATGCACGGGACAGCCCCCACCACCCAGAACTCTGGGGCTAGCGGGCCTTTCTCTCTCGCCGTGAAATCTCAGGGCCTCTTCCTCTCCATACGGCTCTTCTGTGTGGTCTCTCCATGAAGGGTTGGCCAACTACAGCCTGGGATGCCTGCTTTGTAAACAAAGTTCTGCTGGAATATAGCCACGCCTGTTCCCTAGGGCTGCTGTCATGTCACAAGGCATTTGAGTAGGTGTGACCATATGGCCTACAAAGCCTAAAATATTTACTGTCTGGCCTTTTAAGAAAAAGCTGCTGACCCCTGGTCTACACTCTAGCAGAGATGTCTAGACCTCCTCCATGGCAACTCAGGGTTTCCAAAAGCACAAAAGTGGAAGCTGCCAGGCCTTTTTTGGGCTCAGGCCTGGAAGGGACGTAGAATCTCTTTGGCTGCATTCCACTGTTTGCAGTGAGGCATAGGGCCCCACAGATTCCATGTGCCGGGGAACTACGTATATCTTCCACTGTCTATGTTCATGCAATCCCAGGGAAGATTCTCATTGGCTATGCTTTGGGTCACTTGCCCACCCCTTGACCAGACACTGGGCCAGGGTGTGAAGTACTGTGATTGGCCTCATCTAGGTGCCCAGGGGTCCAGGACACTGTGATCACCAGGACCTCATGGAAAGGGGGATATACATTGCCCAAAGGGCCTGGAAGTTTTGAGTGGATTAAGCCAATGTATGTTTACTAAGTGACCGTCGGTACCCTGTCTGTTCTCAGTGCCCTCATCTGCAAAATAGGGGAAAACGCATTATCTCATAAATAGGAATTGAATGAGTTAGTGCACAGTCCAGGCTTATCATGTTGCCTGGCACATAGAAACAGTCGATAAATGTTACCCAATAATGATAACCGTAAACCTCAACGTTTAATATATTGTGTACCTTTAACTTGAAAATGTACTTGGCGTATTTGTTCATGATTCTGTATTTGTTTTAATAAGCTCCCACCTTATTTTGTGGAATATTTAAATTCTCAAATAAGGAGTGGGAGGGGAAGGGGGAATTATGTGACAGACTAATTTACTGAGCTATCAACATGCACCTTCTTTAGTCTTGAGATTGCACTCCGGTTCCTTTAAAGCAGTGGATCTTCTAGACTCATTCAGTAATCAGGGGACTAGACTTAGTGAAACATAGATTTTTGTAATAGAATCCTCTTCCAGGGAGCTGTTTCATATTTTTAAAGAGGCTTCCTGGAGAGTATGGTTGAGAGTCTATGACTGGAAAAGGGTGATTGCATTAGTATGCTTTTTTTCCCCCCTTTGATTTTCTGTTTTGGAATGTGAGCTTCATTTCTCCATGGGAAGAAGGGTCCAACAGCTCTTACTGCATAAGTTTCTCGAGTCTTGCCATAGAGATGGAGATTTCCTTCAGGGACAGTTGGAGGAAGTGAGACAGAATAATACAGCCCTGAAGCAGTGCCCCTAGCTTGGGCCAAGAGAGGGCAGGGAGCTGGCATCTGGGAACCAGGGAAAGGCTTTTTGTTTCTTGTTATTCTAGCCCCAGTGCCTAAAACAGTGTCTGGTTCACAGAAGGTTTTAATAAATATTGGTTGACCGACTATTGCTGATGAACAGAATAAGTAGCAAAATCTTAAGTAGTATATCACATATTTTGTGTAAAAAATAAACAAGTGTGATATTAAAACATGCAGACAAAGTGTTGATAATGGTTAAAGTTGGGCTGTTCTTGGTGATCTGACAGTAGCTGACATTCTACCCTCTTTTAACTCCATTCGCTGCAGGCAAGCATAAGTTCACAACCTTAGTACTTTGGGCAAAATGTAACTTTAAGAAGTTTTTTTTCCCCCTAATTGCAAACATGATACAAAGTAATTATTTGCAGCAACATGGATGGACCTAGAGATTATCATACTAAGTGAAGTATGACAGAGAAAGACAAATATCATATGATATCACTTATATGTGGAATCTGAAAAAAATGATACAAATGAACTTACTTACAAAGCAGAAATAGATTTGCAGACATAGAAAATAAATTTATGGTTACCGAAGGAGGGGGGAGGGATAAATCAGGAGTTTGAGATTAACGTATACACACTGCTATATATAAAATAGGTAACTAACAAGGACCTACTGTATAGCACAGGGAACTATATTCAATATCTTGTAATAACGTATAATGGAAAAGAATCTAAAAAAGAATATTTATATATGTATAGCTAGTCACTTTGCTGTACACCTGAAACTAACACAACATTGTAAATTAACTATATTTCAATAAAAATTTTTTAAAAATACAAAGTTAAATATAAAAGGTCAGAATGGGAGAAAATCCCTTAAAATCTTTCCTAAGATAACCACTATTAACGATTTGGTGCGTAGTACTGCAATTTTTCTTTTGTCCTTATAAAATATTTATTATGAAATGTTCAAACATACCTAAAGGTGAAGAGACAAGTGTCATGAGCCCCTGCATACCAATCCACTAGCTTGAGCAATGAACCCTTTTCCATGCATATTCTAACATTACTGTGGTTTAATTTTATGCAAAATGGCTCATATGTTTATAATGCTTTTGCCACTAGGTTTGCTCACCTAGCAAAATATTTACTCGACAGGTATTTATGGAGCACTCACTATGTGCCAGGTTCTGTTTTGGGTACTGGGTTTACAGTAGTGATCAAAACAGAAAAAATCCTTGTTCTTGAAGAACATAGACTCCAGTGGAGGTCGAGCTACTGAATCCTTTTAAACATGTGCCTAATATTCTTTTATGTGGGTGGACTCTTAAGCTGTTTCCCCTTTCCTACTAACGGACCTCTAGGTTGTTTCTGATTTTTTTTCTGTAACGAGCAGTGCTCATCATAAGTATCTTGATATGTATGTCTTTGGAGCATTTCTGTGAAGGTTGAATTCCTAGAGACTGAAGTGTCGCAATACTGAGTTTCAAAAAAGGAAGCAGTACAGTCATCTGTGGTGGCTTTTGCCTCCTGGGTCCAAATATATATCTGACAAGGTCCTTCTTTGACTGCATTTTCATTCCATGCTTTGGGTCTTTACCTCCCCTCAGTGTTCAGTCTGCTCTGGGCTCAGAGTGGGCAGGGATGAAGGGTCGCTGTGTTTTTTGTTTTTGTTTTTTTTTAATTTTATTTATTTATTTATTTATGGCTGTGTTGGGTCTTCGTTTCTGTGCGAGGGCTTTCTCCAGTTGTGGCAAGTGGGGACCACTCCTCATCGCGGTGCGCGGGCCTCTCACTATCGCGGCCCCTCCTGTTGCAGAGCACAGGCTCCAGACGCGCAGGCTCAGTAATTGTGGCTCACGAGCCCAGCCGCACCGCGGCATGTGGGATCTTCCCAGACCAGGGCTCGAACCCGTGTCCCCTGCATTGGCAGGCAGACTCTCAACCACTGCGCCACCAGGGAAGCCCCTCGCTGTGGTTTTGAAGTCACAGAAGTTGCTGGTGGGGAGAGAAGTTGCAAAGGGTTATTTTTCCACAGTCATAGACATGAGTTCAGCATCTCACCCCTTCACCTTAATAATCCAAAAGCCTGACCCTGTCGGACAGGGGAGGGAGTTGGCAGGACACGGCCGAGGCCAGGAAGCCCCAGAGGAAGTTCGGGCAATGGCGCCTACCCTCGGCACCAAAACCAATAAGCCACTTGGTGTCTTTGGTCAACTTACACATTTGGAGGGCGGATCACAGTGAAATCGGTCGTGTGCAAAATGAACCCCATGACGGATACAGCTTCCTGTGGTTCCGAGGTTAAGAAGTGGTGGACCCGGCAGCTGACAGTGGAGAGTGACGAAAGCAGAGATGACCTTCTGGACATTTAGATGGAAACCAATGCAGATGAAAGTCCACTGGTGAAAACTGACTTCTGATATGTTCTTTCATTGTCCAGTGAGCAATCCGTAATTGATGTATAATTTAAGTCCAACTTGTAACAAGATTTTTTAAACTGGAAAAAAAAAATCTAAAAGCCTTTGGATAACAAGATTGCGATGTGGAATGGTTTCTCAGAATTCCGAGAGCATCGTGATGGTGTTGCCTGCAAGCAGTTTTGTCTCCCTGGGTGATTGAGTTGCCTGGTGGTTGCCAGTGACAGACCCAGAGTTATTAAGTTGGACAATGCTGTAAGCAACATGGGGGCCCAAGGCCTAACAGAATCAGGAGAGCCTGGCCTTGTGTGCGAGCAGTGATGAAATCAGGTTCAAGCCAGCATATTTGGGGAATTAATAATTCAAAGCTCAAGTACTAGATCTGAAAGAAACTTGGAAGAGGGCAGGGCAGAAAGGCTGGGCTTGGCACAGTGATGTCAGGGCAAAAGGAAAAATATCGTGCAGCTTTCCATTTTGCTTCTGCATGGAATTCTCCCTGAAAGCGCTCTTCCTTTATTTTTTTGTTTTCCAACGGTCACGATGAATTCGTGCGGATCCACCCACCCCTCTTGCCTGATTACTCAAGGGGCCAAAAGAAGGTGTGTTTAGGATGACTGTTGAAGTAAGAGATGTGTTTAGTGCAGTGATGTTCATCGTATGAGCCTTTGAGCCAAGTGAATTCAACTCCAGCCACGCAACAAAGAAAGGGAGTGGGTAACAGCAATTAAAACTGCATCTGGCTAATTCCTTAATATGTTGCCAAGTGACTGTGGTTACGAAATGGCTTTTTCCTTTGTTGGATTCTGTCCCTTTCACTGTGTGAACAACTCTCTGAGTGAGTGTAACTCTAGAGTGTGGCTCCCAGCTTTTTCTGGTGCCCACCCACAGACATGAGGGTCACTCCAGTGTACCCGTGGGATTTCAAGAGTCCCTTGGTCTTCACCATGGCACCTTTCTGAGGGATTCTCCAGGATAATTTTGATTACATGTTTCTCTTGTCTTGCTTGGGAGTGTAACCCTCTATATGACGCAGTTTCCCTATATCAGGATTGAAGGATTTGATCAGTCATAACTGTTCCGCTCTATTCTTTTTTTTTAATATTTTATTGAAGTATAGTTGATTTACAATGTTGTTAATTTCTGCTGTACAGCAAACTGATTCAGTTATATATATATATATTCCTTTTCATATTCTTTTCTATTATGATTTATCACAGGATATTGAATATAGTTCCCTGGGCTATACAGTAGGACCTTGTTGTTTATCCATCCTGTATATACTAGTTTGCATCTGCTAATCCCAAACTCCCAATCCTTCCCTCTCCCACCCCTCCTCCCCCTTGGCAACCACAGGTCTGTTCTGTATGTCTTTGAGTCTGTTTCGTAGATATGTTCATTTGTATAGTATTTTATTTATTTACTTATTTATTTATTTATTTATTTATTTTATTTTTGGCTGTGTTGGGTCTTCGTTTCTGTGTGAGGGCTTTCTCTAGTTGCGGCGAGCGGGGGCCACTCTTCATTGCGGTGCACGGGCCTCTCACTATCGTGGCCTCTCTTGCTGCGGAGCGCAGGCTCCAGATGCGCAGGCTCAGTAGTTGTGGCTCACGGGCCTAGTTGCTCCGCGGCACGTGGGATCTTCCCACATCAGGGCTCGAACCCGTGTCCTCTGCATTAGCAGGCAGACTCTCAGCCACTGCGCCACCAGGGAAGCCCTGTATCGTATTTTAGATTCCACATATAAGTGATATCATATGGTATCTGTCTTTCTCTTTCTGACTTACTTCACTTAATATGATAATCTCTAGGTCCATCCATGTTGCTGCAAATGGTATTATTTCATTCTTTTAAAAAAATTTTTTATTGGAGTATAGTTGATTTACAGCGTTGTTAGTTTCAGGTATACAGCAAAGTGGATCAGTTATACGTACATATATATATATATATATATATATATATATATATATATATACACACACTATTTTTTTTTTTTTTTAGATTCTTTTCCCATATAGGCCATTACAGAGTATTGAGTAGAGTCCCTGTGCTATACAGCAGGTTCTTATTAGTTCATTCTTTCTTATGGCTAAGTAGTATTCCATTGTATATATATAAACCACATCTTCTTTATCCATTCATCTGTTGATGGACATTTAGGTTGTTTCTGTGTCTCGGCTATTGTAAATAGTGCTGCTATGAAAATAGGGATGCATGTATCCTTTCGAATTGTTTTGTCTGGGTATATGCCCAGGAGTGGGATTGCTGGATCATATGGTAGCTCTATTTTTAGTTTTTCTGAGGAACCTCCATACTGTTCTCCATAGTGGCTGCACCAATTTACATTCCCACCAACAGTGCAAGAGGGTTCCCTTTTCTCCACACCCTCTCCAGCAGTTATTATTTGTAGACTTTTTAATGATGGCAGTTCTGACTGGTGTGAGGTGGTACCTCATTGTAGTTTTGACTTGCATTTCTCTAATAATTACATTCCACTCTATTCTTTAGACCATTAGAGTTGTTGCAAATCCAGCGATGCCCCAACTTAGTGCTGTTAATAAATATACGTTAGATTCCAAATCTAACCCGTTAGACCCGTTATGGACCCGTTTAGTCCATACTTTAAACACTGAGAATCTCTCACTGTTCCGCCCCCTCCTCCAATTCCCCAAATTCATATGTTAAGGCTCTATCCCCCAGCATGTGGAGGCTTTGGGAGATAATTAGGTTTAGATGAGTTCATAAAGGTGGTCCCCCATGATGGAATTAGTGTCCCTGGAAGAAGAGGAAGAGGGACGAGGGCTCCCTTTCTTTCTGCCACATGAGGACACAGGGAGAAGGTGCCTGTCCATCAGTCAGGAAGCAGGTTCTCTCCAGGATCTCAGTCTGCTTGCCTTCTCAGCCACCAGAACTTTGAGAAATACATGCCTGTTGTTTAAGCCGCTTTGCCCATGGGTCCGTGGTGTTTTGTTAAAGCAGTCAGGGCAGATGAAGACACCGACTGAGAGATTGCACTTGGAGAAGGAATAGACTATATGCGAAGAAAAAAGATAGTTGCAAACCCATCCAGGTGTGTGACACGTCAGCTCTGCAGAACCAAGGTCAGGGCTCTGTTTGGTTCCTTGGGCTCAGGCTTTTTTTTTTTTTTTTTTTCCCTTTGGTAGCGCTGCTGCATATTAAGGCCAGGAAGGTATTTACTGACAGGATCTAAGGGAGATAAGACTTGGGCTAGTGGGATAAAACTGAACAGGACACGTGTAGTCAGAATGGAATGATCTGGAAGTCAACTCCAAAGTCGACTGACATGGGGATCACGTTGCTTACGTCCCATTATAAACTGATCTAAATGCTGATAAGCACTTTTGACCACACACTGCCCTGCAGCCTCCAGAGAGAAGGAAGAAAAGCATGATTTCCGTTTTCCTTCCCCTATTTTCTACATCTACAGGATTCAAATCATAGCTGCCATGGAAACTGTGCTTTGGAATTTCTGGAGCCCTTAATTTTAACTTAACATAGGAAAACACTTTTGTGCTGATTTTATAATTATTCACGACGACGAGAAAGTGACTAAGTGTCTTCTGACAGCTAGGGAAGACATAGCAACACTTTCTTCTTTCTTCCTTTCTTTTCCCTTTCATAAAGATGCGCGTATTTGAAGCACGTTATGGATCAGGAGTCACTCTTCCGTCTTTTGCAGATTCTGACATCATAGCTGAGTTGCAGGAGCTCCAGCCTTCAGCAAAGGACTTTGAAGTGAGAAGTGTCGTAGGTTGCGGTAACTTTGCCGAAGTGCAGGTGGTCAGAGAGAAAGCGACCGGGGACATCTACGCCATGAAAGTCATGAAGAAGAAGGCTTTGTTGGCCCAGGAGCAGGTAGGAGCGTTTAACATCACAGCCTTTTCCCCCTTTCTGTACCAGCATGTTCATTGCAGAGATGAGAATCTGCTGAATTGGCATCTGGGATGGAGCCAGTTTTCCTCTGCGTCTCTAGTTAATTATGGTGGCACAGCCAGGAAGGTCTGAACACTCTCGAGCTGACACTGACTAATATTGAAGACTGACAAGCTCCTCTGAGTTGCTTGATCATGTTTTTTATAGTTGCATGTTATTCAGAACCAACTTGGCCTGTTCACTAATGAATTGGAGATGATCTTTCATGACCATCCTTTGGGGATTCAGAGATGTGCATGTCATGGGGTGAGTCAGATAGCCTTTGCTTTCGTACACATCTTATATATTTGTGTTGTGGGCATGTGTATTTGATTTTAAAACAGACCTCTGAAGAAATTAAATTGTTCTATGGCTAGGGAGTTGCTGGTTGGAGAGCAGGTGAGAAGTTATCTTTCCTGTTGTGGTGTTTTTCTCTTTTAAACAAGGTTACTGCTTCCAGACAGTATTGATTCATTTGCCTCGTTTCTAGAGAGGTGGCCATCAGCCTTGGTGTTCAGAGAGCAATTTATTAGTTACCCATGTTCAAGTGCACATCATGTGTCTGATAATGGACCCAGCTCCGTGGGAAGCCTGCAAAAGGAATCGAAGCTCCATGGCTGTTAGTTTCAGGGTTTTAGAACAACCTTGGAAAGTGGAGGTAAAACGCAGATCCGTAAAGCAGGCACTTAGGAGCTAAAGCATCACAGAAGAGGGAGCAGTTAGCAAATTCACGAACGATAGAATGAGGAGAGGCGTGGGTGAGCCAGAGACAGTTAGGGAAGGTTCGCAGTGCTGAAAAGGAGCATGGGCTCTGGGCAGAGAGAAGTGACGAGAATGTACCAGGTAGAAGCGTGGCGTGTGTGCCGTTCTGGAGGTGTGAGTATTAGAATGATACGCAGATGTGTTTGTTTGTTTTTGTTGTTTAAGTGGTTTAGAACGAATAGACTGGGAAGTGGGGAGAAATAAGGATATTGGAGTTGGGAGGGGGTGATTGGTGGGAAACCTCAAGAACCCTTTTTTGGTTACTGTGATAAAATACATGCAACATAAAATTTACCATTTTAGCCATTTTTAAGTGTACAGTTCAGTGGCATTAAGTACATTCACAGTGTGCCACCATCACCGCTGTCCTTCTGCAGAACTTTTTCATCATCCCGGATAGAAACTCTACCCATTAAATAGTAACTCACCCTCCCCAAGAACTGCTTTTCGGAGTCACAGTTTAATTTGTGAGACGTTTGGGGATCACGTAGGCTTTTGGAAGAAGGAGGTCGGGATCTGGGTCTGAGTGCTTAAGTGACTTCGTGTGGTCTCCAGTCAGAGACTCAGCGGAGGGCAGGAAGCTGCTTGTCGGCATCCAGGAAAGCTGTGGCGTGCGTTCAGGAATGAAGTGTGGGCAACTTCACGGAAAGGACAAATGACAGGCCGTGGCGAATCATTCGGAAGAGAGGCGTGGAAGGTGCTCACTCAGCCACTCAGCACCTAACAGCCACCTGTCATCAGGCCACACCTGCTGAGCACCTGCTGTGTCTGGTGTGTTCCTAGGTCCTTGGAAGAGGCCTTAGATGTAGCCTTGTGCTGCTTATATTTCAGGTGGGAAATGATGCATATCAAAGGAAGCAAATTCAGCATCTACCATACTGCAGGCAAGTGATAGAGACACTCACATAGGTGTGCATTCCTCCAGGTGAATGACTTGAGATGACCCCTTGCGAGGCGTGGGCTGGGGGATTTAAAAATCGCACACACCCGGGAGCTAATTAAACCCACCCACCCATTCCTTACCTGAGCCACGGTGAGGCTTTGGAATTGAAGGGTGTGAGAAGAAAAGTCAGCACAGGGAGTTGGGGGAAGTGCCAGAGAGGAGGTGAGAAGAGGTAGCATCCTGTGAACAAGACCTGTCACCTAGGAGAAGCCAGCAACCCCACCCAGAGCTCCATGAAAACTGGAAGAGGTCCTCAGAGACCTCTAATTTGTTTTAATAGAAGCTTCAGGGGTCAGACGAGGCGTCGATGATAAGCAAGTGAAGATGTACACCCTTCCATTCAGCCAGCCTTCACTGAACACTTTTTATGTGCCAGGAAAAGAGAAGGATCAGCAAATCCCACACGGTAGATTTCGGGGGTTGGGTTGGTGTTTCCCAGATGTGTTAGAGGTTAAACTGGTGGTGCGCATGATGATTTTGGGCAGTACACGGACAGAACTATTTTAAAACATTTAATAGTTTAATATTAACTGGCATATCAAAACCTGGCACTTTGACAGATGTTACTGTTAGAACGAAATGGAAGAAGGTGTATTTAAAATTAAATTACTTGGAAGCAGTCACAAGTTTATACAAAAGTCGCAAGTACAGTGTGTCAGTCAAGGTTCTATAGTATATATATATGATACATGCTATCTATACACATTGACTATACATACATGTACACATTGACTATACATACATACGCATATGTGTATGACTTACCTGACTGTGGGCGTTAGGAAGGCTGAAATCTGTAGAGCAGGTCAATAGGCTGGAAACTCTCGGGCAGAAGCTGGTGATGCAGTCTTGAGGCAGAATTTCTTCTTTCTCAGGGAAGCCTCAGTTTTGTTCTTAAGACCTTTCAACTGATTGGATGAGGCACACCTAAATTATCAAGGATAACCTCCTTTACCAAATTAACCACTGCCTACACAACAGCCTCACGGCAACACTTAGATTAGTGTTTGCTTGAGTGACTGGGTGCTAGAGCCTAGCCAAGTTGACACACAACTATCACATATAGTATCAACAACTTTCTTTTCCTGAACCATTTGAAAATCACTCGCCAACCCGATGCCCCATTATCTCCAGGTACTTCAGAGTACATTTCCTATAATAAGGACGTTTTCCCATGAATGACAACACAACCATCAAAATCAGGAAATCAACCATGATAAAATTACCACCATCTAATCCTCAGGCCCCACTCAGGGTTCACCAGTTTGTTCCATGGTCTTTTAGAACAAAAGGATTCACTTCAGGATCACACGTGGCATTTCGTTGTCCTGTCCCTCTAGTCTTTTCAGTCTGGAACAGTCCCTTAATTTCTCCCGGACTCTCATGACCTTGGCGATTCTGAAGATTATAGGCCAGTTATTTGGTAAAATTTAGATTTGTCTGATGTTGCTCATGCTGAGATTCAGGTTCAGGCAGGATTATCGCAGACAGGATGCTCTGTTCCTCTCATTGCATCCCAACAGGTGAGTCTCAATTTCACTTTGTCACATTCCTGAGGATGTCACTTAGGTATCTGCCACACTTCTCCACTGTGGAGTTACTCCTTTCCTCTTTGTAATTACATACATATATTTTGGAAGGAGATACTTTCAAATTATGGAAATACCTATTTCTCATAAAACTTTCAATCCATTAATTTATTTATATCTGTATGGACTTGCCTTTTCCTGTCAGTGAGTTACAATCCATTCCTGTCATAATATATTTTTATATTCAAATTGTCCCCAAGGTGGCAAATGAGAGAAAAGGGAACCCTCTTGCACTGTTGGTGGGAAAGTAAATTGATACAGCCACTATGGAGAACAGTATGGAGGTTCCTTAAAAAACTAAAAATAGGGCTTCCCTGGTGGCACAGTGGTTAAGAATCTGCCTGCCAATGCAGGGGACATGGGTTTGAGCCCTGGTCTGAGAAGATCCCACATGCCACGGAGCAACTAAGCCCATGTGCCATAACTACTGAACCTGTGCTCTAGAGCCCGTGAGCCACAACTACTGAGCCTGCGTGCTGCAACTAATGAAGCCCACGCGTCTAGAGTCTGTGCTTCACAACAAGAGAAGCCACCACAATGAGAAACCTGAGCACCGCCACAAAGAGTAGCCCCTGCTTGCTGCAACTAGAGAAAGCCCGCACGCAGCAACGAAGACCCAATGGCAGCCAAAAAAAATAAAATAATAAAATAAATAAATAAATAAATAAAATTAAAAAAAAAAAAACTAAAAATAGAATTACCATATGATCCAGCAATCCCACTCCTGGGCATACACCCAGAGAAAACTATAATTCAAAAAGACACAGGCATCCCAATGTTCATTGCAGCACTATTTACAATAGCCAGGTCATGGAAGCAACCTAAATGCCCATCTACAGACAAATGGATAAAGAAGATGTGGTACATATATACAATGGAGTATTACTCAGCCATAAAAAGGAACAAAATTGGGTCATTTGTAGAGACTTGGATGGACCTAGAGACTGTCATACAGAGTGAAGTAAGTCAGAAAGAGAAAAACAAATATCGTATATTAATGCATATATGTGGAATCTATAAAAATGGTACAGATGAACCGGTTTGCAAGGCAGAAATAGAGACACAGATGTAGAGAACAAACGTATGGACACCAAGGGGGGAAGGTGGCGGTGGTGGTGGTGGTGGTGGGATGAATTGGGAGATTGGGATTGACATATATACACTAATATGTATAAAATAGATAACTAATAAGAACCTGCTGTATAAAAAATAAATAAAATTAAATTAAAAAAAAAGAATCTCTTCAGGTTGGCTTTTGTGCCCTTTTGACATATTCCAGATCTTTTGAGTTCTGTGCTGCTTTCTGATACAGCAAGATGTTCAGGCTCTTACACTTTTACTTTACCTGCCCCAGACCTGCAATCAGTCATTTCTCCAAGGACCTCTGTTTTTTTGTTTTGTTTTGTTTTTAAGTGGAAAATGGTATTTAGAGGCCACGATCTGGGCACTAGGTGTTCTGATTGCTATTGGGATGTCATTGCTCCCAGACGCCTTTCAGTGGACAAAGCCAGGGAATACATGTACATGTATGCAGTATACCTACGTTCACACACACACACACATTTACATCTCTGTTTATTTCTGTATCTATATGTTGAAAACCATGTGTTCACATCAACACTTCCAAGTCCAATCCAGCTTCACAAGGTTCATTGTAATTTTCACACTTTCCATGTTTGTAACTCTCTCCTCTGATATCACCCTTAATATTTTTTACTTATTTTATGCACCTGTGTCCATCCAGTCTACTGTATTTGCTGCTGCCCCCTCCCCTTGGTAGGTTCAGATGCCCTGCTCAAGGCCATCCCTACACGTGATGACCTTCCTCACCCTGCTTGGACCAGTCACCCTGTTCTGGGCCACCATGGCTCTCCTTGCCACCTGTCATGGATGCTTACCTGGTGATTCTTCTCCATCTGATGGCTTTAGGACTGAATTGCTCAGGAAGGGAAGGTAAAGAGAAAGAGATTTAGATTTAAAAGTAGTGAGTTGACTTTAAAGAAAGACATTAAGTAAATAATTGGACACATATTTTATGGATCTGGCAAAAATGGTGAGCAAAGTAGGCAGAAGAATGAGATTTGTGGAATGTTGGGCTAAGTGATGGCTTTTTAAAAAAAAAAACAAAACTAGAATTATCAGTTTAAGCAAAGGGCATTTTCCCCATCACACTTAGTTCTTTATAATTGTCTAAACAGTTTCTTTTCCCCCTAGGTTTCATATTTTGAGGAAGAACAGAACATATTATCTCGGAGCACAAGCCCTTGGATCCCGCAGTTACAGTATGCCTTTCAGGACAAAAATAATGTTTATCTGGTGAGTCTTTCCATCTCTCTAGAATTAGCCTGGTGTTGCGATAATCAGAGAATACAGCTGTGGAATTCAATGTGGTTCTTGCCCACGTGGCCCACGACACCTCTCATTCTTTCTCATGCTTTCCTGACTTTCAGGTGTCTTCCTGTTCTTCTTGTCTTAAAGAGGAAGAACTAACCCATTTAGAAAGAGCCTCATTTATTGCTGGATATTGTAGCTGTGGCTCAAAGAGCAATAAGGAGAAGTCATTTATTTGGGAATAGTCTGCTATTTCCTTTAACAGAATCTTACTTTAAATTTTAAAAATTGAGATAATGCATAGTTACTATAAGAAAATGCAAATGCTGCAGAAATGTATGAAATAGAAGGGAACATGCTCTACCTTTCTTTCTAATCCCTTTCCCCAAGGAAACAAATGTTAATGGTTGTGTATGTTCTTTCTGGCCCTTAACCACGCGTTGTGGAAAAAATATTTCTATGTCTATGCGTGTAACACATGCATATAGTTTGTTTTACAAAAGTGGTATATTACTGTCTACTTTGCTCTTCAGCTTGCTTTTTGCATTGAACAATTTGTCCCTGACATCTTTCCATGTCAGTACATGCAGATCTGCTTCATTCTTTCGAGCAATGCCATGGTTTTTCCTGATGTGCATGTAGCATAACTTACAGAATGCTAAAATTCATTTTGGGGACTTGTTTAGGTTCTTGGGGGTTTAGATTCCTAAAATTAAAAAGGTATCCTAAAAACAATTTTTGTTCTTGATTCAGCCCTTAAAACAAGACTATCCTATTACATTGAATGGAGATAAACTTTTGTAAAGCTCACGTCAGAGAAAAGGGTAAGAGAGAGACGGATTCCTATTTGTCTTGAACCTCCACTGGGCATTTTGGGGGGACTTTACCACCTTTATTTCTGACCTGGAATAAACAGTTTATTTGCCTTGGACCCTGGCCTTACCCAGCCTTCTGAGCAAGGACATTCTCACACAGATGCACTGGGAGACCGGCCTTGCGCTGACCAAGTGCTCCTTCAGAATCAACAACACAACTGTGGTCTCTATGTCCTGAAACTTCCTTTCCTTGAATATTGTCTTGGAAGCTTCCCTTCCTTGACACCTGGGGCTTGGAGCCCTGACCTTTACTAATGACCTTGGTGTGTTTCTAGGCTCATTGGTGTTCTAGGACATTTGCTGCATACATAATATTTGTCTTGTGCTCTCTGTGTCTTGCGGAGCACCTTGTATTTGGGTGTATTAACAGATTTATTCGTTAGCCTTCAGAAAAGTAATTCCCTTGACACAGCAGGCTCTTTGTTTGTTTGTTTGTTGTTTTGAACATTTTAACTAGAGCTCTGCAAATGATATAGAACACCAGCGTGTGAGCATAATGTTAGTTTTTGAGCCCACACAGCACACAGGCCATCCTGGAGCTAGGAAGGGCTCTGGTTTTTGGCAGAAGTTGAGACTCCACAGTTTTCTGGTCTGCCTTTTGCTCTGCTCTGAAATCTTACCGTTCTCTTCCTCTGAGTCGAAGAGCTCAACCTTTTTGATCCAATCTCATGCAGCTTCTTGAGAATCGCTGATGAGATTCTCTGATGAGATTTGGTCCAATCTCGTGCAGCTTCTTCTTCATAAAAGTAGCACTGTTGAGGTGCTTTGGGACTTTCACACCATTGTGGTCAGTTTTGGTAGAGGTGATGGCAGATTCTGAGTGTCCTACGTAAAAGAACTCAGATGAGTGAGGGCTAGCAGTCCAGTCCCAAGTGGCAAGCTCCTGCTCAGTTACTGCAGGGAAACCACCCTCTGCTTGTCTCCGGGGTGGCCAGTGAGGATGATCAGTGGGGCCCTAGGAGCAACACTCGTAGTTTTTTTCATGTTGATTGTAGTTGGTTTTTTCCCCCCGCTGCTCAACAGTTTTCAAAGCATATCTCTAGGAGGGTGATATTTGGGCATTTTGAGAATTTTAAACTCTTCGGTGTCACCCTTTTTATCCATACCAATTGGCCTTGTCACAGTGGTAAGGACCATCTCTTTCTTTTTCTTAATTGTGGATTTGACTGCTGTGGACTTCTGCTTGGATATAACTTTTCTGGAATACCTTGTAGATGGGGAGTATCTGCCATTCCTCTGCTAGGACAGGCTTCCATCTGCAGGGGGCTTCCTGTTTTGGGTCTTTGGGCTGTGGGGCTTCCCTCTGGATCTTGACACTGGCATCGGCATCCTTAGCTTAGGATGGTCTTCTCAGTTTTTCCACCTACCATCTTGGGAAATGGGACTGTTCTCAAAACGAGTGTTTTCTTGCATTCTGGTTGCCTCAGCACCTTGATACCTGGCTGCAAGGAGGTTTTTATACCCTTCTTAAGTAGCTCAATTGGGTATTACCAATGGGGTCTTGTAATTATTTCCTTGCCTGCATTCTCTTTTCCAGTACTTTGGTACTTTGGAATAAAATGCTTGCTAAGGGTACCGTTTTCATATGAAAAATCCAAACTTAGCATAGGAATTAAGGTATGATGATAGATCCACCATCTCTTGTCTGCAATTCTGAAATACCCAGTACTCTGGAAAACCTCAAGTTATTTTATTACTTATTTGGCAGCAAGACCTGACTTGAGCTCTGTAGCAAAACCTGACCCGAACTCTTATTCATTCCCTTTAGAGTGACTGTTCATCCATTTTGCTGCAAGTTATGAATATGTTTGGTTATAGGGTGATATCCCAGGCCCTACCTGAGGGTGTTGCATAATACAAACCATATGCAACATTGTGCCCTCCTAAAATCTGAACATTTCTGAATCTGGAGACACATTCTGCCTGCGGCAAGATAAGGGCACTGTATGTCTGTATTTGCGTTGTAGCGTACTGAAATTCCACTGTGCCTCTAGATCATTAAACCTTTGAGGTTCGGGGAAACATACAAATCGTAGTAAACTCCCCTGGTAGTTAAACATTAATTTGTAATGCAACTGGTTTTTTTTTTTTAATTAATTTATTTATTTATGGCTGTGTTGGGTCTTCGTTTCTGTGCGAGGGCTTTCTCCAGTTGCGGCAAGCGGGGGCCACTCTTCATCTCGGTGCGCGAGCCTCTCATCATCGTGGCCTCTCCTGTTGCGGAGCACAGGCTCCAGACGCGCAGGCTCAGTAATTGTGGCTCACGGGCCCAGCCGCTCCGTGGCATGCGGGATCCTCCCAGACCAGGGCTCGAACCCGCGTCCCCTGCATTGGCAGACAGACTCTCAACCACTGCGCCACCAGGGAAGCCCTGCAATTGTTTTTTAATTGGAGATACATTCTTTTTTTATTTTTAATATGATTGATTTTATTTTTATTTTTGGCTGCGTTGGGTCTTTGTTGCTGCGCTAGGGCTTTCTCTAGTTGCGGTGAGCAGGGGCTGCTCTTTGTTGCGGTGTGCGGGCTTCTCATTGCGGTAGCTTCTCTTGTTGCGGAGCACGGGCTCTAGGCACGTGGGCTTCAGTAGTTGCAGCGCGTGGGCTCAGTAGTTGTGGCACGCAGGCTCAGTAGTTGTGGCTTATGGGCTCTAGGGTGTAGGCTCAGTAGTTGTGGCATATGGGCTTAGTTGCTCCGTAGTATGTGGGATCTTCCTGAACTAGGGATAGAACCCATGTCCCCTGCATTGGCAGGCAGATTCTTGACCATTGCACCACCAGGGAAGTCCCCAAAGATACGTTAAAATCAGTGACATAGCAGCACTGTTTACAATAACCAGGACATGGAAGCAACCTAAATGTCCACTGACAGAGGTATGGATAAAGAAGATGCAGTACATATGTACAATGGAATATTACTCAGCCATAAAAAAGAATGAAATAATTCCACTTGCAGCAACATGGATGGACCTAGAGATTATCACACTAAGTGCAGTAAGTCAGACAGAGAAAGACAAATACCATATGATATCACTTATATGTGGAATCTAAAAAAATGGTACAAATGAACTTATTTACAAAACAGAAATAGACTCACAAACTTAGGAAACAAAGTTATGGTTACCAAAGGGGAAAGGGGAGGAGGGATAAATTGGGAATTTAGGATTAACAGATACACAATACTATGTATAAAATAGATAAACAACGAGGACCTATTGTATAGCACAGGGAACTATATTCAATATCTTGTAATAACCTATAATGGAAAATAATCTGAAAAAGAATATATATATATATATATATATATGAACTGAATCACCCCGTTGTACACCCGAATCATTGTAAATCAACTGTACTTCAATTAAAAATAAATAAAATTTAAAAAATCAATGAAAAAAACAGAATTCCACTTCCTGTGTATTTCTCGATGCAATCTCTTCTCTCCAGTGCTGTTTTTACTGTGGGAGTGCAGGCCGCCATCTTCCTTTGCCCGCATTCCTGCAACAACCTCCTAAGTGTTCTTCCTGCCATCTGTCTTGCTCTTCCCCTAGGTCTTCTCCACACTGCAGCCAAGCCATCGCACTGTTAAAACCCTTCAAGACTCCCTGCTGCCCCCTGGATGAAGTCCAGACTCTTCCGTGTGGTTTACAAGGCCTTTTCCTCAGCCGCCTCCAGCCTCAATGCTCACGTCTCTCTCCTTTCACTTTACATTCACCCTGAGCTTCCTTTGGTTCTTTGAACTTGCCTCTGATCTTTCTCTGCACTCTCCCCTCTTCCCACGTTTACCTGGCTAACTCTCATTTCTCCTTCTGGGCTTGGGACAGATGTGACTTCCTCCAGAAAGCCTTCCCGGATCTTCTGCCGTGGGAGGGGCTCCCTTCTGCTGTGCGCTCAGAGCAGCCTGCCCTTCCACTTCGTGAATGGGGGGCGGTTGCCTCCACCAGGCTACTCCCTCCACCAGGAGAGCGATGACTTCTCCCTTGCTTCCAGTAGAGCTTCCCCAGGTTATTGCTTAAGACATATTTATTGGGTGAATGCATGATTAATTTCATAGAAATTTGATTGACATACAAATGTACTCAAGGTATTATGGAAATTTTATTATGTTAATAGTGTGAGTTTTGCTCTCCAAGTATGTAATTGAAGGCAGACCCAGTGAGATTTTTAAAATTTGGATTGCAGTGCAAGGAAATTGAACTTGGATCCTTTTGAGTTTTGATGGTTAAAAATTGCCCATTCGTAGTTGCATACCAATGAGCGTGGCTTTCCAGTTTTTGCTACAGAAAATCATAGCAAGGTCCGTCAACGTCTGGTTCCATATAACAAGGCGAGTCGTGTATTCTAGCAGGTGGCCCACGGAAGTAGTACTTTGTTGATCTGGTTCATGATGAAATCTGTTCAATTCTGTTTAACAGATGCCTTCCCCAGTGTCCTTCCGTGAAGGAGCTGATCTCTACAAAGAAAACATTGTTCTGCAACTCACCACTTGTAGTATTGTTGTAGCTAAATTCTTTGTGAGATTCGTAAAGCTTCCTGGCTTTGTGCTGATATTTTTCGTACTGTGGGTCTTTTCAGTCTGCCCATGCTCTGAGCCTGTTACTGCCTCATGAGTCTGCTTTCCCTTCTGGGACCTTACATCAGCTTCCCTCTGTTCATTCCCAAAGTTTT
The DNA here is from genome assembly GCF_028021215.1 of Eschrichtius robustus. Taxonomy (NCBI): domain Eukaryota; kingdom Metazoa; phylum Chordata; class Mammalia; order Artiodactyla; family Eschrichtiidae; genus Eschrichtius; species Eschrichtius robustus. Next base: position 10,186,296 of record NC_090837.1, read on the forward strand.
TTCCCCCAGTTGCCGACAGGGATGTATTAGTTAGGGTATAGCCTAAGGTCATGTAACAGAGAGACCACCAGCAGGGTGGGGCCACCCTGTCATATGTGATGATTCCCTCCTGTGGCTTCCTGTGCTTTAGGATGTTGGTCTTTTTGACATGCTTGAAGTTGGGCCATTTCATGTGTGTGTTGCACGTGGCTGGGAGGAGAAAAGAGCAGAAAGGCAGAGCAAGCAAATTCCTCTTGCACCAGATGATGTGGAGGTGGGACACATCACTTCCTCTCACATCTTGTTTACCAGAACTTCGTCACATGTGTACATGTCTGTACTGTCTCGCTGCATGGCCTATATCCAGCTAAAATTCTTATTACTGTGGGAGAAGGGAAGAATGTATTGGGGAGATAAGTTAGAGTCTGGCACAGAGGTTAAAACAGCTACTTCTGTAGATAACAGACGGGGTTAGATGCCAGGCCCCCAGCTCCACCTCTGGTGGTCTTCCTTATTACATTTATCCTGATACATCTAAAACTGTTTCTAACACAACTGTGGTTCTAGTTCCTGTCTTGCTTTCAACCACAGTCATGCAATTTCATGGATACTTCCCTTCCTATGCAGGAGTCATTTGGAGGTGGACTTTTTCTAGGCAGTGACCGCATGGCCTGTGTGATCACCAGTCTCTGCTGTCGTTGAGGGTGGGAGAGAGTTAACGAATAAAACTTCATTGTTTTTTGTTTTAGTGAAATACAGCAGCTTATGATCATTGTGACAGCGAGACGTGCTGTTTTGATCTCTTGGGTAAGATGATCCAGTTTTCAGGCATGTCTCAAAACTCACCAGTGTTGGCTGCTTCTCAAGCCAGCTGCCCATCAGAAGGAAGCTGTTACTTAGAATATAGGTTCTTGTTTTATTCCTGTACCTTGCTTGGTCTCTCTGGAGTCATTGGCCTTTCCGGCTTCAATTTTCTTATTGGTGAAATGAAATATTAATACGTCTTATTGACTCCAATTCAGTTGCTGAGTGTGTCATTGCCTCAGGGGGGTTCTTTGAATTATCAGTGCCTTTGAAGTAGTTGTTTTTTGTGTTGGTCTTTTGAGGCATATTTCAAGTGAGTGCATTTATTTATTTATTTGTTTAAAAATATTTATTTATTTGTTTTGGCTGTGCCGGTCTTTGTTGCGGCATGCGGGATCTTCGTTGTGGCGTGTGGGCTTCTTAGTTGCGGCATGCAGACTGTTAGTTGTGACATGTAGACTGTTAGTTGTGACATGTGTTCAGAATCTATTTCCCTGACCGGGGATGGAACCTGGGCCTGCTGCATTGGGAGCGTGGAGTCTTACCCACGGGACCACCAGGGAAGTCCCCCTCCAGTGAGTGCACTTAGAGTCCCACCGTTTTGGGGGCTACAGTTTTCCTACGTTGTCCCCGTTTGCCTGGCCCACCTTCAGAGTTGCTGATCTGGTGGGCGTGGAGGTGGGGCCCAGGAATTTGCATTTCTGACCAGTTCCCAGGTGATGCCGCTGCTGCTGGTCTGGAGACGCCACTTGGAGAACCGTCGTCCTGTAGCCGTAGCTAGTTTCTGGTTACTGCTTCTTGCTTCTGTTTCTGCAGTAATAGTGTGCACACCTGAGACCCCTTTCCTTGCCCTCTCAGGCCAACGAATGGTACCTACTCCCCCGCTGTTACCAGTCCCGGGGTGCCTCAGCATCCCGTGTTCATTTCCTTTAACCTCACCCACACCTTTACAAATAGCCCTTTCCTCAATTAATGTCCTCAGTTACCTAGTTTGAGTGTGCTCTTTCTTGCCAAGACTCTGGATGATTTGATGCTCAATGAGGATTTTTTTGAATAGAAGGATGGCTCAGGCTGGGATTCATATTTTCTGAAATAAAGGGCCTTCTCTCTTTTTCTCCTGGTCACCTTGCCCTTCAAACAGAATAATTTAGGGTTTGTGCCAGGGGCCACTCTGCTTGGAGTATCCATTCCCTCCTCCCCCGTGCCAAAGATCAGGAACACTGGGCAGGGCGGGTAATGATGCCAGTAACATCCTTACATTTTCATGGCACTTTCAGTCATGCTGAGTGTAGTGCAGGCATTTCAAGGACATGTTTCTAAGAGGTGGCCAGCACGGTACGCCTCTGATGACACCAGTATGCGAATTGGGATAGAACGCTAAAGAGCTGTTGCATATCTACCCCGATACGCACACACATACATGCAAGCATGCATGTGTATGTGCATGCACGTGCACACACAACAAATACACACATTTATCCTTTGTCCCAGACACAACACAACTGGTGGGAATTGCCATCCCAGCACGCGGGGTATAGATGCAAACACCAGCAGGGAAGCTGCCGCTTCTTCCAAACCGAACACATGTAAGATTTGCCTTTTAATTAGCATCTGCAGCTGCTGCCATCAGAAGGGTCTGTCTCTGTTGGCCGGACCGTCTTTGCTTTAAAAGAGCAAGTCCATTATACTCCAAGCCAGGCTGGTCTGTCAGCTGCTGTGCTTTCTCTGCCATCTGCAGGGTTGTCACATTGTTCAGGGCTGTTACACTGTAGGGCTGTTTTCCGTCTTCTCATCTCCCTGGTCTCTGATTACCATGCCTTGGTGATCACTCTTGGGGTGGCCTGCAGGGACATCTCCCGTCCTTGCAAGGATGCAGGCTCGTAGCTTCAGTGCTCATGGGACTGGTTATGTTCCAGCCCTTTGTTGCCAGTGATCTTGTCTTGATACGCAGAATGGCTCCAGGAAGTCACTGGAAAAATGTAAGCAGCAGAAGTGAGGGGTGTATTAAAGCCAGGCTTCATACCGGGGCGCCTCTGCTGTAGAAGCGTGTCAGTTAGTTGGGGTAAGGACCCGTGATGCCTCCACAGCCTCATCAGCATCGGGTCTCAATACAGTGCCGGGTGGGGACTTCCCTGGCGGTCCAGTGGTTAGGATGGTTAGGACTCTGAGCTTCCACTGCAGGGGGCACGGGTTTCATCCCTGGTCGGGGAACTAAGATCCCGCATGCCGTGCAGAGTGGACCAAAAAAACCCAAAAACAAACAAAAAAAGAAACTAATAAATGAAAACATTTAAAAAAATAAGTTCTGGGTTGGCTGCATCAGAATCACCCCAGTAGCTCCTTAAAAACGCAGATTCCTCGACCCCACCCCTGGAGCTTGTCCATGAAGTCTGGGGTTGGTCTGTGGACTCCACGTTTTTAGCAAGCTCCCTGAATGGTTGGGATGAGGAAGAGACATACTTTATCCTTTCATACTGCTGAATTCTTTTTTTTTTTTTTTTTCCAATTCTTTTTCATTCTACTAGAATTACAGTTCCACGAAGGCAGGGATTTTTGTCTATTTTAGTCCCTGCTATTTTCCTGATATCTGGAATAGTGCCTGGCACATAATAGGCACTCACATATTTATGTGGATGAATGTGTTTTATCCATTTAAAAAAAGTGCCTCCCCAGGTGATTCTGGTGTGCAGGCAGGTTTGAGAAGCTCTGCCCTAGAGGACTTGCCAGTTTTCTTGGGTTAGGAGCCACATTTCTGGGGGGAACATTGCCTCCCTGGGCATCTCTGAATAGTAAAAATCAGTCATTTTGGGGGGAAAATCCAAATGCTGTGAATGGACGGTCTGGCACAGCCTGGGTGGTGACTTTGGTCTAATTTGTTCATCGGTTCTGCTGACCCCGGTCTTTGGTTTACAGCATGTCATCTGGTATGAAGACTTGAAAACTCTTACTTTGTGACTTGATGATGCTTTTGGAGCCTCTTTTTTTTTTTTTTTTTTTTTAAATGAAGTACAGTTGATTTACAATGTTGTGTTAATTTCTGCTGTACAGCCAAGTGATTCAGTTATACATATATATATATATATTCTTTTTTCATATTCTTTTCCATTATGATTTATCATAAGATATTGAATGTACTTCCCTGTGCCATACAGTAGGACCTTGTTGTTTATCCATTCTATATATAAAAACTGACATCTGCCAAACCCAACCTCCCACTCCATCCTTCCCCCCACCCCCTCCCCCTTGGCAACTACCAGTCTGTTCTCTATGTTTGTGATTCTGTTTCTGTTGCATAGATAGGTTTATTTGCGTCACATTTTAGATTCCACGTATAAGTGATATCATGTGGTATTTGTCTTTCTCTTTCTGACTTACTTCACTTGGTATGATAATCTCTACTTGCATCCATGTTGCTGCAAATGGCATTATTTCGTTCTTTTTTATGGCTGAGTAGGATTCCATTGCATTTATATACCACATCTTCTTTGTCCATTTATCTGTCGACAGTCATTTAGCTTGTTTCCATATCTTGGCTATGGTGAATAGTGTTGCTATGAACATAAGGGTGCATGTATCTTTTTGAATTAGAGTTTTGTCCAGGTATATGCCAAGGAGTGGGATTGCTGGATCATATGGCAGCTCTATTTTCAGTTTTCTGAGGAGCCTTCCTACTGTTTTCCATAGTGGCTGCACCAACTTACATTCCCATCAACAGTGTAGAAGGATTCCCTTTTCTGGAGCCTCTTGATTTGGTACCATTTTTGAAAGTGCAAAAGTGTTTTCTGAAAGTGTCCAAGTCCTGGTTCTTTATTATTTCTTTAGCCTCAACAGCAAGATTGATGAAACTTGGCTTGACCACACACAAGCTATCTTCCCTTGGGCTCCATTCATCCCAGGATGAGTGACTGTACCCCGGTAAGATAGTTTGGGGATTGGGTGACATCTTGGGGTAGCTAAATTTACCCAGTAAATGCCCAAACTAAATTCTCCTAATGGTGTACGATTGGAATTTGCAGTATGGTAATGTAGAATCTTGTTGGTGGGTCAAGTTTGATTAGGTTCTTTGATAAGGAGGTTTGTCATTTAGTACATCTTTCTTGACCTCATGTTGCAGAGCATGCTGCCTAGCAGCTGTTGTCATTTTTGTTGCTTATTAATGAGCGCTTTTGAAGAAATGGAAAGTTGTTTGACCAGTAGAAAAGACTAATCTAGTTTGGGCGGGGATTTTCAGCTTAGGAATTTGGATCTTCTGAATAGGAGCAGAGAATATGTATCTTTTTGCCTTTTGAAGAGATGGCTCTGATTTTCTGAACTATTTTTCACTAGTCATTACAAATAGAATCTTCAGGAGTCACCGCTAAGTGCTAAATAGTGGTCCGTTCGTGAGCTCTTAAAAGTGGCCAGCAGCTGCTACATGTTCGATTTTCTCAGCCTTAAACTCGCAAGCCGTTCTATTTTTTTCACATCTTTAATAGAGCCCGATTAGAAAATTTATAACTGCAACATGTCGTCATAAATATGCATTGTTCTTACTATATTTTAAGACATTTTGGTTCTAAAAGCATGAGTACTTCCGTTATTATGCGCGAATTTTTTTGTGTGTGTGGATATTTAAGACCTTTTTAATGCCAATATATATTTAAAACAGACGTAAAAAATTAGCATTCACCTGTGTACCCAGGGCCTGTGGAGACCCAGGCTGGGACACGTGGGTGAGCTGCAGGCAGCCAGGTGCCTCCTGCTGGCTCTTTGAGGACCGGGACGAGCAGCTTACGTCTGCCAAGACTTTGGGGAAAATAAAGTCTGCGTTTCAGCTGCCGCCCCTTCTCAGTGCTGCTGTTCGTGTTAGTTCATAAATCAGTTTTTTTTTTCTAGCAATTGCAGTGCAAATGGAACCTTAGATCAAATTGTCCAGTATCTGCTTGAGTATCTGCTACGTGTAAGATGCCAGGTGACGAGGGGCCCTTGGGGAGGACATGCAAGTCACTGGCCCCTCCCGGAGTCCCCGGTGTGGGGTTGACCTGGTGCTGGGCAGAGTCTTTACTGGACCAGCCTGGGGCCTCTGGGGACATGTGCAGTTGCTCCATGTCTTACTTGACTGGAACTTTCTTCTAATTCTGGACTGAAAGCAAACAGAAGTTTGGAGGAGGATGAAGAGAATTCACATCCCAGAGTTGGCTTCTGGAATGCAGTGGTTTGAGAGATTTAGTGTTTTCTTTAAAAAGACTTTTATTTGAATCTTGCCTCTTTCCAGAAAGGGTTTGAGACAACTTAAAATAAAAGACATTTAAAGTGTGACTATGAGCCACACTTCAAAATGGGAAATCAGAGCAAAGGACAGGAGGGGTTGACACGGTTGCAAAGACGGTCAAAATGGGTCCCATCTTCTCCCAGCCAGAGCGGAGAGGATGGTGCCGTGAATTCAGGGAAAGGAGAGGACTCGAACAGCAGTGGAGGATCTCGTGGGCGCCAGGCACAGCATTGCGAGGGACTCAGTCTTATCCCCATTTTACAGAGGACGAAACTGAGAGGCAGAGAGGTGAAGTCACCGGGCTGAGATTTGAAGCCTCTTGGGCAGATGAACCTCCAAGCCTCGTGTAGACTCAGGAATGTCACCCCCGGTTATCATCAGAAGGAGGAAGGATTTCAGTTTCTTGGGGTGGAAGACTTTTTTTTGCTAATCAAACATTTTCCCTGAGGCTGTACTTTATATTCTTCCAGGTTTTTTCCCTTATGTATATACTAACAAATGTAATATATGTTTTTTTAATCACAAAAAAGGAGTTTTACTGTATCCTCTTTAGGGCATCACTTTATATCATCTTAGATGGTTTTCCATGGCAGAATGAATAGATCGAGTCCATTCATTTTTAATATCTGCTTCTTGTCCCATTGTTTAGATAAATCATATTTTAGCAGTCTCTTAATGACGGCTATTTGGGTGATTTCCAGGGTTTCTTTTTCCCACGTTACAAACAATGCTTCAGTGAATCTCTTTATCTGTCTACCTACAAACTATTGTAAGTTCCTGTAAAATAAATCATCGGAAGCAGAATTACTGGTTCAGAGGGTATATGTTCACACTTAAAATTTTTAACAGAGACGGTCAGGTTGCCTTCCACACTGACTGTTTAAGGAAATGATTGTATCATGTTTATTGCCCATCTCCTATATTCTGCTGGGGGCTGAGGGAAATGCAGAAAGGATGCAAGAGGGTTTCTTGCCCTCCAGGAATTTCCATCTGTGCTATGTACCTAATCCCAGGGAATGTCTGGGGTGTCGACTTGGGTGGGTGGGTGAGTGGGTGGATTTAATTCAACTTTTCAAGCTTGCCTTGCAAACATTGCACATGGCGTTTAGGATTCATCTTTCATTGTATTGATTCTCTTGGGTAACGGGTGTAATTTCCTTAGGGCAGGGACCTCGTCCTACATGGCTTACGATATGTCGCATACATCTTCATTGCTTTGTGGAGACATTGTAATAAAACATGTCAGGCAGTATTCGAGGATCTAATTGAGAACATTCCCCCTTTTTTGGGTGTATGAAGAATTAATAACTTTGGCATTCTATACAGGTCATGGAATATCAGCCTGGAGGGGATTTGCTGTCACTTTTGAACAGATATGAGGACCAGTTAGATGAAAATATGATTCAGTTTTACCTAGCTGAACTCATTTTGGCTGTTCACAGCGTTCATCAGATGGGATATGTACATCGGTAAGTGAGGCTCTCTGGTAGTTGACTGGGGATTTGTCTGTATCACCTAAGAGTTCCTAAAATAGAGTGAATGATTTCAGCATCAAAATAATGCTTCATCCAATTTTTAGCCCATCTTCACCATAATTGACTGAAAGCAAATTTTCCAAAATGGCAGATGTTTCAGCTTACCCATTCAACAGTGAAATAGATCTAAAATTGTAACATTCTCATGTTTGCTGGTAAGATCTGTCAATGCGCCTAATAAGACCGGGAACTCTTGCATGGGTTCTCTGGGTGCTGTGGTAGGAAAACTGAATTTGATTTGCGCAAGGAAGCAGCGTACCCCAGAGGAACAGAAGACCGTGTAGTTGTACTTCTGACCTTGCCTGTTAGTAATTGACAAAGGTGTGCCCCTGCATCCTCAGCTGAAAAGTGTTTCTTTACATCTTCTCTCAGCTAGTGTTTTACGAGCATCTGAGAATGTTGTGGGAATGGAATGATGGTTAGACCAGGAACCGCAAAATCCTGAATAGTGTCTCAGTTTTTCCATTGACTAGCCACATGGCCTTGGGAACATCCCCTAGCTTTTTGTGGCCTTAGTTCTCCTGAGGTAAAATGTGTGTCTCGAGGAGAAATAATCCATCTAATAACATTTATTTTGTTCCCTTTCCTTCTCTGCTTCCCTTCTCCTTCCTCCCTCTCTTTCTCCCCTCCCTCCCTTCTATTCTTTCTCTCTCATTCTTTTACTTACATTTGTTTTGCAAAATGCTTATTATGTATGTCCATCAGTAGGGAGGTCTGTATGGCAAAACCACAGACACTAAGATCCTTGGCTGAATCAAGATCCTAGGCTAGCAGTTGCTTGATGATTGGCATGGAGAAGACAACACTAATTTGTGGCCTTGATTTTCTTACAGAGACATCAAGCCCGAGAACATCCTCATTGACCGAATGGGACACATCAAGCTGGTGGATTTTGGATCAGCTGCTAAGATGAACTCAAATAAGATGGTAACAAAATGGAATAAGATAACTTAATAGAGCTTATACTACAAAGTGTTCTGAGGTCCTCATAAGTTTGGAAAACATGGGATAAAGTTAGGCGACATTCTGGAGCCTTCATCTCTCAGTGTGTGAAATGGTTTCTCTGCAGGGTGGGTGGGGATGGGGACACAGAGCGATTTTCCAGACTTACTTGATCTGGTACCCTTTTATGTAAAATACCTGTTAATACCCTACAAAACATTTTTAGGAACATTCTTATAGTTTGGATTAAAAGATGGGAAAATGCTTATTTTGTTTTTCCCTTCTTTTTCCTTGCTTGTTAATAGATTGTCTTCTATTACATTTTCTTTTTCACTTTAAATATTTTGATGAAATGTAACCTTATTTATCTCAAATCCTCTATTTCCTATGCAATGAAATTGAAAGTAATCACCAAAGAATTTGAACCAAGCATTAAGCATTAAGAACCAAGTACTCAAAATGTCGATTCTAAATCCTGGACCTTTGGTAAAAATTAAGCTGTATTCCACATGCTAATAATTATTAAGCTGTATTCCACGTGCTAATAGGAAGGCAAGAGGGTAGCTATTGAGGTCAAGAGTGAGAATACTTTAGGGAAAAAGATGACAAAGTAAAAGAAAATTAGAATTTAGAAACCTAATAAAGTTGGTGCATACTAAAATGTAAATTTTCAGGTCAACTATGCAAAAAATGGTAAGTCTAAGAAAAAATTGACTTAGATTTTAAGACTAACTTCCCAACTGAATCACTTGGTGATCTGGACAAATCCTTAGAAACTTGGGCTTTTATTCTTCCTCTAGAAAATACTGGTTCTAGTTAAAATGCAGAAATTAAGAGGTGAGGGGTGGCTGCTCTTCAGAATGCCTCTTGGGTCTCAGAGTTTAGTCCTTACGAAGGGCAATATATAAAATTTCCTTTTTTTCCCTCAAGTTCCTTGGAGGAAAGGTGGGTATTATTATGTTGATGCGAGGAAAAGGATCCGGGTTGTGTTTAACTCTTTGCATTCCAGGGTTTGGCCTCCCTGTTCTGCAGATCTGAGGCCCACTTGACATAACTTCCTTCAGGTTCAGGCTCTTGGAAAAACAGGCTCCTTACCTTGTCTGAGGTCAGGGTTTTTCCGCCTTAGCACTGGTTGTTTTTTATCCCCCCCCCCCTCAGATTATGTGCTTATAATCTATTCCACTTGATCATTACATTAATAATTAGATTAGAATATCAAAGAATTTTATGTTTTAAAAATTACGTACAATTCAGAAACAGGCATGAGGGCTTCCCTGGTGACGCAGTGGTTAAGAATCCGCCTGCCGGTGCAGGGGACACGGGTTCGAGCCCTGGTCTGGGAAGATCCCACATGCCGCGGAGCAACTAAGCCCGTGCGCCACAACTACTGAGCCTGCGCTCTAGAGCCTGCAGGCCACAACTACTGAAGCCCGCACGCCTAGAGCCCGTGCTCCACAACAAGAGAAGCCACCACAATGAGAAGCCCACACACCACAACCAAGAGTAGCCCCCGCTCGCCGCAGCTAGAGAAAGCCCATGCGCAGCAACGAGGACCCAATGCAGACAAAAAAAAAAAAAAGAAACAGGCATGAAAACTTAGGTATTGAATTTAGTGTAATAAAGTACAGAAAAAAAGTTAAATCATGCAAAGTTTTATCATCTGGGATTCAAAAACCTATACCTTGCATTAATGACCTTAATAAAATCAGGCATCTAGAAATAAAATGAAGCATAGATATGTAGTCAGTACCTCTGACATTTTGGTCTAGCGAATTCTTTGTTGGGGGGGTGCTGTCCTGTGTATTGTAGGATGTTTAGCTGCATCCCTGGTCTCTACCCACTGGATGCCAGTGGCACCCTCCCCTCCAGTTGTGACAACCAAAATGTCTCCAGACATCGCCCAGTGTTCCCTGGGGGACCAAATCACCCCTGGTGGAGAACCTCTGCCGTGGACTGAGAAGCATCAGGAGGCTTATCAATTCGAGCTGGCACTATGTGTTTGCGATAAGAAAACCTACTCAGAAAACTCCATTACGATCCAGAGTCACTGCTTGGTAAAGAAATGGGAATAAAGAGTAAGGTCCTATCTCTGCATCTGGAATCGCTCTCTTCAGAGCCCTTGGTGGAGAGACAGGACTCCTCTTCATTTCAAATTTCTATTTTTCAGTGCTGCAAACTGCCCTTTCCAATTCTGCGAGCGGTAGCAACATTCCCTTCAGGCGGGGAGCCTCCGGAGGCACTCAGGTTTATTTGCCGCTCAATGGTCAAGGAGATAATGGCCCTCAGTCCTACACACTTGAGAATGCTGTAGCTCCTCTCCTCTTAGAGAATGGCCTCCCCAGAACTTTGTGCTCTTAGGGCCAGAATGTGACAAGCAGATGAGAAGGAATTTTTAGCATTGCTTTAAGTGCAAAGTCCCTTTTGTTATAAAAGATCAACAGTTTGCAATCTAGATCAAGTATGGATATAGAATTATACTTTTTTTTTTGTATTTTTGATCAACGATGGTGGGTGAAACGTGTTTCCTTTAAATAGAATGTTTTATAGGTCTAAAGTAGGTTTTAAAAGTTTTTTTTTGGTACTCAAAATATACTGTGTAAAATATAGTTCACACTTGCTGAAATTGTTGTATGTTACCTGAAATCCATTCATCCTTTTCCCTACCACCTGCCACATATGGTCATTGTATTTTGGATATTTGTGAATCTTAGATCTGTTGAGTTTCCCATCTTTCATTGTCTTTATTTAAGCTTTTTAGCCAGAATGTTGCTTGGGAGTATTTTCATTATGTTCCTCCAGGTGGACCATACTGCCTGGAAGTTTGGGTGTTGAGCAGAGATGTCACCCACTTCACCTTATTAGAATCTCAGAGAATGGCAAACAGCTAACTGTTCCAATCTGTCTCACTCAGCTCTTGTGAAAACAGTTGTAAGGAGATTATAAATAAAGAGCATTATATAGCATGTTTAAGTGATAATCACTACCATTTAGCAGTTGGAAACCCATAGGAGGTAGCCCTTTTTGAGATTTATGGAGGAGTGAAAAGATTTTATTACTTTTCCACGGGAGGAACAACATAGCGAGAATATTTTTCCCCGCTGCTTCTGCGGGTGTATGTTTATGCCCTGGGCAGCTAGAGGAGTAAAGTTAAGTTGAAACAGTTTTACGTATAAGCATTTTTACAGGAAGGGGATTGGGAGGAGGAAGACTGGTTTTCTTACCTTCTTCTCCGTCTGCTTTCTGCTTGTAAAAGAATCTGCTAGATTTTGTAAAAGAATCTGCTGGGTTAATCCCCTCCTTCCCTCCTTTCTTTTCTTTTTTTTTTTTAAAAAAAACATCTTTATTGGAGTATAATTGCTTAACAATGGTGTGTTAGTTTCTGCTTTATAACAAAGTGAATCAGTTATACATATACATATGTTCCCATATCTCTTCCCTCTTACATCTCCCTCCCTCCCACCCTCCCTATCCCACCCCTCTAGGTGGTCACAAAGCACTGAGCTGATCTCCCTGTGCTATGCGGCTGCTTCCCACTAGCTATCTATTTTACTTTTGGTAGTGTGTATATGTCCATGCCACTCTCTCACCCTGTCACATCTTAACCCTCCCCCTTCCCATATCCTCAAGCCCATTCTCTAGTAGGTCTGTGTCTTTATTCCTGTCTTGTCACTAGGTTCTTCATGACCTTTTTTTTTTCCCTTAGTTTCCATATATATGTGTTAGCATACCGTATTTGTTTTTCTTTCTGACTTACTTCACTCTGTATGACAGACTCTAACTCCATCCACCTCACTACAAATACCTCCATTTCATTTCTTTTTCTTTTCTTTTCAACCCTCTGTCTCTCCAAAATGTGACAGACTCTTCTGTCTCCTAGTCATTTTGTTGTTGTCTCCTCCTGAACTGGTATATTTTCTTCCCTGTCAATACAGGGAAAATTAAAGTTCAGTAAAACTGGGTCCTTGTCAGATGGTTGTACTGCAGGCAGGCTGCGCTCCTAGTACACGGTCCCACTTTTAATATCTCACCCAGATTAGCTGGCTGTGAATTGCCACCAGAGGAGAGTGAAAGGATCTTGCAAAATCCTTATCAAGATGTGTCAGATTACATGTTGAACAGGCTTAATGTACTTGGAGGTCAGTAACTAATGGAAACTTAGTAGCCATTAATTTTCATTAAAAGTCTTTGTTAATTGATATTAATTATTGTGGTAGGAGAGGTACAGAAAGCAAGCTAGGGAATTTTTTTTTTTATTTTGGAAATTTACAAAATTGTTAGACATAAATGTGTATAATCACATACCTGTTATGGGGCAAAAACAGTTGCAGAGTTATCCGACTCTGGTAAGTCTAACCATTAGTTTGAAAATGAGGCATTGACAGTTTATACCTTTTGCTGGGTCATGCTGATAAACATGACCCAGTCAACTTCCTTTCAACTCTTTGGTTGTGAATAAGTGAGCAAGCCCTGGGAGCTGCCATCTCCTAAGGATATTCAGGAGAACTGAATATCCCCAAACAATCTAGTGTGATGATAAAATAAAATCTAATACATAGAAATGATGAATATTTGAAGATTGTGTATTAATGGTTCTGCAAAATAATTAGGCATAAAGGGTAAGCATTTACTCAACAATACAGTGGCATTACCAATACCTAGTCAAACCAAGATGTTACAGTTTTCCTTCTCTTGTTTTGATATTTTAAAGATATTGTAAAACAACTATACCCCAATTAAAAAAAAAAAAAAGATATTTATTTCTAGTTGTCAGCATTCAGGATTTTTTTTTTTCCCAAAAAAATCTTGTAATTTAATCTCAGTTCTGTGCTGAGCTCATTAACACACCCACATTAAAAGACAGAAGTCTTGGCTCAGGCTTCCCAACATCAAGGCCTCCCCTTGACCTAAGCTACACTCAGTTCCTCAAGCTTAAGGTGTCCTGTCTTAGACCAAATATTTTCTCCTTTCTCCTCACTTTAGTCCCTCAGCACAGGCCTGTGGGTTTCTTGGGTGGCGTGACCATCTGACTTTCCCAGGCATGTGTTCGCAGTGGAAGTCCTATTGCTCAAAGTGATGGCTGACTGGTGTCAAGAATAACAGTATCGCACTGCTTTCTGGGTTTAGGGTTTGACAAAAGCCTGTGATGGGCCTGAGGGAAGGGGTGAAAAGAGAGGGAGTAGGGACAATGAGTTTGTTTCCTATAACAATGGGTCTTTGAGGCAGAGGAACAGACCAGGTTAAAGTTTCGGGCTGGAAGAGCTTGGGTCTTCATCACTGGGGAAGGGAGACCTCTTAGCATCTTCTCTAAACATTGACTTTCCTCTCAATCTCCATTCAAATCAAAGCAAAGCAAAGCAAAGCAAAGCAAATTGACTTTCTTGATATAAAGCCCAGCCTTAAAGGTATGTGGCCATACCTATAAAATCTCTCAGCTCACTCAGGGGCAATTAACACCCTTTAATGGGGAGAGAGTTCTTTTGCACCATGTAGCTGCTGCTCTGAGAGAAGCCTTTTTAGATGTAGGGTTATTGGACAACTGGCCAACCCAATATGTGACTAACATCAGGCCCTCTCCGTTCTGATGGGGAATAAGGTTAGAGAGGTGATCCTTAGACTTCAAATTTCATGATTCAATAAAACTTCAAGACAATTTTGAAGACCAAAAGTTTGCCAGCTTACTAGGTTGCCTAGGAAGGAGTGGGGGTGAGGGGCAGAAAACATACCCTTTTCATCTGCATCATTTCAAGAAACAAAGGAGGTTTAAACACTAAACCAGTCAGAAGGACAAATTCTCAAATAAGGACAGTTCTTTAAATGGAATATATTAGCTTTATAAAAAGACCTCCTATATCGTCCTGATATTTCTTTGTCAAGGTCAGGTGCTTCGGTACCATAGGATTGGAGGGCTCTGTGTCTCCGAACAGTGGGGAGGGAACCACAGAAATGGGAGTTGGGGGTGAGGAAAATGAACTCATTAACATTTGACCTCTGGTGGAAATTATTTATCATGTCTTGCCCAGAGGGTGGGCCGAATAGGAACGTTGACTCCAAATATTTAAACTTGAGATATAACACATGCTTGCAATATTGTGTTGCCAGCTAGCTGCCAGTTTTTCAATAATGAGTAGATTGATCTTTTAGATTCATCTTTGCATGTTGTTATCATTTTACTGTTTTCATAAGTAAGAGAAGTTCTGTCATATCAGTAAGATGTATCAGGAACGACATCTTCCTTTCCAGGTATATACCCAGCTCTCATTTGTGTAACTAAACAGTATATATCATCAGCAACCCTGGGCCCTTTGCCTTTGGATTATATTATGTGCTTTTTTTTTTTTTTTTTAAAGTTAGTGAATCATTTGCTTTTCCTGATGCTGTGCCACTTGACAGAAAGTTCAAGTGCCTGGGAGAATAGTAATCAGTGGCAAATCAGCTTATGTCTGAATTGCGGCTGTTGGCAATCCATTTGAGGATAATTGAAAACTTGCTGTGTTCATTTTATTTATGGGTTTCCAGGTGAATGCCAAACTTCCAGTTGGGACCCCAGATTACATGGCCCCTGAAGTGTTGACCGTCGTAAATGGGGACGGAAAAGGTGCCTATGGCCTAGACTGTGATTGGTGGTCGGTGGGAGTTATTGCTTATGAGATGGTTTATGGAAGGTCCCCATTCACTGAGGGAACCTCAGCCAGAACCTTCAATAACATCATGAATTTCCAGGTAAAGAGCCATTATTAGATTTTGAAGTAATATTGAGAAATGTCGTTTAAAATTGTGCGAATGAACGTTTATAATGTAAACCAGCAGTTCTGGATAATAACAACAGCAACTACTTTATATAGCACTTTACGCCAAAAACGGTTCTAAATGCTCTATTAATTGTATTATATTGACTCTCAGCTGCCAGTAATTGTAAGCTTATGCCATCATTTTATGTACCATTAAAAAGGAAAAACTGCTGCCCATTAATCTAGGATATTTCATTGATTTCAGTATTGTTAAATGTGAATAAAATGGGAGTCTTAGAATTTGTGAAATATAGTTCATTAACTTGGCTAATCCTCAAACAATCCTGTGAGGTAGATGATATTATTATTTTCATTTTACAGATGAGGAAGCCAAAGCACAGAGTGGTGAAGTAACTTGCCCAAAATAGCACAGGCAGTCTGGCTTTGAAATCCATGTTCTTATATGCTATACTGCTTCTTAGTACTGCTGGCTGTCAAATATGGTAGTAAAAGTCAGAGACATGGATTAGAAATACAGTAATAGATACATAAAGTAGAATTAAACCTATTTTCTAATAACTGTATTTGTCACTATAGTAAGCCCATTTCTTAAGGATATGATGAATATCTATGTTTTAGTTTCAACCAAAAGGAAAAAAAGAATTTATTTCACAGGTTTTTGTATATCATCCAGTTTCTTCCTGGGATGCTTAATGCACATTTTTCTGTGTATAATACACTTGTTGTGTGCTTAATACATACATACATTATTTGTTATTCCTGAGTCTACTCCTGAGTTAAAGTTTCCCCTGAGATGATGCTTGGGGCTCATTTGTTTCCTTCATTTCCATCCATTCATTCAGTAACGAGTGAATTGCACTAGGCACTGTTAGGTGTTAGGTTTGCAGTGATGGGCAAGAAGGAGAAAGGCCCTCTCGGCCTTCTTTCTCCATCATCACACGGAAATCAAAATACACCGTGTATGTGCAAAAGCAGAACACGGGGAGCACGCAGGAGGGAGTGAGTGATAGGGTGGGAGAGGGAGGCCGGGAGGTAGGCAGGGAAGAGGGGCTGAGGTTGGGGAGGGCCTTCTGGGCAGAGAGGACAGAGTGATTTGTTCAGACAGCTTTAAATAGCTCATTATTGTTGGATGGCAAACAGCGAGGTGGGGAGTGTAGCTAGATGAGATGGGAGAGGGTACAGGGATCAAGTTATGAAGGGTATTGGACCCTTGCAAGGGAGCTAGGCCTATTGATAATGAACAGGCTGTTTATTTTGGGAACACGCCTTTGGTCCCAAGTTAAGAGGGCATAAAACTTCCTTCTTAAAAAAAAAAAAAAAGAAAGAAACTTGCATATACGAGAATTACTTTTTTAACTTGGAGACACGAGAAGCTGAATTTGCTAAGGGAATAATAATAATAATTTTTTTTTGAAATAGCGGTTTTTGAAGTTTCCAGATGATCCCAAAGTTAGCAGTGAATTACTTGATCTGATCCAAAGTTTGTTGTGTGGCCAGAAAGAGAGACTGAAGTTTGAAGGCCTTTGCTGTCATCCTTTCTTCTCTAAAATCGACTGGAATAGCATTCGAAACTGTAAGTAGAGTCGTGTTCCTTCAATTCCAGTGTTGGGATTAAGAAACGCTTAAGAATGATCTGAAATTACTCTGGCCCACAGAAGCTGGTATAAATTATATAAGTAAGGGTTTTAGTTATCTATAGGAATAGAAAAGGTTAATGATACAGCTGTCTTTAGTAATAATTCTTCTTTAACATTGTTGGCACAGAACTGGGTCACTTATCAAACTCTGTGTTTATGTGGCCTTTGGAATATTACCCCTCAGTACATTAGAGGTACAGATTGATAGAGATTGAAGGTTGTCACTTGGTTTGACAGAATTTCTTCCCAGAAGAAGAGTGGACCTAACTATTTCGTTCACAAGATTAGGAAAAAGACTCAGATTAGGCAGAGTGCCAGGGTTGCTCTGCTAATGGCTAAGCCTGCCCTAAAGCCATGAACGCCTTGCTGTGTTCGTTTGTTTCCCTCTAAAATATTTGTCTTTGCTCACAAGCATGTAAAACCTATGATGCACATGCACAGTGGATTCATTCATACATCGCTTTGTTATCAATTAGTGCAAACTAAATTCATTAAAAACAAAGACCTGATTTATTATCAACAAATCCAAAATGCTTGGTGTTTTACAAATTGGTGATTTTTTTTTCAACCTTTTTATTCTTGGATGTGTTGTTGATTGAATGTGATCTAATGACCTGACCCAGTGATTAGCGTAGATTAGGGTCTGTAGGAAAGCAGTTGGCCTGGTTGAGTGTTTGATTTTTAGTGATTTCCCTCCTGATAGGGAAATGGAATCCATTTCTAGGTGTCAAAACCAGGGCTTCTAGTTGGAACCGTATTGTAATTATAACCTCTTGTACCTTTAGCCGGAATGTATGAGTTGGGTTAACAGCCAGTATTGTCCAGTTGAAAGCCATTTTGATGGTTTCTCTGACCCCCTGCCAAAATATTTAAGTAAGCTGTATTTCCATAAATCGCTCTTGGCATTTTTTTTTTCTTCCGGGAGCGACATCACTGTATTTTTCAAATCTTTAGGCACCAACCCCCAGATCTCCAGCGTTCAGAGCTTTTAACCAGCAATATGTTTTTTGTTTTTTTCTGGCTGCGCCGAGTGGCTTGTGGGATATTCGTTATATCCTGACCAGGGATTGAACCTGCACCCTCAGCAGTGAAAGCACCGAGTCCTACAGGACCCACAGGACCGTCAGGGAATTCTGAAATTCCCGCAGCAATATGTTTTCAGTGTGGTCTTCCTTTTTTGCTTTTGGAAAGATTTGAAACAGTTTCTTTTTGATGCTGCTCAGATACTTAATCTTTTCTTGCCTTACCTTATCTCCGTAATCTTCTTGAATAAGAAAGTTCATTTTTTTATGCCTGCCCTTGCCGATGATGTCTAATAATGTATCTTCACTCTAGTAAGTCAGTGAACGGTGATTAATTACACAGGTAACTTTATTCTGTATTTTGGTAAACCTTCATGATGTTTTTGGTATCATGTCAGAATTCTCAGATTTCATTCTAGTCTTTTCCTCTCAGGCTGTTTATTGGTTTTAGGCTTGTTGGGCTTACGAGGGTAAGTACTGTTCTGTAAATTATAATACATAGTGCCCGGGGAGGATATGTGTTGGCGTAGAGCGTGGCCCCTGCTGTCCATCATGAGGCCCATCTTGTGGAAGGTCATGGTTATCACTGGGATGAGATGACTCTGGGATGGGTCACTGCAGTCTTGGTCATCTTCACACTTGTTGCCTCCACACTTGACTCACCATGTCTCCTGTGCTTCTGCTTAATGTTTCTGTATCCTGGTAAATATCCACTTAGTTTTTCCTTATATTTAACACGTTTCTCCCCCTCCCACACCCAGTTCATATGAGGGAATTCTCACCCAGCTGAATCCTGATTCTATTTTTAAATTTATTTTTTAAAATAAACATTGTATATTTTTAAGGTGTACAATGTAGTGATTTGATACACATACATATACATGGTGGAATGATTACTACAGTGAAGCTAATTAACATAGTTTCCTCCCTCCCTCCTTCTCTCTCTCTGTCTTTCCCTCCTTCCTTCTCTCTCTCTCTCTCTCTTTCCCTCCCTCCCTTTCTTTTTTTCTTTCTTTTATGAGAGCACCTGAAATCTACTCTCTTAACAAATTTTCAGTATTCACTACAGTATTATTAAGTGTAGTCATCACACTGTACATTAGATCTCTAGGACTTGTTCATCCTACATCACTCCAACTTTGTATCCTTTGACCAGAATGTCCCCATTTCCCCCACCTCCCCACCCCTAGTAACCATCTTTCTACTCTGTGCTTCTATGTATTCGACTTTTTTAGATTCCACATATGAGTGAGATCATGTAGTTTTTTTCTTCCTGTGCCTGTCATATTGCCCTTTGCACCATGACCTCCAGGTTCATCCATATTGTTGCAAATGGCAGGATTTCGTTCTTTTTTTTAAGGCTGAGTAATATTCCATCACACATATGTAAATATCCATTCGTCCACTGATGGACACTTAGGTTGTTTCCATATCTTGGCTACTGTGAATAATGCTGTCATGAACGTGAGAGCACAGATAGCTCTTTGAGGTACTGATTTCATTTTCTTTGGGTGTATACCCAGAAGAGGGATTCCTGGATCACATGATAGTTCTATTTTTAGTTTTTTGAGCAACCTCTATACTGTTTCCATAGTGGCTGCACCAATTTATATTCCTACCAACAGTGCACAAGGAGTCCCTTTTCTCCGCATCCTCGCCAATAGTGATTGTCTCTTATCTTTTTGATGATAGCCATCCTAACAGGTATGAAGTGATATCTCATTGTGGTTCTGATTTGCATTTCCCTGATGATTAGTGATGTTGACCACCTTTTCATATACCTGTTGGTCATTTGTATGTCTTCTTTAGAAAAATGTCTTTTCATGTCCTTTGCCTTGAATCCTGATTCTAAAACTCTAACAGAAACTCTTGGTGTTTTTTTTTTTTTTAATAAATTTATTTATTTTATTTATTTACTTTTGGCTGTGTTGGGTCTTCGTTGCTACGCACGGGCTTTCTCTAGTTGCGATGAGCGGGGGCTACTCTTCGTTGTGGTGCGCAGGCTTCTCATTGTGGTGTCTTGTTGCGGAGCACAGGCTCTAGGCGCGTGGGCTTCAGTAGTTGTGGCACGTGGGCTCAGTAGTTGTGGCTCATGGGCTCTAGAGTGCAGGCTCAGTAGTTGTGGCACACGGGCTTAGTTGCTCTGCAGCATGTGGGATCTTCTCGGACCAGGGCTCAAACCCATGTCCCCTGCATTGGCAGGTGGATTCTTAACCACTGCACCACCAGGGAAGTCCCTCTTGACGGTTTTTAAAATATAAGTCCCAATATAGTGGTTCAGAAGAGTCATGAAATATGTTTGCCTTAAAGAAAATTTCTTGTAATTTATTTTCTTTTTAAAATTAATTAATTGATTATTTTAATTTTTATTTCTTGGCCACACTGTGCAGCTTGCAGGATCTTAGTTCCCTGACCAGGGGTTGAACCCAGGCCCCCGGCAGTGAAAGCGCTGAGCCCTAACCACTGGACCATCAGGGAACTCCCAATTTCTTACAATTTAAATAAACGTTTTACTTTGGAATAATATCAGATTTATAGAAAAGTTGCAAAGATAGTACAGAGAGTTCCCACATACCCTTCTCCCAGTTTCCCTTAATGTTAGCATCCTACATAACAATACCAATATTTGTCAAAATAGGATTAGCATTAGTACATAACTATTAATTAAACTTCGACTTTATTCCAGTTTCACCAGTTTCCCCACACATGTCCCTTTTCTGTTCCAGGAATCAACCCAGGGTACCCTACTGCAATTAGAATGTTTGCAGTTGATGTGACTTATCATGGCTGAGATGCTTAGTGTAGCTCAGCCAGTGGGTGGGATCTCCATGCCCACTGAGGATTGGGAGGGCCTTTTCCTGGAGGTTCCATGGCACCCCTGACTGCACAGAGTGCTATGGTATTAATTTTCAGTGTCTCCTAGCAGATTTTACTGCTTTTCACCAACCTCTGATCCTTGTGTATTTGCAATCAACTCAGGGTTTGTGATTGAAAACATTGCTGGACTCCATGCCATTTGAACTATTTTCTACTAGGTAACTCTAACAGAAATTATGCCTTTGTCTAGTCCTGTTTCTCATAGACACACATTGAGTGACTCTCATCAACCAAAGCACTTGAAGTCATTAGGTTTCCCGAGTTCCTGGTTGCTGCTCAAATGCCTTGTGGTTACAGGCTGTTGAATATTTCCACTTTCCACGCACAAGATTGTCCCTTGATGAAAGCAACATTAGCCTTTCTGCTATTTCATCCCTAATTCTTCTTTTTCTTGTTGTAACCAATGAAAGGAAGTAGCGCTTAACGCAGCAGGTAATAATCTTCTAAAACTCATTATCTCAAGAGGTGGTCCTGGGAGGATATATAAATGCAATTTAAGAAGGGTCTGGGCAAGTTCATGAGTGACAGAATTGGGAGTGGCTACTGGGAGAAACTAGGACATGCCTTGGCTTTGACCCCTGAGGTCAGGTGGAGCATCTGCACCTTCTTGGGTCCTGCCCCTTGGAGTTGCTGTGGGCAACACCACGTGAATCAGGAATCTGATCTAGTTCAGGAATGTTTATTCTCCCAGCAAGTCAAGAGCTCTCTGATGAGTTACTGCCACTCTCGTGGGTTACCGTGCACCTATTACCCTGATGTTTCATTCCCAGCCTCATGTGATCAGATGTAAAGTTGAGTTTTTAGCTGCTTATTACTATTATTTCAAGGCTGCTTTCCAACTTTTAGTAGGGGGCCCCTTAAGTATACTAGCTGCCCTGAGCTGTGCAATTCGAGCGATGCTGCAGATATTGGGCAGGAGTCTGATTGTACCCCCTGCCTGATTTTCTGGGCTTCTGGAAAGTTGAAGCCAATCAGACCCCCTCTTTCGTGCCTTTGGGGTTATGCCTACCTTTCCTGGCATCATGCACCTGCTCGTGTCAATGGGAGAGTTTTACTGTCAGGTGTGCCCTTCTACTCACATCTTTTTAAATGTCTTCCCCCAAAGGCATAGTGATGTCAACGGAACCAGCACGTTTGCACCTTTCATCCAAACCAGCGTTGTCTTGACAGTGAGAAACGCTTAATGAGAGTGTTGATTGTAGATTGTTTCCTAGAGCATCTATGGCTAATGCTCTAGAGAACTTGTTTTGTCTGTTGCTTATGACTCGGCCTTCTTCTCTTGAATCATCTTCCTTTCACTCTTTTCAGAAAGGCACAGTTCTTGCAAAATCACTCTTGAGTTTCCAGGTCCTTAGCATTTGTTACAGAGAGTACGTTTCATTTCCATCTGGTAGTGACTCAGAGGTGGTTGCGTGCTGATCTGCCCTGAGACTTTCCCCTGCTGAAGAGGTTCCTTTGTCGTTGATCATTATTCACTACCTGGCCCCCGAATGGCCGTAGTGAAACCGCAGATGCACAACCCTGTGATTGCTCTATAAACCTGAGAGATGATGGCCTTTGGTTTAAAGGAAAAGGATTCTGTGGCTTCCTAGCCTTGGGTGAAATTCTCACTTATTGTTGCGTGTAGAAATCAGCACCGTGAGACTCACTGGGTGTTTTATTTCAGTCCTTCAGTCTGATAGGAAACACTGGTTAAGTAGCAGCTGTTCTGTGTCAACCACCAGGTATTTAAGTATATTATGCTATGTTACTTCAAAACAATTCAGAGGTAAGGATTATTGTACCCATTCTACAGATATGTACACTGTGGTAACTTGTCCCAGGTCATATAGCAAGTGAGAGAGAGGGTCTAGATTTGGGTTGAGGTCTGGGTGGTTCTAGAGCTCGTGCCCTTAGAGTAATACCATGCATGCCTTAGCATAAATAATTGTTATTAATGATGTTTGTGGTGATGACAAATAATAAACTGCTCTTTAGTCTCTGTGTCTGTTCAAGCACATTTGGAATTTGTAGCAATTTTGAATCTACAAGATTCATCATGATATCTGAGTGCTACGTGCTAAGTGCTATGTGCTATGTTAGGTGCTGTAGCTCTATTGATGAATAAATTTGGATATACCCCTGCTTTCAGGGAACTTACAGTCTAAGTTATAGGTCCCTTGCTTAAATAGAGCTGTAGTCCTGTTTAAATTGCCATACCACATAATGGTAGGAAGTTTGGAAATTCCCTGGTGGTCCAGTGGTTAGGACTCTGCACTTTCATTGCCGTGGGCCCAGGTTCAATCACTGGTTGGGGAACTAAGATCCTGCAAGCTGTGTGGTGTGGCAAAAAAACCAAAAAAGTAGAAAGTTGAATGCTTAGTAGGTCACCCACTGGCTTACTGAACCACATATGCTTGATCTTAAACAAAATGTAGACTGTGACCCAGTGACCCCTTCCCCATATACAGCACCCCCTTCTTTCTGCTAATCTATTACCCTCCCCATGCCTCAGATCTAGCCTGGGAAAGGACCACGTTGGATCGATGACTCACTTCTAAAATTTTTTTTTTTATAAAGCTGTTTTATTTATTTATATTTTATTTATTTATTTTTGGCTGCATTGGGTCTTCGTTGCTGCGTGCGGGCTTTCTCTAGTTGCTGCGAGCGGGGGCTACTCTTTGTTGTGGTGCATGTGCTTCTCATTGCGGTGGCTTCTCTTGTGGAGCACAGGCTCTAGGCGCGTGGGCTTCAGTAGTTGTGGCACGCAGGCTCAGTAGTTGTGGCGCACGGGCTCTAGAGCGCAGGCTCAGTAGATGTGGTGCACGGGCTTTGTTGCTCTGTGGCATGTGGGATCTTCCCGGACCAGGGCTCGAACTCGTGTCCCCTGCATTGGCCGGTGGACACTTAACCACTGTGCCACAGGGAAGTCCTCACTTCTAAAATTGTGATTTATAGTCTCAAGGTGAATTGAGAGGACTTGATTCATGTTTTCTGTTTATTCTAGGTTATGTAGTTTCTCAACCTCGACACTGTTGACATTGAGGACCAGGTAATTATTTGTTCAGGGACTGTTGTGTGAATTGCAGGATGTTTAGCAGCACCCACAGCTGCCAGTAGCACTCTGCCCCCTGTGACAACCCAAAATGTCTCCAGACATTTGCCCAGTGTCCCTTGGGGCGTACAGCCGCTCCTAGTTGAGAACCATTGTTGTAGAAGAATTGGTCAGATAGTTACCAGGAGAGAGAATATCACAGTAATCAGAATCACTCAAGACTGCCATTGCTAACCAGCAGTGAACCGTAGTCTGGGGTCAGGGGGACCCTGCTTCACTGAGTGTGGTCCATGGATCAATGGTATCAGCATCACTGATATCACCTGGGAGCTTGTTAGAGATGCAGAGACTCAGGCTCCCCTCCACCCCAGACCTGCTGAGTCAGAAGCTGCACTTCAGTAAGATCCCTAGGAATAAGATTCCTGTGTGTAGCATTTGTGAAGCCCCGCAAAAGGAGAAAACGAGATCTGTCAGCCTTAGACTTTCTTGCTCATCTTGACTGGGTTCTCCTTCTTTTGTTCTCTGGGCTCAGGGTAAGGGGAGACTGCTTTTTGGCTAAGGACTTACTCGGGTGGATGGAACTGCTTGGAAATGCTGGATTTTAGGCTCTGCTTTTGACAAATTTAAAGCTTTTCTTTCAGATGGACTGTACATCCTTCATATCTTTCGAGATTGTGGTTTAACTTAATCTCTTCCTGCTGATAGCAAATAGGTGGTTGTATAAAAGGCAGTTGCATGCCTTCTACCCCCTGCCCCCACCATTACTCTTGTCCCATATTTACTTTTTTTCTTTTTAATTGAAGTATATTTTGGTTTGCAATGTTGTGTTGGTTTCAGGTGTACAGCATAGTGATTCAGTATTTTTGCAGATTATATTCTATCATAGGTTATTACAAGGTAATCGGTATAACCATATTTACTTTCAATTAATGATGGGTTACGTTTCCTTCATTATCACTTTTTAGGTGTGTATTATATTGCCGTGCCCTTTACTGAGTACCTACTATGTGCCTAGGGGCCCTGCAAAGCACACTATGCATATTATTGTCCTATTTACTCCTCCTAAAACCTCTATGAGGTAGACACTATATTTGGGCCCACAGTACAGATGAGGATACTGAGGCCTAAAGAGATGAAGCCACTGGCAAAGGGCCAGTAGTTGAACCAGTAGTTGGCAGTGGTAAGAGTCTAACTCAGGTCTCCCTGACTCCAAGTTCACTTTGCTTTTTTTTTTTTTTTTTTTTGGGCCATGCCGTGCAGCTAGTGGGATCTTAGTTCCCTGACCAGGGAATGAACCCAGGCCCTTGGCAGTGAGAACGTCCTAACCACTGGACCGCCAGGGAATTCCCAAGTTCACTTTGCTTTTTAAAAATTCATTTGAAAAAGCAGTACAGTCCATGATAAAAAAAAAAAAAATTCGAGCAACACAGAAGGTTAAATAGTGAAAAATTGTCTCCGTCCCACTGCATGCCCAGTACCTCTCCCTAAAGTGAACCATTATTGTCAATTTCTTGTGTAACTTTCCAAGACATTCTGTATGCTAATATAAACACCAGTATAGTCTGTACTCAACGGCATTGTTATACTGCCTCCTAAGAATTCCGGAGTTTTTATTGTCAGGCTGTTTTCCTGCATCATTGAAATAAATGAAGGAGAAGTCTTTGTACAATCCCACCATGTTTATGCTTTGAACTGGCCATCCTGACATTGAGTTCTGATGAGTGGTTCTCTCTTCTCAAATGAAAACCCCTTATGGTTTTGACATGCATATTTCATTTATTTCTTTTGGTGTTCTGCTTTTAGAATAGCATTATCTCAGTGACCTGTACACTGTGTGTGTGTGTGTGTTGGTTTTGAGCCTTTTAAAGGTCTGCTTGTTTTGGGGTTTCTAGCAGTTGAGCAGGTTTCTGGCCCTGTTTTGATTTCCAAGCTAGTTGGAGGAGGACAGCAGATGTACTTCTCTGTTAGCCTGGGTTGGCCTTTAAATGTATCTCCCTGTGCGACACCCACCCAGTCACTTCAGGGGCTGGAGGAAATGAGGAAGGGGAACTGGGGGGTGTTTGAGGAATCAGCATGAGGGAGAGGAGTGTAGAAGGGCAAGGGGATGGTATAGTGATGGCAGAAACTCAATTTACTGGACCAGGAGCATGTGGGCACCACCTGCTAAAACATAAAAAAGGAAAAATGGGGACGTGGTCAGTAGCTCTTACAAGCTAAGAGATGTACAAGGAAATATTTGTATGTCTTTTGGGGATTGTTCTGCTTTTTTATTTTTTTTATTTTTATATTTTATAGAGTAAGTTATTGATAGGAGAAAATAGGCTAAAAAGAGCTAAAAGCAGGGAATTTCCTGGTGGTCCAGTGGTTAGGACTTGGCACTTTCATTGCCGGGGCCCTGGGTTCAATCCCTGGTCAGGGAACTAAGATCCTGCAAGCCGCACATTGTGGCCAAAAAAAAAAAAAAAAAAAAGCTAAATCCGTATGGATTAGGATTCTAGGATCTCCCCCTCTAGTTTGAATTTAGAAGCTACCTCCAGAGAGGTTAAAAATATGTAATATTCCACTTTATTCCAAGATAAATTGAGATGGCTTACTTTAGAGGTAATTGCAATACTAAAATGAGAAAAATAAATAAGTGGAGAAATCTGGGTGAAGGGAGTATCAGGGTAAGGAAATAGAGTCAGGGTTAATGGTAAAAACAAACAAATTCCTGTTACATTGGTAGACGGGGATGGATTTGGGATCCTCAGCCTCCTAGTGGCCAAAGCGAAAAGGAGAATATGAACAGTTGTAAGAGCTTCAGTCCCATGAGAAAAAAATCCAGAATGGTGTGCTCAGAAAAGACTCAATTTTCTGGTACTGAGCCCTGAGGAATTTCAACATGGGGTTCCCCAAAATGAGAGCCCTTGCAACGTGGTGGAGCACACCCCTTGAATACGTGCCCTGGGGATTTCCCTAGGACCGCTTCTCATGGCGCCTCGGTGTAAGCCAGTGCTGCAGTGCTAAATCCCAGTTCAGGAAGTCATTTCTAAGTGAGGCAAATTCATGCCTTTCCTGGGAGAAGATGGGAAACGGGGAATAGGTTTGTTAGAGAGCCCGTAAATTGGAGTCCTCAACCCTTCAATTCTCACTTGCTTGGAAGGTTTTCCAGGAAACATGGAAATGATTTGGCCAAAGATTCAACATTATATTAAACATCTGGGACTCTATTCAGCAGCCAGCTTTCCAGTCAATTCTGTGAAATGCGGCGATTGCATTTACGCTCATTTTCCGAGGGCGGAGTTCGGACAGAACTAAAGAGGGAGGCTGGCAGGAGTCAGGAGAGATCAGAGCTGGACGACGAAGAGTAGGAGGTCCAGGTGGCTCATGGCCACTGAGGGTTTGGGAACAAATTTCAGTGTCTTCACTTTAGAAAAGAGTGCCCGACTCTGTTGGTCCCTGGGGATGGAAAGAAAAGGATAACATTCAACCACAGCATCAGCAGTTTGGGGACCACGACCCACTGTTCCTAGCTTCAAAATTCTGACTAACAAAGGACACACACAAAGAACTGATAGCCACACAGGGACCAAAATAGCCACTTTACTCTTGGCAAGGGGGGCGCTCAAAAGCCTTTGATGGGGATCTCCAGTAAATTTACGCCCTACCAGAGGAGCGCGGTGGGCCTTCTCTCATGGACAAGGAGGCCTCGCCCCAGTGGGCCTGGTGGGTGAGGAGGGCAAGAGCCGTCTGATGGCCGAGTGCCCGCCAGGCCTGGGTGTAGGCAGTACCCTAGGAAGCGTTGAGCCTGCCTCTTGCTTTTGAGGCACGGTAACCCTGTCTCCGGTACAACAGCCCGATAAATGCCCAGCTCTGCTGAGTCAGATGAGTTCCTCCTTCCCTAGGTGAGGAGTGAGTCAAGGGGTGAGACTAGATGTGTTCATTCATGGGGTGAAGGAGCCTGAGTGGAAGCTCCTTAGACCAGGAACGATTGGGGACAAAATATTCTCCCGTCCCAATGGTCGGAAGCAGCTTTATTGAGAAATAATAGGTAGACAATAAGCACATGTATTTCAAGTGCACAGTTTCAGTTTTGACATATGTATATACCTGTGAAAAAATCACCACACTCAGGATAATAAACATCCGTCACCGCCTAAAGTTTCTTCGTGCCCCTTTGTAACCCTTCCCTACCACCCTCCCCCCACTTCCCCTCAGGCAATGACTGATCTGCCTTCTCTCACTGTACTTTTTTTTTTTTAATTTTTAAATTTTTTTGGCCGTATTGCATGGCTTGCAGGACCTTAGTTCCCCAACCAGGGATCGAACCTGGTTCCTCATTTGGGGAAAGCATCGAGTGAAAGCACAGAGTCCTAACCACTGGACCACCAGGGAATTCCCTCTCCCTGTAGTTTAGTTTGTATTTTCTAAACATTATATAAGTTGAGTCATAGAATATGTTCTTTTTTTGCCTGGTTTCTTTCGTTCAACATCATTGTTCTGAGATTCATCCATGTTATAGCATGTATCGCAGTTCATTGTATGGATTTACCACATTTTGTTTATCCATTCATCTGCTGATGGACATTTGAGTTGTTTCTTTGAAATACAGCTTCTATGAGCAAGTCTGTGGACATGTGCATTCATGTCTCTTGGGTAAGTATCTAGGATTAGAGTGGCCAGATCATATGGTAGGTGTATGCTTCACTTTTTAAGAAACTGCCAAACTTTTCTAAGTGGTTGTGTCATTTTACATTCCCACCGACAGTGTGGGAGAAATCCAGTTCCTCCACATCTTGCCAACCCTCCAACAGGTGGATTTAAAGGCACTCATAACTTGGAGTATAGTTAGCTGTGGAGATAGGCTTACATTTTTACATTTTTTAAAATTAAAAAATTCTGTATATATATATAATTTTTTTTCCCCACGCCATTGACTTGACAAAGAACCCAGGTCATTGTCTTATAGAATATCCCCACGTTTGTCTCTTTGCTTCTTCCTCAGGGGCTGATGGTGGTGGGTGGTGTTTTTCCCGCCCCTGTAAACTGGAAAGTAGCCCCCAAAGCTAAAATAGAGTCTGAGCTGACTTTTCTGACAAGAGTATCTAGTAGAGGTGCTTCTCCTGGCCGAAGATGGGACAACATAAGCATCATAAAGACTGCAGTGGCTTGAAACCCATGACATATATGAAAATTCACTCGTTCATAGTGGCAACTGAAAAAAGAAGTCTCATTGGTCGCTTCTGGCGGTTGCTAAGGCCCCCCCCCCACCTCAGTACTCTGAATTTTGCTAAGTATAGGGAAAGAACCAAGCATGTATCCCGCCTTCATATTTGAACTATATTCCAGGGTAACCAAATTGTTAATGTGCTAATAGACGTAGAAAGAATGATGAAATTAGAAAACCACCATTTTTCAGCCCTTAATAAAATAATGATTCTAGGCGGTGATCATGCATGGTTGCTGAGATATGTAGTGAAAGATGGGAGGGGGCCTCATGGGGGAGCGACCAGGCTGATCTCACTGGACCCCATGGATCATTCTTAACATCACACAAAGAAAGATAAGCAGACATGTGTGCCCTCTAACGTCATGGACTAGTAAGTAGACAGCACATCCTGGGGAGTATTCTCGTCAAGAGAAATCGAATATGAGTGTACAGATGGCCCTGGATTTAACTGCCAGTTTCCAGGAAACATGGGGGACAGAGAAACGTGTTAAATGATGTCACAAGGATACAATCAACCAAGTCCAGAATGTGGGAAATTCTGCAGGGACATTGTGATCCAGTTTCTTAAACCAATAAATACTACTAAAAAAAAAAAAAAAAAAAGGTCAGTGATTATAGATTGAGACATACCAACTAAATCAGTGTGTGAACCTTGATTGGATCCTGAGTCAGACAAATCAAATGTAAAGAGATATTATGGGGACAACTGGAGAAAATTGAACAAAAACATGGTATTAGATAACGTTAAGGAGTTACTATTAATTTTTTGGGTGTGATGAAGGTATTATGGTCATGGTTTTTAAAAGTCCTTATCTGTTAGAGCAGTGGTTCTTAACTGGAGGCAATTTTGTCCCCCTAGGGGACATTTGACAGTGTCTGGAGGCATTTTTGGTTGCCATGACTTGCGGTGGCATTGGCATCTAGTGGGTAGAGGTCAGGGACGCTGCTAAACACCCTACCATTCACATGGGAGTCCTCTACAACAAAGCATTCTCTAATCCGGATGTCGGTGGTGCCACAGTTAAGAAACCCTAAGTTAGGGATATCTGCTGCAGTAATTGTGGGTGAAATTATTATGACGTGTGGGGTTTGCTTTTTTGGCGGGGGTTGGGGGGAGGGTTTACATTTTTATTCATCTGAATATATATTCTAATAATTCTTTCAACTTAGTCTGTGGTTGATAAATCTCTTGAATCTCTGAATGTTAAAAAGATACTTATTTTACCCTGTCACTTGAATGCTCATTTAGCCATTGGCACTTAGGTTCAAAATGATTGATGGTAGAGAACAGGTAGGAACATTTTTTCTGTTTTCTTCATAGATACATTTCAAGCACCTGGAACCATGACTGAAAAATAATAGTTGCTCCATTATAATTTTTTGATGAATGAGTGACTGTTTCATCATTGCTTTTTATGAGCATTGTGTATGAGCTGGCTGTGGATATCTTTATTCTTTTACCTTGTTCTCCATCTAGCATGTACAAATACATGTATTTGCTTGTTTTGTTTTTTTTTTAATAAATTTATTTATTTATTTTTGGCCACGTTGGGTCTTCATTGCTGTGCATGAGCTTTCTCTAGTTGTGGCGAGCAGGGGCTACTCTTCCTTGCAGTGCGCGGGCTTCTCATTGTGGTGGCTTCTCTTGTTGCGGAGCACGGGCTCTGGGTGCGCAGGCTTCAGTAGTTGTGGCGCGCAGGCTTTTCTCTGGTTGCAGTGAGCGGGGGCTACTCTTCATTGTGGTGCGCGGGCTTCTCATTGCGGTGGCTTCTCTTGTTCCGGAGCACGGGCTCTAGGCACCCGGGCTTCAGTAGTTGTGGCACGCGGGCTCTAGAGCGCAGGCTCAGTAGTTGTGGCTCACAGGCTCTAGAGCGCAGGCTCAGTAGTTGTGGCACGCCGGCTCTAGAGCGTAGGCTCAGTAGTTGTGGCTCATGGGCTCTAGAATCTAGAAGGTAGGCTCAGTAGTTGCAGCACACGGGCCCTAGAGCACAGGCTCAGTAGTTGTGGCTCGCGGGCTCTAGAGCGTAGGCGCAGTAGTTGTGGTGCACGGGCTTAGTTGCTCCGCGGCATGTGGGATCTTCCCTGACCAGGGCTCGAACCCGTGTCCCCTGCATTGGCAGGCGGATTCTTAACCGCTGCACCACCAGGGAAGCCCGATTTGCTTGTTTTATTTATTTATTTATTTATTTATTTATTTATTTATTTATTTATTTATTTATTTATGGATGGCTGTGTTGGGTCTTCATTTCTGTGCGAGGGCTTTCTCTAGTTGCGGCGAGCGGGGGC
This sequence comes from Eschrichtius robustus, assembly GCF_028021215.1. Taxonomy (NCBI): domain Eukaryota; kingdom Metazoa; phylum Chordata; class Mammalia; order Artiodactyla; family Eschrichtiidae; genus Eschrichtius; species Eschrichtius robustus. Next base: position 10,217,621 of record NC_090837.1, read on the forward strand.
CACTCTTCATCGCGATGCGTGGGCCTCTCACTATCGCGGCCTTTCTTGTTGCGGAGCACAGGCTCCAGACGCGCAAGCTCAGTAGTTGTGGCTCACGGGCCCAGTTGCTGCGCAGCACGTGGGATCTTCCCAGACCAGGGCTCGAACCCATGTCCCCTGCATTGGCAGGCGGATTCTCAACCACTGCGCCACCAGGGAAGCCCATATTTGCTTGTTTTTATTGTAGTTTTTTTTTTTTTTTTTAGGAACTGTTTAGAGCTCTGTACCTAGGTCTTTGTATTCTTTCCAGTCAGCACTTGGATGGTACTTTTCATATGAAACATATCTTTCTTCCCCTCTGGAAAATAATTTTTTGTTGTTTCTTTGATAACTTGCTATTTTGGGGTTTGCTTTTAATAATCGGCGCACGTGCAAATAAAATAAGGGTGGGGATGAGATGAAACGAGAATGTTACAAGCTGTTGAGGGCACGCAGGAGTTCATTTTACTCCCGTACCACTTTGGTGCATGCGAAAATTTTCATAATAAAAACTTAAAAATAAATTTAAAAAATGTTGGAGGAAAGAAACACCCCCCCCCCAACCCCTGCACATGTTGGAGAAAAGGATACCACAGAGGTCTTGAGGGTAGAAAAGAATGAATCTAATCTGATGTGTCCTTAAGTGTAGGTAATTCAAGGGGGAAGGTGCTGGAAGGGAAAGTTGTTGGGGTCTAGAGCGAGCAGGTCCCGGGAAACGGAAGCCCATGAACTATTGTTCAAGTATGTTCTCGGGGCCTCCACCTGCGCCCCACACTGGACGTATCCACATCCAGCTTTGCAGAGAAATACGGTCATGACTAGTTGCAGTTTGAAAAGATTCTCTTTGAGTGTTTCCATCCTATGTAAGTGTTTCCCAGGTCGCTGTTTACCTAGACCAGAAGGGAGGAGGGAAAACAAAGTGACGCTACAATGTTAGAAGGCTGGTGGAAGTGTGATCCAGAATTGAGAGGAGGCATCCCTAAAAGTATAATTCTGTGGGAAAACATAAGTAGTTTACTAAAAACTTGATATTAAGCAGCCTGTAGGAACATGGCTTTTGAGAATGGCGAGATTCAGACAGCACACAACTCCTTCGAGATCTTGTATCTGTCCCCAGAGAGGAAACCTGCTTAGTTATTGGCAGCCAAGCCCTGGCATCCTTGAGATTGATGGATGGAAGCATCCTTTAGTAATGCTAAAACTTCCTTATTCATTTACTTTGGAGACACCATTGTAAAAATTGATCACCAGCCAAATCAACATTACCTTAAAGTCTTTTTATGGCTCTTTTGGGAAGCAGAGATGTGGGATAACTTTTTATTTACTCAAGTCTATTGGAAACTGGATCCGATTTGTCTTCTTTTTGCATTTCATATACAGTGGGCTGTTTGGACAAGTTATATCTGACCACTTCCTACGCGGAGGGGAGAAAGTCGAGGGCTTGCTTGAGGCTCAGGAGATATAATCTGTTCTCATGGGCTCAATTACTTATGTGTATTTAGTAACTAGCTCTACTTGCCTGTCCCCTAATTTATTCTGTTGGTTCATTCCCATGAGATCTCCGATATTGGATATCTCGCTCCTCTTTCTATTGCAACCTTTTTCTCTTGCAGTTGTTCCCATCGTAAGAGTCGGTCATTGATATTCCTAAAATCTCTGCTCTTGCATCAGTTGTCACATTTTTTGCCATGCCTCCTGTTAATCCACGTCCTCTCCCTTCCTGTTATCACTTCCTTAGTATAGAATTTGTCATGTTAACTATTGTAGACTTGTCCTTTAGCAGTTCCTAGCATCGACCTCTTTCTACCATCACTGTTGAAGTGATCTTATCAGTCTCAGGCACTGACACCAGCCCAGCACTCTTAAACTCTCTCTAATAATCCCTTCTGTCAATCCAATCTAGGGTTTCCCCGCGTCAGGGTCCAGCCAGGATTTCGCTTGCATTTACTTCCCAGCCTCATTACCCACAGCTTTCTTGGGCTACTGTTCCCTGGCTTTTCTAAAGTAGCACTCATCCCCACTCCAGCCCGTGAAGACATCTTTTAACTAACTCTCGAGATTCAATCACCTCCATGACACAGGAACACACAACACTCCGTGTATCCCCATCAGCAGCACACGATGGCCATCATCCTGTTTACGCACTCTCCGCTTTTCACAGCCTCATCTTGACCTTTAAACGACACAAACAGCCTCCCCTTCACTTATTTTGCAGTTCTGTCTTCATCATGTAGATAAGTGCGAGCACTTTGGTGCCTCAGATTTTAACGAACTGGAAGACAGCTAATTTTTAGGTAGTCTTTCTTTTAGATTTGAACGTAGCATCTAATTAATCAATTGAGTACTTTTTATTTATTTTTTAAGGTGTGGAACACCATGGTAGATAGAATGAACTTGAAAATGTTTTTGATTTAATATCATTGAGTGCCCACTGCGTTCCCGGTACTGTCCTGATTCACGATATCACACAGTATTTATTCATGTGCCTTTGTCCTTTCTGACACTATGTTGTCTGTTATTCATCTTCTAACTCTGCCACACACAACCCAGCACCAGTGTCCGTAACCCATAGTGATGATTAAACGTCGTGGGAGGTTTATGAGCTACATCTTGGTTCAGGTTTTTGTTTTTGTTTTTAATGTGCCAGTTCTTCATGACTAAATTGGGTACTCTGAGTTCCTTGAAGTGGTGTATGACATGAACTATCCCATTAGGTCTAAGAAATTATCCCACGTCTAAGGTTCTTGTTGTTGATTCATTCCTTTCGCAATATAGATATGAACCCTTGAATCAGGACAGATGGGTACTGTTCTAGGTGTTAGGTGTATAATGGTGATCACAGCGTCGTCTTTCGCCTCATGGAGCTTGTGTTCCAGTGGGGAAAGCAGATGATCAACACTAGACCAAAATTAGAAAAATCTTTTGCGTTTTTAATATTCATGTTTGTCTCGTATGCCGAGAAGTTAAAAGTTTGAATGGGAAAAATGGAGCTCAATGGAGCGTGTTAGAAGAAAGAAGTAGGGCCGGGAGGATGAATCCATTTGCCTCTCCTTTCCTTGTTTTTTTTTTTTTTTTTTTTTTTCTTCGTGAATATTTTTGAAGACAATACATTCCATACCCCGCCCCCCTCCACCAAGCATCTAGTGAATGTCAGGATTTTAAAAAGGAGAGAATTTATAGGAGGGAGATTAACTACAGTTCTTAAAATAGCTCTTTGTTTCTGAAAACCTTGTTCTGCCATCTATCTTATAACTGGGGGGGGGGGGGGAGGGGGATCCTCCAGAATGTACTTGTATAGCCCCTGTCACTGAGGAGAATGTGCCCTGATGTGACCTCAAGCATAGGCTGATTTATTTAAAAAGTATATAGGGAAAGGTTTTTTCCTTTTTTTTTTTTTTTTAAGTGGCTTTTACTAATGAACAGATCTTAATGTATGACTTCTTATTTGTCATTATTGAATGTAGTGAGCATGTTGGGGGGGTGAGATGGTGATTTCATTATACTCTATCAGGAAATATTAGTATAGGCACTCATTAACATATTTTTCAGACAGAACAATCTCTACTTTTAAAGCCTCTTCATTGAACTCAAACATCCAGTAACTTCTTCATGGCCTGTATTATGCCAGGTGCACTCTTTGCAGGAGCCATTTTCTAGTCGTTTAATTATATATCTATTCAGCATGTATTTATTGTGCACCTGCTATGTGCCTGGCACTATGCTATGTTCTTAGGTGCATTGTAAACCTCCATCAACGTAGATGCGAATCCAATTATTTCAGTGACCTACTAATACCTTTTTTAAAGCAAAAAAAAAAAAAAAAATCATGTTTTATGAGGATCAAAAAAGGGACTTTTTCCATAAGGTACAAGAAAGAGGAGAATTAACCCCCCAAGATAGATGTGGTCACATACTTGATCATCTTTAGATTATATAATCCTTTAAAATGTGGCATCCAGATTTTGAGCTAGTTCTCTATTCTCTTTCCAGTGCTCCTATTAGAGGTGCATTGAACCTTCTCATTCTCTGTCTCCTGTCTCTTTGTCTCTGTGTATCGCATTCTGTATGAGCACTTCTCCAACTGCAGTGTGCTCACAAATCACCTGGGGGTCTTTTTAGAATGCAGGTGCTGATTCAGTGGGCATGGCGTAGGGCCTGCCATTCTGTATTTCTAACCAACTCCCTGGTGATGCTGTTGATGCTGCCAGTCTACAGATTACACCTTGTGAAGCATGGTTCTATGTGATTTCCTCAGATCTATCTGCTAGTTCATCAACTTTCTCTTTAGCTGTGTCTAATCTGTTTAATGCAGCCAGTGAGTTTTAAACTTTAAATTCAGCAATTGTGTTTTTCATTTTTAAAAGTTGCATTTGGTTCCTTTCAAATGTGCTTTGTCTTTTCTCCAGAGTATCTTGTTCTTTTATTAGAATTTCTACTCATTTACCTTGATAATGAATGAAAATTTATTTTATGGTCCATTTTAGATTGTTCTCTTATCTGCAATTTTTTGGGGGCTAATTCTCCCACTTTTGTATCTGCTGATGCTCCTTCGTGGTAGTTTGGGTGGTTTCTTTTTTCTTGTTATGTGTAGTTGTTGGTTTTTACTTTTTATTGTGAACTCATTTCTAGTTGGGTGTGTGTGTGTGTGTGTGTGTGTTGGAGTGAGAGAGGGAGGGAGGGAGGGAGAGAAGGAAGGAGTCTTGTGTGCCCTGGGTTGTGAACGTGGCCCTACAGATTTTTATCCACTTACATCTGCCAGTGCCCTAAGGGATCCTGGACCAATATTGCTGATAATTTCTTGGCTTATAGTTCCCTCACCATGTAGGATACTGTAAACGCAGACACCCTACCTGGGGCTACAGTTTTAATAGCTGCCCTATTTCTCTTCTAAAGGGCCCTGGACAAGGGTGAGCATCCATCACTTTCTCTTAGGTTGAGGATTTCCACTTCCCCCACTTCTCTTTGGCTTGAGGCTGTGGCTCTTTTCCCTGCCCAAATGTGGCCCCTAGAAGCCCCTCTTTTCAGAGTTTCCCATTGTACCCAACTGACTACCTGTCTAGAGGCTCTGACATTCTTAGCTTTTCATCTGTCCTGTGAGTATCTCGCTTATTAGCAGCTGGGGCATTTCATGTTGACTTCTCCTCCCTCTTATTGAAGATTACCTGGCCCTTTATCTAATCTCCACTAAATGGGCTAGCCTTGAGTGTGATGGAGTTTTAAAGAGTGATCTTATTTTATAGTATGGAATTTCTCAGTCATAATTATTTCACAGAGGGTGGCTCCTGCCCCTATGTTAATCAAACTCCTCACTCAGAAATGGAATTCTATTTCAGTCTCCCAAAGATAAATTAGTATATAGTGGAAAGGGAATTAAACTTCTGCTAAGAATGAAATGATATGATTAACACAAACATCCACGTGAGTGTGTCTGTGTCTTGTGCAGAAAAGAAGAATATGCAACACAGACTCTGCTGTATCTCACTAGCCTTCTAACTGCAGGATCTGTCATAAACATCTGTCATGTGGGCAATAACAGCAGCAGGTAGTCTTTTTTTTTTTTTTTAAATCGATCTTTATTGGAGTATAACTGCTTCACAATACTGTGTTAGTTTCTGTTGCACAACAAAGCAGATCAGCCATATGCATACACATGTCCCCATATCCCCTCCCTCTTGAGCCTCCCTCCCATCCTCCCTATCCCACCCCTCTAGGTCATCGCAAAGCACGGAGCTGATCTCCCTGTGCTATGCTGCTGCTTCCCACCAGCCAACTATTTTACATTCCGTAGTGTAAATATGTCGATGCTACTCTCACTTCGCCCCAGCTTCTCCCTCCCACCCCAAGTCCTCAAGTCCATTCTCTATGTCTACCTCTTTATTCCTACTCTAATAGCAGGTAGTCTTTATGGAGTGTTTACTGTATGCTAAGAACTGTACCAGTAAGCACTTTATATAAATTTCTTTCATTTAAACTTCCCAGCAGCCCTTTGAGGAAATTATCTGTATGTTGAAACTGAGGCTCAGAGAGGTTAAGGCACTTTCCCAAGGTCACAGTGCTGGTAAGTGGTGGAGCTGTGGTTTGAACCCACTTAATCAAAGTTTGCACCACCAGCCATGATGCTTCCATATTAATATCATCGGCAAATCTCTCTCCATACATTTCCTCAGTCTTTACCTGAGTTTCCTTATTTTGGGATGGGAAACTTCTCTTTTTTATCCTCATGAAGTATAATTTCCATTAAAAGGTGTTTTTTTTTTCTTTTTTGCTTTAAAAAAAGGTATTGGGTAATTGAAATCCGATTGGATTTGAGCCCATGTTGATGGAAAGTACACATGGGAGGTGGGCTGAAGCATTCAATGTAATTTTTCTTTCCATCAACTAATTTTTAACATGTTACGCAAGTAGATTCTGACACTGACAGGGAAGATTTAAATTCTCTTGAGAGCTTCGAGGTGTTAAATAATTTTCGGGAAGTGTACGTTTTACGTTTTTCAGTCTCCTGCCACATCTCAATGCACCTGAGTTCTGAGAATGTTCTTTTTTGCATTTCCCGGGAGCTGCCAGACCTCCTCATTCTGGCTTCATCTCCTCCCGCTCCACATCCCTTCAACTTTGTCTCCTTCCTGATGCTGCCTGCTGCTTCCGATGTTGTTGTTGTCATTGGGGAGCTTTGGAAACAGCCAGATTCTTTGGAGTCTGTAAGCGGAAAATAGACTGCTGCTCCTATCTGGCACACAGCTTTTGTCCAGAAAGCAAGGAGTTAAAAAAGAAGCCTGGGCTGGGAAGGGCTGTGACAACTGTCCTAGGGGGCGCTCTCAAGAGCTCTGGCCGTGACTCATGCTGCTCTGTCACTCAGATCAGCACTGGCCCCTGCCACGCAGGTGGCCAGGTGGGGTTACCGCCAGACCACGCACGCACAGAGTGGGGAGCATGAAGCCTGCACTGCGGGGGGTGTGATGCCCGGCTCTCCAGCTCACCCGGCCCACCTGCTACAGACGCCTCAGCCCGCAGCCATGGTAACGCTTCTGGCTGGCTACACCCCTGGGAGCCCACCACAATGAGTGGCTTCCTGGTGACGATGAACAAGTGTCCAACTCCCTGACCGAGAGAGCTTAGTAGGTCCGCAGGAAGTGGAGAAGATGTAAGACGTCCCTAGCCAGGAGTCATGCCTTAATGAGGTAGGACGCAGCCATCCATCCACACCATCAGTGCACAGGGGTGCCGTACATCATCGGGAAGAACTTTATCTGGCTGGCATTTCATTATGCTGATTAAACTGCGGTGGATTCAGGGGGCATGATCAAGCTGGGGAGGAGGGATAATGAGCAAAAAAAAAAAAAAAAAAAAAAAAGTGGTACATAAGTGCTCCGAGTATACTCATCCGGATATGAATGGGCTAGACTGCAGTGCTATCCTAACACGAGTTACATGCCTCCCAAACCCTCTCTCCTGTTCTTTCCTCTCACTCCAGTTAATCCACGAAATGTAGAAATTCCATCTTATCCCAGTGATTTGCACTAAATATTAATAATTTGGACCTGTCTGGAAGAGGAAATAAATAGGTTTAGGTCATCTGGTACACCAGCACCAGCCATCTGATGCTCTGTAACATCATTCTGGAAATATCAGGAACGAGTGGCTTGCTCAGGCAAGTTCCCCAAGTGCTTTTCGTTCTACCAAGTGACCTGTTTGAGTTTACCCTTCAGTTTACCCCAGCAGGGAAGGCAGCCCGTCTGCAGGTTGGTGGCCATGTTGGCAGGGAAGGGGTTAATCTCTTGTTGCTGTAAGAGCCGAGCAGAGGCTGGGTCTGCCTGTGTGTGAGCTAGATTGAAAGCAGGCGCTGCAGTGCCATCGGGAACGCTGAAGGAGTGAGACGATTTTCTTCTCCGCAACAGTGTTGAATCCGGCTGAATTTTTCTCCCCCCCCCCCCACCCCTTCTTGTTTTTCTTTAACCAGCTCCTCCCCCCTTCGTTCCCACCCTCAAGTCTGATGATGACACCTCCAATTTTGATGAACCAGAGAAGAATTCGTGGGTTTCATCCTCTCCGTGCCAGCTGAACCCCTCAGGTTTCTCAGGAGAAGAACTGCCGTTTGTGGGGTTTTCGTATAGCAAGGCACTGGGAATTCTTGGTAGATCTGAGTAAGTGAAATTTTGACTTTTCTAAGGGACCTGCATTGATGCAAGGCATAGAGCCCAAAGGTGGCGGCGGTGGCAGTGGCCGTGGCAGGCTGGGGGGAGTGCGGTGGAGGAAAGCTGTTAATCAGCTTGCGTTTGGAGAGCAGTTGACCTGGTTGGGCTTTGGGAGGGGTGGACTGTTCATATTCTCATTTTGCTGTGTTTAAGGTACCCCTTCCTGTCCATAGCATCGTAATTGTCAATCGGGTACTTTGGGTTAGTTTTTCAGTCTTTGGTCTTCTTTAGGGGGGAGGAGACAGTGGGAGATACCTAGCAGTGCAGATCCTCGGTGAAGGGAGGAACGTGCGGGGTTAAGATGAACTATCTATTTTTCCATCTGTGTATCCCTCTATCTCTCAGGTGGGTGGGTGGAGGTTGCTCTCTTGGCAGTATTAAAAGAATCCTAAAATCCGTTTCTCACGAGCTAAAGGTTTCCCGATGGGGTTACCTGAGCTGCAAGTGGCTGTACCAGAGCTCTAACGGAGAGATGGTACTCGGCTCGGCTCAAAGTCTGCTGCGAGATTGGGGAATCCGGCAGCTGAGCCTCTGAGCCGGCAAAGCACTGGCAGCCAGAGAGAGCCCCGTTACTGTGAGCCAGCAGGAGGGAGTATGATGTAGCCGAGTCATTGATTCACAGAAACTGGGCTTCACAAGGGAAAAAACAAACCGGGAGACTAGAAAATGGAAGTATAAATATTACTGTAAACCTCTTGACATGATCAGTCTTTCTCCATTCTTGAAAAAGCTAAAGAAAAACGCATTAGTATGGCACTTGGGACTTGGGGATGGGGTTGGGCGGGGGGAGGTCCCTGGCTTCCAGCCTCCTGGAATTTCTCTAAAATGCAGTAGCCTCTGTGGATGTCAGAGCTCAGTGTCTTGCTTCGTTCTCCTGATCCGATGACATTCTGCGTTCAGAGGTTCGAGTTCCCTGGGAAGGTCTTGGACTGGCTGTGTTATTCCCCCAATGCCCCAGCTCCCTTGCTTGGAGGCTCTCGGGGTAATGTTGGGTGATCGGTCGCTGCCCACTTAGAAAACGAGCAGAATTTGATCTTCTCTTGGCAGCATTTAGTCCTGATTTGTTGTGCTCGTAACTCAGATATTGATTTGAGGGAATGTCACGTAGGTTCTTGGATAGTGTCTCCCCATGGGTGCTATTTTGACAGTAATGTTCCTGGAAAGATTTCAGACAGCTGGGGGGAACTGGGCACTGATGGGAGGTAAGGCTGTGGGCTGCGATAGAATTTGAGAGAGCTGCTTGTGTTGCAAGAGACCGAGGGGACCCTTCTTTCCTCTCTCCCTGGGGGCTGGGATTAAAATTGGGGGTTGGATTTTGGTGGTGTTGGCTGTACCTTTCGGGCTAATTTGCTCTGCATCCCCAAAGCAATCTGGATAATGGGAGGAGAGGCAGAAAGCTCACTAGCTGTTGAATGTGCCATCAGATGGATTTGAAATGGCCCAGGAGGGCTGGGAGGTTTTGTACCAGCATCGAAGAGCAGGGCAGAATTGGAGGCCCAATGTTAAAGGATGCATGGTTACTGGGCAGCTTAACCTTGACACACACAGCACAGTGAAGGTCACCTGTCGGACTGGACGGCGGTGCGTGGAGAGTTCTAGTTCTGGTTAGCAGTGGGCTAGCTGGCTCAGAATGAAAGCTTGCTTGGGGTGCTAATCAGTGATCTGAAAAACCAGGAAGGACATGAGGGAATAAGATTTCAGGGGCAAAGGCAGAATGATGTGAGGGCTCTCAGGCATTGCAATTAATCTGAAGCAGTGTGTGATTAATTGCTTATTTTTCAGGAAGACTGTAATTGCATCTTTCTGCTTCTCACAGAAAGCTCAGGGAGCTCTCCGACAGGGGCCTCTCAGTATTAAGGCCCAGGCACTCGATAAATATTTGTTGTTTTAATTTACTCATGATCCTTTTCCCCTAGATTGTGTTTATATTGCTCACTGTATTTGAAGATACACTGTTTTACCTTTGGTAGTTCAAAATATATCTCTAGAGCATGAAATGAGCTTCTGTTCATGACCTGACAGAATGCTTAAGATTCTCATAAAAAAGAAAAAAAAGTCCATGCAAACAAAACTGTATTTCTTATGTGGAAGATGGAATTGAAGTATTCCTGTTTTTGGGTGGGAGAGCTTTAATTGCCCTTTCCATGACAATTTGGGGTTGGAATCAGAACGATTTCCTTTCATCTTATATCTTACAATGTGATCTCGCTGTTGGATTTGTTTATTCTGCCAGGGACAGCCCTATGGGTGAAACCTCCAACATCATTTTGGAAATTCACCCCACCTGTTGGATGTAGGTGACCCTGGACGTATTGGATCATCATCATTTAGAAATTCAGTAGAAAAGATGCAGTGATGAAATCACTTAGAAGCCCCTGCAGCTTTGTAAACATATAGTTACAAAATTCATTTGGAGGTTGGGGGGGAATGTTCTGGGGCGCCACCGTCGCCACCAGGGACCTGGTATTTCTGAGTTTCTACTTCTCCCCTCCCTGTTTCAGCATCACAGGTTTTTATTTACACACATTGATTACCTGTACTGTTACTCACTCTTCACACCACCGAGGAGATTGCAGATGCTGCTGTACTGCGTTGGGAAAAACTGACCCCAGATCTGTTACCAGTGAAAAGAATGAAATGTTCAGAGGTGGAGCTGAATGAAAGAGGAATTTTCGCAGAGACTGGCAGTGAGAATGATTTTAATTGTTGCATTTGCTCATCACTTTTTAGGATTCTTTTTTGGGACCCCAGACTATTTTTAAGCCAGCCATTGAGTGCGTCATTTTAGGTTTCACAAGAATCTTGATCTCAGCATTCTATGTCTGAGGTGTAGTGGGAATTCCTTGCAGCTTGAGTTGGAGGGCACGGGAGAGATCCTACAGAACTAGTTTTGGTCGTCTTTGGGGTGGGATGATGGCAAAGTTAGTGCAAATCTGGTGCCTCTTTCTTTTTAACCAACAATAACCCAAACTAAATCCCTAAGCTCTGAATGCCTGGGTGTTGCTCTGGGCCTCTGTTGGCTGAAATTTCACACTGGTGGGAGAGTAACAGAAATCAGTGTGTTAAAAGTTTAAAAATATAATGGATCCCAGCTCTCCTCCCTCCTCTCTCAGCGTGGGGTGCATTTTTTTTTAGGTCCCTCTCCTTCTTCCTAGAAGCAGTGCATCTCTGCAAACCTTCAGTATAAACTCTAGAAGGAAAAAGCCATTTGGTTTTGTATTTTGTGTTAGTTTTTACGCATGCTGGTTTTATGCTTCTGGAGACGCTGGAAATCTTAGAGGACCAATGGGATTTCGATGAGACTGGAATCTGTGGGATGACAGTGTCTGAATAGGCTATATTTAGCCCCCCTGTTGGGGGCTTTCTCTTTTGAGTCAGGGCTTTTTCCTTTCCTTTTGGGTGGATCTGAAAATTTATTCTTGGAACCAGCCATCCAAACACTGTGACTGTGGAAGAGTGAAAAATGGCTTCCACCAATGCCTTTCCAGATTTTCAGAGAACCAGTTTCGGGTGCCTCTTCCTTGCTCTACTGAGGCCTCTTTGCATGTCAGTTTCCTCAACTGCAAGGTGAGGTAATAATGATAACTTGCCTCTTAGGGCTGTTTTGAGGATTATATGAAATATGTAAAGCACTTGGTCTAGTCCCTGGCACGTGGAAAAGTCACACGGAATGTCCACTGTTATTATTTTTGTTATTACCACTACACTAGTCTCTATATGCATGGTGTCCTTCTATATATTTGAAGAAGATATGGAAAGAACTCAGCAATAATTAAATGGTCCAAAGTCATGCCAGACCAGAAACCCAGCTTCCCAGGCCCTGAGAACTCTCTGCTAGTGATGCTTGAACATCCTGACCCACCACAAGTTAATATGCAACCTCCAGATCCCTGCAGGTTAAAGGTGGTTGTTGGGTGGAGTGGACTGGGGGCCAGAATTTGAAGGCCCAGTCCCAGAATGGGTTCCTTCCCATCCAGTTAAACAAGTATACGTGTGAAATACTTCATGGGACACAAAGCAAACACCCTGACTGCAGAATATCATGTAAACATTGGATATCTAAGTGCCTTAGGAGAGTTGGGAGAGGAAGGCAAAAAATCTGACATGGGGGCACTTAATGGGTAATGCCAATTCCCAGTTCTTGCCAAAGTACAGTGATCATCTTTGTTGGAGTATCTGTCTGTTTCCCCACGTCGGCTGTGATCTCAAAGGCAGGGCTGGGTCTTATTCATCCTGGTTTTCCTGGAGCACAGGACATTATCGACCCTCAGAAAATACATGTGTTGGAACTGAGTTTATAAGTGGACTAATGGAAGGTAGAATATTTGCCTCAGCTTCTTAGAAGACAGTGGATTTGGATGAGTGGAGAGGCACATAGAATTTCAGGTGGGCAGGGAGATAAGAGCAGCTTATCCTTGCAGGGTACCGACTCTGTACCAGGCTCTGGTCCAATCACTTTACACAGGTTAACTCACTTAAACTGAACAACAGCCCCCAAGGAAGGTACCGTCGTCATTCCCATTTTACAAGTGAGGAAACGGAGGTGCAGAGAGAGACTAAGCAACTTGCCCAAGGTCACACGGCTCCCGGCGGCTCAGCCAGGACTTGAACCCAGGCAAGTTGGCTCCAGGGTCTCTTAGCCACTGTGCTAGGCTGCCAAATAAATGCCACAGGCAAGAGAAATGGGGACATTTACGTGGGGTCCCCAGGTTCACGTGCTTTTCAGAAGCAGAGGCCCATCATGGGCAGTGACTGAGCAGTGGGGTGGGGCAGGGTGGGATGAGAGCTGACGGGCGGTGGAAAGGCTGGGCTTTGTTTTCAACCTCTGCGAGTTTATTGAGTAGGTAGACTGTGTAGCTCTTGGATGTTTCTGACTTCTTCCTCTTTTCATTTAGAGGCTCTCGCCTTGTGTGTGTGTGTACATGAACACATGCATACACACTCTCTCCCCGAGAGTTTTCATTTGCTTGAGTGTAAGCTTGGCGAGGACAGGGGACTGCATTGACCTTGCCCTCCACTCTCCCTTCAGGCTTATCATAGACAAGCCACTCGGTAAGCACTGGGTGAATCGATTCAAATCATTTTTATGGCCACAGCTCTCAATTTGTTGACGATTCTGAGACCCGTGTCTGTTCACATCTGCGTTTTGTACTTCGCTGCTTCCCGCCATCCATGCAGGGGGTGATCTTCCCTTAAAAACTCTGTTCCTTTCCACCTCCAGCCCAAGGCTGTCTGTCATTGTGCACACTGCCTACAGATCCCTATGGCAAACAGCCTCACCTGTGTTTTGATTGTTTGAACAGTAGCAGAATCTGCTCTGGTTCACAAAGGTATGCATCGTTTGTACCTCCCAAATCAGTTACAAAACCTTCCCCAGCTCCTGCCCGTGGACACTGCCCTAAAGTGCCCCGTGCTGTTTCCACTCCATGGTCATCCCGACCAGGTGCCTAAGACTCGCCTACGTGTATTTTGTGGGGTTTTCTCCTCTTGCTCAATTTCTTCTCTCTCTAAGTCAAGCACATCTTGTTCTTCTTGCCTTATTCTGTTCTCTATTTAGACTGTGCGTGCTTGCCTCGCAGGCCTGGCAGGACCATTCTGCCGCCTTCATTTGTCTTAAAGATACCTTTAGGAAATCTAATCCAAACGATACCAGCCCAGTCCTGAAGATTACGCTCCGGAAGATCTGTCGAGTGCATTTTTTTGCTGGTCTACACACGCTGATTTGCATGGTTGCCTCGGATCCCTTAAGAAGACAGTAATTGACTAAATGGTGCTGGATGTTCCCAATCTTGGTGCCAGTTTGGCAAGTGTCCCTTCCCCTAAGTGAATTTCTCTCGGTTCTCTCTGTTTTCCTTGTCTTGAGTCTCCTGACCTCTCTCACCTTCCTTTCTCTGACGAACTTCCTGAAAGAATAGCCTACCCTCAATGCCTCTTTTCCAGCCTCTCCAACTCTGTGGAAACCACTGTCTCAGAAGCCACGGATTCCACCCAACCACTGTGTTTAGTGGTTGCCGCCCCACCACATGATACCATTAGTTGCCACGTGTGCCTTGAAACTTTCTCCTTTCTTCTCTTCCACGTTATGGAAACTTGGTTTTCCCTCCTTCCTCTCTGACTGCCGTTCTCCCTCTTCCCTGTCTGTTTCAGGCCGCCCTTGAGATGTTGCACCGTCCCCTAAAGCTCCACCTTAGTTGTTTTTTAAGCCTGTTCTGGGTGACCTCATTCCGTTGGCTGTAACTCTCACTTCCCCATGGCCTTCCTTCCATTGTGCCCTGTTCATCATCACCAGAATGTCCTACCAGCGTCTCTCCATCCCTGTTCCCAACACAGACTCACTTGCTCACTCAGTAAGCCACTCGGTGCCAGTTTAGTTTTCCTCATTTCATTTAAGAAACCACCACTTTCTCTACCTTTCTAGGCAAGAAAACGGAGTCATCTTAAACTATTTTTCATCTCCCCCACCATCTCATCAGTTGCCGAGTTTTCAAAGTTGTGCCTCTTGTGTCTATGCCCGGTTTTCTGTCCTCACCACCACCCCTCATTGAGTTTTGGACTACTGCAGTAGCCTCCCGACTGATTCATCTGCCTCCGGTTTTCCCCGGTCTAATCCATTCTCTACAGAGGGTGGAATTCTCCCAAAGCACATGTGGGATGATGTCATTTTCCTGCTCAGCCCTTCAGTAGCATCACGACGTGCACGGAATTAATGACCACTCCTGAGCTTGGTGTTCAAGCCTGGTGTGCCAAGACCCCAGCCTGCTTTCTCACTCACCCCTCCTCCTTGTACCCTATGTCTGGCCCAGCTGCTCAACGCTCATCGATGTTGGGGATGGTGTCTTCCACCCTTTGCATGCAGCGGGGCCTTGCCTCTGGCAGGCCTTCAATGAACATTTGTCAAATTGAATTAGAAGTAGCCAGGGATTATTCCAATTCTTCTGCACAGTTTATACAGCTGCTCATGGATGCTGTCGTCTATTGAGTACTTGCTGTGCGCCCAGAACTGTGCCGAATGCCCCTTCACATGCGTTGTCTCATTAAGTCGTCACAATCTCACTGTAACTGTATGAGGTAGCTGGTATTATCCTCATTTTACAGAGGAGGACACCGAGGCTCAGCAAGGTTAGGTTACTTTCCTGAGGTTTTGCAGGTAGTAACAGATCTGAGACTTAGACCCATAGCCTGGACCACTACACTGCCCTGCCTCTAACAATCCTGACTCTGCTAGACTGTGCAGGATCGACGGACTAGCCTAATAATAAAGGCGAAAAGAGATGACTTTACTGAGAACTCACTGTACCAGACACTATTCTAAGGGCTTGATGAACATTCTCATTTAATCCCAGCGGTAACCTGTTGTTTTACAGATAAGGAAATTGATCAAGAAGCTTGGGTTACTTCTTTTTTTTTTTTTTTAAGGAACATTTATTTATTTATTGGCTGCGTTGGGTCTTCTTTGCTGCACGCGGGCTTTCTCTAGTTGCGGCTAGCGGGGGCTACTCTTCGTTGCAGTGCGCAGGCGGTGGCTTCTCTTGTTGTGGAGCACGTGCTCTAGGAGTGCAGGCTTCAGTAGTTGTGGCACGTGGGCTCAGTAGTTGTGGCTTGCGGGCTCTAGATTGCAGGCTCAGTAGTTGTGGCGCACGGGCTTAGCTGCTCCATGGCATGTGGGATCTTCCTGGACCAGGGCTCAAACCCGTGTCCCCTGCATTGGCAGGCGGATCCTTAACCACTGCGCCACCAGGGAAGCACGCTTGGGTTACTTCTTAAGTTCACTCACCATGCGTGTGGCAGAGGATGGCCAACTTTTCCAGCTTTTAACTTTAGAGCTGATACAAGCATTCTTTGTTTTGGGGGACGGAATGCTGCGCACTCGTTGCAAGTCTAGGCTTTGGGACCAGGTAGATGTAGGTTCAAGTCAAGGCTCCCTGCCTCACTAGCTGTGCTAACAAGGCATTTGACCTCTCAGCATCACTTCCCTTACGTATAAAGTGGAGGTTATTCGTGCCAATCTGCTGGGTTTATTGTGGGGTCACGCAGAGCATGTAGTGTTAGTGCCGGGAGCAGAGTGAGTGTTCATTTCATATTTGTTGTTACTTAGGGGTGAAGATGGGCCCAGGGGTGCTTTTGAGTCTCTTTTCTTCCCCACTCCTCTTTATAAAGACATCTTGCTGGTTTCTGCCCATTGAGAGAATCAGGCTCCATGGGGGTGCCTGACAGATTTCCTAATGTCTCTATCCAATTTTTTACTCAGAATGGAGTCTGTGATATGTTGGTTGGCTATACCTTCTGTAAAACACACTGCAGGCTCCTGGTAGGACCTAGTTCCAGCAGGGTCTGGAACTCGGTGCTGGGGGAGGTGGACGTGCGCTGTGGCCAGCCTGGAGGTCACGCACTCCCACCCACCCTCCAGCGCTTGAGCGTCCCCTGGATGGGACAGCATGTGTGTCATCGTGACCGTGCCATCCAGAACCAATACTGAGCATTTCCCGTGTGAGGGCCAGAGCGCTTTCTCAAGTCAGCATTGATTCAACTCACTTCTTATTTTGGATCACTTTGTCCCACTGTGACCTTTAAACTGAGACTGCCTGGGGCACAGAAGTGCTTGGCACATTCATTCATTCGTTCATTGAACAAACATGTAGTTATAAGCCTTGTGGCATGACTGAGCAAGATAGATAAGGTCCCTGCCTTCGGGAAGCTAACATTCTGTGCAGGGAGAGAGAGGATAAGTAAGTTCACGGGTAAGACATTTTTCAGATGGTGGGAAGTGCTCTGAAGAAATCTTGAACCTTGGTGGGCAATGGCTGGGAACCAGCGCTTTAGTCCCTGAGGCCGGCAGTAGCCCATGGGTGTCCAGTGGGTGTCCAGAAAGCACGTTGGAGTAGCCAGAGCTTCCGGATGCACAGGGGAAGTGGTCCGAGAAGAGGTAGGCAGGGCCTTTGGTTTTGGATTTTGCTCTATTTGCAATGAGCAGGAAGCCTTTGCAGGATTTTGAGTAGGGACGTGGAGGGTCTGGTTCTCATGGTACAGAGGGGCCCTCTGATCACGGTGTGGTGGACAGCAGGATGACAAGAGTTGGCTTCAGGGAGACAGGTTAAGTTACTGCAGCCATCCAGGCAAGAGGTGGTGGTATACCAGTGAAATTAACCTGCGAAGCTAGGCACTGGCTTAGAGGTGGGGACTGTATTAGAAATCATGTAACTATACTTTTATTAATAGAGTGAGTTTTAATAAATGATTCTTGAGTCATTCCAAAGCATATGTTCTAATTCAGCTGGAGACCACTGCTCTGTGTGTGTGTGTATGTGGTGTGTGTGTGGGTTGGCAAGGAGGTGCCCCGAAGCTAGCTAGATTCAGAAGCTTTTTAGAAGAGCGGTATTTTTGGGGTAGTAGTTCCCTCTTACCTTCTGGGAACACGTCCCAAGACCCCCAGTGGATGCTTGAAACAGCGTGTAGTGCCGAACCCTCCCTATATATTTTTTTCCCTATACATACATACATACCTATGATAAAGTTTAATTTATAAATTAGACACAGTAAGAGGATATCAGAATTGCCGCATCACTACTCTTGGGCTTTGGGGCTGTTATTAAGTATAATAAGGTTTACTTGAACACAGGCACTGCGATGTTTCGACAGTCAATCCGATAACTGTGTTGGCTAGCCGGTAGCGTATACAGCATGGGTAGGCTGGAGAAAGGGATGAATAACGTCCCAGGTGGGACAGAGCAGGGCAGCGCAAGATTTCATCATGCTGCTCAGATCGGTGCTCAATTGAAAGCTTATAAATTGTTTATTTCTAGAATTTTTCATGTAATATTTTTGGACCACAGTTGACCACGGGTAACTGAAACCATGGAAAGTGAAACTGTGAATCAAGGGGGACTACTGTATTTCCAAGTGTTCATGATGGACACCAGTGTGTATTTTTAAACGGGCTTATAAAGTTAGTTCATAAATTTCAGAATGCTCAATCTTAAAAGCCAATATATTTTTGGAACAGAATGCTGATGAGTGTTTTATTTTTTGCACCATATTACATCTTGCGCTTGCATGTATTTTTAGTGCCGTTGGCCACAATTAAGGTAGAGCTCTCAGCTGAGTTAATTTCGATTCCCTCATTTTAGCCTCCAGTATCCATTCTTGGTTATCTCAAGAATATCTGTGATTTGTGATCGATGTGATCTGTGATGTGGAGGCATGTCTTGCAGGCTTGGTGTCCTCTTCCTAAGGAAATAAATGGATGGCTTGATGCTTAAGCATGATCTTAGTTATTACCGTAGTGATAGAGAGAACTGAGCACATATACCTTCTTTTAGGTTGGAAATACAGATTGTATTCTCTTTTGATATGACGTATTCTATTGATAGCTTTATTAAGGAAATTTTTTTTTGAGTTATGGGAGTTATTTATAGACATCGAAAAAACTGCATTTTGTCATTTTTCCTTAAACGTTGAGGTTACATGTAAAAGCAATTTTTAGGTCGCATCGAACACATTTTAAGAAAACGTTCTTTCTGCTGCAGCAGTAACGACCAAGCCCCACATTCCCTCTGTGTCATATACCATTACCTTTATTAATACTCTTTGGACCTCTATAATTATAAAGCACATGTGTATATCAGGAAGAGATGTTGATTTCAGAGTAAATTTTTCTAGAAAATAGAAGCTGGAAAAAAAAGGAAAACCCAAACTTGGCTTTGTGCTTGAAGAGACAGCACTGCTGTGTGTGGGTGGGTGGCTGCATGCACCCGCTGCTCCGAAGTGCCTTTTCTCTCCATGGGGACAACGGGCTGTGTATCAGAGATGCAGCCAGGAGGAGTAGGCAAGCAGTGTGTGGGCAGGCTGCATATTCTTTTATTAGCATCCTCATTGTACTGCATCTCATCGAGCCCAGAGCATGAACCAGCCTGGACCTGTAAAATCTGTACTGTCCTATTTAACTACCCCCCTGAGCCACCAAGTGATGGAGGAAGGGTTGCTCTTGTGCATGAGTTGAGCTGCTTCTGGGGGGTGGCTGTGGACTGACCTGGCATATGGATGTTCTTGGGTACCCAGGCTGTTCCGGCCTTGGAATCGCCCTCCCAGCATTGCACGCAGTCATGGGTAGAAGTTACCTTCCCTTGCATGATCCATTTCCCCAT
The DNA here is from genome assembly GCF_028021215.1 of Eschrichtius robustus. NCBI lineage: Eukaryota > Metazoa > Chordata > Mammalia > Artiodactyla > Eschrichtiidae > Eschrichtius > Eschrichtius robustus. Next base: position 10,236,972 of record NC_090837.1, read on the forward strand.
CCTCTTTGACTTCGCTCCTCCGAGTCTCTGGGGCAGTTTTCTTGGGTTTCTTTTCTTGGGTTTGTCCGAGGCCGTCCAGCCAAAAAGTAGCAGAGTTGGGATTCCCATGACTTGATGGGTTGCAGAGCCCAACTTTGAACCAAAACCCAGCTCTCCTGCCCATCACCTGTACCCCAGTCGTCCTAATGTGGTTGATAGGAGAATGTAGAGGCCATAGGGTAAGCTGCTCCTTAGCCTCAGTGCCACAGGATAATAATACCCTCCTTAGAGGATTGTTGGAGGGTTCAGTGAGGTTACCCCTAAAGTACCAAGCACAGTGCCTGACGTTGTGCTCAATAAATGGGCGCTATTCTTGATAATAAAGGTGGTGGCATTAATTCTCTCTCCTACATTGCTACTTCTTTGAGGACAGGAATTGTGGCTTCCTTAACTTCATAGCCTCCACAGCAGAGTTTTGCAACTTGACGCTATTGACGTGTTGGGCTGGATAATTCTTTTTGTGGGGGGTTGTCCTGTGGGTTGTAGAATTGTTGAGCAGCATCTCTAGCCTTTACCCACTAGATGTTAATAGCACTCCCACCCCCAGTTGTGAAAATCAGAAAAGTCTCCAGACATTGCCACCTGTCCTATGAGAGGCAAAATTGCCCCAGTTGAGAACCACTGGTCCACACGTACCTCTCATGGGATCACAGGGCTTTTATATTCTCCCTGATGTATAAGGGATATATATACATCATTTCTATCTATCTATCTTACACTCACTTGTAGAAGGTGGTCAAAAAATACAGGTGTACCTTGGAGTATCGCAGTATTCACTACAGTAGGGTAAATATTGCAATAAAGCAAGTCACACAGTTGTTTTTGATTTCCCAGTGCATGTAAAAGTTATGTTTATGGTATACCATAGTCTATTAAGTGTGCAATAGCATTATGTCTAAACAATGTACATTCCTTAATTAAAAAATACTTGATTGCTAAAAAATGCGAACCATCGCCTGAAACTTCAGTGAGTCATAATCTTCTTGCTGGTGCAGGGTCTTGCCTCCATGCTGATGGCTGTTGCCTGATCAGGGTCATGTTTGCTGAGGGCTGGGATGGCTGTGGCAATTTCTTAAAATAAGACCACAGTGATGTCTGCTACACTGATTGACTCTTCCTTTCACAAACGGTTTCTCTGTAGTGTGCAATGCTATTTGATAGCATTTTACCCATAATAGAACATCTTGCAAAACTGGAGTTAATCTGAAACCCTGCTGCTGCTTTATCAGCTAAGTTTATGTAATATTCTAAATCCTGTGTTGTCATTTCAGCAGTCTTCACAGCACCTTCACCAGGAGTAGATTCCACCTCAAGAAATCACTTTCTTTGCTCATCCGTAAGAATCAACTCCTAGTCTATTAAAGCTTTATCATGAGATTCCAGCAATTCAGTTACCTCTTCAGGCTCCACTTCTAACTCTATAGTTTTCTTGCTATTTCCATCACATCTGCAGTTCCTTCCTCCACTGAAGTCTTAAAACCCTCAGTGTCATCCATGAGGGTTGGAATCAACTTCTTCCAAACCTCCTGTTCATGTTGATATTTTGACATCTTCCCATGAATCACAAATGTCCTTAATGGCATCTAGAATGGTGAATCCTTTCCAGAAGATTTTCAATTCACTTTGCCCAGATCCATCAGAGGAATCACTATCTTGCTCTGGATTAGGCTTGGGCTTAAGGGAATGCTGTGACTGGTGTAATCATCTATCCAGACCATTAAAAGTTCCTTCACGTCAGCAATAAGGCTGTTTTGCTTTCTTATCATTCATGTGTTCACTGGAGGAGCACTTTTAATTTCCTTCAAGAACTTTTCCTTTGCATTCACAACTTGGCTAACTGGCCGAAGAAGCCTAGCTTTCAGCCTATCTCGGCTTTTGACATTCCTTCCTCACTGAGCTTAATCATTTCTAGCTTTTGATTTAAAGTGAGTGACCTGTGACAATTCCTTTCACTTGACCACTTAGAGACTATTGTAGGGTTATTAATTGGCCTAATTTCAGTATTGTGACTCAGGGAATAGGGAGGCCCGAGGAGAGGGAGAGAGATGGGGAGTGGCTGGAAGGGGAGGCAGTCAGAACACCCACAACATTAATTAAGTTCACTGTCTTATGTGGGTGCGGTTTGTGGTGCCTCAAAACAATTACAATACTAACATCAAAGATCACAGATCACCATAACAAGTGCAGTAAGTCCCCTACCTACGAACCTTCAAGTCGCGAACTTTCAAAGATGCGAACGTGTGTTCGAACGTCCAGTCACATAAATTAGTTCACCTGTCTGGTGTACATTGTCACATACATGCATCCTCTACCAGTGGTTGTGCTTTTGTGTACTTTACAGTACTGTATAGAGTACAGAAGTACAGTATCTTTATTTCAAGCCCACGATGTCCAGAAGCAAGTGTAAAAGCAGAAGTGATGTAGCTGGTACTACTGTACTTTTCAAGACACTGTGCTGTAAGATTAAAAATGTTTTCTTTATTTTTTGTGTTTGTTTTTTATGTATTATTTGTGTGAAAAGTATAAACCTGTTACAGTACAGTACTATACAGCCGATTGTGTTAGTTGGGTAGCTAGGCTAACTTCGCTGGACTTAACGAACAAATTGGACTTATGAACGTGCTCTCGGAACAGAACTTGTTCGTATGTAGGGGACTTACTGTATAATAATAATGAAAAAGTTTGAAGTATTGTGAGAGTTACCAAAATGTGACACAGAGACAGGAAGTGAGCAAATGCTGTTGGAAAAATGGCGCCAGTAGACTTGCTTGACACAGAGTTGCACAAACTTCCATTTGTAAAAATCCCAATATCTGTTAAGTTTAATAAAGCAAAACATAGTAAAACAAGGTATGCCCGTATCTGTTGAAGTTTGAGAATTTTGAGAACAAAGGAGAATTCTGGCAACTCTTTTTTTCTTTTTAAATTTATTTTATTTATTTATTTTTGGCTGTGTCAGGTCTTTATTGCTGTGCATGGGCTTTCTCTAGTTGTAGCAAGCAGGGGCTACTCTTCGTTGTGGTGCAAGGCTTCTCATTGCGGTGGCTTCTCTTGTTGCAGAGCACGGGCTCTAGGTGCGCGGGCTTCAGTAGTTGTGGCATGTGGGCTCAGTAGTTGTGGCTCACAGGCTCTAGAGCGCAGGCTCAGTAGTTGTGGCGCACGGGTTTAGTTGCTCCACGGCATGTAGGATCTTCCCAGATCAGGGCTCGAACTTGTGTCCCCTCCATTGGCAGACGGATTCTCAACCACTGTGCCACCAGGGAAGCCCTGGCAACTCTTTCTTAAGTTAGCAGGTAGACTCTGTCCCATTTCAGGGTCAACAGAAATAGTTTTTTTTACAGCAATTCCGTGCCCATCACCAGTAGCTTTAGAGTTACAACCAGTTACAGGATTTTTTGTACTTTCCTTCTCTTAAAGAAACAATAGCATCAGCTCTTTAAATATTACCACCCTTGTTGAAATGGTACTTTTCAGGATGATTTTAGACCAGCAGAGTTGCTACTTGAAGAGGACAGGGCTGTATTTGGTAATAGTCCGGTGGCTCTGAGGCCAGCTTTGGATCAAACCTCTCAAGCTATGATTTACATCGCAGTCAATTCTAGAATAGTACAGATGTCAGCAATAATTTGCTCTTGCTTTCAAAGTCAGAAGGACGGATAATGCAAATCCTATAAAAAATAAGTAAGTTGTGATAATATTTCATAATATCTACTGGGGGGGGAAATCTATTCATTCAAGAAGTACATATTGAGAGCTTACTTATCATTGACACTCGTGATTGAATTGGCCTAAGTGTCTACATGAAAAATAAATAGAATACAAATACGTCAAGTTGAGCCATACCTGTCTCTAGTATATTTCTTTTATAGAAATTCATGGAAATGGTATATTTTTAGTTGACTTACTAAAATTGAGGGGGTAGGAATAGTCTTTAATCAGTGTCTGAAATTTGTACATTTTCTTGAAATTCATAGCTCACCATGATTAACTTCAAAATTGTGTTTCCACTGAAAGAGTGACCAAAAGGCACCAGTTAAATGGCCTGACCAAAGTGCCACCTGGAACCAAATGCTGGGGGCGGTCATACTGTGAGTTTTAAATGCCTGGACCTTAAATCACATGTACTTTGTTCTAATTAGCACCATGGTTCTCAAGCCTGTTTGTACATTAGAATCACCTGGGAGCTTAATAAAAATGGTGTTACCCAGGCCCCACTCCCAGCCTTTCTGTCTCTGATTTAATTGGTCTGGTTGGGCCCTGGATATCAGTTTTTTTTTTTTTAACTTTAGTTTTTTTAGAACAGTTTTAGGCTCACAGCAATACTAGCAAGAGGTACAGAGATTTCCCGCATGCCCCCTGCCCCCCACTCATGCACAGCCTCCCGCGTTATCAACAGCCCCCCCCAGAGGGGTGCCTTTGTTACGATCACTGAACCTCCTCCCTATTTAGGGTTCACTCTTGGTGGTATACATTCTGTGAGTTAGGACAATGGTATGATAATGTGTATCCACCATTATAGCGTCACACGAGTGTTTTCACTGGCTGACATTGGTAATTTTTAAAAAGCTCTTCAAGTGATTCTAATGTGTAGCCGATCTGAAGACCAGAGTCGTTCTAGAAATCTGCAGTGACCTTTCCCCCTTCTGTCCTCATCCCCCAGCCTCATCCTCCAAGCCCATTACTGTTTACAGGATCGTTGCTACAACCTGGGTTTAGTCACAGCAAACTTACCATAGCTTTTTAAAGATAAATTTATTTATTTATTTATTTATTTTTGGCTGCGTTGGGTCTTCGTTGCTGCACGCGGGCTTTCTCTAGTTGCGGCGAGCGGGGGCTGCTCTTCGTTGCAGTGCGCAGGCTTCTCATTGCGGTGGCTTCTCTTGTTGCAGAGCACGGGCTCTAGGCGCGTGGGCTTCAGTAGTTGTGGCTCGTGGGCTCTAGAGCGCAGGCTCAGTAGTTGTGGCGCACGGGCTTAGTTGCTCCGCGGCATGTGGGATCTTCCCGGACCAGGGCTCGAACCCGTGACCCCTGCATTGGCAGGCGGTTTCTCAACCGCTGTGCCACCAGGGAAGCCCCCAGCTTTTTTTTTTTTAGATGTAACTTTTATTTATTCTAAAAAAAAAAAAAAAAGATTTCTTTAGCACCTTTATTCTGAAGAGACTTAATTGCCATACTTAGAACTTCTAAACAGTGAACATTTGTCAAGCATCAAAATAGCAGAATGAGGGAGTTGGACTCCGGTGACGGGGAGGGGCTGGTGCATCGTCTCCTGCGGGTGCCAGTGGATGGGGGCTGCGCATCTCCCTGATTCTGGGCCCCGTTAACAGGTGACCTAGAAAGGCTTTTTTTGGGTGAATAAGCAATGGGCTTTGTACCCACGGGAGCGCACTTCACACCCCTCTGGAGCCTGCCCTCCGCGTGTCATCAAGTTTTGAGAGCCACCTCCCATCCCATCATCATGCACCCATGTAATCGTTCTTCTCCAAGGGTGCCGGTTTTGCGCTCGGGCCCAGAGAGCCGTGGCCCCTCTTGTCATCCCTGACTCGTGTCAGTGTGGGTGACTCCTGATGACTGAAGGACCGGGGACCCGGTCTGTGGATCATCCCTCCCTCCTTGGGTGGTCGGGTCTTCTCTAGCCCACCCACCAGAATAACATCAGGAATAAAGGAAATAGCGAAGGCAACTCAAGGCCGTGCCAAGCAACCCAGTTCATCTCAGGTCAAAAACAAAATATATGTGTTTGTATGTGTTTTGACTAGATTTGGGTAGAAAATAGGCCAGTGAGAGGAGCAGAACTTGGTTAAAATTTTTAGCCCAAAGTGAGATTTTAAAAAAAGATTTATTTCTGGATTTCAGTCCCTGGTGCCCATTTCTGTGAATAATCAGCATTTGTTCTAATGTGAATAATAGCATGGAGCAAATTCAGCCCCCTGAGTTTCACTACTTCTTTCTTTCTTTCTTTCTTTAAAAATATTTCTTTATTTACTCGGCGGCGTCGGGTCTTAGTTGCGGCCTGTGGGCTTAGTCGCCCCGTGGCATGTGGGATCTTAGTTCCCCGACCAGGGATCGAACCTGTGTCCCCTGCACTGGAAGGCGGATTCTTAACCACTGGATCACCAGGGAAGTCCCACGTTTCACTGTTTCAAGCAAGGGTTTTAGGCCTGCGAGGCACGTGCCGCTCACACCGTTGCAAGGGTAATGATGATAGAAACCACAATGATAGTAGTGACGGTTGACATTTATTGAACCCTCATGATGTGCCAGGCACTGTGATAAGGACTTCCCATGGGTTATCTCACTTAATCCTCATAAGCACTCTTGGAAGTAGGTTGAGAATTATCCCCATTTTACAGATGAGGAAATCGAGGCTCACAGAGCTCACAGAGTGAGTGAGTGGCAAGGTCAGATTTTGAACAGAGCTGCATGACTCTGGGTGTTGACTCACTTGGCTGCCCTACAGTATGTGTGTTGGGAGCTGTCACTGGGGTACTGCGAGCCAGCACCATCACGCCACCCCTTGTCACTGGGCTGGGAGCTGTGGGGAGAGAGCCCTGAGCTGCTGCAGGGAACTGACCTCTTTTAGGCAGGGAAGTAGTCTGGGGCAGTGGAAAGCAGAACTTTCACCTGCTGGTAGGGTGCCAGTGCTCTCTGACAAGCAGCTCCTGCAACCCCGTTACTAAGGTAACAAAAATCGGACAGTGGGGCAGCGGTGGGCTCTGCCACATGCCCTCCGTGCAGAAGAACCTTTGTTGGCCAATTCTGTAGCTCTGCCCTTCACCAGTCCCAGTGTTCATGCCCAGGGTGCCAACCACTGAGGGAAGCTGCCCTGGATGAGAACTGTTATCTCCACCCATAATTTTTTTTTTTTTTTTAAACAGATTAAAACAAACAAACAGCATTATTTATTTATTTATTTTGGCTGTGCTGGGTCTTAGTTGTGGCACACGGGATCTTCGTTTGCGGCATGCAGGATCTTTAGTTGCGGCATGCAGAGTTCTTGGTTGTAGCATACGTGCGGGATCTAGTTCCCCGACCAGGGATCAAACCTGGGCCCCCTGCATTGGGAGCATGGAGTCTTACCCACTGGACCACCAGGGAAGTCCCTCCACCCGTGATTAGCTGCTTTTAGGAATGAGGCAGGGTGTGTGAGTTATGTGTATGTGTGTGGGTAAGTACGTCCTTGTGGAGAGAGCATCCTTCTAGCCCATTCTCTGGAGGTCACACTACATTATTTTTGTGATACTATCCTGAGTGTTATATCAGGTGCGTCGTCAGTCTCTCTACCCCAGCTCTCTATTGGGACCAACAGAAACCATTTATTAACTGGCAGGTTGCTTAAGCTCTCTGGGCCTCAGTTTCCTCATCTATAAAATGAGAATAATGTCTCATAGAGTCGTTGTGGGGACTACAGAGTTAAAACATGCCTCGCTTTAGGACAGAACCGTGCATATAGAATCGGTGCTCAGTAGGTGTATGAGTCTCCTCTGGCTGCTGTAACAAGTGACCACAAATTTAGTGGCTTATAACAACACAGATTCATTACTTTATATTTCTGGAGGTCAGAAGTCCAAGATGGATTTTACTGGGCTGGAAGCAAGGTCTACAAGGCTGCACCCTCTGGAGCCTCTAGGAAAGAATCAGTTTCCTTGCCTTTTTCAGCTTCTAGAGGCCTCCCAGTTTCCTTGGCTTTGGCCCCTTCCCCCGTTTCCACAGCCAACGGTGTAGCATCTTCCAGCCTCCCTCTGACTGTGACCCTACTTCTGTCGTCACCTCTCCTCTCGTCCTCTGCTTCCATCTTAAGAGGACCCTTGTGGTTATGCTGGACCCACCCCATGTAATCCAGGAGAGCCTCGCCATCTCAAAATCCTTAACGTACTCACATCTGCGAAGTCCCCTTTGCCACATGGGGTGACAGATCCACAGGTTCCAGAGATTAGGATGTGGACATCTTGGTGGAGGGACATTATTCAGCCAACATAATTAGTGTTAGCTGTTTTTGTAAAATGAAACAGAACCAAACTGACTAGCTTGGGGATGGAATAAACAACAATTTGGTCAGTATAGTTAACTGATACCATTGGGCTCTTGATGTGTCAGCTCAGTCCTGCGTCAAGACCTTGGCGTTATCCACCCCCTCCCTGGAGCTTGTTTCCTTCCAGAGCTTTGGAGGGTCAGCGCCTTCTCATCCTTCAGGTGTCAGCTCAGATGTCACCGCACAGAGAAGCAGGCCCCTGATCCATTTCCTCTGCCATAGCACATCACCCCATTTCCTTCTTTGGCATCATCTGTAACCTTTTAGTTTGTGTGTCTGCCTGATGCATTCTGCATGCCCTCTGAGAATGTCAGCTCCAGGAGGGCAGGGACCGTGTCTGTCTTGACCACTGCTCTTCCAGTGCCTGGAGCAGGGTAGGTGCACAGTACACATCCGTTGAGTGAGTAAGTGAATAAAGCCGTATCAGCACAAATGCCGTGTGCTTAATGCCCACGCTCTCCTGTTGTGGTAGGTCCTTTTATTATCGTTCTACCTCCTAGAAAGGGAAACAGAGGCTCAGGGAGGCTGAATCATTGCCTCAGGTCAACGGTGACTAAATTTACACTCAGGCTCTCCTGCTTCCAGAGTTCTTGGTCCTGTCCACCTCTCTGCCTCATGGCCTTGATGTTATTAGAGCTGCTTGAGCCAGCTCTGTTGATGGCCAAGGATGCTGGCAGGTCTTGTGGTCTCTGCTGCAGTTTTTCTTTTCTTTTTTTTTTTTTTTAATTTATTTTATTGAAGTATAGTTGATTTACAATGTTGTGTTAATTTCTGCTGTATGGCAAAGTGACTCAGTCACCCATATATATACATTCCTTTTCATATTCTTTTCCATTATGGTTTATCACAGGGTATTGAATATATTCCCCTGCTCTATACAGCAGGACCTTGTTGTTTATCCATTCTGTACGTAATAGTTTGCATCTGCTAATCCCAAACTCTGCCACAGTTTCTGAATGCAGCTTTTCAGGCCCACCCACCCGCCTCCTTGACGTTGGTTTTCTTCCATCCAGGTCTGTAGTGTCAAGTCTGGACTCCCCTGCCAAGACTAGCTCCATGGAAAAGAAACTTCTCATCAAAAGCAAAGAGCTGCAAGACTCCCAGGACAAGTGTCACAAGGTATTTATTTCCGCAGCCGGCCTCCCTCCTTGCTGCAGGAGCCTCCCGTCAATATATGCCAAGGGATCCGCCCGGGGCCGCCGCTGGCACCCAGCCACCTGATCCTTCCCGCGCTGAAGTCGCGCCTCCGGCAGCTCAGAGGGAGATGAATTCGGGCCTTGACGCTGCCGTAAATCCTTTAAATCTTAACCAGAGGAGGCCCTGGATGTAAAGCGGCCAGTTCCTCAGCATGACCCAGCTAGATGTCTGCGTCTTCTGGCAGGTGGCGTGGGTCCTCACCTGTGGCCGAGATGCATCCCATCTGCTTTGAGTGATGCGAAGTCTCTCTTCCTAGTCTTTAAAAACTCCTGCTTATGTAACTGCGGCCACTGTGTTGATTTTGCTCAACGTCTCTTAACGCTCACTGTTTCTGCCCAGGGGCAGCTCTCTGGAAGCTCATAAGAGTCACTTCTTGCCTGGGACTCCTAAGAGTGCAGACGAATCCGTATCTCCTTGCCCTGTCCTGGATTTGTCCTCTAGATCTTTGCAAGGAGATGGGGGGGATCAAGATGGATTTGGGATAAAATTAAACTGACGTCTGCAAAAAAAAACCCAAACCAAACCCAAAAAAACCAAACAGGTGAAAAAAATGGTGATTGTGGCTTCCTCGCTCACTGGGTTAGAGAAGTGACCGAGTGTGAACCCAGCCTTGCATGAGAGGAGTGACTTAGCATTGGTGACTGTCCTTACGAAGACCTGTGCGCTCCCAGGCGAAGAAACCATGGTATTTCCATCCCAACCTTTTGGCGAGTTAGCGCCAGCCGGGACCACCAGGTGGTCTCGGAGGCGGCTTGAGATGCGATTGCTCCTGACGAAGCCCCCCCACCCCCCCCGGGCCTTTTTAACGTGTCGCTGTGTTTATTTCAGATGGAGCAGGAAATGACCCGGTTACATCGGAGAGTGTCAGAGGTGGAGGCTGTGCTTAGTCAGAAGGAGGTGGAGCTGAAGGCCTCTGAGACTCAGAGATCCCTCCTGGAGCAGGACCTTGCTACCTACATCACAGAGTGCAGTGTGAGCCTTCCCCCCAAAGCCCCCTTCCCTCGGAGCGGGCGCTTCCCGTCGTGTGTGTCTCATCCTGTTTCATGACAGCATCATGAGGCACATCACAGCCAGGGGCAGAGAGGAGAGAGAGGGAGGACGCACGAGCAAGACCTGTGATGTGCAGAGTAGCGGGAGCCGGGCGTGAGGGCCCAGAGGCATGAGATCAGGCTCAGAAAGTCCAGGTAGGAGCCTGGAGACGGGCATAGACGGCGTTGCAGAGGGTCTCAGCGTCTCCCATCCCAACCTCTCTGCTCCACCTCGTGTCCAGCACAATCAGCCTCAGGAACCAAGCTCCCAAATAAGTGCAAGAAAATGTATTTTGAATCTGTCCCAAATCAATATTCCATTGCCTAGAACCAGCGTAGCAACAAGAAAACTCAGCCTTTAAAACCCAGACCCTCTGTCATTTTTTACCATGTGACTTTTTTTTTTTTCTTTCCTTCACAAGAGTGGACTGTCTTCTCCATTGTCTTGTTAAAAATTTTCATTCAGGTGTTTTTTAATGTACAGTCTTAACAAGTTGAATCACACATTTTTCAAGTGTTTTTTCACAAGGGAGAGGAAATCTATAGAACGTGGCTGATTAAGAATAACTGCTATGTTTCCATTCCAGATTTGGCCTCCTTTCAGTGGTGGGTGAAGTTATTCAGCTTTGTATTTCAGATCTATATTTCAGTGTCACTGAAGCATTGAGGGAACCTTTTGGATGAAAGGTGTCCAGGAAACGTAAGCCAGGAGGTGGAAATAGTTTGCTTGGAGTCTTAAATGGCACCTGGGCAGAGCATGAAGTCATTGCTACTTTGAAAGAGGGATATATACTTGACAGTCCTCGAATAACTGCTATTCCAGAAAAGACTTTGTAGCCACCCCAATGATGGTTTCATGGCTAAGGGATCTTATTAGTTTTTGGTCCTGAACATACAAGTAAGTATCCGCTAGGGCAGGTAGGAAACAGGTGGATGCAGTTTCAGGCTGGATCCATAAGGTCACAAGGTTGGAGATGATGTTTCTTGAACCAAGGGGTTTTACAGGATGAAACCTGGAATCAGCGACTCACCGGAAGTTGTCGACTTTGGTCCGTCACCTGAAACCATCTCGGTGTCTGCGAAGCAGCCTGCAGCTCCCTTAATGAATCTTTTCAAACAGAGCAGGATCCACAGGACAACCCTATTAAAATTTTGCTTTCCGCAGAGCTTAAAGCGAAGTTTGGAGCAAGCACGGATGGAGGTGTCCCAGGAGGACGACAAAGCACTGCAGCTTCTCCACGATATCAGAGAGCAGAGCCGGAAGCTCCAAGAAATCAAAGAGCAGGTATGGCTCCCTGCCCGGGAGCAGGGCACCAACCCGGACCTCTCATTTCAGGAGAGGCGTGTTTGAGGGACAGAGAGAGGGAAGGGGGGGGCGGTGAGGAGAGAGAGTTATGTAGGTCATTTGGAACTTTTAGATTCCCCATGATTTATATAAATGGCAGAGTCCTTGTTCTGTCTAGCTCCTTGTGAGGTCTGGGCCCCATGATGGCTACTCTTTTCAATCGAAGGTGTAGGTTTAGAGCAGGGGTGGGCAAACTGCAGCCTGTGGGCGAGAGTCTGGCCAACCACCTGTTTTTCATGACCACAAGCTAAGAATGGTTTTTGCATTTTTAAACGGGGGAAAAATTCAAAAGAAGAAGAATATTTCATATGGAATTCAAATTTCAGTGTTTATGAATAAAGTTTTATTGGAACACAGCGCACCCACTCATTCAGGTACTGCCCATGGCTGCTGATCATGCTACAATGGCAGAGGTGAGTAGTTGTGACAGAGACCACATGGCCTGCAAAACTGAAATTGCTTCCTATCTAGCTTTTTACCGAAAGAGTTTGCCAACCTCTGCTTTAGACCATTAAAAAAAAAAAAAAATTAATGTTTTCATAGCTTTTCAGATGCACTTTAAGTTTTTGAGACAAGCCAGGGTACTTCATAGTCTTACTTATCTAAAGACTTATCCTAGGAGAAGAGTTTGAGCAGTTAAAGCCGAGTCAGAATTGACACGGCAGATCTGACTACAGAAAGCCCTCCCCTGTGTGTTCAGAAAAGAGAATCCAGACCTTTAAAAAGCCTACTCTCTTTTTTTACCCCCTCTATTTCTAAAAGGATTTTCTTTCTAGATGGTTCATTTTTATTTCACTTCACTGTTTCCTTTTTAGCATGGATTTTTTTTTGTCCTTTGAAGAAACCGTAAATAGAAACTTTAATGAAGAGAATGCAGTGAGCAATCGGAGAGCTGAATTATCAGCTGCCAGGCAACTCTCATTCACTTCAGAAAACCTAGCGGAAACAGTGATGGAAATGAACGTTTTTGTCTCTGGGTAACGCGCACTTGGCCATCTGGGTGGTGCTAATGCAGGAAAACTCCGGCAAATAATTTGATTCATTAGCTGTTCTTTACAGAAGGAATTCCTGTTTTGGATGTTTTGTTGGCATCATCTCATTATCACCTTAATACTTTTTAAATCATTGGTCAATATCCTCTTGCTTGATAAAAGTGTTCTGAATAAACGTGCATAGGAAATGGTGCAAATTGGTTGTCAGTTTTCTGAACAACAACACTAACTTAGAGATTTTGAAGGTCACACCTACAGTTTGAAAAAATCTGCTTTGACAGTTGACTCGTTGCCCCTTTTATCAACACAGTTTTTCATCCTAAAAGTTTCAAGAGGTAGGATTCTTTTTCTCCCATTAGTTCAGTGTGGTTGGAAATTTGCTTTTGGTGACATCCTGGGGAAATGAAAGCTGTGCTTGGCCACCAGAGGGAGCAGCTGGTGTCTGTGAAATTCCATGGAAACAGAATTATCAGGACATTTTGAAAAGGTATATGCTGGTGGTTGAGTTCAAAGAAATGTCCTTTGTGATTCATACCACAGTTGGCATCCATGTGGAATTTTAGATTTAATGACTGCTAAGCGTTCCATTTTGGGGGGGAGAAAACTTCTTCGTTTCAGATTTTATTTCTCATCGGAAGAAGGGTTTATTAAAATGACTCTCGGTAAGTTTGGTGAGAGCAGGATGTTTGCAATCCAGGAAAAAGCATTTAATACTTTCAGCAAACTCCTAGTATTTGGTTTGCAGCCTGTCAATTCCTCCCAGGTTTGCCATTTATTCCGCGCTCTTCCTCTCAAAGCCAATTTCTGTACCGCTCTTTATTTAATTTAAATATGTTGCTTCTGCTTAGCTACCCCCAATGGAGCACTTGAATTTGGTTTAAAATAAAAACACCTAGGGAAATCCCTGAGCGGTTCAGTGGTTAGGACTCTGCGTTCCCACGGCAGGGGGCACGGGTTCGATTCCTGGTCGGGGAACTAAGATCCCACGTGGAGTGGCCAAAAATTAAATAAATAAATAAAAGCACCTAAGCGTCTCGCATGATGGTTAGGTTCATGCTCCATCAGTAGCAATTGCTGATTCCGTCCCACCCCGCCCCCGCCCCCCTCCACCCCCCACCCCGGGAAGGGAGACAGAAGTTCAGGTAACACAGAAGGCGTTTGGGTTTCAGGATTTCTGATTGAATAAGACCATGTCTTCCTTCCCACAAAATTCTGAAGCTCCATTCCAAAGAATGACTCGAAGCAGGACCCAAAAGTTGTCCACGGTTCCCCGTTCCGATCCTGTTCAACTCTGACCCACAGTTCAGCCCATGCTGAGATACATATACAGCTGCCTCTCAGCTGTCCTTGGGAACTGACCTGATTATCTTCTCTCAGCGTTTTTCTGAAGCAGGGATTTGGTCAGCTGTTGGATGTATAGGATTTCCTTGAAGTATCCAGCAGAGTAACAGTGGCTCAACAAATGAGGTGGAATTTTGTTTGATGCTTGTAGCAGGCTGGGTGCCCCCAGAGCTCAGATTGCTGACAGAGATGTTGCCTGATTCTTGCCTTCCTCCCCCTGGGTGCTGACAGCTCAGGAAAGAGAGATGTTGGGGGGGACAGCGCTCTGTCCTCACTCTTGACAAAACACAGAAATTACGTTCCCTTCTTGCGGACATAAGTTTAAGTCAGACAAGGGAGCTCAAGGATAAAAGATGGCCAAGAGTGCCTCCTACCTCTTTGCTTCCTCCACAGCTTGGTATTTGTGCCTGTGGGTACTTTGGATTTTTTAAAACTTTAAAATCAGAAGAAAAAAAATGAGTTTTAGGTAGGAGAAACGGTTTTCATAGGTAATGTTTTTGTCTTTATATGAATGCTATTGTAAAATAGAATTTTTATATATATATATATATATATATATATATATATATATATATATATATATGTATGTTTGTTTTTTTAAATGGAGGAAGGGATCCAGGAAGGCACAATACCCAGAGCTATGAAAGTCATAATAAGTCATGACCCAGCCCTGGCCGAGGGGTCTAGAAAAACCCCAAGTAGAGGGTGTACTATTTCACATCATTGGCTCACGTTCCATTCTGTGAGTTGAGATAATTGTTCAGTAGGTTATAAAGACCTTTGCTTATATAACCCAGCACCACCCACTTAGTGGGCATCGTCCAGAAAACCTGGCGCCCCATGACTTGTAGGATTGACCTTCAATAACAATGCAGTCGGCCCTCCGTATCCACGGGTTCCATATCTGCGATTTCAACCAACTGTGGATCGGATTTGGTTCTGGAACCACCCCCCTGTGGATACCGAGGGACGACTGTATGCTTTTGGGTGGGAAGGAGTGAAATGACACCATGCTCCATCCTGTGCTCACTTTTTCTGCTTTCCGCTGTACCAGTAATACAGAGAGATGTGCTTATGTGAAAGCTATCCCTTTTCATAAGGACATCACCTCCCCTTTAGTGTGCACTGGGGGGATTGCCTGTTACAAAGGATGAAAGGTTTACTTTATATTCCGTTACTAAAAAAAGAAAGAAAGAAAAAAGGCATTTTATTGGTTAAAAGCATAACCTTGCTCAGTTGATCCCTCTTCAGTTATTTCTTGGGGGAACGGATCTTAGAGATGGTCACTGTACATTGCGACGGTCAGAGACAGTCTTAATTTTTTATTCTTCTCATTTTATATCCGCCACCTTGGATTGGATAAACTGCTCATTTATAATCCTTATATGTATAAGCTTTGCTTTTGCTAACAGAGGATATTTTCATACTTTGCCCCAAAGTTTTCAAAACCATTGCCCATTTCTTCTGGTAAATCAGTTTTGGAAAACCTCGATGCAGATGTCCTGTTTTGATTTTAGAAATTCAGTTTGGAAAAGGTTGGGCTGTTGGGATTACTTTAACGGCTTTTGCTCGAGGGAACAAGATAATTCTTTCTTCAGAGTCTTTCTCACAAGTTACTTTGATCAGAGCCAGTGTTTCCTGACTCTTCCGAATTTCAGGGTGACTTGCCTCTCAAGAGCAACATTAAGTTCATCATGCAGTTTGGGGCCCAGAAAAATTAATGGTGAGAAACTGACATGATGAGTTTCACCTTCCAAGATTCTCTCCACTGAGATTTCCAATTACCCCCTTGTGCCATCTGAAAGGTTAATTTTAAAACTAGTACCATATCTAATTGTGTTAGGCACACATAACTTCTAAAGGACAAATCTGTATAAATGATTACCCTTGGAGGAAAGCTACGCATAAGCAGATTATCCTGGTTGTTTAAAGTACATCCCTTTCAGCTCTCCTGTGTTACAAAGGTCTTAAGGTTCTGCACTTCTTGTACGATATTATTTGCTCAAAGGATCTTATTGTGTATAGGCACATTTGTTCCAAATGGTGTTACTAGTGATTCATGATCCAGATGAAAACAGTTTAAAGATTTAATATTCTTTTCTCCCTCCTCGTCCTCCACACACCTTGCCCTTATCCCCATCTTTCTACTCACCTTTTCTCTAGGTCCATTCTCTCCGATCTCTCTTCACTGTGTCTTCCCTCTGTGCTCTGTGTTTTTCCATCTTCACCTCCCATCTTTCCTTTCAGGAGTTCCAAAATTCACCTTCCTTCCATTGCCTACTCTTTAGGAGTACCAGGCTCAAGTGGAAGAAATGAGGTTAATGATGAATCAGTTGGAAGAGGACCTGGTTTCGGCCAGAAGACGGAGTGATCTCTATGAATCGGAGCTCAGAGAGTCTCGGCTGGCCGCCGAAGAGTTCAAGCGGAAAGCAACAGAATGTCAGCATAAATTGATGAAGGTAGCCAGCTCGCTGCCGGGGAGGGTGTTTTGGGGGTAGAATCATGGATGATCTTAGCAATAATAAAGGGAACCCTAGCTTCATGAGTGTACGTTTGGGAAATAATGGGGTGCCCTGCAAAGCCTCCTGGTCTTGGTTAGAGAAGGTACTTAATTTTTTTTTATCATCATCCTCATTATTTTGGCCACAGAGACCAAGAAAGCCTGTAGTGTTGTCTTATAAGACTTTTAGGTTCTTGAGATTTTCCAATATGTTGTATCTTTTAAATTACAGGCTAAAGATCAAGGGAAGCCTGAAGTGGGAGAATATGCCAAACTGGAGAAGGTATTTTCCATTATTGGTATCGTGATTTTGGGTAGACAGCCTCTTAAATGTTGCTCTCCGTGGCCTGTCACTGGTTAAGAATACACTTGCGCTGAATAGAGAACTGTCTTCTGGGTTTATTTTGGTGGTCAGTCTCTGGATGACCATGTTTAGCTTCAGCTATGTTTCTAAAAGGGATAGAAGACACCTCATTTTTTGTTGTCAGGCCCGCTCACAGGAACACACAAACCCAGACACTCAGTAAGACACATGGGAAAATTCTTACTGTTTTAGGGTACCGGCGACTTTGGTTCTCTTTTTTTGCCATCTGTATGTGTGTTGCTGGTTCTAGAGAAATAGTCCACATGGAGGTTTGCACCGAGACATTCAAAGGTTTCTCTGATAGGCTACTGTTCTTCCTCTCCATCAGTAGGTATTGGAAAACAAAACAAAAAGACCCCAACAGAAACCTCAAGAAAATAGGACTGCAGTAAACGTAGCAAGACCTTAATGCCAATTTGCCTTTTTTGCTTTATTTCCTGGGATTTTAATCACAGATCAATGCTGAGCAGCAGCTCAAAATTCAGGAGCTCCAAGAGAAGCTGGAAAAGGTAAGCCTGAGGTGATGTTTTGGGGAACTTACCCCCCCATTTCCAAATAACTTCTTGCTTTGTCCCGGAGCACAAGAGATCAAAGAAAGAGAATTAGTCACCCAGCACTGAGGAAAATGAAGGGGGAGTGAGCTATTACCTGAAAATACCAGAGTTCTGAATACACTTTCTCCTTTTGAGACATGTCAAGCAGTGTTTGTTTAAAAAACAAACAAACAAAAAAACCAAGCTCTGTGAGATTCTCAAGTCAAAGCTCTAATCGTACTACAGCAGGACCCAAAGGGCTGTTTCGTCTCCCTTCAGGGGACCAGGTCCCCATCTTGCACTGGAGAAGCCTATGTTGTTCACGACCCAGACAGCTTTCAATCAGAGACTGTCGGCAGTCTTCCTGTGCATTGGGAGCCTGGAGGGACCAGTAGTCCTCAGGCGGTTGGGGATTGGGTGTGGGTTTGGTTTACGGCATTGGGCACAGTGTGTGCAAATGGCCCTTCCTTTAGGTGAACACGGGAAACACTAAAGAAGGGACCAGGTTGAATGTGGCCTTTCATGTCAAGAACGTTTGTGAATGTGTTTAAAAGAGTTCCTTCTTCTTGTGTTATTATAAAAACATATAACATTAAATTGTGTTATTAAAAACATATAACATTACATTTACTGTCTTAATTGTTTTGAGTGTCCAGTTCCTTAGTGTCAGATATATTCACATTGTGAGATAGATCTTGAGAACTTTGTCATCTCACAAAACTTAAACTCTCTACCTGCTAAATGCTAATCTCCCTACCCCCACCCTTGGTAACCACCTTTCTCCTTCCTTCCTTCCTTCCTTCCTTCCTTCCTTCCTTCCTTCCTTCCTTCCTTCCTTCCTTCCTTCCTTCCCTCCTTCCTCTCTCTCTCTCTCTCTCCCTCCCCCTCTCCCTTCCCCTCCCTTCCTTCCTTCCTTTTCATTCTATTTATTTTATTGAACTGTAGTTGACTTACAGTGTCGTGTTACTTTCTGCTGTACAGCAAAGTGACTCAGTTATACATATATATATATATATATATATATATATACATCCTTTTCCATATTCTTTATACATATATATGCATTCTTTTCCATATTCTTTTCCATTACGTTTTATCACAGGATATTGACTATAGTTCCCTGTGCTCTACAGTAGGGCCTTGTTTATCCATCCCATATATCGTAGTTTGCATCTGCTCATCTACGCTGCTTGTGTGACTTTGACTGCTTTAGGTACTTCCTGTGGATAGAATCATACAGTGTTTGCCCTTTTGTGACTGGCTCAGTTTGCTCAGCACAATGTCTTCGAGGTTCATCCGTGTTACAGCACGTGGCAGGATCTCCCTTTCAGAGGCTGCATAGCATTCCTTGGCCTGGATATTCCACGTTTTCTGCATCCGTTCATCTGTCCCCTTCCTACTTACTCTTGAGCTCACTACTGAAAGCCTCTACTGCCCTCTTTCAGCTAGAAATTTGTGTGAGGATTCATATCTCCTAGAACTCTGCTCTCCAGTAGAAGTGGGAAGCAACCCACACATGTCAGCCTCAGAAGTAATTTTAAGTTTCCTAGTAGCCACATTAAAAAAGGGAAAAAAGGTAAAATCCTCTGAATGATATAGTTTTCTTAATCCATTACGTACAAAGCATTGCAGCATGTAGTGATATTAAAACATGTACACTGCTTCAGTTTTTAAATGAATTAAACTTAAATAAAATTTAAAATTAATTTCCCAGTCACAGCAACCATGTTTCAGGTGCTCACCGGGCACACGTGGGGAGCAGCTCCCACGTTGGACAGTGCTGGCCTCGAAGTTGGAGTTCCTTTGCCGTTTTCACTTTTTAAAACTATAATCTCAAGCAAATGAGTGTGAGGTTGTTGGTTTCTTACACTCAGATCTTTACTGTGATGCTGGAAGAGCTGCAGTATAGTTAAGACCCAAATAAAAATTAACTTCAAAAGGGTTCGCTGTTTTTTCTTTAAACGTGAATTTGCGAGTCACCACGAACAGTGTGGTGGTTGTGCCCTTTGATAGGTTTTTATTTGAGAAAAATAATTTATAGTTTTTATCTTGTTTTCTTATAAAAGTAGTACCAATTCCCCTTAGGAAAATCAGCAAATGAGATGATTAAATAGGGAGACAATTAACAGTCCGGGATAAATACATTAATCCCTGGGCAGATGAACCCGAGACCTTTTTGTTTGCATTTATTATGTTATATTGAATCGAAGATGCTAATGATTGTCCGATACCCCATTATCTTCTGTACCCCAAGAAAGAAAAAAACACCGTCTCAATTTTAATTGTAGATGCATTCCAAATTCAGTGATGTTAAAAAAATATATATAAGTGCACCTTAGGACAGACGAAACACAGAATAAAATGAAACGTTTATATGTTTTGAAAAATGGATAAAAATATCCATTCAGTGTGACCCGATTTTTTTTCCTGTTTAGGAGATGGTCCCCATCTTTTTCCGTGGATAAACTGGGCCATCTCTCCCCCGTTCCTTCTCCTTTCAGGCCGTGAAAGCCAGCACGGAGGCCACCGAGCTGCTGCAGAACATCCGCCAGGCGAAGGAGCGGGCCGAGCGCGAGCTGGAGAAGCTGCACAGCCGCGAGGACTCTTCCGAAGGCATCAGGAAGAAGCTGGTGGAAGCCGAGGTGAGCAGGGAACCTCCAGCTCCCGGGTCCCAAGGTGCCTGGCCTCCGGCTGTGCAGGGGAAGAAACCTCAGGACCACCCTCTCTCTGCTCCTGTTCGTCCAAACCGCTTTCCCTTCCGCCAATCCCTTTGAAACCCGAGAGGCTCGGGACCATTTTCCCCAAAGGGGAGAAGGATTTGTCACAGCAGCTCTGAGTAGAAAGATGTTTTGATAAAACTTTTCCTTCCTATTTGTTTTCCTCTGACCCGTTCGCCCGTGTGGGAGGATTCACGTCTACCTAGATGAAGTGTGATGCCATCCCTGAGGTTTCCTTTTTCTTCCCTCTGCACCCTTGCTTGTCCTCACCTTCTCCCCCACGGTGTTAATAATATATTAATTTTCGAGGCTTCAGCTGTGACCTGTGTGTGTTGATAACTCCCAGATCTATATTTTTGGGCCTCTTCTCTCTGTCCAATTCTTTGTTGTTGTTGTTGTTGAAACCAATTATACAGGAAACACACGAGTGTCTTCTCATTGTGAAAAACAGAGAACTGAAGAATACAGAATAAAAAGGGACGTTTCCCCTTTGCTGCCCTCCGCCTCCCCTGACGCCTGGGTGATGGGTCCATGGAACGGATGTGTCATAGTCGATTTAACCACCCCCCTGTCCTGGACTGCTTCTCCCTGTCACGGTGCTGGCGTTGAACCTACTTGCCTACGTCTCTTTGGGGCCAGCCTCACCCACGATCCAGGAAGTATTTCCCACTGCTCCCCTGACATCTTGACTGGGTGTCTGAACAGTGCCTCCGATCTAGAATGAACTCAGTATCTTCCCTGACAAGCTGGGTTGCCTTCTCAGTCTTCCTCGCACCGGTCAGGGCCCCCATTCATCCATCTGGTCACCTGAGGCTTGACACCTTGACATCATCTGCTGCTTCTCCCTGGGCCCTGCCATTCCGAGAGTCCCTCAGCCCTGTAAATACACCCACACTGTCTCCGCCGTCCACCCTCTGCTGGCCATTTCTGCAGGCCTCCCCACAGGGTAGGCCCTCTTCCTCTTAGCTGGGTGAATGTAGTAATCTCTCGGCTTTCTGCTTCCAGGCTCACCTTCCTCCCATCTAGCTCAGACGGGGTCAGACTCGTGGACCTCAAACTCCAGGCTCATCAGCACCCCTTGCCCCATCCCAAACCTTTCAGGGCTTCCCTACATCTTAGGTGCATGAGACTCTCAGCCATTTGACCCACACATGCTCCCCTTTCCCGTTTTCTCCTGCTCCTCCGCTATTACACCTTATGCAGTAGCCCCTCTACGCTCCACCTGGGGCCTACGCCGGCTCTCGGCCACCTCCGCACTGCTGCTGCTGCTGCGCCTTTTTTGAAAGGCCTTCCCCCCTCCCCTCCGGCCCTCTCCCCTCCAGCCTCCCTCATCCTGGCCCGCTCCACGGCGTACACGTCCCCTCACCTGCTCAGTTCAGAGCCCTCCCTCCTGCCTGCACCCTCCCGCAGCCCTCTGTACCTGTTTGCTTCACGGCCCTGGCCCTCTGAACCCATATCGTGTTTATTTGTGTTTATCTTACCTCTTCCAAGGGCAGGCATTCTGTCAGCTTCCTCTCGGTATTTTCCACGATGCCTAGTGTGGTACTTTGCAGATAGTAGGTGCTTGGTAAATATTTGAATGAATGAATGCACTCTTGTAACCTGCACAAGCGAGTACTCCTCGGATCACAGAACTGTGTTTTCCTCACCGTGGCTTCGGGTGCCTGAGACTTCTCTTCCCGCCTCGAGCGTACGCTTCCCGAGGGCCCCCTCCCTCGGCGCAGGCGTCGTGCCCGTAGCGGTTACCCCATTAAAACTCTCTGATTGATTCACGACCTACAGGAACGCCGCCACTCTCTGGAGAACAAGGTAAAGAGGCTAGAGACCATGGAGCGTAGAGAAAACAGACTGAAGGATGACATCCAGACAAAGTCCCAACAGATCCAGCAGATGGCTGATAAAATTCTGGTGAGCAGGAACCAAAGTTGACAAGTTCAAAGATAACAGGTTAGAGGTTGTAGAGGGAAGGGGGTCAAAAGAAGAACCAACCACCGTCACAGGGGAGGTTATCAGCAAACAGTTGAATTAAGAGGAAGTGGTTTTAGTGGACGCCACGTCAGAGACCAGCACGAATAACCACAGGCTGGACATGTCAGCACGGGTAACAGCTCCATCAGTATGATTTTTTTTTGCTCTGTTTGCTACTGCCTGACTTTTAAAAACGCGAACGTGCACACGCTGTCATTTCCGATACATTTTTACAGGAGCATTTACGTACTTCTATCAGCAGAGTTTTGTATGGCCATTAAAGTTGCAAATGCCCATTTGAAAAAGGTGTAGGGATTCAGGGCTTTAAGACCGACACCCAGATTCTTGCTTTTGCAGAGGAAACAAATTAGTCACGCAGATTTTTTCAGAGTAGTATTTGTCATGGATCCGTGTCCACCCACTCGCTTTCCCTGCTCCAGTTGGTGGTTATTATTATTATTATTTTCACTTTCCTTAGAGATAGCAGATCGTCTTTTAGGTTTGTAATCACGATGATTCTGTTTTCGGCTCTGACGACCAAATTAACTTGGTCAAGGAAGGCTTGGGTGGTGCTTGCCGACGTGTCAAAGTTTTGCTCTTGCCAGGGTGAAAGGCAGGTGAACCTTTAAAAGACTCTCCTTGGATTTCAGTCCCCAAACCAAGAATTTGATGCCACTTTGGGGAGCCTGTTTGTAGCCCTTGCCTCCCTGCCCTCAGGACTGACTCTGGAGTAGTCGGGCGTTCCTCTGCACCAGAAAAGAGACAAGGTGGTGAGCGGGGTGCTTCCCACCTCCCTCTCTCTCTCTCTCCCTCTGCATCACTTCTGGGAAACGAGTCACCGGCAACTATATGAACTCAAGAATGACCGACTTATAGGCCTATATACTTAATACCGAAAAAAAAAAAAAAAAAAGAAAAGAAAACCCAACCCTTCAAAACGTTACATTTCTGTTTGTCTATATTCATGAGCGTGTGGGCACTCTTGAACACACAGGTGAAAAGAGAAACCAGTTAAATTGTTTTGCTCTGACACACAGTCTTCATAGATAACGTCTACACACAAAGGCAAATGTGATTGTCAGTCTACCCTTTCTGTTCTCTCGTTCCATCATCCAAGTATCTCTTGGCGATTGTCAAATGTGTGAATTTTACCGTGAGTCAAATGAATTCCCACGGAGATTCCACCACCGCTACCCCCCTTGCTTGGTGCAAACGACGTGGTTAAGTCTTGTGGTTGCAAAGTGTTTCTCTGTTTAATGGTGATGTGTTCATTCATTCATTCAACAAATATTTAATGAGCTTCTACTATGTGCCAGGCACTGTTCTAGGAGCTGGGAATAGAGCAACGAACAGTACTGTTTGCGTAACAGGACTGAAGAATCTGATCCAACACGTGTAGAGAAGATAACGTTTTAAAAAATGACAACAACAACAAAAAATGCCAAACTGTCAAGAAGTCAGGTTTTAGAATGTCCGCTTTTCCAAGGTTCGCTTGCCAGTTAAAATGTGGGAGTGTAGAGTTCTGCATTCCTGGATTATATGTTGTAAACTCCCATGCATATGTAGACCGGAAATTTGATCTTAAGGTTGTCAGTCTCAGGTATCTGAGTTTTCGACCTGTTTTCAGATTGATTTCCATTCCTGTGCTGTCTTAGGAGGTCTGAAACTAAGACAAGACGATTATCAAGTGATTTCTAAAATAAAGAAAAAGTAGGCAGATCTCTTTTTCCAAGTGTATCTTGCCACCTGTCCGAGTACCTCTGTGGTTGTGACTTCATTTATCGGAGGGTGCCTTTTGCTCAAGAACCTGATGCTTAGGTTGTGAAGTATCTGGGATATGGGCAAAGAGGGGTCCTTAATACTGTTACATAATGATGATGCTTGGAAACACATCCCAAATATCATTTGCATTAAAATATTTGCTATTCTGATAAGAACTTTCAAAACAGCTAATTGGGGTTCTCATTATAGCAGAGTCTTTTGCTTTAATAAAAGACCTCATTGCCAGGGATCCTTTAATATACATAAAGCCCTTAAAGTATGTTTTTATTACTTAAAATCCTGTTTACATTCAACTTTTCAAGATAACATCTGTTAGCTTGCAGTAGATCTTGTGCACCTGGTCTTAACATTGAATACTTTACTGGCCCCCAAAGCAAAGTCAACTGCTTGCAGACTTTAGAATTTCAAAAGCTTAATCAGTAACATTTCATGTGTGTGTGAATCTAAAATTATTTTTTTCTCCATTTTATGGGCATATCCTGTATAATTTCCTCGTTCTTCAAAATTCTTATAATTATTTCCATTTCAAAGGAAAATTTCAAGATAGTGTGAAGAGACAAAAACTTGGAGTAATGACTTTTGTTATTAGTAATTAACTAATGGGTCCAGATTCATAAGAATTAATGTAAACGCAGATAGCTTCATTTAGAGAATGTTTCGGTGAGTTGAATGCTGCCTTTTACACGATCAGTTTATAATACGTTGGCAAATGAATTGGTATAATTTCCAAATGAATTACAATTTTGTTTGAAAGCAGAAATCTTAATAAGAGAATGAAGAGGACATTACATTTGAGCTATTTATATTACTCCACGTTCTCTTCCTCTCTTCAATGTATGTGTACACGTTTATGTCATTTTTAGTCAATTTTATGTTCTGCCTTGTTCCCATTAGCATCATATCATGTAAACTTCATATAAACATGATATCATATGAACACCTCCAGATATTCACATGCTCCATATTACCAGTCAGTTAAAGTAATCATTCAAAACTCAAAGTGTTTGAATTGTTACATTAGTTTTCCTTCTTAGCTAGGGTTCCTGAGCAATCATTTTGTTAATGAGGAAAATACAAAAAATTTTTTTATCCTCATAATAAATTAACTTAAAACTTAAAATTGATGTTACTTTCCTCATTTAAGGCCGTCAAGACAGTGGTCAGGGGCTTTGTGCTGTACTGAGTTTTTCCAAATTGTGTTGCCTCGTCACTCTCATTTCTCTAGGCAGAGATGAAGAGCTGCCTTTGTTTGACCTGTCGCACTGACAGATTTCTGATCCCAGCCCACCAGCCATGTGTTTATGTGTGTGGATACTCGGAGCTGGAAAACCCAGGGCCAAGGCTTGGTGGTGGTTTCCTTTCCCAAGAGCCTTAAGGGCTAGTCATGAAGAAACAGATGCCTGTTGCCTTTGGTGCCTGTGCCAAAGTGGTGTCTCCTGTGAACGTCTTTAACATGCATCGGCTCTGTCCTTCCCTTGCACACCTGACCATCTGTTCTTTTGTGTCCAGGAACTGGAGGAGAAGCACCGAGAAGCCCAGGTCTCAGCCCAGCACCTGGAGGTGCACCTGAAACAGAAAGAACAGCACTACGAGGAAAAAATTAAAGTAAAGACACTTTACAGTCTTCCCTGCCCTTCCTCCTATAGCACCATGTAGCTCCTTTCTCTTCCCAGGCACTTCGAGCCACTTCTTGCTAGAACAAAGGACTCTCCGTGGTAAATGCTGTCCTTGGGCCATGGTGGGAGGTCTTGGGGTGTTATCCTTGGGGCGGATTGGATATCCGAAGTTCAAAAATAGTTTATTATTTAAGAAAATTTGATCGTCATGTGTCTCAATTCCATCTTTAAGACGTTTTTTGATCCACTGTCACTGAGTCCATGATAATTTAGATTTAGAGAGATTCACCATCTCCTTGCTTTTAATTTCCTTCTTGCATCTTAAACCTGGAATTCTTTTCCTTTTTTATAAAGTGTATCCTTGAGGACTTTCTTTAGTGAAGGTCTGCTGGTGCCAGGCTCTCTGTTTTGTGTGTCTGAAAATGTCTCTATTTCATCCTTGTTCTTGAAAGATGTTTTGACTGGGGATAGAATTCTAGGTTGGCAGTTATTTCTTACACTTTTTGAAGATATCATTCCATTGACGTTTGGCTTTTATTATTGCAGTTGACGGTCAGCTGTCAGTCTAACTGTTGCTTTCTTTGAAAGCAGTCTTTCTTTTTTCTTTTACAACTTTGTTTTATCTTTAATTTTCTGAAGTTTTACTGTGATGTGTCTAGATGTGGAGTTATTTTTATTTATCCTCCTTGAGGTATACTGGACTTTGGAGTATATGTATATATTTTAAAAAATCAATTCTGTAAAGTTATTGGTTGTTATATCTCAAGTATTGTCTCTTCCCCTTCTCTCTTTCCTTCCCTTATGAGAATTTGATTAGACATGTGTTAGATTACCACCAATCTATCCTTTTTTTTTTTTTTTTTTTTTTTTTGTAGTTTCCATTTCCTTGTCTTTTGGTGCTACATTCTGGTTAAGCTCTGACTGATTTTCCAGTGTACTAACCCTTACCTGTCTAATTTGCTGTTAAACCCATCCATTGAGGTATTTTTTAATTAATTAATTAATTAATTAATTTTTGGCTGTGTTGGGTCTTTGTTGCTGCGCATGGGCTTCTCTCGAGTTGTGGCGAGCGGGCTTCTCATTGCAGTGGCTCCTCTTGTTGTGGAGCACAGGCTCTAGGCACACGGGCTTCAGTAGTTGTGGCACATGGCTCAGTAGTTGTGGCTCGCAGGCTCTAGAGTGCAGGCTCAGTAGTTGTGGCGCACGGGCTTAGTTGCTCCGCGACATGTGGGACCTTGCCAGACCAGGGCTCGAACCCGTGTCTCCTGCATTGGCAGGCGGATTCGTAACCACTGTGCCACCAGGGAAGTCCCCATCCATTGAGTTTTAAATTTCAGTTATTGTATTTATTTGTTTCTTGACATCCTGTTTGGTTCTTCCCCAAGTTTACTAGATTATTTAAGTCAATAACTTTCTATTTCCTGCATTGATTTGAAGCTTATCTTCTGCTTCTTTAAATGCATTAGCGTAGTTGTTTTATGATCTGTATCTGATGATTCCAGTATCTGAAGGTCTGTTTCTGCTCTGTTGTTTCTCTTGGCTCTTTTCCATGGTCTCTCTCTTTTTTGTGTGCCTGGTCAGCTGCTCATTTTCCTTGGAAAATTAATAATGAGAATTCTTTGAGGCCTTGAATGAAAATGTGTGCCCACCTTGTGGGTGGCCCTGGGCTTTGACTTCTTTGTCTTCTTACCCTTTGAGGCAATTAAGAATGAAGCTCAAGTTTATCTGGTTCAGCAAATGCCTCAAGTTCAAAATAGCTGGGTTTCTGCTTTCACTTAGATTTTAGTCTGTAATTTCTTACTCTCTTGCCAACTTTTAGGTGCTTTTGGGAAAATGTTTTCCATATTCTATCTAGCATTTTAAATCATTTTTCATAGAAGAACTGGCCTAAATAGTCCAGCCTATCATATAAAATAATAAATTCAATTATTATTTTACTTACTGAAATTATTATTTCAATTCAATTATTATTAATAAGTTCAGTGATCAGAAATGACTGCCAGCCTATCTGTTTCCTTTTGAAATCACATCACATTTTCATCATGATTTTGGACTGAGCCTTTAGCTAATTCTTACGTTCTTGAGAATCAGACATTGTTCATTACCATCTCAAATATTGTCTCTTTCCCTTCCAAGTCAGACAGTGAAGGAGGCTTTTAATTTTTGTGATGATCATGTTATTGATTTGGTTGGTATTCTCAAAGAGTTGGCTGTTCCTTTTCTGGAGAACCACACATGTACATGCTCACACAGCATCTTCACCATCACTACCCTGACACTTTCCTTCTTTTACCCCTCGTGCTACTTTTGGTTATTTTTCATTGAAAGAAATACCAGGAAAATAACCCAGAAGGGACGACACCGTGTTTTCGTGTGACCCTCTACTTTAGTGCATTTACCTACCAGTCCTTTTGGTTTGAGTTCTTACTGGTGTCCAGACTTTCATCCTTGAAATAAACTGACTTTCAGAAAATTATGAGAATGTATACAGTAGTCCACTGGTATCTTTCCATGATGAAAATAACCTTTGCAAATCCATTCTGTAATTTGGGTCAGTATATTGACTTTTCTGCCAAAAAGCCATGTTCTGTCGATATCTTCAATTGATATAAATGTCTACAGTGGAATCTCTCATTTCAAACAAATTCCTTGCTTCCCTCCCATGCATCTTCTTGTTCATCCTCCTGTCAGTTTAACCCAATCAAAGCCGGGAGGTGTACATCCTTGAGAAAGGCTCGTTCCTTGTGGCTCACACTTAACCTATGTTGGTATCCACCGCTGCCAAAGTGGAGGTCTTAGTTTGAGCAGAGTCATCCTGAAAAATGTGCTTCATTGCTTTAGCACCGCATGAAAAAAGAGCATTCCTGGTCTAGACATTATGTGGTCTCTGCTACCTTCTAGATGGCAAGAACTTGGCTTTATAGATCCTAGAGAATGTTAGGGAAAGATCTGTTTTCTTCTGTCTTCCCTCCTGGCATCTTTATGAAACCATTTCTTTTTAGTCTGCTCTGCTTTGTGTTCCTGTTCCATCCCCTGTGAGGCCATTTTGGTAATAATTGTGATCATACCCCAGATTCTGTCCTTTTCTTGTTCATAATTTTAGAATCGTGCCCTGACATCCAAGAGAGCGGGCCACTTATCCTCTTGAGGTTCGTCCCTTCTCCCATGACCCCGTCCTCCACCTCTTATTCTTCTCTGCCAACTCTCACTCTATTTTTTTCATCAGTCAGTTCTAGTTTAAAGCCCTCTTTGAAATCTGTTCTTTCCTTTCTTTATCATGTGGACCCCCTCCCTGTTCATTGGCTCTTTTCAGCGACTGTGTCCCCATGAGCTACGAAGGGCCCATCACAATAGATAATGCGGGAAAGGCAGATTTCAGTTCCCATCTGTGACCCCAATTCTTTGGGCTTTCTTCCCAGTATCAGATGCAGTCGCCATCATTCAGAGAAGCACAGTGATGAGAAACACAGGGTCGTGGTCAAAGGCTCGGCAAGTTATGATGTCGCCTTCCTTTTCTCCTCTCTTTTTCACCAGTTGTTCTGGCAGCTGGTGGGGCTGTGTGTGTCCCTCGCAGAACATTAGATCAGCTGGTGGATGGTGACACCATTACTGTTTTATTTTTTCCTCTTGGGAACAGTAGGTGCTTACAGTGGCATTCTCAGCACTGAGAACACAAGATTTCTCTTCCCCTGGGAAAGATTTCTCTTTCCAATGACTTTTTATTTTCACCCCCAGCTGGATCAGAGGAAAGAACGGAGGAAAGAGGCCTTTTTTTTTTTTTCCCCCCTTTCCTTTATGCTGTCTCTTCAGTCTATTGACTCCCCACCTACTTTTATCGGTGGGCAGAATCCACTCGTCCCTGGCTGTTTCTGAACGTCAGCCTTGGTCACACAGACTTCCTCGGTCTTCGGCTTTCCATCTCTCCACACACAGCCTGGAGATAACGAGATTAATTTTGTACAAATTAAGAGCAAGCAGTGTTCTGAAAACTACTGGCGCATTGACTACGATAACATTGCCCCTAGGTAATAGCTGCAAATCGCTAAGATCTCTAGAGAGATCTTTTTTTTTTCCCTCTCATTCTGGAGTCCACCTCCCCTTTGGCTATACTTCTCAGGTCATTTTGGCTGCTGATTTAAAAATAAGTTCTTAGTTCACGTCCTCCGGTTACTTGCCATTTGATGGTCATACTTGACTTCTTAACCTCCTCCTGGCTGATAGACAGACCCCCACTCCCTCGCTGTGCCCCGGAGTTGGGGCAGCGTGGCTTCTCCACTGCTTTTCCCCTCCTTTCCTGTGTTTCTCCAGTGCCTCTGGTTAGTCTGCTCTGCTCAGGACGCTTAACTTCTCCTTTTGTTTTTCCTCAGGTGTTGGACAATCAGATAAAGAAAGACCTAGCCGACAAGGAGACTTTGGAGAACCTGATGCAGAGACACGAAGAGGAGGCCCACGAGAAAGGCAAGATTCTCAGCGAACAGAAGGCGGTAGGTAGACAGAATCTCACAGCCGGTCTCCAAGGGAGGGCGTGTGAACCACGCCAGGAGGCCCCCACTGGAGAAGAGTCCATTTGGTCTGTTTTGTCCCGTGGAGTCTGCTGCTAACAGAAAGCTCTCCCTGCAACCCCTTCTCATAAAAGCAGTGGCAGTGGTGGCTCGGGGTGGCCAGTTTTGCCCTTCACGCCCTTCTTTAAGAACTCACGCTGACCTGCGTCAACTAGAACCCTGTCTTTCAACACACCAACCCCCCGCCACCTCCCCGACGAAGTGCCCGGTGGCCTGTGGCCGCCCTTAGGCATCTCGTTTCCTTTCTAATCTGTATAGGCAGGTGTTTCAGAAACTTGCAGCTTAAAAGTTTCCCCTGTTGTGCTTGTTAATCTACTTATTATCTCAGACCCTACCGAGACTTTTCACAACAGGATATCTATTTATTATTTATTTATTATTTTTAGTTTTTGGCTGTGTTGGGTCTTCGTTTCTGTGTGAGAGCTTTCTCCAGTTGCGGCGAGTCGGGGCCACTCTTCATCGCGGTGCGCGGGCCTCTCACTACCGCGGCCTCTCTTGTTGCGGAGCACAGGCTCCAGACGCGCAGGCTCAGTAATTGTGGCTCACAGGCCCAGTTGCTCCGCGGCATGTGGGATCTTCCCAGACCAGGGCTCGAACCCATGTCCCCTGCATTGGCAGGCAGAGTCTCAACCACTGCGCCACCAGGGAAGCCCACAACAGGATATCTAAAGGAGGGTCCTGGGAAGCGATATTTTTGACCAGCACGCCGCCCCCCGCCCCTTTCCTGCCCTGGGCAATTATTATGTTTCATTAAGTTGGGGAAGCTTTGATGCAGAGAATCTAGGACAGTAGGGGCTGGGTGAGAAGGAATCACCCAGAGAACGACAAACTCGTGGGTGATGAGAAATAGGAACTTGCAGATGCAAGTTTAGAGGCTCTGGCAGGCTCAGGGCGCGTGTGGACGACACGGGGATTTAACGAGGCCTGTCAACTCACGGAATGCCAGGTTCCTCAAGAGGTCCTCTCGCGTGTGCTTACTGCAGGCCCCTTAGCTAGTGAGGGGATTTGTAGTCTCCGTTTGATAAAACAAATGAGTGCCATCGTTGGAGCAGTGAGATCTGCGCTCCTCAGGGTACAGGCTAGTTGAGGCTCTGGTCTAATGGCCTGCCTTTCACATGACACTTTTCCCCACTCACGTGGCCCACTTCCCTCTCATTCCGGTGTTACCGTCTGTGTGCGAGGCTCCAAAGATCCCCCGTGTTTCAGATGATCAACGCCATGGATTCCAAGATCAGATCCCTGGAACAGAGGATAGTGGAATTGTCGGAAGCCAATAAACTTGCGGCAAACAGCAGTCTCTTTACCCAGAGGAACATGTAAGTGTTCACATTCTAGCTGTGTGCTTGATTCCACTTTGGTCTTCTCTCCTGGCCACAAACTCTGTTCTTCTGTCTGGCGGAGCAGGAGCGGATTTAACGACTCCTGTGGCGGGGCCCGGCCTCCGTATATTTATGTCATTTTGCCCTCTCTGAAGTGGTCTCACTCTACCCGCCCTCTCTTTTGAGCTGCGTTTTCTTAAATGCTTCAAGTTACCATCCCACCACAGAGTGTTTTGGTCTCTCTAATGAAGTAATTTACAGTTTGCTTCTGGAGACCTCGTTCCCCAGACTCGCCTCCTGTAATCAGCCAGAGGTGATCTCAGGTGTGCCCAACTGGGCCATCCATTTCGCTGTTGTGAAGTTGGGCCCTTGGGGGTGAGTTTTGGGGTTCAGCAAGGACTCTCCTGTGTTCCGGGAGCACTTTGATCTTAATCTTTTTCCCCAAAGAATTACAATCTCCTTAAGAGATCTTAAACACTCCCATCTTAGTTTAAACCAGCTTGGTAGGCCGCTGTCCGATCTTTGAGCCATTCCAGCTTCTGAGCGGCCTGGTGAAGAGGTGAGCAAGGTCGACAGAGAAGTAGAAGGAGTAGCATTCTTTCTCCTCATCGCCCTCTCTTCCCCAGGGCCTGTCTTGGTGAGTCGTGAGGGTGCTCCTGTACTCTCAGGAGGCCCTTTCTGCTCTCCTGTACAGACTGGAAAAATAAAAAGGTCTACCAAAGGAGTGAAATGATGGTATCTCTTGCATCCCCCTTGACCATACTTAATGCCATTGACGAGGGACTCTGAGCAGTGGGGACTAAATGGGCCCCAGGTCCCCGTGCTGGGGCCATGCACGCGAGGCCGGGTCAGGGCGGCGCTGACCTGGGAACGAGTGTGGTCCGCTTGCTGAGACGCACCTCTCGCCCTGCTTCTGCCCGTCCTTCTGAGGGGACATGCTCGCCTCTAATGAGACTGTGAATTTGCTTGGCTCCTCCCACCACCCCCACCAGGAAGGCCCAGGAAGAAATGATTTCAGAACTCAGGCAGCAGAAGTTTTACCTGGAGACACAGGCTGGGAAACTGGAGGCCCAGAACCGGAAGCTGGAGGAGCAGCTGGAAAAAATCAGCCACCAAGACCACAGCGACAAGAATCGCCTGCTGGAGCTGGAGACCAGGCTGAGGGAGGTGAGAGTGAGGGGTGATCTCCCGAGGCTGTTTGTTGGAGGACCCAGGGGCCCCCAGTCATCCAAGCGTCAAGCACAAATCAGTACTTACACGAGAGCCATTGTGTGTGGTGGTGAAGAGTGCAGACAGGGCCATGGGGGTCTGCGGTAGAATTCCACTTCCCCTTTTTAGGCGTTTGGTAACCTCGGGTGGGGCAGGCTACCCTACCGCCTCTGTGCTTGAGTTTCCTCATCTGTAAAACGGCCATGAAAACGTATCTCCCTCATGGGGTCACGTGAGGATGACGTAAATTGGTGCATCTTCAAATGGGGGCAAAGTGATTCCTCCTGTATCCTGATTCATCGCGGGTCACATGACTGTGTCCATGCACGGAGTTTAACACATAGTACGGCTTAATGACAGTGACAGAGGCCCCCCCCATGACAGTGGGAGACTAAAAGAGAAATCTGAACTTTAGGTTTGTCTGATGGAAGGTGATTCGCTTCAGAGGTATTGGGTCGGCCAGAAAGTTCGTTTGGGTTTTCACATAAGATGGAAAAACCCGAATGAACTTTTTGGCCGACCCAATATTAAGGGAGCTGGGAAAGGCAGCCAGGTTTGGGGAGGGAAATACCACACATTTGGTTGCGAACCTTTTGAGGTTGACTGAAGCTGTGACTTGACATGGCTCACTGTGTATTTATCAAATGCCTGCTGTGTGCCAATTAGTAGCCAGATAGACAGTGGTGACAAGACAGACCCATCCCTGATGTCGGGGGCTGTCAGCCTGGCAGGTGGGTTTAGCTGGCACTGCCAGAGACAGGACCGGAGCTCAGGAGGGCGGTCCTTTCAAGTGGGACATCCCGGCTGGGCGTAGAGACACTGGGCTCAAATATTTGTGATGGAATTCTTCAAAGCGGAGATGATCTCTCTTAAGGCAAAGACCGTTAAGCAGACAGTCTTTAGTTAAGGACCAAACCTTGAATTCTGACGCTTAGGAATGTCTTCATTTGTACTGGAGTATTAAAATGAGGCCACTTCTCGCAAGGGCAGGAGTTGTCAAGGTGTGGACCCCGCTCTGTTAGGACCACATGGCCTGTGTGTTGAAATGCAGATTCCTGGGCGGCTTCCTCCCTCAGCTTTTTGAATGGAATCGGGGTCGGGTGGGGGTGAGGAACAGGGATTTGCATTTTTAACCGGTGCCCTGGGCGATGCTTATGCTTCCGGAGTTTGAGGGCCATTGTTCTAGGTTATCCAGAAGCCTCAGGCGGTGGTTTTACTTTTCTAATCCAGGCGATATTTTTACTCTTCAGTAAGTTTAACCACACTTCCCCGTAGTGTCAGCCTTAGGAGTGTGAGTGTAAATAACTCGGATAGATTTCTCTGAGCGTGGGAACGCTGGCTGGCTGGCTTTTGCTTTCCCTTCCCACAAATGTCTCTCTTGTGTGTCTGCCCTGTAGCTGTAGCTCCTCTGGGCATTAACCTGCCACAGGGAAGGCGTGTTGCTTTGTTCTCCAGTCAGTATAGCCAGCCCCACAGGGGTGGTGGGAGAAATTTAGGATGCTCCCTGAGGGGCTCAGGGCTGTATATGCTCCAGGGGAGTCTGGAGTTTAGCTTTATTTATTTATTTATTTTAAAATTTTTATGGGAGTATAGTTGATTTACAATGCTGTGTTAGTTTCTGCTGTACAGCAAAGTGAACAAGTTATACATATATGTATAGCTACTCTTTTTTAGATTCTTTTCCCATACAGGTCATTACAGGGTATTGAGTAGAGTTCCCTGTGCTCTATAGTAGGTCCTTATTAGTTATCTATTTTATATATAGTACTGTGTATATGTCAGTCCCAAATCTCCCAATTTATCCCTCTCCCCCTTTCCCCGTCCCCGGTAACCATAAGTTTGTTTTCTACATCTGAGAGTCTATTTCTGTTTTGTAAATTAGTTCATTTGTACTATTTTTTTTAGATTCCACATATAAGTGATATCATATGATATTTGTCTTTCTCTGACTTACTTCACTAGTATGACAATCTCTAAGTCTATCCATGTTGCTGAAAATGGCATTATTTTGTTCTTTTTTGTGGCTGAGTAATATTCCATTGTGTATATGTACCGCATCTTCTTTATCCATTCCTCTGTCGATGGGCATTTAGGTTGCTTCCATGTCCTGGCTGTTGTAAATAGTGGCGCAATGAATATTGGGGTGCATGTGTCTTTCCGAATTATGGTTTTCTCCAGATATATGCCCAGGAGTGGGATTGCTGGATCACATGGTAGCTCTATTTTTAGTTTTTTAAGGAACCTCCATACTGTTCTCCTTAGAGGCTGCACCAATTTACATTCCCACCAGCAGTGCAGGAGGGGTCCCTTTTCTCCATGCCCTCCCCAGCAGTTATTGTTTGTAGATATTTTGGTGGTGGCCATTCTCACCCGTATGAGGTGATACCTCACTGTAGTTTTGATTTGCATTTCTCTAATAATTAGCCATGTTGAGCATCTTTTCATGTGCTTTTTGGCCATCTTTGGAGAAATGTCTATTTAGATCTTCTGCCCATTGTTTGATTGGGTTGATTGTTTTTTTGATGTTGAGCTGCATGAGCTGTTTGTATATTTTGGAGATTAGTCCCTTGTCAGTCACTTTGTTTGCACATATTTTCTCCTGGAGTTTAGCTTTAAATCTAGCCAGGCGATCCGCCTTCTCTTTGCCACCTGCTGCCATTGAGATTGAGGGTAGAGGCCTCAGCCTCGGGTTTGACCCGCCTGCAAGGGTCCTGGGTGTCCTTCCCCGCAGCCCGTGTGTGCAGCGTTAGCAGTTTTCCAGCAGCTTGTGTGGCGCAGGGCCCCTGGGTTCTCCCTGCATCGGACAGCATCCTGCTCCCCAACTTCCTGCTGACGTGTGACAGTGATGTCACCGGCCTCTCATGGTTTTGCCAAGTGGCCTTGGGAGTTTTCAGGCATGCTAGCAGAGTCGCAGCCTCCTCCGGCTGCTGGCATTTTAATAAGACCAACAGTAAGTAGTTAACCCTGCCACTTTTTAGCTGTGTGACGTCTTCTCAGTTCCTGAATCTCTCGGGGCCGCAGTTTGCTTGTCTGTAAAATGGAAGTCATAGTCATACCATCCTTGTTGGGTTGTTAGGGAGATGAAATGGGTGAAGACAGTGCCTGGCACGCTGTACATGGGTACTTCACCTGCTGCTGTCACATCATCGTTGTTGCCACTGCCGCAGCCATTGTCCCCCTCGTCATCCTCACTAGAGAGAGATCATAGCCTTGGCTTCGGCTGCCGTGGACTTGTGAGGGGCTCCCAGATCCAGCCGACCCGCCCAGACCTGTCTCTTGAGTTTCTGACCTGTTGTCCCAGTAGACATTGGACACCTCCACTCAGATGTCTCCCTTGCAGCTCAAGTTCAACGTGTCAAGAGTGAATTTCTTGCCCTTCTCCTCAGATTGGCCCTTCCTCTCCTGTTCCCTGTCGTGGCCAGTGGTCTCACTGTCTTTGTAATTCAGATGCCCAGCAACATAGGTGTCACCTTTGGCTCCTCTCTGTCCTTTGTTCTCGGCCCCACTCTGAGTTAACCACTACATCCTGTTGGTTCTCTGGGCTAAATCTTTTAAAGGCTCTCTCCTCTTCATGCCTTTGGCCTTTGGGACTTGGGTGTCACCTTTTCCAGGGAGCCTTCTCTGTCCCCCTGGAGCTGGATGGGATGTCTCCTTTGGGTCCCCGTGGCCTTTCATGTTTAGCTTGTACCCTTTCGCTTTCAGTGGGCTCTCCAAGGGCAGCAAGCATCTCTTATTTGCTTGGCATCCCCATGTCTGACACAGGGTCTGGTCCCTAGGACAGCTTGTCAGTGTTGGTGACGTCAGCAGATGTGCCAGGGTCTCCCACATCTCCACGCCTTGGACGTCTTGCTTCCTCTGCTTGGGATTTTCTTTCCCTCCTTAGCTGCTTGTTTGGCTCCTGGATTCTTCAACACAGAGATCCCCAGTCACCTCCTCTCCCCCTCTGCTGTGTTCCCATCACATCCCTGCATCTCCTGACCATTGCACTCGACCACAATGTATGGCTATGGTTGGTTTTTATTTTTCTCCCCAACTTGAAGGCAGAGACTGTTTTTCATCTCCGTATTTCCTTTTACACAGAATTTGCCAAGTAAATTTTTCTTTTTCTTTTTTTTATGTTAATAGTGACTACCTTTAATATTTATTCATTATTTATTTATTTATTTTGGCTGCGCCGGGTCTTAGTTGCAGCATGCGGGATCTTCAGTTGCAGCATTCGGACTTCTTAGTTGCTGCGTGCGGACTTCTTAGTTGTGGCGTGCGTGTGGGATCTAGTTCCCCGACCAGGGATTGAACCCGGGCCCCCTGTATTGGGAGCGCAGAGTCTTACCCACTGGACCACCAGGGAAGTCCCAAGTAAATTTTTCTTGAATAGACGAAAGGTTGAGTAGATAGATGGATAGATGGGCAGATGGAGGGAAGAATGATTAGTACACAATATGACCTTAATTTGGGTTACCTAATCAGGAAAATCAGAGCAGAAATATTTAAAATAAGTAGAATGCAGTCTGTTGTTCCACTTGTATTCCCATTGTAAAGGTGTCCTTGTTACTAATACGATGTTATTTATATCTGTTTACTTTTAAATGTTTTTCTAATAAGAACAATCGTCATCATTTTCATAGGGGATTCTTGCTGTGTGGTATTTTTTTTTTTAGAAGCTTTCCCAAGCATTCGAACATACGAAAGGAAGGGATGGTTTGTATTGATAATATACATTGTATATACTCTTATGTGTTCTCACTCCTGTTGATTTTTGAGACTTATCGAAGTCAGAGCTGTTTTATTGCATTTTTTTTCCTTCTCGGTTGAGTGCTGAAAATTTGATTCCATGACCAAATTTAAGATGCAGATTGCACGGCAGGTTGCGTCTTGGCTTTCTCTTCAGTTAAGGTCAACGAGCATCTCTCTCTCTGTCTCAGGTCAGTCTAGAGCATGAAGAGCAGAAACTGGAGCTCAAGCGCCAGCTCACGGAGCTGCAGCTCTCTCTGCAGGAGCGCGAGTCTCAGCTGACAGCCCTGCAGGCAGCCCGGGTAGCTCTGGAGAGCCAGCTCCGCCAGGCAAAGACGGAGCTGGAAGAGACAACAGCGGAAGCAGAAGAAGAGATCCAGGCACTCACGGTAGGATAAGTGTGGAGCTGAGGATATTTGCTCACCCCTAGAAATGCCAAGAGAGAAAAAATAAACCAGAGAGATGCTTAATGGGCAGAAAATTGGCTTACGTAGGCTGCTTCCTCTTTGGAATTAGTAAACTAGATCAATTGGGCAATATCTGAGCTTTCCTAAGGATCTTGAAAAGGTCCTCCTTTATTTATGCATTTACCTTTTTTTAAAATAATCATCACTATATTTTAAATTTCAGTTTAACCAAAGTCTGTTTACTTGGGTCTTCTACTTTAGTTTTCAATAAACATTAAAAAAAATAATAATGTTATATCTTACAGTAGTCTTTCTACCCTATTTCTGTTTTTGTTTTGGTTAACCTCATTTGTGTTCCTTTTTTTTTTTTTTTCAAGCTGTAGATTCTGTTTTGGGTCTTATAGTATGCATTTGGTAGGTTCTGGATGGAAATGATTCTAATGAATGAGAGATTGTTTCTCTAAAAGGGACCTGGCTTCCCTGCTCTTTCTGAGAGACTGGTGTGCTCACGTGAAGAGTGTTCTCAGGAGGTATATTGTTGGTGGTGGGCGGCCCCTGGATTTAGACCTTAGTTCTTTCTGCAAGTCTTAAAACGTGACTTCGTTGGCCAATCTCCCACAGTTGATCCTTCTCACAGGGACTGACCCAGGCTAACAAAACTGACAAGAATTTTATATGTAAAAATGCCAATTTACCAGCTTTACAGAGGGAAATACAACCGCCAAGTTGACCAGGATAATCTTCACATTCTTCCCCTTCAGAGAAATCTACTTATAAATCCCATTTCTCTTGGAAGGCTGCTTGGTGGACCTGGACTCTGGGCATAGAGAGCTGAATGGGTTTAATGGCTGGTATCAACCAAGTGCATACATTTCTAATGGTAACATACTGTACTTGCCAAGCGGACGGGCACACT
This sequence comes from Eschrichtius robustus, assembly GCF_028021215.1. Lineage (NCBI taxonomy): Eukaryota > Metazoa > Chordata > Mammalia > Artiodactyla > Eschrichtiidae > Eschrichtius > Eschrichtius robustus. The sequence goes on from NC_090837.1 coordinate 10,275,570, forward strand.
CATGCCTGCTGGTCAGGGTACCCCCTTCTGTGGGCAGGGCACAATGCAGCTGATGTTCAGTTTTTTTCAATAAGGTACCCAAATGGGTATCTTATTCATTCTGATTCATTTTGGATCCTGTCCCCATCTCCATCAGCAAACACCTCTAAACATCTCTTAGAGTAGGATTACTTCTGCAGATGATCATGCACTTTTGTTGCTTATGATTTACTCTGTTTAAAAGTAATACGTGTATGTATGTATATATACATATATACATACATACATCTATATATATATATAGATATATATATAGATATATAGATATATAGATATATACATACATACATATATATATATATATATATATATATATATTTTTTTTTTTTTTTTTTTTTAACTAATTTCCTTCTTAGAGGTTATCTACCACTGTTGGGTTTGGGGACCAAATTGGGAACATGATCTGAGAGTGCCAGGGTCCTTATGGACCAATCCAGGATACAGGGCCTTCCAGGATTCTGGGGATACAGAGTAACTCCTGTATAGAAGATGCTTGTGCATCCTAGATTTTCCAGGACTTATGCCAAGTTCAGATATTGGTTGCAACCTTAGTTTCCATTGTTTTCTCTATGAAAACGCTCATTAAATGATGCCATGTGCCCCCAGTATTTGGTTTGGAAAAAAAATAGTGTCTCTTTGTTTATATTCTGCCCTGTTTCAAAAATGGATTGGGAACAGTTTGGAAAGATATGAAACAGTATAACAGGATAGAATAAGAAAGAAAAGTCTAAGAGAAAAGAAGTCATAGAAGAAAAAAATGGAGGTAAGAATGAAATGAATATATACGCCAAGAAGGCGTATACGCTTTCTGGAGTGGGGTGGATGTGGAGAGAGACAGCCAGATAGCATTTCTTAGCTGCTAAAAGAGACACCTAAAATCCAACCACTATTATATTTAATGCCTTGTATATTAATATTTCCCCCCATATGAACCACCCCAGCTCTGAAGGGAGGAGACGTCAGTCATTTAATCTGTACTTAATGAGTCCTCACTGTGAGCCTGGTGCTGTGTCTTTAGCTTTTTCTCCCCAGGGGACTGGCCTGTAATCCCTCAAATCCTTTTACTCTGGAGTGGAGGAGAGGGAAGCATTTACCTCTCTACTCTGTTGGAATTGGGAGGGAGGCGGTGGTCAAGCGTCTTACCCTGCCCGTTTGGAAGGAGGAGGGTATACAAAAGAGTTTGTGTCGCTGCTGTTTATCTGTGGGGAAATTAGTCTTTCAGTCCTGTCTTGCTGCTGGTCGGAATGTGCTGTGTCTAATGGCTGCTGGACGCCTGCACGGCAGCAAGTCACGACTTAATTTAGTCAGATGAGATCACTGCCTCAGAGCATCTTAAAAAAAAAAAAAAAAAGAAAGAAAGAAAGAAAGAAACGAACCTCCCTAGGTCTGGAAACTAGGACTCTACGACTCTCACAGATGAGGATCCCTTGGAAAGTAGGGTTTGTTCACATTGATGACAGGAAAGTGCCTTTGGTCAAACAGCTGTTTGTAAGCCCATCATGCAGGAATCCAAACCTCACATCAATTTGCCTCAGTTCAGTTTGAAGGCTGTGGGTTTTTCCTCTCCCCTCCTCTTGATTATGTCCCATAAATCTGGTCATGGACCACAGGTGGCTGTTGCCTGAATGGCTTTGTTGAATTTGTTCCAAAGAATGTATTTTCTGAGAGAGAGAGAGAGAGAAAATGGTCACAGATGCAGTACCCTGACTCTCCCTCTCTCATTGTTCTGGTCCAAGTTCAGACCCAGCGTAAGCATCAATCAAATTCAATCAGCTGGATCTAAAATGATCTCCTAGGAGGCTTGTTTGCTTCATAGCAGGCTGTTTTATCAAGAAAAGCAAATAGTCAAATGGGCTATTATTGCTTTAATTCTAAGAGGTGGCCACCTCCTCACCTGGGATGGGAGCAGTTACCCTGTTTGGCTTCTGCCCCTGGGCCAAAAATAGATGGAGCACAGTTAAATGGAAGCTCTCCATTGAAGAAGTGTGGCAGGGGCCGCCAGTCGCCATTGTTGGTCTTCCTCAGGCTTTCTTTTTTTCCCACTCTCCCTTTACCCACCCTGTCAATTGCATTTGCATTGAAATTCACTGGCCGTTAAAAGCTGAGATTGAGTCAAGGTGGACAGCAACAAGAGAGTCAGATTTAAACAAAAAGCCATGCTTTTAAGATGCTTCAGTGCTTATTGGTGGAAGAGAGAATTTTCCACCTGGAACTGAAATTTATGACTCCATGTAGAGACTTCCCTGGCGGTCCAGTGGTTAAGACTTCACCTTCCGGCGCAGGGGGTGTGGGTTCAATCTCTGGTCGGGGAGCTAAGATCCCGCATGCCTTGTGGCCAAAAAACCAAAACATAAAACAGAAGCAATATTGTAACAGATTCAATAAAGACTTTAAAAATGGTCCACATCAAAAAAATCTTTAAAAAAAAAAAAAAAAAGGCTCCATGTAATGCCTTCTTCTGTGGAAGAGAATTTGAGCATGCACACTTCATTGCATGCAGACATGCGACGTGATGGGAGCGTTGCTCTGAATGGGGCCGCGGGGTAGAGGAACCGTGTGGGCTTGGCGCCCACCAGCATGGCCCCACGAACACGTTTCATGTCCCTGCCCTCACGTTCTTTTACTGATTTTGTTAAATGACTAATGCTGAATGATCAAGTCAAAAGCTAGAGACACTCGAGAAAGGGATCCTCCCAGCAGAGCGTGATGGTGGGATCCCAGAGTCATCCTCTTTGATTTGTTAAAATCATTAGTCAATGCACGCTCTCTTTTTCTCTTTTACATAACTATCAATTGTTGTATTGAATTAGTAACCCACCGGCATGATAGGCAAGATGTGAAATTGGGTCACCTAAGGTGACAGTGTTGCTTGGTGCCAGCCTTCCCAGGGAAAGGGGCGGATGCGTGGAAACCTGTGTTCTAGGATCCTGACCGTGGATCCCAGAAGGCAGTCAGACATCTAAACACATGTTTCCTTTTCACAGTTCTACAGGCATTTTCTCTCATCAAGGTTGCATAATAATTCTCTTTTCTTCATTCCTCTTGTAACTTTCCTTAAAATTAAAGAAGATATAAGTACTCCCCAGAGTGAGTGCCTCTCTGGTTTCCAGGATGCAGCCTGTCCATCCTGCCTCTTGCCACCCAACCCCTAGGTCAGTGGTTCTCAAGTTGGGGGGGGGGGGTGGGTCTCTGGCTCCATGGGGGGTCCCCAAGTTCAGGTTATTTTCATAATAATACTAAGCTGTCATGTGGCGTTTTTCATTGTGTTAACATTTGCACCGGTGGTGCAAAAGCAATACTTTTATTTTAAAAGAAATAATAAATAAATATTTGAAAAAATCTGCTTTAACTTCTAATGTGGTTAATAGAGATAGATATAACTCACATAAACAAAAGCCCTTTGGGGTCCTCAGTAATTTTTAAGAGGGTAAATATTTATTCCCTGTAGCTTCTAACACCTAATTAACACTCAGATATTACACTGAAAGAATCCAAAGCTTGTCTTACATATGTCTTAACATATTTTATTACCTTTATATATAATGTGACCTTTTGCTTTTTGTGCATTTGTTTTACAACTTATTTCAAAGGAACATAAAACATGTTTCTTGCCATTTTAAAGCTCACATCAGTTCAATGATTGTTACAGTACTTCCAGCAGTCACAACAGTCACAACTACATTTTGTGTTTATATTTCAGTCAATAATAAAAGCCATAATGATGGTAGTTCCTTACATTATACCCTCAAAGAGGATTGTCATTTGATGTGTCAGAGTGATCCAAAGGCCTCATGATGGCAAATTATAATAGAAATATTAGTGATTGAAATTTCAGACTACTGTGGGGCAGTTAGGCAAGTTTCTACTGGTGTGGTGTTATTTGGAAACTTTGCTGTTAGTCATAAAGTGGAACAGGTCTTCTATCCCTCAGTCTAGGCCAGAAAGCTTTTTTATAATCATTGCTTAGGCTTTGAAGAAGTTAACTCCACCTTCAGCTTCCTGTTTCTGTCTGAGTAATTTCACACCAAATAGTCATTTAGAGTGGAGGTTGGCAAGCTATAGCCAGTGGGCCAAATTTAGTCTGCTTCCTGTAAATAAAGTTTTATTGACACACAGTCACACCCATTTGTGTACATATTGTCTGTGGGTGCTTTTGTGCTGTGAGGGCAGAGTTGAGTAGTGGTGACAGAGACTGAGTGGCCTTCAAAGCCAAAAATATTTACTATCTGATCCTTACAAGAAAACAGTTGTTCATTCCAGCTCTAGAGTTTACTAACCTAAGGATTCTTCCTCTAGGATACTCACAGATGAGATTCATCAGTGGTACAAATAGCCACGTTCCTAATTTAGATAAATAGTATTCTTGCCCCGTTAAATTAATAAATCTCTCATATCATTATTAGGCAAAAAACAGTTTTGGGGAAAAAATTATAATCTATTAAATTAGTTCATGAAAATCGGGGCTAATTATTTGAGTTGATTCTAAGTGATAACTCTTAATTTATGAATCTGTAAGTCCATCTGTGCAATTACTGATTTTTGTTTTGTTTTACCATTTTTCCAGTCCTCTTCATTCTTTTGTGTAGATTTAAATCTCTGGTTGTCATCTTCTGCCTGAAAGACTTCCTTTAACATTTCTTATATAGTACAGGTGTGTGGGTGGCAAATTCTTTCAGCTTTTATGTGTCTGGAACGGTCTTTCTTTCGCCTTCATTTTTTTTTTTTTTTTTTTTTTAAATAGCTACTTTATTTATTTATTTATTATTTTTATTTTTGGCTGTGTTGGGTCTTCGGTTCGTGCGAGGGCTTTCTCTAGCTGCGGCAAGCGGGGGCCACTCTTCATCGCGGTGCGGGGACCGCTCTTCATCGCGGTGCGCGGGCCCCTCACTATCGCGGCCCCTCCCGTTGCGGGGCACAGGCTCCAGACGCGCAGGCTCAGTAGCTGTGGCTCGCGGGCCCAGCTGCTCCGCGGCATGTGGGATCTTCCCAGACCAGGGCTCGAACCCATGTCCCCTGCATTAACAGGCAGACTCTCAACCACTGCGCCACCAGGGAAGCCCCGCCTTCATTTTTGAAAGATATTTTTGCTGGGTATAGAATTCTAGGTTGACAGATTTTTGTTTTTGTTTTCCTTTCAGTACTTTAAAGATGTTGCTCCCCTGTCTTCTAGCTTACTCCCCTCCAAAACCCCTCCAACCTCACTGGGAGAAATCTTTTCTTCTCTTTGTTTCTCTATAAATAACTTGTCTTTTTTCTCTGGCTGGTTTTAAGCTCTTTACCTTTATTACTGGTTTTAAGCAGTTTGATTATGATGTGATTTAGCTTAATTTCCTTCATGTTTCCTGTGGTTAGGGCTCGTTTAATGTTTTGCATCTATGGATTTAGTTTTTCATTGACTTTGGAAAATTTGGGGCCATTATTTCTTCAAATATTTTTTTCTGTCTCACTCCTGCACTCCTTCAGGGACTTTGAGTACATGTGTATCAGGCTCCTTGGAGTTGTCTCACAGCTCACTGATGCTCTGTTCATTTTTTAAGTCTTTTTTTTTTTTTTTTTTCCTTTGTGTATTTCATTTTGGATAGTTTCTGTTGCTATGTCTTCAAGTTCACTAATCTTTTTTTCTGCAGTGGCTAATCTGCTGTTATAAACTTAAAATATAAATCTATGGCAAAATAGACATATTTAGAGAATACATCACAGCTAAATTAGGTGCTGAATTTTTTTTTAAATAAATTTATTTATTTATGTATGTATGTATTTGTTTTTGGCTGTGTTGGGTCTTTGTTGCTGCATGTGGACTTTATCTAGTTGCAGCAAGTGGGGGCTACTCTTCATTGCGGTGCACGGGCTTCTCACTGCAGTGGCTTCCTGTTGCAGAGCACGGGCTCTAGGCACACGGCTTCAGCAGTTGTGGCACTCAGGCTCAGTAGTTGTGGCACTCGGGCTCAGTAGTTGTGGCTCGCGGGCTCTAGAGCGCAGGCTCAGTAGTTGTGGCACACGGGCTTAGCTGCTCCGCGGCATGTGGGATCTTCCCGGACCAGGGCTCGAACCCGTGTCCCCTGCATTGACAGGCTAGGTGCTGAATTTTTTGACTTACTTCTCTTATAGACCTTTTTCTTTTGTTTAAAAAATTGAAGTATAGTTGATTTACAGTATTGTGTTTCTGGTGTACAGCAAAGTGATTCAGCTACATTTTTTAAAATATTCTTTTCCATTTTGGTTTATTAGAAGATATTGAATATAGTCCCCTGTGCTATAAAGTAGGACCTTGTTGTTTATCTATTTTGTATGTAGTAGTTTGTATCTGCTAATCCCAAACTCCTAATTTATCCCTGCCCTTTCCCCTTTGGTAACCATAAGTTTGTTTTCTATGTCTGTGAGTCTGTTTCTGTTTTCTAAATAAGTTCATTTGTCTCATATTGTAGATTCCACATATCAGTGATATCATATGATATTTGTCTTTCCCTGTCTGACTTACTTCACTTAGTATGATAACCTCTAGGTCCATCCATGTGGCTGCAAAAGGCATTATTTCATTCTTTTTTTTATGGCTGAGTAGTATTCCATTGTGTATACACCACATCTTCTTTATCCGTTCATCTGTTGATGGACATTTAGGTTGTTTCCATGTCTTGGCTATTGTAAATAGTGCTGCAGTGAACGTTGGGGTGCATGTATCTTTCTGAATTGAGAGTCTTCTCTGGATATATGCCCAGGAGTGGGATTGCTAGATCATATGGTAGCTCTATTTTTATTTTTTTAAGGAACCTCCATACTGTTCTCCATAGTGGCTGCACCAATTTATGTTCCCACCAACAGTGTAGGAGGGTTCCCTTTTTTCCACACCCTCTCCAGCATTTATTACTTATTAATCTCTGATAGAGATGAATATTTTTTACTTTTTTTTAAAGCAAAGGGCCACTTTTTCCTCTGCCTCAAACTGGATTCTTCTTTGGGCTTTCATAGCTAAGCAAATGGTGCCATAATCTACCTTGTCTTCCAAATCAGAAGTCTGTTAAGGAACCCTTGGCCCGCATGTCCATCAGCAAGTCTTATTTCCTGTGCTTCCAAAAGAGATCTCACCTCCATCCACTTCTCTGCATCTTTTGCCACGTCCAGCTCCAAGCCACCCTCCTCTCTCCCTTTAATGGCAGCAGCAACCGCCTCAGTGGTTTTTGAACTTCCTTCTACATTTGTCCTGTTTTGATCTGTTCTTCCTGCAGCATCCACAAAACGACAACCAGGCCATGTCACTCTGCATTTTAAAACCTCTGTTGGCCTCCAATTAATTGCATTTTGAATGAAATCCAAACTCTTTTCTTGGCCTTCAAGATTCTTGGTCTGGGCCTGCCTCTCTACCATCAGCTTGGGCCACATTTTCCCTCTTTTGCTCTTTGGCCACAGAAGAATACATTTTACCTTGCGTCTCGTACACGGGAGCCTATATACTGAGTTTCAGTGAGTTTTAAGGTAGATAATCAGGATGCATCTTATAGCCTGTATATGATTCTGTAGTCATAAGGACATAAACATGTCATAGTTTCATTGGCAGTACTTCTTTTTCTTAATGTTACATAAAATTGTGGTAAATCTTACAATTGATAGCAACTTAAACTTGATGACTTATGGTATCTGATACAAGTTTCCAACAATGGTGCTTACCTTTACTCTCCAAGGTACATTCTGATGTTTTCTAATCTATCCTGTTTATTCCATTCCACTGGATAAAACAAACCAAAAAAATCTGACTTGACATCTTCGCTCTTGAGGCACAGCTTGAAGTGTAAAAAACTGCTCTAGCCACTCAGGTCCTTTTTTGTTCCCCAAATGAACCAAACCCTTTCTTGCCTCAGGGTTTTTGCAGATGCTGTTCTCTCTGCTCTTTTCTGTTCTTTGCATGGCTGGCTCCTCATCATCCTGCAGATTTCAGTTTCAATGTCAGCTCTTCAGAGAAGCCCTCCTTGACTGCCCCATCTAAGTGAGTTCTTTTTCTCCCCCCTTATTCTTTTTCCCTAGACCCCGTTCGTTTCCTTCATAACACTTGTCACTGTTTGTAATCCTGCCCTTGTTTATTTTCTACCTGTCCGCACCAGAATGAAGGTGAGGCCAGATATGCTGTATCTTGCCATAGTGTCTGCCATTTAGTATGTACTCAAAATATCCTTGTCAGCTGAATGAATGCTACTGGTTTAGAGCGCCTCTGTCTTGGTGAAAACCTTTATATTTACTTCAAGTTCTACATGGGGTTTGTGAATCTCAGCAGCTTTGGATTTAATTTTTTAAAAAGTCCCTGCTTTGTCCTGGCTATTGTCCTGTATATGTGTGTTTGTGTCTTTCTTGGGAGAAGGCTTGGGGGCGGGGGTGGGGGGCAGTGGTGGGCAGCCAATTGGAGGGAAGAGGAAAAGATTAAGAGTCGGGAGGAAGACAAATAAAGGAGAGTAAAACTTCATCCTATGTTTTTTTCCTTCCTTCCACTAGTCCCTAGTTTTAATCTGAATGTTAAATATATATTTGTACAGGGTGTGATGTGTGGTCTAAATAGTTAATTGTTATTAATAGGCATTGTGTATTCCTGTAACTTTGCTTCTCCTGTTGGGTATGACTTGATTAATTCTTTGAAAAAAAGGTGCTGGGGCAGCTGCAACAGCGTTCTTGGCTTTTTTAGATAAATTGTGATTTTCTTTATTTGACCCATAGCACGTAGAATTGTATTCCACCCTATGAAAAATTTATAATCAACTTCTTACCTTTTAGGCACATAGAGATGAAATCCAGCGCAAATTTGACGCCCTTCGTAACAGCTGTACTGTGAGTATTAACCAAAGATGATGAGAATAACATGAAACTAAAACTGAGGAGGAAAGGGGGACATCTCATTCTAATATCAGTGACTGATTTTTGATATAAACTTTCAGCTTGAAGCAGTTAATGAGGTCAAACTGATTTGGAAGTTTCTGAGCCTCAGATAACTTCAGTGTTTTGTGTTCCTGCCAGTTTAAAAAAAAATTAAACCATTCTTTGTGTTTGGGGATGGCTTGTTGGAATGGTCAAAATAATTCTCACTGCAGAACCACTAATAGATCTCAGTAGCTGCAACAAAAGTCCCATTGCAGCTCCCCTTCCTTCTCCAATCTAGAAGGTTCTGTCTGAGACTGGCCCCAGATGGTAAGGGGCAGTTAGACATGTCAGGCTTCTCTACCCTGCTGCCTCAACAGAGAGGGAAGACCAACAAGTTCTTCTCCTGGGGAATCTAGAAGTGTTAACTTCCCAACAGGCAAAATCTGGCTTCCTAACATGCAAATTCATAATCTAAGGCTCTTTGGGAGTCGTTATTTCTATTGAGAGAAGTCAATTCCAGGAGCAGATAAGCATCATTCATAGGTTATATAATAGGGTAGGATCAGTGGAAACTCAGAGTCTATTTTTGATCAGAGAGAGGGACTAAAATAGGCCCCTTTCAGAAGGGAGGGTTGTTGTCCTTATTCATGGTTCTACCTCCTTTCTTTGGTCCTTTCATCGCTCTGTTACCTCCTTAGTCAGTTCTCAGTCAGCTTGTCTCCATTTGTATTGTTTGCATCTGTATAAATTTCCAGAAACACCCCTCCACCTCTTATAGGCATATTTTCTGTCCTTGTAATGAACTCCTTCTTCCCTCCTTACCTACTATAAATGGGACATTAAGTCCTGGCATATGCTCCCCCCTCTTGCCCCCTGCCTCATTTAGGTATAAAATGCACACAATAAAGTACATGAAGTGCAACTAATATTAGGCATATAGCTCGATGGATTTGTATGTGTGTAGACAACTTGTGTAACCACAACAAAGATCAAGATACATAACTTTTCAGCTCCCAGAAGGTTCCTTCCTGTCCTCTTCCCATCAGCATCCTTTGCCCTAAGGGTAACCAGTATTCTGACCTCTGATACCATACCTTAGTTTTGCTTGTTCTTGAACTTCATATAAATGGAATCATAGAAGATGTGGTCTTTTGGGTTTAGCTTTGTTTGTTACTTAAATTGTCTCTGAGGTTCATCCATGTTGTTGCATCCATCAAGATTTTGTTATTTTTTAATTACGGTGTCGTGTTTCTAGTGTGTGTATAGAACTGAAGTTTGTTTATCCATTCTCCTGTTGATGGATGTTTGGGTTGTTTCTGGTAGGAATAAAGCTATTAGGAACATTCTTGTACAGATCCGTTGACGGCTTTAAGGCCTTGTTTCTGATGAGCATATACCCAAGAGTGGAATAGCTAGGTCATGGGACGTGCCTCTGTTTCACTCTAGTAGGTACCTGGCAGATGGAATTTAGGTCTATTTCCTGTTGCCAGTGGCTGGATCGAGGGTGAGCCTGCCTTAGCATTATCTGTTGATTTCTTCCCTTCCTTGAGGAATTGATGCATTCTGTTCCTGTACTCTCTTGCCTTACTTTTTTAGTTTCTTATTTTCTTGGTTTCTTATTTTACACAAGAGTTATTTGCTTATATTACATACATGCTCATAAATGATCACTGAATAAAATATAGATCATTTTAGGACTGTGACTTTTTTTTTTAACATTACTATTTTTTCCTAAAATAAACTTGGATGCATTTTAAATGTGTACATCAGTAATCCTGTTCCATTCATCTGGAGTTTTCTTTTCTCCTTTTTTGGTCTTTTTTTTTTTTTTTTACAGCTTTTTTTCTTTTTACAGCTTAAGGGATAATCGGAGTACAATAACCGGATGAGTTTTGAAATGTGTGTATATTTGTGAAACCAGCAAAACAATCAAAATAATAAACACAGCCATCACCCTCAAGAGCTTCCTTGTGTGCCTTTGTAATCCTCCCTTTTCCCCATTTTTAAAATCGCAAGTGTAGTTTTAATAGAATATACCAATATGTAGAACAAATTAGGTTACTTTCTTATGTAACTTTTGTACTCTCTTTATCCCTCACATTTGCTTTTTCTGGCACAGTGACTTCTAATCCTTTCTTTACTTACCCCTGGCATTCTGTGGAGAAGCCTTTGGGGGCCTCTCCCAGTGGGAGGGGGAACCCAAGAAAGTGATCCCCACCCACATTTCAGCTAGGGCAGCTGGGTAGCTTGGGGGTCCAAACCACACGCTCTGGAGTCAGATAGACTGGTTCAGATTCTAAATTGGTCTCTTGGTAACCTATGTGATGTTACACTCCTGAGGCTCCATTTCTTTGTCCGTGAAATGGGATGACATTGTATGTCCTCAATTCCAATACACCATTGATTGTAAGATGCATAATTCATTTAATTACTGCTCTTTGCGGGGCTGGGTGAGGGAAGAGAGACAGCTGCTTAGTTGCAATATACATTCAGATTTCAGAGACAGTAAAACCTAGGAAACACTGAGTCATAGAATCCGAAACTTGGTAATAATACCTACCTCATGGGGGTTCCTGCAAGAATTAGATGGTGCATCGGTGTTTGTACAGGGCCTGGTCCACGGAATGCGCTGATCAGTGTTGGTTGCTATTATCATTTTATTATATTGGATTTACCACAGAATCTTGTGTAGAAAACGGTCCCGCTCCTTAAAAAAGTTTGAAAACCACCACTTTAGAACAACACTTGGCAGCAATGGTAGATCTCAGTTATACTTTCGCAAGTTCAAAGGCTGCTTTATAGACACTTTAGGAGAGCGCGCTAGATGTTCCTTTCTCGTTGGTGCTGTCCAGGATTGTCGCCGCTGGGCAATGTCATCTTTGTCACCGGTGGGAACTCCTATAAAAGCTCAATCAATTGGAGCTCCCAGTTAGCAGCTTTTAAAAAGCTCATGAGCAGTAGGATTTTCGAGCTCAGGCCATTTCTACATTTTGAAGAAATTTAAAAAAAGGATTTGATTCAATCTGGCACCTAAAACCCTACCTAAGTCTGTTTTGGAGAGGAGTTGGTGGGCCAACATATGACACGGTTTTAATTATGAATCAATCTGCCAGCTATAAGATTAAAAATAAATAATATGCAAATAGCTGCCTTCAAGAAGGAATGAGGCATTAAAATAGGATGTCAGCCCTGTGTCTTTTCAGCCTGATACTCATTGTCTGGCTGGTGTCTTCACCCCCAACATGCTCTTGGACATTTACCAGGTAACGTTCCCTCTGTCGGTTGCCCAGTCAGGTGTGAGAGGTAACATATGTATCTCAGAACCACGAGGTGTGCTTAAAGAGCAGCAGATAACCCCAAACAGAGATCTTTAAAAAAAATTTTTTTTGGACACAGAGTAGATAATTTTTTTGTATCCCTGTTTTCTGTTAGAATTGTACCAAGATCTCTTATCTGTAAAAACAGCATAGACGAAAGCTCTGCTGGCCCTTGCATTATGAAGCTATCTCCCTCATCTTTTTTTTTTAACCACTAAGATGGAATCAGCCTTGCAGTTTATCTTTCCTGCCTTCTATCCTTGGGGTTGAAAGCTTAAGAGACTCATAATACAGGAAACAGATCATTTGCCCTTGGTGTGGAGAGAATATACATACCCACAAAGTAGACCTAAGAATTCTCTTTGCTTATAACCTGGTTCAAAATCACAGATAGCCCATTATTATCCTTTCTTTTTTTTTTTTTTTAACCACGGAGGTCATTAATTTACTGCCTGTGTCTCAGGTCTGCCCAGTATCTGTGTGTGTCTAACACTCTGGCAACTCCAGCAGAGCCACAAGCTCAACGTGTTACGGCTTTTGGGCAGGAAGAACATACGAAACGTCCGAATGCGCTAACGTGCTTTCACGAGGCCTCGGATGCTTTGTGCGAGCACCTAATCCTCCTCTTGTCAAACAGGCAACATAGAGGTGATGACAAGATACAGAGCCAGTCATCACAAAGTGTAAACAGAAGTCAGAGACCCCTTGAAAACAGGATGACGACAAGGAAATAGAAGGACTCTTCCTACTCCAGTGGGCCCATGTCAATCGAAATGAGAGTAGTAATCTTGGCACCTCCCTGACTTTTTTGAAGTGTTTCTTCTTTAGCACTTTATAATCTAATTTGGGGAGGAGGAGAAGAAGTGGCAGAAATGGGCTTATTATAAATTGCATTTGTTTTTCATGAGTCAAAGAAAGGGAGTAGGTACCCAAAGGCTTAAATATGTCTTTGAATGACAAGTAAATTATTTTGGCAGCATATATATTCTTATGTGGGTAGATCTTCTGTAGTCTCTTTGCTCCCCGTGGGGCACCATTGATGCCTCAACATCTTGTTCACTAATTTTTATCCCATGTGTTTCACATGATGCGTTAAAGTAGAATAGCACGCAGGAAAAAGCCAAAACATTAAAACCAGAGCAACAGAGGAGGTAGTCAATATAGTATTTACCTCCATGTCAGGTCGAGAAACCAACCCAGCCAAGTTCAAGGTGGCTTATTTGGGGCTTCCAGAATCCATTTTATAGCGCAGCTTCCAGGCCAGTTTGCCTCATCAGTCTTGTTGTTTTCCTTTGGGGGGGCAGAGGTAGAAGGAAGCACAGTGGAGACATTTGCAGTCTAGGAGGAAGACCATCTTAAGGAATGGGTTTACTGCATTGTTTATTCATTGTTGCTGCTTTCGGGAGATTTAACCACGTCACACAAAGGGTGATACAGGGTTCCCTGTGAGGCAGAAGTGCCTGCTAGGAGTGATGGACTTGCAGTTTTTTTCCTTTTTTTTTTTTTTTTTTTTTTAAACCCTGATAAAGAAGGAGGTTTAGCCAAGAACCGGACCAGATAACCTTTATTCCCCCTCTTGTAGCTGATAGTGTTACACAAACCGGTTCAGTAGGAATTAACATGGCTTTTGATATTAAAATACAAATTACTAGACCACTTACTGCATTAAAAGCTCATCAGCACAGTTAACAAAATGAAAAGCTGTGGCCACATTGAACAAATCTACTTAATTGATGTTCTTTAATTCTATGTGCCTGGGAAGATTTTTTTTTTTAATCGATAGTCGAAGTAGGTTAAAATAGGGAGTTAGTCATGGAAACAGTGGCAACATTTCAGAAACTAAGTCTACTCCAGGTTTGAAAATGTGAAACAATTAATAACCATAGGCTCCGAGGCATTTCCTTTTAATTTACTCCTTTTTGTTACATAAAATTTAATTTACCACCAGTGCGCCTCATTCCAGCTATTATTAGAAAATTGCTCTTAAACTTCTAAAGTATTATATATAAAAGCTCTTTGCAAGTGCTGGTACTAAACCTCAGCAAAGAGAACAGGAAAGCTAAATGCACTGAAATTGAAATCATTCCGCCATTGAGCAGGGAAATCATTTAGTAAAACCAGATTAAATCTCTCTCAGTAAAATGACAATTTCATATACATGCCTTCCCACTTTCTGATAGCCAGCTGCATAATAAGAACCATTTAAAGTGATGCTGTCATACAGTATTATATTTTCAGGATTATTCTGAGAGTCTGTTAAATTTTTTTTTTCTTTTGTTGCGTGAACTTAAATTTATTACCTAAAATATTATTAAAATAACTCTTAGTGTCCTTCACTCAGTCTTCCGTGATAAGAACTTTATTTTGCTTTCTAAGACTGTTTCCCAGGATAATGTCCTATAGATGGTGTCCTGGGCGTTTTGGCTTAATTAGCAGATTGTGATACCAGTCTCTCTACTATTCCTCTTTCCTCAGTTTGCATCTTCCACATTCTATTATCGTCCATGAACTTGATCTCATTTAAAGTTGCCCCTTCCATATGGCAGGCACTTTTGATTGATTTGTTTTTACCATATTTTCCCGATGAATCCTGAGTCAGAAAAGAATCCGAGACATTTCTTGTTCTCCCACAGCATATGTGTGTTTGGGCGCTAAGGGGGCGGGTGTGGGAGATTGAGTTTGGCTCTCAAGGGTTGGATGGGCAAACGTGAGCAGCACACTGATCGTCATTATCACGTAGGTTCAAGCGCTGATGGCTCTAGAAGCAATTTCTCGTTTCAGATCAACTTGCTTGCTGCGTAACCGGATTCCTTTCCTCTTAGGTAATCACAGACCTGGAGGAGCAGCTAAACCAGCTGACGGAGGACAACGCTGAGCTCAACAACCAAAATTTCTACTTGTCCAAACAACTTGACGAGGCCTCTGGCGCCAGCGACGAGATCGTACAGCTGCGAAGTGAGGTAGACCATCTCCGCCGCGAGATCACAGAGAGGGAGATGCAGCTCACCAGCCAGAAGCAAGTAAGGACTGTAAACAAGGTCAGAGACTTCCCCAGGAAACTTGGAACCCCTTTAGATTGTAGAGCAGGTGCCAGTTGCATCTCTCCCAAGGGTTCTCAGACTGAGCCTGTCCAGTAAAAGGGCTCTTTTTTATAATCATGTCTGTGTTTTGAAGGATTGTGGGTTTTAAAGATGGCTTTTAGAAGTGTGTAGTTGGTTTTTTGGGGTTTTTTTGTTCTTTGGCCGCTCCGCACAGCATGCAAGATCTTAGTTCCCCATCCCTATGGAACCCGTGCCCCCTGCAGTGGAAGTGCAGAATCTTAACCACTGGACTGCCAGGGAAGTCCTGTGTGTGGTTGTTCTTGATTTTGATTTAAAACCATTAAAAATAGAATAGAATGTTTCTGTGAGCCACTTTATTTTTATGTATTTATTTTAAAAAAAATTTTTTTGGCTGTGCCGCGTGGCCTATGAGATCTTATTTCCCCTACCGGGGATTGAACCCTGGCCCTTGGCAGTGAGAGCTCAGAGTCCTAACCACTGGACCGCCGGGGAATTCCCAAGCCACTTTATTGTTAAGTGTGGTCTCTTTTCCCGGGTCTTCCTCCTGGTTCTTTCTATAAGATGGCGGCAGAAATGGCCCTTCATCCATTCTTGTCTGGTCCCCTCATTCTGTAGGAGAAAAAGATAGTGTCTTTCAGACCGTAGTTAGAAACTCGTGCTTTTCTGAAACTGATCCGACAAAAGTAACATCTGGGAAATCCTCCTTTGATACAAAGCACAACTCAGTGATACTGATTTGCAGACGATGGAGGCTCTGAAGACCACCTGCACAATGCTGGAAGAGCAGGTCATGGACCTGGAGGCCCTGAACGACGAGCTGCTGGAAAAAGAGCGGCAGTGGGAGGCCTGGAGGAGCGTCCTTGGTGACGAGAAGTCCCAGTTTGAGTGTCGGGTTCGAGAGTTACAGAGGATGCTGGACACTGAGAAGCAGAGCAGGTGGGACTTGCCGTCGGTAGCAAGCCAGTGGCAGGTGACAGCAGCAGGACCCACCTCAGAGCTGCCAGCAGGGTAACCGATTGTCCCAGCTTGGCCAGGACTGAGCGGTGTCCTGGGACATAAGACTTCCAGTGTTAAAACTGGAAACTCTTGTGCCAACCAGAATGGGTCCGTCATCCTCGTTGTAAATACAGACAGTGCCATTTGGCAGTAGATGGTGACCACGTACCCCATGCAGGGCCCTGGGAGTCAGCAGGGAGAATATCTCAGTGCTTTCTTTGTAGAAACTCTTTTCTCGGGTTTCTAATCATTGTGACCATGTAGCAAGACCATCACTGTTTCGATCCTGGTCATTTGTGATGCAAGTCTGCCTTCTACACCACCCTTGGCATTACTGACAGTTCGGGCCGGATGATCCTTTGTGGTGGGCGCTCTTCTGTGCACTGCAGGATGGTGAGCAGGACCCCTGGGCTTGCCCCGCTAAACCCTAGTAGCTGCTCCCTCCTCAAGTCGTGACGGCCCAGAACATCTCCAGACATTGCCCAGTGTCCCCTGGGGGGCAAAATCACCCCCAGTTTGAGAACAACTGCTCTATAAGAACAGGTTTTGTTTTTTCCATTTCTTGGTAGGAAATAAGTTCAGGTAGTATCTTTTCTCTGTGTTCCCACAGTCCTCCCAGCATAGAATTCCCTTCCTGCCGGGGTCACAGGTGTGAGGGTTGTGTACTGCATGCTGCTGGGGATGCTTTTTGCACTAAAGACGTCATAGATTTGAAGATCTATGATGACAGTTTAACAGCTCACGGCGGCAGCGTTTGCGCTAACAAAATCAGTATATTATGACAGTTTACCAACAGATGGAAGTAAACAGTCTTAAAGAACACGTGCCTTTCTTAGTTTGCGCAGAGACACCTACGGGCTGGTATTCGCCCCGTGGCTTCATGTCTGCCCAGCTGAATCCTATCCCTCCTCCATAACCTCGCTAATATCACCTTCCTCTGAAACTTGCCTTCCTGCGGTACTCTGAACTCCTTTTTTTTGGCTGCATTGGGTCTTCATTGCTGCGTGTGGGCTTTCTCTATTTGCGGCGAGTGGGGACTACTCTTCGTTGCGGTGCGCGGTCTTCTCACTGTGGTGGCTTCTCTTGTTGCGGAGCACGGGCTCTAGACGCGCGGGCTTCAGTAGTTGCAGCGTGTGGGCTTCTGTAGTTGTGGTGCGTGGGCTCAGTAGTTGCGGCGCACGGGCTCTAGGGCGCGCGGGCTTCAGTAGTTGTGGCTCGCAGGCTCAGTAGTTGTGGCGCACGGGCTTAGCTGCTCCGCGGCATGTGGGATCTTCCTGGACCAGGGCTCGAACCCGTGTCCCCTGCATTGGCAGGTGGAATCCCAACCACTGCGTCACCAGGGAAGTCCACTCTGAACTCTGTAAGCAAGATAAGCTATACCTGGAAATATTTATCATTTAGTAGGACTCTGTCAGATTCATTTTAGTATTTCCCACATTTGCTTGATCATAAAGTAGACTCATCACTGTCTTGGATGTATAATCTGTGCTAAATCAAACTAGAAAAGACTGGAAACAAAGAGGACCTATAAGTTTCAAGAGAAACTGGTAAAAATATTCCCTTTTTAGACATCTTCCCATTCAGGGTACTTGCTGATGTAAGGGGGCTGCTGGTTGAAGACCTCCTGTTGCTGTTTCCCTCCAAACTCTTGGGCTCCCCCGTCCTCACCATACGTTCTGGCGGCCCTCACACAGACCCCCTCTCTCCCACCTGCAAGTCCAGCTCTTATGCCAGCTGTTTCTAGAATCCTTCAGAGACAGTTTTGGGGATGGAATCTGACCATAGCATCAAGAAATTCACAATCACACGTGGAAGGTGTAATTATAGGCTGTGCTTGGGAAGACATTTCATGTATACTTTCAGGGGCAATTGTGAAAGATCTTGGCTACCCACCCCCGTTTTTTTCCTCCCTCTATTTTGGTATTATGTGGGACCCGAGATGAGTAAAATATAATTCTTAATTCTTGTCTTCAAGAGGCTAAGAGTCTAGTGGAGGAGATAAACTATGCATCAAGCTATTTATCGCCTAAAATAGGGAGTGGGCTGTGCCAGGCGAGAAGTACATTTATGCTTTGGGGACAGCAAGGAGAGGTTGCTTCTGAGAGGGAAACTGGGAAAGGTTCTATGGTGGACATGGCCTTTAAGTTTACCCTTGAAGTCTGAGTAAGGTTTGGGTTTGTCGGGTGGGGAAGGAGAGCTGCCAGTGGAGCAGCCTGTACAAGCCCAGGTGTGGACGCAGCAGAGCGTAAGACCTAAAGGGGGAGGGGCAGTGATTTTTCTAGTTTGCTTCCAGTTTTTCTATTCTTTCACCTTATTTACAGATATTGATACATCCATCAGGTTCAAGTTTCAGTTTCTTGAGGAGCACCCAGAACACTTCACCTCTTGCATGTACTTTAAGGAGAGAGGAAGCGTTTGCTCACATGGGGCCTCGTGTGGCCCTCTGCACCCTGTGTTCCTTCAGCAGGCCCTCATTCCCTTCCCGCTCCCGTAGGAGGGTGTGACAGTCTTGTGACGTCCTTCCAGCCCAGTTGCATTTGGAAAGATGCCTTATCGCCTTCAGCCTTTCCAAGTGCATATATATTCACAGGAACTTTACCTGTGAAGAGTGTTTTTACCCAGGGCCTAAAGTGGGTCACATCTTCTCTGTGAACGTGGTCAGAACACAAGACATAATTCAGAACAAGGTGTCAGGTTGGGCATCTCGCCAGCCCGCAGTCTGTTTGGTTGCTTAGCAGGGCCCGAGCTGGACCAGCTTCCTTTCTGCAGGGCGGCGATGGTGGGGCTTCTGAACGCGCCTGTGTTTCCCCGCAGGGCGAGGGCCGATCAGCGGATCACCGAGTCGCGCCAGGTGGTCGAGCTGGCAGTGAAGGAGCACAAGGCTGAGATTCTGGCCCTGCAGCAGGCTCTCAAGGAACAGAAGCTGAAGGCCGAGAGTCTCTCCGACAAGGTCAGCCCCTGTCCTCCCGCCCTTTAGATACACGTGTGCACCTCCTTTTAGCAGGTACGCCTGACACACAGTCACATGCGATCAATGGTCAGCATGTTTCATAAAGTCGCGCGATTATGCTTCCCCGTGGGACGCCCTCTGTTGCCAGTAGCGTGGGTGAGGGGGGCAGGTACTAGGGTATCAGAGTCGGTCAGTGACTTCCTCACATCTGCCCGTCAGGGCCCCTGAGGTCGAGATTTTGATCTGGGTGCACAACACTCTTGCTTTCTGGCATTTGATTTCTAGAAGCCTTCTTGGATCTAATGTCGAACATCCTTGGGGAGTGGGGAGTGTTGAGGACTCCTGCTCATTCCGTTGCTGCAGTGACAGGAAGCCTCAGCCTCTCTGGGTTCTAAGTCCAGGGACACGATAGGATCTGAGGATGGTGCAGGTTCTCAGTATTTCACGTTGGAAATAACACGTGTTCTGTCCACGTAACACTCCATATTCTGTATTTACAAAGTGACATACCAGTGTTTGGAGATTTTTATCTAATAGTCTTAAAAGAGATTTCGAATAGGTGCTTCAATATTATAGATAACAAAAGGTCCGAGGAATTTCATGTGTACGCATAGCCTCATACGTACGCACTCTTTTGCACACACACACAAGCACACACACACATAATATAAAGTAGAAATCTAACCTCTGAATTTTGTGTAACTTTGTAATTTCATGATTATAAAAGTGATTATTTGGGGTCATTGTGGAAGATATAGAAACCACAGAAAAGTAAGGAAAAAAATGACTGGTAAGCTGTCATCACTGTTACCTTGGTGAATTTGTATATACATATAAATATTTATTTATAAATTTAGGTTCTTACTATATAAACAGCTTTACATATTTTTTTAAACATCACATAACTAGGTGCTTTTCCTGAGTTAGTGAATCTTTTTTGAACATGTAGTTCTAGAAACATCAATTACACAGAAGCACCTATTTTAATGATTCCGCTTGTGTTGAAAATTTGAGCTTCTTCTATTTTTTTTGTTTTTGCCATCATAAATAACACTGTGATGAACATAAATCTTTATGGACATCCGTGATTATTTTCTTACCAGAATTTCATAGAAATAAAATGATCAGATTCAAGGCTAGAGCTTGTTACTCAGGAACCCTCCTGGTGTTGGCTTACTATTTTTTTTAACCATTTTTTAACCATAAGGAAAGTAAATATATTATTTGACCATGAGGAAAGTAAATATATTATTTAGAGATAAATGAGCCCTTTTGTGTTTAGCTTGAAGGATATTTTTTTTACCTGACTGTTCTTAAAGTATTCTATAGCAAAGTCCTACCCATCCTTTAAGACTCTAGACATTCTGACCCCATCTTCTCTTGACGACTGGTTTTTCAGGATGAATTTCTCTTCTCCGTACCTCTTATCAAAATCGTCACCTGACAAAGCAGTCACTATTTGTATACGTGTCTAGTTATGGCGCCACCCTCTGCCTTTGTGACTTGATGTAAGATCCTTGAGAGAGCTTGTCTGTCCTTTCATCCAAAGCTCCTGATATTATCCTGTGCGAATAGTAAGCATTCAGAATGTGATTATTTAATTCAGCCAAAGCATGTCAGATAAATAAATTCTTGAGAAGTCATCCTCCTAGAACTTGTCACTGCTCTACATATGACCCATCCCTTAGAAATAATATTCTCTCCTCATAGAGTAACACACGTAAGGCTTATCTATGACATGGACATTTGTGATATACTCTTAAAAAACCAGTATTTATGTTCCGACCTTTAGAACTTGATTATTCTTTACCTGAGAAGGTTTGTGGATATTTGCAAAAGTTGTTAGCGTCTAACATTACTAAATGTGGTATCACGGCCAATTTTTTCCAAATGTCCAGCTCAATGACCTGGAGAAGAAACACGCCATGCTTGAAATGAACGCCCGAAGTTTACAACAGAAGCTGGAGACGGAACGAGAGCTCAAACAAAGGCTTCTGGAAGAGGTGAGTGTCAAACGCCGGGTAAAAAGAGCCAGGTGGACTCTCAAGTGAACATCTGTTGTCTTCAGGTGGGCAGATCCAAATTAAGGCGTTCAGATTTCAAAGTGGAAATTTTCAAGGAAGAGTAAGGTGGTCACCAGATACTTCCTTTTTTAAAAATTTTATTTCATTATATCATTCATTCATTCATTCATTCATTCATTCATTCATTTATTGCCGCATTGGGTATTTGTTGCTGCGTGTGGGCTTTCTCTAGTTGCAGCAAGCGGGGACTGTTCGTTGTGGTGCGCGGGCTTCTCGTTGCGGTGGCTTCTCTTGTTGCGGAGCATGGGCTCTAGGTGCACTGGCTTCAGTAGTTGTGGCTCGCGGGCTCTAGAGTGCAGGCTCAGTAGTTGTGGCACACGGGCTTAGTTGCTCTGCAGCATGTGGGATCTTCTCGGACCAGGGCTCGAACCCGTGTCCCCTGCCTTGGCAGGTGGATTCTTAACCACTGCGCCACCAGGGAAGTCCCGGATACTTTCTTAAAGGTGTTTAACACGTTAAAAGAATGTGTCACGAAGGCCGGGGTCCTCTTTGTCACTGTGTCCTCCCAAATGGTGCTTAATGGCGTGTCGAGCACACAGCGAGTCTGTGCCAAGTGGAAGTTTATTAAATATGCAGGCACATGGATATTGAGTTAAATTCTTCTTTACAGTTTATGTCCAAAGTATATGAAATTTGCAGGCTGATAGGACAACCATGTAATTAGCTTTGTGCACGGGGCAGAGACCTGATCAGATTACACTGAGTGCCAAATCTCATGAAGGCTTTTGAACATCCAGTTAATTCGGTTTAAAAGAAATGACGCCCTGCTTTTGAGACACAAAACGAAAAGCTCAAATTGGTCTCCTAAACCAATCCATTCCTTATGTTATTTCCTGTACCTTGTACCTTTTAACAGAATTCTGAAAATCTCTGTTTAAACTGATGACAACTTCCCACTCCCAACCAAAGCCCTGGTTTGGTTGAATCACTGATAATTCGGCTTTGTTCATTAGAATTGACCTATCAGGACAAATGCACTTTATAAAGATATTTCACGAGAAGTTGGACTCCAAGAGTGTTCTGTTTAAGCCATAGTGAGCCTGACGGTTGAATTAGCCAGATTATCTATTCTGGTGAATTGAGGTTTTATTGTGTGCTACCTGTAGCCCCTGAGGGGCTCTGCTGGTAGAAATATTATGACTATGCTATTAAGTTCGAAAAGTGTGGTGAAAATTTTGCAGGTGAATATAAAATGTTTTATAGAATGAGGCTTTAAAAAATATGGGTGGGAGTTTTGGAAAGTTCTGGAGATGGATGGTGGTGATGTACAACCATGTGAATGTACTTAATGCCACGGAACTGTGCAATTAAAAATGATTAAAGTGGTAAATTTTATGTATATTTTACAACAAAGTTTTAAAATAAAATCAGTTACACACACATACACACACACACAAACATACACACACGTGGGTGGGAAATTCATCAAAGGTGACACTAAGAACATTATAATAGAAATTGACAAATCACCCCGGTGGTCAGATAGAGAATGATGGTCAGATAGATTCATTCTTTTATCTGGAATGAATAGGCAACACTCCCACTTGAGGCACCTGTTGGAAACAGGAAGAACAGAAATAATCAGTGATCTCGCCTGTCCTCTTTTCCTTCCAAGGGAGGAACGTTGGCCCCAACAGCTCAGTGCTTTGGTCCAAGGTTACATGGTGAGTCAGTGGCAGGACTAGGAAGAGAAGGCTGGAATCCTGATTCAGTCCCCTTGTTCTCACTTCTAAAACTACCTGGGAACGTTTCCAGTTCTCCATTCTGCACCTCACAGGGGGCTTTTTGAGCAGATGTCTGGCTGCCATTGAATAGGAGGCAGATCTCACTGACAGCCGAAACCATTAGGAAACTAAGAGCAATCTTTATTGTCCGGAACGCAGCTGGCATCCTGGCTTGTGGTGGGCCCTCTGTAAGCAGGAGACCGGGGGCTCAGCCTGGCTGTCCTCTCCATCAGGTGCAGATTCTTGTCAGTGGGGTCAGAATCAGTGTCTCAGAGTTGGAAAGAATTTTT
Source organism: Eschrichtius robustus (assembly GCF_028021215.1). Classification (NCBI taxonomy): domain Eukaryota; kingdom Metazoa; phylum Chordata; class Mammalia; order Artiodactyla; family Eschrichtiidae; genus Eschrichtius; species Eschrichtius robustus. The sequence continues at coordinate 10,298,870 of NC_090837.1, forward strand.
GTGTCATTTAGTGCAAATTCCCAGCCCTTGCACCGCACTCATGGATCTTTCTCCCAGACCTTTTCTCTTGGGCCAGAAATGGGCTCAGAAGCTTTTCTCACACTGCCCTTTACAGGCACGGTTAGTCTCTTGGAAGTGATGCCGGAGCTCAGAGCCCACTTGCTGATCCTGTCGAGTTAATCCCCCTCCAGGGTGGAGAGTCCCTTCCCCAGCCCTCCTCACAGGTGGGCCTTGGTGAACCTTGGCCTCAATATCAAAACTTAGAGTGACTTTACACATCCCAGCTCATTTTTCTGGCAACTGTAACTCTTGGAAAGTCCTTTCTTATTGTAAACTAAAGCCTATAACTTCCAACCATTGGTTCTATTACATCGAAACATTTGAAAACAGGGTGTAGTCTCATATTTCCAACCAAAGTAGGAGGTTAATATTGATTAATGATCAAATCACTTGACTAGTAATCAAAATAATTAATGTTTAATTAGCACGTACTATGTGCCAGGTGCCTTTCTGAGTACTTTCCATGAATTAACTCCTATAGTCCTTGTGACGCTTCTGTGAGAGAACTACTACTTTTTATTTTATCATCTCCGTGACAGCTGACTCGGTATCTCTGTAGCTTTCCCACTCCATATTGCCTTCTCTTTTCTAAATGGAACACTTTAAGTCCCTCCGTGTTTGGGATGTTCTTTTCTGACAGATTTATCTTTCCGAAGAGAGTTTCTAGAAGCCCCTGTGGTTTGAACAGCACAGAATAGTGGGCTATCTCCACTTCCATTCTGGGTTCTGAATACCTCTGCCAATGACCCGGGCTCTTTGTGTGGCTTTAGCACTCTGCTGACACCCATCGATCTGTTAAATCACCACCAGCCCTTCTACAAGTTTTTTTTTTTTTTTTTTTAAACATTTTTCTTTATTCAGTTGATGTTTTTTAAAAAATACCATCCTATTAAACCTTCTCTTGTTGGTTTGATCCATCTTCCCAGCCACCAGAGTTGTTTCACGCTCTCGTTCTGTCATCTAGTTCCTTTGTGCTTCCTCCCAGGTTCCTGTCACCCTCATAAAATTGGGGAACAGATCTAAGCACGTGGCTAGAGCCCTCTTTCCACACTAACACTGACTGGGAACGGCCTCCATTTACCTCTCTCTGGGAAGCAGGTTAATGGTTTTGTAAAACATGTCATTGGGCACAAATGTCACGCTTGTTTTCTTTTGTAGTAAATAAGTAGCCTATTTCCTGGAAAGCTAATGGACAGTTGATGTGTTGATTCTAGAGAAATATTTTGGGCCTGGCTGTCACCAAACAGATTCTTGTCCCTAGCACTTGTTTCTCTGCTTCCTGCCTAGTAATTAGTGTTGTCCTAAAATACTGGAGAGAAACTAAAGCGGATAATTTGCAAGAAGTAATAATTTGTGCTACAGGGGACAGATAGCTCCCTGGAGGAGGTTATCTTAGCTGTTTTCTCTCTTTCTTTCCCTGTATTTTAGGGGGTTCTGTGGTTTGATTCAGAAATTCCAGGTCATGCACACAGGGCAGGTGATCATAAGTTAGTGTCTTGCTTTACGGAGGACTGATGGGGAGAGGCTGGCGGAGTAGGTTCGGGCAGGAAAGGAAGATGGAAAAGTGAGAGGGGCGCACCTGAACGGGATGGAGGGAAGAAAGTCGGATGAAGGAGGCAACGCTAAGATTCATGGAGCATGTGCTGTACGCTGGGGACTGTGCTCGGCGTGTCACCCAGTGAAGGGAGTTATTACCCCCACTTACAGACGAAGAGACTGAGGGTCTGAGAGGCAATGAGCTGCCCCTGGTCACAGGACTAATAAGAGTTAAAGTCAGGATTTGAACCAGGGTCTGGAACGTTCTAAAGCCCAGGTTCTTTTCCATGACACCATGATGCCTCAGGGAATCAGCTGCCTCTCAAGAGGAAGGGCAGGTGAGGAGTAGAAATGGAAAGACAAACATCGGTGGAGGGAAGAGAAATAAGGTAGCGAGGTTTCAGCAGATTCCGAGGTCATCAGTAGCCTTTGGCCGGCTGGGGAGTGGGGCACCGAGGTTTGCCCTCGCCTGCTGGGAAACTCCCGTGGTGATGGTTATAGCTCTTTACCAGCCCTCTGTCCTTAAGGCCGCAGAGGTTCTAGGCCACCAGGGAAGGGAGTATTTGGGCCACTGGTGGTGTGGTTAGATTGGACCCAAGGGGTTGGGTGAAATCAAGCAGCGCCTTGTCAGGGATAGCTGCTCTTTCCTGCTTTTTAGAAACAGAAGCATTTTAGGAAAGAGACTCATAAACCCAGTATCTTTATAGCCTGCTCTATTTTCTGGTTGACTTCCATTGTAAAAAAAATTGGAGAGAGATTTCTAGCACAAAGCGATTTCCAATATCCTAAATAGAATTTTGTTTTCCTTGGGTTTTACCAACACTTGTACTGAACCTGGGATCTTCCTTCCTCCCCACATGGTAGAAATATCTTCTGCGACTGTGGCTATTGGTGTGCTTGTTGGTCCCACACCCTGACGAGGCGCTGTTTGAGTTAGAGGTGCTATGACCCTTTGTTTTTTTTAAATAAATTTATTTATTTATTTGTTTTTATTTTTGGCTGTGTTGGGTCTTCGTTGCTGTGCGCGGGCTGTCTCTAGCTGCAGCGAGCGAGGGCTACTCTTCGTTGCGGTGCGCGGGCTTCTCATTGTCATGGCTTCTCTTGTTGCGGAGCATGGGCTCTAGGCACGCGGGCTCAATAGTTGTGGCACGTGGGCTCAGTAGTTGTGGCTTGCAGGCTCCAGAGCACAGGCTCAGTAGTTGTGGCGCACAGGCTTTGTTGCTCCGCGGCATGTGGGATCTTCCCAGACCAGGGTTCGAACCCATGTCCCCTGCATCGGCAGGCGGATTCTTATCCACCGCGCCACCAGGGAAGCCCTGACTCCCCTTTGTATATTCCACACGGAGAATCACAAAGTGAGTTCTCTTAACAGCAATTGAGATCTTAAAAACAAAAAATAAGGACAAATCAGAACGTGGCTGTCATGGCATTAAGTCGCACTGCCTTAGATGTCAACTCAGATGGCCCGTACTCTGAAGTACCAAAATATCCTTAACTGCAACTCTGATTGGGAAGGCAGACCCACCAGTCTGGACTTCTTGTTGTGGTGGGCACCCTGTGAGTGGCTGGCCATCAGAGATTTCTGTGCAAGTTCTTTTTAACTGCACATGCATCATTTTGGAATAGCAGACAATTGGTCATTCCGGAATGAGCTGAACTTTTGGTGCCATGTCTGAAATTAGTTTGTAATAGGGACAGTGAGGGAGCACGTTGCTTTGTGTGTGGTATGAAGCCTGTCCTGCCTCTCTCCCCACCAGCAAGCCAAGTTACAGCAGCAGATGGACATGCAAAAGAGTCATATTTTCCGTCTGACTCAAGGGCTACAAGAAGCTCTAGATCGGGCTGATCTGCTGAAGACAGAAAGGAGTGATCTGGAATATCAGCTAGAGAACATTCAGGTGAGAACTGGCAAAGGGAACTTAAACTGTCTGCAGAGGCAAAGCATGATGGCTAAAAGCCGTCTGTCTGGTCAGATGGGCAGTATCTTCATGTTGTGTGTTTTTCCCAGTATTTTATTATGAAAATTTTCTAATGTTCAGAGAAGCTGGGAAATTTCTATCATGACCACCCTCTAGATTCTCCTACTTGCCATTTGCTATTTTTTGCTTTTTCACGTATCTGTCCGTACTTCAGTCCGTCTTTTTTGGGGGGATGGTGGGTAGTAAGATCAGAACTAAGTAAATAAAGATTGGCCCAGTGCAGCTTGGGTTGAATTTTTCGTATGTTAGTATTGTAACAACTTTATTTTTTATTTTCTTAAAGTACCAAGTTTAAAAGTATACTTCTTTCGGTGTCTGAGGTGCTTTTCGTCTTCACAAATTTTAGGTTCTCTATTCTCATGAAAAGGTGAAAATGGAAGGCACTATTTCTCAACAAACCAAACTCATCGATTTTCTGCAAGCCAAAATGGACCAACCTGCTAAAAAGAAAAAGGTGGGTCAGAGGGTTTGAAAAGCGGGGAGTTGACAGTTTTGCTCAATCGTGGTGATTCTGTAAAGACCACTGGGATAGATAATCCTAGGAACATCAGAGAAAACAAAATGCATGTTGTCTTGTTTTGTTTGGGGTTGAAAAAGAGGCTTTGGGATCATCAGAATAGCTCTTCAAGAGAAGCTATCACTCTCGAGTCTGTAATACACTATTCTGTGTTCATGGCCTTTAAAGTTGTCATGCCTTCCTCTGTGAAGGCAGTGATAGTTTTTTCCCAGGCAGCTGGGGTGGGGAAGGTAGCAGAGAGGAAGGTTTATACTCAGGTCAGCGTCCTGGACTCCAGAGGGGTTCCCTGCTCACATGTACAGGACTCTGGAGAGATTACAGGTCACTTGTATGGGATTCTAGACAGAGAGGGGTTCTTAGGTCATGGGGATAGGATTCCAGAGGTTTTAATAGGTCATCGGTATGGGGCCGTAGAAGGATTCTCAGGTCACGTGTACGGGACTCCAGAAAAACTAGCCATCATCTGCTCAGTCCTTCTGATTGGCTCAAGAAGAGACTGGGACCCGGAGAGCTGACGTGACCTGCCCAAAGTGTCTGACTGGATAGCTGTCCCTTCCACGGGGTGCGGCTCCATCTCTTTAAAATTGTAACATATAAATTGAAAACAATGACCAAAAGAAACACATGGACGGGGTGATACATAGGCACACATGGGAAGGTTTTCAATAAGCCCAAAGCCTGCTTCCCTGAACGCCTGAAGGTTTGGTCCTGTGTTCTCAGTTCAAGAAGGTCTCTAAGGAGCTTGAAGCTTCTTCCCAAGGCACCCAGATGCCAGAGTAGCACTGGCGGTGGTACAGGGAAGGCCTCCGATGACAGGATGCTGGGGAGCGGGCTGAAGGAGGCGGTCGGCCTCTTGGTCCCATTGTTCTCTTTACGGGAAGGGACCAGAGCAGCAGCGGTGGTTGTGGAGGAGGCTTTCCTTGTGTGCTGTGTGACCGTGCCTGTTTGTGCTGATGATACTGAATCTATTTTATTTTATCAGTGGACTGTTATCTGTCACTTGATGTAGTCAGGGTGCGTCCGTGTATTTTTTTGTTAGTTTTCACTCCCATTACCCTACGTTATACTTTTCTTTCCCATGTACAATACATGTTCCATTTGCATGCTTTTTGCATAAGCCCATTGTGGTGACATTATTTTAGTATTCCTTTTTTTTTTTTTTTTTTTTTTTTGCTTCCTTTAAAAAAAAAAATACTCATCTCTGTGTCTTGTAACTAAGCATCATGAGACAAATTCAAGGCAAGAGTGATTTCTGAACCATCTCTCCTGATTCCATCCTCCACTTCCATTTTTTGAGGGTAAAGGCTCAGGAAATGGCTCTCCTTCTTGGGAATGCTAAAGGAAGAGGTGGTGGCAATTCAAGCATCTCTGACCCTCTCGGTGAAAACTTCCACGCCCCTAATTTTTTTCCAGCTGGCTGGGAGGGGCTGTGGCTCGGTCCCCCCCTCCCCCTTCACATGCCATTTTTACTAAACCCGCTTGCAGTGAGTATGCGCCCGGCTCCCATGGTCTGCTCCTCCCGAGGCAGAGTTCCTTTCACAAGTTCCCAGTGCCAATTTCCAGGAGTTAGGAGATATCTCTGTTTCCATTGCTAGGGTTTATTTAGTCGACGGAAAGAGGACCCTGCTTTGCCCACACAGGTTCCTCTGCAGTACAATGAGCTGAAGGTGGCTCTGGAGAAGGAGAAAGCTCGCTGCGCGGAGCTCGAGGAAGCCCTGCAGAAGACCCGCATCGAGCTCCGCTCCGCCCGGGAGGAAGGTACGGGCGCCCTCGACGCCAAGTGCAGTGGACGAGGCAGAGGACCGATCTCAAGGAGATTGGCCGAGACTAGTTCAGCCTCGTGGTGACAGCCCAGACATCCCACGTCTGAACGATTCACGGCATCCTCGGCATTGCCGATTGGGCACCCTGTGTGTCCTTTTGGTCTCGGGCCTTTGATAGCCAGCCCCTGGGGCGGTCCACTTGGTTGGGGCCTCTCGGGGACCCTGCTAACCGAAAGGCATTGGACCCGTCTCTCCCCAGCTGCCCACCGGAAAGCCGCAGACCACCCGCACCCGTCCACGCCGGCCACCGCCAGGCAGCAGATCGCCATGTCCGCCATCGTGCGGTCGCCCGAGCACCAGCCCAGCGCCCTGAGCCTGCTCGCCCCGCCGTCCAGCCGCAGGAAGGAGTCTTCGACTCCAGAGGGTATGTCCTCAAAAGGGGCCACTGGACATTTTTTAAAATGGACTGAGAAATGCAGACCTAAGGTGAAAATGACAAGTAATAACACTAAAGGATAAAGAGTAAGAAGTAAGCCTTCTCCCCACCCCGGTTCCCTTACCCAGAGTCAGCCATTGTGCCCTTCCAGCCATCGTTCATGCACGTAACTGCATGTCTGTATTATGCAGGTGTCTTATATAATCATCTTTAAGAGGCAGGAGAAAATAACATATTTTTCTCAGTCCTTTCGTCTTTCGTAAATATCATAGCCCAGTATGCTCTACACCAGGGGTCTCCAACCCCCGGGCCGTGGACCGGTACCGGTCCGTGGCCTGTTAGGAAGCGGGCCGCACAGCAGGAGGTGAGTGGTGGGCGAGCGAACAAAGCTTCATCCCCGCTCCCCGTCGCTCGCGTTACCACCCGAACCATTCCCCCCACCCCCCGCACCGGTCCGTGGAAAAATCGTCTTCCACGAAACCGGTCCCTGGTGCCAAAAAGGTTGGGGGCTGCTGCTATACACTGCAGAACATCTTTCTTCTTTTAGTTAAAATGCTGTCTTAGCCAGTTTCGTATTGACACACATGGATCGACCCCGTCCTTCTAGAGGGCTGCGTGGTCTTCCATGGTGGGAGGTATATGATTCACCTGTTAATCCAGACCCTTGTTGATGGGCATTTAGGTTGTTTCCAATTCCTTGTTTCCATACGTACCCTGCAGTGAATACCCTGCAGCTCTGTGGGTGCTAGGATAAGTTCTTGGGAAATGAATCAGGTTAAAGGTTATGTGCATTTTGAAAGTTGGTAATTTGTGCCCATTTATCCCAGGGGTGTGAGGAGTTTTCTTTGTGGGCTCAAAAGTACTCTGTTCACCTAGAGATGGAAAGGACTTAAAAAAAAAAAAAAAAAAAAGCCAAGGAAGGTGGTTTGGAAAGTCATACGGAGAGTGGAGTAGAGCTGTGGTTTAATATCAGGGTATCACCAGCTACGCGCTTTATCTTATTTTCTTATTTTTGGCTGCGCTGCGCGGCATGAGGGATCTTAGTTCCCCTACCAGGGATCGAACCCATGCCCCCTGCAGTGGAAGCGTGGAGTCTTAACCACTGGACTGCCAGGGAAGTCCCACTATCAACCCACTTTAGCTGCCAATCTCGATGGGATTTTGTTGTCGTTGTTTTCTTCAGCGATGATGTCATCTCGTTTCCTATGTTTACATAACACTTTGAATCAAAGAGCTTCACTCTTAAAGTCATCAAAGTGGACCTGGTAACACAGAGGAAAATCATTTCTGGCCCCCGTGTCCTTCGATGAGGCTGCATAGAGCAGCTCCCTGAGTAGTTTGGAATACTCGAAGCATCTCCTTCATGTGCGTGGCTTGTTCACAGTTTCAAAGTGCATTTATGTTATTTATTCCTCATGACTTTCTGATAAAGGAATAGGGATGGCATTATATGGAGAAATCAATTTGGATTCAGAAATACGGATCCTGAATTCTTCTGTTTAAAGCTGCCTTTAGCTAGTTAGGTCTATTAGGTCTATAGGTCTATACTATTGAGAAGGGGGCCTTCTAAATGGAAAAAAAAATCAATCTTGTTAATTTTAACTGACTGGACTATAAATGTAAGAGTCAGTTGTTTGAGGCTTAAAAGTTGGGTTTTTTAAAAAAGGAGGTTATTCATGAAAGAACTGGGCATGAAGTGAGAATTCTTCAGTCAGTTTATGTATTTAATAACCAGAAATTCCGTTAATTCAGAATAGTGATTTTTAAACTGGATTCTGAAAAGCTCTAGATCCATGATCTCATGTGGAAAACAAACCTTTTATGACTAAAATAAACTGATTTAGAAGCATATGTCTCTCTATGCTCACAAATATCTATGCCATTGTATTAACAGTCTGCTGCCAGTGATGTGTTCTTAAATAAAACCTAATTCCTAATAACCAGATAATGGTGATTTTAATTTGGTTCATATAAATCTAGACACATCTGTTAGTGTTAAAGTAATTTTACAATCCATCACTAACGTGCTCTAATGTTTTTTTAACAGCTTTATTGAGATATAATTCACATACTATACAATTCATTTGTTTGAAATGTACAATTCATTGTTTTTTAGTAAGTTCACAAGGTTGTGCAACCATCACATTCTAATTTTTAAACATTTTTGGTCCACCCCCCCCCCCCCCCCCAGAAAAAAAAGCCCAAAAAGCAAAACAACCCTATACTCATTGGCAGTTGCTTCCCATTTCCCCCTTCATGGAACCTCTGACAACCACCAGTCTGCTTTCTATCTCCATGGATTTGCTATCCTGGACATTTCCTATAAGTGAGTCATACCACGTATGACCTTTTGTGTCTAGCTTCTTTCACAGAGCATAATGTTTTTGAGATTCATCCATCTTGTAGTATTTATCAGTACTTCATTTTTTTAACTGCTGAATAATATTCTATTGTGTGGTTATCTCATCTTGTTTCTGTATTAATCCATCAATGGACATTTAGGTTGTTTCCATGTTTTGGCTATCATAAGTAATGCTGCTGTGAACATCTGTGCACAAATTTTGTGGCTACATAATGTTTTCAGTTCTCTTGGGTGTGCAGACCTAGGAGTGGAATTGGTGGGCCATCTGGTAATTCTGTGTTTAACTTTATGGGGAACGACCAAACTGGATTCCAAAATGGCTGCACGATTTGCTTTCCCCCCAGCAGCGTATGAGGACCTTCATTTCTCCACGTCTTTACCAACATGCATTTTCCATTATTTTTGAGTCTGGATAACCCAGCGAGCATGAACTAATATCTCACTGTGGTGTTTATTTGCATTTCCCTAATGATGAATGACGTTGAGCATCTTTTCCTGTGCTTCTCGGCCATTTATTTATCTTCTTTGGAGAGATATCTGTTCAGATCTTTTGCCCATTTTTTAATTGGGTTGTCTTTTTCCTATTGCTTCATAAGAGTTCTTCCTATATTCTATCTACAAGCTCCTTGTCAGAGGGATGATTTGCGAACATTTTTCCTGTTCTGTGGGGCGTCTTTTCACTTTCTTGATGGTATCATTTGCAGCACTTTAATGATTTTTTTGAAAACATTTTCCTCCAGAATTCAGCCGGCGTCTCAAGGAGCGCATGCACCACAACATTCCTCACCGGTTCAACGTAGGACTGAACATGCGAGCCACGCAGTGCGCCGTGTGTCTGGATACCGTGCACTTCGGGCGCCAGGCATCCAAGTGTCTTGGTGAGAGCAGCTGCTCTGCGTGGGGGGAGGGCGCCTGTGCATCTCCACCGAAGATTCTGTCCGATGGGGGTGGGGTTTTTTTTTTTCCTTTTTAAATTCCTCATCATGTAGTGCATTCATTTTCAAGCTTTTAGTCTCAGTGGGAGGACACTGTTTTCCCCCTGTTCAAGAGGGAGTTTATACGTGTTGTCAGCTCATGTCTCCAACCCCCTGTGCAAAATGCCTTGGGCTTTGTGAGCTTCCAGCCCCCTTTCTGTCAGGCTAGTCTCTCCCTGCCTTTAGGCTGTGTGCTGGCTCCAAGGGAAATGTGCAGATGTGTTTTACACACCTGTCTGTGGCGGCCCGGGAGAAGCCAGGAAAACTGGGTCGAGAGTGCTTGGCTGCCTCGTTTCCTCTTCTCCGTAGGGGCCTGGCTCCTGGGGAGGTTAGGGATGCCCTGGATGGCGGGGCCAGACGGACGGGCCAGGCGGAGGGGTGGCCGGCAGAGGCAGGGAATGGTCCAGCATCAGCCGAGTGTGTGTTCAGGTTGTTCACTGCTTTTCCCTAGAATGTCAGGTCATGTGTCATCCCAAGTGCTCCACGTGCTTGCCAGCTACCTGTGGCCTGCCAGCCGAATATGCCACGCACTTCACTGAGGCCTTCTGCCGTGACAAAATGAACTCCCCGGGTCTCCAGACCAAGGAGCCCAGCAGCGGCTTGCACCTGGAAGGGTGGATGAAGGTGCCCAGGTATTGCTGCAAGGCAGTTCGGGCTGGGGTGGGGTCTGGTGAAGGGCGGCAGGATGTGCCGGCCCAGAACAGGCCGCTTTGGGGTAAGGATACTTCTGAGCTAAAGGCATTGGGAAAACAGCAGATGCAAGAGCGACACTCTGACCTCCCCTTTCTCTCCCGGAAAGCAGGAGATAAAACTCCCATGTAACAGCTGCTCTTCCTGTACCAGGAGGAAAGCAGCATTCTCATCCCCGGAGCAAGGGGCAAGGCCAGCTGAGAGAAATCTGTGCACACAGACCCTGTTACCTTTCCACACTGGCTGCTCTTTGTTCCACGTAGTATATAAGCACTTGGGCCCATCGGCTCTTGGGGCTTTATTTTCTTGTGGAGACTCCCACGTACACATAAAATAAAACGTGTATGCTTTTCTCCTGTCATGTGTCTTACATCAGTTGAATTCTGAGGCCAGCCTACAACCCAGAAGGGGATAAGGAAGCTTTTTTTTTTCCCCTGCCCCTGCACTTCATTCCCGACGTTTTCGAGGGAAGCATCTTCACCGGGATTCCCTCGCCTCCCCACCCCTTCCCCCTGCCTGACTCTTCTGAGTTCAAACAGTTCTTTCCCATCTCTGTTTGCCCAGGAATAACAAACGAGGACAGCAAGGCTGGGACAGGAAGTACATCGTCCTGGAGGGCTCGAAAGTCCTCATTTACGACAATGAAGCCAGAGAAGGTAAATTAATAGCTCGGGGAATCTCATTGCACGCGGTTGGCCCAGGTCTCCTAGTCTTGGCGTGAAGGCTCTGTTTTCCGGACTGCGTTGCAAGCCTTCTACAAGTTTCCATTTTTGAAAATTAAAACCCAAATGACTGCGCTGAAGGTTATTGGTACGATACTCACGTCTATAGGTCTCCCCACTGAAGACCCTGCAGGGCGCTGCCCTGAAGATTCCACCTGCTCATACACCTTCCGAGAACTTCCGCCTCAGCCAACTAACCCATAAATCCGCATCGTCATCCGAAATTTGACTGTGCCACTCACCTGACGCACTTTACTTTTGTTTTTATCTTCCCTCTCCGCCTCCTCCGCCCATCTCTTCCCTCCTCTGTCCTCGTGCGCCTCTCTGTCCACCGCATACTCCGTCTCTCTCTTTTCCTCTCGTCTCCTCCTGTTCTTGTTCCTGTTCTTTTGTTTTTCTTTCTGCCCTTCCTCTTTGCACCAAGCTGGACAGAGGCCGGTGGAAGAATTTGAGCTGTGCCTTCCCGACGGGGACGTGTCTATTCATGGCGCCGTTGGTGCTTCTGAACTCGCAAACACAGCCAAAGCAGGTGCGGAGCGGCGGGGCCCCCGGAGGTGGGCTGAGCTGGACTGGGCTGGGCTGGGTCCGTCAGCAGGGGCAGGAGGGGGCACGTGGTGGATCAGCCTGCGAACGAGGCTCCCCGGCCCCCGCTTCTGCTGAGTAACCGGGACTCAGGTGTGCCTCGGCCATTGTTCCCGGCGGCGGTGGGCCAACTCGACCCTGTGCTCTGTGGAATCTCCTAGATGTCCCCTACGTGCTGAAGATGGAATCTCACCCGCACACCACCTGCTGGCCCGGGAGAACCCTCTACTTGCTGGCTCCCAGCTTTCCCGACAAGCAGCGCTGGGTCACCGCCTTAGAGTCAGTTGTCGCAGGTGGGAGAGTGTCTAGGGAAAAGGCAGAAGCCGATGCTGTGAGTATGCACACGGGCGCCGGAGCTTGTCTCTGTAAAGCGGGCAGACTTGGTGGGAGTCCCGTCGGCTGCCGTGTTTCCCCTTGGCCTCCCTCTCTGAGGGGTGGTGGCTTGAGGCTGTCACGACCGGGATTCTGTGCCGACAGAGATCCAGCTTCGAGGCGGCTTGGCCGGCATCGCGGGTCCCCCTCCAACCCCCAGAGCCTTCTAGAATGGGGGAGTCGACCCCCTTAGCCAGCCCTCAGGGCGCACCACATCTCGGTTCTGGCAGCACAGGGCAAATGTACTTACAAGGAAATCCTCTCTCTCGTTTACCCGTAAGCGTTTATGTGGTTTGAAGGCTTGCGTTACGAGCACGCTGGCCGTGAAGCGGCACGAAAGGCTGCCGACAGCCGTGTCTCCTTCAGGAAGGCTTTTCATAACCTGCTCAATTGCTTTTACGTGATTTGCTCTTCCGAAGGCAGGTCTGAAATCCTACTTCTCCTGAAGACGTTAGAGATGTGGGTGGGCCTTGATTGGCATCACTCCTCCTGGAACATTCCAGGATACAAACAGCGCTCATCACTCACTGGTGTTTGCTCCACCAAAGACCCAACAGCTCTTTTCAAACACTTAGCTCCTAATAAACACTTTAAGTGTAAGCAATCGGAAAATCCTTAACCACGAGTCTCCTGCTCGTGGGGCAAACCTGTTTTGATGACCCATCTCCTTGTCCCACGTGTGAGTCTTTTACTGAACGCCCCATCCATGTGTGTACAATAGGGCCCTGACTGTACCTCCTACGAGCTTCTGCCCGCGTGGGTTCAGGTAAAGAGACTCAGAAGCGGGTTGGTTTGCTGCTGACACTGGGCTTTGCACTGGTGCCACCACCTGGAGGGGCAGGAGCGTCCATGTGGCCTATTAAGCCTTGGCAGGGACGTCCTTCAGCTTCGGCTTGTTTCGTGTCACAGACTCTCTGCGTCTCCTGCACTCATTTAGTTCTGCCTCCGAACTGAGTTACAGCTCCGACACTAATTAACAGCCACCCCAGAGATACCGATAACATTCACGTCCTGCCTTCTGAGCTCAGATCAAAATACGCGGCAAGCCACGAGTAGATGTGTGCTTCTGAGCGTCTTCAGGAGGAACCTGCCCTCCTTCCTGGCATGAAACTTGTCTCCGTTCTTGCTTTTGTCTGTCTGGACGGTGCGGCCATGAACAGTTCAGCTCACCGTGTCCTCTTTTTTCTCTCTCTCTTTTTCTTTCTCATGTGAAAAGAAATTGCTTGGAAACTCGCTGCTGAAACTGGAAGGCGATGACCGGCTCGACATGAACTGCACGCTGCCCTTCAGCGACCAGGTGACCATGTTTTCTGGGGCGCCGTCGGCTGTGTCGGGGCTGGTTATGGGGACGTGACCCCCCCTCACGCTCTGCCTGGGGACTTGCACCCCGGCAGGTGGTGCTGGTGGGCACCGAGGAAGGGCTGTACGCGCTGAATGTCTTGAAGAACTCCCTCACCCACGTCCCAGGGATCGGAGCAGTCTTCCAGATTTACATCATCAAGGACCTGGAGAAGCTCCTCATGATCGCAGGTGGGAGGCCGAGGACACGGCGCTTTTCCTTCACTTGTGAGGGAAAGGATTGGTCATGTGCTTGTCGGACGCAGAGACAGGTCCTCCCGGGGGCAGGCTGGAGCAGAGCGGCTCTTCCCTCTGCGTCCTGTCGGCGCCGCGCCCCCGCGCTCTGCTCGCACGCGGCCCCCTCTCAGCGCCGGCCCGCCCCGCTGCCCGCCTCCCATTCCTCCCTGGTCTCAGACACCCTTCATCTGCGGGCACGACTCATTAGCAGTTTGCCACATCTCCCCCGCCCTTCTCTCTGTCTCTCTCTCTCCCTCTCTCTCTCTCTCTCTCTCTCTCTCACACACACACACACACACACACACACTCTCTCTCTCTCTCTCTCTCTCTCTCTCTTTTCTCTCTCACTTATTTTGAACCACCTGAGAGTCAGTGGCAGCTGTGACTCTGGATCCTTCAGCCAGTCACCTAAGAACAAGGCCATTCTCTCACGTACCCATGGCAGGAAGGGTTTTTTCCCCCTCTTTATCAGTGGTACTATATATATGTGTGGTGTGTGTGTGTGTGTGTATATATATATATATATATATTTTTTTTTTTTTTTTTCTTTAAGGGGAAAACAATAATGCATTGGCTCCATGATCAAAACAACCACAGTCAGGTCTCATTCAGGCCTGGCCGGCTGGATCCAGGGGCCGGATCCTGATGTAATATGGTCAGGAACTGGCTTTCTTTGGTCTCTCAGCTCTTTTCCTCTGCTGGCTTGTTTTGTTGGTTTCTTTTTTTTGCTTGCTTTCCTTCCTTTCCTCCCTTCCTTCTTGACATTATTCTTGGGAGCAGTTTTAGGTTCACAGCAAAACTGAGCAGCAGGTAGGGAGAATTCCCCTATACCTCTGCCCCGCATGCGCAGGCCGCCGCCTCCGTCAGCGTCCCCCGCCGGCGTGCACCTACACCGACACGTCGTTGTCACCCCAGGTCCACAGTTTACATTCGGGCTCACTCTTACACATTCTGCGGGTCTGGACAAATGGGTAACAATGTATCCGCCATTATAGCATCCTATAGAATAGTTTCACTTTTTAATTCAGGGAATTTAATCGTTGCTACTCCCATTTTCTCTTGTACTGCCCATAGTTGGCTTTTACCTGTGGCTCCAGTAACGTCCTTTATTTTTTTCCCGGCTTGTGATCCAGTCCAGGACCACGCACTGCACTCACTCAGGTCTCCCTCGTCTCCTTGAACGTGGAACCACCCTCAGCCTTCCTGTGGTCCCTCGTGACACATACTGGATTAGTCCACGTCTACTGTTTTGTTGTCCCCTACCCATTCTTTGACTTTGCTGGGGAGCATGTTTGAATATTCCGTTCACGTTCTCCAATTTTGTGTCTGCAGAATTTTTTGTTTTCCTCCCAGAATCTTGACCAAGAGGCCAGATATTTTCCTTTTAGATCTAAAACTTGGACCTAAACTATGTTTATGGGAATTTGTGGAAAGCAGTGCCTCCGCATGGCCTCGCGTGGCTTTTATTCGGGAGAGAACGAGAACCGCCATTGTGTCTCTGCTGTCCCGTCCCCTCAGGAGAAGAGCGGGCCCTGTGTCTCGTGGACGTGAAGAAAGTGAAACAGTCCCTCGCACAGTCTCACCTTCCCGCCCAGCCGGACATCTCACCCAACATCTTCGAAGCCGTCAAGGGCTGCCACTTGTTTGCTGCCGGCAAGGTAAGCGCCCCTGCGGGCTTCAGCCGGCAAGTGCTCTTGAAATTTTCACGGCTCCTCTGCCCACAGGGCTGATTGATTTGACCTTGAAAATCGTGTGTCCTCAAACTGGGTTAAATTTCTGTTGCTTTTCGACACAACTGTTGGTTGCACTGTTGGCATCTAGTGGGCAGGGCCCAGGGTTTCTCCTAAACATCCTACAGTGCCCAGAATGGCCCCTCACCACAGAGAATGACCCGGTCCAAAGTGTCCATAGTGCCAGGCTTGAGAGACCCTGCTCTCAACTGAGGTTCCTTTCCTAGTTTTGCCACGGAGCCAGTGCACACACTGGTGACGCTCTTTTTCTTTCTTTCCCCGTCCCCCCTCCCCCCTCAACTGCTTTTCAGATTGAGAGCGGGCTCTGCATCTGTGCGGCCATGCCCAACAAAGTTGTCATTCTCCGCTACAACGAAAACCTCAGCAAGTACTGCATTCGGAAAGTAAGTCCCAGGCCTGGCCGCGCCTGCTCTCGCAGCGAGCAGGTGGGGAAGGTGCTGTCTCGGGGAGTAGTGTGTGCCTGGGCCCTTCGGCCTGGGTGACCTCCTTAGAGAGAGCGGGAGGCTGTCTTGCTCCCTGGAGAAAGCTCCAGAGCGGCCCATCCTTACACTTTTCCCTCTCGCTGTCCTCCCCCGCGTGTGTGAGCTGCCTCTCTGGCCAGCCCAGTGAATTCAGCCTTTTGTGAAGGGAGAGAAAGGAAGGTGGCCGATGGAGGAGACATCTCTTTTGAACCAGTAGAAGAAAGGAAGATCTCTCTGAGGAGCTAGAAGCCCCTGGTGGTGCCTACCAGACTCCTTCTCAGATCGTAAAAGTTTCTATTAATGACCTTTAGAAAAACCAGTGCTAGCTGTGTGTTTGTTTTTTTTTTTTTTAATTTTAGTTAGTTATTTATTTATAGCTGTGGTGGGTCTTCGTTTCTGTGCGAGGGCTTTCTCTAGTTGCGGCGATCGGGCGCCACTCTTCATCGCGGTGCGCGGGCCTCTCCTTATCGCGGCCTCTCTTGTTGCGGAGCACAGGCTCCAGACGCGCAGGCTCAGCAATTGTGGCTCACGGGCCTAGTCGCTCCGTGGCATGTGGGATCTTCCCAGAGCAGGGCTCGAACCCGTGTCCCCTGCATTGGCAGGCAGATTCTCAGCCACTGCGCCACCAGGGAAGTCCCCAACTAGCTGTGTTTTGATACGCAGTTCGGGAGCTGGTTCTCCTCGGAGCAGTGGGTTGTGATGTTGCCTGCGGTGTAGACAGCTATCCGTGAGATCACTGCATTTGCCTTGCTTCTGGAGAAGGCTGTCTGTCTCTTGTCCCTAGCCTAGGAATGTTCCACCCATCATAAGCCTGATATATTTCAGGTGCTTTCGTGATTAGTCTCAAAAGTAAAAGGAGGGATGAATATATAAGGGTTGTTACCTGTTAGAGAAACTGTTTCATCTGGGGCAGGCTCTTGTTTAGTTTGCATTTTTATTGAGCACCTACTGGTACCAGAGACTGAGCTGGCTGTTTCACACACTTTTCACAACAGTTGTGAGACGCAGGGGTGATGATCCCTAATTTTCAGGTAAGATGACTGAGGCTGGCCAAGATCCTAGGTTACAAAATTGAGACCAAAACTGAAGTTTGACTTTCCCTAACGTTTCCCTGTGTTATACTAGTTTCCTCATACTTAGTAGGTGACCAATAAATATTTAGTGGTGAGGATAATGCTGATTAGAGTTTGAACTGTTAACTTCAGGAAAACTCCCAGAAATCACTGCTTCTTTATAATTCCTGGCCATCATTTGGAATAAGCATGCCTAGGTTTTTGAAGCCATTAGGATTGACCTGAAAACAAGTGGAAGTAATTAGGAAGCAGATAATTCAGATAGATGAGATAATTCAGTAATGATAACAATGATATAGGTGATACAGGTTCAGAATAGAAACCTAGAAGCTTGGAAAAGGAAGGAAACTAGAACCACTCCCTGTAACCACCACTGTTGGTGTATTCCTCCAGGCTCTTTCTTCTGATTAGAATGTCATAGTTTTAAAGCTCTCTCTTTGAATGCTACCTTTTCATTGAAATGGTGTTTCTGACCCTTTTTTTGGCTGCAACTTGACCTTCTTAGCCTCAGGTTGCATAGAACCCAGAGGTAGCAAAAGGATGGTGGGTCCTTGTGAGGGACGTGAAGAGACTGAATGCGCTTGGTGTGAAAACAATAGGAACACGTCACGCGGCAGTGCCTGCACGGCTTGGTTAGATAGATGCCCGAGGAGAGCAGGGGCCACCCCGAGTCTGCGCTCACATCCTCCTCTCTGCCCCGTCTCAGGAGATCGAGACCTCGGAGCCCTGCAGCTGTGTCCACTTCACCAACTACAGTATCCTCATCGGAACCAATAAATTCTACGAAATTGACATGAAGCAGTACACGCTGGAGGGTAGGGCCCGGGTGCGCCCCCTGCCCGGAGCTCTGGCTCCGCTGCCACCTCAGGCTCCTTCTGGGTCCTGAGGCTCCGCCTCTTGCCTGCCTTTACAGAATTCCTGGATAAGAACGACCATTCCTTGGCGCCTGCCGTGTTTGCCTCCTCTTCCCACAGTTTCCCTGTGTCCATCATGCAGGTGAACGGCTCGGGGCAGCGGGAGGAGTTCCTGCTCTGCTTCCATGGTGAGTGAGGCAGCCGCCGGCTGCTGATGGGGGCGCTCACGGCACCACAGCCCCGGGCAGGGTCCTCGGGGCCGGGGCGTGGCCGGTGTGCCTGGGGCAGGGCCGGTCCTGCACCGCCAGGGCCCCCGGGGTGCCCCAGCCCCACCCGCGGGCTCCAGCCAGCTCCCAAGAGCGGCCTGCTCTGTCCTTCTCTGCTCCTCACTCCTTTCTCTCCCTCTCCTCTCTCCCTTTCCTTCTTCTTTTCCCCCCAAATTTTCTGGGTCTGTTTCTCCCCCTTCCTCACTCCCTGACTCTTCTCCTTCCGTCTCCCCCTTCTTTTCCTATCTCCTCTCTTTCACTCGAACGCTCTTTCTTTAATAAATCCCCGAGAGATGTGGCTCAGCAGAGCTCCTGAGGTTTTTCACAATCCAAGCCCCCTGGGCTGGATTCCTTACTCTTCCATCAAAGCGTGTGTCGCTGATGCCCCTGCCTCTGGCCGTGCTCATGCCCCGGGCTCTGCCTCCTTGCAGAGTTTGGGGTGTTCGTGGATTCTTACGGAAGACGCAGCCGCACAGATGATCTCAAGTGGAGTCGCTTACCTTTGGCCTTCGGTAGGTGAGGCGAGGTGTGGGGCTCTTTTCTGCCAGTAGTTGGTGTCCCGGGAAGAAACCGCAGGTGGAATTCCTTTAGGCTTAAGCAGCGTGCTTGGGGCTCCCTTAGACGCCAGGCGCCATGTGAAGCATCACTGCGTTAAGCGTCCAGGGCAGAGATCCCGAGGCCTGACGCAGAACCACATAAGCCAAACCCGCCGGCCTCTCATGACAGAAAGGGAGACCATTCCCTGTGAGTTCATTTAAATCACGTCAAAGACTGCACAGCATCCCACAGCACCGCTGAACACCTGTCAATTTAGCCAATTCTAATTAGGCCCATTCTTTTTGTAAGTGTGAACAATGCTGTGATGGACAATTTACACTAAAATTTGCACAATTGTTAAATATCCCCAGCTCAGAAATTCTAAAAGTGGAGCTACTGGGTCAAAGGGTGGACACACACACACACACACACACACACACACACAACATACATATGTGACTGTGTGAATGTTCTGAAATACCCTTCAAGGCTATTTCGTTTATCTGTTGCTTCATGACAAGTTCCAAAACCGAGTGACTTAAAACAACTACTTATCATTGCCTGAGCCTCTGTGGCTTGACTGGACAGTTTTGCTTCATGCGGTGTCAGCAGGGGCACCGGGACACCTAGAAAGTCGGAAATGGCTTCACAAAGTGGCTGGCAACTGGAGCTGGCCGTCAGGTGGGAGCTTAGCAGGGGCCGGTGGCTGGAGGCCTCATTCCTCTCCACGTGGGCTTCTCCTAAGAGTGCAAAAGTGGGGGCTGGCAGGCCTTCTCGCTTCCACCACATTTTGCTGGTTCAGCCCAACGTCAGGCAAGGCGAGTCCACAAGGGCCTGAGTACTAGGAGGCGTGACTAATGCCGAAGTAACAGTTCACTGCAAGGAGTAATAGTGATAATCTTCTTTTTCCCTTTAAGACCAAAAACAGCTCTCATTATATCCTAGAGTTTGAGTGACACTGTGATATAGAAATATAGTACTCAGACCAGAAATATTTAATCATCTATGAACCTAGTCTTTTTTAATCAAATTGTTTAGGAAAATGTATTCAATTAAACAGTTTAAAAAGGTCTACAGTGAAGTCTCACCCACATCACTTGTCTCCCTCCCCCCTCCCCCTCCCCCTCCCCGAAAGGAAAACACTTTTCTGAGTTTCTTATTCTTCCAGTGCTTTATGCAAATAACGGGCACATTAAAAAATATATTCTCATCCCCCTCCCTTTTTAGAAAATCAGTGTGGTAGCACACTTTACACAGTATTCTGAACCCTGCTTTACACACTAAGTACAACTACACCTTGGGTTTTTTCCACATCAGCGCATAGAGAGCTGCTTTATACATTTTTACGCCTGTGCGGAATTCCAGAGATGTGCCATGATTTATGTAACTGATCCCCACCATGTAGCCTTGAGTCGGTTCCCATCTTCTGCTCTAACAGCATGGCAGGGGGTAAACTTGAACATGCCTCATTATGTAGGCATGTGGGTGCATGTGTAGGGTAAATTCCTTCAGGGATTGCATGGCAGCCGGGTTTTGATCTTCTGTCTCTTAACCCTCCCTTGCCCCACGCTCTTGCTCGGTGGTGGCCACGCAGCCTACAGAGAACCTTATCTGTTTGTGACCCACTTCAACTCACTCGAAGTAATCGAGATCCAGGCCCGCTCCTCTCTGGGGTAAGCACTGCCCTCCGGGCTTTGAAAAGCTCAGCGGTTGGGTCTGGGTGCCGGGGCTGGGCGGTGCTCCCTCTCATCCCACCTAGCAGTGGAGGTGACCGGCCATGCAGACTCTCTCCTGGAACTCCACAGGACCCCTGCCCGAGCGTACCTGGAAATCCCGAACCCACGCTACCTGGGCCCTGCAATTTCCTCGGGAGCGATTTACCTGGCGTCCTCGTATCAGGATAAATTAAGGGTCATCTGCTGCAAAGGAAACCTCGTCAAGGAGACCGGCACTGACCACCACCGGGGCCCGTCCACCTCCCGCAGGTAACGCACCTCTCTTCCTCCTCATCACAGGGGGCAAAGTGCTTTCCTGCAAAGCAGAAGGCTATCTTGCCAAACTGGCTGAAAGTTTCCCAATCTTCAAAGCTCAAGCCACTCACTGAGTCCTTTATAAGCATCAGGAAAATTTTTACTGCCCCCCCTTTGTAAAAGAAGAAATGAGGCCTTGAATATGGGCTGTACTTTATTTATTTACTCTTGCTTGGAATGTCTTGTAAATTTTTTCTTGTTGAAAACTGAACATTTCAAATAATACAACGTGGCAGCTCTGAAAATCAGCTCCCCCTTCCCCTTCCTGGGTGTGTTGTTGTCACTGTTTGTTTAGTGACTCTTGTACTAATTCTGTAGTCTGTGTCCTTTGTTATGTGCAGCCATTGAAGTTTCTGCTTGATCAGGGTAGTGGTCAGCTGAATGACTAGAAAGAGATTTCCTTAAATGCACTGAACCCACCCTTTGCTGAGCGACCGTGTGTGTTTGTGTTTTGGGGCACACCTTCAGCACTCAGAGTCAGCTGTGGCTGACAGACTGAGGCCTTCCGTAGGTTTTTCCTGGGTATGTGACAAGCTTACCTGTGTGTGTGTGTGTGTGTGGCCTTACAGATCCCCAGGAATGTGCAGGACTTCCTTTTGAGTGTTGTAGCTAGCCTCTTGTTTTCCCCAACTGGTCTTACTGCCTCAGGCATTTGCCATGTTAAACAGTAGCCATTGATTTTTTTTTTTTTTTGGTGAACATCTAGAGATAGGGAGGGCATTTCTCTAGAGGAAGACCTGAATCAGGTCAATTAAAAACAAGCCCTGAGGATGGTCTTCTTCCAGGGAGGAGCCAGATAGGTCAGATAGTGGCAGTTTTCTGAGGCTGGGGCTTTTGGGAAGCTCCAGTCCTAATGTACTCCCTCCAGGGGTTACCAGGGTGCTGGTTTTCACAGCTGGTTACAAGGCTGTTGGTTTCAAAACTACTGCAGATCTGGGGAGACGGGGGTGGTGAATATTGCACATTTTCTTGCATAAACACTCTTTGAATTGTTGCAAGACTTTGGTTAATTTCCAGAGTTCCAAAAAGGTTGATTTTGACAATTTTGCCAGTGGTGTTGTTGTTTCTATGGAGAAACAGGTTTTCGGGAGTCCTTACTCTGCCATTCTGGAAGTGCTCTTCCCCTTCTTCTCAATACAGGCGATAGCATCCTGTGCACACTCTTCTGTGTCTTAGAGATTGCTCCATGTCAGTATCCAAAGTATTTCGTCATTCTTTTTTTTTTTTTAAACACCTGCATAGCATTCCTTCACATGACTATACCTTATTTAACTGCTCCTTTATCAGTGGATGTTTGGGTTGTTTCCAGTCTGTTGCTGTAGTAAATGACTTTGTACATTCATTTTGCATGCTTAGGAATCTATCTGGAGGATGAATTCCTAGAAAAGGAATTGATGGGCGTTGGTGATTTTGATAGATGTTGGTGAGTTTTCCTCCCTAGAGGCTGTACCCTTTAGTTATCCCACCAGCAGTGTGTGGAAGTGGGACTGGCTTTGTCTTGACACCCAGGGCTCGGAGCCAGATTCGGTTCGATGTGTAGGCCTGAGATGTGTAATTTTAAGATCCTGGTCCACAAAGGAGATAAGCTTATTTAACCCAGGGGAATATTATTTAATTGACCTAGGGTTTTAATTTTGTGGACTGGTTTACAAACCCCACATGTCTACCCTATAAATAGTTATGTGGACCCCCTACCATGTGCCAGACACAATGTCTGGGGCTACAAGATGGTTTTTATTCTCAAGGGACTCAGTTTGGTAAAGGAACCACCTCTAATGTTATGAAATGCTGCTTAGATCTTAGAAAAGAGAGTTGTCAATTTAATGATGTTCTGAGACTATGTCCTAACGAATAGTGTCTGTTTCTTTTGTTGAAATGTAAGTGTTGGTCAGAAATGTTTGGTCAGTGTGATTTTAGTCCCAGGAACTTGCTGGAAAACCAGAAGTGCTGAATAACCAGCTGCTTCTCACTTTTTGGCTTGATCCTGCCTCAGGAGTGACTGCTCAAAGGGCTGTAGTCCTCTCCTGACAATGTCTAGATTTTATTTCGTTTCCAAGTCAGTCATGCCAAGAACCAGCCCAAGTACTGTAATTTTCTCCACTGCCTCACTAGTTAGATGGCCAGGCACCTTCCTTTTAAGATGATATGGTGTCTCTGTAAGGAGTTAACTTATTCTGTCGTGGAAAATGGTTCTAGTTCCTGTGAACAAGGGGCAGAAATAATGCTGTTGTTTGTTTTCCTGCTGATGCCAGGCATGTCTGGAAAACCAGCAGTTTCCTTTAGTTGTCTCTTGGCTTATAAAACCGCAACTTTTTGTTGCTGTCTGCTTTGGGCAGGTCCAGAATGTAGAAGGCCAGCTTGGGAGAATGTGATTCACTGCAGGCTGCACTGCCCCGGTCTGTTTGTTTAGCAGAGCAGGAAATGTAACTCTTTGCAAGAAACAAACATAAAATTGATGTGGTAGAGCATTGGTTATTAAGGGATTTGGAGATGGAAAATGGCCCGCTCTGCCCAGAATGACGAGAGTTTGCCTTTATCCCGTCAACCTAAGCTGACTTCTCGAATGGCCTTCCTTGAGTCACTTTTCTTCCTCTGGGCAGTGAGCTTGCTTTACGATGGGCCCCTGACATGCTTTATAATTTCTCTTCCATTACAAATCGGCTTAACATGATACTCTTACTTGAAATTTCTTTTTTTGTCTTCTGTATCACAAAGCCACATGACAAGAGATGAAGATAGATAGCTCAGATTTCGACCTCTTGAAATCAAGGTTTATCTCAAATTTTACTGCTGCACACACAAGAAAGTTCTGGCTTTCTGAGCGTGGGTTGTTGGCATTTCCACATTTTGAGCTGCATAGGGAAGCGAGAGAATGAAATTATTTATAATGGACTGACCATTTAAGACAGTTCTTTCTGCTCTGTCCACCAATCTATTTTACTGTAGAGAAGGAACTGGCAAACTTTTCCTGTAAAGGTCCAGATAGTAAATATTTTCACATTTGCTGGCCATACGGCCCCTGTCTCATTTGCTCAACTTTCTTGTTGGACCACAAAAACCGGGTGGGCGTGGCCATGCTCCAGTAAAACTCAATAAAAGCAGGCATCTGTCTGGATTTGGCCCTCCAACTTGCTCTAGAGCCTCCCCTCCCCACTGGGTGCCTTCACTGCTCAGCTGCTTTCCATTACGGGCACTGACGAGACAGAGTCCTTACAGTTAGACGGATGATTTAAAAAGCAACAAGTTTGGTCCCTTCCAAAGGGGAAGGATTTACATATCAAGGATTAAGAGAGGCCTTTGGGAAAACCAGGGGCACCGTCAAATATTTAAGAAACGACTTCACGATTTTGCTGCAAAAATTACAACACTGCTGGTGAAGGATGTCACCCAGCATGTCAGCATACAATTTTGTTGAGATAATTAGAGCAGAATAGATCAGTGTGTGATTCATACTTGGTTCACTCTTAGCATGTAACTGCAATTGTAATTTAGATTTTAAAAATATCTAGGTTAAAATATATTTTCCTGATTTCTACTTTTACTTTTCCAAGATGAAGCCCCAATCAATCAATCAAAATGTCTTCAAGTAACATTCTCTATGAAATGGTGCTCCCATTTTAAGTAGTCTGCCTTTTCCCCGCACTAATTATGCTCAGATAACAAGGGCCTGAGTACCTTGGCTGCTCAGCAGGGGTGGGAAGGAACTGACACTGAAGGCTGTGTGTCAGTCCTGTCTGTCTGTGTTGCTGGATCTTGCTTCTTCAGAGAGGTGGTTAGGGCCGTGTCTGGTGAGATCTTCATCTGACATATCCAGGGCTGGGTGGAGGGTTAGATTGGTCATACAAATTGTTCAGACATTTTCTGAGCCAGCTCTACTGTCTTCGTCTGCCTTCCTCAGTCTCCTAATTATATCAGGCCTGATCCCTACACCTCTGGCATCGGATGCCCCAAAGACTCTTGGAAAGCCACTTGGAAGGAGAGGTGACCCAACAAAGGCCCAGGAGTGGGGCAGCTTTGGCAGCTTGACAGCGATGAGTACAGGCTTAACCCCTCAAGGAAGACTTCTTTCTGTGCCCTCTAGGCTCTGGAAAATACTAGGTCAGCGGGGTAGAGTATGGGGTTTATGACGTCACACTGACCTGCACTGGAATCGCAGCCTCTCTGTGTCTCCAGCTTCTTGTCTGTACGACGAGGGTCACGGCTGTTCCTAGCTTGCAGAGCTGCTGTTAGGGTGATCTGATGAGCTAAGGTACCTGAAGAGCTTAGCACAGGGCCCGACACGCTGTGGGCGCTCAGCAGAAAGCCTGTGTCGAGACCAGGAAGCCTGATTCCCCTCTGCTCTCACCGCTGCCTTCTTTCCCTGGCCTCACTGTCGAGATAAGCGGCTCGAAGAATTCCCGGTGGGGTCTTTTTTCTAATAACGCGTGGTGAGACGGGGGCACGGGTGGCTCAGAGGAGGAGGAAGCTGCCCTGTCGGGTTGTGATGGCTCATCGGGTTGTGATGGCTCAGCTCCCCACCTTCCTCTCCCGTTGCCGCAGCCCCAACAAGCGAGGCCCGCCGACGTACAACGAGCACATCACCAAGCGCGTGGCCTCCAGCCCGGCGCCTCCCGAGGGCCCCAGCCACCCGCGAGAGCCCGGCACGCCGCACCGCTACCGCGAGGGGCGGACCGAGCTGCGCAGGGACAAGTCTCCGGGCCGCCCCCTGGAGCGGGAGAAGTCCCCCGGCCGCATGCTCAGCACGCGCAGGGAGCGCTCCCCCGGGAGGCTGTTTGAGGACGGCAGCAGGGGCCGGCTGCCCGTGGGAGCCGTGAGGACGCCGCTGTCCCAGGTCAACAAGGTGAGTGAGGCGCCCTCCTCATCCCCGAGGGGCCACTGTTGTAGGGAAGGGGCGCCACTACCGTACTTCGGAGTCTGCGGGACTTAACAAGTTTAGGAAGAGAACGTCTTAAGAAGGGGCTTCCTGCTGTGCAAGTGGATAACGTGTGCACCCTCAAACCGTAAGAGCTGCCAAGGGCTATGGCGTTCCCTTTCCGGAGGCAGCCAGCGTGCACAGTTTCTAGAGATCCTCTCTGCATACAAACAAATACGGATGTATAGTCACCCTTCTTAAACACAGGTGATAACATGCTATTCAAAAGGTTCGATGCCTTACTTTTTCAAACATATATATATACATCAACAGTTTCTCTGGAAGGCTACACCGAACTGGTAACAGTGGTTGCCTTCTAGAAGAACTCTGAACCTTTCAAAATTTTTAAATCACGTGCACGTATTTATTACCTGTGTAATTTTTAGGTTAGCAACTGAGGAGATGGAGGGACGCGCTGAAGACCAGGGGCCCCCAAGGGCACGCGGAGGCTCGAGCGTGGTGCCTCGTCGGCAGGCCAGCCGGCGCCAGGGGCCAGTGTTCTGGCTCGCACTCTCCTGCTGCCGCCTGCAGCTCACCGTTGGCACCCCTGCCGCTACAGGGAGGGGGAAAAGCCGTTTACGTGTTTTTCCTTATCTCCTCTGATTTATGAATAAAATGGGGTGCGTAACAGTAGAAGTACTTACGTAGCGTTGGGGACTCTGGTGAGTTTTGCGAGCTCGGAGGAGTAGCTGTGCCAGTCGCGCTCGGCTCAGCGCGGGAAGGAGAGGCCACGTGCTCCTGCACACCCCAGTCTGGGCTTCCTGTTTGCAAAGTGAGCACAGCGATTTCTGACCTCTGCCCTCCTGCTCCTAGGTCTGGGACCAGTCTTCAGTATAAAGCTCAGCCAGAAAACCCAACTCCTCATCTTGATCTGCAGGAAAACACCAACCGCACTATGGAACGCTGCTGAAAGGGACCCCCAGTGCCCACAGCGCAGCTGGACCCAGACCCGCCTCAGCACGGACAGCCTGCAGCCAGGAGGGGCTGGGGCTCCTGGGAGCTGCCGGCACCCTCCTGCAGTCACCCTCTTTGCACTTTGTTACTCTTTCAAAGCATTCATAAACTTTTGTACCTAGCTCTAGCCTGTACCAGTTCATCACAGGAAACCAACCGGGGGCTAACTACGACGTGGTTAGAATCCTAATTAATAGCGACTTTAAGATCCTAGGGTTGGTTGGGTTTTTGTTTTTCTGTTTTCTTTTTTTTTTTTTTTTTAAAGACAACAACAGACTTCTTCTTAATAGATTTGAATAGCACCGTATTTCCTGTTGTAGTCATTTGTAGCAGGTCACACAATCAGGTCTTTACTACCGACATGTATCGTAGAAGAGCCCCTGTCATTGGCTAACCTCCCACGCTCACCTAGGTCCACTCTCTCCTTCAGTCCATCCTCACAGATATGGCCCTGTCTTACCCAGGGTGACATCTTAGCCAAATGTTTACCGTTCTCATTGCCTTTTATGGCCTTGACGACTTCCCCTCCCACCAGCTGCGAATGTACGGAGGTCATCGGGCCCGGCTCAGAGGCAGTGACTTGGGGCCAAGGGACCACAAGGAGCTTTTCCCTCCCTGCCCCTCAGCGTCCCCCCACCGGCCTCCTGTCTCCGCTTTCCATGTAGCTTTGGCCAGGAAAGCATGCAACAGACTTGCTCTGAGCCCGGCACCGATGGGGCTCCGGGTCCAGGCAGGGGCCGGGGGCACTCACCTCCTGTCGTGATGGCGCGCTCTCCCCGGCTCCCCGGGGTGGGAAGAGAGCCCCAGGAGTTCTGCACGGCGGTTCACTGCATGCGCTGCCCCCCGACCTGGCCGCCCCCTTGGGTTGCTCTGCCGATGCACTAGTTCCATCCCATAGCTCCCACCGAACCGAGACCCTCTGGGACTTGCCAACTCACCGGCCACAAGCTGCAGTCTGTAGCACTGAACAAACAAAAACCAAACGCTCAAGCCTTACGACCAGAGAAGGATTTCAGCAAACCACACCGCACACTTGCACACCTCCCTGCTGACGCCCGCGCAGACAACTCTGCTCACACACAATCCACCAGGTTCTACCCCATGAAGACTGTGACTTCCCAAACGAGCCTCTCCCTAGGGCTAGACTAAGACCAGGAAGTTCAAGAAGGAAGCCGCAGCTCAACTCTCCCACCCCAGCCGGGCGGGGAAGCCCTCCTTAGGTGCCGTGCGGCTCACCCAGTTTCTCTCTCCCCTCCGGCGGTGCGAGGTTCCTGGCAACCGGTAAAGAACCAACTAGAGGCTTTGCAGTTGGCAAGCTAACTAGCGGCCTTATTTCTGCCTTTAATCTCCCACCAGGCCTCTCTTGCTTCTCCACACCTCAAACCACCAGGGCACATCCTAGGTAAGCTGACAGGTAGACCTGTTCCCGCCGCAGCTGGCGAACGTGACCGCGTTTTAACCCTGTGTCCACGGTTCAGCTCACTTTCCAGATTGCAACCTGGCCTGAGTCCCAGCTCCTTCCTGCTCGTCTCTTAACCGAAGTGCTTTCTTGTTTGAAACACCCACGGCCCTTCCTCCACGTTGTCGCATCCTTGGCCAGTGTCATGCTGTCGCGTTCTATACGTTGCTTCGTCTTTGGGGTCACGCTGCATCCCCTCCCTCCTCCAGGGCAGATCTGACTGAATGTTTGCTGAAGTTTCTGTCTCTTGGTCCACAAGTATTTGGAGAGGTCACTGGAAACTGGTGTTTTAGTCTTGGCATCTCATTTAGGATCTCCATGAGAAATGGGCTTCTTAGCCCTCAAAGTGTATATCGTGTGTCTCATTTGTGAAATGCTTCCTGCTATAGAACTAGCTCAAAGACTGTACATATTTACAAGGAACTTTATATTCGTAAAAAAAAAAAAAAAAAAAAAAGGATATTGAATTGGTTTCTACTTTTTTATTGTAAAAGGTGCATTTTTCAACTCACTTTTGGTTTCGACGGTGGTAGTTGTGGACAGCCATCTTCACTGGAGTGTGGGGAGCTCCGTGTGACTACCGAGATGCCAGCAGGAAATATCGTTAACACGAAATTGCAGTCAAAGCTTATTAGCATAAATAAGATTCTAGGTCCAAAAGTACAGGCTTTTTCTTCATTACCTTTTTTATTCAGAACGAGGAAAAGATCACAAGGAACGGTTCAAGATCCACCTTGAGAGGAATGAACTCTGTTGAACAAATAGTCAAATAAAGCAATGATCTAAAATGTTTGCCTTAGTGCAAGACCTCTTCTTTTCTTAAGAGAGCCCATAAAAACCCAAAGTATCGCCACTGTCAGCCTAAGCTTGGGAGCATGGCATGGGACCGTCCTTCCTTTCAGGGGAGGCTTCTTCTGGGGGTGGGGGGTGGAGAGCCACACAGGGCTTAGAGCAAGCTGCTCTCCTGGAAATCAAGAGACCAGCGACGTTCTCTTCCAGAAGTACGATGTTGTCGAAGTTTGGTCATTACTTCCAGTGAACCATGAACTGGCTATTAAGGTCACTTTATAGGACTGCAGAACTGGAAAGCTCCTTAAGGCAGTCGGGCCACTTTGAAAGGATTACTGGAGCATGGACTACCCAGCTCTCCTATAATGCGGTTAATAACAAACAAACAAAAAAAACAGGTCACCTTTCAATTCCTCTCATCCATTAGGATAATGCCACCGGTTTTCATGACATAGATTTCTGGAGGGAGGAATTCGGATCAAGGTAATTTAAAATGTAGATACTTCTCTTTTTAACTAAATGAATTTTTATAGTCTGCAAGGTAAATTTTTCTAAGATGCTTTAGTTTTGTTGGTATAAACCTTGTTGAGCCAGACAAACATTGGTTTTGGCAAATGGTAATTTTCTCATGGTTCCTGTTGCTTTCAGTCTTCAATTTTTATTTTCCAATGAAGTAATCTGACCACAGTCAAATTCTGACTTGCAGGGTCGCAGCCGACTCGCCCTGTGACAGGAGTCGTACTTGCGATTCTATTCTGGTTCCTTTCTCTTTTACTGCTGGGGATAAAAATCTGCCAACTCTAAGAATGAAAATAATTTGGAAGATGAACAAGTAAAATGCTGGAACCTTTCTTTCCTTATAAAATTAGAAAAAGTCCACTTAATACCGCTTCAGTTATTGTCCTGAGGGTTCCTGGCAGCCACATAACACTTGAGAAGCATAAGTAAACGTGGTTTGGTTCCAAGAGGAATGTGCCAGAAAGGTTCTCTGGACCCTAAGCAAGGACCTCAAAGAAACAACAAATTACTCAGCCACACCACAAACTGAGGCCCAGCCGTCCATGGTGCTATTCCTACCTCTTAAGCACAAAATTAGACATCACATTTTCTGCTCTTACAACTTAATTTTCACGAGACTAAAGAAGCTGCTTGCAAAGCAAATTTCATAACTCTGAAACTTTAGGATTTGGAGACTTAGGCCAAAAAGAGATGATGTGCTTAACAGGACTGACCAGCTAATTTGTCTTCAGAATTGGGCCTCTTGAATGTGATTTGCTTTAGAAAATATTCATGCAGATTTAAGTCTAAAGCAATAATGCTAGGCCCACAGGGGTGGGACCAGCTAAGCTTTTTGGTCTCATAATACAACAGACTGGCCTGCTCCAGTGGTTCTAAACTAGGGGTGACTTGGCTCCCTTCCCTTGAGGACACTTGACAATATCTGGAGACATTTTTGGTTGTCACAACTGGTGGTACCACTGGCACCTCGTGGGTAGAGGCCAGGGATGCTGCTGAACACCCTGCAAGGCACAGGGCGGCCCGCGTGCCCACCGTCCACAGAAAGTTACCAGGCCCAAAAGGTCAACAGTGCTGAGGCCGAGGAAGCTCGGCCTGTTCCAGTCAGGTTTCTTTCTTGGCAGTTTAAATATCGCTCATGATGCCAAAAGCATGGAGACTGTGGCTCTAGGCACAGTGTTTATATGAGAAAATGTTTCATCAGTTGCCTAGTCAAACGTTGAGGCTTTTATCTTCCGAAGCTGGGAGGGCAGGGCAGTGGAAATCTGGAACTGCACAGATGGCTTGGCTTTCTCTTGAGTCTGTCAATGATTAACGGAACTCCTGTTTGCCCTGGAGGGGTTGTTAGAGGTAAAGAACTCTGGAAATGACTTTACTGCTATACACAACTCAGCCCGTCCTTCCAGAGAACCACAAAAAGGGAAAATAAAGTTGATCCAGGGTACACACAACTGGAGCTGTCTCTTGTTCTCACTTGCTGTTGAGTCTTGCAGATGAAATGGGTGAATGCACTCCTGGCAGGTAGAGAAGGCTGGCATCCTCACCCAGGCTCAGGCCCTCTGGCTGTCTTTAGGACAAAAAAAGATGAGGTACTTGTGGGAGCTGAGCTCAGTGGCTGAACCCAGAGGCAGGGCACTGGTTCTCCAAGGGCCTGACTCACAGCAGCGGTGACTCTTAGGAGGGCCCTTGTCGATGTTTTTACAATTAGCTGGAATGACTTGTACATACTACGTTCGTAGATTACTGCTTTCTCCTGAAGACAATTAAAACTGGCATTCCAGGGTAGAAGGCTCTAGCTTCTTTTCTCCACTAATTTGCTGATCAAGTGAGGTGCTAAAAAGCTGGATGGAGGGTTGAGTGGCCCAGAGACTTGGGTCTTCATCAGTGCACTCAAACCGTTCTGTAAACACTGGTGGAGGGTCATGTATCAGGAGAATTGAGTTCACGCTCAGAAATGAAATCATGCTCATCTACAAGTAACTGAGTTAAACAAAATGAAATTTTGCTTTTCCCTGAGATGGCTGAGTCTCTGACCTTAGCCATGCACGGCATCACTTTGATGCTGTGTCTTTCCATCTTGGAGGTTTCCTAGCTGAGCTTACAGTGCTGGCACTTTCTCCTTTTCTGGCCCTGGACTTCCTATCTGTGGCCATATCCCATTCATGGTGTAAAAGCTTTGTGGCTCCCAATGCGAAGTGAAAGGAGCCCTAGGAATCATTTAGTGCTAGTCCAACCCCTTCCATTTTTCAGGAGAGGAAACTGGGCTAAGAGAGGTCATGTGATTTGCCCAAGGTCACACAGCTAGTCAGGCACTGAACTGGATGACATCCCTAATCTCAGTCCAGTGTCCACACTCCGGGAGAGCGGATGGTGGCGGGGAACGGCCGACTCTTAACGTGAAGCCAGGCTTTGACCAGAGGGAAGGAAAAGACCTTGCCTGGGTCCTTTGATCTTTGGTTTCAATATGGTGACATATGGTTCTGTTTACCTTGCAATACCACTTTACCCACTAGTAATTTAAAGACCTTACCTTTGGCTCCATAAATTCATTTGTATATACATTTCTGGAGAAAAAAAATATCTTAATTCAAAAGCAATTTCAGTTACACTTTAACCATGTAACCAGTCCTCACCCATAACAGAGAAAGCATTACCTGGGTCATAGGACACCTCAGTGTGGCTTTGCTCCTGTGATTTGGACCAAACAGGGTCTCCTGTTCCATATCCATGAAATAATCTCCATTACTTTTAGCTTCTTGGGTATAAAGACTTTCACCTGGGTCTGTTAGCAGTCTTCTGGACCACGGGGGACTTCCTTTTGTGTTGCTTTTTAAAGAAAACGAAGTCTTTTAGACACACAAACAGCTGTGGAGAATGCTGACACCCACGTCCCAGGGTTCTGTGGTTTTGGCTCCATCTCCCCACCCTAGCAGTTACTCCCCTAGGAGTCCCCCGTGGCCCCAGGGCTGCAGAGGACTCTTACTGGGTTTACTGGCTCCAAATTAGTTTTTACACTGGATTTTTGGCTTGGCTTTATCTGAACTTTGTGAGTAGAGCTGATCTGCAGGTGAGATTTTCCAACATGATGTCTCCCCCTGCAGCCTGGGGCTGATGACTCCCTCTGAGCCCTGACTCAGGCCAGCAGCCAGATTCTCTAACCCCTCTTACAGAAAAGGCAGTGCTTTTCTGGGCCAACTCATGAAGCGGGCTTCCTATCCAGGTGAGGGTGTCAAACCCCGGTTCTGGAGGCCTATGGCTGGGTCCTACCCCCCACCCCCCACCCCACCCCCGAGTCTCCACCATGGGGCCAGGGGCCACGCTCACAGCCCACCAACACAGCAACGGTTTCTTCAATTCTGGTACTTCAATATACCCCTTTTATACTTTTAGGCTTAGCTATGTATTTTCAATTATACTCCAAAAATATTTGGTCCACAAAAATAAACTCAAAATGGTTTAAAGACCCAAATGTAAGACACGACACCGTAAAACTCCTAGAAGAGAACATAGGCGAAACACTCTGACATAAATCACAGCAGCATTTTCAGTCTCCCAAGGCAAAAGAGATAAAAGCAAAAATAAATAAACGGGACCTCATTAAACTTAAACATTTTGCCCAGCAAAGGAAACCATCAACAAAATGAAAAGACAACCTACAAAATGGGAGAAAATATTTGCAAATGATGCAACCAACAAGGAGTTAATTTCCAAAATATACAAACAACTCATACAACCCAATACCAAAAAAACAAACAACCCAATCAAAAACTAGGCAGAAGACTTGAAGAGACATTTTTTTCAAAGATGACACAAGCAAAGATGCTCAACATTGCTAATTATCAGAGAAATGCAAATCCAAACCTAATTATCAGAGAAATGCAAATCCAAACCACAATGAGGTAATACCTCACACAGGTCAGACTGGCTATCATCAGAAAGTCTACAAATAACAAATGCTGGAGAGGGTGTGGAACAAAGGGAACCCTCCTACACGGTTGGTGGGAAGGTAAATTGGTGCAGCCACCGTGGAAAACAGTATGGAGGTTCCTCAAAAAAACCTAAGAATAGAACTACCACAGGATCTAGCAATTTCACTCCTGGGTATATATCCAGAAAAAAATGAAAACACTGATTCGAAAAGATACACGTACCCCATGTTCACAGCAGCCCTACTTACAACAGCCAAGACATGAAAGCAACTCAGGTGTCCATCAACAGA
The DNA here is from genome assembly GCF_028021215.1 of Eschrichtius robustus. Taxonomy (NCBI): domain Eukaryota; kingdom Metazoa; phylum Chordata; class Mammalia; order Artiodactyla; family Eschrichtiidae; genus Eschrichtius; species Eschrichtius robustus. Next base: position 10,332,259 of record NC_090837.1, read on the forward strand.
CGACTGACTTAAGATGTGGTGTGTGTATACACACACACACACACACGCACTGGAATATTACTCAGCCATAAAAATAAATGAAATATTGTCATTTGCAGCACCGTGGATGGACCTAGAAAATATTATGCTTAGTGAAATTAAGTCAGAGAACATAAATACTCTATGCTATCACTCATATGTGGAATCTAAAAATAATACAAATGACTGTATACACAAAACAGAAACCGACTCACAGATACAGAAAACAAAATTACGGTTCCCAAAGGGGAAAGGGAGGGGAGGGACAAATTAGGGGCACAGGATTAACACATATAAACTACTATACATAAAATAGATAAGCAACAGGGATTTACTGCATAGCACAGGGAATCATACCCAATATCTTATAATAACCTACAATGAAACACAAGCTACAAAAAATAGTGACTCACTATGCTGTAGACCTGAACCTAACACAATACTATAAAATCAACTATACTTCAATAATTTTAAAAAAATAGAAAAAATTTTTGATTCAGTTTTGGATAGATGATTTTTGTGTATTTCCTTAGTCTACTTAAATAATCCCTCCAATCCCTAAATCTAGGGTTCCCGCATCACTTGGGTTTTCAGAGTGAGACGGCTAATTACCCAGCTAGGAATGCTTTCTGAGCTACTCTCCACCTCAAGTGGACCAGATGACCTGAGGGGTTCCCTTTTCTCTTAAATTTATTTACACGTTTCCTGATGCCTGGGAAGAAAAGCCTTATTACTAAAGGGACACTGTCACCTTCCATCTTTTTGGTAGAAGGGACAGAAGCCCTTTTAGCTGGTGAGCACAGCTGACTCCAGAACATCCTGGGGTCTTCCAAGAGGGTGTCATGATCCCAGGCTCCCCTGTGGTGCCTGTCAATGAGCAAGAAGCAGCAAGACCTCGGACCAGGGGTGCTGCAACTTGCACAAGCCAGGGGCCTTCACTGCTGCTTTTCCTCAGCTTCCCCTGTGGTCGAGCGGTTCCACGGGGCTCAATTTTACAGCCTCTTAACGGCCTTCTAATCTGTGTGCAGAATAGGTGGGTCAGGGTAAGGCCCTCAGCCCGGGAGGGAGCCGAGCTGCCCTGTCCGCTCACCCCAGAGTGCCACAAGGATGGTACCATTTTCAGTGTGTGCCAAGGCGGGAAAAAGACTGAAAAGCACTGCACTGAATAAACCTCGGGGAGAGCTCCAGTCTCTTCTCCAAACGACTGCACGAAATCAAACCTTCCTCCGAGTGCATGTCCGTTATCTTTACAAAGCTTTATTGAAACCTGTACATCAAGGTGACAGTAACTCAGTGTTTTGGAAACAGTAACAAAGAAGGGTATCCCAGACTCAGGTTCACCAAATAAATGTGAGACACCAGGGATATGGTTCCTCCGTCTCCCAGCAGGAACACAGCGAAGGACGACAGCTTCCACCGACCTGGGGACAGGAACCCCGCTAACGGGCATGTCTCCGGCATCTCCAAGCCGTGTGGAGAGGTTCGCTTTGGTCCAAAGGATGTCTTCCTCACACAAATTCAGAGGGCTGCCCCAAGTTCTAATTCCTTCCAGAATAAGCCACAGCAATTGCTACAGCCTTCTTTGCTAAGGAGGGCCCAGAGGTCCCAAGCGAGGTGGCACAGGCTAGGGTAGGGCGCCTCTCCAAAATTCTCGTGCTAACACTGTCACCTCATTACGATTCGAATAAAAAGCTGGACAACCTTGCAGCTAGCGGTGGTCAGCCTGCAGGATCGTCCGGCTTAACGGAGGAATCCGGCCGTGGTTCTCCAAGTGTGTCCTGAGCACGGTTCACATGATCTACAGTCTAGTTGGGGTGATTTAAAAATTGCCCTAAGGCTGTACAGTCAGTCACCTCTGGTTAAAAAAAATACTTAGTGCACATAAGTGTAAGAAACAATTGTAAAACTTCATCTGGAAATTAGACAGGTTCAAATTTCTATAGAAATTATGCCTCCCTGGAGCAGGGAATGGAAGACGATCTATTGCTCTGAATTCAGAGGACCTGCAGGACCAATGCCATACTCGCTGTCAGGTCCACAGCCAGGCCTCAGCAGGGACAAGTCAAGACACACACAAACACGATGAGAGATTCTGTGTGGCCTTGGCCCCTGCTTCCCAGATTTCCACCAGCAAAGTGGCTCGGGTTCCTTTTTGGCTTAAGAAAAGTCTCCGTGACCAGTTCAGAGGATGTAAATTTAGGCCTGCACCGTCCTCTGCACTGCGGTGTGGGGTGCAGACCGTCTGCTCCCCCTCCTCCCCCCTCAGCCTTGATGAGCCCCGGGGCTCACAGCCACCGGGTGCTAAGAGGACCGTTACAGACTGAGGCGCTCCAGGAGCTGCTGTGTCTGGAACAAACCTTCAAGTAGGAGTAGGGCGGGTATGAAATGTCTTCTAAAGAGCGTGAAATGGGAAATTTACAGTCCATCCTGTCTAGCGAGAAGCATGCACGCGTGGAGCCCGGCGGTGCACGCTGCTCCCGGGGCCCATGGCTGGCTCCCAGCTCTTCATATGGGCTTGTATAACAAGGTGGTGACGTATTTTTTCTTGTACCGGTGGGTCGCGCTGAGCACCATCACTCCGTCCTGAGGAAGAGGGCGGAAATCATCAAAGGCAGGACTAAGTCAGGAGGCTCAAATTTTAGGGAGCGTGAGAATCATCAGGCGGTCTGAATAAAAGCAGGTCCCTGGGCCTTCCTTCGGGAGAGGAGCCTACGGGTCTGGGTCGGGTCCTGGAAGCCGCCCTTTAGGTTAAGTACCGATACTGCAGGCAGTGCCGTTGCTAGGGGGCCTCAGAGCACACTTGGAGAAACACAGCTTAAGTAACAAACACGTCCTTACCTTGATGGAAAGTGCATAGAGGTGGTTCAGCATGACGTGGTTGGGCTCAGGGAGCAAAGCTGGATCGCACTGCGGGGGAGCAAAAGCAGACGTGTGTGCACTTAAGATTTGGAAATCAAGGAGATTCTCCCCTGTGTTTCACGGCACTGGATTTCAGAGGAAAGGAGGCAGGCTCTCAGGCCCCTTTCTTCCTTGTCAGGCAGTGAAAGGGCTTGTGCACGATGACTGGGTGGGCGAGGGGTCATGCCTGGTGCTCCAACTAAGGGGCGCTCTCGGGGTGTCTGCTGGGCGCACTGGCCAGGCTTCATCTAGGCTGTGGGCCGTGGCTCTGTCCTCTCTTTGGAGGAGGGGCAGGAAGAAAGCTGTGCAGTGAAGGTGCTTTTAGAAAAAGCGGGAAGAAACGATCAATACTCAACGCTCCTGAGCAGTGTGCTGCAAACTCACGTCCCTGGTCCCTGAGACTCAGACGGGGAGCCTGAAGAATGCGCTGGGTAACCGGGGAAGGGGAGAGGCGCTCTCACTCCGTAAGAGCTCACATATGACCGGCAATGTTGCCGCACCTTCCTGTTTTTTCAGAGAAGCCAGAAATCTAGATTTGTTTTTCTTTTTTTTTTTTCCCCCAATGGACACTCCCCAATTTTATAAATGCTAATTCAAAACAGAAAAAGCATCCAGTAAAAGCCGGCTCAGCTGTCAGGTGCGTGCTTGGGGCGGGGCGGCCCCAGGAACAGCGAGTCCCTGGGGAAAACACACCGTGACTGCTGCGGGGGTGCCTGCACGTGTGCACCTCCAGCCCCCTGTTCAGCACACGTGCACCCACTTCTGTGTGGCGTCTAGAGCAGAAGCAGTTACCTGATCACCCTGGAGCGTCTGCCTGTTAGGTGGCGGCTTGGACAAGGCTGAAGAACATCTGGACTCCCAAGAATTATGGCTACGCTGCAGAGCCCAGAGCCGGGGGAACGGGCAGTTCAGGTCAAGCAGGATGGAAAATCAAACGCAGGGAATAATGCGGTGCTCTTCAGGACTCAGTCGGAAGCGCACTTCTTTTTACAAGTAATATCAATTTCCCAGAGGCAATGTGTTACCCACATACCCCAAATTTTGATCCATGAGTCCTGAGGTTTCTGAAAGCAACTTGGTGATTAAAACTAGATTCTGGAACCTCCCTGGCAGTTCAGTGGTTAAGACTTCGCGCTTCCACTGCACTGGGTGTGGGTTCGATCCCTGGTTGGGGAACTAAGATCCCACATTCCGAGCGCGGCCAAACAAGATTCTAAAATCTGGGGGCCAGAGGAGGAATTCCACCACGCAGCTTACTGAGAAGAGGCGGTTATATATTTTGTCATGAAATTTGAGGTGGGAGTGGAACACGAGAGGAAGGGCTCAGAAAGGCTTTGTGGGATGGGGAGGCCCACTCTGGGAACATCTTGTGAGTCGCCCGTTCCCGCGTCAGAGGGGGACCCCGGCAGTTAACGCCGATGGGTGACACTGAACATTTTCACGAGCTGCCTTGCGAGACGTGCACAGAGTGAAGCAGCTGCACATGACCGTGGAGGATGGTCTGGGCAGACGCCTGGTTACTCACGGAAATCCCCGTGTCCTTGTTCAGGATGACCTGGAGAAGATGCGGCGGGAGGATGGGTGGTGCTTTAAACCGCTCCTCTGGCTTCCAGACGTAGGGCTCCTGGTGGTAGGGTCCTGGGGGGGAACTGGACAGCTCTGTTGGGAGATGGTGACAGGACATTCACTTGGAAAATCAGGAGTCCTGGGAGCAGTCTCAATTTGTGGTGACGTTTAGTTTTCCACGTCTCCTGTTCCCTCAGTACAGATCTATATTCTCTTGAAGGATACACTGGCCCCAAGGGGGAAGGGCAGAGGCAATGAGAAAACACTTTTGGAATTCGGGTGACAGGCATGAAACTCAAGTAGTGAATTCAGACGCTCTGGTGGCAGACAGCACTCGTGGCAAAGCAGTGAGTCTGGGACAGAGTCATGGGAAGCTGCTCACAGCTAGCTGACCCAACAGCCACCGCAGGCCGACGCGTCCTCCTCACTGCAGGCCGGGCCGGCAAGTACGGCACAGAAGCTCAAGGCTTCTAGGGAGGCTTATGCGGCTGGGCCCAAGTGAGGCGCGCCAGCAGCCAGAAGCAAACCGAAGATGAAGCAGCCTGTTCACACAGAGGCGCCGGCGCATTTCAAAACTAAAACAACGAAAAGTCGAAGACCTGACCTCTCAAGGCTCTCTGCCTCCATCGCTCTCCGGTTCCTCTTAAACTCATGCTGGAGTATCCCCCTTATACAGATATATTAAGAAGCTTCTAGAAGTGCAGTGTTCCAGAAGCTTCGAAGCTGCTCACTTAGCGACATTTGGCCAGCTGGCGGGGACTGAACTGTGATCCAAAGGACACCTGGGATGTGTCTGGCCACCGAGACTCGTGCTGTCCCCGTAAAGCTGAGATGGCTCGGCTCCGCCAATTCCTTGCACGTCATTCTCTAGGGGACAGAGTCCCTTCACATAACCCAGCCCTATCACAGCAGGAAACTGAGCCATTAGGAGTCAATATGTATTTTGAGAAAGGGAATGTCTAAGTATGAGAAGAGTATGGAGAGCCTCAAGTTGGTTTCCCAGCAGCGAGGGGTCAGCTTCCTCTCCCCAGGCAACCTCTGCTGCACAATCTTGACTAAAAGCTTTGGATTGTGGCCTAAAACTTCACTTATCAGCAAGTAAGGGGTATCTGGGCATTTCCCCCACCCCCAATTCCCACCTGTCTGAATACAACAGAAGTGACTTCTCTAAAAGCCCAGTTAGCTATCCAGAGCAGAGAACGCTGTTTTTGGATTTCCAACTCCTGCTCAATAACATGACTTCTCAGCCACATGGCCCACCTGTCAGTGTGAGTTCTGAGCTGATAAAGAGTTAAGAGATCCTGGGGGCAGGACCTCCAGGCCCAGGCAGGTGACAATGAAGAATCATCCTGTGAACTGAACCCGTTTTCCTAGACGGTCAGGCACAGTCCCGGGGAACCTTCACTGCTTCCCACAGGGGTCCTGGGACGGCTTAAGGCCCTGCAAGAAGGGGCAGTGCAGCTGGTGCGAACACTGTCGATGCCAGCGCATCCTTCTCCCTGCGTAGCGTGTACCGTCTCCAAGCAGCTTCTTCCTGTGGGTTTGGATGCAAAGCAATGTACTGAAAGTTCGATGATCGGATGACTCCTGGAAGATGGGAGAGTTTTACTAGGACCATACTGAGCAGGTTGTGCTGTGCAGCCTGTTCTGTGGTGAGCCTTTCTCCCCCGAAGGGATTCTGACAAGGTGCTCGTGGACCACGCAAATGATGCCAAGGTCACTGGTGGGTCAGTTTATCACCTGTCGGGCTGAAACTCTCCAGGTGCCCCGAGCAGGTTGGCTTCCCCAGTGCTGGCCCCTCACCGACCCAATGCAACTCTCCAGGGGTTCTTGGGCCTGCCCCTGGCACGAGATCAAGCTCCGGTTCCGTTTCCAGTGTCTGCTCTCTGTGGCCAAGCAGACCTACGGAATCCTGGAGATGACCAAAAAAATGACTTACGGGTCCCTCAGAGCTAGATTTTAGCAACCTGACCTGACACAGAGTTAGGAATTAGTTTTGTGGCTCTTTGGGGAGCTACGGACATCCACTGATTGGGCGGCTCCCGCTCAAGAGCGAGAGGCAAGAGAAACAAGGTATTTCTAAACTATACAGCCCCCACCTGCACACACGTGGTATAAAATAACTGCTCATACCAGACACATCGGAGCACTTTTGAGAATCCACCATCAAAGCATCAAATACTTCAAAGTCAGTTTTCTTCACTTGAATGATGTTGTTTACTGTGCCAAGCTGGCTGGTCACTATCGGCTGGGAAGAGACAGACAGGCAGAAATCACAACGTGGCAGGTCTCTAGAGGTGTTCTTTAGAGGATCAAGCAGCCCTGGCTGGAAGGCCTCATCTCCTGGCTAGCCCACCTGTTCATCTCGGTCAAGGATGCCAACAGGTTGACAAGGAGCACTGCTATCGAGCTCGGCCACGCACAGGGACTTCGGCCAGCAGGACAAAGGGACCTGGCAGCTGTCTCTGAGGGAAGGCGGTTTGTCTGGATCATGGGGGCGGCCAGAGGACCAAGGGCGGGAGGAAGCGTACCTCAGAAGGGTCGTGTGTCCACTGACCATCCACGAAGAACTTGTACTGATGCTCTCCTTCGGGCAGGTCCAGGATGGCTACAAAGTTATTGTGGCTGCAAGAAAAAAGGAAGCAGACGATGTTAGCGGGGTGGGCTGCCCTCTTAGCTGACTTGCAAGACCAGCCACGGAACAAAACAAAACTTCCACGTAAAATTAAGGGTTCAGCTGTACGAGAAATAAACATTTTTAACCAATTTAGACAATTCAGTATAATCTCAATCTAGAAAAGCTACCAGGAAGCGGCATCGTAAGAGGTTTCCTGGAAAACTCGCTTTGCTCAAACACCAGGAGTCCACATTCCTACCATCAAAAGGTCAACGAGGGGCTTCCCTGGTGGCGCAGTGCTTGAGAATCTGCCTGCCAACGCAGGGGACACGGGTTTGAACCCTGGTCTGGGAAGATCCCACATGCCGCGGAGCAACTAGGCCCGTGAGCCACAACTACTGAGCCTGCGCGTCTGGAGCCTGTGCTCCGCAACAAGAGAGGCCGTGACAGTGAGAGGCCCGCGCACCGCGATGAAGAGTGGACCCCGCTCGCTGCAACTGGAGAAAGCCCTCGCACAGAAACGAAGACCCAACACAGCCATAAATAAATTAATTAATTAATTAAATTTTTTTTAAAAAGCTTTAAAAAAAAAAAAAGGTCAACGAACAGTTATTCGTCCTCAACTTGTGTGCAAAATAACACCTGGCAGCCTGGATGCCAAGGAGGATGGCAGCACAAGATAAACAGCAAGCTGCCCACCAAGTTTTACCCTTTGCTAGCTTGCCTAGCTCAGGACAGGGGATCAATTTCATAAGATGTACAAACAGTTCACTAAAGCAACTCGTTTAACTACTAAAAAAAGGGTTCCACGAAACCTCTCTCATTTGATTGTTTTGTTCTCCCGACTAGCATGACTTGTAACTGGGCTGAGTGGCTCCCTCCTACACCAACTGGACCCCTGGAAAAGCAGGCGGCTCCTTATCAAGAACCAGGCCTGGCCCAGCAGGGCACGATTTCTTCCTTTGTTTCATCAAGAGGACTTACTAGTGAAGATGCTTTTCCACTGACAATTCGAGACAGCCGTCCATGCTAGGGTGTCTGAGCAAGTGTTTGGCTATAGTCGTGCTAATGGCGCCTACATAATGTGTACCTTTCAAACAAAAGTGATACAGAGTCCAAGTTAGAAGGATGCTCGGAGATCATCTGGTCCAACGTTCCCTTCTCACAGAGAGGAACACTGAGGCTCAGCTCAGCCAACAAGGACTCAAATCCCGCTCTGTCCACTGCGCTTGGAATAGAGTTCTCTTTCTGAAAAAAGTCCTGCCTGAACAGACACAAAGCTAGAATATCTGAAGCGAAAGGTGTCTGTGAAACGGAAATGCTCGTAACTGAGCAACGTTTTCTTCTAAGTGTGCTCTAAACCTAGCGCGACTCCTTGGTGTGTGAGATGTGAACCCTGTGAATTATTAAGCACAACTATTTTTCCATTCAGCATCGACTTTATAAAAACATCCTCTTCTGTTCACCCACAGGAGTCCTTCAGAAACCAGAGCAGCCCTGGGTTAAGACAAATAGATGAACACACCCAGGCGATTACCTTCTTGTGAGGGGCAGTTTACTCCAATTGTTGAAGGACCCAGATAAGTAAACTTCCTTTCCGCCCCCGGTCCATCGAAACACGGTTGGCCGAGCCTGGGCAGGAGCTTTGTCGTTCACTTCCACATCGTGCTGCCAAGCCAGGAACTCCTCCTTCTCCGGAGCCTGGAAGCAGAGCGGTTGACTCAGGAACAGGAAGCCATTAGTGAGCTCCCTGCAAGAGACAATTACCCTCATACTAACAATTCATTCTGAAGAGGCAGCTGTCACTACCCAGGTTCACAGACCGGCTCGTTAACTCGCTTGCAAAATGGAGATAATAAAAGCAACTCTTTCATAAGGTTATTGTGAAGGCTGAGTGAGACAAGACAGCCCATGTAAACTGCTCTGCAGAGTGCCGGACCCAGAGTAGGCGCTTCATAATTATTAGCTACTGTTACTGCTGTTATTTAGGAGGTCGTGGTCAAAATTCTAGAAGTTATAAAGCTCACTTGCAAGAAGGCGGTGATGAATTTGAGATGAGCTTAATAAACGTCATTTTCCTCCCTTAATTAAGCAAGATTTGAAGTACATGAAAATTTATTAGGGACAATTCCAGAGCTGTCAGCTTGAAAACTGGCAAACCCAGGTGCTGAGGAAGGCAAAAGCTCATCACTGAGTGCTGTCCAGGCACCAGGGAGAAAAAGATAAGACAGAGACTGACCCTCATTACGGTAAACACTAACTTCTTACATGGGCAGCGCTGTATAAAGGAGGTATTCCGGGACGAGAGAAAAAAAACACATCTGACTCTGGGTGTGGTTTTGGATCTCGTACATTTTTCCTAGTCAGAAGCCAAAGAGCAGGAGTTCTAGGCTGTGACAGACTCTTAAAAGGTCTGGAGCAGGTTTCTAGCACCTTCATTGCAAATACTGACCTGAGCTCATTTAAAAGATACCCGCATTCTGTGACCTTTAACAAAATCTACAGATTAAAGAATAACAGACTGCAATCACTTTCCACTGAGGGTGTGACAACTAGCCACAGCCAAAATGGTGAACAAGTATAGTTAAAAGAATTCAAGGCTTTTTTTTTTTGTATCCGAGCATTCAATCCAGTGTGTCTGCTACATCATTTCAGTAACTTCTGTGGAAATGATGATGGAAATTATTTAAATCATTCTCTACAGATCATCTGTATGCTGAACAGTTCTCGTAAGAGTTTTAAAACAGCAAAAGAACAAATACTTCTTAAAGAAAGTAGTTTGATTCTTACGGTGTCTTAAACGGCTGCCCTTGGGCCAAAATTATTTCTAGGGGAAGAGATGTCAAATCATTGGAAAAACAGGATTCCAAAGTTCACTTTGCACACAGCTTCAGGAACGCAACAAATTCAGAAAGCAAGTTGAAATCACAGGCTGGAGGGCCAAGTAAAAGCAGGCTCTTTATAGGTTAGCCTCAAAGCCAAGATCCAGGTGAGGATATAAGATAATAATGCGATCACCCAGGCCAGCATCTGAGGAAAAATGAGTACAGCTGGGATGAGCTGCCAAGCCGTTAGCCTAATGAACAATAATGATTAATAGGCAACTAGATACTAACAGAATGTGTGTGTCGGAGGGGGAAGGAGGTGTTTGTCATCTTTCCCAAACCTACTTGTTGCGGTGCCCTTTAAGTACTTAGTTGTTCATTTCTTTAGTATATACCACATACATAGCAGCTGCCAGAATCACTAAGTATTCTTGGACCGGGCTCTGCCCCTAGAAACTGACCACATCAGGTGGTTAGCAGGAAAGCGGCTGAAGCAGGAATCGAGAACCGCCTTTAGAGTTTTTAATGAGTTAAGGCAGACTGCAGCAGGACGCCCAAATCTGGCCTGCAAAAATGTTTGCTTTGGCCTGTTTAAAATATTAAGTCATATATAAACAATAGGAGAGAGAAGCTGCGCAGCTGGCTGCCTCCTTCAGGCTGATGTTTCACTTACTCACTGACCTCCGGAAGTCAAATTACTTTTCTATGCCTGCTCTAAAGGGTGAACCACAAGTTTTCAGCAGAACTAAAGACCTCTGGCAGCTGCAGTCAGCTGTTCGACTCTACGTTCACCTTACACATGTTCTGGTTTATCTCCAAAACTGAAAATTAACTGCAAAACTATTACAAAAAGCGCCAGTCTGCGTAAAGGTGGTGGAAGATTTCTCAGAGCCGTGAAATTAATTATACCTGAGAAAAGCAGAGATTGGGACTCAATTACTGCTAGTGCCACTATCTTAATTAAGAATTTGGACCTGTCTCAGAGCTGCCTTTTCCTTAATGATGTTAAACGAAGTGAATTCCTCCTCCCTCGGGGTGACTTTCTCATATCGGTAATTAGACACAGGTTCCTGAGCTGCTAAGAGGGCTCTCCCACTTCTGATGATTAGAGGGGATACGACGGGAGGGATCTAGGAGATTTCAACATTAGTCAAGGGGAATCAGAGTCCCACACCCCCATTACCTTGATTTCCTCGGAGTGGAAGAGGTCAGCGTCCTCGGGGCTGTCCATCAGGATCTTGGGCCTGTCCCCATCCTTGGAGCCCCCCGAGCTGTCCCCTCGGGGCGTCTTGTGGCCGCCCTGCCGGTCCAGCGCAGCGCGCTCGCTGCTCGTGTTGCCCATGGCGGAGGCCTACGGGGACACCGGGAAGCCGGACGCGGGGGGGGGGGTGCCTCACTCCAAGGGAAGGACAAGTGACTCCCGGTACCTCCACCAGGACCCTAGGAAAGAGTCGGAGCACCGAGCACCACACCCCTCAGGCTAGGGTTCGGGGTCGGGATCCGGCTTGAGCCGGGGAGCAGGGCTGCCGAAGTCTCACAACTGCGCTTTACCTGACGCTCAGGCCGCCGCAGAGCGAACACACCGAACGCTAGGATAACTCGACTCTCTCCCAAGAACTCCCCCACGTCTTAGCAACTTCCGCTTCCGGCACTCGCGCAAAGCGACCCGACCCACAGGGTTGGGAGTGGCTGCGGTGGGAGAAGCGCGCGAGGCGAACTCGACCTCATTTCCGCTTCCGGTCCAGGTCAGCGCGTTGGCAAGCACCCAGACGGTCCCGCCGGGCTTCGGAGGGCGCAGTCGCAGTTGGCCGCGCCGGCCGGTCCAGGACGTGGATGCTGAAGGCCAGCAGGGGGCGCAGAAGCGCGCAGGCCATCTGGGCCGCCCTCCCCGCGCTGGGATGAGCGATGGTGTTAGTTATCTCGGTTACTTTTGCCCACTTCCAGTTGATTCTACACTTTACAGCCAAAGGGGCCGTTCTAAAGGGCAAATCTAATTAAGACTCCTTAAAGCCGTTTAATGCGCTAGCTCTCACGCCTTTGAGTGCCTTAGAATCACGTGGAGTGCCTGTTTAAAACGCAGATTCACCTGCCCCTGATCCCCAGAAATTATGATTCCGAAGCCCTGGCGTGGGGTCTGCATTTTAATAAGCACTCCAGGTGATTCTTATGCAGAGTCTTGCAGGTGTTTGAGAAAATGACAGACCATTAAACTCTCTGGAAACTTCTCACGTCTAGTAGCTTGGGGGTTGTAAAACGCTGGAATTATTCGTGTATTTTCAAAAAATTGAGTGCACAGCCTTTTGACAGGTAATTTTGCAAGCTATTTTAAAATCACTTCGAACACATAATTCTGCATAAAATGCATTTATTAGCGTTTGTCATTTACTGTGGCCAGTGCTTCAGCAAGAAGTGTGTACCCATGTGGTGCTAAAATATTCTAATCTCCTTGTTGGTCACTGTTAGGATTTTTGGTGGTGGTGGTGGTGTGTGTGGTAGTGGTGTGTGCGTTTGCATGCGAGTATGCCAAAATGCTTTGCATTTGCTGGGCCTGGTCATGCATTTTGTCCACTGAACAAACATTTATTTAGTACCTACATAATGCCAGACATTGTGTGAAGTAAATGGGAGACACAGATGACTAAGATACGGGGAATTTGGCAGTTTATAAAATTTTAAAAATGCACCTTCATTTTGGTGCACAAATTTACTTCTAGAAAACGTCTACAGAAATACACATGTGAAAATTATATGCAATATGTTCATTTGCAGCATTGTTTCTAATGCCATAATACATCAATTCTAAGATGCACATTTTATTTGACATTTTAACCTCTGAAACAGGGTGCATCTTACAATCAGTGGAATCTTAGATTTGATGAAATAAGGAAATGGAAAACTGGAGAATCCTAAAAAGTCTGTCAGTAGGAGAATGGCTAAATGAATTAAATACATTCATTTTATAGAATAATGGGCAACTTTTAAAAAGCAGGAAATAGAATTATGTGGGCAACTATGCAGAAATGTCTATGACATTCCAAATCCCCAAAGCAAGTGGCAGAACAATAGGGGTTTTAACAGCATGAGCTCTGAAGTCAGCCTGCCTGGGTTCAAATTCTGGCTTTACCACTTAGTAACATCACCTGGTTTCCTCTTTTGTGAAATGGGGAATAAAAAAACACCGACCTCATAAGCTCGTTTTGTGAATTAATTGAGAACACACAGGAAAAGTGCTTAGCTTAGCACCTGACTCTTAGTAAGCATCCAATAAACACTAGCACTTTTATTAGCATCATTATGCTTGCAAATGGAAAGTTCTGGGAAGATGTATAACACGCTGTTAATAGTGGTCCCCTCTTGGAAGAGGATTCAAACTGGAAACAGGAACAGATAGGGGATTTTCACTTTTTAGTTTACTGTTTGAAAATATTTCTACTGCAAGGATGTACTACTTTTGTAATTTAAAAACATTTTTTTAAAAGACAAAAATAAATAAGACGTGGTTCCAGCCCTAAAGGAATCTATAGAATAGAGGTGGAAACACACTCACAGAAAGGCAGCAAATACAGGAGGCAAGGGGTTCTAGAGAAGCCCCGAAAGCACTAAAGCCAGGCCAACGGATAACCCAGAATACATTCCTCGACCTGTTTTTATTGCTCACAATAGGCAATGAAGAAGCCATGGATATAAAGATGTTGATCTTTGGTTCTTCCCCAAACAACTTGAGAGATAAGGAAAAACACATGAGTCATGGACCCCTAATCTGAGCTATGCAGATACTTCTATGCATGAAGAAAGTTTCAAGACTTCTGCTCTGGCTCGGATAAGATAAGTGATATCCTGAGGTTTTCAACTGCTGAGACAGCCCAGTAACTGGGATTGTACAGGTGCGCCCTGCACAGGGGTGCCTACCCGAGGACGCAAGTAGGTCCCAAGGTTCCACCTGCCTGGAGGAACGGGTGCCTTTTTCTAATTTGTACAAACAAAGCCATATGCACTAGCAGTGGTCCTGGCCTCTCTCCAACAGAAACATTTGACCATGAGAACCAGAAGTAGTTGTGTAAAATCTTTTCTTACTTAGAGTGTCCGCCACACAACACAATAGGGATGCACAATTAAATTCTACGACACACTGACATTTCAGAAAGGACCATTTTTGCCTTCATTGAGCTCATTTTTTTTAAACTTTGTGTCTATTTGTTATTGTATCAGGTGAAAGCAGATAGATAGATTGACACCAAATTTGGAGGATATGTTTGGGACAGTCTGACTTACAATGCTATGTTGTATTCTCAAAACTGGGAATTCCCTGGTGGTCCACTGGTTAGGACTCCACGCTTCCACTGCAGGGGGCGTGGGTTTGATCGCTGGTTGGGGTTCCGGTGTGGCCAAATAAAAAATTTTTTAAAAACTGACTTTGGGACACATTCAGGGAGATATCAAAGAGATAAAGTTGAGTACAACAAGGGGTCTGTGTAACTGCTGATGGGGGAGTCTTGCCATATTGTGTTAAGACTTCATGGACAGAGAAACTAACATTGGTATCGGCTTTTGGCCCCATATTGAACATCACAGATAGGGGAGACTCTCCAATTACAAGTGTCTACTTGGATTTCAGCTACATCTCTCACGGGTTACTTTGTGTTATTTATCTTAACAATGGTTCATGATTCTCCCAAGCATCAGAAATGCCTCCTCTTTCCCTGACCCTCTGCTGGTATGGGTGTCAGACTACTCAGTTCCAGGGGCAGGGGGCGGGGAGCAGGGAAGGCAGGGGTGTCCCAGGAGGTATAAATAGTAGGGCATCATGTGTCAGAGGCATCATCTGCTCACTGGTCTCAGTCTGGAGTCAGGGTAAAGATGGATGATTTCATAAATTACCCCCAAACAAACCAGGGCCATTGCCAGGAGCCCAGCTCAACCAGATTTAAGCCCAGAGAGAAACAGGTTTTCAAGTCCTTAGAAGTCTCATCTAGAGTCAGAGAAAAATCTCATTTATCCTTTTACCCATGACTAAAAAGGCTGAGGTTAATATTTTGGGGCCTCCTTCCTGAGAACAGATTGGAATCAGCAAGGCACTTATGGACCCACCAACCTGTTGGTTTTATATAAGGGGGGGTGGTCTGAGGCCCAGAGGTCAAACCATTTGCAGAGGCCACTCAGATGATCACAGGTTGTGCTGGGATAGCTGGATGCTGGATAGCCTGGCTCATGGTCCCCCAATCACTCATGGTCCTTCCACATGATGCCACTTCTCAGGCTGAATCAGAATCCTACAATGACTCTCATCCAGGGCTGCTGGGAGTGTATTTGGTCGAAAGATAATGAAGGAAAGTTTGACAATTTCTAGCAAAATTCAAAAGGTCCATGACATTTAATTCAAACACTTCTAGGAATTTATCCTATAGATATACTCATGCACATGCGAAATGATGGAAAAAGTCATCCATTGCAATATTTGCATGTTTGCAAGAGGAAAACTATGCATCCATCAGTAGAGGGCTGGTTATATAAATCACGACATAGGAAACAAGAGAAGCCACTGCAGTGAGAAGCCCGCACACCACAATGAAGAGCAGTCCCCACTTGCCACAACTAGAGAAAGCCCACACGCAGCAACGAAGATCCAACACAGCCATAAATAAATAAATAAACAGATAGATAGACAGATAAGCCCTGAAGCAAGATGGCGGAGTAGAAGGACATGCTCTCACTCCCTCTTGCGAGAACACCAGAATCTCAACTAGCTGCTGGACAAACATCAACAGGAAGACACTGGAACTCACCAAAAAAGATACCCCACATCCAAAGACAAAGGAGAAGCCACAATGAGACGGTAGGAGGGGCACAATCACAGTAAAATCAAGTCCCATAACTGCTGGGTGGGTGACTCACAGACTGGAGAACACTTATACCACAGAAGTCCACCCACTGGAGTGAAGGTTCTGAGCCCCACATCAGGCTTCCCAACCTGGGGGTCCGGCAACGGCAGGAGGAATTCCTAGAGAATCAGACTTTGAAGGCTAGTGGGATTTGACTGCAGGACTTCAACAGGACTGGGGGAAACAGAGACTGCACTCTTGGAGGGCACACACAAAGTAGTGTGCTCATCGGGACCCAGGGGAAGGAGCAGTGACGCCAGCGGAGACTGAACCAGACCTACCTGCTAGTGTTGGAGGGTCTTCTGCAGAGACGGGGGGTGGCTGTGGCTCACTGTAGGGACAAGGACACTGGCAGCAGAAGTTCTCGGAAGTACTCCTTGGCGTGAGCCCTCCCAGAGTCGGCCATTAGCCCCACCAAAGAGCCCAGGTAGGCTCCAGTGTTGGGTTGCCTCAGGCCAAACAACCAACAGGGAGGGAACCCAGCCCCACCCATCAACAGTCAAGCAGATAAAAGTTTTACTGAGCTCTGCCCACCAGAGCAACAGTCAGCTCTACCCACCACCAGTCCCTCCCATCAAGCCTCTTAGATAGCCTCATCCACCAGAGGGCAGACAGCAGAAGCAAGAAGAACTACAATCCTGCAGCCTATGGAACAAAAACCACATTCACAGAAAGATAGACAAGATGAAAAGGCAGAGGGCTATGTACCAGATGAAGGAACAAGATAAAACCCCAGAAAAACAACTAAATGAAGTGGAGATAGGCAACCTTCCAGAAAAAGAATTCAGAATAATGATAGTGAAGATGATCCAGGACCTCGGAAAAAGAATGGAGGCAAAGATTGAGAAGACGCAAGAAATGTTTAACAAAGACCTAGAAGAATTAAAGAACAAACAAACAGAGATGAACAATACAATAACTGAAATGAAAACTACACTAGAAGGAATCAATAGCAGAATAACTGAGGCAGAAGAATGGATAAGTGACCTGGAAGACAGAATGGTGGAACTCACTGCTGCAGAACAGAATAAAGAAAAAAGAATGAAAAGAAATGAAGACAGCCTAAGACACCTCTGGGACAACATTAAATGCAACAACATTTGCATTATAGGGGTCCCAGAAGGAGAAGAGAGAGAGAAAGGACCAGAGAAAATATTTGAAGAGATTATAAACGAAAACTTCCCTAACATGGGAAAGGAAATAGCCACCCAAGTCCAGGAAGCACAGAGAGTCCAATACAGGATAAACCCAAGGAGAAACACGCCGAGACACATAGTAATCAAATTGGCAAAAATTAAAGACAAAGAAAAATTATTGAAAGCAGTAAGGGAAAAATGACAAATAACATACAAGGGAGCTCCCATAAGGTTAACAGCTGATTTCTCAGCAGAAACTCTACAAGCCAGAAGGGAGTGGCATGATATACTTAAAGTGATGAAAGGGAAGAACCTACAACCAAGATTACTCTACCCGGCAAGGATCTCATTCAGATTCGACAGAGAAATCAAAAGTTTTACAGACAAGCAAAAGCTAAGAGAATTCAGCACCACCAAACCAGCTCTACAACAAATGCTAAAGGAACTTCTCTAAGAGGGAAACACAAGAGAAGAAAAGGACCTACAAAAACAAACCCAAAACAATTAAGAAAATGGTCATAGGAACATACATATCGATAATTACCTTAAACGTGAATGGATTAAATGCTCCAACCAAAAGACACAGGCTTGCTGAATGGATACAAAAACAAGGCCCATATATATGCTGTCTACAAGAGACCCACTTCAGACCTAGGGACACATACAGACTGAAAGTGAGGGGATGGAAAAAGATATTCCATGCAAATGGAAATCAAAAGAAAGCTGGAGTAGCAATACTCATATCAGATAAAATAGACTTTAAAATAAAGAATGTTACAAGAGACAAAGAAGGACACTACATAATGATCAAGGGATCAATCCAAGAAGAAGATATAACAATTATAAATATATATGCACCCAACATAGGAGCACCTCAATACATAAGGCAACTGCTAACAGCTATAAAAGAGGAAATTGACAGTAACACAGTAATAGTGGGGGACTTTAACACCTCACTTACACCAATGGACAGATCATCCAAAATGAAAATAAATAAGGAAACAGAAGCTTTAAATGACACAATAGACCAGATAGATTTAATTGATATTTATAGGACATTCCATTCAAAAACAGCAGATTACACTTTCTTCTCAAGTGTGCATGGAACATTCTCCAGGATAGATCACATCTTGGGTCACAAATCAAGCCTCAGTAAATTTAAGAAAATTGAAATCATATCAAGCATCTTTTCTGACCACAATGCTATGAGATTAGAAATCAATTACTGGGAAAAAAACATAAAAAACACAAACACATGGAGGCTAAACAATACACTACTTAACAGCCAAGAGATCACTGAAGAAATCAAAGAGGAAATCAAAAAATACCTACAAACAAATGACAATGAAAACACGAAGATCCAAAACCTGTGGGATGCAACAAAAGCAGTTCTAAGAGGTAAGTTTATAGCTATACAAGCCTACCTCAAGAAACAAGAAAAATCTCAAATAAACAATCTAACCTTACACCTAAAGGAACTAGAGAAAGAAGAACAAACAAAACCCAAAGTTAGCAGAAGGAAAGATAAAGATAAAGAGCAGAAGATCAGAGAAGATCAGAGCAGAAGCATAAAGATCAGGGCAGAAATAAATGAAATAGAAACAAAGAAAACAATAGCAAAGATCAATAAAACTAAGAGCGATGCGCAGGCATCCCAGAACCGGAAGCACCGCGGGGCCGGGCATGGCGGCGGCGGCCGAGGGTGTCCCAGAGACCCACCGCGAGGAGCCTGTTCGGGATGATGCCGCCGTGGAGACCACTGAGGAAGCAAAGGTGCCCGCTGAGGCTGACATCACTGAGCTCTGCCGGGACATGTTCTCCAAGATGGCAACTTACCTGACTGGGGAACTGACGGCCACCAGTGAAGACTATAAGCTTCTGGAAAATATGAATAAACTAACCAGTCTGAAGTATCTTGAAATGAAAGATATTACTGTAAACATTAGTAGAAACTTAAAGGACTTAAACCAGAAGTATGCTGGACTACAGCCTTATCTGGATCAGATCAATGTAACTGAGGAGCAGGTAGCAGCTCTTGAGCAGGCAGCCTACAAGTTGGATGCATATTCAAAAAAAACTGGAAGCCAAATACAAGAAGCTGGAGAAGCGATGAAAAACTTATTCCTGTGGGACAAAGTCTTCTTTAATGTGGGAAGAATGTTTTATAAGACCTGAATCTTGAGGCTGATGAATTGTCAAATCTCCTCAAAAGGCAACTATGCTGGTCGTCCCAGAAACTTCACAACACTGGAGTAAACTGGAGGACTGTGGCTACTCCTGGAAGAACTTCTTCTGCGGCAGAATCCCTCAAAAACTCACGCTTATAACTCCTTACCTTTTACTTGAATGCTTCATCATCCATTCGGGACAGAGACTCCCTCAAAGTTTGCATAAACATGGACTTGCCAGTAGAATCAAACGAGCGGGCCTGTTTTCCCTGGTTGCAGTTGATTACTACATTATTTTCTTAAATGGCTGGTTTTTGAGTTACTGTGTAAATGGTTGTTTTTTTCTATTAAGGATGTAATGTATTGCTAACAAGATTCTAAATTTAAAAAGGAAAACAAAACAAAACAAAAAATAAAACTAAGAGCTGGTTCTTTGAGAAGATAAACAAAATTGATAAACCATTAGCCAGACTCATCAAGAAAAAGAGGGAGAGGACTCAAATCAATAAAATTAGAAATGAAAAAGAAGTTACAACAGACATTGAAGAAATACAAAGCATCCTAAGAGACTACTACAAGCAACTCTATGCCAATAAAATGGACAAACTGGAAGAAATGGACAAATTCTTAGAAAGGTATAACCTTCCAAGACGGAACCAGGAAGAAATAGAAAATATGAACAGACCAATCACAAGTAATGAAATTGAAACTGTGATTAAAACTCTTCCAACAAACAAAAGTCCAGGACCAGATGGCTTCACAGGTGAATTCTATCAAACATTTAGAGAAAAGCTAACACCCATCCTTCTCAAACTCTTCCAAAAAATTGCAGAGGAAGGAACACTTCCAAACTCATTCTATGAGGCCACCATCACCCTGATACCAAAACCATACAAAGATACTACAAAAAAAGAAAATTACAGACCAATACCACTGATGAATATAGATGCAAAAATCCTCAACAAAATACTAGCAAACAGAATCCAACAACACATTAAAAGGATCATATACCATGATCAAGTGGGACTTATCCCAGGGATGCAAGGATTCTTCAATATACGCAAATCAATCAATGTGATACACCATATTAACAAATTGAAGAATAAAAACCATATGATCATCTCAATAGATGCAGAAAAAGCTTTTGACAAAATTCAACACCCATTTATGATAAAAACTCTCCAGAAAGTGGGCACAGATGGAACCTACCTCAACATAATAAAGGCCATATATGACAAACCCAGAGCAAACATCATTCTCAATGGTGAAAAACTGAAAGCATTTCCTCTAAGATCAGGAACAAGACAAGGATGTCCACTCTCACCACTATTATTCAACATAGTTTTGGAAGTCCTAGCCATGGCAATCAGAGAAGAAAAAGAAATAAAAGGAATACAAATTGGAAAAGAAGAAGTAAAACTGCCACTGTTTGCAGATGACATGATACGATACATAGAGAATCCTAAAGATGCCACCAGAAAGCTGCTAGAGCTAATCAATGAATTTGGTAAAGTTGCAGGATACAAAGTTAATGCACAGAAATCTCTTGCATTCCTATACACTAATGATGAAAAATCTGAAAGAGAAATTAAGGAAACACTCCCATTTACCACTGCAACAAAAAGAATAAAATACCTAGGAATAAACCTACCTAGGGAGACAAAAGACCTGTATGCAGAAAACTATAAGACACTGATGAAAGAAATGACAGATGATACCAACAGATGGAGAGATATACCATGTTCTTGGATTGGAAGAATCAATATTGTGAAAATGACTATACTAACCAAAGCAATCTACAGATTCAATGCAATCCCTATCAAATTTCCAATGGCATTTTTTACGGAGCTAGAACAAAAAATCTTAAAATTTGTATGGAGACACAAAAGACCCCGAATAGCCAAAGCAGTCTTGAGGGAAAAAACGGAGCTGGAGGAATCAGACTCCCTGACTTCAGACTATACTACAAAGCTACGGTAATCAAGACAATATGGTACTGGCACAAAAACAGAAACATAGATCAATGGAACAAGATAGAAAGCCCAGAGATAAACCCACGCACCTATGGTCAACTAATCTATGACAAAGGAGGCAAGGATATACAATGGAGAAAAGACAGTCTCTTCAATAAGTGGTGCTGGGAAAACTGGACAGCTACATGTAAAAGAATGAAATTAGAACACTCCCTAACATCATACACAAAAATAAACTCAAAATGGATTAGAGACCTAAATGTAAGACCAGACACTATAAAACTCTTAGAGAAAAACATAGGAAGAACACTCTTTGACATAAATCACAGCAAGATCTTTTTTGATCCACCTCCTAGAGTAATGGAAATAAAAACAATAAACAAATGGGACCTAATGAAACTTCAAAGCTTTTGCTCAGCAAAGGAAACCATAAACAAGACGAAAAGACAACCCTCAGAATGGGAGAAAATATTTGCAAACAAATCAACGGACAAAGGATTAATCTCCAAAATATATAAACAGCTCATGCCTCTCAATATTAAAAAAACAAACAACCCAATCCAAAAATGGGCAGAAGACCTAAACAGCCATTTCTCCAAAGAAGACATACAGATGGCCAAGAAGCACATGAAAAGCTGCTCAACATCACTAATTATTAGAGAAATGCAAATCAAAACTACAATGAGGCATCACCTCACACCAGTTAGAATGGGCATTATCAGAAAATCTACAAACAACAAATGCTGGAGAGGGTGTGGAGAAAAGGGAACCCTCTTGCACTGTTGGTGCGAATGTAAATTGATACAGCCACGATGGAGAACAGTATGGAGGTTCCTTAAAAAACTAAAAATAGAATTACCATATGATCCAGCAATCCCACTACTGGGCATATACCCAGAGAAAACCATAATTCAGAAAGACACATGCACCCCAATGTTCACTGCAGCACTATTTACAACAGCCAGGTCATGGAAGCAACCTAAATACCCATCGACAGACGAATGGATAAAGAAGATGTGGTATATATATACAATGGAATATTACTCAGCCATAAAAAGGAACGAAATTGGGTCATTTGTTGAGACGTGGATGGATCTAGAGACTGTCATACAGAGTGAAGTAAGTCAGAAAGAGAAAAACAAATATCATATATTAATGCATATATGTGGAACCTAGAAAAATGGTACAGATGAACTGGTTTGCAGGGCAGAAACTGAGACACAGATGTAGAGAACAAACGTAGGGACACCAAGGGGGGAAAGCGGTGGGGGGTTGGGGGTGGTGGTGTGATGAATTGGGCGATTGGGATTGACATGTATACACTGATGTGTATAAAACTGATGACTAATAAGAACCTGCTGTATAAAAAAATAAATAAAATAAAATTCAAAAATTAAAAAATAAACAAAAAATAAATAAATAATAATAATCAAAAAAAATCATGACATAGCTATGCAATGGCAAGCTATACAGACTTAAAAAATGAAGAAACGCCATATGCTGATATCGATCAATATCCAACGTATATCAACAAGGAGGAAAAAAAAAAAGAAAAGTGCAGAACAGGGCATCAAAGTATGCTAGCATTTAAGGGGAGAGAAAGATACACATGTTACTGCTGGTAAAAGTATAGAAAATCTGAAGAATATATAGGAAACTGAAAATGTTGTTTGCTTCTATGGAAGGCAGCTGGGCCGCTGGAAGAGTTCTCACTTTATTCCATTTTACACTTTTTGAATTTAGTACCATGTGCATGTTAACTATTTAAGAAATAAATATAATTTTAAGAAAAAAGAAAGAGAGGTGCCCAGCTCCGGAAAAGGGAACCCTGCCTCATTTCTGGACTATACATTGCCCAGCACTGTAACCCCCTGATTGTGAGAATAACATCTTGACCCTCTTTCCTCACAACCCTTTCTAGGAAAATACATCTGGCTCAAGCCATGCCTGCCAGATGATCACTTTCCAAGGACTCCTGGGCAGGGGCATTTCTTTAGTAACTATGGAAGCTTCCAGTGCAATCTCTCAACTACTGGCCATTTGGAGTCTGAGGTTCTGGACTTAGTCAGCTAGTTGAGTTTAGAGCTGCTGAAGAGACCTGGGGGAGAAAAGCACCTTTTGTTATGGACCGAATGTTTGTATTCCCCCCAAATTCATAACCCTAACCCCCAATGTGACTGTATCGGGAGACAGGACCTTTAGGAGGTGACTAAGGTTAGGTGAGGTCATAAAGGTGGGGCCCTGATCTGATCTGATTAGCGTCCTTCAAAGAAGTTGGAAAGATACCAGATCTCTCTCTCTCTCATTCTTTCTCTTCATGCCCACTCAGAGGAAAGGCCATGTGAAGATAAAGTCACCATCTGCAAGCCAGGAAGAGAGCTCTCACCAGAAACCAAACCCTGCCAGAACCTTGATCTTGGACCTTCCAGCTTCCAGAACTGTGGAAAAATAAATTTCTGTTGTTTAAGCCACCCAATCTGTGATACTTTTTTATGGCAGCCCGAGCTAAGACAGACCACGATGTGTATGAGCTGTTGGGAAAGAATTATTAGCTTGCTTTTAGTTGGCCTTCTTGGATTTCCACCAGGCTTTCTGAAATTTATCTAGCCCGTGTAAATAACACTGACAATGTTTGGCAGATGTGCCCATCTTTTCTTGCTAGACATCCCTGTGTTCTCTCCCCACTGAGATGCACCTGTCATTGTGACAGAGAAATAGTCACTGGCAGAGAAGTAAATGGAGTTCATTCTATAGTATTCAGTCCACAAATATTTATGGAGAACCAATATATACTAGGCTTTGTTTTGGGTTCTGGGGATAAAGGAATAACAGGACAGACAATGTTTATCCCTCTGCAAAGTTGAAGGGCCCCTGGTGGCAGGCAGATATATAAACAAGCAAACAAAAAAGCCAGATAATTTCAGAGTGACCTACTACTATGAAGGAAACAAAATGGAATTATGTGAGTGACAAGGGTACTACTTTAAATGAGATGGTCGCGGAGGGCCTCCCTAAGGAGGTGAGAGTTAAGCTGAGACCTCAATGACAAGAAAGAGTCAGATGGGAGAAGAGTTTGGGAGGAGCATTTCAGGCAGAGGAAAAATGCAAGTGCAAAGGCCCTGGGGTAGGTATGAGCTTCCCATGCTAGAGAAACATAGAGGCAATTTATATGGTGGCTGGAGTGTATTGGGAAGCAGGAGGAAACGCTTGATCCTTTCGAACTTCATTGGTCACAGTGAACATTCTGGATATTATTCCAAGTCAGTGGGATTTCACAGGAGGGTTTATGTATGGGATTAATACTATCTGATTCATGTGATGATGAATATACACTTTATAATATCATAGAATTTGAGGGTAGGGCTAAATCTTAGAATTCAGCCAATTATAAAAACACAGATTTATAAATTTCAGGAGTCAGGACTTCCCTGTTGGTCCAGTGGTTAAGATTCCGCGCTCAATGATGAAAACATCATGCTAAGTGCAGGAAGCTAGAGACAAAAGACCACATGTTGTATGATTCCATTTGTAGGAAATGTTCAGGATAGGCAAATCCATAGAAAAAGAAGGCAGATTGGTGGTTGCCAGCGGCTGGATGGAAGAGGGAATGGGGAGTGACTGCTTAATGAGCACAGCATTTTCCTTTGGGGTGATGAAAATGTTTTTTACTCAGTGTAGATGGTGGTTGCGTGACATTGAAAATGTACTAAACGCCACTGAGTTGTATACTTTAAAATGGTTAACTTTATGTTATGTGAATTTCACCTCAATTAAAAAAAAAAAAAAACTAGGATTGGTCCTAGGACAAATGGTAGAGGTGTACAGTTTATCCGTTTTCCAATTCACCGTATGCAAACCATCTTGCAGGATAGCCTGTCGACCCCAGGTCTGCTACTGTGTCTCATGACACAGATGGCTCAGTCCATCAGAACCTGATCGTGGCACTCATTCTAGTTAACATCAATTTTTTTGGAGGCCTTCAGTTTTCTAACTTCATTAATTCATTTCTTTATCAATAATTACCTACGGCACAACTACTATCTGCCAGGCACTGGGGTAGATGCTAGGGATAGAATGATGGGCAAAACCAGACCCAGGCTCCATGCTCATAGGGCTTATGATCCAGTAGGCAAGAGAAACATTAATAAAATGATCATCCAGTAGTTGTCTGTGACAAATGCTAGGAAGGACAACTGTGCCCTAGTGAGAGGGATCTGACCTAGCCAGGAGGTCAAGGAAGGCTTCCTGGAGGAAGTGACAGTTAAGTTGCAATCTGAAGACTGTAGGTATTAATAGTGAAAGTTGTTTATCAAGCCCTATTATGTGCCTGTCATTGTGCTTGATATATCAACTCATAACACCCCAACAGTCCTTTGAGGGATCTACTATTGTTATCACCTGTATTTTACAGATGAAGAAACTGAAGCTCAGAGGGGTGAAGTGACTTGCTTAAGGTCACACAGCAAGGAAATCATGGAACCAATATTCAATCAAACTTGGGCAGCCAGACTGATGTAGAAATTTAGGCATAGTGGACAGATCATTGGGTAAGGGCCAATCAGTAAGAGATCATTTGAGGTGGACCAATGGGTCAGGCTGATCAAGATTATAAATATAAAACTGAAATGGTCATTCAGTGAAGGATACCAAACTAGATGCTTTTTTGTTTTTGTTGTGTTTTTTAACATCTTTTGACTTTTATAACTATGGGT
Source organism: Eschrichtius robustus (assembly GCF_028021215.1). NCBI lineage: Eukaryota > Metazoa > Chordata > Mammalia > Artiodactyla > Eschrichtiidae > Eschrichtius > Eschrichtius robustus. Next base: position 10,358,051 of record NC_090837.1, read on the forward strand.
GCATGTTTCTTACTGTTACCAAACCCATTAACATCTGAAAGTTGGAGGCTATGAATTGCTTGGCATAAGATACTAAATCAAGAAGGTGGATCACTTATGAAATAGTGAATACGGAGAACACCAATGATAGTGATCACACCAGGCAATGCCTCCAGCAACTGCTAGGTGACAAGAAAGAGCAACGAAAAATGTTCCCAGTCTTCCAAAAATTAAATGTCTGTATTTTTAAGTATGAATGAACATGATAAAAATTTCAAGTAGTATAGGAGGTATTGAATAAAAAAACAAAAGTCCCCCTTACACCTTCCCCCTATATCCCTATGTTTTTCCTCCCAAAATAACCTCTTGTCTACTTTTAGGGGGCATATTTTCTTATAATTGTATAATTTTTTTTGCAGAAAATGTATTTGCTTATATCTCTCTCCTTTAAAATATTGACACAATTGGAACTTTTCCCCCCTTAGTGTATCTTTCCATGTCAGCACATACAGAGCTCCCTCCTTTTTTAAATGGCTGCAGATTCCATAACAATAATAGTTAACATTTGCAGAGTGCTTACTATATAGCTGGCACTGTCCTTGCTTTAACCCATTTAATCCTCACAAAGCCCTGGGAGGTACATTCTATTATTATCCCCACTTTAAATATGAGAAAACTAAGACACAAGTGGATAAGTCACTTCCCAACATCACAAAGCTAGTAAGCAGGAGAGCCAGGATTTAGATGCAAGAAATTCGACTCCCAAGTCTACACTCTTAATGACCATGCTAAACTACTACAGCATAAACGTACCATAATTGAATTAATCGTCTTCTCAAGACACTTAAAAAATTATCTATTTTTTGAAAATTGTGCTAAAATATACCGTTGTAAAATGTACCTGGGATTTTGGTTTTATTCGTGTATGGTGAGGCCAACAGATCAGGATATGATTGCCATCAAAAAGATAGTTTGGGAACTTCTCTGGTGGCACAGTGGATGGGACTCCACACTCCCAATGCAGGGGGCCTGGGTTCGATCCCTGGTCAGGGAACTAGATCCCACATGCATGCTGCAACTAAGAGTTCGCATGCCACAACTAAGGAGCTGCATGCGGCAACTAAGGAGCCCTGGAGCCACAACTAGGGAGCCCGCCTGCCGCAGCTAGGACCCGGTGCAACCAAAAAAAAAAAGAAAGTTTGTTACTCTCAGTTCCCAAGAGGAGGGGGTGGGAGGCACGCCATGCCACACATGGCCACAAGAGGGAACCCTGAGGTTGGTCACAGGCAGAGAGAGTGAGGGGAAAGCATGTGTAGAGTCCTTATTGTGATTTCTGAGAGAAGGAATGGGGAAGGCAGGGTAAGCAGCTGAGCAGGTCTAAGATTGGATAGTTTGAATAGTTTCGGTGGGCTCTGGGCTATAGGGCTGGTCCCCAGTTGTCTGTTACCTGGCCCTGGGATGGTCAGGGCAGAGGAATTTTGCCTCCTGGAGTGGAAAAGCCAGAGGAAGGGGGTAGTTCAGAGTATGGGCTTTGGAGCTGTTGGTTCGCATATTCTAGGCAAGTCATCTACTATCCCTAGGAATTAGTTAACCTTGGGAGGGGAAGTCTCTCCCCGGTCACTGGCCCCAAGATATCAAAGCATCATAAAATATAGAAAATAAAAAACACGATTAGCACATATACAGAACATAAAATTTACTATTTTAACCATTTATAAGTGGCATTAAATACATTCGCACTGTTTTACGACCATCACAACCATCCATCTCCAAAACTCTTCATCTGGCAAAATTGAAACTCTATACCTATTACGTGATAACTCCCTGTTCCCTCTTCCCTGAAGCTCCTGGCAACTACTATTCTACTGTCTGTCTCTATGAATTTGACTACTCTAGGGTCCTCATATGAGTGGAATCACAGTATTTGTCCTTTTGTGACTGGCTTATTTCACTTAAACATAATGTCTTCAAGGTTCATCCATGTTGCAGCATGTGCCAGAATTTCCTTCCTTTTTAAGGCTGAATAATATTCCATTAGGTGTATACTACGTTTTGACTATCCATTTATCTGTTGATGGACACTTGGGTTGCTTCCACCTTTTGGCTATTGCAAATAATGCTACTATGAACATCGGTGTACAAATATCTCTTTGGGACCCTGATTTCAATTCTTTTTGGTATATACCCAGGGGTGGAATTGCTGGATCATATGGTAATTCCACTTTTTTTTGAGGAACTGCCATACTGTTTTCATAACGGCTGCACCAGTTTATACTCCTACCACAGTGCACAATGGCTCGAATTTCTCCACATCCTCATATATTTTCTTCAGAAGTTTTATCATTTTAGGTTTTACATCTAGATCTAATCCATTTTCAGTCAATTTTTATGTGTGGTACGGGGTATGGGTTGAGGTTCATTTTTTGGCACATGGGTGCCTAATTGTTCTAACATTTTTGTTCTTCATCTTGGACTTTCACAAATAACACTGCTGTTGTATACCCATACAACTCAACCAATTCACATATCTAGTGTAGTTCTGTGAGCAAAATAGTGGGAATAATTCCTAACAATAGGATCACTGAACCTAAGAGTACATACCTTTAAAATTTTGCTAGAATTTGTCAAATTTATCTCTAAAAATGTTCTAGGAATTATGTTTGGGATGACTGTTTATCACACCCTTTTCAAAACTTAACATTATCACATTAAATTTTTTTTTTGGCAGCCTTAGTAAAAGTAGTATTATATTGTTTTGCTACATATTTGTTGATTCAAGAGTTAGGTGGACCAACTTTTCATTATTGGTCATTCTGCTTATACTTCACCTAGGTAGAAAAAAAATCTCATTTTTTAAAATAATAAAATTAATAAGAGCTAATATTTACTGAACAACTCCAGAAGCAGGTCCTGTGGATAATCTCACCCCTCTTGCTAGAGTATTTATTTCAGGGATGGGCTTGTAAGCCAGACCTATGCTAACCTGGATTCAGACATGGTCCTATGACATGTTACAGTGAGAAGGAAGGGCGGGGCTTTTGTCTGATGGTTTGGGGTAGAGAGGCTTCTCTCAGGACATTGATGAGGAACTTTTAGCTTGAGATGCTCCTCTCATGAGGGATGCCAGATGAGAACAATGAATTATACACAAAAGAGAACAGAACTGAGAGAATCAAAGAGAATCAGAGCCACAGTGTGGACTTTATGATCTGCTGGATCAAATCAACCTTGAAGTTTGTCCTCTGTCTGAAATTTTCCATTATGAGAACCAGTAACTTCTCCTACTGTTTAAGTCAATTGGATTTTCTGTTGCTTACGACCAAAAGCATTCTAAATCATACACTCAGATTAGCTCCTACTGTTAAACAATAGGAATGGGGAATTCCCTGGTGGTCCAGTGGTCAGGACTCCTTGCTTTCACTGCTGAGGGTCTGGGTTCAATCCCTGGCTGGGGAACTAAGATGCTGCAGGGGGGAAAAAAAAAAAAGATGGCAAAAAAAAAAAAAAGAATATAACAATAGGAATGTAGTAGTTTTTTCTTCTGTGCATATCAATTATTGTACATAGAAAATAAATTTTAGACATAAAGGTGAGACCTCAGAGCTTCTTAAATATCTGATAAGATCCCAGACAGAAAATATGTTGTAGTTACCGCAAATCTGTCCCCAAAGTTCAGCCCGCACAAATTTATGTCAAGCTTGCAACTTATTAGGGAAAATGGGCAACAGGCAATTAAGTCATTTCTTTCTGTTATGTGTAAAAAGTAGTTCTGTTATTTTTCTCAGTTATGAATTAAAAGATTAGAGTCGTTTTATGATTTATGTGAGTTAATGTAGTGATTAAGAACATGGATATTAGAATCAAACTGCCTAGGCTCAAATCCTAACACTTTGCAGTTGTGTGACCTTGAACAAGTTACTTAACTTCTCTGTGCCTCAGTTTCCTCAAAGACAAAGATGAATTAATAGTAGTACTTATATTTAGGGTTGTTAATGGCAATTGAGTGAAAGTACATTTTAAGGGCTTAGCACAATACTTGGCAGATAGCAAGCCATAATATTATTATAGTTACCCACTTTTTTCTTTTAATGGTTAAACAACTTCTTTGGGGGCAAAATTCTATTTTTAGAATTGCAGAATACAGAGACTGAAGAACAAGCCTGATTTAGCCAGACTCTGTCTTCCTCCGTCACTGAGGTTTTACTATCTTCCCTACTTCCCAAGGAACAGAGATGTTACACTGCTTTTGAGAACTTTGAGGCCAGAACTAAGTCCTAGAGTGAGTTATCCTGAAAAATCACCCTGGAAATCAGCCAATAAATCTGTTTCAAAAGCAGCAGACTGTACTTTTGTGCTTTGAACTAGTGACTAGTGGCAAGTATGGTCATGTTGGAACCTAAGACTCTGGAGCTAGGCTATGCAGGTTCAAATCCTACTTCTACCACTTACTACTTATGGGTCCTTGGGCAGGTTACTTAACCTTCCCATGCCTCGGTTTCCTTGTTGGTCAAAAGTGGAAAATAAGTAGTAGCTTCCAGGCTTCCCTGGTGGCGCAGTGGTTAAAAATCCGCCTGCCAATGCAGGGGATACGGGTTCGAGCCCTGGTCCGCGGAGACCCCATCATGCTGCAGAGCAGCTAAGCCCGTGCGCCACAACTACTGAAGCCCGCATGCCTAGAGCCCATGCTCTGCAACAAGAGAAGCCACCGCAATGAGAAGCCCGTGCACCACAACAAAGAGTAGCCCCCGCTCGCCGCAACTAGAGAAAGCCCACGCGCAGCAACGAAGACCCAACGCAGCCAAAAATAAAAATAAATAAATTAAAAAAAATAGTAGCTTCCTCAGTTGGTTCTTGTGACAATTACATGGTACAAAGTGCTTAGAGTAGTGTCTGGCATAATGTAAGCCCTTAAAAAGCATCAGCTCCATTTCTGTTTTGTTGAAAGCTGGTTATTCCAGACCCTGTTGCTTCTTTTCTCTGTCAAAGCTGTGCAATTTCCCTCCAGCTTGTTTCTGGAGCCCATTACACAGACACAGAGGGTTATAAAAGGCAATAGAAACATGCCATTCATTAAAAGGGAACACCCTGACTTGCCTTTCTCCACTTCTTCCACGAGGGGGCAGCCCAGCCTCAAAAGAGGCCTCACAAGCCACCCATACAAGGAGTTGGTTCAAATTCCTGTCCCCAAACATTCTCACTTATTCCTTGATCACTCATAGTGATGGTTTAGAAAACAGAAGTTATGAAAATCCACGTACACCCAAAAGTTATTTCACAAAGCTATGGACCCAAATGAAGCCCGGCTTGTGTGGGCAGCCTCCATAGGGTAGAAAAGTCAAGCAAAGGGATTCTCCCTGAGAGCCTGCAGAAAGGAATGCAACCTTGCCGGCATGTTAATTTTGGCCCAGTGAGACCTGTTTCAGATTTTTGGCCTCCAAAACAGGAAGATAATAGATGTGGACTGTTTTCAAGTCACCATGTCTGTAGTCTTTGTTACAGCATCGATCAGAAACGAATACACAGGGAGACCTACAAGAAGACTATTGTAATTGTTTAGATTTCTTGAGATGGCTCAAGAGCTATTTACCTTACCTACTAAATGTTGGGATCTGTATTAGGTCCTCTTTCACCCTGGCCATCAGGCCATTTGTCACCTTTACAGAGGCAGGATTTGGCCTTTCATGAATTCCTGTCAATATACTCACTCCAAAGCACAAGCAGTCCCCATACACGGGATTCCATGTCACCCAGTGGAATCAATGCTTGGTGGCAGTGCCAGGAGCAGACAGCTTGGGAAAACTAAATGGCAGGGCACCTCGGTGAACCAGTCTATGACTGTGAACTGGGCAAACGTGCACTTGAACCGGAAGAGGGCTAAAAGTTTTGACTGGACTACCGCAGATTTGACCTGGCCACTCATCTGAGGTTTGGAACAGACAGGTACACAAGATGAAACTCAGATGCCTGACACAAAAAAACGCACAAAGGCAACTTTGTGCTTCCCTCTCCTGACCCCTGATAAATAAATCTCTGTTGGAACAAATAATCAATCAATCAATCTGTTGGAAAGGGGATTCGTTCTTTCTGTGGCTTCTCTAGGGATGATGGGTGATGCCTGGGTATCAGGTATCTTTGTATTTGTCAAATCGGAATTCAAAGTATCTTGGTCCAGGGGCCTATATATATTTTTTTAATAAATTTATTTATTTTTGGCTGTGTTGGGTCTTCGTTTCTGTGCGAGGGCTTTCTCCAGTTGCAGCGAGCGGGGGCCACTCTTCATCGCGGTGCGCGGGCCTCAGTGTCGCGGCCTCTCATTGCGGAGCACGGCTCCAGACGCGCAGGCTCAGTAGTTGTGACTCACGGGCCCAGTTGCTCCGCGGCATGTGCGATCCTCCCAGACCGGGGCTCGAACCCGTGTCCCCTGTATCGGCAGGCAGACTCTCAACCACTGCGCCACCAGGGAAGCCCCCAGGGGCCTATTTTTATAGGGTAATTCCCCAGGCTCAAATATTCAACATCCATGAGTATTTTTTTTAAGGATTGGTAGTAACCAATGAATACGGACACTGTCTTAGAATACTTCTCCTTTTTTTTTTTTTTTTTTAATCAGCAGCCCAAGACAGTTTCTTATATTTAGAAGCCTGGATCTAGGGTTACGTATCAAGATACACGCATAATGCTGTTTTGCTGAATGCAGCTGTCTCGTATGGGCCGAAGATAATTTGCTGATCCAAGAGCTGAGACCAGCGATTTTATGTCTGCATCTGCTTCTGCCCATAACTTGTGGGCAAAGACAGAGCCACCTCAAAGGCTGTAGCCATATCAGCCTTAGCAATGCACAGAGCAGTGGGACACGGACATTCCCTCCCTGAGGCTTTGCCCCTTGGATACAGTCAGTGCTCCCTCCTGCAAAGGGACTGCATGACACTGTTCCTTGCCTGTCTTAGCACTCTCACATTTCCTTCTAATTGTTTCTATATGTGCTTGTTCCCCACTAGCCTGATAACTCTTCCCAAGGGTCTCTCTTCATCCTACTGGAATCTCCAAAGCCTAGCCCAGTTTCTATGGTTGAACAGGTGCTCTGTCAATAATGGTCGGATGAGGAAATGGAGGAGAGTGACAACAGAATGGGTAAATTGTTTGAAAAGCTAGTAGATGCCTTTTACCCTGCTTGTGACAGGCATTGTAAGAAGCAGCCTGATTAATGCAGACAGTGGTTGTGTTGGGTTTTTTTTTCCTTCCCCTGCTCAGCATCTGTCTCTCCTTCTTCTGGTAAAACCATTTTAGTTTTCCTTTGGGAAACCACCCTTCCCACACTCTCAATCCACAAAGTTTGGGTGGAGCTGACTTCACCCTCCGTTTTACTGGCTGAATCGTGACCCAGTTCTGGCCAAAGAGGGCACCACACACCCCTGGACACAGCATCACTTTGTGTTGGAAAGCGTGGCCACAACTGTTTGTTAATGGCTGGTATCCATTCTGATGGCTTGGTTCCTGCTCCAAATCAATTGTGCATTATTTCAAATTGAAACTTTTTTTTTTTCCCTTGTAGCTATTAGGGAAGAGTTACTTTATTTCCACAGGCACTGCTTAGCTGGTAGGAAGAAATCTGAAGACGCTGGCAGCCGCTGTGCCACTGTGAAACCAAAATGTACTCAGGAAGTTGAAGCTGAGAAGTAGATAAGGGAGACGTTCTTAATAATGCTGAACACCAAGATCCAGCCATACCTGAAGCTATCCCTGGAATTTTCAGTTATATGATCAAGTAAACTCTTTTTTCTGTAGCCTTTTTTTTTTTTTTTTTTTTGTCATTGGCTGCTAAAAGAGTCCCCTGGCTCTTGGCCAATGTGTTTCCTAACTGTGCTTTTTGGAGTGGAGCAGGGGCAATCTCAGCCTTGCAGGAGGTCGCAGAGAAGACTGTCATCACACTTTGTCAATATTAAAGTTCGCTGCCAGGCCCTGGGGGCCCAGAAAAAAATCAGACCCTCATCTTGATCCCAGAGGTCTCAGTGGCTTTAGTGGGACCAACACTTTTAATGCCTCCCAGAAGGGCGTTTCAGGCCATGAGTTAGATCTGAGTTGACACCTCTCTAGCCCCACCCTCAGCCTCTCTATGGTCCTCCCTATAGGCTGAGGCTGGGATGAATGAACCCGTTTCGATTATGGGAGTCTCTAGAAGGTTGGGAACCCCAAGAAAACACAATGTATACACCATGGTAAACAGGCTTTCTTAAAACCATTTTTATTCTGCCTCTCAGCAACACTTCATTTGATTTGGGTAAAAGATCAGGGACTCAAATACAAACAAACAAAAAACAAGGTGTGAGAAACAGAAATCAGGATCCCATATACTGGAATGATGCCAGGATCTCTGTGTGCTGAGAACTGGTGTCCCTGATTCATGTCCTCCTGGGACAAGTGCTGGCTCGTGACGGACATCTGGGAAAAATGACAGGTGGGATCTGGTGTCCATCAGTGTTTATTTTTTGCGAGGGTCCAGGATTTTTAACAAATGCCTGAGATTCACAATATCTAAGAACAATGCTTTGTATAGCACTTAGAATTTCCCTCCAGGGGCAATCATATCTATCATGGCGATGAATTCTCATAATAACACTCTGAGCTAAGTAGGCAGGCGTTCTTATCTCCATTTTCCAGATGAAGAAATTTGAGGCACAGAAGGCTAATAAGAAACTTGCCTAAAATCAGCTTGCATAGCTAGTTAGTGGCAAAAAAGGCTTTGGAACTCAGGTGTTTTGACTTAGCCTCTTGTTCATTCACTTAGAATAAGCTGCCTTTTCTCTTGCTTAGGAAAGTTATTTTCACTATTTCTAATATTAGTGTTTGAAGTTATTTTTTTTTTGAAGTTATTTGTGACATATATACCTATCACCTGTTGTGTTAACCACTTAATATTTTCTTTGAGTCCACTTCCTTTTCTTAAGTAAATGTACTTGAACAGAAAACAATGTCCCTAAGTAGACGGCTATAAATGGAAGGTAATTAATAAAATACATAGAATGAAAACAAAAGCCATTAAGTTATTAAATTCTGTCTAAACAAAAGACTTTGAACCTGAGGCCTGCTCTTTCTTTATTAAGAAGGAAAAAGAGCCAAAGGATCAGAAAGGTGTAAAGGACCCGTGAGCACTACACAGAGACTTTCTCTGAGCTGTAATCAGGATTGAAAAAGAATAGAAAAGGGCAAATGTTCTTTGTGATTCAGTGTCACTTAATGTTGTGGCTTTAAATGACTTAAAAATTATCTTTGTGTACCACCAGCGGTATGTCTTGCACACGGGGTTAGCGTCTTCTGGAAGGCAGAATAATGGTGGCCTTGTTAAACCCGTACAGTCACACCTAAAGGGTTTACATTTGACAGAAAATAAATACAGTGGGTGGCATTTCCAGGTGGCATCCAGGAAAATCAAAGATCTTGCCTGAGACTTGCTAAAGAGAGAAAGAGGAGAGAGAGAGATTGAATAAAAGCACATTCCATAAACACAGCCAGTATATTCCCAAAACTGGGATGGGAAAGGTGGCCGCGGACCTAGAATTGACCACTAAGTACATTCTCAGAATCTAAGTGAAAACTGTGGCCGTGGTCAAGTTCACCCAGGGTGGATGCAAGGAAGGGGTCGGTGGGAGGGAGTTACAAAAAGTGAGATCAAGACAAAAGACCAGAAAGCTCCTTCATCTGAGTCTTCAAAGATGGGACGGTGAACTCTGGGGAACTGATGGAGGAGGAGCTACTGAAGCTTGAAGCGAAGCTGCAACATGTAAAAATCAAAGGAAACAATCCACAAATTCAGCTCTGTTTGGTGACTTTAAACATGCTACAAACGTGCTCAACATCGCAAACACCAGCGTCCATTGCTCCTCCCAGAACCTCCCTCTCCTTCCGGACCTGGACCCCCCTCCCCCATTAGAAGTAATGAGATTTTCTGAGGCTTGTCTCTGGAGAAGAGGAATGGACACATGGACACAATGGCTTCTGATAAACTGAAAGAGTGAGACTTGATTTTCTTTCTTAAAAAGAAAAAACAATGACTCTAGCTGACCTGGCTTTGCTGCCTGGTTTTCCTAAATTTTGGACATTTTTTTTGTCTTTTCATTGTTAGTTCATTTGCCAGGGAGAGTCCTGGAGGAAAAGATCTCACAGTCTGAAGTCAAGGATCCATTCCTCAGAAACTCCTTTGGGGTGTGTGTGGATGAGGTCCGTCGTCCATGCTCCTGGCTGACTGCTGGCTGCTCAGACACTGTGTGTACAAGAGATAAAGTGAGGGGGGTGGGGTGGGGTGGGGAGGGAGGGGGGAGGGAGAGAGGGAGGGAGGGAGGGAGGGTGGGAGGAAGGGAGGGAGGAAGGAAGGGAGGAAGGGAGGGTGGGAGGGAGAGAGAGAGGGAGGGAGGGAGGGAGGGAGGGAGAGAGAGGGAGGGAGGGAGAGATGGAGGGAGGGAGAGATGGAGGGAGGGAGGGAGGGAGGGAGAGAGGGAGGGAGGGAAGGAGGGAGAGAGGGAGGGAGAGAGGGAGCAGAGCCTCGTCACCGAGGGCTTCCTTCTTAAAGGGCAGGGAGGGAGGGAGGGAGAGAGGGAGGGAGGGAGGGAGGGAGAGAGGGAGGGAGGGAAGGAGGGAGAGAGGGAGGGAGAGAGGGAGCAGAGCCTCGTCACCGAGGGCTTCCTTCTTAAAGGGCAAGTACTCTAATTCAACCAGTGCTGAGGTGCACTAGCAGGTCTGCACTCTTTTGAGTCTAAGCACTGGCTTCTGTTTGAGAAACATTTTATTTGGAAACATACTATGTTTTAAGTGTGGCACATGCAGAAAACCCCAAACGATGCAGATGTAGGCATAGTCATGGTTCGTGAGTCTTTCTGAATCTTATTCTCCTCCTCAAGGGTTAGTAGCACTGTTAGCATTGGGGGTGCATCCTCCAGGCATTTTCCTCTACATTTAAATCCATAAATATTCACTTAGAAATCGTTGTGTGTGTGTGTGCATGTGCGTGTGCATTTATTTATTTAAACTCATTCATTCATTTATTCAGTAAGTATTTATATGCCAGGCACTGCTCTAGGTGCTGGTGTTAATAACAATACCCAGCAGTTCCTACCATGTGCCAGGCACTGTGCTTTATACAATTTAGTCTTCACAGCCCTATGAGGTAGGTACTGTTTTATCCTCATTTTATATATGAGAGAACTGAGGCACAGATTGGTTAAAAGACGTGCCCAAAGGCACACAACTACTTAGATTTAAACCCCAATGGTCTAGCTTCACGGGAAGCACCCTTAAATGTTATGCTCTATTATTATGGGCAATGAGAGAAATGAAATGAAAATGTTCCTGGAGTTTTCATTCCAGTAGGAGGAAACAGACCATTTTATATATATATAAAATATATATTTTATATATTTATATAAAAATTTATATGCATATATAAAACTTCTCAGGGAGAAGTAAATACTCGGAAGAAAAGTAAAGTTGGTTAAGGGGACACAGGGAAGAGGCGTGGGGCTGTGGGTGCTATTTTAGAGAAGTTGGTCAGGGGTAGCCTCTCTGCTAAGTAACATATGAGCAAGCATCTCAAGGAGAGACGGGAACAAGCCATGTGAATACTGGGAGGAAGAAAATTCTAGGTAGAGGGGCCAGCAAGTGCAAAGGCCCTGTGGCATACTTCTATTGCTCAAAGAAGAGAGAGGAATTCAATGTAGCTGAAGTGGAGGAGTGAGGGGGAGAGTCCTGGGAGATGAGGATGGAGAAGCAGCAACCAGATCCTCTGGGGCCTTATAAAGCCACAGTAAGGGAGATACTTCCATGTTTAAACTGCAGTGTATTATTCCATCCTATGAATGAACCACTATGTATTTAACCATTTTCCTGCTGATGGACATTTAGGTTGTTTCAAGCTTTCCCCGATTTCGAACGGAGCTTCAATGAACATCATTGCACATCCTTGATTCTCATCCCTAGGCTGCACATCAGAATCATCTGTAGGGCCCTAAAACCTACCAATGCCCTGCCCTACCACTGGAGATTCTAACTTAACTGGTCCAGGGTGCGCCCTGGGCACTGGTGATTTTAATGTGTAGGGAGGAGAACTACTGTTTTACATGCCTTTTTGTGACACTGAAAAGCAGAATTGCTGGGTGGGCAGGCACATAAATTTTAAAGTTTAATAGATACAACCAAATTGATCTCCCAAAAGACTGTCCCAATTTACCGTTCCCCCGACAGTGTGGTATCCAATTCTTCACACTCTCACCCACCTTGACATTATCCATCTTTTAAATTGTTTCAGTCTGGCAGCCAGAAAAATAAATTATATATGTATATTAGTATTTTGTTGTTGCTTTAATTTGTTGTGTTGCCCTGGTTACTGAAGAGGTTGAACATCTTTTTCTTTCCTTTTTAAAAATTTCTTTCTTTATTCTTCTTTCTTTTAAAAACATTTCCTTATTTTTTTGAACATCTTTTTCATGTTTATTCTGATATTTTCATCAATGTCCCACCAGCTTACAAACTTTTCAAAGCAAAAATCTGTCCATTGTTGATGACTTCGGTCTTACTTGTCTTCACTGCAACTTATCTGAACCAACAAAGAAAGCCCTTCTGATCTTCTGGAAACAGGTAATGTTCCCCATTTTTCATCATGGAATCATAAAAATTCTCTGAAGACACATCCTGTGCGAAACAATCACCAAGAAGCCTTACACCAGCCAATAATATAGGGAATAAGACAGATTTGCTTTTATGTTTTTGCAAGACCAACTTCTTGCTTCTTATCCCCCTTGAGATACATGCTTAAGTATATATGTAAGTAAGTATATGCTTACTTCCCATTCTAATGCAAAGGGGGGATATTTTGAGGCCAGGAAAGGACCTTTCCAGTCTGTTTGTGAGACAGAAGCTTTGCCGTACAGAATGGGTTAACATCTACTAACTCTGAACCTGCTAATGGGAGATAGTCGTGGGATCCTTAAACTTAGAAGTCAAGTTCTTCCTTAATGGAACTTTGGAACAGGAAGTCTCTTGTTGCTAAGAATGACAAACATTTTTAATACATGGCAGGAGTGTGCCTAGCTGTTTAGGTACCTACAAGAACGCCCAGAGATGTAAGGTCAGTGGAATTGCAATGTATGTGCATTTACAGAAATCAACCATTCATGTTCCTCAAAGAGAAAAATGCGACCGTTTACATGGAGCTTCTGGCCACCAAGTCGCGCGACACTTATGAGTATGGATGGGTACAGGGCTCCCACTGAGCTCGGAGTGTGGTTCCAGTGTTTAAACATACGACACAAACGTCCCTGCTGAATCTGTCACAGGTGAGACCTGTGCTTTGTGAAACATGCCTAGAGCCACCTCACCTTGCCTGAATCCTCAGACACCAGCAGACAGTAAGTCTGCAGACTTGCTGATTTAGGCTGGGGATGTGAAGGAGCAGGGTCAATAACTAGACGGATGCGATATTTCAATGTTCCACCTCCGCGATTCATTTCTCCACCTTCCCCAGTAACCTGCGGGCAGGGAACTTTATAACTGCAAGAGACTGCAAGTTTCTGATTCCATTTGGACCAGAACACTTCTCTTCTGACAGCTCAGCATCCTATCCCAAACTGTTGACTATTTTAGTTCAATGATTCCCAGTTCTAACGGACTGCATGTCATGAAACTCTTTCTTTGCTCCAAGCACCATGTGGCTCACACAGACAACCTGTAAAATTCGGACGAATGATGGAAAAAGAGATCATATTTGGGGTTACCAGAGGCAGGGGTTGAGGGGAGGGAGAGTTGGATGAAGGTGGTCAAAAGGTACAGACTTCTAGTTATAAGATAAATGAGTGCTAGGGATGTGATGTACGATGTGATGAATACAATGAGTGCTGCCGTAGGTTACATATAAAAGTGGTTAAGACAGCAAATCCTAAGAGTTCTCATCACAAGGAAAAATATTTTTTTCTATTTCTTTAATTTTGTATTTACATGAGCTGATAGATGTTCACTAAACTTATTGTGATCATCATTTCATGGTGTATGTAAGTCAAATCATTATTCTGTACACCTTAAATTTATACAGCGCTATATGTCAATTACATCTTGATAAAACTGGGAGGAAAAAAATTAGGATGAATGAGACTTTTTTATGAGTTTGGGTGAAGACTATCATGACCTGAGTCTATTCTGAGAAAACAAACTACCCGAGATTTCAGTCACTTGAGGGAGAAGAGATTGGTTACAGTTTTCTTAATAAGGATAAGGAATATTTTTTTTTAAAGGCAGGACTTCACCATTTTTAAAAGGCAATAGGTGACTTCAGACAGTTTTTTTTAATGAAACGCAGAAAACTGACATATTCAAACCTTTCGGTCTTATCTCTAGGGTAGTTCTTCTCTAAAGTCAGATTTTCCCAGCCCCTCCAAGGAAGTCCTTGCTGCCTTTTAGATTGCTACAAAAGAGCCTCTCTGTGGGTCTGTCTCCTAGGCTGTAAAATGACTCCCATCCTTGGCCTTGAGTTAGATATAACACGTTAGGATGACAAGTTTGCTGAGGTAAATGAAAGCTGACCACTCTGTTAACGGCTGGCTACTGTTAGTGCCTCTGCCGTTTAGATTTGGGAGGGAGAAAGTTTGGTGCGTTCTGATCACCTGCACCAGAGCCCTAGGGCAGGAGAGGGGAGCTTGGAAATGCAGATTCTTGGTCCTCGCTTCTGGCTTTGTGAGTTGGAATCCTTTGAGGTAGGGCTCCGACGATGTCCATCTCTTTTAAAACTCCCCAGGTAACTCTTCTGCAGCCCAGAGCTTGGGAACCTCTGCCTTAGCAATGCCTCATTGCCATTCAATTCCTGCAGTAAGCCAGGCTGGGAAATTTTACTTCAAAGGATTACTGAGAAATCGGCCTTGTTATTGGTCTTAACGGAAGATAGAACTGATTTCATTCACTGAGGCCTAGTTTCTTGCTGTCTCTTACACACACACACACACACACACACACAGCCTTTAAATTTGAGTGTCTCCATGGGATTCTAACTCTGGAAGACATTTTTGCTTTCTTTGATAACACGGAAGAAAAAGTATCTAAAAGGAAGCTGACCATACAGATGGGGGGAAAATTCTATCCTCACTTTATAGAGAGGGAAATTGAGGCACAGAGAGTTTCATAACATGTCAGGGCGGTCTGGGTGGTAGAACTAGGATTTGAATCCTCGCAAAACTGGTGCTGCGGGCCAGGCTCTAACAGTTGTGAAACACTTCCCCTTAGGGAGAAGGGACGGAGAGGTGACTTCCTCTCCTGTCCTTTACTACTACTAACGAAACCTCAATCACAAGCATACAAACATCAATGCTTTATTTCCAGATAGAAACATTTATATTAAGAATGGAGAAAGTCCCCATACATGAAGACTTCTGCGTCCCTGGTAAAACTTCTTGCATGGTGTCTAATAGGCAAACTGAACTCTGAAAGCCAAACTGTCCACCGGAGACTGTCAAGTAGCTAATGTCCAGGCTGCAGGTGCGATTTCTGTGTTTTTTGTTTTGGGCCCTCACCATGTGTTTCAACGATGTGAACTGGTTGTCAAAATCTAAAAATCAGGAGATTTTAAATGAAGACTGAGCTTTTCAATGTCTTCTGGAAAATGGGCCCACGAGATGTGCATTCTAAGTGGTGACAACTCGCCGGAGCAGAGTGGCAGCTGCTGCCTTTAAACTGCGCTCTCTCCTCGCACCACCGTCCCCACTGCTGCCTGCTGTCCTGCGACCGCTGCTTCACGCTTGTACACTCCCTGCCTAACCCCTGCAGCCCTTTGATTCTGCTACCCTGGGCCCTAACTCATCACATTCTTGTGGTAGGTTGGAACCTCACCGCACCAGCACCATATAAGTAATTCTAGAGTTAGTCACAAGGTGAGCGCCGTCCACTGGCCTTTGCTATCGGCTGTACTAGAAAGGACGTGCTGGCTTAGAGGCTGTGCGGTGTTTGGCTGAGAACAGTTTCCATAGCCAGGTTATGCCGGGCTTAACACCCGCCTTTACAACTTACTGGCTGTGAGACAGCAGGCAAGTCACTTCCCTTCTCTGAGCCTCAGTTTCTTCATCTGCAAAAATGGGGATAATACTACCTACTTCATGGGGTTGCTGTGAGGACTCAGTGAGGGTTAATTCATATAAGAGCTTAGAACAGTATCTGGCATATGATAAGTTCTATGTCAGTGTCAGCTGCTATTATTATAACCACTTAGCTCGAACACCGATCTGGGCAGTATGTATTTTCACAAGTCCCCAGGAGTCAGGCCAGGACTTGGCCTCGTTCCCCTGGAACATCGTCCGTTGAGCTTGGCTCATATGTACAAAGCCTTGAACTCTATTTAGTAGCATTTTAAACTCCTGACGTCCTCCCCCAGTCATGTTGATAACCGTAGTAATAATAGAATTAATAAATGGTTTGTATTTTTTGTGTACTACTAAGGAACAGATGCCAACCTATACACATTCTCATTAACCTTCACAACAGCTTTATTAAATGGGTACCACTATAATCCCCAGTTGACAGAGGAAGAAACTGAAGTTGAGAAAGGTAAGCAGTTGGCTGATGGCCTCACCGTAAGTAAGTGGTAAAGGGGGTACTTGTGTCCAGGAAGTCTGGTCCCAAACCCGCACCACCATTAACTCCACCGCTCACGGCCCTGTGCTCACACACACAAGCACATTATGCTTTCCTTAAGAGGAAAGCTGGTGTGTTCACATCTATCTTTCAACTGTCTTTTCCTTCATAAGCCAACATCATCAATTTGCCATCTTGCAGGCAAGAAAGTTTGAGGTTCCTTTGATATTTTAGTGTCCTTTTCTCCTCTCTTTGGCCAAAGCCATCTATTTTCTTCCTTTATGACTCCTTGTATTTTGACATCTCCCCCTCCATCCAACTGCCCGATTGCTCATGGATTTGGCTTGCCTGTTAGGAAGCTGACCTACTGTGACATCCACTACACTCTTGGTTGCCAAGGTGGGGTTGGCTGACCTGGCAGGCTAAAGGGTGTGCCGCTCCTCTCTTATCCACCCAGGGGGCCCTTCCTGAAACCAAGTCAAAAGGACTGATCTTCTCAGCTTGAGGGGAATGGTGTAGGAGGAACAGTGCTGCTCTGACAGAAGAGTGACAGGATTTCTGAGTTCTTCTCTGTTTTGCTAGGACTTACGCAGTGAGACAGAGATGAATCTGTACTTGTCATTTCCAGGTCTTGGCTGTCCATCACACCACCCTGCCCTCTGGCAAACCTCTGATGGAAAGTATCATTGATTCTAGCAGATGGAGGCCATCTCAGCTGGTTGGAGAAATCAGAATAAATTTGTCCAAATCCAGAGAGAAACATCAACAGCATCCATCTCTTTATGAGATGAGAGCTCATTGAAAATACCAAACATCTGTGGAGACCCTTCTGCTCTTAAACTAAGAACAGTTAGGCTAGGTGGATGCAACGTCATGTAGGAAATCATTTAGCAGATTAGATGCTAAGGCAGAGCAAGTAATAACCTAAATATTCCACTTACTGTCCTACAGTTCTCACTCTCTTACAGTTTGGTGGAACTATGTGACTGGTGTTAGCCAATCAGTTATGAGCCTAAGTGACATGTGTCACTCCAGGGCTGAGGCAGTGAAAACCCACGTGGGATTCTCTGGTTTTTCTGTCCCCTGTCTTATCTTGAGAAGCCCTCATGCTCTAGATCAGAGGTTGGAAAACTATGGCCCATGGGCCAGCTCCCTGTTTTTATAAATAAAGTTTTATCGAACATAGCCACACCCATTCATTTACAGATTGGATATGGCTGCTTCTGTGCTAAAATGGCAGAGCTAAGTAGTTGCAACTGAGATGCTGACAGTGGCCTAAAATATTTACTATCTGGCCCTTTAAAGGAAGTTTGTTGACTCCCATTTTAGACAGAGCAGCTACAAGATGGTGGAGTTTCAGATAGCCTGGACCCTGAGTGACTGTGTGGAGGAGAGACCTTCCGTAAACCTACATGGCCCAGGGAACAGCAGTGAGGAAAAATGAAAACCCTTTTGTTTGGGGTTGTTTGTTACTGAGCACAATCTAACCTATCCTAGTTGATTCCAGTGGACATTCAAGAAAAGGCACTTTAGGGGACTTCCCTGGTGGTCCAGTGGCTAAGACTCCGTGTTCCCAATGCAGGGGGCCTGGGTTCCATCCCTGGTCAGGGAACTAGATCCCACATGCTGCATCTAAGAGATCACATGCCACAACTAAAGATCCTGCATGCCACAACTAAAAGATCCCACATGCTGCAACTAAGAGTTCACATGCCACAACTAAAGATCCCGCCTGCTGCAACTAAAACATCCCACATGCCGCAACTAAGAGTTCACATGCCATAACTAAAGATCCTGCATGCTGCAACTAAAAGATCCCACATGCCGCAACTAAAAGATCCCGCATGCTGCAACTAAAGATCACACGTGCTGCAACTAAGACCTGGTGCAGCCAAATATATAAATTGTAAAAAAATAAATTAAAACAAAAAAGAAAAGACATTTTACATTGGGAGGGATTAAAAAAGCCTACTTACTTTCGTGCGAAGTGAACTGCACAAGAAATAGCAATGATGAGAAGGCCAATAATGATGGAGGCGAAGGCCACCCACTTGGCATTCCTCCCAAGCCGCCTGGATCCTTCGATGTCTCCATCATTGTAGCTGTTCAGAGACTGGAGGACACAAGGGAAGAGCTGGTGATGACAACCCACAGGGAAAGATATGGCTTCCCAGGCTGATCTGAGCAGGTGGCATGGTTACCACTTCCTCCAGGAAGTCTTCCCTGAACTCCCAGTCTGAGTTAACTTCCTCTTCTGTATTTCCTGATTACTTTCATCTTAATATTTACCGTAGCATATTGAAAAGACTGATTTGGCCTCTCCCATTAAGTGCTTTGTGGGCAGGGACCATTCCATCTTTTTCAGCACAGTATACCAGTGCCTAATGCAATATTTGTCATGTAGAAGATGCACGATAAATATCTGTACGATGAAAGGATGAATGGGTATATCTGTCTCATCCACTAGAAGAGGGGTTTGCAAACTATGGCCCATAGGCCAAACCCAGCTTGCTGTTTTTATAAACAAAGTCTGTATGGAATGCAGTCACAACCACTTGTTTACTATTGTCTGTAGCTGCTTTTATGTTACAACAACGGAGTTGAGTAGCTGGGACAGAGAGCATACTGTCTACCAAATCCTAAAATATTTACTAGTTGGTCTACGACAGAAAAAGATTGCCTGTTCCTACACAAGAAGGTCAGGGACATTGGCTGAACTGTTCACCTCTTTGCCCAAGCCAAGCTGCCATTCATCTGGCACCTACTCATACAGCTTTCCCAGCTGTTAAAATATTGGAATACTTTTGTACTGGTTGGTAAATAGCAGCTACCCGTCCCCAATGTCCCAGCCATCCTGACCTCTCCTCTGAGTTACCCCAGGCTTCCCCATGATCCAGCAACTGCAGGGTATCTCTGGGCTCAGCAGATTATCCTTGTGCAAAGGCCCAGAATCAGATTCTGTGCCCCTTTGAGCAATGTCTGGGCCATTGCAGGGACTCAAGAAATATGTATTGGCTGAATGGGTGAATGAATACATCCATTTCCCTACAGAATATGAGTTCACTGAGGGCATCTTGGAGTCCCAGGCAAAGTAGAGGTGCTCAGAGAATCCTTGCTGCTGAGCTGGAGGCCAGATGCCATTCTTCTCTCTTATAATAAGCTCTCTTTTTCGTAACTCCCATTGCTGAGAATTCCCCAAAAGTCATGCTGCAGCTCAAATAAGACTGGAAATATGCATTTATAAGTTAGGGACAGAGTGACCTGATCCATGCCATGAACTGTAGGTTTCTGTGGGAACTCTATTCTTGATCCTGAAAGCTCAGCACTTCAGTAATAATCACCTTTCTTCATCGACTATTAAGGGGAATGAGGCATATGCAGACAATTACAAGCCAGAGAAACACCCAGTAAACCACAGAGCTTTCTGCTTCCAGGACCTTCCATTAATTCTTGGACCCGGCCACCTTAGTCAGCAACAGGCTGGGAGACCCGCCTTTCCCAGCGAGAGTCTTGCTTTTAGGCCTCTTGTGTGAATGGGCGAGTGAGAACTTGCAACGATGCCAGGGACTGCCAGCAGGGTGAGCTCCACAATTCTGTACCCTGAATTCTGGAGTTCTTAACCCTGGGTGCCCATTAGAAACACTTGGATAGTATATTTTTAAAAAATACAGATAGCTGGGCCCTATTCTGGAGAGACTCTGATTTAACTGGTGCAGGAACCAGACACCAGTTTTTTTTTTAATTGTGGTAAAATGTGCCTAACATAAAATTTACCATTTTTGGTGTACAATTCAGTGGCGCCAAGTACATTCACACTGTTGTGCAAACATCACCGTAATCAATCGTCTCAAACTAAAACTCTGTCCTCAATTAAACACCAACTCCTCATTCTTCCCAGCCTCCAGCCCCTGGCAACCACCATTTTATGTTGTCTCTATAGATCTGACTATGCTAGGGACATTATATGAGTGGAGTCATAGAATATTTGTCTTTTTATGCTTATTTCAATGAGCATAATGTCCTCAAGGTTCATCCATGTGGTAGCATGTGTCAGAGTTTCCTTCCTTTTTAAGGCTAACATTCCATTTTATGGATAGACCACATTTTGTTTATCTGCTTATTCACTGATGGATACTTGGGTTGCTGCCACAGTATCTGGCAGTCTCAGGATTGAAAAGCTTTGGTCTAGACAGCTATCCTTAACATCCTGCAAGGTCAAGATGCTTACCATCTTAAGATTTAACCCAAGGAACTGTGTCACAGAGTATGGGCTCTACACGCAGAGAGATCTGAGTTCAAATTCCATGTCTTATCAGCTGTGAGATTTAGAGCAAATTATCAAGCTTTCTAAGCCTCGGTGTCCTCATCTGTAAATTGGGAGCAATAGTAATAACACCTCCTTCATACTAGAGGTGCTAATGAGTTAATGCATGCAAAGTGGTTAGCACTGGTCCAGGACATAATATATGCTCAATACGTGTTACCTTTTATTGTGAATTGCCACTGCCTGTTTTATTCTTCTTCTAAAGCTGAGATCCTTGGTGTGCCATAGAATCATCTGGGCTACTTATGAGAATTACGGGTGATCAATCTCTACCCCTTGACAGAATAGAATCTGGGGACCCAAGTTGGGGAAACTTTGTTTTAGAGGCTTCACAATCAAAGTCAGTGCATAGAATCCTAGAACCCCAAATTGTGAGTTCATGATCAGTTTAAAATTATGTAGATTCAGACCCTCCTAAAATGATCATTATTCTATCATGCTACCTTGGAAAACCCAGTTTTCAGATTAGTTCTGGCGATGTTTGTGTTTTGCTGTAACCAGAGAAAAAATAATGAGACACCCCCCGCTGGTCTCCCCATAAACACTGTCAACTCTTGGCTGTTTGGATGAAAAAACAGTTTCATGTTCTCAACAGCAGTGACAACGAAAGTGGGAAGAATAGCCAATGTGTGCCATGTTGAAGGGTACATCTACATCTGTGCATTGCCCATGAGCACAGGTGAGATGGGGGCCACCCAGGCCACTTGGCTTGTCTGCTGCAGGTCAGCAGAGTCATGCTGGTGCCTGGCTAAGGGGGATTTGAGTGCAAGACACGAGCGAATCCTGCCCAACCTTCATCACCTGCTGCCAGTCTGGCATCTTGTATGTGACCCTCCTCTCTGCAATTCACCATCCCTCTGGGGCTCATAAGGGAGATGTTGAGTCATTCCAGGAATGGGTCCATGGTTAGCTTGAAAAACAGATGAAAAGCCTCTTTCAGTATTAACTGTGGACTCTTTTCTCCCCAGGAGTCCTCTTATGAATCCGTTTCTTCCTCTGGTTCTTGAAGACGGGGCTGCCCATGGGTAAATCTGCTGGGTAGATGTAAGGATATGGGGGGAGGGATGAGGGTGGGATATTTTAGAACTCCCAGATTTCTACTCTAAAGGACTTCACTGGTGTGGGGCTTCGGCTTCAGGGTCATCATCTAACAATGAAGCAGGAAAGGATTAATTACCCCCCCCCCCAATTCATTGGCTGTAATTCTTTTCTCTCCCAACTGGAATTGCATATTAAGTGTCTCCTGGCAGATGCTACAGACTGAAGTGGTAGAAATGGCTTTTAGAGAAAATGCATGGTTTATAAATCTTTTTCTGATGAGCTTAAAAAGCAAACTATCCCATCTGCTGTGGAAGAACTAGAAAGAAACAAGGGATGGCTTCAATATTTAAAATTTATATGATCTTAGTTCTTTCACAAATTATGAATGAAATTTGTGAACATGTAAAGCATTCAAATGCTACAGAAACATATACAGTAAACAGTAAGCTCTTCTCCCAATTCTATTTCCCAAAGATAACAGTGTGGTACGTTTGCTTCTAGATTTTTTTCCCATGAATAATAAGAAAGGAAAACAACTGACACTTTCTCCTGTTTTCATTATCACTAAGCACATCATGTATCACAGTCATGAGAAAGAAACAGCTATTTGTATCCTGAGATTAAACCAAGAACAACAGGTTAGTCTATCTAGCTGGCATCCCTCTGATATTGAAACCTTGAGTATTTCCCCTAAGTCTTGGCAAAGAATTTCATCCTTGCCTTTTGCTGTGTGGATGCCTAAACACAGGTCACTTCTTTTGTGGATATGTAATCTTTTGAGGAAGATACCGTGTTCTGCTTTGTTTTTTAATCATGAACAAATTAATGTAAAACCTGGTAACCTTGGCAATTTTGCATTTGTTTCCTTTACATACTTGTGCTGCGCTTTTTATTTGGCTGGCTGGTCATTTTAAGGCTGGACTTCCTTGTATTTCTTTTCAAATAAAATTTTTTCTTTTCTAGTTGCTTTGGCCTCTGAGTTTTTCTTTGACAAAATGATAGTAACAGATAACATTTATTGAGCATTTATTATGTATGAGACACTGTGTTAAATACTTTTCAAGGATTATCTCATTAGTCCTCA
This sequence comes from Eschrichtius robustus, assembly GCF_028021215.1. Lineage (NCBI taxonomy): Eukaryota > Metazoa > Chordata > Mammalia > Artiodactyla > Eschrichtiidae > Eschrichtius > Eschrichtius robustus. The sequence goes on from NC_090837.1 coordinate 10,381,075, forward strand.
TAACAACCCAGTGAGACAGATGCTTTGTTTTCATTTTACTGATGGGAAAATTGAGGCACAGAAAAGTTAAAATGATTTGCCCAAAGTCACGTAGCTAGTTTGGTTCTCTCTCTCTCAGAGTTTTTCATTTTTTTCTTTTCCTCTTAGTTAAAAATGTGAATAGTAGTATACTATACTTGTTCTGAAACTTGTTTTTTTCCACTTGTTATAGGGTGGGTGGCTTTCCAAGCTAGTGCTTCTGGGTCTATCTCATCCCTGTTTTCTTTCTCCAGTCATGATTTAAAGTATATTGATAAACTCCCTAATGTTGCATTATCCTTGATTCTTGGGGAAAATCTTAATTTGTCATGATGCATTTTTGGTGGGTAACTTTTTGTTTTCAAACAACTTCAAACTTACAGAAAAGTTGCAAGTATAGTTGTCTCATTCTTTTTAATGGCTTTGTAGTAGTCACTTAAATGGTCACACCTCACCAAAAGACATTTCAGTTATTTAAAGTTTGTGGCAATTACATAATATGCTGCAGTGGACACCCTCATTCATATTTTTTGTACACATCTCAGCCTCTTAGGATGGATTCCTAGGAATGGGATTACAGAGTCAAAGGGTAGATGTATTTACATTTGGAGACATAGTCAAATTGCATTGCAAAAAAGCTATATAAATTTATATTCCCACTAACAGTATTTAAGTGTCCTTTCCTCCACAACCTTGCTAACACTGTATATTATCAATCTATTTTTGCCATTTTAACAGGTGAAAAAGAATCTCTAAATAACATTTCTTGATTAATAATGAAACTAAGTCAAATGCACACTTCCACTCAAATGTCACCTCCTGAGAGAGGCCTTCTCAGATCAGTTTATTTAAAACTCTCCCTGGTGACTAATACAGTGCCTGGAGATCAGTAAATACTTGTTGAATTAACAAATGTATGTATGGATGTTTATTTGTCAAATGTATTTCTTCTTGATGAATTTTATACTTGTATCTTTTGTCTAGTTTTCTATTGGTTTGTCTTTTTCTTATTGATTTGCAGGAACTTTTTATATATTATAGGTCAGCACTGTACAAAAGAAATATAATGGGGGCCACACATGTAACTTAAAATTTGCTGGTAGCCACATTAAAAAGGCAAACTTAACTTTAATAATATATATTTTATTTAACCCAACACATCCAAATTATTATCATTAAAAACTATGGCACTATTTCAAATACTCAATAGTCACACGTGGCTAGCGGCAACTCTATGAATAGCACAAAAGGTAATATACATTAATCTGTTAGGTGTGTTGCAAAATTTTCTCCCAGTTTCGCCTGCTCCATTGTCTTTTTCCCTAAATTATAACTTCTATTTACTTATTTTTTAAACATATATTTTTAAATTAATTAATTAATTATTTATTTATTTGTTTTTGGCTGTGTTGGGTCTTCGTTGCTGCACACGGGCTTCCTCTAGTTGCAGCGAGCAGGGGCCACTCTTCGTTGCAGTGGGCGGCCGTCTCATTGCAAGGGCCTCTCGTTGCGGAGCATGGGCTCTAGTCGTGAGGGCTTCACTAGTTGTGGCACACCAGCTCAGTAGTTGTGGCGCACGGGCTCTAGAGTGCAGGCTCAGTAGTTGTGGTGCACGGGCTTAGTTGCACCGTGGCATGTGGGATCTTCCCAGACCAGGGCTCGAACCCGTGTCCCCTGCATTGGCAGGTGGATTCTTAATCACTGTGCCACCAGGGAAGTCTCATAACTTTTATTTTGATGTAGTTTAAGGTTCACAAAAAGTTACAAAGATAATACCAAGAGTTCCCATGTACCTTCCACCAAGCTTCCCCTAATGATGATATATATATATATATATATATATATATATATATATATATATATACACATTTTTAAAAAAAATAAATTTATTTATTTATTTTTGGCTGCATTGGGTCTTCTTTGCTGCATGCAGGCTTCCTCTAGTTGCATCAAGCAGGGGCTATTTTTCGTTGCAGTGCGCGGGTTTCTCACTGTGGTGGCTTCTCTTGTGGAGCACAGGCTCTAGGTGTGCGGGCTTCAGTAGTTATGGCACATGGACTCAGTAGTTGTGGCTCGAGGGCTCTAGAGCGCAGGGTCAGTAGTTGTGGTGCGTGGGCTTAGTTGCTCCTCAGCATGTGGGATCTTGCCAGACAAGGGCTCGAACCCATGTCCCCTGCATTGGCAGGTGGATTCTTAACCATTGTGCCACTGGGGGAGTCCCCAATGATAATATTTTAAGTAACCATAGTACTTGGTCAAAACCAGGAAATTGACATTGGTATGATATTATTAACTCGGTTATAGACCTTATTCGGATTTCACCAGTTTTCACATGTACTCTTTTTTTTTTTTTTTGGTGTGTGTATTGTTTTATGAAATTTTGTCCCATGTGGATTGGAGTGACCATCACCACAAAGAAATTCTCTCATGGAAGGTGTGGAGAAAAGGGAATCCTCCTACATTGTGGGTAGAAATGTAAGGTGGTGCAGCCACTGTGGAAAACAGTATGGAGGCTCCTCAGAAAACTAAAAATGGAATTACCATATGGTCCAGCAATCCCACTCCTGGGCATATATCCAGACAAAACTATAATTCCAAAAAGATACATGCACCACCCCTGTGTTCATAGCAGCAGCACTATTCACAGTAGCCAAGACATGGAAACAACCTAAATGGCCATCGACAGATGAATGGATAAAGAAGATGTGGCATACACACACACACACACACACACACACACACACACAATGGAATATTACTCAGCCATAAAAAAGAACAAAATAATGCCATTTGCAGCAACATGGATGGACCTAGAGAATATCATACTAAGCGAAGTAAGTCAGAAAGAGAAAGACAAATACTATATGATATCACTTATATGTGGAATCTAAAATATGACACAAATGAACCTATCTATGAAGTAGAAACAGACTCACAGACATAGAGAACAGACTTGTGGTTGCAAAGGGGGAAGGGGTTGGGAGAGGGATGGAGTGAGAGGTTGGGGTTAGCAGATGTGAGCTATTATACATAGAATGGATAAACAACAAGGTCCTACTGTATAGAACAGGGAACTATATTCAATATCCCATGATAAACCATAATGGAAAAGAATATTAAAAAAAAGAATGCGGGCTTCCCTGGTGGCGCAGTGGTTGAGAGTCTGCCTGCCAATGCAGGGGACACGGGTTCAAGCCCTGGTCTGGGAAGATCCCACGTGCCACGGAGCAACTGGGCCCGTGAGCCACAACTACTGAGCCTGCGCGTCTGGAGCCTGTGCTCCGCAACAAGAGAGGCCGCGATAGTGAGAGGCCCGCGCACCGCGATGAAGAGTGGCCCCCGCTCGCCGCAACTAGAGAAAGCCCTCGCACAGAAACGAAGACCCAACACAGCCAAAAATAAATAAATAAATTTATTAAAAAAAAAATAAGAATGTGTATGTGTATATATATATATATATATATAACTGAATCACTTTGCTGTACAGCAGAAATTAACACAACATTCTAAATCAACTATACTTCAATTAAAAAAAACAGGAATTCTCTCATGTTACCCTTTGTAAGTCACACCCTCTCTCCATGTCCATGTTCATTGTCTTTTAACTTAGATTTGTGGCATTTGGATATTGCCCAGAGTTCCTTTCCAAGCTGTGAGACTTCCTCATAATTTCATAAACCGACGACCCTTATTTTAAGGTGCTAGATAACAATTTACTGTCTCTGTTCACCCTGCAAAGTACGTTAAAAAGGACCTTTAGAGGGACTTCCCTGGTGGTGCAGTGGTTAAGAATCCACCTGCCAATGCAGGGGACAAGGGTTTGAGCCCTGGTCCGGGAAGATCCCACATGCCGTGGAGCAACTAAGCCTGTGTGCCACAACTACTGAGCCTTGCTGCTGAGGCCCACAGGCCTGGGGCCCGTGCTCCGCAACAGGAGAAGCCACCACAATGAGAAGCCACCGCAATAAGAAGCCCGTGTACCGCAACGAAGAGTGGCCCCCGCCTGCCGCAACTAGAGAAAGCCCGCGCGCAGCAACGAAGACCCAATGCAGCCAAAAAATAAATAAATAAATAAATTTATTTAAAAAAAAAAAAAATGAAGGACCTTTAGATTCTTTCCAGTTTTTATCTTCCACAGCGAGTCAAAGGAACATTTCTCAGCATGTAGAACAAGTGGGCTGTCCTCACACATTTTATAAGGTGCTCAAGAGTCCCCAGTGGTGCCTTTTCCCTTTTCTGTGAGCCTGGGCTTGTGCTGGCAAAATATAAGTCATTACAAAACCTAAAAAGAGCTTCCAGGTCTTGGTCAGCTGCCTCGAGCCAGCAAAGGTCACACTTGGACAGAAAAGTGGGCAAGTTCCTTTCTCCTGTAGTAAATACTAGTGACGTCATGCTCACTGCATCTAGTAATTTCAAGCTTATTTATACGTCCCTTCCCTGGATGGACACATGATACGCAAACACCCTGGCAAGAAAGTTGTTCAGGAGCCAGAAATGAGGGAGACTGTCTCTATGCCCAATCTCAAGAAGGCTGCAGCAGGGACCAGCAAGACTGTGTTGCGAAGCCATGCAGCCAAGCCTCCTGGCTACCTGTCAGTAGGTACAGGTAATTTCCGGCATCCACACTTCCAAGGAGACACCCAGAATAACCCCGTAAATTGTGATAACTGGAGTTGAACATCAATGGGTCCAATGTTCTGGGAATTTGTGACACTTTACATCAATGATACAGCTGCTCTCTTGTCCTGAGCCAGGAAAATATGGAAAGTGCTTTGTCTATTCCCTCTGGTCTTTACAGCAGAACTCTTGCTGCATTCCACATGATGATACCAGCGGAGACAGCATCACCTATGGGGTGGCTGCCAGGTGAAGATCGGAACTGAAACTCTCTAAAGTTATACTTTTTATATTCCCTATATTGGTGGCTGTACCTTAGAATTGCCTATGTCCCAAAAATGCCCATAAAAATTCCTACGCCCAAGCCCCACCCCAGATCACCTGAATTAGGATCTCTGGGGATAAGACTCCAGAATCAGTAATTTTTTGGAAAGCTTCTCAGGTCATTCTGAGAAGAATTGAGAACCACTATCCTGATGGACAGCCATTCATTCATTCATTCACTCAAAAACTATTTATTAAGCACCAACTATGTGCCAGGCACTGTTCCCTGCCCTCATGGAGCTTACATTCTGGTAAAGACTGAAAATAAATATTCAAACATGCAAATAAACAAGATTACAGAATATTACTAAGGTAAGAAAAATGGGGTGGTGGGAGGGAGGGAGGGAGGGAGGGAGAGAGAGAGGAAGGAACATGAGATGAGGCTGGAGGTGAAGCCAGGGGCTATGATAGTTACAATAATGAATTATCATGCTAAAATAATAGATAATATTTATGGAGTGCTTATCCTGTGCCAGGCCCTGACCTAATCACTTTATGTGCATCATATAATTGCATCTTCACAGTAACCTCAAGGGAGCAAAACGTTTTATCCTCCATTTTACAGATGAGAACACTGAGACTCAGAGAGAGGGAAGCAAACAATGTTTCTGTTGTCAAAGGCAACTTGCTAAGGGGCTACAAACTTAAGCAAAAGACAGTAAATTCATTGACAAAGCCCTTACAATAACTACTTCATTATGTCCCCCAAAACCTAAGAGCTAGATTTAATGCATTATTGATAACCCAGCACCAGATAGCTGACTTGATTCTAATTTAATAAAAATTTGGCCACTGATTAAAAAACTGCGGCAAATATATCTCTCATCTGAGTTACTGATCTCCCTGCCAAAAACTCATTCATTTTCTTTGTTTTTTTCTACCACCAAATGTGCCCAGAATTTCCACGTTCACCCTCAAATAAAACTAGCCCCCAAACACCAAATAATAACAATGGAAGACATTGTCAGTTATTTTTTATTTTGGCTTCCTGGTCATTATGGATGCAGTAAAATAATACACGTAGGTGCTTAGACCAGGGGTTGGGAAATTGTACCAATAAGTATGAGCTATTATATTGATATTATGATGTCATATGCCAACTGAGGAAGATGAAAACAAATGAGCTATTAAATGTACTTTGGTAGGGTCCACATCCCCTTGCCCAATTGCTCTCCTTCATGATTTTTCCCAGTGTTAAGAAAAAAAGACCTCAATAAAAATCAAGAGTTCCACCATTAAGTTCCCTTCCTCCTTGGTATGGCATAGAAGGTACATTTCTGTCACTTGGGACAGGTAGCAGGGTGACGCCTTAGCAGTCAGTGACACCATAGTGGAAAGTGGCTTTTTTGGAAAGCTCCTGATATCTGATAATGGTCTATGAGAAGAGGGCATAAAGCATGTGAGGGGATGGGGCTGGAAGCTCTGAGCGGCCTCCCATCGTCGGCTCCCCTTACCCTTGGGGAGAGACTCATATTCTCATTCTCAACTGTGGCCTTCCAAGCCCTCCAAGGCCTGGCCCGTGGCATGCTTCTCCAGCCTCTTCTGGAGCCCTCCTCCCTGCTCACCCCCTGCCTCCTTCCTGGCCCTGGTCCCCGCCTAGGTTACTTCCTCTGCTTGGAGCCCTCTTCCCTGTCCGTCTCATGTGGCCAATGTCTGCTCATTCTTCCTGTCTCAGCTTACATGTCAACTTCCTCAGGGCAGCCTTCTCAGGTCACCCCATCCTAAGTAGGTCCCTTGACCTAGGCTCTGACTCAGCCCTGGTCTGCTTCCTTCACGGCTCTGGAAAAGGACAATCAAAATGGAGTTGGGATTGCTAAGAGAGCTCTCAAGGCCACTAAGAAAGTGTGACTTATGCACATCTCAGCCTGGATAGAATCTGAACTTTGACCACTTATGTCTTTGTTTTTTTTTTAACAGTCATGCATTTTATTTAATCTTTCTACCTCCTTTGCATTTGAATTATTTCATAATATTACTTGTTTAACCATATCCAGGTCAATTATCATTCTTCTGAGAACAAAGACATAATCAACATAAACAACACATAATTCCCTATTCTTAATGTTGTTTGCTAATATAATACCTTTTCTCAAAGAAGGTGATTTTTTTTTTAACGTCTTTATTAGAGTATAATTGGTTTACAATGGTGTGTTAGTTTCTGCTTTATGACAAAGTGAATCAGTTATACCTATACATATGTTCCCATATCTCTTCCCTCTTGCGTCTCCCTCCCTCCCACCCTCCCTAACCCACCCCTCTAGGTGGTCACAAAGCACCGAGCTGATCTCCCCGTGCTATGCGGCTGCTTCCCACTAGCTATCTATTTTACATTTGGTAGTGTATATATGTCCATGCCACTCCCTCACTTTGTCCCAGCTTACCCTTCCCCCTCCCCATATCCTCAAGTCCATTCTCTAGTAGGTCTGAGTCTTTATTCCCGTCTTGCCCCTAGGTTCTTCATGACCATTTTTTTTTTTTAGATTCCATATATATGTGTTAGCATATGGTATTTGTTTTTCTCTTTCTGACTTACTTCACTCTGTATGACAGACTCTAGGTCCATCCACCTCACTACGGATAACTCAATTTCGTTTCCTTTTATGGCTGAGTAATATTCCATTGTATATATGTGCCACATCTTCTTTATCCATTCATCTGTTGATGGACACTTAGGTTGCTTCCTTGTCCTGGCTATTGTAAATAGAGCTGCAATGAACATTGTGGTACATGACTCCTTTTGAATTATGGTTTCAAAGAAGGTGATTCTTAAAAAACAAAAAATTTTTTAAAATTTTTATTGGAGTATAGTTGATTTACAATATTGTGTTAGTTTCAGGTGTACAGCACAGTGAATCAGTTATACATATACATATATCCACTCTTCTTTAGATTCAACCACTTACGTCTTAATGTAGCATCCAGAACATCTGCCTGCTGTTCCAGAAACTTCAGATACTTATCAGACACTTACCCTAAAATAACTCATGTCAGTCCATCCCTTCAGGACAAGCTATTTCCTTTCTTGAGTCAGAATCAATCATAATTCCTGCCAGACAACTTTAACAGCCTTGTGGCTTTTGCCTTTATAAGCCCCTGACTCTTTCTCTTCCCTGGAACGCTCTTTCAGTTTCATCTGAATCTATGTCTCCTGAATTGCAATTCCTAACATCCCAATGAACTCTTCTTATTTGCAGGCGTCTGCGTTTTCTTGGTCAATAGCTCTTGGTGTGACTCATGGTTATTGACTCTGTTGCTTATTGACTTGAGTGTGTGTTACCGTGAGCTCCATGAGGGCAGACACCACGTCTCTCTTTACTCACCACTCCATTTCGAGTCCCTAATGGAGGGCACTTAGGGTTCCTTTAATTCCCTTATATGAGGTCAGAAAACCAAACAAATCCACAAGCAAAGCAAACAGACACCAAAACAAAACAATCGACCAGCATAACTTTCTGACCAACCAAGACGACCTGTTATTTCGGTACTGGCAGAACAAAGGGTAAACTGAGTCACCTAACTTTCTGTGTCAGAGTTCTGAAGGGTGGGCTTCTGCCTTAGAATGGCAGACACGGGTTTGCTGTCTGAATGACCAGAAGAAAGAATTTTTGGCTCGAGGTCAAGCACTCGTGAAGGAATCTTAGTTCTTCAGCCTTCACTTCATAGGCCAGAGTCATTGACGATTTTTCACTTAAATGGAACCTACCCTCCCAACATTTGTATGTGTGTATGTGAATTGTGCTCTGCCCAGTTTTATTACAGACGTTATACAACAGATATATGGATCTTTAATATGGTAGCAGCTGAACCCAAAGGAGAATAAAGCCTTGGAAGGATAGATCTGAACCTCAGTTTTCCTCACTTGTAAAATGGGGATAATAGTACCTACAACACAGGTTGGTGGTGAGACTTAATTGAGATGAGTATAAAAGGGCCCAGCATTATCTCACGTAATTCTGAAAACAATGCAGAGAGGTCTGAGTTAACATTCCTGTTGTAGAGGTGGGAAAACCTAGACCCAGAGAAATTAGGTGAAGGGATGGAGCTGGGATCTGAGCCCAGGAGTTGAGTACAGAGCCTGAACCCTCACAGCGTCTGCCTTTGAATCTACTGCCAGCCTAGTGTTCACATCGCAAGCCAAAGGAGAGAAAGGCTACAAGCAAAAAAGGAAGGGTTTCGCTAAAAACTTTGCAACACGCAGATAGTTCCCTCCAACAAGGGTCACAAAGCAAGTGAAAGAAACAAGGCCCAGACCACCCACTAAAAGAGGAGAAAATATTTGCAAGTTAGATATCTGATAAGGGACTTGTATCTAGAATATATAAAGAACTCTTACAACTCAACAATAAAAAGACAAACAATTAAAAATGGGCAAAGAATCTGAATAAACATTTCTCCAAATAAGATATACAAACAGCCAATAAGCACATGAAAAGATGCCCAATCTCATCAATCATCAGGGAAATGCAAATCTAAACCACAACAAGATACCTACTAGGTTGGCTAGAATAACGAAGACAGGCAATGACAAGTATTACTGAGGATGTAGAGAAACTGGAAGCTTCATACATTGCTGGTGGGAATGTAAAATGGTGCAGTTGCTTTCGAAAAAAAAAAGCAACTGGCAGTTCCTCAAAAAGTTAAACACAGAGTTACTATATGACCTGACAATTCCACTCCTAGGTATATACCCAAGAAAATGGAAAGCCTATGTTCACACAAAAGTTGTACACGAATATTCATAGCAGCATTATTTATAGCAGCCCCCCAAATGGAATCAACTCAAATGTCCTTGTTTCTTTTAAAATTTACTAGCCCAAGCCCAAACCCTGTTCAGATTCTTTACTAACTGAATACCCAAAACCTGTTTGTCCTGTCGCTTCTTCACAAATTTATTGTTTCTTTGTCTGAAAGGTATAAAAGCTGCCTACCTTGGCCACTTCTTTGATCCCATTTCTAGAGAACTCTGTGTGCACAAATTAAAATTTGTTTCTTTTTCTCCTGTTAATCTGTCTTGTGTCAATTTTATTATTAGTCCAGCCACAAGAGCTCAAGAGGGGTAGAGGGGGAAGATTTCCCCTCCCTGACAAAGCCAAACATGAAAGATCACATAATGTATGATTCCATTTATATGAAATACCCACAGTAACTAATTCACAGAGACAGAAAATAGATTAGTGGTTGCCAGGATCTGGGAGGGTAAGGGGATGGGGAGTGACCGCTAATGGGAATGGGATTTCTTTCAGGGGTGGTAAAAATTTATTGGAATTAAACAGTGGTGATGATTGCACAACCTTGTGAATATATTGACACCAAAACCCACTAAGTTGTACACTGCTTTGTTTTTAAAGAAACAAGACCAAGTGATAGAGCTTTTGCACATTGAGGGCTCCAGTGGATCAATGACGGAGCCCAAAGAAACTGGCAGGATCTGGCAAGAGATGGTGGCAGGGCTTAGAATCAGCATGGGGGCGCCTGGCGGTTACCCCAGAGCCCACCGGAAGCAGCAGCCAGGCCTGCACGTGTTAACGGCAGATTAGACTTTTGTGTGAGCATGTGAGAAACATCTCCTAGAAATATGGAAAGGAATTCTGTGGGGAGTTGATTTAGCAGGAAGGGATAAAAACCAGTGAATCCTGGGCTATTGTGTATAAATGTAAGCCCCATTTAAATGCACAGGTCATTAATGCCCAGGGAAACTGGGATCCAGACAAAAATAGATCCATGCTTCAGGGACCAAATTAACTTTGAGTAATTGTTCTAATCTGGAATGACGGTCGAAGTAAGAGTAAACCAAGAATTGATGCTAAGGGCTTCCCTGGTGGCGCAGTGGTTGAGAATCTGCCTGCCAATGCAGGGGACACGGGTTCGAGCCCCGGTCTGGGAGGATCCCACATGCCGCGGAGCAACTGGGCCCGTGAGCCACAACTACTGAGCCTGCGCGTCTGGAGCCTGTGCTCCGCAACAAGAGAGGCCGCAACAGTGAGAGGCCCGCGCACCGCGACGAAGAGTGGCCCCCGCTCGCCGCAACTAGAGAAAGCCCTCGCACAGAAATGAAGACCCAACACAGCCAAAAATAATAAATAAATAAATAAAAGTGCCTATCTTTAAAAAAAAAAAAATAATAATTGATGCTAAATCTGGGAGCAGGCTGGCTTGAGACTAAAGCAAAGTCATGGTCTGTTAAGAGCTCTTGTGTGACATCCCACTGGATAACAGAGCCCTACCTTTCTATCTTGTGGCTTATTCTGGGACTCCTTCCTGGGGGGGTTAAATCCATTTTAAATGGATGACATAGATGTCATGGCATATGTCCCTGGAACACACAAAGCTTATTCCACCCCAGGGCCTTTGCACCTCCTGGCTCTGCCCAGGTCTTTCCATGGCTGGCTAGTTCTTATCCTTTAGTCTTTGCCCATCACCCTTTCTAAAGTAGGTTTTCTTCACGACCTGCCCTCACTAATCCTTCTCTCATACTTCCCTGTTTATTCTCTTCACAGTGCTTATCACTCTGAGACGATCTCATTTATGTGCTAACCTGTGTAAGGTCTGTCTTCCCCGACTCGTATGGAAGTTGCCAGAGAGCTGAGACTTTGTCCCATTCGACAAGCAGGGGAAGGCTGTGGTTGTCCTGTGCTGCCCATGGAGGATTGGGTAATTCTGCCCAATTTGGGGGCAGAGTAGATCCCTTTGGTTGTGGGTCTGAAGCCACATGCTCCAAACAACTCCTCTGTTTTGTTTCCTGTGTTTTATTTCTTAAGTGGTTCAGAATTCTTGAGGGGAAGCAGAGTGTTTAATGTGCTGACCTAACATGTAGACTGCTTCTAGTCACGAGAACCTGTTAGCTCACAGATGTCCAGAGTGTCAGCTGTATTTATCTACCTGGTCTCCATAGTGTCTGGCACATAGTAAGTATACAAAAACTGTTGAATGAATGAATGAATGAATGTGTGAGAATCCCCGTTCCCTGCTTTCTACCCTTGAGAAATGTCAGCTGAAAATTTCCCAGGTCCTGTGCCACCTTCTCTAAGGGAACCGAGCACACTCAAGTGATGCTTCTTTGTGTTGACTTAAATCTCTCCTCCCTCATCTGAATTCCTTCTCCCAGCTTTCCTCTTTGAACTTCAGAGCTAAGTGTCACACAGTCGGCTTCCTACCATGGTGGCAGGGGCGAGGAACGGCCATAAATGGAAGAGAAGCCTGGCGACCCAGGCTTTCTCTGTCTTTGGCCATGCAGATGTCTGTTTGCCACATCCTGCCTCCTCTGTTTTCCTTCTCATTGATAATGGGTCTTGGAGCTTGCCACAATCAAGCACAGATGTGGAAGAGATTTTTGGGGGGGTTCATGGGATGTCTGAAGTGATGGAGACATCCTCTCTGGTGTCTGCCATTTCCTTCTGTTGGTAGATCCTTAGTGAGGAGATAGTGTGGCTCAAGGGAAAATATTATGAACCACATGTCCTTCAAAAGCACGACGAACTCATCTCAGGAGCATCAGGTGCCCTCTAAGTGGGTGAGAGACAGAACAAACAAATGGGCTTAACTATGGAAAGCAGTATGGAGGTTTTGAAAAAAGTTAAAAATAGAACTACCACATGATATAGCAATTCCACCCATGCGTATATATTCAAAGGAAATGAAAACAGGATCTTGAAGAGATATCTGCACTCCCATGTTTATTGCAGCATTATTTGCAAAAGCCAAGATATGGAAGCAACCTAAGGGACCATCAATAGGTGAATGGATAAAGATGTGGTATATATATACACACACAATGGAATACTATTCAGCCATGAGAAGGAAGGAAATCCTGCCATTTGCAACAACATGGATGGACCTTGAGGACATTAGGCTAAGTGAGATAAGTCAGACAAAGACAAATACTGTATGATATCACTTATATGTGGAATCTAAAAAAGCCAAAGTCACAAAAACAGAGTAGAGCGGTGGTTACTAGGGGCTGGAAGCTGGGGATCTGGGGAGATGTTAAGTGTACAGATTTGCAACTAGTAGATAAATAAGTCCTGGGGATCTACTCACAGTATTGTGATTATAGACAATACTGTATTATAAACATCAAACTTCTAAATATCAAAGAGACTAGATCTTAATTATTCCCACCATGAAAAAAGAAACGATAATGACATGACATAATAGAGGTGTTAGCTAATGCTATGATGGCAATCGTATTGCAATACATAAATGTATCATATCAAAATGTTGTACACATCAAACTTACACAAAATTACACGCCAATTATATCTCAATTAAAAAAAAAAGTGGGTTTATATTAGTGGAGGTGAGCTTCTGCTTAGGTAAAACCCCAGTAAAATCAGACCCAAAACAACAAAACTGCTGATATTTTCTAACCATTTCCTTTGGGCAGAAACTGTGCTAAGCTGTGGTTTCTCTATCCTTAGAGATTTTCAAGACTAGAACAAAACATCAGAATAAAATAGCATTTGTCTTGACTGAGCTACAGAGCTGACCATTTCAGCTTGATAAGAACGTATGATGTAGAAGTAGAACCATCCTTCAAGGTGGAGAAGAACTCACTTATCTACCACTACCCCTTCTTCCTTCTTGCTGAAGATTTTTATTGTTTTTAGAAAAATCCTTATTTCTGACTAGAAATGAAGTCTAAACATTTATTATAGAAAAATTGGAAAATAGTAAAAACTTATTATAGTAAAATCTGAAGTTATAATAGCCAAGATTTACCAAGTACTTTGCATATATTATCCTATTGCATTCACAGGGCAACCCCTTGGGGGTAGGTGATATATATATTTTTTAATAAATTTATTTATTTATTTATTTTTGGCTGCATTGGGTCTTCGTCGCTGCATGCAGGCTTTCTCTAGTTGCAGTGAGCGGGGGCTACTCATCATTGCAGTGCTCAGGCTTCTCACTGCGGTGGCTTCTCTTGTTGCGGAGCACGGGCTCTAGGCGTGCAGGCTTCAGTAGTTGTGGCACGTGGGCTCAGTAGTTGTGGCTCGCAGGCTCAGTAGTTGTGGCTCGCGGGCTCTAGAGCACAGGCTCAGTAGTTGTGGCGCACGGGCTTAGTTGCTCTGTGGCATGTGGAATCTTCCTGGACCAGGGCTCAAACCCGTGTCCCCTGCATTGGCAGGTGGATTCTTAACCACTGCACCACCAGGGAAGTCTGGAGGTAGGTGATATTGTTTCCAATTTGCAGATGAGGAAACTGAGGCTCGGAGGTTAATTAGCTTCATCAATGTCACATGACAGCAAGCAGGGAGCCAGGATTCAAACCCTGGTGGACCTGATAATAGAATTTGTGCCCTTAACCTTTACAGTTATAACACTGTCCATATTCCTGCCACTTAGAATCATTGTAGACATTTTGGAATGCTTTCCAGCCTTTTCCCCCCATGCATGTTCATGTGTGTATGTGTGTGTGTGTGTGTGTGTGTGTGTGTGTGTGTGTGCATAAAGGTGTGTGGATACTTTTAACTGACAGAACGTGTAAGAATGTGTGATCTTATTGCGTATACAACTTTATATTGTCTTTTTTCCCCTACTTGATCTTTTACTTTAAACATTCCCCTGCATCATAAAAATTCCTCAAAAGCATGATTCTAACAGTTATAAAATATTCTATGTTCTAAATGGATGTATTATAATTTACTTAGTCAATCTCTTCTGTTGGAATCAATCTTATCTCCATCTTTAATTTTTCACATTTAAACCACAACAATGACAAACATTAATTAAGCAGTTCCTCTGAGCCAGGCACCATGATTCATGTTTATTAACTCACTTCATAATTCATTTCATAACTAATGCTGGGATGAACATCTAATATGTAACGTTATGCCTCTTCATTTAGTTAATTTTAAAAAAAATGTCAATCTCTTGGTGAAGCTTTCTTTGTATAGATCTTGCTTGTTTTCTAGGTTTATTTCTGGTATTTAAATTTTTTATTTGCTATTGCGACTTTGCCAGTATTTTGATCTACTGAGTTGCCAATACTGAAATCCTAATTTTAGAACATGTTCCCTTTTCTTCAAAACACCTATTCTTTCAAAACCATGCTCATCTTTATCATCCCTTTATCTCTAGTAGATATTTGGCTAATGGGAAGTAAGTAAGGTTTTCTCTCTTTCTGTCTCTGTGTGTGTGTGTCTCTCTCTCTGCCTCTGTTTCTCTCTCTCTCACACACACACACACTCACTCACACACCTGTGCAAACTTACATCAATGTCTGAACATAGCCAGAGATACCTCTGTCCAGGTGTAAGAACTCTCTTTATGTAGATCAATATTGTCTTAGATCCCAAACTCCCAGATAGCAGGTTCCATCAAAATAGCTTGATGGATGTGGGTACTTAGTAAATATTTTTAGTAATAATGTCTGAGTTTTCAGAGGACTCTGGGGTTTCTTGTTTAGATTTTGCTTGCTCCTAAGTTTCTTTGCCTAAAGGTAGTGCTGGAAATTCAGAGACTAAGCTTTTAGATCATAAGGCACATTTCCTTGTCATCACCATTCATCTATTCATGCTAATCTGTCTCCTTCTTGGGCTTCTGGGCTGTTTCTCTCTATAAATATCTTCAAGGACAAGTGAGAGTTGTCCTTTTGCCTGTCTATCACTAAAATAAAAAAACTAGAGAGAAATTCTGCCAGGCTTGATGGAGAGTATTACATGAATGTTTCTTATACCAATGGAGCAAGTCTATTAAAAGAAAAAGCTCTCAGAACATCAAAGCTGTGTTCCTATCAAAGGGCAAGCATAGTCATCTGATTATAATGCTTCAAGAGGCCAGACTGTAAACTTCATGGGGGTGAGGACTGTCATGTTTGATTTTGTCCACTAGGGTCACCTTTCTGAGCCTTGTTTCCTCATGGATAAATGGGGAGAACCACTTTCGTCTGTGTCTCGCTGGAATTTTGTGAGGAACGAGTGAAACTGTGTCCATGTGAAAATGTTTTGAGAAGTAAATACATATGGACAAATGTAATAATAATAACAGCAATAGCACACTATCAAAATTATGCAGCACAAAGAACAAATGAAGTTATCAGAAGAGGCAGTTAAATATAGGGGGTGTCCTTTAGCTTGGGGAATAGAAAGCATGAGGTAAAGGGTAAAGGAAACAGAAAGACAAATATCTGAATTCTACCTGTAGAAAAAAAGATAATGAGGGAGGAAGAACATCAGCAAAAGTCTGGCTAGGGGACACATTAAAAATATCTGTGTTGGGCTCAGTATCAAAGAAACCAAACAACCCAGTCAAAAAATGGGCAGAAGACCTAAATAGACATTTCTCCAAAGAAGACATACAGACGGCCAACAGGCACATGAAAAGATGCTCAATGCTGCTAATTATTAGAGAAATGCAAATCAAAACTACAATGAGGTATCACCTCTCACCAGTTAGAAGGGCCATCATCAAAAAGCCTACAAACAATAAATGCTGGAGAGGGTGTGGAGAAAAGGGAACCCTCCTACACTCTTGCTGGGAATGTAAATTGGTGCAGCCATCATGGAGAACAGTATGGAGGTTCCTTAAAAAACAAAAAATAGAGCTACCATATGATCCAGCAATCCCACTCCTGGGCATATATCCAGAAAAGGTGAAAACTCTAATTCAAAAAGATCTATGCACCACAATGTTCATAGCAGCACTATTTACAACAGCCAAGACATGGAGACAACCTAAATGTCCATCGACAGATGAATGGATAAAGAAGATGTGTGTGTGTGTGTGTGTGTGTGTGTGTATAATAGAATATTACTAAGCCATAGAAAAGAAAAATAATGCCATTTGCAGCAACTTGGATGGACCTAGAGATTATCATACTAAGTGAAGTCAGACAGAGAAAGACAAATATCATATACCACTTATGTGTAGAATTTTTAAAAAATGATACAAATGAACTTATTCACAAAATAGAAATAGACTCACAGACATAGAAAACAAGCTTATGGTTACCAAAGGGGAAAAAGAGGGGGAAGGGAAAAATTGGGAATTTGGATTTAACAGATACACACTACTACATATAAAATAGATAAACAAGGACCTATTGTATAGCACAGGGAACTAGATTCAATATCTTGTAATAAACTATAATGGAAAAGAATCTGAAAAAGAATATACATATAAAGCTGAATCACTTTGCTGTACACCTGAAACACTGTAAATCAACTATACTTCAATAAAAAAATAAAAGCACAAGATCTGAGCAGGAAAATAAAAAACTGTGTTGGAAGAAAGGTAGAGAGGTGGGTCTTTAGGCAAGAATGTTAGGGATGAAACATCCTGCATTATTACTCTAATACCAACAATGGATCAACTCATTAAAAGTGAGAACCAATGTATCATTAGGAACAGTATTTCCCAAAGTGTGTTCTGTGGCATATTAGCCTGAGGATCAAAAGATGCTAGGCAACATGCTTAGTAAATGTCCCAAGCTACACTGTACCATCCAAGAGCCACAGGAAACAGTGGCTGGCCAAAGGCTTCACAAGACCTCCAAGGAAAGGAAACAGTTCACTTTTGCTTAACTTAGCATTTGACTTCTCAATTTTCCCCCGTATTCCCTACCGCTTTTTTTGGATAAAACTTGTTTATATCAGGCAGAACCAGTTGTTTGAGAAGCATGGTTTTGGAAAATCTGGTTTAATTCCTGAACTTGCAGAACTGGAGATTTCAGATATATTCAGGCTCCTGCTCTGAAGGCATCATACTTCTGGATGAGCAGCTTTGGACTGAAGAGTGTTAGTTGAGAACAGAAATCAATTTCCAAAGGTGGACCCACTGGCCTGCAGTGTGTGGGGTGCTGGTGAGCTCCAGATGAGCCAGGAAAGCCATCCTTGGGAACCAAGCCTTGGCTAACTTCTCAGCAACGCCTGGCATTAGCCTGGGTTTCCTGGATATTTTCCAAAAAAGTTTTGGCAGAAACGCAGAACAGAGAGGGGAAGGGAGTGTAATCCTCAGAGATAAAGGCAGGAACAAATTTCGGCCTCTGGAGCCATTCATTCATTCATCAAACATACATTACTTACCAACCATGTGCTCAACGTCGTGCTAAGTTCCTGGGGCTAACAGTGCAGCCGCAAGGGGCTCACGTACACACACTGGTGCAGAGAAGGAAAGGTACTCTGAGAGAAATCTGTTCAGAGTGTAGTGGGTACAACCTAGGGTGAGGGCAACAGGGCAATCAAGAAGGGCTTCACGAAGGAGGTGACTTTCCAGCTGAGCTTTGAAAGAGGAGTGAAATCTGCATTTTAACAAGAGCTTCAAGTGGCTAAATTTTGAGGAGCACTGTTCTAGGATATGAGTCCTCCTACCTGGCCTTCTATTGAGGACTAGTTGAAGGTGTCCTTCAAAGTCATCGTTAAAATTCATTATAAGTCATGGATAAAGAAGGTGTGGTAGATATATACAATGGAATATTACTCAGCCATTAAAAAGAATGAAATAATGCCATTTGCAGCAACATGGGTGGACCTAGAGATTGTCATGCTGAGTGAAGCAAGTCAGAGAAAGAGAAATATCGTACGATGTCTCTTATATGCAGAATCTAAAAAGAAATGGTACAAATGAACCTATTTACAAAACAGAAACAGACTCACAGACTTAGAGAACGATTTATGAGAACAGGCTTATGGTTTCCAGAGGGGAAGGATGGGGGGAAGGGATAGTCAGGGAGTTTGGGATTGACATGTACATACTGCTGTACTTAAAATGGATAACCAACAAGGACCTACTGTATAGCACAGGGAACTCTGCTTAATGTTATGTGGCAGCCTGGATGGGAGGGGAGTTTGGGGGAGAATGAATACATGCATACGTATGGCTGAGTTCCTTTGCTGTGCACCTGAAACTATCACAACATTGTTAATTGGCTATACTCCAATATAAAATAAAAAGTTTAAAAAAATTCATTACAAGTCAGACATAGTTTGCTTATTAATTAATGACAAACTGCACCTCAACCATGGCCTGTTTTGCCAACTCATTTAACAGCTGCTGTTTTGTTATCTGGGCAATGTTTAACAACTTTGGGAGGGACTTTCTTTTTTCCTTAACAACAACAAAAAAACCTTTTTATTATGTAAACTTTCAAACATATTAAAAAATTAACAGAATAATATAACAAAACTCCATGTTCCCATAACCCAGCTTCAACAACCATCCATTAGTGGCCAATCTTGTTTTATCTATGTCACCCATATTATAACAAAGCCGTTATAAAATTTTATCAGTAAATTAAAATGTCATTTAAAATGTTTTCTTTTACAGGAACACACAGATTAACATCTTGTACCTCTAATAATCTAGGACTTATTAGATTGAAAGGACCTATTGAAAGGATCCCAACAGCAGTTTAAACTCTATATTCCCAAATACCAAATGTCAGTGGCCACCCTCTGCCACATAATGGGGAAACTTATGAGAGTAGCCATCCAGGCAAGGGGCTGCTTGGGTGATGTGCATATCTAAAATTTATGGGTACTGGGGCTTCCCTGGTGGCGCAGTGGTTAAGAATCTGCCTGCCAATGCAGGGGACACAGGTTCGAGCTCCGGTCCCGGAAGATCCCACATGCCGCGGAGCAACTAAGCCCGTGTGCCACAACCACTGAAGCCCACGCGCCTACAGCCTGTGCTCTGCAACAAGAGAAGCCACTGCAGTGAGAAACCTGTACACCGCAATGAAGAGTAGCTCCTGCTCGCTGCCAACTAGAGAAAGCCCGCGCACAGCAACGAAGACCCAACGCAGCCAAAAATAAATAAATAAATGTATTAAAAAATAAAATCTATGGGTATTTATAATAGAGCTTTCCAACAAAGCTGACACAATTCAGGCAAGGTCTTTGTCATCTGAAACCATCTTAACACTCTTCAGAGCTTCAAGCACAGGAATTCATAAGAAATGAGTCATAGGTGTCCATAATTTTAATAACCTATTTCTCAGCTGACAATGATGTGGAAAGAGCCACGGAAGGAAGAGAGAAATCACACTGAGAGACCCAACGAGCTACAATATTTAGAGCTTCAACTTGTAAGCGATGTAAGCCTCTTGGGTCAGCTACCTGGACCAAGATATGTTATTTCCAAGTTCTGCCTTGGTCACTGAAAACAACAACAAAACCCAAAACAAACAAACAAAAAACCACCAACCCCCCCCCCTCCAAAAACGTACACAAAAAACAACTCCCTTCTCAACCTACTGAAGTCCAGCTGAAACACAGCTTTGATGGATGAGCCCTGGTAGAGCCTGGGTCAGATAGAAAGAACGCCCAGTTTGGTTTGTCTTTCATCCTGTGGATATTTACTTTCTTTTTGACCACAGACCTTGTCTTCTAGAGCAGATGTGGTCAGGCTCTGGGCAGGACTGTGGTTTACTGTGCCAGCCCATGTCCAGATAATGGATTTTGACAATGGCTTCAGATCAATCATCCATTACCAACTGCATCTTCTGCTGGTTTATGAGACCTGTTGCCTTGTTTTGAGGATTTCTCTTTGCCTTTTTTTTTTTCTGTGCTGGAGCCATTTTCTGGACCCTGTGTCTTTCTCTTTCCCGATTTACTTCCTTGTATTCAGGGAGCACATCCTCCCATAGCTTTCTGAGAAAAGGTATATGTCAGATGTTTTTTTGAGATCTTGAATGTCTGAAATTAATATTTACTTTTAGACCACAGCAGTTATTTATTCCAGTGACACAATTACTGGTCACTGTTTTTATCTTTTATCAAATCTTGCTAGTCTCAATAAAAATAGAAAAACTGCTACTGGAAAAGGTAATGGCTTGTATCCCTAAAATACATGCATCATCACCTTTACTGAGTTCATCCTCATCATCATCAATACTTATGAGTTCTAGCTGTGTTTTAGGTAATGCCGTGAAACCATTTAATTTGTATCGCTTAATCTCCACAACAGCCCCTGAGTTGGTACTGTCACAACCCTTATTTTACAGGGTTGAAAAATCAAGCCTCAGAAAGATTGAGACAGCTGCATGAGATCACAAATGTAGCAAAAAGCACAAAAGGATCTGAACCTCACTGGCTGGTATCTAGACAGATTCTGTTGGTGTGAGGGAGAAGTTCTGTTGAAAGAAGGCTTATAATTCACCTAATTAAAACTCATTGGCTATTTTGTATCCACACTTAGAGTGACCGAATTGGTTCACCTATGCAAAAGACTGCATCATAACATCATAAAAAATGGAGGCTCAGCATGGACTCACGTCCAGTCTCTTGAGCCAGGTAGCAAATTCCAGCTACAAAACCAACAGGCTAAATTTGCCAACACTCCTGCAGCTTGCCTGGAACCTTTTTTCTTCCAGAGGGCAGAGACCTTGCTGATCTTATTTACCACCTGATAGAGGTAAAGGAGTATACCAATGCCTGGAATAGAGCCTGGCATATAATAGGTGCTCAATAAATATTTGTAGGCTGAACAAACATTCTTTCTCCAGGGTAAAAGCCATGTGGATAGTCTCCAGCATTCTATCTTTCGGATGGAATAAACAGAGATAGCCAGGGATGGGCGGGAGCACAACGAATGAGGCCTGGAAACCACCCTGGCCTTTACTTTCCAAGCCACGTGCTGCTTCTGTACGGAGGAAGGGTGCCATTTTCAAATTCACGTGTGCAATATGGGCTAGCAATGGCCCAGTCTGGGGGAAATTCTTGAGATATGTGTCCCTGAAATTGAGTACAGTTAAGTGTACTGCAACAAACAGACTTTCAGTACTTGGGGGAAGCAAAGACTTTCACGTCCCTGCCTCTGACAATGCTTGACCCACCAGTGTTTCAATACAACAAACCATACTGTACTGATTCTCATCGGTGGTGCACTGCCTCACAACCAGGACTCTATTAGTTCTGCACGGGATGGTTAAAAGATCACAGATGCCCACAGCTTGAAGAATACTCTTCTCAAATGTATATTTTTCAAAGTAGTTTTATTATGCCCTAGCACCTACTTCAACTCTGTGATTTTATAGAAGGCTTCTCAGGCTTGGTTTAATAAATAAAGATATTGATTGTTTTGAGATTGCTGGCTCTTTTTACAGTTCCGGGAACTAGTTATATTGAGCCTTGTCAATATTTATACCAGTTTGCATCATCTCCCAGTGTTTCTTGATTGGGGTGCTATTGATGTTTGGGGTAGGTCAGTTCTTCATTCGGGCGACAGTCTCCAGCACTGTAGGATATTAATACTCTTAGCCCCTCCCCAAATGCCAGTAGTGCCCCAAATCACTGAGATACACAAATACTCCCCAAGTGCTTCCATGGGGAATAGCACCACTATTTAGTGCCTCAATTTATCACAAATTACAGATGAGTAAGATCTGAAAATAGCCAGGATTGAACATCACAAGACTCCCGAGGGAAAGAACACACCCGGCATTTGGTGGGCCACCTTCCTCTTAACACACCCTTCCACTTCCTCTTCATCCTTTGGACTTTGGAGTCTTTATTATGAAACCTGTCAAATCGGGATCTGCACTGTTTCAAAGGGAAAAAGCTTCCAGTACCTTAGAGGGAGTTCAATGAGGAGGGTGTAGGAAGCTCTTTTTAGAATTTAGATTTCATTAATTTGATGTTCTGTTTGTTTTCATACATGGTATATGATGTTTCCAGATTCCAAATCTATCCATCTGTCTGACAATTATTGCCCGTACCTAGCACAAAGCTGGTGGCTTGACATGCTTTTATTCTGTTTTATCCTTACAACAGTTTTGCCTCCACTTAAAACACCTTTTACATTCTCATTTTCTAGGTGAAGAAACCAAGGCTTTGAAAGGGTATGGAACTTGGCCATAGTCAACTTTCTGACTCCAGTGTCTACTTTCTGACAATAGAATGGTCTCTTGCTGTAAATCTAGTGAAAAAGTCTTGGTGGAGGGAATGGGGATGAGGGGACCAGAAAAAGGTTTCTATTCGAAACATACAAGTCTTATCCCCCAGGACACACCAAGTAGCATCGTTAGTGCCCAACCTGTCACCACCCGCTGGAGTTTTAGCTCATCTCAGATGAATGTGGGGTGCGGGGAGCCTTTGCAGGCAGTTTTCTTGTTGGCACTGGGAAAGGGGTAAATCGGCTGTCGATTCATTAATAAACCAGGACAGAGTGTGGACACCAATACCAGCCAGAGAGTCTGCTGCTGTCTGGAGAATTTGGCTGCTGCATCCTCCCCCTGCTTTGCTGCCAAAAAAACCCAAAAAACAAAAAGAACCCAAGACCGGATATCTTGGGAGAGGAAGGGAGGAAACTGGCTGGTTGGTCCAAAGGAACCTGACACGGTGGTTCCGGGGCTCCAGTACGGGACAGAGCAGCAGGAGCAAAAGAGACATTGTGACCCATTAACACCATTCATTCATTCAGGCATTCATTCAGGCATTCATTTTGTAATATTTATTGGGCATCTACCACCTGTCAGATTCTCTTCTAGGTAAAGGTACAGCAACAAAAAACAAGCAACAAGCAAATATCCCGGCCCTCACAGAGCTTATATTCAAACGAGGGGACACACACAGTAAGCATGGTAGTAAGTGAAATAATATATCAGACGCAGACGAGTGCTTTGGGCAAAAACTATCGGGGAAGGGAGACTAGAGCTTGTGGGGGGTTTGATTTTAAACAGCGATCAGAGAAGCCCTCAGCAAGTGACAAGTGAGTAAAGATCTGATACCACCATCATGCTGGGCACTGTGCCAAGCAGGTCGCACTTTATCTCATTAATACAACAACCCTAAGACATATGGCTTTGATTATTCTCATTTTACAGACAAAGAGACTGACGTTTAGAGAGATGCATACAGCTAGCTAGTACGTGGTGGAAATGGGATTTGAACCCAGGCAGTCAGAACTTCAGCGGCTGAACGCTTGAATGTTGGTGCAGATAGCCTACAAACGGGGTCTGAGAGAGGGCAAGCTGTGCGTGCAAATGAGGTCTTCGTATGTACCCACGAAGCGAATACGGAACCACCCAGGGGCAAGTGAGGGCGGGCTTGAAGGGGGGAGGGGGGCGGCGGCTCTTGATCTTTACTGAGCTGAATCCGCACTCTCCCAGGTCTGCGGCTGGAGAGTTCGGTCCGGCGAGGTGGGTGGGCGGGGGAGGGAGCTCACTGCAAGGGTTGTCCCGGGACAGTGCCCGGCCAGCTGCTCCAGTCAATAAGGTTAGGACCTCGCGGGCGCTCCTTGCCCTCCCGGTGGGGTTCGCACGGAGCTCCTACCTGGGCGGAAGAGGGCGGTGGAGGCGAGCTTCGGAAGAGGGGACTGGATCGCTCAGAGAGAGGCACGCAGCTCGGGAGGCCGGCGCAGAGGGCGCGCGGAGCTGCACGGGGCGCGCGAGCCCCCAGTGGGTTCCCGGGAGCTCCCAGGGTGTAAGACCCAGCGGTGGAGGGGCGCCTGGGAGCCCGTGGGGGACACCAGGAGAGGCGGGGACAGGGCCCCGCGCCGGAAATGAGAGCGGGACTACGACATGCTGGGGCAGAAGGAGTAAAAGGGAAGCTCGCACGCTGCTGCTGAGAGGGGCACAGGGGTAGCCCAAGAAAGGCCTGGAGGGCGGGCTCACTGGAAAGCGGGGTCAAAGGGTGCCGAGGAGGGCCAAGCAGAGGGAACTGGCGTAGGAAGCAGTGCGAAGGAACTGGTGCCGCGGAGAGGGCGTGCTGCAGTGTGGGACCAGGGGTCTAGAGGACATCGGGGATCGCCTGGGGACCCTCAGAGAGTGGCGGCGCCGGCGGCGCTCCGGGCGCAGCAAAGAAAGGACTCCGTGCTAGAAGACAGAGACAGTGCCGCGCGCTGGAGAGGCCGAGCACCGGCGAGGCAAAGAGCGGTGCAGAGCCTGCGCGCTCAGGGCACGGGCTGTGCTGTTGCCTGCGAGGGTGGCGCGCTTTGAGGCTCCAGAAAAACGGGTTGAGAAGAATCGGATGAGCGCCCAGGAATGTCGGAGGAGGCCGGGAGAGAAGCGGGAAAGTCCAAGGAAGAACTTCCCCAGGACGGAGAGAATGCACCACAGGCGCTGCTGGAAGTAGTGGAAAGCGGGCCTGGGGGAGGCTTGGTCCGGGCTCTGAGAGCCACAAGGAGCGCAGTGGCGGCGCTGATGGCTGGGGGAGAGTGCGGAGAGCCCCAGAAAGGTGAGCAGGGGCTGCGGAGGACAGAACACCCCCGGTGCGCAGGGCCCTGAGGAAGGGAGCAGCCGAGGGCGGAGAGTGCGAAGAGTCCCCAGGAGGGGCTCTACAGGGCCCAGGTCTCTCCTCTCCCTGGCTGCTCCGGGCCCTCGTTCACTCACCATGATGGAGAAGACTAAAGCCACGATGTTGATGGGGTACGCGGGGCAAAAACACGAGACGATGGAGAGCCACAGATAGTTCTTGGGCATGGGCACGTCCTCCTCGGTCTTGTCATCCTCAGTGTTGGCCTCGGGACTGCTGTCCAAAGCCCTCTTGAAGTCCGAGCTGGGAGCGTACTGAGACATGGGCGAGGCGCACGGTGCAGGGAGGCGGAGGAGCGCACAGTCAGCGCGGTCTGGGGCTCTGGCCGCAGGCTCCCGGCGAGTCGCTGAAAAGCCAGCGGCGCGGGGCTCCAGGGAGGCGTAACCTCACCCCTCCTGCGCCCTTCACTTGCACCCGCCTGACCTCAGGGACCCAGGCCAAGAGCCTCCGCACGAGAGGGAGGGAGGGAGCGAGGGCGTGGGGGAGGAGACAGGGAGCCAGCCGGCCTGAGAAACAGGGGGAAGGCACTCCTTGACGACACACCCAGGGGCCAACAGGCAGACACCCAGACTCACACCTAGGAGTCCGGAGTAAAAGGAGGCTCAGGGAAGGGAAAGCAAAGACTCTCCGTTGTAGACTGGCTGACCTACAGGCTGAAGATGGCCAGCTCATCTTTTTAAGCAGCTGAATTTGAATACATTCAGCATCACAGCAGGCGACACAGATCTATCCAGTTGGCCATCCAACCCTACCGAGGTGCCCAAAGACTTATTACTTCCTCTTGACTTTAACGATTTACTTCTCCTGCCCCATCCTCCTTCTTCTAAGACTTTGAACATTGAGCCCCACTGATTTCTTTTCCTCAACAGGTGGGCAGGGAACAAGGTGCTCAGTTTTGGGCCTAACCCTTCACACACTGCACAGGGGGCCTCTGGAGACTGGCGTGGAGTGGAGACAGGCAGTGGGCACCACCCGGTCAGGGCCTGCCCCGGTGCCCTCCACTTTCTCCCAAGTGTGGAAACAAGGAGTCCTTCTCCGCTCCACTTTCCCACCTATAGGAAAGAGAGAAGCAGGTAGCTCTAACTAGTGTAGACAACCCCAGTGGTTACTGGGATGGAAAGGAGAGAGAGGGATCCACTTTGGGAACCGGGGTGAGGATAGCAATTGTACCAGTATCTGAGCAATTTATGAAAGATGGTATGGACCAGAACTGGGGCTCCGAACCCAGATAGAGCTGGGAAATCATCACATCTGAGTTGAATGACCTCAGGAAAATTCCCTCACCTGACTGAGCTCCGAGTTTTTCATCCAAAAAAGGTGGAATAATGAGAGACCCTGCCTTATAGGGATGTTGTAAAGACTATGAGATTGCATGTCAAGCCACGTGATTCTAAGTGCTCAATAAATGTTAGCTATTATTAGGACGATATTTTCCCCAAATATAGTCGTTATACAGTATCTCAAACCCAATATCCATTGTTGCGAATATTTCATGAAAATTCCAGATAGTCTGAGCTGGCAGGGTCACAAAGAAATGCAAATAATCTTAGCGTGTACAGTCTCAAAAACAGTTGCTCACACCATCATACGGAGCGGAGAAATGAGATGAGAAAGTATTACTCATCTGCTTGGCTTTCTCAGAACATGAATTGATTATCTGGGATGCTCTCACTCATTTCATGGGCCATAGTGATTTGAATATCTACCTCCCTCACTGGACTGCAAACTCCCTGAGACAGGGAACTGTCTTGCTCATCTTTGTGTCAGCCCTTGGTACAGTATCTGGTATTGTGCTTAGCATAGCTTGCTGGGTGAACATATAAAGATGAAACATCACTTATATGTGGAATCTAAAAAAAGATACAAATGAACTTATTTACAAAACAGAAATAGACTCACAGATATGGAAAACAAACTTATGGTTCCCAAAGGGGATAGCAGGGGTGGGGTGGGGAGAGAGAGATAAATTAGGAATTTGGGATTAACATATACACACTACTATATATAAAATAGATAAATAACAAGGACCTACTGTATAGCACAGGGAACTATATTCGATATCATGTAATAATCTATAATGGATACTGAAAAGGGATATCTATCTACCTACATATCTATCTGAATCACTTTGCTGTACACCTGAAACAACACTGTAAATTAACTGTACTTCAATTTTTAAAAATGATTTAAAAAATGATGGAACAGTACAACAGTACCTTTCCCACCATGCCTTCTCCCCCATTTTGGTTGGTTAATCAAGTGGGAATAAGCCAAAGAATTAGATTCATCTACTGAGTTCTCAACCAAGCCTTTGCCTTGGCTGTTCCCTCTGCCTGGAATGGTGTTCCTCAAGACTGTCACATGGCTGCTCCTGTTTATTCCTCAGCTGTCAACTGAAATGTCACTTCCTCAGAGAGCTCTTTAGATTTATCTAGTGTAGGTCCCCATAATTATTATACATTTTACCAGCATTTTTGGGGGGTGACATGTATCACTATTGTAATTTATTTGTTTACTTGTTTGCTGTCTGTTCTTTCTTGAGACTATAAGCTCTGTAACCTGTTCAGGGCTGTATCTCCAGCACTTAGAATTGTCCTGGTACATACTAGGAATGCAAGCAAAAGTTCTTGAATGAATGGATCAGAATTACCTGGGAGAACTGAAAAATGATTTCCGGATCTTGACCAAGATCTACATGAATTAGAATTTCTCAGGGTGGCACCCCAGAAATCTGTATTTTGAATGCCTGAGAAGTCCATATTTTTAGAACACTCCCCAGTGATTTTGATGGAACGAAACATTTTCCCAAATCCCAATACTGTCTCTAGTTTGCAGGATGTAGGTCTGGATCTTTAGTTTTTAGGTTGCCTCTGGTGCCTCAAACTCAGCATGTCAAATGTGAAAGTGTCCTCCCCAAGAACCTGCTTCTCAAGGCTTGGTTCTTAGCTAATGGGTCCCGCCCATTTCTCTAACCTCTCCAGCCAATCCTCTCCCCTCACTATGCCCAGTTTCATAGGCCTTTTTTTTTTTTCCTTTTCTTTTCTCAAGGAGTACACCTAGCCTTTTCCTATCCCAAGGTCTTGGACCTGCTATTCCTTCTTCCTGGAATGTGTCCCTCCCTCTCTTCACCTGTTGGCTCCTTCTCACCTTTCAGAACCCATCACCTCATGTATTTACCTCCTGAAAGAGTCCTTCCCTGATGATCATATCTAAAGCAGGTTTCCATAATCTTATTCTCCATCCTTTCATCCTATTTATTTCCTTCACTACATTACCACAACCAGAAATTGTCTTATTTATTTGTTTACTATTTATTGTCTGTCTCTCCCACTAGAAGGTAAACTCACAAAAGCAGAGATTTTTGTTTGTTTGTTTTGTTCACTGTGGTGTTCCTCGTGCCCAGTTCCTGGCTCTTAGTAGGTGTTCAGTAGATATTTGTTGACTCAATAAACTGTGCATGTAGTCATCCAAGTTAGGAGCTTGGAGGGCATTATTATTCTCTTTCCTTCAGCTTCTACATGAACAATTCATCACACCCTACTGATTCCATCTCAAACATGACTCTTCACTCCATCCTTTTTTTCCCATCCCCACGGCCAGTGTTCTAGTTGCAGCTCCTATCAACAATGAAAGGGCTCCAATGGGGGCTGTATGAGCCATATTTGTGATGTGAGCCTGGTGATGTTAGTTGGTGTGACTAAGCCCAAGGATTGGGTACCAAATGGAATTTTGCTGTTTCAAGGTCATGAACTGCACCATCCACTCCAACCCACTTGTGTCATCCAGGGAAATACACAAAAAAGGGGTTGTTGACTCAGGATAGCCCATCTCCTCTGTCAGGAAAACAACTGTTCAACACTGGTCCAACACTCTGGAATCACCAAACATTTACTGAGTACCTACTGTGTGCACTCAATGCTTTCCCTAGATGCGTCATCTCATTTAATTCCTACAGCACCATTTGTAAGGTACGTGGAGAGGTTTCTTTTTTACAGCTGAGGAAACCTAGGATCAGATAGGTAAACTGTCTTGTGTAAGGCCTTATAGCTGAGTGGAGGTGCCAGGATTTGAACCAGGTGTAAGATACTTGTTCAGCTAGCAGGTCCAGGCAAGAGAGGTAGTTTGAAATCTCTGAAGTTTGCTGAAGTTATTATATTCTGCTCAGGGAAGATGGATTAATAGTTTGTTGACCGGTCTAAAATACAGCAGTGAAATTGCAATCACTTGAAACATTTACAATTAGATTGAAAAGAAAGTGCCCATACCAGAAAGTGCAATGTATATGGCGTTGATTCTTGAGGGATGCATTAGACCACTCAGTAGGGGTTTCTAGCTCTAATTTCCTGAGCTTCACTAATTTTCTCTTGAGAGATCAATTTATTGCTCTTGAATGAACCCTACTGGCTGATTGCTTAATAATGTGGCAATACCTTCTCTCTTTTAAAAGGAGAGAAGAAAGTGACTTCCTAATGGCTAGTGTAGGAGAGGAGAAAAAACTCACTCTAGCTTTCTGGATCCTGATGTAGCAACTTACCCTTTTTGACCTTTGAAAAAAGTTTTACTTCTAAATGTAAAAGTAATATACCTTCATTCTAGAAAAGTTGGAAAATGAATAAAAGTGTAAATAAGACGAGATATCACCTATACCCTAACATCCAGTGTTAACCACCATGAAAATAAGGGAATATTTCCTTCTAATCCTCTTTCTACATGTTATATCACTATTAACGTTCTTTGCAGATATTTTCATAATCTGCATCATTTCCTGTCAATTAGATGGATTATTACTTATATAACCATTCCCTGATAATTAGCTATTTAGGTTATTTTTAGTGGGTTTCTGTTGTTACACAAAACATGAAAAATGCTGTGATGGATCTTTTGTATCCAGTTATCAGCATTTGTGATCGTTTCTTTATGACTCATGATTTTACAGGGTAGACGTCTGTCTTTGAAAGGCAAAGAAAACAGACTTGCTGGTTGAGAAATTATATTATAAGGTATGTACCAAAGGTAAAATTAAAATGTAGGCCAAGGAAACAATCACAGATTCAATGGACTACAGAAATGAGATGATTCAAATGAGATGAAATGAGATGGATTCAAAGAACAACTTCTCAATGCCAAATGGATCCCTAGATCTACAATATTCAATGGGGTGATGTTGAATGTATGCTTTTTGATGTTAGTTGTATCTAGGATTCCATAATAGAGGAATGGAGGGAGAGGGAAGGAGAGAAAGAGAGAAGGGGGGGGGGAGAGAGAGAGAGAGATATTGAGAACCTGCTGATCTGTGAAAATGCAAGAGAAAGGTTCCAGATCTTTAGGAATGGCAAGAAGTCGAGTACATTTGCTGCCAAATTCTGCGTTAGTCTCAACTACCAGGCTTTAGCAGTCATAAAGTAACTGCTGTGGTCTCAGGGGTTTGCTACAAAAGAACAGTGTTTTTTTGGCTAATATTATTAGAAAACCATTTACGTTTCCAATTTCCAACAATTTTGATCCTCTCACAAGGGGGAAAAAAAGAGCAAAACAGGGGAGAGGGAGTAGGAGGGTGAAACAGATTCTGTCCTGTTAATTTTTTAAACCACAACACCTTTTAATGAAACCACTTGAAGATGGAGAGGCATAAAACACAAACTCTCTGACTTAAAAATCTTTTTCCCATTCATCCTCCATTGTACCAGAGAAGAACTGTATCCACCCCATCATTTTATATATATATATATATATATATATATATATATATATATATAAAATAAGGATATATACACATACATATGTATGTGTATATATAAATAGAAAATGCTGTGTTTTGGACTATACTCTGCAACTCATGGATGAACCTGCTATAAAAAATTAATAAACAGAAACTTCAACTAAACAGAGTTGGGAGACCGGAAGGGGGAGCCCTCATGCCCTGTGGTGATAACAGTGCCCAACAGGAAGAAGAAAGATTCCTCTTTTTTCCTGGCAAGGACTCAGCCAATGACAAGCCATGGACTCTTTGTTTACTAGAGCCCTCCCACTGCCTCCTCCTGTCTATAAAAGCGTTCTCCTTCCCTTGCCATGCGGGGACTTGCATGTGGCTCGCCACGTTCGCAGGAGAGGTCTCCTGAAGCAGAATCATTTCCAAAGAATCTGGACTGCAAACCAGATTAGGGTCTGAAAGGCTGAAAATGACCCGTGGAATGGCAACCTGGAGTAATGGGTGGTGGAGGTGCTAGGGGTGACAGCTGAGCAGGCTTGATCTGGTGGGTATTAGGAGGACTGAAGAGGAGTAGACAAGGATTGCACCTACATGTGGGCTAGAGAGGGAGAGCTGAGTGTCTATGTTTGGAGTGTATCATTTGGTGATAACTCTCCTGAGTTAAGGAGACCAGATGTTCTGGTTTTGTCAACCTGTATCACGCTTTGTCAGTTAAGTCTTCTTATTCACTCAATAATATTTATTTGAGAAGCTACCATATGTCAGGCACTATTTCGGGTGCTGGGGATATAGTGGCAAACAAGAGAGCCATGATCCCTACTCTGATGGACAAACAAATAAGATACTTACAACCTGTAAGGAAGGCAATAAAACAGGATAATGTGATAGTGACTTGGGGGAGTGGAGTATTTTTTTAATAAAATTTTTTTATTTTAAACTATTATTATATTGAGGTACAGTTGATTTACAATGTTATGTAAGTTTCAGGTGTACAACATAGTGATTCAGAATATTTACAGATTATACTCCACTTAGAGTTATTATAAAATATTGGCTATATTCCTTGTTTGGTACAATATATCCTTGTAGCTTATTTATTGTATAGGTAGTAGTTTGAACCTCTTCATTCCCTACCCCTATCTTGCCCCTCCCCTCTCCCCATTGGTAACTACTAGTTTGTTCTCTGTATCTGTGAGGGGAGTGGAGTATTTTAGATGGGGTAGCAGAGAAGGGATGCTAGATACATTCTGTTGAACCCTAGAGCCACTCCCCACGTTTTTCCACCCTGTCCTCTGACCCCGTAGATTATCCTGAATGTTCTACATCCAGCCCAAGCCAATATGGCTCACTGCTTGTTTTTGTTAATAAAGTTGTATTGAAACACAACCACACCCATTCATTTATGTATTGTCCATGGCTTTTCTCATGCTACCATATCAGAGTTGAGTAGTCATGACAGAGACTGCATGGCCCCTGAAGCTGAAAATATTACCATCTGGACCTTTACAGAAAAAGTTTGCCAACTCCTGTTCCATTTCAATAGGCTTCCTTGCCTCTGGTTTCAGATGGGTTTGGTCAACAGGGAATCCTGGCAGGAGAACAGAGGGAGAGAGGAGAATGATTTCAGGGTATTTTCCTCCAGGGCTCTCTCCTTGCTTGAGCTTGGTTGCCTTGAGCTGGTGAATCACTGGACAGAAGGTCAAAGCCACTCTGGGGGCAGCCCTCTCCATGGAACTCTCCTTTTGGATTCCAGACAGCCCCTGCTTTCTTCCCTTCAGACTTAAGAGGGGTACCAACCCCTCTTTTGTTCCTGGGGTACTGCACTATTGTTCCCCACACCTTTGTAAATAGTCTTTCCTCTAATGTTCTAATGTGAATGTGTCAGTTGAGGAGTGCTGGGTCCAAGACTGACTTAGAAGGTCTCTTTGGGGAGGTGACATTTGAGTGGAGAGCTGATGGCTAAGGAGAAGCCAGACATTTGAAGAGCTGAGGGAAGAACATTCCAGGTAATGGGAATAGCACGTGCAGAGGCCCTGAGGTGGAAAACAACTCAGGTTGCTTAAGAAACAGAAAGAAGCCCAGTGAGAGTAGGAGAGGTAAGCAGGTCCAGACCATGTAGGACCTTTCCAGCACTGGTAAGGAGTCTGGATTTCATTCTAAAACAACAGGAAGCCACTGAAGCCAGATTTTGATGTGAGCTGATTAATGTTCTTTTGTGCTGATCAGTTGCATTAATGAGTTTCTAGATACAGAGAACAATTAAAATTGACTTTGGGAAATTTATTGGAAGGAAGATTTGTTTCATGAGCTCCAAAAAGAGTTAGACAACCAGGCCTTGGGACAGGCAGGAACTAGGGCAGATCTGGGGACCTTACCATTGGAGTCAGTTTCTTCTTGTCTGTCTGTGTCTATGGATCAAATTCTAAACTCTTGGGAGAGAGAATCTGGATTAGCTCAGGTCTAGGGTTCCAGTCAGTTGGTGGCCAATGTAGTGAAGAAGTCATCTACTCCTTGATTCATTCACAAACCCTGTGACAGATGGATGCCTTGTACTGTCATGTGTGCTGGGGGTGCATATAATGATGAGCTAAACAGACTTGTCCACGCCCTCATAGAACCTTTGTTCTAAGGGGAAGAGAGCCCCTCCCTCTAGAAAAAAAGTGAACAAGTTATTTCAAAATGCTCTTTGAGGTCAGGGCCTTTATTTGGTCACAGTTTTATATCTAGAGAATAAACAGCCTGGCACAAAGTGTTTAATAAATATGAGTGGACTGACAGACAGATAATAGCAAAGGCCTTACTTAGAAGAATGGTCAAGGAAGGCCTCACTCAGAAGTTAACATTTAAGTTGAGACCTGCAGCATGAGAAGTAGGAGCAGGGTATAATCCCACCAGGCAGGAGGAACAGCATGAGCAGAGGCTCTGGATGAGAAAGTGCTGGAGAGACACACACACACACACAGACACACACACACACACAGACACACACAGACGCACACACACACACCTTAGAGACAGGAAGAATTGAGGTGAACTGGACATACTCTCTCCAAAGGGACATAATTCAACAAGTATCTTGGGAAATGGCTGTGACCATCTCTACTTCAGGGCCTCTAGCGGACTGACTGTAAAGTGCTTCAGTTGCCTTGTGAATGACCGAATCTCAGTAACCCTAAAAATGGGTTAATCATAACTGATTTTAAGTGCTTCGAATTTGAAGATGGAACTTTTTTCCTCTCCACACTCCTACTTGTGGTTTCTGAAATACTCTGAAGCAAAAGCAGCCGGACTTGGGGGTCACGTGAGTTCCAGGAACTCCTGTGGACTGGATCCTTGCTATCCTTCAACCACAGTGGAGAGCACGCATTCTCATCTTTTCTGGATGTTTTTGCTCTTTGGTTCTCTGAAGCCCCTCTTCCCTGCCCTCTTGTCTTTTTGCCTCTGAGCTTCTGTACCATATTCCACTGGTTGAAATCATGACAGACACTTTCCCTAAGGCACCAACTTCCCACTCAGAGGTTGTACACCTGTCCTCTGCTCTTCTAAGGAGCAAGGCCCAAGTCATTTTACCTCCTAACTGCTCTCTGCCATTATCTGTACATCATCAATGCTGATAACATTTACACTTTGTTCTATATCATAAAGAGAAATTAATTCTTTGAGGCTTTTCTACAAGTTAAATTGAAATCATCAACTGATAGTTTCAAAAGTGTTACATAAATGTCATTTACTGCAGAATCAAGTTGTGTGACTGGACTTATAGAGAAGGACTTAATCCTGTGTTATTACAGTTGTGTTCTTCAAAGAAGATATAATTAATAAAAACTGGGTGGAGGGAAGCTTTGGAGGGGAGAGGATATAACATAACCATATACTATTGTTACTTTTATTATATGCCATCCCATTTCATCAAGTTCATCTGGATTCTGTGACAATATATTAAATGATTTACCTATTTCTTAAGAGCCCCGACTTCCCGTTCTAATTTTTTTTTTTTTTAGAAATTCACGTTCTTTTATTTATTTATTTATGACTGTGTTGAGTCTTCGTTTCTGTGCGAGGGCTTTCTCTAGTTGCGGCAAGTGGGGACCACTCTTCATCGCGGTGCACGGGCCTCTCACCATCACAGCCTCTCTTGTTGCGGAGCACAGGCTCCAGACGCGCAGGCTCAGCAATTGTGGCTCACGGGCCCAGCTGCTCCGTGGCATGTGGGATCTTCCCAGACCAGGGCTCGAACCCGTGTCCCCTGCATTGGCAGGCAGATTCTCAACCACTGCGCCACCAGGGAAGCCCCTAATTTTTTTTTTTAATTGAAGTAGTTAATTTACAATGTTGTGTTAGTTTCAGGTGTACAGCAAAGTGATTCAATTATACATATATACATGTACATATTTTTTCATTATAGGTTATTAGAAGATATTGAATATAGTTCCCTGTGCTATACAGTAGGTTGTTGTTAGTAGATTGAAATTTAAACCAAGCTATTGTTGATGTGCAAGCTGGCAGATGAGGCCACACATCATTTAATTCCCTGGTTCACATTTATTTATTTATTTATTGGCTGCATTGGGTCTTTGTTGCTGCATGTGGGCTTTCTCTAGTTGCGGGGAGCGGGGGCTACTCTTTGTTGCGGTGCACGGGCTTCTCATTGCGGTGGCTTCTCATTGCGGGGCACGGGCTCTAGGTGCACGGGCTTCAGTAGTTGCAGCACACGGGCCCTAGAGCCTGCAGGCTCAGCAGTTGCGGCGTGAGGGCTCTAGAGCGCAGGCTCAGTAGTTGTGGTGCATGGGCTTAGTTGCTCTGCGGCATGTGGGATCTTCCCAGACCACGGATTGAACCCGTGTCCCCTGCATTGGCAGGCAGATTCTTAACCACTGCGCCACCAGGGAAGTTCCTTCCTGTTCTAATTTGAGCCATTTGTTTTCATGTCCACTGCACAGATGTCATCCTGGGATTTGTTTCTACTGCACCTGCCTTACTTGCTACAGCTTTATAAAACACCTCGATATTTGATAAGATAAATCCAACTACCTTGCTTTCCTTCTTCAAAATTCTCTTGGGTAGTCTTGGCCCTTTGTTCTTCCTTGTGAAATGTGTTTGATCTCAAGTGCAGAGGGTAGAGTTAATAACACACTTCTGTTCATTTAACGTATCATAACTGGCCCATTCAAGGCACTGCCCTTGTTTTATTTGTTGACCCCTCCATTCTCATATTCTCACTCCCCTTCCATGTCTTTCCCACTTGCCCTCACCTTAGACACACACTCAAATGTGTTTGATATATGTGCCTGGATCCATGTGTATCACTGTAAAATGGATATTATTTTGTGTGAATATGTGTTTAAATGATACAGACAACAGAAATAGTTGTTTCCTACTTTTTAAAAGTAACATCATGATTTTCAGATGTATTTATGCTGCTGTTTCTACTTCTAGCTAATTCCTTTGAACTGCTGCATAGTATTCCAAAGCATAAACCTGTATAGTTTATTGTTACATTTCCAGCATTGATGGACATCTAGTGGTCTTTAGCTCCCTACTACATGAACAATGTTGCAATACACATCCTTATATACGTCACTTTCTGGTTGTGTGTGAGAGTTTCTATGGAGTATATATGTTCAGGGGAGGGGCTGCTAAGTCCTAGGGCATACATAGATTTACTTTCACTAAATACTGCCAGTTTGGAATGACTGTACCTACTTACATTCCCAACAGCAATGGATTAAGATTCCTGTTATTACCTTACTTGCCAGTCCAATGGGAGTAAAGCAGTACCTTATTGTTTTAATGTGCATTTCTTTGGTTACGAGTGAGATTGGGCCTTTCTTCATTTCACTGTCAGCCATTCAGGCTTCCCCATCTGCAAACTGCCTGTCAGTATCCTTTTCTGAATTTTTCTTTTGCAGTTTACATATTTTCTTACTGATTTTAATTGTTTCTTTTATTTTCTAGATGTTAATCCCTTGTCAGTTTTATACGTTGCAAGCACCTTCTCTCAGGTTACAATCTACCTGTTAACTATGTGATTTTTTTTTTTTTTTTTAAACAGGAAACTTTAATTTTGACGTTCTCAGAACTACCAGTTTTCCACTTACGGCATGATATTTTGGATTTTATTTAATAAGTCCGTCTTCATTTAGATGCTACAAAAATATTCTCTGACAATTTCTTATATTAGATTTCTGGTTCTACATTTGACATTTAGGTCCTCAAGGAATTTGGAGGTCCTTGTAAAGGTGTGGGTAGGGATCCACTTTCATTTTTGTCCAAATAATGAGCTAGTTTCCCCAAATCATTTATGATTATGGATTTGTTTGATAGCCAGTTCCTACACCAGCAATTCATGGTTTTTATTGCTATGAGTTTGTATGATGCGGTAAAATATGGTAGGGTGAACCCTCCTCATCATTTTTATTTGCAAAATTGGCATAGACAATTCATATTCACTTTTAAATAAGTCTCTTGAAACCCATAAGGCACATATATTACATGGATAGGGACCAAAAAAATGATAACATTTCCAAGTCTTCCCTAATTTATACTTACTTAGGACTTCTTTTAGGTATTTTTATAATGTTTTATAATTTTCTTCATAAAGGCCTTCTATTTCTAGGTACATTACATTTTTTGTTGCTACTTGAATAGGACTTTTTTTTTTTTTTTTTGCATTTTCTCACTGGTAGTTCTTGGGATATGGAAATTTTACTGATATTTATTTTACACAATAGCCTTGCTGAACTTCCTTATTGGCTCTAATAATTTACCTATAGATCCTCTTGTATTTTCTCTATGGTTAATCATATTGGTTGTAGATTTTTTCCTCTCTTTTTCTTAAACATCATTTGTTCTTCTCGTCTTATTGGAGTGGTTAAGATCTCAATGACAATTCTGATTGTAACTAGCAAGTTATATTGTTATTGTTCCTGACGCTAACGGCGATGTGCCTAGAGTTTCATCAATAAACCTGTTTGTGGTAGATTTTTAAAGAAAATGTTAATCAATTCTTTTTATGAAAGTTACGTTTTACAAGAAATTTAAAGTATAACTTTACATGTGTATCATTCAGGTTTGACCAAAATAGACTTCAGTAAACCTAGGTAATTCAGAGTAATGTCTTACAATCAGTCGCTCTAGTTTTATTTATTTATTTATTTTTTTGGTGGGGGAGATAGATATCCTTTATTGCATTAAAAAAGTTTTCAACAGTATTTTAAAAATCATTAAGTGTTGGATTTATTGAATGCTTTTCCTGCATGTATCAAGATGATGTTTCTATATTTCTTATTTCCTCATTTGCATTTTCTATTCTCATTTTTGGGACATTTTATTAGATGAGCTTTGAATCTCCTGGGTTGTACCTTTATGTCTCTTAGCAAAGTACCCGACATTGCATCTCTTTTTCTCCTTATGTTCTGGAAGAATTTCTCAAAATTTTTCCCGGCTGTCCATTACATAAAAAATTTTAGGTAGTAACATTTTAAATTTCTAAGAGCTCCTTCTTATTTACAGATATCTTCAGAATGACTGGAGCCTGTAATTATTATTACTACTATTATTATTATTTAAAAATGAATATCTTCTTGAATCTCTCTGAAGATACTAATAATTTTAAGGATGTTTTCTTTTGTACTTTCTTTTCATCGTAGGTCAGTTGTGCTACTTTCATCTTAGTTCTCATGTCTGGGGAGCTTTGGTTGTCCATTCATATTTATAATGAAATTGGTTAGCCAATGCTAGCAGCTATTGTGGATTTCCTCCACAATATTTCCAGTAGGACTTCTCCCCTGAATGGAAGGCCATTATCTTGTATAACCCTCATGATAACTATATTTGTTATCTATTACTGCATAGCAAATTATTTTAAAATTTAGCATCTTAAAACAACAAATATATATTATCTCATAAATATGTATTATGTCACAGTTTCTATGGGTCAAGAATCTGGGTGTAGCTTAGATAGATAAACTGTCAGTGTCTCACAGGCTGGGGCTCTAGCCATCTCAAGGCTTGACTGGGGGGCAATTCACTTCCAAGCTCATTCAGATGGCTGTTGGTTGGCCTTATGTCCTTGCTGGCTGTTGATATGGCAGCTTGCTTCTCCAGAATAAGAGGGAAGAGGGAAGAGAGAGAGAGAGGGAGAAAGAGAGTCTTTCTGCAGCCTAATCTCGGTAGTGACACACCAGCATCATTACAGCTGTTACAAGTAGTCACTAGATCCAGCACACACTCAAGGGGAGGGGATATACAAGAGCATAAATGCTTGAAGGTGGAGACCCTTGGGGGCCACCTGAGAAGCTGCCTACCATAATACCCTAGGTCCTGTTATTAACTCCCAGTGAGGAACTGGGGCTTGGCAAGGTTAAGCCACTGGCCCAACATCCCACAGCCAGTGAATCACAGAGTGAAGTCTGGGACCCAAATGGATCTGCTTCCAAAGTTTGCCCTCTCAACTGCTATGCCACCGTCTTCCACAGTGTAGATGCATCCCTGGTGTAAATATAAAATCGTATAAGGTGATACAGAGGGTCGCAGTTTGGTGCTAACAAGCCTTTAACTCCTCAAACCCTCATTAATGTCCCGTTTAACTGAGACAGGTCTGTCCTCAGGCTCTAAGTCTTGGCAAGGCAACGGTATCTAGCTAGACTTTAATAACATTGTTTTCTTTTAATGGTGTTTACTTCCAGTTAAGACAAGTAGAAGTGGCTATAAATTAATGATAGTGACATAGCATTTCCTTTAAAAATATATCCTGGGGGCTTCCCTGGTGGCGCAGTGGTTAAGAATCTGCCTGCCAATGCAGGGGACGCAGGTTCGAGCCCTGGTCCGGGAAGATCCCACATGCCGCAGAGCAACTAAGCCCGTGTGCCACAACTACTGAGCCTGCACTCTAGAGCCCATGAGCCACAACTACTGAGTCCGCGTACCACAACTACTGAAGCCCGCGCACTTAGAGCCCGTGCTCCACAACAAGAGAAGCCACCGCAATGAGAAGCCCGCGCACTGCAACGAAGAATAGCCCCTGCTCGCCGCAACTAGAGAAAGCCCACGCACAGCAACGAAGACCCAACGCAGCCAAAAATAAAATATAAATAAAATTAAATATATATGTATCTTAAAAACAGAAAATGTGTTAATTAAAGTAAAAATTTAAATAGCGAAGATGACACTCAGATACGGCAAACATACTGACGGTGGTCTATGGATTACTCAAGTTTGGGAAATACTGCCTAAGGTATAATGCATCTATCTGAAAAGAACCTTAGGGATAATAATCCCATTCTTTTGGTTCAATCTTTTCCCTCTTTTCCCACATTTTATAAAATGTGTAGAATGAAATTGAGAGAGGGTAAATGACTTCCCTAAGGGCACAAAGTCCCCATGATCACAGCCCAAGTTCCATGACTCTTTTGCCAATGTTTCTCTTTCTCTTTTACTTCTATTATTTATCATCTTGAAACACTTTCTTTTTACTTTCCCCACCCCCACCCTACTGCTTCCAACTCACTTTCCTTTAATCAGAGTTTCTCAAGAGCCGCACTACTGACATTTTCGGTCAGATAATTCTTTGCTGTGGGGACGGTCCTGTGCCATAGAGGGTGCTGAGCGGCATCCCTGACCTCTACCCACCAGAACACGACGGCATCCTCACCCCCAACTGTAACAACCAAAAATGTCTCCAGTGCCTCCTCGGAGGCAAAAATTCCTCCAACTGGGTATCACTGCTCTAAAGCAGTGTTTTTTTATTTCTACAAAATATTAGGTCCTGCTGGTGCTGCTGGACTGTAGATCACACATTGAATAACACTGCTCTGAACTACACAGCCTAATGAGGTAACCGATTTTTTCCTTCCATTTTTGGAGACTTGTGTATATCACAGATGAAAGGCAAAATAACACTCCATTCAGTACAACATCTGCTATGAATTAAATTAGGTTTCCTATGTGGAAGATGAAGATTCCAGCATTAAAATTTCAGAAGCAAAATTTTCCTGAGGGGGTAGAGACCACACATAATATAATTTTACCTCCTACACTTGGCAAATTAGAAATCAACTGGATAAATTAAGAGGAAATGCTTATCAAAAACAATCTTCACTATTTGTGTTATTTTGAAAAAAAAATGTAATGAGCCTTACCTACATGTTTAGCAATCACAGTTTGAGGAAAGTTTGTAGAATGAGTACAAGTGAAGTGAATAACTCCTTAATGTGTTGTTACAATCCATGTAAAGGCTAGGATGAGCTCAGACTCTTCCTAGGCAGCAGAATAACCATTTTTAATTGCTTCAGAGAGCTTCCTGAGATAGCTGCACATTAGCGAGGGTTTGGAGTCTGTGTATAAGCAGGAAGGGTTGTATTGCTGCCCTAAACGTCTTCAATTATACATGAAGGAGTGGGCTTTCTATCACAATCCAGCAA
The DNA here is from genome assembly GCF_028021215.1 of Eschrichtius robustus. NCBI lineage: Eukaryota > Metazoa > Chordata > Mammalia > Artiodactyla > Eschrichtiidae > Eschrichtius > Eschrichtius robustus. The sequence continues at coordinate 10,422,357 of NC_090837.1, forward strand.
AAAAGCTCTTCTTGGGCTCTTGGGGAAGTTTTGTGCATTAAGGATTAAAACTTTCCTGGATCTTTTGGGCCAATGAAGGTACAACACACTCTTGGTAAGGGAAAATTTTCTCTCTGTTTCTTTTGAGTAAGAGTGAAAGTGGGTTTTAAAAATTCAGAACTACAGTCAGTAGAGCCCATATTTGACCTAATCTTTCTTCTTTCTCTTTCTATCCCCATCGACTTCTTCCTCCCCTGTTCCTCTTTCCACTTCCTTCTCTTCGTTCTGTACCTTTGATCTTTTTGCAAAGTGGATATAGTGAGGCACACGTGCTTTTCTTTTGTTTTATGATTTGCACTCTGAGGTGCTGTGTTTGCTTGTGTTTTTCTTTTTCCTAACAAAAACCAGAACAAAGCAGCACAGTTCTAGGAAATGGGATGTGAAATTGTTTATCAGCTATAAGAATTTTCAACCATATGGTATTATTGGTTGACACTGGATGACCTCATTTCTTCAGGCAACCAAAGTTTGGGAAGAGCAGAGTTCAGGCAAAGAAGAAAGAAGGTTCCAAATACTAGGACTATCAAACTGGTATGTGATAATCTCTCCACTTCTGAAAGTTTCCTGGCACAGGCTGCTTATATCAGGAAGCTCAGGCTGGATAAACCTGACCTCTTCTTTGCTGCTTACCAGAATCACCTGGGGGAGCTTTCCAAAAGAGGCAGATGATTTTTAGCCTTGGGTTCAAATCCTAGCATCTCTACTTAAAAAAAAAAAAAATCCTCCCTTGAGACTCAGATGAAGTCAACCTGGCTCTGGTCCCAAATGGCATTTGGAACCAGTAAACTGGCAGAACTGAAAGGTCCCTTAGAAGAGCCTGAGGACTCCCTGAGATCCACCATGATTTTAGGAACTGAGTTAGGTCAAGGGTCATGTACATCATGTGGGGGAGAAGGGTAGCCAATAGACTGCAGCCAAAAGTAGCATGGCACATGCCTGGACAAGTCAAATTTCTGTTCTCCCACTTCTTTCTTTAGTGATTTTGAACAAGTCATCCAGTCTCCCTGAGCCTCAGTTTTCTTGCCTGTAAAATGATAACATCCCTAACAAGGTTGTTAGGGATTAAAGCAGGCAATGCATGTCCAGTGCTTAGCAGGGCACCTGACACATGATAAGTGCTCACTAAGTGTTAAGTACTGGGAATGCAAAAAGGACAAAGTTATTTTTATCGAGAGGACTTGAGGTGGCATGAGATAAGCTAAAACCATTGGGATGCTTCAAGTTAGAGGATGAAGCTTAAGAGTAGCCATGATCCAAATCTAAACTCATGAAAGGGATAACGGAGAAGTTACTTGTTTACAAGAACGAATGTCCTTTCCTAGTTCCCAAATGCTTGGGAGAATTCAGCTTAAACCAAATGACAGAACATACCATTCTGGACACTTACTGAACTTCTGATACTCGGAGCCACACTGCACTTTTTTTTCTGTTCCTCTAAAAACTCTTGTTCTTACCTCAGGGCTTTTGCATATTCTGTTCCCTTCAACTGGATTATACTCTGATCTTCACATGGTTTTCAATTACATTTTTCAATTATTCTAATTATAATTGTTATTATTTACTTAGTATCCATCTTCCCCACTAATACATAAGCTTCATGGTAGCAGGAACCTTCTTTCACTGCTGTACATGAGGTCTTAGTGCCTAGCACATAGTAAACACTCAGTAAATATTGATCAGATGAAAGAATGTTGAATGAATATTGATCAAAATAATAAATGAATAAATATAAAGTGATAAATAGATATCAAAGCCATAATTTTATAAAGAATAAAGGGTATCTAGAGATAAGCAGTCAGACTTAAAGGGACCAGTGAGATGATTAACTCCAAAGCATGCATATTTACAGGTGGTGATATCTTTAGAGAGTAGGACCAGGTTTAATATTCTGATATCCAAGCTTTTTACCACCATTTCCTTAGTTACCAAAATTTGGGCATGTGTTCCACTGATCACAAGGATATATGTGAAGACAATGGAATTGTATATTTGAAAGTAGGACTCTGGCTATAAGGGTTGTCCTGACCTGGAAAATTGGAAATAAATGGCTTTAGGTCAGTTTATCCTCCTACCACATATCATGAGAATGAAAGTATTTCTTAGGGTGGTGGTTGTGTGTGTCTAAATGTGTTCTACAGGATTTGTGGATTGGTGAGGGTTAATTTCCAAAAGGTGACTGCATTTGACTCTTGAAAGCTTCCTTGGCACTTGGAAAATTAGCCTCAAGGTTTAGTGCCGGAATATTGAAGGTATCAAAGCAGTAGCCGTAACAAGTAGACTGTATTAGCACTTAGCTTGGCTCACTGGTGTCCCACTGGGGATGGCTGCACCCTCCACTTTGTTTCACTGGCTGAAGGGGAGGGGTCCAGGATCATCATAAATGCCTACATACTCTCCGCTCAGGCACCTGGGCTTCAAACTTTCTTTCAGAGAAGAGATGTTGTAATGGAGGCATCTATCATTCACTCATGCACTCATTCACTTACTTAGCACAGTGTCAAATGGGCTGTATTGTACCCCCCAACACTTTCATGTGTTGAAGTCCTAACCCCCAGGACTGCAGAAAGGGATAGTTTTTGGAGACAGGGTCTTCAAAGAGGTGATTAAGTCAAAATGAGGTCATTAGGGTGGGGCCTAATCCAGTATGACTGGTGTCCTAATAAGAAGAGGAAATGTGGACACAGACACACAGAGGGAAGACCATGCAAAGACACAGGGAGAAGCCGGTCATCTACTCGTCAAGGAGAGAGGCCTCAGAAGAAACCGACCACACCGACAAAGGAGTTCCAGCCTCCGGAACTATGAGAAAATAAATTTCCGTGTTTAAACCACTCAGTCTGTGGTACTTTGTTATGGCCGCCTGAGCAAACCAATACACTTACCCTATGCGTGACACTGAGGACACAGAGGTAGATAAGACCTAATTCAGACCTACGGGGAGCTCATAGGTTTGTGTTCCTGTGAGTTCAATTGGAGTCACTTTTTTAAAAAAATTATTTATTTATTTATTTTTGGCTGCGTTGGGTCTTCGTTGCTGCGCGCAGGCTTTCTCTAGTTGTGGCGAGCGGGGGCTACTCTTTGTTGTGGTGTGCGGGCTTCTCACTGCGGTGGCTTCTCTTGTTGCGGAGCACAGGCTCTACGCATGTGGGCTTCAGTAGTTGTGGCACGTGGGCTCATTAGTTGTGGCTCACGGGCTCTAGAGTGCAGGCTCAGTAGTTGTGGCTCAGGGGCTTAGCTGCTCCGCGGCATGTGGGACCTTCCTGGACCAGGGCTTGAACCTGTGTCCCCTGCATTGACAGGCGGATTCTTAACCACTGCACCACCAGGGAAGCCCCCCTGGAGTCACTTTAACAGTAATATCCAACTGGCCCTTGCCTCCACCTGCTCACCCAGAACTTCCAGAATACGGCAAGGGACCCTCCGTTCCTGTGTGGTAGCCCCTGGGGGGCGTGTCACATATGCTTGCAGACAGGCCTGCCAGCTACGGTCACTATGTCGAGTCTCCCGTGTACCCTCACTGCTGCCGGTCCCACTCTGAAGCCCTGATTTCTATGCCAAAGGTGCAATTTCTTAATCCTGCCAACAGCTGAAGTGCTAAGTGGTAACCTGCAATCAGTGAAGAAGTGGGGAGGATGTATTCTGTCTCCTAATTGTGAATTCAAGCCTCCCAGCATCCTTTATGAAAACAGGATATTTAGTGAAGGGGGTGAGAAGGGGTATTCTTTTTCCACGTGGATATCTAATTAATATAGCACTGTTAATAATTTGTCATCAATCAAATGTCTAAACACATGTGCGTCTGTTCCACTGGCTGGCCTATTTGCCTCTCCTCACAGAAGTACCACACTGTCTTAATTTCTGTAACTACATGAGTCTTCTGCCTGAAGAATCTACTTTGTGTTTCTTTTAGTAGATGGATTCCTTCAGCCTTTGCTAACATTTAGCTTTCACTGTTTCAAAATAATTTATTTTGAAATAATTTCAAACTTACGTAAAAGTTGGAAGAACAGCAAAAAAACATCCATATCTCCTTTACTCAGATTCTCAACTTTTTAACATTTCACTTCATTAATTCATTATTCTTTTTCTTTCTATAATGTCTGTATGTGTGTGCAAACTCATTATCATTAGTTTTTATGAACCACTTGAATGTAAGCTACAGATGTGTCGCCTTGTCACCTCTAAATTCTCCTGTGTGCACTTCCTCCAAACAAGGACACTCTCCTACATAACCATCATACAACCCTTCAGGGAAGGAAACCAACCCTCATACAACACTGCCATCTCATCTACAGACCCCGTTCACATGTTGCTACCTGTCCCAACAGGTGGTCCTGATTGCATCCAGGAACATGCACGGCATTTTGTTATCGTGTCTCCTTCAACCTGGAATAGTTCTTCAGTTTGTCCCCATCTTTTATGTCCTTGACCACTTTTATGATTTTAATTTTAAAATTTTTGTTGGCTTTGTTTTACGGACCAGAATACAGTCTATCTTGGTCAATGTTCCATGAGCACTAGGGAAAACAAACAAGTGTGTATTCTACTGTTGTTGGGTGGAGTGCTCCATATATGTCAATTAGATCATGTTGGTGGACTGCATAGTCCAGATTTTCTATATCTTTGCTGACTTTCTTGTAGCAGTTCTGCTGCTGAGAGGGGGATGTTGAAGTCCTAACTACAACTGTGTATTTTTCTATTTCTCCTCTCATGTATCTTGAGGCTCTGCAGTTTGATATGCACATATTTAGAACTGTTACGTCTTCCTGATGAATCGATCCTTTTGTCATTATGTAATCTCTTCTTTGTTCCTAGCAATTTTCTTTGCTCTGAAGTCTATTTTTTTCTAATATTATAGCCACTTCTGCCTTTTAAAAAAACTGTTTGCACGGGATATCTTTTTTCATCCTTTTAATTTAACCTACCTATGACATTGAGTTTGAAGTGAGTTTCTTGAAGGCAGGATATAGTTGATCTTGCTTTGTTACCCGCTTTGCCAATCTGCCAACCTCTGCCTTTTAACTGGTGTATTCAGACCACTTAACATTTAAGACAATGAACTTAAGAACTTAAGTCTTCCATTTTATTATTTGATTTCTGTTTGCTTCCCTGTTTCTCATTTCTTGCTTTCCTGTAGGTTATTTGAATGCTCTTGAAGATTCCAACTTGATTTCTAGTGTTTTTAGATGTATCTCACATAGTTTTTGTAGTGACTGCTCTGGATATTACTATCTATCTATATACATATATTATAAATTATATGTGTTTATTATAAATTTTATCATACAAAGGATGTGTAACATTCAATTTACAAATAATTAAAAATACAATATTCTTTATTGTAAACTCCAAAGATCCAATTAACTCTTACAGAAGCCTTTTGCTGATTTTCACCAAACTCTTGTGTCCTTAGTCAATCTCTGATTGCACGGATGAATGAGTGTAGCTTTGACAAGAATGTTAGTTGAGCTTTTTAGTTAGTTTAGTTAGTTGAGCTGTAGGTTAATAAGAAAGGCAAAACTGAAAGGATGAAGACCTGTGGGAATTTCACTTATTTGTCAATGACGTGAGTAACTTTTTTTTGAACAGTTTCAAATAGGAGAAGAATATTTCCTCCTTTTGTTATTCATAATGTGATGACTACTTTTAAGTTTAACTGGTATTAATATTTTTTTCTAGCTTTACTGCGATATTGTTGACATGCCATGCTGTATCAGCTTAAGGTATACAATGTGATGACTTGATATACATATATGTTGAGAAATGATTACCACAATAAGGCTTTAACACACCCTTCAGCTCATTGGCAATTATCAACATACTCTATTTCTATGAGTTTGGCTTTTTGAGATTCCACATATAAGTGAGATCATACAGTATCTGTCTTGCTTATTTCACATAAGTATAATGCCCTCAAGCTTCATTCATGTTGTCCAAAAATTCAAATGGCAGGATTGCCTTCTTTTTTATGGCTGAATAATATGCATATATATAGACACACACATATCTATATGCATGTGTGTGTGTGTACACACACACACACAATGTGCAGTCAAAAATCTGCATACAGTCTTAGAGTGGGCCCTCCATATCTGCAGCTCTGCGTCTGCAGAGTCAACCAACAGCAGACTGTGTAGTACTGTAGTATGTATGCACTGAAAAACAATCTGTCTATAAATGGACCCACACAGTTCAAACCCATGTTGTTCAAGGGTCAACTGTATATATATATAATCATTTGTAAAGCCTTGGGGAGTGCTCACATTCCCCTATGACAATATTTTAAGTCTATTTTTATACCTCACAAAAAAAGTATTACTATTATGTTCACTTTTTTTTACATAATATTTTATATTTACCTATTTACCAATGTATTTGGTATTGTTCCTTCTTTTTTTTTTTTTTAATAATGAAGCTGCTTTTCTTTCTTTTTTTTTTTTTTTTTAAATTTAGGGAAGGCTCTTTTATTTATTTATTTATTTATTTTTATATTTATTTTTGGCTGTGTTGGGTCCTCGCCTCCGTGCGAGGGCTTCCTCCAGTTGCGGCAAGCGGGGGCCACTCTTCATCGCGGTGCGCGGGCCTTTTCACTACCGCGGCCTCTCTTGTTGCGGAGCGCAGGCTCCAAACGCGCAGGCTCAGTAATTGTGGCTCACGGGCCTAGTCGCTGCGCGGCATGTGGGATCCTCCCAGACCAGGGCTCGAACCCGTGTCCCCTGCACAGGCAGGCAGACTCTCAACCACTGCGCCACCAGGGGAGCCCGGTATTGTTCCTTCTTATATTTCATATTTTCTTTATGGGCTTACTTTTCTTCTCTTTGAAATATATCTTTTAGAAATTATATTAGTGGGATCTATTGGTAATAAACTATTCCACTTTTTGACTTTTGGAAAAATGTCTGTATGTAGCCCACATTCCTGGAAGATGGCTTTTTTTGAGTGCACAAAACTAGTTTGACAGTTATTTCTGCTTCGTATTTTAAAGATGTTATTTCACTCACAGCTGGCTTTCCATGTTACTGATAAGATGTGTGCTGTCTACTTGTGTCTTTCCTTTACAAATGACCTTCTTTTCCTTCTGGCTGCTTTTAAGATCTTTGTTTTGCTATTTGTAATTGTACCATGATGCATATAGTAAGACAGACCTTTATCTATTCTGGTTGGGATTTGCTGGGCTTCCAGCAAATGATCCAGATCCATATCTTTTACTAATTTTAAAAAAACCACAACCATCATATCTTCAAATATTATGTTTTCCACTCTCTCTATTGTTTACATAAACTTTGATTAGATATTTGTTAGGCTCCCTTATCTATCTTCTATGTCACTTAATATTTATTTCATATATTTTATCTCTATGTCTCCATGTGGCTTTCTGGGTAATTTATTTAGAATTTTTTAGTTCATCAATTTTCTATTTAGCTAGGTTTAAATTGCCTTTTAGCCTCTCCTCTGGGTTTTAAATTACCAGATTAAAATAAATAACTTCTAGTAGTTCCATTACCTTACTTTTCAAAATTTCCTGATTATTAAGGTTATTATTTCTTGTCCACTCTTTTCTTCCCCCTTACATTTTGTTGATATATTATAAATTTTATTTTATTTTTAAATTAATGCACAGAAAAACTGGCTTTGGGGACTGTTCAGTTCTAGGAATTTAAACGCATGTATAGATCTGTGAAATCACCACCACCACAAGTTTCATCGCTCTGAAAAAAATCCCTTTGAGTCACATTCTTCCCCACGGTTCCCACCCAATCCCACACTCCCTGGAGTGTGAGGTGAGCCTGAGAGGATTTTAAAGTAGTCTCCAGTTAGTGTCCAATTCAGAGAGAAACTTATACTGATGAACAGCAAATCCATCTTTCACAAGTTGTGTGCTCATCTTTCCCACAACGTGGGGACAGGGCTGAGATGGAGACAGATTCCTGATGGTATCATTTGAACACCTGGATCCTGCTATATCTGAAGCATCTACCTTTGGATTTTTTTGGTCACGTGAGCCAATAAAATTTTCTTTTGGCTTAATTAGGTTTGCATTGGATTTTGTTCCACATAGCTGAAAGTCTCCCCAGCAGTGATCTTCGTTTATTCAAGAAGTTGGTTTTTTTTAAACTCACTTTTAAAAACTGTGGTAAAATACATATAACATAAAATTTACCATCTTAACCATTTTTCATGTGTACAGTTCAGTAATGTTAAGTGTACTGACACTGTCAGCCCTGGCAACATTCATTCTATTTTCTGCTTGTATGAGTCTGACTACTCTAGCTACTTTATATAAGTGGAATCATACAATTTTTGTCTTTTTGTGATTGACTTACTTCACTTAAACATAATGTCTTCAAGGTTCATCCATGTTGCAGCATGTGTCAGAATTTCCTTTTGAAGGCTGAATAATATTCCATTGTATGTTATACCACATTTTGCTTACCTATTCACCCATCAACGGATGCTTGGGTTGCTTCTACCTTTGGCTGTTGTGAATAGTGCTGCTATGAACATGAGTGTAAAACTATCTCTTTAAGATTCTGCTTTCAATTCTTTTGGATATATACCCAGAAGTGGAACTGCCAGGTCAAATGGCAGTTCTATTTCTAACTTTTTGAAGAACTGCCACAGTTGTCCAGAACGGCTGCACCATTTTACCATCAACCATGTACAAAGGTTCCAATTTCTCCACATCCTCACCAGCACTTGTTACTTGCTGTTTCTTTTGATAGGAGCCATCCTAATGGTTGTGAGGTGGTATCTCACTGTGGTCAATAAGTTTTTACCGTGTGCTTGGCACTTTGCTAGTATAGCACAGCAAACAGGCTTGGGGCTTGTGGGTATAAAATACATACAAGTGACTAATTACTGTTGTGCAAATTGCTCCAAAGAAGTTACAGGGCCAGGTTGGAGTGCTTGACTGCTTCCTGGAGGAGGGGCATCTCTTAAAGAGATGGTAGCTCACTCCCATGCCTCCTCTTTGGAAGTGGAACTTTTCATGCTACTCCCTTAATAGGCTTCCGGGGAGGTCGCCTTTTGGCTGCTCAGTTTTCAGAGGCCCACAGGTTTTTTTTCTCAGCACACATCAGCTTTTGGGACTGGGCTTTGCCAAACACCTTCAAAGGTCCCCAAAGAGCTCTTAATCTGGCAAACAGTTTTCCATCAATAAACAGGGCAGTGTTTCCTGCCCAGATGCCTGTTAAATCTGTCTCTCCCCCCGCCCCAGAGAGAGTCACTCTTAGCTGAATGTTCCCTTGTTGGGCAAGATGCTCTGCTGACCCAAGGCCACCTGGTTTTCTGTGATCCCATTTGCCAATTTGTGACCAGAAGCTGAATGGTCATTGAGGATGGGGGAAGGCAGCAGTAAATGGGGCCAGGAGAGGTGGCAGGATGGCTGCTGTGTTTGGGTGCCTTTTCTGTAACTCCCTCTAAGACTCAGATGTTCTTTAATAAAGTGGCAGGATTGGACTTGATGATCCCTTCTTGCTTGGCATTTGGTGACTTTGAGAGGAGATGGCTAGGTCAGCTATTTCAACACTTTCTTTAAAAAGAGACAGATAATCAAAACTACAATGAGGTATCACCTCACACTGGTCAGAATGGCCATCATCAAAAAATCTACAAACAATAAATGCTGGAGAGGGTGTGGAGAAAAGCAAAGCCTCTTGCACTGTTAGTGGGAATGTAAACTGATGCAGCCACTACGGAGAACAGTATGGAAGTTCCTTAAAAAACTAAAAATAGAACTACCATATGACCCAGCAATCCCACTACTGGGCATATACCCTGAGAAAACCATAATTCTAAAAGACACATGTAGCCCAATGTTCATTGCAGAACTGTTTATAATAGCCAGGACATGGAAACAACCTAAACGTCCATTGACAGATGAATGGATAAAGAAGATGCGGTATGTATATATATAATGGAATATTACTCAGCCATAAAACGAAATGAAATTGGGTCATTTGTAGAGATATGGATGGACCTAGAGTCTGTCATACAGAGTGAAGTAAGTCAGAAAGAGAAAAACAAATATCGTGTATTAACACATATATGTGGAATCTAGAAAAATGGTACAGATGAACATATTTGCAGGGCAGGAATAGAAACACAGATGCAGAGAACAGACGTGTGGACACGGGGGGGAAGGGGAGGGTGGGATGAATTGGGAGATTAGGTTTGACATAAATACACTACCATGCATAAAATAGAGAGCTGGTGGGAACCTGCTGTATAGCACAGGGAGCTCAGCCCGGTGCTCTGTGATGACCTAGATGGGTGGGATGGGGTGGGGAGGGAGGTCCAAAAGGGAGGGGATATATGTATGCATATAGCTGATTCACTTTACTGTACAGCAGAAACTAACACAACATTGTAAAGCAATTATACTCCCATAAAAAAAAAAAGTAAAAAAAAAAAAAAAAAGCAACAGATATAATGGATGATGGTCATAGGGTGACATCACCCATAGCTATGCTCAGTACCTGGAAAAGTAGCTGCACTGTCACCCTCTCCTTTCCCACTCAAGGAAGTCCACTGGAAAGCCAAATTATAAGTGTAATATTATTATAGCGAAACATACTTAACATAGCACCTGACACTTAGCAAATTCTCAAAACCACAGGCTTTTAAAAATTATTATTATTTATATTTAAGGTTAACTGACAACCTGAGATAGCCAAACTACACCCCGGGAGCCAAAGCCAGCCTGCCACCTGTTTTTGGATAACCTGTGAGTTAAGAATAATTTCTGAATTTTTAAGTAGTTGAAAAAAAAATAACATTCTGGGACATGTGAAAACTGTATGAAATTCCAATTTTGGTGTCCATAAATAAAGCTTTATTGGAATACAACAATGCCTATTTTCTTACTCATTGTCTGTGACTGTTTTCACACTACAGTGGCAGAGTGGAGTAGTTGTGACAGATACCATATGACCCAAAACCTAAAATATGTATTATCTGGTCATTGATAGAAGAAGTTTGCTGACACTTTCACAGACTGTAATCTCTATTGGAATCAACTTCATATTTGTACATAGTTGTTGTATCTGTGAGGTTCAAGACCATGTCTATCTTGTTCACCATGGTCTTTCTAGTTCTGGATACAGAATTGATAGTCAATACTGTTGAGTTCATTGTATCCCAGATGTCCTGGGATTCTCCATCTTCCATTAATAATTGCATCACGATTGTTTGAGCTCTTCTCCTAGTTGATCCACTGGAGTTGCAGTCTTGTACCAAGCTGCCCTTCCCAGGTATTTCTGGGGGGTTCCTGCAGAATGCTTCCCTGTTCCCCATATCTGTCCTAAGGGTCTTCCTCTGGGCTCCTGCTCCTAAGTTCTCTGTTGGGCACCTCTCATCACCTTAGCCCTACATCATTTACTGGATGCGCAGAGGTGAGAGCAGGAAAATGTATCATAGAAAGGGTAACCTAGACCCTGAATCCTGGACTTGAAATGTCCCAACCGGTGCCTCTCCTCTCCTGCCTCAGTGGGGTCAGCCTGTTTCCCAGAGTTGTCAGTGCTTTTGATCATCTCTCCCCCAAATCAGGCTTGAAGCTGCCAATTCCCACTCTGTTCCAGAGGAAGGAGAATCTCTCCTTTCCTGCTGACACAGAAATCTCTTTAGAGAGACATCTCTGCCCTTAATGAAGACCTTTTCAGAAGAGGCCTTTGCTTCTCCTTTGCTTAATTCAAAGGCCTCTAAGAGCAATTCTCCTCAAAACAAAATAGAAGTCTTCTCTTCTTCCTATGATGAACTCAACCTCTATCTCAGGAGCAACTGAAAAAATACTATGGCTTTAAAATAGGTGTTTTCCACTTTATGACTAGAGGTGGTACAAAATAGCATGTGAAAATGTCCAGTTTCACAGCACAAATGAATAAATGAGTGTACTTTCTATATACACACATATATGTACATGGTAAAATATAGTAATCTATATACTTTTATATATCATATATCATATCATATCATATATATATATCATATCATATATATATATCATATCATATATATATATCATATATATTGTGTATAGTGTATAGTACTGTATAAATATATGTACTTTTCTCTATACAGCACATCATGTAGTAGGATATATTTACTACATATAATAAACTATATACTAAGTTACTATAAATATTAAATTATTTTAAAACTTGGTACTTTATGTTAGTGACCCATGACTATAACCCTGACTACGCACAACCCACTTCACAGGAATTCTGTCCCAGGGGTGTTTAGCCTCGTGGTTCAGAACTCTGGGACCTGCGAGTAGGTATTAATACCCAAAGTTGTTAGATGAGTCTGAGTGTTTCACCGGCAAAGCCCATGAACAATTCCCGGGAAATAAAAATAGAACGTGGGTAATAAAATCGAACTGTTTTCCCCTTTGTGCTTAGTGTAGTTTCACTTGCTCACAGGGTACCATGTGCAGAGGCCCTGCACCCGGCACTTCAGACCAGAGTTCCTAGAGCGAAAAGGCTGTGCCCAACACCTGGCGTACCGTGTGCATAAGCGCTGCACACGACACCCGAATTCAGGATGGTGGCAGTGGGGCACGTGCAGAAATGCCACCCTCGGCACTTGGATCTGCAGCACCACGAGCTGCCGGAGCCAGTCCTGTGATAGTCCTTCTAAAACCTGGACACACGCGGCCCAAGGAAAACGGTACCCTCCCCATCCGGAGGCCTTGCTGGGCATAGCCCCCGTCACACAGATTCCCAGTATGCATATGCCATCCTATACGCACACGGGGCTATTTGGAAGGAAAGAGGTATGCTTATGCCCTACAAAGTGATAATGGTCTGGCATTTGTGACTCAAGTGACGAAGTGAATAACGAGTGCCCTGGGAATAAAATGGACTTTGCACTCAGCCTGGAGACCCCAATCATCCGAGAAAGTAGAGAGATCCAATCAGACCTGAAAATGAACCTCAGCTGAGCTATGCCAGAAGACTCAAGAAAATTAGATTCAGTTGCTTCCAACTGCCCGGCTCGCACGCAGTTAGCCCCAAGGATAAGGTAACTCTAGTGCGTTAGAACTCACGGATGGTAGACCCATTCCCCACGCCTGAGAGAAGGGACACCTGAGCCCCCTGGAAATGGACCAACTCAAGTGGGCCCTCCAGGAGGGAGAAACCGTGAAAGCCCTCATTGAATATGGTGCCCAGGTGCTGCCCGCACCCACCCACCCACCTGGCCCTGCACCCCCTCCAGCCAGGAGTCTGGGTGCACCTAAAACCCTGGAAAACCGGCGGCCTGCAAGTCCAGCTCACCCCCAAGTGGACGGACCCCACTTGTGACCCTAATCACCCATCCGCCCTTAAGTCGCAGAGGTCACTCCGGGGGGGGGGGCAGCACACTGGAGGGAAAAGGCCCCCGATCCCCAACCTCCGGAGAGACAATCTGGGGCAACGGCCCCCCTTGACTACTCGCGCTAACCTCTCTCTGACCTGAAGCTTCTCCTCCGAAAAACAACCAAAGTGTGACCAGGGAGAGTCCGCCCCGACAGCGCCTCCACATCAGGCACAGTGGCCGGCAGGCTGAAGACCAAGAGCTTCATTTTTAGGAAAAATTTGACATGTGACCATTGCGCTCTTGCTAACGTTTGGGCCACGCACCCTCAATTGCCTGGCGTCCTTTGTCTCCAAGAGGTTAGACAAACGGGGGTCGCTCAGGGTCAAACAGTCAGGGCCGAGGCCTGCTGACCATCAAACACATCTAAAGGCGGCTGGGGGAGTTCTGCTCCTCTACCCAGGCCACGAAGACGCCCGACCTCAGCAGGAGGCAGTTACAGAGGACGCCCAGCGCCCCTTGACAACGAGGAGCCAGACGAAAGACAGACGAGGGCGTTGTCGCGCGCAAAGCCCATGAACAGTTCCCAGGAAATGATAATAAAGTCTAACCTTTTTTCCTTTGTGCTTAGTCTGGCTTCCCTTCCTCCTAGGGGGCTGCGTGCTACGTGCGGAGGCCTTGCTCCCGGCGCTCCAGACAGGACCTCCCGGCGTGAAATGGCCGGCCGCATGCAGGCCTGCTGCCCCCCCGCCCCCCCGGCTCTGAATCTGGAGCCTTGAGCAGCGCATGCGCCCGACCTGCGAGAACTCCGCCCCCTCCGCTGCCCAGGACCCTATAAAGCAGCCCCGCCCACGGCCTGGCGGGCTGCAGGGAGAGCTTGTCGAGGTGGCACCTCTCCATTCTTTGATCAGAGAATAAAGCTTTCCTTTGTTTCTGAACTGAATTCAGTCTGCTTCTATTGGTCCGAACAACACTGGGCAGGAGGACCCTTGTTGGGGCCCAGCTCCAAAGGGTCAGAACAAGCGGTCTACTTGCCTTCATTCTTACTTTTCTGTGCCCACAGCCTGAGTTCCTTCTCCAACCTTAGCCAGCTCTGGTGTTTCATAACGATCTTCAAAGTCCTCAGGACTGGGGGCAAAGGAAGTGAGGGAGTGAGGATAGGACGAACGTGGCTACAGATTGGTGACCTCCTCTTCCTGGAAACATTCTTCTGAGTGTACGCCCTACCGGTGGCAGGTTATTCTGGGCTCCTGAGTCTATGGGGGTGTGATGGTGTTAATAACATGCCCTGTACCGAGTGGGCACAGATGGACAAAGTTGGCACCCAGGAAGCTGGAGAAAGGCGAGAGAGGCATTGGGTGGGTTCACAGGCTGAGCAAAGCACTTTGATGTTGTGCTAGTGGTGTCTGGCGTTAGCCTCTGACTGCGAGGTCCTTCTGGGGACCACGGCCATGATCAAGGAACCAGTGGCGTCGGTGGAGGTGGTGGTGATAGTATTGCCAGTGGTGAGAATGACGCCTTTTAATGTCTTGCTTCTTTGCTATTTCTTCTTAGGGCAAAAGTCATAAATTCACTGTATGTATTTTAAAAAGTAGGTAAGAAAAAAAAGTGGGATCTCATCACTGAGCAACTTCGCTGGTATCTATAGAGCTTTTCCTATGGCTTGATTCTAGGTTCTGGGACTAGAGGGAGAATGAAGGACTCCCTCCTTCCTGGAATTTATAAACAGATGAACAAAAGGATCAGACATTTTCAGAAAGCATTAAGGGCAATGAAGAAAATAAAATAGAGCATAGAAAGTAATTTCTTGGGAGTTTAGCTTAGAAGAGATGGTCATTATTCACATTTTCACGTGTGTGCTTTTTCAAGGTCTTTTTTCCCTCAGTATCTGCCCTCCTGATCTAACTATATATCATCTACCTAAAAATGGGATCACGATGTACATTCTGTATTGTAACCTTTTTTTTTCACTTAATAGATTGTGAACATCTTTTGGTTTCATTACTTATTCATCTGCATCTTTATTTTTATGGATGTAGAGCAATTATTCAGATAGGCTGTACCATACTTATATGACCCTTATGACTGCACACAGGTTGCTTCCAGTGTGTTGAAGGCATGATGCCTCTGGAATCTGTCCTTTTCCTTCCGTCATCACTGTCACCTCCCTGGCTCAAGCTTGCACTGACCCAGGTGGACACCTGACCCAAGCTGGGTCAATTAGAGCTTTTCCCTGGGATTTGAAAAACCAGAACAGAGGACAGCAGCCTTGGAAAGGCCAGAAACCATACTGCCATCTGCGTTAAGAGGATGGCGTGCAGCAGGATAGCATATGGCTGATGCACAGACAGAAGAAAAGGGGAGGCACAGAGGGAAAGGGCCCCTGGTACCAGATGCATCAAAAGATCCAGATGCATCTTTGTCCATACCATAGCTTGCTGTTTCAATCCTTCATTGTATTCCTTGAGGCAACAAATTTCTCTCTAGTCCGAGTTCTGTCGCTTGCAACCAACTTGCTGCAATTCTCGGAGCCTCAGCTTTCTCATTAAAAGTGATGATGATAACCCTTTCTTCATAGAATTGTTATATTTTAAAAAGATATTGCATACAAAGTGTCTAAGATAGCGCCTGGCATGTAAGTGCCCAATAATTGTTAACAACGATTATGATTTAAATCAGCACCCATGGTGCCTAGAGACAATGTGGGTGCTCACTATAAGTCTATTGAGTAAGAGAGTTTTGATTCTTCTTTCAGCTCTGTCCAAGACAGAGGGTCATTCTTCATGACTTTAGTACCTCTCTGCCTTCTGTCCTTATTTGTCTCAGCCACGCCTCCTTCTCCGATGACAACCTGAGTTCTGAAGGTCCCTCCCCATTTTCAGCCAGTTCTCACTGAAGCACCTCCCGCCGTGGGGGCCTGAGACAGCCGGCTTTAGGCTTTATTCCGTACTCCAAACAGAGCCTCACCTCACTCCATTTCCATTTGGCTCCAGCTGGTAGACACCCAGTACACAGCTCCAAGGCTTAATTGCATTCTGCTTGTATGTTGCCAAACACTAAAACCTTGTTGTTGGAGTTAAGTGTTTTGGGAAATGGGCTGTACTATTTCCCCAACCGAGGCTTTGAAAAGTTGGAACTGCTGAATGAGCCGCCAGATCCAACCTTGGTCTCCGATTGGCGCACCTGTACTTGCCAGGGAGGACGTATCGAAACACTCACTGTGCGCTCTGTGAATGGACCTGGAAGATGTCCTGCTCCTGCAATGACATGATTGGCACATAGTAGGCTCTCAATTGTTACCATAATATAAACATATTACGAATTATTCAAGACGTTAAAAGTATAATAGCGGCAAACACTTAAATCAGGGTCACACTGTGCCGTTGTGTTAAGCTGTCTATGTATACTAACTCAATGGTTCGCAAACTCTGCTGCACGTTACAATCACCTGGGTAATTTTTAAAAGTCCTGATGCTCAGGCCATAGCTTGCACCAGTGAAATCAGAATCTCTGGGCAGCAAGAGTTTTAAAAACTCTCCAGGTAATTCAAATGTGCAGTCAAGGGTGAGAATCAGTGAACAAACTCATTAAATCCTCACAGCAAGTTTATGAAGCAAGTACTGTTACTACCCACACTGTCTTATTGAAGACACTGAGGCACAACAGACAGGTTAAGGGACTTGCCCGAGGTCTCACAGCTGATAAGTGTCAGAGCCAGGCTTGGAACCAGGCTATCTGGTCCCAGAGTCCATGCTTTTAATCCTACAACAACACGACTACAACACCACACTACATCCTACAGCAGAAGCCTGAGTTTCTCCCCCTTATTCTCTGTCCCCATCCCACTGCCCGGGGATGTCTCATCCTCTCCTGATCTCTCCTGGGTGTTTCCAAAGTCACCTCCTTGGTCTTCTCACCTTCAGTCTCAAGCCCTCTACTCCAATAGGATCATAATGCCTGCCACATGTGTAATTCTGAGTTTCCTATGGGTTACATTAAAAAAGTAAAACAAAAAATGGATAAACAAGGTCCTACAGTATAGCACAGGGAACTATATCAAATCTCCTGGGATAAACCATAATGGAAAAGAATATTTTAAAAAAGATTGTAGGACTTCCCTGGTGGTCCAGTGGGTAAGACTCCGCGCTCCCAACGCAGGGGACCCAGGTTTGATTCCTGGTCAGAGAACTAGATCCCACATGCATGCCGCAACTAAGAGTTTGCATGCTGCAACTAAAGATCTCACATGCAGCAATTAAAAAGATCCCGCATGCTGCAACTAAAGATCCTGCATGCCGCAACAAAGATCTTGCGTGTTGCAACTAAGACTGGTGCAGCCAAAATAAATAAATAAATAAGTAAATATTTTTTTTAAAATGTATTCAATATATATAACTGAGTCACTTTGCTGTACAGCAGAGACTGGCACGACATTGTAAATCAACTTTACTTCAATAAAAAAAGAAAAAGGAAAATGAAAGGTGAAGTTATAATACAATATTTTATTTAACCTATTATACCCCAGATATTATCCTTTTGACATGTAATCAACATTAAAAAATATTAATGAGATAGTTCTACATTTCTTTTTTCATACTAAATGTTCAAAGTCCTGAGTATATTTTCAGTTACAGCACAGCTCAATTTGCACCAGCCTCGTATCATGTGCTCAGTAGCCACAAGCAAGTAATGGCTACCATATCGGACAAGGTAGCTAAGGGCGTAGACCTTGAAAGTGCTCATCACAAGAAAAAAAAAAAAGTAACTGTGTGAGGTGATGATGGATGACATCTAGACTTACTGTGGTATATTAAATCATTATGTTGTATACCTAAAACTAATACAATGTTATATGTCAACTGTACCGCAGAAGACAATTAAAAATAGAAAAAAAGAAGCGGTATTGTAGTTTACTGGAAGACTGAAGATGAGAAGACAGTGATGCCTTGATTAACCGTTTCATGCTGTGGAACTCTCCTCTCCTCTTGGGTTTCCTGGCTTGACTGATACCAGACCCGTAGAGCCATTCTCAGTACAGACTGAGTGAAGGTTCCAGGGTCAAGCCACATCTAAACTACTAGTAATGCTTAAAATAGACTTTAGTTAAGATAACTCTACGTTCCGATATTTTCTTCTCCCTGATGGATCATCTAGAGCACGGCCACCCCTTCCACCCCCTCACGCCACACTTTGGAGACCACGGAGCTGGGGACTTCACTTATCCAGCATCTCCTGTCACATACGGGAGGGTTGGCTCTGATCACAACCCCTACCTTACGTGTATTTATGCTCTTTTAAAGCTAAATTGGCACTTTCACACCTGCTGCGAAGCTGAGTGATAAAACATGTGTTCCTAGTCTTTCCTTTGTGTCTTGATTGGTGCTGTGGGGTTTAACTCAGGATTTTCTCTTAGCTTTACCTGCACGATGTTATCTGATGAGAGTCTCTCCCACTGCTGTCCCACCAGCCCTGTGAGAGGAAGGGCCCTTCTTCAGGGCTGTCTAGAATTTGGCCACACTTATACACGGATCCCTTTTCTCCTTTTAATTAGGAATCCTTTTGTTGCCAGTGAAGGAGACCAAACTGAATCTGGCTGAAGCAGGCTTTATCCCCATGACTCAAAAGTTCAAAGGTCTGGCTGGATCCAGGTGTTCCCATGGTGTAAGCAAGATTTGGTATCTCTCTCACTGCATTTCTCAGCTTTGTTTTCCTCTCTTTATTGGCAGTGTCCGTGTGGTGGCTTTCACAAGCTGTAGGCTTATTTTATCCTTATTGTCAATAATTCCAGCAGAAAGCTCCTTGTTCTCACCAGTTCCAACACAAGTTCAGGGGTTGACTTTTATTGGATTATTTTACATGTCCATCCCTCTGTTCCACTCTGGCCCATGGTGCAAATCTGTCCTGTAGTCTATTTTTGTATGACCTCCAATCTCCAAAGGTTTTTACATTTTTAAAGGGCCACATATATAAAAAGAATATGCAACAGATATGTACTATCTGCTCCTTTACAGAAAAAGCTTCTGCAGGGCGCATGGGGTTTTAAAAACTCTCATGATAACCACTCAGGTGGCTCAGTCAGAGCAGTGGAACAGAGGACCACCTGGCATGGGCTTGGCATATAGTAGGTGCTCAATTATTATTCTGATGAAAATGCTCACAGCAAAAATATTTCTCCCTGAGAAATATTTTTTGAGCTTGGGAGCTGGGAGGTGATGTATTGCCTCCTCCTGGTCCCTAATCTATTTTAGTAGTAAAAGAGCTTCCTTTGTTTGAATAAATACTCCTTGCCTAAGCTGTTAATGCTTGCTTTCTTCCTTTTTGGCAGGTTTTATTTTGCTGGAGAGCATGATGGATGCATAATACTAATATATACCACTAGATGGAGCTACAGCTCTTGAGAAAAAGGCTTTCCCAGAAAGTGGCAAGCAGGAGGGTGGAGTAAGTCTTGTAATTCCAGCATCTCCCCTGCCCAAGACAGACAGACACGTTCTCGACTTGGCTCTGCCACTTGCTGCCTATGTGACTGTTGGCAAATGACTGTAAGTGTTGGCATCCTTACTTGTAAAATGGGGATTATAACAATGCCCACAACAGAGGGATGCTGTGATCATCAAGTACGATGCAAACTGTAGAATGCAGCGTAAATGTAAGTTAACGAGACGCCAGGAAGCCCCATCATTAGAGCTATTCCTGGGACATGATTCCAAAAGCCAGATAACTTTCATGACGTTCTTGTCTCATACAGTCAGGGCCGGGGGGTTAGAGGGCAGCAGCAGAAGGGAGGGAATTCAGAGTCAGCTGGCCATGAGTACAGAACACCTTTTGGAGGCTCCATTTCATCATCTGTAAAGCAGGTGAGCCCTGCCTTGCAGGATCACAAAGATGAAATGAGATAACACATGGCAAGCATTTTGCACAGTGTCTGGAACAAAGCAGTCCCTCAGTCAATGCTAGGTTGTGAGTGGGCTGCTCGAAGCTTTTTGTGACCCTCAAGGGTCCTCAAGACCCTCCCTCTCCTCTCCTCGTCTAGCCTCTCCTCCCACTTCCTGCTTTAACAATCATGGCCCATAGGATGTTGGTGTCACGTTTCTATACCTCGTGCTACCCTGTCTCCTGAGTTTTAAGTCCCCCCACTCGACGGTGCCACAAGCATCTCCCACTCAATATGCTCAAAACGGAACTCCTTACCTTCTCGTTCTGAACCTTCTTTGCTTCCTCTCCTCCTGGTACATTAAAGGCATCGTCCTCCAACCAGAGCTCTGAGCTGAAACAGCGGACATGATTCCTGACATTCCTGTCTTCTGTCCACTCGTAACACACCACACCAACTTCTGCTGATTCCACCGTTTAAATATCCTTCTAGTATCTCCCCCAACCACTGCCATGTTCTCCCCACAGTCGCTGCCGCAGCCTTATCTTCGTGCCCTTCTCCCTGCCTCGTCCTCACACAGGGATCTTTTTTTTTCTGAGTGCAAATCTGATTATTCCCCTGCTGAAAACCCTTCCATGGCTCCCCATAGCCTAGAAGGCACCTAAAAATCTGGCTTCTGCCGCCCTCCCCGGACTCCCTCTCCTCCCGTCCCCCGCTCTGCACCACCAACCTGATCTTACAGTCCAGCCAGACGTGTGTTATTTTAGCTCCTCAGATGACATTAAGCTTCTTTTCGCCTCTAGGCCTTTGCCCTTCTCCTTTCTTCTCTGCTCCCCCTCACCCCAATTCTTACTTAATACAGAGAAGTTTAGGATCTCCTAACTTTGCAGACTCCTTACAGACTGCATCTCACCTCTACACCCTAATGGCTGTCACAGAGTCACACTAAACAAAGGGTATCAATGCGGATGTCATGCAGTCCCTCTGCCCTCCCCATCAGCCTTTGTTGACTCCATGTAAACTGTCTGTCTCCATGTAAACTCTCGAGATCAGGAGCCTTGTCTGCTTTGGTCACTGCTCTACCCTCAGAACCCAGAACTTGGTTGATGCATATTGAGCTCTTGATAAATACTCATTGAATGAATGAGTAAATAACTGAATAGGTGAACGGATGAGTGAGATGTTGCTTAGACAGAAAAATAGTTTCAGTTCAACTCTCTTCCCGTCCACCCCTTCTGGATCATGGAGAGATGCTGGGGTCCAGCCTATATGAGTGTTCTGATAATCGGGGCATAACTGCAAATCAAGTCCAGTTGTTTCATTGTTAATTCAGCTTGGCCATCAGTGACAGAGTTAAAATGACTACAGGTCCTATAACTTAGTGAAAATGTAGGGAAGCAGAAGATCAAGATGAGAAAAGAGGTTAAATGGTAATGAGCCCACACACATTTGGAGATGACAGGAAGTTAAGCTTCCTTGTACAACCAAAACCAGCACAAGATATTACAAGCACTCTTAAGAATGAGATTTTCTGGCACACTATTTGCCTTGTTGGGAAATGCCCCATCCATCCATCCATCCATCCATCCATCCATCCATCCATCCATCCACCCACCCACCCATCTCTATCCAGGACAGTATATACAAAGCTGAGAAATACACTCTAGCTCCAATGGTGTGAAATGGGGATAACATTAGTACCTACTTAACCAAGTAATCGTGAGATTTAAGTGATATTATTAGGCAATAATATCACCCAGCACTGGGCCTGTTGTATAACAAAAACTCAATACATGATAACTGTTTGTTATTATTAGGATCTGAATACCACGGCCAAATTCCACAGCTCCAACTTTTCCCCAGCCGAACATCAAACATTCAACCCAATTTTATTATCTAGAATTTGAGGAGGAGAAATAGAGTGAAGGATTCTGGAGAGGGAGTAGGTAGAGTCAGGCTGGACCAATGAGGAACGGAGGCTGGGAGACTTGAGGCTGGGGTGTGAGGTAGAAGGGAGCTCCCACCTGGGAGGAGCTCCCTCTAGAATGTTGGCAGGGTCATCTGGTCTCCTGATGACCCTACCAGATCATAATGAGTAACCATGAGAGTAGGCAGGAAACAGGAACACAGTGTAGACAGCCCTCCTCCACTGGGATCGCTGGTCAACCCAGGCCCACTACATCTGGGCACTGTGGGACTGGATGGGGACGTTGATTCGGTTCTGCAGCCAGTTGATATAATCCTCTTGAGGCATATGGATGATGTGTTCTCGCACAAACTGAGGGGCAGACACAGTGACAGCCTCAGATTTGGTCTGAAAGCTAGACTCCATGCCCCCGCCCTCCCCAACAAGATCCTGGAAGATCTGTGATTGAGGCTGTGGCCCCAGGATACCTCCAACCCTTCAGGCATTCATAATGCTTGGAGCATCATGCTGGGGATGGTTCTCTCAAGAAAAGGGTCTCTTTCCAGCTTGCCGGTTCGGCAGGCTAATGTTAAGTCCCGTATTGTCACCACTGACCCCAAGAAATTTGGGGGGAGCAGGAAAACCCAGTTGTCTGCATCTTTCTCTCTTTTCTACTCCTGAATATCTTTTTAAAAAGTCATTTGACCCTAAACTTTTTTGGGTTCATAGGCCCCTTCGAGAATTGAGGACAACTATGGGCTTGCTTCCGGGCAAGGGTTAAGACACAAAACATAGAGTTTCATGTAGATTCCAGGTTAAGAGACTCCCATATCCAGGTTAACAGAGGTTCTGTGACGTTCTCACTGGGAGGAGAGCATGCTGACTTCTATAGCTAGGGCCATGAACTCAGCTCAGCGAAAGGGGAGCATCCAGTGCCCCTCCCCTCTTACCCACTCAGCGATTGCCTTTTCCACGGCCTCCACAATTGGCAGGGGGAATGCAGACCCCGTAACCAGACAGATGCCCTAGACTTAGTTTCGGAGTAGCCTGCCAGAGCCTCTCCCAAAAGAGCTTCCCAGGACGTGGGAAGTAGAGTCCGGGCAGATGAACTTGTCCACAGGTCATCCTCTCTCCCCCACTCCTGACCTTGCACCCATATACACAACCCAGGTCAGCCTGCGGAAGGGCCAACCTCTCATGAAAACACCGAGAGGACTGAGAATGCTACCACCTGAGTCACTTCTTTATCTTGAGGCATTGAAAGCCCTATTAAAATGGACACGTGCCATCAGATAAAATTAAGGAAGTGACTCCACTGACACCTGTTAATACCTTAGTGTGGGCCCTCGCCCTCCCCCCATCTGCTGACCCCTTTTGATGCCCTAAGGGAATAGAGCACTAGGAACTTCTAGGGTGGGTAGGGAAGGTAAGCCGCTACTGCAAACCCTTCAGTGGCTCCTCAGCACCCTCCAGATAAAGACCTAAATCCTTAACTTGACCATCAGAGATGTGCACAGACTGACCTCTTCAATCCCCTTGGAACTGTGCATCTTCCGGCTCTCTTCCTTCCGAACCCACTGACTGCCGCTGAACAGGTCAAGTTTTGTCCTGCTTTGGGGCCTCTGCACCAGCTGTTCCCTCTTCCCGACCTGCTCTTTCCCCTTCTCTTCGTGGTGCTGCCTTCACATTGTTCAGATCTCAGCTTTAAAGTCATCTTCCCCAGTGGCTCTAGTTACGATAAGCCTCCTCTACATTTACCTTAAATCAGGGCTCCTCAAACTTTATTGTGCATACAAGTCACCCGGCATCTCATGTAAATGTAGATCCTGAGTTGCTTAGATATGATTTGGAGCCTGAGATTCTGCACTAACGAGTACCCACATGAGGTCCATGGGCCACAATTTTAAGCTGCCAGATTTCGAGGACTCCTTTTTATGATTGCCAGTTATTGTATTCACATGTCCATTTATTTATGTCTCTCTAAAACCTCCAAGTTTCCAGGGGGCACCGTTTACACAGAATATAATGTCCCCTGGAGTTGAACAACCAAGGTCACGTGACAACACCTCTCCTATTAGATGATGAGTTCCATGAAGGCCTTTATGTCTTTTTAAAACTTTAAAAACGTAAACAGTGCCTGGATGTTGAGAGAGGAATGAATGAGTGTGCCGGAGGCACTGTGAGGGGAAAGGAGGTGGTCAGTACCTCGATAGCCACTGCGATGTCCGGAGAGCACAGCTCCCAGACTCTCATGTCCTGCAGCACCTTCAAGAGAACATGCGGCCGGATCCTCAGGTCCAGATTTTCCCCAAACTTCTGCAGTTTCGCCAGGATCTTTTTGGCAGGGCGGAAATTCTTCAGATCCTCAGGGAGTTTGGACAGCAGGTCAAAGTACCTTCAGTTCCAAGAGGAGAGGGTCAGTTAGGAAACTGCTGGGAGATGGGCCTGGGCACCACAGGGACCCCATCTCCACGACCTCTACCACTCATGTGATGTCTCCAGGGCAGCATCGGTCTCTATCTGGGGGACTTTCCTCCCCCCTCAGTGTAAAGTGCCCACAGATCAGGCAAGTCTTTATTTTTATGGATAGTAAAAGCTGGAGCATGATTTGCATCGCATTAAAAAAATTAAGGGCATGCTTTAAAGTGATGCATTTATGATTTTTCTACCAAGCAGACAATGTGAAAAGTTAGAAGAAAGGAAGAACGCTGGTATTCTGAAGCTTCTCTTTTTTTTGAAGGTTTTATTTTTTATTTATTTTTTTAACATCTTTATTGGAGTATAATTGCTTTACAATGGTGTGTCAGTTTCTGCTTTATAACAAAGTGAGTTATACATATACATATGTCCCCATATCTCTTCCCTCTTGTGTCTCCCTCCCTCCCACCCTCCCTATCCCACTCCTCTAGGTGGTTACAAAGCACCGAGCTGATCTCCCTGTGCTATGCGGCTGTGAAGCTTCTCTTTTGAGAGTTAATCAAGCCAGGGAGGACACAGACACATCTGTGGGATACCTTCTAGGATGCAAGAGGCTCTCACACACAAGGTGCTGCTGCTGTGTGTGGGTGTGTGTGTGTGTGTGTGTGTGTGTATTTTCCATGTCCCTGATAACGAGTAAGCAGGAGTCACAGCTTTGTGTATTTCAAGAATCTCTATTAATATGATGACAGCGTGTGAAGGTAGTTTGGGAATCCATCCTTGAGATGGTGGGAACGAGGTAGGTTCTAACCTGGGGGTTCAGGTGCGGGTGACGGCAGCAGTGGTAGCTCATGAAAAAAAGTTTTTTTTCCCCTGATTGCAGAAAAAGTCGAAGAACTTGATCCTCCATCATACATTCTGGCTGCTCACATTGCTTTATAGTTGTGATATATATTTATATATTTATTCATGTCTCTTTGTAAGCTCCCACTCTGCATTATTAAAATTGTTGAAGGGATTCTGGGTACATTTTTAGGCTTTCCCATCTTACTCGTAGATCTTGATTTACTCACCCTGACAGGATGGAGCTTTGGGAAATCAGACTCCAATTTTATATTGCTGCTAAGCATAGAGACAGGTCAGCCAGAGGTTTAAATCCTAACATTTCCTTGTTTGTAAAGTGGGGGGTTGATATGTACCCTTCAGGATTTTTGTGGGGAATAAAATAGATAATTTATGGAAATTGCTTAGCAGAGTGTCTGCCAGCCAGTAATCACTCAATTCACATTGCTTTTTGTTGTACTTATTGTCATCCCTGTGCTGGGGCACAGGGGTCCTGGGATATGCCTGTCTGGCTTTGTATCTTTAAGAGTTAAATTATTTGGGGGAATATAGTTCTCCCCCCATAGACCTCAGAATCTGTAGAATTTTCAGATTGGTTTGCCTCTTCTACCTCTCTTATAGGAGATAGCTTGGATAGGACTTCCATATTTGCAAGCTGAATCAAACAAGGTAAATATGGAGAACACAGCTGGGTAGATTATCTGTAGTTCAGGAACTGAGGGCTTCTTGCCTGGTTGTACTCTGGATATAGCCTGGTTTGGGGGGTGGTACTGGTGGCCAAGGACAGTTCTGGAGTGATGCCTCTCTGTGTCTTGAAGGATAATGGGATCAAATGTAATTTTGTAACACCACTGCCCCCTTCACCCACTTCAGGGACTGTCTTATCTGGCTCTCAGGATATTTACCAGTGGTCTGCAATTTCTTCTGCATCTCCTTTTACCATGGAGATGTGGTGTCTCATTTTTGCTACATCCTTTTGGAAATTTGAGACAAGGTCAAAAGAACGGAACTTCTGGAGACCTCTTTCTTCTTGGCGCCTGCATCACAGGTTGTATGAGAAAGAGGAAGAAGAATCAGATACTCTTCTCCTTTAACCATCCTAGCTGCCCTTTGAGATCTGAGTCAAACACCTTTTCCTTCTTGCGGTCCTTCTTAACCCTCTCAGGCACTCTAATATACAAGCTGGCTTTGGGCACAAGAGCATACGGCTCTCTTCGAGGTCCTGAAATGCTCCAGTCTCGCTAAATCCAGGCACTTTTCAATCAGCCCTCATTCTCTCCCTACTTTTGATTGTATTTACACGGCTTTCTCATCTGTAAAATGAAGGATAATGATGATTCCTAGATCCCAGTGGTGAGGAGGAAATGATAATGTGTGTATAGTGCTGCGCTTAGTGCCAGACACACAGTAGGTGTTTAACTCATGTTGGTTCCTCTCTTCCCCATTCCCTTTATCATTTGGTGTATATGTCCTATCTCTCCACAGAGACTATATTATAAATATAACCATGTCCTCACCTATATATTACGAATTTCAATGGCTTCCCATTTACTCAGAGTAAAGTCCTCTGAGTGACTTACCCTCCAAGGCTCTGGATTATTCAGCCCCTACATCATCTTCCAGCTTTATCTCTATCCTTTCCATCCCTTTCCTCCCAGCATTTTATGGTTTGGCTCATGAACAAAGTCTCTGAGATAAAGTTCAACCTCCACAGCTGGGTTAGGAAGGCCTTTTATGATCTGGCCTCTGTCTATCTCTCCGCTTACCTTGTAAACAATCTAAGCCCCAGCACATCTGACTACTGGCAGTTTATGGCCCACTGTGCCCCTTCTTGCCTCTGGGACTATGCTGTTGCTTCTCCCTGGAACTCTCGTCCCTCCTACTGTTCCTGTGTGACCGTCTAGGTTTGAATTCCACCTTTACTATTAATACTTAACCAGCACGTGGCCGTCGACAAGAGACATCTTTGAGCCCATTTTTCTCATCTGTAAAATGGGTCTAATAATAGCACCTATACCACAGGACTGTTGTGAGGCCCAAGTAATAAAAACAAAGCTCTTACATCCATGTCTGGTACATAGTAAGTGCCCTGGGAATATCACCTATTTTTATTAAGCTGAAAATGTTGTTTCCTCCAGGAAGACCTTTCTGATTTCCCTTGGACCTTTCTGTGTTCCCTTAGGCCCCTCCTTATTCCCATGCTGGCCCTCATCACCCTGTGTGGTAATCGCCTCTTTATTTGTCTGTCTCCCTCACTAGACTGGGAGCTCCCAAAAGGTAGGGGCAAGTCAACTTTGGACCTGTGGCCCAGAGCAGCTGGTCCCTCCACGCTGAGAGGGTGAGAGGGCAAAGGGTCATCATGAAACCTTTGCTGAATGGATGAGTTCATTGGGGTAGTCACCGTAGTCAAGGGGTCAGGTGAGAAGGGAGGCAGTGACTGGCTTGTTAGAATAGAAAAGCTTCCAGTTGTCTGCTGCTGCTCTGAAAGTCGACTTCCAAGTCTTAATCATGACATTTATGGCTGTGCATGATGCAGAGCTCACCTACCACTTCTTCCTCCTCTTCAAATGTTCTATGTCCCTTCCTACCTTGGGAGTTTGTATGCACTTTTCCTGCTGCTTGGAATGCCTTTCCACCTTCTCACCATACCACCAGCTCCTCTTCATGTGTCAGGGCTGAGCCTTAACATCACCTCCTTAGAGGGGTCTTCCTGGATTATCCAACCTGCATTAGGATCCCACGGTTTCTCCCTCTCTCCGAGAAGCCTGTTCTCTTACTGTACAGTAATGATCATAATTTGTACCTATAAATTTATCAATTCAGGTATTTTGTCTCTGCCCATTATTTTCCAGGAGACTACAAGCTCCCTGAGGGCAGGGAACAGGTCCTTCTTGTTCCCTGTTATAACCCCAACTCCTAGCATCTGGTGGGTACAGAGTAAGTGCCAGATGAATGTCCTTTGAGTGAATGGATGTATGTGTGCCCTTACTTCATGAGGATTTCCATCTTGTCCTGCAGACAGAGGCCAGCCTCCTGGGCCACACTGTTAAACTTGGCCCTCATGGCGTTACACACCCCACTCTTGCAGTGGATGATGTCACGGTTGGAGCGGCTGTGGACACAGATGAGAAGGGCTTGGGGGACGGAGCCCAAGGGACAGACCCACGAGGCTAGCCTCCCCGGGCCCCAAGGTGCTCTGCAATAATACCCACCCAGGTTCTCCACCCTCACTGGAGCCTCCTTCGGCACTCCCCCGGAGGTAGGGAAGATAGATCTTCCCCAAAACATCAGGCTGGTGGGTCAGGCCTTATTAAACGAGCCCACAGAGAGACATCTGGTCTCTTCAGCCCAGCAAGCGTTAAGGATGGTGTGATGGAGCTGGGAGATTCAGGTTCAAACTCCCATACCACCACTTTTTAGCTGTGTGGCCTCTGGTGAGACATTTCACCTGCCCAGGTTTCAGTCTGTTCCTCTGTAGAATGGGACAGCACCCCTGGCTCATAGGATTGGTTTTGAGGAATAAGCAAGATAACGAATACAGAATGCTTTGCCCGGCGCCAAGCATGAAGGAAGAACTTGTTGCCGGTGTCTGTCTGGTTGCTCAGCATTTTGCCCATGAGCCCCTTGCCCCGGGGGTCCTTTGTCCTTCAGGTGTGTCTATGGCTTCAGGGAGTCTGGTGTGCACCGGGTTATTTCTACACTCCTGGGAAGATGGAGAGTTGCTACGGTCCCTCTTGCCTGGCATCTTCCGCTGCCCAGCCGGCCTACCTTTTAGACTTCTTCTGGAGCACCTGGGAGTGGCTGTCTCCACTTGTACTGCTGGATCTGTCACTGAAACACACAGGTTGGTTTCAAGTTGCCTGGAGCCTTATTTTTCCAGAAAGGGTGACTTTAGGGCCCCCATGACACCTGCTAGCCGCCAGGATTCAGGTGAGGGCGGTGGTTCTAATCGAGGCATCAGAAATAGAACTCGGTGTGCATTTCCCCCCCGCCGTCTTGGCCTCTACTCCTACCGGACACACTGCCTGGACAATCCTCATTTCTTCTCCACCTGCTCAAATCCCACCCTGTCACATGGCCTAGAGCAAGTTCTGCCTGCTCTGACTCTCCAAGTCCAACTGTGGCCTCTTGCCTCTGCATACTGTTGGGATGACGTATCTTCTGGGTCCCAGCTTCATCTGTATAAAATCGGTCTCTCCATCTGGAGGGCAGGTTCATTTCGGACCCTCCCATCCTCCTCTCTACACTTGTCAGCACTTACCCTGGGGCTGAGTGCAGAACTGCTGAGGGGAGGGTCGAGTCCTCCTGGGCACATTGTCTGTGGTGTTCCTGGCCCCAGGCCGCCTCTTCATTCAAGGCTTCTCTTCTCTAAACTGGACCCTGGTGCTGAGCACCCAACCTTGGAGGCAGGCAGAGCTGGGCTCAGAGCCCAACCCTGGCACTGCCTCCTCCCGGGCTGTGGATAAGCACCTCTGCTCTGGATCGTCAGTTTCCTCATCTGATCAGTCAACTCCTGGTGCCCTTTGACCCTTTCTGGGTGGGGGTGGGGGGGGGTGAATTCCCTAAGCAGCTGCTGCCTCCTGTGACTTTGCCTGGCTAGGGTCCCTAGATGGGGGTGAAGGTCTTTGCCTGTGCCCATCCCCCCATACAATCTTCCAGCTCCTCCTTCAGTGGCCTGGGCCTTCAGCATCAGTGCCCAGCATCTTCTCTCACACGCTGCCTCCCTTTGTTTCTCTAAACATCTGAGAAACTGACTGGACTGCTTTATCTGTGTGCCTCTAGAGGGTAAGACTGTTTTCCTTATCCCTGTGACGCGTGGCTAACCCTTCCCTTCCAGCCCTGGGGCACGCGGGGCTTCTTCAGGCCATTTCCCAGACCACTCCCCACAGGGAAGGGCCCGGCCTTTGCTGCTTCTCCCAGAGGCTCACTGGACTAGACCTAGAGGCCTTAGGTCTGGCAGGCGATGCAGCAAGCCCTATCCCACCGTGCTGGGAAGCAGAGCCCTAGTAATAATACCCAGAAGGCCATGTGTCTGGATTCTACCCAGCTGCCCCAACCTCTGCTGCTGAATTCTTTGGGGGAGCAGGCTGGCTTTGACCTCCCTCCTGTAGACGG
The DNA here is from genome assembly GCF_028021215.1 of Eschrichtius robustus. NCBI lineage: Eukaryota > Metazoa > Chordata > Mammalia > Artiodactyla > Eschrichtiidae > Eschrichtius > Eschrichtius robustus. The sequence continues at coordinate 10,452,845 of NC_090837.1, forward strand.
CTCTCTTCTAGGGCTGATAGTGTGACTTGGCGGGGAGGCAGGAGAGGAAGGAAGCAGTGTTATTAGCTGTGATAAACAAACAACAACAGAAGACCCTTCTGCCTGTCTCAGTCTCCCCTCTCCTTGGCCCTCCTTGAGTTTCAGCCATACTGGTCTTTGCTCAGTGCCTCTAAGTGTCCTCCTGCCTCAGACCCTTTGCACATGCTATTCCCTCTGCTCAGAACACTATTCCTACTGTTCCTTCTAGAGCAGGCACCATAGGCTCTACAGGGGGAAGGCATAGGAATCACCTGGAGAGATTGCTCAGAATGAGAATGCAGATTCCAGATCCCAGCCTTCCCAGCCATAGGCTAGCTAATTCTTCTTCTTTCCTTCAGGTCTCAGCTTAAATGTCAAACTTAGCCTTGGTTAGAACCCTGGTGCTCAACATTCACCAAATCCTCCATAATCCTCCTTCAGAATGCTTTCCACAGTCCTGATTATACAGCTGCCTCTGTGGGGTTATCTGATAAATGCATGACTCTCCCATTAGAACAGCAGTTCTCAACCACGAGCGGGATCCAAGGAGTCCGTGAATGCAGATGGAAAACAACAGCTCACATCTTTACCTAGCCTTTCACAGAAACGGAAATCACCATTTTTACACATCACGTTAAAATTGTGGGAGATATTTTGAAAAATCATTTACACTTGACACTAATCCAAAATTACAGTAGTTATTAGACCTGCTGCTAAGTCTTACTGTATAAGGTATTGCTAAAGAAGCTCACAGACGACTATATAGCTCATGTTTGACTGTAATATTGTAATCGATATTACTGTAGATTTCTTTGTAAACCTTTGTCATTTATAGTCTGCATTTGAAAGCATTTTTTCTGAAAGGAGTCTGTGAGCTTCCTCGGATGGTCAAAGAATCTATGACACAAAAGGAGTTATGACCCCAGACCAGAGAGTGGGATCCACCCATGTGGTCAGACTGCTTCTGTCTTGTTTGCTGCTGAATCTCTAAAGAGCTGATCACAGTTCCTGGCATACAGCGGGGACTGAGGAATATTCTATAGATGAATAAATGAATTGGGGGCAGACCTTTACCTCCCCCATTACAAGTCACCCAAGTAAAAAGGGAAGAGGTAGTTCTGTAACATACCCTCCCCACTTCATCCCTCCACTACCAGAAGATTGTAACTTTATGGTATACGATTATTGGGGAGAAATGGCTGAATACTCACCCCCAAGACCTGGGAGTTAAGGAACTTATTTCCAGTGAAGAAGGAAGAAGATCCCCCTCCCTGCCCCACTTTCCATGGTCTGGTGAGGGGCATCTCTGCAACGCCACCCATAACTGTGCAGTGCCTCTTGACCCACCTGCTAGGGCCCCAGGCCTTCCTACCTTGATTTGCGGGTGGTCTGCATGTCTTTATAGGCAGAATCGCTCTTGTTTTGTCTGAGCATTGACAAGATACTGCAAAGCAAGATGAGTCACTTAATAAGGCGCTGAACAAATGATGCTCCCCAAGGCACTAAATATCTGTGGGAGAATGGAGAGTTCTCCTTCTACAGCAGGGACCCTAGGCTCTACAGGAGGGCATGAGTCACCTGGAAAAATTGCTCAGAATGAGAATGCAGATTCCTGAGCCACGCTCCCAGAGATTTGGATACATCAGGCCTGGAGTGGGACCCCAGAAGCTGCATTGAAAACCACACACACACACACACACACACACACACACACACACACACACACACACACACACACACACACACACACACACACACAGACTTCTGATGCAGGTGTGCAGAGAGCATACTTTGAAAGCCTTAGCATTTCCTGGCATACCATGAAATAATGCCTGCTTGAAGTGCCTGTTAAAAAATGCGGTTTCCTCTAAAGATTCTGATTCAGTGGGTCTGGGAGGAAGACCAGAAATTTGTAGTTTTCACAAGCGCCCCAGCTGATTCTGATCTTCAGGGACATTTGTAAAATACTGCTAGAGGATTTTAAGAAAAGGTCATCTTCCTAGGTGATGTTATGGTCTGAATGTTTATGGCCCCCCAAATTCATCCCAAGAGGATGCTGTTAGGAGGTGGTGGCCTTTAGGAGGTGATTAGATCATGAGGGTGGAACCCTAATGACTGGAATTGATGTCCTTATAAAGCAGACCCTTGAGAACTAGCTTGTTTTTTCTACACATGAGGACACAGTGAGAAGGCAGCCATCTATGAGGAAGAGGGTCCCTGCCGGACGCTGATCTGCTGGCACCTCGATCTCGGACTTTCCATCCTCCAGAAACTGTGCGAAATAAATGTCTCTTGTTTACAAGCCACTCAGTTATGGGATTTTTATTATACCAGACCAAATGCCCTAAGACAGGTGACCAGAGGGCGGTCTGGCCCTTGAGGCTGAGGGCTGGGAGAGAAGGCTTTCAGGGGTTCCTAAAACCCCCAGAATTCTAAGTCAGTCCTGATGGGAGCAGACTTGCTGTCTAAAGTGAAATAGGAATCTACATTTTTTTTTTTAATTTTATTTATTTATTTATTTATTTATGGCTGTGTTGGGTCTTCGTTTCTGTGCGAGGGCTCTCTCTAGTTGTGGCAAGTGGGGGCCACTCTTCATCGCGGTGCGCGGGCCTCTCACCATCGCGGCCTCTCTTGTTGCGGAGCACAGGCTCCAGACGCGCAGGCTCAGTAGTTGGGGCTCACGGGCCTAGTTGCTCCGCGGCATGTGGGATCCTCCCAGACCAGGGCTCGAACCCGTGTCCCCTGCATTGGCAGGCAGACTCTCAACCACTGCGCCACCAGGGAAGCCCAGGAATCTACATTTTTAAAGTGAGGAGGGCAAAAGAAAATCTGCAGCTTCCCCTAACTGTCTCTGGGCAGCTCCACAGAGAAGCCTTCAATATTTGCTGCCTTAGCAAGGGATTATTAGGGAGATTTTTCTCCTGGAGGAATTGAAGAGGATGGGAAATTTCAACAGGTTCTTGCACTGTAACCATGGTTATTTTATCATTAAAGTGAATGCAGAGGCCACGTGATGAGTTCTGTGAGAAGCAGGTTCTTGTGTGGTTTTTTCTTTGAGGAACTGAAGCAGGTCACTCCTGGCCATCCTTCTCCATCTATGAGATGGGACCATGGTACTGGGTACTGGTTAATCAACCTGTCTCAGCGAGTGGCTTCAAAGGTTCCACAGGATGCTGTATGTGAAACAAAAGTAACAACCACCACCACCACTGTCACCAATTTTTGTGTACTTACAGTATGCCAGGCACATGCTAATATGTTAAATGCATTATCTCACTAAATGCTTCAAATGACTCAGTGATGTAGACATTATTTCCACAACAATAAAAACACTTTACTAGGAAATTATCATTTAATTCTCATTACAGCCCTTTGGGATAGGTTGTTAATGAGCCTCATTTTACAGAATTGGAATCAGGCTCAGAGAGGTGAAGCAACTTGCTCAACAGCACACAGCAATTAAGTCACGGAAATGGAGATTGACCCTAGTCTACCTGGTACCACTGCCAGTGCTTTGATGAAGCACAATCTCATTTTACAGACGAGAAAGCTGAGGTTTAGAGAAAGGCTGAGGGACGTGTTCAAAGGCACGGGGTCTTGAACCTATGTCGGTCTGACTCCAAAGCCAGTATTCATGGTGTGAGTTCTTGCAAAGGAAGGAGCCTCTTGGAGCTGATGCTTCATCACTGTCATCTGTCTTTAACGCTGATAAATCAGGCGCAGCGACCGGGGCCTTAAGGGCCAACATTGTCTCTGAGAGCCTTCGACGCCACCCTCCAGAGCCCCGAGGTGAGTTGAGGCAGCAGCAGCCAATTCATCATTAACAAGCAGAGGCGGGTGTGATGCATGTGAACGTGCTTGGTGAACCCTAATTATGGTAATAACAATAACCAGTAAGTCATAGCCGGCATCCCAGGAGGCTGAAGGCGATGATGAACCTCTCCAGTGCCTCATTTATTCTCAGGAAGTCATCTGCTTACTCTGAGGGATCCACACTTGGAAAGGGAACTTCGACTCTAGCCTCTAAAAGCTCCCTGAGGCTTTTAGAGGTCAGAAGTCCAGTGGATAGGGCTTTCCGCCGGAAGGAGGACACCTCAGGTTCAAGTCTGACTCTCTGAGCCAATTACATTGGTTGCTGGCTTGAAACTTCAAAGGATTCTTTTTGTTCCTAGGATAGAAATCAGAATCCTAGAGGTGGCTTCCAAGGTCCCCAGACAGACTTATATCTCTGCCCATCCCATCTGGGAAGCATTTCAGTTCCTTGAAGGTGCTACACTCCCTTTAGACCATGTTTGCACATGTGCTGTCTATAGTATTCACTCCCCTTGCTGGCTCTCCCGGCTACCCCCCAACGACTGTGGCTGGTGAGCTCTTTCTCATGCTTCATCCAAAATCTCAGCTTAAAGTTTCTTCTTTGGAGGGAACTTCTCTCATCCCCATCCGCATCCCAGACTAGATCAGATGCCCCTATTATGTCCTCTCACAGGTCTGAGCTTTTCTTTCATAACACTTCCTGCAGTAATTAGTACGGTCCATCCATATTCATAAATACTCACTAGAAGAATGAATGAATAACCTTTGGGTTCCTGGGAAGCAGTACAGCGGAGTGGATAAGAGAACAGTTTTTGGAATACGAAAGATTTGGATTCGAGTTGTGGCCTTACCATTCGTTAGCCTCTCTGAACCTCATTTCCTTATTTGTAAAATAAAGACAATAGTACCTACCTTGTAGGGCTGTTGGAAGAACTCAGGGAGGTGATACACATGAGCAAAGTACACGGTTCAGCGCTTGTCACAGAGGAAATGCTCCACCATTGGGAACTGCTGTCCTTAATGTTATCACTATGAGGCTGACATCCTTTATTTGCCCAGGTGTCAAAAGAACATACCTGGCCGCTTGTTTCTGCATCCCATTTGCCATTGTGACCGTTCTCTGAGCATCTTCCCGAACCATCTCCAGGAGCTTCTGCAGATCTGATGGGAACACAAGAGGTCACCGTCTGCAGGACTGCGCAGGTCACGGCCCAGCCCCCAGGCCGATATCGCCTCTGCTTTGGCGTACTGGGGAGCCGGAGAAGGATTTGACAGGGGTCTAGAAGTCTGCAGGTTGTAAACGTGACTCCTCTGCTTCCAACCAGTGACTGGCCATCTCCTTTGGGACGACAGCTAAATTCCTCCCCATGGCCTGTGAGGCCTTGAGGGTCTTGGCTGCTCTTTCTGTTTCCTGTTTCATCTCATTCCTCCTGGCCGCAGCCCCCCTCCACCCCGCCCTTAAACACTCTTCCGTAGCCTGAGATAACTGTTTCCAATTCCAAGAAGAAATCAACTTGTCCGGGAAAACCCTCTCTGATCCCAAAGACCTGAAGTTCCAAACTGGTGATCCACAGGCTGACTCTAGCTCATAAATGTGTTTGATTTGATTTGATGTAGATGCTCAAACTTTTCAAAACCGGAAGTTTTCACATTTACAAATCTGGGCCTCCAGTTTCCCTGGAAAAGACTCTGACGTGGGGCTCATCCCGTGCTGATGGGGCCCTTTAGACCTTCCAGTGCATTCTCCGGCTCCCCATGGCTCCCCCAACTCCTCACTGCATTAGTTGACTTGTATATTCATACTTCACATTGTTGCTTTTTACACAATGTAGAGATATTTCTTTGTGCCTGACTATTATGGGTTGACTTGTGTCCTCCCAAAAGATAATGTTCAAGTCCTAATCCTCAGTACCTCAGAATGTGAATTATTCATATTCTTATTTAGAAATAGGGTGGCTACAGGTTTAACTAAGATGAGGTCATACTGGAGTAGGATGGGCCCTCAATCCAATATGACTGGTGTCCTTGTAATAAGGGGAGAGAGACACAAAGGGAGAAGATGGCCATGTGATGACAGAGGCAGAGACTGGACTGCTGATGTGTCTACAAGCCAAAATGCCAAGGCTTACCGACAACTACCAGAAGCTAGAAAAGGCAAGGAAGGGTTCTCCCATACAGATTTCAGAAGAAGCATAGCCCTGCTGACACCTTGATTTAGAGTCTAACCTCTAGCACTGTGAGACAATAAATTCCTATTGTTTTAAGCCAGGAAATGTACTTTGTTAAGGCAGCCCTGGGAATCTAATACATGGACACTCTTAAAAGTTGGAAAATAATATATATTTGGAGTAAGCTAGGTGCTTCAAGAAAAGTGGGAGAGTGGAAGTCCTAAGTGTTTTGTACAAATACAGACGGGCAAGCAGTTGGCACCGTGCTTGTCATACAGGCGTCTCTGTCAATATTTGCTAAATAAATAAGGAGAAAAAAAGTAGGAAGGGTTTGGGAGACTATGAGCTAGATGTGGAGTATCAATGAAGGAAGACAATGCCAATATGGACACTTTTCACTCTTCAGTAGGCGCCTGTAGTCAGCTCAAGGTCAAGTCTCAAAAGCCATACCTGGAAGGGTGAAGCCAGTGCTTCCCAGGGTCATTTGTGTCCAACCTTGTTTGTGAATGCAGTCACTGGGTGCTAGGGAAAGGGTGCTCCCCTCAGTGACCTGGGAGCCATCTAGGTTGTGATGAACATCAACATTTAGCCATTTTCCACTCCACCTTCCTCATTCTCAAGTACTGACGGTTTATCTTCCTAGTAACTGGTGGGCATGATTCCATTTGACCTGGATCTGATCTTCATTTTTGTCTTGTCATGCCCACCTTCCCTACTGCCATGCATCCCAGAATCCTTGGGGTGTGTCCAGAAGCCTATTAATGAGGGAGCTCTGGATGCTTCCTCCACTTTCTTCCCTTCTCTTGGGGACCCAGCAGCACCATCTGACCACTCCCCCACTCCTGCCCCCACCCGGAAGCAAACCAGCCTAGTGGGTGGACACCAGCAAATGAGCACAGTGGCCTGGCACATTGGGCAGCTCTCCTAGAGAATCCCCTATAAGGCTCCATATGCCATTTAATGCACCAAAGGTTTTTTTCTGCTTGCCAATAATGCCTCTGGGCAGGAACGGTGCCCACCAACATCAAGCTCCACCCATCACATAGCTGAGGTTGGATATGTATGAACTAGAACAAAGCCTTGGGACTGTGAAGCCCATGTTTACCCACCAAGGCTCATATCTACCCACCAAGGCCCATGTCTACTCTCCAAGGAAGGAGAGACTTGTTTGGAAAAGCTGCAGGTGCCACAAAATAGAGTTTCCCTGAGGAAGACGGTCTTGTGATGGACGTCCGCACTCAGAGGAACCTGCTTGGTTCTCAGTGCCCAGGGCTACGGGGATGCCATTACCCAGTGCTCAGAGATAACAAGAATCCTCTGTTTCAGATGCCAAATCACACCCCTAAAGAAAAAATTCTAACTCCCTTCCTCCACTGCCCATCCCCGGCCTGTCTAAGAATCCCCCTCGAGAGCAACTATACCCATTTCTTCCTCTCTGTTGGGGGAAAAGAGAGGAAGTCCTTTTGTTGTATGGGGTTGTTTCGGTGGCGGGAGGTGGGGCATAGGACAGTAGAAGGCATAGGACCCCTCTTTCTGAGTTACTATTTAAGTGAGTTTCTCCTCCAACAGTTCCAAGACTGGAAGATTCAAGACTGGCGGAAGGAATGGTCTGGGCTTTGGCTCCTCTGGAATCCCTTGGCCATTGACTTGGGAAGGGACCGCTCCACAGAGAGGCCACGGCCTACCGTCCCCAGTGATTTGTGTCCACAAAGACTTCATTATGCAGCCAGCCCTGGAGATTAAACCTTGGTCAGATGGTGTGTCTCTTAGAATAGGATTCATGAATTCAGAATCAATTTGAGGAGGTTTTAGAAGGCAATGAAAGTCTGGGAAATTAATCTACTTTTGTTAAGGCTCTGACACATGCAATGGAGGTTAAGGCATAAATAGAGGAAAAGGGTGAGGAGGCTGAGGGAGAAGGACTTTCTCTCCTGGATGTTGGGTCTCTGGTGGGAATACATCTCCCAGCCATTTCTGTGCACCTGCCGTGTGCCAGGTAGAAGGTGAGTAAGACATTGTTCCACGCCTGAAGGGAGCTCACACTCCTTTCTCCTTTCTTTAGTAACAGAAATATATGTATGCATATGTACTTTTGTGTCTGTGTGTGTGAGGGAGGCATTTATTAGCCCAACTTCCCAACATCCTTTGTAGCTAGGTGTGCCCCTGTGAGTAAATTCTGGGCCATGAGATTTTAGGAGAAATACTGTATGAAGCTTCTGAGAAGACTGCTTAAACTCAGCTGGGAGTGAGCACTTCTCTACTTCACCTACTTCCTTCTGCTTCCCTCGTAGGATGTGACTCTGATGACCGGCATTCCAGCAGCCATTTTGGACCATGAAGTGATCCGTGGTGGAGAAGAAAGACAGAAGGAAGTAGGATCCCTGATGATCTTCTGGAACCACCCTATCTCTAATCTGTAAGAAAAATTAATTTTTATCTTTTTTAAGCTACTATTTTTCAGGTCTCTGTACCTATCAAAAGAAGTTCCTACCTGATACAGTGAGATGTAGTTGTAAATTAAAATTAAGTACTTAATACAAGCAAATACAAAATACTAAGAGAATTGAGAGAAGGAGAGTCAGGGAAAACTTTACAGGGGAGGGAATATTTGAGCTGGGTCTTAAAGGTTGAATAGGAGTCCATTAGACTGAAGGGTTGGAGGTGAAAGGGCACCACAGACAGAGGAGGGCATGAAAGAAGGTGCACTGTTTAGGAGGAGAGAGTTTTTTGGTGAGGCTGGAGCACCTGGTATAAGGTATGACACGGCAAGAGCTGAGCCCATTATAGGCAGCCTGGGACAAGATCAGATGCAGTGTCTTAGAGGCAATGGGGGGGTCACTGAAAGATATTAAGCTGGGAAGCATTACGTTAAGTTTTTAATTTAGAAAGTTCCTTCTGGTTCAACATGGAGAAGAATCTGTAGGCAAGGGAGGGTAAGACAAGAAGCAGGAAGGTTAATTAGGAGGCTGCTACTGTCATCTAGATGAGAGGTGATGAAAGCTGGACCAGGGTTCCCAAACCTATGTACCTACAGGGAGCAGATACCACAGGCGAGTGACAAGAGCCAGTGTAAGAAAAATCAGGCTGCTCTCTTGGTCTTTCATTTCCCACTTTTTCTAGAGACTTGGGTAAAGCATAGAAATTAAGTGTGACATGAAAGCCAGACTGCCTGGTTTCAAACCCTGGCTTCGTCACTTATTGGATGTGTGACTTTGGGCACATAATTTAACCCCTCTGTGCCCCAATTTCCTCATCTGCAAAACAGGTATAAAAACTTGTTGAGGACACATGCGCGCGCACACACACACACACACACACACACGCACACACGTATACAGTGCCTGACACATAAAAGTCCTCTTAGGGTTAGTTATTGTATCATCATCATCATCATTCTAAGACAAACAAGAGGGCAAAGGAGATGATAAATGGGCGTGCACTTGGCCAACTGGGAGCAATGTAATGATTGGGAGTAACAGGGAGCGGTGGGGACTGTGGAAAACTAGAGAGCACATGCCCCACCTAAGAAGGGCAGCTCCAGTTGACTGTTGTCATGCAGGGTTGCAGGCCCACTGCTGCCACAAAGAATAACTTTTTTAAAATCAGAATTTTGATGTCCAATCTCTCAATCTTAAAAAGTCACTCCTACTTTTTTTTTTTAAACAAAGCCTTGTGTGGTAAACAAAACACAGTCTGCAGGAACCAGCCCATGTGCCCCAGTTTTCTATCTCTAAACTAAGACAAAAGCAATAAGAATGAAGAGGGTAGGGTTCAAAAGAGCTTTGGGAGATGGCACTGACTGGAGCAGGCAACTGGTTAGACTGGGAGTAGGAGTAGCGTGGCCGTTAGGGAAGGGTCTGTGGTGTCTCGGGTGCCTGGAGAGAGGGCACTATTCTCCCCTCCCCTCATTGCCAAGTCTCTTCCCCCTCTGGTCCCTCCTTCCTTCAGCTCTCAGGTTGCCACTGGGAGAACCATACGTGAACTCTGGGACTGAGGCACTTCTTGAAGCTGGGGACTCTTCTCTGCTTGTCTTACTTGAGAGCAAGGTTTTCAGAGTTAAGAGACACAGCGTGGACACAACATTAATAACCACACACAGACCTTTGAATAGAAAACCAGGTCTTGTTACCCCTACACTTGCAACCTTCCAGAGCCTTCCTCTTGCACTTGGAATAATTCTGAAGTCCTTACCTTGCTCTACAAAGGCCACGCATGCTCTCACCCCTGCATCCCTCCCCAGCTTCGTGTCTTCAGAAACTCAAATGTCAGAGCTGAGAGAGGGTTTCCTCGACCACCCTGTCTAACCTAGCTCCATTCCCACCAATAGTCTCTCTCTAGCCTGAGTCTTGTTTTATTATCTTCCGATCATGTATATTATCTGCAATTGGCCTGCTATTTATGGCTTTCTTGTTTATGTCTGCTTTTTCCTTGTAAAATACAAGCTTGGGGAGGGCAGGTACTGTCATCCTTAGTTCCAGGGACACAGTAGCTGCTCAATAAATACATTTTGAATGAAAGAAGGTTCAAGAAATCCAGAAGAGTCATACATCTGATGATGGTTTATCTCAGTTCCTCTCCATCTGCGATAATACTTCTGTTCAGCAAACAGCTTTTCAGGGGTTAGAACTTTTCTTGGTCCCCTGTCAACAAGGGGGATGGTGGAAAATTTTCTCATTGGCCATCATTACTGACCACTTACTGAACTTTTGCACTCTTGCCCATTTCTGGCTCTGATAATCGGGGCCCTAATCAGGCTTTCTGGTTTACCTTGACCTTTTTTTCAACCTCCTTGTATCTGTACTAAACCTGGTCCAGCTTTGGTTGCTATGGGCATTCTAGATTGTGTGAAAGAACACGGGCTGAGCAGGCAGGCCTCAGCTTAGGTGGCACTGAGGGGACAAAGCATGTGGGGATATGGCAGAGAAGGTGTTTCATGCACCAGAGTCAATAGTTCTGCAGTGAGCCTGCCTCTTTCCTGCCCCTTTCTCTTTCTTCCTTCTGCCTTCTCCATCTTTCTGCATAAATCCTTTCTTTTCCTGTCTCCTTTTACTATACAAACTCAAGCCAGAAAGTCCTGAAAATGAATTTTTTACACGACTTACGGAATCCAGTCACAATTCTATCTGGTGGAGGTCCACAGGTTCCCCCTAAAAGACTGTGCAAAAACATGTATGTGTGTGTGCTTGAATTTTTTTCCTAAAGAGAGGCCCATAGTTTTCAACAGATTTTCTAAACAACCTGTGTCCTCAAAATTGTGAACCACTGAAAAGGCTTGTTTCAGAGTGGGGGTCACAGAGTGATACAACTTCCCTATATAAAATATCCAGAAAAGTCAAATTTCCAGAGACAGAAAGTAGATTTGTGTGGTGGGAAAGGAGAGGGACTGCCAATGGACATGAGGTTTTCTTTGGGGTTGATTGAAATGTTCTAAAATTAGATGGTGCTGTTGGTTATACAACTCTATAAATTTACAAAAAAATCATTGACTCGTACACTTAAAACAAGCTAATTTTATGGTATGCAAATTATACCTCAATAAAGCTGTTAAAAAAAGTAGGCACTGAATTTCAAAAACATAGTATGAAAAAATGTAAAATATCTTACCAATACTTTTTTATATGATTACATGTCAAAATGACAAGTATTTTATAAATTGGGCTAAGTAAAATATACTATTAAAATTTTTGAAAAGAGCAATTGATGACCATGGGCTGTCTCCCAAGTAGAAATGGTTCAGAGTAACCCAAGTTAGAGTATATTTCTGATCTCCACTGAGGGAAAGCAAAGGGGTCCATGGAAATTGAACAGGGCTAGGGGACCCGTGTGTCTCCTTTACCTGAGTGGGGTGAAGGTGGAGCACGAGGGGCTCTTGATATCTGGCTTCAAGACAGAGTCAGGGCAGACTGGTCAGATCTGAGGTAGGACTTACTGACATGGAGAGGTTCTTCTTCAGGCTTCGCCGAAGACGATTCATTGTCCTCAACGTCCTTGCTGCCTGTCGCCTGGGTGATCACACTCTGGGGCTCATCTGAGCCCGGGTTCACGGAGACCATGCTGCTCTGGGGGGAGGACCCTCCACTTGTCCGAGACAGACTGAGGGTGGAGCCTCGCCGGCTTGGTTTGCGGCTGGTGACGCGTGCTACAGGAACCTTGAATTTCTTGGTCTGACGGAAAGAGAAAACAAAGAGGGATTTTAGAAAGGAAGGAAGGAAGGAAGGGAAGAATGGAGGAAAAGAGGAAGGGAGGAAGGAAAGTAGGAAAGAAGAAAAGCGAAAACCTGGCTCTGACTGTGAAATCCTTTTGGCTCTTTCCAAACACCATGAGACAAATCCTGGGTCTGGAAAGACCTTCTGTCACAAACAAAGATAATTTATACATGTGTTTATTGGAAGCGAGTTTGATGGGACTTATTCTACTCAGTGAGTGCAATGGTTGCCTAAGTAGTCACCACAGGAAGCCAAACATGTATTCCAATGATGTTGCCATGGACGACAACGGTTTTTTACTTTTCTTCTGTAATAATCATCAGGGTTGATTTTTAAACTGGGGGAGGATGGGTCTAATTTCTTTAGCTGCATCTTGGTTTCGACCCCCAATTCTATGTATCAACCTCTTGTTCACCAAATGACACCTGGGACTCAAAGAATAAAGAGTTATGTTCACTGGGGTTTTCTGAAGAATACAAGATGGAGAAAATTCTAGGCTTGACATTCAGGAGGTGGAGGTGGGGGATGCAGATTTGTCTGATGAGGGGGCACTCTTGGGGAGAGGGGGGAGGAGCCATGATGGAGGTGGGTGGGAAGACCCAGATGACAAGTCCTAGGGGGTAAAAGGGGGTAGGTAGGGAAAGTCCTGCGAGAAGAATGGGGATTTTTGGAAGGAAAGAGTCAGAGTGGACACGTTACAGGAATGTGTGTGTGTCTGTGTGTGTGTGCGTGTGCGCACACAGACCCTCTTGCATGATTGGTGTCACTTCAGAATGTACTGTGTGGGCTTACGTCTTCATTTAATTCATGGTTCATGTCTTAGGCTTCCTAACTTGCCCTAACTTGCTCAGCTGCTCCAGGATAAGAGCTCAATGAGGGTCTGGGCTACAGTTTACACTCCATTAAAACAGAAACAATTTCATTTGAGAACATTTGAAATGAAAGCCCTTGGAGGGCAGTCCAAGGTCTTCTTTGGATGAAACTCATAGTGTGTGATACCCGAGGGAAGAAGATAAGGAGAAGAGGCAGCACTGAAGACCACACAACATTTAATAAATACCTAACAGGGTGGAGAGAATTGTTTTCAGCAGGACTCACCTCAGGGAGTCCACTGTGTGTGATCAAAAGTAATGCTTTGATTGGCCACCTCATGGGGCCCTGAGTGTAGGTGGAACCTCCCTGCTCCGGAAGAGCGGAGGGATTTCTTGCTTGCACAGGGCAAGGGGAGGGTGGGGGAAGAGAGACGGAAGAAGGTTGTGGGGCTTAAGATGTGGTACCTTCCTGGGAACGCCACCTCCCCCAACGTATTCAGTGAAACTCTACACAAGTGATGGAACGCTTCGGAATGTGATAGCCTGGGGAACTGGAGTTCAAACTGGGTTTAACCGGATCTCCAAGGGAGCATGGGAGTTACAAAATGACTGTGATAACGAAAAAGCAAATGCCAAAAGTTGGCATGTTCTTCCCTTTGATAAATTAGGGGCTTGATGCAATGTCCCCTTTGTCCTGGCATCGCAACTGGACAAGAGCTTGCCAGACTGACAGCCCCTCTGCCCCCTGCCCCCACAGGGAGAGAGAACGTCAGCGCTCAGGGATAATACCTGTAGAAGGCAACTCTTCCTGTCTCACCTGGCACGACATGAATTCTTGACTCTGGAAACCACACTCTTTACATCAATTGTCATTTTTGAAGGCTGGACAGATTGTGTCACCAGGGCAGCCTGGAGTCTTGCAATGAGCACCAGACTCAGAGCCAGGGGACCTCAAGGGGGCCCTGAACAAGTCACTCTCCCCTGCTTCCGTCCCCTCGTCTATACAACAGAGAGGACGGGCTGGGATGATCTCAGAAGAGCTTTCCATACCCAGAGTTCTGTGTGCATCTTCCTTGCATTAGGATTTCATGTTGTGCTCCTAAAGTTACCATTAATTAAAATTCAATTAACAGCCACAGACAGGAAATCCAGAGTGAAGGGCTGACACTTCTCATTAATTGAGAGTGGCAGAAAAATAAAATGTGGGGGCAAGATGTGACAGGCAGTTTCAGCATCCTGCTTGCCCTTTATTGAACTGACTCTCCCTGAATTGACTTAAATCCCCAAATGCTTCTTCTCTCTGTTTTGTATTTCACTCAGGAGTGGTATTAACTGGCTGCCGTGTTGCACCTCAGGAGGGACTGCTTTTTGGCAACAAAGGAAAAGATTTCCCTGAATGATTCCTTACACTTTCTTAGAAGCAGGGGTTTCAAACTGGTGGCCCATGGGGAGACATGTTCAGCTGCCCAGAGTTCTACAGATTGGGGATATCTTTATATAAGAACTGAGGTTACTGGTCTCTCTTGAAAATGATAAGCCCTGGGTCCCATTTTCACATGGCGAGATGAGTAGAACTAAGCAGAGGTTCTTCCCTATAGCTGTGCAGGAGAATTCCTGTTTGCCACAGACCTCACCACTCCCTACTGTATTACCCAGCCTGATTTTTTCATTTATGCCATTTGTCCGGCTCTTAATGATCACTGCCTTGGCACTGACAAGCTCCACACATACAGAAGACTATCAGTTGCTGTGGAAGTTGACTGGAGCCTCTCTTTCAAAGTCCTTAATTTACAGGTGAAGAAACTGAGGTCAGGAGAGAGGAAAGGACTTCTCCAATGCGATGCAGTGAACAGAGTCACAGTGGCTAAACTAGGTCTCCTGATTCCTAATTCAGTGCTCCCTCATCCTCGGAGTGGACCACACTACAGCCCAGAGTTTGATCTACAAACTCGCCCGGGGGGAATTCAATTCAGTGAGAGTTCAAGTGCAGTGATTCACTCTTCCCTCCTCCAACTGTAGTTGTGAATATTCCTGAAGGACATTTTTTTAAAGGTTTGTGGCTCCTGCTGCTTTTTCTGTGCATCTCTGGAGACAGAAACACACGATATCTCCATAGCAACTTTCTGTGATAAAAACAAAGGCTCTCCTTCTCCGACTTAGAAGTGCCCTGATGAAACAGCAAGAAAACGGTGAAACTTCATGAGGGGCAATGATAATCATACCAGGGAGAACATGCTTTTGAAGAGCTCAGTGTTTTAATAAACAGGGTTTAGTAAACAGATCCAGGATTAACTCTTGGCTCTGCCACTGCCCAGCTGTGTGGCCTCATGCAAATCACTTAACCTCTTTGAGCCCTAACTTTCTGCTCTCCTACCTGGAAATAAGAATAGTGCCCCCATGGGGTTATTAGGAGGACAGGACTGGCTAATACACCTAAAGAGCTTCCTTAGCACAGAACCTGGCCCACTGTAATTCTGTTAAAGATTGGCTTCTAAAAATTATGTAACCACAATAATGCTCAGCGTTTTCACATTTTCAAAGTGAGATTGCATACTGTTTCCTGGGGTTCTTTACTAATGTTAAGAAGTGAGCAGAAACCAGCATTATATCCATTTTGTGGGTTGGAGCACAGGTTCAGCAAAAATCTCATTGTGTGTTCTCTCAACTGCCTTTAGCTCTCTACTCTTGCCGTTATTATTATTGTGGCGCTTGTTTGTTAAGTGGATGAGTTTGGGGGTTTTGGGGGTTAGGAATAGTTTTGAGTGAAAAGAATAGACCACTTGATTTTCTCTTAATAATAAACACACATTCTAGTTTGTAGAAAACCCTGTCTGTTCAATCACTCACTTCTTATTTTCTGACTGAGTTTAAAAAAAAAGAGAGAGTGAGAGAGAAAGAGAAATGATTGTTATTGATTAAATATAGAGTGAGTGAATCCATTTCCTTCCAGTGACATCTTATTAGGCAGCTCCTCGGCCACCCCTTCCCTCCTGCGTGGGGTGGTGTCCAGCCAAATGACATTTCTTCTACAATCCCCAGATAAGCATTTTAATTAAAATTTATAAAAACCATCCAACAGCATGAGGTTCTGACTTCCCTTCACTCAAGAGAACCAACTAGAAAAAAAAATCCCATCAGAGAGAAGACTGGCCAAAATGCCTCCCACCCAAGTTGGGGCTGGTAGCCAGGCAGTAGAGTCACGTGCTGACGGTTACCTTCGGGGCTGTGATGAAGTGCTCCCACCTCTGTCCCATGGACTTGTCCTTATTGATTTTTTTTATTGTGCTCTTGCTTCCACCTGGGTCCCTGAGTGAGAAACAGCTTAATGAGTTTTCCGTTTCTAGAGCCTCAGTTTATTACAAGTACTTTTAAGAAATGCAATAAATGGATGATGGATGGTGGCTGTTCCCTGCTGTGATTTTTCCCCTCCTATACTCGGGAAGCAGTGGAAGGGACAGTTCTCCACAGCCGGGTCTCACGAGTGGGAATCGAGGTTAGGAGAGACCACCGCTTACTGGGTAGGGACTGAGGGAGGTGGAGTGTATTTGTACACATTCCGCACCTGTTTGCATTTTGGACCTGGGTCCTCTCGTAGACTCCAGGGCAGGTCTGCGGTTCCTCTTGGGGGTGAATTGAAAAGCGTGTTCATTTCCAAATCTCTGCCTGCGCTGGTGCCTAAGGGTCCCACCATCAGGGCCACTTCTGAGTAATGCACAGAGAGAATTACTAACTTTGCTTGGGCGGGGGGAGCTTATAGGGTGCGTTGCACAACGAAAATCACTGGTTTGGAGTTTATCGAGTGAAAATTCTATACAATTCTACATGCAAGATGCTTCTGTGCATTCTCGCTGAATTATCTCAACAAAACCTTGTGATGCAGTCACTTATCATCCCATTTTACAGATGAAAAAACAAACTCGGGGTCTTAAGTCACTCATCCAGGTGCATATTCGCAATGAATCTAATGACCCTCACTTGCATGGGTCCCGCCAGGGCCCTGTACCTAATTTTGTATTTTAACTTTGTATTCTTTTTCTTAAAGCGCCCCTCTCCCCAATTAAATAAATTTCAGGTCGTGTGAAACCTGGATCTTCCCTCATGGGTTGGGACTTTCTGGGTATGAGACTGAAGCCCCAGCAAGTCTGGATGGTGACATACCTATAACCCTTGATCTGAAACCTGTGGGACCAGATGTGTTGCCAAATTCAGAATCTTGGCATTTTGGAATGGAAATATGCTGCACGTGTATCATATGTTAACATAATCCTTCCAGTGGCATCTCGGCAGCATCTTATGATCAAACACATTAATATTTCTGCAGTGATATATATGAATATTTGCCCTAGGTGGGATAAAGACCATAAATAGCTTCAAGTTTTGCCACCAAATCAGTTTGGTTCGTGTCAGATTTTGCTGTCAAATTGAGTTATGGAAAAACTGAGTTTTCAGAGCCTTTTGGATTTTGGACCTGTGGCTATGGGGTGGTGGATCCCTGTTGATAAGCAAGCTCTCTCAGCGGCCTCTACCTATCTATGTATTGACTGATTGATCTATTGACCTCTCCATCCATCCACCCATCCATCCATCCATTTCTTTCTTTATCTCCTTTTTCTCTGCAGAAAGGATTTTAGATGGCTGGGAGCCTTTAGATCATTTGGCTGGCTGTCACCCAGCGTAGAGGAGGGACTTGAGGGAATGAGATGGCCAGACCAGTTTGATGTGGGGAGGCACCAACAGGAGTCTAGACTTTGCAGGGGCTGCCAAGTGCTGGTGGTGGGGGGAGACGCTCAGACAGGAGGCAAAGGCGATCAAGATAAAGCTCGATTCTTATGGCATGGGGGTCTGGGCCGCAGAATCAAAGGTTTTTACCAGCCCAGATGGGGAGGGGGATGTGTGTGCTCTTTATTGGCAGAGCCCTTGCTGGGCGTCTACCAGCTCACAGCCGCAAACTGAGAAATGCACACAGATGACAAGGTGAAAGTCAGGCTGGGGAGGGTGGGGTGAGAATGTGCCTCCAAGCTTTTTGTAAGACTTTATGTTTGATTACACAATAAAAAGCCCTCTGAATAATTAACAGTGAAGCTCATGTAACGTTGGTTCTGCCTGCCTCTCCCCAGAGTAATCAAATTAGGGAATATTTAAAATCCAGCTGGAGGAAGGAGCATCAATACTTCAGTCCTATAAACAACATTTAAACTAGCGGCACTTTTGAAGTCTGATTTAAGGCTCACCAACTGGAAGCTTTAGTGTTTCCGCTTTGGAGCGTTTCTTTCAAGACCACAGGGCTTTTCTCGCTTTTCCCCTTTGCTAACGCAGCTCCTGCTGTGCCTCCAGCCTTCTTCTTGATGTTCAAAAGCAACCCCTCTTCCCCTTTTAAAATTAAATCTGGTATGGCCAAGCTTTCAAAATCTTAAATATTCAGACCCAATCGGGAAGATGGAGGTTTCTCGTTCACGCAGACTTCCAAGACGACCCAAAATCTATTGTGACTTCAGGCAGCAGGTTAAATGAGCTAAAACTGCAGCAAGCTTCCCAGGGATCTTAAAAAGCCCTGAGCATCGTTCTTGCAAAGCCGCTGATACAGAAAGGGCCTGGTTGGACAGAATCCGTCTCTCTGATGTTTCACTTTGAGTAGCAAATAAACCAAAAAGGAGGATCAATAAGGGGAGAAAAGGAAATAACCCAAGCGTTGTCATCCACAGTGGGCTGACTACACACTACTACACAAGCGGGCTCATGTTCCTGCCCACGACCTGGAGGGACAGTCAGTGCCCTTCACCCACCAGAGTCCCAGGTCTTCTCGGCTTCTTAAAGTCGGGTGGAGCTCTGTGACTTGCTTTGTTCAAAAATACTTGAGCAAAAGTGACACGTGGCCTGTAGGGCGATGCTTTAAGGGCCAGTGCTCAAGTCAGATGCCCTTTCCTGCTGCGATGACGGGGAAGCTTGTGATGAGGTGGAGCTCCTATCAGCCTGGGTCCTGGGGTGACGACGGTGAGCGGAGTCCCGTGCGGTAGACATGTAAAGGGTGAGCGAGAAATGCAACTTGTGTTGCGCTAAGCTGCTGAGATTTGGGGGTTATTCATCATGGCAGCTTAATTTACCTTACCTAATCGATGCCTCTGATTTACTGCCTGTGTGACCTCAGGCCAGTCTCTCTGAGTGTCAGAACCAGGAAAAGGGGTGTACCTGGGTGGTTAACAGTGGGTTTAAGAATCGGGTGGACCAGCTGTTTGAGTCCTCCGCCTGCCCTGCTGCTTCCTAGATGTGAGATTGTGTGTAATATTTACCCTCTCGGCACCTCAGTGTCCTCATCTGTCAAATGGGGGAATATTAGCTAAGTCAGAGGATGATTAGAGTGAAGATGCAATGAAATGGGGCTCGTTAGGAGCTTTCCAGGGTGCCTTGTACACAGAACTGAATACAGCTGAACTATGAACACCACCGCTTTTTTCAATAGAAACCTTAATGTGGCTTGGAGGAGGGGCTGATGGTGGGGAAGGAGGCACTAGGGCACATCCGTGGGGGAGAAGTGGCTGTGATTTTGAGACCACATTTTCCCTCTGCTGAAGCTTTCTGGGGGATCCTATTTGCCAGAAATCAAGGGAAGAAGTCGTTGAGCACCGCTGCATCTCTTTTAACTGTACCGCCAGGCACATTTTGTTCCTAGCAGCCACTTGAAGACATCTATCCACAGCGGCAATCAGAGTAATTTTCTCAAATACTTCACTCTTTCTGAATCCGCATTTGCTTCTCAGGGTGGAAAGCCTGCTGGCTGGTTTAGGATGTGTTCACGTGGCCACCACAAGATGGGAGAACGGAGGTAACTGCCGATTTTGCAGCAGGGAGGGAACAGAGATCAAAGCTGCCAGGATCTCCCAGGCCAGGGTGCCCATCCCAACTCCTGAGTGATGGGTGCTCTGATCATCCTGCCACGTTTTCCCACTCCTGTCGAGATGTCCACTTGAGAACAGGAGTGGAGGAATGATGCAATTAGGTCAGTGCAGGTAAAATCAGAGACTTCACTCAAACGTCACCTTCTCTGTGAGTCTTTCCCTGACGACCCAACTTAAAAGTCACCCCCCCAACCCTGTCATTATCACATCACCCTGTCAATTTCTTCATGATGCTTAATGCTATCTCAAGGAATCTTGATTATTACATGTTTATTATCTGTTGTTCCCCTCCACATCCCTTCGAATAGAAGCTCCAGAGAGCAGGAATGTTGTTTTATTTTCATGGGTGAATCCCCAGTAGTGCCTGAAAAAAGTGGGTTGAAGGAAAATGAGACTTTCTGGGGTCGGGGTCGGGGGAAGCATTGCTGCTAATGTGTTGTTCAGAATGATGCCGCATTTTTTTCACAAGAGTGACAATCTGGCAAAGACTTAAAGATTTTGGGGGAATTGGTTAAGTATGTTGATAAACTCCACAGTCGTTAAAAGAGGTTTTGACATGGAGAGATGTTCCCGTATATTAAGTTAAATAACAAAAATTTAGTTGCAAAACAATAAATGTAGAACGCACTTTTTTTTAAAGGAAATTATATATTTATATATCATATGATCTTGGTAAGTTGGCTTCCCTTTTGTATCCTGGCAAATATTACTTTTTAATCAGTTATTTATTTATTTATTTTTTCTTGACACCAGATTGTTCCCTAAATTAATTGAAGATTTTGGGGCCTTGGCTAGAAACAGAGGAAACAATCATTTAGTGGTTAAGTGCACATGCTTTGCATCTGGGCTACCTGGGTTCAAGTCCTGACTTTTACTAGCTGCGTAACTTGGAGCAAGTTACTTAAATTCTCTTTGCCTCAGTTTCCTCATTTGTTAGTCAGAATGAGGCTCAAATAAGGTCATATATCCAGAGCAGTGCTTGACAAAGAAAGCACTCAAATGCCAGCTATTTTCCTTATAACACAGTAGTTGGATTTAGGTGACTGTGTCATATTTGAAATGTTTTATATATAGAAAGGCATCTGTATTTTTCTAAAGCAGGTGTGGGTTCTTTGTGCCTGAGAAGCCCAGCCTTTGAGTGTCTGGACTCCCTTAATGAAAATCAGGATTTTCCACTTGGACTCTCCAATTAAGAGTGGGTCCAGGAGTTCCCTGGTGGCCTAGTGGTCACTGCCATAGCCCAGGTTCAATCCCTGGTCGGGGAACTGAGATCCTTCAAGACAAAAAAAAAAGGGTGGGTCCAATGGTGTCTCTCTGGGACAGCCCGAGGCAGTAAGACAAACCTGACTGCCCCAGTGGAGAGCACATGATTACCTGACTATGGAGGCTCAAGGCTGTTGGAATAGCTCCTCCCCTCTGCCTGGAAGGTAAATCAGTAACTCTTCACTTCCCTCTTAGGCCTGGGGTCTGCCCTGTTCTTCCCCATTGGGTGGGGGTGAGTGGGATGGGGAAGAGGTGGCACTAAGGATTGAAGTGCTTGCTTACACCGGGTCTTGTCTGTTTCTCTGTAAAGATCCATTCGTTTCTAGTCAGTCCTTGGAAAGCGAGTCTCTAATAAGAATGAAACCAGTACAAGTTCACAACCCCTGAACCAACTCCAAAATCCAAAGGGTCTTGACAACCAAAAAAAAAAATTAATAACCTATTTGGCAGCAAAACATGACCTGAACTGATGGGAGGCTATTGATGACCTTTATTTACCTTGAGTATCCACTTAGTATAAATATTCATTCAGGTTTTTTTCTGCAGAAATATGTTTGATGATACGGTGTTGCCCCAGTTCCCTCGGGGAGTATGATGTTCTACACGGTATATGTCCCATGTTTCTTTTCTAAAATGTCAAAAAAGAAAAAAAAAAATCAGAATTCTGAAACGCAGCTGGTCCCAAAGGTTTGAATAAAAATCTGTGGGCCTTGATATATGAAACAAGCCTTACTTTGCCTAAACAG
The DNA here is from genome assembly GCF_028021215.1 of Eschrichtius robustus. Lineage (NCBI taxonomy): Eukaryota > Metazoa > Chordata > Mammalia > Artiodactyla > Eschrichtiidae > Eschrichtius > Eschrichtius robustus. Next base: position 10,474,764 of record NC_090837.1, read on the forward strand.
AAGCTTACATCGCTCAGAGAAGGGTAATTAGTACATTCATTACTGAAGGCTCAGTTTCTGCTCTGTGTGGACCTGATCATCTTGTCAACTGAAATAAACTCTCCTGCTAGCAGAATTAATGAGGATGCTGGGAAATGATAATGTGTTTCAATTGCCACATGATGAAATTGAGAAGGCCTTTTTTTTCCCTAAATAAAGCAGACTCAGGTACAACTAAGAATGCAATGCTAAAATCTCTCATCTGTCCATTTACCAAACCATTCACCAATCCATCCAAATATGGGATCTTCTTGCAGGGAACAAAGATCATCTGTTTATAGCACGCTAGGTGCCAGTTAGTAAAGTTTTGCTGCCTGCAGAAAGCCCCCTTTGAGGTGTTGAATCACCCCACTTTCTTACTATAAAATCCATAAGGGGGCAGGATTGGACCTACAGCCATCATAATGTCTAACAGAAACGAAACCTCTGGGATCTACAGGTCCTGGAAAATGGATGCTTCCTTTTGGAAAATGCATGGTGGGTATCAGGACTCAAGGTTTATGTTTCGAACACTTTAATAACAGAAGATGCTTGCTGCTTGATGGTGGAAACTCAGAGAAGCACAGTCAGGGGAACTGAAGATTTGGTATTTTCCTCTTGGGGTCATTCCCTGGATTGCCCATCTTTGCAACCAGATTTTGGTTGAACTCATGTAGCCTTCCCCCCGCCGCCCCCATCTCGTTGTATCTTTGTCCATTCGCTCAGTGAACATGGATCTCAGCTGTTAGTAAAATTCTGCTCAGAGGTTTATTACTTCCCTAGCCCTAAGTCTCAATGGTATTGACAGTCATAGCCCTAACTGCTCTTTAAAATCGGGATTTTGATCTTGAATAGCTATCATTTAGTGAGCACTCACTGTCTTCTCAGACATCAGGCTAAATGTTCTATGTACTCTATCTTGCTTAATCCTTACAAGAACTCTTCTGAAACAGGAACCCATTTGACAGATGAAGAAACCAAGACCCAGAGATGTTAAGTGACTTTGCCCAAGGTTACATAGCCATTAAGTGGCAGGGCCTGGACTCATCCATGTCCTTCTGATGTCAAAGTCCTTGACCTTAATCACTCTACTCCCTCTGGGTTTTAAAAAATGTGTTTGAAGATTTGGGGACATTCACATTATGGCATAAATGTGAAACATCATAAATAGGGATTAAGCATTAAAGAGAAAACACCCTTCTCCTTTCTTACTAACTAAAAAAAAAAAAAAAATCTTTCTGGCACTTTCTAAGGAACATAACACTCGCCCTGCCCCCATCATTCCTAATTTTTTTTTTTAATCAATCCCAAACAATGGTGTGCTAGAGTCAGCTCATACTGCATCACAAGAACTACATTTGTGCATCTCTTCCCAACTCCAAGTTAGTAACATCATGGTGGTAAGCCTGAAATCGGCCACGGTGGGAGTATTTATACCATGGAAATCGGCATGGCTGCAAATCACGGTTTTTCCCTCTCTGGAGAACTGGCTATTAAACGTTTACCAGCATACCACTGACCCCAAACTAAAATCACCATCAGGAGCAAAGGGTTCACTAAAAAAAACAAACCCCCACAAATACTCTGACTTCCTGGGGGAGTCATTCCTGGACTGTATTTTTCCGTCAGGTCTGGCTGAGGTTCTGATTGGTTCAGGTTCTGCTCTTACAGAGCTGGACATCCTCGGATCCCTGATAGCATGCTGTCCTGACAAGTCACAGGAGAACCTTCACTTGACTCAATGTGACCACTGTCTTTTTTTTTTTTTTGGATAACAATTTTGGGTCACCTTATGGGCATATTTCTAAAACCAATCAAAGGAAATAAAGATGGCCCTTTTTGTCTTCTCAATCCAATTTCTGTATTAACGTTCTTTCCTCAGTTTGGGAGAGTGGTGCCCAAATGTCAGAGGCAAGATGTCGCCACTGGTAGCTCACTCAGGGAGATACAATGCTTTTAGAGGTCCACTGGTTCAGGGGCCTTTCTCTTAGAATCTAGGTATCAACTGTGAAAAAAATTGCACTGACCCATAAATTCTATTTCTCAGAACCTAGCCAACAGAAATATTTTCAACCCGGCACAAAAGATATGTGCAAGGATGTTCCATGCAGTACTATTTGAAATGGCGAAAACTGGGGAACAACCCTAGTGTCCATCAGTCGAGAAATGGCTATCTAAATTATGGTCTGTCCAGACCACAGAATACTCAAATATGAAAAGAATATGGAAAAAATGTTAAAAGAATGTGGAAGCTCTGTCTGTACCAGGTTGGTAAAGAAATGTTTGCTGGGCCAGGCAGATTCAATGGGACGCAGGGCGGACTCACTCAGTACACCCAGCCCGTGTTCTTTGCAGGCATCTCTGGTGATAGCTCTATGCCGGGAAGAGGCCCTCTGTCTAAATCCTGTTAGGCAGTTAGCGGGAAGGTCAAAGTTTCTTCCTGAGTCCTTTGGGCCTTTATTGTTTTTAGCTCAGAGTAATCCACATGCCAAAGAGACATTTTGGGGTGGCAAATTCTGCTCCCCTACAACCATGATGGAAAGATGTCCATAAGACACTGTAAAAGGGGGAAAATCATATACAGAACAATATGCAGAGCATGCTCCCATTTCTGTTAAAAAAAAAAAGTGTATATCTGTGTGTGTGTGTGTGTGTGTGTGTGTGTGTGTGTGTGCAGCATTAGAAAGGAGGAGGAAGGAGGAAGGACATACCTCAGACTTTAAAAGGATTTCCTCTAGGGAGGGGAATGGATTTGGGGTTGGGGGAGATAAAGGCTTCCACACCTTATATGCTTCTGAATTTTTTGGAAATTTTTAATAGAAATAGATTGTATTCATTTATTACTTGAGCAGTTTTGTTTTACACAAAAATAATGTGTGGGAATGTTTTAAAGCTGTGCTTTTCAAACAAATTCTGTATGCCACAAAGATATTTTGGAAGTAACAAGGGTGCCTTGGTTGGGGTGGAAGTGAGTTGCTCTCCCAGGTACCCCCAACCTCCTGCTTCATGTAGAAGGTCCATTTTGAAAAATTTTAACATTATTGGGGTTTCTATTATTAAAAAAGGATTTCTGTTGCTTAAAAAAAATAAAGGTTATAAACCACTGCATCAAGGGGAACTGCAGTTTTAAATTCATCCCAACCAAAAACATGGAATCAGTTGGAGTTACTGATCTATCAATAGATGCATGACTTACATTTCTGGTTACATTTGAGGTTAGTTTATTTAGGCTCTGGTGCAAGAGATGAATCAAGGTGGGGCAGAATTGGGGGGAGGTGGAGTTTTGGGGGATGGGTGCTAAATGAAATGCCCTGGAGTGGGAAGGAAAAGGGGTTAATTAAGATTCAGGATTTTGGAAGTGAAGGAAGATTGAATTCACCTGGGAGCCAGGGCTGAGCGAGGGGTTGACGTCAGTGTATTGGGGTGGAGGTGGGGATGTTAGCACTGCGGGAAGGGCAGCTATTTTATTTAACCCAGTATTGGATTTTCACAGAGCAAGTCAGTGTTATTTACATTTTTCTTTTGGTTACATTCTTGCAGACAACAGGACTCTCCTTAAAGAAACAATGCCTTTACACGCCTACCTGTTCCTTGGTCTGCCTTGTATGTGCAATGCAGTTCCTGCAATAGTGGCCTCAAGGCTTTTGAGGAGCCCTCCCCTCTGGTCGGGACACATCTAACACTTTTCTTGGCTTAGACAACAGGTTCTAGAACTTTCACCTGAGCAAACTCAGCTGCTCCTGGGACCTGAACACATGTTATTCCCTTCGGTCCAAGTGGAGAAACAGTCACCATTAAAAAACAAAAACAAAAACAAAAACGGGCGGAGTCAAGATGCCGTACTAGGAGGACACTGGAATTCACGTCTCCTCAAAACTAGGGCACCTACCAGGCACCGGTGGGGAACCACAGACACCTAAGGGGACGGGAGGAACCCCCAGGGGCTGGGTAGGACGTGGGGCATGGGGGCAGTGAAGGGGGAGGAGAAGTGGAGGCAGGACAGGACTGGTGCCCCTGAGGGGTGGCTGGGGGAGGGGAAGGGATCCCTCACCCCAAGGCGGAAATCGGGGGACCACTGGGAGGGCAGAGGATCAAAAGGGAGTGTGGCCAGGTTCCCCCTGCCCACTTGGGCCCCCAGGAACCTGGTGAGATCCCGGGCCTGATCCTCTGCCCACAGAGGCGCCCTCCAGCCACGTGGGTCCTGAAGGAGTGGGAGGGAGGGAAGGGGGAGCAAAAGTAAAGGCCAGACCTCCGGGACCAGCACCCCCGAGGGGCGGCTGGGGGAAGGGAGGAGTTCCTACACCCAGCAGGACCCACCCAAGGTTAGGGGTCTAGTGACAGGGGAGACGGTGGGGGAGAGGGTGGGGGAGGGGCGCGAAGGAACGGAAGGGAACGGGGCCAGCGCTTTCCCTGTCCGCTTAGGCACCCAGGAGCCTGCTGGGCTCCAGGTCCTAATCCTCTGCCCTGGGAGCCTCCCTCCTGACGTGCAGAGCCCAAGCCCCGCCCCACACCCCCACCCAGGGCCCCACCCCTACACTGGGGGACCCCCTCCAATGCCCTGGGCCTAAACCTCACCCACACACCCTCCCACAGGGCCCTACCTCCAAACTCCGAACTCCACTCTCCAGATGCCCTCCTTTCCACCTGCTGGTTCTCCCCTTGCACAGGTAATAAGCAGAGGCCCTGCCGCACACTTGACCGTTGCGCCCCCTAGGCCCTGCCCCACACCCAAAGTCACCTGCCCACCCGCCTAGGTCCCGCCCCACCCTAAACCCCGCCCCTGCCTAAGTTCCACCCCCACCTAAACTCCACCCCCATAGGCAAGACTTTTTTTTTCCCTCTTTTAGATTGGGGTTCTGTTTTACCGTGTTGATTCATTGTTGTTGATTCTTTTATATTTTTATTTTTCCTAATAAAGCTTTTATTTTTCTAATTTTATTTTATTCTTTATACTTTGTTATTGTTCTCTCCTTTTGGCTTGTCCCCCCCCCCCCCACCTTTTTTTTTCTTTTCTCTGTTGTGGTTTTATTTTACCTTGTTGCAGTTGTTTCAATTATAGTTTTATTTTTCCTAATGTATTTTTTATCTTTCTAATTTTATTTTGTTTTTTATTCTTTGATATTGTACTGCTCCTCTTTTTTTCTTTTTCCTTTCTTTCTTCCTTTTTTTCTTTTTAACTACATCACGAAACTTGCAGGATCAGGCTGGAGGTCGGCCCTGAGCTCCTGTGATGGCAGCTCTGAGTCCAAACCACTAGACTAACAGACAACCTCAGACCCCAGGGAATGTCAATCGTAGTGAGGCCTCCCACAGGTCCTCCTCTCAGCACCAAGGCCCAGCTCTATCCAACTGCCTGCAAACTCCAGTGCTGGACGTCTCAGGCCAAACAACCAGTAAGACAGGAATACAGCACCACCCATCAAAAAAAAAAAAAAAAAGTGAAATGACAAAAAAATATGTTACAGACGAAGGAGCAAGGTAAAAACCTACAAGACCAAATAAATGAAGATGAAATAGACAACCTACCTGAAAAAGAATTCAGAGTAATAATAGTAAAGATGATCCAAAATCTCAGACACAGAATGGAGCGAATACAAGAAACATTTAACAAGGATCTAGAAGAACTAAAGAGCAATCAAACAGTGATGAACAACACAATTACTGAAATTAAAAATACTCTAGAAGGAATCAATAACAGAATAACTGAGGCAGAAGAATGGATAAGTGAACTGGAAGGTAAAATGGTGGAAATAACTGCCAGGGAGCAGAATAAAGAAAAAAGAATGAAAGGAATTGAGGACAGTCTCAGAGACCTCTGGGACAATATTAAACACACCAACATTTGAAATTATAAGGGTCCCAGAAGAAGAGAAAAAGAAAGGGTCTGAGAAAATATTTGATGAGATTAGAGTCAAAAACTTCCCTAATATGGGAAAGGAAATAGTCAATCAAGTCCAGGAAGCACAGAGAGTACCATACCGGATAAACCCAAACAGAAACACGCCGAGGCACATATTAATCAAACTATCAAAAATTAAATACAAAGAAAAAATATTAAAAGCAGCAAGGGAAAAGCAACAAATAACATACAAGGGAATCCCCATAAGGTTAACAGCTGATCTTTCAGCAGAAACTCTGCAAGTCAGAAGGGAGTGACAGGACATATTTAAAGTGATGAAAGGGAAAAACCTACAACCAAGATTACTCTACTCAGCAAGGATCTCATTCAGATTCAATGGAGAAATTAAAACTTTTATAGATAAGCAAAAGTTAAGAGAATTCAGCACGACCAAACCAGCTTTACAACAGATGCTAAAGGAACTTCTCTAGGCAGGAAACACAAGAGAAGGAAAAGACCTACAAAAACAAACCTAAAACAATTAAGAAAATGGTAATAGTAACATACATATTGATAATTACCTTAAATGTAAATGGATTAAATGCTCCAACCAAAAGACACAGACTGGCT